>NC_142144.1:45340000-47740000 GCF_024610735.1 Ursus americanus | reverse complement strand
GCTCTGTCTCAGGACCCTGAGATCACGACCTGAGCTAAAACCCGGAGTCAGTCACTCAACTGACTGAGCCACCCTGGCACACCATCTTTGTAGAGTTTTAAATGTTTCTTCTTCTTCTTTTTTTTTTTTTTTAAGATTTTACTTATTTGACAGAGAGACAGCCAGCAAGAGAGGGAACACAAGCAGGGGGCATGGGAGAGGAAGAAGCAGGCTCTTAGTGGAGGAGCCTGATGTGGGGCTCGATCCCAGAACGCTGGGATCATGCCCTGAGCTGAAGGCAGATGCTTAACCATAGCGCTACCCAGGCGCCCCTAAATGTTTCTTATTTCTATTAAAATATTTTGACTCGTGCATTATTTAGAAGTATTCCTTTGAACTTCCAAGTTTTTTTTCCCTTAAGTGCTGTTTGAATTATAGTCAGAATATGCTTTATATATTACTCTGTGATATTTACTGAGACTTACTTCTAATAGGTAGTTTGAAGTGTTAGTTAAATCTGTCACTTAAAATATTATAAATCTAAAATGTAACTTCTGAAGCAAGACTTTGGTGTTGGATTCATAACTCCAGCCTTGAAAATCTGTGTTAGAGCATTAGAGTGAGATGACCAAATTTAACTGAGGTTGTTTGAGATGTAGAGAGAACTTCCTTGAAAACCATTTATTCAGACTGTGTCAATTGTAATTTGAGCAAAAATGCCCTTTCCATTTTCTTTTTTAATTTGATGTAAGAATTTTGCTAAGTAAAAAGAGATTATAACAGATTTTATTAATTATGCTTTTATTTAATAGATCTGATGAAAAGAAGAACATGAACTGGAAACAGCTTCCCAAAAAGCCGTGCAAAAATCTGCTTAGTACCTTAAAGAAGTTGTATCCCCAGCTGTCTTCAGGTACCTGTGAGGAGAAAGGAATATTTTTAATGAAAGAATAGATATGAGAAAATTCTTCAATTAAACATAATTTTACTCTGCTTAATAGGAATCTCATTACAAAACAAAATTTCAGTACTAAAACATTAATATTGTGGTTCATGACTTTTTGAGTATGTTCTTTGTGTCCTGTCTGCTTGCGCCTCCCTGCTAGCTCCTGCCAGTGATTCCTTTACATTAATGAAGAGAGGAACTTCAGGAAGTCACGGGTTTTATTTTGACAGTATTTCTTAATTGTTAAATCATTACTTGTATAACATTCTGTATTAATGCCGTTTTCTCTTCATTTGTCAGTTCACCGAAAAACTCAGGAAGGCTCAGCAATTGAGATGACTCCAATCGAAGCAGATTTCTCCTGGCAAAAGAAGACAACACAACTTGAGATGGAAATTCAAGAGGCATTTTTGCGTTTTATGGCATCTATTTTAAAAGGATATAGAACATACCTCAGACCAATCACAGAGGCTCCTTCAAATAAAGCCACAGCTGTTGATTCATTGTTTGACCGACAGGGTGAGTGGCATTGAAAATATAGTTACTTTTCATTGAAATGAAAAATATTTTCTATTTGGTATTGCTCCCCCCAAAATAGTCACTATATAAGTTCTTAGAATTGTATATTAAAATAAATGAATATTTGTGTATTTGTGATCCAGCTCTGGGAAGAATTCCTTTCAACTTTATACCCCATTTTTCCTTGAGAAATCTGAAACTGGAGACCTTTAATTATGAAAAGTCAAAGATGTTGCTTATATCTCCTGGGTAGTCAGTTATCTTAGTAGAACATACCTGGTGATTTGCTTTTAGATGTTTCCTCAATTTTGCATAATTCTTCGATTTATACATTCTTCGCTTTACAATATTCCCTAACAGTTTTTGGAATAAGGCCACCAGATCTTAGATTTTTGAAAAACATAGCTTTGTTTCAGGGGAAAACACTATACTCATATTTTTGAGTGTTATTTTAGGGAATTATAAATACTTTTGTTGTTATTCCACTGTTCTTATGCGTAGTAGCAACCTTCAAATACAAAAAAAATTCATATGATAATTATTTTATATTTCTGTACTTTACCCAGTAGTTACTTTAAAAAAAAAAATCTCTACTTTTCTAATAATTCTTTTGACTTTTATCATCTCAGCTTCAGGATAACCTGTCTCTTGAATATTTATCATCTTACCAAGTCTGACTAGTTATTAGATAGGGATATAAAGAAGTGTTAAAATCTAGCTCTATGGGATAGTAAATGGAGACTAAATCTAAAATGCTTTTTAAAATCGAACATGTACTCAAGAAAACAGATTTTATATAATTAATAATTCATTGAGAAGTTCCCAAATTTAGAAAAAGGGAGCATTTTTCCAAAGGACTATTTCAGAAGACTTCATGGAAAAAGAGCATGACTTTGAAGAATGGGTAGAATTTAGATAAATGGAGATGATCAGGAAAGGCTTTCTAAAAAACAGTATGCATTAGGGGCACCTGGGTGGTTCAGTTGGTTAAGCATCTGCCTTTGGCTTAGGTCATAATCTCAGTGTCCTAGGATTGAGCCCTGTGTCATGGGCTCCCTTCTCAGTGGGGAGTCTGCTTCTCTCTCTGCGCCTCCCCCTGCTTGTGCTCTTTCTCTGTCTCAAATAAATAAAATCTTTAAAAACAAAAACAATATGTATTAAAAGCCAAATTTGAATAGAATTTCTCCTTTGCTATTTATTAAGCCTTTCTGAGGTTCTGTTTTCTCATGAATAAAATGGGGTGATATCTACTTCATGAATGGTTGTGAAGATTAAATGTATGTGAAGCAACTAGTAAAATTACAGTACTCATGACAACAGCTATTATCATTAATGGTAGTAACAGAATGGAAGAAACCTCAAGAACAAATGTATAAGGCATGTGTATTAGTTTGTCCTGTCTGCCATAACAAAGTGTCCTAGATTGGGTGGTTAAACAACAAAAATTTATTTTCTCACAATTCTAGAGGCTTAAAGTCCAAGATGAACGTGTTGGCAGGATTGGTTTCCTCCGAGGCTTCTCTTCTTGGTTTGTAAAGATGGCCGTGTTCTCCCTGTCATGCCCTTCCTTCTGGGTGTATCTGTATCCGGATTTCCACTACTTTTTTTTTTTTTTTTTTAAGATTTATTTGTTAGAGAGAGGGAGAAATGGGGGCGTGTGGGGAGGGAGAGACTCTCAAGTAGACTCCCTGCCGAGCACAGAGTCCATCATGGGGCTCAAACCGATGATCCTGAGATCATGACCTGAGACGAAATAAGAGTTGGTCACTTAAATGACTGAGCCACCCAGGAGCCCCCAGATTTCTCCTTCTTATAACATTAATGATTGGATTAGAGCCCACCCTAATTACTTCATTTTGACTTAATTACTTCTTTAAAGACCCTATCTGCAAATACAGTAACATTTTAAAATACTGAGGATTAGGACTTCAACATAAGAATTGGGGGGAGGGGATACAATATAAGAGTTATGGGGTTCAGCCTATAATAGCATGTTTGGTAGAGTTTGACCAAAGTGAAGAGCTTTAGTGGTGTTGTGAAAGATATGGCTGAAAATGAGATTAGAGCTCAGATTATGGGTAGTCTTAAGTGCTAGACTAAAAATGTGGAGTTTTTCTAATGGGCAGTCGTGGGTCACTAATTCATACATATTCTCTCTCTGTGTCTCAGTGGGAGAGTGGCATTACTAATGGAATTTAGAAAGATATTTAGTTAGTATCTGAGGCCTAAGATTTTTGTTGTTAACAGAATAGTATTTAGTGTCATGAAGGCTGCAGATATTAGACAGTAACACAAATACTAATTACATTTTACTAAGTATATTGTAAAGGAATGTATTGGCTATGGTGACAGTGCTAGGTCAGGGAAAGGTTCCCTGAAGAAGTAACAATTAAGCTTGGATCTGAAAAATGACTAGGAATTACCTGTGGGTTTTAGATTAACTTTTCATTAGGCGGACTTTCCCAACATGTATGAAAATAGAATAACGTACTCTCATATAGCATCTTCCGACCTTAGCAGTAGTAGCAATCAACATTTCACCATTTCTGTTTCATCCTTCCCCCCCTTTCTTTCCAAATTCCAAGTAAGACATCATTTCACCCATAAACGTTGAATTATCCTTTAGAATTTCCTAGATACGTATGGTATGTGCTTTTGGCTGATCATATCCCCATGGTGCTCTATAACATTTCTTCCATCATCTGTATTTCCTGTAAACTTGTGTTTGGATTAAGAGACACATTGTCCAATAGAAACGTAATGTGAGCCACACATGTAATTCAAAATTTTCTAGTAGCTATAGTCAAAAAAAAAAAAAAAAAAAAAAGGAAGCAGTAGGGGACATTAATTTTCATAGTTTGTTTTTGTAACTTAAAATATCCCAAATGGTACCAACATGTAATTAGATTTCTAAAATTTTAATGAAATACTTTACATTCTTTTTTCTGTACTAAGGCTTTGAAATCAGCATGTGTTTTATATTTATAGCACATCTCAGTTTGGACCAGTCCCATTTCAGGTGCTAAATTGTCACGTGTGGGGAGTGATTACTGAATTAAATAGTACTGTTCGAGAGCTTGACTAGATTCAGGCTCCGTTTTCTTGGCAAGTAGTGCCAAAAACACATGGTGCTCACCACTTCCTGTTGCAACCCACATACATGTATCGCTGTCCCACTTTTAGTGCTCCTAGGATTGATCAGTGTGTTGTTAGCCTCATTCATTCATTCATTAAAATTTCCCCATCAGCCTTTCTTTTTTTTTTTTTTTTTTAAGATTTTATTTATTTATTTGAAAGAGATAGAGACAGCCAGCGAGAGAGGGAACACAAGCAGGGGGAGTGGGAGAGGAAGAAGCAGGCTCATAGCGGAAGAGCCTGTTATGGGGCTCGATCGCACGCAGATCGCCGGGATCACGCCCTGAGCCGAAGGCAGACGCTTAACCGCTGTGCCACCCAGGCGCCCCCAACACATTTCTTGATAATATTATTCCTATGATTTTTGTTGCTAGTTTAATACAATCATTTCCCTATTACGTCTTCCTGTTATTGTTTGACCTTGTGTATATGGCAAAGCTGGCTATTAATTTCAGTATATTTTATGGGACTAGCATTTTAAAATCATAAGTGTGTGTGTTGCATTTTATCAATTATGAGTCAGCATTAACTGATATTATCAGGTTGGTTTTGGCTCACATGGCATAACCTATCAGAAAAATTTCCACATACAGAGCTGTCCTTGAATTCTTTACATAAATCTCAGTTTTGAATTTAGCCTTCATGATTTCAAATTCTGCATCCACATCCCCATCAGCCTTTCATTTAATAATTTTAGCAGCCTTTGCTGATCATCGCCTGGTTTCACTAGGAGAAGGAAAAAAGACCTTGTTACTACTTGTGAAGAATAATTTATTTCTATTTTATTTAAGCATTTCTCAACTAATTAGTATCTCAAGGGGATGGAGTGAGGACCACAGCTTGTGGAATGCCCTGAAGCATCAAAGAAAGAAAGGCTGGAGGGAAAAGTGGCTCAAAAACCATGCTTGAAAATGGTGGGTGTGAGCCAAATCATGTAGGATCTTTCAGGACCAGTGAAGAGTTTCTGTCTTTAAGAGTAATTAGAAGCCTGTGAAGAATATTTCAGTAGGTAATAGGATCAGGTTTTCATTTTTAAAAGATCAGTATTAAAAAAACTTTTTTCTTTGCCATCTATGCAGAGATTGAATTGGAGGCATCCAAAGCACGATCTACCAGTTAGTTGGTTATCGCATTGGTCCAAGTGATCGTGGAAGTGCCCTGGGTTAACTGACGGTAGTATGAATGGAGGAGTGGTGTTTTTTTAGGAGGTAGATTGAATACATCTTGGTGATTGAATAGGGGATATAAGATAGAGGGAGATGTCAAGAGCAGCTTTGAAATTTCTATCTTTGTCAACCAAGTGGATGGATGGTCGTGCCCTTTATTGAAACAGCAGAAAGAGGAAGGATCTGATTATTTTTTAAGGAAAGGTTTTTTAAAATGAGAGAGAGACTTGGTTGTGCTGATAAGTAACTAATAGAGAGGGAAAATTGTCCTGAGAACACCGAAAGGGCTGGAATCCCAGGTTTGTGTGGGCTTGGCCTTAGATAAGAGGGACGCCGTCATTGTAGAAAGAGGGAAGGAGTAACTGATAGCTGCAGAAAGTCATAGATTTTTGTAGTGAGGTAATGATGGTAATTCTCTTAATAATTTTCATTTTTTCTTCAATATAAGGTGTGATCATTTAGAAATGGGGGAGGGAACATGATAGGAGAGAATTAAAAAATTGGAAATAGGGGCGCCTGGGTGGCACAGTGGTTAAGCGTCTGCCTTCGGCTCAGGGCGTGATCCTGACGTTCTGGGATCGAGCCCCACATCAGGCTCCTCCGCTATGAGCCTGCTTCTTCCTCTCCCACTCCCCCTGCTTGTGTTCCCTCTCTTGCTGGCTGTCTCTATCTCTGTCAAATAAATAAATAAAATCTTAAAAAAAAAGTTGGAAATAGTTGTGAAAACACGGGTAAAGGGAAATTAAGTTGATTCCAGAAATTTAGTAGGATTGCTAGTCAGGAATGAAGGTATAAGTGGTTCTGATCAGCCTAGTCGTGGAATTGTTTTTTTCCCCTTTTAAGTTGTGTTCGACCACACTGGTATAGGTCCAGAGAAAGCAGGCAATACGTTTCTCCAGGGCTGTTTTACTGGGTGAATTTGACAAAAAGGACAAAAGAACGTAAGAATTGAGAGTGTTGACAAGAAAGTAATTGAAATGATGGTACTCTAGGACATGGAATCAAAATTGGATAAGGAGAGAAGTGAAGATAGGAGGGTGAGGTAGAAAGTAAAAGGATATGGAATGATTGTAGATTTCAAAGAGCCCCCCCTCCCCAATACCTGGTAGGAGTACTTAAGTAATAAGCAAATTAGACAAGGGTAATGGGCAGAAAGTAATATATATGTAAATTAGATTTGGGAGACAGAATTGTTTTGAATGCCAACAAGAAAGGTCCAGGGAGTGTGTGACTGTGTAGAAGTTGGTGACTGAGGTGGGATAGACCATAGATCATTGAAATTTAAGGCCTTAAGAACTCGTTAAAGTGTTGGATGGTTTGTGCTTATGGATGTTGAAGAATGATAATGGTAGGAGTTGGAGAGGAGAAGACTTGGAATTATGTGCCCTAGTCTTCAGTGAATGAAGGAGAGAGTGTCCTTGAAGTCAGTAGATGACTACAATTAGCAGGGGAAAGGATGGGATCGCCAAGGTGCTCGAACTGTCACTGAGCTGAAATTTTTACAAGCCAGTACAAGAATTGTCTGGCAAAATTGCAGGGGACGGACATTGACCCTTCTTACTTAAGGCTATGCAGAACATAAAAGAGAAACTCGGGCTAGAGGTTCCTTATAGGAGGTTCAGACTTCAGTAAAAAGGTTAATGGTAGAAGTTAAACTTTTTATGGTTGAATCAGGCAGAAGGAGTGATGGTTACTGGAATATGGTTAGTAAAAGCTTCTATAAATGTGGATAGAGGTGAAGAGAATATAATATAGGTATGTACAGGTTTAACATAGTATTTTGTATAACCTCTAGTTCCACTTTAAGTGTTGAATTTAATTGTAATTTTGTTTTCTTCAGGATTTTTAAAAAGTCGAGATCGTGCCTATACAAAATTCTACACCCATTTATCCAAAACACAGATTTTTATTCGTTTCATTGAAGAATGTAGTTTTGTAAGTGATAAAGATACTGGATTGGCATTTTTTGATGACTGCATAGAAAAGGTAAAAGTTTGTCCTGTGTGTAAGTGTTGAAGAAAAACTTTTAACAGTTTGGCTGCCTGTATAGTTAGTCATCATTATTACTAATGCAAATGATCTGAGGGAGACAGGATAGGGTCTGTGTGTGTACAAGTGTCCAGTCCTATGCTTAAAAGAAAATAAGAATACTTCTCCTTTGTGATACATAGCTAATTTTTCTTGAATCTCACTTTGGTTTTGCAACTTAAGTACCAAGAACATTTCATTAAAACTTCTAAATGTCACAGGTTTTATTTACCTAAGTAAGATAAGATTTAGTAGTTCATTAAGAAAGTTTAGCTTTATGGGTAATGAAGTCTTGGTTTTGTTTTCTCTTAACTATTAGGTTTTTTTAATTCAATTACACATTTTGAACATTATACCTTCTTGCAGTATAGTCAGTATATGCCATTTTGTTCTTTTGTTTTAATGTCTTTCCAAATACTTTTGCTAAATATAAATTTTTTGTTTTAATGAAGCATATTTGGAAATATGTTTTATATCAAAGTTTTACTTACCCATGGTAAGGAAATTTAAGTTGATTCTTCACATTGATCACTCACATTTATTTTTCTCATTTTTAATGGAGTTTTTATTTTTGCTAAGTGGATCTTGGGGCTGATTTGTTTATGTAAGCCATAGTATATAAAATTTGAGGTTGTATCTAGAAAAAGGTAGAATATTATGACATAATTTTTGTAGTCTCCTTAGAGGACTTGAATGATTTTCTCCCATTCTACCAATGTGATCTAGAACTCTGGGGAGAAGATTAAAACTATTCAACATTTTTGTTACTTATAAAATTGATAGTCTGACATCATCCAGTTAGAGGGAAGCTTAGATAATATCAATCTCTAATGCAGGGTTTTAATAACAATGAAATTTTTGATTTGAGAAACCATATTCCCCTCGTGACTGGCCGTTATTTGCTTGTGAAAAAGGATATATGAAAAACCTATTTAAAATAAATTGTTTCTATCCTAATAGCCGTAAGAAAAATATTATATGGTAACCTGATAGTGTAGGGCCCCCAAAATGTATGTGAAGTGTTTCCTATCTGCTGTCTATTAAAAGTTTTTAAAATAAGAATTTAAGGTCATCTCTAATAAATTCACAGTAGACATTTCACCAAGAATTCTTTTCTTCTTTTCTAGCTGTTTCCTGATAAAGGCACAGAGAAAACAGATAAGGTATTTTTTCTTAAGTTTTGAAATTTCGGAACTAAATATTGCTTGTATGCAGATTCATTGGAGAAAATAATTATTTTCAGGTTGATTTTGATTCAGCCGAAGATACCAAGTTGATAGAGCTCGATGATTCACAGAAAAGTGAGCACACTGTGTTCATAATGCCGCCGGAGCCGCCGCCCGACGACGGAGAGGACCTGCCACCCAAGTACAGGTAGCAGGAGTTTTTTTAAATTGTTGAGTTCAGCTTTAATAATTTGTTTTGATCTTGTGTGATTATTAGTAGATATGTATATTAGTCATTTGTGAAAGTCATTTTCAGAATTAATTCCGTGAACTCATGAAGATGAATATTCTATGAAGATGTTACCGGCCATTGTAACTTAAAAATTGGACAGCCTGTTTGGAAGGGAAGCCAGATGTTCATCACTCTTCACCTAAACATTTAATCAAATTTTAATCTTCAAAAATTTCATTTCTGGAGAAGAATGAACTTACTTTTGTGAGGTTTCTCCTATGTTTGGGGGGTTTTGTTGTCAATGTAAAGACTGAAATTCTTATTCATTAGTAAGATACCAAAGAAACCTTAAAAGTAGAGTGCCAAGAATCATTATTTATTAAAGTAGGTGATGGGGATTAAGGAGGGTACTTGTCCCTGCTGAGCGCTGGGTGATGTATGGAATTGTTGAATTACTGTATTTTATGACTGAAACTAATACAACACTGTATGTTAACTACACTGGGATTAAAAAAAATAAACTTGGAGAATAGAATTTGGATGGGAACCTTTTAAGAAATTAAAATGTACGTGATTGTTATTTGTTATTATGATAATACACAGTTTAACAAACTTAGGAAATCAAACCAAAAAAGAAAATTAGCACATCATCTAAGCACCAGTACTTAATGTCTGGTAACAACTGTATGTGTATCTTTCCTGTTTTTGTGCATAAATTTGCATTTACTATATTAAAACAAATATGCGTTCATATTGTACATATTCTTTGTAACCTGTGTCTGCCTTTAGTGGTCCGGACATTTTTCCATGCTAACAAATATTTTTGTGCCATATCGTTTTGAGTGACCATATTGCATGCATTTATTGTGTTTTGTTTGACTAGTCTCTTGTGGAATTTTTTTTTTTTTTCCATTTCTTTGCTATCTGTATCCTTGTGTATATACATAGTTTTTTTCCTTAGGCTGCATTCCTAAAAGAATATCTGAGGCAAAGGGAGTATAAAATAATTGTCTTCCACAAATATGGAATTAATATATTATCTTACATAGACTGCATAAGAATGAAGAGTATATACCTGGAACTTAGTGGCTTAATTAAGTGCTATTTTGATCACATGTTAATTATAGAATTTCTTTTTAACTTTGGTTTAATCACTATATATTGGAATCCATGTATAAGGTAAATCAAATAGGGAAAGGCAGTCTCTCCCAGAAGAAAATTGTCCAAAGGCAGGAAGTAGGCAATTTCCAAGAAGAAATCCCAATAATTAATAATATGAAAATATATTAAGTTTTTCTAGTATTCAAAGAAATGCAAACCAAAATGGTGAGTAGAAGCATTTTAATCAATCAGCTTGAAAATAGGTTGTGCTACTATATAGAGTGTATATAAGTATAACCTTTCTTGAAATAATTTGATAGTGAATATAATAATTTTGATTCTTTTGATAAACATTGACCATAGCAAACTCTATTATTGGGCATTATCGTAAGACATTAAGCAAAAGTTTCACAAAGGTAGAAGTATATAGATCTTTAATTGCAAAAATTTAGATAGAACCTAAAGAGGTCCGACAATAAAGAATGGTGAAATTATGGTATATCCCTAAAATAAAAATCTTACGGATTTTTTTTCCTCTTAAACCACTGCAAGGTACTTCTGTGAAGAAAAACAAAATTACAAAGTATACTAAATGTTACTTTTTAATATAAATTATTATTGAACACATGGTTTCTGTTGAAAGTTACTAATTCCTCTATCAAGTGAGATAGCAGGATTTTCTGTTTTCCAGGGATTGGTGGAAAATAACTTACAGGGTGAGGAAGAAGCCAAAGTTTCCATGTAGGTAGTCTGTGTATCTTATAACTACATCATCTTACAGTTTTAAAAAATACTATTTTTCTGTATCCGGATTTTGGGGAATAATATTGGGTACTGTTTAAGGACTTAGAAATACTCACCTGAATTCTGGAATAATATGAAGAGTTAATGTATTTTAAATCAGCAGTTCTATTTTTGCTTTTTATTTTAGTTACAAATACTTTCCAAGACTGGACCTTAAGCTTTTTGACAGACCACAGGAGTTGAAACTTTGTTTTAGTAGACACCCTACTGGGAATAGCATTACAAACAGTCCAGCACTCATGGCTAAGAGAACTAAACAGGTCAGATATTCTTTATCTAATACATGTTAATTTAAAATGTAAAATATGTATATGTGATATGCAGCTCGTAGTTTAGAATTACCACCCATGGCAACCATTTGAAGACCCTCTGTGGTTAAGTAAACTAGATGTCTCGCAACCCTGTTGTAATATGGAGGCTGAAGTTTTTGAATGCTTATGTTTATGCTTTAGGAGAATCCTGGGGAACCAAATACACTTTTTAAAAAACAACTTGATTGAGATATAATTCCTGTACCGTACAACTCACTCATTTAAAGTATCCTCAGTGTCTGTTAGCATATTCACAGAGTTGTGCAGCCTTCGCCACAGCCAGCTTTAGAACGTTCTCGTTACCCCAAAAAGAAAGCCTGCACCTCTTAACCTGTTAACCCTCCCATCCATCCCCACAGCCCTAGGCAACCACTAATCTGTTTCGCCTGTTCTGGGCATTTCATAATAAATATTCCACAAATGGAATTATACAAGATGTGGCCTTGTGCCTGGCTCCTTTCACATAGCGTAATGTTTGTAAGTTCATCCGTGTTGCAGCATGTGCCAGTACTTCATTTGTTTTTATTGCTGAATAATATTCCATTGTACGAATATATATCACATTTTATTTTTTCATTCATGTACACGTGAAGTGGTTCCTACTTTTGACTATTATGCGTAGTGCTGCTGTGAACATTTGTGTACAAGTGTTCGTGTGAATGTGTGTTTTCATTTCTCTTGGGTAAATGCCTAGAAGTAGAATTGCTGTGTCATATGGTATCTATGTTTAACCTTTTGAGGAACTGTTGAGACTGTTTTCCAAAATAGCTACACCATTTTAAATTCCTGCCAGCAGAGTATGAGGTTCCAGTTGTACCATGTCCCTGTCAGTCTTGTGATTATCTGTCTTTCTGATGATAGCCATCCTTGTGTGTGTGAAGTGGTATCTCATTGTGATTTCAGTTTTCATTTCTCTTGCAGCTAGTGTAAATATACTTTATGCCAAATATTAAAGGGAGCTAATTTAGGACAAGTTAGACATCTTGCTTTAATACTATATCTGATTTAGGTATAAAGAGTTAATCTGTGGTTAGCTGTGAGTTAAAACGAAACATCCTTTATACATGTATTGTTGACATATTTGTGGTCTACAAAACATGGAAAATTTCAGAATGAAATTTATAGTTCGGGTGTTACCAATTCGTGTATAGTCCCCCAAATCCTAGAGGTAACCTGAAGTGTTCCTTAATTTCATATAGTACACGTTTCTCTCAATGTCAGAAGGGAAATAAGCATATATATATTTTTTTCTATTACCAGCTTAATAAAAGGCAGTTTTTACAATGGGTGAATTTGGTTACTAAATCTTTAAATCTCATATTCACCAGAATTTTTGTCCCCCAGGCTAGCTGGAAAAGAAAAGAACCTTCCTATCTTAGAAAAACAGGGGACTATATTTTCAAATGTATCTTCTAAGTCTAATGGAAATAGAGGTCATAAGAAAAATTAGTGGGCCAGGACATTTTTATTTAGAACACATCCCAGCAGAGGGATCTTTAGTGTAAGGCACACGATGGTAGTCTGACATATCTGGAACGTTCTATGGTTTCTGGGAGTATATATAGTTTTTTTTTTTTTTTTAAGAGTTATTTATCTGAGAGAGAGGGCGCGCGTGCTTGTGTGCGCGCACAAACCGGAGGGGGGGAGAGAATCTCAGGCGGGCTATGTGCTGAGCACGGAGCCCAACATGGGGCTCGATTTCACAACCCTGATGATAGTCATGAGCTGAGCTGGGTGCTCGACCAACTGAGTCACTCAGGTGCCCTGTGGGAGTACATACATAGTTTGAGTAAAGCTCAGCAGGTGGTTTTGATACCTGCTCTTTTCCAACTAAATCAGAATGCAAATCGGAAGTAGAAAATGTGACTGTCAGTCTGTTGGGTAAGAAAGTCTGTGATCTTTCTCAGACTATGTTGCCTGCAGTGGCACATGTCTTTTTAAGGAGTCAGTCAGTGAAAGAATTAAAGACTGGTGAGGGAGGGCAGAGTGGAAATTTTGGCAGGAAATAGCCTATGGTATCTTAAACATTTTCAGCAGGGAGAAAGGTGGAAAGACTGTCACTTTTCAAGAATGCCATTGAAGGACTGACAAGCTCCAAATGGTTCAAACCCTTTTATCCGTCGAGCATACGAGTGCCTTTTATGTGAAGGGCAACTAATTAGCCATCATTATATTATAAACATATGAATGATCCCCACTTCTAAGGGATTTCTAGTCTAGTAGGAGACTTGTGCTAGCCAGTAAATAATTACAGTGCAGTAACTTCTGTAGATGAATGTTCTGGGCACCACATGGCACTAAGTAGGAAGCCACTCATGAAAGTAAAACTGTGAAATGCTTCATTTTAGAGGTAAATTTTACATTACATTCCTCTCTCTCTTTTCCTTCTCACTTTTACCCCCACTCTTAATGGATTTTAATAAATACCATAGTGGTTTTTTCCTTAATTTTCTTTTTGTAAGTAATCTCTACTCCCAGTGTGGGGCTCGAACTCATGAACCAGAGATCAGGAGTTGCATGCTCTACCGACTGAGCTAGCCAAATGTCCCAAATGCCATAATGTTTTATTTATTCTCTTTCTAGGAGATAAAAACAGCTCATAAGTTGGCGAAGAGATGTTACACAAATCCACCACAATGGGCCAAGTGTCTCTTCAGTCACTGTTACAGCTTATGGTTTATTTGTCTGCCAGCCTACGTTAGAGTTTCTCACGCTAAGGTCAGAGCGCTTCAGCAGGCATATGATGTACTCATTAAGATGAGGAAGACAGATGTGGACCCCCTAGATGAGGCAAGTACGACGAATTGAGTTACCATTACTAGGGTAAATTTTATTTTTGTATTTTTAAGGAAATTTACTCTCAGTTGCTTTAAAGTGTTCTCAAGTATTTTCATTAAGCAGGAAAAAGTTAAATACTACTCTGTTCCATGGAGCTGATACTTACCGTTTATTTTTAAATACATTTATGTAAAAATTACTGCTTTGGAATGAAGCAGAGACTGCCTTAGTTAGGTCAGATAGTTTACACTTGATAGATAGAAAATAGAAATAGATATTAACTTCATTTTTTTCTTTTCTTTTTTTTTTTTTTAAGAGAGGGAGGGAGTAGGGAGGGGCAGGGGGAGAGAGACTCTTAAGCAGGCTCCACGCCCAGCTCCATCTCACAACCCTGAGACTGTGACCTGAGCCAAAATCAAGAGTCGGACGCTTAACTGACTGAGCCACCCAGGTGCCTCTGCTTCAGTTTATTCTTAATATAACTTTTTTAGGAAGCAAATAGGGAATAGGCTGTTAGTAAGTGGCTCTCCACTTAGGCCCTGTGTCCTAGGGTGAGTTACATAACCTGTCTGTGTTTCAGATTATGTATCTGAAAATGTAGATCCAGACTTCTCAGCCTTGGCACTGCGGACGTTTGGCCCACATCGTTATTTATTGTGGCCCGTTCTGTACATTGTAGGGTGTTCAGCAGCATCTCTGGCCTCTGTGCACAGATGCTAGTAGCGGTCCCCCTTCTACATGGCATTCAGAAATGTCTGCACACGTTGCCAGATGTCCCTGGAGGTCAAAATTGCCCCACTGATGTAGATAATTATAGTTGGTACAATCTTTATAAGGTTAACTTGAGGTTTAAATCAGCTAATGTACAGTGTGCCTAGAATAGGACCTGGCTTATAGTTCAAGCGCTCAGTGATTGAGATGGTAAAGGGTTTATAGGCACTATCTCTCTTAAGCTTCAGAGCCATCCTAAGAGATAGGTAGTGATACTATCCAGTTAGTGGTTGAGGAGACTGAATCACTTATTTCGCCTTTTTCTTTGCTAGTTTTCCCTCTTAAAAATAACTTGTGGTGTTAAAATAACTGTAAATGATCTTTAGAATCAGATTAAAATTTAAAATGAAGTTGAAATAAAAACTCGGAGTAATGGGTATCTGAAGGGAAAGAGCACAGGGATAGGAGAGAAATGGGACTGAAGAGGGGCGCATTGTGGGCTTCAGCAGTAATTGTATATTTTTTCTTAAAGATCTTAAATGAATATAGCATGTATAATACGAAGATTTGATAATGCTTGTGGGTACACTAAAACTCATTTTCTCTAAGTATTAACTGTATGTTATAAAAGCTTTAAAAATAAAAATAAAATTATAAAACAAGTACTAAAATATCCATTCTCATATTTGATTACATTTTCTCTCGTCTGATGTTTATAAAATTATTTGAAATTAAAAGTACTTGATCAGAATGCATTTTAGTGTTTTAAAAAATTTGTTCTAATAGAGTTAGTTTCTAAGATGTGTTTTAGCTTGTGAAAGGTGTAAAATATTTTTAAAGTGTTTTAAAGTATTCTCTATGAATTATGTTACCGTACTCAAAATTCAAAGCACAGTATGTGGATTAAGTTTGTTTGATAAGTTATAAGTTCATAGCACATATCATAAATTTCCTGAAAAGTATTTTCCTCTATAGGTATTAAAGTTCAGTGGTAGTCTTTGGTACAAGGAATTACATTCTCTCATTTCTAACATACAGCAATAATGACTAGTAAGCTAAAAAAAATTTTTATTAGACTATTTCCCCAATAAACACTGTGATAGGAAGCTTACAATTTAGAGCTTAATTTGTTATATTCCTACTTCTAACAAGTTATTTTGACAGATTTTTTTAGTGTCCTGAAGTCATTACATCTCCACAACTGGAAGAAAGAAATGTTTATTTTAAAACTTAAGAATGCATATTTGCTATGTATGTTTTGTGCGTTTTATCTGTTTATTGATTATATAGAGAGTAGCCTATTAAAGTTTTCACAGTATTTTCTTTGAAACTTAGATGAAATGACACACACATAAGAGTGCCTAATAAGTAAGTTGTCTTGATTTTTAGGTCTGTTCCATTAGAACCCACTGTCTCATTCATATGCTTAATGTTTTCATTTGACAGCTTTTTGTTCTGCATGTTATGTTTATAAAAGGTGTAATAACCTAGATTTTAAAATAAAACTCTTCAAAGACAGAGAAATAGCCTATGCTACATAGACTAAAGTTAAAACGTGTAATGTATTTTGTTTTTAATACTACTTAACTGAATTTTTAATGAAAATGAAATATTTGTGTCCAACTTATTCCTACATTTTTTTATCAGTCTGTTCATATGATACTGTTGTATATTACTGAGTAACAAACCACCCCAGGACTTAGTGGCTTAAAACAATGATTTTATTAAATGTGGCCCTTATTTTATTTGCTGAGAACCCAGGAAGAATTCTGGGTGATTTTTCTGCTCCACACTGCGTTAACTGGAATCAGTTGGTTATAGTCAGTTGCTAGCTGATCTGGTGTGGTGGGCCCGAGTTAGCTTAACTCCAGTGCCAGCCAGGTACCTTGGCAAGGGTGATTGGAATGCTGGGCTCAGGTGGGCCCCTCTCCCTCCACGCAGTCTCAGGACCTCTCTCTGTGGTACTTGGGCTTTTTCCATGATAGCTTAGAGTTTGAAGAACGTTTGTTTCAAGGGGGAGGAAGTGGAAACGGGCAGTTTCTTAAGGCTTAAGCCAGGAAACTAGTACAGTATCTCTATAGTCAAATTCTCTTGGTCATGCAGTCTCAGACGCCCTTCTCCCTCAGTTCAAGGGGAGGGACATAGACCCAGTGGAAGGAGTAGCAAAGAGTGAGTGGCTGTCTTTTATCCACCACACATATCCAAAAGATATGTTGCTGGCAACAAAATACTGCAATTGAAAAATTCTCCCTCTCACATTATTACTCTTTCTTTAGTTTGGTGACTGGCTCTTATACAGGTAGAACTGGGAGGTTGGGGAGCACTTTGCAGACTTCAGAATAAATGCATTGCCTAGAGTGGTTGTAGGATGAATCCCAATTTGACATAGAAAGTGAGTTACTTCTTTATGGCTCACAGAATCTTAAGGGTTGGTAGGATTTCGAGATACTTTGGTACAGCTTGAACCTAAAGCTGAGACGCTCTGCAGAAAGTCTGTAGCGTATGAGCTCTTGCCTGTGCTTGAGTTGAGTCTGATGTTCAGGAAGTCTGTGTGTTTCTTGTCGAGCTCAGTTGCACCTCCCTGTGGCTTTTTTGGAGTTGTACAGACTGCCCCCTTTTCTGTGACAAGTCTTCAGATATTTGAAGGCCCCTCGTGTGCCACGTTCTCTCTGATCCCTTCACACGTCTTAGCTGCTTCCTTCAGTTGTGCCTGATTCACGTAGTCGTGTGTAGAGCTGCTCCCACAGTTTCGGACCTCCTGTTCCTAAATTACATTCTCCCTTCCTGGCTTCCAAGTAGTCGTCTTTTTGACCCTCGGCCCTTTCATGTCTCTCTATTTCATTTCTTCTGTTCTCTTGACTAAAATGTGCTTTCTGAGATCTTTTTGCTTTCCCCTTTGGCTGAGAGCACCTTGGCTTTACAGTACCTTTTTGTTACCCAACTCTGTCAAGAGCACATGTTACAAATCCCAAGAAGAGGATCTTCTGTATGTGTATTTCCTTATTCTCAGACTAAGCCGTAAGAGAGTCTGTGGCCAGACCGTCACTGCTCCTGTCAGCTGGCTCACCTCTTTGCCGGAGCCCTTGAAATACCTGTTTATTCTCCATGCTTTCTACCGAAGTCTTCTAATATGTGAGGTTCTGACTCCGTCTTCTAACTTCGCTTGTCCTCTTGTGAACAAATCTCGCCCTCCTCAGTAAACACATATTCTCAGAAAAGCCTTTGCTAATAGTATTACAGTGTTTTAAAGTTTCTTTTTTTTTTTTTTTGAAGATTTTTTATTTTTACAGAGAGCTCGCATGCAAGCAGGGGGAGGGGCAGAGGGAGAGAGAGAAGCAGACTCCCCACTGAGCAGCCACGGAGCCACTCAGGCGCCCCTAAAGTTTCTTCTCATACTTTTCTAAGTATGGGCTTACAAAATCTTTTTTGTTACGTTGTCTTTAATTCCTTTGGCACAGAATATAGAACATGATTTGGGAGAGAGTTATTTTAATCATATTAGATTTAAAAAAATGAATTCCTTCTTAAATTACGGGAAACGATAGTCGTTCTCTTTGTGTAAACTTAGTTGCTGAAACAGATGGCCACATGCACATAGGTCTTCTGTGATATAGTTAAAGCTGGTATTTTCATTAACGAATAGGTCTTTGAAATCATTTACCGAGGCTCAGAACAAAGGATAAAATAGTGCTTAATGACTCTGAGAAGAAGAACTGAGTAATTTACGGATGTCTGCAAGTCAGTCTAATTAACTGCTCATGCTTTGATGTTATTTTTGGTAGGTGTGCTATCGAGTAGTCATGCAGCTCTGCGGACTTTGGGGTCATCCTGTTTTAGCAGTGAGAGTCTTATTTGAAATGAAAACTGCTAAGATAAAGCCAAATGCTATTACTTATGGTTATTATAATAAGGTAAGTGGATTGACATTGGACAACCTCTGCTGCTTATTAAGATTGATACATTTTTGTACCTTATATTATTCACGAAACTTCTGTTCGAGTTTAAGCTATAGTTATTTATGTGTGTATTATATATGTATGTATTTCTTTAAAAAGTCAAGTATTCCTAATAATCATTATTTTTAACCGTTACTTTACCTGTAGGTAGTTTTGGAGAGCCCGTGGCCTAGCAGTACCCGCAGTGGTATCTTCTTATGGACGAAGGTACGGAATGTGGTACGTGGCTTGGCACAATTTAGGCAACCGCTTAAAAAGACTGTGCAAAAGTCACAGGTCTCCTCAATATCAGGTAATACATGTGATTGGAAAGATACTCTGTTGCTGAACCTTAAGCTTTATATAGGCATATGAGTGTTTAATTGTATGAAGTAGAAAACATAAATGAAATTCTGGTTGATATTTTCATATACAACTAAAGATAGAGATTACATTAGTCCAAAATTATCCCCCCCCAAATTTAGAAAGTGTTCTGCAACTGCATATGAATTGTGGGGCATTCGCGTTTAGTTTCAGAGATGACCAGTGCATGCGTTATTGAACTGCTGTTGTCCTTATCTTTAGCTCCTCAGACTGCCACAGGTGGAAGTGATGGGGACACGGTGAGCCACGGTAGCGTGGATAGTTCTAACGATGCTAACAGTGGGGAGCACGCAGTCTTCGTCAGAGATTTAATCAGGCTTGATTCCACTGATAATCACTTTAGCACAGGTACTAAAATCTGCATTTTACTAACCCTTCACTTACTCTCTCAGTAAGTCTTTCCCTTTTTAAAAAGCTTTTACCTTCCTTTCTTAAGAGTTTGTGCAATGAGTACTTTAAAAATACGTTATATAAATAGGGGAAGAAATTACACCTCTGGTTGCAGATCCCTTCTATTTCCTAAATATATAAAATTAACATTGGAGTGCTGTGTAAAAGGCTTCAGTGTGGTGCTCCCTTTGTATTTGTTAATCATTAATTTGTGAAAGTATACGATAGAACTGAGGAACTTGAATTTAGTGTTACAACGTGCAGATCTTTTTTTCATTAAGTGGAAAAGATTAAGCTTTTGAGATTACGAATGGTAAAGAGGGAAGTAAATAAGTCACACACCACGAGAAGGAGTATTCTCTTTGCCTAGTCGTCATTTTAAATGACACTTCTTAAAATCTGAGAAACTTCTGAAGCCACTTTCACATGCAAAGCTACGGGCGTACCCTGAGTCCTCTGAAGTTAGAAAGACGCATAATTCAAGTAGCACATTGAGCGAATATTTATGTGTTGCACATCCTTCTTTTTGTGTTGTTTTTCTTTTTTGTTGTTGTTGTTATTGTTAATATCTCAAGCTTTTCTTTAAGAAGAATCCTGAGTCTAATTCCTGTGCTTCATCTGATGAACTTGTCTCAATGACTGAAGTTTCCTGTTTTCTGCTCTTTGTTGCTCTGCTTTTTGCTCTGTGCTGTTTCTTGATGCCGCATTTGTCCTTGGCTGTCATGGTGTGGGGTGCAGACAGACTTGTGTGACGGGAAGCTATGGATACACGTGGGCATTAATGCTACCCTTGAATGTTAACCGCTTCAGGTAATTTCCCATTTATTAGGTTAAATTTTGCTGACGTGCAAGGGTGGGGGAGAAACCTTTTGTTGTGTTTGAAGTATTGTTACAGGTGGAAAACAATTTCAGTTTTCTTGACTTTTTCTTCTTCAGATAAGTGTAATCATATATGTACCACTGAAAATATTTTCCTGTCGTGTTGCAAAGCATGTTTGTTACCTTATTTGAACGCACGCCTGCCTTGCTGTAATTCTCCGTTGGGGTTTGTAGCATCGTTGTATCCAGTGGTTTTGTGGGGATTAAATGTCTCAGTGTTCCAGCTGTTGAGATGCGTTTGCTTGCTAAAACTGATCTGCTAAATTCTCGCGCTGAAAATTACCCCATAATTACAGAACCATCTATAAACCATGGAGAGTCAACATAGAGCTATAAGTTACAATCCTGTTTGTAAATTAACTTTCAACAGTAGGAATTTTTATATAACTTTAATTTTAGAGAGTCATTTTTATATGACTTTAATTATATGGCTTTAATTTTAATTTTATATGACTTTAATTTTATATGATTTTTATTTTATTTTGTCCTGTATTTGTTCCTAAAACTTGTAAGAAGAAATGGATTTCATTTATGGAAAAAAAAAAAACCCAAGAGAGTAATTTTGTGATATGAAACCATTTCACCAGAATAATTATAATTTTAAAAATAGTAATAGATAAATCCTGTCCTTATTCTTCTAAACTTGTCTCCTTTAAGGACAAAGACAATCTCCTAGTAATTCTGGGTAATTGGCATAAAGATTCCAGTAGTTGGGGAAGAAACTTCAGATCCCTTTTCCATATATGTTTTTCAAGTTGCATTTCAAATGGCTGAAGCCCTGTTGCTGAATTTACAGTGATTATGGGTCCTTGTGGAGTTTCTGGTGATGTCATTTGATACTTTTGGAGACTTTCAACCCAGGTGCTTAGGTTCCTCTGTCTTTAAGGATTCTCTTGTAGAATCTTCCCACTTGGTACCTGATTTGGAGTCACTTAGCTTGTTGGGGTGCATACCTCGGTTTAATCAGTCTGCTTCGTCCCCAGACTAGTGTCCATTTTATGGCACCATATGCCTTACCAGACTTTCTGAGGGGCCAATAAAAAACTGACAAATTAATCATTCTAACGAGGGGTATATAAAGAAGTTTAGTTCTTTGTTTATATTGCAAACCCAGAGTTTGAGTGGCAGTATAAGCAGCAGCAGGAGGTAGAAGGCACTACAGTTAACTCTTGAACAACGTGGGTTTGAATGGCACGGGTCCACTTGCACGCCAGTTGTTTTCAATGAATACAGTACTGTAAATGTATTTTCTCTTCCGATTTTTGTCCCCCCGCCCCCACCTTTTTTAAAACAATTAAATTTGAGTGTGGTCTATACGCGATGTTACCTTAGTTTCGGGTGTACAGCATAGTGAGTCAGCTGCTCTCTGCCTTACGCTGTGCTCACCACAGTGTAGCCGCCGTCTGTCATCACACAGCATCACCGCAATACCTGATGATTTTTTAATCACATTGTCTTTTCTCTAGCTTCCTTTACTGTAAGAATACGGTATATAATACATAGAATACAGGATATGTGTTCATCGACTGTTTATGTTACTGGTAAGGCTGACAGTCAACGGTAGACTATTAGTTCGGTTTTGGGGAGTGAAGAGTTACGCCTGGATTTTCGAATGTGCAGGGTGGGAGGGCCAGTGTTCAAGGGTCACCTGTGTGCTCCTGTGTCGTGTTTCACTGACATCCTCTGTGAAGATTCTCTAGGAACTTAGTTTCAGTTAGTCCTAGTTTAGTCTTCAGTCTTTGTTTCCGTTTTAAATGATAGAACTCAAAAGTCAAATAGACTTGTTTAGGACTTTATTTTGAAATTATCTCAAGTTTATGAAAATGTTGCAAGTGTACTACAGAGAACATCTGAGTCACTTCTGTCTAGATTCACTCTCTTAGTTTGCCACTTTTCCTTTGTCGTTTTCTTTCTGTCCACACAGACACACATTCTTCAGCTGAACCGTGTGACAGCAGGTTGCATACATCCTGCCCTTTTACTTTTTAATGCTCTAGTGGTATTTTTCTCTGATAAAACCGTAGTATAGTTAACCAGATTCAGGAAAATATCGATATGCTACTTTAATCTGTAGTCTGCATTCCAGTTTGGCAGTTGCTGTAATGTCCTTTATGGCCCTCTCTTTAGTCTCCTTTATCCTGGCACAGTTCCTTAGCCTTTCTTTGTCTTCATGACCTTGACCTTTTGAAGAATTCAGTCCAGTCATTTTGTGGAGTGCTCCTTCGTTTGAGTTTGTCTGATGTTTCCTTGTGACTAGATTGGGCTGTACATCCATGGCTCTGCTACAAAAGTGATTGTCACGTCCCAGAGGCACGCAGTGTCTGTCTGCCTGCCGCTCGTTGGTGATACTAATTTTGATCCCCTGGTCTTTGTATTTGGTTTCTCCTCATTATCATTCCAGCCCCTGCAGATAATAAGCTGTCTGTGAGGAGACTCTGAGACTATGCAGTAATACCTGCTTTCTCATCACACTTTCTGTTTTAAATTAACATCCATTGATGATTCTTGCCATAACCAGTCTTTACTATATGGTAGTGATAATGGGGCACCTGGGTGGCTCAGTTGGTTAAGCGTCTGATGCTGATTTCCGCTCACATCATGATCCCAGGGTTGTGAGATCAAGTCTTGTGTTGGGCTGTGCACTCAGCGTGGAGTCCACTTGAGATTCTCCCTTTCCCTCTCCCTCTGCCCCTCCCCCTGCTTGCTTGCTTGCTCTCTCTCTCAAATAAGTAAATCTTTAAAAAAAATAGTGACTTTGCCAACTCTGTCCTCCAGCCACATTTATAGGATGGTATTCTGTGTTTTCTGCTTTAATCATTTTACTCAGACATTCCCTGATTATGTTTTTGAACACTTCCTTTCTTACACAACAAATGTTCCTGGCTCATTCTTGTAGCTTTGCTGCCTGAGATCTGAAATCAGCCATTTCTTCAAGGATCCCAGGTTCCTTTCAATGGGCAGTAGATTCTAGAAGCCAAAATCTGGGCTCTACGTATGCTTACGCTACAGGCTATTACTGCTTCTAGAATTTTTCAGGGGAGCTAGAAAATATGTATATATGAGAAAAGAAAAAGAAAATATGTATGTATATTTTAGAAATACCTTCATTTTCTTTCTTTCTTTTTTTTTTTTAAGATTTATTTATTTATTTATTGGAGGGTGGGGAGGGGCAGAGAGAGAGAATCTCAGGCAGACTCTACACTGAGCGCACAGCCCAACACAGGGCTTGATCTCATGACCTGAGATGATGACCTGAGCCGAAACCATGAGTCGGATGCTTCACCAGCTGAGCCACCCAGGCGCCCCTAGATATATTTCCATTTTCAAATCAACCCTACAGATTTTTCTTTGTCTTCCTTTGTTTCATTTTTTTTTAAATCTCTTTTCTTCCACAGTAAGTATCTTGGCTCCCAATAACCATCATTATGTTTGCTCATTTGCTCTGTCCTGCAGCATATATAGAATAATTTCAGAATTGCTACATCTATTCTGGGAGAAAGGAACTTTCTAAAGCGTTCAGGATTTGTCTGTTACCCCCCTTCCCAGGCTTAGGGTATATACTCAAAATACTGTGTTGAGAAGTTTTTTGGAATAGTCCTATCCCCCTCCCCCTGTTCCCCATCCTTTCAATATGGTTATTCATGTGAAATATAGTTGGTCCCATTTGTTTGTTTGCATTTAATTTTAGTCACTACCCTCCTCCCGGTTTTATTGATTTAATTTTTTTGAATATGTAGACAGTGATGCATTTCCAAAAATAAAAACAATACAATAAGCCATATTTAGAGGTTTCCTCTCTCTTTATCCTTTCTGTCCTATTTCCCTACACCCCTTGTAGTTAACCAGTTTTATTGTTTTCTGATGTATTATTTCTGCATTTCTGTTTGCAAAAGTAAACAGATATATGCTTATTTCCTCCTCTTCCACAAAAGGTAGCATTCTGTAGACATACTCCAAAAGAAACTTTTCAGAACATCTTGTCCAAATCTCTTAATTTACGGATGAGGAAACTAAGGTTCAGCGCTTCTAGATTTTTTAGTCTTTGATGTTCCTGTAGTTCCTGTTCTTTGCTTCTTATCATTTGTTTACCATGTTCTGTGTGCTTCGTGAGCTCTCGTATCTTCCTTTTCTGTAAGTTTAATTGTGTACATCAGTGGAGTTTTCTTCTGATGTTTTATAGCTGGACTATGAGTGTGTGAAAACATTCACCTGTAAACCTGCGTTCTTTGTCAACAGGTGGTCAGTCTGACCAAGGCTATGGCTCTAAGGATGAACTTCTAAAGGATGACGCAGAAGTTCACGTGCCTGAAGAACAAGCAGCAGGAGAAGGGATAACTAAAACAAGAGTGCAAACAGAAGGTTAAGTACTGGTATTCACTTGCTTTCTTTAGAAAAATACTGTATTCTTTTTAAGGTTTTTTTGGGTTTTTGTTTTGTTTTGTTTTTTTGTTTTTGTTTTTAAATAATCTCTACACCCAACATGGGGCTCGAACTCATGGCCCCGAGATCAAGAGTCTCATGCTCTTCTGGATGAGTCAGCCAGGCACCCCGTACTCCTTAAGTCTGATTTGATAATTCTGTTGATAATTCCTAGAAAGAAATGTAAGGTCTGGGCTTATAAGATACTATGTAATGTGATATATGCAGAGAATGAGTAGTTTCTGAATTTTAGAATTGAAGAGATCTTTTGTAGGACTCTGCAGTCTACTGAGGTATTCCTTTGCTAAAGGCAAAGAGCCATTTTGTGATAGAACCAGGACTAAGCTTTGAGTCCTCAAACTTGTGTTGCAGGGCTTGTTTTATTTTAAAATGCTCTTTCACCAGAAGTCCTTCAAATATCTAAGTAGGTATTTTTCATTGGATAGATTGGGTACAGTGTCTGTGGTTTTCCTGTTTTTTGAGTTTTTTTTTAATGGGACTCATTGAGGTAGATAAGATTTATAGTAATCATTTTATGGAAATGTGGAGGAATTTTCTGGCTTTATGGTAATAAGATGTTCTTCCTGTCCTTTTACACAAAAGTACACTTTTCTTAAATGATGTCACTTAATTTATGCTCCAGAGTGAGCAGAAGCAAGCCTCTCTCCTGCTTTACAAGTGATGGGATTATAACTGGAAGCCACAACCTTTAATTTATTCACAGGAATGCTCAAGTTAGGATTATTTTTGCTAAAATACAGCATTTATTTTCATCAGTACTGGCAACATTTATGGCATAAAGTAAATCAGACACAATAGATTAGTAACAAAATAGTCATGTATTCACCCCCACTTGGGGGGAAAATATAAAAAATATATAAAAATCAGTATATGGCTTCTGGTTTTAGTAAAAGTAGGAATAACATCCAAATATTTTTTCCCCAGAGGTGTGTGATGTCTCTGCTGGTGTGGCAGAACATTCACAACCTGGTGCGGAGCCACAGGGTACTACTGAGCCCCCCGCGTGGGGCGGCAGTATCGTGAAGGTTCCGTCTGGGATATTCGACCTCGGGGGCAGGAAGAGCAGCACGGGTGAGTCTTCCCATATTGATGGCTAAATATTTAGAATAGCTTTTAATGGTATTAAATTGATGACTTAATTGTGATGAGCCAGAAGTTTGGATCCTATACATGGGTTAAGACGTTGTTATTTAAAATATTTAGTGTTTCAAAGGAGAGGTATTTATTGTGCTTAATTGTTACTGGGAGTACCTTTTCTTGTTGTAGGGCCTCCTCTCAGTTTGGTCTCTCTTTCTCATGGTAGATAATGAGAGAGGGCCTGCTGTGCTCATGGAGAACAGAGAGGCACTGATGTTACTGAATTCCAGGGGGGCTTTAGGGTGGCAGTGAAAGGTAGTGGAAGAAAAAGGTTCATATCACTATGCTGTGCTACAGAGAAGTACCAGTGCATCTTTAATTTGGCCAGTTTTTATGGCACCCTGAGCAGCTTATTTGTGATGAATAACTCTTTTTTGCGCGTGACTCCCTTGAATTTGAGTTCAGTCCTTTCACTTGTGTTTTAGGCCTCCCGAGGACCCTTTAGGCGTGCATCTAAGTCTGATTTCAAAGGACCCAGCGATTGGCCTGTCTTTAGTAGTAGCTGTAATTCACTGCTCTAAAGCCAGCTGTCTTAAGTGTATCTGTTCTATGACTTACAGAAAGTAATTTGCTCAGCGGCTTGAAACCATGTAGGAATACTCCTTATTCCAAAAGTCTCTCCTTCTTTTAAAATTCAGTGTGTGTGTGTGTGTGTGTGTGTTTGGGGAGCAGGCTGTATTCAAGACGTGGAGCTAAAGGTTTTTGAAAAAAATAATTGGTATAATGTTCTGTATCCTATTTTCCCAACCTGTTGCTAGTGGGTTTAGAAAAGAAAAAGGAGGAGGGCAGAGTTTTCTTCATCAAAGGTTTATGATCTTCTCAGAATATTGACATGTATAAGATCTGGGGACTGGTGTGTTTCCTTCCCTCTTTACTCATCCTCTTTCCATGTTATGTCTTGATGTGGGAAGAGTTAGTCTAATAAGAAAGGTAGTAGTGGGGCTTTTGCCAGTATATCAGAGGGTCAAATTTATTTTAAAATTGAAAAAAAATGTGCCACTAAATTCTTGGAAATACTATGAGAACCAGTAAATTTGCTAAGATCTGTTTCTCAGATATTGGTATAAGTTTTCAAAACAGGCACAAATTTTGGAGTTGGAAAATAGGTTAATTTAATTCTCGTAAAAGCTGTGAAATATCTGTAAGTGCTTATTCTCTTTAATTGGTGTGATTATGATTATTATTTGGTACCCATTTGGAAGCTTAAAAAGAACCTTGAAATTAATTTGGAAGATGAAGACTTTATTAAAGATAACTTTCCCCTCAAGTCTCCTAGGTCATTATGCCTTTTAAAAAACAAATGAGAATCCTAAATAGGAATGGGTAGACTTAAGGTCTCATAATGATTCGAATAGGAAATAGCTTTTGGTCTTGGAATGGGAAAAAATTGCACGGTAGCAAGGAATACTACTTGCTTGTTGTGAGCAAGCACACCGGGCGTTGTACGTAAGTGATGAATCACTAAATTCTACACCTGAAACTAATGTTACACTGTATGTTAACTAACTGGAATTTAAATAAAATTTTAAAAAATACTAAACAAAACTCTTAAAAAAAAAAAAAAAAAAGACTGCTTGCTTCCCCTTACAGCCCCTGGCATAATTTTGTTCCAGTTGATCAAACAAGACTGAACTCTGAGAGACCTGGGATCATGTCTGTTTTATTTGCCGTTATATTCTTAGTACCTTATGTGGTAAATGCTAGTAGACATTTGAGTATTTGTAGAAGGAATGAATATCTGTGGAAAATTTGGAGCTATTCACATTTTATCAGCTCCTTGGAATCAAGTGTAAGAACTCCATTCTGGATCCTTTTACTTTGGGGAATTATTTTACTTTGGAGCAATAAGTCTTGGGTTTTAGCAAATATATAATCCCTCCATGATTGTGACTTTGTGCGGAGTTGATTCCTGGCAAATATTTATTGAATTAGATGTATGAAAGCCAGAAGGGAAGAGATTTTGTCTTTTTAGGTCTGTTACTTAACACAAAATATATTTCTTAAATGGAATGTAGAACTTCTCAACTGTAGGATGTATTTCTAGATCTGTATTTGCTCAACGCGATCGATTTTAGTGAACGGTACAGGTGTCTGCAGCACATATCGCATGATTTTTCAAATGTGTATGTGTCGGGGGTGAAAGGTAGGTTCTAACTGTTAACTCTGGGAGGCAGGATTGAGTGGAGGTTTTTTGGTGGTTCTTTTTTCTACTTTCTTTGTACCTTCTGAACTCTGAAGCTTTTACTCTGAGTATGTGTTACTTTTCAAAAATCAGAAAAGAAACGTTTTTCTAAAAGTTAGATCAGAAAATAGAGTTTCATTCTAATATTGCTCTTTTCCTTTTAGGTAGTACATCAGATGTGGCATTTTCTACTCATCCAGCTGAAGATGCAGTCTTTGGTGAAGGTACCAATCTCAAGAAGAATGGTGAGAGAGGAGATAAAAGACAAAAGCATTTTCCAGAGAGGAGCTGTAGTTTCAGTTCTGAAAGTCGAGCAGGAATGTTGCTGAAGAAAAGCAGCTTGGATTTAAATTCGAGTGAGGTGGCTCTTATGATGGGAGCAGATGCCAAGATTCTCACAGCAGCGTTGACGTGTCCTAAGACCTCTCCACTCCGGGTTGCAAGCACCCATAGCTTTGACAGTGTTAGTTGTCATCTAGCTGACGCTAGGACTCGTGTGTCTGAGAGCACTTGGGATTCAGAGCACAGATCTTCGGTATTAGAGATGCTTGAGGAAAGCCAAGAGCCCCTAGAACCCGTGGCTGATGACAGTGGAGCTAAAACTCCTGTGGAAAAGGATGCATGTGACAGTCTGCAAAGGGATGCTGATGGTAATCATCCCGGAGACTTGAAAGTAGGATCCAGAGATCTAATAAATAAGAGAAGTAGTTTATATGGTGTCGTTAAAGCCGTTGAGAGGGAGGATGTTGAAACTGGACTAGATCCTTTGTCTCTTTTGGCCACTGAATGTACAGGAGAAAAAACTCCGGATTCTGAAGATAAGGTGTCCTCTCCAGTTGTCGCGCGTAACCTGGCCGATGAGATCGAAAGCTATATGAACCTGAAGAGCCCCCTGGGTAGCAAGTCTTCCAGTATGGAGCTACACGCAGAGGGGGGCCGCGAGTCTGGCCCGAGCGCGGCATTTACGCGCCCTTCGGAGAGGAGGTCAAGCCTCCCTTTAGAGCATGGCCCGGCCGCTCGGGAGGATCCCGAAAGTGGAAAGCGCTCCCCTGCCGCAGCCCGGGCTAAACCGTCCACCGGCCGTTTCAAGCAGCCGACGCCCTCGCGAGGTCACAAAGAACGTTCCGCTTTAGCGGCCCTGGTGCGCTCTTCACCGCACGGCTCGTTGGGTTCTGTGGTAAATTCTCTGTCAGGGCTGAAGCTAGATCACATACTCTCAGGACCCAAGATAGACGTGCTGAAATCTGGCATGAAACAAGCGGCAACAGTAGCCAGTAAGGTGTGGGTGGCCGTAGCGTCTGCGTACAGCTACTCGGATGATGAGGTAAGGGTGTTTTCTGCGCATGCTCTGTCTGATCTGGGACGGTTGCTAGGATTTTTTTTTATATGTAAGTTATTATCTTGAGATTTCTGGCACCTTTGGTTTTTATATTTTAAAACTTTATGCATATCCTATTTCTTTCCTGAAATGAACATAAATGTAAGGAAATTAATAAAGAAATAGAATATCAGGACTACTTTATAATTCCATAGATGAGTCCGAGTAACACATTCTTTCTTTGAAGGTGCTAATGATTAATACTTTAATAATAATGCCGTATTATATTTGCATAGCACTTCACTTTTAAAATAACTTTTATCTGTTATCTCTTTAATATATATGGAATCACTCTGCAACTTAATCCGTAGATTTCATACTGCATAACAACAATTGCTAATTCTTTTAAAAATTATTGAAAAGAGAATCATTAGACCTTCCTGTGAAATAGAAGGGGGAAATTTTGCTTACTTGTTTTACAGAAAAAATTAAAATTTCACCTTTGTGTTCAAAGAATTATATAATACTTAGGTACTTTACTGGAAAAGACCGACAGCTATAAAAGTTCACTATTATTATTGTAACACTATGTTATAGGTGCTGTCATAAGCTGTGTATCTATTTTTATATATAATTTTCATAGCAGTCCTGTGCCTTGGTACTGTTGTTATCCCCATTTTATAGATGATGTACCTGAGATTCAGAGAGGTTAATTAATTTCCCCAGGTCCACACAACTAATGAGTGGCAGAACTAGAATTTGTTGTTTTTTTTTTATAATGATTTTTTATTATATTATGTTAGTCACCATACAGTACATCCCCAGTTTTCGATGTAAGGCTCGATGATTCATTAGTTGTGTATAACACCCAGTGCACCATGCAATATGTGCCCTCCTTACTACCCATCACCGGTCTATCCCATTCCCCCACCCCCCTCCCCTCTGTAGCAGAACTAGAATTTGAACTCTGGGAGACTGGCGGTAAAGTCCGTGCTCATAAACTGCTACGGTGGCAAAGAAGGAAGCAGTGTCTTAGAAGAGGCTCTGCTGGGGGGCTGTTCACAAAGAGCAAAGCAGGTGATATCTAAGTTAGGTTTTGATGGATGAATTTGAAATTTGGGTTAGTGACCGTGGTAAGGCGGAGCAAGGTGTATCTGAGAGGGCCATATGAAAAAGCGTGCAGGCTTGAGACACCATGCGTTTCAAGAAAACAGAATCCATTTCAGCTTGCTAAAGTTCTAAATAGGAAGTTAGAGATAGGAAAGGAAATCAGACAAGTAAGATTTATATGCCATTTGAAAGAAGACTCTATTCTATAGGCAAACTATTAATTGAATTAAAAGTACAATATCGAGGGGGCGCCTGGGTGGCTCAGTTGGTTAAGTGTCCAGCTCTTGATTTCGACTCAGGTCGTGATTCAGGGTTGTGAGATCGAGCCCTGAGTCAGGCTCTGCGCTGGGCATAGAGCCTGCTTGGGATTCTCTCTCTCCTTTATCCCTCTGCTTCTTCCTCCCTCCTTTTCTCTCTCTCTCCCCCCATCTCTTAAAAAAAAAAAAAGTACAATATTGAGTTCTGTAAGACAGAGTTGCATTTTTTGCATTTAAAAGAGCTTACAACGTCAGTGAAGGAAAGACAAAATAAGCTAGCTTCAAAAGTATCTTAACCTAGCATTATGTTAAGGTAAACTAACCGAATGAGCCATTTTATTTTTGAAATTTTATCTAACAGTGTTAATAAGAATAATAATTTAAAAACCCGGGGGTGCCTGGGTGGCACAGCGGTTGGGCGTCTGCCTTCGGCTCAGGGCGTGATCCCGGCAATCTGGGATCGAGCCCCACATCAGGCTCTTCCTCTATGAGCCTGCTTCTTCCTCTCCCACTCCCCCTGCTTGTGTTCCCTCTCTCGCTGGCTGTCTCTATCTCTGTTGAATAAATAAATAAAATCTTTAAAAAAAAAAAAATTTAAAAACCCCACCTTTCTACAGAGCACTTTGGACTTGGAATATATGACTATAAATTTCAGGTGGTCACATATCTTAATCTTTCTTTTCTTTTCATGACTATAGCCCTGGTACTAGTGCCTGACAAAGCAAACAGGTTATACCTAATAAATATTTTCAAATGAGGGAATGAATACAAAGTCTATAAAAAATGGTTATAACTTTTATCCAGAATTTAATCTAAGGAAATAATTAGAGATATGTATAAAAATAGCTCTAAGGGGGGCGCCTGGGTAGCGCAGTCGTTAAGCGTCTGCCTTCGGCTCAGGGCGTGATCCCGGCGTTCCGGGATCGAGTCCCACATCAGGCTCTTCCGCTGGGAGCCTGCTTCTTCCTCTCCCACTCCCCCTGCTGTGTTCCCTCTCTCGCTGGCTGTCTCTATCACATAAATAAATAAAAAAATTAAAAAAAAAAATAGCTCTAAGGAATTCATCAGTGTACACATAAAACTAAAAGCATTCTGAATGTTTAAGCAATAGAGATTTACTAAATGCATTACAGTACGTCAGTACACTGGATTAGCTTGCAGGGGTTTAAGTAATTTAGATTTAATGACATTAAAATACATAAGAATAGGTTAAAAACAATATCCTATTTTGTAAAAGTATATATATGTATTTTAAAATGACTAGAAGGATATATATTAAGATTTTGATTATACTTGTGGGTGTTGGTAATATAAGTGCATTTATTTCCTGTTTTGCATATCTAATTTTTTTATCACTTAACATGGTTTTATAACAAGACACAAGTCTTCTATAAAGCAAAAATAAAAAAAGGAAACGGCTTATTGAAATGTTTTTTATCTAGAGCGCCTGGGTGCCTCAGTCAGTTAAGTGTCTGCCTTCAGCTCAGGTCGTGATCTCAGGGTCCTGGGATCAAGCCCCCCGTCAGGCTCCCTGCTCGGCGGGGAGCCTGTTTCTCCCTCTGCCTCTTTCTGCCACTCCCCCTGCTTGTGCTTGCTCTCTCTGACAAATAAATAAGTAAAATCTTTATTTAAAAAAAAAAGGAAAAAATGTTTTCTGTATAAACTAAAGCATCAGTTCTGAGTTCAGAACTATACTGTTTGGAACTTTATTCTTATTTTATGCCTCTAATATTGATGGTGGTTGTTCTGAAAATCATATTGCCGGCTGTAAGTCTCACAACAACTTTATTTTAAAGGACTCTTCTTATCCATATTTTTCAGATGATATAATTAAAAGTTAGAGTAGTTACATAATTTCTGCAAGGTCACATACCTACTACATGATGGGGGGCCAGGACCACAGTCTGTCCGTCTGACTTTATGGCCCCTACTGTACTTGTGCTGGGGTGCCTGATTCCAGTGGAGACTCTGAGCTTCCTGGAGTTCCTTCATTTTATGATATTGATTGTTGAGAGACACCCCAACATTTTGTTTCAGTGGTGAAACAAAATCTTAAAGTATTGTAGGTCATTGTTTGACTATGGAAAGGAAATTCCAGATCATATTGAGAAGAGTTCATGGTTTTGAAAAATAGGAGGATGATAATTTATTTAAGGATTGTAGAGAAGTTTAATTCTAAGGGCAGATTGAATATGTTCTCATTGGAGAAGATGTTATTTATGTATGTGGGGTTTTTTTCTTTTCAATTAAAGGAGGAAACTAACAGAGATTACAGCTTCCCAGCTGGCCTCGAAGACCATATTTTGGGGGAGAATGGGACACCTAACATGAATATTTCGGGGTTGGTTCCCAGTGAACTTACCCAGAGCAACACGAGCCTTGGCAGTAGCAGCAGCAGTGGAGACGCAGGCAAACTGCAGTACTCAACAGGTATGGGAGAGATTGTCCTCTTCTGTCATTTATCTGCCCATACCTTCCGCTCCCCCTGCCACATACACAGTCAGCCCCATCTGTTGAATGAGCGGATAGATTTTCAGTATAGCCACACCGTACTATCACTTATTTTATATGATCTCTAAGTATTACAGTCACCTTAGGTGTATTTGTGGACTCTGTCATTGGTTCTCAGACTTTAGTGTGTGTCGAAATCACACAGAGAAGTTATTTAAAAATATAGACAAATGTCCAAAGCCCTAGGCTAAAACTTTTGAGACTGAATTTGTGGGATTGCAGCCTTAGGAAAAGATATTTTTAAGCAGCTCTCTGGATAAATCAAATGTATACCAGCGTTTGAGAATCCCTGGGCTGTCACTGAAATTTCTTAGTGCTGTGTTATTTTACGAACTTTTAATTCTGTTTATTTTTTCCAACATTCTGTTATGAAAAATTTCAAATGTCCTGAGTAGTTGAGTCATATGATGAATGATATTTTCTCCACTTATATTTAACTATTGTTAACTTTAGATATATACATACAGAAGTTTTTATACTGAACCGTTTGAAAATAAATTGCAGACTTCATGATACTCCCTCTAAATACTTTAGTATGTATTTCCAAAGAATAAGGACATTCTCATATAACGTGTTATATTGATTTCTCTTTAGGTGAACCTCCATTTCCGAGAAGCATAAAAGGGCAGGACTGTGAAAAATCAGACCATGGTTCTTCTCAAAATACCAGCATGTCCAGCATCTATCAGAATTGTGCAATGGAGGTAAAAGTTCTGTATTCTTCCCATGATAAAGTGGCTGTAAACATCTTTCAGAATGGCACTGTAACAGAATTCTGTGATACCCTTGTAGACAGAAGAGTAAATCATTTTGTTGAATTTGCTTCATGTCTCATGTAAGTAAGACAATAAACTGGTAGTTTTATCTGTAAAGTGATTGAACTGTTAATTCCAAATTTGATCAACAAAATAAATAAAATTCTGTGTCTCAAGAGGATGGCCTGTTAAGGTGACTTTTCACTGTGGAGGTTCTCAGTGTCTGCACTTTTCTACTCTTAGGTTTTGATGTCAAGTTGTTCACAGTGCAGAGCTTGTGGAGCTTTAGTTTATGACGAAGAAATTATGGCTGGATGGACGGCAGATGATTCAAATTTGAATACAACCTGTCCATTCTGTAAAAGCAACTTCTTGCCTCTTCTCAATATAGAATTTAAAGACTTGAGAGGCTCTGCAAGGTTAGTATTGTAAAAGCTCCAGCTCCCTTAAGAGGTGAGTGCCGTCCCAGAAGGCATGACTCCTGGGGGAAGACTGAAATAGTCATGGCACACTCCAGCTGTCCCTTTCCTTTCTCTCCTTCACTCTCAGTATTGGAGTAGAAAATACTGGTAATAGAGGAGATACACAATTATCAGTAGTAGGTAATTCTTGGCACTAAACCTTATAGATCTTTCAGAACTTTAATGTTTATCATTATTTTAAACTTCATTCTCAGTGACTTTATATCTTCTAGAAGAAAAAATAAAGGTGTGAGGGATGGGGTGTTTTGACTCTTCTCCTAACTTCTTGCCCCTTTACAGTAGTGTTCTGTACGGTGAAATGACCAAATTCTAGGCAATAGAAAAGAGACTAGGTGATCTATAATTAGTCATTAAGTAATTGAGAGTTTGGTAACTGCTTACTTAATTACACTTAATATTCTATTTGTTGTATGGAGCAGACAAACTTCATATTATGATCTACCTTTAGCGGCTTTTAAGTATCTCTAATCGTACAGGTGTTTCTTCTTAGCTTAGTTTTTCCGTTTAGCTTTAGGCGTGGAGCTGAGTGAAATCATATTCTAATTCCTGATGCACTATCATCATTGCTTTGTGCAAGGATCCTCTTACTAGCTCTACCCCCAACCCTGCCCCCATTCCCACTCTCATTCCTTTATTCAACAAAGACATTGTCTCTACCCTGTGTGATATGTAGTTGAATATATACCCTCATAAAATACATTGTTTTGCACAATTATGCATTTTTTAAAGATTTATTTATTTATTTATTTATTCGACAGAGATAGAGACAGCCAGTGAGAGAGGGAACACAAGCAGGGGGAGTGGGAGAGGAAGAAGCAGGCTCCCAGCGGAGGAGCCTGATGTGGGGCTCGATCCCAGAACGCCAGGATCACGCCCTGAGCCGAAGGCAGACGCCCAACGACTCTGCCACCCAGGCGCCCTCTGCATTTTTAACTTACATAATTAGAATACTGATAATCTCCATTACTCAGTTTAAAAGCTGAGTTGCTATATGTACATCTAGTTTATTCTTTTTCTCCTGTAGAAAGCTAATACCTCATTTTATTTATCCATTATCCTGCTATTGCTCAGTTGCTTCCAGTTCACTGTTACTGTAAATATTTCACTGCAGTGATGGAGTGAACTGTAAAATATGTCTCCTGAGCTTGTGAAATAGTTTCTCTCAGAATAATAGTCTTAGAAGCGAGGTCATGGAGTCATTTTCATACATGATTTCAATAAACAATGGAAGATTGCTTCCCAGATGGCAGTACTCCCACTACTATACTAGTGCCTAAGAATTCTCATTTCTGTATATCCGTACCAGCATTTGGTATTATTTTTCTATTTTTTGTATTCTAGTGAGTATAAAGTAGTATCTTATTTTTGTTTGAATTGCTCTGAATATTAGTGAGTTTATCTCTTCACATACTTGTTAATTATTCCAGCATTTTCTATGAATTGCCTGTTTCTATTTTTACCTTGTCCATTTTTATATTAACTTTCTTTTTCTTGTTGATGTCTGTCTTGAATATTCTTGATATTAATTCCTTGAAATCATTCATTTTGATGTTATTATCCATTAATTTTCCACCTTATGATTTGTGCTTTTGGTCTTGTTTTAAAGGTGGTTTCCCATCTGTAGGACATGAAGAGTGTCTCCTGAAGTTTCTTTTGTTAGCTTTATATTTTTACCTTTGATATTTAGGTCTTTAATCTGGACTACACCCTTGTGTTTGTGTATGATGGTAGGAATACAGCCTTATTTTTCTCCATGTGAGGAGCCCGTTTGCTATCTTTTCTTCATTGATGGGTAGCCTCACCTTTATCATGTATCAAGTTCCCATGCACAACCTCACCCTGCTTCTGTGTTCCCTGTTTTTGGGTCAATAATCAATTTTTATTACTCTTTGTATTACATCCGGTTGATAGGGTAAGCTCCCTGTCATGGAATTTTATTTATTTTGCTTAGAGCAACTTTAGTCTCCCCTCTCCCCCCACAGCCCCCAAATCCAGCTGGAGTTTTCACTGAGATTGCAGCATTATATGTATAGGTTAATCTGGAGAGAATGGACATTTTCAGTATTACTCTTATCTATGAACAAGATCTGTATCTCCATTTTTTTAGATTGTCTTTTATATCCTTTTAATAGAGCTTTAAATTATTCTCCATAGTCTTATACTTTTTTGTTGAGTTAATTGTGTTTTGTAAGCTAGTGTGTTAAGTACCTTATATTTTCTAAGTAGGTAAAAAGGAGTATTATTGATTTTCCTCCCCAATATGTCATTATGGAAAATTTCAAACTTGCAGCTGAGTTTAAAGGTTTTTCTTACAGGGACACCCAAATAGCCATCTTTCCAGTTACTGTTTTATTGTATTTGCTTTATCACCTGTCTGTCCCTTCATCCACCAGTCCGTCTTATATTTTTATTTATTTAAAAGAAGATGTAGACATTAATATACTTCTCCCCCAAAGACTTTAGCATACATATTAACCAAAGTTCAGTATTTGTTTACAGTTTTTTTCTTTTGCGATAAAGATGTATACAAAAAAATCTGCAAATTTAAAATGTACCATTTGAAAATTGAATGCACACATTTATGCAACTCTAACCCTTAAGATTCAGAACATTACTATTACCTCAGAGAGTTCTCTTAATGTCCCTTGCAAGGCCCACCTCACTCCATCCCCACCCAGAAAGAGGACAGAGATAAGATGAAAACAAAATAATGAATAAAGGGGAAGAGGAAATGACTAGAGACAAAATGGATATTTAAGGGGGAGAGGATACTATACACACTTATAGGTTAATACATGCTAAAATGCCATTGCTGCCGTGTTTTTTTTTTATTGTGTTCAGTTAGCCAGCATATAAGTACATCATTAGTTTTTGATGTAGTGTTCAACGATTCATTAGTTGTGTATAACACCCAGCGCTCATCGCAGTGTGTGCCTTAATACCCATCACTGGGTTACCCCATCCCCCTACCCCCCTCCCTTCTGTAACCCTCAGTTTGTTTCCCAGAGTCCAGTGTCTCTCATGGTTTGTCTCCCTCTCTGTCTTTTTTAACTCAGAAAATTAATGAAATATTTTGCTTTCCATCTTCCTTCATAGCTTTCTTTAAAGGATCTTATATTGAACTGTAATGACTTTGAGACCTTTTTCATTTGAAAAGTTTACGACAAGAGAAGAAGAGAGAATGATAGCGGGGGTGTGTGGGTGTGTGTTTGAAAGAGGCAGTAGTTCTATGGATTATATAATTCATCAGTGACTGCTTTATCGTAAAGTGATTCTAAATATGAAATTTAGAGGGTTCTAGGTTTTTAAAGACTTTTTTTTCATTGCTCCATATTTAGCTTTTTCCTGAAACCAAGTACCTCTGGTGACAGTTTACAAAGTGGCAGCATTCCATTGGCAAGTGAACCTTCAGAGCACAAACCTGTATCTAGTTCAGCAGAACCTGACTTGATCAACTTTATGGATTTCCCAAAGCAAAGCCAGACCATAACAGAAGAAACCACGTCTGCAATTGAGTCAAGGTACCACAGGGCACAGAGAAGTCTGTATTATAAATTGGGCACCCTTGTAAAAATTCCATCTTTACAGATAACCTGATGCATGTAGGCATAAGTTCTGGCATTTAAAAAAATTCGGTCTTAACTTTTTTACTATGATACATTGTTTAAGTATCAAATGAATGAATAAGATGATAAACTATTTTTGAAATCATGTTTAATGTTTTATAGTGTCCTTTTACAAAATGAACTTCTCAAGAGTACAGAGTATTTTCCCTTGTAGGGTAGTCACTGCCAGTTTCCAGATCGCGTGTAACACCCAGTGCTCATCTTTACTATGAAACATACTGTTTCCTCTTAAATACTGTTTGAATCAAACATTTTTTGAGAGCCTATTGTATGCTGAGCATTATGCTAAGCACTAAAAATAAAAAAGTAAGCTCTGGTCTCTGTCCGTAGGTTGATCATGGCCTGATAGAGCTTAAATACTTATGAATGAATCCGTAATACTTAGCTGCATAATTCTAGGTGATTTTGTTTAATAATGATGAAGTAATGTTTGAATAAAGCAACTGAATGGGCACTTTGTCTTTTAAAAAGAATATCTATTACCTACCCTTTGTCGTCTTCCCACCCTTCATCAGAGTCATCCACTCCGTCCTGTTCTTCTGACTACTCTTACAAAAATGTCTGAAGAAAATGTAAATCTTACAAGGTGGTACTCATTCTTCTCCGATACATTCAGTAGACTCAAAATTCATTGTAGAAAATATTCTACCTGGACAGCTTTAGATTGTATTACAGCACAAACACAGCATTTCTTCATTTTTTTAAAGTGATGAAATAAAGAGAGCCAGTGGAGAAGTCCAAACTATGAAAATTTCACCTGCGCCTAATAGTTTATCAAAGCGAAATGTATCTTTGACTCGAAGTCACAGTGTTGGAGGTCCCTTGCAAAATATTGACTTTTCCCAGCGACCGTTTCATGGCATTTCAACAGTCAGTCTCCCAAACAGCCTGCAGGAAGTTGTGGTATGTAACAAGATTATAATTATCTGTGTATTCATGTAAGTATTTATTAGAGCAGCACATAATCCATAAGTGATAAGAATTTTTCGTAAGCAGACTAAGAATTTTAAAATTTCAAGTATGTACAAAACTAAACAGAAGAGTATAATGAGTTCCTTTGACCTGCCATCTGGCTTCAGTAATTTTCTCCTTGGGGCCATTCTTCTTTCATGTATATCATTATTCAGTTCTTGCCTAGATTCCTCTGAAGCAAACTTTAGACATCATATATTCCACTTGTAAATATTGCAGTATACTGCATAGTTCCTAAGAAATAAAGACTCTTAAAAATATAATGCCATTGTATGACTAAAAAAATAACAAAGTATTCAATCTGTTCAAATTTCTAATGGTTTAAAAAATGTCAAGTTTGTGTGTGCTTTGTAGCTTGACGAATGGTCAAATAACATCTCTGCATTGCAGTTGGTTGATCTGTTTTTTAGTCTTTTTAAATCTGTAGCCCCTTTTCTTAACCTTGCAACTTATTTGTTGATTACAACCCTATAAATGGGTAATTTTATCTAGAAGCTTGATCAGATTCAGGTTTTTGTTTTGTGGTTTATTTTGTAAGACAATAGCAGTCCCTCAATAGAAGACTTGAACTTTCTTTGTGGCTACTAGCTATTAATGCCTCAGTGCCCACATCGGGTTATACATTTCCAGCTGTAAAGGGTGATAGTCTAACTGTCTTTATTATATGGGGTATACCAAAAAGAGAAACTTCCCACATGTGTTCTGTTTGCTTTTCCAAAGACAATTTATTTTGGGAAGGTAGAATAACTGATTTTTTCCTTTTATTTACCAATTTTCAAAATAACAAGTTGGGTTCCTAGCATTCTCCCAGGTGATCAATTAATTTGGAGGAATAGGGTATCATTATGAACGCATTGATTTAAACATTTATGTTTACATCCATTGCTGTTGTTACCCTTATTAATACTTACATTATCCCAGGCACCTGGGTGGCTCAGTTGGTTAAACGTCTGCCTTCAGCTCAGGTCATGATCCCAGAGTCCTGGGACTGAGTCCCTCATTAGGCTCTCTGCTCCGCGGGAAGTCTGCTTCTCCCTCTGCCCCTCCCCTGTTCCTGTCTGTGTGTGTGCGCACGCACACGCGCTCTGTCTCTTTCAAAAATAAGTAAAATCTTAAACAAAACAAAACTTCCATTATCCCATCTTTGATCAGCGAGAAGCCTCTGCACATTGGTGCTGTAGCTCCTTTGACACAACTCTAGTAGACTTTTTGTAAATTTTTTTAAAGCTTCCTTGCTTTCTTATGTGACAAGATGTTTCATGCTCATGTGATAGATTCCTTTCTCTAGACCTAGAATCAGCCATTTCTCTAAGAAACCCTGGTTCTTTTTAGAGGAAATGGTATTTGGAGACCTCAGCCTGGGCACTAGGGGTACTCATTGATGAGTTGGTCATAGCATTTTATTCTGATTATAATATGCACAACTTACGAAGACTAAACTGGATTCTTTTTTCATTTGTTACTTGATTTGTAAGACTGCTCTTTAACTACTTTAGTTTTCGTTGCAATCCGATGTAAAAACAAGCTTTTTACAAGTAGATATAATTGTAAGAGGAGTCATCAAATAGTAACACAAAGATTGCTGCATCTGTTTAGAGTTTTAGAAAGAAGATAAAGTCAGCTTTTTGGGGGGAATCACCATAAAACATCTGAAATGTATTTCTTATAAAAATAGAGAAACTCAGTGTTTAAAATAAGGTCTGTTATATGGATTATTAATTTTCTTTTGTAATCCTTGACATTTATGATTAAGTATTTTTTTCTTTTTTTAGGTTTTCATTAGGGTATACTGCATGTAGCAGTGGTTCTGAAATCACTGATTTTGAAAGGATAGATAAAGCATAATCTCATTGAGAAGTACTCTTAAACATACAGAATAGGTAATATTCACTTCTTTCTGTATTTTTATTTTTTAAAGGATCCTTTAGGAAAAAGACCCAATCCGCCCCCCGTTTCTGTGCCCTACTTGAGTCCTCTAGTGCTTCGTAAAGAACTTGAATCTTTGCTAGAAAATGAAGGTGATCAAGTGATTCACACATCCTCTTTCATCAATCAACATCCAATCATTTTCTGGAACCTCGTTTGGTATTTCAGACGTTTGGACCTTCCTAGTAACTTGCCAGGACTCATCCTCACATCTGAACATTGTAATGGAGGTGTACAGGTAGGGTAGCAGCTTTGATACTTACACTGCATTGGGGTTGGTTAGAATGCGGCTTAGCTTCTAGTAACAGAGCATACAATGACAGTGCCGTAACAAGATGTATGTTATTTCTCTCTCACATAAAAGTTCGGGTAGGTGGTCCTGGAATGGTATAATGTTAGGGACTTGAGAGCCTTCTGTCTTTTTGCTCAGCGGTGCATAACCTCTATTTCCAAGTTCCATACCTGGTCCAGGATGCCTACTCTGTTTCCATCACATCCACATGCCAGCCAGCAGTAAGGATAAAAATGGATGGAGAAGAGCACATCTTCTTTCTCTAGGGATAGTCCCTGGAGTTGCAAGTAACATTTATCTATGTATCTGTTTGGCCTAAATTTAGTTACATGGTTATATCTAGTTGCAAGGGTGGCTAGAAAAGATAGTTTTTATTCTGAACTATCAAATCTCCAGCTGAAATTCTCACAACTTTATTTTTTTTTTTTTAAGATTTTATTTATTTATTTGACAGAGAGAGAGACAGCCAGTGAGAGAGGGAACACAAGCAGGGGGAGTGGGAGAGGAAGAAGCAGGCTCCCAGCAGAGGAGCCTGATGTGGGGCTCGATCCCAGAACGCCGGGACCACGCCCTGGGCCGAAGGCAGACGCTCAACGACTGAGGCACCCAGGCGCCCCACAACTTTATTTTAAAGGCCTCCTCTTATCCATATTGTTCAGATGATATAATTAAGAGTTAGAGAAGTTAAGTAATTTACACAAGGTCACATACCTACTACGTGCTGGGGAGCCAAGACCACAGTCTGTCTGTCTGACTGTAAAGCCCGTACTGTACTTATGCTGGGGTGCCTGATTCCAGTGGAGACTCTGAGCTTCCTGGAGTTCCTTCATTTTATGATACTGAATACTGAGAGACACCCCAACGTGCACCAAGGGCACAGCACAATCTTTGCTTTAGTATCACACTCTCTTTTGACTCATTTATTTTAAGTAGCAGTGTGCATGACAAGATAGTAGAAACTATTGTACTTTCTCCTACCTTAAAATTTGTTGTCATGGTGACTGCTCTTTCATGTGGCCACTGTGCCCAGCTACCAAGTTGTCTTTGCAGTCTGGAAATAGGAATGATAAACCTGCACTTCAGAAAATAGGAATATTTATCATCAGGTACAAATAAAAATTAAAATTTTTGCTTAGAATTTTAGGTCCATTATTGGGGCGCCTGGGTGGCACAGCGGTTAAGCGTCTGCCTTCGGCTCAGGGCGTGATCCCAGCGTTATGGGATCGAGCCCCACATCAGGCTCCTCCGCTGGGAGCCTGCTTCTTCCTCTCCCACTCCCCCTGCTTGTGTTCCCTCTCTCGCTGGCTGTCTCTATCTGTTAAATAAATAAATAAAGTCTTAAAAAGAAAAAAAGGATTTTACGTCCAGAGTTTTTAAAGAACTCATTTGTTTTATATAATAAGCTTTGCTAGATCCACTGGTAATCATTATTCTGCTTAGGGTGCTAATACTTTCTGTTGATCTCTTTTAGCTTCCTCTATCATCTCTGTCCCAGGATAGCAAACTTGTGTATATCCAGCTATTATGGGATAATATCAACCTGCATCAGGAACCAGGAGAACCTTTGTATGTCTCGTGGAGGAATTTTAGTAAGTAAAATAGAATTAAAGACAGACGCAAACTAGAAACAACCCATATATCTTTCCACAGGTGAATGAATAACAGGTTGTGGTACAATGCATACAGTAGAAAATTATTTAGCAATAAAGAAGAATAGACTACTGGGGTAAAAAAATAAAGGAGGTGAGAGAAACAAATTATTCTGCTTTATTTTAAAGTTTTTCATACATTTTTAGTATCTCTTCCATTTTAGATCAGATTGATTTGCTCTTATACTGACCCATTTGACTGTGTCAGGGAGTGGAAGAGTATTTTGTGATTTTTCTGTCGGATGCCAATTCGGGGGGCATTGGGAAAGTAAGTGCGGTTAGTGGAAGAGCAATCTGGATGTGCTGTTGGTATAGGATCGTAATTCCAACTATGTGGATACTGATCTCAAAGATTCTGGCTTCATTTTCAGTCTTATGTTTAGGACATATTTTTCCAGGGCTCTGAAAGAAGTACCATCCAGTATTCCAAAGTCCTTCGAGTCAATAAGACAGCACCACCTATGGGATATGTGAGCATATGATATCAGTAGGCAGTTCACGGAAGGAACATTTCATGACTTATATTAGTTTGCTAGGGCTACCGTAACACAATACCACAGACTGGGTGGCTTAAGCAACAAATTTGTTTCTGTCTGGAGACTGGAAGTCAAAAATCAGGATGTCAGTAGGTTTGGTTTCTCCCATGGCCTCTCTCCTTGGCTTGCAGATGGCCTTTTCCCTCTGTACACCTGCCTCTCTCTGGTGTCCTTTTCTCTTCTCATAAGGACACCGACTATAGTGGACTGAGGCCCCCCCCTTATGACCTCATTAACGTTAGTTACCTCTTTAAAGACCCTGTCTTCAGATAAAGTCACATAGGGAGTTAGAAGTTCAGTGTTACAGATTTGGGGGGAACGTAATTCAGTGCATAACACAAACATGAAAAAAATGCTCAATCTCATTATTTAGTGAACTATCAATTCCTTTTGTTAAAAAGGGGAAAGTACAAACTTAGTTACATCAGGATGGCAAAAGACCTTCTTATATCCAATCTTTTTGAGGATATGGAGGAAAAGAACACTCTTGATACATTATTAGAAGTGAAAATGATACAGTTCTGGAGAAGAATGTGGCCTATATTGTTCATATTTAATAAGTGGATACCCTTTAACTCAGCAGTCACAGTAAGACAACTCTGTTCTATAGAAATACAGTATGGAAAATTGCACAGTGATGCTTACTGTGTGACTATTTGTGATAGTGAAAAACTTCACGTAAATACCTAACAGGAGAATTGTGATAAATCCATATTATAAAATGTTGACATGAGTCATTTGCATATGAGTGCCTGAAAAGGATGTCATGTATCAAGTGGAAAAAGGGCAGCTTTTGGAACAGTATATGATCTTTCTAATTAAACAACAACAATATATGCATTTAAAAAGGCCTAAAACCACTATTAACAGTGGTTCCTCAGATGAGAAAGGGAACAGTTCACTTTTAATCTTCTACTATTTTGTACTTTTAAAAGAATCTATTCCTGTTTTGCAATTGGGATTTTTTCCAGTTTAAGTACAAAAAAAACAAAACTTTTTTTTCCTTGAAAATGCTAGTCACAAAATTATGGATAAATATATTACAAGCTTTTTTGTCTTTTTGTTGTTCAGTTCTGATTTTTTTTTTTTAAACAGAAGCAGAGTAACCTTGAAATTTATGCTAGAAAATAATAGAATTAGGGGCACCTGGATGGCTCAGTCAGTTGAGCATCTGACTCTTGGTCTCAGCTTAGGTTTTGATCTCAGGGTCATGAGTTCAGGCCCCATGTTGGGCTCCACGCTGGGTATGGAACCTACTTAAAAAATAATAATAGTAGAATTAAAGTTCCTATTTCTGTAGTTATTTTCCTACCTCTCTTGAAATGCACAAGTGTTCCAAAATATTCTATGATTTGTGATGGGAATAAAATTTAGAGCTCCCAATGGATTGATTGGCTGCGTTAAATGAAGAATTGGCAAGTAAATGACATTAAAAGACATAAGATTTAAGTGGGTGATGACTTCTAGAATGGTAGTGGCTTCCAGTGATTTCTGGAAGAGGAGCTTCAGAGAGCCCGCTTCCCAGCAAAACAACCATAATTGGTAAAAAATATATATATATATATTAAAGAAAAAAAGGGAGAAGGGTAGAGGCAGAGTAGGAGGGTCCTGAGTTCATTTTATGCCACTGACAAACCAAGGCAACAGCTACATCTATTGTACTAACTCTGAAAATGACCTGAAGACTGGCAAAATGGATCTTCCAAAGCTAGTTGAAAAAAAAGGCCATATCAGAAAGGAGCAGAGGGGCGGTTGGGAACCAAACTCCCAGCACAACTAACCAAATGGGAGGGACATCACAAACATGGAGGAAGGAGGGACTCAGACCCCACCCCTGGCCCTGGGGACTTGGACTGAGAAGACAAGTCCCCATAACATCTGGCTTTGAAAATCAGCAGTGCTTAACTCCAGGAGAGCCAGAGGATGGTGGGAAACTGAGTCCCCACCTTAAGAGAGCCAGCATGCTAAGTAACTTGCCAGGGACATGGCAAAGGAGCAGTAGTTTGAAAAGTGCCTAGGATATATGTGAAAGGGGATTTATTGACTAATTTTAAGACATGTACCAAAGGGGCAGGGATCTGCATATTTCTCTGGGAACAAAAGTGCTTGCCCTCCCCCAGCCTACAGCGCTAGACACTTGGAGCCAGCATTAACAGTCTCCATGTACCTTACCAGCACTGCATGCCTCTCCCCGACACTCCCCTTCCAACCCATTTGCCTCACCAGGTGCCCCTCCAAAGTAGCTTCTGCCCTGCCACACCGAAGGCAGCCCTGGCTGGGAAAGTTGTCCTTCCAAAGTGACTCCTGCCCTGAGGAGCAGGGGGGTAAACAACCTCACACATCTGCATGTCTAGAGTTCCTGCATTCAGGCCTCTTCACCGGCTGCAGAGGAAGCAAGCTTTACCCATCAGCGTGCCTGCAGCTGTGGTACACGCTAATGGCAGGCAGCTGGGCTGAGTGCCAGCCCCACCCACCAGTGGGCTCGTGGTGGCTGCAGCTGACCTCTCAATCCCTGCCCAGTGCACCTACAGCGGGTTATTGCAGCCAGCTGGGCTGAGGGCCAGCCCCAGTCACCAGCATGCCCACAGCAGTCGCAGCTCAGCCACTACAAGAGGACACATGGAGCCCACACAGCAAAAACTCTTGGAGTACCTGGTTCTGGTGACCACAGGACCTCTTCTACACAAGGCCACTACTTTCAAGACCAGGAGGTACAGCTGACCTACCTCATATAGAGAAATAAACAGAGTTAGACAAAATGAAGAGACAGAGGAATATATCCCCAATGAAAGATTTTTCCTAATCTGGGGAAGGACATAGACACCTGAGTCCAGCAAGCACAGAAAGCCCCTGAAAAGATGAAGAAAGGAAAAGAGAACTACAAGGACAACCAGAAAACAATGAACAAAATGGTGATAACTATATACCTATCAATAATGACTTTAAATGTAAATGGATTAAAGGATTAAATGCTCTAATCAAAAGAGGGTGACAGAATGGATTAAAAAAAAAAAGTTAAAACCCATCTCTATGCTGCCAACAAGAGACTTATGTTAGACCTAAAGATACACAGAGAATGAGAGGGAAGGGATGGGAAAAGATACTCCATGCAAATGGAAGCAAACGAAACAAAAGCAGCTAGGGTAGCAATACTTTTATCAGACAAAAAATAGACTATAAACAAAGACTGTAGCAAGCGACAAAGAAGGGCCTCACATGATGACAGGATTAATCCAAGAATAGGATATGACAGTTTTGAATATCTAAGCACCCAATATAGGAGCACCTAGATATATAAAGCAAATTTTCACAGACAAAAAGGGAGAGATTGAATAGATACATGCAGAATATTTCATCTCAAAACATACATTCTTTTCAAGTGCACATAGAACATTGTCTAGGACCAGTGTTGGGCTGCAAAACCAGATCTTGATAAATCTGGGAAGACGGAAGTCCTATCAAGCATCTTCCCTGACCACAACAGTGTGAAACTAGAAATCAATTACAAGAAAAATACTGGAAAAAACAAAACAAAACAGAGGCTAAACAGCATTCTCTTAAGCAATGGGTCAATGAAGGAAATCAAAGGAAATTAAAAAGAAAATACTTGGAGATAAATGAAAATGGAAACACAGTAGTCCATAATCTTTGGATTTTGCAAAACTGCAAAAGCAGTTTTAAGAGGGAAGTTTACAGAGCCACAGGCCTATGTCAAAAGACCACAAAAATCTCAGTCTGACCTCTAACATCTAAAGGAACTAGAAAAAGAAGAACGAAGCTCAAAGTTAAAAGGAAGGAAATAATAAAAGAGTGGAAATAAATGGAGACAAAAAAATAGAAAAGATCAACTAAACCAAGAGTTGGTTTCTTGAAAAGATAAACCAAATTGAGAGACCTTTAGCCAGACTCATTAGGGAAAAAATCAAGTAATGTAATACACCATACCAATAGAAGAAAGGACAAAATCAATCACCCTTTGTTAAAAACACTCAAGTTAGGAATAGAAACAAACTTCCTCATCCTAATTACGAGTATCTACGAAAACCCACAGTTGACATCATACTTGATGGTGAAAGACTGAATACTTTATCCCTAAGTACAGGAACAAGACAAGGATGTCTCTTTTCCTCAGTTTTATTCAACATTGTGCTGGAAGTTCTTACTAGAGAGCAGTTAGGCGAGAAAATAAAAGACATCCAAATTGGAAAGGAGGAAGTAAAACTAGATTTGTAGATTATGTGATCTAACCAAAATTTTAAGGAGAATACATATACTATATGGAAGTCGTAACTTCAGCAAAGTTGCAGGATATACGATCAATACATAGAAATTAACTATTGGGTAGGGGGATGGGGTAACTGGGTGATGGGCATTAAGGAGGGCATGTGATGGGATGAGCACTGGGTGTTATATGCAAATAATGAGTCATTGAACACTACACCAAAAATGAATGATGTACTATATGCTGGCTAACTGAATTTAAATTAAATAAAATAAATTCATTGTATTTCCGTATACTTTTCAATGAATAATCCAAAAATGAAAGCAAGAAAATAATTCCATTTACAATAGCATTAAAAAGGATAAAAAAGAGGGGCACCTGGGTGGCTCAGTTGGTTGAGCTCTTGATGTCTTTGGCTCAGGTCATGATCTCAGGGTTCTGGGATCAAGCCCCACGTGCAGCTCTGTGCTCAGCGGGGAGTCGGCTTGAGGATTTCTCTCCCTCTGCCTCTTCCCCTGCTTGCATGCTCTCTAAAATAAATAAAATCTTTTTAAAAAAGAATAAAATAGGAATAAATAAAGCAGAAACACAAAACTAGAGAAGACCTAAATAAATGGTAAGAAATTCCATGTTTATAGATTGGAAGATTTAATATTAAGATGGCAGTGCAGTATTTCAGATAGAGCCACAGATCCAACACAGTCTCTACCAAAAATCCGGGTCGCTTTTTTTTACAGAAATTGACAAGCCTGTCCTAAAATTCACATGGATATTTAAGGGACCCAGAATAGCCCAATCTTGAAAAAGAAGAAAGTGGGATATTGGGGCGCCTGGGTGGCTTAGTTGGTCAAGGGTCCGACTCTTGGTTTGGGCTCAGGTCATGATCTCAGGGTCCTGAGATTTAAGCTCTACATCGGGGTCTACACTGGAGTGTGGTGCCTGCTTGGGATTCTCTCCCCCTCTCCTCTGCCTCTCCCTGCTCACACACTCTATTAAAAACAAAAACAAACAAAAACACAACAATTTAAAGAAAAAAAAAGAAAGTGGGATACTGGCATAGGGAGATACCTATCTATCTGTCTCAATAGAATAGAGCTGAGTTTCCAGAAGTAAACTCTCATATGTATGTAGTCATTTGTCTTTCAACAAGAGTGCCAAGACCATTGAGTGGATGAAGAATAGTGTTTTCAACAAATGGTGCTGGGACAACTGGAGCAACATGCAAAAAACAACACCCCAAAGTTGGAGCACTTCCTCAAGTTATACATAAATGGATCATAGATCTAAATGTAAGAACAACGGAACTCTTAGAGGAAAACACAGGAGTAAACGTTCATGACCTTGTATAGGACAGACCTCCTTAGATACACCGCTACCAGAAGCACAAGTGAGAAAAGAAAAAAATAAATAAATTGGACTTAATCAAAATCAGAAACTTCTGTGCTGAAAAATAAACCATCAAAAAATGTTAACACACAGAATGGGGGAAGCATCTATGCCAATAATACAACTTAAAAAAGATACTCAAAATGTTTGAAGAACTCCTATGACTCAGCAATAAAAAACCCCACCTATTTAAAAAATGGGCAAAGGATCTGTTTTAGTCCATTCTGGCTGCTGTAACCAAATACCACAGACTGGGGGGCTTATAAACAACAGAAATGTATTTCTCACAGTTCTCGAGGCTGGAAGTCCAAGATCAGGGGGCCAGCGTGGGCAGTTCAGGGCCCTCTTCCAGGTTGCAGACTTCTCATTATATCCTTTCAGGTGGCAGAAGGGATGAGGGAACTCTGGTATCCCACCCCCCCCTTTTTTTTAACAGGCACTAACCTGTTTGTGAGGACTCTGCCCTCATGACATGCTGCTTCCCAAGGCCTCCGCTCCAGATACCATAGTATTTGGTATGAGGTCTTTCAACCTAAGAAATGTGGGCAGACAGACCTTCAGACCACAGCAGGATCTGAATAGACGGTTCTCCAAGGATGTTGTAAATGGCCAAAAGCAAATGAAAAGATGCTCAGTATCACGAGACATCAAAGACATGCAAATCCAAACCGCAGCGGTGTACACATCTCACTTGCCAGATAGGCCGTGGTCTAAAGGGTCAGATACTAACAAGTGTTGGTGAGGATATAGAGAAATTAGAACCCTCCGACACTGCTGAGTGGAAGAAAGAGTAGCTGCTTCGGAAGACAATTCATGGTCCTCAAGATGGCAGAATTAGCACAAGACACAGCAGTCGCACTCGGGTATACGCCCGAGAGAAATGAAAACATACGTATAAAAATTAGTACACTGGGCTTAGCAGCATTTTCTTACAGCCAAATAATGGAAACGGCCTAACTCTCCATCCACTGAGGAAAGAATAAAGTATGGTACATCCATACAATGGAATATTATTTAGAAGTAAAAGTAATGAATATGGATACATAGTACAATATGGATAAATTTGAAAACACAGAAGCAGCCAGCCACAAATCACAGAAAATAGGGTTCTTTTCTATGAATATCCAGAATAGGCACATCTGTGGAGACAAAGTAGGTTAGTGGTTGCCTAGGGCTGAAGAGCTGGGGAGACAGAGGAGAGACTGCTAAGAGATAGGAGGTTTCTTTGGGGGATGAGAAATCTTCCACAATTGATTGTGGTGATGGTTACACAACTTCACGAATATACTAAAAATCACGGAATTACACACTTTAAGTGGGTGAATTGAATGGTTTGGGAATTATTTTTCAATACAAGTGTTAATTAAAAAACTAAACTATAGGAGAAATAGCGAAGTTGCAGATTCTGTTTGGGTTAGGTTCTAAAATCACAGCATAGCATAAAAATCAAATATATTCAAAGGTCATCATGTAGCAGGTGTAAGAGCTAGACTCAAACCCCATAGCAGCCAGTATTTCCTCTTGTAACAGAGAACTTTATTTCTTTGAATGCAAATGAAGTTCTGCGAGTTGCCTTTCCTAAGAGGCTGTGTTGTATGAAAAATACAATAGCCTGTTTTATGACAGGCACTCGAAGTGAGGCTGATGAGGGGGCTACTGGATACGTATTCCCATGGCAACTAGCGTGCATATAAATAAAATTGTATGGTTGCTGGAATTACATGCAGTATTAAAGTTTTCCCTTCTTTCTGGGCCAAGCACCCTTTGTTGATTTTTTATTTACTTATTTTTTTTTGAGAGAGAGAGAGAGAGCATGAATGGGGGGAGGGGCAGAGAGGGAGGGAGAGGGACTCTTAAGCAGGGTCCACACAGCAGAGCCGTATGCGAGGCTTGATCTCACCCTGAGATCATGGCCGCAGCTGAAACCAGGAGTTGGATGCTTAACTGACTGAGTCACCCAGGCACCCCGATTTTGTGTATTTTTAATGTTAGCGTGATTAAATTCCAATATATACTGAAGCACTTTTGTAATTTATGAAATCTATATAAATATTTGTTCTTAATAATTGTGGAATTACCATTGTATCAATTAGGATTATACTCTGCTATATTTAATAGCAAATAACAGAAGCTTAAACAGGTGGATTATTCTCTCACATAAAGAAGTTAGAAGTAGGGGGCGCCTGGGTGGCTCAGTCGTTGAGCGTCTGCCTTCGGCTCAGGGCGTGATCCCGGTGTTATGGGATCGAGCCCCACATCAGGCTCCTCTGCTATGAGCCTGCTTCTTCCTCTCTCACTCCCCCTGCTTGTGTTCTCTCTCTCGCTGGCTGTCTCTCTCTCTGTGTCAAGTAAATAAATAAAATCTTTAAAAAAAAAAAAAAAAGAAGTTAGAAGTAGACACTCCAGGACTGGTAGGCAACTCCTCTCATCAGCGACCCAGGCCCTGGTGTCGTGTCTTACTTCTTCACGGTCACAAGATTGCTGCTGGAGTACAAGCTGTCACATCCCAGCCTGAAGAAGGAACCCCTACATTCAGGGAAAAGGCAAAGGGATCCTATCTGAAGAAAGCAGGAAAAATATTTTTTAGCTGGTCACATTGACACATAATTTTACTGGTAGGGAGGAGGTGAGGTTGAATAAAAGACTAGAAAATGCTACCACTCTGGGGGAAAAAAAAAACTTTTTTTTTTCCCAATTTAGAGTATTACTTACTGTGTTCTTACTACTAGATTCTGAAAAGAAACTGACTCTCCTGTCAGAGGAACAAGCAGCAACAAGCACTTTAGTAGAAACCATCAGGCAGAGTATTCAACATAATGATGTTCTGAAACCCATCAATCTACTTTCACAGCTAATAAAGCCAGACATGAAGAGACAAAGGTAAGAGCCCAGTGTTTGCTTCATGCCACTCAAGATAATTTCATGTTTATTATTTTTAAAATTTGTGTAGTTGTAAAAGGAACACACTCACTATAGAACACCTGATTGTTTCAAAAAGTGTTGCCCAAATAGATCTGCTCCTCCTTGAGCAAACATTATGAAAGTTGTGTGTGGAGGAGTAAACTTGAGGAGGTCATTCATTCATGTCTAAAATGCCCTGAGTCTTTGGGAAACATTACTGCTGTTCCCCAGAAGTCTACGAATTTGTTAGCAGTGATGTTACACATAGGTACTACTGGTTCAGGCCCTGTCAACCTGCTGTCTTACCTTTTATTTTCTTGTGGGACATTAAAAAAAAAACAAAAAACCTGTTTAGGAATAGAAACAATTTAGAAAAGTGATGGAAACAGTAAATTACAAAGGATATGGAGCTTTCCTGATCCTCTTACTGTTGTTTGCTAACATGCAGAGACTAGTACTCATCCCAGTCTCAGTAGAAGTGAATTTTGCAGCGGAAACCTCAGAAAAGGTGGCATAAGAAATGCTACCAAATACTAACAGTCTCCAGGTCCTCTGCAAATTTCTTTGGTCATGGCATCTTTGAAGATAACCTCAGAAGTGATAGAGCATGAACTGATTATGAAAATGAATGGATCCTTTTGTAATCTCAACAGCTGAGATAGAGATGATCTTTGCAGTCTAAAGAGCAGCTAGTTTCAAGCATCTGTAGTTTAAAGGCAGGGAAGGAAAATTAGAAATGATACATTACGGCTTCTGAAGCTTCTAAACAAAGCTATCTGAAGCGTTATCAGAATCAGCATTACTCTAATTTTTTTTTCTATGTTAAATACTCTGAAATCAGTTCATTTCTTAAGCTTTCCTTCATTTTTAACTGAACTATGAAGCTCATTTCGAAGGTTTGATTTGTAACACTTTCATGTTCACAAACCAGATACGGTTTATCCTTTATCATGGGATTGAATAGTAAAGTGACCACACCACTTTTCACAGTGTCCAAGGGTTTTAGACGCCCAACTTACTTAAAAATTAGTGTTACTTTGTCAGGTGGCAGAAGATGAGAGGAGACTCTGCTTTTGCACATTTTAATTGCAAAGTAGACTTAAAAGAGTTACCTATTACAGTTAACCCCCCATGCAATCGATAATCTGTATATAATTTTTGACTACCCCAAAACTTAATAGCTGTTGACCAGAAGTCCCACCAGTAACATAAACAGTTAACACATTTTGTATGTTGTATGTATTATATAATGAATTATTTACAATAAGTTTAGCAGAGAAAATACCTTTACAGTACTCTGCTGTATTGGAAAAAACCCCAACATATATAGGTGGACCCATGAAATTCAATCCCATGTTGTTCAAGGGTCAGCTGTATTTATATTGTTAAAATATTATAATAAGGTTAAAATAAGCTATTTAAAATAGTTTTTAGTGTGAAGCCTTATGTCCATAACTTTTTAATTTGAAATAGAAATTCAGAGTGAATAGCAAAAAGTAGCACAGTACTCATACTTTTCACCCAACTTCCCCTAAAGGTGACATCTCCTAACTGTATTGTTGTATCAAAACCACACTGACATGGATACATTAACTATAGAATTTAATCATTTTTCACCATTTTACAAAACCTTCATGTATTTTTATGCTCTGTGCCCATTAACTTTAAAAATATTTGTTTTATAGGAGTTTATACCGAGAAATCCTCTTCTTATCATTAGTATCTCTTGGAAGAGAGAATATTGATATTGGTAAGTTGGCTAATTAAGGATCACTAAAGGAGGTTCTTTCATTTTCTAAAGTAATTTACAAAATTGTAATTGGTAGGGGTAAATACTGCCCTTACCCTTGCAAAGATTTCTCTTAAAGATGCAGTTTATAGATATATATGAAATGACTTGATTACCATTTTTCAATTTATGACTTCTGTTTAACAAATTACTGCATTTTTGGAAATGTCTTTCAGAGGCTTTTGACAATGAGTATGGACTTGCATACAATAATCTATCTTCAGAGATTCTTGGGAAGTTGCAGACAATTGATGCTCCGCCAAGTGTCAGTATGGAGTGGTGCAGGAAGTGTTTTGGAGCGCCCCTCATTTAAGTAAGATTTCACTAGATATTTGACACACAGCGCTTGAGGGAATAGATTCAGTTGGCAGACATTCAAGGTTTGTTCCAAATCCTAACAACTGATGAAAGGGAAATGAAGTTAACTCTTGGGACAATATATAATGAAACGTAATCTATACTGAATCATCTCGCAACATAAAAATCCCATAAAAATGCCCCAGGGTTAGTGTCTGAAGGTTTGCAAATTCTGAGTGGTTCATCTGCCTCTGCTTGAAAACTGTTTTTGGATTTCTCAGTATATGCAGTTTGATAATGCGAAACTAATCTTGGCAGTTTGTTTATATTTGAAGTTGTTGGCCTTGGGGAATAGCAGTTTAATGTAAACTTGCCTAACCCCAAAACAAATGAAATCTCAATTATAAGAGCAACCTTTTTGTGTATGTGTGTATATATGTGTGGCTGTGTAGGTATTTTTATGTACAGCCATATTATATTTATTAAAATTCTTAGACTGCATGTTGCAATACAATTTTCTGAAAGGGGTCTGCAACTCTTAAATGACTACTGTTAAACTCAGCTGTAGTCATTAATCAAAATTACCTTAAAGTCTGATGACAGTCTATTTCTTCATCCATCATATTATGTATTCTCTTCCTTAGTGGATTTTATCTTGAATATCCACCTTACTTTTCATCCTCTTCCCAAACCATGTTAATTTGCAACAGCTTTAAGATTGGAATAAATGAACCAATCATAGAATTTAAATGCAGTTAAATCAGCCTCATAATTTACAAAATTGGAACATGCTTAAAATGCTTGTGTTTATTTTTTTGGACCTGAAATTGTTCAGGTACATTAATTGTTGCTATTGGTCACTTTTAAAAACCTGTGGGATAAACTTGCACTGCACACAGAAATTTTATTCTTGTATAATATTTAATTTGTATGCTTATTATTTGTGCATTTGTAAATACAGTTTTTTAGGATGGATCAATTAAGTCTTAAAACATTAAAGCTTATTGAGTTTGCTGCCAGTAGGTTCAAGAAAATCATGACCTCACATGCCTCTCTGACATTTTATCATGCCTTTCATTAAGAACAGCCCTTAGGAACAGTTAAGTTTGCCTTAACTCTTCAAGGTTTAAAAAGCCAATGGTTATGTGTGCTTTTACAGTAATTATGCAGATGACTAAATCAGTTGATAAAAATATTTCCAGGGGGTACGGTTAATAGCACAAATCTCCCACCTGGTGTAATCTTTTAAAAAGTCTTTCAACATTTCAGGGTTAATCTAACCTACGCAGATTTTGTTTCAATTTATTATGAAATTGCTGAGTGAAAGAACTTGTCAGAAATTATGTACAACTCTCATTACCTTAAAAATGGATCATTTGCACTATCTCAGAGTATATATTTTTGCAACGTAACACCTGGTACTTAACACTGCCCCAACAGAGTTTGGAGTTACCTTGCATATAAGCTTGAGGTTGAATAAAATGGAAAATTCTTAAGTTTGCTGTGCTTGTCTCTGTCCCATCTTTAAGGCTCCTGAAATATGTACAATTCTAACCTTTGTGATTTTGCGTTCATTAACTTGAACTAAACTACTTACCAAAGCATTTCCTACTAGTAAGTGTAATGATGATCTCCTTACACATCTAAGATTTGGCTATCCTGTACCAAAGTATACATTTTCTGGTAACTTCTTCGAACATTCTAAATAACTCAGCCATTATACATTGGAAAACTTAGCCTGCTGCTTTCATTTAGAAGTAGGGGCTGTTTTGTGTTCAAAGTACACAAAGGCCTTTTTCTAGCACCTACCACAGAAAGGGGACCACTAAAAATTTACTGCAAACGAAACCAGAAAGCCAGATATGCAGTCATTATCCATACATTTAGAAATATCTAGAATGATTTGTAGCAATGTATGAAACTGGAAAGCCTGAGAACTTCTGCGAACAATCTTTCAAATTAGTCCGGATGTTTAGCATTACCTTACACTCGTTTTGGATTTGAGAGTCTGATTTGACGTGAGCTACATTTTGTCAATTACAGCAACCTGCATGGTTAAGAGTTAATAAGCAGGCAGAACATAAGCATAAATGACTCCTATAATTGTGGGATAGTCAGTTGTTGCTCTTTTATTAACTTCATTCTTGGTACAAACTAGTATTGCAGGATTAAACATTACTGCTGAAATACTGTCTAGCATCCCCCCCTTTGAAAAGTAGTTTCCATCATAAATCTGCCAGAATTAACGAGTTCAACAGCCTAGCTCAGCCGTTATCTGTCCACTTTAGTGACTGCACTCCTTGATACAAGAAAGCATGGTGGTGGTTCTCCTGTCATATTAGAACCAACCAGGTACTGTTAGTACAGAACTCTGGGCTGTATACCAGACTTGCCTCCTGGCCTTTAAGTTACCCATGACTGCAGTGTTTATTCCTTTTTATTTTGCGTTATCACTTACAAATGCTACATTTTCCCTTTTTAGTTTGACGTTAATTTATAACATCAACTGCCAATTACAATTTTTCACGTTATGTAACTTCCTAATACCACGTATTAAGAGCAACACCGATCTCCCTTTTGTCTAAGAATCTACTCAGCTAGTCTAGTCCAGAGACTGGCATTATTGGCATTAGCTGGAAACTTAATTAGTAATGTAGAATCTGGGGCCACAAATCTTGTGAATCACAATCTACCTTTTGGTCAGATCTGCAGGTGATTGATAAGCGCATTTCAAGTGCAAAGCACAGCTTTAGTCTCTATGTTAAAGCAATTTGAAAATTTTACTCACTGATGGTTAAAACGTATACTCCAGCAAATAAGGAACTCCCAATTCTTCACCCTTAAAGCCTAATGTGCCTTTTTAAGAGCCTTCTAGTCTGTGAAGTTTAGTTCTGACTGCATTAATATAGAAACTAGACAGGCTACATTAGAAAAAGTATACTACTTTCTCTTTGTGCAACCTTCATTGATCCAAGTGTTTCTTAAAGGCACAGTGTGAAACTGTAAAATGCATGAATAACAATTCACCGAGAGTTGAAAGCTTTTGTTAATACAATTTGCACTGGTTTTAAAAGCTTTGTGAACTGTTTTAAAATGATATCTGTTAACTATACTTTTAACAAGGTATCTTTTTTACGTATGACAAATGTCCATCTTCTTAAGGGCACTTTTCATGTATTGTGTATAGATCTTTAAAATTGTATTCCTCAAAATAAAGTGTACAAAAGATGAATAGTCCTAGACCTTTATTTCCCCCAAATTGTTCCATGTCTTGCTGAAAAAGCAATAGGTACCTTATGCTCAGAATCCCTTTCCTGAGCCACGCACCCATCCCAAAAGAAACCCTGTTCTGGCCATCTCACCCACTGTTAAAGTATGGTCTCAGCCTCTAACCTCGAAAGATATCACTTTCAAGTATCTCCTACACACTTTATCCACCATCAGACTGCTATATACGATACTCCCTTATCGATCTCCATTTTCTCTCCAGTTATCTATGTTTTGTCATCAATGAAAAGTCAATAAAGGTGATTTGATGTCTGATCTTATTTATTTGTCACTCTTAGAAAATCTCATTTTTGACTGGACTCAGACTTAGAGGTAGAAGCTCTCAGAGAGGACAGCCTCCGTCTCTTGGCAATCTGTTCCTGGCGTTTTTCTTTGGCCTCCTGAACAAAACAAAAAAGCAGTTATAGCTTGTCTGGCTTAAAAATCGAAAGTCGGGCCTGACTTTTCCTCCCCCAGTCTTCCTGACTTACCTTCATTCTCTTGGCCAAAAGTTTAGCATATTCTGCAGCCTCTTCCTTATTTTTCTTAGTGCGCTGTTTCTTCAAAGCAATACGCCGACGTTTGTGTTGGAGGACACGCGGAGTAACAAGACGCTGAATCTTGGGTGCTTTGGTTCTAGGTTTCTTACCTGAAAATTCAGATGATTCAATCACTTCTTAAGAATACCCGTGTTGATTAGGATCCATATCTACATTTTTAAAACATTACTAACAGGACTACGTAGGAAAACTTACCTGTATGAGACCTTTTAGGTGAAATCTACACTACTGTATAACTTAATAACTACTCTGCCAACAAAAAGCCAAGATGGGTTAAAATAGCAACTGGAAAGTCCTTTTGAAAAGTGAACAGATTAACTTTGTCTACTAGGTGCCAGTGTTTTCCTGATTAGCACATTTAATCCTAAAACAGCTCATTAAACTACATCTCTAGTTGGGATGTCAACTTCAAGACTGTAAATTTAGGCTACTCCGCTTGAGGGAAGTCATACCCCACGCTTTTTTCTACTCAACTTTGATTTCCCTTCCACCATTAGATTGTCTTCGTAGGGTATTATATATTTTTGTACTCTAAGACACAGGTGCATTATTTTAAAACTGTATTAACTGTGTATGTGTAACTTCTTATCTATGAAAACTAAGTAAAGCTCTATCTGCACCACCACCCTAACCACACTCCTGAATCCCTTATGCTTGAATCTAGTATTTTCCAAAGCAGATCCTGCCAATCTGGGGAACGAAACCATTAACATTAGAATGTGCAGCACACAGTCCACAGAGTACCTTCACTTAGCCTGTGTGCTCTTTAAGTCCCAACTCCTATGTGGTACAGATCTGCTCTGGAGCAATAGTCTCTTTAGATGCAATCATTTGAGTTTGTAGACACCTAGTGGGAGTGACAAATAGCTCAGGCAAAAATTCTAAAACTAATTGTTCAGGTTTTGCTGAAGTCGAACACCTTAATTAACCTTAATTATAAAGCTGTAAGAACCATGCTATAAACACCTGTTAACTAGAACACACTACACTGGTATTGCCAGTGGTGTTGATAATGGGCAACTGCCACTTCTTAAGTGTAAACTGCAGGAGAATAACTTGTCCTTTTATACTATATCCCCAACACTTTAATACCTCACACATAGGTGGTTCAGGTATTTGGAGTGACCCATGAGCACTCGCTATATGCCAGGTGTAGGTTTTTAAGTCCCCGATGCCAAAACCCAACCAAATCTTTTCACAATTGTCAGGAAAACCCGACCTGAACTGACATGCTCTTTATTCCACATAATGAAAATAAATATCCCTACACTTTACTAGAGACAGTCACGTTACAGAGCACTGCTGTGTCACCAGTGATGGGTTATGTTCCCTAACCACGTTATCTACTATATACCACCTCAAAATATTAAAACTCCAAAACCCCAAACACCTGTTCCTAAGATTTTGAATAAAGTATTTTTCTTCTAATGGCCACAACTCCTACTATTGCTATCCACATCTCAGATTAAGAAAATAAGGGCAAGGAGTTACAGCAACTTCAGCTGATGAAAGCATTACTTCTGTAAAAACAGAATCTCTAATATGTAAAGAAAGCAAAAGTGGATAGGAAGTGAGCGTGTTCAATCATAGAATTTTCTATCATTTTCCCGACCCCTACCCAAAAGTAATGACCTTTAGGTCTGATAAGTTATCTTCAGATAAATATATATCAGTATAACTCAGGTAAAATTTCAAGTAAAATTGTAATACTCTAGCTAGAAGCATCAGACACAAGGATTAGTAACAAGTGCCTATCCTGACCCTCTTCCCAGTCTTTTCCTAAAATACTTAAACCAGTCAATACATAATACATGGACTCTCTAATATACAAGATGCTACAGACAAATGAAATTAAGCAAACCCCAAGTTGCATAATCTTCCCTACCTTCTTTGTTTAGGGGCTTTCTCACAACATACTGGCGGACATCATCTTCTTTAGAGAGATTGAAAAGCTTGCGGATTCTGCTGGCTCTTTTGGGCCCCAGGCGACGAGGCACAGTAGTATCAGTGAGTCCAGGAATATCCTTCTCCCCTAAAAGAGGAAAGTGATCAGACCTTTTTAATTCCACAACTTTCTTATAAACAATAACTGTTAATTACTGTTTATGCATTGGTAAAGAAACAAGTCCACTGGTCAAACTGTGGATACTGCAAATGAAAAAGCATTTGGGTAATCAGCTTTTAAATTGATGTCAACAGAAACCAAACTCAAGAACGTAAGTAAACCTTACCTTTTTTTACAATGACCAAGTTGAGAACACTGAGATTGGCATCCACAATGCAACCCCGCACGGATTTGCGTTTTCTCTCTCCAGTTCTCCTCGGCCTATAGCAGGAATGCCCCTTACTCAGCAGCAGGCGGACACGGCCATGGGTCAAGACACCCTGCTTCATGGGGAAGCCTTGTTTGTCATTGCCACCACTGATTCGAACCACATAACCCTGTAGAATACAAAGACACCTTGTAAAATAAAGGATTATGGTCCTTAAATCCTAGGAAGTGTGCTAAAACCAATTTGAAACTTACAGTTTTCTCTGGTTACTAAGTTTGGCCTAGATCTTCAATCTGGCAAGATCAATCAGCAAATTCCCTTCAATCAAGTTCTACTTAGGTTTTACTACATGTAACAGTTCCAGTGAGGTAAAGATGTTAAGAAACCAAAATGCAAACAAGCAACCAACCAGAAACAACCCTTGTGAGCACTTGTTTAAAAACCTGAGGTCTGTTTTGCCCTTCGATATACATAGAACCCCGCAAGGTGATAGCTCTACTTCGAAGAGACAAGTGGAAGCAACCCAAGGTCAGAAGACAGAACCTGGAGTCTGAACCCCGCTATATGCACCAATTTCCAACAGCGCTGACCATCTCAAATAGCTGGAACAGTTCAATTCAGTACCTTCCATTCTTCACCCAGAGCATCGGCAGCAACTTCTGTGGCCATACGCTTCTCATAAAACGTACGAAGTTTGCGTTCATCGTCCACTTCAATGAGTTTCTGGCAGCCAGTAGCTGGGAAGGAGATGTTCAGCTAAGGATTAAAGGGGGGTGGGGGGGGGAGAGTTTTAAAAAACGGCAGAACCACCAGAAAGCCTTTCATGCAACCCCCAGACAAGGAGCAGATACCTTAACATGTCGGTTTTGTTAGCTGAAGCATGCGTGCGCGTAATAACGCACAAGCACCGCACTAAAAATCGGGCTGATTTTGCCTCAAGGAATGACTCCGGGGGCGAAGGGTCCTCCGCAGCCTTTCAGCCTGTCAGAGCCCGACCCACGGGCCGCCAGCGAGGCAGGAGGGCCGCATCTGCCGGGCCGGGTGTGAGGACGCCACCATGGCGCTCCCCGCCCGGCGCGGCTCCAGCCGTAATCGCTCGCCATCCGCTCTCCCAAGGACCCCTGGACCCGAGAGCGGCAGGCTTTCTCCCGCCTCAGACCCTTCTCCACCTAGATCTAGGGCTCTGGGGAGCCAGGACTGTGGCAATGCAGCGTTCTGGGGCTCGATCCACCTTCCCCCGGCCCATTTCGTAGCCTCCACCACTTCCTACCTTCATCCTGAAGCAGCCTACCGCCTCCGAGGCGCCACGAAAAAGAGGCCCGACTTCCGCTTAGCCCACGTCTCATAGGCACTTCTAATTCTCGCGAGATAAGCGGGCCTCTGGGATAGCGGAAGTGATCGCAGGTAGGCGGTACTTCTGGAGGCGGGGTGAATTCGCTTAGGGAGGTCGGCCCTGCTGGGTGTGAGTGCTGCGGTGAGTTTGTTTCTGAAGGTTAGTGTCTCCGGAGGTGGGTCTATCCCGCACTGTCCTGAGCGAGGGTAGAGTCCCCGCTCGATCCTGGACACCCCGCCTTTGCTGGTACCATGGAAGAAGGGCAGGACCGGAGTTCAGCTCTCTTGGCCTCTCCTGTACCTTAGACACCGTCTGGAGATTTTTAGTTCAGAAGCTTGCCCTGCTCTGGTTCCGGCTGTTCACAGCAGGACGCCCTGAAAGCCGTGATTTGTTTCTCTGCCTGTCCTCCAACAGCTCTGCCGTCATCGTCGTCCTGTCGCAGAATAACACCTTCCCTTTCGCGCAGGCCAATAACCACAATTGCCCTAAGTCCAGGCCACCATCGGTGCGTCCTAAATGGTCTCCCTGGGTTCTGTTTTGCCTCTGCATCTTTTTACAACGCAAAATTATATCACTCTTGCTGGAAATGCACCATTGCAGTTAAATACTTTCCAATCTCCTGTCCCTGACCTCAAACTTCCAACAAATTCACTTATCGTCATTTGTTAATATCATGCAGGTTATTCAGATTAGATGTCCCTGCCAAGAAAAACCTTTCCTGGCCAGGTTACCTAAAATAGTATCCCACCTTTTATTTCTGGTAGAGCACGGTTTTTCTTTCTCAGACCTAATGGTACATAAATGGTTTGTTTATGGTCTGTGCCCTCTACTAAATGATAAATTAGGCCAGGGATCCTGTCTGAACTTCACTATGGAATACTTAGGACACAGCAAAAGTGCATGGCACATAAAAAATAGGTGCTCAGTAAATATTCGTTAAACTCTGATAGGTATTAGTCTATTGCAGTGTGGTAGTATGGAACCAGCCAGTAGAGGGAGAATAAGTGAATGTATTATAGTAAATCTTGAATAGTACACAAGACATGAAAAAGATACAGTGCATTTGATAGTCCTCCAGAACATTCCTGGGAAGACAAGAATGGGAATCCAGGTGGTCTAACTCTGAAGCCCACATTCAATCAGTATCCTGAAGGAAGGAACATTTATTGTCTATTATTTACTCCGTTTTTTTCCCCCAAGAAATAAAAACTCCTGCATTTCAGGTAAACAATAAGTTACTTTCCAAGATGATTACATCCTGTCTTCCACTTAAGTATCACAAAAATTTGAATTTGGCCCGTTGCACATGCAAAATTGAAATAGTTTACTAAATCCTGTTTGATCATCTAGCATTAATGTATAGAATGCTGGTGAAATGTCACATTTAAAACCTGTGGAATTTTTTTGCAATGAGGTAAAATTCATATAACAAAATTAATCATTTTTAAGTAAACAATTCATTGGCATTTAGTACATTGACAATGTTGTGCGTCCACCACCTCTATCTAGTTCCAAAAGGAAACCCCGTCCCCATTCAACAGTTGCTCCCCGTTCCCCTTTTCCAGCAGCCAATGGCAACCACAGTCTGAGTTCCATCTCTATGGATTTACATCTGTAAATGGAATTCTAAAATATGTGACCTTCATGTCTGGCTTCTCCTGTTTTTGAAGTTCATCCACATCATAGCATTTATTAATACTTCATCTCTTTTTATGATTGAATGATATTCCATTATATGTATAGCCTATAATTTGTTTATCCATTCATTCATCCGTTGATGGACATTTGGGCCATTTCTAACTTTAAACTTGTGAGCAGCGCTGGTACATTTGGGTACCTGTCTTTAATATTTTGGGGTATATAAATAAATAAACCTTTAAAAATATATATAGATATATATATAGAATGACATTGTTGTGAAACAGATCCTCAGAACTTTCTCATCTTGTCAAGGGGAATTCTATACCCATTCAACACCTCCTCCCCCTTCCCACCCACCCTTGGTAACCACCATTCTCCTTTGTTTATGTGAAGTATCTCAGGTGGTCAAATTTAAAGAAATGGAATCACATAATACTCGTCTTTTTGTGATTGGCTTATTTCACTGGACATGTCTTCCAAACTCATCCGTGTCGCGGCATGTATAAGCCTTCCTTCTTTTAAAGCTGAAGGATGTTCCATTGTATCTATATACCACGTTTTGTTTATTCATCTGCTGATGAATACTTGCGTTACTTCGACCGCTTAGCTATCGTGAATAATGCTGCTGTGGCAGGTGAGAGTTCTACCACTGAACCACCAGTGCGTGAACAATACTGCTGTGAACATAGATGTGCATGTACCTGTTTAAGCCCCTGCTTTCTGTTCTTTTGGATAAATACCCAGAAGTAGGATTGCTGGATCACATAGCAGTTCTATTTTAAATTTTTTGAGGAAACTCTGTACCATTTTCCGTAACAGTTGCACCATTTTATAATCTCATCAGTAGTGTAAAAGGGCTGCTTACTCATTTTGAATTAGCACGTCTCGTTGAGTTGCAAGAGTTCTTTGCATATTCTGAATATTACAGCTTCATTAGATATACGATGTGCAAATATTTTCTCCCGTTCTGTAGGCGTCTCTTTCCACTTTCTCGATAATGTCTTTTTATGTACAATAACTTTAATTTTTATGAAGTCCAATTTATTTTTTTTCTTTATGATCATGCTTTTGGTGTTCTATCTGAGACAAATTCATTGCCAAGTCCAAAGTAATGATGATTTACTGCTACATTTTCTTTTTTTTTTAATGTTATTTATCTCAGAGGGAAAGAGAGTACATGCACGAGTAGGGAGGAGGGACAGAGAGAGGGGGAGAAGCAGACTTCCTGCTGAGCAGGGAGCCTGATTGGGGGCGGGGGGACTCAATCCCAGGACCCTGGGATCATGACCTAAGCCAAAGGCAGACACTTTACCCACTGAGCCACCCAGGTGTCCTATATTTTCTTTCAAGAACTGTACAGCTTGAGTTCTTATATTTAGGTCATTGATCCATTTTGAGTTAATTTGTTAATATAATGTGAGATAGTCAATCCAACTTTATTCTTTTGCATGTAGATATCCAGCTGTCCCACCACCATTCATTAATGAGACTATTCTTTCCCTCGCTGAATGATATTGGCACCCTTGTTGAAAATCAGTTGGCCATAGATGTAGGAGTCTATGAGTCTGGACTCTCAGTTCTATTCCATTGGCCTATATGTCTATCCTTATGCGAGTACCATGCTGTTTTGATTTGTAGCTTTGGGGTAAGTTTCAGAAATCAGGAAGTATGAGTCCTTGATTTCGCTCTTTTTCAAGATTGTCTTAGCTTTTTGGGATCCCTTGAATTCCATACGGATTTTACGTCCGTTTATACAAAATGTGCCCCCTTGGAATTTTGAGAGGGATTACATTTAATGGATAGATCAGCTCTATCATCTTTACAACATTGAGCCATCAATTCATGAACACAGAATGTCTTTCCACTTATTTAGGTCTTCTTTGATTTATTTCGGCGATGTTTGTAGTTTTCGGCTTGCAAGTCTTCTACTCCTGGATTCATTTGATTCCGAGGTATTTTATTCTTTGGGATTGTTTTCTTAATTTCCTTTTCAGAGTGTTCAGTGTTGGTGTGGAGAAACACAACTGATTTTCAGGTGTTCATCTTATTTCCTAAAACTGCTGCATTTATTTATTAGTTTTCTTGTGGAGTCTTTGGGATCTTCCATTTATGATCATGCCGTCTGTGAATGGAGGTAGTTTATTTCTTTCTTTTCTCTATTTATGATCTTGTCATCTGTGAATAGAGATAGTTTTACTTCTTTCTTTTCAGTTTGCATGCTATTCATTCCATCCTTCCTTCATTCATTCCTAATTGCTCTGCCAAGACCTTCCAGTACAATGTCACCTAGCAGCGTTGAAAGCAGGCATCCTGTGGATGTAGTCTTGTCAGTTTTAGAATCACCTGAAAACTTTTGAGGAATAGAAACAACAGCTGGGATTCCAACTCTCTTTTCTATTTGGTCTTTTTTCTTCTTCATTAGTAAAACTGAAATTATAAAAGCTTCTCTTGCAAGTCAACTGAAAGCTTTTAACTGATAAATGTCTAGCGCCTGTGTACTTCCTGATGCATAAATGGCTCACACTAACCTTTGCCCTGAAATCTGTCATCGCTCCCAAGGGGCTTGGATGTGTCTACTACATTTAATTGCACTGTCTGGTGTGTGACAGGTAATCTTTTGCATAAATGGCGACTTTTTGTTTCAATACTGCATCACAATAACTTTAAGCATATGGTCAACAACAAATGGCAATCCAAAGTATGCAAAATCGAACTTCATGACACTGCTCTTTCAAGTATTTCAGTTGCATTAAGAAGCAAATGAATAGGAAACTGCCCGGGAGAGAATGGTCGAGACTTAACCTCTCTGCCTTGTGGCTGGTAAATTCACTTGACACTGATTTAAGCCTGGTTTTGATGTTGAAATACTGAAATAGAAAGGAATGTGAGTCTTGGAATTAAGAAAACATGGTATGTTGCATAAAAAAAGAAGAATGAGGAATAGCTCTTAGAAAATACATAGCCTGGTTTCCCAGATATTTTTGAGTGAGAAAAGTTACTTCTTTTTTTCAATAAGAGAGGGAATAATAGAGATGCATTTGTCAATTGATTACCTAATTAAATCGATTACCTTTACCAAGTGGCAATAAGAGGGAACAGCAGTGACAACAGGACGTCCCCGGCAGTGGAGGCATGGATTGACCTGGCTCCTGCCAGGTCTCTGGGTGGGCTGGCTGGCTCTCTGTCCATGGCTAGAGGGGCCAGAGCCAAGGATAGGGCCCTTTCAGGATCTCCAGGTCACAGACAGGAAGATCTCCTGCCAGTCCTCGTGCCAGCAGGACTGTTCACAGGTTGCCGCTGGGATGGGCTGGAGTCCAGTTCCAGGGCTGTTTCAAAATCTGCCGTTTGACCAAGTTTGACAGGCTTACTTCCAGGGGCTTCTGGATCCCAGCCGAGTGTCTTAGAGCCAGTTCATAGGCCACTTCAGGGTTTGCAGCCAGGACTGAGGTCCCTATGCCTGTTACCCAATGCACCAGTAGGTGTAACTCCTCCCCAGTCCTTTAGCATACGGTGCTGCTGACAGAACCAAAGCCAAATGGGGCTGTAGCCAAGTCATCAGGGTTACAGAGCTGTTTCTGCATCTGTGGCCATGACCACCGCGGGTGAGCCAGCAGCCCCGGTGCAGGCCTGCCTTCTCAAAACAGCTCTCCTAGGCCTGCATCAGGGTTTCACAACCTACCTGGATCTCAAGGCTCCCACAAAGGCACTTTTGTTCCTGGTTGGATGCCAAATTATTGTTGATGGAAATAGAGATATGAGCAAGAGATGTTGTGGGTTTTTTAAAGATTTTATTTGAGAGAGAGAGAGAGAGCACAAATAGGGAGAGGGGCAGAGGCAGAGGGAGCAGCAGACTCCCCGCTGAGCAGGGAGCCCAGTCTTGAGCTGAATGCAGACACTTAACCAACTGAGCCACCCAAGCACCCTTAAGCAAAGGATGTCTTACTTGGCCATGTTGCTGACATTAGTACTCTAAATATTCCTTTTATAAAGGTTTAACTTCTATGTAAATCTTGTAAATATTTTAAAAAACAAAAGGATTTTTTTAAATCACTAAATTTAATATGCACAGAAACAAATTGACTATCAAATTGAAATATAATCAGATAAGAAATTTCAAGAAACTTTTGAATACAGTAGTCTGTGTATTCCTGGTGGGCGATATATTCTAAGGACCAAAAGAAGTGCAAGAAGATCTTAAATTTTACTTAGTAAGTTTGCTAATGATAGTTGTATCAGTCTCATAATTCTGAAACTATTTTGTATATATTGTAAGATATAGAGCAAATAAATACATTGATGGCTTAGGAACCAGGATTTTCACTGTGGGATATGTAAGTGTAGAAAAAATATAGAATCTTGTGGCGTTAGATTTGCATTCGAGGTATTGGTATCGTATATACACACACACACACACAGACACACAATCTGTGTGTCTGTGTGTGTATTTGTGTGTGAGAATGGTGGAATGGGGAAGGGAAAAGGAAGGGAAAGGAAAGGATATTTGAAAACAACTGGTAAAATTTAAATATGGATTGTATATTAGAATATATTACTTCAACAATGTTAGGTTTTAGGTACAGTAGTGATATCGAGGCTATGAGGCAGAAGATCCTTATTCTTCGGAGTGCTTGCTCAAGTATTCAGAGATGAAATACCATGGCGTTTGTAATTTATTTTCACATGGCTCAGGAAAACTTTATATATACAAATATATACTATTATATATATATAGTATATATACACAGGAAAGTATATATGGGGGAAGTGGAAGCAAATATAAAAATTATTAAATGGGGGTGCACCTGGGTGGCTCAGTCAGTTAAACCATCTGACTCTTGATTTCGGCTTCGGTCGTGATCTCAGGGTCCTGGGATCGAGCCCTGAGTCAGGCTCCTTACTCAGTGGGGTTGGAGTGGGGGTGGGGGCATCTGCTTGGATTCTCTCTCTCCCTCTCCCTTTGCCCCTCCCCCAGTGCACACATGCGTGCGTTCTCTTTCTCCCTAAAATAAATAAATCTTTTTAAAAAATGGTTAATTTTCACTACATTCTTTCCAGTTTTCTTTGGTTTTGACATTTCAATGCAAACAAAAAGTTAAGAAATGAAGAGATTCCAGGGGTAGAATGCGCAGAACTTTATAACTACTAGAAGTGGGAACGGAGGAACAGCTGAATCAGGAATGGTACCTAGATTTCTGGCTTGTCACAGGGGTGTCGTCGCTGAGATGGTGAGCTTTCAAAGGGCAGGCATACAGAGAGTGACGAGACTTCTGCTTTGGACACACCGGGTGTGAAGTGTCTGTGGGATACACAGGTGGGAACATCCAACAGGCTGTTGGCCGTACAGCTCTGGAGGCCGAGTGACATGGTGAAAAAGGTGAGCTTTAAGTTGGGGGCCTGTATTAATCTTCCAGAGCTGCCGTAATGAATACCACAGACTAGGTGGTTAAACGGCAGAAATTTCTTTTCTTACAGTTCTGGAGCTAGAACTCCGAGAACCAAGGTGTTGGCAGGATTGGGCTCTTCTAAGCCTCGCTCCCTGGCTTGTAGGTGCCCTTCTCTCTGTGTCTTCAACAGTCTTTCCTCCATGGGTGTCTGCATCCTAATCTCTTCTCCAGTCAGATTAAATTCGGGCCCATCTTAAAGACCTCATTGTAACTGAATTACCTCATTAAAGACCCTGTCTCAAACTAGTCACATTCTGAAGTACTGGGGTTAGGATTTCACCTTAAGAACAGGGAGTGGGGAAACAATTCAGCCGATCACAGGGCCTGAAGGTAGTCTCTTGACCCGAAGAAACCTGAGCAAACAGAACACTTTCTTATATTCAATAGCATTAAGTTAAAGTAACCTCCAAGAGTGATCAGTAAAGGCAAAATTTCCCCTAACTCAGTGGTGAATGAGTTTTTCAAGTGTGTTTGGGAAAAGGGTATTTTCCAACGGGAGGCATAAAGACAGAAAGGAAGAGAAGTGGTAAGGGAGGAAATGAGTTTGTGCATTTCAGTAAGCTGTCTCCTATTTGGCCCAGGTTGAGGAAGCAGGAAAAAAAGATCATTTTAGCCACAAAAAACTAAATTTCAAGGGCAATTTCTACTTGTAGGAAGAAACTAATTTTAAACATGCCCCACTGTGTTTGGGAAAGGAAGTGAAATCAAAGAAATGAAGTTAGACAAACTCTTTGGCATTATTTCTGTAACTATATCCAGGAGCAAGAATTACAATGGATTTCTTACCCCTTGGGTCAGGGACTAAGGGATGTTTTTGCAGAGTTGTGGCAAATAAGCTCTGGCATATATTTATGAAATATTTGGTGGTGGGCAGGAAGAAACAGGAATGACAGGAAAGGTAAAAGAATAAACCTGGTTTTTTGTTTGTTTGTTTTAATCAAATCAAGTCATTATATTAGGGCAATCTTTTTGTCCTATGTGGTTTCATTCCTTCATAGCTGTGTGACCTTGGACCACTTACTTGCCCTCTCTGTGTCTTAATTTCCCCATCTGTTAAATGGTGGTAATACCTTTCTTCTAGAGTTCTTGCCAGAGATAAATGAATAAACAAGTGAAAAAGTTAGACAATTCTGGGTGTGCGACAGACTTTCCATGGAGGTGAGTAATCCTCCTCATCCCTACCCCGCATCGTCATCATGGGCAATAGCCAGGTCCCTCTAAGTTTTTCATGTCATTCCCTCTGCTGGCAATGCCTTCCTTTCTCCTCTCCATCTGCTTTAAGTTGTGCTGTTTTGGGGAGTGTTTCCCTGAACATGTGAACCGACGGTGACCTCACTACAAGGAGGAAATGGAAGTCTGAACTGGGGGCCGAGGTGTAATGAATGGACTGATTCAGATGGTGGACAGCCATGGGGAGGGTCTCCAATGACACCACTCAACAAACACGTGCTGAGCACCTACTTTATGTCGGAGCCATGCTAGGTGCAGCAGATACAGAGATGGGAAAGGACGGGCCTCCTTTTCAGGGAACTTCCTATCTAATGGGAAAAGAAACAGACAAGCAGGGGCACCTGGGTGGCTCAGTTGGTTGAGCGGCTGCCTTCCGCTCTAGTCCCAGGACCAAGCCCCCAAATGGAGCCCCCATGTGGAGCCCCCGCATGGAGTCCCCCATCATCCATCGGGCTCCCCACTCAGCGGGGAGTCTGCTTCTCCCTCTGTCCTTTGCCCCACTTGTGTGCTCTCTCTCTCTTTCGCTCTCTCGCAAATCTTTAAAAAAAATCTTTAAAAAAAAATACACAAGCAGACAAAGTTTTAATGGAGATATTTGAAAGGTTCACTCCTATAGCAAAAGGCAGGATACAGTCTAAGTGTCTGGATCATTCCCAACAGCCTGAAAACATGCTGAATGTCTCCTAGCTCTAAAAAATCTCATTTTGACCCACACAGCCTCCTCTGGCTGCCATTTCTTTGCAGAGCCCCAACCTCTTCCTTATTGGAAAGCTGTAAATAATGGTGCTATGGATTAATTGTTTGTGTCCTCCTAAAACTCATATGTTGAAATCCTACCCCCAGTGTGATGGTATTGAGAAGTAGGGCCTTTCAGAGGTGGTTAGGGTGGAGGTTTTTTGTTGTTTTTTTTTTTTTTAGATTGTATTTATTTGAGAGAGAGAGAAAACTAGTGGGGTGGGGGCAAAGGGAGAGGGAGAAGCAGACTCCCTGCAGAGCAGGGAGCCTTATGCAGGGCTTGATCCCAGGACACCCAGGGTTCACAACCTGAGCCAAAGGCCGATGCTTAACCTACTGAGCCACCCAGGCACCCAAGGATCAGGGTTCTTATAAAAGAGTCCCCAAGAAAGCTCCCTTGCCCCTTTGGCCAGTGAGGACACAGAAGGAAGACTGTGAGGATAGAATGGTGAGGCCCTGAACCTGCCCGTGCCTTGTTGATCTTGGACCTCCTGGCCTCTAAAACTATAGGAAAGAAATTCCTCTCGTTTCTAAGCCTCTCAGTCTATGGATTTTTGTTGTAGCAGTTCAGACTATACGGATAACTTGCTAGGCTTCTTAGTTCCACTTTCTCACCTCACACTCCTTCTTTTCTAAAAAAAAAAAAAAATGCTTAAAATTTCAAAAAATTACAAAAAGCTATACAGCTTTCTCACCCCACCTCCCAGTTCTACCTCACGCCTCCAGTTACTTAGTGTTATTAGTTTGTTTATACATTCAGAGGTGGGTTTTTCCGGTTGGTACAAACGTATCCCACCTTCCTTTTTAACATAAATGACAACATACCATGTATGTCATGCTGCCCTATTTGGTTTTCCCTTAACAATACATCATAGGGAACTTTCTCTTTTCATACAGAAAGAGCTTCCTGTTGCTTTAATCGGTCTCCTCCTAGTTGACATTTAAGTTGTTCCCAGTCAATTACTATTACAAAGAAAGCTGCAATTACACAGCGACCCTGCGGGTAAGGCATTTCCCACGTCCGGAAGTAAAAGTGGTGAATGACTAGAAGTCGATATGCGTGATCTAAGTGTACGACATTTGTAATTTCGATAGATCCGGCTAAGTCGTTCTCCATAGGGTTGTCACAGTTCACGCTCCCACTAGCAATCAGAAGAGTATCTGTTCCCCCAACGAAAGGCAAGTGTCCTCGCACCTCGCACCTCGCGCACCCTGCGGGCTGCAGGCTGAGAGGAGCCAAGCCGGGAGGCTGGCGGCCGGGGAAACACGGCTCCAGGGGTCTCTCGTGGCCCCTTTGCCTCTCTGGGAGCTAGGAGCGCATTGCTTCTCCCAGCGGAGCTCCTAACCCCCTTTCTTATCGAAGGCCCTGGGGTGGAGGAGAGGGGCGCCCCCCCCCCCAATCCTCTCCGACTTCCAATATTCCTTGCTCCTGGCCAGAGCCTCCCCGGCTTCTTTTCCCTCTCCCTCCCCTCTCTCCTCCCCTGCAGCCTCCATTTCCTTAAGGGGGAGGGGGGTCCCCACTCCCCAACACACCCTGGTGACGCGCGACCGGGCAGATGGGGGGGGGGTAGAATTTTCTAAGAAACAGCTTCACCCAGATGCCCAGGGCCAGGCAGAGGTCTGATGACGAGAGCTCCAGCCCCAGCCGCGGTGGTTCGGCGGTGGGCCCGCAGGAGCCGGTGGGCCGGCAGGGGCCGGCGGCTGCAAAGCCCGACGACCACGAAGAAGGAAAGCTTTCCGCCACCCTGCGGAAGAAAATCACCACGCTCTCTCGCAGAACCGGTGCCCGAAGGACTCAGGAGGAAGTGGCCGAAGCAAACCTCGATCCTCCTTCTAACTACACTGCGGGGCCTAAAGCAGAGAACTTTCATGAATGGAGGCCTGCTATTCACGGCCCCCAGGTTCTGTCTAGGAAAGCGGGTGTTTTTCCTGGGTGTCACCTTTTCATCCGACGATCCGTTTCAGGCGGCACAGGTTCTGTCTGCCCCAGAATCGATGCAACAGCTGCAGTCCCGCTTGGACCGTCGCAAAGGTTTTGCCGTTTGTTGACATTTGACACGCGTTGTCTCTGCGGATCCTCTGGCTGCAAGCAGAGCCGCGGGGTTGGCCCAACAGAGCGGCTCACGACGCGATGGCCGGACGGCTGCAGAGAGCCAGGCGGCCTCATGCATGATTTGCGCGCGCTGGGAAGGAGCGAAGGATTCTGCTCGCGGTGCCACCCGTCGTAGAGCTTTTCCAGGACGGCCTCCTGTGTGTACGTTGGACCGACGCTGCGTTTATCTAACTCTGGAGCCTGGAACGCGCCCCCAAGACGTAAGGGCTGCGGTCAAGAGTAGAACATTGCAGCTCTAGAGGGGTCAGGTTTACCAGCCTCCTTGCAAGTCTGGCTGCTTTGGGGTATCGGAATGTCTTTTGTGGAGTACTAAGTCTACGGATCCGGCCTTTTACCTAATTCATTATCTGGATGAAGTTATAAAAGTAGCCAGAGAGGACTAGGAATTAGGCCATTTGTATAAAACCCAGATCTACTCGAGTGTGTGGTCACGCTGTTGTGAAGACTGTTTTAGCTTCACTTGTGTGGGTTTGTAATGAGAGGCTTTCCTTTACCCTTTGCAGCTGAGGCAGCACCTGACAGATCATCTCAGACACACACACGCTCCTGAAAAAATAAAAAAATGAAGTCCTGGCAAGTGTTACCTCACTTTGGGATGTTGTCAGTTCGATAGATGAAATAACTGTTATTTTAACATAGTTATAATTCATAGCTCTATTACTAGGAATTAAGCATCTTTTTATGTATTCTTCTGTTCCATCTTTTACCATTTTTCCCCCATTGGATTGTGTTTATATATATATTATATATATATATATATATAATATATATTATTATATAATAACTGTTTATGTAAGGGAAATTAGCTCTGCATAAAAGTTCCACGTGTTTCCCCAGTGTGTAGCATTTTCTTTTTTTCTCCCTCCCACCTTTCCCTTTTTTAAAAAAGCAGCTTTGTGATCACAAAGACAGCACGGTACTGGCACAAAAACAGACACATAGACCAATGGAACAGAATAGAGAACCCAGAAATGGACCCTCAGCTCTTTGGGCAACTAATCTTTGACAAAGCAGGAAAAAACATCCGGTGGAAAAAAGACAGTCTCTTCAATAAATGGTGCTGGGAAAATTGGACAGCTACATGCAAAAGAATGAAACTTGACCACTCGCTCACACCATACACAAAAATAAACTCCAAATGGATGAAAGACCTCGATGTGAGACAGGAATCCATCAAAATCCTAGAGGAGAACATAGGCAGCAACCTCTATGACATTGGCCAAAGCAACCTTTTTCATGAAACATCCCCAAAGGCAAGAGAAACAAAAGATAAAATGAACTTATGGGACTTCATCAAGATAAAAAGCTTCTGCACAGCCAAGGAAACAGTCAAAAAAACTAAGAGGCAGCCCACGGAATGGGAGAATATATTTGCAAATGACACTACAGATAAAGGACCGGTATCCAAGATCTACAAAGAACTTCTCAAACTCAATACACGAGAAACAAATAAACAAATCAAAAAATGGGCAGAAGATATGAACAGACACTTTTCCAATGAAGACATACAAATGGCTAACAGACACATGAAAAAATGTTCAAAATGATTAGCCATCAGGGAAATTCAAATCAAAACCACACTGAGATACCACCTTACACCAGTTAGAATGGCAAAAATAGACAAGGCAAGAAACAACAATTGTTGGAGAGGATGTGGAGAAAGGGGATCCCTCCTACATTGTTGGTGGGAATGCAAGTTGGTACAGCCACTCTGGAAAACAGTGTGGAGGTCCCTTAAAAAGTTAAAAATTGAGCTACCCTATGATCCAGCCATTGCACTACTGGGTGTTTACCCCAAAGATACAGACGTAGTGAAGAGAAGGGCCATATGCACCCCAATGTTCATAGCAGCAATGTCCACAATAGCTAAATCGTGGAAGGAGCCGAGATGCCCTTCAACAGATGACTGGATTAAGAAGTTGTGGTCCATATATACGATGGAATATTACTCAGCTATCAGAAAGAACGAGTTCTCAACATTTGCTGCAACATGGACGGCACTGGAGGAGATAATGCTAAGTGAAATAAGTCAAGCAGAGAAAGACAATTATCGTATGATTTCTCTCATCTATGGAACGTAAGAACTAGGAAGATCGGTAGGGGAAGAAAGGGATAAAGAAAGGGGGGTAATCAGAAGGGGGAATGAAACATGAGAGACTATGGACTCTGAGAAACAAACTGAGGGCCTCAGAGGGGAGGGGGTGGGGGAATGGGATAGACTGGTGATGGGTAGTAAGGAGGGCACGTATTGCATGGTGCACTGGGTGTTATATGCAACTAATGAATCATCGAGCCTTACATCGGAAACCGGGGATGTACTGTATGGTGACTAACATAATATAATAAAAAATCATTAATTAAATTAAAAAAAGCAGCTTTATTGAAATATAATTCACATACTGTACAATTCATCCATTTAAGGTATGCAATTCAATATTTTTTAAAAAAAATCCCAGAATTGTGCAACTATCACCACAATCTAATTGTGAAGTATTTTTCTCACCCCAAAAGGAAACCCCGTACCACATAGTAGTCATTTCCCATCTCTGTTTATCCAAACTACCCCACCGCCCCAGCCCTAGGCAACCACTAATCTATTTCTGTCACTATACATTGGCCAGTTCTGACATTTCACGTAAACGGAATCGCACAATACACCGCTTGGGTAGCTTTCTTCTTTCACTTTGCTTCTATTCTTTCTCAAACCTGCTTCAGTCTGGATTCTGTGCTCACTTACGCTACCCTTTAAAAGGTGGCTAACTAAGGGCTCCTGGGTGGCTCAGTCCCTTAAGTGTTTGATTTCAGCTCAGGTCCCAATCTCAGGGTCCTGGGATCTAGTCCCACATCCCCTCAGCCGGAACTCTGCTTCTCCCTTCCCTACCGCAACCCTCCCCACCCCTCCCGCTCCCCTTGCTCCTGCTCTTGCTCTCAAATAAAGTCTTCAAAATAAAATAAATGGTGGCTAACCATAGCTATCTTACATGTTTCTGCTTGTCCTCCTGTCTCCCCAGCTGTGTTGCCTTCTTGCTGCATTGCTATTTCCTCTTCCTCTTTCCTCTGGACTTGGAATCCCCCAGACTCAGTCCTTGCTCTTCTTCTCTCTTCTATCTTCACCCCTTCTCGGCCACTCATCCAGGGAGACCACTAGCTTGCTCTAAAAATCTGTTCCTCTAGAATTCTGGTTCCAGGAATAGGGAATAGGCTTATATTCCCTATTCCTCCTGCTAAATACAACTAAAAACTCTGGACATTGTATACAAAACAAACATTCGAAAGGTGGAGAGAAGAAGGCCAGCTGGCTAGAGATGTTGGGACCCAGGCAATGGTATGATGGGGAGTTCTCTGCATTTCTTCTTGCTTCATACATCCCAGAAAGGGAATTGGAGAAGCCAGCCACTCAAAATGCTAATAGGCATAGACCAAAAATTCCACAACAAAAGCTTGTTTTCTCTTGTCAGAGAACAAGACAGGGGCAGTCTAGCCAGGCAGAAACATTTAGATAATAACATTCTACTCCAGCCAAACACCACAGGAAAAACAAACAAACAAACAAACTATGGCCCAACCCCAACCACACAAGCAAAGGCTGAGTGGAAACCTAGTCTTCACCCTCATCAGGCTATTCTGAGGTTTTCCACCAATCCTGCCAGGGGGGTGTCAGAGAAAGCTCAGTAGGGAGTTGAACTTTCAGCCCAGCTGGCCAGTCAAGAGCCTCCCCCACCCCCCTGAAGTCAGTGGAGACTCTATGCAGAACTTGGACGTCCACCCCTATCATCAGTAAAGAAGAGTCCCCTCTCTGGTGTCAGTTGGACAATCTGGAAATCAATCTCCACCTGGCAGAACCTCCCCTTCCCCTTCAGAGAAAGCCATCCAAGACAGAAGGTTTAGATGAGAGCCATAATTTGTATTATGCAAAGTTACGCATAATACAAAAATATTGAGGCTTTGAGTTAAAAAAAATCACTCATTATACCAAGGATGAGGAAGATCTTGAAGTGTGGAGAAAAAAAAAAAACACCTGTAAAAGCAGAGATGATGGAGAGGTTAACATTACCGGACAATGATTTTTTTTTTTTAAGATTTCACTTGTTTATTTTAAGTAATCTCTACACCAATGTGGGGCTCAAACTTACAACCCTGAGATCAGGAGTGGTCTGTTCTACAAACTGAGCCTGCCAGACACCCCCTCTCTGCCTGACAAGGATTTAAAAACAGCCATGATACAAATACTTCAATGAGCAATTAAGACTATGCTTGAAATAAATGAAAAAACAGAAGGACTTAGCAAGAAAACTGAAAGTCTCAGCAAAGTAATGCAAGCTATAAAGAACTAAATGGGAATCTTCGAACTGAAAAATACAATTACCAAAATAAAAATCTCGGTGAATGGGCTGGATGGTAGAATGGAGTGGATAAATGAACCAATGAACTAGAAGATAGAAAGATAGAATTACCTAATGTGAACAACAGATGAAATAGATTTTTTTTTAAAGATTTCTTACTTATTTATTTTTTGACAGAGAGAGAGATAGTGAGAAAGGGAACACAAGCAGGGGGAGTGGGAGAGGGAGAAGCAGGTTTCCCGCTGAGCAGCGAGCCTGATGAGGGGCTGGATTCCAGGACCCTGGGATCATGACGTGAGCTGAAGGCAGACACTTAACGACTGAGCCACCCAGGCGCCCCTGAAATAGATTTTTAAAAATGAACAGAGCCTAAGGGAACTGGGAACTACCAAAAACAAACAAAACAAAACAAAACAAAACAAAACAGAACAAAAAAACCTCTCAAAATCTAATATTTGTGTCACTGGAGTCCTGGAAGGAGAGGAGAGAAAGAGCGAGACCGAAAAATTACTTGAAGAAATAATGGCTTGAAAATTCCCAAATGTGATAAGAAACATAAACCTACAGATTCAAGCAAACTCCAAAGGGACTGAACCGCAAGAAATTCACATGAAGACACAACATAATTAAGGTTCTAAAGACTAAAGACAAAGAAGAAAAATCTTAAAAACAGCCAGAGAAACACAATGCCTTACTTATTAGGAGAAACACAGCTTGAAAGACAGTGGATTTTTCGTCAGAAACCATGGAGGCTAGAAAGAAGAGGTGTAACATTTCTTTTTTTTTTTTTTTTCAGATTTTATTTATTTATGTGACAGAGAGACAGCCAGTGAGAGAGGGCACACAGCAGCGGAGTGGGAGAGGACGAAGCAGGCTCCCAGCGGAGGAGCCTGATGTGGGGCTCGATCCTGGAACTCCGGGATCATGCCCTGAGCCGAAGGCAGCCGCCTAACGACTGCGCTACTAGGGCGCCCGAGGTGTAACATTTCTTAAGCACTGGGTGGGAGGGAGGTGGGGAAAAACTCAACACAGAATTCTATACCTAGAAAAAGTATCTTTCTTGGATGAGGGGGGGAAACAAGACATTCACAGAGGAAAGAAAGTTTAAAGAATTGTTGCCAGCACACCCACTCTAAAAAAAGAAAAAAAATCCTTTAGTCATTCTTTTAAAGATTTTATTTATTTCAGAGAGAGAGTGAGAGGGAGCACAGGCAGAGGGAGAGATAGGAGCAGACTCCCCACTGAGGGGGAGCTCAGGTGTGGGGCTCGATCCCAGGACCCTAAGATCATGACCTGAGCGGAAGGCAGACACTTAATCAACTAAGCCACCCAGGTGCCCCTAAAAGGACATTTTTAAAATAGGAAGTAAATAATAAAGGAATAAAACTTGGAACATTAGGGAAAAAGAATAGAGCAAAAATATGGGTAAATACAACAGACTTGCCTCTTCCTCTTGAGTATTCAAAATAATGTTTGGTGGTTTTTTTTAAAAAAAATTTACTTATTTTTGCAAGAAAGAGAAAGAGAGCGAGCACAAGCAGGGAGGAGGGGCAGAGGGAGAAGCAGACTCCGCACTGAATGGGGAGCCTGTTACAGGACTCGATCCCAGGGCGCTGGGATCATGACCTGAGCTGAAGGCAGTTGCTTAACTAACCGAGTCACCCAGGTGCCCAAATGTTTAATGGTTAAAGCAAAATTTATAGCACTGTTTGGTGTGGTTCTAAATGGATGTAGAGAAAATATTTAATGCGATTATATTATAAATGTGGAGAATAATAACATGTAAAAGGAGGTAAGTTTCTGTACTTCACTTGAATAGGTAAAATGACACTAGAAGCCTATGCTAACATACATAACACCCAGAGCTACTACCGTGTATAACACCCAGAGCACCCGTATATAACTACACAAAGAGATACACTTAGAAACACTGCAGACAGATCCAAGTGGAATTCTAGAAAATGTTCAAGTAACCCACAAGACAGGAAAAAGAAAACTGGTAAGCAAGCACAAAACAAAACAAAAAATGAAAGGGCATAATTAAGCCCTACATACCAATAATTCCATTAAATGTAACTTTGAGTTATTTATTTACATGTATTATATATATTTATTTACATGTATTATATAATATATATTATATAAAAGATCAACATACATAATGATAATAATAATAATAAATCTTTATTACACACGGTGGCAAAAAACTTTTTTCAAGGAATTGCTGAGGGCAGAGCTTTCCTGGTCACTTTTATCATGCAAATGGAATTCAGGTTCTTTTCTTTTTTTTTTTTAAGATTTTATTTATTTGTCAGAGAGAGAGAGAGAGAACATGAGCTGGCGGAGCAGAGGGAGAGGGAGAAGCAGGCTCCCCACTGAGCAAGGAGCCCAACACAGGACTTGATCCCAGGACCCTGAGCAGAAGGCAGACACTTAACTGACTGAGCCACCCAGGCGTCACTGGAATCCAGGTTCTGAGCCCCTTAGGAGAGTGAAGGCTGTGTCTAGTTAGAGGCTGAAGGATGACCCTCCTGGGCCCATAAGCTCATATGGCAATTCTGGGAACAGTTGTTCCTAGGGTTCCAGCAGTTTCTTCCACGGGTGGAGGTTGAGAGTGGGATTGAATCTGGTTGACCCCATTATCCAGTAGGAAATCACACGGACCCCTGGAGCAGTGCAGAGCAGGCGGAACTGTGGCTCCAATCACTTCCTGTTCTTGACTGACACTGGAACAGGGGCCACTACGAAAATCCTTGAGTTGTGGTCATGAGTTATTATGTGTAAGGAGATGCCCAAGTTATTCTCTAAGATTGTTACTACAAATCCTGTCCACGTTTTTTTTTTTTTTTAAAGATTATTTATTTATTTATTCAACAGGATAGAGACAGCCAGCTAGAGAGGGAACACAAGCACGGGGAGTGGGAGAGGAAGAAGCAGGCTCATAGCGGAGGAGCCTGATGTGGGGCTCGATCCCATAACGCCGGGATCACGCACTGAGCCGAAGGCAGATGCTTAACCGCTGTGCCACCCAGGCACCCCATGTCCACGTTTTCTTCAAAATGCTCATCCTAAAAGATGTTAGCAACTTTTTCATGCGAAAAGAAATTGTAACATGTCCATTCATTTTGGGAACGAACTATCAAATATTTCTAGGATTAAATTTCTTCCAATTTTCACACTTGAGAGGAGAGTCAAGGTCCTCAAACTTCTAGATCATGTGTTCCCAGGCTGCATTGCTAATGGGAAAGGTGAAAAGATCTTGGTTCTTCTTGGTGCCTTGTCTGGAACTTGATGACTATCCCCATCTATAGAATATACTAGATCCTTGCCTTCAGTTGTTAAAATGATTAGAGAATTTAGTGGAAAAGGATGATCTTCTCACTGGCTTCAATCTTTTTCACTTTCTTCAAGCCTCTGATCTCATATATGGGCCTCTTATTTTTAGACGACTTTTTCTCCCACTTCTCTCAGAAGTATGAATTGCCCCAATCTTCCCTCATCCTCAGTATGTTTCCAGGTCTTCAGATATAGTTTCTACATTCCCCCCTTCCTTGGCACAGAATTCTGTTAGGATACTTGGTTTCAAGTCACAGTAACCCAACTCAAAGTAGCTTAAGAAAAAATGTGACTTCCCTATAAAAGTCCTGGGGTGTCTTGGGAACATTTGTATGTGGCTAGGCCCCTGGGCATAGCTGGAGTTAGGGACTTCTTTTCCATTTGGAAGACCACTTGTCTAGACAACTCTTTCTGGGACTGCTTCATTATTTCTTTGCAGTGTTGACCAGTTTTGCCAGCTCATCCATCCATCTGGTGAGACAGGTCATCAATAGCGCCCAGATTCAAATTTCTATCCCATTAGGGAGTCAGAGCTGCAAGAGCTCAATTCTGATCCCAGATTCCCACTGATGCATTCTGATCAGCCAGCTTGGGTCAAAACGCACTGCTGGACCAAGGAACTCTAGCCACAGAATCGGGTCACAGTGTGTTACAGTGACTGTTCTTATAGCAGCCACCTGAATGGTGTAGGGGCAGGGGAAGGTGGGAGGTGGACAGTCCCCATCAAAGAAGCCATGGAAAGTCCCAGAAAAGGAGGAGACATTGGAAGAGATAAAACAACACATGTCTACTTCACGCCTTTCCTCCTCTCCAGGCAAATTGCAAGCTCCTAAGTTTTCAATTCTACTTTTTTCCATCTCCTTGAGGATCTAGTTTCATGAATTACCCTTTTATTTTTCCTTTACATTTTAAATCTGTTCCTCTACCTGGGTGCCTTTCTCTTAGGCTGAAGTTTGCTCAAGATTCCCCTAGACTAAAGGAAAGTTCCATAACTCTTCTTCAAGCTCCTGGCCAATCTATGTACCTCTCTTTTTCACCAAATATAGGTCACCTAGGTACTCCCATTTTACCCCACGTGACCTTCTTCATCTTGACTTACTCCACCTTCATTTCCCCAAGGTGTTTCTTGGCTTTGCAAGGCTGAAGACAAGGCAGAGTGAAGGAAGCATGGCGTTTATAGGCCATTGTGATGCATCCCTTCCAGTGGGTAGAATGTCTGATGTGCCAGGGTCAACTCCCTCAAGGTGTATCTGAGGAATCGGAGAGCCTAGCCCCAAGGGTTTGGGAGGATTGGGAGGCCTGGCACTGACCAGTCCCTGACCTTTCTAGCTTCCTGGTTCCAGAAAGTCTGCGGCCACAGCACAACCTGGACCCCACCCAGGCTGCTGATAGCTTGTTTACCAAAGGCTCCCTGGTTCAAGCGCCTTCTCACGCAAAGGCCTGAGAGAATTCACAGGCCTGAGAGGGACTGTTTGCCATTTGCTTCCTCAGGTGAGGGTAACTGCCTGCCATCCTGTGCCCTCTGGAATGAAGGGGACAGGTATCAACCACAGGTTCAACCAGAAATGCTGCTTTAATGGTAGCCATTGCTAAAGGTTGAGCCCTTCGCTCTCACTCACCAACCGCCTTTCTGGTGCTCTCGTCTACATGGGTGCTTGTGGGGTCCCCCCATTTAGTGAAGTCCATTGCTTCTTTACCTTTTAAACTTATGGAAAGTTTTAAACACATACAAAGTAGGGAGACTATTGTGTCTACACCCAGTTTCAACAGTTATCCATTTAAGGCCAGTGTTTTTTCATCTGTACCCTCAAACCAACTTCCTCCGCCATTCATTCATTATTCTTTTTTTAAGATTTTATTTGTTTGACAGAAAGAGGGCACGCACGCTCAGTCAAACAAACAAAATCTTTTAAAAAAGGTAGTAGACTTCTGAAGACTCACGTTTTAAAACATAATCATAGGGGCACCTGGGTGGCACAGCAGTTAAGCGTCTGCCTTCGGCTCAGGGCGTGATTCCAGCGTTATGGGATCGAGCCCCACATCAGGCTCCTCCGCTATGAGCCTGCTTCTTCCTCTCCCACTCCCCCTGCTTGTGTTCCCTCTCTAGCTGGCTGTCTCTATCTCTGTCGAATAAATAAATAAAATCTTTAAAAAAAAACATAATCATCATACCATTATCAATATCTCTCCCAACCAACAATTCCCAATATCAGCAAATATTTAGTGTTTCCTGTTCCACATTTGTCCGAAAAAGTATTTGTTTACACTCTGACTTAGGATCTAAACAAAGCCTACACATTGCAACTGATTGTTAGGTTTCTATAGGAAAGCCATACGTTTCCTCTCCAGCTTTTGCTGAAGACACTGGGTGGTCCTGAAGAGTTAGTGTCCTTTGATCTGAGTCTTACTGATTGCACCTGCATGTTGTCTTCTCCGCTGTTCTCCACGGCCTCGCCACTGCAACGTGGAGGAAAAGTATCTGCGTCACTTAGGAGTTCGTGAGAAATGCAGAATCTTGGACTCCACTCAAGACCTACTAAATCAGAATCCGCATTTTTAACATTTTTACAAGATCCCCAGGTGACTCAGCTCCTGTGAATTGGTAGTGAGAGCCAGAGTTTTGGTTTCGGTTCTGTTTTTTCCCCCCCTTCAGGGAGGCAACACCGCTTTTTATTTCTTAACCCAGCACACCTTCTCCTCTCTCGCCCGGTGGGACCGCTCGAAGGGACCGCGCCTCCCTGTCACTCAGGCCTCCGTAAATGTGGCCACGCCCGAGGCTCCGCCTCCTGCCCGCCCCCATCTTCTGGTCCCGCCCCCATCTTCTGGTCCCGCCCCGTCCGCTGAGCGCATTTACCCACAGGGCTCTCAGGGCTGTCTTTGCTTGCCGTGTTCGCACGTCTTTTTGTCTAACCCTGACCTGCCCTTGGTCTTTCAACTTGCCTTTTCAGTTCCTGAGAGAATAGATCTTTCGCGGAGGTTCAGCCTGCACCTTTAACTCAACAAGTCCAAGCCTCAATCACAATTTTTCCCCCTAGCTTCCCTTTTGGGTTAGTAACCCGGCCATCTTCCGATGATTCAGGCTAGACTATTTAAAGTGGTCTTCTGTTTCCCCCCTCTTTCATGTCCTACCTCTAATTAGTAAACTATTAATTCTCCTGTATTTGTTAGCCTTCATTAGGTTATGCTGGAGTAAAACACAGTCCCCCAAAATCTCAATGACAAGACTGTTTGTTTGCTGACATTCTAAGTTGGGGTGACTGCAGTTCTGCTCTGCTCTAGGTGTCGTCTTCATTCCAGGAGCCAAGGTTGAAGAAGCAATCCCGATCTGGCATATGGCAGAGGGCACCTAGGAATGGCAGAACTAGGGATCGATTTCAAAGCCTCTGGCAGTCACGGAGCACATCCATTCCAGCCATATTCTATTGGCCACAGCCAATGACAAGGTCAAATCCCATGACAGTGGGTCGGGAAATATGTTCAAGTATCTGGAATCAACTGCACGATCTGTCAGAGCTCCTGTTTTATATCGGAATTGCGTCCCTTTATTGCAATTCCCTCCCCCTTGCCATAAACTTCCCTTCTCTCAGGTTAGAATCCACCTGCTCTGGGAAGCCTTTCCTGACACCTTCAGACAAGGTCAGAGCCACGGCCGTCTATTGTGGTACCTGCACTTTTTTACGGCACACTTGTAATGAATTATTTATGTTATTTATGCAATATTCAATGTCTGACTTTCCCTCTAGACTGCAAACTCCATGAGGGCAGAGACAGCATCTGTTTTGCTCACCACTTTCCCCTCGGCCCCTAGAAAAGTGTCCAGGCACGTAACAAGAATTCAATAACTACATGTAAATGAATGAATGGATGCTTTCACCAGGCTCCTCTCATCCCTCACCTGGATTATGGAAAGACCTCACCAATTGTTTCTGATGTCTGTGTACTCCTCCGATCACCTATTCGTCTTCCAGCTTGGCCTCCCTTTCTGTCGCTTTTCCAGCTGAAACACAGTATTTGAAGTTTCCTCAATTATCATGCTTTCTCAGACTTCCATCCTTTTGCACATGCTGTTCCTTCTGTAGCATTCCCTCTCCTCACTGCTGTTCCTGGTAAAATCCTATTCATCTGGTACACCTCCGTTCTGAGGCTATCTTCTCTGCCGGGCTTACCTTGGCTCTCAGTGCAGACTCGGACCCCTCCCCCCCTTGCTTCCACATTCGATGCGCGCATCTTCATTTTAGCAATTACCACGTAGCAGTCTGATGTTTTGTGAGCCTCTACTAGACTCAGCGCCAGGAGCCCAAGAGGAGTATTTTGTCTTTATATTACACAGCACCTAATACAGGGCCTCGCACAAAGCAGGTGCTCAAACTCGTCCTATACCCTTGTCCCCTTGCAAACTAGTTCTTTAACAGAGCAACACCTTCTCTGTCGAGAAGCAGCAGTCAAATCCCACGTTAACAAATTCCACGCACGGCAGGCACAGGCGAAGCCTCAGATTTCCAATCCGAATTGATGGACCTGTACTGTATATACATCCAGTCCTAACAAATTGTTTGTGGCTTTCCAGTGTGGATTAGAGAAAGGAGAGGGGCCCAGGGACAAGGGCAGGAAGTAGCCTCTGACGGCCTGTCCGTAAACTACAGCAAATATGTCCTTGTCCTGAAGTGGCCGCAGTAGCGTGTGCGCCTGGGGAGTCCCTGCTTCCTGCAGCCCTCTCCCACAATTCTGAGCCTGGGGACTTTGTCTTAGATTAAAAAAAAAAAAAAATCCTTGCTCACCTATCTTGTTTCCCTCCTAACTGAAGAGGACGAGCAGACTCTGAGCCCCTGGTTTCCTGGTGATGAACCAGGGGCCAAGAGAGGACGGTCTCTCTCTGGGCTCCTGTCTTCTTCTTCCTTTCGCTGGTGGCGGCAGTCTTGGCTTGGATTTGATCTTTCGGGGAAGCAAAGCACACGGTCTATAGTGGCGTGTTGCCCTGCCGTGCTTCCGCTACGATAGTGGTTCTCCAGTGTGAGTGTGGGTTGGAATCTCCTGGAGGATTTGTTAAGCCACACATTGCTGGACTCCCCTTCCAGAGTTTCTGAGTCAATCAATCAGTCTGGGGTATGGCCCTAGACATTTGCTTTTCTAAGAAGTTCCTAGGTCATGCTGCCACTGCTGAGCTGCGGGGCGGCCCTTTGAGAATGACTAGCCTGAAAAAAGAGCCTCAAGGGAGATGGTGATGAGAAACTCCGACCGGACAGGAAAATGCAGAAAATTCTATCCGTGATCATGCACTTTGGGCTTTATTGGCACAGGTGCCTGAAATTTTTTCCAAGGAAGACTTTGTGACTCGGTGATTTCCACTTGGAGAACCAGTTGAACTGGATATTTGTTATCAGATATTTACTTAGACCAAATAAACATGGTTAAAAACTCTGTAAAAAGGGAAGATGCTGGCATCGTGACTTCCCTGCAGGGGTGGCTCCCTCAAACCTGCTCTTCATGGATCTCTTTCACGGACTCACATTTAGACCCAAAGCAACACAAGCAAAGTCATCATCAGAACTCAGCAGTGCCCTGTTGTTGCGGTCACACCTCCCACCCCGCTCTCCCCAGGCTCTCTGCCTCCACCTGATTTCAGAATCTTCTATTGAACCACTAAAAGTAGTTGCCAAGGCATAATATTAATAGAAATCAATTTCAAAATTAATGAACCAGTGACAGGTCCTCATGGTAATTAGGTTATAGTCATTGAAAAAAATGACAACAATGGGGAGAGTCGAGGACAGCATCAAAAAAACTTTAACGCAGTCCCAAGAAGACCAACACTGATGTCTTTGGAGAAACATCCTTTGTGTCCCTGATGCCACTCACCAATGACCTTTGGCTTAGCACTGTGTCTCTGTGCAATTGTAATTAGAACCCAGGTGGCTGGGTTTGATCTTGAACTAGGATGGTCATTGCCAATAAGAGTTCCTGAGTGGGAGGAAAACTCCTCATCGGCCCCTAGTAGGACCTGCAGAAGGAGGATTTATATCCAGTGAATTCTATACTGCAGTGCTGTTAAAAGTTACAGTATTTTGCATTGTAACATCCTGAAGTCCAGATACATCTTATGGTGGATGGCATTTTATAATCAAGGTTGGCCAAGTGGGGGTCAAGGTGTGTTGTCATTGCCTGAACACACACAAACTGAGTGGGTTATCCTGGTGGAATGATCTGGCAGCTGTCATCTTCATGTTTCTTTCAACAAATCACCTAAGGACTGTCTGGAAAAGAAACATGATGTCAATTGTCTGAAGACTTTCCCTTGCAACCTTCAGGTAAGTTCAAGAACGTGCCAGCATCAAAATATGCACACTAGCATTCAGGAGGGGAGCGCAGCTAAGAAATGCTGCATCACCAGTGCCTGATAATTAACAACACGAGGACACCAGTGACTCAGTTGAAAAATGACTAAGAAAAAGAAGAGAGATTCTAATTATGAGTTCCTTAGTAAGTTTATTGTGTTTATATGTTCCTTTTTCTGTACACACCAGAGTGATATAAAATAACTATGTCTAAGTCTAAACGCTCTCATTCAATTAATACTTAAAAAGCCTAAAAGATAGGGGTGCCTGGGTAGCGCAGTCGTTAGGCGGCTGCCTTCGGCTAAGGGCGTGATCCTGGCGTTCCAGAATCGAGTCCCACATCGGGCTCCTCCGCTGGGAGCCTGCTTCTTCCTCTCTCGCTCCCCCTGCTTGTGTTCCCTCTCTCGTTGGCTGTCTCTCTCTGTCAAAATAAATAAATAAAATCTTTAAAAAAAAAAAAACCTAAAAGATAAAAAAAATTACAATGAGTTTAATTGGGTATATCTTTTTTCCTAACAGCAGCTCTCAATCTTTTTGACCTGAGGACTCCTTTTATACTGAAGATTGAGGATCCTAAAATTCTTTTGTTTAGGTGGTAATATCAATATTTATCATATTCAAAAAATTTTTTGAGAGAGAGAGAGTACACATGTTCAGGTGAGGGGCAGAGGGAGAGAAATCTTTTGTTTTTTTAAGCTTTTTGTTTATTTATTTGAGACACAGAGTGTGAGTGAGCGGGAGAGAGAGCACAGGCTGGAGGAGGGGCAGAGGCAGAGGGAGAAGCAGGCTTCCTGAGGAGCAGAGAGCCCGATGCGGGGCTCAATCCCAGGACCCTGGGATCATGACCTGAGCCGAAGGCAGTCGCTTAACTGACTGAGCCACCTGGGTGCCCCAAGGGAGAGAAATCTTAAGCAGGTTCCATGCCCAGCACTGAGCCCCAAGTAGGGCTTGATCTCACCACCCTGAGATCATGATCTGAGCCAAAACCAAGAGTTGGACACTTAACGGAGTAAGCCACCCAGGTGCCCTTTACATTCAAAATTTAAAGAGACTTTTAATACCAAAGAATACCCAAACACAGATTCCATTAGCCGTCAGAGAGATAATGACATCACCTAGCCTCTGAAAAGCTCCAGTGTGCACTGGTGAGAGAATGAGACCCAAAGGGGGAGACCATGTTGCAGCGTTCACAGGAAGAGAGTTTTCACCTTGTGGATCACCTGAAAGGGGAACCGACTTTGAGAATCACTGGTATATGAAATAATGGTGTGTTTTACAGCAGTAGAGTTAATACAGATATATTTCTACCTTAAGTACCGGAAGGAGCACAACATGGAAAACCAGCGTTGGACAATGGGTCGTGCTGTGAAGCATGGAGAAATTAGCTGCTCTGTGGCCGCGAGGAGTATTCCCCCCCTCCCAGTGACGTGCCCCGCTCACACTGGGTGTCCTGCAGGCCTGAGTCATTCTGACCTTAGGAGAAGGTACCTGTGTCCCTGCATTCCAGGACCGTGGAACCGGCTGTCCAGGAGGAGGACAGAAGTTGGGACAGAGGAAAGGAGTGTGGGTTGCTCCCCACGGGAAGAACGCTGGATTTTTCTGGAGACGAACATTGGCTTGCGGTTTCTGGAGATCTGGGGAGGCCAGCAAACGGCTGTGTGGGTATCTGCTGATGGACACCGGAGCGCCAGCCAGGGTTCCCCTGGACATTCAGGCCCAGAGAGGGCAGTGCCCGGGGAGCTGCTGGCCTTCAGAGCACTGTGCAGGTTGGAGCAAGCAGAGGCTAGTGCCAGGCACCACGGATTGCTGACCAGAGCTGCTTCTGCCACTGTGCTGCCCTGCCCTGGTAATCCCAGAACCACTCAAGGAAGGAGGACCAGAGCCCCCCTCCCCCATACACACACATAGACACGGACACACACTATTGACCTTTGTGGGGACCGGATTGGGTTTTAGAATCTACAGCGGCAAAGTAGTTACCAGCAAGTCTGAGATCATCCCGCATGCATTTGATTTCTAGCTCTGCCTTACTGGCTGGAATGGCATTGTCAATAGAACCCACTTCGCAGTATCACCCCCGGGAACAGTAAGTAAGCGATGCATGGGGGCTCCCCAAACAGTGCCTGGCCTATCATAAATGCTATGCCATCATCTCTTGCACTTTCAGTGTCCTGGAGATGTCATATCTGCCACATCATGTGTCCTCCGAGTGCTGCTATGACTCAAGTTTCGCCCTATGTTTATTTGAAGACCAGATTAAAGCCCTACAGCTGGAAATCCGGGGGACCAGGAGCGTCCTGGACATTGCAGAAGTGCGCTACTGAACAGCAGGTGGCAGAGGCGGCGTGGGGGAAAGGCCATGGAGTCGGCCACTCCAGCCTGCAAGGTCTTCCTGCTTTAGCCCGTGGCACTGGGTCCTGCCAACCAAACCCTCACGGGCCTTACAGGGACTGAGGGCTTTTCTTTCTTGAGTGTGAGCACGGGTGTCACACGCAGGGCAGAGCCAGATCCGTGAGCGTCCACAGGGGGGTGGGGGTGGAGGGTGGCGGGTGGCGCCTGTGAGTCTGAGCCGGGGAGGTGGGCGTGGGCAGGCATGGGCAGGCACCGGCTGGACCGTCAAGGCTTCTGCCACCTGCCTGTAGCAGGGCTATCTGGACTTGCCCGGAGCTCTGTCCCTGCTTCCGGACTGCCCCTCCTCCCACACGCATCCCGCCGCCGGGGTGGGCGTGGCCTGCTCCTACCCTCGCCTTCCCCTCAGGGGGCGGAGCTGGGGGAGGGGTCCACGAGCGAGTCACGTCCAACAGGCGGAGCGGAGCACTAGGGGGCCGGCTGGGGAGGCGCCACATCCGGCGGCTGACTCGTTGTGTATAAAGCTGCGGCCGCCGCGTTTGGCTTCCAGCAGTAGCTCTGGACTCTTCTCGGCTGCGGGAGCAGCTGCTCCAATGCCCCACAGCGGCCATGAGCATCCCGCACTGGTGGGACCAGCTGCGGGCTGGCAGCTCGGAGGTGGATTGGTGCGAGGACAACTACACCATCGTGCCTGCCATCGCCGAGTTCTACAACACGGTGCGGGAGCGGGAGCGGGAGCGGGAACGGGGCTGGAAGGCGGGCTGGAGGGAGGGGACGTCCCTAATCGTGGCTGCGCCTGGAACCTGGACATGGGTCTCTGCGTGTATTTGGAGTATGCTCTCTCCAGGGCCACAGTCGATCCGCGCGCCCCCTCCTCTGCGCTCCTTCCAGCTCTCCATCTGTCCTCTTCTGTCCCTATCCCGACATCTGGGCTCATCTCCCCTTGTCATTTCCTTCTGATGTCTCTATTGTCTTGTTTGACCTGCACCTGTCCCGAAGCCAGTGGTCCGTGACAGCCCCTCGCCCAGGTGGGTGACTCAGGGGCTGGTGAACCCGCCCGGACAATTCCTTCCTCCCCTAGGATCTCTGTGGCGTGACGCACTTGGGTCGCATTGTGCGGTTTCTCCCTGAATACCTGCTCTAGGAGTAGGGGGGAGGGGAGGGGAGTCCCCGGGCAGGTCTCAGGGGCAGGGCCCACTGCCACTGTGCCGACTGGCCCCGCCCCACTAATACGCCAGTAATAGGTCGAGTTACTTTCGGCCAGAATCAAGTTAATTGCTACTAGTTCTTATTTCTTTGCCTTTAGTTTCCAGTCTCAGTCCAGCCCCAAAGTCAACTCCTCCAGGCCTGTGCCCTCCCCCGTGATTAAGCCTGGGGAGTGAGAGGGACGTTTGGGAGCGAGTGTGTGTGTGTTTCGTGGGCTTACCTCGGTCCCTACTACGGGCAGGCTGAAACTTCCCCGCTGCAGTAGCCCGTGTGCTGTTAGTATTTATGGAAGGGAAAGCTTGATGCGGGAAGGAAATGCCTCTTCTTTTCACTGTGCGGTGGCTCAGGATTCTCAGACCAAACAGAAGACTCCGCATGGTCATTTCTGCGGCTGGCCAAACACAAAAAAACAGGAACTCCTGGTTTACAAGTCACTGTGAATTTGAGATTGTTCTTTAGGATTTTCTCCTTGGATTTGCTGGAGAGAATGTACTTGGCATGAGTCAGTCTGGAGGGATCTCCGATGAGCTAGTCCCAGCCCTTTCATTCATTGACGATGAAACTGAACTCTAGAGAAGGGAGCCGTCATGCTCGCGTTTCTGGCACAATCCAGAAGTCTGCACTCTTCCTCCTTCCTCCCGCACAAACACTCCTGCTTCTTATTTAGGACCAGGTTAATTCTGCAAGAAAACCTGGCCCTCTGCTGTCCATAGGTCCTGTGTAAGACATCGTGGACATCGCTACAGCTCAGCTGTTGAGCCTCCGTTTTCAGAGCGTTCTCTCAGGGGTAGACGCCCGCACACAGGATGGGCTGGGGCATGGCTGGGTACTTCCAGTAGCCCTAACTCATTTTCTCCTTTTATAAGTGGAGGGTATGACTAAGGATTTCACAAAAAACAAATGACAGGTTGGGGACAAGTCCTCATACACCCAGCAAGGTCATGATCTGTGGAATCCGAGGCCAGCCGAGAGTCAGGCCTGCTTCCTTGGCCAGAAGTTCGTGGGTCTACAGCTGCTCTGCGCCTACCTTGAAAAGCCTCAGAGTGCTGGATGGGGGCGGGGGGGGGGTTATGTTGTTTTTATTTTTAATCTGGTCCCATTGGAGCAGTTATGGAGTGAGTGCCAAAGTCTTTCAGAGATGAACTGTTGCTCTCAGCTGCAGTGTCTGTGGGTGATGAGCCTGGCTGGTCCTCCTGACAGACCTTCTTTTTGGAATACTGTTAAACCACAACGGTTTGCTTCAGCCCAGCGGAGAGCTTTAAAGCTCAGAGAAGTAGTCGGTCACCTAACTTTGTTGAGTCTAGGTCCAAAGAGCTTGGCAAAAACCGTTTCCTTGCCCTAGTTATCTGCGAAAGCTTATCACAGGACAACCCGTGCTTATCTCTCTCTTGTATTGAGGAAGACAGTGAACTATTACTTGGTGATAAACAGCTCATTAAATCCTCATTGGAAGGCAGCAGGTCTCTTTATCCATTTTAGAATAACCCTTCCTCATTTTGAGGATAAGTGTAAGGAACTGAAGATACAAAATCAGGAGAGGACTGGAAGAGGGATCTAGAACCTTCTTAATGGGTCTTGGGGGTAGCACCTCCCTACTACGACTTCAGGTACTACTGGCTACTGTGAATTGTTTGCTAGGTGTTGAACCTGTGGTGTGCACGGCACAGTGACCGTCAGTGGTCGGCGCGCATTATTAGAGCCGTCTGATAAAAGGGAAGAAACCAGGGTCTAGAGAGATGACGCAATTTGCCAAGATCAAGAAAATGGCAGAATTAGAGTTAGTTGGTCCATTTGACTCTACAAAGTTACTTCTCCTGAAGGTGTCGGTGCCATGTAGCTCCTTCTGACTTCTTTACTCTGCACGGCGTAGCTCTTTATGACTCAGCCACTCTTGAACTGGAAGCTCTTGCATCGGAAGCATTTGATCTACAGGATAAAACTCATGATGGGTGATATGAAAAGGTTTTCGTTTTTTTGTTACAGTTGTTCTGTATTTTAAAATGTTCACCTTAAAAATTAAAGTTACTTTACCAGCAAGCATGGGTTTATTTCAGAAAAAGAGAAACTGCCCTTCAGGGCAAGCAAGCTATAGCCAAGCCATAGGCAAGACGGACAAACGAAGGAGAGGAATGTTATCTTATGGAGAAGGAGGAAGTCGGGAGGGGTTGTTGGGACCCGGAGAAAAGCAAGAGTTCAGGGTGATTGTTTCTCATGGGCTGAGTGGCTGGGGTAGTGGACTTCTTGTGGGAGATACAATGTACATCTTTCCCTGTTGGGGCCTGGAATAGACCATTGGTTCCTGTCAGGGAATCTTCTGTGAGGCATCTGTAATTCCCATTGAGTGGTATGGGCTTTCCGTTCCAGCCTCCCCTTCTAGCAACCCCAGTCAACTTCAGCGAGGTTTCCACTTATTAATTTTCACCAATAGTAGCATGATCATGGTAAAAAATTCAGCGTATGCAAGTTATAAAGTGAAAAATCTGCTTTTTTGTGTATCTTTACAGACTTCTTCAGGCATTGTACAAAACACATGTATTTGTGTGAGTATAGAAAATGCGTGTGTATAATGCATACACACGATATCTAAGTTTTTATTCAACTCAGGTGACATCACACTACGCAAACTCCTCTCGATGCTTGCACTTAATAGGTCTCAGAGATGGTCCTATCTTGGCTCTGCGTTATCTTCCTCTTTACAATGCCTAATCAGCGTTGCATGTAATGGATTGACCATGATTTATTTACCTACTCAATCTCTTATGGACGGACGTGTAGGGCAGTTTCTGTTTTATGTTTTGATTTGGTTTCTGAGCAGTGATGCAATGAATATCCTTATAGATGCATCTGGATGTACTTCTACAAGTACGAATCCTCTAGAGGGAATTGCTAGGTCAAGGAGAGTGTTTACTTAAAGGCTGCTAATTATTGCTAAATGGGCCACCAGAGAGAGTACCCTGGTTTATGCTCCCACTGACAGTGTTTGGATGTACGAAGCAGTTCGCTTTGCCCCCCCCCCCCCCCCCCCCCCCGCAAACCTCTATTGCCTCAAGACCTGTCATCATCCTTGGCTTCAGCCAAGCCCAGATCTCCCTTCCAAGAACATGTCATGTTCTTCCACCGCCTTTTGCTTCTGCACAGTTTGTACTGTTTCTTCCACATACAAGTTCTACTGACTCGAGTTCCTTCTTATGTTTTAAGTTTCCGGGCTCTAGTCACACTGCAGAGAAGGATTCTAGAAAGCACTGCTTTAGAGAAAAGTAGGCTCTGCTTTTTAACCACTGGGCTTAGCTTGTGTGGACTCTGTTGCTGGGCAGGGACTCGGGGTCAGGAGGAAATCCACTGGTGCTGAAAAAAAGTCTGGAAGCAAAATATATGCATAAAGTCAGCCCATTGTCTGTGCCTTTCCCAATAAGCTCTGCCAGCCATCAAGAGATAAGGAAGGTAGTTCTCCTGATAATGCTGAAGCCTATGTCCCTGTAGGACAGAATGACCTATGTCCTGTACCCGTTCATCTCTAGATCTATTCACTGGGCAGCTACTGTGTGCCCGTTACAGAGACCAGACCTGCAGACAGTCATCTGGGTGGTGACGGCCAAACCGGAGAGGTGTACCAGTTGGCAGGGCATTATTAGTATTCTGCATGGGGTTGGTGGACTGTGGGGGAATTTTGCAAGAAGTCTTCTGAGTGGAGTGGCCAACTTGTCCTGGTTTGTCCAGGCCTTGCCTGATTTGGAAGCGGAAAGCCCCATGTCCTGGGGAACCCTCCTCAGTCCCAGGCAGGCCAGGCCAGTTGGTCATCCCAGAGGCAGGAGGGGAGCAATGGAATGGACGATTAGAAATCTGCATACAGTTAAGATGCGGAGACTGTCTACCCAGCCAGGGGAATACCCCTTAGCTGTTTCTGAACCTTCCTGCTCAGAAAATCTTACAGCCTGTTGCTTTGTCAGCATTTACCCTCGGCCTGGGAAAGCGCACACTCCCATGCATCGGGAGGAGATTGCTGTCTGTCCCTGAGATTATTTTGGTGAGTTGTTAAGGAGGAATTCGTGGAATGAGGAACTTCCTAAGGAAATAATTAATACACTTTAAAATTGCGGTTTCCTTTTAATGAAAAAAAATCTGCTCCGCAGACATTAAGCAAATTCGTTCTCCAAAGCAATAGGCTTTAAAAAAATACCCTTGGCTGAACTATTCTTCAACTGCAGTGACCCACACAATTGTTAGGGGAAGTTTCATTTCTCAGAAGAGATGAAGCACTGAATGTGTGTTTTAACCAGGACTTGTTTGCTTCTCCGTGTTTCTTTCGGAGTTCCTTCCTCTTTTTGTCTTGGGGACAGAGGCTCCCTCGGATTTGTTCTTTCCCTTTTCATAGGTGGAGGGCTTTAAAAGGCGTGGTGGAGGCCAGCCGTCACTGGTAGAAGGGCTACGAAGAGGCAAGTAGGTGATTTCCGTGTTATCTGGGGAATGTTCACTTGGTGCTTCTAAGTTGAACTCTTTAATGTGTGCCTTAAAAAAAAAATGTTTGTAGTCCCATGACTTTCCTGCAGGTGTAATGAATGACTTCATGCCTTTGTGAGTAGTGTGTAAATACATTTAAACGTGATTAACACAGAAACCAACATTGCACCGTATGTTACCTAGAATTTAAATGCAAATTTTAAAAGAAAAAAAAAGATAGGAAAAAGAAGGTGATGAACGCAAGTCGACAGAGCCTGTTGGGGGAGGGCTTGACAGGAGATGGTTGCACTTGGCCGGAGCAAGGGAGAGTGCAAGGACTTGAGACAATGAAGACGTAAAAAGCAAAATGCGTCCTATCCCCCGACACTGTAGGAGGGGCTGTTCATTGGGGCTCCTTCCCCTGGGGGAGGACTAGATAACCCACTCCCACATGGGACACTTACAGCAAGGGAGGTCAGTCTATCTGAACTAAGATGAAAAGGTTTACGTAGCCTATTGTTGAAGGAGAGAAGAAACAGAGCGATAATGTTATAATATGGGATATATATGTATTCATATAAATGCAAGGAAAATGATTCGAAGGCTGTGAATCTGAGGATATCCATTATCCCTCGGGAGGAGGATGGCAAGGAGACTTTCAAAAAAATTACAGAACGAAACAGGAGGACACGTTTATGTCTAAGAAAGGAGACAGATCGGGTTTTGAGTTACCTCTGCTATAATAATTCCATTTTCTCCTTCTCCCCCTTTCCTTCCTTCTCTGCTTAACAAAATGAGAGCCACATTTGTATCCTATCACAGGTGCACAATGCAGGGATAAGTCAGAATTTTTAGAGAACCCGTGAGGAGTTAAGCCAAGGAGGTCAGAGTGTGGTGGGGGAGGGGGCTTGGAGGTGAAACTCAGCTCTGGGCAATGGAAACAGCTCAGTGTTGGCCCCTCCTCTGTGGGTGATGCCTCTTTGACCTCCGCCAGCCCGGGAAGCCCTTCTGGGCGCTCACGCATTGCCCCTTGTGAAACAAGGGATGGTCTTGAAACGCTCTCATTCTTTACTCCTAAAGATCTCTCCTTCTTTAAAGGATTCCTTGGAAAGTGAAAGGCTGTGATCGTAATAACGAACAGCAGCTTACTGCTTACCATGCACGCAGACCCTAGGCCCAGTTCCTCCTTACCTGCTGTGTAGTGACAGAGAGTGGCCGTATTTCTAAGCCTGGAGACTGCACCCCGGCTGGGCCATCTGAGACAATTTATCCAAACTCTCACCCAAGGTCACAAGTAGCTCATGGGCCTCTCAGGTGGAAAGGAGGAAAAGATCCCCATCAGAGCCCACCAACTAGAAAGAAAGTACCCCTTTCTCCAGAATGGTGCAGCCCCACTGGGGGTTTCAGGCTTCGCTCTTAACCCCAGGCAGCAGCCCTGCTCCCATCCCGCCCCGGACACAGGATCTGGTTCTCCACTCATCACTGATTTAATTTCCCTTCTACCCTCTCTTCCCCCCTTTCTCAAAGTGATGTCCCTTCTACCCTTTCCTGCTCCCAGATGATGAAAGAGGCCTGCCTAGGCCGCTGACCCTGCCAGTCCTTATGTGTGCACCTCAGGTTCTGGGGTTTGGTCTAGTCGTGCACGTGCACACTTTCCTAGGTCTGGTAAAGCCTCACTTCCCTGGCCCCTTCAGCTCAGCTCACACACCCACCCTCACGGTTCCCTGGGGGCTGCCTCTGTGTTGTTCACCATGGGGGACTGGACTGGTCTTTTCTTTGGAAAGACCCCAGGCCCTTGACTTTCTGGACTTCATCTGCCCCAACCTCCTACCTCCGAAAGTTGTTTTTCTAGTCTTTTTTTGTGGAATCCTCCCACACCCCTTCCCCACGGGTGTTGCTCATTTCAACTTAGCTGTGCTTTTCCCATTCTGCATGCTTCCTCTGGCTGCTGTCCTTTATGAGTCACAATTAGAAAGAAAACTTCAAAAGCTGCATGTCCCCACCACTTTGTACCTTGCAGGATGGCGTTCATTAAAAACAAAAACCACCAGAAAATAACACACGTTGGCAGAGCGGTAGAAATACTAGAACCCTGTGCATTGCTGGTGGGAAGGTAATGTGGTCCAACCACCATGGGAAACAGCTTGGCGGTTCCTCAGTACGTTAAACATGGAGTTACCCTTGGATCCAGGGATGCCAGCTTGGGCATATACCAAGAAGAAAACAAGGACTCAAAAACTTGTATGGGAACGTTCATAGCAGCCCTGTTCACAACAATCCATTAATGAGTAAACAGATGAACAATGTGGTGTTCGGACGATGGAATATTATTTGCCCACAAAAAAGCAGGAAGTATTGAGGAAGTAGTGAACGTGCCACGACGTGAACCTCAGACACGTTGTGCTAAGTCAGAGAAGCCAGACGCAAAGGTCATAGCGTGTGTGATTCCGCTTTCATGAAATACCCGGAATAGGTAAAAACTCATAGACGCAGAAAGCAGATTTGTACTTGCCAGGGGCTGGGTGGGGGTGGGGAGGGGAGGGAGTGGAAAGTACCTGCTTAATGGGTGTGGGCTTTCTTTTTGGGGTGATGGAAAGGTTTTAGAACTAGACAGAGGTGATGGTTGCATATTCCAAGGGCATTTAATTGTACACTTTAAAATGGTTTATTTTGGGGCGCCTGGGTGGTGCAGTCGTTAGGCGTCTGCCTTCGGCTCAGGGCGTGATCCTGGTGTTCGGGATCGAGCCCCACATCAGGCTCCTCCGCTAGGAGCCTGCTTCTTCCTCTCCCACTCCCCCTGCTTGTGTTCCCTCTCTCGCTGGCTGTCTCTCTCTGTCAAATAAATAAATAAAATCTTAAAAAAAAATAAAATGGTTAATTTTATGTGATGTGAATTTTACCTTGATTTAAAAAAAATTTGGAAAAAAGAAAAGGGAGCTGGCTACAACCTCCTAAAAACAAAAAGACAACAAAGTAAATAAAAAAAAAAATTAGAGCTGAGGTTCCAGAGTTACGCTGACCAGTATGGTCGTCACTGGTGGGTGTTGGGCGTGTGGGATATGGCTGGTCCCGATGGAAACGGGCTGTAAGTATGAAGTTCCCTCTGGACTTCAAAGCTTTATGTGAACGTAGCCCGTTAATGATCTTTAAATAGTGATTAGGTATTGAAATGACAATAGTTTGAATATATTATATTAGAGAAGATGTATTTTTTTTTGAAAAGCCAAATGCCCCCCTTGGATAATAGGCTTAAATCCACACCAAAATCTGAAAGTTTGATCTTTACCTAAAATTAGGTTTGATTAGGGGGAGAAACTGACGAAGGCAGACACAGAAACCAGGAAGCATCCTGCCTTCGTGTGGGCGCCAGAGAAAAGGCTGGCCTTGCTAGCAGAAAAGTATTGGGAGCTGGGGTGTCCAGTACTCACCTCCTTATGAAACTTTTATTTTTTACCCTTACTTAGTGCAGGCCTTGCCTTAAAAATGTATGTGCGAGTAGATAAAATGCATCATAGTTGGTCTTGTGCAGAAAAAGAAGACGATTCTTGGAATCCAGGGAGGGGGCTGGGCAGCTTTCACAGATTGATCATGGGAGCAGCTATAAAAACGCTGCAAAGAGACAGGAAGAAGCCCCCAAATGGCCATTAAAGAAGGCTTAAATTTCCCTGTGTCTGCAGTGGGGGGGGAAAAAAAAAGGAAAAAGATGTAAGAGTTTAAACAAGACGTGTGGCCACATTCATCCCAGTTTGCAAAGCTCCTATTTGGAACACGCTGCTTTATTTTTTTGCCCTTTTACTTAACATTCATCTTTTCATTTTACATTCCCCCCTCCCCCCCCAGATCAGCAACGTGTTATTTTTCGTTTTACCGCCCATCTGCATGTGCTTATTTCGCCAGTACGCAACGTGTTTCAACAGCGGTATCTACCTAATATGGACGCTCTTAGTTGTAGTGGGTAAGTGGATTCGTGTTCGAGCAGGGCCTGAAAGGGAGGAAATGGAATTCTGCACACTTCCTGTCCTATTTGAACATTATGTTTTGTAAACCGAAGTCCGTCTGACGTCTTCGCGAACTTTTATTTTGCTTTGACGCCAGAAGGAGGCCGCTCCTGGGCAGGGGCTGGGTACCGGGGCGACTCCACCGATGGCTTAATTGCAGGGGAGGCCTTATTTATGCGACAGCTGCTGGTGCTGTGCCAGCACAATTTTCTGAGGACTTCTGAGGAAGATCACGCAAAAGCGATTGAACGCTGATGAGACTTTAGGCTAATGGATCAAAACGAAGAAAGAAAATTCTAGATGTTTGAGCCTTCATTGTTCTGGGAAATGCTTGTATAGTTTCCATTTCCTTCCACAGGCAGATTGGGCATTCTTAACAGTGAGAGAATGTTGACTTTTAGTCACTGCCTCTTCCCCTGAAGCCTTGGTAGAGGAGGACGGAGTGTTTAACTGTGGCATTATTCAAGTTCTGATGTGCTGACATGGGGGCCCTGCTTGAAATCCTCTTTCTAGGCTTCAAGTCTGCATGCCCAGGCGGTGTGGGTCTCTTCCTTCAGCTGCTGCTTTCAGTGAGAGTGTGATCTGGTGATGGTGACCGTGGTTGTTGGAATGGCTGGCCTTCAGCAGTGTGTTGAATTTGCGAGTCTGTTCTTCTGCAGTGACCTTTCTTTATTGGTTGTAATTGATTCTAGGAATTGGATCCGTCTACTTCCATGCAACCCTAAGTTTCTTGGGTCAGATGCTCGATGAACTTGCGATCCTTTGGGTTCTGATGTGTGCTCTGGCCATGTGGTTCCCCAGAAGGTATCTACCAAAGGTCTTTCGGAATGACAGGTAAGCTTGTGCCGAACCATTTTGTATTTACTGCTGAGTGCAGGACCCAGCATATCGATGCATGTATCAGAAAAACAGCACACAGGGGAGCCTAACCTTGTGACACCTTATCAGACACTTGTTTAATGTCCACTGATTGTTTATTCTGCCAGACCGTAAACTGACGAAAGAGGGAATCTTAATATGCTTGGCGGAGAATTTATAGGATATTAGGGGTAATTTCCTTGAGTCCAATCCAGTTCTACCATTGGATAAGTTTATAGAATTCCGTTAAGGAATTGGTTCTTGTGGTTGTCAAATGGTATTGGTTTTACCTCTGCTAAGATCTACACACACACACACACACACACACACACACACACACACCCCTCCAAGCTGGAAATCCAGATTTTCAGAAACGGATGCATTTTAATAGCTGTTGTGATGCTTACATGGTTATTCATCCAGTAAATATTTTTTTTTAAACACTTACTATGCATTTTTTTCTAGGCACTGGGATATAGCAGTAAACAAAACAGCAGAGTCTCTGCCTTCAGTGAGCTCATGGTGAAGTCGGGGAGGCTACAAAGCAATGAACAAACAAGCAATACAGTGTGCTGGGACAAGTGATCTGATAAAAAAAATGAGGGTGGGAAGGGGGTAGAGGTGACATGGGGGCTCATTTGGAGTTTGGTCAGGGAAGGCCTTTCTGAGGAGCTTTATGAGGTTTGTTAATATCTGAAGGAACCGAAGAGGCAACCTCATAACGATGAGAAATGCTTCTAGAACATAGGACCCACATGTATTTCTCTGTAGGGACACTGTTTTATGTGGATCCATATATATATGTATATATATGGAGATAGATAGATAGAGAAATAGTCTAAAAACATGGTTTCAGTCAAGCAAGCTGTGTGTACCCAGGGAAGAGCTGTACTAGGAAAATAGTGCTCCCCGCAGTTTTCCTGGTACTGTGAACAGGAGTAGACATTTTGGAGCTATTAAAGACAAAGGCTGCTCTCTGTGGATGGAGGTGGGGAAGCGTCTGTAAAACACGCTGGCTGCAAGAAGTACGTGGTAGAACTGTGTGTGGGGTATGGTAACTTCAGAATGAATGAACTCATCTCTTGTCGCGTCTGCGTCTTTGTCTGCGCACAGAAATGCCCAGGGGAGGAGGGTGAACAGCCCCTATCGTTGGCTAGTCAGGCATGGGGGAGGGGTGGGGGAGAGAACTTTCACTTTTACCTTTACTCTATACTGTTGTGCAGGTTTTCTTTTAAGCAAAGAGCACGTGTTGCTTTTTCGCACTAAAAATGTATTTTCAGTGAGGTAGGGAGATAACATACTTCAGATGAACTACTGTACAAATGAACTCGTGTGTTCAAACGAACACACTTCGTTGTACAGAGCAGGATTTGAATTAAATAGTATTTTCTTTGAGGATCATCGAGCAGGTAAAAAGGATCCTTAAGGTTACTTATCCAAAAAAATGAGAGCGAGCGAGCCAGCTGTTCACAGGAGGTGACAGGAAGGGCTATTCCCGGTCTCCGGAGAGCTGTGGTCTCCGTTTGCTGCGGCCTTCTCCTCGGTGGAGGAAGGAGGCTTCAGTGCGTGGCAGGTTGGCTTGCGTGGTCTGCAGTTTCTAGTCTTGCTGTGCTTGCTTGCTCGGTTTCAGGAGAATGACTGGGGTGCTTAGAAAGCCTCGTGAGGTGAAGGGGAGCAGCGTGAGGGCGAAGGCAGGCAGCGCCAGGCAGGGGCTTTCCTCTGGCTAAGAAACATCATTTACCTTGGCCTTTCCTGTCATGTCGGAAGGTGGCCACAGTCACCTCCATCCCTGCCCTGAGCCGGGTGGGTGATAGGTTGAGAGCTGAGGAACCTCTTTGCTCTTGGATCTGATCTTTCAAGTCCTGGGAGCTGAGTGAGAAGCGGCAGACAGGAGAACATTGCTCGTGACACCGTGGAGATGCCCCTGGAAATTCCAAGCGACAGTTTTTAGCATGTTTGTAGTAGAGAACCTTTTTCTTTTTCATTTCTTCCTTTCTTTCCTTTTTTAAAGTAGGCTCCACACCCAGCGTGGAGCCCAACACAGGCCTTGAACTCACGACCCTGAGATCCAGACCTGAGCTGAGATCAAGAGTCGGACGCTTAACGACCAACAGAGCCACTCGGGCTGCCCCTTTCTTTGTCATTTTTTGAAGAGAGGAGTGAGGGAATGTTATGAGCAGGTGAAAGAAGATGGGGCAATGGATGTAGTTATTAAAGCTTACTACCTTTAGTAATGAAACCATACCGCGGGACAGAGAGGTGACCGCTTAGGACTTTCTATTGCCGGCACCTTTTCTCGGGGAAGACGGGACCCCATTGTCTTCAGCTTGGGGAGAGTCCTTTGGAGCCCTGAGCACCACAGATGTCTATGTCCCTGGCTTTGGAGACTCCCTGGGTTTGAATCCTAGCTTCCCTGCTTACAAACGGTGGGACTCGTCCAGACTCTTTCACTTTCTGTTTCCTCATTTGTCAAAGTAGGTAAATAATCCTCTCATGAGAGAACCCTGCAGGGCACCAGAGAGTACTGGAAACATGGCAAGTGTACTACCAATGGCACACGGAGATTTCTGCCCAGCATTCCTGCGACAGACAGACAGACACACACACACACACTGAAGGAGAAAGTGGGGACTGTAGATGCGAATTAAGGAAAGGCGTATGTTACGGGAGAGTAGCGCACTATAAATAAGGATTGCCACTCTATTCGTCCGCCTTCAACCTGCCAGTGACAGGGAGAGCAAGACGACCAAACCCCTTTTTGTGGGTCTCACTGCCCAAGACAGGGGGACAGGTGTAGCTCTGAGTCCAAGTGGCAGCCAGACCAAAGACTTCGTGTCAAAACCAGGGTTTCTGTAGACCGGGGATCGTGTGGCTTAGCTGTCCAAGTTAACGTCTCTTTTTGTGATCTGGACTTTGCTGGAATATTTCTAAAAATACATCAAAAGTAGTTCCAGTGTGAGATTTCTGGAGGAGGGGCAGAAGAGTGTGGTGGCTAAGTGTATCAGAGACACATGGCTTTGGGGAATGGGGTGTTGTGTTTTTTTTTTTTTTTTTTAAAGCTCTGGTACCTCATTTTGCTCATCTGTAAACTGCAGATATTAAGAGTACATTGCAGGGTCGGAAATACAGGGGGAAATCCTGCAAGGTGTACAGTGTCTTGTCCAGAGTAAGGACTCAGTAGGGCTAGCAGTTATTAGGAATGGCTAATATGGATAAGTATTTTGGAGAATGTCTGGGTCAGCAGGGACATTATTAAAGCTTACCATATGAATAGGAATAATTGGTGGGTCAAAAAACAAGGCATTCTGGGGGCGCCTGCGTGGCTCAGTTGTTAAGCGTCTGCCTTCGGCTCAGGGCGTGATCCCAGAGTCCTGGGATCGAGCCCCACATCGGGCTCCTCCGCTATGAGCCTGCTTCTTCCTCTCCCACTCCCCTTGCCTGTGTTCCCTCTCTCACTGGCTGTCTCTCTCTGTCAAATAAATAAATAAAATTAAAAAAAAAAAAAGGCATTCTTTGGTCTTGCCTACAACGTCCTAAGAATCATCATACACTCAGCTGTTGATGGTTATTAATAATTTTTAGACATTTTTGTTTTGAGAAGAAAAAAACTCCAAGAACAAAGAGCTAGGATACGCTAATTATTTCCATTTCTTAAAGATTTATCCTGCTGTGATTTTTACGATTTTGCCCTCACTTTATAATCCAATTCAGTTTTTGAATCCTGAATTACCAGGCTGGGGTCTGGCCATTCTGCTCTGGCTGCATGACTGGGGGCCAGGGCCTTAGACTCTGCGGGCCTTATCAGTTCCTTACTTAGAAGAGGCCCAGATGCTGGAATCCTGGGCGTACCATGGGCTAGTTGTTCTATATAGATGACATTTTAGTCCTCCAGGGTAGTTTAAAGCACATTTCCATCCCTTGAGGGGCATCTGGGAAGTTTGTGGACAGGGTTTTGGTAGTTACCGTGATGGAGGTTTTATCATCCATGAAATCCATTTCGCTTCGGAAGAGTAAAGGGGGCATCACCAGGTATTTGCTGTAAAAAAGGAGCACAGGGTCTGACAGAGTTGGAACCTCTGCTCTAAGGGGTGGCTAATGGTGACAGCAGTAGCGGCTTTGTTATGTGGATGGTGTTGGGCTGTTTTGATTTGGGGGAATCGAGGAAGATGGGTGATTGGTTTCCCTGACCTGCTGTTCCCATTGGAGTCCATAATGGGCTGGAAAGAGGAGGACAGGACCAGAGACCAGGGGTTGCCTAGTGTCACCGATAAGACAGCACTCTGTCAGAACCCTGCGCTCCTCAGACATGGCCAGTGCTCTTGTCCCCAGGACCCCTGGTGACTCAGGGCTGGGCCGGGCTGGCTCTGACTCGTGTGGACTTCTGCCAGTTGCTTTGGTCCGCTCCGCCACCGTCTTGCAGCACATTCCTCCGCACCCTCTGGACCGTCGGGGCGGTGTCTGCCTCTGTTCTCCTGAAAGAAAGCAAGTTTCCTCATGCTTGCCGCCTTTGAACTGTTTGGTAATGCCCTCCAGGCCTTTGGGGATTGCCACAGTCCCCCCATCAGGCTTGCCCTGAGGGTAGCTGTTACTCACAGTCACATTATTTAAAATAGCATTTATTCTCGAACAGTGGGAAGGAGAACAGTAACAGTGGATTTGATTAGCGCATAACCACGGTCCAGACACCATGTTAAGTGCTTTAATGCTCATAGGAACATCATGGGGTAGGGGGTCTTCTTTTTTTTTTTTTTTAAGATTTTATTTATTTATTTGACAGAGAGAGGGAGAGCCAGCGAGAGAGGGAACACAAGCAGGGGGAGTGGGAGAGGAAGAAGCAGGCTCATAGCGGAGGAGCCTGATGTGGGGCTCGATCCCAGAACGCCGGGATCACGCCCTGAGCTGAAGGCAGACGCTTAACGGCCACCCAGGCGCCCCGGGGGTCTTCTTTTTCATATGGGAAACGCGAGGCTTGGAGGGTCTCGGGACCTGCGGGAAGGTCCCACAGCTACTAAGTGATGGAAGCAGCGAGTGAACACACATCTGTTAGCTGGACCACCTGTGCTTAGGTCACTGTCGCCCTCACTAACTCCCGAACCATTGATTTTAGAGAAGTAATGCAATTTAGCGAGTGTTTTTTCTTTCTTTCTTATTTTTTTTCTTTTACCTTGTATCCAATCTGAAGAGGCTGAAAAGCCTTGGTACAGGTCATAGCACCTCAAAACTCAGCGAAAGAGGTATTGTGGGTCCCCAAGGGCCATCTGCATGACGGGGGGAGGGGAGTTGCGGGCTGTCATCCTCAGGCTGGAGCAGGCAGCCTTTCCTCCAGTAACGAAGGATGCCAGCCAAGGCCAGGAGGAAAACACTGATTCTCCTGAGGATTTGCTGCCTGGACCCTTTCCCGCATACGTATTTTTTTCTGTGGTTGAAGTTCAGGGTTACAATTCCTGTTCATTCCAGTCAGAAAGTTGGCAGCTCGATCAATGATTTCCTGTGCCTTGATGATAAATGGTTTTCCTCTTTAAGAGATAAATTTGTATTTTGGAGGTTTCAATGTACTTTGATTTCTTTATAATGGAATTTCATTCAAATGAGTTTCCCAACTGTGACCTGTTCCAGGGCTTTCGGCCAAAGTAAATTGTGCTAATGAGGAATAATAGAAACTTCAGGAAAATCATGTGCTCCTAAATTTCAGTCATGGATGAGGCCTTGGGGATCATCTAGTCCAGCCTTTTCATTTTATAGATAAGGAAATACAGTCCCAGGGAGAGAAGAAGGAGCATGTCCAGGATCACGTCACCACTTCTGGCTCTTTCTACTGAAAGTGCATCCACTGAAGGGTGTGAAGATGGTATTTTCTTGTTTCCTTCTTACAGATTTATTTATTTGAGAGAGAAGGAGGGAGCGTGCACATGTGTGTGTGCAAGAGTGGAGGGAGGGACAGAGGAGGAGGGAGAGGGACAAGCAGACTCCCTACTGAGCATGGAGCCTGATGGGGGGCTCGATCTCATGACCCGGAGATCATGACCTGAGCCGGAACCAAGAGTTGGCTGCTTAACTGAGCTACGCAGGCACCCTGAGGATGGTATTTTTTTAAGATCTGTCATGTCAAAAACTTGTCAACACAAAATTCCAGTGCATGCTAGTCTGTGAGTTGCCAGTAAATATAGACAGTCCTAGAATTTTTTCTTAAGACTGTTAGCTATATGTTGCTAGACACAGATTATTTATTTTTTTTTAAGATTTATTTGACAGAGAGAGCTCAAGCAGGGGAAGCGGCAGGCAAAGGGAGAAGGAGAAGCAGGTTCCCGCTGAGCAGGGAGCCCAATGCAGGACTCGATCCCAGGACCCTGGGATCATGACCTGAGCCAAAGGCAGACACTTAACTGACTGAGCCACCCAGGTGCCCGGATTCTTTCTTTTAAGCTAGGGAGCTTTGTGGTTTGTAAATGGTTCCTGTTTTTCTTGTGAAAGTCCTCCACGTTCACCTTGTAGGACAGGTATCTGTCAGCTGGGTCCTGTGAGCCAAATGGGTCCACTGCCTGCTTTTGCAGATCAAGTTTTATTGGGGTACAGCCACGCCCATTCCCTTACCGCTTGTCTCCAGGGGCAGACTTAGGGAGCTAGGGAGGTCCTAGTACTTGCGAAACCCAAGATGATTGCGCTCTCACCCTTTACAGAAAAAGTTTGCTAGACCCTGCTATACAATATCTGAAAGAAATACAGAAAAAAGTAACACTACAAGAACAGTTAACCATATCTGACCCTTGGGGACTGAGAAGGACTCTCATTTTACCATTCTCCTGGCTAAATGTTTGTCCAATTTCTGGTTATTTCCTAAGGATAAGCTGCTTGAAGTGGAATTCCTGAGCCTGTGGGCGGGCGTGGGTTTGAGACTCCCGGTACGCAGTGCACCACTTCTCAGCTTGCACACCTGCCTGCTGTGCGTGGCCAGCATTCACCGACAGACGAGAGCTCCTTAGCTAACAGTTCGGTTTGCTTTCATTGATTCAGGGGCAGGTTCAAGGCGGTGGTCTGCGTCCTTTCTGCCGTTACGACATGCCTGGCGTTTGTCAAGCCCGCCATCAACAACATCTCTCTGATGACCCTCGGGGTTCCTTGCACGGTGCTGCTCATTGCAGAGCTAAGGAGGTGGGTGCCTTTGTTCCTCCCGCCTGCCCCTTAGGCAATCCCTGTGTTGGGAACACACCAGCTTCTGTTTTTTTTTTTTAAAGATTTATTTATTTATTTGAGAGAGAGCGAGCCTGAGCAGGGGGAGGGGGAGAGGGAGAGGGAGAGTCTCAAGCAAACTCCCACTGAGCACAGAGCCCCACACGGGGCTCGATCCCACGACCCTGAGATCATGACCTGAGCCGAAACCAAGAGTCGGATGCTTAACCGACTGCACCACCCAGGTGTCCAGCTTCTGTCTTTTTTTTGTTTTGTTTTTTTTCTTTTTACTGCCCTCGAGTGTGGAAGAGGAGTTTGAGTCTTCCCAGTAAAGCCTTTGCTCTTTGCGTAAGGATTTTCCTTTGGAAAGTTGTATACTCAAGTTCAGGTTGATATCTAGAAACAGTTTAGCCTTGTGTGTACATGATTACTTCTTTAACCCCAAAATACATCAAATCACCACCCTTATCGTAGTGAAAATGCTGCTTTTTCTTTGTGCCCATCTTTAGAAGTGTGTTTTAATTCATGACTTTCTCATTATTAGGGACATGGCGTTTAACCGAAGTTTCCTTTGTATCTGTCTTCCTTTGTGTGAGAGTTGCTCTGTGTAACGTGTTGACAGCTTTCTCTCAGCCTTTGTTTTGAGGGGAGATATATGGTTCTTCCTGCTGCTTTGCCTCTGGGGGCTGCTTTGAATGTTGGCCATACCAGGCAGGGTCAAAGGTGATTGAAGAAGTATTTAAAAGTACTGGCTCGCAGAGGAAGGATGCTGTCCGGTCTTGTCTTGTTGGCTTCCCTCCACAGCCTTGAAGGAGTGGAAAAATAAGAGACTGGTTTCAGAACACCCACAGGATTTTGAAGCTCTTTGGAAAACACACAAATTGCCAATAAAGAGATCTGAAATGGATTTGTTATAGTCCAGGGGTGCTGGCTTATATTAGGCCTAAAATGAATAGAATGTTCAGGACTTAGCTAAGTTTCTTGAGAATTCATTGCAATCCAGTTCATTTTAACTCTTGATACTGTGTTTTAGCCTGAAATTTTGTTAAAAAGTAGCTTAAGGGAAGGGAAAATATTTATAATTTATAATATTTAAATAAGAACAAATGAGAGAAGACAGTGGTTAGGGCAGATTATGGTTGAAATAAATTCTCCCTCATGAGTGTGACCTTTAAGCAGGGAAACATTTTCCTTTATTTATTTTATTTTTTATTTTAAGATTTTATTTATTTGAGAGAGACAGAGAGCATACAAGCAGGGGGGAGGGGCAGAGGGAGAGGGAGAGGGAGAAGCAGACTCCCTACTGAGCAGGGAGCCCGATGTGGGACTCGATCTCGGGACCTTGGGATCCTGATCTCAGCCAAAGGCAGACGCTTAACCAACTGAGCCATGCAGACTCCCACATTTTCCTTTAATACTCTATTCTTTGTACATAATTACAAAGGAAATCATCTGTGTTTCATACTAAAAAGTCTTTGCCCCTGAAAAGCTAGCCACGACTATAGCTCATTGGTCTCCATCATTACATTTACAAATGGCAGCGTCATGGGAAGTAGTCTTCCTTCCTGCTGGGGTCTTTCTACCCATGGATCATTCCTTCCATTCTCCTATACTTACTTTACTCCTCTGAATTGTCTACTGGGTCCTCACCCCTCCTTAAGCAGTCCTTCCCATTGGCCTGTAAAAACACTTGAGCCTCTCCCATCTTCCTGAGCTCTCAGCCTGGGCTCAGTCCAGGTCTGTCTCCAACCACCACCTTGCTCTCTCTCGTCTGTCACAGCCCAACGTCTTAGAAGTGCTTATTATAAGTGATCTCTATGTCCAACATGGGGCTCGAACTCAGGACCCCGAGATCAAGAGTCACATGCACTACCAGCTGGGCCAGCCAGGTGCCACAGCCCAACGTCTTTAAAGGTTGTCTTCATCCCTCAGCTCTTTTCTTCTTTAGCCCGCTCCGTCTAGCTTCTGCCCCATTTCGATACCCAAGCCACCTTTGGTCTTATGCCCAGTGACGTTTCTTCAGCCCTCCTGTATCTTATCTGCTCTTCTCTCAGCTGATTGCACAACTCACCCCCCTCATCCTTGACGCGTTCTTCCCCATGCCTCCCAGGACGCCACACTCGCCGCGGATTCCACTCACTCTGCGGTAGCTTCTCCTCTGTCTCTCATGTGAGCTCCTTGTTTGCTACGCACCTTTGCATGTAGGGGTCCCTTAAGGTGACCTCTCACTTCAGCTTTCCTCCCCCTACACTTGGCCCTGGAAGATCTCATCGACAGTCACGGTGTTCTTTACCGAACACGTGCAGATGTCTCCCAGGTGTATGTCTGACTCTGTCCTTCCTTCTACCTCCGCCATGGCATCTAGCCTCCTGTCCCACCTCTGGCTCCACCTGTCACAGCCGTCTCGAATTCAACCAGATTCCTGATCTGCCTTTTCTAGTTCTGGTTCTCTTAATATTTCCAGCGATCGTAAATGAGAGCACCATTTACCCATTCGCTCGAGGCAGAGCCTGGCTTCTTCTTCCTCCCCTGAACATTCCATCGATCACTTTCATTTTTCCTTTAGTTGACATTACAATTGACATCGAGTTCAATATCCTCAACATGGCCCCTGCTTGTCTGTTTTTTTAGCTGACCTTGCAATTAGGATGACGTTCAAAATCCTAACATGGCCCCCACCTGCTGATCTGTCCTGCACGAAGCTCCCCTTACATTCTGTCCTCTCGCTGTTCTGACCTTCCCTATCCTCCAGGTCCTCGTTCATGCTGTCCCTTCCTCTGACTCTCCTGCTTGGCTCACTTCTGGCTCATCGTTGACTCACCTGTTTGGCTTCATTGCTCATAGCACCTCAAACTTCTTTCTGGCACCCCTCCCAATTGTAATTAAAAAATTATTTGTGCTGGTTTTGTTGTTGTTGTTGTTGTTGTTTAGTGTCTGTCCCTTTTCTTGGTGTAGACTCCGTGGGTAGGGATGAGGCCCTTATGTTCACTGCTGTGTCCCGGTTCCCACCCGAGTCCCAGCAAAGAAAGAGAAGATGGTTGTTGGTCTGCTTTGATAAAATTCCCAGACAGGGGATGCCCTTGCTGCTCTTTGCACTTCCTTCCAGAACCTTCCCTGCTGACATTAGTGATGATCTGTAATGTGGCAGCTAAATATTTCTCGTCCAGGCTCCCTCTGCTCAAAGGAGCTAGGGAAGCTCTCTATTTCTCATTAGCCTTGTTGTTAGAGCTTGTTTCTAGTCTTTTCTTATTTTCATTGTCCTTTCTGAACTTTCAGACCATGCGGCAATAACATTGTATTTGGGGTTATGACCGGACATTTACTGAAATTTGTGTTGTCATATTACCAAGTGGCTCAGCTGCATTTAATATATTTTAAAGTAGGTGTTTTTTTTTCCCCCGACTATAGGAGTGAGTCTGTTAAGGATGAACAACTTTGAGAATACAAATGGGTTAAGAAGAGAACTGCAGACATCAGCTCAGATTTTTTTTTATCCTAGAATAGGGTCCTGCTGTATATATCACTTTTGTTCTACTTTTTCCATTTAATCTCACATTGATATTTTGATAGGAGCCCTGAGAAGTGGGAATAAAACCCGAAGGAGCCCAGGTTTGGGAAAGACCCAAGTGCACACGGGCCTGGTCAGCAGCAGGTAGCAGGACCTGTCCCTTCAGCAACAGAGGAAGGGACAGTACCAGGCCACCCAGAGACCCTGACTCTGCAGGGCTTTCCCCCTACAGGACTCATCACCTGGCAGGAGAGGCGGGATGTCACGGACGCGCACTGCCTCTCCAGCACACTGAACTGTGTTCTGGTGTGTTCCTTAAGCCAGAGTACCTAGGTTTAATTGAATTGAGTGTGCATGGGTCCTCTTGTACCAAGTTGTCTATAGTTGTTGACACTTGTTTTTGTCTGTTTTCATTTTATCTTTTAAAATAGCAAGGCAAGAGGCCTTTTCATTTTGCCTTCGCAGTGCCTAGCGTGCATTCAGAGAATTTGGTACCCAGTCCACGTGGTTACTGTTTTAAAAAAAAAGAAAAAAAAATCCGGGAAAAAAATGTGCTCCTTAGATCCCTGGAATACAATTCACATCTTCCTTTACTTCCTTGTTTTATTTATTCATTCAGCAAGCATTTATTTCATGCCTGTTGTGGGCCAGACACTGCATATACTTGGTGAAAAGCAGGTGGCGTTCCTACTCTCGTTGAGCTTACTGTCTAGTCGGATACTAGACGTCCAGCAGATAACTACACAAATGAAAACAATGTCAGCTTGTGCAGTGGTATGAAGGAAAATGGCGGGCGCTCCTAGTGCAGACAGCGTAATGGGGGCGGGGGCCGTCAGAGAAAGTCTATCTGAGAAGGCGCCCTGGAAGCCGAGACCTGAGGTGGCAGAGAAAGCTGAGCCGAGAGAGAAGAGGAGCCTCTGTGAGGGCGAACTGTTCAATGAAACTAAGTAGGAATTTAGTGTCTCCAGGCTGGGCCTCTATTGTTTCAAAAAAATTTTTCAAGGACTACATTTAGCTCTCTTACAAAAGAGTATTTCAGTTTGTTTTTTGGAGTAGGCCTTTCTGAACCTATGCCCACCCTGGTTTCACAGATGCTTGTACTGATGCTTCCTCAGGTGGCAAGGAAGGGTACCAACCAGTCAGGCTTTTGACACTTGTTCAACAAATCTGAAACAGCTGTGACCCCTTCTCAGGGGCAGAGGTTACGTTGCACTCTGGGTCCCGAGAGACAGCGTGCCTGACCCGGGAGCAGTCCATGGCGGGAAGGAAACCCTGAGGGAGGGCTGAGAAGGACCCTCAGCCACCAGTTGCCTCTGAGCCTTCCCCCCTAGGAAGGGAAATCACCGCCCTTTATGAACGATTCAGAAACAAGGAAAGGAAATGGCAATGGAAATTTCTTTGGGCTGTTAGGATTGGTTTCTGAAAAATGTTTTGTCCCAGTGTATGTGAGAGCTCTTTCTTTGATTCAGCAAGTAGTGGGAGCCCTCTGTGTGCCCCATGCTGTTCCAGGGGAAGACCAACTGTCAGCAAGTACAGCATTGAGGATGCTAGAGGGGTTATGATCCCTACAGAGATTTTGGAAGAGAGAAGGAGGAAATGGTTGGGGGGGAAGCATCACTTAGGGGGGTGGAGACCCACGGTGCAATTGTTAACGGAGGTCAGGAAAGGGTTTACTGAGCCACATTTGAGCAGAGACTCAGGAGACGGTGAAGCACGTGGATATGTGAGGAAGAGCATTCTAGGTGGCAGGAACAGCCAATGCTAAGGTCTAGGGAACGTGCTGGAACATTCCTATTTGAGGAATGCAAGGATCCCTGGTCAGGGGTGGGGTGGGGCTTAATAAGCAGAGGCAGCGAGGGGCAGAGTATGTAGGAGAACAGGGGTTCATTATGGACGTGGCAAATTCAGGTCTGTGTCACCCATGGGTGGACAGGTCCAGAAGGCAGCCGTGTCTGCGTCCCGAGGCAGGGAGAGGCCCGGGTGAGAACACGGCTTTGGGGGTATGTACCGTGGTAGCTACATCCACAAGCCTGTGGGGAGACAGCACGTTGGGCTGGACCTCCAGTGCCGAGGGGCTAAGGTAGGGGGTGTGAGGAGCCAGAGAAGAGGGGCCAGCAAGGTGGGTGGCAACCCAGACTGAGGATGATGCTTTCTGGATCCCTGTGCAGGTGTGACAACGTGCGTGTCTTTAAGCTGGGCCTCTTCTCGGGCCTCTGGTGGACCCTGGCGCTCTTCTGCTGGATCAGTGACCGAGCCTTCTGTGAGCTGCTGTCGTCTTTCCACTTTCCCTACCTGCACTGCGTGTGGTAAGCCCCAGCCACCAGACAGGGGTCCGCACCTGCCGTTGGGCGTTCTTTTCCCTGCACGGTGCGCAGGGGTGCAAGGGCACAGAGCACAGTCTGAGTGCGCCGCTCTCTTCACAGAGACCTCGGTCAGACCTTCTGGAAGCAATGGAAGGTATTGTCAAAAGCAGCATAGGCTCCAGGGAGCAGGTTAGCCAGAACAGAAAGACCTAATTGTGTGTGCTTCAAGGCTGCGGTCTCTTACCTCTGGCTCCATTACTGAAGCATAAAGGACCTTGAAAACCAAATCCGTAACCTGAGCTCTAGCTAGATCCATCGCCCAGGGTCCGGTGGGGGTGGGGGTGGGGAAGGCTTGGGTCAGAGGTGATGTGGGGACGGAGATGCCCAAGTGACCAGGGGAAGGCATCACAGGTCATCTGGGGACAGTCTCACCCATTCGCTTTACAGGTAGAGACAGCTGCCCAGAGAAGTGAATTAATTGTTCAGGATCGTTCACCTGGGAGTTGGGTCACTGGGAACTGGAGCAGCTGTGCACTGGAATGCTCAGGACACGCGCGGTTAAGTTAAAAAAAAAAAAAAAGGCAGCAAGCAGTTTATTAAACAGCATGCCGAATCCTACACTCAGATGCTGAGGAGGAAATCAAGTGGTTTTTTTCCTATGAACTTCAGCTCCAAACCCAGAGCCCCGTTTCGTTTCCCTGTCCCCCAGAACTTCTGATTGCAAAAGAGATCAAGGACCGAGGGAAATCTGCTTGAGGATGTCCCTTGTAAATTGAGAGCCCCTAGGGAAAATTCTAGTGGTAAGGAGCTAGAAAAACTTTATTAGATCCAAGATTCAGAAGAAACTTGACTTCTATCAGAGATAAAACTCTATGCTTTGAAAGAACTCGTGTGAATTCCCTTGAACGTGGGCACTGGTGCAGATCTAGCATGAGATCCAGCTTGCTCTCAGTTTAAGGCTTGGGGACTCCCAGGACTGTGGGCAAAAGCCAGAACAAAGCAAAACAGCACAAACTGGAGATTCCGGTCTGAGGGCCCTTTTCCTGATATTTTTTAGTTCAACCTTGACTCACACTAGTGAATTTATGCACGGTAAATCTGAGTTATAATGGATAATAAAATGCAGATTTTTAGTGTACACTTTGATGAGTTTTGATAAATGTATACACTTGTGTAAATATGACCTCATTCAAGGTACAGTAAGTACATATATCCAGGTTTCTTGGTAATGTTAGCAATTTAAGTAAAATTCAGATATTAGATTGTACTAACTTTGGCTCAGACTTAACTTGTTTCTAAGTTTGATGTACTTCCTGCTTTTTCAAAGTGAACCATATTTTGTCCCAGTTACGACGTTTTAAGAACAAATTGAAACAGACGTATAGAGAGGCTGTCATAATTCTGTCCACCCAAGTGATAACAATTGTTAACAGCCTGAGGCTAATCCTTCCAAATCTTGAGATTTTTGAATTTTAAGTAATTTCTGTGGCTGTTGTGGGGTTTGAACTCAAAACCCCAAGATCAAGAGTCACACACTCCACTGATTGAGCCAGCCAGGTGCCCCTCCTTCCAGATTTTTTTTTTTTTTGAAGATTATTTATTAGAGAGAGAGTGCGTGCGGGTGAGTGAGCACAGGAGGGGAGGGGCAGAGGGAGAGGGAGAGAGAAACTTAAGAAGACTCCATGCTGAGTGCAGAGCCCAACGTGGGGCTTGATCTCAAGACCCTGAGATCATGACCTGAGCGGAAACCAAGAGTTGGCCGCTTAACTGAACGCGCCACCCATGCACTCCACCTTCCGGATTTTTCATATCTATTTCTCGAATTCTGCTTTTTAAAAAGAAATATAGCATCATTCTATATGTGATAGAAAGCGTTTTGTTTTTTCTTATATAGGGAATACTAGATTGTGGACAACTTTTCCTACCAATGCATACATATTATCTTCCATTTTTTGTGTCCAATTAATATTTCAGAGTGTGGATGCTTTAGAATTCATTTAGTCAACCTCTCTATTAATAGATAATTAGGTTATTTGTTCACATGCCTGAACATTTCCTTAGGTTAAGTTTTATATATCTATAGATTATATCTGTATCTATAGATACAAGTACATATATAGATCTGTATCTCCAAAGTATTAATGCACACTTTTTATTAAAGTCCATAAGAGGGATGCCTGGGTGGCTCAGTCTGTTAAGCATCTGCCTTCAGCTCAGGTCATGATCCCAGGGTCCTGGGGTCGAGTCCGCATGGGGCTCCTTGCTCAGCAGGGAGTCTGCTTCTCCCTCTGCCTGCCGCTCCCCCTGAGCACAAACTGAATCTTCCTCTTTCTCTCTCACAAATTGAATCTTTTTAAAAAAAAATAGAAGTCTAAGGTATTATCTAGTATATATGAAAATATGGGTAAAAGGCATTAACTCTTCAATCTCGTTAACCTAATTAAAAATATTTTTATTTTCACGTCTTTGTAAAAAATTAGCATTACTGCTGAGCATCTTTTCCAGCATAAGTTCACTGTGTGCGATTGAAAGGTACCTTTTCATTTGTCTTCCCTGTGCAGTGTTTCTATTTTTAAAAATGGATATCTAGCACCTGGTGTCTGGCACGGAGTAACCAGTCACTACTGTCCAGGAACTGTGTGTATTATGCAAGTTTGCATCATTTTCAACAGAACGTAGAATACTACACTGACCCCTCGTGGAGGCAGCCTCCAGCTTCCGTATTACCAGCCTGAGGCCATGTCCGTCATGCCATCTTCACCCACTGCCTGCTCCCACACTGGTTGTTTTAAAGGGCATTCAGGGAAATGCCTAGTTTTTGAGAGTTCTTTGGAATACAGGGATTTTTATTTTATTTTATTTTTTGAGAGCGAGTGCACGTGCATGAGGGGGTTGGGCAGAGGCAGAGGGAGAGGGAGAGAATCCTAAGCAGGCTCCACGCTCAGTGCAGAGCCTAACACAGGGCTGGATCTCAGGATCCTCAGATCATGACCTGAGCCAAGCTCAAGAGTCGGCTGCTTAAACGACCGAGCCACCTGGGTGCCCCAGAATATAGGGATTTTAACTCTTTGGTCATATGGTACAAATAGTCGTGTCCCCCCGCCCCCCGCGTTTTCCATTTCTCTTTCAGTATGTGATGGTATTTTTGTGCCATATTGGTTTCGACAGTCATATTCTCCCATCGTGGGTCTCTTCCTGTAGGGTTTCTGGACTTTGTCATTGTCAGAAAGGCCTCCCCTACCAAAGTTTATAAAAATATTCTCTTCGACTATTTAAAAAAATTAGGTTTTAAATACTCAATTCATCTGGAATTCAGTTTCAGTCTAGGGTAGAGGGAAGGGTTACCTGCTTTTAAATGGTCCCTCATTTGATAAAAGATTCATGTTACAACTTTTTACAGGCACAGTGAAGTAAAAAAATTTCCCTACTAAACTGTAAAAGCAGTTTGGTCAGTATAAAAAGAATCCTAATAAAGGGCATAAACTATGTATAAGCAACGTTGGAGGAAAAAGGCGGGATCTAATCAGATGTTCTCAGTTCCACCTTCTTAGCACCTGTTTTAAATCCTTGGGCCTCAGTCTTCAGGGTTGAGCCCCGAAGGCGTTTGCATGTTTGCTCTGGTTCCCAAGTGGAATATTTTAGAACTTTCTAAAGCAGGCACGTTTGCTGCAGAGTTATCCTTCTCCTGCGCTTCCGGGGATTATTGGTTACCTTCACCCCCTCGCTGCAAGAGGCGCTGCGCGGTCCTTCCCGCCAGGGAGGCCCGGTTGGGTGGGGGGTCTCGCCCGAGGGCGGCCATCTTTGTTTGCCCCACCCCCCCAGGTGCTCACCTCCTGTGTCCTTTCTCAGGCACATCCTCATCTGCCTTGCTGCCTACCTGGGCTGCGTATGCTTTGCCTACTTTGATGCTGCCTCCGAGATCCCCGAGCAGGGCCCCGTCATCAAGTTCTGGCCCAGCGAGAAATGGGCCTTCATCGGCGTCCCCTACGTGTCCCTCCTGTGTGCCAGCAAGAAGTCGCCCGTCAAGATCACGTGATGGCAGGGCAGGGGCTGGCTTCTCTGCTTGTTTCTCGTCATGCACCGGGCTTCACTTGCTGGCAAAGACAGCCGGTGGTTTGTAGAGTTAGGGGAAGGGTCTGTCTTTTTAGTATTCTGTTCCCTTGGGCTCTAGCGTGTCTGTGGCGCACCAGGACTCCATCATGCATGGGGAGGAGTGTCTTCCCCTTTCCCGAAGATGGAAAGTGGAGAGCTGAGGGGCACCAGGTAGATCTTCTCAGCGTCCCTTCCAGATGCCATGACTGGTTGGGCTCTATCCTTTGTGATGGCAGAGCAGCCCCTTGGGGGAGCCTCATTTCCCAGAAGGAGTTTGCTCCAGACCCCATCGTTCCCATGTGCCCTCAGAGTGGACCCTCCTGCTGACAGATAGACTCTGTGACAGACAAGACCGTCTGACTGTTGGAAAATGCCAGGGATTTTCATTTGGGGAAATGGTCCTAAAATAAAACCAAGCCAATGAAACCCACACAGGGCTTGTGTCTCAGGAGGCTACTGGTCCACTCGGAGACTCTCAGTAACCAGATTTTACATGTGCTTGTGAATCCTCTGCTACCTCTGCTGGGAGACGGGGACTTCAGAGGAGGGTGAAGCCGACAGGAAAACCCTCTGTGCCAAAAGCTAACTCCACTTTTAAGCCATTCTTGAAGATGAGCACGATTTCTAAATGTTGACATTGTTGGTCGTCCCCCCCCCCCCCAGCCCAGTGGCCTCAAACACATGGAGAAGAATAGGTGTGGCTGAGCTCTCTGCACATAGACCCCTGCTCCTTACTGCTGAGCTCTGTAAGTTCAAGGCCTTGGGATGGTCACGGTGGGGATCCTGGTTCAACATCTGGAGCAAGCACAAAGTTCTGGAAACTTCTGCTGGTTGGAAGCCTTCTATTCTGAAGTTATCCTCGAAAACCTCACCTCCTCTTTGCCCTAATTTTCTGCGGGACTCGTACTCCTACCCTCACAGTACAAGGTGCTTCCTGCGGTTTCTCCGAGCATCTGACGGCTGCTTCTCTTGAGTACTGAAGGGACTACACGCTGACTTGTGGGGTTGCTGGTGCAGCGGGCAAGTCTGTTGCCTTCTGAGTTTTTCCTCAGCTCAGATGACACTGGCTACCACTAACCTCTTCCGTGGGCTGAATGAAGGCCCCAGAACGGTCATCAAGGTGTGAGGGGGAATACAGGACCTCAGGGATACTCAATGTAACTCTGACATCTCCTGCTTTGCAACATTCCACTGTGAAAAAGGGCAGGACGGAGGTGTCCCTGTGAGGACGGGAGTCATGTCACCAAGGATCGAAGAGTTGGGGGCAGTACCAGTCTTTGGCATGTCTAGGAACTCTTGCTTTAATTAGAATTTTGTACAGGATCTAAAGTGAAAAGTCCAATAAGGAATAATGAATTGAGAGTTTAAAAATGAATGACTTTGTTCTACTTCTGTGGTTTTCAAGTTATGTTTAACAGAACCCTATTTTTAGTAAGAAATCTTGATGGAACCCAAACGTGAGAAAGGTGTTGTATTCTCTTCATTTATTTTACGGTTAAACTTATATATTTCCCTAATATCATGCAGTGAAAATGCAAGTGAAATTGTGGTTTCCATGGTAAAAAATTTGGTATTAAAGGAGTGTACCTGTTTATTATGGTTTCAAAATATATTTTGAAAAAAAGGTGGGGCTTCTAATGCACCTCTGAGACCTAGGTGGTTCATGGAACCAACGAGAGTTTTAAAACTGCTATCTAGAATTTTTTAAAAGGGAAATAGCAGTGCTCGCTTCAGATGGGTTTACCAAGCATGGATTCTGGGCTCATCCATTCTGCAGTATAAAAATGCTCTGAAATAGGGGGAAGCTTTGATGTACGTCAGGCCCAGCTGTCTTAGTGTGGGAGCATAGATGAGGAGAGGCAGGGGGTGTGGGAAGTGTCTGTGTTACAGGTGAGGTTTAATTTCTGTCTCGAGGTGATGGGAGCATTGTTACAGCAGTTAAGGAGGGACTGTGTCTCCCTGTCAGGTAAAGGGGTGGGTCCCTGAGGAACATCAACTCTGCTCTCAACTCTTTGACCTTGCTTTTCTGGAAGTTTCTGAGTGTCCTTTGGAAATAGGGATAAAACGTGACTGCTGGAAATAAGGAAATCAGTGCCCCGACTCAGGGCTGTTTCCATCCGTCTTCTACAAGACAAATGACAGAGTTAAGATGTCACAAGGGATGTTTTTGCTGTAAAACAAAAAAACAAAAACAGAAGGCCCTTCTAGAGATTGGTTTTAATGAGCTGAGGGCTGATAAAGAAGTACGAATGGGTATATTTGAGGACAAAAATAGAACTCTAACAAAAATCACTCTAGCTTGTTAGTGTGAAGAAGGTAAATCGAGAAAGCGGGAGTTGAACAATCTTATTTGAAGTTAGACTTATGGCATCATATTTATATTTACATTTATGTTTATAGTGCTTTTCTAGCACAACATACTCTTGAAAGGAAACTGGGAAACTACAGGAAAGTTGAAGAGAAAAAAGTCCGTATTTCTATGGTCCAAGGACAATCATTGTTAATATATCGGTATTTTGGTGTATTTCCTTCTCATCTTCCCCCCTCCCCCCCGTAGGGTTGTAAATAGCCGTCTTTTAGAGTGGACACTTCATCCGGTAGCTTGAATGGACTATAAATGCCAGTTGTGTGTTTTTCATGAGGAACAGCTTTTGGAATACACTGCGGTTAGCTATACACTTGAGAGCTCATCACTGGATTCTGACGTACTGCTGAGTCTTCTTTTTCAATGGAGCCTGGTATGAATAGGTCCTAAGAAATAATGAACTGAATTATAATCTACTTTTGGAGAGGTCTCTGCTCTTGGATCGAAGAGTCACAGGAAATCGCTGTTAAAAATAGGTTTTCAGATTTTTAAAAAAGTGAATAGCGTATTAATTGATGTGCACATCAAGAATCTTTTTGTTTTTTCCCCCTAATAGTGCAGGGGCGTGGAGACTGGATGTTTGGGAGTTAGGTCATGGCAGTCACTCACTGTGACGGTCACATTTTTGTTCTGCTTAGATAGAACTTGCCTAAGATCGAGAACCAGCAGGAATTGGATCTAAGATATTAAACATTACTATCCTAGTTTTCAAGCAATCATTCAGGTCACTAATTCTTATGTTACAGTGTTCGATTGAATGTTGCTTTTTAGAAAAAAATCTTTTGTCCTCTTTATGATTATGATTATGTTGTTAGCACTTCAGTGACTGTATTTAAAGCGTATGGGGAAGAGATCCCTGAATCTAGTTGGTAACAGGCTACATTTTTGGGGAAATTGTCCTGTCCCTCTGATGAGTGCCTAAAACATTAACTGTGGATCCAAGATGTTCTGTTGAGGGATCTAAGCTTGATGGTCATCAAGCACAGACTTCTAAAAAATACCGTAACTTGTTTTATTGGATTTCTCAGGTGTGTAAAAACATCTCATCAGTTCGTCATGCTTATGTAAGCCAGCGCCATGTTGGAGGCTCTGAGAGAGGGGCAGAGTCTTCCTTGGCTCTTCATCCCGCGGGGCTGGCACGCAACCATCTCTGGGGGACAGGGAAGGGCTGAAGCTCCTCCAGTGAGCCCCCCTCTTACAGCTCCTTCTCCCCAAATGAGCTTGGAACCTTTCATTGCCAGCTCTTTGCCTGGGTGCTACCGTTCCAGCTGGCCAAAGAGAATTGGCAGGCCAGATTGGGCTTCTCAATGGATTTCATGGACATCCTCCTACAGATTAAGAAAAAAAAAAAGCCTCTATTCTAAAGGACTAATTGTTTGAATTGTTCCTTTCTCTCTCTGTTAAACCAGATTGAAGACTATTTTATAATCACAGTATGTAATCAGAGCGTATATAGTATTTTCAGATATACCCCTCGTTTTATACTTTATAGAGTTGTGCCGTATAAGGGTGGTGTGCCCACTGGCTGTGGTAGCATTTAGTCTCCATTGCTTTGGGAGTGATCTGAAGCCTTTTGAAATGGAGCTTTTGCACTTTACGCTATTTTTGTGAGCTGTGATGATTATAGTCAATATTAAAGCCGTAAGTGGCATTTTCTGTGAATATGTATGTTTGTATTTATTTACAAAATGATTTCTGAAATATCTGAACATGAAAAATGCATTTAATGGATTGTCAAGCAAAGCACATTTCCCCAATTTGTTAATGAATTTGGGTATCATTATTACACATACTTTAGAGTAGCGTAGTTGTTTCTTCTCAGAGCTGTGAAATTAACACACCAGTATTTCCGGTATAAAGTGCCTAAGTGTATAAATTTCTTTAGCAGGAAAATCTGTATGTACCTGTTTTTAATTCCCTATGACCATTTTTTTTATTATTAAAGATTTCATAGGCCATCATATTTTAAAGAACAGTGTGACCTCGGAAGAGAGACTGCATCAGTATTATCAGTATCATTGCAGTGGGTTTTTTGTTTTTTTTTTAAGATTTTTTTTTTTTTTTAAGATTTTTTTTGACAGAGATAGAGACAGCCAACGAGAGAGGGAACACAAGCAGGGGGAGTGGGAGAGGAAGAAGCAGGCTCCCAGCGGAGGAGCCTGATGTGGGGCTCGATCCCAGAACGCCGGGATCATGCCCTGAGCTGAAGGCAGACGCTCAACCGCTGTGCCACCCAGGCGCCCCTGCAGTGGGTTTTTAAAGACTTTTTTTTTCTGGCCTGGGGGAAGGGGGAAGGGGATAAGGAATGGCCACAGAGCCTTTTGACAATCTGGTGGGAGTCGTGAGTTTTCTCCCTAGGAAAATGCCTATCTATAAAATTGGGAATTCACGTGGCCTTAGAAGCCACCCAGATAAAGAGTTCCTGCAGGACAGGGTGCTAGACCAGGATTCAAATCCTCTCTGGGGCCAAAATTGTTCACCTCCACGGACAGGTCTGCTTTCCCAACTGCCCTCTAAAACCGGGAGCTTACATTCGCCTCAAGCCTCTTTCCTGGTTTATCGTACCAGACCCTCCGTATGATTGTATCTAGGTCTGTCATATTATTCTAGCTTTTGTATTGTCAAATTTTTCCATAATAAAAAATTTAAGAGGTGGAACATTTGGGGGTTTTGTCCTTCCTTCTCTGGGGTGGGGCTCAGCCTCCATCCTGCCCCAACTTAAGGGCGCTGCTCGCAGCCCCTCTCCCCGGCTAAGGATTTGTCTTCGCCTCAAGTGAGCACTTCTGTTGCTGACTGTCTCCAGGTCTGGTGGGTGGGTGACCCCCCACTTACCTGGGAAGTCTCTCTGGACTGTAGCTCACAAAAAGATCAACCTCACATGTTTTTTGATTGGTTTATTTTATATTTCTTACTAAAGCAAAACATTTGAACTGCTTTTGCAGAAGAGAGAACATATCACTATAGTAAAAATTTAACAAATAGCAAAAAATATAAAAAAGTTTAACAAATAGAAATAAAATCAGCTTTTGCATTAAGGCCAGTCACAATAAAGGGCTTAAGGTAAGGCCAGGAGCATGAAGAGACACAAAATGGACGGTGGCATTGGTAACATTTGCTAGCGAAGAAGTCTGAACAAAGAAAGCCATAGCTGCCGGGTGGGCAGGACCGGGAGAGACTCCTGGAGTAATATCGCCATCTTGTGGCCTTTTCAGGTATTCCTCTCAGTGGCGCCCTTGAACCCCTTCCCAATTGCAAATCACCCCAGAACTCAATATAATTATCTCAAAACTCCCACAAGTCACACAACTTCTTTCTGGGTCCAAGTACGTGTTCCTGCTTTTTTCTCCCCAAGCATCTCTCTGCTTTTCCCCCTCCTCGCTTCCCCCGGCCACTCATTCTTCACCCTCTAGGTGTTTGATCTTAGAATTCTAAATATCTGCAGAATACCATAAAACATATTTTCCTGCACATAAAACTGAGTTAACATAGTCGTGATCTAGAGGGAGTGTTGTTTTTTTAATCCACTGAAGTTTCACTTTTGGGATTAAAAGTTCCGTTTGGCAAATAAATGCCCGGTTTGTACTACGTGTGCTAGCTGCGGAGGGCTGATGAACACGGCAATGTGCCCCGCGGAGGAGAGAAACCACCGATTGATGAAATCCGAGCGTACAAGGCGCATCAACAGCGCCGGGAAGGCAGGCAGGAGAGGTGACATCTGACCAGTGGGGAGTTGCTTTGAGACTTCTACGCCGTAACTGATGGACTGCGAGCCATAGTTAGTAATATATAATCTCAGACCAATGAAAGAATGGGTATATTGCCTAGGAGTACTGTTTTTTTCAAAGCAACCTGTATCTGAGAGCTCAGCACATAAGTTAGCTTTCACGCAAAATGGTCTTATTTACTCCTCACGGCTTTTTTGTGAGGCCAGTATTACTATTATTCCTGATTTGAAGATGATAAAACCGAGGCTCACAAAGGTATTTAGATCACAGCCAGTAGGTGGCAGAGTCAAAATTTAGACCCAAGACTTTCAATTCTTCTATTTAGTTCTCTTTCTACAAGGGATTTTTTGATTTTTATTATTTTTAAATTCAATTAATTAACATGTACTGTAATATTAGTTTCAGAGGTAAAGTCAGGGATTCATCAGTCCTATATAACACCCAGTGCTCATTCCATCACATGCCCGCCTTAATGCCCATCACCCAGTTACCCCATCCCCCACCCCCTCCCCTCCAGCAACCCTGTTTGTCCCCTTTGTTTAAGTCTTTTATGGTTTGTCTCCCTCTTTGATTTTGTCTTGTTTTATTTTTTCCTCTCTTCCCCTATGTTCCTCTGCTTTGTTTCTTAAATTCCACATATCAGTGAGATCATATAATTGTCTTTCTCTGATTGACTTATTTTGTTTGCATAATACCCTCTAGTGCCATCCACATTGTCGCAAATGGCAAGGTTTCATTTTTGATGGCTGTGTAGTATTCCATTGTATATATATACCACATCATCTTTATCCATTCATCTGTTGATGGACATCTGGGCCCTTTCCATAGTTTGGCTATTGTGGACATTGCTGCTATAAACATTGGGGTGCAGGTGCCCCTTCAGATCACTGCCTTTGTAGCTTTGGGGTAGATACCCAATAGTGCAATTGCTGGGTCATAGGGTAGTTCTATTTTTAATGTCTTGAGGAACTCCATACTGTTTTCCAGAGTGGCTGCACCAGCTTGCACCCCCACCAACAGTGTAGGAGGGTTCCCCTTTCTCTGCATCCTCACCAATATCTGTTGTCTCCTGACTTGCTAATTTTAACCATTCTGACAGGTGTGAGGTGGTACCTCATTGTGGTTTTGATTTGTATTTCCCTGATGCCGAGTGATGTTGAACATTTTTTCATGTGTCTGTCAGCCATTTGTATGTCTTCATTGGAGAAATGTCTATTCATGTCTTTTGCCCATTTCTCAATTGGATTATTTGTTCTTTGGGTGTTGAGTTTGAGACTTCTTTATAGATTTTGGGGACTGGCCCTTTATCTGATATATCATTTGCAAATCTCTTCTCCCATTCTGTTAGTTGTCTTTTGGTTTTGTCGACTGTTTCCTGTGCTGTGCAAAAGCTTTTTATCTTGATAAAGTCCCAAAAGTTCATTTTTGCCTCTGCTTCCCGTGCCTTCGGAGACGTGTCTAGCCAGAAGTTGCTGCGGCCAGGTCACAGAGGTTGCTGCCTCTGTTGTCCTCTAGGATTCTGATGAATACCTGTCTCACATTTAGGTCTTTCAACTACAGAGGATTTCTTCTTTTCTTTTCTTTTTTTTTAAAAGATTTTATTTATTTATTTATTTGACAGAGATAGAGACAGCTGGTGAGAGAAGGAACACAAACAGGGGGAGTGGGAGAGGAAGAAGCAGGCTCATAGCAGAGGAGCCTGATGTGGGGCTCGATCCCATAACGCCGGGGTCATGCCCTGAGCCGAAGGCAGATGCGCTTAACTGCTGTGCCACCCAGGCGCCCCTCTTTTTTTTTTTTTTTTAAAGATTTTATTTATTTAGTTGACAGAGACAGCCAGCGAGAGAGGGAACACAAACAGGGGGAGTGGGAGAGGAAGAAGCAGGCTCATAGCAGAGGAGCCTGATGTGGGGCTCGATCCCATAACACCGGGGTCATGCCCTGAGCCGAAGGCAGACGCTTAACCGCTGTGCCACCCAGGCGCCCCAGGATTTCTTATTTTCAAAACGGCAAAAGCGGTACAAGGTTTTCATATAGGTGGGCACCAGCCTGGGATTATCAGATTCAAAACCATCCTGTTAATACACATGATTAGATAAAATACAGAGTAGCAGGGGGCATAGAGGAGGTGCTTAGTAAATGGCAGGTGATAAGATGCCCTATCACCACCAGACAGTCATGGATGTCAGTGTTGTCGTCTTGTGGCCATAGCGAGGAGCTGCACCCCATCCCCCACACTTTCCACCCCAGTCATCTTTCTGAAGAAAAATCTAACGAGGTCAATTCACTGCTAAAAGCCCACCAATTCTCCATCACTCTGAGAGCAAAGAAACTTACTCTTTAAAAAAATAATAATTTATTTGAGAGAGAGGGAGAGAGAGTGTGAGTGGGGGGGGGGGGTCAGGGGGAGAGATAGAGAATCCCAAGCAGACTCTGAGCTGAGTGCAGAGCCCAATGTGGGGCTTGATCCCACAGCCCTGAGATCATCACCTGAGCTGAAATCAAGAGTTGGACACTCAACTGACTGAGCCATCCAGGTGCCCCAAAGCAAAATTTCTTTGAGGGCTTTAACATGATTTAGAATCCCCCTCACCATCTGGTCCTTGCCTTCCTTTCCAGTCTTGTTCTGAGGGGCTTTCCTCTTGGACGCTTCACTTATGTGAAGACGTCGACATAGCTCTACCTGGTCTTTCCCTTGGCCTCAGGGCCTGTATGAGTTACACAGTGCTGTGTAACAAGTCACTCCAAACTCGTGGGCTTGACACAACAGATTTACTCCCTTGGGTCATAAATTTGGGAGCAGCTTAGCTAGGTGGTTCTGCTTCAGCTTGGCCACCAACTCATGAAGGACCTATTAGCTGGGGCTGTGGTCATCTGAAGGCTTGACTAGAGCAGTAGGGCTCGCCTCCCAGGTAGCTCACTCACGGGGCTGTTGGCTGAAGGCCTCGGCTCCTTGCTGTGTAGAGGGCTCCGTAGGGCTCCTCCACAAGAGGCCAGATGACTTCTAGACGGAGTGACTGAACAGAGCAGATGGGAAGCTACATCTTTTATGACCCAGCCTCAGGAACTCACAGTCATGTTCATGACATCCTGTTATATAAGTCAGCCCTGTTCAGTGTGGGAAGGGACTACACAAAGGCACCGTGAGTTAGGGCTCACTGGGGGCCATCTTGGAGGCTAGTAAACACAGGGTCTTTGCAGAAAGGATTCCCTCTGTTAGAATGCCCCACAGCATATCCTCTCACCTCCTGAGACTTCACTTCCTCTCAGGAAGCTTTTCCTATTATTTCCCTCCTTCAGCTCCTTTCCCTTTTATTGCAGGGCTTTTCACACTGTAACATAATAGAGCAAGGGTTAGGTCTTTAAAAACACCCATTTCTTTAAAAAGCTGGCACAGAGTAGAAACTTGTGGAACTCGATTCAGGAAACCAGGGACTAAAGTGGGGCGCCGATTGTGCAGTGAGGAGGGATTACCACAGACTTGATGAAGGCAGAGCCAGCCACTTTTCCAAGGAGTCGGAGTGGAGGGCATGGGAGACGTAGTCCACGTGACCCCAGTATTTGTTTGCCAGTTGCTACGACAACTTAGTGGCTCAGAACGATACAAAATGCCACCTTGCAGTTGTGCAGGTCGGAAGTCCCAAATGAGTTTCACTGGGTTACAATCAAGGGGTCCTCAGGGCTGCATTCTGGAAGCCTAGAGGAGTCTTTGGTGCCTTTCCTCTCTCGGCTTTCAGAGACTGCCTGCCATTCATGGTTCACGGCCCTCTTCCATCTGCACCACCAGCAACGCTGGCCCGTGTCCTTCTCATGCCGCCATCTTTCCCATTCTTTTCTGCACCCCCCCAACCCCCACCCCATAAGGACCCTGTGATGACCCTGGGCCTACCCAGATAATCCAGGAGACACTCCCAGCTCAAGGTCGGTTATTAGAAACTGCAATTCCATCCGCAACCTTAATTCCCTTTTGCCACGTAACCTAACATACCCAGCCTGTCCCCAGGTGTCGAGTTTGTGTGGCGGGAGAATAATGGTGCCAGGAGTCAAACCGGAGATGTCAGAAGAGGAAGTTACGAGAAGATAGCTCACGTTTAGTGAATGCTTGTTGTACGTCCCCTACTTTACCTGTATCCATTCATCTCATCCCCCAACTTTGTCCTTCTGCGCTAGGAATGGACGTGATGCTGTACCTTTGTGGGCTCTCCCACCAGTGGGAGCTCCAGGAGGGCGGGGCCTGGCCTAGGGGTCTACTGGGCAACGAGAGCCTGAGGCCCTGCAGGAGCTCAGTCCGCATCTGTTGAAGGAGCGGACAATTCACTGTGTCTTTGCTCAGGCTGCCGTAAAAGAATGCCCCAGGAGGGCGGCTTACACAATGGACCTTGATCTCTCCCACACCTGAGGCTATGAAGTCCAGGACCAAGGTGCCGGCATAGCCGGTTCCTGGCATGGCTGGCGTCCTGCTCGCAGATGGCCGCCTCCTCCCGTGGTGGGGAGACAGAGTGCTCCTTCTCCCTAATCTTATCACGAGGCCCCACCCTCATGACCTCCTCTAAACCTAATTACCTCCCAAAGGCCCCAGCTCCAAATACCATCCTATGGGGGGTTAGGGCTTCAACAGGTGAATTGTGGGCAACACAGTCCCTAACAAACTACATGAGGGAGGTTTTGACCCTTTGTTTTCTGGATGAAGTCCCGAGGCTCTGTGGAGCTAACTCTGGAGTCCAAGGTCACAGAGCTGGAAAGCAGCTCAACTCTCCCTCACCCCCAAACGTGGGTGCTCTCCTGTCTTTGGAGACAAGGAGGGACTGTGGCCACTGGCCTGAAGGGGAAGAGTGAAGGGTGAGTGGGGCGTGATTAGTGGATCCTGGGGACCTTCTAGGTGTGCCGAGTCCTTCTATTGTTTCAGGTCACTGGTTACAAGGCATTGGAAACTAGTATCCTTTTTTTTTTTTTTAAGATTTTATTTATTTATTTGACAGAGAGAGACAGCCAGCGAGAGAGGGAACACAAGCAGGGGGAGTGGGAGAGGAAGAAGCAGGCTCCCAGCGGAGGAGCCTGATGTGGGGCTCGATCCCATAACGCCGGGATCATGCCCTGAGCCGAAGGCAGATGCTTAATGACTGAACCACCCAGGCACCCTGGAAACTAGTATCCTGACATGGAAACACGGACGTTCAGAGGCACCGTCACCTGCCTGAGGACGCTGAGCTGATGAGTGACAGAGGCAGGGTATGGGACATCGAGGCTTCTGCTTGCACATCCCCTCTGTGGTACGTGGGTGTGCTCACATCTTTCAGATTCAAGTTTCCTGTGGCTACAGTAGAAAATGACCATAAACCAGGTAGCTTAAAACAAGAGGACTGTAGCTCTCACGGTTCAGGAGGCCAGAAGTCTGGAAATCAAGACATTGGCAGGGTTGGTTCCTTCTGGAGGCGCGGAAGGAGAATTGGTTTCATGGTGTTCTCCTGCCTTCTAGTGGTTGCCAGCTATCCTCATCCCTTGGCTCGTAGATGGATGCGTTCCTCTATTCTCCGCCTCTACGGTCACGTGGCTTCTTCCCTATGTCTCTGTTGGAAAAGCCTCCTATAAAGACACCAGTCATTAGAGGCGCCTGGGGGGCTTAGTCAGTTAAGCATCCAACTCTTGGTTTCAGCTCAGGTCATGATCTCAGGGTTGTGAGATTAAGCACCGTGTCAGGCTCTGGACTCAGCGTGGAGTCTGCTTGAGATTCTCTCTCCCCTCTCCCTCTGCTCACTCTCTAAAATAAATAAATGAGGGGCGCCTAGGTGGCTCAGTTGTTAAGCGTCTGCCTACAGCTCAGGGTGTGATCCCAGGGTCCTGGAATCGAGCCCCGCATCGGGCTCCCTGCTCTGCTGAGTGCTTCTTCCTCTCCCACTCCCCCTGCTGGTGTTTCCTCTCTCGCTGGCCGTCTCTCTGTCAAATAAATAAATAAAATCTTCAAAAAAAATAAATAAATGAAGTCTTAAAAAATAATAAAGACACCAGTCACGGGATCTCAGACCTCATCCTAATTCTATCTGCAAAGACCCTATTTCTAAATAGGGTCACTGAGTGGACATGAATTTTGGGGGGACACTATTCAACCTACTGCACTGTCCCACAAGCTGCTTCTTGCATCTGGCAGGAATGTGGGATCCCCTGCACACATGCTTCGTCAAAGACACCAGAATCTAGTGTCTCAGAGTAGCTCGATCCTCACCATACACACGTACACACGCACGCACACCTGGGCTTAGTTCTCTTCTATGGTCCCTGTCAGTTTCTCAGGCACCTTTCAGGTTCCCCCATCTGAGCTGGGCAATGTGTGCCCCACCCACAAGCAGTGGTGGAAAAATACCTTGAAAAAGGGAGGGAGTGGCGGTAGCCATAGGAAGAAAGGCTCATGGGTAGAGTAGGAAAGAATGGGTCTTAGGATGCTTGCCTGGAGCTTCACTTGGCAGAAAGCCCCTTCTCTCCTGCACAGTTGGGGGTTCTGGTAGGGAAAAGCCAGCCGGCTATGCACCACCCCAAGTCCTCCTTGTCGTCCTAGTGCCAGAGGCAGGCCCGGGGCTGACCTGGCGATCTGTGTTTATGAGATCAATAAATTGAGGTTTGAATTCAATCAATCAGTCAATCAATCAATCCACCAAATCATAAAGCAAGAACAGCTCAGAGTGTGGTGGGAATACTCTTTGGGACAAGGAAGTCTTCCTGGATTGGAAGGCGGTGTCCAAACAGAGATGTGTAGGATTGATGAGGACAACACCGAGTAAAAGATTTCAGCGGGTGGGACAGCGCTTGGCCGAAGATGGAGCCTTTGTCAATGGCACCTGGTCGGTCTGTCCGGAGTAGGAGTTACTGTGTGTATGTGGGGGTAGGGGGTGGTGGGAGGGTGGAGAGGGTTGTGCAGGGAAAGTCCTGAGACACATCAGCAGGAGCTATGCCTGGGAGTTGAAAATATCAGAAAAAGGGACTCAGACCTGCAAGACCGCTTGTGATTGTGCTTCTCCGTCATGTTGGACAGTGGCCTCCTGCCGGTGGGGACTGGGCTAAAGCAGGGATGCGCTTGTGCCTGGGTGCCGAGCTGGCGCGGGGGCGGGTGGGGTGGTGGGGGGCGGGGTGAGCACGGGCTTCGGAGCCGTCGGCCCGCGCCTGGGCAGATGTCCACCAGGGGGCAGTGCAGAGGGGCACGATGTGGGGCTTAGTTCAGGGCCTGCAAGCGGGGCGCCCAGCCGGCAGGTGCCAGGCAACCGGGGAACCGGTCTCCCTTGCGCGCAAGGGAGGTTCTCCTGTGCGTGCTGCTCTCCTCGGTTGGGAGGTTTTCGGTCGAGCTGCGGTGGCGGGTTCCTGGCTGCAGGCACGTGGCTCAAGGGGCAAGGTTTGGGTTCTGTGACTGTGTGTGTCTGGAGGGGATCCTCACAGCTGGACTTCTAGAGTGGATTCACCCCAAAGCTGATCACGTGCTTCAGGGCTCCTCTCTTGCGGGGGTCCACCCAAATGCCTTGTTCATTTTGGAGAGATACCCCAAAAGTATATAAAGTTTCAGGCCCCACAAAACCAGGCTCTGCCCCTGGGTGGCTCCTTCCTTGAGGATCTCCGTCCCAACTCGGAAGATGCGCCAGCGGCCGCCTGGAGGCTGCCAAGCAGAGCCCGAGGCCGAGGTCTGGGTGAGAGCGCGCGCTCAGCCCTGTAGCCTCTCCCCTAATCTAGTTCAGACTTCCCATGCTCCAGGGGTAGTCCCTTTGCTCCGTGACATGTTTGGGGGAAATCCTTACGTTGTGAGCCTCTGCTCTTTGCTGTCTCGAGTGCCTGCCTTTAGCCGCTCCCCGTCCTCGGCTCTAGGGGTGTTCCCGCCAGGAGGGGCTTCTTGTGCGGGATTGTCCTGTAAATTATGGCAGCGTCGCCGACCTCCACCCACCTACATGACCTCCCTTCCTCCCTAGCTGTGACAACCCGAAGTGTCTCCAGACATTGTCAATGTCCCCCCCCGCCCCAGCCGAGGGGGGGGGGTTAAATTGCCCCTGGTTGAAAGCCACCCATGCACTGGCCAGGAGAGCAGACAGCGTCAGCTTTCCTCTTCCAGTGTGTGTCATGGTTAAGCTTGAAGTCTTTTCTAGAAAGCCTGAATGGTGGCCCCTTCTAGGCCCTCTTCCTAGAAATGTCCACCCACAGAGGTGGGAGGTTCCACACCTTCCATTAGTTCAGTTAAAGCCCTGGTCCGAGGCAGGGGGCACTGGGGCTCAGTAGGCTGGACACAGGAGGTGGAGAGCCTGGTGAGGGGCCACAGGCTGCCGCCCCAAGAGCTGCGGAAAAAGCAGCTGCTGGCCTGGCCTGTGGAGCCACACTAGCCTCCCACAGCCTCGGTCCTCCGGCAGTGACAACAGTAAAGCTGGAAGGGATTGGAGAGGCCATGTAGCCCAACACCTGTCCCTTCTCTTTAAAGAAGTGCTTATGAGAATTCTGAGGTCCATGGCCGGGAAGGGCCCCTTCCAGAGTTGCATGGTTAAGGGGTAGAAGCAGGACCAGAGCCAGGTCTTTGGACTTTGAGCCCAGGGCTTTTTTCCTGCTACACAGGCAGCCTCTCCAAGAGTCTTGTGTTTTAAGATTTGTCAGAGAGAGGGAGAGAGAGAGAGGGAGAGAACATGCAGAGGCAGGGGTGGGGGGCGGCAGGCAGAGGGAGAAGCAGGCTGCCCGCTGAGCAAGGAGCCTGAGACAAGACTCGATCCCAAGACCCTGGGATCAGGACCTGAGTCAAAGGCAGATGCTTAATCGACTGAGCCACCCAGATGTCCCAAGATTTTTTTTTTTTTCTTTTTAAGTCATCTGTACACCCAACATAGGACTTGAACTTACAACCCCAAGATCAAGAGTTGCATGCTCTCTCCACTGGATCAGGTGCCCCCAAGAGTCCCCTGGGAAAATGCAGTCTTCTTGGAAGACACACACCATAAGCTGCAGGAGTGATTGCATACCAAGTTACCCCAAAAGCAAGTGGCTTAAAGCAAGAGTCAGCATTTACTCTCTCTCAGTGTCTGAGGGTCAGCAGTTAAGGAGTGGCTTGGCTGGGCAGTTCTTTTTTTTTTTTTTTTTTTAAAGATTTTATTTATTTATTTGACAGAGAGAGAGACAGCCAGCGAGAGAGGGAACACAAGCAGGGGGAGTGGGAGAGGAAGAAGCAGGCTCATAGCGGAGGAGCCTGACGTGGGGCTCAATCCCAGAACCCTGGGTTCACGCCCTGAGCCGAAGGCAGACGCTTAACGACTGTGCCACCCAGGCGCCCCTGGCTGGGCAGTTCTTGCTGAGGGTCCTTTGGAGTTTCAGTCAGATGGCGGCCAGGAATTTTGAATAAGAGATCTTGTCAAGAATTCTAAGCCTTAGTTTCCTCATCTGTAAAATGACAGAGGTTACGTCATAAGTTCGTGGGTAGGATTAATGAAATAATCTTTGAGTGGCAGAGACTGCTCATTGCCTACACGAAGATCAGTTCCCCTTTTTTCTTTGTAATAGAATTTCCAATTTTTAGCTGTGAAGGTGGCCGTCTGGAATAGAAGTCTACATTTCTGCAAACCCCCAGCCACCAATCCCTTCTCTCTGAAGGGAAGTAGAAATGGTATACTGGCAGCTTTCAGGAAACTGCCCTTGATGGTTAACTTTATGGGTCAACTTGACTGGGTTACGAGATGACCCGGTGGCTGGTAAAGCATTTCTGGGTGTGTCTGTGAGGCTGTTTCTGGAAGAGGTTAGCATTTGAATCAGAGTGAGTGAAGATGATCCCTTACCAAGGTGGGTAGACATCATCCTATCCATGGAGGGCCGCTCCAGAACAAAAATGTGCAGCAAGGAACATTCGAACTTTGGTGTTATCTGTTCTCTGGCTTTCGGATTTGGACTGGGACTTACACCCTTCGCTCCCCTGGTTCTCAGGCCTTCAGGCATAAACTAGAATTACATTATTGGCTTTCCTTGGCCTACATCTTGCAGATGGCAGATGATTGCATGAGCCAGGCCCTCTTAAATCTCTATCCGTTGTTTTTTTTTTTTTCCTATTTCTCTGGAGAACCCTTACTACTGCACTTCCCTTAAAAGCAACTTGTTATCTCCACTTGTTCCTTTTCTTGGTTGCCCTTCCACTCTTCTTCCTAGAATGTGGAGATGCTGGCTGGAGCTCTGGCTGCCATCTTGAAACAAGAGTAAAGCACTACACCCTTGGGATGACAGAAACCTGGGGTTTTCAAAGTTTTGTGGAGCTGCCCTACCAACCCTGGACTGCCTTGTGATACACAAATCAACTTTTATTTGGGTTAACCGTTATTTAGGCTTTCTGGCTCTGGCAGCCAAACCGAAGGTTCACCTCATTACACCTCAGCGAATGCCTGGTAGACAGGAGGTGCTCAGCACAGTGGTAAGTGATTTTTTCCAAAGGTGGGGTCAGAGCGGTCAACCACCCGCCATCACAAGGATAGTGGAGAAAGTGCACCAGGGCCGGGGGACTGGATCATGTTTTCAGCTCTTCTCTCTCAGGTGCCATTTAATTTTCTTTCACGAAGAGAGGCTGGATAGCACTACAGTTTTCAATCTGTTCTCAGCAGATGGGAGCCCATATATGAAACAGTGGAATTTGTAATCCAGCCAATCCTTTTAGTACTGGCCCTGAACTGCCCTGGGAGTAGGGGGAGTCCCAAGGGGTCTAGGAGCATTATTTGAGAAACACAGAACGGATGGATTCCCCCGGTTGTGTCCAGAAGCCACAGTGTGACCCTAAGACGCTGAGCTGGGACACTTGGTCAGGCTGTCTAGAATGTGCCATCATCAGGGGTAAGGGGAATGGCAAGCCCCTCACGGTCCTAGGTTCCCCAAGGACTCTGGCTCTACGTGTGCTGATGCTGGAGCCTGCGGTCCTCCTCTTACAGTGAAGGAAAGATCTGATCATAACCAGGTACCCCAGGAAGCATTTCCCGTTTGCAGTTCCAGGCCACATAGTTCATTGGATGAGCCAGAACTTGGTCAGTGTTATCAAGAACAACGGGAGCATGTGAAATGTCATGTTGCTGGGGCTGCGGGATTGAAAAGGTCAGCCCTTCTTACCCATCTAAACCACAGATCAAGAAATGGGGGCCAAGACCTAAATCCTTGCCTTGGAAATTGGGCTCTAGACTGCAGTAAAGGAGCACCACTGTTGTACCATGCAAACCTCTCCAGCCCATTGCGGAGATCACTGCTCGTCGCTGGGGCGAAATCAGCATATACTTGGTCCCGTTAAGCGAGGGTGGGAGGAGGTAATCCACAACATTCAGAGACTAGGTCAGCGACTGTTTCTTCAGTGGTCAATAGGGGGCTTCAGTGTTTTTTTTCTTAAGAAGGCTACAGGCAAGGAAGTGAGCCCTTTGAATACACACAAACGTTTGAAAGTTTTAGGTGGTCGGATCAGATCTTTTCCTTAACAATAGCAAACATCCAGGTGTGTGCGCACCAGGCATCCAGGCACGGCTGCCTTTTTAAAGTCCTTTTTCTAGCCATTTTATCAAGTCCTCATCACAACCGGAGGTGGCTATGGTGTTTGTATCCATCTGATGATTAAGCCAGTGGTTTTCTGCAATCCCCACCTAGCATGTCTGTGGGATGCCCTGTGCCCACTGGCCACAGAGCCTCACAGAGGTTCTTTTCCTCTAAGGCAGGTGCAGGGGGTGGGGAAAGCATAGAAGCATGTGCAGGGGGAAAGGCCTCAGGGCAAGGTGGGGGGGGACGACACAATCTCAGCGACCACTGAGCCAAGTGAGAAAATGCCTTGCAGGAAATTCTGGTAAGCCCCAGGATGTGCCACACATAGGCCCTGACTCTTACTGACTGTTCTGGAAGGACACTGCTGGAGAAATGTTCACCAGAGTAGGTTTTGATTGCAGGCTTCCACTCCCCCTAGTTCCTTTCCAAATCACCCCCAATACAGATGCTCTTGCTTTTAGTTTTTCTTCCAGGAGTATCAGCCAACCAGCCACTGGATTTGGCAAGTTGGCTATGGAAGAGAGAGGCTGGACCTTTGGCTGGAACTTGGGGAGTCCTGGCCCGGCCACTTACCAGCTTTGGGAGTTTGGGCAGGTGGAATTGCTTTGTGCACTACGGAGGCGTGTGTACAGAAGCACAGGGTGAATACTCAGGGCACTCTTTATTGAGTGGCATCGCAAGCCGGTGGCCGTGACCCGGTGTTAACGCGGATGCTGAGAAGTGTTTTTGGCTCTCTTCCCATCTGCAGCGCGGTTTAGCAATTGCCTGATACCCTTGAACGGAACGCTCCTGGCCAGGTTTGTGAGCTCCGTCACTGCGCACGTCTCCAGGCTCCCCAGTCTCCTTCCTCCCAACTATACACCACTGTGTACGGAGTACCCTCCCTCTAGGCTCTGGCATTTCTGTGCCCTAGGCCCAGCTAGCTTTCTTCCCTTTCCCTTTTTTTTTTTTTTTTGGGGGGGGGTGCAAAATTGGTGGTTTATTAAAGCACGGGGACAGGACCTGTGGGCAGAAAGAGCTGCCACCCCGGGTCATGAAGGGTGGCTGAGTACATACTATGGGGTGGGGGGAAGGTAAGGAAAAAGGGAGGTTGAGAAAGTACTTTCATGTGTTAAAGAAGACTCACAGGATACCAGAGGCCTTGCCATTGTCAAGTTAAGATTGTTTACCCCTCTAATAAGGCATTAACATGAAGACAGTTGGGAACTTCCTGGAGGCTGCAGATTATAAGGACATTTAATTTTATCTACCTTCCCTTCTGGAAGCTCGGTTATTGGTAGAAATGCTTCGTTCTTGTAAACTGCTAAGACATTTGTAAAACTGAGGGAGACTTAAGTCTTGCAGGATTGTGGTGTCTATAGGTTAACTATTTCTTTGTCCTTTAGGGCAGCCAGGAGTGCCTGAGGAATGTCACCTACATCCCATGGTGGGGGTGTGTGTGTGTGCGGGGTGTCAGTTTCTGCTTTGTCTTCAGCTTGCCTTCTGTTCCCTCGTCATTTCCCCCTGAACAATTTTGACCCTTAAATCTTTAAGGTTGTTGAAGGTGGAAGCTCTCATCTTCTGTAACGTCTTCCTGCTGGATAGGGGCGTAGAGACGTCCCTTCCTATGGGTCAGTATTGTTCAGTTGGGAACGTATAGTGGAGTTATGAAAGGGGAGGCAGCTGAATCCAACACTGACAACATCTCCTTGAGTAGAAGGGATCATCTGTCAGCTGGAAGTTATGGCAGTGAAGGAGTCTTGGCACTAGGAAGGGAGACACCGGAAATGACAAAATAAGGTTAACATTGAACGAGAAAGAGAGATCTGAATAAAAGCTCTTTGATAGTTGACCTTTGATAATTTTCCTCCAGTCCAGGAGTTTAAAACAATCACTAAAGGAAAGAGATCATTTAAAGCACCAATTCTAGTACTCATGTCAGGTAGAAACCCAGATATGTTTCGTGGTAATCTGGACTGTATACACAGCATTCTGTTTTATGCTAGCGCAAGTTTCACCTTACGTAGCAGTTAAAAACATCTAATATCATTCTGTTTCTTAAAGCTGCTTTACATATTTGTATTACCCTAGCGTTTAATAGAGAAACGCTATTTCGAGTGTCATTTAGGGCTTTGACCATGTATGTAAGAGTTTCCATGTGCCAAACAATATTCTCCAGTCTCAAAGAGAGATGCTAGGTGGTCACCAATGAGACACAGAACATGTCTACTATGGTTTTAAACTTGGAAGGTTGGTAATGGTTTCAATAATGCATCCATGCATCCAGACAAAACCCAAGAGTACAGTGGCCTATCCAGCCTGGGGGAAGCCATGGCCTCAGGTTAGAGCTGCACAGCCATCGGGTCCCAGCCAGGAGCCAGTCATATAATACTGGGCCTCCTTGAACTGCAGTCAGGATTTCAAGGGCTTTTCCACACTTTCAACACCCTTACTTCTACTTGTCCTTCAGGATTCTATTTACCTAACACCTCCTCCAGGAAGCTTTCTTTGCTAACTCCCCCGCCACACCCTCCCAAGGTTGGCTGAGGGGCTCGGTGTTTCCATGGCAACTTCTGTTTTCCCACCACGGGCCACATCAGACCGTATCCAATGGTCTTTACCATGGAGAAGAAGCGAACAAGATACACTCTCCCCAGCAGAGCTACCGGTCCTTCCTAGCATTCTAGAATTCCTCAGTGTTTGAACTGCAAAGGGTCTTAAATGTTCTCTGGTAGCTTCCCTTTACAGAGGAGTAACCGAGCAGGGAAAGATTTCATGATTAGCCCAAAGGACTACAGCTACTTGCTAACAGAGGTGAGCCTAGAACTCAGGTCTTCAGACAACGGAGACTTTTTCCTTTCCACATGGAAGGAGAGAGAGCAGGGCTCGGACGCTTGTACATCCTTGTTCCAGCCGCGTGGCTTTGAAGAACGGCCTTGGCTTCGGAGGGTTTGCGCGTGTGGATACCGAGGACCTAATGTGATTGTGCGGAGGATCGATTAATTTACGGCGAGCCGAGAGCGCAGTGCTTGGTAAGGAATAGGGGTGGGGTTATGAACTTAAGACAAGGCCACTATTCGCTGTTATCTTACATGGGCTGAACTGGATCCGTAATGCAGATGTGACACCATGATTTATATTGTGGGTCCCGCCCCTCCACGTAAGCTCCTTCAGGGAGCTGTATGTTCAGCTCACGGCTGGATTCCCAGAGCTTAGAATAGCACCGGCGCACAGTAGGTGCTTGGTAAATGTTGACTGAAGGAGCAGACGAAGTACCAAGAGACTCCATGGGATGGTTAGAGATCGGTGGCCAGTCCAGTGGTCCCCGGAACCTGGCTAGCTTGTGTCCCCAAAGAACCTTCCCTTATCCCAAACTAGAGGACCCCCAGGATTTTCACTAACTGTCCTCAAATGCATGACAAAGAAAGGATATTTCTCTCAAAGAGAAAGAAGGGAGAGCATGCCTTCTCTTAACCTCCAGTGACAAATGGAGCCTGAAACACACACACCTACATGGCTCGTGTTCTCGGGAGAAAGACACAGTAACGTGCATCTGGGGAAAAAAACCCATCGAGGGGTGCCTGGGTGGCACAGTGGTTGAGCGTCTGCCTTCAGCTCAGGGCGTGATCCCGGCGTTCTGGGATCGAGCCCCACATCAGGCTCCTCCACTATGAGCCTGCTTCTTCCTCTCCCACTCCCCCTGCTTGTGTTCCCTCTCTCACTGGCTGTCTCTATTTCTGTCGAATAAATAAATAAAATCCTTAAAAAAAAAACCGGTTGAAGCCATATTTGTGTTAATTGCTTCCGTCCATCTGTACTTCCCCACTGGAGCGTAACACGATGACGGTTCCACCCAGTTTTCTGCCCTATGCTTCTTTCCAAAGGAAACTTCGATGGGAAAAGATTTTTAGAAGACACATGGGGAACAAATTCCCAGACCACAGACTAGCATTTATCCATTGTAACCTTCTGTGATGGAAATGTTCTATAACCTGCATTGTTTGGCAGGTCGGCACCAACCACACGGGGCTACTGAGCACTTGAAATGTGGCTGGTGCAACCGAGGGAGTTTAATTTAAATAACCGCGTATCATTAGTGGCTACTGGACATGGTGGATAATGCAGATAGATGAAGGATGGGAAAGGGTCTGACTTGGGAAGTCCTCATTTGGCTCTTTTCCAGGGACCAGAATCAAGAAAAGCCCACTAGCTTTTCCCTGTTTTTAACGTAGGTGCCCCTTGACCAGCTTAGATGAAGAAATGGAGTCCTGTTCCTTTTAGTATTCAAAGCACAGGTCTAAGCCCTCAGTCCCACCTCTCTTCTTTCCTGGGAACGCTCAAGGACTCCTTGGGGGCCTCCTTTGTGCAAGGGTAGGTAGTGCTTACGCTCCCCTCAGGGAGAGAAAACCAGGAATCCCGGCTCTTCTGTTGCTGCCTCTGCCTTGGCCACTAGATGTCAGCAGTGCTCCCTCAGTGGACCTCCAGGCAGCAGGCGGGTGGGAGGGCTGGGAACACACATGGGGGCTGGAGGTGGAGGCGGACGGCCACTTCCTGAATGGTGGAATGAAGACAACTGTACCACAGGCACCAAGCCATGTACGGATGGACGGGGAATGTGTGCAGGAAGCTGGGTGGGGCCCGGAGAGGTTTGCCACAGGACTTGCCTAGATTCCTCGTCTGGTTGTCCTGGGGAAGATTTATCACCCATCCTGCTGAAAGAGGAGGCCTTTAAAATACCTGCTCTCTTGACTCAGTGGACGTCAGCTGGCAATCTCCTATCATAGAAGAAAATTGATGTGCTCGTCCTGCGGTTGGAGGGCTCAATCTCCATGGTCCTGAGAAGGGAGAGGTTCTCACAGCAGGAGAGGTGGACAGACAGACCTGGGTCCTGGTCCCAGCCCCACCACTCGCTTCTGGTGGGTCTCAGGGGGAGCCTTGCAATCCCCTGAGCACCCGTACCAGAGAGAAAGTAAAGCCAGCCACACATTTTTTGCAGCTTTTTGATTTTTGTCTCCAAGATTAGATTTTTAGTTTCCCTGATAGCTCACGGCACCTGTAAGGGCTCACATCGTGATAGTTGATTGAATGCTAGTTTGAGGGTTATTTAATGTAGGTGGGGAAAGAACTGGATTTTTTTTTCCCCTCCGGGTGAGATTCAGTGGTACTCACCCCACCCCCAGCTTTCTGGAGTCATGAGGACTCGGGTTTGACTACAGCCAGACCTCCAACCAGCTTCTTCATTGGGTAGGTCATTTAGTCCTTCTGAGCCTCAGTTCCCTTCATATGCAAAACGAAGGCAATATTTACATTTCAGATGGTGTGATGGCTAATTTTATCCATCGGTTTCACCGGGCTTTAGTATGATCAGATGTTTGGTCAAACATTATTCTGGGCATTTCTGCGAGGGTTTAGGATGAGTAATCCTTAAATCTATAAACGTTAGGTAGAGTGCCCTCCATAGTGTATGTGGGCCTCACTCCATCCGTTGAGAACTCAAATAGCACAAAGAGATCAGTTCCCTTAGAGCAAGAATTCTCCGGCGGACTGCCTTTGAACCTCTCCGCAGCATTGGCTCCTCCTGGTTCTAGAACAGACGGCTTTTGGGCTAGAACTGGAACAGTGGCTCTCCTGGGTCTCCAGGCTTCCCGCCGCCTACAGATCCCTAATGTAATTCCTCATAAGAGATCTCTGTCCCCCCCCCCCCCCGCCCCACTCCATCCCTCTCCACATACGGCTGCTTCTGTTTCTCTGGAGAACACGCCTATGGAAGGCCACGAGCATTACCAGAAGTTACAACGGAGAAGGACGTAGAAGAGTGCCCAACACACAGAAGAGATGCGACTTTGTTAGCCCGCCTCCCGATTCCCTTGAGCAAGCATTAAACAGACACGGAGGCAGAGGAAGAGTACTTTGAGTCTGGGCCTCGAAATCCCCTGGTCAGTCTGTTAACGTTGCCCACTGGCGGTGGGCCACCCAGCTTCCATCCCTGACGCCTGTGATACAGACATTTCCCAGGGCACCTGCCTGCTCTACCCGGCTCTACTCTCCCAAGTCCTAGACCAAGAAGGCATGTAACGTTCTTTGTTCCCTGTCGCTAATTGCTCCTGGGTGGGTAAGAGTGGGAGGAAGAGAATTCTCCTCCTCCGCTATAGTCTCTATTAAGTCACACGTGTATTTGGAACCTGAAAGGTGAGGGGGTGGGTTCATTATGCTTCAGATACATGAGACCTCTTCTCAACGAGTGCTTCTCACCAATTGGTAGCAATTAGAATTATTTTTAGCGTATTTGAAAACTTTTTTCCCTTATTGCACTTTGGAAGTCTAAAGTGCTGTGCTATTGTGAACTTTCTTCTCCACACCTATTTACAAGTAGTGTTATAATAAAGAAAAGCCCACTTACGCTATTGTGTTTGGGTCATTTTATAAATACCTCTCATGGCTTAGAGTTTGGTCTATGTATTAGCGTTCCCCTCGGCCTAACAAAATACCATCCGCTTAGCAGTTTAGAACAGCACCTACCTCGAATCTCCCAGCTCTGAGGTCAGGGGTCCAGGCATGGTGTAGCCGGCTTCTCCATTCACAGGGTCTCCCAGGACTGAAATCAAGGTGTCATTCAAGTGGTTTTCTCACCTAGAGCTCTGCTAAGTTTATCCAGGTTGTTGGTAGAATTCCATTTCTGGTGGTTGGAGGACGGACGATCTTATTTCCTTGCTGGCTGTCGGCTGAGGGCACCCTTGAGTCCTAGAGGCCACCCTCAGTGGCTTGCCCCTGGCCAGGCCCTCTGTAGGCCCCCATGTTCTCATGCTTTGAAGCTCTTAGAGGAAGGCCCAGTGCCTTTTAAGGGCTCACCTGATTGGGTCAGGCCCACCGGGGATAACTTCCCTTTTGATGAACTCCACGCCAACTGATTAGGGATCTTAACCACATTTGCAAAACCCCTTCTGCCATATAACACGGCGACAGGAGTGAACCCCTTTGCTTTATACGGAGTCTGGATCCTCAGGGGCGGGGACGTTGGCTGCCGTATTCATTTCCTGGGGCTGCCCTAATACCTAGTACAAACTGGGTGGCTCAAACAGAGTTTAGGATCGCAGCTCTGAAGGTTAGAAGTTTGAAATCAACGGGTTGATAGTGGCAGTTCCTTCGGACGGCAGGGAGGAAGAATCCGTTCCGGAATGTGGGGGAACACAGTTCAAGCCGTAACAGGTGCCATCTAGGATTCCGCCTTCCACTGTCTGCAGAACACTGTTGCCATTAGCGTCAGTACCAGTGGTTCCTTCCAGGAGTCGCCTGCCCCCATAGGAATACTCCAGACTTATAGCATTTTGTACCATCCATTTCCTTTGTCCTTTTCCCACCAGCTGCAGTGAGAAGGGGGTGGGGACGATCACCCTGGTTGAGGAAATAGTTTTCAGCCTCAAATTCGCAACCAGTAGCATCAGAACAAGGACGCTTGAGGTCTCCTTCAATTCGCCTTAGCTTTGGAAGGATCCAGGGGGACTACCCTTTCACAGGCCACCACTGGAGTTTTTCTGCTGTGGCTTTTGCTGCTTTCTGGTCCTCCTGGGGACCTTGATCCCTGATAGGGCTCCCTTTTCAGAGAGGGTTGGGGTGGGCCTTCTCCTGCTACCACATAGGCCGTCTCTCTAACCCCGCTTGCTTACACTCTCTCTTCCCTCCAAATGCTCAATCAGGCATTGGAAAACTGTAGCCTGGGGTCCCAATCAGCCCTCTGCCTGTCATTGTGGCACCTGAGAGCAAAGAATGAGTTTGTACATCTTCAAGTGGGTTAAAAAAAAAAAGTATTACATCACACCTGAAAATTATATGAAATTCAAATTTCACTTCCCATAAATAAAGTGTTACTGGAACACAGCTGCTTGCATTGTTCCACACCCGATGTGCTCTGGCTTTTGCATTACAGTGCATCGGCCTGACAAAGCCTAGAATATTACTACGTGGCTGTTGCAGGAAGTTTGCCAGCCCCTGTTCTAAATGGTGGTATTTCTTAAGGCAGGTCCCTCAACCCTCATTTAAATTTTTTTTCTTCTGTGCACTTGTTCTTGGTGACCCCATCTGGTCCTAGGACTTAAAGGTCATTTGCTCCTCAAATCCGTAGCTCCTTGTCCAAGGGCTTTTTTTTTTTTTAAGATTTTATTTATTTATTTGATGGAGAGAGCGAGAGAGCACAAGCAGGGGGAACAGGGGGAACAGTAGAGGGAGAGGGAGAAGCAGGCTCCCTGCTGAGCAGGAAACCCGATGCGGGGCTCGATCCCAGGACCCTGAGATCATGACCTCAGCCAAAGGCAGACGCTTAACCATCTGAGTTACCCAGGCGCCCTGTCCAAAGGCTTTTTACCTCCACCTTCTGGAATGTTCTTCCACTTGCTCTAACAATAACAGATTCCTACTTATTTTTCAGGTCCCAGATTATGCATTGCTCCTTTCATGCTCTTCCCTCACCAGCCCAGCTGTGTAGACTTCACATTCTCCATCCTTCTCCGCTTTTACACATTGCTTTTTCCTTGTTGGAGCCCATCAACATCTGTAATTCTATTTATCAGTCTACTTTTTGTCTCTTTCAACTAGGATAGAAGCTTCAAGGGAGCAGGGAGTAGGTCTGCCTTTGCACAAAATCTTCACTGGCTGGCATAGCACCTTTCATTTATTAAGTTTGCAATCAATATTTATAGAGATCATTAATGAATGGGAGGCAGAGTTGGCAGTGGTTGGGGGGAAGCATCCCAGAAGCCTTCCTGAGTCACTGAAGTGGAGATGCTGTATTTAAAAAAATTACTTTAGCGATGCTTTAGAAATTAATACATTTCATGGTTGTCTCTTCGTGGAAGCCATACATCAGTGTGACAGTGATTTATTCCAAGGCAAACACCTGTGTAACCACCACTAAGTCAAGAAACAGACCTTGACCACCATCCTAGAAGCCCATCTAGGTCCCCATCCTAACCACCATTTCTGTCCTCCCTCCCCTGACAAGCCATCAATATCCCAGTTTCTAGTTGTTTTTTAATCCAAATGTGCATCTGTAGACACTACAGTTTCATTTTGGACATTAAAAATGGCGATATTCTATTGTTCTTTTGTCATTAGTTGGAATACTTTTATGAAGTAAAAAAATTCTCGTCTACTATGCGGTTAGCCAGTGATAAAGAGCAGATGGAAAGCACAGGACACACATCTTTGATTCTCTTGTTTACCAAAGTTCAAGATTAAAAAATTGGTTCCTTGTCGTCCTTCAAGAAGGACCAAACGCATGTAATCATGAACTCATGGATTTAAACGTAGCTGATGGATTTCAAGCCATTTCAGTTATTTATACTCTAATTGTTCCCTCTTTAACCAGTGAGGCTAAGCTGGTTCTTGAATTTTTCTGACATGACCCTAGTAATTGGCAGTTGCCTTGTTAACCCGTAAGACAATGTGTCCCAGGGCCATTTTGTACATTTCCAACCAGACCTGGACTAGCACACACAGAATTTCAAGTAATGGCTATTTTAGTGAAACACTATTTCAAGACCTAATCTAGGTTCTAGCTAATGGCTTGGTCATGGTTTCTAATTCTTTTCGGTGGACAGAGCTAGTAGATGGATTTGAAAGTCACGAGAGAGGTAAAGCATTACTCTTTGTAAATAGTCCATAATCCCCAAGTCCCTTAGACCTTCTGGACTTAGAAGTTTCCCAGTATTGTTCCCTATGGGAAAGATGGCAGCTTTGCCATTTGAGCCAAACTCCGGTCTTAGTGACAGCGTTCCACCGACCTAAATACTCCCATTACAGCTTTAGTTAAAAATAGCACCACTTTTTCACTCCGTTTTCAACTGCCACATGGTTGCCACACAGGGGCTTATGTGGAAGCTGTGTCCCCTCCCCCAGGGGTGAGATCATCCCTGTAGATAGCTTGAGTGTCCCCAGAGTCTCGTTAGCACCTTCCTTCCGGCCATGCCGTTCCTACGGCGCCTTCCCAGCTGCTTGTCCGCTCCCACACATCAGGTCTCAGGAAGCCTTCCAGGGCTGCGTAAGCCTCCGTGGACCTCACCTTTCACGTCTGTAAAATGCAGAGAATTGTACCCACCTCATCAAGTTGTGACATTTAGATGAGGTACCAGCTAGACTAAGGCTTAGCACAGCAAGTCTTCGACAAATTTGTGCCTTTCTGCTCACGTTAGCCAGAGACTTCTCTCCCCAGCTGCAGGTTAGAAACATCTGAGACCTTTTAAAAGAAAAGAAGGATGCTTTGACTTCTTGGAGGTTCCGACTTCATTGGTCAGGGCAGCTGGAATCTTTCCAGTTCTTGGCGGGATCCTGGAGCAGGGGCTGGCGACCCACACTGCAAACTGTCCTCTCCGTTAGCACTTTGTTGGCCCTGTGAGGGGAGCTGCTTCTGTGCCATTTTAATATATTTTTTTCCTGATTCTACATCAAACTGGATTCTTTTAAAACCAAAAGAGGCCTAATGAATGCAGGTGCAATTTGTAAGACAGATTACCGGATAGAGTTAGACCTTAGGGAGCACTGGAACCGAAGGTACTTCCCGAACTCTCACCCCATTGTCCTTTCAGAGGCCACCATAGTGGGCGTACTGTTTAATGCTGTCCCCATCTGTAGAGAGACCCGGCTACTTGATTTAGTCATCCATTCTTTTCTTACCACATTAGCTCAATAAATTTGAGGGAAAAGAAATCATGAGCATTGCCTTTTCTACTCCCCCCCATCCCCACCCCTGCCTTTGAAACTAGCCACCGCAGCTGCTAACAGAAGCATCTCTATGTGGAATGTGTTTTGTCCTTCTGGAGAAGACAAAGAATTATTAAAAGAGCAGCCAGCTGCTTTCACTGGCAGGAGAAAGAGAAGAGCTTGTCAGCATTCACTCTTCGACCCTTCCTCAGCTAATCGCCACCATCTTCCTTTTTATCCCTTTTCCGGTCTCACTTTCCGGTCTGGGAATGTAGGGCTGTCACCCTACTCCTGGGCCTCTAACTCTGGGGAGACATAACGGCCTAGTTCTTCCTCTGTTAAACCTGCCTGTGGCTCCATTCTAAGACTTTCAGCAAGCCAGACAGTCGATAAACTCCACCCTGACTCATAAATAGCTCCTCAAGCTCTCTTTCACAAACACAGATCACCCAATGTTCCAACATGGTTATTTGCACCACAGGGATAATGACAGTCTACCTCCTGGAGTTGTTGGCGTGATTAAATGAGATAGGGCCGTGGGGTCTCAAACTTGGCTGAACATTAGAATTGCTGGAAGAGTTTCAAAAAAAAAAAAAATCCCAATGCCAGGCAGCACCCAGATACAGTAAGTCAGAATTTCTGGTTGTGGCAGCTATCCACGTCAATATTTCAAAAATCTCCCTAGGTATTTCAGTGCACAGCCAAATTCGGGAGCCAGTGAGATAGTACTTGTTATAAGCACTTGACGAATGGTAGCTGCTTTTATCATAATTAAAAATTAAATGGGATTTCCCCACATTTAACAGACTGCTAAAATTAAGGTTTAGTGGGACCAGATTCATTTCTTCTTTAATTCACTCAACAATGACTGAGCGTTTAGTATGTGCTAGGCTCCGTGTAAATTTCCTCCCCCTCCATTTGAAAGTAAAAAAGATGTATTGCCTGCAAGATGAAATGCAAGTTCTTGAAGGGCAATCTGGCCTCCCCCTCCCCTCCACGCTCTAGTACCTGGCAGCGAGATCACCCACATGCTGGTAAGTTCCAACCACTCCAAACTATTTGTTGCACTAGGCTGTGTCTCTGTGCCCTTCTCCATACTCTCCCCTTTGCTTAGAATGCCCTTCCCACATTTTCCCCTCTGCTTTCCCACCTGGCCTGCCTTATAGGATGGAATTCCTGGTACAGAACCCAAAGAGCAGGTGTGGACCCAGCACTCCTTGGCAGTCCTCGGCCATCCCCGCTGTTCGAGCTGGCCGGTGTCCTGCCAGTTTCAGGATTCCTCGAGGATCCTGCAGTGGGTGAATTGTTTGTGCTCAAGATCAGCTCTCTGCAGAGGGGCGGGGCAGCTCTCTCTACGCGCTCTCAGGCTCCCTCTGGCAGAACCCTAAGAGACTCAGGCAGACTTTCTTTCCTCTGTCTCATTCAACGGTCTCCGTTGTTGCCAGACCTCATAGAGCTACTCCCCAGGGCCCCTCTCAGGCAGAGAGCTCTTCCTCGTCAGTCGCCCAAGGGAGCAGGGCAGCTCAGAGCCCACAGCTCAGAGTGGGCCCAGGCCTGGAGGCTGGATCGTCTGGAGCCACCGCATGAAATCCCAGGAGGCTGGCAGCCTTGGAGGAGTCCGAGGACCTTAGGAGCATGGATTATCCCAGAGGACCGGTCTGTTACCTCCAAAGACGAGAGACCCTTGGGTGCCCCTGCACTGCAGGGATCAGACAGAACGGGCAAGGGGCTGCGCGTTGTCATGGCTGCCACAACTTCGGCTAACTCCATGGCTGCCACAACTTCGGCTCCTGTTGGGGATCCTCCAACCCTTTCCTTGCCTGAGTGGACCTCCAGACTGGCCCAGCTTGGACAGGTCTCAGGGCTGTCTCTGCATTTCTGGGGCTGCCAAGGAGGTGACCCCCAGGGTATAGATTTGCATGTCGCTGGGCCCACAAAGCTGTTTCTATAGGGGCTGACCAGGAAGACCTTGGTCAGTGTTCCAAGTATACACACACACACACACACACGCATGCACACACGCACACTCACCCCCATGCAACCCCCCTCAGTTCTGGCTCTTCTAGCTCTAGACCTGTGCCAAGGGAGGTTAACCCACCTTTCCAGCTAGGCACAGGGGACGCCTCCCTTCTGCTCCATCCTTCAATATTCATATTCTTTTACTGGGCATGGGGAAGGGAAAAGGAATATTTGAGTGTGTCTTTTTTTGGGGGGGGGCTTTTTGTTTTGTTTTGTTTTGTTTTTACGTTAGCTCACTTAAGCTTTTATACAAATCTTATTTAGTTGGTATGGTTACTGCCATCTTTCCAAAGAGAAAACAGATTCCTCCTGAGGTCACATGGTTGGAATACCAGTTAGCTTTTGCTGTTACAAACCATTCCCCAAAATAATGGCCTGAAACCACCGGCATTTATTTACCTCCCAGTTCAAGGGACTGCCTGCCCGTCAGCTGGAGTGTTGCGAGTAGGGAAAACAGTCACACAATCTCATTCATCCTTCAGAGGCTAGCTGGGGCTTGTTCACACGGTGGCTTGGCAGGTTTCCAAGGGGAAGGGTGAACGGATGCAAGGCCTCTCAGAACTGGTACTGCTTCTGCCAGAATCTATCCATTAAAGCGGGTCACGAGGTCTGCCCAGAGTCAAAAGATGGTAAAGTGGACCCCAGTTTTTGATGAAGCTGCAAAGTCACAGCGCAAAGGGGTGAGCATATGGGGAGGGTACAGAACGGGGTTCACTTTTGCCATCTACTGCAGCTGTTGTCAGAGGTAGGATTTTATTTTTAATCATGAGAATAGCATATGCACTGAAGAAAAATCCCAAAGGAGGAAGAGAATCTCTTATCGCTGGGATAGGAGCACTGTCTAACCTAGTCCCACTCTCCACAGGTAAACACCATCAGGAGTTTGCCCATCTTGATACAATTTTTTTTGTGCCTATACAGATGGGAGGCCAATATACGCATTAACCTGCACTTTTCACCTAATAATGCAGCTAAGAGCTCTCACCATCGCGGCACTACCAGAAATGTAGACCCTAGGGGCGCCTGGGTGGCACAGCGGTTAAGCGTCTGCCTTCGGCTCAGGGCGTGATCCCGGCGTTGTGGGATCGAGCCCCACATCAGGCTCCTCCGCTAGGAGCCTGCTTCTTCCTCTCCCACTCCCCCTGCTTGTGTGTGTTCCCTCTCTCGCTGGCTGTCTCTCTCTCTGTCGAATAAATAAATAAAATCTTTAAAAAAAAAAAAAAAAGAAATGTAGACCCTAAAAGGAATGGAACCTAGCGGTCAACCAAGTAAAGGTACTGTGCTTTATTTAACCACATAACCTACTGGTGGATACTTAGGCTACCTGATTCCAGTTTTTGTTGTTACAAATAACGCTTCATTGAAAATCCTTGAAGATCCCCCTTCGCATACATGAAGCCTAGATTCTTAGAAATGGAATTGCTAGGTTCAATGCCAGATTTGAGCCTCACTTTGTTCCCAAAGCCTACGACATTCCCAAGATGGGTCTCTGGCTACCAAGCGTTCTTCCAGCCGTTTCTAGGACTAGAAGCTAACTTAGGAACCACACACCCCGGGGCACATGTCATGTACATGACCCCCTCACATCGGTCCCTTCCTGAAAGGGCTCAAGAGGTCCTGAGTTATCTGTTCAGCTCTTCCAAAATTATCCAGATAAGTGGTCTCAAAAAAAAAAAAAAAAAAAGGTCACGAAGGAAAACAGAAGACATGCACTACTTTGTTATAGGTCAGTGATAAAATAGTCCTAGTAACAAATGTGAGCATACAAATGATGAGTTCCATCCAAGAGAAGGCCTAATGTATAAACGAAGGTTTCACCATCAGTGCACGTACAGACATGTGGCAACATAATTCAGCTGAATGAGCACATGGCAGACTACAGGCCTGTTGTCACACTGACTGGCTCTAGTATAGGACTTCGTTAGATTAAATGTTCTATTATGCTTAACAGATTTGTTTTTGTTTTTGTTTTTCTTTGTTTTTTTAGATTTTATTTGAGAGGGAGAGAGCATGAGTTGGGGGGAGGGGCAGAAGGTGTGGGAGAGGGAGAAGCAGACTCCCCGCTGAGCAGGGAGCCTGACTCCAGGCTCCATCCCCGGACCCTGGGATCATGACCTGAGCTGAAGGCAGATGCTTAACCGACTGAGCCACCCAGGCGCTCCAGTTCATGAACTTTTAGTAGCAAATATATCATGAGATGTTTTTTCCCCCATTCTTGAATACTGTTTTTGGGTTTCTTCACGGAATCCCCCCTCTCCCTCCCCCTTGGAGAACTGACATACATCAATGCCTACGTTTAAGGCACACAACATGGTTCGATTTATGTATATTGTGAAAGTACCATAGGTTCAGCTAACATCTTACAGATACGATAGAAAAAATATGGAAAAAATTCTCCTTGTGATGAGAACTCTTAGGATTTACTCTTAACATTCCCATAGATTATACAGCGGTGTTAGCTCTGGTCCCGTTGCACATGACATCCCTAGCACTTATCTTATAACTGAAGTTTGGACCTCTTGACCACCTTCCTCCAATTCCCCCTTCCTCCATGCTCCACCTCTATCTAGTAGCCACAAGTCTGATAGATTTTTCTAGAACTTCGGTTTTGTGATTCCACGTACAAAAGAGATCATACAATATTTGATTTATTTAGCAAAATGCCTTCGAGGTCCATCCACATTGTTGCCAATGGTTGGATTGCCTCATTTTCTCTATGGCTGGATAATATCCCACTGTGTCTTCGTGGATCTTGACGCCCACATGCCACCTGTCCAGGTGCTAGCTGGAGACCTGAGTTTTTACTAGGTGTACATGGACTTGATTACAAGTAGCACCTTGGCGATGGTCGGACTCTGGATGTGGCAAACACACGCATGCCTATTTCTTACAGTCCCCGATTACGTCCCCGAGTACATGTAGCCAGTAATTCTGCCGAAGGGAACAACAGGGGGCCCATTTCTGTGATGTGGGGAGTCTCCATTTCAGGACGGTTCTGAAAGTGGGTTAAAGAAATGGACTTCCAGTGAATACAGTTTCAGGAAGTAATTACTTAATGGTTTGAGGTCTTTAGAGAATCATAGGCATGTGCCTCAGACTTCAGAGCAGGGGGTACCCAATGTCCCATCTGTTACTTAATGACAGAGACCCTGCTGCTGTCAAAAGGCAAAGCTCCAAAACATGCCTATTTTTAGAGTTCAAGGAAGAATGCTGCTTTACCCCCGCGGTACAGTGAACAGTGAAGAACTTAAGGGCGGACTGCTCTGCCATCACATTGTTTCTGCATTAACTTCAACATTTATCCATGGAATGCCACATTGCACCAAACACCGTGCTGGGTGTTAGAGATCCAGAGATAAATAATGCAATGCAGCCTCTCCTTGTAGCAGTCAGCTCTGGCTATATGACGAACACCCCAAAACTTAGTGGCTTAGGACAAAAACCGTGGTTTTCAGTGCTCTGGGGGCAGCTGGCCAGTTTTTCAGAGCTGACTGTCTGTGGCCAGGTAGGCGGCTGCCGGTGTCAGGGGTTCTCCGCTGTGGGGGAGGGGGGCTCATGCTTTTAGTAGGCTAGCCTCGACTTACTCACGCAGTGGTTAGGCAGATTCCAAGGCAACGCATGGAAGCCTGCTGGGCCTCTTGAGGACTGGGCTCTGAGCTGACATGATGTCCATTTAGCCATTCTATTGGTTAAATCAAGTCCAAGGTCAGGTCAGATTCTGGGAGGGTGGGGGCTGGTAGGGGGAAGAGAATACCTCCTGACGGTCATTGCTAAGGGATTTGGAAACGGGGGAATAATGGTGGCTCATTTTTGCAGATGGTCTAGCTCAGTGCTCTTTGGTCTGGTCAGAGAAGAGAAATTAAGTGCTAATAAGTGCTATTTAGAAGTCCCTCCCTTCACCCCCAACCTTGGTCTATCTCTAACAGTTTATATTTCACAGCACAGAAATCTAGTGACTCTAGTTAAACCACTGAGTCAAATGTCTGGTGCAACGCTAATATTGTACATTTCTACTTTTTAACCTATAAGGCAGTTGGAGTGATGCAAAAATATCAACCACCAAGCTGTTGGTCCTAGGGCACAGCTGGTAATGTATCTGAAAGGCAGACCTGTAATGACATAATCAACATTCAAATTGTGCCTAGGTTTCGTTGAAGCACATGGTATGTCCGCATACGTACGTACATTTCTTTAGCTGGAGACAGAAAATCATTTTGTTAAAATGAAGGACTTGAAACCAATGAAAATAAGCCAGAGCCGTGGCTAGAAAAGAGGATTTAACTGAGGGGCTTCTTTTTGACTCTGGAAATAAACCCCTGTGAAGGGATGTGCTAGCGGTGCCAACACCAGATGCGCCTCTTCAAATCCATTACACGTGCTCATTGCGGGACACGTGTCCTCCAGGCCCCCGTGGAGAACGGAGAAAGCCCTACGTGAGTGGTCCTCAAGCTTCAGTGTGTCCAAGAATCACCTGGCAGGGTGGGAGACGATTCTTATTAATACTCTACCCCTCATATCCTCCTAATTCTTCCAGGTAACTTTCACAGGCGGTAAGGCTTACACTTGGGAGCTCACTGAATTTATCTTAGAGAAGTTTTAGTTCCAGAAACAAAGCTCTTAAAGATGAGAGAGAGAGAGAAAGAGCGCGTGCAGACACATACACACACACACACACACACACACACACGCAGGAGGGAGAGGGAGAAGCAAGCTCCCCACCGAGCTGGGACCCTGAACACGGGCTCCATCCCAGGACCCTGGGACCATGACCTGAAGGCAGATGCCCAACAGACTGAGCCATCCAGGTGCCCCCAGAAACAAAACTTTTAAAAAGGAATTAGGACTGTCAAACTTTTTTCTTATCAGGCAGAAAGGATCAACCCTTTACGAACTTAACTTTTTCACATAAACTTATGGAGGACCTGAGGTATAGAAAAGCAGTAACTCACTAACCAAGGACCAAAATGCCTTAAAAAAAAAAAATCCAATTTATCACAAAGTGGAGCGACTGCAGCTGTGATTCGTGGATGGGCCCAGCGCTTTTGTTTGAATGTCCTCTAGGTTTGTAGATCTGTGAAACAGGGGGGTACAAAGAGAATTTGAGTCCACCTAGCTATACTCCATTCTGTGGACAAAGGAGCTGAAGTAAAGGGGCTTCTCTAAAGTGGCAGAGATGGGACTAAAACCCAGGTCCTTCTGATTCTTTTAAAAATGGTTAGTGTTCTCCAAAACGGAGAGTCTGTAGTACTCAGTCTACTATGAGCTCTTTGGTGCTGGTTCCCTCATGAGGCAGCCAGGCTGGTGGTGGAAGAGAAGACCCCCACCCCCAGCACTGTCTTAGGGCCCCTTTCTGACAGCAGTGCCCCAGACTGGAGTCAGGAGACCTGGCGCTGGGTTCCTTAGCCCCAGCCAGGACGCTGGATGCCCCGCCACACTGGGGACTCTGTCTGGGGGTACATGTGCTAGGGTCACCCTGCCAGCCTCCCTCTATTCTGGGTTCTGAGAGGAGGCAAGACACACCTTCCTGCAAGATCTTCATACCTGCTTAGAGTCTGTGGGTGCTGCCTACGCTTCCACGTTCCTCCTCTTTCCCCACGTGAGGCATCGCTAACCCATTATGACTGTTACTCCAGCAGAGCCAAAGCCTGGTTTCAGAGTGTTTCTCAGGATAACTCTGTAGGCAGCCACTTTGGATCATTCAGGCCGGGAGAGAGGAGATCTGCTTGCGATCCTGCTTCTGAGTGATTGTGTAGAAGAGTAATTCTGAAATTGACATCCCAGGGAGTAGGGATGTCAATTACAAGTCCCCGGGGAGGAAAAGAGCAGAGTCAGGGTTACTGAAGAACAAGGCTGTTGCTCAGGTTCCCTGGAGCAGCCCAGGTACAAGCTGCTGGCCTGGCGGAGGGTGGGGGGCATTCGGGGTCCTTCTCATCCCATCTCCTCTGGTAACAAAGACCCAAGATGACCAGCTGGGCCCGTGGGTTCAGTTCGCAGCTACAGAACAGAGTGACCCCACTGAATGGGGATCACACTGATGTTCTTGGCTTCCCTGGTGTGATTCTCAGCCAGTTGTGCTAGCTTGTGACCAACAGAGAAAGTAAAGGCTTGTGAAAGTAGAGTCCAAAGACCAGCACATTGGCCTCCCTGGGAGCTTGTTGGAAACTAGAATCTCCTGTCTCTTTCCAGACCTACTGAAACACCAATTGAAACTAACGGGTTAGCAAGTCATACAGGTGATTTACATGCACAGGAGAGGGAAATGCACTGGCTTAGAAAAATCACCACATAGCACAAGGGAAGTTCAGACTGGTTATTGTTTTAATGGTCAGCTGTGTGCCTAGAAATGTGAGCTCCTTGAGAGACGACTGGTCCAGTCTTTAAAGGGAGCTCCGTGGGTGCAAAAAGGCACCAGGAAGAGCATAAACTGGCTTTGCGATCCACGGTGTTCTGGAAAGAAAAACTTGTTTTTGTTCAGCCTTTTTCTTCCTCCACTATGAATCCTTTAATGTTGCTCTTCGCTGTTTGGGTCCTAATATTCAGCTTTCACAGTTACTTCCAACCCTCGTGGTGGCTCGATTACCTGCCTCTCCACTACCTTCCTGTTGGCTCAGGGTTTTGATGGAGGCCCCGATTTTGCAGGGTACACAGATATGGCGTTTCTCTACCTCCACTGGTGATGATCTGCTGATCACATTTAAAAAGACCCAGAATCTTAGGCAATTCAAAAGGCAAAGAAGGTTTGGAGCAGATTTGCATAGTGGATCCTATCTGTTGACAAGTGAAGACACCAAACTTACTTGATTGGTACCTGAATTTGGAGTCCTTCACCTGTACTGGAACCTACTGAATAGCCCCTTTGGGCTGGGACCCTCATCTAAGCAGACACTGAATGGCCAAGTGACAGGTGCCAACTATGTTAAACCAGGTGGCCTGCCCTGTAGTCTTTCCTTGGCATAAAGCTTGCTTCTGAGACTGCCAACTTAGAAGACTGCTTTGCCCAGCACCCAGCCCATTCCTGAAGTAATGGCTAAGATTGCTATAATCCCTATGTTCATTGCCACGGGTCAGCCTCCATGGTGTAACCATTTGACCATGTCCTCTTAATATTCAGGAAAATGAAGATTATAAGAAACAAGCCAGGGGGTCTCCAAAATCTGTCAAATGGTGAAGAGATTAAATGCTAAGATGTTCCATATGCCTTCACTGTCCTCATTCAGGACATTAGTTGGTGGCACAGGACATCTCCCAGCTGCCATCTCTGGCTACTGCTGGCTGCCAACATTTGGAGAAGGTAGGCCTCTTTAAATCTGAATAATTGAGTCAGGATTAATTTGATTTCCTTAACGGAGACACTTAAGAATCTGTCACAATTTCCATTAAGAAAAGATTAATGAGTACTATGATTAATTGCTAGTTATACCAATGCTCCGGTATTTCTTTCGTCTGGGTTATTTGGGTGAAGATATCCATTCCTCCACTGTGCAACATATTAGCCACCAACCACATGTGGCCACTTTGAGTGAAACGAGATGTACTCTGTTGTTGTACCATCCACGTTTCACCTGCGCAATAGCCAGAAGTGACTAGCAGCTACGGATAAAGGACATTTCCACCCCCGGGGAAAGTTCTTTTAGACAATGCTGACAATAGTACAGAATTTAGAACATGGCTGAGTCTTCCGAAGCTCATGTCTCTTAAGTAGCTGAAGGACCTTGGGCAAGTCATTTGACTTCCCAAAGGGCTGTTCCTACATTAATACCACTTGCCCCATAGGGTAAGCTGTGAGGATTAGGAGCGACGGTCCTTCTGAGACGGCTGGTGTAAGTGCTCCGTGTCCTCCTTCCCTCTCTCCCTTTGCCCCTAGATCACCTGCATCCCTGGGAGCCTGGTCTGAGCTTTGCTGGCCATGCTCCGTGTCCTCCTTCCCTCTCTCCCTTTGCCCCTAGATCACCTGCATCCCTGGGAGCCTGGTCTGAGCTTTGCTGTCTGGCCAGGAGCTGAGAGCATTGCCCTTCCCTCACTAGTAGGCAGGGGGCAATGGGGAGGTCCTGAGGCTGTGATGGGACGCCTGCCCAGGCAGGCTAAGGGAGCATCCGGGAAGGGAGGAGTTTGGTTTTATTTTGCACACTCTGCTTTAGATATTTCTCCTCCCTGCCTTCAGTTGCTGCCTGCAACCGACGTGGGGGAGGGGCACACAATCAGTAACATTTGTTCCTGAAGACAGACACCTAAGTTTCAAATGAACGCTTATATTGCCTTGGTTCCTGAGTCTAAGGAGCATCAGAAGCAGCTGGGAGGCATGTGAAAACAGTTTGCTGCCCCCACCTCGGGGGTTCCTGGGAACGTGCGCTCGAGTTCGTACGTGCTGCCCGCCTGCAGGTGCCTGGAGTCAGGAAGCCAGGGCGCCGTCAGCAGCAAAGAGGGAATCACCTGGATGCTTGGTTACACAGGGAAGGTCCACAGGCACACCCCTGAGGGCGTAAGAGTTCTGTGTAACATTGTAACAACTGTGAGTTTATTCTCGAGGATTAGTAAACACCTCTTCTAGATCAGAGGACCAGCTCAAAACCAACTGCCGCATGTGATTTTAAGTCCGGCTTTTGCAGTGACAAGGACATCACCAGACCGTTCCCAGAACTGGCAACTTTTTTTTTTAAGATTTTTTATTTATTTATTCGACAGAGATAGAGACAGCCAGCGAGAGCGGGAACACAAGCAGGGGGAGTGGGAGAGGAAGCAGCAGGCTCATAGTGGAGGAGCCTGATGTGGGGCTCGATCCCATAACGCCGGGATCACGCCCTGAGCCGAAGACAGACGCTTAACCGCTGTGCCACCCAGGCGCCCCCTGGCAATGTTTTAACCTCGGTTGTAGTGTTTCCCTAACTGGGTTCTGTGGGCATCTAGGAGTCCAGGAATCCTCATGTTTAAAACAGAGTCCCAGAAAATGCAAGGTCTTAGCAGGGATTTTCTACAGAGAGCTTTTGGCATTTTTGAGTGGAATGATTTTTTCCCCCCTGTGCATGACTTTCCCCCTCACTTTGCAGGACATTTAGCGTTGTCGGGTCCGGGTGGTGCTCCAGAGTCACGGTACAACCCCAAGGCATTTGCACACATTTTCAAATCCCCTGCGGGGCTGGGGGTGGGAAGGGGTGGGAAAGGGGGGGATTAGTCCTGATAGCTTTTGGGTGAGAACCATGGAGAGCCCGAAGACCATCAGGCCTGCCTTAAGACAGCTCAGCCTTTGCTCTTTCTGGGGGAGCTACTGGCGGCAGCTGGCTCCTGAGGGCTCTTGGGGGGAGGGACTTATTCTGTTAATTCTAGGCCACCTGGTAGGACGCGAAGATCGCCCGTCTTCAGGACTCTTTCAGTGGGGCCATCTTCTGTTTTGCCTGAAGAAGGCAGCAACACCAGGACCTTCCTAGTTGCATTTTAAAGATTTGAGAGAGCGAGCGAGAAAGAGAGAAAGAGAGCTCGCGCGCGCAGGCAAGCCCGAGCAGAGGAAGGAGAAGCGGACTTCCCGCTGAGCAGGGAGCCTGAGGCGGGGCTCAATCCCCGGACCCTGAGATCACGACCTGAGCCCAAGGCAAATGCTGAACTGATGGAGCCACCCACGCGCCCCTTTTCTGGTTGCATTTTAAATGTGCGAGGGGGTAGCCAACCTAGCCTCTCTATTCCCTCCACCTTGCTTCCCACCTTACCCCTTTTTATTTTTTGGCAGTTACCCTGAGAGATTTTCAGAGTGCCCCTGCTGCCCTGGCGGCTGAGGGCCTGGAATGACTCCCGGCGAGCCGCAGTAGCGGTGGCCGGAGCCCTGGCTGCTCTTCTGGGGTGGTGTGGAAGGCGCGCCCCTCCCCCAGCAGCCTGGGCGTCTGGCAACTCTCAGCGGCTTGGAAAGCCTGGGTCTGCCGCCCTCCTAGCAGGCTTTTACCCCACGTTTCCCCTCTGTCTTCCTGCCCCCAAGTGCTGCTTCTTAGATGCCAAGTCAGTCTCTTGTTTTTAGAGGAGTTCCTGCTACACTCTGGCAGAGGTCAAAGCGGGGGACAGGAAGATTGTAGTTGCCCCTGTCGCCACTCCAACAAGAGGAAAAATGTAGGAAAAAAAGGTCAGGCAAAAGTCTGAGGAGGGGAGATGGTGCTTTTTGGCTGCTCAAGCCCCACCCCCTGCAGAATTCTGAAGGGGACACAGGAAGGGGGTCCCCCTTGGCTCCCTAGAATAGCTCAGAATCTTTGGATTTAATGTAGCCTTAGAACAAGAACATTTCCCCGTTTTCCCAGAAAGGCCCTAAAGCTTGGCCTACTCCTTTCTAGAAGTCAGCTTTTCTTAGTTGTCTCCGGGACCGCCTGGCCCGCGCACGCGCGCTCCAGCTCCGCCGCCTGCCCCCGGCCGCCCGTTTACCCTTTTGCTGCGGAACAGGCCGCGCCTGCGCGGTCCGTGGTGGCTCCTGGAGCTCACCAGGCTGCACTGCCCTCCGAAGCTCCTGGAGGTCGCTCCGGGGTGCTCCCAGGAGGCCCGGCCGTTTGGGGCCCTCATACTGTACCTCTGTCCTTCCACGACCCCAGGTCCTGGAGGGGACTCTGGGACACACGATGTGACGCACCCAGGACCCAAGATCTCAGACAGCACCGCTCACTGCAGAAAAAACTCATCATCCTGGATGCTAAAATGGGCTTAGGGCAGCCCCGGAGTCCGATGGATGTCCCAGCGGGGGAGAAGGCCATCAGCAGTGGGAAAATATTCGTACCCAAACCTGGGGGTTGTAGCAGAAGTGGCCTGGCCTTGAGAGTGCAGGGAGCTGATGGCCAAAGTCTGTGTCAGGCACAGTTATCCAGCTGGAGGCACGGGGAAGCGTGCGGGGGGTGGGGGAAGGAGGCCAAATCGTCTTAGGCAGCCCCCACCCCCAGGCCGACCGCCTTCTCCCTCCGCCATTTTACTTCTATGGCCCCTGCTCGCGCAGGCGTCTTCTGCTTCCTCTTCATTCCCCCCAGAACGTTCCTCCTTTCCCAGTGAGGTGCAAATGACTGATGACAGCAGAGGGATAGTGCCTCAGAGCTTTCTCCCAATCACCCTCTCCAGATAATTGTTTATGATGGAAAATTCCAGTCATATAAAAACAGAATACTATAACGAATCCCCGTATAGCCATCACCCAGCCTCAACAATGATCAACTCAGAGCCAGTGCAGTTTCTTCTCTGCCCCCCAAACCCTCCACCCCCAGGGGCATTGTGAAGCAAATCCCAGGCATCATTTCTTTTCAGTATAGGCAGGACTTTCTTGACGATCTGACCACGTCACACGTGGGTGAAGAGTCTCCGGTGGCCTGAGAGAGTGCAGGCAGCCTGGGGGGTTGGACAAGGCTCTGTGCAATCTGCTGCCACCCACCTTTTCAGCTTCCATCGGTCCATCATTTAGCAGAGCCCACCTACTCTTCTAGCCACGCCAAATATTGTTTTCCCAAATATTGTTTTTCTCATCTGTCATTTGGTACAAGCTCCTCTTGTTAGACTTACGACCCCACCCCCACCCCCAACACACACACACACACACACACACACACACACACACACACACACACACTTTGGGGCTTTTCTCTGTAGTTTTCTCTGAATTCTGAGATGGAGTTGACCAGGGCCCCCTCTGGGCTCCAGTGGCTCGTCGACACCTGTTTACAGCACTTATCAAACAGAGGGATATTGCTTACCCTCAAATACACACTGTCGTGGGGGTGTTCCAAATAAATACGAATGGATTTAACCACATAAAACAACTCTCATGAGCTTATAGTGGGAAAGTGGGGCACGGAGAGGCTTAGGTCCCCCAGCTGGTAAGTGGCAGCTTATTCTAGTACAAGTCCTGTATTTGTCACATACTTGTGGCCCTCTACAAGCCACAAAGTCTTTGAGAGCAGGGGCTGGGGCTTATCTCCTTGGGTCTCCAGTGCTCATGCCTGTATCTGGCACATTTTGGGCCTGAGCACCTATCGTTGAATGCATGAAGGAGTATAAGGCACTCTTCCTAGTCATTTGGAGAAACTCCAAGGCACGACGCCTCCTAGAGGCAGTTATCATTTCCACAGGATCGAGGTCTCAGGCTAAACAGTATTCCCCATCTTTTTTCCACCCACCACCACTGTGGGTTATGGTGCACCCCCTTGAGGGAGGGCTCCCTATGGTTCTCACCTGAAAGAGCATGCTTTGGCGGGGGTGGAGGGCAACTGAATGCGGACTGGTTTTACGGGTGGAATTTGAAGAAGCTGCAGGTGTTTTGGATATGCCCTTCGGGCCCAGCGTCTTGGTTGAGAAGCACTGAGCTGGAGAGAGAAGGCACCAAGACAAAATTCCAGGCAACAGTCAAGGATGGGGGGGCAACTTGAGGATCTTGGGGACAGGGTCTTTCTGCCATTTTTCTCCCTCCTCCCAGGCTCTTCTAAAGGCCACTCCCAACCTAGGAATGGTTGACCTAGGCCAACGGGAGTGACGAGCATTACTTTTCTTGCAGAACACATTTTTTCCTTTTCCCCTTAAGTCTAGTGGAACTATTATGGGGATTGATTGCACATTTGAGCGAATTCCTGCGAGGAGACAGGAAAGCGTGAATGTTTACAGCCTCCTCTGACCTGATTCTATTTCAAGGACACGGGTCATTAGCTGCTGGCAGCGGACAGAGCTGTATGCATACCTTCCAACTGTTTTGTAACCACAGTTGGACAAAACTTTTTTTTTTTTTGGTCCCTGAGGTGTTGTTATTATTTACTGGAAATTCTATTATCAAATCCCAGCAGCAAAAACCTTCCTTTTCTTTCTACGCAGTTCTCACTAATTAGAAGCTGTCATTATTCACTGTCTGGCTATAACCTAACTAATGACCTAGCTTAAGTCTTTGAAATGGGAAGACTTCTTATCACGGTTCTCTAGCAAAGACTACAAAAAATAAAAACCAGACCTTAATATCCAGTTGGACGGCTTACTAGTGTGACCTCAGGAAAGTAGCACTGCCTTTGTAGCTCTCATTTTCCTCCTTTATTGGTTGGGCTAGAATGTGACAATTAGGTTTTTTTCTTCCATTTCAGAACTGATGGGTAGTGGCTGCCTGGAATGCTCGGCTGGAAAGTGTAGTGGGAAATGGCGCTGTGATTGATTGTTGATGTCTGCTGAGGGCCAGGGAGCATAAGTGGCATAATTCACCAAGTGTTTGCCAACTCTGGGTTTGCAAGGTCCTAGGGCTGTCCCTGTAGAGATATACAGAATGTACTTAATGTATGAGCTGGCCTTAGAGGCAAGACTGACCAAGCAGGGGGTTCATGTTTCAGTGTGTTATTCGTAGATATAGTCCCCAAAGCCTCCAAAAGATGTGGAAATCCTGAGAGCTTTGGTGCAGCCCAGAATTTTTTATGTCCTGGATGAGCCTGACACCTAGAAAGAGAATTCCTCCTGGTATACTGTTGGTAGGCTTTTAGATCCCCAGGGCCTGGGCACATTGCTGAGTGAGGGTAGGTGGGGGGCTCAGCTCAGGGGCATCCCAGGAAGAGAAGGACTTTCTGTTGTGTGTGGTGTTAGAGTACTGAGACAGACAATTAGGATTCCCGTAATCTGTAAGATTAGGAAGGGTCCAGATAGCCCTCTAAAGGACACACTTAAGACATCTTCTCAGTCTTAGAGAGGTTCTAGAACTTGTTCAAAGTCACGTGGGATGGGGAAGAGGGAGCTGACCTATACTAAAAGCCTCCTATGACCCAGGCACTTCATGGAGTAAGAACTCATCCTTTCCAACGAGCTTGGTGGGAGGTGGGTAGTAGAAATACAGTAGTATTGTTTCTTTTTTTTTTTTTTTTAAGATTTTATTTATTCAACAGAGATAGAGACAGCCAGCGAGAGAGGAAACACAAGCAGGGGGAGTGGGAGAGGAAGAAGCAGGCTCATAGCAGAGGAGCCTGATGTGGGGCTCGATCCCATAACGCCGGGATCACGCCCTGAGCCGAAGGCAGACGCTTAACGCTGTGCCACCCAGGCGCCCCAGTAGTATTGTTTCATAGACAAGGAACCGGCGATGCAGAGTCATTGAGTAACCTGCAGGCAGGAGCGGGTGGGTCAAAGTCAGTCTTTCTGACAGCTCTGGGCTCTGATCGCTGCATACTTCATGTCAAGACTTCTGGGTGTTTGGTAATGGTCAATGCCTTTGGACCCCAGGATCTCCGTATTTGTGACAAGGGAGTTTTTTTTTTTTTTTTTTTAAACCAAACATTAATTATATGGGTGTTTGTGGGCCAATGGCTAACCTAAATAGTTGCAAAGGCAATTGTTTTCATAACTTTAAATTTTTACAAATATAATTCGATAAAATTTAATAAAAATTACTTGTGTGACATATTTTCCTTTAATACTTTATGTTAATCAAATGCATACCATAATAGATTTGATAGTTGTTCAAACAGAGAGTTCTCGGGATTTTGGTATTACACAACTTTAAGCTGAGACTACACTCAGAAACAAGTTTAAAAAATGGTATTACAAAAGCATGGGGGTAGTTAAAAAAAAAAAAAAGGAAAGAAAAAAACAACAACCCCAAAACAGCAACAATTAAAAACCCATGCAGGGTTGCTGTGCTGTGGGAAATCACGTGTTTTCACTGCCATAAATCTTTACTGAGGCCAAACCTAAAAACTAGTCCTAGAAGGTGAAGGCATTCTGGAAAAAATACAGCAATTCCAATGTACTATGGTTTTTTCTTTAGCAACATAACCTCCAAAGAGTACAATCTATTCTAGAATTGCAAGTAAAAAATTGATGGAAAACTTAAATATTCTTGGTGAAATTTAGATCTGTAAAATTGTACCAATAAAAACTGGGTTCAATCAAAATACCAGAGAAGATTCTGTTAAAAAACAACATTTAATCAAGTAAATTTAAAGATCAGATTGGCTTTATTAAACAATTCAGGGATCATGCAACATGCCTTCTAGCAAGTAAGGGGAGCTCCACTGGGCTAAATAAGAGAAAGGTTTTAAAGGCAGAGAGGGGCGCCTGGGTGGCACAGCGGTTAAGCGTCTGCCTTCCGCTCAGGGCGTGATCCCGGCGTTGTGGGATTGAGCCCCACATCAAGCTCTTCCGCTATGAGCCTGCTTCTTCCTCTCCCACTCCCCCTGCTTGTGTTCCCTCTCTCGCTGGCTGTCTCTGTCTCTGTCGAATAAATAAATAAAATCTTTAAAAAAAAAAATAAAGGCAGAGAGCGGGCATTTAAAAAAAAAAGTTATTGGCAAGGAATGCATTGTTTAGACAAGGTTGCCCTCTTAGGGGCGGTGGAAAGGGTCTATCAGTAAATTTCCTAGTATTGGCCAGGAAATTCCATGTTGACTGGCTAAATATTACATTTCTGAAGGGTTGAAACTGCAGTTAGGTTAGGTATTAAGTCTTGGTTTAATGATTTAGGGCCTAAACCAAAATGATGCTATTTTGGGCTTATGGTTTTCTTTTTTAACAATTCCCAATAAATATTCGCAATAGCAACTGTGGTGGGTAAAAATTTTGATACGGATACAAAACAAAACTTAGTTGATGAGTTGAGCTTCTATTTTATTTTATTATATTTTAAAGATTTATTTACTTATTTTAGAAAGAGAGGAGCGAGTGAGTGTGGGGGTGGGGGAGAGGGGCAGAGGGAGAGAGAATCCTGAAGCAGATTCCCTGCTGAGCAGGGAGCTGATGTGGGGCTCGATTTCAGGACCCTGAAATCATGACCTGAGCCTAAATCAAGAGTCGGATGCTTAACTGACTAAGCCACTCAGGTGCCCCCCATTCTAAAATTAATTCAGCAATGTCTCTATGAAAATTTCAATAAAATAAAAATGGTTAAAAATTGTTCTCTATAGACAATTGATCAAAGATTTAAACCAACCTAATGAGAGTTGCCTGAAATCAGCACTGGTGAAATTAGCATTAATCTCATCGTGACAAAAATATTTACATTCTCAAACATAGATCAAAAATACCATCGGGGCCGTAAACATCACTGCGTTGAATGTAGCGCTAAAATGTCTGTGTCTTTTCCCTACATATAAAGCAGTTTCTAAATCCTCATCTCTGAGAAGTGGGATTCATTTTGGAAGGAAGATGAGAGCAAGCATGGATTTTCAGTTTTCCTTAAAGTTGACTGTTTGCCCTCAGCCCATCAGCTATGCTGATGGAGAAAAAGACCTTTAAATCTTCCTCTGGGGAGAAACCCAGCTATGAGGACAATGCCAGCGGATGTTCATCAAAGAGGCACCTCGGAGCATGGTTTTGGGGATGTGGTATTCCGTGGTTGTGGCTTGCAGAAATCCCTTCCAGAGAACGGCCAAGGTTTGCCCAGGGAGAGACCCAGAGACACAAGAGAGGCAGTCCCCTTAAAGCCAGATTGTATGTGGTAAAATGCCCATCCATGTGGAATGGGCTGAAGGAAGAGTCCCAAAATTTAGCTTCAGTAGTTTCTCTTCACATGGAGACCATTTAAAAATTGAGGCCAAAGGGACTTCTCTGCTTGAATTTTTACATCTGCACTGTTGTGGGTGGGGGATAGGAGGTGTGTGTGTGTGTGTGTGTGTGTGTGTGTGTGTGTGTGTGTGTGACAGAGAGAGAGAGAGCGAGAGAGCGCGCGCACAGGTGAAAAGGCAACATTGGCTGAAGTGCAGCCACCTTGACCTTGCAGACTGAATTCTACTTGACAGAACTGTAGTGGCTCGAAAGCAGGGGCGATTTTGTCCCCCGCTTCCACCCCTGACCCCCCCCGGGTATGTTTGCCAATGTCTGGAGACATTTTTTGGTTTGTTGAAACTTGTCCCTAATGGGTAAAAGCCAGAGCTACTGCCAAACACCCTATAATACGTAGGACAGCACCTACCAACAAATAATTTCCCAGTCTCCAATGTCCATGGTGCCAAGGTCGAGAAATCCTACAACGGAGACCCCAAACTCAGTCAGGTGCAGCTGGGTGCATGCACTTTCTTACGGAGAAGTGTCAGTTTAGGAAGCCAGAAGACGCCCAGCACTTGCCTGACTTCGGTGTTTTCACCCCGCCTAATGGCCCGTGTGGTCCCTAATTGTGAGTGCTGGGACTTGGGTAATTATGTAGCTCATGGAAGAAGGTAAAAAGTGATCCTTACGAGCTCAGATTTGGGTAACAGAACGACTCAGATTTAGTCGAATATTTTGACACTGTGTGACCTTGGGCATGTTACCGAACCACTCTGGGCCTCACACTTCTATTTATAAAATGGGAATAAAGTGGTTCCCAACCTCAGCGAGTTGTTATGAAGATTAAATGAAATGTATACAAAGTATTTAGCATTAAAGTGCACGCACATAGTTGTCAATAAAGTGTTTGGATTTGTGGTCAGAACAGGTAAGAAAGTTAACAGAATGAAGAATCCAACCAAGCAATAAGGAGAGGAGCTGACTGCAGTCCAGAGGTATAGAGAAACCGGCTGTAACTCAGGTGGGGCTACAAAAGTCATCATTCAAATGAGGAGACCAAACTTGGAAAGAGATTTCAAGTTAAAAAAAGGAATGGATTGCAAAATTAACCCCCAGCCAGGAGGCTTGGGCTGGGTGAGGAAGGGGCTCTCCGCGGATAGGAAACGGACTTTGACTCAGTCTGAGTGCCACGTGACGGCTGCTGGCGTCAGGAGTCATCTTGTATGTAGCGGTCCTGTCTCGCGTTCTGGGGTCCATCCTCTAAACGATAAATAGCGGTACTGCGACGCATGCTCAGTCACCTCGTCCTGCCAGAGATGGTACGTCTGCTCGTTAGGCGGCAAGGTGATATTGAAATATAGAGATAATAAGGTAAATCAAATTGATAGCATTAATATTTTGGTGTGGCTTAGGAATAAGTTTCATAATCACTGGGATGTTTTGTGTGCATTTGTGTTTTAAGATACTTTATTTTTTTTTTTAAAGATTTTATTTATTTATTTGACAGAGAGACAGCCAGCGAGAGAGGGAACACAAGCAGGGGGAGTGGGAGAGGAAGAAGCAGGCTCATAGCAGAGGAGCCTGATGTGGGGCTCGATCCCATAACGCCGGGATCACGCCCTGAGCCGAAGTCAGAGGCTTAACCGCTGTGCCACCCAGGTGCCCCTAAGATACTTTAAATAAATCTGGCATATCAGGTCATCAGATTAAAATTTGACATGTGTAATTTGTATTAGACTCATATTCATTTTAAAGGTATAGTAGACTTTTATTGTTTGTAAATAGTATTTAAATGTAGGAGAAAATCTGGCTTATAATATTTTATTTGTTTGATGATTAATAAGAATTATCAAGTGTATAGGGAAGATTTTGTTTTTTAGGTTTGTGAGTCTGTCAGGCTTTTGGAGTATTTCAGAAAATTAGGTATGCTAACTGTGAAAAATTTAAAAAGTGCCCAAGGGAATTTAATTCATAAGTGAGGTTAACCATTTAGAATTTAATCTTTTAAACTTATCAGTTACTTGAGTATAATCAAAGAAAACAGTGACTGTGAATTCTTATTTTTATATAAAATATTAAATTTATAACAAGCCCTCTAAATTGAACTTAAAGGCTTAGGAAACACTAGGCTTTTAAATTTCCAAGTTCAATACATTTAATTAATAAAAATCCAATAGTTTGTATAGTCCTTTTAATGTATGAGGTCCGTCAGACATTTAAAAGCTCAAATGACATTAGTAAGCATTCAATAAGTGGTAGTTGTAATGAACAGTAAGTTTGCTTGTCTTTTTGTTACTTTGAATCCCTGCAATGAAACCTTTATGACTGTGTGTCTATTTCTTGAGACCCTGAGGGTCCTGATTAGCTGAAGGTAAGGATTATTCCCAAAACAAAACAACGTTGGTTGTTTTTTTTTTTTTTTGAGTCAATAATTTTATTACTATCATTTTTCACACCGAGGAGACTTAGTTACATAAAGTGATATTCTATGAGTTGATTACCAGTAGTAGAAGCACAAAGGTGTGGCAAGTGTAACAGGAACACAGTGAAGAAACTAACGCCCTTTATCAAATGAAGTTCATGTGACAGAAACACATTACTGCAAACAGCCTATGTACAAATAAATAGAGCTTTCAGTCTATGTACAGACATAGTCACAGAGAATAAACTGACGCAAAATCTCCATATATCTGTCATCCGGTGAAAACTGCGCGTAATAAACAAAACACACAGAAAATGACAAAAATAATTTGGAAGTGCCTCAGTTGGATTCGTGTTGGGGGTAAAGATAGGGGTTAAAACGCTTCTTTACAATGGAGGCGAACAAAGGAAGTGTCAGATGACATCTATCCCTAAAAAGATCCTTTACAAAAATGGCATTCTGAGATTTTTAATGTAACGTATCCAAAAAAGAGTTTATTTGTTCTCGGGCAAATGGCTACATTGGGGTCAGTGTCGACCACATTTCTCTGTTTTACCAACACGCATAGAACAAAAATATAATTTCTCTTTCCTCTAGGGCTAGCAGCAACTGCATTAAATATCCAGGATGGTCGTTTTTGCTACTCCAATTTTTGATGGCTCTTTGAGCCTGCAGATTGCTTGAAGATAGAAGCTCTTGCTTCTGGAGTTTTCTGACTTGAGCAGAAGAAACATCTGGGCTAGGTGCAGGGCACAAATATGGACTTTGTGTGCAGGGTTCAACAGGGCCGTATGTCAACAGGGGCTCCCGGATAAACTCTTCAGACCACAAAACAGTCCCCAACAAGAACATCACTGGCTCTGGGTCTGGACCCTTTATCTTAGGGCAAATGGCCATTTAAGCATCAAATCGATGGGGTCATTCATTTAATATACATGTTTATTCTCTATTGATTATTTAGGTACCCAGTGAATATTTTTAGGCTATTAAGTGCTTTTTGGTCATTCTTTTGGCTTTCCCTCAAATTATACAGAAAGTTGTGGTCAAGTGAAATACTGAAGGTTTTAGTTGTGGGGACCTCTGTGTGTATAGGTAAGTAGCCTACCAGAATGGTCAGAACTTGTGTATTTTAGCAGAAAAGGAATGCATTATGAAGTGTTATTTTCTATGTCCTCCCAAGGAAGGTTTATAATGTCGGCATAAGAAATCATCAACAAATTGTATATCTATATTTGCCATTTTTATAAGGGAACTTCTTAGGCCCATCCTACATTTATATAAAAACTCAAACAAACCTTAAGTTTCCCAGGTATTTATTTGCCTAATTATCCATTTCACTCTCCATATGGGTGAACCTTGCTTTACATAACAAATGGATTCCTGAAAAATAATAAACCTATATTTAGAGAAAAACTTTCAGTACAGTATTGGAACTTGCTATGTAAAGAAACTGTGTCACAAGCTACTTTGAAGATGAAGAATGCTTTTGTGAAATGAATAATCTCTTTCATTTTCAGTGTTTTATTAAAGTACACATCTAAAATTTAGCAGGTTAGGATTGTCTAAAACAGTCATTGTATGCATTAAAAAACAGAACAGATAAACTCCAATTTACAACAAACAATACAAAACAGGAATGACTCATGACTGCTTATTGATTGACGATATTCAGAAGCCCTGAATATATGTATTATTGGTATTTTATGGCTTTAATTAAGACAATTGTCTCTTATGAAGTACTATAAAGTGCAATATTAAAAAATTAAAAACCCAAAAGGCATCCATTGTCCTTCAGTTTTATCCTGATGAAAAGAATTGGAGATTCATTTAATTAAATGCCAAGGAATTATCTATCCTTACTGCATGCATGTGATTTGATCCTTAAAATTACTTAATTCAGGGATTCAGACTTAACTCACTCCTTTGTGTGCGCATGTGACATGATTTAAAACATTAGTATTCTCTTTCGGTGAGCGGACTGTTCTAAGAACTGTCAGTCCCAAGGCCTTCGCTACTTACGGATCCATTATAAAGGGACACGCAGCCCAGCATGTGAGAATGCGGGAGCAAATTCCCATCCTTTTGGTAAGCTGGAGCCCAGTTTGCTGGGCCAGGACCCAATCTACAATCACGCAATTCCTATCCAGCCTAGCACACGAGGAAGGAAATGCACTGCGATACCAGGTGATAAGAGGAGGTCCACCCACCTCTCCTATTTCCTATTGAAGTGGAAATACGAATTCCTTTTGGTAAATCAAACACGTAGAGCATCTGAACGATCTCCAGTGGTGTCTCCCCCCCACTCTGAGTTCTTTGTGAGGTGGAATTATGGCCTTAAAAATGAAGCTCATTTGCTTGCCTCCCCGGGCCTCACGATCATGCCACAGCCCGAGTTCACACTTTTCTCCCCGGGATGAATGCCTGTTAGTGCTGACGTATCAAAAGGCCTACCGGTGCTCAGAAGGTATGTCTGTGACTCTACTCTCTTATGGTTGTGAGTTCTGTTCACATTGTACTAGCAATCAGGAGGGATTTTTTTTCCCCTAAGAAATTGCCAATTACATGAAACAGAAATTGTTGGGGGCAGGGCCCAGCATTTTTGGATATTCACATTAATGAGGAGGTGCAGAAAATGCTCATTGGACTTGCCAAGGGCAAGCAAACCAGGGACTGCTGGTAAGAACGTTGAAGCGGAGTGAGCACTGCGTCCAACTTGAACTTGAAAGCTGGAAGTGGCATTAGAAATAAACAGACTGAGACTCCAAAAGGCCGAGCCGGGAGTGGCTCATAGGAAAAATGGCTAACCAAATGCACTGGGGCAGCCTGAGAAATGCACCGGCTTCAGCTCAGTGTCTTGGAGAAGAGATACCGAGGTGATAGGGAACAGAAGATGCATGTGAATTAGCAACGAAGTGTGACTTTCTAAAAGTAAGAGCAACAGAGGGGTGCAGGAAAAGGGAGCGAGACATTAGGTTTGCGACAGTCAAGTCAGCCCTGTTCAGAACCGACGTGTGTCATGATTAGTTATAAGGTTCTATAATTTAGGAGCGACCTAAAGCATTTAACAAGGCTGAGTGGAGAAGGACTACAAAAATTAAGAGGGTTAGGAAAAAAGGACTCTGAAGTAAAACTCGAAAGATACTTTTGATGAAAACAGATAAAAGATCACATAGTGGTGTCTCCAACTGTGTCAGGGGTATGGTACATGGCAAAGAGCGCCCTGACACAGTGCTTTTATACCCCTCAAAAAGACATAGGTGGAGTCATCAACTTGTTGGGCTAGGGTTAACCTGTTGGTTGGTAATGTTAATAGCTGATGAAACCCGGTTCCGCTAGGAACACCTACGCCAGGACCCCTCTCCTATGAAAGAATTGTCCTTCTGATGAGGGTAAAAGATGGGAAGAACTGCCTTAGAGAATTAAACCTTCAGCAAACGCAATGCAGATTGCATGGCACTCTTCCAGACTTAGGTAGTTAGCTGTGTTTTCTTTTTTTAATTCTTTAAAGTTTTCCACTCTGTCAATCATTTAGTGCAAGTGCTCTGGCTTTAATGTGGTGTTTCACGCAGTCTCCCTTGTACACTCACTTGAACAGAGTTGTCTCTCCAGCTGTAATTACACGGTCATTTTTGTCTCTAAGAAACTGGCTGACTTGTGGATTCACTTTATCATTTTTAGCTCTCTCTTGCTGTTTTTAAAGGACACTTTCACCGGTCAGATGAAAGACCACTGTGGAATTCAGGTGGTTCCGAGCAAGGCTGGTCCCCTGGGGGGTGGAGAAGGCATGGAAAATGGCAGCACAGACATTGTTTGGAGGGGGGGGGGGTGTCTGGGTGGAAACAGGTGTTACTTCCATACCAAAAATGAGTGCATCTCTGCTTTCTACAGATGCCTGAATTCTCCTGGTGATCATGTGCCATAACCCCAAAGAAGTGAAAAGAAAAAACAAAAACAACTCCTCCCCCCCCCGAAAAACAAAACCCCCAAACATTGCAATATTGTAATGATAACAGAGTGGTGAGTGTTTATTGCTTTTCTTGTTTGTTACATAGTTCAAAGAATATGGAGCTGTGAAATTAACAAGGATACACAAAGAGACAGAGGCAAGGAGCTAAGCTGAAATAGTGGGGCAGGGGCACATGACCTTTTCGTCCGAAGGCCTTCTAGAGAAGGGAAGATACTTTTCTCTGGGACTTGATGCAGGTTTTTATAATTGGTTGAAAAAACCTGAAATTCGTAATTATTTTAAACTATGTGGGGATATATAGCAATGTGACACTGGTTTTCTTGGGAATTGCAGAAGTAAATAAATTTTTCCTTCCTTTTCCTTATGCTTCATTTTTCCCCACTAATTCTCTTTCAATGGCAAAACCCTTACTTACTAATTAAAGACAGTACTGTTGAGGGAGGTTTAGGAGTTGAGGATGTGTCTTTTTAAAAATATTAAGCCAGGTGTTTATGTAAGATCTGGCTTAGCAAGAATGAGCATCAGCTTCTGTATCAAGCCTTTAGGAGATAGCCAATTTCCCCAGAAATCACCCTGCGGACAGTTTCCCTTTATTTCTTCTGGAATAGAGCTGCCACTTCTAATATGGCCACTTAATTACTGGAGTGACAATGTGTCCGGGTGCAAGGAAGCATGGCATCCTTGTAATCGTGTGTGTGTGTGTGTGTGTGTGTTGGCAGGTGCAGGGAAGAAAGCATACTGAAGCTTCTGGAAATGATTCTATTCAGATCCAGCCTAGCAATCTCAGCCGAGCACTGAACGGAAGTCCCCTCTTCTCCAACCGTGTCTCTGGCCAGCCGCTCTAGCTGTTGTCATTTGCCTGGTCAGCTTTCTGTTAAGGTGGTCTGTGGTGGGGGGGGGGCTTCCCTCTATGGCTCATCACCCACCTCCCTGTTACGGAGGAGTTTTAGAGCTGTGAGCGTCGGTGGGGAGTTTGCCAACTTTCTCCTTGCCCAGGAAGGGATGTACATTAATATTATCAAATGTCTCATCAGTGAGGCAGCTGTGTTTTGCTGAAAGGCCTCCAAACCACCTGATTCATGTCTTTCCTAGAAAATAAATTATAATGGCCCTTCTCAGGTGGCACCTGTTAGAAGCCTTACAAAGCATTTTCCCTGACTATGAATCAGGGCCTGCCTCTTTTTAGAATCTTCTGGGCAAGCCTTTAGGATATTCTGCCGCATCTGCCAAACTGAAAAATAGCCGTACGCCTTGGTCTGTGCACGTGTCCTGTGGCGTCTGATCTATCCCACTGCTGGGCTTGGCTCAGGTCCTGGGAGACCACAGAGATGCCATCTCATCGCCAGCTTCAATGCTCCAGGAACTAGTCGGGTTCAGAAGGCAGCTGGACCCAGCAGGGGCATTTAGAAGGTTCTATTTGGGCATTCTCGGTTTGAGCCAGCTTGCTCTCCTGTGCGGAGGCTGCCCAGGGTGACCAGGGAGGTGACGGCAAGCAAGGCCGGCTTGGTTTGTTGTGGCTAACTGGAACCATCTGGGCACAGCTTGAAGCAAGAAGGTGGTTCTAGAACTTTTGATATTTATATACCCTGCTACAAGAAAGCAAACAATATCTGCGGTCTAAGCTTTTCTGTCGTGTCTTCTTTGCCTGTACGTCAGCACTGGGGCTATGGCTGGCCATTTCCAAGGTTGTAACTCTACTCTTGGAGTGGGAAAGCATATGGGATGGGGCGGGCTGTGTAGGGTTGTACATATGTGTGTCCAGAACAAACCTTATGAGGTCAGGAAGAGATGTTCCTTTTGGTTGGTGGTGTGTGTGACTTTTCTTTTCCTTCATTACGACAAACTTGATGTGCCCTGCTTTTGAATCCTGAAGGTGACAGGTCAGCGGGTGATGATGTAAGCGTGTGTACATACAGATCTGGTATAGGGGTATATCTATATGCATATACACAGGCATGCAGGGGAAGTGCTAGAGACGACCTGCTCAGGAAACTTCCTTATAATTATGTTAGTGATTTGAATGCTTTTCAAGATCCACTGCTGCATTCTAGGCACTGCTTTCTGGACTTGGCCTAGCCCAACACGTGACTTCACAGACGGCCTGAGGCCAGCAGGGGAAGAGGAAGGGGCCTGCACGCCAGGCAGCCAGGGAGCACGGCTGTTGTACATCCTGCTTGGCTCTCCTCAGAGGGGCGGGACTGGGCTCCTAAACCCTGCGTCCTCAGGTGCAACTTTTCCTGAATCACCACCACATTTCCTGTGAAGTGGAGCTCCCCAGACAAGTAAAATGCTCTGCGGCCTCTTGGATGGGTCTTCACTGTGAGCTGGGAATGCCTGGGAAGGAGTGCGGAGGTGGGGAAGCATCAGCAAGTGCTGGAACAAGAACGGGGCTACAGTGGGCCTCCCTCATCCTTTTTGGTTTCACGTAGTTTATCTGCAGCTGAGTTAAAGTCACCTATTCAAACCTTGCTTCAAATAACAGACCAGCCAATAATACATACTCACGCAATAACCCAGTTGGCTCCCCTTTGAGTAAAGCCCCGGGAAAACCACCAGAAGTTTTGACCAAAAGTTCACTTACCCATTCTCTTTCCTTCTAAGGAAGTAGCACAGATTCTTGCCTCAATACAACACCCTGCCCTTGATGAAGATGCCCTTCTCACACAAGTGGCTACCTGACTTTTCAGAGTTGGAGAGACTCGAAAGCTCACCTCCTGTGCGGCAGCCATCTTGCTTTCCTGTTTTCCCAGGGAGCCTCCGCTCAGAAGCGCCCTCTGCTGGCGAGTGAAGGGCACTGACGGGCACTGCCTGGTACTGCCATGCTCCGTGGAGGGAGCTGGGGTTTTGTGGAAGGAATACTGAGCTTGATCTGGGGCTGCCAGGTCGCCCTTCCTCTCTATTTAGTTGTGAGTCGTGCCTCCTGTCTTCCCGGGTTAGGAGGGATGTGCCCACAACAGAACCACAGCAGGCATCAGGGATACAATAGACTGGAGACGAGAACACATGTCGTATAGTTCCCCGTATGTGGCGTGTGCCGCCTCAGATGGAAGATGGGTACAGAATAACCGGCCACCCTCTGTTTACTTTTTCAACTGATTGGAAGGAAAGCATGACTTGGGGTATGAAGCCTCTATTTTTTCATCAATTTAGTTTGCCCCCCCCCCCATGGTTTTATTTTCTGTAGCCACAGACCTGAGAAATCATACAAGGTGTCAAACAGAATTGGGGGGAATGAATGAAATGAAAATGTCACATGAATGCTGAGCAAAATCAGATCAAAACCTTGGAGTGACTGGCTTGAGGCCAGCGTGAAGGAGTCTTCAGTGGACTCTATGCTCAAAAGAGTCCCATATGGGGTCCCGATGGAAGAAGAGTCACAGATTTTGCACGGGTTTTAACCAAATCCTGGTCCTGGCACCACTAGATGGATGACTCAGAAACCTTCCCGGGTGCGCTGAGTGTTCAAATGCCTTTCCAAACATCTCTAAGCTGCCTCAATCCAAGCAGTATTGATCAGAATCAGTTTAGTTCTATTGGTGGAATAAGGATATCTTTAGACACTGAAGCCCTTTATGAACCACATTGGAAGATGCTTTAAAGAACTACGCCCTTATATTCCCATTAGGCGGCAAGTTCCACTGAACCTCTCTACTGGATGATATTTCCTCTTACATATCGCAGGCTCTCTTGGCAGGCATTTTGATTATATGTGAGCCCTTAGCATCAAAATACACCCAAATGACAATCAGAGCTAGACTTGTCCCCCCTCTTTTTGGGTGATAATGGGACATGCATTAGAACAATATAGGTTCAGTTTATATTGTCTCGTCCTAGAAGAGCACTAATTTGGTTTGCAGTTATATTTTCTACTTGCATGCTGGGGCAATATATAAAAAAAAAAATTCAAAAAACCCCAACCCTGGTCACCTCTCCCCTGCCCCCAAAGCAATATCCACCCAGTCTGGGTTTTACCTCTGTCTGTCCCAAGTAACCACATGGGTTTTGGTCAGTGCGCCCCAGTGGGCGTGGGTGGGTAGTCTTCACCGTTTGGCTGGTGGGAATGTTTTGGAGGTCTCAGCTCAGGGTCCCTACAGACCCTCTCCACCAAGCCCTCCTTCCTGCAACATATTTCTCTAAAATATCCACCTTACCAGGCAGGATCCCAATAAGTCCAAGGTAGGCTGAAGGTCACAGCAATGATTCTATTAGTTCACCTCTTGCACTTAAGAGGTAAAGCTCAGACTGAAGGTTGATGCCCCTCTTCAAATAGGCGCTATAAATATACTAGAGCTATCCCTGAAAAGATGCATTTGTATTTATATATATATATATGTGATGATTTTATATATATATATGTATATATATATACATAAAATTTTTCTTTCTTTGTGTTCGTATACAGGTATGTATTACTCTATAGGAATGAAAGGAGAGGTATAACACAGGAACAGGCAGGGGTGTGTTCATGTGCATCTATTTATAATTTGTATATTTCGTACGTGTATATCGAGAGAGCCTCTGTCATTGTTTGCATCATTACAATGACTGTACCTCCGACCAGCGAGGAGTACCCGTCAGTGGTGAATGGAGAGAAGCCCCACGTGGGCGGTTCTTGCATGGTCTCTCGCAGGAAGCTGTTCCAGCAGGCAAGGTTGGCAGCAGCTCGTGAAATGAGTGGGGCCAGCGTAAATCCATCCATCCTCCAATCCGCCAAGGAGGGACGCTGTGAAGTGCCCATGGCTGTGTGCCAGCTGCCTCTTCTGGAGAGGTCAAGGAGCGTAGAACCCGGGGCAGGGAGGGACCATCCATGCTGTGAGTTCCAGATATGGCTTTTCCTACTAGATGGAGACAGGGCACACCAGAATTCTGTCTTCGAGGAGGACACTGACCACCAGGAACACAAAGTAGAGGCCGAACATGATGAGGCCCAGCACTTTGTTCATCCGCCATTTGCAGAGCGCAATGGAGAGGATGACGAAGAGCAGCATGATGAAGAGGAGGACGATGGCACAGAAGAGGCCATTGCTGCTGACAGCCACAGGTTGGAACCTGTGAATGATGGTGTATAGGAGCCAGGGCAGTGGGAGCCTGTGAGGGATAGACGGGGGAGGCGTCAGACATGTTGAGGAAGGCCTGTGGCATAGCGTCAGCTTCTTGGAGTCTATCATCTGAAGAGGGTGTCTGGTTAGGTTCACCATGACTTGCGTGAGGTCGGCCCAGGAAATCACATAAGGAAGTCAGGTGAACATCAAAAACCTTTATCTATTTCCTTGATTGAATTAGGGAGAAGAGAGAATTTGTTCTACGGTCGAGTAAGATCAAAGCTGTGACCACTGCAGGCGATTTTATTTATTTATTTATAATTTAAAAACATTTTTTTATTTATTTAAAGTTTGATTTATTTTGGGGGGGAGGGGCAGAGGGAGGGGGAGAGAGAGTCTTAAGCAGACTACGCACTGACTGTGGGGCTCGATCTCAGGACTCTGAGATCACGACCTGAGCCGAAACCAAGGGCCCCACACTTAACCCACTGTGCCACTCAGGTACCCCTATTTATTTATTTTTAGAGAAAGAGCGAGCACATAAGTGGGGGAGGGACAGAGAGGGAGAGGGAATCTTAAGGATGGAGCCCAGCATGGGGTTTGATTCCACGACACTGAGATCATGACCTGAGCCAAGACCAGGAGTCAGGCAACTATCCGACTGAGCCACCCTCGCACTCCAAAAGACTAGTATAACCACCGCAGGTGATTTCTGAATGTGATTGGAAATAATTGTGTGTTTCCTTCTTACGCTAAAAAAGTGAACTGGAAGATTTGTACAGGGCAGGAGAAGGAGCAGACAAATGGAGAAAAGGCGTAGAAATCAGTGGTGAAAATGGCAACATTATTTTTAGGAATGGAGAAAAGAATAGCAATGACTTAATTAACAATCTACCAGCCAGTAAAAATAAATGATACATGATATAATATAGCTGTCTGAGATTTATTTTGGAAAATATGGGAGAGCCTTTTAACTAAAAATTGGTCTTCCTGGAAAATTCGAGGGAGACAGTATCTTATATTTGTGATGTGATTTTTAAAAACTTCATTATGTATTTTTATACCTGTTCTCTCCCTTTGCTTTTGACTTTTAAAAATCTGGTAACATCTTTTGCTTTCTATCCGGAGTGACGACTCCGGAAGACATCAGAAAGCTGTCAGGTGCACCCTGGGAGTGAGTTAGGACTCCGAGCGAGAGGAAAATGGCCGACAACACGTGACCCACGTGGCCTGCGCATCTCCAAGCCGCTGGGTGAGACACAGTTCTACCACTGAGCCTAATAATGGAACGTTGGCTGGGGAAACATGGACCCAGCTGCCCAGCTGGATGAGGCTTCTGCAGGATTTTAGCCTTTGGCTAAGGGAGATTCAGTTTTGGCCTGACCTCAGAGAAATGGAAGAAGAGGTGCTCTTTTTTTTTTTTTTTAAAAGATTTATTTATTTATTTATGTGACAGAGACAGCCAGCGAGAGAGGGAACACAGCAGGGGGAGTGGGAGAGGAAGAAGCAGGCTCCCAGCGGAGGAGCCCGATGTGGGACTCGATCCTGGAACGCCAGGATCACGCCCTGAGCCGAAGGCAGACGCTTAACAACTGCACTACCCAGGCGCCCCGAAGAGGTGCTCTTTTGAAGCACAAAGTTCTCCAAAGGAAAAGCAAATAGCTTGAGAGAAATAATGAGGTGAAAGGGGTAGTGAGCTTACCCATCTGGTCTCTGCTGCTAGAGGCAGCCGGTGGAGGCAGAGCCCATGAGTTATGCATCTTTGAATACCCAGGGCCTGGCACCTGCAGGCCCCATCTGGGTATATATTTAACCTGGGCCAAGCTGAAGAGATTGGTACAACTGCCTCATGGCGGTCAACACAGGCGTTTTGCTTACTAGAGCTTGGCTGGGAGGCGCTGACTTCCTGCACCACGTCAGGAGGGGACGGGTTCCACAGGCCCTCTCAGGGCACGAGGTGCAATTCCAGCTTTCAGCAAGAGGGGGCAGCCCTGGCATCCTCCCTTGGGTAATGATAAGTGAGGAAAAGAGGGAGTGGGGTGTGTATGTGGGTGTGTTGGGGTGGAGTGCTGGAGAGGAGATGGTACAAACATGAAAACCTCCACTAGGGACTGGTAACGGGGAGCTCTTTTTCCACACTTCCGTCTCTTAGGAAGAAAAAGACCAAAACCACTGTTAAGCTAGACGTGCATATGTGCACACGCACATCCGATTCTGGTGAAGTTGACCTTGATGGCACTACAAATAGGTAAAACCCTTTGCAGGAAAAATTATGTTTTTTCATGCCTTTTGATCTATCACTTCTCTTGTCAGGGATCAAACATAAGAAATATTTGAAATGTTGGGGCACCTGGGTGGCTCAATCGAATCAACATCCAACTCTTGATTTCGGCTGGGGTCATGATCTCAGGGTTGTGAGATCGAGCCCCAGATCCGGCTCTGTTCTGTGTGTGGCGCCTACTTGGGATTTCCTTTCTCTCTCTCCCCCTCTTCCTCTACCCCTTCCCTGCCCACGCTCGCTCACTCACTCTCCCTCAAGTAAACAAAAAAGTATATATATATATATATATATATATATATATATATATATGAAATATATATATATGAAATATATATATTTGAAATATATATATTACTTGCAAATATAATTATTCAGAAAAATGATCATTTCAGTATTACTTTGAGTACTGAAAAATTGGGGATACCTTAAACTCTAATAAGAAAAAGCTAGTTAAGTAGCAAACTACTAAGTCAAGGTAATGTTATGTGGCCATTAAAAATCATAAGCTTATAACGATATAGGCAAATACTCTTGATGTAATTCTATAGTTAAAATGAAGGATGTACATAAAAATAGCAATTTTCAATTCAATTTCAATTTCAATAATGTAAACTATATATGAACTAAAACAGGATGGTGGATTATCCTTGCTTTTTATTTATGCTTTGTATGTATTTTCTAAATCTTTTACCATGAGTATGGTTAATATTATAAGCAAAAGGAAAATGCCAGCAAGACTATGAAATACCTTTTATACTTAATATGCTGCTAAAAAGTTCATCAATTGGTATAAACTCTTTTTGAAATATACATCAATAGCCATTAAAATGCTCATAATCTTTAATTCATTAATATTTCTTGACGGAATTTATCCTAATAAAAATAAAAGAGGAGGTTTTCTGCATAAAGGTCTCCATTGATGCACCCATAATTGCCAAAAATTGGAAAAAAAAATGTGGCTAAACTGAAAAGCCACAGGATGAAATATTTTGAAGTGATAAACTGTTAATTATGAGAGCTATAAAGAAACGTGGAAAAATAGTTGATTTACTAACTAATAGATGCCTATATTGTACCGGTCATAAATGGCTTTAAAATGGAAAAATAAAAGCCCTCCAAAAGGACAAAACTGAATATTCATGAAGAAAACTTCGTGAAATATTTGGAAGAGAACATACAAAAATTAAATGTGGCTTTTGGGTTGGAGGGTTAGGGGTTATTTTTCTCTAAACTTTCATTTAACTTGTTACAATATATATACACGATGTAAGAACAGTGAACAAAAAGCATCTTGCAATTCCCTGGAATATTTATTTTTCAAAAACAGGACAAGTAGGTCTTATAATTTTTCCCAACTTGTAGGATTTTCTCTCTTTATGCTATAGCATATTTTATTTTCCTTTTTACAGGAGATTGACCGCGAAAACTACTCTAAACGCGTCGGCAGTACAACCGAGAAATACCGTTTCTGCGAGAGACACCCTTCCTTTAAAACATGTACCTTTTAGGGCATTCATTCATTCCTACATTCATTCATTCCGTCTGCAAACATTGGTCAATGCGCCACCATGCATTAGGCATGTATGAGGCTTCGGGGAGCTGTTGCTCTCGAGCGGTTCACAGTCTAGTGCGCAGACTGATAAACATGGCCATGCAAGAGTATGATCTGCAGGGGCGCCTGGGTGGCACAGCGGTTAAGCGTCTGCCTTTGGCTCAGGGCGTGATCCCGGCGTTGTGGGATCGAGCCCCACATCAGGCTCCTCCGCTATGAGCCTGCTTCTTCCTCTCCCACTCCCCCTGCTTGTGTTCCCTCTCTCGCTGGCTGTCTCTATCTCTGTCAAATAAATAAATAAAATCTTTAAAAAAAAAAAAATCTCCACAAATCAGACACTGAATGAGAAAACACAGGTAATGCGAAGGTATAAGAGAGAATAACATTCAAGATGTTCGATGCGAAAGTAGATCCATTTTAGTGAGTTTCTAAATTCAAGTGTCAAGAACTCAGTTCTGGGAACAGAAGGATCACATCCCATGTCTTACTTTCTCAGGGGTTCTCATTCAGGGTTCTTTACCAGACTACTTTTACTTCTGGCAAGTTAAATGAAATGACAGAAACAATGGCATCCCACCCCAGTCTGATCCACTTTAGAGATTATTCATATTGAGAACTCCAGTTTGCTTCACTGTAAGAATAGATCTCATCTTCTGACTTTCAAAAAGCCTAGAATATCTTTACCAGCATACGTAAATGACACCAAACCTGCCAGCCCTTTCCAAGGAAGGAGATGGGATATTTTTGCTGGGCCTATGTTTGTTCCAATCTGTTTTATGATCCAAAATCTCACCCGAGGCTGGTGGGGACTTTAATTAGAATTAGAATATGGAAAAAATACAGGAAAACTATACAGCATCTCCATTATACCTGAATACTGAATATTCTTAACGTGTAGCCCATGCCATTATATAAGCAAAATTCTTAAAGTTTTTCCTACAATAGTCACTTCGTGTGCAGGCATGCGTTTCTGCCTACCTAGGGATAACTTATTATTCTTAAGTTCTCTGGAAATGAAAAATGGAGTCAGTGAAATGGAATGGTACTCCCAGTGTTTACTTTCTATTGATACCGGTTAATTTTGGACTCAGAGATCCTGGTCGTGTCTTCGCAGCCTCTCAGAAGACAAAGACAGTGATAGAACTGACGTGTGCACCTTCACGGAACTGTCTCTACTCACCCTACAGTGATGTCAAATATGTTGCTTCCAACAGAGCTGGACACAGCCATGTCCCCGAGCCCCTTCCGGGCCACTATGACACTGGTGATAAGATCAGGGATGGAGGTCCCAGCAGCCAAGATGGTCAGACCCATAATCTCTTCACTAATGCCAATTGTCTCTCCAACCTAAAAGTAATGACAGGGACACATATGAGTGTTTGAAGTCACAAAACCAACATAAACATTTTCATGCAACTCCCTTTCTTTAAAAAAAGATTTATTTATTTATTTGAGAGAGAGAGAACGCAAGAGCACGTGCATAAGTGGGAAGGACAGGGAGAGGGAGAGAGAATCGCAAGCAGACTCCCCACTGAGCATGGAGCCTGATGTGGGGCTCGATCTCACAACCCTGAGATCACGACCCGAGCCAAAAGAAACCAAGAGTCAGATGCTGAACTGACTGTGCCACCCAGGTGCCCCACAACCCCCTTTAAAATAATCCCTCCACTCTGGGGGGGCTGAGATGATAAGAGTTAGCCATAGTCACTGCCGTGGAGGAGTTCATACGTTAATCATATTCAGACCCAAGAGATCGGGAATGTTCACAAGAGTCTCAGGAAAGAGCTATAGGGGCTTGAATGCAGTTTCTATAGGATGTCTGTTAAGACTGAGCAAGGAGGCAGAAGGGAGTTTTTTTTTTTTTTAAGATTTTATTTATTTATTTATTTGACAGAGATAGAAACAGCCAGCGAGAGAGGGAACACAAGCAGGGGGAGTGGGAGAGGAAGAAGCAGGCTCGTAGTGGAGGAGCCTGATGTGGGGCTCGATCCCAGAACGCCGGGATCACGCCCTGAGCCGAAGGCAGACGCTTAACCGCTGTGCCACCCAGGCACCCCCAGAAGGGAGTTTTAAAAGCCAACTGGCCATTGGCTCCAGCGGCCAGTGCCTGACTATGGAACCAAATCCTGTTGCGGCTTTGCCTCTGGATTAACAATGGCAGGTTAAGGATGGACACCTAGTGTTCCCATTTTTTCTTTGCCATCTCCTAGTGTCTGTAACCCACTCTTAAAGACTTTTAGACTACTGTTTCCATAGGAAACTGATTCGGGGGGTTTTGGGGTTTGGTAATACATGACTGTAAATCAGCACGGCAGCTGTGGAGAAACCAGCAGTTAGGGAATCACAAGTCCAAGGTCTGGCTCTGGCATTTATTAAGAACTTGACCTACTGTTCAGTTAACCAATTGTGTAAAGTCTTTGATCCTTGCTTTCTTATCCTTAAAGTGGGGATGATAATACCCTTAAAAGGTGGCTGGGAGGACTAAAAAGATCATTTGCAGAAAAGCCCTTCGCAAATGGAAAACATTACTGAAAAGCAATGGGGGATGGTTATTATGTTTTATTTTGGTCTTTGCCCTTTAACTCTGATGAAGTCTATTTTGACAGTTGGTCTAGCCGCAGATGGAGGCTCTCCATTCTCTTGAGCAACTTTTTAAAAGAGTCTTCTTGGGACTTGTAAAAGCTTTATGTATTTTCTGGAGCTGGCAAACTGCAGTTCTGAAAACTTTCAAGATAATGCTTTCAATTTGGTTTTCAACAGCCTACTTGATGACATTCATCATTTTTAGAAAAAAATTCAAAGGGCCAGAGTAGCATGTAAGAATAAGGGATTTTAGGGGCGCCTGGGTGGCTCAGTTGTTAAGCGTCTGCCTTCGGCTCAGGGCGTGATCCCGGCGTTCTGGGATTGAGCCCCACATCAGGCTCCTCCGCTATGAGCCTGCTTCTTCCTCTCCCACTCCCCCTGCTTGTGTTCCCTCTCTCGCTGGCTGTCTCTATCTCTGTCAAATAAATAAATAAAATCTTAAAAAAAAAAAAAGAATAAGGGACTTTAGGGAATAGAATAAACTCATGTCTAAATACCTTTTGTGATTTATAAGTAATAGCTCTGTTTCCACTGACTTAAAAGCATAGTTGGGAGCTATTTTTGTGTTGATGGTCACGTCTGCTCTAGAGCCTGGCTGGCTAAACCAGCTTATGCTGTCCTCATGGAGCAAAGATTCACTGTTCCCCATCAGAAAGGAAGTCCGTGGGGGCGCCTGGGTGGTTCAGTCGGTTAAGCATCTGCCTTTGGCTCAGGCCATGATCCCGGGGTCCTGGGATCCGATGCTCTTCCTGCTCAGTGGGGAGTCTGCTTCTCCATCTCCCTCTGCCTCTTCCCTCCCCTCCCCCCTCAAATAAACAAATGAAATCTTAAAAAAAAAAAAAAAGAAATGAAGGAAGTCCATGTGAGCAGAATCCCTGCTTGGATCACTGTAGTCTACCTGATACACAGAATATAGCCCGGTTTATTATTATTTATTATTAATAGGTATAGCAAATATACCTATTTGCTGAATAAATCAGTCAATCTACATACTTAGGTGATTTTACTAGCATGTTTTTCACCGATTCTCCTAGAAAAAATTAAATAAGGGTTCTGCATAGGAGTGCCCTATTCTCCTTGATGACCTATTTTTTGGGTTAGCTTTGGAATGAAACATTTTCAGAGACTCTGAAGATGCTGACTGAATGACTGTCATCCCCGATAAATAGGCTGATTCTTCGAGGGAGTTCCACAGCAGCAACTATTCTAAAACAACACTTATATTTAGAGTTTGAATGGCTCTATAGACAGAAAAAAAAAAAAAGCAGAAAATGAAGAGGGGTGGTTTGGTGGTGGTGTTAAGAGGGATGGCTCGGATCCAGGGGACCTGGGTGCCAATCTGAGCCTGCCACTCCCAGTACATGGTGGCCAACTTCCCCGAGCCTCAGTTTTCCTCATTTGTAGAATGGGGATAATAATATCCACTCTCAGAGCTGTTGTGATGATTATATGTGATGATGAGACAGCAAATAGCACGGTGTCAGGTATAAATATTCAATAAATATCAGCTGTGCCAACTCAGACCCTACTCCTTTCTCACTCCAACTTAGCAGACGGCAGCCACTGGGCTGGCAGCGGAGCCCGAAGCTGGTTTAGTAGGCGTCAGCCTCTAACGCGGGGCATCACCAGGATGACGACTCTCTGTTGTGCCTCCAACTCCTGGTGAATTTGTACGGCTCCTAGAAACACTGCTGCTGATTGAGAACGAGTCTTCCTAAGCTCATTTGAAGAACATTTCACTGCATTTGGCTTTTGGTGAGTTAGCGGCAAGATGATAGGCACAGGGATGGGACAGTGCTGATCAAATCGGCAGCATCAGAGAAGTTAGAGCTAGAAAGGATGTCAGCCTCTCTTGGGGGGAATTCCTTTGTTTTCTAATGCAAGTAGATGATGGGGCCACTCAGAATCCAAATTCAGTGCCGCTCCGAATATCGCAGGATGCAGTTCCATGCCTTGGCTTAAGGAGGAACTGTAAAAATGTCATATTGCGAAATGAGACACAAGGTTGTATCGGACTCTTAGAGTTAACTGCTCCTATTCGATGCAGGATGGATTTTAACCATATGTTCTCATCACCCAAGAAATTTACTAATTTCATGATGCAAAAACAATAAAAGGTAACAAAAACTAAAGGAAAGTATGCATAAAGCATTTTATGGAAAGGGCATTTATTTTTGGCCAAACAGTAGCTAAATAATGATATTAAATAGCATTTATTGTTGGTAAGACTGTGGATAACAAAACGGTTGAGCACTAAATGGTACATTTGTTATCTTTCTGGCTTTTATAGCTCAAAAGTATAAGAAGCAGAATTAGAGCTAGACTTCTTAGAACGTAAACTGCTATTTTGATCAGCTGTCTGGATGTCTTAGAAGAGCATTTCTATAGAAGAGAAAAGGAAGCTTCTCATTCATTACTAGAAAGTAAGGTTTCTCTTTATGCACTTTATATTCCTGGGCTTTTTGGTAATTATTATTGTTCTAGGCATTGCGTTTGAATTTTTCTTTTTTCTTTTTTTTTTTTTAAGATTTTATTTATTCATTTGAGAGAGAGAGAGAGACAGCCAGTGAGAGAGGGAACACAAGCAGGGGGAGTGGGAGAGGAAGAAGCAGGCTCCCAGCGGAGGAGCCTGATGCGGGGCTCGATCCCAGAACGCTGGGATCACGCCCTGAGCTGAAGGCAGACGCTGAACGACTGAGCCACCCACGCGCCCCTACGTTTGAATTTTTCTACAAGAGAATGAAAAGGAAGTAAGAGTATGGAATTAAGATAATCATTAAAAAGGACAGAAAAATATGAAAGTGTAGAGGATGATGTTTTCTAGAATGGCTAAAGAGAAATCACTAGAAAACAAGTGAGGAAAAAAAAAATCCACCACTTTTTTTTTTATCAGTACATGAAAGAATTAAAAAGAATAGAAATTATTTTTTTAAGAATAAAAATAATTATTAAGAAAAATCATTACATGGGGCGCCTGGGTGGCACAGCGGTTAAGCGTCTGCCTTCGGCTCAGGGCGTGATCTCGGCGTTATGGGATCGAGCCCCACATCAGGCTCTTCCGCTATGAGCCTGCTTCTTCCTGTCCCACTCCCCCTGCTTGTGTTCCCTCCCTCGCTGGCTGTCTCTATTTCTGTCAAAGAAATAAATAAAATCTTAAAAAAAAAAAAAGAAAAATCATTACATGTTATAAATGGCAAACAGTCCTGGAAACCTGGAGCCTGAGAAGCAGCTTATCTTCTGCAATGATTTCTGGGTGGTATTGATAGCAAATGACTGTGGAAAATCATGACTTTGGGGCAAGCAGAGCTTCTTCAGTGGGTCAGCAATTGTTTGTTAATATCCAGGAAGAATAATCTGAAGTCAAACATCATAAAATAATAGGATAGGAATAACATAAAGTACCTTGTAAGAATAATACTGGCTATACTAACTGACATTTCCAGTGGATTTTTTCAACGATGTTATATGTTCTTTTTCTTTAAAAAAATTACGGTGTGATTTACATACAGCAAAGTATAATTTTATATCCAGTAAAACTCACCCTTTAAAAAAGTGTATCGTTCTAGGAGTTTTGGTAAATGTATGCAGTCCTGTTTCTCTACATCCTCATCAACATGTCTGGGTTTTTTGAATATAGGCGTCCTAGTGGTTGTGAAGTGGTATCTCATGTTTATTTCTTCAGAGAGACAGAAAGAGCGCGTGTATGCAAGTGGGGCAGTGGAGGGGAGGCGCAGAGGGAGAGGGAGAATCTCAAGCAGGCTCCATACCCAGTGCAGAGCCTGACACGGGGCTCCATCTCACAACCCTGAGATTGTGACCGGAGCTGCAATCAAGGGTTGGACGCTTAGCCAGCTGAGCCACCCAGGAGCCCCTTATGTTTATTTTTAAACAACTCTCTCTCGACATAGAATTTACATACCATAAAATGCACTTACTTAAACCATATATATAATTCAATATTTTAGCATATTTATAGACTTATAGAGCTAATTTAATTTTAGAGCTTTAATTTAAATTTAGAGCTTTTTTATTGTCCCAGGAAAAAACCCTGTACCCTTTCGCAGTCGTTCCCCATTCCCTCCAACCTCCCCAACCCTAGGCAACCATTAACTTTCTGTCTCTACAGATTTGCCTATTTTTCACATTTCATATCAATGGAATCATTCCAGCATGTGATTGTTTGTGACTGTCTTTTTCATTTAGCATAATATTTTAAAGGTCCATTCACATGTAGCGTGTACCAATACCTTGTTCCTTTTTATTGTGGAATAGTATTCTATTGTATGGATAGACCACATTTTGTGTATCCACTCATTGGCTGATGAACATTTGGCGATTACGAATAATACCGCCGTGAACATGTGTATATAAATTTTTGTGTGGATGTTTTCATTTCTCTTGGGTATACAGGTAGCGGAATCACTGGATCATATGGTAACTCTGTGCTTAACATTTTGTGGCCTGCCAAACTGTTTTCTAAAGTGGCTGCGTTACTTTATATTCTTACCATCAATAAATAAAAGTTCCAATTTCTCTACATCCTCCCCAATGCTTGTTATTATATCCATGCTAAGTGAGAGTCAAGTGGCATCTCATTGTGGTGTTGATTTGCATTTCTCTAGTGAATAATGATGCTGAGCTTCTTTTCTTGTGCTTATTATCTATTTGCATATCTTTGGTGAACTATCTATTCAAATCTTTTATCCATCTTAAACATTAGGATGGGCCCAAAGTGGGCCTTGAACTCATGACCCTGAGATGATGAGTTGCATGCTCTGCCCATGAGCCGGTCTGGTGCCCCTTGCCTTTCTATTATTGAGCTTAAGGTATATATCTATCTTATAAGATCTGTATCTATATCTATCCTGGTAGAAGTGCTTTTTCAGATGTATATGATGTGTATTTTAGGACTGTTGATAATAGAGGATAAAAACACAGGTTCCAGAGTTTCAGAGACTTGGGTTACGATCTCAGTTCTGATATTTAAACCTATATAATCCTGAGCAATTTTATTATTAGCTCAAAGTCTAACTCTTTTTTTCTGTAACTGTGGATAATAATAGCACCTCCTTCATGGGCTTTGTGCCTCCGTACAGGGTGACTGTCAAGATCACGAGGACAAAGTGATGTGAGTTATCCTAGCAATCAACCAGTAATGGTTACCACTATTATCTATGAGAACGTGAAATGTTTGCATTTCATTCTTTCATCCATGTGTTACAACAAATAATTCCTGGGAGTTTATTCTTGTGACAGCCACTAGGACTGGCACTGAGTTAAAAGTAAAATACATCATCATTACAGCAAACTGAGGTTCAAGGAAGGGGACTACTTTGTCTCCACTTCTCTTCCTCGAGCCAGTGTGAAAGGCTGGCGAGAGCTTGCGGTGAGTGGCGGCCCACTCCTGGAGTGGGCAAAACCTCGACATTCCTCCTAGAGCAGGGGAGGCTTGGATTCAGGCTACAGAGGGCAAGAAGTGTTGGGGTGACCTCCTCCACACGGATGTCCAGAGTTATGCTGACTGGACTCCCTGCCACAGGAAAAGGCCAGGAGACATGGGGAAGTTCAGTGGGGGTAACATCCTTTAGTCCTGGAATATGTACGTTGTCTTTTCGGACACAATATTATTCTGACTTTTTCCCAAAGCAGACACATCAACGAACCCTTTGGCAACCATGAGCAGAACCAGGCAGATGGGTGTTCCTCTCAAGGTCTTACCTGGTGTGCCCACCAGACCATCAAGTAAGAGAATACAGCGATCCAGGTGATGGAGCCAAAGAACGTGATGGGAAAAAACTTTCTTGACGACTGAAAGAGAACCAGGAAGAGGCGAGAGCGTCAGCGCCATCCATGAGGTGGACCTGAGAGACCCAAGCTAAATCCACCAATGCTGCTACTCCTCCCCATTGCCTTCCATCTTTGTAGGCTCAGCAATTGAAAGGTCCTGCCTACCCGCATTCAAGCCAGGGCAGAAGATTCTCTCTTGGGAATGTTGGTTGGAGCCAAAGCTAGTTCCTGAGATGGAAGTCTCTTGAAGAGAATGTCTGTTCCTGCTGCTGGCTGCTTGGATGCCCCCTGCCCTTCCCACGACACCTGGTTTCTCAGCCTGGCCCTCAATCTCTTGACCACCCCATAGCCTTCCTCCTTCTCCTATTCCCTTCTGCTCAAGTTCATCAGAAACAGTTTCTATTGCTTCACCCCATGCATCCTAGCAGTCCACTGGCCAGAAAACGTAGGTGATTAACTGCTTTTAACAAGAAGGATCAGTAGGTTCCAAAACAGGTTCCTCTTACTCTCCCACAAATCACTGGGAGAGGCCACACGGAAGAAGCCATCACCATAGTTTCTATAGTTTCTATAGGACAGCTGCCCTTCAGGACATTTGACCCACTCTTGTAGAATAGAGTAGACAGAGGCCTAGTGCACTGCTTCCTACAGAGGCGGGGGGGGGGCAGAGTAGATGATCTTGGGACAGTTTTCTTTCCTGTTCTCCCCCCTGACATAATAATGTCTATTTCTTCTTTGAGCACTGGCCTTTGTGCAATCTCAGGCTTACAGTGTGAACACTTTCTATTTTTTTTTTTTAATATTTATTTATTTACTTGACAGAGATAGAGACAGCCAGTGAGAGAGGGAACACAAGCAGGGGGAGTGGGAGAGGAAGAAGCAGGCTCATAGCGGAGGAGCCTGACGTGGGGCTCGATCCCAGAATGCCGGGATCATGCCCTGAGCCGAAGGCAGACGCTCAACCGCTGTGCCACCCAGGCACCCCGACACTTTCTATTTTTAAAATCCAACTATAATGAACAGTGTCAGATTAGTGTCAGGTGTGCAATGCAATGATGCACCAATTCTATGCATTACTCAGCGCTCAGTGTGAACACTTTTAGTTTCTTTCAAATGTTAGCCAAAATCAGACACTCAGAATGTAGTGTTTCTTACCCGACCTCACTACAGAGGGACCAGGCTTGCAGTGGATTGTAGTGGTGTTTTGTTGATAGCTTTTTTTTTTTTTTTTTGCAAAATTGGGGCCCTTTAAAACATGCTCAGCAGAATGCCCTCAGCCTCTCACCTATTACTACCAAATACTTTTTATCTCAAAGCTTCCACTATGAGAAACAATCTCATTTTTTGCTTTGATAATGCCATCCAATTTTGTCCAGAGAAGTGAATCCTGGAGTTGACTCGGATGAAAGCTATCTCAATTGTCTAAAAAGTTGACCTTGGGTGGTCACACAGAATGCTTTTTTTTTTTTTTTTAAGATTTTATTTATTTATTTGACAGAGAGAGACAGCCAGCGAGAGAGGGAACACAAGCAGGGGGAGTGGGAGAGGAAGAAGCAGGCTCCCATTGGAGGAGCCTGATGTGGGGCTCGATCTCAGAACGCTGGGATCACGCCCTAAGCCGAAGGCAGACGCTTAACGACTGCGCCACCCAGGCGCCCCACACAGAATGCTTTTTGTCATGGCTTTTGAGAGCTTCATTAAGAGGTGCAAACTCGTAACTAGTCATCTTTTGAATATCTGTAATAATAACGAACACAGTCTCTATCGCCCCAAACCAGGCGTACATTCTCTTTACTAATTTTGAGTTTTCAATATATGTTTTTATGATCGCGCGTACCGTTCTGTTAAATTAGAGAGTGCTGTCTTTTTGGGGCTATTTGTTAGCTGCAGTGTTTGCAAGACCCGTGGGCTTGATTAAATCGGGGGAGACATCAGGCCACAGTGAGAAGGAGGAAAAGAATTTTGGCTAAAGACTCAGGACCCTCCTGGGGGCCTGAGCACTTTAGTCAGTTGTGGGGGGGAAAAAAGTAATCCATTTTTCGAAGTGTATGTTGAGACATTCACTTCTGAGGGCGAATTCCTTTAAAGCTGAGGATTCAGCTGGATTTTGGAGACCAGATTCCCCAGGTCTTGGAATCGCCAGAGCTAAGAAAGCAAGTTTCCCAGACATGGGTTTAGCTAATTGGAGTCCCCATTCTTTTCCTCTGGTCACAAGTCACTGTTTCAGGACCCTAAGAGGGAGGAGAGTTTCATCTCCTATGGCCAGGCTCTGTCGCAGGGAAGGAAAAGGCCTTTCTTGTGATGTGGGGCCGCACACGAGATTGGAGCAGCCAGCAGGCCGTGAACTTGATTCTGAGCAACCTGGGAGGGAGGGAATGGAGTACCATCTCCCTACTTTATGGTACGGTGTATGTGCTGGAGATCTTGGGAGAGTCCTCATTTCATAGGTTGCTCATTCTGCAGCTTAGATCATTTATTAAATATATAATTATTCTTTAATTTATTATGCCTTTGCACGTCTGTGCATTGATGTGATGTGACAAGTCAGAATCCAATTATTTGAACATATTTCTCATCTGAAGAACATCATCCCTGAACCATAGAACATTCCTAATCCAAAGGTCGAAACTAAGGAGTCAGACTAAGGATGTAAAGGAACCAAGTTCACATCAACAGCTAATGAAAACCTCTCTCAATGATGCTTGTGATTCTTGATCAAGAGGCCAATTAGTAATTAGTGGACATCTATGTGTACCTAGTATTGTATTAGGGACTCAGTGAAAAGAAATTAAAAGATAATTTTTATTTGTGAGTTTCCAGGTCTTCATCATAAACTAGGGGTAGGTAAAGGCCGGGTACCTACTCTGTACCCAAGTCTTGAACTAGACCTGAAATTCAAACCTAGGTCTGTCTGACTATCCAGCATGTATGCCAATATTTAGGTCATACCGATTTGTTCTTAGAGAAAACAGGGCCAACAAGGCTCAAAATATGCCCAGCTATAGACATAATGATGATCATTGTAATACTAGCCTGTGCTCCGAATGTCAGAAGATATAAGGAGCATCGGGGAGACAGAGGCTAGCATTCCAGCTGAATGGCCATCTGCCTCATCCCACCTTGTCCCTGATTGGGAAGCATCAACCCTTTATGCATCGGCAGGTCAGCTGAATGTCTCCCAACTGTCCAACTACCTTATCCTTTCCAATCTCACAACCCAGGTAATTCCTTCTTCTTTCGTTTTTTTCTGAATGACTCCCCTAATTTGGACTCTATGGTCTCATTCCAGACATGCTGCCCAGTCGGACTTGCGCAATTATTTCGTTACCAGTCTCACTGGAAGGAAGGAAATAGCCCCTGAAGCCAAGGTCTGACATGTCAATTTTTGGTTAGTAATGGTGGCTCTTCCTAACATCTGCTGGGATGGACCGCCTACTAATTAGCAAAAAGCAAATTGCGTCCATGTGCCGGCCATTTTGTTCCCAATGTAATGGTTTACGTGTATAATTGACAGCTAATGTTCTCATTAGAAGCTTTTAGTACATCAGCGTGATACTCTCTTGGCTTGGAAAACATTTCTGGACATTAGCTCGTTGCACAAATTGGCCATATCCTTACTGGTTTAAACTTGACAAATACTCACTGAGCATCTATTTTATGCAAGGTTTGGGGGCATACATGTCTAAAAGCAGTTCCCCCACAATCCTATTAAAGATTAAAAGTGCATTCTCTGGATGAATATGATCGGTATTGAAATCCCTGCTCACCGATTACCAGTGATGTGACTTGAGACAAATCCTTTCATCTTCTAAGCCTCAGTTTTTTCACCTGTAAAATGGGGGGGGGGATAACAACATCTAATTGTTCTGGGGATTTTGGGTCCGTAAAGTGTCTACCAAAGTGCCCGGCACATAATAAGTGCTCAGATAATAGATGATGTTCCCCTTGTTTTGGTTTTTAAGAAACAAGGAAACTGGAGTTCAGAGAGGTGTACCTGGCTGAGGGTCGTGGATTTGCCTCTTTCTTGCTGGGTGCGCTTGGACAAGTCACTAAACCTCTCTGGGTCTCAATCACTTCCTTCTTGCTAGAACTGTGCTCGGCACACAGACACAATAAGCACTTGGTGAACGACTCAATGGCTGGTATCAGCTGTGAAAACAGAGCTGACTTCTGAGGCACCTTCCCAGTTCAAACGGTCACGTTTAGATGCGTTTAGATACATTCCTGTTTTGTAAGAGTACCCACCCTAAGTCAGGAGAGAATATAACTTCGGGGATCTCTATCTCCTTTATGATTGTCCATGTTTACCAAAGACATGCTCCTCATTAAGGTTTGTATGTTAGTTCTTTTGCTTTTAAACCAAAGCCATTATTTTAAGAAAACGATAAAAGTGAATTAATCTGAGCTGGAAGTGTGTATAATCCAACAAACGCTGTCATATAATTTGCATATAAATGAAGCGGAAATAAAAACAAGTGGGAGTACTGTTTACCCTGAATCTGGATGGATACTAAAAAATCATGTTTTCCTCGTAATTACTGTCAGGGTTTGGAACGTTCATCTCCATGGGTAATTCAAAAACTACTGCGGAAACAGAGCTGCCAGGCCTTCCGGAGGAGCAAATGTTTATTAATTAATAATTTTCTCCTCTCTTTTTCTTCTCCCTTGATATTTTTCAGGAGGCCTTTGTGGTAGTGCATGCAGGCTGTGGTAGACTGCCAACATGGCCGCAGCACTTCCCAGTTCTTCTTAACAAGAGGCGAGGTCTGCTTCCCCATCCTTTGAATCTGGGCTGGCCTTATGACTTCCTTGGACCAGCAGAATATGGCAGAAGTGACAGCATGCAGATTCCAAACTAGATCTCAAGAGGCTTTGCAGCTGCTTTCATTCTTGCTGCCCTTGGAACTTGGCCATCACGTGAGTCCGCTCCGGCTAGCCTACTTAAGGCTCAGGGACCGTGTGGGGCCGAGATGAGCTCTTCCCGCTGACATACTCCTATGCCAACAAGCCCTCAGCCAGACAGGTGAGCAGAACTGTCCAGCTGAGCCCAGAACAAATGGTCCATTCAAAGAATTCTGGACTAAAAAATTGCTTCCTTTTTTTTAGCCACTAAGTTTTGGGCTGGTGTGTTACACAGCAAATGATCACTGATACGAGATCAAAGCTGAAACTCTTCTGTGCTACGCACGATCGAGAAGCCACTTATGGGCTTTTGTATCAACTGGCATGGTTTCTTTCATTTGGCGTTTTGTATACGCAAAGAATGGCCGTATAGGGCATCTGGCAAACCAGCATGCTTTGAGATTAAACTGGGGCTACCCCGGGCAAACTGGGAGGCATGGTCCCTTTAAATTTGCAGTGCTGTGGCGAGGGTTCCCTCTTCATGCTTTCCTTCATCACAGATGTCATGGCCAGCAGGGAATCTAGAGATCTCCCCTCCCTGTACTTCACAGAGGAGGAAAAGTGAGGTCCAACGTTGAGAAGTGACTTTCTCAAGGTTGCACAGCCCATGAGTTATGTGGGGGGGAAACCAGTGTCATCAGTGTGGTAGAATGAGAACGCTTATGGAGCCAGACTCCTGGTCGAATCTAGCTCCTGTCACTGATATGGTGTTATAGTTATATGCCTCGTGTCTTCTTCTAAGTTTAGAGCTCCTTAAAGATAGGATTTGTGAGTTCCTGTCTTCACCTGTCTTTCCAGGCACAAGCTTGCTGCTTGGCACATAATAGGTTCTCAATAAATATTTTGCTGAGGAAATTTTAAAACAACCAAACGTTCTTAGAGTCACATTTTTGCTTGGGAGGACACACAGCATATGTAGGAAAAAAAAAAAAAAATCCGGTCCAGCCCGGGGATGGCTGTTGACAGCGTGAAGGGCAAAAGCCTCATTGGCTACCCTGGCCCAGAGGCTGCTCTCGAGGCCTGTGCACAGTGAATGACCAGTCCGTAGTATTACAGACGACAGCATCATGCAGCTGCAGCTTCTTGCTCTCTAACCCCGGGGACTGTAGTGTCAGCCAGCACGGCTGTCGTGATCCGGGTAATTACTGCTATGGTGGAGTCCTGGGTGTTGTCCAAGAGTCGCTGGATCAGAGCTCCGATCTCCCCTACCGGCGTCCTTGTCCTGTGAGCTCAGATCACAGAGACGATTGGCACTGCCAGCCCTTGCCCTAGGAGTCCCGCCCAAACTGCGAGCCCAGGCCTCGATTACTGGCATCTTCCTCCCATTCCTGCACACTTTCCTGACCGCTCCAGTGGCCGTGTGCTGACACCATCTCAGCAGTCCATCAGCCCCCTCCACCCGGGCCACACCGCACTAGGCCTGCCACAGGGATTTAGGAAAGCATGTCTGTCTCTCTGCTTTTCCTCCCTGGGGCAGAGCAAAAGCACTGGTCTGAACAGCAGAACAATGGAAGGAGAGCGAGAGAGCGCGTGTGTGCGAGAGCACACGTGAGCATGCACATCTCAGAAATGTCACCGTGACGTGAGCTGTGAAGAAACTGAACACATTCCAGCTCTTTGGCTGGAGGTTTCCAGGAAGCCAGGCCTCTGCGCGGAGCAGATGTTCTGCAATTGTGTCGTGAATAAAGAGACCTAAGTGTTGCTTTAAGTAAGCCACACCTGTTCCATGTCCCCTTTACTGGGAAACCTCTAATGTTGGGAGTCCTTACACAGAGCGGTCCTTTCCTGGCCTGTATGTGACAAGACATGGATCTCCACCGGGCTGGATTATTTATAGGCCAGGCCAGTGGGACAGGACTTCTCTTCTGTCTTCTTCAAGTATGGAAAGTGGGATCACCACGGGGCTCTTAAGACTTGGGCTAAATTTCGCTGTAGGTTACCATGTGCCCTATTGTAAATGCTGCTTTCAGAAGTGGTGTTCTTGGACTTCCACTTTCTGGTATCAGGAAATATGAGGGGAGAGCCCAAGCTGTGTGGTCACACAGACCTGGGTGTGAATCTCCCCTCCATCCCCGAGGAAGTGATCAGGCAGGAGTTGGTTAACGTCTTTGTGCCTAAGTTTCTTTCTATTTGTGCCAATAATATATAACACTATATATAAGTAATATACATATAAACTACGTGTGTGTGTGTGTGTGTGTGTGTGTGTGTGTGTGTGTGTATACACATTCCTATGCTAGTTGTTTCCTACTGGAAATACATAGTCCATAGTCCATACTGACGCATAGTAGGTACACACCTTTGTTGAATGAGATATGTGGGTAGGGCCATAATAAAAAGCACAGCTACTTCTTATCATTAGTTCCCCTACCCTTTGGGGCACTGGCCCAAGAACCCAGTTCAACAGTAGGAGAGATGTTCTTTTGATCTGATCTCTATTTAGATTGCACTTTGCTGCTCACAAAATGGTACTGTGTTCAATGTGCCTGGTACATACTAACGGGAGAGAAGAATACTGATTATAGTAATGATAACAATACAAGATGGAGAAGATCAGACGGGTAGGCATTTATACTACATGAATGCATTTCTTTAAAATGTTTTTGAGTTGAATGAATAATGTACTCGTACACAAATACTCAATAAAATAAAATGTGGGCTCCCCTCCTGCTTCAAACCTTCAGTTCCTCTTCTCAGAGACAATCACTATGGTGGTTTTAAAACGTGGTTGCCAATTCTTTGACACTCCTTCCGTCAAGGGTGTCATACCCTATATGACACTGATATATTCTAAGTAATTTTTTTGTCTCCTCCCCTTTAATCAAGACAAACTTATGACTGCTTTGACCACTAGACTCTAGTGGAAGTGACCCTCTGTGACTTCTGAGACTAGGTCACCAAAGACTATGCAGCTTCTGCCTTGTGCCCCTGGGACACTCATTCTTGGAGCCCTGATTTCTTATCTATGATGCCTGACTCTCTGGAGGCCACCATGCTGTGAGGGAGCCCGAGTCGCATGGAGAAGCCACGTGTAGGCTCGCCCATAGACCATCGCAGGTGAGCCCAGTCTTTGAATCATCTCTGCCCAGTGAAGAAGCCTCCAGATGAGTCCATCCCACAGCTGTTCACAGTCTTCCCAGCAGAGGCCCCAGATGTTGTGGGGCAGGGACACGCCATCCCCGGCATGCCCTATTTGAATTCCTGATCTACACGGTCCCCAAGTGGAACAAAATATCTGTTGTTTCCACACTACTAAGTTTTGTTGTCCATAAATCGGATAACTCGAACCATCACTATTACTGTGCACCTCTCCAGAGAGATCTGAGCCACGCATAAGCATACACGTGTCCATCAGTCACCCCCCTTTTCCTCTTACGGTAGCTGGAGGCAGCCTCGCATACTGGTCTATACTGTGCTGTTCGCAAGAAGTCAACTGCACAATGGTCTACTCACTGGTTTGCGGACGTCAGGTAAGGTGATCCAGAGAGGAAACACTATGGGGAAAACAATTAGGAACGTGACTTGCTTGCGGGGGTTGGAAGGCCAGGCCAAGCTGAGAGGCTGGTCCTCCTCATCTTCACCCGTCTCTGCGGTCTGTTGTAGAAAAACAGAGATGAAAGAATAAACACACTAAAAAGACAACAGTGGTCAAAGCCAGGGAGGGGATGCTCAGGACCCCGTCAGGAGTTTCGTTGGGTCACCCCAGCAGCTTCATTATGTGATTTTTAGGTTTGCATGTCTGAATCCTAGGGACAAACAAGACAGGTGCACCCAGGAGGACAGAGGAACTTCCTTTTCTCTCCCTGAACACACTTCAGCTTCTCCCTTAAATGAAGGGATCGTTCAGCTGGAGTGGGCTACAGCTATGATCCATGGACTTTTTATGAGAAACCATATCTGCAGAACAAAAGACCCCAATGCCCACCTTCTCTTCCCTTCTCCTCGAACACAAAGCTATAGGATTCATTATGAGAATCCTTGGAGAGGATTTTTTAAAATTAAAAAAATTAAAATAAATATATATCTTTTTATTTTGTATTTTTAAAAATAAATGTATATGTATTTACAGCATTGACTTTGAGTGGGCAAAGGAAAGTAACCACAGAAGCAATTCAGTAACAATACTCAGCTTCCTTCCCTGGCCCTGGAATAGTCAAGCTCATGGATGATTGTGTGGTTGTGAGTTTTTAACCTATGCAATCATCCTGTTAAATTTTTTTTTTTAAAGATTTTATTTATTTATTCGACAGAGATAGAGACAGCCAGCGAGAGAGGGAACACAAGCAGGGGGAGTGGGAGAGGAAGAAGCAGGCTCATAGCAGAGGAGCCTGATGTGGGGCTCGATCCCAGGACTTCAGGATCACGCCCTGAGCTGAAGGCAGATGCTTAACTGCTGTGCCACCCAGGCGCCCCATCTTGTTAAATTTTAAACCATTTTAATTCCAGTCGAAGGTTTATTACACAAACATGTGTCCCATCCGCAGAGAAACAGAGTATGGGAGTCGAGGAAGACACAGAGCCTGTGGGGTGTCAAAGGCACAGGGCCTCAGGATCAGGGGTGAACTTCAGAGCTTTGGACTTGGCAGCAAGCGGCCGGGGTTTTACGTGCCCCCTGCTGAAGCCAGTGGCTTCTGAAGTCCGAGAGCTAGAAGGGACCGAAGGTGGCTCCGGGCCCGGCAGGCTGACCATTAGCCTGTCAGATGGGCCCTCTGAGCCTTCAAAACAGCACTGCAGACAGCATCAATCACTCCCTTCCCTGCTTGTTTAAAAATGAAAGTGCAGCAGGAGGATTAAGCATCAGATCTAAAAATATCAACAGGAACTTTTCCACGGATGCTTCCTTTTGAGACCATATAAATAACCCTCATAGGCTTCATGAAGCTCCTGGCCCCCCGTGGCTCTTGCTTCCAGCAGAGCGCACTATTTCCAGCAGCCGCACTGACACCCCCCTCCCCGGCCCCGCACACCCTCTCCCTATGAGGTGGCAGAGGGGGGCAGGCTCAGGCCAGTGGGAGAGGAGAAAAGGACTCAACCAGACACAGGGCTGGGTGTGAGGCCTGACACACTGTGGTGTTATGTTTATTTATAATCTAAACCCTAGTCCCGCCAAAAGGACCTGTAGTGGTTTACACCATCACCCACACTCTCTAAGAGTTAAAACTAAAATATATATAAAAGGAATCTTAAGCCATACTGAAAAAAGTTGGTAATCACAGGTTCTTTCTCTCTGTCCTTGGCAGTGGCTAAAAGAGTTTATAAGCAGCAAATATGAGGGAATTAAGAGGATTAGGTAAAAAGGCAGAATTAAGAAGTTGGCACAGTTTTTGGGTTTTTTTGTCATCTGGATCCTCATTAAATATACTTCTCATGCGCTCCCTCCCTTTGTTACGCACCATGTTGGAAAAGAAGAAAGAAAAAAACAACAATCTATGTTTCCTCTTTAGGAAACTAGAAAACGGAGAGCCAATTAAATCCAAAGGGAGAAGAAAATAAATAATAAAAAAGTTACAGAATAAATCAATGAAATTGACAAGGAGGGAGTCAATAAAGTCAACAAGACCAAAAGCTGATTCCTTCGCTACGCAATTCATGTGGTTCCATCCACCGCTTTCTTTTCTCCATCCCGAGGGGTCCCATCCCTGATGGAAGCTTGGGCATTGTGTCTCTGGTTCCTCTTCTGAGACAACACCACATCCTCCCAGGAGACACAGCGGACGAAGAGAATATCATTCCCCATTGAGATCACCAGCCTCCCAAGATGTCAGCTGGCCCGCACGAATTCTCTCTGTAATGAGGCCAATGAGGATTTAGGAGACAGGTGCATTTTAATGCTCCCTCCCAGATACGATCTTTCTTATTGAACCTAAATGAACAACTCCCCACCCCCTACTCCAGTAGATGCCTCAGAAATGGGAAGGAATCATGGGATGGTTGAAGCATTGCATCATTCCTACTAAGTACCTCATCTCATACCAGATGGGTGATTTTATTCAGGCAGAGGATTCCAGCACTTCTTCGAAGGCTGATCGCGCTGATCTGACGAGTTCATCGAGGCTCCTCCCCCTTCCAGGATTGACACTCCCCGCCCCCAGGCCCATCTCACACTGCCATCTGCAATCTAGCGACTTCTCTCTAAACTCTAAGCTAACCTTCTTCTGAGAAAAAACAAAAGCAACTCTTCATGACTCATATCATTTTAATGACACCAACAGATGGTGACATTTCATCAATAACCCTTCTGCTTATAACCTACGGATTAGCTCCTTTCTCCATCTGCCGAAGTCACCAGGCAGGCAGTGCCACTAGCAAATAGCAGAAAATAATTGTCTGTTTAGATGCATACGCTCTAAACATACTACTGTCCAGCGCAAACAATTAGCTATATTGTAGAACTGCCAAAAGCTGCATTTGAGGGGGCGTTGCTAGGGCAGAAATGGGCAAGGGGGAGAGCTTGGGTTTCAGGCCATACAAGCAGTGCTCTGCATGCAGAATCCACAGCCCCTTGGGGAACAGTCCTGCTACTGACGACAGGAGCCCGGAACCTTGGGGTGGATTTGAGAGGTGTCCTGGGAGCAAGGCTGTCAGCATATTTTGGGGAAAATTTTCATTGTCGTCTTGCCAAGTGCAATTGCACTCTGGTTCAACGGGCGACAGCTTGCAAGCTGGTTAGAAAAGTGGAGAAAATATACCATGCGAAGGCTGGGGCCGGTTTTGCCTTTGCCCAAGCTGGGGCTGCTAGCACGTTCTGTAGTCTCAGCCCTGGTGAACGGCCACTGAGATTAGCGCACGGATTTTTTCAATTTTTCCTAGAGCGGTGGCATCTTGGCTCTGACCTTGTAGCAATCCATCCTCACCTCCTAAACCTTCTGTGGAGTGTCTGCAGCAAACAAAACAATGAAAAATGATCTGGAAAAAAACTCAAGTGACTTTTGATAGAAGGGTTTAAAATAGTTTATGCCTGCAGGGGTCTCTGTAGAAACCTTAGAATTGTGTGAAACCAGGGCCAGCAATCACTGCCTTGGGGCTTCATAATTTCTGATACAGGAAATCGGAGACTAAAACACATGACTTGGAGTTCCCACAGAATGTGTGCTGGTTGTCAGAGCGTGGAGGGATCGGTGCAGCGTGGTGGGACGGGGAGGTGCTGGAGAAGCAGGAGGGCGGGCTCCCAGGCTCTGCTCCTGTGGGATTTCTCAGGCAGTGACCACCATCATCTACAGATTTGCACCGAGCGCCTTTTGGTGTGAGCTCGTGCACTAGGTTCTAACTCTTGGTTCCAAGGAAACTTGGATTTAAAAGAGGAGACAGAACAAATGGCGCCTGGGTGGTTCAGTCGGTTAGGCGTCTGCCTTTGGCTCAGGTCCTGGTCTCAGGATCCTGGGATCGAGCCCTGTGTCGGGCTCCCTGCTCAGGGGTGCTGGAAGAACATGTGGCCAGAACATCTGATTCTGCCTGTTATTCTCTCAGACTCAGCTGTGCCCTCCCCCAATTCCTCTGTTGAAACCCTGACCCCAACACCTCAGGATGTGACTGTATCTGGAGAGAGGGCCCTTAAGATAAAATGAGGCCATTGGGGTGGGTCCTTGTAAAGTGTCCTTATAAGAGGAGAGTAGGATCCACAGACATACACCAGGGGCTTGTGTGCACAGAGGAAAATGCCACGTGAGGACATCGTGAAAAGACAGCCATCTGCAAGTCAAGGAGAGAGCCCTCAGAGGAAAACAACCCTGCCAGCACCTTGACCTTGGCCTTCCAGCCTCCAAACTGTGAGGACTCAATTTCTGTTGGTTAAGCCATCCAGGCTGTGGTATTCTGTTAGGGCAGCCCTGGCAAATTAATATAGTGCCCAGCTGCATGATTGATAGAAAGCTCTTTCATCTAGGCCTAGAATAAAGACTTGGTTTTCAGCCTCTCTTGAAATGAAGTGCAGCCCTATGAGGTTCCGGCCAATGGGAGGTAATCAGAAAATTCCTCTGCAACTTTGGGATGTATCTTTAAAGGATGGAGGTGTGTCCTTCATCTTTCCTTCCTCCTTCCTGCTGGCTGGAATGGGAACATTTTAGCCCAAGCTTTAAGTCATCTTGGAGAAAAACTAGAAAAGGATCTGAGTTCCTGACACCCATCAAGAGCTGTTCTAGCCCTGAGCTACCTATATTGACTTGAGAGAAACAGAAAACTCTGTCTTACTCAAGCCACCGTTACTTGGGTTTGGGTTGCTCGCAGTGGAACCTTACCCTGACTAATCCGATGTCCTCTTTATGAGGAATCAAGGGAGAAAACTATCTTTCACGTTTCAGCACTAGGAAAAGTCATGCTTCTTTTGAGAAACTTCGAAAAATCTTAGAACTACTATGACTCAGGTAAGTGATACTATTTTTCCCCCTTGCTTTGCACTGGGGAATTCAGAGCCGAATTTGTAACCTCCGCCCACCAATCACAGCCCTGGGGGCTGTCTCGCTTTCTCCAGTCCCACTCTATCCCTTTCCTTTACATCTTGTGCTGAATTTTTTCAAAATTCTTCATTTTATCCTTTTTCCTCAGAAGTATTTTTGCAAGCAGCCTTGAATCTTTATAAAACAAGGGAGGGCAGACTCAAAACTCTAACTCCTCAGGGGCTGAACGGAATTATTTGGAGAACCGTGTGTGTGTGTGTGTGTGTGTGTGTGTGTGTGTGTGCATACGTGTGTGGGGGGGGAGAGGGAGAGTGTTATCCTAAGTGACAAGTGGACAATCACCTTCTAGGATTCATTTATCAAGACTGAAGGTTGGACCCTGGAGGTCTGGCCATCAGAACACTTACAGATAGAAGAGAACAGTTCCAGAAGTCAATTGGTATCTATTGGGAGGTCTCTGGAGCTATCAACTTACTTTTTATTTATCTTGTGAATGGGAAGATAGCCACAGCCTGTCCATTTGTGGCCTACTATCACAAGAATCAATCATCTACCTACCATTTTATTTATTTATTTATTTATTTATTTATTTATTTATTTAAGATTTTATTTGAGAGCGAGAGAGATCACAGAGGGAGAGGGAAGAAGGAGAAGCAGACCCTGCTGAGCAGAGAGCCCGATGCGGGGCTCGATCCCAAGACCCTGGGATCATGACCTGAACTGAAGGCAGACGCTTAACCAACTGAGCCACCCAGCCCCTCATGAGGATCTTTTCAGCTTCTTTGCAGGTACGTCTTACACTATTTCTACTTGTGCCTGGTAGGGGATGGTTTGTCCCAGAAGAGGCATCAGGTTCACAGTGGAGGGGCCTGAGCTGGATTCGCCACTCCGGAGGTTGTTTCTGCAGCTAGAAAAGTATTTCTCGGGCAGCAACCCAATTTCTCATTCTTGTCTGTGAAGGGCATTGTGCAAGATTTCAGTGTGAAGGTGAGCCCATTTTTAATGCAATCTCTTCTATCAGAGAATTAAAATGAAAACCCGGGAGACGTCTGAATATAGGCCATCTTCAAGTTCAGCTTTATCGATTGCTAATCGCATCTTATCTCCAGTTCGCAAAGAACGATCCCAGAGGGTCACCTGGACCTGCCCAGATTTCAGCTCGGCCGGGGCTTGATTCAGGCTGGAAGTGAAGTTCTCACTTCCGTTTCCCCTACAAAAGGACGACACACTTCAGCTCTCGGGAGTGCGATTTCTTCTCACTGGGGAGCCCCTTCAGTGTGGCATGACGCTGGAGAGAATAACATACCAGCACCTAAATAGCCATGAAGAAACAGAACTCATTTACTCTAAAGCATCGGGCCATGGGTAAGTTGGGTGAAGGTTAAGATTGTAAGTGGTCTGTACTTCTCCTTAGAGAGAATGATCCTTAACATATTTGCTGTTGTTGCTGTTTCTATCATTTGCATCTGTAGAAAAAAATAAGCTTATATCTCCATGTTGTTCAGCCACGTAGATGCCCACATGAATGACCAAACGGGGCGAAGCTCACCAAAGAAATGCGATGCAGGCTAGGAATCACCTAGACGGCCCAGAGGGGCTGAGAGTGGGAATACAGATTCATAAACACATCTGCTGAGCTTAAGAAGTGAGGTTGGGTGGGTGTATCAGGAATGTTAAAAATATCACACGCCAAGAAAGTTTGCAAAAAGGCACTAATGTAACGTGTAATGTCTAGACTGTGTGGGAGGCATTCGTCTATAGGCTGGGGATGGTAACTCTGAGGCAACTGTAGGGTGCACAGTGCCCGGTAGAGACCTGGGGATCGATACATGGCAACCCTCTTCCCTCCTGCCATGAATCTCACCTCTGTGACTAACTGGTGGTGTGACCTTAGGCAAACCAATGGGAATGCTGGAATGGCCAAAGAACATACACTACGTGTGATCTGTAAGGCACCTGGTCCTGGCACCCCTCACTGCATTTTAGGCCCCAGCAGCCCTTAAAATCCATGTCATCGTGAAGCAGAACTTCTTTCTTCCCTGCAATGCTTTATGGTGGGACCACCTTCCTGACCAAGAAGTTCTGTTATTTGGTTTGTCGTATGGACATGGACAGATCACAAGAGACAAGCTGCATTCAAAGTCCTCTGAGACCATGTAGGATAGGAGCTTTAGGCTCCAAGAGAAGCAGCCCCTGAATTTCAGGGTTGAAGGGCCCCAGTCCACTGAGACCACCCCACCCTCATTTGACGGACGAGTCCCTGGGATGAAGGGGTATGCTGAAGAAAAGTCACAGGGTGAGGCTGGGCCCGAGTTCCCTCCCACTTTACTCCCAGCTCGAGGCTCTTTTCTCCATTTCACACTGCCTCCCTTCCTTACTCCTAAAAAATAAGTATGCTAAATAAAAATATAAGTGTGCGTTATGCCCAATTCACCAGCTCTATTTGTAATAAATTTGACCTATCAAACCCCAAATGCTAGCTATGGCAAACACTAAGCATTTAATTGACATAATTGTGCTTAATTTTCTTGAACCTACAACTGATTCCTGGTGGTTTGGATGGCCCATATTTCCAGGACAAGGTGATCAGAACATCTGTTCTTAGTTGCCTTCTTTCCCTTTTCTCTGAGTCTGCTGCAGATGGAACGTTTGTGTCCCTCTGAAATTCATGTTGAAGTCCTACTCCCCAGGGTGCGGGTGTTAGGGGGTGGGGCCTTCGGGAGGTGATTAGGTCATGGTGGCAGAGCCCTCGTGATTGGGATGAGTGTTCTTACAAAAGAGCCTCCAGAGAGCTAGCTTGCCCCTTCTGCCACGTGAGGACACAGTAAACAAAATGGCCATTTATGAACCAGGAAGTGGATTCCATCACCTGTCACTTGACCTTGGACTTCTCAGCCTCTAGAACTGTTAGAAATACATTTCTGTTGTTTCTGAGCTATTCGTGCTACAGCATTCTTGTTATAACATCCAGGACAGCTTTGAAGCGGAAATGAAGAGCAGATTTGGGGGTATGTGGATAGCAGGGGCCACTGTGAGGCCTTCTTTCCTCCTCTCTCTCTGTGGGTAAGATCTCCAAGGTGCCAGGTACAAATTTAAAAATGAAATGTGGGGCTGATATCAATGGATGCCGGGACTTCAAACGCAGGTGAAGAAGAAAGACTTGCTCTTTAGCATCTCTGTCCGAGGAACAAGTACTGAAATCTTGCCCGGGCTTCATGTGGGGGGAGGGGACAACCAAGCCACACCATGGCCAAAACGAGGGCTTGAGATTTGACGTGCACTTCATTGCCTGATGCTGCCCCGATTCCCATCACTGAGGATAATCTTGCCCTAGCTACTTCTAAGATGCACGTCTAGGGGCCATCATAGAAGACGAATTAAGCCCTTTACAATAATAAACGTTCTTGATACTGACTTTAGCAAGAACTGAAATAGGAGGGGGGTTATTTCCAGACTCCAGCATTCAGTGTTCAAAGGCCAGGAGAACCTCAGGGGAAGAAAACGGACCATAAAACAGCATCGGCTTTAAACAGGGACTGTCTGCTTCTCCTCCTACCTCTGTCCTCTTTCACTATTGAAGCATTAAAAAGACTCTCTTTGACAAAGATGGCATGTTTTACTTTACCAATTAGGTTTCCTTGGGAACCACTGAAAAGGTGTGTGTGCCTGTACAGTGTGTGTGTGTGGGGGGAGGCTCTGAGAGAGATAAGAATCTTGAAGTGCCTTACCTAATGAAGGAATTGCTGGAGAAGGGATTAATAGATAAAGACCCATTTCTGCTCCAGAACAGTCTTTTACAACATTATTGCTGTTATAAAATTAACTGAGATAATTCATGAAAGTCACTTAAAATGGTGTTTGGTACATAGTGAACACTCATGAAAAAAAATACTAATAACCAACATTTACTGAGTGTTTAGGAAGATAATTTCTTCAAAGACCTCTAGGAGAAAGAAGTTTGACTAAGTGAATTATGATGCTTCCAGCAATAAAATTCTATAATTCAATTAGTTGACATAAAAGTAGAAACTGTAATAATTGTGTTCCTCCATCTACTCATTCATCCAACATTTACTGAGTGTTCATTGACGGCAGTGATGTCAACAATCTAATTTATTTTCCTTTTAGGTAAGATGACTAAATAGAAGGCCTTTATAAATAGGATGAAAGGGAAAATTCCACGGCTCTACGGAGAAAATGCTATTTTATTTCAGTAGGTAGGCTGTAAGTAGACTTTCTATCAGAAACAGAGCTTCCGAGCAGATGGCAAGACTCATAATATTGTGACACCTTGATTCTGTGTTTTGTGCAGAGCTAAAAACAATAGCAGAGTTGGAACTCTCGAAGGTAAAGTTGCCAAAAATGCACCGTCACATTTTAATACGGTGAAGGTCTCTGAAATCAACGACTATTTGGCAAGTAAAAGGTATCTCCCAAGAAACATTCTACAGTGCTCTCCATTTTGTAAACTCAGATCACACCAGTGCTTTACAAAGGAAATCTATTCAAAAATGAGATATTTAGGGGCCCCTGGGTGGCTGAGTCGGTTGAGCATCCGACTCTTGATTTCGGCTCAGGTCATGATCTCAGGGTTGTGGGACATGAGTCCTGCCTCGGGCTCTACACTCAGTGCGGAGTCTGCTTGAGATTCTCTCTCTTCCTCTCCCTCTGCCTCTCCGCCCCCCCCCATAAATAAATAAAAAATTTAAAGAATGAGATATTTTAAAAAGATAATTACCATATGATTAGTGTATTAGTCTGCTTGGGCTGCCTTTACAAAATGCCGTAGACTAGGTGGCTTAAATAGAAGTGGAAATAGCGATAGAAATTTATGATAAACTCCCACCCATAAATACCATCTGGCTCAGGGACGGATGGTAAGTGATTCTCTTCTCCATTTTTCCTTAAATTAATTGGTCCATTAGTGGGGTCAACATACTGGTGGCCCACTTCATTGTATCTATTACAGAAATAGAACATCATGCTTGAAATTGGCATATGAAAAAGATCAACCTATAAAAATATTCACTACTGGGTTGTGGATCATTTCGGTCTCACAGACCCAAAAATCTGTACTCAAAATCTCTAAGTGACACAAGAAAAAATAAATTTGAGGGACACCAGAGCCATAGGTCAGGATTTGCCAAGTAAGGTGTGTTGTGATTCATTTTGAAAGCAAACTCAGAGTTCTGGGACAGGTCAGCTAAGGGCGCTATGGCTAAGGGAAACCTCATTTGCCATTTGCTAGGTTTTTCTCTTTGAAAAGGGAATGAAAACAGGACAGTCTGGAAGAAGAAAAACTGTTAGATCCCAATGATGGAAAACCAGAGAGCTGCATTTGGGAAAAAATGTTATTTACTCAACTCAAAGATGAGTCCGTATTGACTGTTAATAATGAACAGAATGTTTGTGTCCTTGCAAAATTCATACATTGAAGCCCTAACTCCTAGTGAGACTGTGTTTGCAGATGGGACCTCGAAGGAGGTACTTAATGTTAAATGAGGTCAAAGGAGTGGGTCTCTAATATGACAACATTAATGTTCTTGTAGGAAGAGACATCAGAGCGTGCCCCCCACCCTGCCTTATGTGTACAAGCAAGGCCATGTGAGGACATAGAGAGAAGGCAGCCACCTGCAAGCCAGGAAGAGAGCCCTCGCCAGGAAGTGAATCAGCCAGAACATTGATCTTGGACTTAGAGCTTCTAGAACTGTGAGAAAATAAATTTCTGTGGTTTTAGCCACCCAGACTATGGTATTTGGTTATGGTAGCCCAAGCAGACTTAAACACACTGACAATATGAATATTTATCTTTTAAAAATATCTCATTTTTTTCAATACTTTTTTTGGAAGTAAACCATTGTGTTCACTGGCTGTAATTTATTTTGAGATCACCTTTTTTCCACTCATTCTTTTGAGTCTTTGAAAAATTCCTTTACTCTTGTTCTCTTAGCTTCTCAATGCCTTTGCATTTATATATGTTTCTATTTTTACCAATATACTGCATTCTCTCCACTCTGGTTTTTTATCTTCTATGTTTCTATCACTTTTTTCTAAGAGATAAGTCAAAAAGAGGTAAGTCAGAGCATCTTCTTTTTGGAGGGGTGCACACCACCTGAGACATTTGTATTGCCGTCTGTGTAGACATCCTGAACCAACAGAGCTAACGTTTACGTAGCAAACACATTTTTTAAAAAGTGATAAATCTCTGCCCATCTAGGGGTAGGAAATAATTCACTCCCCTTATAAAACCATCATATGGTTTGTTTTACATATAGATGGAAAAATTAAAAAACAACCACCCAAACATCAAGAATTTAACATATGAAAAATGAAATAAGCTTTCACTCAGTAGTGGCAACCTGAAAAAACGTTAATCTGCTTCTACATGACTTTGAATTGAAATCAAGGTTTCAAAGGATCTCGCTGTGAGTGATGGAGCTGTCTGGACCTAAGTTCTCCGAAAGCCAAGAAACCATTTTATTGCAATATAAAATGGCATCTGAAGGGCCTGGTGGAATGCAATTGCTCTTCACTTTGCATTTTGCCCAAATAATTCCGAGGTGCAACCAACGGACAAGATGGATTGCTTTCTGTATTGCTGTTGTAAATGGTTTTTTTGTACCGTGTTCATGGGTTTCGCGTCAATCTTGCCGATACAAATCATAAAGGGTTTGTAACATAAAAGCTACTGGAGAATCATAAAAAATAATTCAAAAATCATTCCCATTATTTTATTATCAAATGGATTAGAATTACTCATAAGAACAGTAAAATTAATGTCAGTATTTTTTTTCTGGGGAGGTAATAGAGTTTTTCCTTTTTATTAATAGTCAGCCCTTAATGTACTCTGCGTGCATGATTAATAGACGTTCTTCAAACTCTTTCAGAAAGCACAATGACAAATGGTGTTATTAACAGAAGATTCTCAGTGAATATATAATTCTTTGTCAATATTCAAATTTAGTCAGAAACTCGAGTCTGATCTTAATTTCATTTTACAATGTGTTTGAAAGGTCTCTGGCTGCATCTTAAGCACTTTGTAATTATTGTTCGGGTCATCAGATACACAAACTGGGTCTCAACTTTTCCATAGGAAAATATATGTGTAGGTTTGAAAAAAAAAAAAAAAGTTCTCTCTTCCAGAAACAGCATGAACTCCTGCAATAAGGTCTGTTAGGTAAGACACTATAATTTCTACTTTCCAAAAAAGATAGTTTGTATTGGGTTTTCTCCAATACTAATGAGTTTCTTTTCTGAGGCGATCATAGTTCCAACATGGCGTGGGCCTTGAAAAGTCCAGTCGGGTGGAGAACCTTTGGATGTTCTTTTCCTTTCACTATCGGGCCTCTGCATCTCCCCCTCCGGCCCCTCCCCAAGCTTTGGCAGCGTCAGGCACACAGACACATCCCACTTTCCACCAAAGCCTGCATTTCTTGGGGGCCAGAATCCTCTTATTATGCTTTACACCTGTTCCAAGAGGTTGAATAATCTCAACAATCGGGGGAAATGCGGTCCTTGGCTCTTTTTAAACTTTCAAAATGGTGAACCTGGCTGTTAGACCTTAGTCACTGAGGAAAGATACTTGCTCTTTGAATCAAACAGGAAGGTTCGAGGTTCATAACCCCCCGTTAAACCTCACTAGTGCCGAGAACATAAACGTTTGCTAACTAAGGGTAATATTTTAGGAAGACATCATGGGCATTCTAGGTACCATCTGCTTCAATAATCTTGGAAATCCCTATCAGAGCTAACGTTTTGGACCAAAATTTATTATGAAGTCTCCCGATGGAGCTCCAAACCCAAAGAACAACAAGAACAACCCGTAATAAACTGCTGCTTTACTAATGATGCCGCCCTTTTTTTTTTTTTAAACCACCCTCCAAGATCCAAATTTAATGGAAAGGAGATATTTTTTATGCATTTTATCTTATTTTTTTAGAGCAATCTAAAATCACAGTCGCTTCCATCATCTTTCTCTACTCCTTCTTAGTCACATAATACTGAAACGTTTCCATCAGCTCTATGAGGCTTTATGAAAGCAGAACTTAAAAACTCTCCTGAACTTAGGGAATGGCCAGTGCTCGACTGGGGAGAAATAAATCAGGGCTGAGTTCCCAAAAGGAGAAAGGAAGGGCTTAACGCATTAAGGTGACACTTAAGTGTACAGCCAGCAAGTAAGAAAAAAAGCATGCATTTTATACATTCTCCGTCTGTTTATATCTTTTTCTCCTAGGAATGTGATTTTCTTATAGAAATCTGTTTGTCCACTGGTGTACCAGTGCAACTTTTCACCAAAGCAAGGACAATTCTGATTTCCCTAAGGACAGAGCGAAATTTTAGAGGCAAAATGAAATAAAACCTGCAACATATTAAAAAAAAAAACAAACAACCACCCAGCTCCCGATACATGAACATGTAGGACACAATAAAAAAAAAAGTCAGACTTTCAGATTGCAGAATCTAAGATGTTTGCAAGGCATTGCCCCTTCTGCCCTGTCACCGTGAATGTGTATTTAAACGGTTCGTTCTGCCGTGTCGTGCACTGAGCACTGACATGCATCAAGGTTGGGCAGTTTCATGCAGCAAGCTGCCTAAGTGCCGTCACCCGGCTACTGTCTAGATCGGCAGAAGGAAAGTGTACGAAAATGCTGGACGGGACAGACTGTTTCTTTCAATTGTCTTCCGAACCTGGATAAAGTCCCAACACTGAAAATTGGGAGGCTCGGCAAATTCTCTGCGGCAGCTCGAATCCATTCTGCATTAGAATGACTGCCCTGTGTCAGCAGTCACCGGGAGGAGAGAATTAGCACGAAGCCGTTTACAAATCAAATTATTTCTTGGTTCCAGAGAACGTACAAATGAAGCAAAAAACGTCCTGCAAGGGGGCTCCCTCTGTGAAAGAGACTATTTTAAAGTGTTCTTCATTGCCAGCGTCAAGTCTGCACTGGAGAAAGCTCCCAGAGATGAGGTGTCAATGTAAAATTAGTTCCCTTGTAAGTAGGGATTTTGAAACAGCAGGTTAATTACACGAGACAGGCTCAAGTCTCCGGAGAACACCAGGAATGTGTGCGTGGTGCACGGGGCTCAGAATTTCCATTAATAAAGTCAGGATGCACACCTCATTCTTCATGTAGCGTGATAAACATACAACTCGGAACGAGATGAAACTAACACCGGAAAGGCACTGAATCGTTTCTGGGGAAGCTGACGTGCTGACGTTACCTCTTTAGTCTGATTCTGGAACCCTAGCCCTAACGTACCCCATCACCCAGTGTCCTCAGCCTGCCAACCTCAGGATCGCCTCCACCTTCCTTTCTTGTTCCCTAAGTCCAGATCTGCTCAATGTCACCTCAGACCTGGCTCTCAGATCCAGCCATTGCCGTCCATGTCACAGCCAATACTTGGTCTAAGGCCTTGTCACCTGGGCTACTTGATAGATACCATTTTTTAAGTTTTACTAAGTTCAGCTAATCATAGCAAACACCCAGGCAGTGTTTCCTATGTGCCAAGAACTGTTCTAAGAGCATTCTATTCTCACCGCAATGCTATGAAATAGGGTTATTATCCACGTTTCACAGAGAAGGGCAATGGAGAACAGAGAGGTTAAGGTGACCAATGTCACAGAGCAGATAGGTGGTGGATCTGGGGTTTGGATTCATGTGGTCTGCCTCCAGAGTCTTTGATCTTAAACCACTAAAGCATACTGATTCTGTTTTAATTTAACCTATTATTATTTTTATTGTTGTGGCGTTTTTTGGAATAGGGAATACGGTTAACTGGTTTAAAATTTAAAAGCTGTAGAAAGCTGCATACTGGAAAGACTCTTTGCTACTCTGGTTCCCCATCACCCAGGTCCTGGTTCAGGAGGTAGTCAGCATGACCAATTTTTTCAGTAGCATCCCAAGCAAATACGTATGTTATTTCCCTCCATTTCCTCCCCTCATACACATATCCTAGACTGGGTACGATTTGGCAGTATGCCCTTTTTCACTGAACATATATTGAAAATCATTCCATATTAATACAAGAAGAGCTCTTTCTTTCTTTCTTTCTTTCTTTCTTTCTTTCTTTCTTTCTTTCTTTCTTTCTTTCTTTCTTTCTTTCTTTCAAGACTGCAGATGGTCTAGGGGTGGGCAAATTTTTCCTGTAAAGGGCCAGATAGTAAATATTTTAGGCTTTGTGGTCCATATGGTCTCTGTCACATATGCTGCTACAGCTTTTTTTTTTTAACTTTTAAAAATATAAAAACATTCTTGTCTCACGGGTTGAATTAAAACAGGCTGCAGGCCAGATTTGGCCATGGATCATACTCTGCTGATCCTTGAACCGGGAGGCTCTTCCCTTGCCACCCTGTATCCAGTCTTCCCTCACTCTGGCCCCTTCTTAAGCATCCTGAAAGCACTGTCTTCCTCTCTTCTAAATCTGACACTGCCAGTGCTTCCTCTAAACCCTTTGTGGCTCTCCACTCCCAACACGGTGAAGTCCAGACTGCTTGTGGAGCCTACGATGCCCTTCACAATCCACCCTCATGTCTACTGCACTGGTCCGTGCCGCCATCTGCTCTTAGCCTCAACTCCTGCGGTGACGCTGTTGCCCCACTATTGGTCTACAACCCTCTTGCCCCAAATTCACTCTCCACATGGCAGTGCAGCCCTAGGGATGTGTTTAGAAGTGCAGCTCACATCTGGGAACCTCCAGTGACTTGTTGCTGCCCTAGAAAGAAGCAAACTTCCTTATTATGGTCTACAAGGTGAGCCAGCTCTGCTTGGCCCTCCTGTCCCAGCTCATTGTCACCGTCCTCCCTCCCTCTGCTCCCCACCCACCAGGCACATGAACTTTTCTATTCCTCAAATAATTCCAACTCATTTCTGCCTCTGTGGGTGCTGTTTCTTTAGGCTGCCTCCTTGGAGTTCAGCCTCAGCTCAAATGCCACTTCCTCCGTGAGGCCTCCTGGCAGCTCCCAACCTACAGGGTTCCTCCACTAGTCCTCGCCGCACCACCATACTGAGTTTTCTTCTTGGCCCTTGTGGTCATCTATATCTTGGTTTGTATTTGCAAATTCTCTGCTCTGCTAGAATGTGTGGCCGTCTCCCGTGCCCAGCACGGTGCCTGACACATATTAGATGAACACCTAAAATTTTTCTGATTTAAGAGTTGCAGAGTTTCAGCCCCATTTACCTTTCCTAGTGGATCTCTCCTCACTCCTCACCTTCTCCTTCGTTAGACACGAACTTCCCTCTTAAGGTTTTACACCTTTGCACTTGTCATCTCCTTCTCTGAGCAACGAACTCCTACTTATCCATCAACACCCAGTCAAATGTTACCTCTTCCATGAAGCTTTTACACTTTCTCTTCTGAGTGTCAACTTTTTCCTCTAGCGGGCTCCCGGGCACACTTTGCACAGAGCTCTGTGGTCACACTGGGCTATAATTATTTACTTACCACAAATGTTAATTTGTTTATTATATCCTGAATACCCCCAGACATTATATATACATATACACTTACATATGAATATATATATTCATATCTGTTTATGTGTGTGTGTCCATCTATCGCCATCTCTATCTATATGTATTATATTTTCATTTTACCTAAATGAGCTCCTTCAGGGAAGGAACACCTTGGCTGGGATTATACGGTAAGTGTGGGCACAAAATAATATAAATAGCAACATTTAGCTCTGTGCTAAGCACTTTCCATACATTTTCTCATGTAACTCTCCTAATAACCCAAACGAGGCTGGCACCATTATTATCTATAATTTGTCGATGGGGAGACTGAAGTGAGATTAGGTAACTCCCTCCTGGCGGATCCACCGTTCCCCACCAGGCCGACCTGCCGCCAGTGGGGGGCGCTCTTTGGAGATCTGTTTGCCCTTGAGGTGGTGCACAAATCTGTCCCGTTTCCCTGAGACCTCGGGACACAGCTCTGCTCAGAGAGGGGTCAGGTGGGACTCTCTCACTCCCCTGCAGCAAGGTGCTCCCTTGCGGGGGGCACATATGTCTCTCTGCCAGCCAGATGGAGAGGCACGGTGAGGACGCTGCCCTCCGCACACCTGTGACTGTGCCACCCCCAAGGGCAGCCAGATGTCCTTGGGGCCCGCCTCCTGCCGCCACATGCTGCTTATCCATGTGGACATAAGCTGCTCTGCCAGCTTACCCTTGAGCTAATGCGAAGGGACCACAGGGCTCTGGGCGGAAGGGTGGGAGCCTAGAAGGCAGAGGAGACAGGGCAGAAGGAGCTCCCTTTCTTGACCATTTCGTTTAGTTATTTCTTTTCCGGCGTTACTGAAGGGTAATTGACAAATAAAATCATATCTACTGAAGGTGTATGACGCGGTCGTTTGGTGTATATATTTTGGGAAAAGCACAGCAAAGGGAGCCATTGACAAAACTAAAGGCAATCTACGGAATGAGAGAAAACACTTTGCCAAGCCATATATCTAATAGGGGGTTACTATCCAAAATATAGAAGGAGCCCCTACAATGCAATAGCAAAATAAATAAATAAATAACCGGATTAAAAAATGGGCCAAGGACCTGCATAGAGATTTTTCCAAAGGTGACGTACAAACGTCCAACAGGTACATGAAAGGCTCCATGGCAGAGTGTATCCTGGCGTAAAGGAGAAGAGAGTGCTGGAATGGATTTGTGGTAGTCTGGCTTCTATTTGCGGGCACCGTGTAACTTTTCAGCTCATTGGGAAAATTCTGTCTAGAGAAGTAGGTCACACACTTTACAGCAGTGCTATTCAAAGTGTGGTCCTCGGATCAGCAGCGGCAGAACCATCTGGGGGCTCGCTAGCTTTGCAGACTCTGGGACCCGCTCCAGACCTGAGACATCCGATTCTGAATTTTAACATGATCCCCCAGGGGCTTTGTACGCACACTGGAGTTCGAGAAACACAGACTGAGGGTACCTGACTAAAATGTGAGTTGGGTCGGGCTCTATGCCTTAGAGATCCTGATACATCCGGTGGGGAGGCGATCCAGAAATGTGGCAAGCATCACCTACTTTTGGGTGGTTCTGCTTCCTTTTGCGAGCAGCTGTGGTCCACAGGCAGTGCCGGGTGGTGGCAACAGTCCAGGCACCGTATTTAGACGGAGCGGGGATTGAATCTCAGCTCGACTCCCTACCAGCTAGGTAATCCTGATTAAGCGCTTCATCTTGTCACGCTTTAGCTTTCTCAGCTCTAAAATGGAGAAAGTAAAAGGCCCACACCTTCGGCTGTGAGGTTTAAAGGCAATATATGTAAAGCGCCCAGTAGCAAGTCTGTGGCACAGAGCACGTGGAAGGTTGAGTATTATAACTATTAGATCAAATCGCTATCTATTGGTTGCACCACCGATGGGCAGAATGGGCCAGAGTATTGATTAATTTCAATTGCGGAGACAGGGAAGGCCAAAGGGGATTAATCGAGGTGTGATGGCTGTAGTTTCTTGGTTACTTACCCTTGATCTTAAAGACACAGAGAAAGAATTAGACTGCAACAGCCATCGAACTTTATCATTTACTAAGAATCACCGGGAAGTGAGTTTCAAATGCGGATACCTGGAAGCTGTTAACCCAAGATCCTGTTTCATAATTTCTGGAATATGGCCCAGCGATCTGCACTTTGATCTCGGGGAGATGAAATGCACGAGGCCGCCCATCTCAGTAGAGAAACAGCGGCTTAGAGAATGTGTGAATTCATTCACTACACGAAGAACTCGACGCACACGGGGCCCTTTGCTGGTACTGAGCAACAGACACAAAGAGAACCGACTCTGCCGGGTGTCTGCCGCGCGGGAACGTGCCCTCCGAGGAGAACGGAAGGTCTGTGCTGCTGTGTTAGGACGTCAAGCGGAGCAGTGGCCCGGAAGAGCAAGGGGAAAGGCCGTACCTGGGCTTCCGCGGCTTCAATGGTGTGGGAGAGATTTCCATTCTGCACAGGTTCTGACGCATCGCTGGGGGGCGTCATTTCCACCTCCGTGCTCGTGCTGTTTGGGAGCTCGATCTTCTCTGTGGTACAGCGTAGACACACACAGAGAAAGCAAATGCAGTCAGTGGGGGGTAAGAGCCATATTGCAAAGAACGTTCTAAAATGCTGGGTTAAAGAAGACCGTGGTCTTGGAGGGGCGGTAAGGCCCAGGGCTGGGGTGGCGGCAAATGGCACAGGATTTTTTACCATTCTCCCCAATACCTTTCAGCACTTTCAGTCCTCCTCCTCTCTTTAATAGCTCTCTGGCTCTCTCACTCTGGCCTGATATCTTGAGTCCCCTTTCAGCTCCCTTGGCATGCATTCTCTACACTAGGCAAAGTCACCAAGTAGCCATTCGAGAACATGAACACAGACATTTTTCCACCAAAACCATACTCAATCTATAAATCTATATAGTAATATTTATACTCAGGACCATACCATACACACACACACACACACACACACACACACACACACACACACACATATGGTAGGATAGTTTCTTTTACACAACATTCTGGAAAGGATATTTATTGGCTAGGGCCCCAGGAGACTTGGGTCCAAGGCTCTGCTCTGTCATTATCAGGCTGGCACTTTAAGCAAATCTCCTTTTTCCGGCTTTCAGGAACCCGGAAATGAGGGGGCTCAACTGGTTGACCTTAAGGCCCACTGCTTCCAGCTCTAATTCTCTAGGCTCGTTGCTTGCACAAGTCTGCCAATGTCCGGGGTGGGGGTGCAGGCTCAAGAGCCTGGCTTTCTCAAAATGCCTGGGGAATGACATTCAGCACATTCGACACCTGGGCATCCTATTGCAAGCAAGGGGAAGGGAAGGTGAACAAGTAACAGAGGGAAATGTCTGTCATTCCTAAGGAAGGGGTGACTTCTGCCTAGCATGAGGCCACAGTCAGCAGGTACAGATTCCAGTTTTCCTCTGGGAGATGAGAAGTGCCTCCAGGGTCATGGTTAAGCACTGGGACTCTCTGACACTGGGCAGCACAGACCAGCCTGGGTTCATACCCTGGTTCTGCTGCTCATGCTGTGGGATGCCTAGCAAGTAATTTAACTTCTCTGAGATTTAGCTTCCTCATCTGTGAAATTGGGGTGATGGACAAATACTGCTAACAACAATACAGTCAAAGGGTATGCCTGCAAAAATTACATAAGGACATGCATATAAAGCACCTGGCACAGAGCTGGAACAGAGCAAGCGAGCAAGAAACAAATATTCTGATCATTAGTGCATAACTGCCTGGCACTAGACAATTTCTTTTGGGGGCTCAGAGGAGCTCCTCAGGTGATCAGTGCTCAGCACCACCAAGGTCTGCCATGACTTCAGTGGGAGCAAGATAGAAAGGTGCTTAGGCCTTCTGGCTGTGCTGGGTAGTTCTTGGATTTCAGGAGACGGTGAGGCCACGTGGCTCAGTGCCAGGCTTGCCGGGAGCATCGTCATGCTCATCAGTGTCAGATATGAGCCGTTACTGGGCCGTTCAGAGAGTGTCAGAATGTTTGTTTCTAGAAACTGCTGAAGGACGACACATTTTCAATCACCGGAAAATATTTCGAGAGTTACCTGAAAATGGCTGGGCTCGAAGTGGCCACATTTTGGAAATCATAGGGAAATGTTTCTGTTTACTCATGTATTTAGTGGTGGAATACAGAGGCATAAATATATTTACATATGAAAAGCCACAGAAGCTCAAATTTATTTTATCGTTCCAGGTTTGTAATAGTGGCGGTGTTATGTATGTGATGACCTGCTGTGTGTGGCCCTGCCGGCTAATCCCAACATGCTTGGTCCAGTTATGAAAAATACTAAACACCAAGTACCTGGGGAAATATTAAAACTGGGTTTTGGGGTGTCTGTTGGCTAAACTGAGACGACGTTGAGATCAACCCACGATGGCCAAACCTGACCCCACCAACATGGTGTGATCAGGTCCCAAAGTGGAATTAAGATGTTCGGGAACAGACGTGAACGGATGAGAAGAAACACCCCCTGCACACGGTATTTAACATCTCAGCTTATTCCCCCCAGGTTTTTCTTTTCATACCCAACAGAATCTTGACTGTTTCTTGGCCAAAGATTTTCCGGAAGCCAGAAGTCAGGCCAACAGGAGAGGCAGAAACTCTCCTAAGGAGTGTCCTGTATTTTGAGTGCAACACTGTTGCATTTTGTCTGCACATGATTGCAGCTTCTTGGGCAAAAACATCGTTTGTAGCAGAGATCCAGATTAGGTTAAATTTAGTCTGCATTTAGAATTAGTGAGTTATATTATAGTTGCAGACAGGAGAGGAGGAACATCATGTTCCGAGTTAAAATAAGATGTCTGAATGTCACGATCTGGTTCACACGGGAACTCAGAAAAAGTCAGCCCAAATAGACCTGGGCTGCTATTGCTGAATTCTCGAGAAAGGAGAGAGGTGGTGTCACCTTGCAGGAACCCGGTCACTCAGTCTAGGAGTGACCAAGTGAACCATCTGGGAACCTCGTGGGTGTGGCATAGGCCATGTCCTAAATACGATATGTAAGTACCTGGTTACCAGGCAAGAATCTCAGAAAGGATACTCTCACCTTTTGTTAAACATTAAATCACAAGTGTATGTGTATGTCTTCTTTCTGTGGAATTCCTGAAATGAAGTGACTTTTTTACTCTTCAAGGGAAATGCCTGGTTCGAATCTGGTTTTACTTTAGGCTCCTCAGAGAATCATTTTACTCTTCTTGGAGTTCCCCTAGAGTAGGTGACATAGTGTATCCGTTTGTGCCCTGTATCCCCCAGGGGAAATGGGCTTTAGGGGACACCCTGGAACGGGCTGAGCCGCAGGGTTGCGCGTCTGTACTTGGGGGCCCACGCTGGGTCCTGCCTCCCCGCCCCCCTCCGTGCGCTCCGAGAAAGGCGTGGGATGCAAGTGTCTCCGCACTCACCCACGTGATTGGCAGCCCCATTCTGCCTCTCGTTCTCATCCACCTGGCATTTCTTCTTGGCGATCTTGTGGAGGATAGAAGCCTTTTCTCTGAACCTCCCTGAAGCAAGAGAAAGCAGTGGAAAGGAGACACAATGAGGAGGAAGACAAAGAAGGGGGCTCAGGGAGAATGGTGAAGCACCGACCCAACAGGCACGTGGCTTCCACAACTTTCTGCTCACCCCAAACGCCCTGTGCCCTGCATGAAGGGTACGCTCTTACCTTTGTGGATTCTTTAGCCCAAATCTCTGTTGAGAATCTCAAGCCGCCAGACCACCAGCGGAAGGTTTGACTTGGACCTCTACCCTCCTTCCCGATTGCTTACAAAATAAATGCAGGCACCAGTCATCGCTAAAACTGCCCCTCCTGCTGCGATCCAAAACAGGTCTAAAGACACGGAGCTGCCCCGGAGACACAGCCATTTGTCTGGAATTAACTGTCCATCCCAGAACTGGCTTTTGGCCATGGAAAGCCAAGCCCAGGAGTCCTTTGGGTTGACTTCGGTTTTCAAACATCTATCTTAATCAGCACTGAAGTTTTTAAACGAGCTGGGAGGATGCATCCCAGCTTTCCGAATTAGCTGAGTCAGCTGCAATTAAAGCATCAGGGAGGGAACTGCTTGCACCTGGGGATTTAGGGCAAAGGACCATCAACCCGGCGCAGCCGGTCAAGTCTGTCGGTGGTGAGCCGCTTAGGGAAAGGCGCTGGAAAAATACTCCAAACTCTCAAAGTCATCATTTCAAACAGCTATACCACAAACAAAACGCTTCTTTTCTTCTCCATTATTGACATAAGTAACGGTTAAAGGCATGCAACAAGCACAGGAAAAAAAAAAGCATGCAAAAATGTAGAAATTAGTGAAAAGAGCCCCTTTTGCTTTCTCTTTTAATCCTTGACTCCCCCCCCCCCCCGCCCCCGCGAACATTCAAGGTACAAAGGAGCCTCATTTTAAACGGGCTGGGTCTTTTAAGGGTGAGGCCTTCAGGGCACCACAACCTCTACAATTTTCTCAGTAGGCATTCCGTGTTGGCTGGATTCTCCAGCAGTGTACTAACGGGGGAGCTCATTTTACTTTTCTAGTTAGACCCAAACTGAACCAAACCAAATCCAAACCCAAATGTTTCTCTTGGAGGGTCTCTTTTCCTAGGATGGGACATGGCGGGTTGGCATCCGCTTAGCCTCCCCGCCTCCTGGATGGAAGTCATGGGGTGTGGTCATAGTAGTGACTCGCGTGACTGGGTGGGGGTGACAGAAGCTGGAAGCTAGAGTGGGATCCGCTGGTTCCAGTGGGAAGGTGACACCAGATGGAGCCCCTTCTGCTTCTAAGCTCCGTCAGTCCGGGGCCCAGACACCCCGCTACCACAAAGCAGCCTCGAGGACGAGCACGCCTCGGTGTAGGCGATGAACGTCCACCAGAGCTCACACTCTCGAAGGAAGCAGGGCAGGAAATGTAGCCCAGAGCAAGTAGGTCAGCACGTGGCTTGGGCTTCATGAGGAATGAGAAGGAAGGATGTGGTGACGGGCACGATGTCCATCCCTGGGGGAGGCTGAAGGTCAGCGTTAGGGTCAACATGCTGAAAGGTATTTTGAATTCGGCTGTTCTTATTTAGTTTCTGAGGGAAACTCTGGGAAGAAAAGGGGAAAGAAAAGAAAGCCTGGGGATGAGGAGGAGGCGGTGAAAAGGAAGAAGAAAGGACAGAAAATGAGGAGCAAAAGGAGTTGAAGGAAGGAGGAGGTCGGCAGCGGGTTGTGATGGCTGGGAGGTTGGGTGCCAGCCTCTCTCCTGGCTGCCGAAACTAGTCTCATCTGCTTCTCCGTACTCTGCAGCCGTGAGCCCGAAGAGGGGTGCTGCTTGTGGAAGACACCCCCAAGAGGGCCTCCCGTCATTTGCTAAAAAGCCCGGAAGACAGAGAAAGAAGTTCTGAAACAGAAGATGGTGTTTCCACTAGAAAACTGGTCAGTGGTCTCAGGGTCACTGTTTGAAACTTAGAACCTTCTAAAGCTCTGTGAAATGAAGATGACCAACAGTTGCCGTGTACCAATGATAGAAAAATGAGAATAAAGCAGGAAAGCATTCAGAAGACGAGACAGATATAAACAACCTGAAATAACCCGACTAAGGAATGCCCCAAAGTCGGGAATCACAGCAGAGAAAATACTTGACAGGAACAGCCGATCGCCTACTGTGTGTGGTTACGGGAGTGTTTTCAGAGCTGAGATGTAGACCAGAGGGAAATGATAATAAAAGACACCCCAAAGCATGGAAGGGTCTTGCCACTCCCTCTGCCGGGAAACCTCTTTGAGCAGAGTGTTGGCCATGGTCACTCATGGGCTGGCTTCCCCAAATCCTCTAAAGGAAGGCTGGGAGCATAGGGTAGTGAACGATTCTAGACTTGGGATTTCGTAGGTTCTCAAACATTTTCACAGGTCAGCGAGGGCTTTCTAGATAGCGTGTCACTACTTTTCCCACTGCAGCAACACTTGAGATTTTCTAATCTGCTGAAAGGTGGGAGGGGTTGGCTCTCTTTGTTTTCTCGGGGAGGGGGGAGGGGGGGCAGTTAGCCCTAGGGGCAGCCGGACAATGCTGGGAGGCTGGCCGGGACTGCTCCTTTCCACTCACTTCTTCAACTTCTTTAAAATTCACCCTCTGTCCCAGTTAGCATGACCTGATTACCATTCTGCATTCCTCCGCAGCCTAAAAGGATTTTTCTCTTAAAGATGAGTTTCTAGAAAAGCAGCGGCTGAAGTGCCACCTCCAGAATGCAGCACTCAGGTGTGCTCCTCGAGGGTGGTGGGGCAGAGCCTGACAAAGTAAGGCATGCTCCTTTCAGCCCAAGGGACACCCCAGGGATCGCCACAGGCCACCTCCTGGGAAAAGTCACGTGGATGGCTAAGCAGACAAGAGTTGGCATGAGGTCCCCGGGGCAGAAGCCAGCACAGAACCAGTGATTCTCAAAATGACCCTCTGTGCCTCAGGGTAGGAAGGCAAGGCACCTTCAGGCCCCACGCAGCCTGATGTCCCAAACTGGGGAGGACACCAAGTCCGCTGTATGGGTGTTGGGGACAGCACAGTAATGTGGTTATATTTTGGATGTGACTTAAAGGCAGGTAGACCTGGGTTTAAGCCCTGCCTCTTTCACTGACCGCTGGGTGAGTTTTGGTAAGTTCCTGAATATTCCTGAGCTTCAGGTTTGCCATCTGTTAAACAGGGATTCCAATGGCATTGGCTCATGAGTTAAACGCAAGGCTTAAGTGAGAAAATGTGTGCAAGGGGCTTATCACAACGCTTGGCATTGGAGGAAGTCTGTAAATAAGAGGAAAAAGAAAAACAAACTAATGAAAACAACAGGGGCAAGGGTGACATGGCCCCGAGCGGTCTTAGGAGAATCACCGGCATCGTCTCTCAGTGTAAACTTGCAAGCCTGGAGAATCAGCTACACCCTGACCCGATGGTTTAAGCCTAGTGGGGCTGGTGGTCAGGCTTCAGCGAGTCTCCAAAGGCAGTTCCAAAACCGATTAGGAAAAGGATCATTTTGCATTTTCCTGAAATTGAGAGGTCACGTGATAGAGCTGCCGTTGTGTGTTTCAAACATTGATACCTTTGCGATCTGAAAATAGAGAGATGGTGATCAGCTTTCCCCCATCTCCTGGGGGGACAGAGTTCAGGCAAGGCATTACCACTGCACTATGATCTGTGCGCTCCAGAGAACTTCCTGATGGACGAGGGGTTTTAACTCCTCTGTGTCTCAGGCTCAGAATTTTAAAACAGGGATCACACCCCCTTCTCATACAGCTGGTGGAAGGCTCAATGGGTTAATAGGACATCAGGTTAATGCACATGGCCTCTGACATACATTAAATGCTCAGGACAGCCTTCCCATGAAGTGTTGAAAATAAAAAAGATTGATATTCACAACAGGATTAATGTTTAGCAGCCTCGGTGCCGGAGACCTTGGCAGGAAAGGAGCTGCTTCCATAAACTATGGCATTAAGGGTTGACACAGAAGGGCAGGTTTCAGAAACGACTGTAGCTCTGTGCCTGGGGATCAAGGATGAAGACATTTTTGGGTATTTTCAAAGCGAGGGAAGGAGAGATTTTTCACATGTTTTAAGGCAACCTTAAAAAGAATATACTCTGTTGTGGTGCGAAGCCTCAAAGTGTCGTATCTTTACATAGCGGCAGATATTTGTATACTTAAAATCTCGGAAATAGCAAACTCTGCTCAAATCGTGAGGCACCTACGTCAAAACCTGGTACACAGTTTTAATATAGTTTAGTTTGTCCTGAAATTTGCAAACGAATACCGGCTGAGTGTCCCCAGGGGAGAGGGTGTTGAGGGGGTGGTAGGGAAGAGCGGAATAAAAGATCAAAGCATAAGGACCTAATGTGACTAAGAACAAATTTCGAACAACAATCAGGAATCAAAATCCTTGACCTTGTTACCCAGCCAGACATAAAGAAGACCCAAACTGCACAGCAAAATAACTTCTAGAGGGTCTGTTCCTGCAAAGGGAATGAATTTTGTTTCTGTTCTGCTGTTAATGAATTAAAACAGTCCCTGGAAATTCCTTCACCTCTTTCCCACCAAGCCTGTCACAGGCAGTGTGACGAAGGAACCCTTTGGGTTGGTGATCAGATTAACTCCTGGCTGCTGTAGAATATTCTGAGCCTCAGCCATGGAGAAAAGGGACAAAAGAGATAGACAGATGCAAAGGGGGGCGGGCGCACCTCGGTGAACGGACCTTGGTTTGGGAGAAGAAAAGAAAAAAATGAAACAGCAGGGAAAACTTGAACATAGTGCTTTTACATCTATTTTTGTGTTTTCAGTTTTGCCTTTCCTGTCTCTGTCTTTGAAGTTTAGGACTTGGCAGGTAGCTTAGAAAGCAAAAGTGCAGCTGAACGTCCCTCCTGTTTATTCAATGCCTTTTTTTTCTTTTCTTTTTTCTTTCCTTTCCTTTCCCTTTTCTTTCCCTTTTTCTTTCTTTCTTTCTTTCTTTCTTTCTTTCTTTCTTTCTTTCTTTCTTTCTTTCTTTCTTTCTTTCTTTCTTTCTTTCTTTCTTTCTTTTCTTTTCTTTTCTTTTCTTTTCTTTTCTTTTCTTTTCTTTTCTTTTCTTTTTTTTCTGGAAGCAGAGACTCAAGTCAGAGAGGCCATCAACACTGAGAAGGCAGGAAATAAAACTGATGTGGCCATAAGCAAACTCTGCCCTTGGGGTCAGCTTGGGCTCCTCTCTTCCCCTCACAGCCCACATGCTATCAGCAAGTCTAGTATCTCTACTTCCAAAATATTTCAGAAACTGCCCCCTTCTCCTTCCTCCCCTCCCGGGCCCAGCAACCCTCCTGCCGGTCTACTCACCAGTCTCCCCTTCCACCTTTACCTCTCTGTCTCCCACACTGGTCTCATCCCAGTATCCTTAGTGATCTCCGATCATGTCACTCCTCTGGGCAAAACCCTGCCAGTGGCTCCCCAGGTCAAAGAGAAAGCCAAGGTCATTACAAGGACCTGGAAGGGGGCTTAGCCACCTAGGCTGTCCTGCCTCATCCTTTCCCTCTCTCCAGGCTCACTCTGCTCCAGCCATGCTGGTCCCCTTGGTGTCAGAGCCATGGCGTTTATAGATCCTTCTACCTGGAATGTTCTTCCCCCAGAGATCCGTCGTGTTTACTCTCTCAGCTCCTTTGAGTATTTGTTCAAATGTCACCTTCTCACTGAGGCTTCTCTGAGGAGCCCATTTAAAATTGCAGCCCCTCTTTCTCCAGTATTTGCTATCCCCAGCGTGTTTCCTCTAACATTCATCACCATCTAATATACTCTATCATCGTTACTATGGATTATCTATTGCTTTCCGTTAACAGCCAAGCTCCACGAGGGTAGGGATTTTTATGGGTCTTGTTCTCTGTGGTATCCCCAGAGTCCCCGTAGGGCTTGATAAATCCTTGTGTTTGGGTTTTCAGGCAAGTAGATGAGGCAATCGCTCCTTAGTAGGCTTCATGTTGGCTAATGACCCAAAGTAAATCCTTTCATGTCTACCCAAACCCAAGGCCCCAGGGGGGCTGTGTCTACCTGTGGAACCAACCTGAGATAAATAGGAGAAAATGGCGTGGACTGGTTGTCCACAGCCCAGAGGTGGAAGACAGGGGCACGTCAGTCATCCCCTTCCTGCACATTGCAGGGGCCGACAAGGTGGGTGCTGAGAGGGGCCTTTAGACACAGAGGAGGGGCCGAGAGCACAGTAGAGGGCAGAGAAGGGAAAGCAGGGCTTTGGCTCCTCCTTCTTTATTAAGATGCTTTTCATCAAGGCCTAACTGAAGGCCCAAACTGAAGGCTTCTCTAATGATACCCACACCCCTCCTTCCCACGTGGAAATCCATCACTCCGATGGCACTTTGATTATACCCCATCACAGCCCTGATTCCAGTTTGCTGCCCACAGACCTGCTTTCCCATCAGACAGCAGGCTTCTCTGGGGAAGGGACCTTCTCTCGCCATCTTGTGTCCCTCAATAAGCATGTTAGAATCGTGCTTGGCACATCGTGGGCACTCACTGAATTCCAGTGAAGTTCTCCCTATGTCAGCTCTCTTCGGAAGTGTGAGCTTTGCTTTCAAAAGTGGGTGCAAGTCAGGAACAATCTTCCGCTCTGCAAATATTAACCGAGCCTGCGCTGTGTAGCAGGCAGGGTTCGGTGAACAAAATAAATCTAGCTGGTGCCCTGTAGAGTCATAGCCGAGAGCCAGAGAGCCAAAAAGCAAGGACTTAAGATTCATGATGGAGGGGGCATTCTCCGAAGGGTGTGGAAATTCACAGAATAGTGAAAGTTCCAAGATACAAGTTACAATTTAGCAGCTTGAAGGAATCAGCTCCTCTTCATTCTCTAAACTGTCCTCATGGGACAGCTTATTCATCTAATAGGATCTGGCCTGACTTTTATTGTTTTGCTGTTGTTGTTGTTGTTTTAAGTAAGTTCTGTGCCCAAAATGGGACTTGAACTCATGATCCTAAGAGTCGCATGCTCTACCGACTGAGCCAGCCAGGTGCCCCCTGATTTTATTCTTAAAAGCAAAACATTGCGAGCACTTTCACCTTAAGCAAAAGGGTCAAGAACAGAGTTTATTTATTCTTGTATCTATTTTTGAAGTACAACCTCTAAATTATTTTTTCTAATTTTTGTGAAGCATCATGTAAAACCAATTATGACTACATTGATACTAATGGAAATTAAACCAGTATCGTAATATTTTGTACAATGTCTTTAGTAAATATTCTGTGAATGAACCATATAATAAGGGTAATCAACATAATTTAATTGTATTTGTATAGCCGTAATCATAGGACTAGTTTCTGTAATTAATGAGAATATATACATAATTGTTTCTCAAGACTGGCGGCCATCATGTAATGAAATGGAGCAGCCAGATTTCCTTATTAAGGTTTAAAAAATAATTTCCCATAAGAATGACCTTTAGAATCACCCATAAAGAGTGGATCTGTCCGCATGTGAATTGAGTGTATCATCTCCCCTGGCAGGGTCACCTTATCATTGGAAACGTGGAGTGCTTTCATAAGTATTTTGGAAGATTTCCAATGCTTTTCAAAAGTTGATCTCTTAAAGATTGATACATTGTCCTTTATTCCAATTTCTTTGCCCCTACAGGGACTTTGCCTACTCACTCATCGTGAATCTTCAATACTTCCTTGTCCCCTCAGCATATAATCCTGGTTAGGTCTCTCCACTGGGAACCTTCCTCTTGGCTTTAGGTGTCCTCTCTAGCCTATGAGGACTCTTCTCTAGCCTTCCCTTCACAGCCAAGCCTCTGGAAGGGTCTGTCTATGCTGGTGCCTCTGAATCCTTAGGGCTCCCTTGTTCACTTCTTCACTCTGCATCCGGCCTTCGGCAGCATCCCTCCACTGAATCCACCCTCAGCCGCTTTCGGCCTCTACATCACTGGGTCTCTCAATGCATCTGATATTCTTCACCTCTGTCCTTGAAGTCTACTCCGATTTTTCCAGGACTCCTGAGAGTGACACTTAAGCCACTGTTCCCCAGGCTCTCTCCTTGCTCCCTGTCCCCCATGCCCCACATTCTCCCAAAGAACCCAATGGACCTTCCCCTGAATATCGGTGAGTCCCAAATTCAGATCTCTGGCTCCGAACCTCTTCTCTAATGGACTTCCGAACACTTCACTTGGAAGCCCCTTTGACAGTTAAACTCAACATGCCCCACACTCCCACACGTCGTCTTCTTCCTGGGAATGTGCCCATCTGCTTGCATTTTCTATTGGTGATTTCCTCACTCCCAGTGTTTTCCGGCCATCTTAGAGATCCCCCTCACACCCCACATTCAGTGAGTTGCCAACTCCTTCTGAGTCTACCTTTGAACACCTTAGGTCCAATGTTTCCAGCCTGGATGCTGATTACAGTCTCTTAGCTGGTCTCCCAGTTTTTAAGTTAAGCTTCTCGTGGCTTGGAATGCCCCACGCTTATTATTTGCTTGTCTTACTCCTTTTAAGAATGCTCGAAAGCATCTCATCTTTTAGGAAGCTTTCCCTGAATCCCTTTCCTGGGCTGGCAGGCACCCTGGTGCTTTCCTTTATCACAGCACTGACACTCCTATCATACTGGCTGTCACAGAGCCTCAGAGGCATTTTCCTGACCTCTCTCCAGCGAGCGGTGAGCCCCTCCAGGATAGGGATGCCATTTCCCATCCGGTGCCCAGAGCCTCCGTCTTAGGCTGGGCCTTAGTAAGTGTTTATGGATATAACAACATTAATACAAACGACAAAGGGAGTGTGTGTGTGTGTGTGTGTGTGTGTGTGTGTGTGTGAGGTGCTTACAGTGCTTGCTGTATGAAAATCTGCTCATAGCTTATGTTCCTTCTGGGGGCAGAGAAACAAGGAAGGATGAGAAGCACAGTGCGGTTAAGTCACCAGGATCTCTTCCTGGTTAATGTGGTGATTAAGCCTCTGAAGTTAATAGTGTTTACAGTTAGTATTTGTCTATTTTGAGACTCTTAAAAAATATATGATCTAATCAAGTTTTGCAGAATTGGAATCTTACGAACCAAAAGACTTGCAGCGGGGATCAATGGCAGAATCCGGTGTTTCGGGAAAAGAGCCAATTTACTGACCTTAGCTGAGGTTCACACCGCTGGAGAGCTAATGTTCTTTATCATTTTAGGTCACCTGCTTTATTATTTTAGGAACTTAATTTTCTGTAAATTTCTATCTCCTAGACAGATACAAATACACACCCACAAAATTCTCAAAGGGGTTTCTCTGATCTCCGCTGCGGAGTTCTGAGCCAGGGGAGGGGCTGCCGGATGGAAGGTTTGAATGTCTTTCTCTTGTTCCCATCCTTGGCACCCTGCAGACATCAAGAGATAAACAACTAAAGAATCACTTTACTAGGGCAGGCCTCAGATCTCAAGACTCTCCTACATCCAGCCCCACTACCACCTGAGGGGCGCAAAAGATCTCTTCAGAGTCACATTTCAAAGCTCCTATCTTGGGTACCTCTCTGCAAGTGGGTTGTGACGTTAATGTACTCATTTGGGCAAAGTTTTTTTTTTTTTTTTAAAGATTTTATTTATTTATTTGACAGAGATAGAGACAGCCAGTGAGAGAGGGAACACAAGCAGGAGGAGTGGGAGAGGAAGAAGCAGGCTCATAGCAGAAGAGCCTGATGTGGGGCTCGATCCCATAACGCCGGGATCACGCCCTGAGCCGAAGGCAGACGCTTAACCGCTGTGCCACCCAGGCGCCCCTTGGGCAAAGTTTTGATTTGCTCACAGCACTTGACAAAGAGTTGGTGCTCAATAAATGTGTATTGAATAGTTACTCTAACTTGTAAATAAAAAACCGGACGTAAACAGTTCTTTCTCACGGTGAGCCTATATATTACCCGATTATTTATCTTGATGTAAAGTGAAAGACTTTAGATCTGGCTGACATCCGCTCAGTAGCAGCCCCTAGATCATGTATGTATATCGTCTCCTGTCGCCTGGATTTCATGTGTCTGGGAACTGTCAATTAATTTGGGTTCCTACTTCCTAGTTTCTTGAATCCTCAATGTTACCTTGTAAACTGGTGTCTGTAAATTTCATCTGGAAGCAGGGGTTTGCAACTGAAGTGCCACACATGCTGAGACTTCTTAACTAACCGCTCCTGAGGGCTTAGTGGTCCATGACTAAAATGAGATGATTCAGTTCATTTCAGATTTAATCAAAAGAGAAACTTACCATGCGTAATTGAACATGCCAGCCTCCTGGTATTACCGATTCCCACTTTTTTTTTTTTTTTTTAAGAGAAAGCTTCACGGGGGTGGGAAATGATATCATTAACTTATAATAATAGTATTCAAGTTTGACTAATGAAGGCGACTTAACATTTTCAGCTCTAGGGATGTCAGAAAGAGACATAAAGCAGCATCCACAATTTGCCTTCTGCTGCAACTTAACAACTTCTACATATGAAATGTGGCAAAATCTGCCTTTCCTTGCCAGGTCCAATCTTTCTGCTTTTACTGCTGAACAGTTTAGATCATGAAAATAAGATGCAATGAAGTTTGAAAAACTGGATGTATTCTAATTAGACTTCCTTGGTCCTGGTTTTCAGGAAGACCGTGGATTTACCCACACAGCTGGTTTGGTCTTTCTGACAGATCTGATAGCGGTTACTAGCTGGTTAGTCTGGTTATACACACTAGGCTGCTGTCTTCCTAAGATCCAGCCCCAGGGAGATACTTGGAAGAATACATCTCTAAAAAAGTAATGTGGTTAATAACTGGTGAGTCGGTACATTTTTTGGGGGAGAGGGGTAAGGCTCAGCCTTACAGAGAGCATCTGGTCAAGTGCCTCGAAAAATCCTCTGGTTATGGAAAGTTGGACTGAATGAGTTAAACCATAAACCTGGGATGAATGAAACATATATGGTATTGGAAATGGTGTCTGTGCACAACGGGGGCTCCCCACTTGGTGATTGGAAGGCAGAAAGTTAACTTGCGGTGTACTTTTCAGACATTCTCAGGGATGTCAACAGTCTTGTGGTGTGAAGGGCACATGCTGCAGTGGAAATTGGATATTCTGTGTGGGAGGAATAGCCTTGTCATGTATTTTACAGAGGAAAGACTTCCATCATAACCATATCATGGCTTTAACTCACCTTGGGTAAAAAAAAAAAACAGGGTTCTAAAACAAGAAAAGTAAAAGGTAGTTACAATACAAACGCGGATCTGCTTTTTACAGAAGTCAGTGATGAACCAACGTTCAAAGGACTTAGTTAAATTCGTTGGAGGATCTCTTGTTCACCGTTGGTGGGAGCACAAACTGGGGCGATCGCTTTGGAAGGCCACTGCGCAATATCTTTCAAGATGTGAAGTGTGTATATGCTTTGATCTGGTATTTCTATTTCTAGGGATTTATTTTATATGTATATAGTCCCTATTCTGTACAGTTTGATCTATGGCCAAAGAAGAGGCTCATGTCACATTCTAGTAACTGGATAAATTCACAAAAAATAGAAATTTCATAAATGTCCATCAACAGGGGACTGAGGGAACAAACCTCCCATGGAAGAGCCAAGCAGTAGAATACTATGCAGCTACGAAAAGGAATGAGGGCAGCGCTGATATGGACACGTCTGCATTATATGCCAACAAAAGCCAGTGTAGAGAAGAGCATATAGAAGAAAAGAACCTATGTTAAAAACCAGTAAGCGTGGTTAATTCTAAGGAATGAGTGGAATCTGGGGTAAAGGAAGACTCCCTTTTATTGCCTTTCCTTAGGTAGTGTTGGCTTTTTACCTCTGTGTGCGTGTAACGCTTTTATCATAAAAGGAACAATTAAAATTGATTTGCAGCCAGACTTTCTACTGTGCTAAAAGTTTGTATCTACAACTAAAAGGGAAGATAGTTGTTGTTCTTTTAAAGGTCTATTTCACAGGAACTATGTAACGTCCTATCTGCTGTGCATGTAGCCACATTAATCAACAGTTTATCTCTGAACTGGGTCAAATAATACACAAGCCTTCTATTTCAGAAGCTGTGGCCAGGAGCCCACCTACCCACAGTCTTGGTGGTGGCCTAACCAAAATAGAGGGTCAAGTTTTCAAAAGATCTAATCTTAAAAGTAGACTCTAAACCAACATGTGCCATCGCCGTTAGTAAAAGACACCAGGACAGAATCTTGGACGTGGGACTGGAAGGGCATCAAGGTGTCCATTATCTGAACGGTCTTCTGAAGGAGGTTTCCTTGGCTTCTCCAGAGGAGGGGGACTCCCTGCCTTTTGAGGCAGGCCATTGCATCTTTGGCCATGTCTATAGGAATGGTCTTCCCGTGCTGGGCCGAACTCTCTCTCTCTGAATTAATCCTTCCTTAACCTTCCTCACCCCCAGCTGGACTTCAGGGGGTCCCCCAGAACTCCCCTCTCCTAGAAAGATAGATCCCATTTTATCACTGCCAACTGCCCGTGGGGCCAATCCCACGTTAGAATTTGTAGCACATTGGTAGTTGTTCCCATTCCATCTTGCATCCTTGTTCAATTGAGCAGACCCTCTGGGGCATCTAACACTGTCCAGAACCCCCTCATTTCCGTGTGGCTCTGAAAATGCCTGGCCTGACTCAGTCTCCCACCTCTGCCATCAGTAAATCTGTCTCTGCGTCTTTAATCTCTGCTCTGAATATTCTCTCTGCCCTTCTGTTTTAGCTGAAGCTGGGCTGTTTCCTGAAGGTCCCTTTTCTCTCGTGCCCCACGTTCCACCCCCTTCCTCATTACTTCTAGACCATTTCTCCGCCCTTCTTTGAAGCACAAGCCACCTCTACCACCTCCACTGCAACTGACTTCCTCAACCCCCTTCCCTCATTCCTGAAGAGATCAGAACTCAGTTCACTATTTACACCATGGCTCCTGTCACCAGCTTTGGTGACTTTATTGGTAAGCCCTGCAACTCTTGGGTCCTCACCACGCCAACATGCTCACCTCCAGCTACTCTTCCCTCCAGTTCACCTTATCCACCCAATCTTGCAGTTAGGCCCTAGACTTCATCATTAGCAAGAACTACCCCACTTTCAAACTCCTAATTTGAAGCATCTCATCACCACTCTTATCTTTGTACTACAATTCTCTGATTTCATTGGTCAACTCATGGAGACTATCACCTTTTCCCTGTCTTCCTGGGGCACAATTCCTTGGCTGCTGGGACGCCATTCTCTCCTGGCTCTCTGGCCACCCCAGTCTTTTTTGCCTGGTCTCCCCCTTCTTCCCGGATTCTAAACTTTGGAGTCCTCGGGGCCAACTTGACCTCCTCTACCCTATCGATTAGTTAGGTATTCTTACCCGTTCTGTGGCTTTAAAGAACACCTATAGTATGATTCCCACATGTGCATCTATAGCCTTGACCTTTCTCCCAAGATCCAGACTCCATTTCCACTGCTTCCCCCACATCTCTATTTGGATGTCTCATTGGCATCTCAAACTTTACATGAGTTCTCAACATCGCTCCTATAGCTTGCTCTGTTCTCCATCCTCCCCATCAACATACAATTATACAAAAGTGATATTTCTCTTTTGTGGCGAGATTGCCATGTTGCCTATCTGAGTCTCCTTAAAAGGACTAAAAGGGAAGCCTCCTTAAAAAGAAGACAAAACAGCAGGGGAAAATCATGCTGGCTCTTCCTCCTTCCTGGAATATAGGCATGATGGCTGGAGCTCTAGCAGCAGCCATCTAGGACCATGAAGTGCCCTTGGGGTTGAAAGTCATATATTAGGATTGTGGAGCAGAAGATGGAAGGAGCCTGGGGCTTGGATGATCGTAGAGCTTCCATATCTGCCATGTACAGCCTACCTCTGGACCTCTTTTACTTGAGACAAAAATTGACGTCCATCTGACTAAAGCCACCGTTAATTTGGATTTTCTATTTTATATAGCAGAACCTATCCTGCCTGATATACGAGTGCATATAACACAGTCTTATCCATCTAGGCAAGGATTAAAATATAATGTGAAGGCCACAGATAACACCAAAGACCTGTGGTAGGACGACATTTTCAGAGGATACGTCTTGGGAAGTGAAAAAGACTGTTAAATGGTATTCCAAAATTCAATTTCTCCCTGAAAAAGAACTGAACTATTTCACTGCAATTAAGAACATCAAATGACTGGCTAGGCTGTGTGACCTTAAGGCGCTTTTGTTTCTTCGAGATAATGGGGGTTTTCAAAACTCAGCGACATGCCTAATTGAGGACCCCATGATTCAGGTAAGACAGTTTTTCAGCTTGATAAAGGGGCTATTAGTTGCCATGAAGCAGAATCCTTAATTTCATTAAGGAAAAGGTCATTTTTGCCCTTGACATTACAACGTTTTATATCTTCTTTTCTTATGCAAATGAACAAAGACTTTTTAGATGATGGAGAAATTTTTTCCTGGAAATGGCTATTCTTAAGTGGCAATGAGTTTAAGACAGTACATTGCAGGTAGCTTTCCCCATACATTGCTTCTTTGCAAAATATTAGTCAGGTTTTCTGTCTACCTACCCTCTACATATCTCTATGAATGTTTGTCTCCAAAGAGTAAAAATTCGTAGTTCTATAGAATGTGATTGGTGGAAAAGTCTCTTCTCCTTTTAATTCATCTGTTCTATCACAGATGTTTGTTTTCTTTTGAACTAGCTTTCTACACTTTCATTTAGAGTAAGTTCAGTAAGGAAGTCAAGTTCAATTTGTTGAGAATTTTCCTGAATGAGAATGGTATGTAATTTGGGTATTTGCAGAAGAGAAAGAACCTACGGGTTATTAATTTATTAAGAATTTTCCAGAATGAGAATGGTATGTAATTTGGGTATTTGCAGATGAGAAAGAAACTATGGGTTATTAGCTTGAAATAAAAGTTGGAGATCGCCCTTCCAAGAATATGCAGTCTTACTGCAGGAGGAGATGAGAGGATGGCTGCCCAGGCAGAAGGGTCCGAGGTCATCAAAAGAGCACTTCTAGAAGAATTTGTTCACATCCCCGGAAACATCTTGTTGTAGAAAGAAACACAGTCCTTGGGAGGAGTAAGCCTTAGTAATCTAGCAAGTCTAGCAAAATGGGTCATACAGAGCACGTGCTCTGTTACTATTAAGTGAACACGTTAGTATCAGGTGGCCGATAAGACTGTCATCATCTTGGGATGCAGGAATGAGTCCATGGAGACATCACCTCTCTGAGAAGCCTGCCCTCATTTCCCAAGGTTGAACATGATGCCTTCTGCTGGGCTCCCCCTGCACCCTGGGTCTGTCCATCACACCACTCATCTCGTGGCCCGTGTCCCCCACTAGAGTGTGAGGAGAAGGGTTGTCTTTAATTAGCCCTGAGCCCAGTCTAGTGCCTGGTACGTACTAAGTGTTGTTGCGTAAATGCATTAGGGAATGAATGAAGGAGTGAATAAGATTCTGATTAGCTTGGGGTGGGGAGGAGGTTGGGTGTGGCCCAGGGAGCTGTTCTTACAGTTTAGGTCCTAAGGCGCCTGAAGATGAGGGAGGGATGGAGGTAGGGAAAGGGCTCTGAGGTCAAGGATGCATTTTATAAAAATGTCATGATTTTGTCCAGTGTCTGAGAATGAGTATATTGTTTTATTAAAATAACTTTTTTATGGTGGAGTGTTCAAGTAGGGGCATGTTTTTTTGAGTAACTCCTTGTTGCTCACTCTACGATGCCCTCATTCTAAGTCTGTGGTTTAAACCTTTCCCCTGATTGGTCTCCATCAAGCATTTCTTCCCGCTCCTTCTACCAACACCAACTTGAACTGTCCAGCTCCTTCTACCCGCCTGGGGCAGCAAAGCACAGTGGTGCCGAGAGGGCAGGGCTTGGGCATGCCACAGTCCTCAGTTCAGGTCCCAAGTCTCCACTTACTACCCCCGAGTCCCAGAGCCAAATGCTTTGCTTTTCTGAGACTTAGTTTCCTCATCGAATAAAATACGTCTTAGAGCTTTGGCTTTCTCATCTTGACACGAGCCCACCTCGTGTGGTCGTAAGGATTAAATGACATGGAACATACAAAGCCCACAGCACTGCGCCTGGCAGGTGAGAGACACCCCATAAAGGTTGGTGTGCTCTCATTCTTTGATCCCTTTCTCAGTCTGGTAGGTCAGAACTTACCATTCCTCTTTCCCCGGTGTACCCAATATTTACTGGTCCTTGGGGCCCAGTTCACTTTCTCCACTAAATCTATCCCCCTGTTGAAAACAATCCTTCCTCTTTCTGTGTAGCCTGTCATCTTCTTCCAAATACCCATGGTACCTACCACTTTCTTCCTGGTGGCTCAGAGCTTGCTTACTGTGTTGTATTTCTCTCCCTGTCTGTAAGTCCTGCGGGGGCAAATTGCTCACCTTTCAATCTCGCATTTCCCCAAAGCACCTGGCAAAATAATTTGCATATAGCAGGCGCTTAAAATCATGAGCTGAATATGTGCAGGGCAATTGTCTATATTTAGGAAATCATCACTCAATTCCTCTTAAGAGGTGGGGTGGCATAGAGAATCCATCTTTCCATTTGTTCCACTTGAGGGGAAAAGAAAAAAAAAACAGGCCCTCATTTCAAGTAGCTGACCTCACGTCACATCCAGAGAATTTTCTGGAAAGGGCTACAAAGGATGACTAGTCATACGGGCAATTACAATAAAGCCCTGCTCAAGAGCTAGTCACAGCTCTCAGAGTGTGAAAAGAGATGCTTCACACGGAGCGCGGTACTTCCTGAAGGCCAGCGAGCCCACGGTGACTGCCCCAAACATCCTCTGTAGGACACCTCCTTCAGTTGTACGACATGGACGAGGCACCGATCATCGTTCTTATTTTTGATGGGAAGAGAGAGGCCCTCGGGGGTTTGAAGAAGTCACGCGTGGCTGTGGCCTTGTTACTGAGCTGGCTTTGAGATTTTGAGACAGAATCCCAGAGTTAGGGGTAAGCCCGGCCTGGCCTGTTGTGTGATCTAGGCGGCTGGAGAAAGACCTCCACTTCCCAAGCATCCTTTCTGTGGGTGCCTGCGAGGGATGGCTACGTGTGGAGAATGCTTATTTTTAATCTTTCAGAGGTTCCTATTCCAGGGGAAGGAGAGCACCCTTCATTAGCATTTTCAAAACAGTCCCGCAAGAAGCCCCCTGGAAGAGAGAGTCCTCTGATCAGAGAAGTCTAGAAATACTGCGGACTGCATCCATCTTTCTGCCTTCCTCTGAGCTGCAGCAAATAGCTGCGTGCATCACATGGGAAACACAACTATTTAACTTAACTCAGAAGCTCTTCCACTTAGGAAACTATGGAATCAGACTTACTTTTTTTTTCTTTCTGGGTTGTTGCAAAATTCCTAGTGACATCCTATGAAACCAGGACATCCTAGAACACAATTTACAAATGCTGCCTTAGCTATGATTCGCTATGACTGTAGGAGGGATGAATGTTTGGCTAGGAACGGGACACAAGGGGATATGCAAGAAGGGATGGGAAAGGGAAGTATAAGAAATGTGAAAGGGGGCTCATGGGGGGGGGCCCCCAAACACAATTTCCCAGCCTTGCTAAGGGCCAGCCACGATCTTCCTTCCAGACATGATTTCGCCCTTGTTTTCCTGCCCAGAAAGCCCGGCTGTTCTCAAGTGGACTCATCGTTTGTGCATCTTTGTGCGATCTTGAGCTGTCTGGTTTAGGGGGGCTGAGAAAGGGAGTGCTCGGGTGGCAACTTTGCTCAAATGGATGTGGAAAGAGGCAGGAAAGGAGCAGCATAAGGGGGATATGGGGCTCCTAAGGCAACAGGGAGGCGGAAGCTGCCCTCACAATGGAAAAGTAAGGATGGAAGGCAGAGGACAGGAAGGAGTAAAGAGAGAAAGTGGAGGGTCGTGACAGGTCAGGTGGAAGCTAACAGACCCACTTGCTGCCCGAGCCACGAATCAGAGGCTGGGGGCTAGCGAGATGTCCGGAGGCTCGATCAAATTACAAAGTCAGTGAGTCCCAAAGCTTTAGCTTCTCAAGCCAACCACCAGTAAAACTCGAAGTGGTCTGAAGACACGGAATAAAAATGAGAGCTGGAACAAGAGCCTTCCTTTAAGTTCTGGATTGCTCTTTCTATCCTCTCGGTGGTAGGACGCTTATTCTCATGGTAGCTTTCCGTCCCTGGTGGCTTTCAATTCCCCAGGTTCTTGGGAGGGTCCTGGGCCATAACGGGGCCCAGTCTGAGATCCCCATCGTGGTCTGCTGCTTTAGAAGCATGCTTAACTGAGAGCACAGCAAGAGCAACAGGGGAGGGCCTGGATGCTGTACTGAAGCCAGAGTCGTGGGGGAGGCGGAGAAGGGGCTTCCTCTTACCAAGGGCTGTCAGATGTTCGCTTCTTGGATGCAAAGCAACTCGGGGCTCTTTGGCAAGCTAAGGCAACTTAGAAATACTAGAAGCTGAAAACAGGATATGCAACGCATTTGGGAGTTTCTCTCATTTTGAAAGACAAAATTAGCTGATTCTCCTTCTAGGCTACCTTTGGATTACTTGTCAGAGTCAGTGTAAAAAATCACATGAAATCCCCAAATGTTCTCTTTGGGGTGACAAATATGGTTTCTGATTCACAAGGTGGAGGTACACGTGGGGCGAAATGGGGGCTGGGGTGATAGGATAACTCCCTTCGCAAGAAAGTAGAATTTTCAAATCGCTCTTCCATGGTGAACTTATTTCAAGAGAAGTGATTTTCATTGGGTCAAGTCTGTGCTCTGGGATAGTGCCTGGAGTTCATCAGTAAATTCATTTAAAAATAAATCTCTGCCAGACTTCAATTACTCAGGGGAAATGGTTGAAATGATACGCTTAATCTCATAGAGTGTGAACCCCCAGTGAATTCAGGTCCGTGGGCCGCAACTGCGGCCCTGGCTTCTTAGACTAATGCTCTTGGATGAGGGCACGGGGTCTGCGGGGGCTGAGGACGGGAGCCCACAGCCCTCTGCATCAGAAGCAGGTCTCCAGATGGTTTCGGGTGGAGGAGTACCTTCCATCACTCCTTCTTTTGTATAGATGGGAACACCCAGCCCCTCGGAAATTCAGGGACTATTAGAAGAAGACTATTGGTTGGGTGTGTTCCTATGTGGTGTTGTGAGCATGTGCAGGAAATAATGCTGACCCAGTGGGTGTGTGCTTGTGCTGACGTTGCTGACACCATTTCTCTGAGCGTGTTACACAAGTGAGATGGTTTGGATCATCTGAATGGAATAACATGATCACCCATGGTATTGCACGTCTCCAATCCCAAATAAACACAATGGCAAAAACTAGACGAAACGTGGAAAGAATAATAAATCACACAATGTCACCGAAGTCATGCAAAGAGGAAAAGGAGATGAAAAAAAAAAAAAAATGGGCAAGCACCAGACACCATAAATGGGAAAAAAAAAAAAAAAAAAAGCCAATGCATACAATTCTAAAATCATTCTTACCTTCTTCAGTCATTGTGTCATAATATTTTAGTTTTCCATATGATCCAAGTTCTACAACATCACAGTAAAAGACACAAAGATAAGGAACGAGCTGCAATGTAAGAGCTTTGTTTTTACACATTCTTAATTAATCAGATTCAGAGTTATACTGTCAAATCCCGCAATCGTAACTATATAGAGATGTGCAAACATGGGCCCATGTGGCAGACAGCTTTCACGGCCCATTTTCAGAAATCACTTAAAATATATTATTCTACTGGGGGTAGGATGTGCCCTGCATGACAGAAGAGGACACGGTTATTTTCACATCTGATGAAACAGAGGACTTGGCAAGAGAATTCACACCGGGTCTAGGCTGGCCCTGTCATTTGTATAGAGGTGACGCTCTAAGAGAAAGGGTTGATCAAGGACAATGTCCGGGCCCCGGGGGGCTTGCAGCCTGGCACTCCCGGCCAGGGAGCCACGGGCCCAGAGCTTCCTTTCACGGCTCCTCTCCAACAGAACCACTTCCAAGAGATCAAGGAGGCTACCTGGGAAAACCCGAAATGCAAAACCAGCTTCTAGACTCCCCTTTCACTCTTAGCTCGTGTTGTAGACAGAAAACAGTGAATACCATGAGCACAGCATGCTGAGAAGAGCTGCGAAAGGGTGCAGAGCGCTCTGGGAGAAAGAGGGAAGCCACCTGGCTCAGGCAGGGGACAGAGCAGTCACGTCTCCCGGACTGAGGTGTCGTCGCCTGCTGCTCCTTAGATGGCAGGGGGTAGGAGGCTACCAGCAGCCCCTCCTGTGCGCCGATCGCCACAGGGCTCCGTGGTCATGGGCCCGAGGACCCCACGGGCAGAAAGCGCAGCTGGGGGTGCTGAGTCAGCTGGGGTTGGGGAGGAGAGGAGGCCGGGATGCACTGTGGCTGTTGTCTTACTTCAGGTCTAAAATAGAAACTTTTATTCTTGTTCATCTGAAAATTCCAGATTGTTTTAAGCAACATTTGTGAGCAGGTTAAAAATATTTTTCCTGGTCATAACAACACTCTCCCAATAAACCTCAAGAAATTAATTAGACTCGAGAGATAATCCTGTGATGGCACAGAATGCCTCCCTGGCTCATTAACTTGGGAAGTCCATGAAAATCCACAGATGAATCAACTAATAATGGATGGGTTTTGTGTGCAAGATGAGGGATCTAGCTTAAAAGACAATAATAGTCTATTTTATATGTATATTACACATTATAAATGTTATATATAGATACATATATATAATGTGTGTGTATTCTTTCTCCATTTTGCCTAAAATTTTACTAAATCTATTTTAACACTCCGATGCAAAATTAAGCCTTAAGGAGAAAAATCCCCTAATCCTTATCGTTCTGCACAAACCTGCCTACTTTTGTTTTGTTAGATACGTGACAAAAGGTGCAAGTACTGCAATAAGAAATTGAATTTTGTGTAAATAACAAGAAAGTCTTTTTAATGACTTCTGGGGATTGCCTTCAGTGGAATATGATTTTTTTTTTTCTGGGTATTTTAAGAACAGTAGTCTATTATACATACGACATTGCACAAGCTTGGAATTCTTAAATGATCTAAATACCTTCATAAATATTAAACACATGTTAATGGCAGCTTTACATAAAATATATGCACGTGTGTGTGTGTGTGTGTGTGCATGTAAAATCTTATAGTTAAGTGCATGAATTATATCAGCCAACTAATTTTTTTTTTGTAGCCTCTCCTCTTCCCTTGCGGTAAAGCAGTAGCATAAGCAGCTGGTATTCTCAACTATTTGCTCAGGAAACAGAACGTGGGTGGCTCTGGGTTTGCAAAGTGGGATGTAAACCATATTCTCTACAGGAAAGATCCAGTATCACAATTCTACGGATCTTTTTAGAGGCAACCTCTCCATAGGCACACACCTGTTTTCATGGATCAATTACAAACTGTCAAACATGTGCTTGTGGCACGTGTGATTATTTTTTACCCCATCTCTTGTGGAATCAGGTATAAATAAATACAAACACATTCCTCAATTGTTTTATTTTTACACAGTCGAAATGGGAACTGTTAGTGTCTGACAAGACTCACGCTGCCGCTGCTGTGGCAATGTCCAGATCGTTTCTTAGCTGCTTCCTTGGATGAATGGGACAGAGGGATAAGAACTCAATGGAGTAGACCAAAAATGAGGTTAAAGATGGTGGCAGAGAGGGAGTAAGTGTAGTGAAGAGCCAAGTGACAACAGGTGACGTAGCACCCCGAAGCACAGGGAGGAAGGAGGGCGAGAGAAGAGCGTCTGCCCGGGTGAAGGGAATCATGTTCGTTGCTTACTAGAGCAAAGGCAGAAAAGAACAGGAAGGAAACCAGCCTGCTAGAATTGTCTTTGACGCACACCGTGACACGATGGTGAGATGCTGGGCTCAGTGTTCCCATGCTCTCAGGTGGTCAGGGCAGCATCCTGGGGTCAGTGGGGTGCGTCTCCAAGAGCTGGTGGTTCTCATTCCTGAACGAGGGCGTCAGGGTGAAGGAAGAGGGGTGTGACAGGTGACCAGCATGAACACCACATGCACACGTCAGCCAGAGCACAGCACGCCCCTGGCTGGTGTCCCACAGACCACGGATGCCTCATGGAGAGTGGTTTCGGCCATTGTGGCTGAGAGGGCCTGAGAGGCATGAATAAGGACTCACCTGCAAGGGGGAATGGCCTCCAGTCAGCACACTCCCCACAGAGACTAACCAAGGTACCATGACACCATTGGATTAGGATTCCAAGTGGGTCTCACCCAAGCTGTTTCTTTGGGATAGGAGGAAGTGAGGGAATTCAAGAGAGGGCTGTTTAATCCCAACTAGCAACACCCGTTCTACCAACTGAGCAACAGACAGCTAGGATCGCAAGAGGGACGAATCACCAGTGACTACCATCCTGGTGTCTCTTCACTGTAACCTTTCTCTAAGAAGCCCACACAGCCTCAGGGAAAATTCCAGAACCCAGTGGTTGGTGTTGGAGTTGAGCCTGCAGGCCGATGGTGAATGCTGCCTGTCACGGTGGCCACACCTACTTTCGCGCTCTCTGGACAATTGCAGCCACAGGCATCCACGCTCCCAGATCTCTAGGACAGTTAGAGCCTTTTGTCAATTCCTCCGTCCACTTCTTTCCAGGTCTTCCAACATAACAACCTGCTTTAACGTACCTCCCGATTCCTGTCCATAGTTCATGACTGGCAAGTCAAGGGAAGGGTCTTATCTTCTGTCTCAAAGAAATCTGTGAATAAGAGCTGGTGTTTTGGGCTCCTAATCTCCTCCTTCAGAACGGTGTGGATACGGATTTCTCCTTCCAACACCGACTTTCTCAGCTCCATGTTTGAGGCCTTTGCCATTCTCAACCCCCTTTTCAGCAAATCTCCCCAGACAGCAGCCGGAGAAAAGTGATTTCTCACTTTTCAGGCCCCGAGATTCTGATACATGAAACAGAAGGTCAATAACAGCATCTATGCTGGGTTCATTGTATTGGAATAAAAAATAGAGGGAGAGAAATCAGTGAGAACAAGTATTGATTACTTAAGTGTTAACTGCTAGGAAAACAAAATGATTACTCCTTTGTTTTTTAAGTCAAAGAGCTTCTTCATTTTTGATACAGGTTTGCACTCAATATGGAAGACCTAAAACTTAAGGCTTTCTCAATATAAAAGGTAGTCTCTCGGTACAGTTGCCTTACCTATCAAGAAGGTGTGTGCAGATAGTGGATTATGTCAACTCATGGAAGGATTATTTTCAGTAGCAGATGGAAGTTAAGGACATGGGCTTTGAAATCAGAGGGGTAGGCCTGAATCCATGGCCTGCCACTTATTAGCTGTGTGACTTTGAGCAAATTGCTTGACCTCTCTCAGCCCCGGTGGCCTCAGCTGCAAGGGGCATTAACTGTATCAATCCCATAAAGTTGTGGTAAGGAGTAGATGAGACAAGAACATCCACTAAGCCATCAGTAAGGGGCAGCTTCACTACTGTAAGCACCATTAAGAAGTGCGAAGGAGAACCCATGGGACATGGAGCAGAGCAGTTAGGGAATTTGGTATTTTACACAGGTCTGTTCAAGCAAATTCAACACTACTTAAAGAGGTTTTAAATCGATATTTGTTGCTGAACAATAAAGCCTATTCTGCCACATTGGGGCATGGAAAAGAAATGTCTTCATCAGTCCCCTTCTACTCTTCAGATCTATGGGAAATGTCACAACAGGGACCGTACCCATTGGGATAGCACGTGACCCTTCATCTGTCTGGACACTTGGGACCTAGGCACCTGCCCTTCTAATTTTGCACACAAGCCTGTCTCTCCAACTAGGTTGTCCGCATGTGGGAGGCAGAGACCCTCTTCCTCTTAGAACTCTTCCAACAGAACCCAGAACAGTGCTTTCCTCTTATCACACGCTCACGTTTCTTAAAGAACATCCGTGCGCAGCTCTCAAATGACAGTGACGTTTAGGATGCTGTGGTTTGTTAAACTTCCCTAGAAGCTAAAGTCAGGAAGGCAGATACGGATGCCTGAAGCTTCTTGACTGTTGGTACCATGAGATCATTATCAAGGTTAAGAATGCTTCTGAGTGAGGTGGACAAGATGGCTGATTCATAGTGGCTCTACCATTTATGAGCTGGGTGATCCTCTCTGAGCCTCAATCTCTTCTTCAGTTAAAATGGGGACAAGAACAGGGGCACCTGGGTGGCTCAGTCAGTTGAGTGTCCGACTCTTGATTTTGGCTGAGGTCATGATCTTGGTGTCCTGGGATCGAGCCCCGCGTTGGGTTCCACACTCAGCGGGGAGTCTGCGTGAGGATTTTCTCTCCCTCTCCCGCTGCCCCTCCCCCCACTCATGCTCTCTCTCTTCTCTCTAAAACAAATAAATCTTTAAAAAAATCAAATGGGGACAAGAACAATAAATATCTATTCCCAGGAGGGTTTTTGGAGGATAAGATAAGGACAGGTATATAAAGCACTTTGCATCTGGATGGCATAGACATCCTTAGTAACTGGTACCCCCTCTTCATTGTCTGCCAAAGGTCCAGCATGACATCAACTCAGCCTAGCGGGAGGCTGCTGAATCCTATTCAAACTCTGATTATCTCTGCGGGTGGGCACCAATGTCAATATCTATACTGCCTTGTGCAAATCAACAACAGCCCCCCTTCCCCCTCCCAGACGTCTTCCCTTAAACACAAGGAAATCTGTCTAAAGAGAAAGCTTTCAGTTCAGGGAAAGGCTGGCCCTGGCTAACTTCCAGAACCACGTGTTGCAGTTTTAGCCTGAGGTGGTTTTTTTTTTCTTTAATTGGTGAATTTATTTTGATACTGAAATGTTGTGAGTGGGGGGTATGACAGTTGAGTATTTATAATTTCCCATCCCACTCCCCAAGATACATGTAGCATTTATATTTGTAGATCTATATAATTTTTAAATTTTTTGCAGCATATCCAACCTTATTTTTTTTTCTCTTGTTTTTGCCTCATGTGAAAAACTTGCATCAGAAGGAAGTACAAATACTGAGTTAAAAGGTGTTTTCCGATACAGCTCAGTGTATTGGTTTCACGTCACCTCAAAAAAGGCTGCGCGAGCCGCCACAATTAATTGCTTCCCATTACAAGGCTTTCTTTGGTCCTTATTTTTCCATATCAAATTCATGCCAATGCCGGTAACTCTTTTAACTTAAAATAATCTTGGGGAGACTGAGGTTAAACGAGGAAACAACGATGAGTCCTCACTTCCTACTCAAGTCAGAAGGAAAGGAATATTTTAACCTTCAAATTCTCACTCAAAAGGAGCTTTCAGAGTACTGACTCACTGCCGAAGCTTCTGCTTACCATTCTGTTGGGGGGGAGGGGATGATGTTCACGTGGTAAGCTTCCCTAAGAGGCTCCTAACGTGTACACGCTTGCCCAGGGACAGTGGCACCCCACATGTGGCCATAGATAGATGTCACACACAAGGTGTTATCGAGAGGCTTTTGCTCTATGGAGTTCTTTGACATCTGACTCTTCCCTTTCTAAGCTAATGAGTACTTCTTTTTCTTCTGCAAGATGAAAACCTCTCACTTAACTTAGGCTTTTGGACGCCAGGCAAGAACTGGACAAATGCAAATAAAGGGCCGAGCTGGTATGTCGTCTTCCGTCGGCTACTGAGTTTCAAGGAGGATTTCTGAACAGACCGCTCAGAAATTCATCACCTGATTTTCATGCCTTCTGAATCTACCCCTTCGTGAAATACTCTTCCTTTTCAGGCTTCTGGCAAACCTAGACCCACTGGTATGTCACTGCTGATATTTCTGTCACCCTCCACTCTGCTTTCCTTGTTTTTTGTCCACCTGCTGACATCATTCTGAGGCCCCGGTTCCCAACCAACACTGACATTACATCACTGGCCAAATCTGGAGTCAGAACAGTCCCCAGCATCTGGCCCAGTGTCTGGAGCACAGAAAGCACTCTGACAAGGCACAAATGAAGCCCTGGTGCCAGGTAGGGAGGGGAGCAGAGTGGGCTGGAGACAAGGACAGGGAGAGGTGTGATCAGGGACACCTGGAGAGTGCATGCCTAAAAATGGGCAGCGGCCACATACCTCCAGCTCCACGAGGAAAAGTGGGTACAGTGTTGACAACCTGCTGATTATTCAAGGGAAGCCTGAAATCTGGATTTTTATGTGAAAACCTCTGCTTTTTAAATGCTGGCGATGAATTCAAATGAAAAAAAACACCACCTGGAGGGGCACCTGGGTGGCTCAGTCGGTCAAGTGTCTGACTCTTGATATCGGTTCAGCTCATGATCTCAGGGTCGTGAGATCGATCCCCGAGTCAGACTCTATGCTCGGTGGGGAGGCTGCTTGAGATTCCACCCACCGCCCCCCTTTCTAAGAAAACAACAACAACAACAACAACAAAACACCATCTGGGTCATATTTGGCTCATTGATTTGTAATCTTTGGTTTAAAATCAGGTTGCGTGGTCTAACTTTCTTATAGCTATTAGTTGGATGAATGAGTGAACAAATGAGACCAGCTTGGCTATTGGAACTGGGAGGGATCCCTGCTAGGCAATCCTTCTCCAGAGGGTCAAGGACTCGGACTCACTTCCTTCATCTCTCTCGAAGCTCATAGATTTCACCTGGTGTAAGTACCACAGTCTGCTCATCTCTGGCTTAGGAACTAATTGAATCTGATCACCTCAGGCTCCTCTGGGACCACCAAGGTGGAGCCCATGTCAGGCCCACGGAGCTGCTAGGATCCCGTGACGAAATCCGTCCTTATGCGTGTTCTTGCCCAGCCAGCTCTGCCTTCACACAAGGCAGCGGAATGGTTTTGTTTTGTTTTGTTTCAAATCTTATCTTGGGAAGGAATGAAAGCTGCCCATTAGGTGTAACTGTTCCCAATTATCTTGCAAGGAACTATCTGGATTATGAAAAATGCAGTGGGAGGTTCTGAGAGGTAAGTTAGGACCACAGAGGGAGGTGCCGTATAATTACTTGGGAATTATCATCCGCGAACAGTGAACAATAATGTGTGGTCATCACTGCGGATCAGCCAGATGGTTCATAATGAAATACCCAAGTGAGTCCCCAGATACTCCGACTTCTTATAAATTTGTCACCTAATTTGCAGCCTTGCTCCTCTGTGGTGTTGCTTAGCAATGTCAATGGTTACTGATTTCTGTCCTGTGAGGAGCTGACTCAGGCTGTATTTCACTGTAATTTACATGCTCTGGATGATCAAGCAAGAAAAACGGGACTTGGATGTACTGTTCTGTTGCTTTCCTTCTGAGGTGGGCTGGGGGTGGGAGAGCGTACAGGACAGAGCAAAGCAGGTTTCTGGGAAGGATTTTTAAAGAAAAACAGTGAGCAACCTAGGCAGGAGAATCCCAAAACAGTGCAGCTAAGAAAAGATCTCCTGGGCTTTTATGAGTACCCTTTTAACTGTGTAATTAAAAATCCCAGTAACAACCTTAACATAATTTTAAATACTGATCTTCTGTCAAAATGTTTTTCTCTCCAAAGGGATAGAGAAAAGCTCTATTATGATAGAGCATAATAGCTGTATCATCTATAGTTTGGAGCCCTGCGGACCTTGACTTGACAACTGGGTCTGTCGCGTACTAGCCACGACACCTTGGGCATGTTACTTAACCTCTCCGATACTCCGTTCTTGCACTTCTGTAAAATGGGAACAATAATAGTTGTCTTGTAGGGTTGTGGTGAGGACTACAGGTACTTAACATGTAACTGACACATAGTATTCATTAAACATACAGTAGGTTTTATTATGGCTTTAAGGCTTCTATTGGTTTTCCTTCAAATGGATAGCATTCTTCTGATCTTTACAAAATCAGAGTGAACCTGGTATCAAGAGATCTCACCAGGATGCAGAACATGGAGATCTTGTAGCACAATATAAGTTTTAGAGTCAATGGATGTGGATTCTAATCCAGACTTTAATTCTTATTAGATACGTGACTTTGTAGTAAGATACTCCTTAGTTTATTCAGCTGCAATGGGGCTAATTCTAGTACTCCCTATTGTGTTGTTGTAAGGGAATTCACTCGATGCCTGGGACATTGGAAGTGCTCCATCAATGGGAGCCATCAATCTATGATTGCAAAAGCCCAGTGAGTGCTGGGTATCCAGGCTAACATGATAAGTCACAGTGAGTGACCTAGCATGAGAACATCCTTCTCAAAAACTTATATTAGAGGAGAAACAGGTAAAAGGAGAAGAATGACAAAAATAATGACCAATTACTTCATGCCAAAGGAAGTCTATGAATGTCATAGTCTTTCGTGTAATCTGACATCAAGTATATGGAAACTGTTGGCATTGTTTAAGGAATGTACAACTCGGGGAAAGAGAATATAGTGATCTTCTGAATTTTGATTTTCAAAAGGAAATCTCAAAAGGGACTTCAACTGCTTAGCAAAGTATTGTTCAATGGTTAAGAGAGTGAGTTCTGGGGTCCAAAAAATCTGGATTTGAACATGGCTCCATCGATTGCTTCTCTTGTGTCCTTAGGCAAATTATTTAACTACCCTAACTTTCCGTGTCTTTATCTGTAAAATGGTTACAAAAGAAGTTTCTATCTCATAGTACTGATGTGAAAATTAAATGAGTTAATTTATATAAAATGCTTAACATAGTGTCTGGCACATAGTAAGTACTCAATAAACGTTTGTTAGTCCAGTGATTGTCATTATAATTGTCTCTGTAGGTATCTACTTTGGCTGAATATTCAATACTTTTTCTAGTGTCTTCTTTTTCAGCTGCAGTCTCCAGGGAGAAAATGATACTGTCAAAGAGACTGAAAAACTATAGTTTGAATAGCGAAGAACACAGAGTATCAGGTACCATTCGTATAACATTTGGAATTTATTTCTTATTTTCAGAAAATCTGTCTGACCTCTTCTAATAGCAAGGTTCTAAAACATGTTTTTGATAAATTTTTTTCTGCATGGGTAAGGGGTTAGGAAGCTAACATTTTCACTAATGACATCTTCTAACATCTTGGGCACATTTTTGCATTTCTGGAAATTGAAAGATTATGTTTATGAAATCAAGCAAAATGTACTTCCTGGTTAAGTCTTATCAAATTTGGGGTGCGGGATACTGACACATATGTTACTCAGTCTTTAAAGTGGCAAAACATTCCATTCCCTTTTCCTGCCCCCCTCCCCCAGACTCCTTTTTTAAAAAAGGACTTAGGGGGTGGTATGTCTACATAGGCCCACCATTTTCTTTCATAGACATAGGAGCTTGGCTATATTACATGTGACCAAGATCCACAGGGTGGGGCCCCAGATGGTGCTGATGCTTCCACATCATAAGCCACACCCACATCCCAACCAGTCAGGAAGCCCTATCAGTTCCACCCCTAAACATCCTCAATTCCATCTTTTCTGCTCTATTTCCACTGCCCCTGCCTTAGTCCAAGGCTCTTGCCATAATCTTATTTGAACTCTCAATTCCTGATCTTTCTCACCTCCTACTGTCTACTCCCAGCACCTCTCACCTATCTTTCATACTTTCCAGGGTAATGCTTTCAAAACACAAAATCAAAATACGATAGCTCTGAATCCTGCACTTTTTATGTTGGACTTTTATTAGGTCTCCTAGTTTATTCGATCCTTCAGAACCCAGTTCTGAGTTTCCCTCCTGCAGGCAGCATCCCTGAATGGCCCCCATCCCTGGTGGGAGTCAGGTCCCCCTGTGTGTCTGTTCCAAGTACATACTTTTGTTGTGTGCTCATCAAATGTACCCTAACCTATTTGCTTTTTGCCCTAGAGGGCAAAGAATCATCTTACTCATTTTGTTAATTTCAGCACCCAGCAGAGTTCCTGGCACTCTGGAGGTGTTCAAATGCTGCTGAATTGAATTCGAGCTCTATTTAATAGTGCACTGTTGATCTTCTTCAGCCTAGTTGCCTTTGGTACTGATGCCTATGGTTCCTTCCATTTTAATGTTCTAACCCTGCAGTTTCAACTATTCTGTTTGCAGCGTCTCTGCAGGGAGGAAGATGTCCGTAGCCTCAACCCTTGGGATACTTTTCATTGCCTCTGTAAAGTAGGAGGATTTACGTCATGTGCAGGCCCCATCAGTAGAGTCCCTGGCATACAGAAGACAAAATGGCGCCATATCTTGGAAATGGAGGTGGAAAAAAACACTGGTGCAGAGCGATGGATACTGCATGCTGGCTAGAGAACAACTTGGATGTTCTCCGGGATCCCATCTTGCAGCCTGGCTGGATGCAGTGGTATTCGCCAGGCAGAGAGAATAAGTGCTAAATTATATCCAGCCACTGGGTCAGCACAGCTGAGTTTCTACCCTATGATCTACTGAGCATCAAACAGTATCAGAAAAACACACAAGAAAAGCATCCTAGGGGAAGAGAGGAAAAGCAGTGAAACTAAAAAACAAAACTAAACACTCCAGCCATCTACAGCGGGGTAAAAGGCAAGGGATGAGAGCGAAATTTGCGAAGGGAAAAAAAGACTGTGAGAAAGGCAGGAAGTTAATGCCACTAATGTGGAAGGAAATTAAAAGTAAAAACTATCCTTATAATTATGAACTTCAGTCTTGTCCAGGATGTCATTTTACTGATTACTTGGGTCCCTACCACAACAGAAACCACAACAGAAACAATCACCCCAAATTATGAAGAACTGAAAGGATCACATTTAAAGTGGAAAGAATAGTCATGCAATCCTCTAAATTTCATCTAAGTGTAAATCCATTTACCATTACTCCTACTTAAATGCCATATTGTATAACGTGGTACTCTCTCTACAAGTGAGCTTAAAGTCCAGATGTGAAGATAGGGTAGAAGATTAAGACATGTTTTGTAAACAGTCCATTATACATCTTAGATCAAATAGCAAATGCCTGCCAGCGAACCAGAGATCTGATGATGTCAGAGGAGGTCAACCACGGCAGGACCTTCTAATCCCCATGTATGTAAATGGCGGCCTAACGATGTCTCTGCAGGACGAAAAAATTAGTACAGTAATTGCTTTTCCAGATTTTTATCAATATGTTAGAAAGAGGAATTTTTTTTGTTTGTTTGCTGAACATCTGAAGGCTATGAACCCCAGATAAAATCAGGACTTTCTGGAAGGAAGTGAATTAAGTACCATGTCACCCGATTTCCTTCTTGTACAATGGATAGGGAGACTTTGTAAACACATAAACTACAACCATACAGCCTCATGATAACTTTTACTCCAGTAAAGGCCAGACTGCCAAAAAGAACAGTTCCCATGTGATGTTCTAGATAGCATACGTATAACAGGATCTAAAAAATTGGCACATAGCAAATAGGTTTCTTTTTAAGGGAAAATATAGAAAAGATAATTCAACAGCTTACTACTGAATTACTGAGGAGTATCTGAAAATATAGTGATTGCAAGAAAAAAAAAAGAACAACTGAAAGCAATTTATTTGACAAATATCTACACAGAACTAATGATGTGCCAGGCAACGTTCTGCGAGCTCTAAGAATAGCACTGTAATCAGTATACTTAATAGGCCGAAGAGAGTGATATTATTATCTTCCCTGTTTTACAAAAGAGGAAGCCAAGGTAGAGAGAAGCTAAATAATGTGCCCGGGGTCGTGCAGCAAGTAAGTGGCAGAGCTGGGTTTGGGACCACGGTGGTTGGCTTCACATCGAGTCTAACAACTACACCACGCTCCTCCTCCTCTAAGTCGGATGGGAAGAGGCCCCCATGAATGCGTCCAGCAGGGGAGAGAGCCCATCTCCATAGGCATAGCGCCTGATGCTACCTTAACGCTCCAAGGGTCGGCTCCTCATTTTCTAATCCTCACTAGCATTAAGAAGATGGGGTACACTCCTGAGGTCTAGAAAAGAGTTTGTAACTTTTCCTAACAAGGAACGCTGCATGACCTGTCGCGTCATCAATGGAAATGTGGTGCATAGAAAGGAAGGTGAATCACTGGACAAGGTTTTTTTCAGAAATGGCAGAGGAGTATTTTCATCACCAAGAGTTTTCTGTAATGAAACTGACTCACTATGATTTTGAACTCCTGGCAATGATGGTTGTTCTGGCCTGAAGGCCAACGCATTGAAGCCAAGCTGCCTTGGCTATCGGTTGTTTGGGATTAAGACCAAGAAGAGAAAGCCCCGCCCCGGAAGTAGCCGTGTGGGTTACCGCAGCAGCATCCGGAAGCTCAGATGCAGCAACATTGTTTAAACTGGTTTTCAGGAAGTGGACCAGTCTGGGATGCACACTGGCTACTGTCTCCCCCAGAGACTTCGCTCTAGTGGGGACTTGTAAAGAAAAATCCTTCCCAACGGAGCAGTCACTCACACTCACATCAGCTTGCAGCAGGAATGTGTTTTGTGCATGAATGAGTGAAGGAATCCACGAATCCCCACACAAAATAAGAAACCAATCCCCTGGAGGCCCATACGCTTTATATGAACAACAATCTTGCCTGACTCCTGCTGTGTGTGTGAATGCGTATCTGTGAGCGTGCGTGCACACACGTGTGCATGGATATCACATAGTCTCACTCGAGCCCCTAGACCACCTGGACAGTTGCGTGTGGGGTGAGGGAATCCTTTGTAATGGCCCAGGTGAGGAGGACACGTTTGGGGGATCTGATGTGGTGGGGTCAGAGAGAAAGAGACCCTGACAGCAGCTTGAGTTTGAGTGTTTCCAACGTGATCAACACCCAGAGGTGAGCGCGCCGCACAGCGCACATTCCAGACGCGAGGGTCAAACTGGGCAGTTTTGGCTCCTGTCCCAGCAAACTGTCACCTAACTGAACGCAAGTTATCCAACCTGCTCTCCATTGAGCGCTAAGCCCGGCTGTTCATTAAGCCAGCAGAGATGTCTTTAGTGTTTCATTTGGAAGAAAATACCTTTGAATGCTCTCATATCACAGATGGTATTTATGTATCAACACCCATTTACGGGCAGTCGTCGGTAAAATCAAAACGCGTTTGCAGCGCTTGCCCCCGTCCTTTGGTCCTCCACATCATCCTGCCTGTGACGGCTGCTCGCTATCTCTGGAACTCTGAGTCCCTGGCTCGGAAGGAGTTCTCACTGCATCTTTCGAGCATGTGATAAGTTCAAGAGCACAGAGATGAAGCTGTAAGATTATGGACACTTGTGTGTCTTTTTCCTTCTTCGTGCTATGTGTAAGCTCAAGTGCCACCGAAATTGGGGTTTGGGCCACACTCCTTTGTGGTCTTTATTTCAAAGCAAACCTTCCTGAGAGAGAATGGAGAGAGAGAGAGAGAGAGAGGGAGAGAGAAAACCCCTTTCCATACTCAAAGTCATTGATTTCAATAAGGCCATTCACATTCCTTTCATGTCCCAAATGAAACTTATTTATAACGTGTACAAGCCAAAGAGAGATTCAATTTCAACCATCTTGGCTGTTCAAATCCAAGAGTAATGCTTTACTATTCCCCAAAGCGAAGAGCTATTTGACTCGTCCCTGCGTTTGCTCTGTGAGAGGCACAAAGAGTCTGCCTTCCTCTAACCAGGCATTTAAACTACTGTCATCTTATTAAAAACACGGCCAGTAGACTGGCGTTTATTCTTCTCCAGAGAAGATTTTCACTTCTCTTGCCTATTATTCACTTACCAGCCGAGGCTGCATGCAAACATTTTTCTTGCTAATTTAAACTGATCTATGACTTGGGATAAAGAGAAAGGTTACAATACTGCCTTTCAGGGCCAACATCCCCACATTTGGAATGAAACAGGCCTGCAAATGACTTGCTTCTGGGATCAAATGACAACTTATGAAAACTCATATTGGAGCTGTTTTTAAAAATAGAAGCTAGGGAAATAACAAGTTCTACTGTTTGGTGAGAAAAAAAAAAAAAGAAGAAAACCCAGCAAGCAAGTGAACATTTTTAATCTTAGTGTCAGCTTCAAGTTAACGCTAAATGTATATGTTAAGGAATTAGAATGATTTTATAAAATAGACGTTTGGCTCTGTGCATGAGAGATGGACATGCGTGGTGAGAGATGGGAGTCCCGGGAGCGTGGAAAGCATTCAGGCTCTGAGGACAAACTTAGGAGCTAAGTGACCACGAGCAAGTAATGCCACTCTGCACCTCAGTTTACTCAGATGTAAAACACACAAAACTTCCCATAGCCACTGTCGACGGCATCACCTGAGATGACTGTCAGCTGTGTGGCACAGAAGAGGCACTTACAAGTTCCACTCTCACATGTTCCCTCTTCACCCTCTGTAAGACCCTTTGCTTCCTACGCTTGAATCACACATTCATGACAGACACACATGCAGGTATGGTAGACACACACGCAGACACACAGACACACGCACGCCCCTAGTGCCCCCTGACAGGAGAGACTGCTAGATTGTTGGTTTGGGGGCACAGAGCCGAATACATGCCTGGTCCTCTCAAAGGAGCCCCCATGGTGGTTGGGTCAACAAGAGTAGTTTGGGATCTCCCTGAGTCTGCTGGTTCCAACGCCTTGAATCGCTGCCTTCCTCTCTGTCTGCCCAGGCTTCTCACCTCCTCTGAGATGAGGTGAGGCTTCTCACCACACTCAGAGTTCACTTTCTCTAGGAGCACTTACCTGCTGGCCCTGCCCTCAGGCTCACACCCTGAGGTGACCTTCCTCAAGATCTGGCGAGCAGAGTCCACCCACGCTGAGCGTCTACTCTGCCCACCGCTGTGCTTGGTGCTCCAATATGGCTTCCCAGTTTGGTTCATGAATCTGCCCTTGTCATCATGTGATGTTGTCTACATGAATGTGTGCTTTCACGGCTTCAGGATTGAGAGATTTGTTCCTTTAAATAAATGATTCCAGTGCTCCGGGAAGCCCCTCTCCTATCCCCCACAGTGCTTCACCTAGAGAGATGAGAAGATTCCACAGGACAGTGGCTCTCACACCTTATTGCTATTCCTTAGGGGCTGCCCCCTGGGGAGACCCCAGCTGCCTCGGATCCAGCCTCTCCTCCTTCCTGCCAAGTCCTTCAACCAGAGCATCTAAAAGCTGCATTTTGATCTCTGATGGGCCTATTTTCCCTTTTTGTTCTTCTTCATGAAAAGTGCCTTTGCTCTTCTTGATTATTCTATATGAATTTATAAACCAAGTGATGAAGTCCTGTGAAAGATCTTTTTCGGGATTTCAATCAGGGTTGAGTCACATTTAGAGTTTCATTTGGGGAGAACCAGGATCTTTACAATATATCAACATTTATTTAGATTTTCTATTTTCTTCAGAAACGATTACTTATTGTTTTTGCTGTAAAGTTCTTAAATGTTTCTTTTGGGTTAATGCTTGGTACTTGATGGCTTTGGTGCATTTTGTAAGTGGTGTCTTTATTGCTTTTATGTTGATTTTCACTGATCTAGAGGAAGGCTATTGAATCAGGCACATTGCTAAAGGATTTGACCTGAGTGAACTTTTAACAGTTCTAACAGTTTAAAACATTTTTTTTTTTACTCTTCCCTGTGGGAATTCTTTTGAGCAAAGGGTTCTGCTGTTAATTTTTTTTTTTTTTAAGTTTGAAAACCCATGGGGGAAGATGGTGAAAAAAAAAATAGATATTTGCTACTCATTTGTGAGGCTTTTACAATTGAGATGTCCTGGAATTCAGGTCACCAAAGCTGCCCGCTCACCTCCCACTGCCTGAGCCAGACCGATAAAGCACAGGCCAGATGGCACTGGGATGTCACAACAGGGGGAGGGGGGAGGAGGAAAGGAGGGAGCAAAACTGTCCTTCAGGAAGGCGGCAGCAAGGCTCCCAGGACGCTCCCCCAACCAGTCTGAATGCCTGTAACGTGAATGTGTTGGCTGGAGAGTCACAACAGTGAGACTGGCTCTGATAACGTGAAGTGAATTTACAGTGGGAAACATTTGTCTGTCTTTCTAACACCAAATAAGGTAGTTAGGAGCACAGTGTCATTTTCAGACATCTTATTATGGGATTCTGAAGATTTTGTCACGAAAAACAGCCTGAAGGGAATTTCATAGCAGGCATGGGGACCCGCTGTCCTAAACTGCCTCAAGCCCTGTAGCGAAATCATCCTCCGGCTCAATGATAGCCTACTGGGCAAGTATTATTTCTGCTTCTGTATTGCCAGGTATCAGGTGCACTCTTTTGTCAGACTTTGCTATTAACAATAAACTTGTTTTTATAACGAAAAAATGTAAATCAAATTTTAAAATTCCACAAGGAAAGAGAAATTACTGGCGTCGTAGAAGATAACCCCAGAACCCACGGAGATGGAACGAGGAGCTTCTTCTTTTGTGATTTCCTTCTCACAGACAATTTCACACACAATTATGGGGTAGATACTATTTTATAGATGTTTGATGTAAAACCAACGAAAGACTCAAACAATAAACTTCTTAGGACATGGTAGTGATGGTAATTCTTTGACCGTATACAACTAGGCCCCTGGAATACAGTAAGGAAAAGAACCAAAGGTTCATCAAGGGGAAGAAAAGGAAATGAAGTAGGAGAAATCAAGAGTCAGGAAAGAAAAGCAGGAGTGGACAGGAGAGGTCACCAAGAAGGCGAGAGAGAGACAGCAAACATTTCCCACTACGGCGATCCCGCCAGAACCGAGGGAGACTGACTCAGTCACCCAGCAAATCTCGCCTGAGCATCACCTCACGTCAGTGCCACGTGACAGGCAGGGGACACAACGGTGGCCACGGCAGAAAACGACTGCTGTTCACTACTGCGGAGACAGCCCTCAATCGACGAGGACTTTGTCAGCCACGACCAAAAGGAGCCCTTCGACAGAGCATGGGCTGAGACAGTCCGCGTGGCTACAGACATAGAACTCTCCAGCAGAAAAATCATAGAGGCGAGCACTCGTTGAATGCATCCCACAAATACGTAGTGGGGTCCAGATGTGTGCTGAGGCCCGGAGATACGGCCTGCCCCGTGTGCTGCCCTGTCCGAGATATCAGGGAGGGACAGGCAGCAAACAACAAATAAATACATTCACGGTGATGAGTGGTAGAGAGAAAGAATAAAGCAGATCAAGGAAGACCCAAAACTCTGATTTATTATCATTGTTTGGCTGTGGCTACTTTTCAAAGGCTGGCTGAATAAGGTCTCCGATCAGGTGACATGGGAAGGCTGATCTGAAGGAAGGGAGGGCAGGGCCTTTTGGATGTCTGGGGGAAGAAGGAGTATGTGCCCAAGCCCTGAGTTGGTAGTGTGCTTGGAGTTTGTGAGAAGAAGCTGGTGGGCAGCCAGAGAAGTGAGAAGGGGGAGGAGCGCTGAGAGAGAGGAGGAGGAGAGAAGGGGAGGAGGGGGGAGGATGACAGAGAAGGGCCCAGGGGGCTTTAGGGCCACTGTAAGCACTAGGGCTTTTGCCATTGGTGAGATGGTTTTGAGCAGAGGTTGGGCATGATTTCACTTATGCTTTAGGGGAACTGGGCTTCTTAGACGGCAGGTTTGGGGGCATGCCTTTTCTAGAGGGGGATCCAGGGCCACTGGCTAAAAGTTGGACTCGTGGGCCAACAGAGAGCCCTTTAAAAGGGAGAAAGAAGGGAAACGTCACATCTGTAAATCAGGGACCCAAGAAAACAGGATTAAGATTACCACAGGTAGGAAGAAGAAGGGGAATGCACTTGACCTTCCCTGGGATCTCCATGGGGTTCCATGTTGGGGGAGCCAGAGTGCCCTGTGCTGGCTCCTTTGTTAGCTGGGGCGGTCCCATAGCTCTTTTGTGACCTGTGTGATGGAAGTGGAAGTCTGCGTCTGGGGATGCTCAGGTTTCTCTGATCAAAAAAACACAGCTACATGGTCTTCATCCCAGAATACGGGTAAGATAGCGGTGTGTGTGGGGGGGAGGGGCGTTGGGGGGGAGCAGCCGCCTTCCTCTGAGGATGAGGATGAGAGAAACAAGCTCTGGACGGAAGAATGAACAGAAGGACGCTGCGTTCCTCATGGCACAGGGGAGCCGTGTGACCAGCCTTGGACTGTTTCCTATTGGGCTTCTGGTTAAATAAGAGAAATGAAACCCTAAAAAGCTACTAAGGCCAATCTGGAAAGGCTATCATAGACTGTACGATTCCAACTCTGTGACATTCTAGAAAAGGCAAAACTACGGAGACAGTGAAAAGACCAGTGGTTGCCAGGGGTGTGTGTGTGCGCACGAGAAGCATGAACAGGCAAAGCACAGAGGGTTCTTAGGGCAAGAAAATGCTCTGTTTGATATTATAGTAATGGATACATGTCATTGTACATTTGCCTAAACCCATAGACTATACAGCACCAAGAGGGAACCCCAAGGTAAACTATGGACTTTGGGGGATTGTGATGTCGGTGTAAGTTCATCCTTGGTAACAAATGTCCCATTCTGGTGAGTGCGGTTGATCACGAGGGACGATCTTCACGTGTGGGGCTCAGTGGTATATCAGAAATCGCTTACCTTCCTCTCAATTATGTCGTAAACCGAAAACTTCTCCAAAAAAAAAAAAATAAATAAAATCGTAGAGAAACCTCTTAAATTAAGCCACTGCGGTTGGATTCTCTTACAAGACACTGAACACAATTTTAATGGGAAAATCACTGCCAACGCTCAATGAGCACTAATTTAGTGATCGGGGGGTCCTGTTGTATTGAATGCTCACCATAAACTTTTGGTAGTGAAACTATCATTCCCTTTCATAGGTGAAGAAACCAAGGTCCTACAAGCTGGAGCAATACTAATCGTAAGCATATGCTGGTGGTGCTGTGCTGTCATTATCCCCTTTTAAAAGTGGAAAAACTGAGGCCCAATGAGGTTGAGAAGCTTACTCAAGGTCTCAGAGCAAGAGGCTGAGCCGGGTTTTGAACCCAGGCAGTCTGACTCTTGGACCACAGGCTGACCTCGTTGCTACATAGCCAAATTCTAATGGTGCTCCACGTGTCTTGTCCCCACATCGGTCTCCCCATTCCGTCACCCGGTCATTGGGCTCTCCTGCAGGTGCAGAGTTCGCTACGGGCTACCCTTCCTGTGTGGGGTAGAACCCATGTCGTCCTGGACAGAGAGGTCAACAGGAATTCATGCACTTGAGCAGCAGCTGAGGGAGGAGAGCAAGGTGTGTTGAGGGCCCCCAAGAGTGGCTGGCACTCAAGGAGAGGGGCTGTGATGGGAGGAGCCAAGGCCAAGACCGGCCTTGCCGCAAACGCGTGTGTATGGGAAATTCACATCTTACGAACCGAGTGTATAACTGGTCCAGGGATGGGGCAGAGCTCCCGCTGTTCAGGCTGGTGTCTCCCTCAGGACAGCAGGGAACACTGAGTCGGACATGAGATTACACGAGGCGGCAGAGTAAACACAAGAAGCATAAACACAGACTGTGAGTCAGGCAGATGTCCGATCAGGCTGTGGCTCCGCCATTTGCTTGGTGAGGCAAGATGCAGCCTCCTTCCACTTTGGTGTCCTTCTCCGAATGACGGGGTAGGGCTAACGTAAGGGTTACAGGAGAAGGCTTCTGTAGACCACTCCACAGAGGGTCGGGCTTGCAGATGGCACTCCGCAAAGATAAGTTAGCAGTATTACCACGTAGACAAATTGACAGGAGAAGCTATCCAATCCCAAAGCTCTACATCCACCATCCTTATTTTAGGTTCATAAAGATGGGTACCTGGGTAAATATAATGGCTTGTTTTGAGAAAATGTTAGAATCAATAGGAGACACGGAATGTATTAGAAAGATCAATTCAGACAGCCATACTGTGACCCCCAAAAATGATAATGCCAGCTTTCTAGGGCTTTCTTAGGAAAGAAACAAATTCCTTATTCCAACCATTCATATGAGCTATAAGCAGATTCCTTTCTTTCATGAACAATATGCTATTCATTTTGTGGCCCTGGAAGGGCACTGCTCAGTCTTGCTTTGGACTAAACCTTCATCCAACCTTCATCTAGGCTGACTTTAGCTTTGTCCCTTCTCCACATTGTGGTCAGTCCAGAGCCCACCAATCAACACAGAAACCAATCAGTGATCAATGATACGTGTCCCTGAAACAGACTGGGTTTGATTACGGGTGGTTTCAAATTCTTTGGTGTCTTTCCATGAGAGGTAGAGTCTCCTGCTTCTGTTCTAGAGTCTGGGCTGGCCTTTGTGCATGCTGCCTGATTGGTAGCATGCAGAAGTGACATCAGAAAACAAAACAAAACAAAAAAAGAAGTGACATTCGGGGACTTCCCAGGCTAGGTCCCTGGAATCCTTGGAGCTTATCCCTGGACCTCTCGGAAGATCTGCTCTCGGAACCCTGAGCCACTGCGTCCAACCATGTGGGAAGGCCCTGTGACAACATGGAGGGACAGGGGCGGAGAGGTGGTCCAGCTGAGCCCAGCCTTCCAGCTGTGCCTTCAAAGGTGCCAGAAGTGGGGGCGCCTGGGTGGCTCAGTTGGTTAAGCTTCTGCCTTCAGCTCAGGTCAAGATCCCAGTGCCCTGGGATCGAGCCCCACGTTGGGCTCCCTGTTCAGTGAGGAGACTGCTTCTCCCTCTGCCTCTGCCCCTCCCCCTGCTCATGGTCTTTCTTGCTTTCTCTGTCTCTCTCAAATATATACATAAAATCTTTTTTTAAAAAATATTTTATTTATTTATTTGACACAGAGACAGCCAGTGAGAGAGACAGCCAGTGAGAGAGAGACAAGCAGGGGGAGTGGGAGAGGAAGAAGCAGGCTCCCAGCAGAGGAGCCTGATGTGGGGCTCGATCCCAGAGTGCCGGGATCGCGCCCTGAGCCAAAGGCAGACACTTAACGACTGAGCCACCCAGGCACCCCTCAAATAAATAAATAAAATCTTAAAAAAAAAAAAAAAGTGCCAGATGTGAGCATGAGGCCCTTTTGTACCTTCCTTCGATACCACAGGGAACAGAAGAATCACCCTGCGATCTCTGCCCCTGTTGCTGATCCAGGAAATCAGGAGCAATAATAACGTGGTGGTGCTTTTACGCCACCTGCATCTCGGGGGTTTTGTTAGATACATAACGATAGATACGTAACTGCTGGATCTGTGACTCAGGCTCAGAGGCCAAACCCACCACCAGCTAAGGCGACAGCTCAATCACTGGGTCGTGGAAGACAGACACGCTTGAGTGGCACAGATGAGACCAAGGGACAAAGGTCTTTTCATAAGCCATCGGTCCTAGATGACCTTTCCAGATGAAGCTGAAAACTTGCCTTTGTGAACACAAAGGTGTTCACCGAGGTGGACGCCGGGAGCATCGGGAAGCCTCCTCCCAGTGTAACAGGGAAGCCGCTGCAGCGTTCCAGCCGCCCCCCGCCCCCCGCCCCGTGATGTAACCAGCATGCTCTGTATTGTTAAAAGGTGACAGTTTAGCATGAGGACGTGTGAATTCAAGTGATTAGATGCAAACTAAAAGAGAAACGACTATTTCTGAGAGCCGTGGGTTAATTTTTTTTGGCTGTTCTTGGAATGGAAAATGATTGTGAATTTTGGGGGAAAAATACCAGAGCAATCTGTTTTCTTGGCCGCGTGCTATGGAGCAATTTTAAAGCCTTGAAGTGCTTTCCATATTTTCTAATCACTCAAGTCCAGAGCTGATTACGGCTCTCCGCATTCTCTCAGATTCACACCACCAGAGCGCTCTCTGGCTTTCAGGGACAGGTTTCACCTTGAAAGCAGGCGCCGGATTCGGAAGGCACATCTTGCTACAGCAGGAACACACACTTTAATTGCACACAGCTCCACAAGGGCCAGGTGTTTCGGAAAATCACTGATGGCCTGACTCTGAGACAAACCCAGATTCACTTTTCTTATCTCAGAGAAACAAAGCATAACCTCCCCCCACGAAACAGGAAGAAGGAAAACAAGCCCTACCAGAAACAACTTCCCCAAAACACCAAGAAACTTAGGCTTTGGGGACCCGTGGGCAAGGACACGCACGCACGCACACAGTTGTATATATGTAAAGTATCTTTGGAATGAGCCCCAAGAATCGGTCACTCTGGGGTTTTTCTCTGGAGAGAATAGGGGGACTGGAAAAAATTGGGAGGTTGATGGAGGAGGGAGACTTTTTTTTTTTTTTTATCATAGTCTTTTGAATATTTTAAATTAAAAAGAATCAGGGGTGCCTGGGTGGCTTAGTTGGTTAAGCAGCCGACTCTTGATTTTGGCTCAGGTCGTGATCTCAGAGTCCTGAGATGGCAGCCAATGTTGGGCTCCATGCTCAATGGGGAGTCCCCTTGTCCCTCTCCCTCTGCCCTTCTCCTGACTCACACACTCTCTCTCTTTTTTTTTTTTTTTAAAGATTTTATTTTATTTTATTCGACAGAGATAGAGACAGCCAGTGAGAGAGGGAACACAAGCAGGGGGAGTGGGAGAGGAAGAAGCAGGCTCATAGCAGAAGAGCCTGATGTGGGGCTCGATCCCATAACACCGGGATCACGCCCTGAGCCGAAGGCAGACGCTTAACCGCTGTGCCACCCAGGCGCCCCTCACACACTCTCTTAAATAAATAAATAAATAAAATCTTAAAAAAAAAAAAAGAATCACATGATGCATTATTTTTCAAAATAATGAAAACAGAATAATTCTAAACCTGTATATGGCACTTATAATCTGCTAGGTAGCGTGTTAAATGCTTTATGTATATTCACTTCTTTAATCCTTACAACAACCATATGATGTAGGTATCCTGATTTTACAGATGAGGAAACTGAGGTGCAGAGAGGTTAGGTAACTTGTCCAAGGTCACACAGATAGTAAATGCAGAGCTGAGATCTAGACCCAGAGAGTCTGGCTCTGGAGTCTGTCCTCTTAATTACTTCACAATACTGCCTTGCAAAAAATAAATATATGCAGTTGCCTGCTCATAATTACATCGGGGCAGATAAAATGGTTCTTTTCTTCTCTCATGTGGCCCTTCAGGGTGGTGGGGTGGAAAAGATGGTGGCTCAGAACAACCAAGGTACAACCCCTGCGGCTTTAGAGGGCTTTGCAATTCTGTGAATGTCAGGTCGAAAGCCTGACATTGGCCACGTGGCTTAATCTTTCTTGAGTTTTAGCAGCTACTCTGTGCCAGGTATTCTGCTGGAGTTTGGGGGAAACTGGTGAATAAAATAGAGTTCCTGCTCTCTAGAACTTTACTGCACCCTCAAGGAGACAGGCGGTAAACAATCACACCAATTATAATGTGAGCAATAAGGACAAAGGAAAGGGGACCCTGCGAGATGAGGTTGGGGGCCCTGATCTATACTGGGTGGTCAGGAAATGTCCTGTAGACAGCCTGCTGAAGAATGGGCAGGAGAAGGGGAAGAGGATGGGAGAACGAAAAGGATTCTGGGTAGGGGTAACAGCCCATGCAAAGACCCTGAGGCAGGAAAGAAGGACCTGAAGACAGAAAAGCCTCTGTGGCTAAAGCAAAGTGAGTCAAACTGAGTCTGGAGAAAGAGGAAGGTAATATACACCATGAGAAGTAGTTCACATTTTTTCCAAGAGCCATGGGAAGCCACTGCAGGTTATAAGTAGGAGTGACATAATTTGATTTACTTTTTAAGAGGACTACTTGGGGTGCTGTGTGAAAAATACATAGAGGAGGAGGCAAGGAGGCAGTGGGAAGCCAGTTAGGAAGGCCCCACAGGAATCCAGGCAAGTGAAGAGGATGGGTTGGAATCAAGAGCTGGCAGAGAGAGAAGATCAGTTTGAGATCTCCTTGGGAGGTGTGATATTTTATGCAGTTAGAATAATAATGTTGGCTATGAAAAGTAATTATGGAGCATAGGTTCACAGGTGTGAAAATGCTTTGTCAACTATTAAGCAAAGGTAACTCTTTATATCAAGGAAGACACCAAGTACTAGAGAGACTCTAAGTTGCCCAAAGTCACACAACTGCTCAGTGGCTGAGAGGAAGTTGGCCCGGCATCCCTTTACTCCCTTCTCTGGGGTGGTGGTGTTCGTGGGGAACCCAGGGGAACGAAAAGAAGGCTAGCGACCAGGTGTAATTCCCTCGTCTAGTGGGCCTCTGGGTAAAGAGGGTAATGATATTCAGATGCCCCTGGCTAAAGATTACCTCTAGCAAACAGGACTAGGAATCTATGAGGCAGGGCTCCTTGGAGAATATCACACCAGCTATACAACTTTCTGCGGTATAAAATGGAGATGTTTCATAACCAAAATGCTCTGTAGTGAGAGGTGACCCCATGATCCCAACCTATTATTCTGGGTGAGAGCTGAGTATTTAGTGAGGAAAGACAGGACCTGGGGAGCCGTTCTGGAGGTCCCCAAATGTTCTTTCCTTCATCTGCATCTCTTGATGACCACTACCCTTGAAATTATTCAGCAAAGCTTTATATTGGGTAAGAGCTCCGATTGATGTGACATGATTTGACAATTTCATCCTACGTGTCCCAGGCCATGCTCTTCCAACAACCCCTGTTAGCCCCCATGTAACACCAGGCCCAATTACAAGGTCCAGAGATGAAGGCAGAACACACTAGCTTGCATTTGCACCTCTTGCTAACAGCCTAACTCTGATATTTATTTGACACATAAGATATCTACCTACTGGAAAATTAAATTTTTAGGATAGTTACGTAAGTAAAGACACAGGACGAATCTGCCTTTTTTGTGAATGAGTAAAACTTGAAGAACGCAATACTGGATTCTTTGTGATGGTTCACAGGATTACTCTAGGAGGTGAACCAGGCCTTTCGAGACTGATCCTAAGTAGTTGCCTTCAGAAGGCTCTTTGGATGCTTAGCTCACCCACCACCCTACAACTGCCAAAGAACCAGGACAATATCAATGTTCTACAGTGAACATCATTCCCCAAACTATTCACGGCCCTAATTCATGGCAGTCCCTTCTCTCTTTTTAAAAAAATGCACAATTCATCTCCATATACAGCTTCGTTTTGGAACTTAGGAGGGATGATGAAAGAGAGCTGTCACTCCAGCTGGGAGGGAGAGAAACCTTTTTGTCTTCTCTGCCTCATAACAAACTCTTTATGCCAGAAGCATCAAAAGACAGAATCAGGACACAGACCTCAGCTCCTACTCCTGGTACCACACTCTCCAATTGTGAACAGAGCTGCTGCAGATAAAGCATGCCAAGGGCCCAGGGCTTCCAGATGCTTCACGCGAGGACAGTGGCTGGCTTGTGCGATGGAAGCGTAAACATGTTTTCTGCAAAGAAGGCTTTTTACATCCTCTTCCCCCCTCCCCCGCCACATGCTGCCCAACTAGCGCCTGACATTTACCTTCAGCGAGTGGGTCAAGGGTGTGGATCATGAGCTGGAAGATGCTATTCCTCATGAGACTGTTGTGGAGGGAGGCAGAACTTCCGCCTCGCTGCAGACGTGGCTTAGCCTGAGCGGAGACACCAGACAAAAATGCGGTTAGTTCTCGGAAACTCTAGGCAGTGCATTACAGATAAGATCTCACTTCGTCTGGTAGTCACTCATTTCTGTCACATGATGACACACTATTGTACGAAAGATGTTCAAAGGACATTTCCAATCCTGCCAAGGAATGGCTTTCTCACATCCTAAATAAATTCGTTGCTACCATTTTTGGGGTTTTTTTTTGGAGCTTACTAAATGCTAGTCAATGAAGTCTTAGTCTTAGTCTTCAAGAATCCACTGAAAACCCCCCTGACTTTCAAGCTGGGGGGAGGGGAGGCTCCTTTTGCTCAAACTACTGGTGTGACCCTTTGGCCAATGAAGTGAAACTGTCAGGTAAGAGAGGAAGAAAGAACTTCTAGAGATAAGGTTACCAACAATCTCTTTTTATGGCATCTTCAAAAGCAAATAGGCTAGAAAAAGACACCCTAAACCCTCAGGATTTGCTGGATTTTTATCCTGACTAGGAACTGCTTTCTCCCCCTTCGGTTGATTTTGTGCTAGGTCTCACAGGGGAAGAGGCTTTAGAAGCAGCTAAGCCTTACAGACAGCCGGATTTAAGAGGGAGCGAGGTAAGGTAATGCGAAGGAATTAATTCCTTATGGAAATTTTGATCCAAAATCTCGACATAAAATTTTTCTGGGGCCAGGTAAAAATAAAATACGATTTCCCATGAAGTCTCCCAACTATCTATATGATAAGGGTTTTCCAATATATCTCATCACAGTCAAGACCCACAAAGGCTTCCCAAGGAGTGTCCCCCAAGAGACTTCACAATCAAATACGTTTGGCAAATGCTACATCCTAGACCAACCCACGTTTAGCATTTTAAGATATACATTAGACCACTGAGTGTAGCACTAAAGAAACCTGGTTAACTTGGTTAAGTTGGATGGTGCCCTGAGGTCTCTTATTTTGTAGAGTACTTATTAACAATCGTGGTCCACACATTTGAGGACAAAGGTGAAAGCCATGGTAACTTGAAGTATGGGTAAAATGCCAGTGTGAGATACATGGAGAAATCTGAATTTCTTAGTGTGACTCTATTATCATTGACAAGCTATCAGAAATCATAGTCCTAACTCTGACAGAAGAAGAATCAGAGATTACTGGTGTCTCAACTGTGAACCCAATTGTGAGTTCCTCAAAGGAAGAGATTGGGTCTGTATCCCTAGCCCAGTACCAGATCTGGCATATTGGATGGGCTCTTAGTGAATGGCCTGAGTCTTTGCTCTGAGCACTGTAGGAGGATGGATGGGGTCATATGTATCTTTATTACTAGTCTTTTCAGCCTTAAAAATCTGTGATATTTTTTAATGCATTGTAATATTTGATTCAGATGATTCAGGTTCAAAATATTTTAGGGACAAGGTTAAGAGACTCGACTAGGGTTGAAATGTAATCATTGTTTGATGGCTGAACACAAAAACTGTGAAGGTCACTTCCTTGCCCTTTTGCACGTTACAGAATGTGATGTGTTAATTGGAGAGAAACTGGAAAATGTGTTTGTTGTTAATAATTTTTCATAATCACTGTTACTATGTTCATTCTAGGAAACTAGAAGAACTTTTTGTGGAGATCTTCACTGGCAAAGGATTATATTTATAGAACAACTTAAAGCATTCTTTTGGGTATTATGTATATATTAAATACATAGGTCTCATGCAGCATTTCTTTTGATGGAACCAAAAGAAATTTCCAACCAAAAATTTAGGGCATGCGGATACATAAATAATATCTATCAAGCATGAGATCCCACACTGTCCCCAAATATCAGCTCAACATCCCATGGGATGCAATTTGGAAATATTTCATTCTTTCAACTCACATAAAAGTTTATGCCAAATGAAAGAGGGAACTCAAACTTTTTGAAATCTAGTCCCAGAAATAATTGAATATCAGTGATTATCAGAATACAGTTGACACTAATTAGAGGATGGAGTATACATATATACCGGTAGATTAAGCCATTTAAGTATCCCAAGGGGGAGGGTGGTTTGTTGAGCACATGAGCCCTCCTCCTCCCACCCCTGCCCCACACTCTCCACAGGCACACGGACAGGGTGCAGACAGAGCCACTGTTTCCTACCGGGAGAGTCTGCTCATCCTTGTCCCTGGCTGTCGATGACTGCAGAAGAGAAAAAGGCAAAAACAGAAGACAAAGAAATAAATAAACAACAAATCACATCTCCGTTTTACATTTAATAACAAGCATCAGTATAAGGAAAGATTTGGTTCCTTCTGCTTCTGGGCAGGAAGGAACCAACACAGGGGGCCGACGGTATAGATTACTAGCCTAGCCAGTATATAATGGTTTATTTAGGCCTATGGTACATTCTCCTGATCGCTCAAAGTTGAACGGTCATCCCAAATGCCCAGCAATGGAGGGCAGTTTAATCCTTCATGGCCCCTCCATGCATGTGGTCATTAAATACTATGTGGTCATTAAAATAAATGAGATAGGTACACACGTATTGACATGCAAAAATATCTTAAGATACACTGTTCAAGTGAAAAAAAAATTAAGATCTTATTTGTCATGTCATTTTACAGAGGAAAAAAAATGAACAATGCTTTGGTGTACGTAAAGAAAAAATTCTGCAAGAATCACACCAAACCGTTATTAGTGGTTATTGTTAGGGGCTGGGATTACAAGGAAGTATCATCTTCCAAGTATTTTGGAGGGAGTCCATGTTCACCACCCCATATATGGTGAATAAAATAAAGCCTGAAGAAGGTGGACCCCTGATCAGAAGACTAAGACCATCTCACGTGGAATTCAGATACTACTCGGTTTTTTCTGCCTCTACACCACTTCAAGTTTTCCATTCTAAGAATGGAAGTATCTGTCAAGTAGAGAAACTAAACACCAGGGCACCTGAGGGCCTGGTCATCTGTTAGGTCATCTGTTAGGAGAGAACACGACCCTGACAAAGGGACACGGGAGTTCTACCAACATGACCCAACTGGCTGGCTTTGCTTTGTCAACTTACTAAGCACCCTCCTTCGGCAGAACCAGGGCCCCAACCTGCGATCTTTCCAATGATGTGCAGGAGCCCTGTGACCTTCCTCATGCTCGGACCACACTGCCTTTGTCACCACACGTCAACCATGGGTGCATACAGCAAACACAAACTGGACCTTTGCCTCTGGTCCTCCCCATTACTGTCTTTGGTGACCTAAGTCTTCAGGAATAATCCATCCCATACGGAGATGAGTACACTGTGCAGAGCTGTTTTAGAACCTTCACGAACCCTAGGCTCTCTTTTTCAGTCCTACCACACATCTTTATATAAGAACGTTAAGACGCTTCCATATCCCACCTAAAATATACATTTCTGTGTACAAAAATGGAAAGGATTCTTATAATCCTTTTATGATTTTGTATTTCAAATTATTGGCTACATGCAATTCGTTTAACTATGACTGGCATGCTTGAGATCTTGGAACGTGACAAACTGAATCCATAATTTGTTTTTACATATAATGTAACTTTAAAGAAGACTAAATTTCATACTTAATGAAGTTGATATTAAGTATTTGTAGACATTCAGTTAAACATTTAATAATCTTGTAGGTACCTTTTTTAGATTTTATCTTTTTTTTTTAGCATTTAAAAAAATTTTTTTAAAGATTATTTATTTATTTATTTATTTATTTTATTTATTTATTTATTCGACAGAGATAGAGAGAGCCAGCGAGAGAGGGAACACAAGCAGGGGGAGTGGGAGAGGAAGAAGCAGGCTCATAGTGGAAGAGCCTGATCCCATAACGCCGGGATCACGCCTTGAGCCGAAGGCAGACGCTTAACCGCTGTGCCACCCAGGTGCCCCCTTTTTTAGATTTTAGAGTCAATATCAACATATATTTTTTTCTTCTGGTACCAAACATTTTTATGGGCCCTTGAAGAGCTTGTAAGTCTCAGGACCAGAGAGAAGCATTCTGCACTGGTGATAATTTCTTTTCTTTTTTTCTTTTCTTTTTTTTTTTTTAGAGAGGGAGAGAGGTGGGTGGAGGACCAAAAGGAGAGGGAGAGAGAGAATCCCAAGCAGGCTCCACGGCTAGCGCAGAGCCCGACATGGGGCTGGATCTCAGGACCCAGAAATTGTGACCTGAGCAGAAATCAAGAGTCAGATGCTTAACCGACTGAGCCACCCAGGTGCCCCTGCCACTGGTGGTAATTTCTGAGCAGAGCCCTTGGGCATTCTAAATTCCTCATTCCCTTGATTTGGGGCTCTCTCTCAGAGACTTCCCTCAAAACACGAATAAGAAAATATCGCTGAGCCCCTAGTTCCCAGGAACGTGCTTGGAGACTGAAGTGGACCTGACATTGTTCTTTGATTTCCCTTTTTTGCTCTGAAGGCACTGTATGATCCCACTTCTCTGTGGCAGGTCCTTTCATTTTCTCTTCTTCTCCATCAGACAGCTCAACAAATGGCCCCACATTTTACAGAACAAATCCCCCAGGGAAGTTATCCAGTGCAGCAAACTCAGCCTTTGGACACACAACGCGATTAACTGCCAGAGCACGCCTTTTCAGTTAGCAAATTTACACCTTGTGGCTAAATGGGAGACAAATAATTACGAGCTGGGACTGATACCACAGCGACACTACAGAACATGAAAGAACAGGATGAAAAGGAGGAAAGAACCGGGGGGTCTTTATAAGAGCAAAACTGTAACCAGCCAAGAGTTTGGATTTAAAAAAAATATATATTTAAAGAAAATATTTGAGGAAGGAAAAAAAAAATCAAACCTATCTTTTGGTCTGAAAGGGAGAAAAAAGATCTGCCCCATTGACTTCCCTTTTCTCTCACAAGCAAGATGGAGCCTAAGACACAATAAATGGAAAGAAAAGACCTTGTCTATAGATTCCACAAAGAAAAAACTGAGCGCAGAGCAAAGTCTGAAATCCTTACAAAATCTCCCACTGTTTAATGTCAGCAGAAGTTGACATCATTACTTTTCTTGCAAGTGTAACTTGCAGACATGAATATCTATCAGGTTACAACGTGTATGTTTCATTATATACATAAATGGCAACTGAGGCCATTAAGACACCCCTCCACCTCCCTTTTATGTAGCCCCGCTGCAAGAGAAATGAGAAGTGTGTCGTAGATGGTAATTGCTCATTTTCGGGGGCTCATCTGCATCTACTGATAATTCCTCATGCCCACCGGACTCAGCCTCGCCTGAACGGCACCGTGAAGCTGCTTCGTGGTCCTAGGGGATGCGATGCTGATTATGTCAGGAATTCAACTTCAAAGGGGTTTTAACTACACTGGAAGTAACTAGTGACGATAACAAAGAAAAGATCCAGATGTGTATAGCCGATGCTTCTAGGCCTGTAGTATTTCTAACCACTGAATTATTTAGCTAACGATCTGGGTTTGCGGTTGGCCTCAGTGTTGTGAATTTATTTTCAGGGCCACTGAACAGGTGGCGAGTTCATTTTAACCCACGGTATACTACAGAAGACGCTTCTTCAAAAGAAGACTAATGGGACTTTAAGGATTAACCTTGACATTCTTCTCATGCATTTTGCGTTTAAATGCCCTTGATTTTAAACCCCTCCAAATATCACAGGTTTGGGCTTTACTAATTTGAAAGCCTAATTCCTGGTGGTCAGTTGAAAGGCTGTGCCAGCTACAGGAAAATTTTGTTAGGCCAACTGGGAACATACGTAGATATTCTTGAGGAATATTTGAAAGAATTCATAAAATGTATCCCCAAGGGTCCCAGGTTGGGGCTCTGGTGTATCAACACAGACCCTCCTCTTCATTCATGAAAGCAGGACATCTACGAGGGCAGGATATAAGGAATACATCTTTTACTTAAAAGAAAATAGCCTGTGATTCAACCCTTCATTTAACTTAAACTGGTCTCCTCCCTAATCACTGCAAGTAATTGAGAAATTGAGCAACTGGAACGCCATTAATATCTGTTGTTCTCCCTGGTAGAAACCCTAGTTCTATACCGGACTTTTGCTTCCTATTTGCTAGGTGGTTCGAGAGTGCCCCACCCCCATTAAAAAACACATAGCCCATTTAGAAAGCATTCATAAACACTTAAATCGTCTCTCTTCCTTTGACCTCAGAAAGCACCGGTTGAGCAATAATTTCCGTGACTACGAAGTGTGTCATCTGACCTTATACAGAGCTTTACCTCACATACAGGCCCCCCCTTCCCCCTCAGACACATCAACATTAGGCAAATACGACACAGTGTAGCTTTATCACGACCGCACAGTCCTTGTTTCACTCTGACCAGTGACTGCCAACCTGCAAATCACATAATCAAACAGGTCCCTGGGAAGACTTCATATGCCAAAAGGCAACTGGACAGTGGCGTGGCATCAGAGACAAACAATTATTCACAACAGTCAAGGAGTACCCATCAACTTCTGCCACTCTAATCTCTCACTAGATCTGTGAAATGCACCAGAATTTATTGTGCCAAGGGCCCAGAAGCACTGTACAAAGTCTATAAAAACAAATTGAAAAGTATCATTATTTTGTCATAAATGTGACCTAAAGCACATATGCCAGGGACTAGAAATGTTAATCCAATATTTAACTGACACTATTATGATGCCTTAGAATTTAGAAAAGTGGGGTAGAAGGGAATGATGGATTTTCGTTTAAGAAATTAACAAGGAAGTAGGAAATGATGTCTCCTTTTTCTTTCACTACACTTAGCTGTAACAAACAATAACTTTCAAAACATCTCTCCTGAGAAAGAGATGAATAAACCTCAAAGCCTATGGGAAGACTAGAAGGTGCAAAAGCCTCAGACCTGAAAATCTAAAAGGAAAGAAATCTTACCACTTAATCAGATGCAAAATCATCACTGTCTCCCTCTCTTTTTGGTCTTAGCAGACTCCCTAAAACATTGAGGGGGGGGGTGGGATTAAATAAATTCCTAAAGAAAGAAATACTAAGAGATGTAAGTTCAAATAACTTTTACCATTGGTTGCTGGGTAATTATCCACTATCTCTGCCCATTAGGAAAGTGAGAATTTCAAAGATCAATGAGCGCTGGAGGTGGCTGCCCAGGATGCAGGAATACCCACCTCGCAACTCTGGTTTAAAAAACACATTGGGGGGTGCCTGGGAGGCTCAGTCGGTTAAGTACCTGCCTTTAGCTCAGGTCATGATCCTGGGGTCCTAGCATTGAGGCCCGCATCAGGCTCTCTGCTCAGCGGGGAGCCTGCTTCTCCCTCTCCCTCTGCCTGCCACTCTGCCTACTTGTGATCTCCCTCTCTGTCAAACAAATAAATAAAACCTTTTTAAAAAAATAAAGAAACACATTGGAAAAAATAAAAAATAAATACAGAAACACATTGGAATGGAATGAAAGGGTGGAAATTAAGTAAAAGTGTAGCAAAGGAAGCTCACATTTTGGAAGAAAAGGCTTTCAATGGTTTGCTTGAATAATTCCCATGATCATGAAATATTTGGGATAGTAGAAAAAAATATCAAAAGAATAGGTACCGTCCCAAATAGTGACAGTTAAGGAACAACATTTTGCCTTTTATGTTAATTTTTTTTATTTTAGAGGTTTTTATTTATTTGAGAGAGAGAGGGAGGGAGAGAGGAAGGGAGAGAGAGAGAGAGAGAGACTGCACGAGCAGGGTCAGAGGGAGAGGGAGAGAATCTCAAGCAGACTCCCTGCTAAGCTCCGAGCCTGATGCCCGGTTCGATCTCATGACCCTGAGATCATGACCTCAACTGAAATCAAGAGTCAGATGCCCAGCTGCCTGAACCACTCAGGTACCCCAACATTTTTGCCTTCTAAATAGTTGTTACAAGAGAAGAAAAAAATGTAGGATGAGTAGTGACATCATATAGTTGCTAGGAATATGGAATCCAGGACCACACTGCTCAGGTTCATTTTCCTATTTTTGTCACTCATTAGCAGCGTGACCTTGGACAAGTTACTTAATCTCTCTATGCTTTAGTTTCCTCATTTGTAAAATGGGGATACTGAGAGTAACTATTTTGGAGTTTGTTGCAAAGGTTAAATGGATTAATACATGTTAAGTGCTTAGGTCAACGTTTGGTACACAGTAAGCACTATGGATTAGCTCCATTATCATTACAATAAATATTAGGAGTCACAAGAGGGAATAATGCAAATTATTATTTTTTAAGATTTTATTTATTCTTGAAAAAGAGAGCAAGAAAGCACACAAGTGGGGGGCGGGGCAGGCAGACTCCTTGCTGATCAGGGAGCCTGACTCAGGGCTCCATCCCAGGACCCTGGGATCATGACCTGAGCTGAAGGCAGATGCTTAACCAACTGAGCCCCCCAGGGGCCCCAGAACAATGACAAATTATAAGATGAAAGCATGCCCAAGGTTGTGAACTGGATCAGAGAAGAGAGTGGTTTCTAGGAGGAGGAAAATTCCATTTTTCAGGATAGTGAGAGGTGAGTTGTGTAGCACACTGCAGGATGGGTTACTGGGCGTATCCTAGTTTGGCAGCTGAGGGAGGAGGAGATGACACAACAGGGTATATTTCCTTGGCTTGGCTCCCACGAATCGGCATTGTCTGAAGGATTCAGGATTGGCAAGGCTATGTCAGCATCTCATATCTCACATAACTTAGTGGGTCTGGTTTTATCAGGAAGTCCTGGAGGTTGGAAAATTCAGAGAAGGCAGAATCCACCCCTGAACCAAAAGGCCCCTCCCCAGCCCAGAAGCTCTGCAAATTTCTGTTCAATACTTTCACTTACCGGGATGTTGTTTGTGAGAAGAAAAAGGGAGATATCTGGAGCAGAAAGCTACAGGCCTAGCACGAATTCAATTTCTGTTGGAGCCCTTTCTCACTGGGTAACATTCTGAACTAGAAGGTTTGTGAACCCAGGAAGCCAGGCTGTGCAGAGAGGATCTGTGAACATGTCCAGTATGAGCACCTCTCACATCTGTTGAGTCATGATTTGGATAGAGTGAAATAAGGTCCCAGTTAATCCTTGACAAAAGCTTACCCCATGAGAGGGCAGCTGCTTATTACAGATGGATGGGACATCTGTTGTGATCTACTTTAAAACTGTTGGGATACAGTTTGGGAATTCCCAGTCAGGCCAAGGGGACAGGGCAACTTCAAGATGCGGAATTGTGCTGCGAAGGACCAGCTGAAATCTACACAACTGTGTATTACCAATGCCTCCAAACTTTACTGATGATCTGGCATTATCAAAAAATTCTGAGCAAGTATCACGTACATAATGTGAATGTCTATCGCCTATCTTCCAAATGTACTTTTTTAAAAAAAGATGATTTATTTGAGAGAGAGAGAGAGAGCACGCTCTTGTGTGCACCTGAGTGGGGATTGGGCAGAGGGCAAGAATCTTTAAGCGGACTCCCTGCTGAGCTCACGGGTTGGATCTCAAGACCCATGAGATCATGACCTGAGCTGAAACGAAGAGTTGGACCCAACCGACTGAGCCACGCAGGTGTTCCTATCGTCTATCTTCTATCTATCTATCATCTATCTATCTATCTATCTATCTATCTATCTATCTATCTATCTATCCATCCATCCATCATCTATCTTGTTTATGTGCTGCTGTCAATCATTAAGTAAACATAGACTAATTTCTTCTCTCTCTTTTAAAAGATTTATTTATTTTTGAGAGAGAGAGAGAGTGTGAGAGAGTTGGGGGTGTGAGGAGGAGAGAGAGAATCCAAGCAGAGTCTGCACTGAGTGTGGAGCCCCACACAGGGCTCGATCCCACGATCCCAAGATCCCAAGATCATGACCTAAGCTGAAACCAAGAGTTGGACGCTTAACTGACTGCACCACCCAGGCGCCCCTCTTCTCCTTCTTTTTAAGAAAATAATACTTATCAAGTTGGTACACAGTGTGTTTGGAAATGGAGAGAGAGAAGCGGGAGAGTCCTCAGGCTGTTTCTGTGCTCAGTATACTAAGCTCTTGTGTTAATTCACTTAATTTAGGAATTAACAACCCAACTATCACTGTCATGTCTCATTCCCCCCTCAATCCAGATGTTGTTAATATACTTTGTTGTATTGCTTGAGCAATCCGCACAATTGCTAATGAACCGTTTTGATAGCCAGTCAAACACAATCTGCTAGTGGTATTCCGGCTAGAGTCACGCAAATTTCCTTTGACTAGTAAAGAATCCCAAATGCACTCACATATTAAGTCTGGACTGCCTTGCTTCTTGGAAGGAAAGAGTGTCTAAGAGGATGTGAATTTTAAAGAAAACTCCAACACATGCTGGTGCTGGACAAACCACAGACTGATCTGCCGCAAACCAAATAGATTCCAATCATAATGGGTAACGGTTATTCAAAGTTCAAAATGTGCCAAGTGCTTAATATATAAATATCTCATCGAACCCTCAAAATAGGTATTATAACCACTCCTGCCACCTTTAACACATAAGGATCTTGAGGCTGATGGAAGTTGGATAATTTGTTCAAGGCCACGTAGCTAGTCAGTGGCAGAGTTGGGATATGAATGCAGACAGCTGGGCTCCAGAGCCCAAGCTCGGGAGAAACGAGAAAGTGGAATTTTCCTTGCAGTGGCCTGTGGGAAGGAGGCTGGAGGCACTAGACTCCAAATACAATAAAAAGTTTATGTACGTTAAAAGCAATTTATGAGCTCTGACTTCCAACGGAGGCCAGAAAATGGTATTGCTAAGTGACTGATGCGAACGGAAAATGACAGATTTTATTTGTGTTTGGTACAAAAAGTGGATGCACGGGAATGCAGCAAGAATAGAGGTTATTTTCTCTGTCTCTCCCAGCGTTATTATATAGACTCACCTATAACTGTCACGAATGTTCATTATTGGTTCTCTCTCTTGAAGGTCATGGGGGCACTTTTTATGACCTTCACAATGGCATAGGTTCCAGTAACTCTGGCAATGAGATTAGCCATATATGAGGTTGATTTGAATGAAGGAGTTTATAACTCAGTAGTAGGGGGGAAAAGTGGGGCCCTCTTGTGGTCCCACTTACCACTATGGATGTTCGATACTAGTCTAGATTTAGTCGACTTGGAAGCACGGTGCGCCCAGTCTTCAATTTATTTCTGTCACTTGAAGGACTACTGCTGTTTCTTTGTTTCAAGGAAAGAGCAACTCAAACAAAAATTAAATAATCACATTCTCAGTGTCTGAAGCATCCACGAGAGACTCTGAATAGGAAGTTTTGAATTAAAAAATGCAGTCATTTAACAATACTTACTCGATAATATTTATTGGACACTTAATTATATGCCAGGCATTTTTCCAGGTTCCAGGGATACATATATGACCAAAGCTATAAAAAATCTCTGTCCCTGTGGAGTTCACATCCCAGAATATATTATTATTGTAAAATTAACTAGACAGAAGGGATAGTATTTAGATCACTTAACATTAAGTGTTATATTTAAGGATATACTTAAGTGAACTAACTGTGGCCTAACCATAAATTTTGTAAACAACTTTTTGATTAATTTATTAATCACACATTAAACATCCACTCTGGTTTGAAGAGAAGCTGGCAAAGACTATGAAGAATATAAAGAACGTGTTTCTGTCTATAGAATTATAAACCCAACACATAGAAAAGGGCACTAAATATTTAAAGTGCATCTTGAAAGTAATAAAATTGGGAAGTGTGATTAATTTTTAGCAGTACTATTGGCAACAAACCTTGTAAAAGAACTTTCACATTTTTATGACTTAAAAAAAAAAGAAACTCTGAACTTCAAGGAGAACAAAAGACTATAATTTGAATGTAACTTTATGATTTTGGCACATGTAAATTTTCACTTTTATGATCTCCTAGATACAGTGTAACCTCATTAATATGACATAGTGCTGGGGCGCATGGGTGGCACAGCGGTTAAGCGTCTGCCTTCGGCTCAGGGCGTGATCCCGGCGTTACGGGATCGAGCCCCACATCAGGTTCCTCCGCTATGAGCCTGCTTCTTCCTCTCCCACTCCCCCTGCTTGTGTTCCCTCTCTCGCTGGCTGTCTCTATCCCTGTCAAATAAATAAATAAAATCTTTACAAAAAAAAAATGACATAGTGCTTCTCCGCCACATTTTAACTTGTGATCCTAGAAATTTCACTTTCGCCAGACCAGCACCTGGTTCCTACAGGACGTGATGCAATTTCCACATGCACAGAAAATGAGAGATGGCAGATTTGCTGAACTTGGTTTTGGAATCCCCAGGAAGCAAACGTGTTATGGCACAAACCCAACTTGAATATTTAGTAATACAAATGAAAATCTAATTAAACTTTGGGTGAAACAATAAAGGGCACAAATATGAAGGATATGACATTTCCTGTCAAAAAGCTACTGATATTTAGGGGCACCTGGTGGCACAGCGGTTGGGCGTCTGCCTTCGGCTCAGGGCGTGATCCTGGCATTGTGGGATCGAGCCCCACATTAGAATCCTCCGCTAGGAGCCTGCTTCTTCCTCTCCCACTCCCCCTGCTTGTGTTCCCTCTCTCGCTGGCTGTCTCTATCGAATAAATAAATAAAATCTTTAAAAAAAAATGTACTGATATTTAGACTTGGTCCCATTTCTTGACCTGTTCTGTTCCCAAGAGAGCCCAGGAGGGCACTAAGATCATTCACATCACGGAGATGAGACAGCAATGCATTCATTTGGGACACCGCTTGGCTACATCCATATTCCATTCACACTCAGTGTATCTCCCTATTTGCTCCCTAGGTCATTCTTCCTATTATTTGTCTCATTTCTCTCTTTCCCATTACGGAGCACCCTTCTGAGGGCAGAGGCCATTTTCCCTCATTTTATATTATTTCATAGTACCTAGCACAGTGGTGCTAGATGCATGTTTAAAAATAAATACGTGAGGGGCGCCTGGGTGGCTCAGTCGTTAAGCATCTGCCTTTGGCTCACGACGTGATCCTGGAGTTCTGGGATCGAGCCCCACGTCGGGCTCTTCCACTGGGAGCCTGCTTCTTCCTCTCCCACTCCCCCTGCTTGTGTTCCCTCTCTCGCTGGCTGTCTCTCTCTGTGTCAAATAAATAAATAAAAATCTTTAAAAAAAATAAGTGAAATTAGATATATTGTTTACTGAGCCTATCTGCTCAAATATAACAAAGCTGGAGCTAAATGGCTTCTTTTCAGCCCAACACGGAGCTACGTCACTATTCTCTTATCATTTGATACTGTTAATGACCCCACTGTTTCTTGACTCCTTCTCCTCCCATGTATCTGAGATGCATGCACTGACCAGGCCTCTATTTCCTCATTCTTGTGGAAGTGTAACAATATAAAACCTCCCTTCTTTGAACTTAAAATTGGTATTTCACACTTAGTCCTGATGGCTGGTGTTTGCCATTTTGTTTGCTTGGCTGGGATCGTCACCCTCTTGAACGTGGGTGTCTTTGCAACATTGAACATTCAGGATATCTTGATTGACAGTTACAAAGAGGTGGGTCTAGAGCTTTGCAAGGAAGGAGGATGCTTAACTAGGCAGGCAGGAGACTCATTCTGAGAGGGGAAAGAGTTGAGGGGATCCAGTGTTGGGGCTTAAGCCAGGGTCCGCAGAAACTATTTTGACTAATAGAGAGTGGCAACAGCTAACAATTCTTTGGCTTAGTCCCTGGGACTAGGTGTCTAGTCACTATGGCATGGGTCCTTTAACCTGAGACAGCCAGTCTTTTTTTTGGTGGTCCAGTACAGGTGGACCTGTCCTACTAATGGCAGGGGAGAGTGCGGTAGTAGCGATCTCTTTTAGCTGGTGGAGGCACTGAATGGAACAAGGTCACATGTAGTAAGTGGAGAACATGGCATTAAGGAACAGGTCCACTGGGCATGAACCATGATTCACCTGGGCACCCGGAAAAGTAGAGTGCATGGCGAGGACTAGGAGACCCACTGATGGGCTTGACATGCAGATGGTTAAATTCTCAATTGTTCCCCTAAGACTGATGCGATCGAGGGAAGTGAGAGTCACGCTGATGTTCAAATTTATCCTCAACATCTCAGCTCCCTTATCTTTCCTATCCAGAAGGCAGTCCTGGCAAGTTGCCATTTTAGCTATTTCATTTGTCCTACCCTGGATATGACCAAGTTATTCCCTCTTGCTCCATTTGCCACATACCTTCCTTCATGGTGTCTTCAAAATCACTCATTCAGTCTCCAACACACTTAATGAGCACATTATGTATACGTGCTGAACTGTTCTAGGTATGGGGATGCAACAGGGAACCAAACAGCCCAGACCTTCGCTCTCGTGGAACTTATATTCTAGTTTAAATCTCTCTTCTCAGACATAGTTGTCCAATTAAGTAGCAGCACCAGAGTTCATATATAAAACCCCTGCCGAATTTTGCTGAGCACGAACCACTTTTGAGATATCGTGATAAATACTCATCCTCATCACAAGCCTAGGTGGTAGGAACCAATAGGAAGCACTTAAAAAACAAAAACAAAAACAACTTTTCGCTTTGAAATAATTACAGATTAACAGATAATTACAGATTAATACGACCAATTATAGTTCCAAAAAAAAATGCGTGTCACCCTATGCAATTTAATAACATGTGGCGCTTCATGTACCAATGCAATTAAAATACTTAATTGTATCATTACCGCAAGCTTGCCTTGCACTATCTCTTTATATCTCTACCCGTCCCCTCTCCTCCCTAACCAATGATCTGGTCTTCATCTCCTGAAGTTATTTCATGATTATTGTAGAAGCGGGATCAAGCAGTGTGTATCTTTTTGAGACTGCCTTTTCCCACTTGGTACAACTTCCCTGAAGTTCCTCCAAGCTGTTGCATACATATATCAATAGTTTGTTCCTTTTTTACCGTTGAGTAGTATTGTAAGGTGTGGATGGACGTACCCCAACCACTTATTGAAGGACCTTTGGATAGTTTCCAGTTTGGGGCCATTGTGAGTAAAACTATGAACACTGATGTACAAATTACTGCATAAAAATAAGTTTCATTTCTCCGGGATATATGTCCAAGAATACAATTTCCGGGTCATAAGACCATTTTTATTTATTTATTTATTTATTTATTTATTTATTTATTTATTTATTTAAATGATTTTTTATTATATTATGTTAGTCACCATACAGTACATCCCTGGTTTCCGATGTAAAGTTCGATGACTCATTAGTTGCGTATAACACCCAGGGCACCATGCAATACGTGCCCTCCTTACTACCCATCACCGGTCTATCCCATTCCCCCACTCCCCTCCCCTCCGAAGCCCTCAGTTTGTTTCTCAGAGTCCATAGTCTCTCATGCTTCATTCCCCCTTCTGATTACCCCCCCTTTCTTTATCCCTTTCTTCCCCTACCGATCATCCTATTCATAAGACCATTTTTAGTTTTAGAAAAAAACTGCCAGACTACTGTCCAGAGTGGCTCTACCATTTTGTACTGCCACCGGCAATGTATGAATGACTTAGCTCTTTTGCATTCTTGCCAGCATTTGGTATTGTCATTGTTTATTTTAGCCATTCTAATAGGCACAGTGATATTTCATTGTGATCTTAATGTGCATTTCTCTAACGGCTTATGATGTTGAGCATTTTTCATGTACTTACTTGCCTGGGTCCAAGGCACCACTGTCTTTGTATTCTCTAAGATACACCACCCTCTGAATTCACCTTCCAGGCAGGACAGAGGGAAATTTATTCAGTAAATGGAAGCCATCTAATCTTCATAAAACTATTTAGGGAAATTGAGAGCTTTAATCATTAACTTTTCTTTGAACAAAAAGTACATGATTTTAGAAGTATTTTCTAGCATCACGCATCCTTCTAATCACATAAAAACAAAGTATACACAGAAAAAGAGAGGTGAAACTGAGGTCTGCCATTAAGGGAAGCCAGTGCTCTATGTTTGCCGGTGAGATAGTAATGGACTAACGATGTTGGAAAGTTCGGGTCTAAAAATAAAATTTCTGGTTCCAGATAGTGGCTGTGGTCTCCTAGGGCATATCTTATCTGTTATCTGTCAATAGCATCGCGGAAATTGTGTGCTATTGAAAACAGATGTAGCCTTGCAGTAACAGAAATGGAACAGAGATGCTCTGAGAATCCTAACTGCATTACAGTCCAATGGAGCCAGAAGGTATGGATATCATGGTTAGTACTGTCTTCTTGGCCACATAGCACTGTTTTAGTGCTGGAATTACAAATCTGTTGCAGAATTAGGGGACGATGACATGGGGGATATCCTGAAGAAGCAGCTTGTTCTGTAACTACTGCTGGCTCTGAAGCCTGGGTTTTAACCATGAGGAACTTCTCAAGGTAGTTCTATACACGTCATTTTGTAGCAGGGCCTACTACACGAGCTTATTGCCGGAGAGTTTCTTAAATGCTCATAATGATCATATAATGTGGTATAAAGTAAGATATATCACCACTGGAAGTTTATTATTTACTAAATTAGAGTAGAAACATTGGAGATCTTGGGCAGGATTCTAAACCACCATGAAAAATATACCGGACCTAAGGGAAAATGACGCTCATCAGTCGATGGAAGAAATCCCCTCTGAAAGTGAAAGACTGTGCCTATAGTAACATGGTTCTCAAAAGAATGTATTTATCTCTATGTTTTAATAACAAAAAATTTCAAACAAAAGTTTTAAGAAAAATATAATGAATAGCCATATTCCCACTGTGTAGATTCAATAACCATTACCATTTTCTGTATTTGCTTTATCGATATATGCCTATTTTTTTTTTCAGAATCATTTTAAAATAAGCTGAAGACGTCGTGCAATCTTCACCCCTACACATTTCACATGCGATCTCCTGAGGATATGGGCATTATCCTTTATAATAATGCTATGTGTGTGCATTTTTTTAAAAAAGATTTTATTTATTTATGTGACAGAGAGACAGCCAGCGAGAGAGGGAACACAGCAGGGGAGTGAGAGAGGAAGAAGCAGGCTCCCAGCGGAGGAGCCCGATGTGGGACTCGATCCCATAACGCTGGGATCACGCCCTGAGCCGAAGGCAGACGCTTTGACAACTGCGCTACCCAGGCGCCCCTGTGTGTGTGCATTTTATATGTATGTCCTAGGTGACGTTGCATTGACAGGTTAATACTACTCAATGTGTTTTTTTGACAACATGATCAAATATGTTTCTATTTACACTTTTGTCCCCAAAGTTAGTTACGCATACATAAAACAAAATATCCCTTTTATAAGTTAGTCAGAGACAAATACCATATGATTTCACTCATATGTGGAATTTGAGAAATAAAATGAGCAAAGGAAAAAAGACACACACACACACACACACACAGAGACACACACACGCACACCTAGAAACAGATTCTTAACTATAGAGAACAAACTGGTGGTGAGCAGAGGGGAGATGAGTGGGGCGTAGGTTGAAACAGGTGGTGGGGGTGAAGGAGGGCACGTGTCCCGAGAAGCACTGGGTGATGGATGGAAGTGTTGAATCACTGTATTGCACACCTGAACGAATATAGCACTGTATGTTAACTATACGGGAATTACAATAAAAACTTAATTAAAAAATATCCATTTTATTTGCTAAGACATCCTCCCTTCTCTGCTTATCCGACCATGAGAGCAGGTCACCGATCATTTGGTTCATTTAAAAAAAAAAAGTTGCTCCAGACAGCAGTACTCATTTCCTGCCTGCTGTTGCGTATTAGCTTATCGATGAACAAGACCTCCATACATGCAAACACTATTTAGTGCTGGAATTGGGAGTCCGCAGTCTGGATTTAGGGGAGGAACATGTGACATCTCTGAAAATGTCAAATTTTGTGTATGTATAAGTTTTCAGGGATAGGAGGAAGAGCATCCGTAACTCCCATGAGATTCTCAAACGTGCAACCCTGAGAAGGTTAAGAACCATTGATTTAGTGCCTTCAAAACGCTTCCCCTTTGGAAGCTGGGAGATATAATTACAAAGGGCGTCAATTATCAACTGCTAACTGACAGAAAGGAGGGATTCCACAAAGCCTCATCTAGGCCATCCAATCGCCAGCCTGGTGCCCCTGAGCAGGGGTCCTCAGAGCGCTGGAGCAGAAGGCAGCACGAAGCGTATTACACACTCTGACAAGTTCCCAATTAGTTCAAAGTCTAGGAAAACAATCTGAATGTTACTGCAGATGGCCTAACTCTCTGCAGTGGGCAGAGGCCAGGCAGAGCGCCAGAGGTCCGCTCTGGGGATGAGGCGCCCATCTCGTCCAGACTGTGTTTGTTCCAAGGGGGACCCCCCCCCATAGGCTTTGGCAGCCTTTAGGGTGGTTTACAACCCTGACTGAGCTCACCTTGAAGAAATATAGAAGGGGGAGCAGAAAAACCCCAAATAAACAACTGAGAAAAAGGAAAAGAGTCTCCAGATAACGTGGACATTCTAAAAATGGATGCACTTTCTTGGAAATGCCAAAGGGAATGGAACCAGGGTACGGCTGGGAAGTCCCAGGCACTGTGCTAGGTGCTCGCAAATGGCTGTCTGACAGTGTTAGCGGAATTAGCAGTATCTCCCTTAGCAGCTTTGTTTCGTAGCCAGAAGAAGTAATGCTCAAAGAAATGAGGCAATCGGGTGGGGTAAGGACAGCTAGTGACTCGGAGCTGGGGCTAGAACCCGCGTCTCGAATGCCATTTCCCATCACATTTTGTTGTTGTATAAATATTCACTCGGTGGGGGAGGGTAGGTATGGAATACACAATGAAAAAGAACAATAAACAGGTGAAGTGGGCTCATTCTGTGGGGTCATTTGCTGACTGCTTTATTTTCAGCTAGCTTCTGATGAAACACGCATGGTGAGAGACAAATCAACAGCACTTTGAACCATTTGATTTAAATGCATTATCTCATTTAATATTATAGCTCCATAAGAATTACCGATCCCATTGTACTGCTGAGAAAGGCGCCTGGTGAGGCTAAGTAAAGAGCCTAAGGCCATGGACGTAGTACTTGATAAAGTCGGGGTTCATGTCCAAGACTGGCCCTGAAACTGGTGTTCTTCTCTGTAGGCCTGAGGCTAGGGACCAGGTGGGATCCGGACATGTGTTAACACCTGGGAGGGCACAGACTTTAGGCCACCAGAGAGCACATAGTTGAATGAGAAAAAGGTACATCCCCCCCCCCCAAATGAACTCTTGTTTTATCAAATAAATACAATCTTGAGAAGTTTTGTAGAAAACCAAGTTTTAGTAAATTGAATCTATCTTTACTGCCAATGGGTATTCACTAGGCAGATGATTCTAATACTTCCTGTTTACCCACACTGGAGAGCCACAAATAAGCATTTAAACATCTTAGGATATCTAAAGGAATCTCTATTTTGTTTATTTTTTGATAATGGAATAATTATTTCCCAGTGAGTTAGATTTTGACATTTGTATTCTAACAGTAAGTATTAAGAACAACAATGATTAGGCAAGTAAGTAATGGGAAATCTCACTAAAAGGAGTCAGGAAGTGGGCAGGGGGAGCTCTCATTCCCTACAACTTGTAGTCAATTGCAGACCCAACAGGAAGAGATGAGCTTGACCTTATATGGACTTGACCTTGCACATGGATACTACTCTACTCTTCCAGCTGGAGGAAGAGATACTTTCCTGTCCTCCCCCCACTCACCCCCCCCACAAGAGATCAGCCAATGAAAAGCCAGCATACTTTGAGCTCCCAGTTTACTCCAATGGACTTTCAGTTTATAAGAGCCTTCTCCACTTACCCCATTTCCTTCTCAGAAAAGCGTACCTCTCCTTTGTTCCTCAGACTTGTCTACTGTTCCGCGGCAGCTTGTTTGTCCCAGATTGCAATTCTCGTTTATTCCTGAATAAACCCATCTTTTGCTGGCAAAATAACTCGCAGTTTTTATTTTTATGGTTAACACAGGGTATGATTCAAGAGGATAAAGCCTTGGAATGACACTACAGAATAAAGAAAGTGTTTTAAATAGCTCTGGCTCTGCCAGTTACCAGTTCTGTGGCCTCTGGCTAGTTCCTAGAGGGCTGGAAACTTCAGTTCCTATACCGTAACATGTGGATGACAGCTATCTCAGAGGGCTGTTTAATTATCAAATTAAATAAGATGATGCATGTAAAATTCCTGGATTCCTACTGGCGCTTAATAAACATAGGAGAAGAGAAATCACAAGAATCTATCATTGGAGCAATTAGATATATCTAAACTCAGAAGATGAGCAATCAGGTTGGAATTCCTGTCTTTGAACAAATATTGAACCTCTCAGAAGCTTTGGCCAAGAATAGCAACTTCATATAACCACGGAGAAGGGGGCAAGTCAGTCATTGTCACCCCAGCCAGATGAGATTGGAATCTGCTACGATTTTTCCATTTTCTCAACAATCACCATTTTGCATTTGCAAGTGGTTCTACCAACACGAAGATTCTCTCCCACAGCTCTTCATCCACCCTGCTCCCATAATAACCTTGTTAAAAAATCACAAGGTGAAGCCACTATACTACAGGGAAATGAATGGGTTTTTCCCATTTTATTCATCATGGTAGTTTGTTTGCAAAAGGGTTACAATTATTCTCCTCCCGGGTACCTTTGCAACAGTGACTTTGTGGTGCCCGCCACCCCCCCATCAGGAGGTGGAGTTTATTTCCCTTCCCCTTGATCTGGGCTAGTCTTGTGACTTGCTTTGGCCAAGCGCATGTGGTAGAAGTGACAGTGTGCCGGTTTCCAGCCTAGACCTCCAGGAACCACGCATGCATCTAGACGAGCCTTAGGAATTCTGCCCAGCCACCATGTAAGCAAGCCCAGGCTAGCCTGCTCGCCATCCCCTGCCAGATGTCATGCCAGCCATCACCCAGATGACAGAAATTACAGCTGAGCAGTAAGGCAACTACTTTAGGGACGTGTGTGTACATGGGACACACTCAGGTGTTTTTCTCACGAATATCTTGTTTGGACACGTGGGCCACATTGGCAATTTCTGGATAACCAATTTCCAGGTGTAATGACGACAGCACTTTGCATTAGTGGATTCTCAAATCTCAAATAGGGAAACTGAGATAGACACATCTCCTGTAATATTAGCACTGCACTGAAAGTCAATAGCTTTTAGGTCCTGCTAAATCCATTTATCCACAGTTACTCAGAGAGGACGCAAATCAACTTTCACAACATCAGGCATCGTGATGAGGGAAGAGGGGGGAGACGATAAAAGAGAAATATTTTTTGTTAACTTGGAAAACCTACAAATATTTATTAAGCAAATAACTATACACTCTAAAAAACTTGTTAATGGATTGCTAAGATTCTTCATGCTTCAGGATAATAACTGGAGTTCATTAGGTGAACGAAGAACTTAACGCTGGCTGAAGGAATTAAAGTTACCAGTTGATAACCTGGTCAATAAGAAAAACCTCTTCTCTGGGCTGGAGAAGTCACAAAAAATTATGATCGTAACATATTTAAGCAGTCAAAAAGCATTATGTCTTGCGCAACTTTAATCTGCCTGGAATGTTTCCATGAGAGCATCATCGGTTTTATCTAAAAATGGCTCTCCTGCTGTTATTAACCCATGTGCCTCACTGAGGACTCACCGCGTAAGGAAGATCAGACCCATTTGGAAAATAAGAAACCGAATCTTCACCTTTTTTTTAGATGGTAAAGTTGGGTGCCTTTCTGTATTACTGGACAAAACAGCTTCAGATAGCTTGGGCTTATTTTAGGTTGCTTAAATATTTTTAAAAACTTACACTAATATTTATGTTTTTGACCATAAAAGCAATATGTGTTCCCTGGAAAGCACAGGTCTTGACATGGGGTTTGCAGAACCAGGACAAGGGTGAGGAAAATGTCTCATTTGCCTCATGCACAAACATTTCGGGGGGGGGCACCAAAAAACTCAGTAATGTGATAGAAATGCAATATTTCAAAACTCAAAATGAATGCAAAAATTCCACGACTAACAAAAGATGAAGATTTGCAGGGCAGGCTTTGACCCTGCATTGGCCTGACCCTTTCTTACTTACCTTACCTGAATCCTAGCCCTGGTTCCAATAAACCTCCAGTTATAAAAACAAACAGCTGAAATCCTATGGTATTTGTCTTTCTCTGACTTATTTCACTTAGCATAATACACTCTAGCTCCATTCACGTTGTTGTAAATGGCAAGATTTCATTCTTTTTGATGGCTGAGTAATACTCATACGTGGAATTTAAGAAACAGGACAGATGAACAACGGGGAAAGAAAAAACAGAGGCAAACCATAAAACAGATCCTTCATTACAGAGAACACAGGGAGGGTTGCTGGAGAGGAGAGAGGTGGGGGGGGGGTGATGGGTTAAATGGGTGAAGGGGATTAAGGAGGGCTCTTGTAATGAGCACCAGGTGTTGTACATAAGCAAGGAATCACTAAATCCCACTCCTGAAGCTACTATGACATTGTATGTTAACTAACTGGAATTTAAATAAAACTCGAAACAAACAAAGAACGGCAACAAAAACCAACCAGTGACCATGCGCTGTAGTTTGCCAACCTGATTTTAAAAACCACTGTATTAAAATAATATTTATCTTGATTATGGAGATTTTGGGTGCTCCCTTCCATTTTGGGCCTCACTCACCTTGTCCTAGTTCCAGCGCTGGGAATTTGGATTTTGTTCTAAGTGCAAATGGCAAGCCAATGAAGGTTTTCAAGTAAGTGACTGATGGAACCTGAGTTTGATAAAAGATGGCTTTGGTTGCTGTAGGGATTGGAGGGAGGTCAAGTGTGGAGAGTGGGAGATTAGTTAGGAGGCTGATGTCCTAGTCGGGTGATTCTACTCTTGTCCAAGTCACCAAACCACTCTGATGTGAAGTGAGTGGCCACCTCCCATCCTCACAGCTTATGGGCCATGTCAGCATGTGTCTAACTTCTGTCATTCTCTCATTGAGGCTTTCCTTCCACCTCACCAACTCTGCCCTCTTCTGTTCTCAATCCCTTGGCCTTACACACCATCGACAGACCCCTCTAGTCCTGACTTTGTCCCCTCCGAACATGCATATCGACCTGCCACCTAGCCACCTCCATTCATTGGCCGTGTGAAGTCTGTTATATCCACTAGACAGAGTCCACTTCCATAGATATTAATGGCTCTCTCTGTTCTGTTGAAATCAGTCCAATCATATTCTTAAATGTTCTAAAACAATCTCTATATTTCCTTGGTTTATTTTAGGTTGTTTAAGCATTTTCTTTAACACTTAAAATAACGTGTATGTGTTTGGTCTATGAAAGCACCACATGCTTACTAGAAATTTTTATTGCTACTCCCCAACTTGTTCATCTCCATCTACCTTTTCATAGAGGATGGCACTACCATCTACCCAACTGTTTCAGACCCCCAACTTAGGAATCTTTCTTAATTTTTCTCTTCCTTTTCGTCCTACATTCAATCCGCTAGCAAATACCATGAATTCTATTGCCAAAATGTGTCCCCATTTTTCTTTTAATAAAATCATCATCAATCTCAGGAGTCTAGTAAGGACATAGCTCCCACATAGTTAGGGTAGGGTCTGCCCCAGACAGAAGAAGCTGAGGTGACAGGGGGTAAGGGGGTGCGAAGAGGATTACTGAATTCCTGGACAGGCTGTAGAGATGGAGACTGGACTGGCTTTTGGAAGGCAGAAGACACAGGCTGGAGAGAATTGGTTCTTCATGAGCCTGGGTCTCTTCCGGTAGAACAGAGAGTCTAGAAGGTGCCCCAACTTTAGGCCTACCACACACACCCTCTCATATCCTGTGCTGGGTCCACACATCTGGATCTGGGACCAGAGGGAGGAAAACCCCAGCAGCTGGTTGATCTTGGAGGGACTTGGAGGGAGTAGGTGTCTTTTTAGTGAAAATGTGTCTAGTCATTATCTGGGACATTGCTCAAGCAGACAGGGTTGGCAGCAATGCTCAGCCAGAGCTCAGCTTGAGTGGCTCAGAATCCATGGCCTGGCACAGGGGTGACGCCAGGTGGTGGTGTACCAAAACCATAGGGTCACTTTCCAAGCTCAGAGGATACTCCTCTGGGAGCCAAGTTCACTAAGGCAGAGGCCACTTAGCGAGTAGCGATGCCAATGGGTCCTGCTCGCACGGACCAAATGAAGTTTGTTGCTTGCTTTGCTGTCCGTTAATTTGGCTCTGATGGTTGCTTATATGGGGCTGTGACTTCTCATGTTTTGTGACTGCAAGATCCTGCTTCTAGAGATGGCATTAATTTTTTTTAGAGATCTGAAGGAGTTCATCAGTCATCTACCCACTTATAAAAATCAGTGGCTCTGATTTAGTAACTACTGGTTTTAAATGCTCTTTGCATATCCAATGCAAGCTGCCTGACCGTATTAAGATGAAGAATTTTTATCTTAATGTTAAATATTGAAAAAATCATGAGTACCTGCTTTACTGATACCTGCATTTTCCTAAACTCAGTGGCCTCTATAGTCTAAAACTCTTAGGTTTATTGTCTCTTTCCTGCTGAAATGTCTATTGGCAGAGATCAAAGGACCCATTATTCAGGCCAGATGTTACATGTTTCCCTAATCTTATTTCTATGAAATATTTCTAGCTTAATTTTTGACATGTCTCTTGTACTCCACACTCTGCTACTGCCATTAAATTTGAACAATGGGTGCAAATGACCCTAAAATGGTAGCAAATCGAGCACAGAGTCTTTGGGTACATTTCTCCGTATATGGAGTGTTTTCTACTAAGGGGCCAGCAAGGAGTCTAGTCAGGATATGCTCCAGAGAATGGATGAGAGGGGCAAGAACCCCACATACTCTTTGCTACTTTGAAAGGAGCAGCCTTGTTCTGTCCGAGCCTCCTCTCTGTAACATATATTTAACAAAGATAACTACAAGTACCTGTGTATGCCTTTCCTGTTTGCAAAGCACTTGCAATATGTCCAGTCAATATGCTGCTTAGGACCACCATTCTCAGCATTAAATTTTTTCTGCAACACGTGAAGATGACATTGACGTCCTTGCACCTCCCCAGCCACGGACCAGTGATGTGCTTAATCCACAGAGCGTAGGACTGCCCAGATCTTATATTTTTGTGTCCACCCCGCTTGGGGAAGCTTGTTGGAACTCAGCGGAGTGGGGCTGAGGTTATCGTGATAAACCTGAAACCACTCTAATTGGTGAAAGTAAATTTACGAACTGGGGTACGTTAGTCATTATAGTCATAATAACCGCCTATGACACACCTCGCACCTGACGACACACTCCTCCAGCTCAACACTGCGGTTGTAAACTTCGAGCTTTGTGAGGAATGGCACCTCTCATCTAAAGATCAAAGATTTGTGTAACGTGAGAACAAGGTGTGGTGTTAGACATGGCAATGGTGGAAACGATTCAGTGCTTCAAACGAAGGTAGAGGAAGCCTGGCTTCTGAGGGATAAGGACATTCGGTCTAAACAGACATGGTTGTAATTTTTTAAGGTGACACTTATTGCATGCTTCCTACGCCAGGAAGGGTCTATGATTCACTCAGTGAATCCTTATAACAGCCTGTGAGATAAGTTCTGTTTTCATTTCTAATTTACGGAACAAGAACACCGAAAAAAGAGAAGGAGGGAAAGAATAATTCATTCGCCCAAAGCACCCAGGCAGTCTAGACCCAACGTCTGTGCCCTTGACCACCATGCTACTCTCTATCTCAATTTAAGCTCACTTAATTTTAAATGACAGTCCTGTTTTCCTCACCTGACCTTGGCTTATGCATATTTTCTCCATATTTTTACATAAACAATCTGCTTGAAACAGAAAGAGTTAATGTTTTTGTTTTTAAAAAAACTAATCATGACATTTTTCATGTTCTGCTTAGTGGATACTTGTAAATGACTGAAAATAGGATTCTTCATAAGGAGTACTGTCATCCTCAATGTTACTTGTTTGCATTGGAAATTTTGTAAGTGGATGACTATCTCAGTATTCTCACTCTGTGATCTCTAAGTAGAAAAGTACTAAATAGGGTCTTTTGCATGAACTAACCATGATTTGGAACTTCTAGAACACATTTGGAATGGGCATTAAGCTACAGAAGTACAATCAGAAATCTATAGTACTCGAAGATGAGAAAAAAATTTTATTCTAGTATATTCTATTTTGTATAGGTTAGACGCTCCTCATCGCCACTGATGAAAATAATAACTTTAGTATTCAAGCTGTATACTATAAAGATAGAGACAGAGGGGACACATTAGCAAGAACGTAACAAATATCTGAATGTTATAATATACCCTGCTCCCAGAGATTAAATTAGCTACTCTATTAATATAATTTCTATTCACGTTCATTTGTAAAGACAAAGATAACTGGAATTTTCACCATCTTAAGAATCTCTCATACTGTAAAATTAACATTATTATTAATTTACTTAAAATTTCTTTGCTCCTTATAGAGTATGCTGCATTGTTACAATGAATTATTTAGGACTATTTAGCCTAATCTAGTTTGCGAGCTTCTGGCTGTAAAGGAAAAGTAGGGACATACATATATATATATTTTAATATTATGTTAGTCACCATACAGTACATCCCCGGTTTCTGAAGTAAAGTTCGATGATTCATTAGTTGCGTATAACACCCAGTGCACCATGCAATACATGCCCTCCTTACTACCCATCACCAGCCTATCCCAATCCCCAACCCCCCTCCCCTCTGAGGCCCTCAGTTTGTTTCTCAGAGTCCATAGTCTCTCATGCTTCATTCCCCCTTCTGATCACCCCCTTTCTTTATCCCTTTCTTCCCCTACCGATCTTCCTAGTTCTTATGTTCCATAGATGAGAGAAATCATATGATAGTTGTCTTTCTCTGCTTGACTTATTTCACTTAGCATTATCTCCTCCAGTGCCATCCATGTTGTAGCAAATGTTGAGAACTCGTTCTTTCTGATAGCTGAGTAATATTCCATTGTATATATGGACCACAACTTCTTAATCCAGTCATCTGTTGAAGGGCATCTCGGTTCCTTCCACGATTTAGCTATTGTGGACAATGCTGCTATGAACATTGGGGTCCATATGGCCCTTCTCTTCACTACGTCTGTATCTTTGGGATAAATACCCAGTAGTGCAATGGCTGGGTCATAGGGTAGCTCAATTTTTAACTTTTTAAGGGACCTCCACACGGTTTTCCAGAGTGGCCGTACCAACTTGCATTCCCAAAATAGGGACATATTTTGTGCCTTGGAGTAAATTCTCCAGCTGTAACAAAATAGACACTATGTGTGTTTTAAATATGGTGGCAAAAAAATGTGTGCTTTAAAAACATGATGGCAGGGGCGCCTGGGTGGCTCAGTTGTTAAGCGTCTGCCTTCAGCTCAGGGCGTGATCCTGGAGTTCTGGGATCGAGCCCCACGTCAGGCTCTTCCTCTGGGAGCCTGCTTCTTCCTCTCCCACTCCCCCTGCTTGTGTTCCCTCTCTCGCTGGCTGTCTCCCTCTCTCTGTCAAATGAATAAATAAAAAAATAAAATAAAATAAAAACATGATGGCAAAGAACCCTACGAGGTTGGGTGATGGTGGCGGTGGGGGAGAGGATATCTCCAGCTGCCCAAGCTCCCAAAGGCTCTGGCCCACTCCACACCTCGATTTTGGATTTCCTGCATTGGTTCTGCAAGAAAGAGGACTTGGCACCATTTTTTTCACTATGAATCACAAATATAAATTTTTCAGGTCTGCAAAGAACCTCTGAGGGAATTGTCCTTCCTCTCTTTTTTTTTTTTTTTAAAGATTTTATTTATTTATTTGACAGAGACAGAGACAGCCAGCGAGAGAGGGAACACAAGCAGGGGGAGTGGGACAGGAAGAAGCAGGCTCATAGCGGAGGAGCCTGATGTGGGGCTCGATCCCATAACGCCGGGATCACGCCCTGAGCCGAAGGCAGACGCTTAACCGCTGTGCCACCCAGGCGCCCCTCCTTCCTCTCTCTTTAAAGAAGAAGCAGCTGATCTCTAGAGACATGGCTGTGTTTGAAACGCAGAGAGCCCGGGACCCGGGTCAGACGGCCCGCTTGAAGTGATGTTCCCGCATCTCCCCACGGTGTGATTTTGGGAATGCTGTCCGTCCTTCGTGGCCCCAGCTTCCCCAGCTATAACATGACGATAGGCTTTCCTGGGAGTGTCAGGAAGCATACGTGGGATGATGTATACGAAACTCCCTTGGAAATGATGTGAAGCCATACGGCCTTTGCTATCAAGCAACCCGCTTCAGGCACAATTCTGTAGGAGCTGAGTTTGAACCCAAATGCAAAGACTTCTAGCCATTTTGTATAACTAAGGGCCAAACAGGTATCTTTTGGTAAATCATCTTATATGTTTCTTTTTCTCACAAAGTAAAATATAAACCATTTGAGTTTCTTGCTTGTTCTCGGGCTCCCCTTGAAGAAGATTTGAAGAGAGATTGTATTTTCACCAACAGATCATTTCTCTTCTCTGAAATTGCCCTTGCCATGGATTATCAAAAAAAACAAAAACAAAGCCAAAAAAAAACCCCCCCAAAACCCTGTATCCTCGTTGGCAGCAAGCAGGGGGCTGTCACTTTAGGGCTGACACACTTTCTTCCTTTCAGAAAGAAATGCCTGTAAAGCTTTGAATGCTGAATTCAAAACATCAGTGATGTCAGGCCAGGTTCGCCTTTTTAAAGCAAGGTCACGGCTGTGCGAATGGACCTGTGTGCGGGGCCTCAAATTGGGTGGGATAAGATTGACAGGCAGAACGATTTTGATAGATAACAACAGGCTTTCCTGTTTCAAGGGTGTGCTAATCAGACAGGAACAAGGCATAAACACACCCTTTGCCAATCTGCTCCCTCTCTGCTATTATCTCGTTGGGCATGTTTAGAGTAAAAATAGGTTTTTGTGGCTTTTATGGCCCTAAAAATATGGCTGCAACCAATCGTTTCTGGCATGTATTTCCACTAGAATTCCTTCCCTCATCCTCAAACACATATGTACACACACACACACACACACACACACACACACACACACTCTGAGGTAAAGGACTTGCACGTTCCTTAGTTGTACCTCGTGTCTGGAATACCATCCTTGGCCATTCCCCTGTAGAAGTTTGCTGGATTTCTCTCTATCCTTTAACTCTCACCTCTTCCACGAAGCCTTCCAAGATTTTCCCAGATAAAATTAATTTCCTTTTCCCTCTTATCATGAGGCTTCCTCAACTATAGCAATATTCATAGCCTGCTTTTAGTGATTTATTTTATTTATTTCCTTTCTATGTTATGAAGTCTTCCCTGACAAGGAGTAAGTTAGTTATCTATGTCTCTCCGGTAGAAACTAAGACATTAGCAAAGGGATTTATAAGAACATTTCCCTGTCAAAACTCTTTAAAGTTGTCCTTTTATCTCAGGGAACTTATAGATGATCTGTGTTGGGGTTTCCTAAATCTTCCTTATTGGAAATTCTGGCCAAAGAGGACAAGACCACGAGCAGATCTCTACAATTAGAGAAGGAGTAGTGGGAAGGATGAGAAACAGGTGGTGTTCATGCCTCGGTTTTCATGTGACAGAGGTCCCTGAGAAGAGGTGGGGCAGCACGTACTGCTCAGAACAGCACTACTGGTTTAGAAATATCATTGAGGGGTCAGGGAAATGGGGCATTAAAAATAATTTAAGGGTAGGACAATATGAACATATTCAAAAGCACATTTCTGGATTAAGATGGAAGGGGGGGAATAATCAATATTAATTATCAGCAGGAAAGAACGCTTATGAAATTTATCAGTAGGGGACCATTTATGTTTCTGTTGTTACCCCCAATCCTTTAAGTGAATGTATGTTCTTACCTTTACAAGAATCATTAACTCCTATCAGTAGATGGGAAAATGGTTGATTTCACAAGCAACACAAAGAGAAGGCTTGTGATAAACGAGGTTATAGGGGTCTTGCTTGAGTTAGCCAAAATCTATTTTACAGTGGACGTCCACACAAGGATTGTGAACCCTGAGTCTGAACTCCTTCCTTCTCCTACTGCTGGTAGTGGTCGGGGGTATTTGTGGGAGGCAAGAAAGGAGGATAAAAGATAAAAAGCTAACTAGCCAACACAGCCCTATTAACTAGTTCTCATAAATAAAAATGGTGCTAACATTAACTGAAGTGCCATAAACTGTATTGGGCGGTGGGCAGACATTAGTTCAAAGCATAGATATGACATCCCTGTAAGGTGGTTATTATTATCTTCATTCTCCAGATGGGCAGCAAAGTTAAGCAAGTCATTCTAGGGCCATCCAGTTAATAAGTGTTACTGTCACATCTGTCTGATTCCAATAAAGCAGGAGAATCTGCCAAACAAGGATAATACATTTCAAAAATGTTAGGGTTAATGAATTCAGAGAAGTAGCAAGAGTTGAGATGGGGAGGTCAAAAACCAAACACCAAGACACCAAGACACAAAGCACCCAAAGGAGCTAGATGTCACTGATGGAAAGAATTTCAGTACATAAGAGAAAAAGTGAAAGTAAGATAAAGAATCTAACTGCCTAAAACTAGAGCCCGCACCAACGTAACAGAATGCTGCGAAACACGGAAATTCAACCACATCATCTCAGAAGTGGAGGAAACAAAATTCACCTGTAGGAAGAAAGCCCCACTGGGAGACAGTCTGTAAGCGTTCTTTGGAATAGGGAAAGCATTTATTTTTATTTTTTTAAAAAGATTTTATTTTTTTATTTATTTGACAGACATAGAGACAGCCAGCGAGAGAGGGAACACAAGCAGGGGGAGTGGGAGAGGAAGAAGCAGGCTCATAGCGGAGGAGCCTGATGTGGGGCTCGATCCCACAACGCCGGGATCACGCCCTGAGCCGAAGGCAGACACTCAACGACTGCGCCACCCAGGCGCCCCTAGGGAAAGCATTTAATTCTATCAGGCAAAGGGGAACCAGGTATACACTGAATCACTGACAAGGGGAGACAGCCAATCAAACAGGACACTTTTAAGATGAAGGGGTTCGGGTTCGTTATTGAGTTTTGTGTTTATAAAACAATCCATAAAAAGGGTCAATTTGTATTCAGTTTCACAGACTCTGTACCACCCATGTGTGTTGGGAGACTCGGAAGGCTAGAACAGGAAGGAAATGACTCAAAGCTATTTAATAAAACTGGTTTTGCTCAAATTGTCTGGGCCTAAAGTTATTCATTTCAAAATAAGAGGGCTTAGTGAGTTTTACCATTGTCCATCATGAACAAATTACCCTTCCCCCTCCCCACACGATTCTTTAGAAGATGTAGATGATGGGAAATGTAGGAACCATCTAGAAAAGTTCAAGATCAGGGATCAGTAGACCCATTTAAAGACTAGAAAGGAATCAGTGCCAAATATTACCCAACTTGTAAACACCATAAGTGTTTAGAGGTTTGGAGATACAGCTAAATAGCTTTGAGAATTAAGGTATATAAAGCTTTTGCTTCTTGAGACGAGGCAGTAGGCATTTTGTATTTATGCTTATGAATAGCATTGAAAAGTATGAAGCTTTCGTTTTTTAAAAGATAATACTTTTTGATCTGCAGCTTGCATTGTCTTGCACAAAAATTTGTTGGGTATTTCCAAAATCGACAGGAAGACATGAAATACTAGTGCATTTAAAAGGAAAGCGCTGATGTTATACCATTAGACTTCTTAAGCCCTATCTTCATAAGAGTCAGGGTTGGGGAGGTCAGTAAGATTACTATGTTTGGACTTGAATGTGGGGGTTTTCTTTTCAGCATTTGAAACATCACTTCCAAAAATATGTTCTAGGACATAGTGACATTTGGAGAGAGCACGTCTGGATCAAAGGATCCCCCATATGCAGGTTTCATTTTGCCCCAAGTACTGCATGTTCAAGCATCTCTGTTCAATAAAATATTTCTGAGGTCCAGGCAATAGTCTTCCAGTGGCATGTGATTCAACTAGGAAATACAGACAGTGCCAGGAATAAGATTGAATAGCTGACACATAATAGTTTGCCCAGTTGGCTCGGTTTGCCAGGTGGCCATCTTGGATCTAGCTCCAACAACAGAGACACAATATAAGAGCATCCCCTCAAATCAGAAAGCAATTCAGCACAGTGTGAATCCACAGTAATCACCCAGTTGCTAGTTCTGTCCAGAGTGCATGTTGGCAGGGAAGTGTCCTAGCACCGTGCCTAAAGAGTGCAGGATCTGGAAGCAGCTGCGAGAGTTTGAATCCTCACTCTGTGCACAACTGGCAGTGGAACTGTTTTACACCACTGTCCTCACTGGAAAAAAGGAATATTATGTTCTACCTCATAGGCTATTTTGAGAATTAAAGGAGGTAATTCACGGAAAAGGCCTTGGCATCTGGTAACTAAGTGTTTAATAAATATTGGTTCTTATTAGCAGATTCTTTGAAAATAGACTCAAGAGCTGAAAATCTAAGAAATTAAAGATGTAATACCTCCAGAAGACAGAAAAATAATGGTACTAATTGGGTCCCAGGAGTCTACTCTGGCAATAAAGAGGATGGATGCTGAAATGATCTAGTCTACTGGTTAACAGAGCCTGAAACAGATTTCTGCAGGGGCCCAATGCAGGGAAAATAAAGAAGTGGTCACCACATGAAGACAAAGAAGAACAACCTGATGAGTGATCATAGCTAACATTTCTGGAGGTCTCTGGCTTACCATAAGCTTCACCTGCAGTTGTGGATTGGCCCTGATAATCTGCTCCCTGCCCCCATTCTCACATCCCACAAGACAGCTTAGAAGTGATGATTAGAGAGAAGCCTGTGGCTATGAAAGAAAGCAGAGAGCAAAGCTAACTGGCCAAATGGGAACTGAAACCATGACCTTGGCCTCATTAAAAAGAGTCAGCAATGTCCTTCAATAGACCAGTTTTCCCCAGACAGCTAAGCCATCTGAAGAGAAAACAAAACATGGCAGCACACACATACACACAAACACATATGCGCACACAAATAAAAACACAAAAGCAAACCACAAACAAGATTTACAATAGAAATTACACTAGAAATTTACAATAGAAATTAATTCACAGGTATTTTTACAAATCAGTTTCTGTTTTTCTTCTGGTGCCAGCAATTCTGTTGGCAGGGCTGAAATGCTTCTGAAGTGGAGAACCATGTTATAACTTACATTTGAAGAGAACTCATAGCTAAGTGGTCAACTTGCATTGATAGGACATCCACCTGCCTCAAAGATAAATAGTGTGCTGCCTGTCAAAATTTAAAGACTGGGAAACAAGTACTTCTTCAGAAACAAGCTCAGATGTGGTCCTAACAGTATTAGACAGCACAGATCCAAAGCCCTGATGATGTCATTTGCTTTTACAATATGATGTGAAATAAACATTCTTTTATTTTTTAAAAGATTTTATTTATTTATTTGACAGAGATAGAGACAGCCAGCGAGAGAGGGAACACAAGCAGGGGGAGTGGAAGAGGAAGAAGCAGGCTCATAGCAGAGGAGCCTGATGTGGGGCTCGATCCCAAAACTCTGGGATCACGCCCTGAGCCGAAGGCAGATGCTTAACCGCTGTGCCACCCAGGCGCCCCTGAAATAAACATTCTTAGTAAAGCTACAATACCCCAACCAGGAGCTGTGTCAGCAATAATTGCACCTAATAATAATGCAAGCACTTACAACACTACTTACTATTTTAAGCACCTTAGCAAGTGTTGGCTAGTTTAATTCTTGGAACAACCCGAAGGTTGTTTTGTTGACGAAGGTGGTATTGTTATTTCTATCTTATAGACAAAGAATATGAAGCAGAGTGAAATTAGGGAACCTGTTCAAGGTCATATGGTGAGTAGAGTTAGGATTTAGACTCAGGCAGTCTAACTTAGAAGCCATGATCTTAACACCACTCCCAACGGGCACTCCTGAGATGGAAGATGACATCAGGCACTAAGGAACATACAGCTTGCCAATGGGACCTCCCCCTGCCCCCCCATCTTCATGCTTCTCTTTCCTTTTTTCCTCCTCCCTTTCCCCTAGGGTGTTACTTTATGAAGGTTAGCAAGCAAACTATCACTATTTTGTAAAATTAGGTTAAAAATAAATCACAGAGTTGTCTTATGTAACTAAAGCCTTTATTTTGCAAATAAGGTGACTGAGAGATCAAGCTAATGGGCCCTAAAACATTACTGGGATCACCCAACCGATGCCAGTGTACCCTGTATAAGCACCCACTCCTTCCTGATCTTCTAGGTGTCCCTGTGACGTTCTCCAGGGACTTCAGCCACTTTCTTACAACTCAGTTTTCAATTCTGACCATAGTTATTTCCCTCAGAGAGAAGCCAGTTTTCCTCCCCCTGCAGATCTTGGTTCTTCCTTTCCATTTGGGCAGTCCTCTGAGAGGTGGTACCAATAAATCCTTACTCAAGTAGACTGCCTGATTGATGAATTTTTCTCTAAGATGATGTTCGCTAAACGTCCTCGTGCTTGGAGAGAAATTTCAAATGTTTTTGAATCTCTACTGCTAAAGCTAATTAGTAGTGCCTTCTATTTAATCTGTGATTAAAGGTTATTGGTTATTATCTTCTCAGCTTTCTTTTGTTTGCTTTGGAGGTAGGGTACTTCTGCTAGTTCCTGGCTTTTTGTTCAGTGAAAGAAAAGATTTGGAATTTGATATTAGCATAGTAAGCTAAATAATGGCCCCCAAGATGTCCACACCCTGTCCTAACCCCAGGAATCTGTGAATGTGTTACTTTTTATGACAAAAGGGACTTTGTGGATGTCCTTGTAAAAGAGAGGCAATAGAGTTAGATTTAGAGAAAAAAAGAAAGACTACAGAGCCAGAGGTAGGAGCGAGGCATTGGAGACGGAGGAAGGTGCCACACAAGGAATGCAGTTTGGCTTCTAGAAGCTTGAAAAGGCAAAGAAATACATTCTCTTCTGATGCCTCCAGAATGACTGCAGCCCCGCCAACACCTTGGTCTTAGAATTCTGCCCTCCAGAACTCGAATATAATAAATATGTGTTAAGTCACATTTGTGGCACTTTGTTTCAGCAGCCTTATGAATCGGAAACAACCATTCTTGTTCAGATCCTCAGGGCTGCTCCAAACTAGTGTCCTTGCTTTCAACCTTTCCTCTTGTAGTTTGTCCCACCAGATTCATGATTCATTTACTCATTGCGCTCACCTAATATTTACTGAGCCCCTGCTGTGCACCACACACTGTGATATCGTGAGCACAACGACGTACCCTGCCTTTTTGCTGCATATACCCATGCCATTCCTTCCACCTTCTATGCCTTATCCATTACCTGCCAGGCAAAACTCAACTAGTCGTACACACCAACGCACCTGGCTTTGGTTCACTCTCACTGTTCCAATGTGGGACCTTGACATTGACTGACAATAAACTCAGCCCAGCTCAGGCTGCCTACTGCTCACCCCTCAAACCTTGGGCACATTCAGCTAAGTGTACCTGCCTCCCTTGAGGACAGAGGCCTTTCACCTTCAGGGCCCGGGCCCAGGCCCAGATAACAAAGGGTCAAGAGCAAACAAGAAGTATCCTTATCACTGAAGTATCCTTCAACATCCTGGTGAGAAGTGAGGGTGCAGTCTCCTGAGCACGACAGCTCACTGACATTTTCTTTCTTTCTTTTTTTTTTTTTAAAGATTTTATTTATTTATTTGACAGAGATAGAGACAGCCAGCGAGAGAGGGAACACAAGCAGGGGGAGTGGGAGAGGAAGAAGCAGGCTCCCAGCGGGGGAGCCTGATGTGGGGCTCGATCCCAGAACGCCGGGATCACGCCCTGAGCCGAAGGCAGACGCTCAACCGCTGTGCCACCCAGGCGCCCCTCACTGACATTTTCTTAGGATACTTGATCATGTGTCATCTTTGCTTAGGATCAGAGTAGTAAGATTGCCTTGTCTCTTCTTCCAGTTTATAATTCTCTTGAGAACAGGGACCCATTCATATGTGTGTCTTCTTCAGTGCCTGACACATGGTAGGTGCTCAAGAAATGTGGTGAATGAACAAAACTACAAGCTAGCACTCATCGTGGATAAATATTCCCGCCAGTGTGGACTGGTAGCCTCACTACTTATCAACCCTGATTAATCTCCTTCATTCTGAAAGCATTGTTTCTAGCTAAAAAGTCAACCTCCCAAAGTTACCTAAATAGCCATGCTGACAATATATAAAATAGTCCAAATATCAGTAGAATGTTGAACTTCGAGTTGACTTTGGAGTTAACTTTGTGATTCCTCTGACATCATTACATACTTGATGATAAACTCAGTTTATCATCCCAGTTCCGTGGTTCTGCCCATGTCCGGTACTTTCTCATATTCACCGCTGCCCTGCAAGGATGAGTATTCACTGCAGAGGCAATGGAAGGGATATTGGGCCAAGTCTGCAACACACACAAGAGTGATCATTCCCTCATTTTCTCAGGCCAAGTTCAGCAAAGCCATTCTCCTGGTGAATAATCATGGCTGATGGTCTGTAACTTAGTTATAACCTGTGATTCATATTAGTTTGTTCTGGGGCCTAAAACAGTGCCTGGCATGTAGCAGGTGTGCGATACATGTTCGTGGAATAAATATCCCAATCTAACAGTGGTCTGGCTACTGCTAGAATCTCTCTAATGCCTCATGTCCAGTGTCATCTGCTGGTCCTTGGAGTTGCTGCCCAATGTCAAGGTGTTCTGTGATTCCACTTCTCTGCCAGACTATACACCTGATTTTTGAAGAACAGCTTCATTGAGGCATAATGCACATAAAATTCATCTACTTTACGTGTACAACTTGATGAGTGTTGGCAAATGTCAATGTCGTGAGTCACCACCACACTCATGATACAGAACATTTCCATCTTCTCAAAGTTTCTTCATGCCCCTTAGCAGTTAATCCCCCTCCCAATCCCTAGTCACAAGCAACTGCTGATGTGCTTTCAGTTATTAGAGTTTTGCTTCTTCTAGACTTTCCCATAAATGAAATCATACAGATTATAGTCTTTTATATCTGGCTCTTTCCCATGTTTCTGAGAGTCAGCCATTCTGCTGCATGCATCCGTATGTATGAGTTTATCTTCTGTTTTGTCTGGGTGTATTCCTGGCACTTGGCCTGGCTGCCCTGTCCTCCGGCACTGTGCGCTCCCAGGAAGTTGAGGGGTCTGAAATCATGGCCTTTTCTCCCGCATGACAGACCCCAATTTCCAGCCACCTGGAGAGCTTGCTTTCTCACGTAGTTGAGTAGTGGCCCCTCCTTCTCTGTCTACTCCTTGCCCCAGTGAGGAACCGGGAGATTATCTTCCATCTTCCCTCTCCCTTAGACATATTATCTGTGAGTTTCATTCCAGGCAAAGAAAGGGGGCATTGCAAAATACGGTGTTAGAGATGGTTTTAAAAATATTTGGCTGGCAGGTCTGAGAACCATCCACCATCTGTAGTTCTTTGGGAGTAACTTGAGGGCAGAGATCTTTTCATATTAACCTAGAATAATCTTTGTACTTGCCCCCCATCCTCAACTCAGTTTATCATCCCAGTTCCGTGGTTCTGCCCATGTCCGGTACTTTCTCATATTCACCGCTGCCCTGCAAGGATGAGTATTCACTGCAGAGGCAATGGATGGGATATTGGGCCAAGTCTGCAACACACACGAGAGTGACCATTCCCTCATTTTCTCAGGCCAAGTTCAGCAAAGCCATTCTCCTGTTGAATAATCATGGCTGATATTCTGTTATAACTTAGTTATAACCTGTGATTCATATTAGTTTGTTCTAGACAAAACAAGTAATGTAAACAAAACAAAAGAATTCTCAGGTAATGTCTAAATAGTTCATTAATCTTGAAATTAAAATTCCAGGGCCTCACACATCTGTAACACAGCCTCAAATTCAGAAATACATAAAAGAAGTATCAGTCACTGAAGAGGGGAAAGATTCCTCACCCAGCCCGCCTACCTGGCTTTGATAGTATGTGGAAAATGGGTTAATGATTTAACATTCTTAGTTCGCCAGGGTCTTTGACAGCCTCACACACTGCCTAAGTGGCCTCAGACAGAAAACTGGAAGGTGATGAGCCCACCAGAAGCTGACCCCAACTGCGTTTTAAAGTCATAGAAGCTAATCGAGAGAGAGGAAGATAGATGTCTTCTGAGCCATCTCTGGAAGCACACAGAATATTTTAAAATACACTCAAAAAATGAAAGGCTAATAAGAAGAGATCAAATGGCATCTAACAGACTCTGTTTCCCAAGCAAGGAAGAGAGTAGCGAATGCTCCTTAGGAAGGTTTCCATCAGAAATGGCGTTTGACGTGAACAGGCTTCACGTCTCCAGACAATGCATTTGTTCAGAGTCCTTGTTCAGTGATGAGGTGTCATTGCATTAAGTGGTGAAAGATTTTCTTCACTGCAGATTTAGAGAGTTCCCCAGTGGTACAAATTCCAGTCACACAAAGTTCTTCTAAGAAAGTCTCTCCAAAGGCCAATGACAAATGGGTCTCAGCTCTCCTGTTAGGTCTGCGATCACAAGAAGTGAGCCCTTCCAGAACTGTTTGTGCAAGCCCTCAGATCGTCAACTTCCATGCTGTGGACTAGCTTCTGTGACCCTCTGAGACCAGGCAATGGATCGTTTCCATAGACAGCACTTCCATTTAAGTCAAATTGTGATGGAAGATGCCACAATGAACAGAATGCAAAGTCGTTGTGGTTGCCAAGACTACAACCAATATGAAAAATAAAAATAGAAATACTAAAAACTTATCTGTGGGAAGTCAGGATTGCTCTGTGTGGTGAATTCTGTCGCCCTTCTACCGGTCTGATGTCATCCCATTTGTGGCTAACGGAAACTGCTCTTTTGGTGCACAGAACTCTAGGATGATCTTCTCTTCATTGTGACCAGTCTAAAATCTGTAGGGTCTCACTTCCCATCTCAAGTCTCTCTTTTTTCATTCACCTCTTCTTATTACTACTTGATTCCAGATACCCTCTCTGAAATCCTTCTTCTGTCCCCCCACTTCATGCACTGACTTGCCTTCTCTTTCCCAGATTCTCACTTTTCCCATTTGGAAGATTCCCATTTTTCATTCCCACCTTCGGAACCCACGGAGCAGACTCACACCATGTTCCTCGTTCTTAGCTCTTGGCATCTTCTTTCCAGCTCTTTGGCCTCTTTTGAAATCCGATGTGCAGCTGGGGTCTCTTCACACCTCCCGCCTTCTTCTCCTCCCACTTGTGGCTGAAATGCTTTGATTCCTCTTTTTCCACCTGCTTCCTCTTCTGACTTCTTTGGGTCTTGTCCCTGGGACCTCTCACCCTCCAGGTGAAGCTGAATCCCTTCCCTAGTATACAGCATCCACCCCTGCCACCTCCTCAAGGATCTCACCCCCACACCTACCAACGCCCATGCCTGCAGGGGAGGCCTGTGCCCAGGCTGCCCTCCCCCAGGGCATCTGTCCCTCTGGCCCTCCAAAAAGTCATGGGTGCTGCCTTCTGTGTGGTGACACTGTGTTGACTGGTGGCTCTGGGTATCCGACCTTGGCAGTGCTCAAATAACTGCCCACTTTGGCTTCTGGAAGATGTCTACTTCAACTACAGGCAATAGCCTCAACTCAATCTCAGAAGAACCTTGAAAGAGCCATAGAGATTTAAACAGGAACAGCCCCGGGGGAGGGAAGAAGAACCAGTTTACTTGCACAACAGGATGGACCTACTGCTGTAACCTTGGCAGTCACAGTGTCATCACGAGCGCTATGTTTTCAGTGGAAACTTAGCCAGGCACTCCAGGTTCTTCACCATTATTGGTGTTTTTAGTCCCATTCCTTTATAATCCTATTTGTTGTCTTGTACCTTACCTTTGACCCTCTCATTTATGCCGCCAGTCCTGTTCATGTCCTCTGTGATCTTTGTGCAGTCCTTCCTTAATTTTGCTTAGGCTGTTGCTTCCCCTGCCGCCCCCGTCTTCATGTGCCCCAACTCTACTTTTTCAAGGTCCAGCCTAAATGCCATCCTTTCCACAAATGCTCTCAGATTCCCCACTGCAGAGCTATCAGTATTCTTATCGGTCTTAAACCTCCACTGATTGTGACTTGTAGAGAGAGTTATCCGTGTCCTGCTAGACTCTGAACTTCTGAGGGCACCAGCCACAGTATCGCCTCCAAATAATGTACTTGGGGCACTGGACTGGTCCTGCCGTCGTTATGGAAATGACCTCGGCCTTCGCCCAAGCTGCTCTCTGGCCCATATGGGTCCCAGGTGTTGAAGAACATTCCCTCGGGTTTACGACTCAAAAAATCAGAGAACGTTGCTGAGGAAAATGATGCTAATTAGCTTCTGTTTGCTCCTCCATATCCAGTCTTCACCCACTTCATCCTGCTCCACGCTCTAGGATGCCGACTTTTAGGAACAGTATCCATCAGCGGCTGTCCTTGGGCTTCCTGTTGGGCTCAAGCAGTGGGAGGTGCCGGCAGGAGATCCAGATCAGAGGTTGGGAGGAGAAAGGGGTCAGAATGTTTATTTCCCCAGCTCCCCCCCTGCCTGGCTGTTCATTCAATTGCAATTCCCTTCCCGAGGCCACAGCTCCGGTCAGGCATCCTTTTCTAAAGCCATGGGTATCAGAGGCTTCTAGAAGTCCTCTGTCCCTTGCACTTTCAGGCAAGAGATGAACCCAGGTGCTTTAGACACATGTGGGGGCTTCCCTGAACCTTACTGTGTTGGGTTGAATTGTATCCCCCCCAAAAGAGATGTTGAGATTCTAACGCCCAGTATTTCAGTATGAGACCTTATTTGGAAATAGGGTTACTGCAGATGTAATTGGTTAGCATAAAAGTAGGGGGATCCTAATCTAATAGGACTGGTGTCCTTATAAGACAACAGCCATGTGAAGACAAGGGGGGCAGAGATGGGATTTAGGTGGCTGCAAGCCACAGAGCACCACAGCCTGCTGGCCACCAGCAGCTCAGGAGAGACGAGGGAGGATTCCCCAGGAATCAGAGGGTGCCTAACTCCACCGCTACCTTGATTTCCAACTTCTAGCCTCCAGAACCATGAGATAATAGCGTTCTGTTGTTTTACGCCGTTCAGTCTGTGAGGCTTTGTTACAGCATTCCTCAGAAACGAACACAGCCGCCTAGACCTTTGGAAACAGTCCCATCGTTAAATTCTCTTCAATCACTTATTTTGAGCGTGCTATGTTTCTCCTGGGCCCCTGACTTTCCTAAGGTGAAAAGCTAGGAACTGGATCCAGGGCTCTGATGGCAAAACTCAAGTGCTTATCCTCTATAATAATTCTAATAACATTGTGGGTGAAACTTACACGGTGCTTACATTAACTCCCTTAATGCCGTTCGGCCTGAGCACAATGTTACAGATTGTACGCTCATCATCGATGACATGCCTGACTTCTTGCTATCAGACCAGCTGTGTCTGAGTTAACTGGCGGAGCTGTGATGAAGGATAAGCCCTTGAGAAAGCCGATTTCCTGAAGAGGAGCAAATACACTCAGAATGGGAGACGTGGAAGCCAGGGTCCCTGGGGGTCAGGACTTTCAAATATGCTCACGAGCTTCTTATGAATACCATCAGGAGCAGAGCCAGGCGGGCAGCTCAGGTCCCGACCTCCATTACCATCGAAGCCTAAAACCAAAGGGCAGGATCTTCATTTTTAAGGTGAAGAGGCAGAGAATTGAAATTGTGAGGGGGCCAAGCCCCTTTTAAATGCAAATAGGCTGCCTACTTGTCATGCTGCAATTCTTGCAGATGAAAACGAAATAAAAAGCAAGCAGATGAAAGGTACAGATCTGAAAGTTTGCCTTTGTCACAGAGGACCCTCTGATTGTTCTACCCTCTGGACCATCTCGAAGCCTCTGTCTTTACGTACCCCAGTTCCTGCCCCAAGGAAGCAGGTGGAGGAAGCCGCTGTCTGAGTAATTACTGCTCTACCATTTCTCCTTAAGGATGTCGCTATTTTTAGAAGTGACTCATTCATATAAGTAAGTGCCCTGGTGTGGCGGCGGGGGGGGGGGGGGCGGGGGGTGCTCTTCATGATGACTTAACCCTTATGTCTCGGATGTTTTTATTTATCTCCCTACTTTATCCCTCCTCTTGACTTGACTGCTTTCATTCAGGGCACCAGTGAAAACACATAAATCCCCCCTTGAAATAATTTAAAGTGTTCTCAACCCAGATACTGAGAAGCGAGAAAGTTCTAAAAAATCTCTGTTAAGTAGGGTAGAGGGCAAGAAACGGGAAGTGGCTCCAAGCTTCCTGAGAAGGGGTGCAGGGGATGGAGCAGCCAAGTGGAAAAAAAGACTAAAGAAATCCTACTTCAGACTGTTTTACACTTTGCTATGGAGTAGCAGGGAAAACTGTGTGGCAGGAACTGGAAGATTTAGAATTCTTGGGGCAAAAGCATTTCACACTAATAAAGGCAGCTTCCCGATTCCTCTTGTAAAGGAAAGCTTATACTAGAGCCCCCAGCACAACCAACACCACCACGAAGCTTACAAACCCCGGACACTGGGCACTTTACACACATTATCTCATGTGATCCTTACGATGCGGAGAGTGTTAGGAGACAGACAGGGTTACTATCCTATGTGACAGATAAGGAAGCTAAGGCTTAGAAGGGTTTTGCAATTTCCTAAAGGTAACATACCAGTGAATGCCAAAGCCAGGTGTGGAACTCAGGTCTGCCTGGGCCGAGACATGTAGTCATTGGGGCCCATTGGGGTGTTGTTGGTACATAAGAGTCCACCAGCTAGCAAGCCTGCTCAAGAGCTAGTTCTTGAACATTCTGGCAGAACTTCCCACATGGGATTAATTGCCTTCCCCAGTCAGGAGAAGCTCCATCTAGGTGTTTCTGTGGGTTTACTGGAGAAGAGAAATGGTAAAATTCTTGCCATTATGAGCACTTTGGTTAAATAACCTTTCTTGTAGTTCTCTCTCATCCGATACAACGAAGTAATTTACCCATGACTTGTATATTTCATATCCATGTATTTTTGCGTGTTTAACTGACATTAGCCCTAATTATTACTCGTCTGTTGTAGAGTATGTATCCCTATATGCCCTGAACATTACTGTATAAACCACTAGATAAAGTACCCAACACACTATGAAGGCAGGATCCTGCTTTAGCATCATTTGCATTAAGAAAAGTCAGCAATTATTGTAAAATAATCATGTCCAGGATATTTTTCTTTTAAGTTCTTTAAAGATGAGAATAAAATACCATGTTGGATCAATTCAGCTCACAATTTCTTTTCTTTACTTTTTTTTTTTTTTAAGATTTTTTTTATTTATGTGACAGAGAAACAGCCAGCGAGAGAGGGAACACAAGCAGGGGGGTGGGAGAGGAAGAAGCAGGCTCCCAGCGGAGGAACCCGATGTGGGACTCGATCCCAGAACGCCAGGATCACGCCCCGAGCCGAAGGCAGACGCTCAACGACTGAGCTACCCAGGCGCCCCTCTTTTCTTTTCTTTTTTACGATTTTATATATTTATTTGACAGAGAGAGAAAGCCAGAGAGCACAAGTGGGGGGAGAGGCAGAGGGAGAAGCAGACTCCCCGCCGAGCAGGGAGCCTGAAGCAGGGCTTGATCCCAGGACTCTGGGATCATGACCTAAGCCAAAGGCAGATGCTTAACCAACTGAGCCACCCAGGCGCCCCCAACTCACAACTTCTTGTGGCAGAGGGCCCATGTGGGACACATCTAGTAGCTGTCTCACAGGACATCATCATGAAAGATCAGAGACATATTTTTTTTTTAATGATTTTTTATTATGTTAGTCACCATACAGTACATCCCCGGTTTCCGATGTAAAGCTCGATGACTCATTAGTTGCGTATAACACCCAGTGCACCATGCAATACGTGCCCTCCTTACTACCCATCACCAGTCTATCCCATTCCCCCACCCCCCTCCCCTCTGAGGCCCTCAGTTTGTTCAGAGACATATCTTAATTCTCCTGTGAAGATCCTCATGCAGGGGTCTGTCACCTGTGCCTTCATCCATATCTTCCTCATATTTATAGCTTTAAGAAGTCACAGTGTTGAGGAAGTTCCAAGAAAGGGCCTGACAAGATTCATCAACACTTTCATTTTTTCCGATTATCCATGAGGTAATGTTTTTTTTTTTTTTTTTAAGATTTTATTTATTTATTTGACAGAGAGAGACAGCCAGCGAGAGAGGGAACACAAGCAGGGAGAGTGGGAGAGGAAGAAGCAGACTCCTAGCAGAGGAGCCTGATGTGGGGCTCGATCCCATAACGCCGGGATCACGCCCTGAGCCGAAGGCAGACGCTTAACTGCTGTGCCACCCAGGTGCCCCCCATGAGGTAATGTTTTAATGTTCTCTAGGGTAACCCTTGACTACCATCCAAAGTGAAATATTAGGGAGCTTCTCTTTGTAATTTTCCGTTGTTACTGCCAGTGATGGACATTTCTTCCTGTTTATCATTCACATGAAGCCTATCAACATATCTGAGTGTGAATGCTCGACATTCATTTTATCAAAACGCCCCTGAGAGTTTTGTACCTATTCCATGCAGTCACCTCATGATTCCCTAAATGGGCCTTGCACTTGCTACCTAGGTGCTTACACGCCTAGCACTCTCCTTTTGGAAAATCCTTCCTCTTCCTTCATATATACCTGAGCCCTACTGATTTTCCACAGCACTGTTCAAGCTCCATGTCCTTCCCTGTCATCCCAGGCCAAGACTTTTCAGTCTTAAGACCAGCACTGTCCAACAGAAATATAATGAGCTACATACACAACTGTAAAGTTTCTAGTAGCCACGTTTAATTTTTATTTATTTATTTATTTATTTATATTATTAAAATATAATATATTATTTTTTCAGGGGTACAGTGCTGTGATTCATCAGTCTTACACAATACACAGAGCTTGCCCCAACACATATCCTCCCCAATGTCCATCATCTGGCCACCCCATCCCTCCCACCCCCTCCACTCCAACAGAAGCCACATTTAAAAAGTAACCACCACAAAAGATCTTAAGTAGCCAAAGCAATCTTGAAAAAGAACAAAGCTGGAGGTATCAGAATCCAAGATTCCAAGATTTCAAGATATACTACAAAGCTGTAGTAATCAAAACAGTATGGTAGTGGCACAAAACAGACACACAGATCAATGGAACAGAATAGAGAGCCCAGAAATAAACCCATGATATATGGCCAATTAATCTTTGACAAAGGAGGCAAGAATATGCAATGGGAAAAAGACAGTCTCTTCAATAAATGGTTCTGGGAAAACTAGATAGCTACACGCAAAAGAATCAAACTGGACCACTTTCTGACACTAAACACAAAAATAAGCTCAAAATGGGCTAAAGATCTAAATGTGAGACCTGAAGCTGTAAAAGTCCTAGAAAAAAACACAGGTAATAATTTCTCTGACATCAGCCATAGCAACATCTTTCTAGTTATGTCTCTTGAGGCAAGGGAAGCAAAAGCAAAAATAAACTATTGGGACGACATCAAAATAAAAAGCTTCTTCACAGCAAAGGAAACAATCAACAAAACTAAAAGACATCCTACTGAATGAGGGAAGATATTTGCAAATGACATATCTGATGAAGGATTAGTATCCCAAATATATAAAGAACTGATACAACTCAACACACACACACAAAATAATACAATTAAAAAATGAGCAGAAGACATGAACAGACAGTCCAAAGAAGACATCCAGATGGCCAAGAGACACATGAAAAGATGTTCAACATCACTCATGATCTGCGATATGCAAATCAAAATCACAATGAGCTATCACCTCGCACCTGTCAGAATGGCTAAAATCAGAAACATAAGAGAGAACAGGTGTTGGTGAGGATGTGGGGAAATAGGAACCCTCGTGCACTGTTGGTGGGAACGCGAACTGGTGCAGCCACTGTGGAAAACAGTATGTTGAGATTTCTCAAAAAATTAAAAATCGAATTACCATATGACCCAGTAATTACACTACTGGATATTTCCCCAAGGATACAAAAACACTAATTTGAAAAGATACATGCACCCCTATGATTACTGTAGTATTATTTACAATAGCTAAATTATAGAAGCTGCCCAAGTGTCCACTGACAGATGAATGGATAAAGAAGATGTGATACACACACATATGTAAACACACACACACACACACACACACACTGGAATATGACTGAGCCATAAAAAAGAATAAAATCTTGCCATTTGCAACAACATGGATGGATCTAGAGGATATAATGCTAAGTGAAATAAGTCAACCAGAGAAAAACAAGTGCCATATGATTCCACTTACATGTGGAATTTAAGAAACAAAACAAATGAATAAAGAAAAAAGAGACAAAAAACAAACTCTTAAATATAGAGAACGAACTGATGGTTACCAGAGGGGAGATGGGGGGAGGGGTGAAATAGATGAGGGGCATTAAGAGGTGCAAACTTTCATGTATAAAATAAAGAAGTCATGGAGATGAAAAGTACAGCATAGGGAATATAGTCAGTAATATTATAATAATGTTGTATGGTGACGGATGGTGACTACACTTACCGTGGTGAGCCCTGAGTAATGTACAGAATTGCCAAATGACTATGTTTTACACTGAAACTAATGTTACATTTCAATAATAAATTAAAAAAAAAGAAACAGGTAACACTAGTTGTAATCATAAATTTTACTTAACCCAATGTATCCGTATTAGTAACATCTCAACATGTAATTGATATAAAAATTAACAATGGGATAAAATACATACCAGAGTGTTTTTTATACTTATGGTACAGCTCAATCGGACCAGCCACATTTCAAAGGCTCAGTCGTCGCCTATACTGGGCAGTGTAGCTCTAGACTGTCCAATCCTTGAGGACAAGGGCAGTGCCTAACACACTGTAGGAACCGAATGCTCATTGTCTGAAGTTCTCACTTTTTGGGTCACACCCATGTCTTCGTGCTCAGTGTGCAATGACCACCATGCCCCGTATTAGTAACCCTCCAAGACATGCACATGTCTGCTCAACTAATTTTCAAGCTCTTGGGCCGAGAGAGATCCAGGGTCACACTTCAGTGCTTCCCTAGAGCACACTGAGCTACCTGTGGTCCCTAAGCCTGGAGTTCCCATCCACATCTCCTTGTCTCGGCACATGTTTTTGCTTCTGCCCAGAATGTTCCTTCCACTTCACCTTTAAAACAGTAACATCTGCTCTCAAAAAGCATCCTGTCCCCTGCCACTTTTCAGTTTGACTTAATGTCTATTTTCTGAACATCTTTTATCAGGATTTATGTTGTACCTTCACAATTAATTTGTTTATTGGTCCCATTCATGGCCTTATGAGGGGTGTGTGTGTGTGTGTGTGTGTGTGTGTGTGTGTGTGTGTATACATATACGTGTATTCCCTGTCTTACTGGTTTTAGATCACTAATATCAAACACCAGCCCTATAAAATTAATGCAGCAACAATGTATAGGATATATATAGCATATAGGACATGCTAATAAAATATTAATTTATCTACATCATTTTGAAAGAAAATAGGCTTCTGGCTGGAGATACACTCTGCATTTACCGCCTGCAAAGCAGGTCAATGGGTAAGTGTTCAGTCCACTCCCTGGAAAAGTAAAAGGACAGACGGGATCCAGCATTCACCAAGCACTTTTTAGTCACCTATGCCAACTCATTTAACTCTCACGATAAGTCCACAAGGGAAATATCATTACCCCTATTTGACAGATGAAGAAACCCAAGTTCAGAGAGGTCAAGAACCCTGACAAAGGCCACACAGCTAGTGAGTGCCCAAAGAGGAGATGTGAGTCCAGGTCTGTCTCTGAAGCTGATCTTTGTACCATTGCCCCAGTTACAACAAAGTTCTAGAACAGTTGCCTTCTGATCGTTTCAAACAAACCCTAGCTCAGGGGTACCTTTTTTCCCTACAGATAATGTAGGAAGGTACAATGCAGAGCCAGGCACCTCTTCTATCTCCATTCTCCCACCAGGATAACCTGCTCTCCTCTCCACCCAGGCAAACATAAAACGAAGTGACAGAAGATGCTTCCAGACTTGGAAGCAGAAGAGATTCCCAGAGACACTGGGATGGATCAGATCAGCAGGAAAGGCCCTGGGTCTACATCCCACAGGCAGTCAGGCTGTCAGGGGCAGGGGTCAACTCCAGCTTTTGAGCGTGAGAAACAGCTTAACCGTGCCCATCCTGCTTTCCAAAGAGGCTCTTGTTTTCTCTCTCATTAAGCATTTCTACCGCCCTCTGCACTGGAGTCTGCCTAAACATCCCCCAGTTGCACTGATTAAACTAAGCGTACATATGTCCAGCAGTGTGGTCGGGGCCGTCACGGGCAATCCCCAAGGCCAATGAGACACGAAAACAGGACGCTAAAGCTGTTAGCGACAAACCTAAGTGACGGCAGAGCACCAGAGTGCAAACCTGAATTTGCAAGCAGGGATCCGCTTTCCTCCCAATCTCCCATCTCTCCTTCTAATAAGCAGCAGGGCAGCTGGAAGCAGAAGGGATTGGCAGGGCTGCCCTTGGAAGCATCTGCTGCCCTGCGTACTGTGGCTCCTCCCCCTAGAGGGTTGTGACCCGCAGTGACGACGGATGGGTTTGCTCTATAGGTTTCTCGGCAGGCTTAGTCTGAAGTCATGTCCCACATAGATCAGCACCCTTGAGCGCTCCTAACTTTTGAATTTGGATTTTGATTTGTGTTATGATGGTCCTTGTATATTCCATTATAAGGAGATGCAATATATAGAGATCAGAATAAAAATAAATTGGTAACCATTATTGACTGTGTTTCTCAAGGGGTTGGATGCAGGGTTTCTTGAAACGCCACGTTTCCTTGGAGCACTTCGAATGGTTAGCTTACAGATAATTCTTTAAAGGAAGAAGTCTGGCAGTAAGTCACACTTGCCACTTACTGAACGGTCTCTATGAGACAGGCACTCTGATGAACACTTTGTAAGCATGTCTCCATTATTGGTCACAGTAACCCTGGCAATGAGATGTTGCCATTCCTGCTGTATGAATGAGAAATTCAAAGTTTGAAGAAGTGCAAAGTCAGAGGGCAAACTTGTTGTGGGTTGAACTGTGTCCCCTGAAAAGATAGGCTGAAGTCCTAATCCCTGGTACCTGTGAACGTGACCTTATTTGGAATAGGGTCTCTGCAGATGTAAGCAGCTTAAGATGAGGTCATATTGGACTAGGATGGGCCCTAAATCTGATGACTGGTATATTTTTTTAAAGATTTTATTTGAGAGAGAGAGAGAGCGAGAGCGAGCGAGCACGAGTGGCGGGGAGGGTCAGAGGAAGAGGGAGAAGCAGACTCCCCACTGGCAGGGAGCCCAACGCAGGGCTCTATTCCAGGACCCTGAGATCTTGACCTGAGCGGAAGGCAGACGCTTAACCGACTGAGACACCCAGGCACCCCTGGCTGACATTCTTACCAGAAGAGAGAGATTTGGGCAGAGGACACACACACAGAGAAGAAAGCCACATGATCACAGAGGCAAAGACTGGAATGATGCACTACAGGCCAAGGAATGTCAAGGATTGCCAAAGACCGCCAGAAGCTAGCAAGAAGCAAGGAAGACTCTCCCTCGAGTCTTCGGAGGGAACACGGTTCGGCCAACACCTCGATGTCAGACTTCCAGCCTCCAGAACTGTGAGATAACGAATTTCTGTTGTTTGAAGGCACCCAGTTTGTGGTGCTTTGTTTGGGCAGCCCTAAGAAACGACCACACCTGGGATTCAAACACCAAGGTCTCTGACTGTAGATCCTGCCATCCTCCTGATGGAACGTCAAGGCTGCCTGGCGTGTGTGCTTACGGACGACCCAAGCCCTTGCTCTTGCCATATCTGATCTGTCTGCTCTGAGGCAAGCCAGCGAGAGGCAGCAGGCAGGGCCCAGGGTATCAGAGGTGAGTTTTCCAAACATGGCCCTTGGTGAAGGGGATTGAAGGGGCACCAGGACGGATGCAGGGGGCTGCTCTTGCCCAGGGAGAAAGGAAGGTGGCCTGGACTCACGTGGGGGCAGTGGGGATGCCATGGAGGGGATAGCTTCCGGAGGTGTCGGGAAAGTGGCACTGTAGGACCACTGACACATTGGATCTGGGGTGGGTGTGAGAGCTATTGGCTGAGAAGTCACGGTTTCTAGTCTGGGTAACTGGGAGGGCGGTGGTGCCCCAGTGAGGAGAGGGGAACAGTTTACTGTGATTGATCTTGACTGGACTGAAACAGGTTGGTTGCAGAGTTCCCTAAGGGCATCCGGCAGAAGGAAGTATGAACCCTGGGATGACAACATGCTAGCTACAGATCAGACTTAACCTCAGGGGGTTTCAGCTTCCTGCTCTGCAAAAGGTAAGGATAACGGGGAGCCTGGGTGGTGCAGTCCGTTAAACATCCGACTCTTGGTTTCAGCTCAGGGCCTGATTGCAGGGTCCTGCGATCGAGCCCTACGTCAGGCTCCACACTCAGCGTGGAGTCTGCTTGGGGATTCTCTCTCCCTCTCTCTCTGCTTCCCCCCCGCCCCCACCACTCAGGCACCTGCGTGCTCTCTCAAATAAATAGATAAATAAATAAATAAATAAATAAATCTTTAAAAAAAGGATGAGAGTACAATGTAGTTTATGTAAAGGACAGTGTAAGCAAATCATACATGGTTAGCAAGCAAATCATACATGGTTAGCTTTTATAAAATATTTTATAATTAACAGAATGCTTTCTTCCTGAACCCTTTCACGACACGTCTTTTTAATTCTCATTATTTCCAAATGAGGCCAAGGGGACCTTGTTTTTATTTCTTCAGTTAAACACGAGGAAAATGGGAGGAATCCATATGGTGGTGAAGGACCAGGGCAACCTCCCTCTAACGTCTCAAGAAAAAAAAAATTATTTTCTGGCTCTGTGTGTCCTTGTGATGATACAGTATCCATCATTCTTAGAGCAGAGATTTGAAATCTTTGCTTTAAAAAGACTATACATGAATTAAAGCCCAGCAGTGTAGACAGTATATATTTATTTCCAACAATTCATGGGAACAGGCTGTACTGGTAATAAAGTAGCACTTTCTCCTTCCTAGCAGATGTTTTTCTCCTGTAAAGGTCTACTAAAACCGTGAAGTTTTGTTCAGTGCAGGACATCTTGTCCTTTCCCCTGAGGTTATATTACTCGGTGCCTTTCATGATTTCAGACAGTAAACTACTCGCTAAGTGGGGCTCTGTTCTTTGTCCAGGACATTTTAGCTATTATAAAGCACAGTGTGTCTGCCACGACAGGAGCTATTTATGTGTACATTTTCAGTGCTACCCAAACGATCATTTTCACTCTTTTCCTAAAATATCTAAAATAAAACAGTACATATTAACAAAGAGCAGACCCTTTCCTATTTGTGTAATTGGGGTCTGTTCTTTTCAGCTTGAGATACTGATAAATCCACATGCCTCTACTACTGGCAATAACTTGATCTCCCTATCTAAGAACATAACCTAAACGAATTATCACATAAAAAGAGAAAATAAAGTCTTAAGAATCACGATTAAGGAAGAAGGTGCTAAGATAGTAAGGACAGAGGTCTTGCCAAAGCCATTTTTTCTCTAACTTCTGTATTGTCCTCAGGTGTCTCGCAAATATTCAAAAGTGAACACACTGTGATTTATTCTTTCTACTCCCCCTCCCTCCCCATCCAGACTTTGTTTCCTCCCACCCTGACCATCTTAGTTCATGGCCTGGAGCCACCCCGAACATTCATGATCACTGCTCGAGTCTGGGTGGTCACCACATCCTCGTGACTCTGCCTCCCAATCACTGCTTGGCCTCCTTCCTTCTCTCCATCCCCAAGTCTGTCCCCTGGACCACACATTCTTGACAGCCTCTAGGTTTGGAATTCCACTGTGGTCCAAGGGAGCTTCCTGAATTGCCCTCTCCCTCTTCCTGGGTGAAGCTCTTCACTGAGACCGACAGACACTGGAGTGTCAGCTTGTCAGAATGTGTGGAAACTTGCTGGTGACGTACTCCCCCTCCCGTGGGGCCTCTCCGCCCAACTTACACTTGATATCCCAGCTGCCCCATGCTGCTTGTGGCCTGCTGCTCGCTCCGCCTGGAAGTGTTTCCCTCTACCTTGTAACCCTAGAGAACTATACTTAAACCCACCACTAGTTCTGACAGCACCTCCTCCAGGAAGCCTTCTGTGACCTTTCTCTCTCACCCACTGCCGCCTCAGTACCCCCTTGGACCTTCAGTCCTAATTCTATTCTTGTACATTTCACATTGTGTTGGTCAAGTTCTAATTTCCATGCCCCATCTCCCTGGCCACACTGGTGGCTCCTTGGATGTGGAGGCGGTCTCTAATTCATCTCTGCCTCCCCAGCAAAGCAGCGTGATGCCTGGGTACTTGAGACACCCGTCGACTATCGAAGTGAATTATGCCAACATTCTACCTGGATTCAGCATCACCTCCTACTACTCTACATCCTCCCACCCTATTTTATTTTAACATTTGAGAGAGAAAGAGAGGGCACAAGTGGGGGCAGGAGCATGAGTAGGGAGAGGGCCATCAGTGGGGGAGAGGCGAAGGGAGAGGGAGAAGCAGACTCCCCGCTGAGCGGAGAGCCTCACGTGAGGTTGGCTCGATCCCAGGACCCTGAAATCATGACCTGAGCAGAAGTCAGATGCCTAACCGACTGAGCCACCCAGGTGCCCCGCTCCCAGCCTATTTTATTTTGCAAGCTTCGCTGACTCTTATCTGCATCTGACCGCTGAGGAAGGTGAGGCTCGGAGCACGCAGACCGTTCTTATAACTGCGCTGCTCGTGAGTAACAGGCAGAACTTGAGCCCAGAGCCCAGCTGCTCAGGGCTGTACCCTGCTGCCCTCCCAGAATATACGCAGGAGGCTGGGGCAACTTTGTAAAGGCATAAAACATTTCCACACCTGCACGTCCATTCTCCTTCTTCGCATCCTCCCTCAAAGCCCCTTCCCTCCTCTCTTCCGCCTGGGGATGCCCTACTCCCCCTTTGAGGGATAGTTCAAATGCCACTGACTTGGAAAAATTTTCCGTTCTTGCCAGTTTCAAATAATAAGTTTCCCCTTCTGTGCAAGCACAGTATCTACACACACACACACACACACACTCACACACACACACACACACACACTCACACACACTCACACTCCTACATCTTCTCTTCCGTGGCCTTAGTTATTTTCTAGCTCCCACAATGGTTATTTCTTCAAGTCCTTCTCCTTCATTCAACCAAAGTGCCACAGTGCGGGGACCAAGTCTTTTCCCTCTTTGTATGGCCACAGCCTCCCCCTCCCCCGGCCAATGCTGCGCATGTGAAGGATATTTCATCAGTTTTGGCTGAATGAATGTCGTATTTCATTGGTCTATGTCTGAGAACAGGGGCTTTCGAAATATCCTTTCCCTGGTAACCTGAAAATAAGTATCCTACCATGTCCTTGGCTCGACGGTACAGTGACATCTTATACAGGACAACTGTTCTTCAGCGTTTGAGAGAAAGAGAAAAGAATAGGAAGGGGGAAGGCATATGTCATCGGGTGCTCAGTCCCTGAGCACCAAAACTAGAAGAGAGACAGAGGGTGCAGGAGAAGAGAGGGAGAGAGAGAAGGACTCCTGGCTCTGGACACCGTTCTCAGCCAGGAGTACACACGGCTCTCCTACGGCGCGTGTGGAAATGTGTGTGTGTGGCAGGAAGGGGGGAGGTGGGACGAGGCACTGAGTGGGCCGTGGCGGCATCGGTGGTCAGAGCCCACTGACATGCTCAAGGCCCCAGAATGCCGTGGGCGGCCCCCCATAGGGCACTCTGCTGCCCAAAATGCTTATGGTGCCTCTGTTAGGTTTTTATTGCTGTTGTGACGTATTAACACAAACTGAGACACTCACACATGTTTACTCTGTTACACTCCTGTAGGTCAGGATCTTACTTGGGCCCCATTAGGCTACAAAGTGTCAGCAGGGCTGATCCTGTCTGGAGGTTCTAGGGAAGGACCCACTGCCTTGCCTTCCCGAGATTCCAGAGGCCACCCACATTCCTAGGCTTGTGGCCTCCTGGCTCTAGCCTCAAAGCCATCCGTAACGGGTGGAGTCTGTCTCCCACTGCGTCAGCGATCTCCCCTTCTGCTGGCCTCTTCCACTTTCAAGGATGCTTGCGATAGTATCAGTCCCATCTGGTCAGTCCAGGGTAATCTCCCCGTCTCAAGGTCAGCTGGTTAACAGCCCTTATTCCATCTTTACTCTTAACTCCCCTTTGCCATGTGATACAACATATTTACAGGTGCCAAGGGTTGGGAGGTGGCCACTACCTGCCTAGGACAGAGCCCCCACAGAGAAATCCCAGGGGAAACCCCACGCGTGTCGGTCAGCGGTGATCATCTTCTGTGTGAGATCCGTCTCCCCCAGGACAGGCACTCAGGAAATGGTCTGAACCCAGAGTGCTCCATAACTTAAATATCCCATGAAATTATCAACACCTGCTGGAAATATCACTCCATTCTCAGAGGCCTTGACATGCCTTCCCGTTCCTCACGGTACCACTGGAAGCCATCGGGAGTACCAGACCGCCGTCTGAAGAGCCCTCTTCTTCTATAACTGGAGGTTGGAGGCTCGGGTGAGCATGAAGGTCACAGGGAAGCATCCTACTTCAGCACTCTGGGTTAGCCCTGTGCTTTATTAGGTATTTTGACATCCTAGTTCCCAAAGCTGATACTGCTAGAAGCTTCCAAATATGACTACACAACAGCATCTTTACAACTATTCATTACTCATGGGATCTTATGAAATTCAACTCCCTACAATAGTCACGTAATCTATACCCCAAAAGTAAAAAGAATTCATGGTGTCCCATGCATGACTTGTTCCTTAAAATAACAATGGTTATTATGGCTACCATTGCAAATTGCCAGATGCCTTATGCACCATATTTTTTTTTTTCCTTAAGACAATCCCGTCGATTTACTCCCCCTTTACAGATGAGGAAATGGAAGCATAGAGAGATTACAGTATTTGTCCACGAGCACATGGCTAACAAGCACAGCCAGACTGTGATCCCAGCGCTGCCAGCCTCCAGAGCGTGCGCAGGCCCATAAACATGCATTGGGGGGAAGAACAGGCAGACATTGCCCAGATTTTTGCTCAGAGTGAGGCTAATTGTTCTGCGTGCTCTGTAAGTCGCTCTGCACTTGTCTAGGTCACCAGGTGGTAGAGCACAGCCTGCTTTATCTGCACTTTATAGCTTTCTAAGGAACATTTCTGATATTCCTGATAAAAACTTAATCCAGCCATCAGTGCTGAGACCTCAAGCTAATTAACCTAAAGTAGTCAGATTAGAGTGGGGTTAATTCTACAATCATTAAAAGTTATTTAGTGTTTCTAGGGAGTTTTCTTTCCTTTTTCTTTTCCTAGGGAGTTTTGGTAATACAGAATCTCTTAGATCTTTGTTTCAAGGAGTTTCCCCCAAACACTGGCATTTACCAATTATAGAGCTTACCAATTATTTGTTGAATGTGTGAAAGAGTGAAAATAGCATTTAAAAATTAGATGCTTTAAGGAACCTAGGAGTCTATGCTTCTTATATTAGCAATGGTCATTTCTCGGCGGTAAAATTATAGGTAATTTTTGTTATCTGTGTTTTCTATTTTTTCCCCACAATGAAGGCACTTTTTCCATATGTATATCTTACATAGTGGGAAAACTTTTGAAAAAAGAATTTTTATCAGAAATTAGTTAAGAAAAAGACTAAGAAAGAAGCAAATAAAACAAGATAAATGAACTCTTGATTATTTTTACAATTGGCAATCCTATTCTGATTCAAATGTCACATAAACCTGATAAAACTTCATACTTCTATTTTTGAGGTACATATTAGGTAGGGCAGATCTGGCTTTGGAGAGAAATTATTTTATTATTTAATATTTACTTTCTACCCAAGGGACTTCCTTCTTTCCTTCCTTCCTTCCTTCCTTCCTTCCTTCCTTCCTTCCTTCCTTCCTCCCTCCCACTCTCTCTTTCTTTCTTTCAAGAGAAAGAACGAGTTTGGGGGAGAGGGGCAGAGGGAGAGGGAAGGAGAGAGAGAATCTTAAGCAGACTCCATGCTGGGCATGGAGCCAGACAAGGGGCTTGATCTCACAACTACCCAAGGGATTTCTTTACAAACATTTTAATGATGAAGGTTTTTATTAGAAAAATTCAAATTAAGGTGAATAAAACCTTGAATTCTCAGATAATTTGAAATTTTAAAATCAAATAAATATTCTCCATATTTAAAAAACCATACAAATCCACTTATTACATCTATAAAACTTGTATTCAATTATATGTGGTTACGTTACCTATGATATGCATTCTATGTACTATATGGTATTGTATGTTATATTATAAATTTACATAGATACAGTAAGTATAGGCATATATAAACATATACGCACATACTTATATAAGCAAATATTTACATGTCATACACAAACATATGTAAACAAATATGTACAAATACAAACATAAAATATAAACACACGTGCACGATCACACAATACAAACAGTGAACAGTGCTGACAAAGCCAGGCCCTGGACAGCAATGTGCCACAGAAAGATCTGGGGCTTCATCCAGGCACTGCTGGTCTCAAGTCCTCTCTCTGACATGCAAGCTAAGTACCCTGGGGCAAATGACTCCGCCTCCTTGAGTCTCCGTCCTCGTGGCAACACTTGGGCTCTCACCCCAATCCCCAGAGCGGATGCAGGGGGCAGCAGCGTCCCTACTCAGGAACGGCAAGCTCCTGGGGCAGCTGTTTCCACTTGCTATTCTGACTCTAAATTCTGTACTTTCTACCACACCACCCTCAGGCGCTAGTTTATGTCATTCTCGGTACCCTCTCCTACGTCTGTTTCCATTAGGAAGCTTTGCACCCCGCTCTGCGCCCGCCTTCCCAGTGGGAGGACTTCGCGATCGGAACTCGCACCCCGCCCGCCTGCGTCCGGGGACATCCACGCAGCCCGGGCGGTGGAGTGATTCAGGCAACCCAATAGAGCACTTGCCTTTTGATTTCTCTCTCACTTGGGGGTCTAGTGTGACACTTCATCTCTACCGAATAGACATTGAAGGTCCCTTTTCTCATCCTTATTTCTTAAATTTTACTTTTTACCCAAAGAAAATCAAAGGCATTCCCACGAGATGTTCCCATAAACATGTCAAGAAGACATCTAAAGATCTTCTCATGAACAAATAGAGATGCTTTGTCTTTTCAACGAGTTCCTGAGAAATAGATCGTACTTGCCTGCAACTAAAATAAAATTCATATAGAAATGTCTGAAATCAGGAGACTGCCTCTCTGAGAGGCTATCATGGATTTCTTTTAAATACCTTCTCACCGGGATGTGTGGGTGGCTCAATCGGTTAAGTGTCTGCCTTCAGCTCAGGTCATGATCCCAGGGTCCTGGGATGGAGCCCCAAATTGGGCTCCCTGCTCAGCGGGGAGCCTCCTTCTCCCTCTCCCTCTGCTGCTCCCCCTGCTTGTGCGTGCTCTCTCTTTCTCTGACAAATAAATAAAATCCTCAAAAAAATTAAAAAAATAAATATCTTCTCACCATTCACAGAATTGACATGCATCAACTCATAAATGAGGCTGCAGATTGCTAGCTCTTCCAAGTAACCAAACACAGAAATGCCCCATCGTAACACGATAAGTGGGAAAAGAACACCCATTGTGTAAGTGTGCAGTTCTGCATTAGGAGGTTAATGAAAAATAATCTCTTTTACTCTGTCTGTGCTGTCACAAAGCCCACAAAAGTAAAAGTAGTAAAACTCACACAACACACGGTGTCCTGAGTTGAGAGAGTTTCAAATGAGCACCAGGCAATCACGCCCTAGTCCTGCGCTGACACCCTCAAGACAAGAATGCAGCCCCTGCGCTGAGAATAGGGACCAGGCAGGGATGGGAGCTGATCACCTGCCCCCGTTAGCGGAGTTCCTACTATCGTAGGCCTTATTATGGCAGGTTTTATTTAAGTTGGAGATCTACCGCCTACTCACCTACATACATCAAAGGGAAATAGTGTCCTTAGGTTCTCTAAGTTATCCATTTTGATCATTTCTGTGGACTGCATAAGGGTCTAGATGACTGCCTGGCCCTTCTGCACCTTAGTTGCCTTTTCTGCAAAATAAGGCTTAAAAATATCTTCCTCATAACGTTATTTGAGGCCTGAATGAGATAATGCTTGTAATGGGCCTAGCTCCGTCAATGGTGGTCATTCCTTTTTTTTTCTTTTTTAGATTTTATTTATCTACGAGAGAGAGAGAGCGAGAGAGAGCAAGAGAATGCACGAGTGGAGGGGAGGGGCAGAAGGAGAGGGAGAAGCAGACACCCCGATGAGTGTGGAGCCCGACGCTGAACAATCCCAGGACCCTGGGATCATGACTTGAGCTGAAGTCAGAAGCTTAACCCACTGAGCCACCCAGGCGCCCCTAAAAGGCGGTCATTCTTCTTCGCACAGCAAGGAACCTCAAATGTTTCCTGCAAGGGCAGCCATCTAACATAAAATGATGGGCTCCTATGGGCTCTTTCAAACCAACTTTATTTAAAGAAAATGTTAAGAATGCCTCCTTTATTTTTTTAAGTAAACTCTACCCCCCATCATGGAGCTCCAAACTCACAATCCCAAGACCAGGGGTGGCATGCTCCATCGGCTGAGCCGGCCCGGTGCCCCTCTTTCAAACCAACCTTAATTCGACACACACTAAGTACTTCCCGAGTGCCAGGTGATAATAGTTCAGCACTGGGGTGCAAACAAAGAACACGACACAGGTGCTGCCCTCGGGGAGTGACAGCCGGGAGGGAAAGACAAGTAGAGAAATCTACAAACACTGAGAAGTACTACAATGGAGGCCACAGGGGCAGCATGTGATCCTGCTAGAGGGGGTGTCACTGGGGCTGAGGTTTGACGGTCGGCAGTAGTAGAGAACGGGGCACTCCAGAAGTCACAGATCTGGAAATACCTGGATGCACAGAGTGTCAGGGCCCACGGAGAGAGGGGTATGGCTCCCATGGCCCACAATCGCTGCCCAGAGGCCGAGGACAAGAATGACGATGAAGGGAGCGGCCACAGAAGACGCCGCAGCAGTGATTCTCTATGGTTGACGGGGTTCCGCTGCAAATCCTGTTTCTTTGCACAGCTTCGGTTCACTAAAATGCCCGCGTTAGCCAGAATGCTTTAAGTTCACTTTCTTACGTGTTATGGGAAATGTGGATAGTTCTTCAGATATCACTTTCATAGCTGAAATGATGAGTATAAATTTCACTTTGGTGGTCCCCTGCCCCTACAATCTTTCACACGACCCAGATTTACTTATTTTAAGGCAAGGATTCACAGCTTCAAAACATTTTTAAACCCCTTGTCAATTTCACAATGTTGAGACGTTCAGAAATACAACTAGTGACAAACGTTCTTTCCCGTCAAGAGCGGACATGGTCAATGCTCAGAAAGTTCTGTTGACTTGAAACCCTCCAAACATACGGCAGCCGTGGGTGTGTTTCACAGAGCATCCAGACGCTGACTCCTTCTGAGGCCCCTACCGCCATGACCTGGTCCACCCCTGGTCCATCCCCAATCGCATCTGAATTGTTTCTGAGTCTCCCTGTTCCCAGCCTCCTACTCATCTTAGCCTGTTCTCAGCAGAGCAGCCAGAGTGACCCCACATAAAATGTCAGAACATGTCTCTCCTCTGCTGAAAACCTGCCAAACAGATTCCTATCCTGAAGCAGAAGTCAAAGCCCCTCCAGAGACCCTCCAGATCTATACGGCCTTCCATCCCCACCTTACCTCTCTGATCTCACTTGTCCTTGCTCAGGTCTACTTCACGGTCTTGACCTTGAATTTCCTCTCTGGAACGCTTTTCACCCCAGATATCCTATAGATCTTAGATCTCTTCCAGCCCTCCTTCAAGACTTTGCTCAAAAATCACTTTTTCCAAGGAGGCCTTTCTGACCACCTTATTGCAAATTGCAGCCTCCCTGCCCTCCGGCATTCCCTCCCTCTCTGCTTCAAATGTCTCCGTAGCCCTTCCCACCTGCTAGCATCCTATCTAATTTCATTTCCTGGCTTCCTTCTCTAGAATGTAATCTCCAAGAGGGTGGGAATAATTGTCTCTTTGGTTCACTGCTGTATCTCCCAGCTCGACCCCGTGGGGATCTGGGGTACAGTGCGGAAAGCCAGACATGTGTGGTCCAGCAGAGAAACTGGGTCTCACTGGGATTTCATTATATCATTTCCCTTCATCCCTGGTTCCTACTGCCCCACTGAAAAACAAGTTTTAGGGGCAAGACACTTTCTATGTAGCACAGTCATAAAAGTGAAAGCAGTAGGCCATAACCAGACCCCCTAATGTACCAACAGCAGGTGTGGCTGTTTTTCTCAGGTAACATGACCATTATACACACACACTGAGGGCTTACAGATTAATGAGTAGGGAGATCATTTACTTTGCCTCTCTGGAGATTCTTTCAGTCAACCTTTGTCTGGGAAATGGTAGATTATGTTTGCAGAATAATTGAAAGAACACTAGTTTGCAAAAACAACTCCTTCACACACCGGAAACAGGCACTGATGGATGGGTTCCACCAGCGTGATTTATCATAATTTCTTCTGCCCAAATCCACCAGCTTCATTTTCCTGTTGACATTTCTTAGGCGGCTCTCTCTGCCACAGGTTAATTGGAACTGGGACCTCGAGAGGGGCCTCTGAAACTCATTATCCTGCATCAGGGATGTGCTTCGTGTGAACGTTCACCAGAGGTGAGATTCTAATTTTAACAACGTTGCCATGCTGTGATGAATGCCCAGAAACGTTTGCTGGGCCGGGAGCCAGATCCTCGGTGTCTCAGGCGGCACGTGTGAAATTACACTTAGGGCTCCTTTTGGTCCTGGGAGTAAACAGTTGCATACGAGATTTAGGTAGCCGAGGGCAAAGCCTGGACAATTCGGTAAGCCCGAATGGGAGAGAATGACCTTCAGCTGGACCGCTAATGAATATTAGGAGTGAAGTTGTCCATCTCCTATGAGAGTAATCCTCCTTCTTACAACTGTTTTCCCTTCTTACGATTTCACTCCAGTGTCAAAAGGGGAACACGTTTCAATACCAAACCCCAGCAGTGGAACCGTCTCAATCTCTGTGGCCATGGTATGCAGGAAACCCCAAAGGAAAGGCCTGTTTCCATGGCAAAATATAAGCAGCACGTGATCTGGTGTGACACAGCCGCCGACCGGGGAGCAGGAGGAGCGACGCAGAAGTAAACGCACAGGTGCGCCCTAAGAGATAGCGTGGCAGCTGTAATCGGGGGTCAGATACCTGGTCGGCTGATCTTAAACCACACCATTGTTGCAAGTGACCTGTACTTATTCTAAGCAAGTGAGGGAAGATATGGAGGCTTTTCGAAGATGGGGCCCAAAGGCAAACCCCAGAAAAAGTAATGGCTGACATCCATCGTCCATTCTTTTCGCTTTATATATGTATTGATTGCCTGTACTCTCTTGGAGGGAGATGGATTGAAAAACAAAACAAAACTGAAAGCAGCTCTTCCCCCCCCCAACCCCCCAAAAAAGGCTATGGTAGAAAAATGCAGATTAACTCGGGCGGCAGGAAGCCATGAACTCACAATGACTGTTCCGCTTCGCAAAGCTCACTCCTAGTATAAGGCTGAAGTAAAATTCTAATGCAGGGCGTTTGACGAAGAGAGAACAGTCCTGGAAAGAGCAATGAGTTACCTACTGAGTACTTACTTTATGCCGGACACTACAAGAACCCTGTGGTGAAATCACAGAACACAAAGTCCCCTCAGGCAAGGAGTTTACAGTTTAGTGGGGGTTTTGGGTGGGGGGGCATGAACAATGACAAATCTAGAAGTTTCAGGCCTTCTTTTATGGGCTATCACTGGCACAAAGGGCAAGGAGTGACTGGCTCAGCAGAGGGAACCAAGAAGGTTTCAGGGAGATGACTTGGACGTGAGTTGTATCAGGAAGGGTGCAGAGGAGTTCTCTGTCCTTCTAGAAATGGAAGGGGCTGGAGAAGAGGGTGGCTGTTTGGTCTGGTCGTACACAGTGGTTCTGATCAAGTGGCCTGCATTACACACTCGGCGGCTGGCCACCTGCCTCTAAGTTGTGCTCTGCTTACATCGAAAACCGGGGATGTACTGTATGGTGACTAACATAATATAATAAAAAATCATAGAAAAAAAAAATAAGTTGTGCTCTGAAAAAAATTTTTTTAAACTCCAAGGAATGTCTTTTAATTTTTTCATGAAAGATGCAGCTAACCAAACTTCATTAATTAAACAGCATTTAGTTCATTTTCCCACTTGTATTAATTGGAGGCTTCCAATGAGAGCTTCTGCAGTACAGCGATCCCTACACTGGGTGATGGAAATCTAGCCGAGGGCAGACGGAGCTGCAATCAGCTGTAGATGGGGCAGCTTTCCCGGGGTTAAATGGGGGCATTAAAAATTTGGGGGGGACATTTAAGAAAGCTGTTGGTGATCTGGTGCCAAGGACACCAGGCAGGGGGCCTTCAGTCCTGCGCACGAGGGCTTTACACACCTCTTTGCTTTCTCTCACTTCCTGCCTAGGTCTCTGGCCCCTTGCTGTCTCTTCTTGGAGGGCAGCCCTTAGGATTCTATGGTCCCAAGCAAAAGAAACTTTCTGGCTAACATGGAAAAGGGAATTTATTGGAAAGAAATGGGGAACTCAGGGGGTTGGAAGAAATCAAGAATCAGGTTTAGAAACAACTGGTATAGGGTCCTCTGAGGTTCTAGGCAGCAGGAAGTGATGAGCAGTCTCCCTGCAGGGCCAATCAGCACCAAGCTTTTTTTTTTTTTCCTTCTGTTTTTGGGTCATTTCACTCAAATTCTCAAGGCTCAGGAGAGAGACAGAGTCTTCCTTCAACTGCGTGGTTTATGATAAAAGAAGCAGAGATCGCACTCCTCCCCCACCCATGGAAATCAGGATGCCCCTAAAGGAAGAGGAACCCTGCCCCCAAACGGTCTCCTTCTGGAATCAGGGTAACAACCTTAGAGCGACCCTTCACCAGGAAGTCCTTTGATTAAGATGGTAAAGGAGAGACGGTGCACATTTGCTCCAGCGGTCAATACTCGTGCCTGGGGTGGGTAGCACTTCATAGAACCATGGGATAACGGGGCGTGACAGTGCCAAAGAACAAAGGAAGGGGAAGCCCCGAGTCTGTCTGACAGTGAAGGTAGATTTGAACATTGTGCAAGTTCCAGGGTGGTGAGTTCTTCTAGACTTGGTGTCTGCGGTATGGTTCTTCCCCTTACAGAAACCAAATGGTTAGGAGAGGAGATCATCAGAAACCTGGAAAAATCTATCCCAGAAGATAACAAGATGGTAGCATGGCAGTGTGGTGTTCCAACCTGGGTCCGCATCGACTTTATCATGGTAGCCTGGATGGGTTAACCAGTTCATTGTGTCTTAAGTATGAGATGTGTAAAATGGGACATTATTTACCCACATGTGCATAGTCTTAAAATTACTAATTTTATAAACCCTTATGAAGCTCTGTTAAAGGATTCATGTGGTAGACATGAAGGTGGGGTCCATGAGGGAGCAAACAGAAAAGGAAATTCTGTTAGCCCATCCCAGTGGTCCCACGGATCAGGCAGTGAGTGTGACAGAAGAGGGCTCTGCCTGACTCTCGCTGGGCACATTCTTCATTCTGGAACAACGGCTCCAATGCATCCCAGGCCATGTTTCTCCACCCATCTTTGAGTTTCCAAGGTTTCCATCTCATGGCTCACTTCCTGTGTGGGGTTTTCCCCTCGTCCCCTCCCACATAACTCCAGTTCTTACTCTCTGGCTTTGAGATTTGCTCCCGCCTTGAGTCTGACTTAGGTTCCCACCAGCTATGACTTTGGGCTGTTTCAAGATTAACACCCCAAGTTACAGGATTAGTTCGAGGCCCTGTAACTTAAGTGGACAGTGTTCCATTCAGGCCCCTGACCCCTTAAAAGGACCCGGGTGATGACTAAAAAAGCCTGTGTCCCTTAAGTATTATTCAGCCCTGCAGTTCAGTGGGTGTCACCCCATGCCCCCACCTGTGCTTTCCAGTGTTTATACATAAACACTGCCGCTTCCAATAATTTCTCTATTTTTTCCATTTCATTAAACTGCCAGGCAATATTTTCATGTGCCTTTGAAAAGCCCTGCCAAGGCTGCTTTCAATGATGGGTGAAATGATTTCTATAAATAACTTGCAAATCAATTTGTTCGGCTTGTAGAGATCTTGATGAAGAAAGGTGTTATTAAATGTGAAAAATCAAAAACTCCATTTTGGTTGAGAACAGGCTCCAAATATTTCAGGAGAAGAGCCCTGGATAGAGTAGCCCAAACCTCGGCTTTTATAATTCCGGCTTCGTGTCTATGTGGCTTTTGGCAAGTCCTATCACTTCCCTAGAACCCCTTTCTTCCACAAGATGAGGGAATAACATCTCCTTGGTGGCACTGTAGTGGCACCGAAATGAGGGAACACATGCAAATGTTGCTGAGAAGATGCTGGCCACCTCTGGTACGCTGAATATATTTTCATTAAATCTGGATTTGAAAGCAAAATAGTGATCGAGGTCCATAGGTAATCGCTGGGAATTCTTTGGTTTCAAAAAAGAGTTGCACTTTCATTACATTGACCGGAAAGCAAATTCCCTTAGAATGGATTTTGTTTTTATCTTCACTTTCAAGACGCAAATCAGAATGCGTTCCTCGTGAGTAATGTTCACCGAGGAAATACACTAGGCACGCACTGTAGAAATTTTTCTCTTTTTATCATTTCACTGATCCTGGGTTTCTTATCTATCCCCAACATTCATGTCTTTCTCGAAACCGCAGAAATGTTTCTAATTTTGCCTGTTTCCTGATGCCATGCTCAGAGCTCCTAGAATCTAAATTCTCCTAGTTTGTTTGAAGAAATACAGGATCTCATAGGGGTAAGCAGCATGTCGTGAGTGCGCCCACGGAGGACATAAGACAAATTAGCGTGGTTCAAATCTGACAGAAACTTGAGACTTTAAATTCTATCAAAAAATTAAGGTACACTGATTCAAACTAGATACCTACGATGAAGGAGCCTTTATTGATGTGGAGGAGAAAGAACACACGTGAGGCACCGCGCCGAGCCGCTGGTCACGCTCTTCGTTCTGGAACAGCCACTCCAACGTGGCCCAGGCCGTGCTTCTCCACGCGTCCCAGAGCTTCCAAGTCTGTCGTCTCCTGGCTCGCTTCCCTTGCCCCTTTCCTGGTTGTTTTACTTATTATTACTTCATCCTATTTTCAATTTAACCTCCTAAAACCGGTATCATTGCCACTTTCCAGATGAGGTGAGGGAGGCTCGGTGGGGCTAGTGAAGTGGACCGAACCACAAACAGAGCAGTTCTTCTGCTCTTCGGCCAGCACCCTTTTCTCCGGAGAAGGAAGGGCAACGTGACACTAGGACTCCCCAGAGGGAAAAACTGCCACGAAATCAGCCACTTAATCATACAATTTTTTTTTTTTTTTTTTTTTTTTTTTTTTAAGATTTGAGCTTTTCTCCAAAGGTCACATTCTCGGTGTACTCAATTTAGTCTCAATAAGATTGACCCAGCTCCGGGATGATTTGATATTCTTACCAGTGAGAGGAGCTAGTGAGAGAGATTTGGACGTGCAGGAGTTACAGGGCAGACCTTTCAACATATCAGATGAATGTTCGGATACCCACTCTCTTACTGTGGTAATGGGACACATGACATCGTGTTTATTACAGTTTTCAAAGAGTAAATGCCACAGCCCGGTTGACAGGAAGGGGAAAGGACTTGCCCGTGTGGCGCGTCTCATTAACCTTCATCACAAGCAAAGCCTTCCGCTTCTGCCCACCTGCCATGTGTCAGGCCCTGTACCAGACCTGGTGCTTTCTCATGGCCAGCGTCCTCTTCTCCTCTTTCTGGAAACAGCACCTTGTCTGTCTTGGAGGACCCCTCTCTCTTCTACTGCAAGTCCATTTGATTTGGGAGGGGATCCCCCGCCCCCCGCCCCAACCTCCCACTTCATGGGAACAGATGACTGGGGCCTCTCAGTGCATCTCACCTCCTGGCCATGGCCGCAAGCTGATCCCAGACTGGGATTGTTGGTGGACCCACTGGGAAAGGGGAGCTGTCCTTCCTTTGGGGATTGCTTGGTTCTCAATATTTGTGTCCCCCCCCCCCCCAATTCATATATTAGGCTCCTAATGCCTGACATGACGTATTAGTAGGTGGGGTTTGGGGCGGTGCTTAGGTCAGGAGGCTCTACCCTCTTAAATAGGATTCAGGTTTGTATAAAGAGACCCCACAGAGTTCCCTAACGTCTCCCACCTAGTGAGGACGTGGGCAGAAGGCGCTGACAAAGAACCAAGAAGTGGGCTCTCACCGGAAACTGACTGCTAGCTCTCTGATCTTTGATTTCCCGGCCTTCAGAACTGTGAGACATCCATTTATAAGCTACCCAGTCTCTGGTGTGCTTTGGGATAGCAGCCCAAACAGACTAAGATGGGGTGGTAAGCTGAGGCGATGTAAGCTAAGAGCTGCTGGTGGCTTCTTGTTTACTTGTTTATCGCTTACTCTTGTTTACAAAGAGGCTGCCTGAGAATGAAGCTGGCCCGGGGAAAAGCAAGGGTGAGTGCGAGAGACAGAGGCAAAGCCCAGATGGTACTGCCTGATGCCTCCCGAGCTCTAGCCAGGCCTGAAGCTACTGGACAATTCCGCTAGAAAAACTACAGCATTTTCTTTTTAAAACTTGTTGTTTAGGAGCGCCTGGGTGGCTCAGCGGTTAAGTGTCTGCCTTCGACCCAGATCATGATCCCAGAGTCCTGGGATCGAGTCCTGTGTTGGGCTCCCCGCTCAGTGGGGAATCTGCTTCTCCCTCTGCCCCTGGTCCTGCTTGTGCTCTCTCACTCTCGCTCTGCTCTCTCTCTAATAAATAAATAAAATCTTTAAAAAAACCCCAAAACTTGTTGTTTAAACAAATACAAATGATTCCGATTCATATACCAGGCGCTTACATACTCTCACTTAATCCTCATCCTAACCCTGGAAGTATAATTTCCTCCCATTTTCCACAAAACTGAAGCTCAGCAAAGACAAATCATTTGAACAAGGCCATGCTCAAACTCTGGTTAGTAGTGAACTTGGAATTCAGTCTGGTTCCACATCCTCTTCCTCTGCAATTCACAGGATATCACCCTGGTGCTAAATAATGGATATTCCCAGTGCTAAGTGGATCTTGGTATGACTGAAAAGTGTGAACCACGGGTAGCATAGTCACCAGCAAGGGAAGTTTATTTCCTTTCTCTGTGTGTATGAATGCGTGCACTGGCAAAAAAGAAAACATACATTCAAACAATAGGGGCACCTGACAATTCGTTCAATAGTGAATACCACTGAAGCTGCCCGAGAGAATTTCAGGGACCAGAAACCTAGCACAATGTTGGTCCACTGGCAATCCGGCAACACGCCTTTTCTGAAGGGGTAACCAAGAAAGAACGAGAGGAACCCATAGACATAGAATGCACCTGCCTGTAAGAGATATTTTGGAGGGGTCTTTTATCTACACAGCCACAGGGGACCCTGAAGAGCCAGAGGTCCAAGGACGGAACGATGCGCAGTGTGGCTGCTTGCCACCCCCCTGGTGACTCACGTGAATGGGGTTCCCACAAGGCAGGCCCTGGCTGTGAATCTACTACCCCTGGGGAAGAGGACATGTTATGGGGATGCAAAGATACGTGAGCAGATAACAGACACATGAAAAAATGTTCAAAATCATTAGCCATCAAGGAAATTCAAATCAAAACCACACTGAGATGCCACCTTACGCCAGTTAGAATGGCAAAAATAGACAAGGCAAGAAACAACAATTGTTGGAGAGGATGTGGAGAAAGGGGATCCCTCCTACATTGTTGGTGGGAATGCAAGTTGGTACAGCCACTCTGGAAAACAGTGTGGAGGTCCCTTAAAAAGTTAAAAATAGAGCTACCCTATGATCCAGCCATCGCACTACTGGGTGTTCACCCCAAAGATACAGACGTAGTGAAGAGAAGGGCCATATGCACCCCAATGTTCATAGCAGCAATGTCCACAATAGCTAAATCGTGGAAGGAGCCGAGATGCCCTTCAACAGATGACTGGATTAAGAAGTTGTGGTCCATATATACAATGGAATATTACTCAGCTATCAGAAAGAATGAGTTCTCAACATTTGCTACAACATGGACGGCACTGGAGGAGATAATGCTAAGTGAAATAAGTCAAGCAGAGAAAGACAACTATCATATGATTTCTCTCATCTATGGAACATAAGAACTAGGATGATTGGTAGGAGAAGAAAGGGATAAAGAAAGGGGGGGTAATCAGAAGGGGGAATGAAGCATGAGAGACTATGGACTGTGAGAAACAAACTGAGGGCCTCAGAGGGGAGAGGGGTGGGGGAATGGGATAGACTGGTGATGGGTAGTAAGGAGGGCATGTATTGCATGGTGCACTGGGTGTTATACACAACTAATGAATCATCGAGCCTTACATCGGAAACCGGGGATGTACTGTATGGTGACTAACATAATATAATAAAAAATCATTAAAAAAAATAAGCATTTACATAAAAAAAAGAAAGGGGGGGTAATCAGAAGGGGGAATGAAGCATGAGAGACTATGGACTCTGAGAAACAAACTGAGGGCTTCAGAGGGGAGAGGGGTGGGGAATTGGGTTGAGCTGGTGATGGGTATTAAGGAGGACACGTATTGCATGGTGCACTGGGTGTTATACGCAACTAATGAATCATTGAACTTTACATAAAAAACCAGGGATGTACTGTATGGTGACTAACATAATATAATAAAAAATATTATTATAAAAAAAAAAAGATACGTGAGCAGAGGTTAGCGGAAAACGAAGGACCACAGGGAATCCGTCTTCATAGGGCTTGTGGTGACCAGAGACCGTAGCGAAGGTTGCGTTCACTCAGCCTTAGACCTCCCTGTGACATTGTCATGGTTTTCCCATGACTGTGTACCCTATGCTATTCCTAACCTAGGGCTTTTCTTTCAGTGGACTCGCTTTTCTTTTACTTAAACACTTCCTTGTTGATTCTAGGTAATAAATTTAGAGAAATCAGAGGTTTAGCACCAGTTCATATACTTTGTTTAGTATATGTTAAAGCAGGCACGTAATCACGACAAATGTCTGTTGTATCACCTAAATTCTTTCAAGTGCCACCGCGGTGTTTATGCTACTCGTGGTGAGGTACGGTCTGTGAAACAAGGACTGCATGACTGCGCCCCAAGTCAGACATAGCACGTGTGGGGGCTCCCGTTCTTCCCCTGAGATGCTGAGTAGTCCCAAGGAGGCTGAGTTTCAGTGCTGTTTGCACGAACCCCTCTTTTTCTCCTCCCCTCTGCTCAGACACAGCTCCAAAGCCTTGGGTTTACAGTCCAAGGGAGGAGGAGTCCACAGGCAAATACAAAAATCAGAACGCAGAGTAAAACAGTCAAATGTGGGACCTTTTGCAAGAGGCTTGCCTCCTCTATTATCTCCTGTCCACAGGAAGGAGTAAGGAATGACCAAGGAGTTCACTGCATTATCCCATCTCTAAAGGCGGTCGATACAAATGACACACTTAGATCACAAATGAATGGGAATTATGTATATATAATTTTAGTCCGGCAAGGCTTGGTAGGAACCACATTAAACAGACATAAGCCGTCTATCTTTAAAAGGCACGAAACAGTTGCCACTTGAACTTTGGCAAGAGACTGATTTCAACAGCGATGGGCTTCAACAGTGGGGTTTTTTTTTTCTCCATCTGAATTTTATAGACACTAACAATGACCTGATTGAAAAAGCGTGACTGTAACGTAGACATTGTTTGATGGTGGATGAAAACACTACAATGTCTCAAGGTGAAACTGAAAGTCTTTCTTTTTTTATTCTTGAAATTAACATGTTTTAGCTTCTCTGTGGATGAAATATGCCAGTAGTAAAGCATAAAACATGGTTTTCTTTCTGAATTGGTAGGAAAAAAAATGCCTCATAGATGCGGTGACTTCAGATGGAGCAATTGCTTCTCTTCCTTGTAATGATCATTCTTTATCCTCTCAACCTGCTCCATTTTTCTTCCTAGTACTTGTCATTATGTGTTCCTATCTTATTTGCTGGGTTTACTGTCTCTTTCCTCTCCTAGACTGTCTGCTGTATGAGGAAGGAACACTTACTCTTCATGTAGTTTCCCCAGAACCCAGCAACACACCCAGCACCTAGAAGGTGCTCAATCGAAATTTGTTGGACGAATGAATATTGATTAATCACCAAATGCTTACAGTTACCAAATCCTCTCATTTTGCAGGCTCTACTCATCAGTTATCAGACCTGAAAAACAGACACCTGTTAGCCATTTGAGCTTTGGCTAAGGTCATTTAACCATGTAACTTCTCACAGTTTATGTCGGTCTGCAAAATGGAGACACCCTCAACGCGTACGGCATTTATGAGAATAAAATGAGGTAACATCCATGAAGTGTTCGCCCCTCTCTGTAAGCATCCGTGAATCTATCCACGTGTTATCTATGTATGAATGATAAAGAGCATCTGCCCCATAGTATGTGAACCATAAATGTTTATTAGTCTATTCAGTTTTCAGTCATCAATTTTACTACAGGATGGAATTATTTCTTCTCTGGTTGTTGGTGGCCCGGTCCAAAATCAAGGACAGGTAATCAATAGAGGAAAACACTACCTTTATATAACTTAACTCTTACTCATCGTGTGACTCTAATATGTAGAGGTTTAAAAACACAGTGTCCTCACCAGTCGAGTACATTTAGAGGGCAAAAATAGAACAGGTCATTGATGAGCCCGATAAGCATGGAAGATGTCTTTTCGGTCTCTCCCAAAAGGTCAGTTTTGTTTTTAAGGTGCTTCTCACATCCAGAAAATTGGAGGAATTTGAGTTTTTGAAAGGTGATTTACAAGGACTTTTTCTTTCTTTTTTAAGTCATACTGCCTGCCTGCCTTCCCTCTCTTCCTCCTTCACTCCTTCCTACCCTTCTAAGTATCTTTGCTCATTAACTAGAATTAAATTCTTTTGATTGTTTACACATAAGATAAATATCTAAAAAACTGAGTAGCTCAGAAGGAGGAAAGAATGGCCATAGAATCAGTGGGAGGAAAAAAGATGGTCATAGAAGCTTTCCCAGAAGATTAATGTACACTAAATCCTCTTCAAATTAGGATCTTCACCAGGAAGGCAAAATGAACTGGCTGAACTATAACAGAGTTGCCTGTCCAAACATGGCCAACCGACGTGCTCTACAAAGTCCCTGTATCATTACAATGTCTATTCTATAGAAATACATTTTTAAAACATTGGAAAAATAATGGCCTATTTGTACAGGGAAATAATAAATGATGGAATTGCAACTGACAGGTTAGAGGTATTCTTATAGACTATTGTCTTAGTTATTATTTTCCACTCAGTTTAAATGCTTCTAGAGATATATGAGGGAAGGGCCACAAGAATTTTACAGATTACATTTACCTAAGTATTTATTCTCCCCAGCAATAATTTTCCTTCTGCTTTATATCTTCTTTAAGAACTGATTAGTTATTCAGAGGGGAAAGCAAAATAAATCTATCTATCTATCTATCTATCTATCTATCTATCTATCTATCTATCTATATCTATCTATCTACCTACCTACCTACCTACCAGAGAGAGAAAGAGAGGGAGCAGGGAGGGGCAGAGGGAGAGGGAGAGAAAGAATCTTAAGCAGGCTCCGCATCCAGTGCAGAGCCCCACACAGGACTTGATTTCACAACTTCGAGATCACGATCTGAGCCAAAATCAAGAGTCATACACTCAACTGACTGAACCACCCAGGCACCCCAACAGGATATTTTTTCTAACACTTGCTTGATTGAGGATTTACAATGTATTTTACCTATATTCACTGATAAAGAGGAGGCTACAGGAAAAGTAACAGGCTAAAGACTTCCTAAAGAGGACTGCTGACCACAAAGAAAAGAACTGATTAGATGAATATGCAGAGTTAGTATGTATCAAGGATTGAAAATGCATAGACCAAGAAGGGCATTTTAAATTGCACATATTTTGGGGAGCCTGGGTGGCTCAGTCAGTTAAGCCCTGACTCTTGATCTCAGGTCTTAATCTTTGGGGTTGTGTGTTCAAGCCCCGAGTTGGGCTCTATGCTGGGTGTGGAGCCTACTTAAAAAAAAAATTGTGTGATTTTTTAAGTATCGCTTTTGGGACTTTATCATAAAGAATCAGACATGTACAAAGATATACTATGTGAGGACAATGATGTCAACGTTGGTTCTAGAGGTAAAAAATTGCAAACCCTTGTTCCCCACACTTTTCAGGCACTTGAGACTAATCTATGGAGACAGGGGGCTGAGTGTCGGGAAATTTAATCTGGGAGGCAATGGAAGGATACCAGACTCAGTCAAGGGCCGGCATGGAGTACCAGGAGAAAATGCAGGACAAAGGAAAAGGCTGCGCCCGTTCCTTCACCAGGTTGATTTCTCTGCTCTTCCTCTACCAGGAACAGGACACGGGAGGAGCCCTTCTGGAGAAAGTGGTTGACCCCAGAGAAGTTCTCTGAGGGACTTAATTTCGGAGGAAATAGAAGGGCCAGCCAGCCACTTATTCATCCTAGAGCAGTGGGTCTCATCCTGAGGTGTTGGGGGTTGTCCCCAGGGGACATGTGGAGACATCTTTGATTGTCATGGCGCTACTGGCCTCTCATGGGGAGAGTTCAGGAAAATGACTAGACATCCTACAGTGCACAGAACAGCCACCCCACAATGAATTATCCAGCCCCAGATGCCCGTGGTGCTGCTGCTGAGGAACTCTGTCTTCGAGGGAAGCTCACGGGTCACACATGGTCCCCTGTCCCCATCACTCACGCAGGACCTCAACCGGCTCTTTCGGACTTTATCCTTAAATATGAATGGCTGACCCTTCACATTTGAGGAAAGCCCCACAATGCAAGTCAGAGATGAAAACAGTCATCAACCTAATAAGAAAAACAACTTAATATGAACAAAGGATCGGAGGAAACAGAGACCACGCAAAACACTTAAAAAGAAAAACTATAATTGCTACAACTGAGCCTACCATGCAATTTTGCAACATCCAGCAGACTTACAGGTGAGCAAACTGTGACCCGGCGTTTCCTATCGCAGAGATTTTTCTCAGAGGAGCTCCTGTGCAGGGCGCCAGGTCAGGTGCACAGACGACCTATGGCAGCATTGCTTGTGAGCAGAAACAATCTTTTTGTCCACCAAAAATGAATAGGTTAATTGCAGTCTGTTCATATAACCGAATACCATAAACCACTTAAAATGAAGACTCTATTTCAACAGACGTAAATCTCACAAATCTAATGTTGACTTTAAAAAAGCCAATTGCAGTAGCCCATCTTCATTAAGATACTATTTACATAAGGTTAGAAATATGTACAACTTTACTATGTATCCTTTAGGATGTGTACCTGTCTACTGAGTCTGTAAGGCCATTCATGTTAACTATTACCAGATTCAGGATGGAGGTGACCTCCAGAAGGTGGGCGGGAAGGAAGCATGACTAGGAGGGGCACGTGTAGAACTGGTGACTTTGTAATGGTTCATTTCTCACGCTTCATTTTGGGCTTAGAGTTGCTTGTTATACTGTCCCTTTATATTTTTGGTATACTTTAAACTATATGATAGAAAAACTGTTTTTAATATCTTCAGAAAGATAAAAGAAAATATGGCATCCAATAAAAAGGACTGAATCTCATTTATGAAGTAGGAATTAACCTCTAAAAATACAGCTGTTGTAAGAAAAGTCAATGGCTATTCAACGTATCCATGCTTTAAAATCTAAAATAAGATGTATAGGCTTTAAAAAAAAAATCTCTGTGGTTTAATTTCAAATACACAATTTAAATTTAACCCCAGCGGCATCATTCTAGAACAAATTGAGTTTTTCTTTTCTAATAACGGAGTATATACCTGAGTCGTGTGCCTGTTTGGAAAATTCTATAGATCGGTCCCAATAGGTCATATCGCCATGTCTAGCCATTTTCTTCTAGATGCTGTCTATGCTAAGTATTGGGGAAAATGACGAATTGCTACAGAAGAGAAACTGATTATATTTTAGGCATTTAGCAGTCATGGTCCAAGATAGAAACTCTAAGAAATTAAAAAACAACATGTTTGTCAATGTTCAAAATCTCATCAATGAATTCAGCCCCTCAGCTAAGGGATTGCATCAAAGGCTTTTAAAATTGTAATAACAACTTCTGCCATTACATAACAAACGCCTTTTTCTTTGGCACTAATTTGTTCTAACTAGAGAAATCATTTGGGAATTGAGAAAAGCATTAAAGTCTGTCATTTTTAATTGTATAAATAAATGATGAAAGTTGTGAGTGGATTAGTTTTAATTTCCTTTTCCAGTTTAGCTAAAATTGTCATTTTAATCGTCATTTTAGAAACCTTGTCTATTTTAAAATATTGTACGCCAAGGAATGAAACATTTAAAGATGCACATATTTAGCAGGTTAAAATAAACAAGTTTCATTATTTAGGAAGAAAAAAGAGCCCCAAAGAAGATACAATTTGTACTTTCCAGTTTTCATTGGCTTCATAAGTATTCATTTAAATTGGCTTTGGAAACTGAAGTGATTTCATCGCTTTTGGATATGATTGCAAAGTTCATCTAAAAAAAAATTCATTTGTAATCTAATCATTGCTTCATACATAGTGTGCTTCCTCTAAAAGTGAAAACTCTAGGCTTCTTGATTAGTAAATACATATTAAGACCGTGACCAGTGACAAAACAAAGCAAAACCCAAAGGGCCCAAAATGTTTTAATAGGGGAGATTTGTAGCCAATTTAATTTCCCCAGCTAGTTATTTAAATTTATTCTAGCAAGTTCCTATAAGGTGAGGATGCTAGCATAGCCGTGTTTACAAAAATAAAACAGTGACTGAGAAGATGCCCTCTAAAATGAGATCTGTAAGACTCTCCTCCAGCACCAACAGCTCATTCCCTCATCCTCTCACCATGAATGACCCCCTCCTTCCCTGCCTCCCTTCCTGATACGTCCTGTGTGCCTTGCATTGTGCTAGACTCTGAGACTAGAGAGAGAAACCACATGAAACGCGCTGTAGCCATAGTCCATCAGCATAAGAAGGGGGAAGGAAGTGTAAGCCTGAGTCTCTAACATATAGGGACTTCTCCACACTCTGCAGGAGAAGGACAGGCACCCTGTCCAGGTGACACGTGCTCATACACAGAGACTTTTGTACAGAAGCTACAGCATTTCTGTGGCCCTTAGTTCACGCAGCATATCACATTGTGTTTCCTTTCATTTATAGTCGGAAACATGGAGGCACAGAGAGGTGGCCTAACTCGTTGAAAGTCACAGAGCAAGTCAGAAGGGCAAAATTAGAACATAAGTTCTTTCGTAATGCTTTCAGCAAATGTACTGAGAACCTGGCAGGTGTCTGGCTCAGAGCCAGGCCCTGGGGACAAGAAAGATGAATAAGACCCAGTTCCTGCCCAGAGGTGTTCGTGCTCTCATGCAGGCACTGGCTTGACGTGGGAGTCCTGGGAATATTTTAACATTTGATTGTCTTGGTACCCGCTGCTGGGTCTCTGCGGATGGTGATATCATACGTGGATCAGAACCCCTGGTAGAGGACACATGCAGAAGCAAGTTCAGCTTGGCTGTCAACTGTATAATGCCAATTAGAAGAGGTGTTTTTTCCCCCCCCTCTATCATTCTTGGAAAGGTTTTAAAATAACAACACGCAAGATGGAGAAATCGTCCCTCTCATCCACTGCTATTGGAGATGTAAATTTTGCATCTAGATACCAAAATTGCAGCATCATGTGTAACAGTTTACAACCAGGAATGATTTCTATGTTTAACAGTAAGCAAATGTTTAACTAAATTAAGGTTATGTTCTTGCAATATTATGGTATGTGTGAGATTAGTTAACAACCTGGGGAACCACTCATCATCGAATGTTAATTAGAAAGCCTGGGAATTAAACTCTATACAAGACGATCTTACTTTTAAAAAATACAATATGCATGCATACCTGCATTATGGGCACTGGAAGGAAACGTAGCAAAATAAAACTTGTGATCATTTCTGGGTGGTGATATTACAGGTGATTTTTCTTTTCTTTTTGTCTATATTGTCCAAATTTTCTGTAGGCAGACCCCATTAATTTAATAATTAAGAAAACAATGAAGACTCAGTTAATTTTTTCTGACCAGATTGATTCTCTGAAATGAACTGCCTGCTACTAACCGGTTTCAGGCCACCATGACTCAGCCCCTTCTGGTCTGGACACAATGACGGACTGAAAAGACAGACCCGAGCCGAGCCCTACAACCCAGACTTGTTTTACTGCTTACTAGCTGGATGTCTTTGGGAAAGATAGTTGTGAACCTTTGTAATTTAAGCCATTAAATGTGGCAATTGATATCTGCCACAGATGAAATTTAAAGAGAGCATAAGAAAATGCCTTTTTTATTTTCACAGAGAGAGAGAGAGAGCCAGCACATGTGGGGGAAGGGCAGAGGGAGAGAGAGAATCTTAAGCAGACTCCGCGCTGAACACAGGGCAGGACATGGGGCTCGATCTCATGACCGAGACCATGATCTGAGTTGAAATCAAGAGTCAGATGCTTAACCAACTGAGCCACCCAGGTGCCCCAAGAAAATGATTTTTTTTTTTTTAAAGATTTTATTTATTTAACAGAGAGAGAGACAGCCAGTGAGAGAGGGAACACAAGCAGGGGGAGTGGGAGAGGAAGAAGCAGGCTCCCAGTGGAAGAGCCTGACGTGGGGCTCGATCCCAGAACTCCGGGATCACACCCTGAGCCGAAGGCAGACGCTTAACGACTGAGCCACTCAGATGCCCCAAGAAAATGCTTTTGAAAAACACTTTATAGATGCAAGTTACATCTCCCATGAGAGAAAGACAAGAGAGGACAGATACTAGAATCAGACTGAGGCCCAAATCCCATCTGATCAACTTTTAGTTTCATGGCATTCATCAAATTATGTAACCTCGTGGAACCTTCGCCTCAGCACCTGTAAAGTGGAGCTATCAGTGCCTTCTCCAGGGGGTCAGCAAGAACTGTGCGACGCTCAGTGAAGGCTCGTTTCCCTTTCTTAGGCTCTGCCTTTCACCGCTCCACCCTTACTCTGAAACAAGGATAAACCAAACCCAAAACCAAAACCCCTCCAGCATCAAGCACCTTCTGTTCGAACTTTAAAGCATATTTATTTTTGGTACCTTAAAAATGTATAGACTCTTTTTTCGCTTTTCTCTGTCCCTGAATGGTCTGGACCAGTAGCACAGAGTCAGCGCAGCTTGGGAAAGTCAAGGTGAGGACGTGGGCAGAGTCTAAGGGAGTCACGTGAGCCTGAAGTCGGCCACACAGAGGCTCTGAAATTTGCAGCGTTTCCTATTAGCGCAAGCAGAGTAGGAAGGGTGAACGTCCCTGCTTTCGTGCGTGGAAGTTATTTCAGCCTATTATGTCTCCTTAGATTCGGGGCTTATCTTAATATACATGTGACATTCTGTAAATGTGCAGAACTCAGACTTTGTCAGGCTCGGTTTCTCCAGTGTCAATTGACAAGTGTGCATCTCAAATGTTTCCTTTAATTAATCTTCTGCATTTTCAAATCAATTTTCTCACTTCCTCCTGGTGTTGCTGCTATTCTAAGGAATGCAGACCTAAGGGGTCCACGTCAAGGCTCGGAAGGTTCGTATGCCACGCCCGGGACTCCGGACACAGACAGACCCCCACGCATCTCCTCCGTCTCTTCTGCACGCCCAAACTGAAAAGCTCAAGGGCTGAGATTAAAGTATCAGGGATCCAGCCCTAACTTTTATTTTTTGACCTCTGGGCTTCCTTTTGTAAAAATCTTTCCTTATGGAAGAATTGAAGATCTTTGAGAAAGGATCAACTCACGTAAGGCCCTCCCTTGTTCGGCAAAATTAAACTGTAAGATGCTGGAGGATTTCCTGGAAGGGCTGGTCCAAAGGGGGAGGTGATCCAGGAGACAGATCAAACAGCAAGAGCCGATGAAGGGCACATAGGGCAGACTGTTGGTGTCCTGTCCACTTCCCTGGGGTCTGAGCACGTTAGCGTGCTCTGGCTGATTTTGGATTGCCAGTGTCTATGCCCCTTTACCAGAGAGCTGAGGGATTCACACTCCCATGCCCAGCAGACTCAGCCAAAAATGGACAGAGTTAATACGTAAACAACCCAGTTCCCTTGCCCCCTGGGCAGAAGAATTCTGCAGTGTGTTATATTTGTTTCCTATTACTGCTGTAAAAAAAAAAAAAAAAAAAAAAAAAAAAAAACCCAAAAAAACTCCACAACTCAGAGGCGCAAAGCAACACAAATCTACTCTCTAATAGTTCTGGTGGTCAGAACTCCAAAATGGGTCTTGGACCAAAAAGGGCTAAAAATCAAGGTGTCGATAGAGCTGGGTTACTTCTGGAGACGCCAGGGGAGAATCTATTTCCTTGCTTTCCAGCTTCTAGATGCTGCCCACATTCTTTAGCTCTTGGACCCTTCCTCCATCTTCAAAGCCAACAGCTTAGCACCTTCAAATCTCTTTTTGACTCTGGACCCTGCTGCTTCCCTCTTATAAGGAGCCTTGAGATGACTTTGGGTCTACGTGGATGGTCTAAGGTAATCGTCCCATCTCAAGATCCTTAATTGAGTCATATATGTGAAGTCTCTTTTACCGTATAAGGTAACACATTCACAGGACTGGGGATTAGGACATGGCCATTGGTTGGAGGGGCATTATTTGGGCTACCACAGGTGTGTTCTACACTGTCCCCCAGTTTCCTCCTGAGGAATAAGCTCTAATCACCCCCAGTGGCAGTGGCTTTATAACACACTATATTGGTCTGCTTTCCCTTCCTTGCTTACTTCCCAGCTCTTCTATGGCTCTCCCTGCTCTCGGTGTTTTCTGGACCTTCCAAGGAAACTACTTACGTTGCAAGCCTTGTCTTGGGGTCTGCTTCCAGGGGAACTCAAACTTAAACCAAAATTACGAAGGCAGAAGCTTATGGTAGACAGAAGGAGGAGTCAAGAAAGATGAACTGGGCCATTATGGGAGAAGGTTAAGTCTGGGGAGTCAGAAGGGCATCTGAGTTTGAGGAGAAGATACTGAGTTCTGTTTTAGCCGGGGTGATATCAGGACGACAACACGGAATTATTAAAGGAATAGAATGTTTTCTATGAGGCAAAGGCTTTGAGACACTATAGAAAATGTTGTGCTTAAAACTTGTTTGATAACAACTTGTTGAATTAAGAGACCCAAAGGGCATTGCCATCATCTGAAGTAAGGAGAATAACTTCCACCCCAGAGGCAGGACTGTAAACCCCAGAGGGGCCCGAAATGTCTAAACATTGGCTCATGCTTTCCCTTTTAGAAATATTTTAAATCTTCTTCGTACTTTCTATACCGCAGGCAGGCACTGTTCTAACACATTAAAAAAAAAAAAAACGTTAAATCCTTCTCATAAGCATATGAGGTAAGTACTATTATTCTTCTCATTTTATAGTTGGACTAAAGATCAGAGACATTAAATAATTTGTCCAAGATACTATGGATAATGGTCAAAGCAGGATCTGAAACTAAACTGGCTCAGCTCCAGAGCCCGAGGCTTTAATCACTGTATTCTCCTGCATTGGTTCAGTTATATGGAGAAGAGGAATTCAAGAAGCCTCCTTCAGGTCTTACGAAAACAAGGTGTCCACGATTTGGTCTACTTGCATCATGAGCTTGGGCAGCCTCCTTCACACTGAGACTCATTTCTGTGTGTTCTCCTCAAACCGATCACACTGGTCCTCATCTTAATCCCACTTAATTTAATTTAACCCCAGTACTGCACAATCCAGGTCTAGAACCACCAAACTGAATCCTCTGATCCTCCCCAGACCAGCAGGAAGATATAGCCTCCCCGAAGCCCGCCCCAGAGAGAAATCAGTGATGAAAGTGTAAGGTCCACAGAGCCAGAATCCCTTAGTTTTCATTCTGGCTATAAATAACCGCATGATCTTAGTCAAGTCACTTGATCTCTCTCTGACTGATTTCATTTCTTCGGGCAGAGGTAGAATTAGTAAGACCTGCCCCTTCTTTGAGAGATGTCACAGCGTTACCTGGAAAATTCTAAGTGAACTTGTTTTGAGTTCTTTTTTTTTTTTTCTTTTAAGATTTTATTTATTTATCCAACAGAGATAGAGACAGCCAGCGAGAGAGGGAACACAAGCAGGGGGAGTGGGAGAGGAAGAAGCAGGCTCATAGCAGAGGAGCCTGATGTGGGGCTCGATCCCATAACGCTGGGATCACGCCCTGAGCCCAAGGCAGACGCTTAACCGCTGTGCCACCCAGGCGCCCCTGTTTTGAGTTCTAATACAACTGCAGAGCATAGTAAATCTTTTGGTTTTGTTTTCTCGTGAATGCAGGTTTTAGTCAAATCTTTCCCAGCGAAGTATCCTCTGTACAACTGGTGTTCCTCAAATATTTATTATTTTTGATAATGAAAAGAAATGTCTCATTGCCAAGTAACATATTCTCCAGTTCCTCCTAATTGTAACTGGAATGTGTTGAGCCATCCCAGTTACTTTGATCAGCTCCCTTAACTATATTTATATCTGCCTTTTATTTTTATTTTTTTATCGGAAACAAACTAGTTTTTCTATGCTCTTTGAATACTTCTGCAAACTGAAACAATGGATAGTCATTTGTCAAATAAGAGAACACTTGACTTTTTGGTCTATCTTTAATCACACCTGGGTAATTTTTATTGAGAATCTATTATGTTTACAGCTCTGTTGCAGAACGACCCACAGAACTGATCTTCCAGTAGTTTCCATAATAATAGCTAAAATAAAAACTGACATCCAACTATTGCCTTACAGTTGGAAGGTGGCTTCCTACAGCTAGATGTTTCTCAAATTTGTCATTTTTATAACATCGACATGATCCTTTGCCATATTTTCAGAACTTACACTCTACTATTTATGAACCATTTTACTTTAAATTGTCTTGCCTTTTTTAAACTTAAATAAGCTCATTTAAAAAATGAACTTCATATCACTACCATAACTAGCAAAACCAATACCGCTTGCCATAAATAGAAAGTAAGTAAGTGCAATGAAAACAAAACAACACGGCTTCATGCCTGTTAGATACTGAGTCAGGCAAAGGTCCCTGAGCACGAGAGCATCTCTTTTTTTTTTGAAGAGTGGGGCAGTGAAAGAAAGAGTTGCATCTTTGAGTTCAGAGACAAACTCCAAATTGAGACTTTGTAAGTGAATTATTTAGATTTGGGGAAATGATCTAATGGATTATAGTCTTCATTTGCACAACCACCTCGTTATTTGTTAAGTAAGCTGCATGGCTATTATTCCCACTTTACAGATGAGAAAATCAAGGCTCAGAAGTTATGTGACTTGTGCCTTGATTCCACAGATGGTAAATACAGAGCCGGGCCTCAGAAACAGGCCTGCTCATTTCAAATGCTGTGCTCTCCCTTCTGCACCAAACCCTGTATGGAGTAGACCCCCAGGAGAGGGGATGCAGAGGACTTGGATAACACACACTGAAAATCCATTCCCTCAAGCATTTCATTAGCTAGCTACAGAGACGAGAGGCGCCAAGTGGCATATTCAAATGGCATCAGGAGAAAGTGAGTAAGCGTGCTTCCAGATACGTGACTCAGAGAATAATGGTGAACATACTTAGCAAGTGAGCTCGCTGTAAGTGGGACTGAGAGGGAAGACTTTCTGGAGGAAGTGAGATGAGAACGGCACGTGAAAGGGAGGATAAAATTAGATGAACTGAAGACAAAGAAAGGCATTTTAATAAAAACGACACGGTGATCACAGTTAGCCAAAATATCACAGAAAGCTCTGCTTTGGTTCACGGCAGCTCAGGGAAAATGCAGACGGGACAGGAAATGCTGTGGCTACACTTTGGTCTTATGTGCTATGAGGTGCAATTCATTACAGTTTTGGTCTCTTTAAAAATATATTATTTCCTGGGGCGCCTGGGTGGCTCAGTTGTTAAGCGTCTGCCTTCGGCTCAGGGCGTGATCCTGTGTTATGGGATCGAGCCCCACGTCAGGCTCCTCTGCTGGGAGCCTGCTTCTTCCTCTCCCACTCCCCCTGCTTGTGTTCCCTCTCTTGCTGGCTGTCTCTGTCTCTGTCAAATGAATAAATAAAATCTTAAAAAAAAAAAAATATATATATATATATATTATTTCCCTTAACAATATGTATGATCCAGTAAACCACTCACAGGGCTTTTTTCGCAAAGAAAGAATGATGGGTGTGTGCGAATATTTATAAAGGTGTGCCTCGTGGACAAGGAAACTGGAAACAACGCTGACATTTTACAAGATGAGGCTCAGTTGCACCAACATTGACACACGGACACTGGGGACACAGCTGTCTTCACGAAGGATGTTCACTTGTGCTACTGGAATGTGGTTCTTGGACTAGCATCATCACCTTCATCTGAAACTTCTTAAAATGCCGTTTCTGATTTAGCAGATCTGGAGCCGGCTCTGAGCTTCTGCATTTCCACTAAGCTCCCAGCAATTCACATACGCATTCAAGTTTGAGAAGCACTGATGTGGATGACCAGTGGCACCGAAAGATATTTGCAGTTAAATGCTCAGTTAAACAAGCCTATTTCATGCAAATTATGAATACAACCCTGGTAAGTTTTTAGAAGTATGTATAACTTTTACATAGGAGACTGGCAAATATGGGGTTGCCTGGATGCCTCAGTCGGTTAAGCGACTGCCTTAGGCTCAGGTCGTGATTCCAGGACCCTGGGATCGAGCCCCTCATTGGGCTCTCTGCTCAGAGGGAGTCTGCTTCTCCTTCTCCCTCTGCCCCTCCTCCAGCTTGTGCTTTCTCTCTCATTCACTCTCTGTCTCTCAAATAAATAAATGAAAAATCTTTAAAAAAAAAGAGAGACAGAAAAATATACACAGAAAGAGACAGAAAGACAGATAAAAAGAGTATACACCCAAATCCCAACAGTGGAAGAATTAAAGTGAGATGTAAATTTTCTTTCTTGTTGACTTATCTGTATTTGCTACCATGAACATGCCTCTTTAAAAAATAAAAGCAATAAAACTCTCTTTTTAATTCCTTTTCTCTTTTCAGAATCCCACTCAGCTCTTTCCAGAAAAATAAACATGAACCAACAGGCTGAGCTGGAAGAAAAACACCCCACAGGGATTTCCTCCATGTAACAGGACGCTGTCAGAAGAAAGACGTGGAAGGTAAGAATTTTCCAGTAGGTGTGAAATGAGGCCATGTAACCTCCACACTATAGTCCCTGGAGCTCTTGGGACACATTAAAAACAAACAAACAACCTAAAAAAAAACACACACACACATACAAGGTTATGAAGCTATAGGAGCACAGACATTTTCAAGACTGCCAACAGGGAAAGTATTTTTATGATGAAACAGATCAATTTCCCTTAACAAGTATTTTCCATGGCTTTATTCTGACTTCTGGTTGGGCAGATAGATTCCAACAGTGTTGGTTGGAAGCTGGAGGAGGACCTTGATGCTTTGTTGCAATGATTCTTTGCCTGCATTCTCCCTTGGAAAATCTACCTTAAACTTCATTCATCTCTACCAGTTGTTTACCATTTTGGTGATCCCTTTATTTCAGCATATTGTGGTAGGAAAAGGACTCGAATCCCAGCTTCATGATTTTCTAGCTGCTGGGACATTTAGGTAACAGAAGTAAAGGGCCCACATTCCTTTACACAAAATTGGGGGAAATAGTATCTACTTCAGTCAAGAGAACTACATGAAATAATGCATGGAAAGCATTTATTATGGGGCATCAGGATATGCTTGAAGAATTGACTGACTGCTTCATCATCCACAACTATGTATTGTGTGTCTACCGTGTGCCAGAAATTGCTCCGAGGGCAGAGGTTGTGCATGAGCCTAGACATTTTCTCTTACCTCAGAATGCTTCCAGGCTCAGGGGATATACTCAAGGAGACACAATTACTCTGCAGTGTAACAACCGCTATAACAGGGAGAGAGCCATCAATCATGGGAAAAAATAAGAGGTGCCCCTAACCCAACCATAGCGGTGGGGGTAGTGAGGAAGTGTTCCTGGAGGAAGTGACATTTAAGGGAGAGCTGATGGACCAGTAAGTCTTAGCCAAGAAAGGCTGGGATGTTATAGACAGTGGGAATACCACATTTCAAGGCTCAAATGTGAGAAAGACCACTTGTGTTCAGGTGCTCAGCAGACTAAAAGGGTGAGAATATGAATTCAGAGTAGAGGGTGGGGGCAGTGGCAAGAAGGGAAGTTATACTGGAGGGGTGAGCACAACCCAGTTTTGAAGGGGCCTTGGGAGCCATGTACTGGAAGTTTAACTTCACTGGAAGGGCAATGAACATTGTCAGGGTCAGTCATGGTCCGTCTGGGATTTTAGGAAGAATGCTCTGGCCACAGAGAGGACTGGAGGCAAGACAGGAGAACTGGAGACCAGCTAGGAGTTTGCTGCATTAATGCAGGTGAGAGATGAGCCTACTCTGAACTAGGCCAATGTCAGTGGAAGTGGATGATTGCAAATGGAGTGAGACTGGTGATTAACTGCAAGTGGGGGAGGATGGAAGACGCGGTGAGAATGTACCTAATAAATGCCTTTTTTTTTTTTTCCTCTTCCTGCACTCTCCATAGAGATCTCCTGGCTACTTCAGGCCAAGGGAAGATTAACTCAGCAGAAAAAATATTTCCTGGCCATATAATACCTGACTGTCTTTAAAAAGTAATTGTTTCAGGTTTAACAACAGGCTTGCAGTTCTCAAAGTGAGGTCTAGGGATCTTTGAGGGTCACTGCATTTCCAGTTAGGGGGGCTGTGAGGGCAAAACTATTTCATATTAATACTAAGACACTGTTTGCCTTTTTCACCTTCATTCTCTCAAAGCAGAGGATGGAATTTTCCAGATGCTAAATGTTGGTCGTGATGCATTTGCTGTCATGGCTAACATTATACGTGCTTAGACTGTCTTAGGCTTTCAAGTTATCTCAGTTTTAATTTTGAAGATAGTAAATACAGAAAATCAACAAAAGCTCTTTGGGGTCCCCAATAATTTTTAAGAGTGTAAAGGGGGACTTGAGATCCCAAAATGTGAGAGCCAATGCATTTAAAGAACTCCTTAAAGACATCCACTCCCAAGGCTCAGCAAAGTTATGAGTGAGAGTTAACTCTACTGACTGAAGAGCCTAATCCTTACCTGAGGTTTGTTGTCCTTTCAAATCAGAGCTATTTCTTGTACAACATAAGGAAAATACTCGAGATTTAAGGATGCCACCTAACTCGAGACATCGAAGCACACGACATACAGCGTACTAAGTAGAAATAGAGGAGATCTCTATCTGCGACTCTGGATACTTATTTCTTGAAACTAGTTTTTAAAGTTAGAAAACAGAGTCACTGAGTAATACTCATAGCTGAGAACAAGCTCTCTGGTGTGTGGGCAGAAAAGCAAAATAGAAGCTGCAGTGTGGGCATGTGGAAAATAACAGTGAGGAGAAAAGATGTGCCACTGGACTCAGAGGACCAGGAGCTCCACACTCAAAAGTTTCCATCATTGAAAGGACTTCAGGATCCCCGATGGACCATTCCTTTAAAAAATTAAGGGAGAGCCCCTGGGTGGTCCAGTCGGTTAAGGGTCTGACTCTTGATTTTGGCTCAGGTCATGATCTTGGGGTTGTGAGATCAAGCCCCACGTTGGCTCTGCGCTCAGCACAGAGTCTGCTTGGGAGCCTCTCTTTCCCTCTTCCTCTGCCCCCCCCCCGCCCCACTCCTGCTCTCTATCTTTCTCTAAAATAAATAAATAAAATCTTTTTAAAAAGTTTAAGGGAAATGTGCTAATCAAGCACAAACCTGGCAGTCACCTACTCGTCATCTGAAGCGGTCTGGAGACAGCAAAAGAAGCTTTATCATGCCCCTGAACGATACTGGGGTGTTGACCTTCTAAGAGGTCATTGGATGTCTTAGCATGAAGAGCCTGGGGGGAGGTCAGGACAAGATCAACATAGGAAATGGTCCAGAAGGCTGAGGCCAGTTAAAGCTCAAGACAGGTTTCCGTATGGCTCTTAGGAAGAAGAGTTAACACGTAAGCGTTAATACGAAATCATCTCCCAAATAAATAAAGTAGAAAAAAACCACAACGAAGTAGAGAACAGAGTACGTAATACGGTCTCATTTATGAAAAAAAGAGGTGGGAGTCTATGCATATAAAAATGCTTGTATAATCCTAGACTACTGATAGAAGAATCTGTGAGAAGTGAAATGAACAGAGCCCCGGTAGGAAGGGATATTGGAAGACAGGGACTCACCATGCCCATTTTCATACTGTTCGGATTTTTTAACTACGTGGAGTTTTTCAAGTAATAAAACAAAGTTACAACAAAGGTGCAAAATCTGAGTACAAAGTAGGATTCATTCATGGGTAAATCTAATAAGACTAAGAAGTGCTCATGACGGAAATATATGAAACCCCAGAAAGGGTCGATGGATATCTTCTAGTCTTGATTTATAAAACAAATGGCTGTCCCGGAAATTTCTGGAAGAGGCTGATTAAAGAGATCTTTTACTTTTTAAAAGAAGTAAATAGAACTCTATTTAGCAAATAAAGCCTCTTATCAACTTATCATCCTTAACAGCTACTGCAGGAAGGATTCAGATAAATTTATGAATTACTTTGGATTTATTTATTCCACTGTCAATTTTTGACCTTTTGCCTAAAGACAAGAGCATTTGAATCTAACCCTGCTCAGAAGTGAATGGTTTCCAAATATTTTATATTACATGAAATAAATTTTAAAAACATTTTTAATTGTAAAAACAATTCATGCTTAACTGTAGAAAATAAAGAAAACAAAAAATAGTTATTTAAAATTAGAATAAACCGATGTATACAAATTTGACCATTTTATCCCATTTAACCTTGTAGCCTAAAGATTTTGCTGTTTAATGAAAAAATATATTAAGAACTTAATTTTTAATGATTAGCATAAATGATTTACTGATTGCTTTGTTGTTGCTCAATTAAATTACTACTAATTTTTCACATTAATAGCCATCATTGTGATTGACATTCATGGAAAGTCCTTGTTGAGAGTATATATGAGCACTTGTTGAGATAAACTTGAAATGGAAAATCTTAGAAAACTGTAGCAACATTTTAAAGTCTTTTAATGTATTTTGCCAACCTGCTTTCAAGAAAGGTTACTCAAATTTTCATAGAAGAATGCTCAATATGATTTTTAAAGGCTTAATCGTACAAGAAAGCAGGGACTATAGCCATGCTGAATGAGTCCACTTAACACCTGCATTGTATACCTGGACTCGTTATCGTTTACAATCTTCTTCCATCCACCACAGCAGCACTGACCCTATGTTCCTATTCTGTCCCTGCTCTGAGACTCCCCTGTGTTCCAGCTACTTTTACCTGATTGCCCTCAATGTGTCTCCATTTCTAAAATGAGGTTTGTGCTTGAAGATCATCCCTTCTTTGGCTACCATTTACATCCAAATTTTGAAATAGCTTCTCAAAATTCTTCCTGTATATTTTATAAAATAAATTCTGTTCTTTAATTACTTACTTAAAATTATCTGTCATTTTCCTAAAGCAGGTAATATGAGAGAATGAATCGAATACTAATTGAACATCCCATTTGTTGGAATCCAAGGCTCCTGCTGTGTTTTGTTTTTTCAGTTTCTAAATGTATGGAAAATCAAAAACATAAGTGCTAATGGGACAGGACTTGGAAGGTGTCAGAGGGGATAGGAAAACCCTGAGGCATTCAGAGTAACACCACTAGACATACCAGACTTGGGTTTGCATTCCAACTTTCAACTTATTACCTGTGGGATGGCAGTAAATTTTTAAAAAATGGCTACAATCCTTTGCAGCTCCTTCCTTCAAGAGTCAATGTCTCTACCCACTGAACATGGACTCATGTGATGATTTGCTTTGGCCATTACAATGAAGCAGAAGTGATGATGTGAGAGTTGCAGACCTGGGCTATGGCCTTGCTCTTATGATCCCTGCCACCACCACCATGTGCACCAGACCACAGTTGTCTGCTAGAGATGACAGACACATAGAGCGGACAGTGAGCTTCATGGCTGAGGCTAGCCTAGACCAACTACTCCCAGGCAACTCAGTAGCTGACACAGCATTCATGAGTAAACCCAGCCCAAACTGGAACTGCCATGCCAAGTCTAGACCAAACTGCTGACCCACAGAACTGCAAACTAAATAAATGATTTCTGTTTTAAGATGCTAAGTTTTGGGGTGGTTTTTTATGGGGCAAAAATTAATTGACGCTGTTACCTTGGGCATATCAGTTAACCTTTCTTGGTTCTAGTTTCCTTATAGCTCACAAACAAATAAGTGCTCAATTCAAAGGCTCCTTATATTATTAATATTTAATTATTTGAGAACAGTATTCACCAATGTAACAGTGATTAAATGCTCCATATCTGAGCTAATATGGCAGCCATAGTCACACGTGGCTGTTGAGTGATTGTAATGTGGCTAGCACATCTGAGGAACTGAATTTCTAATTTTATTTCATTTCTAATAATTTAAATTCAAATAGCCACATGCGACTAGTAACTACCGTATTGGAGAGATCCATTCTAGAACTTTGGAGAGGCAGTTTGAAGATCCCCCACTGCTGGGCAACATAGCTGAGGAGAATTCACTCCTTAGGTAAACAAGTAGGTGAAACTTTTTTCTTTCACAAAAACCCAGAGTCAGCTTCTTAGGACATCTGCTAACAAAGCTGGCTAGTTCTCCTAGGAGATTTGTGGAATTGTAGTTTAGTTGAGTGGGAAGCAGAGGCAGAGAACACAGAAGCAGAGGTCTTGACTGTTACCCCATGGGACCTGGCTGTGAGTGCTCTTTCAAATTCTTTTCCCGGTAAACATGCTTTGTCACTGTGTAACATGTTAGTGACATGCTTTTGTCACTGAGTAAACATGCTTTGACACTGTGTGTCACAGACACACAACCCCCCTGGTTTTCCTCAAATGTGCCAAACAACTTGCCATCTTGGGTCCTGCTGTGTATTAATTTAGCCCAGAATGTTCTTGCCCTAGATGAGGGTTTCTTAACCTCAATGCTATGAGCATTTTGAGTTGAATAATTCTTGGTTATGGGGGCTGTCCCATGCATTGTAGGATGTTTAACAGCATCTCTGGCCTCGAGTCTCTAGATGCCAGTAGCACCTTCCCACCCCCAGACCAGGCTGTGACAACCCAAAACATCTCCAGATGCCAAATGTCCTATGAGCAGACAAATCACCCCCAGTTAGGAATCACTGTCCTAGATATCTGCATGATTCACTCCTTCACTTAATTGAACTCTGTACTCAAATGTTACCTCTAGGGACCTTTTTTTAAAACCCAGGCTAAAACAAAAACCCCATCTCTCTCTGTCCCCTTTTCCTGTTTTATCTTTCCTCATAGTATTTATCACTAGCTAGAGCTGTATCCGATAGTTCTCATGGTCTGTCTTCAATGTTCTGTCTACTGCTGTGGCCCTAGCACCTAGTACCCAGACAATGACAGATGTTTTACAAAATCTGTTCAATGAAGGAAGGAAGGAGGAGGGTTCCCCTTAAATAGTTGGAAGAAAAAAAAAGAAAGTTCTCATTTTAGGGAAATGGAGACAGGCCACCAACGGGAAGGCTTCAATTCTATGTAGCTACTGAAATCTGTATTGATGGTTAGATAGTACAATTGCCAGGTTTTAGGAAATTTCCTAATAATGGGCACACTTTTACTCTCTTTTTCTAAAAGGGTGCTTTAAATGCAGAAACAAAACATTTGAAATGTATTTGTCAACCACATTTATGAACAGTATGGGCTTTTGAGACCTAAAATTAGTCATTTTGTATCAAGAAACGATGTTCTCACCCATTATAAACATTGATAACTGCTTGCCGTTGAGCAAAAAGAATTCTAAAAATTACAGAAGTATCTGACTAAAGATCTATAAGTTGAAAATGTGTTTCTAAGAGGTTTTTATTAGCATTACTGTAATGCTAGGCTTATCAATTCAGTGGGTATTACCCAGTCTCCAGCCCTAGTAAGTTTATTCATGTACTGAAGTCCTTGCTTAATTGTGAGATTAAATGTATTTTTTTTGGGAACATTTGTTATATTCTTTCTGAATCCCTTAAGACATATTAGACTGATTTCTAAGATGCTGACTTACTTCTGGAAAGAACTATAGGTATTTAAGAGAAATTACAAGTGCCAAAAAAATTGCACATTCTGGAGGATATAAAGATATCTCCTGATTGCCGGTAGATCCTTCCGAATGGTTAGATTACTCTCACAGAACTTGATTCTAGCCAGCTATTAAATGAAGTTCATAACACTCCACCTCCTGAGAATCTTTAGGAAATAACTTCGGAATACATTAAATAGAAATTTAAAAAATTAAGTAATTCTTTCATATTTTCCAAGTTTTCAATAATTAAAATCTTGCTGAAACACACAATGCCACAATATTTCCCTCTCTTTTAAACTAGAGTATCTGTAACTCTGTGCGTGTGTGCGCATGCATGCACACGCACGTGTTAATGACCTACATTCATCGTTAGGAGCAGGTGCTCTTTTGTGAAACTGCACATAAGCATTAAGCAAGGGTGGGTTCAGGTCTCAGGGTTAGGACCCCAAGAATAGCCCTAGAACTTACTTCTCTCACACGTGAAGCGCAGCATATCCAGAACCACGATGGCAATATAAAAAGCCTGCCTTCTCCAAAATGGATCGTTGAATCCAAGACTGAAACTAGCCTTGCCCTTCTGGGGTTCTCTTGCTCAAAACAAACGAGCAAACAAACAAACAAACTATTCTTTGCTCATTTTATAGAGTCTTCTTAGCTTCTCAGTAACCTTCCAAAGCTTGTTTGTGATCTCTTCAGTCAGCGTTCTTGGCAACTCACATCGCTCATCTATTTCCCTTGTGTGGAGGAGGAAGATTCCTCACTATTAGCCCACGAATGTATGTGAGAAGACGTGGGGAAAACCTCCCCTAAAGTGCCTCATTTTCTCTAAGTCCATGAGCATCATCGGAAAATGAACACATTCAGAGATTTAATAGCAGGCTCTATTTTTCTTGAAGCATTCTGCAGTGTTTGACTTTGAAAAGAATTCTAGACGCCTACAGAATGCATTCAGTGGACAGTAAGTTTAGATGTTTTGTGTAGTATTTGTAGAACTTATCAAATGTTTCTTGTATTTTCTTTCTAAATAATATCCCAGTTGATTCATGGGCAGGCAGGAAAATGAGCCAAGATAGTAATCCTGCCTCTTCAAGGGTAGAGCCATAATTGCCTGGCAGGAGCGTATCTGAAGTATCCTCAAGCAAGACTCAGACTTGAAATAATCTTTCCCTGAAGGTACTAAAAAACGATGGAACCTCTTGGGAGGCATTCTTCATCCATCTATGCATTAGCCTGTCCTCTGGAATCAACACCGTGACTCCCCTGAAAGCTCTGTACTAAAGATTTTTTTTCCCCCACAAGGTAAAGGTTTTATTTTCTAGGAGTCTATAAGACTAGCCCCTGTGGTTTTGGTCAACCTGTCCTCATTATGTTTAAAACCAGGCACAGACCACAGTGAATCTGGTAAATGTGACCAAGGCACACTAGTATGTGTTACACCCTCGGAGTATTTACAAATGAGTTATATGAAAGGAATAGACAGCTGACAATTCTTATATAGCTGCATTATATGGTGGCTATTTATAAAAGTTAAAATCAAAGTACCTAGCAGAAAATACCCAATGCCTTAGCCAACTAAGAATCTGTTGTTTTTCTAAGTTGCTCTTTAAAATATTTCTTTTCACATTACTTTGAATTGCAAGTCATGGGGGGGGGGAGAGAAGAGAAAGGAATTTTGTTTTCACTGAGAAATACTCAAATAAAAGAGGTACCTCCATTCAGCCAAGCATAGCAGCTTATACATCAATAGAATATACAACATAAAATCAGAAGGCTTATGAAGAGCATCTCTTTCTAACCAAGTTATACAACAGAGAAAAACGAATGACATACTTGTCCAGGCTAGGCTTCCCAGGCTTGCTCATTTCAAGTACCCTTGGGTTCCATTTCTTACTCCTATTTCCTTTTGCCTTTCCCAGTCCGTACTTCAGGTTACAGTCTACAACATGCTCACTCCCAATCCAACTGCACGTTTCCATTATTCTGTAGCCAGACTCTACCAGATGACAATGACGATGGTTCATTCATTATTTCACTCATCAAACATACTGGGGACATACTATATGCCAGGAAATGTGTAAGTCCCAGTGATAGAACAAGGTCTCTGGCCTCATGGTCATTAGCCACTATTGAATGACATGTCTGAAGGCTTTCAATAAACTTGATATGCAGTGACACCCTTGTGTGATCCCTGGGGTGATCTGATTTATCCTTGTCTGAAATATGACTCTCCCTACCCTAGACAGCAGTGTTATCCTACGGATGATGTCTGATAGTTGTTTTTGGACCAATCATGTATTGTGGGACTGCAGAGATCTATAATAATTCTTTGGTAAGCCCTTCAGCTGGCCTCCTCGAGTTGATCCTTTCTTTCTCACAGGCTCCCAGTGTTTACATCTTATAGCTACCATCACCCCTCACACCCAAACAGCCTCTTCCTTTTCCTACTCCTCTGCTGTTTGTCATCTATTCTCTGCTCCTACTAGCTTCTTTCTTTTGCTTTGGTCATGTCTTCATGGTTTTGTGTTCATGCTTTCGGTCTGGTCAGTCCATGGTACTATATAATCTCTAGCTTTCTAAGTCTTCTTGGTTCCCATTGTTCCTTTCGTCTGCTCAAACTCTGGACAAAGAATCCTTTCAAACACACATTTATCTGTCCCCAGCACTTCCTCTATCTCTCTTCAAACCTGGTTTGGAGCCATTCCAGATGCTTGAAGTTGTTTGTAATCGGACATCTGAGTTCTGCATAATGGATGAACTACTGCAGTTCACTTTGCCAGAAACAGTGAGCGCTTTTCCGGAGACACCAGGTACACTCACATCATTTGACAAAATGTAGAGGCAGAATTAGAAGGTAAGAGCTAATGAATAGCACCCTGGCAACAGGCCAAAGGGCTCTAAGCTTTGCCATATATTTCTCTGCAACCTTGAACATACTGTGCTGACTCACTGGTTCTCATTTTCAGAAAAAAAAAATGGGCATGTTAGATCAGAAAAAGACCTACACTAAGGTTCCATGGGGGAAAGGCACCTCATACGTAACCTACTACACTCCAGTTTATTTGGAAATGGTGGTAGAACAAAATGAAATGGTTAGGTAAACTTAACGCTTTGATTAACCAAGAACTGCCATATGCACGATAATGGATTTCTAATTTTCAAAGAATGAGGATGAATGCACTTAATAAAAAGATGTTGCCAAAGTATTTGCCTCAGAGGTCATAAGAACATTACAACAACAACAACAACAACAACCTATTTAATTTTTTTTTTTTTTTAGGATTCTAGAACAATGGAAGTCTATATAAATCCATTTGAATTTGAAAGTTAAACTGATAAACAATAAAGTTACATAATATCTACTTCACCTGCTCTGGGTCTAATATATTGCTTGAGATTCTGGATTTTTTACCTGGCTTTTGATTTATTTTCTCAGTTGTTCTCTATAATGTCTCTTCCTTTTCTAGAACTAAAATTATTCGAAGCCTCTTGCAGTGATTATACTGAATTAGGCTTTCCCATAAAAGGGTCTAAGAACTAGTTTTTTGATGCCTCAACTACCTGAAAATTCAACACTTTACAGAAAGACAGTGCATGCATATGTTAAGATTGGGATATCTGAAGACAATAATGATAACTGGGTGACTTAGCACTGTGACAGCAGCACTGGGCTACTTAACACTGGCACCCCTGACCCTTCTGGATAGCCTGGCTTATGGTCATCATATCATGGACACTGATCACCACGAATGGGAGATGACATCTCATGCATGTTCGAATACTAGAATCAACAGTTTCTACTGTGGGAATGCCTTTCTATTATCTCATTAAAAGATGACCCATTTTCACTCCTCTTCAACTTTTGGAACTTTAAAGTGTGGTGTCAACTTATTTCCCTCATGACTCTCTCTGAATTTATACCGGAGTCTTGCCTTTTGAAATTTCAGAGCTGGTCTGAGAAAAGTGGGACACATTTCCCTTGACACATTTCACTTGTATGAGAAAGAGGAACTCATCTGCAACAAACTGTCAAACAGAATATTGGCAGAAATCAGTAAGTCCTCTGCAAAGTGAGTCTCACCAGCTCCCTTCCACCTCCACTTCATATAATATCCCAAATGCCAGGATTCCTGATGAATCTTCCTTCTGGGCATGTACTGCTAAGACTTTATTGTTTGACATTTTCTGAGGCATAGTTTCTCATCCTGGTGCTCACAGTCACAAGACATTCTTTTCCTTGGTTACCAGCATCATGCTTTGGATGAGAAGAGTCTCACTATTCCTCAAGGGACCTATCACAACACTCTTGTCACCAAATTAGTGGGGAAGGAAGCATGGCTACCATCTTAAAACCTGGTAGGTGATTATTTATCCAGTTCTCATCTCTTTAAGCACTATTATTCTGTTTCATATCTGACCTAGACTATTCTACATAACGTTTTTTGTTGTTGTTTTATCTGAGTTCTTAACAATGCTCTTAGGTGATGCTCAGTGCTCTCAAGATGCCTTCACCATCTTGGTTCCTAGACTTCTGTTATACAGGGGAAGAGCTGATGTTGAGAAATGAGGGGAATCCGACCACTGGAAGATTAGCATTTAAAACTCCCCACTAATGGCAGAAGAGAAAGGGTCCAGAAAGTAAAAAGCAGAGCAGAAAAAGACAGGAATCAGCCTGGGTTGAATTTAGGAATTTATGAAAAGTTTCATTTTTGATTAAGGTAAAATCTTAAGTATTTACAAGAAGTGAGCAAGTTCACTGACCATGTAAAACGGATTTCAAAAATAAGCTTCGTGTAACTTCATCTCAGTGACTCAGAATGTTTTGTCTCATGTTATTATCTACCTTCTGGATTACTCTCTCTCTGGGTTTCCACTAATGTACATCATAGAATTCATCACACCTGGAAATAATGTTTAGCCATACACACACACACACACATATCACACATATACAATATTATGTGACTTTAAGCAAGCCACATATCTTTCAGGGTCTTAGTCTTTATTTGAGACAACTCTAAAGTCCCTCAAAATTCTATTGGAGTACTATGATATGGTTCACAAAATAAAATTCCTACAGGGGCCAGAGAGGTAATATAAATGAATGAAGCAGGCTGGAGATAGACCTGTAGATGCTATGTTGCTAGTTTTGTGACCAACCAACACAAGCAATGCTTGCCTTGCTATTTTGTATCTCTGTGTGTGCCAAACAAAACTGAAGGAGGCTGAGTTTAATTTTGGAGACATCAATTTGACTCCTTCTGAGAATCTACAATAATTTAGCAGACGCTACAAAAGGACTCGTAGAAGACACTACACAAACTGTTTAACAACTGAGTGGAAAGGACCTATTGAAAATAGAAGTGCTCGCCTGAGACAGCCTTGTCTGAAAATGCAAGGGTGAAATTTCACAGTCAACATGTGGATCATGAGCCCTGAATTTGTTCTTCACTGGTCCCTGAGTGTTAGTAAACTACAGAACTGCGGGGAAAAGCTGCAGCTGTCCATGGTGCTTAAGAATTCTCCAAAAAGCTAGAGCCTCTTCTCAAGAGTCTGAGGTATGGGAATTCTTTATACTGAACATACTGTATATTAAAATGAACAGGGGCGCCTGGGTGGTGCAGTCGTTAAGCGTCTGCCTTTGGCTCAGGGCGTGATCCCAGAGTTCTGGGATCGAGCCCCACATCAGGCTTCTCATCTGGGAGCCTGCTTCTTCCTCTCCCACTCCCCCTGCTTGTCTTCCCTCTCTCGCTGGCTCTCTCTCTCTCTGTCAAATAAATAAATAAAATCTTAAACACACACACACCAAAAAACCCCAACAAAACACCAAACCGCCTCAGTGTGGGCAAGAGGATCTGATGTATTCTTGACTCAACTCAATAGCAAACACTTAAGTGGAAACTCATGTCCTCAATTTCCTTTCCATAGTTCTGAAACAATTTGTGTATACAGGGGAGTTGGTGCATGTGTGCACACATGCATGCATGTGTGTGTGTTCTACTTATCTCCGTGATGCTAAAATTATCTTGACTTGATTCTCTAAGCTTCCAAAGATAATGCTTGATACAAGTGATTATTTATACAAAGTCCCAGTAATTCTAGCCTGGAGTGTGTAGTTCTGATATAGAAATGTCAACTCCTGACCCTTCTTCTTACAAGTTTCACTTCTTGGTAACTATTCCCTTTTATAAATTTAAGAAAAATCACTGTTGTCCCAAAGTGATGGGAATGAAAAAAATTTCACAATACACACACACACACACACACACACACACACACACACACGTTGAAAAACAGCATCTAATCCAGAAATTTTCCACTCTGAAAACCTCACTTTTAAAATACAACTCACTTGGTCTGTTTTGAAATAAAAACATCAATTCTGTATGTTCATGAAGACCCAGAGCAAGATGATCTTTGCTGGATTTCAGCTATAGTCATCCTTTTCCATTATAAACATTCTTAAATGTTGATCCTATGTTGATACAGGATAGAGGAGTTCTTGTGCAAATCTGGATTATTGCTTTATTTTGGAGTTAGTGATTTGCCTTGGAGTGACAATGACAAAAGAAGAAAAACAATAGAGGGAGAAAAGGGAACAAAATATGTATTCCAATAAAATAACCGAACATGAAAGTGTTCTCCCTTCCTTTGTAATGAAAGTTAAAAAACCTTTAATCATGAGATGATGATAAATCTGATGGAATCAGGGAAGTTAATAAAGAAATTAAATAATAAATGGAAGGGAATCTTAAAAACCATTAAAATAGAAGGCTCTTTAAAATATCATTTAGTCCCCATCATTTCAGACACTTATGTCTTTCTCATTCTTATGACTTCCTAATGAAACAATTCCATAGTCCTTATAAATAAATCATTCTAACACATAACAGCCTTCATTTGGGGAATATTTTCATCCAATCTAACCTTAATCTTTGCCATCTAAAGCTTATTTCCTTTTAAAAAAAGCCTATCTGTATATTCATGGAGAAAACATTGGTCATTATTCTTTATATAACTGAAAGCAGTCAACAAATTAGTGTGGCTTATTGTTTTTACAGATAATAGACCTCATTTCTTCAACTTCATTTTGTGTACCTTTTCTCTCCATTTTCTAGTATAAAGTTATTTTCTATGAGGCTTCTTCAAATTTCTCCTATCCTATTGGTTATACAATCCCTCCTGAGAGGAGAAAGCATTCCAGAAACTACCTATTAACTGCAGTTATATTTTTTGTATATGCTATCTTCGTGGTCTTGCTTAATTTTAAATGGAAGTTATAGAAAACAGTATTTAAGTAGTTTCATGCATAGTAAGAGGTGGGTGCAAATAGATTTACTGAGGTGAAAAAAAACTGGAATCCTGGAGCAGATGAATTCTGATACCATCGTCAAGAATGTTGCCTCAGAAAGTTTATGAGATTAGAAATTCTATTGAAGCAATAAAATAATATGAAGTTACTTGGGCTGAGCTGAGAATGTTGGGTTGGGTACATATTTTGATTATCACTTTAAAATAAAAAATAAAAAATAACATTATGACTTGTTACAGAGTAAGATGAATAAAATTTCCACTTCCCTCGGCACTATTACATCTTCAACAGGGAAGCTGAGAATAGTTGATTAATATTTGTAGTTCTTATGAACAGCAAAAAAAAAAAGCATGATAAATCAAAATAGTCTTTAAAGGAATAATGGGATATTTCATCAGAAAGAACCAGTTAATAATATCAGATGCCCATTAGGTACAGGGATCTGAATTACGCTCTCTCAGCAGTTACAAAGGAATAAGATATTCAATTCCTATCTTCAAAGTACTAACTTTCAACCTGAAGGGCTGAGGCAACAAAAACCCAAGTGGCAGAATCATACAAAAATGATAAAGAAGACTTCCAAACAACCTTAACACATATCTATTATTGATTCGAGGTAGGAAGGGCAGAGGGAAGGAGAAATGTCAAAGAAAGACTTTCTAGAGTATTTGAAGGTGCTAGAATGAGGTGAAGCCAGTATGGAAAGATAGGTTTTGAGTGACATTGTTAAAGGCTATTTTCTTGTCCTAATAGAATCTGGAAGGTCACCTCTGAAAGTAATGAAATCCTCTCTGCACTGCAATAAGATTGTTCAATTTTTAATTCAAGGAAAATCCCAAAGCAAACGGCACATAAAATACTGGGGCTTGGGGGTGGTGGTGATAAAATTATCATCAAAATGTAAAAACCTGTCAATCTAAGCAGTGCACAGGATCCATTTTAAAATAAATTACGATATTGTTTTAAAATGACAGATTCCACTCTCATCACGCACATTCCTGCAGTCTAGTTCACAATAAATCTCCAAGTAGCTTATGGCAATTATTTTAGGTGCTGCTTTATCCAGCAGTCATGTCGTTTGTTCTCTTTTTCTATTTCTGTTGCATAGATGTGAAAGAAGTTTAATTTATTTCATATTTTTGCTGACGGCAAAGAAAAATAAGATGCAGCAAAAAAGAAGGAGCCCACAGAACATCTGGCAGTCCTCCCCCATTAACAATGGCATTTAATACAGGTGTTTCCATTCCAAACACTCTATCACCTTCCATTTAATTTGTAGCCAGAATTTCCTCCCCTTAGACTCTATCTAAAGCCATAAATGGAATCTTTCATCTTATTAGAGTGATTTCAGCATAGACTCTCTGAAACAAGCAATTTTTGCCATATAACTTCAGGACCGATTATAGCACTAGAAGGGATCCTAAAAAATATTAGGGCTATTACCTTGCCTTCTAGCATAGCTGAATCAGATAGAGACAGATCATTTACTGTCCTATTCATAGAATTCTCCTTGAAAGATAATTTCAAGAGAATTTCTGTTAATGATTAATAACAGAAGTCCAGGGCCAGAGTCAAAGTGAGAAACATCATTGAAGCAAAATCCACAATTGGGAAAGTCTTCTATATATCGTACGTCAGGACAGCTATTATCACAAAGAGCTTATTTCAAACACTTTTTGAGAACTCAGATACTGGTTCCTGTACAAGGCATATCTCTTATACTATGAACATTTGGCCCATTGAGTATTTGCAATTCATAAATGTACAGTGGTTGAATGCGTTAAGCTATTCCAATGTCTTTAATGATGTGATTTGTGGTACATGGATAGTAACATTTCTATCCAAACACATCTTCTGCCATAATCCTACAATTTCATTTGTGATGCAGTGATATTGATAGTGACACAATTATTATAGCTGGAAGAGAATAATAATTCATTTGAAGAAGAATTGAAGAGCAAGTCATCTTAAAAGACTCCTGTTTCGGATAACTCAGAGCTACGAAGTTTGGTGAACACAGACTCATGATTAATCTTACACACTTGGTTAAGTGCATGGCTGATGATTGCTCAATCAGACTTAATGAGGCATGCTACCAGGAAAAGAATGACATTTCAATACACCAGAATGCAATAACATCTGCTTTTCAAACATGACACCATTTCAGCAAGTCATTTCCTTTGAGAAAGGTGATGCCTTCAACGTTAAAGCTACATTGAAGAGTCAACAAATATTTGAAAGTCAACCATGCACAATTTTGATCTGGACAAGATGAACTGGATACAGGATAAAATGTCTAAATGACATGACATGCATTTTGCCTTTTCTTGGTAGGGGTAGTTGGGAGGAGGTCCTGACAAAAGGTAACATTATTGATACAAGGCCAGTTATATTACTTTCTTTTCAGTAAAATAATGCCAAGTGGCTTTTTTTTGGGTGGCATTTAGAAATGGAGAATAGCAAGTTTATACATAATCCTATTACCCCCAGATGCTCCAATTCCAAAAAAGTCACATTATTAAGTTCAGAAATAATTCAATCTTAGTATTAAAGAGAAAATAAAAATTACTTAAATTCTCTCAACTTTTAAATCATGCACAAATTATAATTTTGGCACATTTAGAAATTTAAACAGCTTTGAAACCAATAGGGCATATTTCAAATATAAACACCAGTTGGAAAAGATGCCATTAAAGGTAAATCAATAACCAAGCTATGATTTAACCAAAATCCTATACAAATTTCAAAAGCCAGTCAAATCTCACCTCTTCCTGTAGCCTCCTCAACTTTTCCTACTGGAAAGCACCTCCCACCCCCTTCACAAGTCTCAAAGGTGTGGTCTGCACTATTCAGAACCTCTGTCTTTTTTTTTTTTTTTAAGATTTTATTTATTTATTAGAGAGAGAGACAGCCAGCGAGAGAGGAAACACAAGCAGGGGGAGTGGGAGAGGAACAAGCAGGCTCCTAGCGGAGGAGCCTGATGTGGGGCTCGATCCCATAACGCTGGGATCACGCCCTGAGCCGAAGGCAGACGCTTAACCGCTGTGCCACCCAGGCGGCCCCAGAACCTCTGTCTTATACTGTAATTATTTTTTATCCGCTATAGTAAATACCAGTGGGTGAGTATGCACCCCAACGGCATTTTTGCAATGTCTAGAGACATATTTGTCCTAACAGGTGTGTGTGGGGGTCACTATTGGCATTTAGTGAGCAGGAGCCGGGGATGCTGTTAAACCTCCTTCTGTGCCTAGCACAGTACCCTACAGCAAAGAAATATCCAGCCCAAAATGTCAATAGTGCCAGGGTTGAGAAGCCCTGGAGTACACCCTGCACACTGTACATCTGATAAGTGGTTAATTTCATACTGCATGTTGTTAATTACGTACAACTCAGTCAGTTGTTTCTTCAGTAGCTAAGGAGCTCATGCCAATCCAGACATGCCTCCTTCAGAATAAGCAAGGAGTTTAGGTAAGAGAATTTGGCTCACCGTTTTATTTTTACTCTATTTTGGCTTAGGATGAAATATGTACAAACTCTGTCGAATGTTTTGATAAAAGCTCTCAGATATGGAGGCAAACAGTCTACACAACAAACTTTCTTCCTAGGGCTTCATTTATACATATGACAGTATTGTATTTTATTTTTTTTTACAGCCTTTTGTATTATGGGCACATTAATTTTTGTCATTTTAAGGGAAATATACCCAAGAAAATGAGCTGGTGTATGAATGAAGATTATAGCATTAAAAATACACATGAAGGGGGGGCACCTGGGTAGCGCAGTTGTTAAGCGTCTGCCTTCGGCTCAGGGAGTGATCCCGGCGTTTCGGGATCGAGTCCCACATCAGGCTCCTCCGCTGGGAGCCTGCTTCTTCCTCTCCCACTCCCCTGCTGTGTTCCCTCTCTCACTGGCTGTCTCTCTGTCACATAAATAATAAATAAAATCTTTAAAAAAAAACACACACATGAAGGCCCCTGTTACTGTGGTATTTCAGGGGTGAGAGTTTGGGAAAACAGCTTATATGCACTCCTTCTCCATGGTCCAAAAGACACAGAACTGAATGCGTGTGGGTCCACAGTTCAGCATTAAATGCGGCATATCATTAAGAGTTTCCCCCCTACTCCCAAGATACCCAACAGTTGTTCACAGCCCCCTCTGGGGTAGAGTTATGTCAGATTTGAAAGAAAAGTCCAATTCTTGCTATGCACTGGCCCTTTATATGTAGACTTACATGGTATTGGGAAGAAACTTATGCCTCATAACTGTATGGGCTTCTGCTCAGCAAGGCATATTTACAAACACTGTGATCTCTTGATTCTTGAAGCAAACTCATCTCTAGGGAGGCCATATCCTCGCCAAGGAAAGAAAGCAGAGTCAAGGCCTATGTGCCCTGATTAAGTTTTCTGCCTCCAGCTTTACAGGACTTCAAAAACCAATCTCCCAGGAGTCACCTGTTGGCAAGACCTTCTATTATGCAGACAACCATTTCACATTAAACATGGTGTAGGATTACACTTCCCCTCAACAGTCAGTCTCCTTGCTGCAGGAACAATATTCTAATTGCCTGCAAGAAAATAAAACTTCAAGAGTATCTTATATCCAACCCAAAAGGTAAAAGGAGAGGGCAAAATCTCGTTCCATAAACAAGAGTACAATCTTCCTATTCTCACTTCCATTGTGTTTGCTTATTGGTCTTGTTTTGTTTGAATATGAAAGCAACTAAATGGCAGTGTGGTTATTGCTTCCAAACAGCAATCAGAAGGCAGACCCCTCCCCCCCAAAACAGGAAGGGGGATGGAAGAGAAGGCTGTGATCGGTGCTCAGAAACCTGAGCCACCTTCTCCAAACTGAACAGAGTGCCAAATGTGATTTTGCTCTCTTCATAACGTTTACCCAACTCCTGTTGGCTAATAAAACCAGTTAGCATTAAATATCCTCTAGTTGTCATGCAGATGACTCACTTAAAATCACTGGACAGCATTATTCACATATGGTGAACTTAGTGAAGTTCATCTGCAATTTACCAACGTTCTATAGAATACTTTCTACCTTGTAGAATTGATCTGCTTACCCCCAGGCGAAGGCAACCGGATCTATAGAGCCTTTCTTTTCCTTTAAATCAAGGGAATTTTCAATAAACTTTAAAATTAAAATGAGTGCTCTGGGTCCATTTGGACTTGTTCCTTCACATCAGAAAGATTGTATTGTACCTACTGTTCGGCAGGCCAGGGCGGTCATCATCCTGCTGGATGCCTCCGTGAAGTCAATGCCAGATTTATTATTTGTACCCACTTCATTCAGGCACGGAAATAATTTGGCGTGAAATTTTTTCACCACTAAAGAAGCAAACATTATGTCACCTTCTTTGTAAGGAAAGTAAAAACAGCAACTCTGTATCTGTAGGCTTTACCATACCTGGGTTCTTATCAAGGAAATCTGCTGAGATTTTAATGCTAAACCATCCTAACTTGAGTTGGCATTAATACTAGACCTTTTCCTGTGGATAGACTCAAAGAAGAGGGGGATCTTTATACAGTGACATTTTTGTTACCTCATGAAACAAAAAAGAATGTTTCAGATATAATCCAGATTATGAAAAGTGGCCTTAAATAACTTGTATCCCATGCTTAGCCCATAATCACATCTCCTTTTTGCATTAAGAATTTGACAATATAATTCCCTCCCTTCTTCCCTAATTATTTTTTGTCCATAGCACCTTGCATCCTATCCCCCACTACATCATTTACTTATTTATTCGGTATTATCTGTTCTCCCCCGTCCCCCTTCAAGAAGGTCAGGTCCAAGAGGGCAGGGATTTGGGCCAACGTCATTCCCCCCAGTTGCCTAAGCACTTAGAACAGTGGCTAGCATATGGGGGAACACTTGTAACTATTTGTTGGAGGAATGATTACTACATCTTTCATTGTCTAACTATTTTTAAGGTCTTCAAATAATTTCACTGTAGACCCTTTTCTAGAAGAAATATTTTTTTAAAAATTCATTTATCCTAAGTATTGAAAAAGATGACTATCCAAAAAACTAGCCTCTAAGAGTTTACCCTATCTCTCTCTAAGCAAAGATCAGATCAGTTTTATATTTATTTGAAAACAGGGTCACTACTGAAACCAGAAATCATAAACGAAATTATTCTCAATTCTTTCTCAGTAGGTTTATAAAGGGGTTGCTTCCATTCTTTACGGCACACCTCTAGAAATTCGTTAAAGGAAAAGAAAGGTTAATCTTAGGGGCCTAAACAGCCCTGGGAGGCCAACCTCATGAACCCTTCTCAAGTGGTTCTCAAATGGTTCAATTGCTGGTCAGGTGAGGAAGTGGGGAGTTGGAGGGGGGTTAGGTGGCCTGGGTTTGGAAGCTGTGCCCTTCTAAGTGCATCAGTCCCAGCTCAGGTCCAAAGAATACAGTCCCACTTGCTCTTTGGGTATTTAAGGTTTTCTGAAAGGCAGATGGTCTCACTTGAGTTGCTTGGTATGACTGGCATTTTTAATGAATTAGTGACAAAAAACACTGACGCACTCCCAGCTGGATAATTTTAAAAATACCCAACTGAAAAGAATGATATCTCATAAATTCAGGCAAATGGGCATTAAGAAGGCTAAGTCGGCTGTCCTTTTAATATACTGAGTATTAGCATTTTCCAGAGCGTCAGGTTGGTAATGCGGTTTCAGCTTGAAAGACTACACCTTTTATTCATTCTGCTTTGTTGTAATGAAAAAAGTCTTAAGTTGTCACATGTAATGATTATAGAAGGTTCTCAACTCTGGCGGGGAGAAAGGCTCAGAAAAGGCAGGCATAAAATTCAAAGGCTACATCATTCTTATGTCAAACAAAACAAAATAAAAACAGCTGTAACCCACATTTTACTTTTTAAAAAAGTTTAACTGAACAGACCTTTGATGTAGGTAACTCTGCATATTGGAAGGCTCCTAAGTTTTTGTACAGTCAGAGGCCCAAACAACTCTAGGCCAGCTGTTTTTACTCCCTGACAAAATAAAGCATGGCTTAGTCCATCTGGGCCGATATAACAAAATGCCATATCCTGGGTGGCTTGTAATATGGAATTTATTTCTCACAGTTCTGGAAGCTGGAAGTCTGAGGTCAGAGTGCCAGCATGACAGGTGAGGGCTCCCCTCCAGGCCACAGATTTCTCCTTGTGTTCCCACCTGGTGGAAGGGGCTGGGGAACTGTGTGTGGGGTCTATTTCATAAGAGTACTAATCCCATTCATGAGGGTTCCTCCCTCATGGTTTAAACACACCCAAAGGCCCCACTTCCTAATGCCATCGCCTTGGACATCAGGATTTCCACATATGAATTTGGGGGAAATGTAAACGTTCAAATCATCGTAAAGGGCATATTCAGTAGCAACAATTTGTTTTTCTTTGTTTGAGTTGAGGTTTGAATGAAAAAGCAAAGCGGTATACCAAAAGGAGTGAATGTTGCTGTACGTAAATTAAAAACATAAATCAGGGGCGCCTGGGTGGCTCAGTCGTTAAGCGTCTGCCTTCGGCTCAGGGCGTGATCCTGGCGTTGTGGGATCGAGCCCCACATCAGGCTCCTCCACTGGGAGCCTGCTTCTTCCTCTCCCACTCCCCCTGCTTGTGTTCCCTCTCTCGCTGGCTGTCTCTCTCTCTGTCAAATAAATAAATAAAATCTTAAAAAAAACAAAAACAAAAACAAAAACACCCAAAAAACAAAACAAAAAAACCCCCATAAATCAAAAGCATTGCCTACCAAAAATAGAATGGTGAAGCCCACGAATCTGGGAAAGGTCCTATTTGGTTTATTCACCTTTGGAACAAGAGTAGTGCCCATCACCTTGCCTTCCACATAGGAAACACTCAATAAATATTTGTGGAATGGACTGGAAGAATGAAAAGGAAAAAGGAACCATCATTTCAATGAATGAATATCAGTTTGCCTCACTGGAGTCCACAGGTAAATTCAGGGGACTGTTACTTTTGCTAGCACATTCCAGAGCAGCAGGCCTATCTCCCTTAGTTCCTTTAAGCCTCTGCTCAAATGTAGGTAGAAGGAGGCAATGCAGTGAGAACAATGGCACTATTTCATCCCACTCAAGGTGGAATGCGTCTTTGGAAATGTTAAAAGTGAAGTTTTATCTTGAATTTAATTTGGCAATATCTGTCAACGTCTTAATTATGCATGCTTTTGACTCAGGGACTGCGTTTATCCTACAGAGAAATTACATGATTTATCTGCCCATGTGCAGGAAAAGAGAAGTGCAAAGATGCTCAATGCTATGTGTTTGTGATTGTGGGAAACAACCTAAGTGTCCACCAATAGGGAAATAGTGAAGTGAATGACGGCCCAATCTTACTATGGGATGCTAGGCCGCTATTCCACAGAATGAGGCAAATCTGTGTGTATATGAGAATATATCTAATTTATATTTTACATGAAAAAAGCAATGGCATAATGTGATGTCTAAGAGTCAGTTTTGTTTAAAAAATATATGTATATTTACATAAGGTTTTATATATTTTCTATTGTTTGAATTGCTTAAAATATACATGTATTACTTTTGCATTAAAATGTCTAAACATCTAAAATATTTAATACATATCTTCTCTAAATATATATGACTGCATTCAAGTTCAGATTTAATAGTGTTTTCAACTGTTAGTCTTTCTTTCTACACTTAAATCCTATAGCTCTCAGGTTATTTTTTACCTTTGGTAATAAAAGTTTCTGACAAAAAAAAAAAAAAAAGAAAAAAGGTACTCATCTTGTAAGCACTTGACCATACTTAAAACTGCATACTTTTCATTCCATTTTGCTTTATAATCTATTTGTTCAAGCTCAGTGACACTGATTTGTCTTGGGGTATATCTTTTAAAACAAGCCAGCACAAAACAAACCAGCTTGTGCATAAGAAGCCTGATAAATCAGGTTTAGCTATTCTTGTCATTTACATATTGTCTCAATATTGAGCCACTGAATAAAGTTGAGGAAATGGTCTAGGGGCGCCTGGGTGGCTCAGTCGGTTAAGTGTCTGCCTTCAGCTCAGGTCATGATCCCAGGGTCCTTGAATTGAGTCTGCATCAGACTCCTTGCTCAGGGGGAAGCCCGCCTCTCCCTCTGCCTGCCGCTCCCCCTGCTTGTGCGCACTCTCTCTCTCTCTGTCAAATAAATAAGTAAAATCTAAAAAAAAAAAAAAAAAAAAAAAAAGGAAGTGGTCTAGCTGGGGGGAAAGGTATGGTTTTTAGAATCAAGTCCTGGTTTGGGCCCTGTCTCTGCCATGACGATAACTTACTGTAAAATGTGTTTCTTGTGAGGATTATATACATAGTGCTATGGACAGAATATTTGTGTCCCCTCACCCCCAATTCGTTTGTTGAAGACCTAACCCCCAATGTGTCTGGATTTGAAGACAGGGCCTATGAGGAAGCAATTAAGGTTAAACAAAGTCGTGAAAGTAGGGGCCTCATCTGATAGAATTAGATGCCTTTATAAAAAGAGATACCAGGGAGCTCAACAGGCCCAACTGCTTACAAGGGAAGAAAACAGTGACCCTAAAACCACATAAGGATAGAACATTTCAGAAATCTTCAGATGTGACTGGTGCATAAAAAATAAAAATAAAAAAGGCTAACATGGGTCCAAGCTAACCCTGAGCATCTAAGCTGCTCTCTGGATGGTAACGTGGTCCTTCCAGGCCTGATGGCCCTTGGTTCTTAAGTCTCAGCAATGAGGAAAACAGGGTACTATATACCTCCAGGGGTTCTGGAGTTAGAATTTTCTTGGATCAGTTCTCAGTTACCTTTCCGTGTGAATACCCTTTTGCATTATGTGTCAGCATAGCTGGCCTAAGGGTATCAGGATCAAAGCTCTCAATTTCTTGCAGCCCAAGAACACTTCGCCAAGGGAAAAATCTCAGTTTCTTTCTGTTACAATGTTCTCTTTAGCTAGGCCTTGTTTCCCAGGATGATCTATGAAGGGATTTTGTAGAGAATGCTACTTACCACACAGAGCATGGAGTCTAGCACAGTACTCAGCACCTAGTTGGTGTCCAGATCTGAACAGGTGTTCAGGAAATGTTGAATGAACGGAAAACATGAAAAGAGGGAATCTGCCCACTGTTTTCTTTCTGGAGTGATCCTAGTATCCCACCCAAGTTTTCCTGATATGAAATCTCTGACTTGTGGTTTACGGCAGTTCTACAATGCCCAATGGGCCTCTGCTTTCTTCAATGCTGAGAGTTAGTGGCTATGGTCTTTGCTGGGCACCTCTGACCTACACTGGTGAGTCAACGCACATTTACTGGACCAAGTCCTGGTGAAGAAGACAGACAACCCCTGCCTTTAAGAGGTTTACATTCTAATGAGAAAGACAGGAAACAAACAAACAAATAACTTCATTTCATGCGGTAAGTCTGTGATGAAACACAAAAGAAAACAAAGGAATGAAGAAGAAATGTGTGAGGCGAGGTTGCTTGAACCAGGATGATGCAGGCGAGGCTCTCTGAGGAAGTGATATTTGAGCAAAAATGGACAAAAATGGACAGAGCCGTTTGAGCCAGGCAAAGGCATCTTTAGAAATAAAATACTTGACAATAGTAACACAGAAAGTGGGAGGGGATTAAATGGAATTAACATACCCTAAGATTCTTAATACACATTGTCCAGAAAGTGGTAAAAATACTCATTTATATATCGGACCTCAGTAAGGTAAGCCTGTATGATGTATTTACAGTTTTAATAAAATAAAACAGAGGAAGTTAACAAAATGTAATAATTATAATCCAAAAAGTAGCAAAATAACAAGAGAAAAAGAGAACTGAGAATGTTGGTAAGACATAGAGAAAAAAATAAGATGATGGATTTAAGCCCAAATATATCCATAATTACATCAAGTATGAATGGACTAAACACTCTAATTAGGAGACAAAGATTGTAAACAAATGATTGCAAATAAAATCGCATCACATGCAGCTTACAAGAGACACACTTTGAACATATGGATATGGAAAGGTTGGAAGTAAAGAGTAAAAAATTCCAGACAAAGATTAACCAAAAGAAGGCTGATATGGCTATACTAAAATTAGACAAAACAGGCTTTAGAGCCAGAAGAGTTACTAGAAATCAAGAGGGCCATTTCACAAGAATAAAAGGGTTATCTCAGCATAAAGATATAACAATTTGCAATTTATGTGTTTAATGACATAGCTTCAAAATATACAAAGCAAAATTAATAGAAAAATAGACAAATCTACAAACATCATGAGAAATCTTAATGTACTTCTCCCTGAACTTGATAGAAAGAGCAGAAAAAAAAAATCAGTATTGACCTAACTGAACATTTGAAAATTGTGATAAACAAGGATGGGGGCTATCTTTTTCCTCTATACAGTACTGCACCCAAAGTCATAGCCAGACTCACCCAAGGTCATTTGTAAGGACAAGGGTAAGAAGACAAATGAAGGCCACATTCTATCCTTCAACCTTGAGAAGTATACGTTTATGAGGACAAAATAAAAAAGTATAAAATGAATATTTTTATATGACTTAAAATTGGCAAATATCAAAGATGATTAAATTTAATTATTATGGTACATATCTGGGTGTCTTGTCAATGGACCAGCCATGTTTGCATAAGTCATACAAGGAATGCATGAATAATCCATCAATTATTACGTATTTATTCCATAAGATGATTTTTATACCTTTATGTTTGCAAATTTCTCAAGTTGCTGTGGTTAAGATTTTCATAGAATAGGCAATATTGAAAATAAAATATGGATTAAAAATAAAATATGATTGCATTCAAAATATATAAATGTTAATGTATTTTTATAAGAAATAAAGAAAATGTAAAATACCAAAACTTTGTTTTCAAAAATGCCACTTTTCTCCTAAAATGCCCAAAATTATGTATTAAAACTAAAGGCAGGGTACAAACAAATTAATGAATCTCAAAATTTTTAAATCAAATTTAAAGAAACCTGGTATTTCATATTTAATTTTGGAAAATTTAATAAATTTGATTAAATACTGTTATAAACGTAAAACATTTTCAGTTTTAGCACCCCATGTTCTTCTATATGCCAATGAAAAGAATCAGTATGAAGCATCACATACATTAGATCTAGAGTTTAATACAAATTTCAGAGTAATATAAGTTGATTTCTTCCAGAAAATGTTCCTCAGCTGGGATGTGCAACTACTGCAAAAAATGTTGATTTATGCAAACCTGCCAATCCCCGGGAGTACAAATAAGAGCACAAAGAGAACACAGAAGCCAAAACTAGTGGGAAACAAGATTTCATATTCAAGGAATCTATGCATTCACGCTAGGTGGAGGACAGATGTGTCAGGTTAATTAATCTGCCTTTTACATTAAGTGCTTCTGCCACTCCAACCTCTCCTCACTGCAAAACAAAGCAGTGTTTGTCCCTACTATCAACACAAGACAACTCACAAATTGTCATGGAACCTGGACACAATCACCTTTTGTTTCAAAGACAATGCAAGAGATGTGGAGAACCATTTTGGGAGGGCTGGATGCTGTTAGGGTTAAAGTGGATATTTAGAGTAACATCCCACGTGAAAGAGGAGCCCATGCCTTTTTAAAATAAATGTATCATGTTCGATGTGTACTTGTGATATGCTGGTCTAAAAGTGGTAGTGGTCCTAACTAGTACAATAATCCAAAAAAAAAAAAAAAGGGATAAAGATTAAAAAGGAAGAAATAAAGCGTTGGCATTATGCAGACAACATGGCTGTACACACAGAAAAAAAATCAAGTTATTTTCAAATAAACTATTTGAATAACTAAATTTAGCAGACCAACTAGATTTCCATATACAAGCAAAACACAGAAAATAAAAGATTTAAAAATTATCCACTTAGCATAAACCTATGAAAATCACACATCTAGAATAAATCCAATGAAATATATGCAAAGCCTCTACAAAAAAACCCCTACATTATTTAGTGAAATTTTAAAAGTTTAAATCAATGTAAAGTTACAAAATGTTTATGGGTAAAAGATTCTCTACTGCAAATAAGTCATTTCTATTCAAGTTAAATTATAGATTGAATGCAATTCTAGTCAAAATTCCATCAGGTAGTTTAGAAATTGATAAGCCAATTTAAAATTTACATGGAAATAAAACAAAAGGCAGGAATAGCCAAGAAAGTTCTGAAGAAGAACAGACTCCAAGAATGTACACCATGAGCTGTCTCAATCCTTATTACAATCAAAATTACATGGTATCCACACAGGGATATACAAATAGAGAAATCATAAACAGACTCATACGTACACCATCCCTTGATTTATGGCAGGTAAAACTGCAGTGCAGTGAAGAAATAATAATCTTTTTAAGAAATGGTGCCAGGTCAATTGTACGTCCATATGCGGGAAAAGAAAAAAAAAAAAACAACAAACCTTGTTCCGTATCTTACATCATAAAGAAATTTCAAATGCAGGTGATTATAGACCTAAATGTGAAAAGTTAAAAAAAAAAACCTTCTAGAATATAACACAAGAAAATATCTCTATCACATTGGAATAGGTAAAAGCTTCCTAAACAGGACACGATAAGCACTAACTACAAAGAAAAAGTCTGGTAAATTGGACTACAACAAAATTAAGAACTTTTATTATCAAAGACACCATTAAGAGAATGAAAAGGCAAGCTACAGTGGGAGAAGATACGTGCAATGTTTATGTCCAACAAAGGACTCAGATACAGAATATAGGAAGAACTCCTACAAATCAGTAAGAAAAAAGACAACCCAATAAAAGCATGTAAAATACTTGAACAGACTCCTATAAAATATATCCAATTAGCCAAGCATTAGAAAATGTGCTCACCAAGGAAACACAACTTAAAATTATAATGAGATACCATGACACACCTATCAGAATGTTTAAAATGAAAAATACAGACAATGCCAAGTGTTGACAAGAATATGGAGCAACAGGAACTAGTGGGAGGTAAACTGGTGTAACCACTTTAAAAAGTGTTAGACAGTATTTATTGAAGCTGGACATGCGCATATTCTAAGATCCAACAATGCCTTTCTTGACCTATACCCAATGGAAATGCATACAAGAATGTTAGTAGCAACATTTTGTAACAGCCAAAAGCTGGAAACAATTGTATATCGATGGTAGAACGAATGAATAAATTGTGGTATCATCCTGCAGTGAATTACCTCAGGGCGATGAACATAAATGAACGATGGCTACATGCAGCATGTTTATGTCGCACTAACAATGTTGAGCGAAAGAAGCCAAACTCCAAAATGTACACACCCTGTCAGTCCATATATTCAAAATTCAAAACAGATGATAGTAGTCATTCTTTGGAGAAATAGTGGGGAGAGGACTTGGAAAAGAACTATACAGTGGCTCTGAGTGGTTTGGAACATTCTTTTTCCTGATCTAGGTGGGGTTTACCAGGTGCATGTCTGATTTGCAGAAATGCACAAAGCTGTAACTAAACATATTGAATTGTTTAGGGATAAAATTATATAGTTCAATGGGAAGCTGGAGGAATAGAAAGGGAGTGTGGGGGGTAAATAACACGTGAGTACCCAAATGCGTAGGATTGTGATTATTGCGTGCTGGGTACATTAGGGGTTCACTGCATTATTCTTTGTACTTCAGGAACATTGGAAATTTTCCACAATAAATAAAATTATTCACAGAGACCTACAACAGCCTCATGATGGTTTACTGTCCTCTATGACCGGATCACAGTTTTATTGGCTCTATTGGAAGGTTAATAAGCACTGTTAAAGCTGTCATTTGAGGACAATCATTAAGACGATGCTAGAGTTTGTATGACTTTCCTGGCATCCCGAGGGCTTAGCAAGCCCTTAGTAAGAGCTCATAGGTTTGGCCTCTTCTGCTGCCATCGCTAGCCTTCTTGTCTGAAAACTTTTGTGCCAGTGATGAAGTTATGGCCTCTTAGATCCAAACCCACCCTTCCATATTCTGGCTTTCTGAAACTGGGGATGCCGCTCTGAAAACTAGGTTTCTGATTTGCCAGCTGACCCTATGGTTGTCTGGAAAGTGGAGTTAGAGGGGGACCTTAAGTGTGTAGGAGGAAGAAGGGACTTCCTCCTTCCTTTTTACTTCCTGTGCACTTCTGGTCTGTTTCCTGATCCTTTGCGTTTCACCCGAGGGGTGGCACTACTTTCCCTTCGCAGCAGCTAAATCCAGCATGCTGTTTCTTGTAGAATCAGGCTCAAAGCCCTCTGCTCAAAGACAGGGGCATCAGTGAGCTGCCTCCTCCTTCAAGTGTCTAAGTTTTAAAAACTCTAGCCTCTTCCCTGCTTCTCTGCTCTAGCTGCTTCCTGCAATTCCACCTCCCGGGTACCTTAAAGTTTTCTTACACTTTAGGTCACTTTATACATAGGTAACCATTCTTTATGTTAAGCTCGTCCTGTTCAAGTAACAAGTGAGATTCCTGCCTCTTCACTGGATCCCACTGACACAACCTGCAAGAGTTATACTCCGTGCTTGACCTAAAAGTATTGATTTTTTCTCTTACTAAGCACACATTTGTGTAAAATATCAAACACCTCTTCTTCCCACTCCAGGTAAACAGACGATAACAATGGCAACTACTTGAATATTCAGCTATTTCCATTCTTTTTCTTTTTTTTAAAGGACTATTGGAAATTAAACAAGTTTTGGCATAACAAAACTGTGATTAGCACAGTGTCTACTGGAATAATTTTGGACAAAGTGTATCTGAGCTATCAGCCACACATCTCTCACAAGTTTGCATTATGTCTTTTAGAGGCTCCCATTATGAATGAAATTGATTCAGAGGAAAACCAGCCAAATTCCATCTCAGAAGGAGTTGCCACCAAAGTGTTGATGTCAAAAACATGTGAGAGCTACAAGGTAGGTGCTTATTTAAAAGCAGATGAGAGGAGGACGCCTGGTGGCTCAGTCGGTTAGGCATCTGCCTTTGGCTCAGGTCCCACATTGGGCTCCCTGCTCAGGGGGGAGCCTGCTTCTCCCTCTCCCTCTGCCTGCCACTCCCCCTGCTTGTGCTCTCTCCATCTTTCGCTGATAAATTAAATAAATAAAACCTTTAAAAAAATAAATAAAAGCGGATGATGGGAAAGTTGCATGTTATATGAATGGGTATCGGCAAAACCAGAAAACAACTTATTGAGAATGTAGTCAAAATATGCTGTGGGAAGATGGACAAGTATTATCTTAAGGAAAACAAGCCAGGAACACTAATGAATTCTCCTGGACTAGACTAGCTAGAAATAAAAGATAAGAAACTGGCAGTTCGTCTGTTTCCTATTAGCCTGTTCTTAGTTGCCCATCTTTTCAGAAGGCGTGAAAGCAGGAAATAAAGCCCTCAATAGTATAGAAGTTATAGAGCCTTCTTAAATCAATAGATTGATATTCCCCTAAGTTAGGAACTTTTCTGTTTTCCATTTTTGTTAGACCGCTGCATCGTCGTATCCAATCAATATTTGTGTGTAAAGCAATCTCCCCTGAACAAATTTCTGAGACATCTCCTAAACACAGCCATCTTTGGTGTTCTATTTAATAATCTTCAATATTTGTATATAGCGAGAACCATCCCCAAAGAGCATTTTCATTAGCATGACTGCATTGAATTCTTACATTTGTCTTACGGAATAGAGATGGTATTATCATTCTCCTCTCTGTGTTCCCTCCCGTATATCTAGTTGAACAATTTTTTTAGGTAGGGGGAGGTTGGAAACTTTCCTTAATTCAAATGTAGGACAAGTGGCTAAGGAGGGCCTAGATCCTGCTCTGTGATTTGTAGCCTGGTCCTCCTTTTCTAAAAGCACTCTGACCAGCATTAGAACATGTCTCCTTTCAATAATAAGGCAAACTAAGAACTGACCTGTGAAAGGAATCAAAGAACTTAACCTCTCACCCCCTTCAACACATGTACCTGTCCTCAGGAATGTCCCCTCACAGGACACTGAATCATTTGGTGTCTATGGACCACAAATGTACTAATGGTGAGAAAGCAGCCTTCCCTCTGGAATGGATGATAGCTTCATGGCACCATATTATGGCATTTGGAGGGAAACTACCGGGACCCTTTATCAACAGATGGCAATCCCAATGGGACATGGGAATTTCTAATTAAAACCAGAAAACTCTTTTGTGTTTCAATGAAAGACTTACACGATTTTTAAATGTCTTTGAATTTTTCATAAGTCTGAGAAAAACCTGTCGTTTTGAAAAGTAGGGAAATTCAATGCTTAACATCTCTTACAAAATAGCAGCATATAAAAATTGAAAAGTCAAAATCAGTATTGGCCTAAGAAGGTCGTTAGAGTTGAGCTGGATAATTATGTCGAGGTTATGTCATGGGGGTCAATCAGTTTTTCACTTCCGTTCATAAGAAGTTGATCATACACTGATTTGTAATTCTCCTTATAAATTATACAGAATTTTAATCAGCTGCTTTTTAGGGAAACAATATTCGAAATACAGGTGACACTGATTTCCTACATTTAAAAAAAAATGATCATTTACTGTACTGTAAGTACAACTTGGAAGAATGAAGTGTTTTCCTTCAGTGACATTTCTCGGACATTGCCATTGTCCCAGAGCAGAGGACAGGGCGGGTGTAGGTGGGGGCTGGGCAGAGGCCTGTAGCCCAAAGTGGTTGCTGTAAAGTATAATTTCTTGGAAATCTGTGTTACAGCCAACAAAGATAGAGAGATTTTGCATTCCACAATCTGTTCTTGTTTGCATAATATAAAAATGTTCTAAATTACTTACTAGGTAAATTATTTAAGTGCTGTCCTCTTCTAAAATATCTAGCAGTAAAATTATGCTCCGATTCTAGGGCTCTGTTTATCCTGAGGCATGCTACTGCCTTTCCGGATTCGAAAAGTGTGGAGATTTAGATTCAGTCCATGGTGTTCTAGAAACTCCCCAGGACACACAGGACAACGGCATGAATGGACTAATGTCTTGTTTTAGTGGGGTTGCAGGCGAGGAGGATACTTACATCTAAACTGTAGAGTTGTGCTAATCTGATTAATCAGTGGTTTAAAATGAAAAATGGCTTCACCCCACTCATTTTTGGATCCTCTGTCCTGCATCCTTCATCTTCACCACCATCCTGCACAGTGTTGCTGGAGGAGAAGAGCCACAGTCTCTTTCATTTCAAACGGGCTTGCAGAGCTGCTCTGTGATGTTTTAATACCTCGTGTCCACTCTCTGGCACATTCCGCAGACAAGCTCTTCTTTTCCCAAGGACAACGAGCCCATCCCTCAGATTCAGAAGAGGATCTTGTCTGTGTTACTGAGAAGGCCAAGACAATGGTCTTCAGTTCAAAATAACACTTCCTTGTTAAGAGAGTAGATGCTAAGAGTTCTCATCACAAGAACTGTTTTTCTTACCTTTTTATTTATAGAAAATGATGGATGTTAACTTGTTGTAATCAGTTCAGGATATATGTAAATCAAACCACCATGCTGTCCATGTAAACTCACACAGGGATGTATGTCAATTATTTCTCAATAAAACTGGAAAACAAATGCCACTTCCTTTACTTTCATCTTTTCTCTTTTCTTCCTTTCCACATCGGGGGGATAGATGTTCCCCTTCCTTCCGCAAAACCAACTCTCCCACTTGTGTCCTTGATACCATCTCTTCTTTCCTCTCACTGGTATTCCTGGTACAGCTAGGTTAGACTAGGGTTTCTTTTGTTGTCCTCCTGGAGGATGCCTCAAGCTTCCAGAAACTTCCTTGAGGCTAGTTCACCTGCCAGGTGATTCTGTCCTTGGAAAGGTATGGGCTGCTGCCCTCAATTTCCTCTTGTGCCACATTGCCTCTTAGCAAGGATACAGGCATGTTCAGGAACCTTCTCGATTAAGTCCTTCTAAGCACATGTGTGGTCAAGTCACCCATTGATACCTGGCTGAACAAGCAAGTTCTGGAGGTCAGATATCTAAAACAGGTTGGCAGGACTGCATTCCTTCCAGAGTCTCGAGGGGAGAACTCATTTCCTCACCTTTTCTGGCTTCTAAAGACTACCTATGTTCGTTGGCCCCTGGTTCTAGGCTCCTCCTACCTCTGCTTCCATCTTTGCAACTCCTCCTAATGTGCATTTTATGTTTTTTTTTTCTTTTTTAAATGCATGAGTGCACACATGGGCGAGTGCAATCCTCTTTTCAACTACACGATATCGTCAGGAGATAAGCAGCTCCCTTGTTTTCAGAGCCTATGGCAACCTTCTAGTAAGCTCATCAGTGAAACATTCAAATATTTTATTTAGTTTCTGTGCATCAAAGTCAGAAGTAACCCCGAAAGCAGAAGCAAAATCTAAATGGAATGCAATCAGCAGGGCTGATTTTTCTAGCAGCCATGACAGACAGGGGAAATTGCTAATACTGATATGAAAATATTCAATATCTCTATGCTATTAGAGGAGTGCCCGAGGCGACTCCAACTGCAGAGAGTGTGGGTAGGCTCGCTGTGACTAAGTATAATAGAATTCCATAATAATAAAAAAAAAAACTCCATTACCATAACAGTCTAGTGTCAATAAAATTGATACTGCTTCTGCAATCAGCCAAAAATGATGAAATACACCCAAGGGCATGCAATGGGAAGCTTTTAATTTTTGATTGACCCACAGAATTATTTTTCCCTGATTCTGGTATTATTCTCAAAGTAGTACTCCCTGCCTTTTTTCTTTAACTCGCATATTTAAAAAATGAAGGCCAAAAAGCCTACAGAGGATCCATGGGGAGGCTAAGCTAAGTGCTATTTCTGACAAGGAAGATTTATTTAGTGTCCTGGAAGATCTGTATTTTTAGTCACACTTGCTTATGTGGTTGGTGTATGTGACCACTGCAAGAACATTTCCAAAGGTGTTCTGAGGGCCTTTTGCGGATTCATAGAAAAGTTCCTAACTGCTGCATTTTCACTGCAGAATGGAAATCCACCAGTGAAATCAGCAGTGTTACTTCACAGCAATACTTATCGGGGGGGGGGGGGGGAAAGCCAGCTCACAAGAACCATCCCATTTGTCGAGTGTCTGTGTGTGCCCGTGCTGTCCTGGCCCTCTCCAGATCGCTGTGATAGAATCTCTTCCTAAAATTATGAAATATCTTAAACATTCAAAAAGGTACAGAGAAGATAATTACCACCTGTGAACCCACTGCCTGCCTTATTCAGATTTTTTTTTTTTAAAGATTTTATTTATTTATTCGACAGAGAGAGAGACAGCCAGCGAGAGAGGGAACACAAGCAGCGGGAGTGGGAGAGGAAGAAGCAGGCTCCCAGCGGAGGAGCCTGATGTGGGGCTCGATCCCAGAACTCCGGGATCACGCCCTGAGCCGAAGGCAGACGCCCAACCGCTGTGCCACCCAGGCGCCCCTGCCTTATTCAGATTTTAACGTATTGCCATATTGACACTTCCCGGAAAGAAGGTATGATGGATCGAGTTGTAGCTTCTCTGTACTCCCTTCCTGTCCCATTCCTCCTCTCCTTTTCCTCACCCCCTGTTTTGCTATTTATCATTCCCATGCACTTTTTATACCTTTACTTTCTCTCTCTTATATACATATATGCATATGTATGTATCTCAAAAACATTTCTATAACTGGTTTCATTATATACATATGCAACTTGCTTTTTTTGCCCCACATTACGTAACCTGATACACATATCCTTAACGTCTTTAAGCCTCCATTTTCGTAGCTGCCAAATAGGGATAGTGAGCCTACCTACATGAAGACTATGTGAGTCCGGTAAAGTGATTAGCATGGTGTCCAGCCTGTAATAGGCAACCGACAGAAGTTAATTACAAAAATTTTATTATTATCTGACATACCATGCGGTCTTTCACGAGATTAGCCAGAGCAAATTCTTCTTGCCTTATCTGGAAATGAACTTTTACAACGAACATCTTCCATACACTCACATGACCTCAGAACAGATCAGAGGAAGAGAGCGCTGTACACTGCTCGAACTCACTCACGACGGCCCAGACACACATACACGTGCACACCGCACATGCGCAAGGACTACGCGCAGGAACCGAATGCTGCTGCTTTGCACTAAGCCATTTCATCCACACAACTCCATGCATTTCGCAGGTGAGGAAACAGAGGCACACGGAGGCTAATAAATTGCCGGGGATCACAGAGCCAGGAAATGCTATATGCAAGCCACCGCAGGGTGCTGCGTGCAAGCCTGTGCTCAGGGCTGACACTCGGCTCCATCTCGACCTCTCGGCCCATCCAGACTTCTCTGTTTTCTGGTTTTGCAAAAGGTGCACGTTCACAAAAGAGATAGGCACCAGCGAACGGCAGGCATACGAGCCTCCCGGGAGGTTTATTGAATTATTTACCAAAAACAAATACCCAAAGCCATTAGCATTCAACAGTGGCTCACACTCGGCTGAGCTGAGGCAGGTGTAAATATGTTGTGCAGGAGAGCAGATCCGAGGTTTCGGTTCCCTGGCTCCCACCAGGGCTCATAAACAAGCAGGCAGATTTCCCCCTTTACCATGACACACTGGTTTCTTTATGCTCAACAAAGTAACAAAACATTATTCTCTTTCCTCTGAAATTAGACCAAGGAATGACCCAGGAATTTTTAGGACTGACCTTCGATGCACCGGGTACGTGGCAGAACAAAAGTATTGACGCACCTTTTTTGAGCAAGTTTAATCAAATATGTCGGCACAGCTAAACAGTGAGGGTTTTGTAGGATGGTTGCCAGGTGTGGCTGGTTGGTGTCAAAATTATTAAGTTGTAGTCCAACTTGCCAAGTTAAAAGCAATATTGGTTGGCCCCTTTATCTAAGGTAAGCCGAGGCCCCACTGTTTCTGTGGGTCCTTTTTTTGTTTTGGGTTTCTAAAGAAAACAGCTCAAACATCTGCTTGGCTTCCTAAGAGCAGTGGCCTGACTGCATCCCTAGGTGCAGAAGGGTGGAAGAATCCCAGGATACAGTTCAGCCTCAGGGGAGGGTGATAAGCAACCCTTCAATTCAAATGGAGAGAGCACAAGAGGAAGTGGGCTGTGTTAAATTAGAAACAAGAGCCTCCTCCTATCTTGAACAGGTTGCTGCACCAGATTGTGCAATCTCTCTCTCTCCCGAGACCTTGTGGTGCAGGATAAAACACATCCGATCGGATCAGCGCAACCAGCTTCCAGAACTATTTCCAGATGCCGTCGATAAGCCCCCAAGAGTCTCGTGAATCAGCAAGACCGATGTGAGCATTCCAGATACTGACCCAAGTCACCTCTCTTCTTGCCCGGGGCTCAGGTTTACTCAGGGGACAGAGGTTAAAATAAATAATTAAAGGGCACACAATACAGACCGCCAGCATCCTCAGCAAAATGCAGGTATTCGCTAATTCTGTTGAAAGGAGATAGGGAAATAGCACACATTTTCTTTCTTTTGGCTGATCTCCCTGTCTGAATTTTATTAAACCAACCAGGATCTCTTTTTTGGCTATCTTTTTATATTTGGTTGGGTACCTGTTTTTTTAAAGGTGTATGTTCAAAGAATAAAAAAAGAGAGACCACCAGGGATCTAAAACAAAACAAACAACCCACAAAGTTTAATTTGTTGGGTGTGGGGTCGGGGAGAACCAGGGCCATGTCACTCCAGAATCGAGCTCAGCTGATCTCCTTGTGCTAAAGGCAAAAGGAGCCATTTATTTCTTATTAGAAGCGTTCTAGGCAATACGAGAAATGTTCGAGGTGGACTGGGCTTTGGGTAGCCAGGTTTAGCAAGTAAAAATCCAAGATGCTTAGTTAAATTTGTATTGCAGATAAACAAGCAATCACTTTTAGTAGAAGTTTGTCCTGTGCAAGATTCGGGACATACTTAGATTAAGAAATGAATCCTTGTTTACCTAAAATTCAAACTTAATTGGTTGCCCTATATTTTACTTAGCAATCCTACGGAAGTGAGGCTTTGTGGGGGGTCAGGGTCATGCCGCAGCAAGTGTCTATGTGCCACAACTTGGGACTTAGTAACATTTTTATTTAACAGCGTAAAGTCATTGTTACACTGCAGCTCGTTCTGCCAATGGGACCGTGAACCAAATTCTTCTATCTGGGATATGCTTCGTGATCAAGCCTAGTGAAATATACTAAACTGGGGAGCCATGCACGTTACTCCTAGACTCTCTAGAACTCAAGGCAAGACAAAAGGAATCACAGTTACCGGGGCCTCCAGGACAAGGAAGATCTGTTGGATGCCGCCAGTGTAGACCGGTGTTGGTGTTGTGGTTCAAGGAGAGCAGGTCTTTGAAGGGATTCTGACTTCTGGCTTATGAAGCTGGTGGGAGGAGAAAGTTTTCACAGAGGCCCAGAGTATGGAAAGATGTACTGGGACAATAGGAAAGGCGTAGGGGTGCAACGGTCTCTTTCTTCACAGCTGTCTGACACACCTGATGTCCTCCACCTGGACGTCCCAGAAAGCTCTCACTCTCAACCTGCTCAACACTTCATTCACTCTCTTCTTCTCCAAACCCGCCCGTCCTCCCAGAATTCCGCCTCAGGTGTAGACCCACACCAAGGCTGCAACAGCCCCAGGCTGGCAACCTCCCTGGCCCTCCCCTCCCCCCAACCACACCACTACTTCTTCACACTTCAGTCAGTCAACTGTCACCTCCAGGGAGGCCGCCTCTCAAGTCCCACCCCCTGCTTGTCCTTTAGTTCAAGGAGGTCAGCTGTCAGCGCCCCTCACCTCAACCATCAGCAAGAGGGCCTTCACAGAGCCTCATCCCCACCAGCCATTTCCTCTTTCCGTCTCCTCTCCTCATTGTTAGGAAATAACTTTCTAAGATGTGATTTTGAGGATGTTTCTCCATTTCTTAAAAGTCTATGCGGCTTTTCCTGCGTGTAGGGTAGAATCCAATTGCCTCTGGGCAGGCGCACAGGTCCTTCAAGGGTTGGCATTGGTCTTTGTTTCCAGCCTCTCAACCATCACTCTCCCCCAACAACAGATGGTGCCACACTACGGCCAGTTGTCTGCCATCTGATGGTCTTGCTTGTTAAGATGACTTTGCAAAGACTGTTCCTTTACCTGGAATGTCCTCTGCCCACCCTGCCTGTGTCTGGCAAATCTGTCCTTCTAGACCCTACTCAAGGGCTAGGCCTGCTTCTGGTAAGTTGCTTCCGTCTCCAGAGAGGTTTCGCTTGTTCCCCCAGTCTGTGCCCACATAGCGCATTGTGACTGCCTTCACTCTGGGGCTCTTCATCTTTAATCCGGACAACAGTACAATTATTATGTCTATTTGGTAGAAGAAGAAGCAAAGATGTCAAGGGCAGGCCCATGTGCCATGGCTTGTCCACTGGCAGCTTCAACTCAGCTGTGAAGTGGAAGCACCTGAGAAACCTTCTAGAAATACTGATGCTTATGCCGCTCGAGAGCCATTGAGTCAGACTCTCTTGTGGCCTGGGACCTGGAGGAGCTCATTCAAACTTCCCAAGTGGTTCTAATGTGCAGCCAGCTTTGAGGATCACTGATCTACTTGCTTCCTCTTAAGAAAATGCAACCAATGTTGGGGAGAGGGGAGAGGAGTCAGAGATTTTTAGGGGGTACAAAGGACCCAGACACTGGCAGCTGAGAGTGCCATGGCTCTGCCACTGTGCCCCTAAGTCTCCCATCGAGCATTACACTCCTGTAGATGAGTGAAGTGCCAGGCCCACCCGATGTGTTACTCCACATCCTTCCCCAGCGTTGCAGAGAGAACCACAGTTCTTTCATTGGTACACGCGTGACTTGAGATCAGGAGTGGGAAGGGGGGTGGAGACAGCTCCTTTCCAACCTGAGAGTGCACTTGACCAGGCCATGAGGGAAGGGAGTGACTGAATTAGACATTTCTGAGCACATGCACTATGATTCCACTTAATCTTCTCCAAAGACAGGACCGGTCCTGTTCCTCTCTGTGCACCAGCTGCTTCTCTGCAAAGAAATCATTCCTTTGCCAAAATTAGAATGTGCAATGCAGTAACCACTTTCTATGTAGTCAAAAAGCTGTCAAAAGGCAGAATTTGACCTTAAAAATGTTCATTTGATGAGTGCCTGACAGGTATTTGGTTATGTGACATCAACGCTAACTGCTTCCCAGGGAAGAAATAAGAAAGAACAAAACCTAGAGAAACTAGGAGCAGAAAGAATGAGGCCTTGATCCAGGATGGGGATAAGAAGGCAAGGGATTTTTCTTGGCAGATAGAAAAGACCTAGGAGAGGTGTGTGACTTCAGAAGTATTAGTAGGACTCAAACGTGGGACAAAGATGGGGTTTATAATGTGAAGAAGAGACCCAGAAACCGAGGGGTTATAGCTGCATCCTAGTTAGCAAAGACAAGGATCCCCTACAGCGAATAAAAACATCTGGGCTCTTCCAGAGCTAAACACGATCATCGTGGTGAACGGAGATGCCTTCTACCACAGTCTCTGCAGTCACTTGGTCCTGGGCATTTGGACCCTGGCTCAGCCCCTTGTAAGTTCTGTCACTTTGAGTGAACTCCTTAAACTCACAGAGCCTCAGTTTCTATCTATGTTTCATAGTCTTACTAAAGATCTACCTCATAGGGTTGTGGGGAGGAAGAAAAAAGAATCCACACCAACAAGAATAGCTAACTTTTATAAAGAGTGTATATAAGTAATCTATTTACTTAATCCTCACCACGGTCCTAGGAAGTAGGTACTATTATCATGCCCATTTCACAGATGAGGAAACTGAGGAACAGAGAAATTAAGTGACTACCCAAAGTCATACAGATACTATGTGGCCAAGACAGACTTTGAACCAAGCAATCTGACACCAGAGTCTAAGCTCCTAACTACTACACTAGGCTCAAAATTCTCCATATGTATTAGCAGACAGAATAAGGACAAATGTCAGAGGTATGAAAAATGGAAATGCCAAGATCCCTGAGTGACAGCTTCCAAAGAGGGAGTCCCCTGATCCCTCGGGTAGCAGGAGTGGGATTTAGATTCCCTCTTTATCACATCCTTTTCTTAGCATGCTCTGGCTGGCTGGCTGCGTGGAGACACAAAAGGCCCCTTCTGATGGCCTCAGATCACCAGCAGCTGCCCTGACTCAGCACACAGGGAGGAGAGGCGCGCATGGCTGAGTCATTTCTCATCTAACCACATCTCTCAACTGGCGTCCCCCCCCCCCCCAAGTCCCAGCAGTTTTGAAACCCTAAATTTTATCTGGGTTGACAATCAATAAAGCTTTTAAGAACAGAGATGGCTCCTATTCTGGAGAGTTCTAAGTGCTGATGAGCAGAGCTAAAAACGTGGAAAAAAATTAATGACCCTCAACTATGAACATCCCCAAATAGTTTGTCCATTTCCTGTGCAGTTGGGTGCTTATCAGACTGGCACACAACCAATCTTTATTTTTAAACTGCCATCTTCCCATAATATCATGGTCACCTCTAACTTCTAAGGAATGAATTAAATTACACCACTGAGAACAGTGATATCTGCACCTCCAAGTTTCAAAGACCTTTTAGTACTTCTTTGTTTTGGTGTGTTCTCATTTTTTCCCACGAAGCACAGTATTTGCCTACTCAGCCACCTATTTAGAATAAGATATTCCTTCAAAACTACTGTCCCACCACAGGTATGTACGAGGAGAAAAACCAAACTGAGGACTGGACAGGGTTCCCATGGCATCCGACTATGGATTAGATGGGGAGAGCGACTCAGTCTCCCCAGACTTCTCTCTGTCACTGCAGGGGCAGGAGATGCTTCCCATGAGCCTCTCTGATCCCCACGATCAGCACGTGCAGGAATCTCCCACCTACGTCAACCACCAAGCTTGTTTGAGAGAACCAAGCAGCCTTTCTAGCAGCAAAGGTATGTAAATTATTAAATCCTATATTTGAACTTGCAGGCAAGAGAGATACCCTTCAAAAAACCAAATAGGGGAAAAGCTAAAGGCCCCCACCTTCCCCACAACACTAACAATTTAAACTACACTATGGAAGTAAGAAAGCTCACAGTTTTGCTCTCACGGAGGCAAGCCACTGCATCGATTCCTCAGAGATTCTGAAGAAGGGGTCACAACCTCTCTACCAGAGGAAGAGGGAGGATGCATCGGCCCCCGCAGGCCCTCCCCTCCCCACTGTCTTCCCAGGATCCAGTCCACCCCTCCTTCGAGATTCAGTGTCTCCATGAAGCTGTCTCCAGAAATGCTCCTTTCCCAACTAGGCAATGGAGAGGAATGTGAACACAGAGCTCAGACTGTGACCGATCCTGTGAGCGCCCGGCCCACCTATCCCTCACTGTCCGACCTCAGGCCCATCCACCTCTGAGCGGGGGACTCCTCAGTGACACAGGTCCGGTGCTCAGCATCCCGCCGACCTTCCTTCTGGTGTGCCTTCCTGAACGGGAGAGGTTGGCAAATCCGGCATGACATTTCCCGGCCTCCCTTGTGGCTGTGGGGTAGGGTGCCATGGGGGTTTAGCCCATCCGAGACTCTCCAACTCGATTTAGGAGGGGAAAGTGAGATACACGCTCTGCTTCTGCTATGTCTGCTCTTTTCGCTGGCTGTCACAGAGAGGATTTTTCTTATTAACCTGTGTGGTATTTAGTGACTAGGAGAGGCAGGGCACTAGTGGCTTGTTCCAGAAACAACAGCTTCCCGATTCCTGCCCTTCCTGATGGAGGCAGAAGCAGCTCTCTGGGGGCAGGCCAGGCCTACAGTGTGGTTCTGGAGTCACTCCTGGAGACCCAGCCCTCCCAGTGATTTTGCAAGCACTCTGTTCCTACGGTAAAACCCTCGCTCTCATGAAAACAACAGAGTAGTTTCCAGTTTCTGCAACTGAGCCCAGACTGATAGACTTCTCCATCCTTCAGGGTGAGTGAGAGGACTAAGAGACCAAGGAAGGCAGCAGAGCACAGCAATTGAGAACATAGCCTTGGGCTCACATGGCCTGATCTTTAAGCCTGGTCCTGTCTCTTACTCACTTTGTAATTATGGGCAAGTTTCTTAATCTCCAGTTCCTACATGAAGGCGTTATTATGGATTACGTGAGTAATACATGTAGAATGCTGGCCACAGTACTTGGTCCCAAGAAGGAATTCAATAAATGTTTGTTTCTTTTTATCTCAAGTTCCCATGGGACCCCTCTGTACACTTCTATTATAGAATTTATCATATTGTGTTGATCAGCCCTTTGTGAACACAAACCCAAAGGGACTGTCTGTAACATGGGAATAAAGGGTAGAGGAATATCCCAAATCCCAATCAAGGAGTAACCTTAAAGAAGGAGAACTGAAAACTACTTGTAACTGATTACCTGGAAACACAATTGTCTATATTGTACTGTGTTATGTGCTGGGTTATGAACAGGTGGTCAGGTGTTTTGGAAGCACAGCAAAGAGCAGGAAGCATCACAATGAGACAGAGTTGGCCAGGCCTGTCCAAGGGCTCTCAAGGGTAGAGGAAATCTTGGCTGAGCAAGTGTAAGGTCATCCCTACCGTGGTGAGAGTCTGTCAAGCATTTTAGCTAAGTAACACTTCTGAAATCCATCATGATGCCATAATCTGGCTTCACATTTTGTTATCTATACAGAGCCAATGTGTTGGTCAGATCAGTCAACTTGACAGTTTAATTCCTCATTGCAAATTAATAGATTGTCACCCTGATTATTATAATTTTGTTTTCCATGTACTTGCCTACTGGGGGATAATAAGGCACTGATTTTCTGATTTGAGCTTTCCATTGGGTTTTAGAGATGTAGCTCTCATTGTATTTTAATGGGCTCTAATTGGATTTGTATTAATAGATAGCAGTCATAATGAGCTTGGGCAATACGAGGCTACCTCTGAGAGACAATCCCTTTGCAATGCACCATCACAATCAGGTTTATGAGCCCACTGGGCTGACAGCCAGGCTCCTGACCATGGCAAATTCACCAAGGTAATGCCACCTGCTTCCAGTGCCCAATGTAACTGGCTGTAATCTTCAAGCTTGAGTGTCCAAACTGTATGCAATGATCTACTTTCTTGTCTGAGCTCCTGGTGCACGATGACCATGCATTAGTCAGATTTTACTTCCAAATGCCCAACTGAGCATCAGGCACAAGCATAGTTGATATGTGATAAATATTTGATGCACAAATTCATAAACAAATGAATGTGTCCTTCTGCAGAGGAGTTTTTTTTTGTTGTTGTTGTTTTAACTATAGAAACCAAGAGAAAAAGAAAACAATTCCAGGGGGACTCCAAGAAAAGGAGAATCATGAGCTTAAATAGTCTATGGTGATTCTTTGAAAATACTCAAAGCTTAGCTATTGGTATTCCAACATTTTTGCATAGCTTTTTTGTTTTCGTTTTCAAAGATTTATTTATTTATTTTAGAGAGCGAAAGAGAGCGGGTGGGAGAGGGGCAGAAGGAAGCGAAGAGAGAGAGAGTCTTAAGCCACTCTGCATTGAGTGTGGAGCCTGATGCAGGGCTTGATCTCACAACCCCAAGATCACAACCTGAGCCAGAACCAAGAGCTGGACGCTCTACTGACTGGGCCACCCAGGTCCCCCTGGATAGCTTTTTATACAATGTTGTTATCATGGGTGCATTACTTCTTTATTGCTAACAAATTACCACAAATTCTGAAACTTAAAAGAGCATCCATTTATTGTCTTGCAATTTCTGTAGGTCAGGAGTCTGGGTACAGCCTGACTCTGCTTGGGCAATCATGTTACTATGTGACAACTAATTCACCTTTGGGAGGCACGAAAGATTCCTGTAGCGTTCCAGAAAGCAGAAGTGTTCCGGATTATTCTGGAACTAGAAAACCAGATTTTTATCTGATTCGATTTCAGACTAGGTTCTTTGAAAGAGGTCTGGACATAAATTTGTTCACTTTACTCAGAAAAATACCATGCTGCTGTAGTCCTCCTGGCAAAGGCTCAGGTTTAGAGAAGATTTTGTGGGGAGAAGTCCATGGTACGAGAAATGTATAAAACTAGAGCTTGGAATCCATGCTCTAAGCTCCTGTTACAGCCTCTTAACAACAGAAATGCTTACCTCAAAATTCCAGAGTCAATCTATTCCATTTGCCCACTTACAACTGAAACAGCTGACTGGCCAAATGATGACAGAGTGTCAATTCCACGAAGGCGAGGCTCCATCTTCATCTCTGGACCCAACGTGCCGAGCATGGGGCCTGTCCCGCATTTAGCACACCATGGGTTTGATACATTTGAGAGTTTTAGAGGGACCTACACACAGCAGCAAAATACACAGCTGGATCTTAAAAAATGATCAATCCTTAGAAGACTTCCCTGGTTCATAAATTTGGTTGCAAAGAAGGATGGAAAAGAACGTAAAGCAATTTCTTTTGTTTCTTTTCCTTCTCCTCTTCCTTCCTCTTCTCACTTGAAGGAATACTCACTTAAGGTCGGAAAAGGTTATTATTTTCTTTGTTGGCAAAGACATAAAGCAGAAATATCCCCTTGGTAGTTAAAAATTGGCTTGGGGAGGGGGTGCTTGGGGAGTTGGTTAAGCATCTGACTCTTGATTTTGGCTCAGGTCATGAACTCAGGGTTGTGAGATCAAGTCCCACTTCAGGCTCTGTGCTGGGCATGGAGCCTGCTCAAGATTCTCTCTCTCTCCTTCTCCCTCTTCACCTCCCAACCTCTAAAAAAAATGGCTTGAGGAAAAGGTGAAGCTCAGACTTGAAATTAAAAGACATCCCAAAGGCTCCAAAAAGCCAGTGGGATTTCCGAGCCTTTTAAAATCACAAACAACCCAGTAAAGATTTTGACAATGATCTAGACGTACCAACATGGAAACTTAAAAGAGTCTACCACTGAGTCTGTGCTGGCATCATCTCAATGTTAAACAGGAAAAGCCAGTTTCCAGAGCATGAAAGAAAATAGCCTATGACCCACCAACAGACACAAAGTCCATACATTTGCCTGAACAAAGTTGGTGAAGAAGACAGACACAGGAACGGCCCATGAGTTCCAGTTCCCATCATCATTTGCTTGCCCACATGAGTACTACCTGAACCCTCCTCCGGAAGAGAAAGGAACAACCACAAACAACCTGTTGGCAGGGTCAGAATGTTGTACTGCAGTTTGCAGTTGGGACCATTTCATGTGGAATTCTGACCTTCCCTTGTTTGTGTCCATTAGGTCTTTAATTAAAAAACAAACCAACCTAAGAGTTAGAATATAACATTATTTGGAAAATAAATTCTACTTGCTCCAAAGGAACAAGAGAGCATAGTTTCCTTCTGTCGGCCCTTGGAACCAGAACGTCCCATAGGAGTGGTGTATATCTTAAAGGTCATTCAGTGGGGCTGGCTTGGACCCATGAGGGGACCCAAGGGGAGAGGAGACCCTTGTGAGGTTGGGTGTGTTTTTAATAGGGAAGATGATTCCCCTTAAAGAGCATGATGATCCAATACTTCAAGAAAGTTGTTTTACTCCCTACTAATCACTAGTCTGTCAATCATTCCTGTTAACTGGACAAGTCGGAGCTAAAATATATCCTCCTTTTCAACTAAGGTAAAATCATCTGTTCTCCTTGACTCCATAGCTTACCTCATACTGCAACATACCTTTCCTCTGAGGTTTCTGGGACTGACTGCAAAAAATGCTTGCACAGCTGTTTTGTGGCAAGACTGCACCGTAATCAGTAGGCAGCCTATTGATTTTCATGAAGACACGCATCTTGCCAAGCAAAGGGAAATAAAGAACAATTAGCTTACTCGGAGATCCTACTGTTTACAAAGAAAATCAAGTGAAAGACAGCAGGCACCTAGGCTGGGAATACAAAGTGTAGCTCTCCTGTTTAGCTTCCGATTCTTATCAGGCCTGCCGTATGGTAGCAAGTTGGCATCACTTAAGCACCAGAGGACCTTGTTCTGAAATTCCACAACCATATCTGGTTGATCAGTGTAGGTGTCCAACTCACCAACAGATGGTACCCGGCATTTTACCCATTAAACTCTATGATCTCCATAACCATTTCATAATGAGATTGGACCTGATAAGATCAGGGAGCAGATTTGCATTCTGCACAGAGATTCTGCCAGCTTTTCGACAGCAAAGTGACTTTATGGATTAAAAGCCTCTGAAATTATCCTGTAAAAACAGAGCTATAAGCAATATTCTTCAGTCAGTTCTGAAGAATAAAGCGTTGGGAGGGAAAAAAGGCAGCAGCGTGGCCATATGGACACTCTCGCTTGAATGATGAAACATTGAGTGTGTAGAAACAGATCACTTAAAATCACCGGTAACTCTTCTTTTCAGTAAAAAATACTCCGGTTGCCCTTGGTTTGACATCGATCATTCATTCAGCACTTGTTTACTGAGCATTTGTTATTTTCCAGGCATTCTTCTAAGGACTCACGTGTGAACAAAATAAACTCCTCCCCTAATGAAGCTTGTATTTCACCGATGTCTATGTTTCTACTGGAAACCACGTCCGGGCCTAACTGGGGCTCCCAAGGGAGTGAGAAAACCATCCTGTAGGCCCACTGAACTACACATAAGCGTCCTGCTATATGCTGTTGTCAAATGAATGAATGAATGAATGAATGAATAAATAAATAAATAAATAAATAAATAAATAAATAAATAAATAAATAAATAAAGCAGTCTTTTAAAAGAAGATGAGTTAATGTTTATCACTCGCCTTCTTGGCTTCCCAAGGGGTACAGATTTCTGTAATTCAGTCTGAGCCACACAGCGTGATTTTATTGAATGTTGCTGGGATCGACAGATTTTATTACTCACTGAAGCCTCTTTCTATCAGACTTCAGAAATCCGTTGCTCTCTATCATGCTGAGAAAAGAGAAACAAAGAGAGACCTTGCACACGTCTTGGCACACGGTTGTCCCTTCCCTGCAGCCTTGCAGTTCCTCGGCTGACCCCTTACTTAGTGCTGCTCACCCAACCAACCTGTCTGTTGGGCCCAGGATCTCCCTTCCCCTTCCCCACTTACTCAAGGAGGCACTGCTCCTGCAACTCTCCTCCTCTTCGCTTCAGTGAATCTTCCCACTTGCCCATGTCATGGCCGTGACTACACCCATGTGCTTGAAAAACATCTCCTGGCCCTACATCTTCTCCCAGCTTGTCCCCCGTCTGTATACCTATCTCTAATTCCCACGCTCCCATTTCCCGAACCCACTCCAGAAAAACTGGTCTGAGCAAGTCACCACGGACCTCCTCACTGCTAAATAGATCTCATTCTCTGTCCTCGTCCTACTTGGTGACCGCCTGACATAATCACTCTCTTGTCTTCAGCTACTTTCTGCCCCTGACTTCCTCATTCCCTGGTGTTCTTCCGTCCTCCGTCCTCCCTAGCTGCCTCTTCCCTGGCTCCTCTGCTGTGCCTTCCTCCCTTCCCCGCCACCCCCATGCTGGAAACCTCAGGACTCGGGCCTTTGGCCTCTTCACTTCTTCATCTAGGCTCACTCACGGGGGATTTTCTTCAGTCCCCTGGCTTTATGTCCTACCTAGGGTCTCAGGATTACTGAGCTTGTATTGCTAATCTGAACTCCAGACACTGTCTATTCGACCGCTCCGTTTCGTTTCTATGTTAACAACTGAAAATGGAACCCGTCTTCCCCCCTAAAACCTGCTCCTCCTCAGGGTGCCTGGGTGGCTCAGTCATTAAGCGTCTGCCTTCGGCTCAGGGCGTGATCCCGGCGTTATGGGATCAAGCCCCACATCAGGCTCCTATGCTGGGAGCCTGCTTCTTCCCCTCCCGCTCCCCCTGCTTGTGTTCCCTCTCTTGCTGGCTCTCTCTCTCTGTCAAATAAATAAATAAAATCTTTAAAAAAAACCCACAAAAAAAACCTGGTCCTCCTGAAGTCTTCCCTGTCTCAGCTAATGGCAATTGCACTCTTCCCGTTACTTGGACCCCAAATCTTGGCATCACCCTGCCTTTCTTTCTGTCACATCCTGTATCTGATCCATCAGCAAATGCTGTTGGCTCTCCCTTCAAGAAATGTCCAGAATGTGGCCACTTCTCACTGCCTCTGTTGTTACCAGGCTGGCCAGGCCACCATCGTCACCCACCTGGACCACGGCACCATTTACACGAACACGTAAGTCACCCAGCTCCCACTCTACAGTTCCGCTGCCACCGGCACAGGTTACAATGAACAGAATTCAGACTTGCTCAGTGTTTCTGCAGGTATTTTCAACATTAATTATTATATGACTTTCATGCCCGCCGGTACCATAAAAAGGTGCAGTACTCTGTTTTGAACCTACGCTTACCCCAGACAGACATATCTTTATGTGGCCTTCTAGTCCTTTAGATTCTTGTAGCCATTGGCTGTCTTACTGATGTGATGGGTATCTGCAGATCTGTATGACGTCATATGTGTGCACTGCCCTGAGGGGTGAGCAGAGCCTGTGTTCCACGCCAAGACATGAGTCCTGGTGGGCTGTGTATTCGCCCACCTCGAGGACATGGCACCTTTCTCTCTGCACAAAGACGCTTTCTACTCGTCCCACCCACACCTCTAGAGCTGTCTATACCTAGGGGAAAGAGTGGCGTTGTGCCTTTTCTAATTGGTCTGGTCAGAGCAGGGAGCCTTTTAAAATCTGTTTAAAGACAGTGACTAGACCAGTGGCAGGCCTGGCTATCTGTGTGCATGGACAGAGGCGTCTCCCCTGACGCAGAGCTCTACCCGTCCCCTGCCCCAGAGAAACTACGTTGGTAGCTTTCAACTTCTTTATGGGCTGGGAAGCCAGGCAACCTAACTTACTTGAATTTTGTCTGTGGGAAAACGTATCAACAGAATCTTACAAAGAGTCTTATGGAGTTGTTGCACGATTAAGGGCCTGAAATTTAGAGCATTGATCTTCTGGCATCTATTTGGTTCTCGAAAGTCCTCTTGGCCTTGGATCTTGGTTCTGTTCTGATCCTCTGGACACAGGGCTTCCAGAAAAACGGACGTTTCTGAGATTACAATCATACACAAATACAGACTGCCAGAGAGGGGGTTTATTATTCTCCCAAGATGACTACGTGAACATTTTTTCAGGATGTTCACCTTAGAGAGGTCCTTTCCATAAAGACAATGTATGTGAATCTTGCAAGAAAATGTGCTCGAAACCCTGCTGGTCCTATGTCCTAATATTCTCATTCAGTGCCTACCACTGTCTCTTCTGCCGCCCCATTCGCCTGTGGGCTCAGACAGTGATCTGCTCCTATTACCTCGTTAATTATTGCCCTATCCCGCGAGACAAGAGGAGAGCTGTCTGCCCCCATTTCTTGATGTAGAAAACTGGGGACAGATAGACACATATGTAACTCACGAAATGTTGGAGCGTGTCACGGGGTAGTAAGAACACAAAAATATTTTAAAATAGGTGCACAGAAACCCAACTGTTTCAGAACAGCCGTTCAGTGAAATTCTCGAACGAGCATTTTTTCCCCTGGACTTGTGAGGTTCAGGTTAAGAAGAGCAAAGAGCAGCTCACGACACATCACAAAATACTTCACATTACTTTTGTAAAGATGGCTAAAAAAAAAAATCTTTAAACCTCTATCACCCAACTCTGGGACTTTAGGAATCTTAATAAGCAGCCCCATGCTGGTAGTATTTTTAAAATGAGCTATTCAACTACACAAGGGTCTTCCTGTGATCCACATTTGCAAGAAACTGAAATGGTGGTATGGTCCTCTAAGCACTGTTTCACTACAAATAAATAATAGAAATCATGCGCCAGGGCTGCCGAGAGCATAGCTATGGCACGCGGTGGACTTACTGATTCAAGGTGATGATGCTCTGAACGTCGCTGACGTTACCGTGCATTTGGGGCCTGTCTCCCAGAGCCCCAGTGAAGTGAGATAGAGTTGGATTCATTTTTAGCACAGTTTATGATTCTCCACCAGTGAAGCATGTGGTGCTACTTCCCAGGGCGTTCAAATTCTTCCTCCTAAAGCACGACATCATCTTGTCCTGTTCTATTTATTTTCCTTAAGTGTGGACGACTCGCAGAGCGCTAACATGCCAAAACACATGCTTCCCGAGCCTGTTCTCCCATCTCACCTTCACTTAGACTTTCAAGGTCAGGGCTATTTGTAGCTACCCACTTAATTGGACTTAAAATAAAAGGCAGCCGAAAACAGCAGATTTGTAACGGTCCTTCAAAATCAGCATCAACAGAGCAGCCTGGCGCATCTGAACCTATTTGAATAAATCAGCCTCTTGTTCGGGGCCACAAAACTCTATCCACCATGCCACCAGTCACTGTGCAGCTGAAACAAGCCAGAAGCCAGAAAGAAGATGTTTCTTTCCTAAGCCCCTTGGAAACTGCTGGAGCTTTGAAGCAATTGTGCATTTTTGTACCAAGCATGATTGCTTGGAGAAGTTCTCTTTACTCTCAGAGCATGCTCATTAATCAGGTTCGTCCAATTACTGCTCATGGTAGACAGTGATGGAGTAGATCATTACCATATTGTTACTATTTACAGTATGCCGGTCCATACACTCGCAAAGCTTTGTTTAAGGTAAAGGCAAATGTTCCTAAAGGATAGAGTAGGAAGGTTCTTTTTGGAAGGAGAGGGGGAAACGGACAGGACTGGCCCACAACCAAGATACATAAAGCTAAATGCCAAGGTCCAGATGGCAAAATGGCCAAGGCTCTCATCTGGAAGTGAAGGCCTGTGGCCCAACTGCTTTCCTGACAGGGCTTCTGGGTAAGATGTACGGAAGGGGATTTGATGACAAGAAACTCTCTTAGATAATACAGAGAAGAGTCAGGAGTAGATAAGGAGAGGTGATGCAATCGGCAGACCACAAACATCTGGGGACCAGTGTTCAAGTAGACTCACACGTTCCCATTATCTCCACAGTCAGGAAGCCCTGGACTCCACACAAACCTGAATCCTCCTCCAGTCTTTAACTTCAAGGGGATCAATCTTTTCTCAAGACCAACTCAAGGGAAGAGGCTGCCTTAGGGTTTGACCTCAGGGATCCAAATCACTCTAGATATAAGTAAGCCTAGAACAGCTTAGAGACTCAAGGGTCCCCAGTCTAGGAGCTGCCCCATCTATGGAGCACATTCCTTAACAACCCACACAATAGGAGAAAATATTTGCGAATCATTTATGTGGTAAGGGACTTGCATCCAGAATGCATAAAGAACTCTTAAACTCAACGATAAGGCCAATAAACCAATTTCAAAAAGGGCAAAATATTTGAATAGAAATTTCTCCAGAAAAGATATACGAATGGCTGATAAGCTTATGAAACGATGTTCAACATCATCACCCTTCCAGGAAATGCAAATCAAAATCATAATAAGGTACTATTTCACGTCCACTAGGATGGGTATAGTCAAAAAGACATAACAAATGCTGGCAAACAGAAACTGGAACTTATGCTGCTGGTAGGCATGACAATGGTGCGGCCACTTTGGAAAACAGTTTAGCAGTTCCTGAAAATGTTAAACATAGAGTGAACATATAACCCAGCAAATCCACTCCTAAGTATAGACCAAAGAGAACTGAAAACATACATCCACACAAAACTTGCATGCTAAGGTTCATAGCAAATTATTCATGATGGCCCCCCACATGGAAATAATCTTGATGTTCATAAACTGATGAATGAATGGAGAAGCAAAATGTGGTCTAGTTGTGTAGGGGAATGTTTGGCCATGAAGAGGCTACAACATGGATAAGCCTCAAAACCATTATGCTAAGTGAAAGAAGGCCACAGATTGCATGAGTCCATTTCTATGAAATGTCCACAACAGACAAATCTATAGCAACAGAAAGTAGACGGGTGGCTACCAGGGACTGTGGGGAGAGAGAAAAGGAGGAATTACTACTAATAGGTACAGGGTTTTTTTTTTTGGAGGTGATGAAATTGTTCTAAAATTAGATAGTGGTATTGGTTTTACAATTCTGTGAATATACTAAGAACCAGTGAATTGTACACTGAGGGTAAATCCTATGCTAAATTATAATTCTATGTAATAAATAAATATTTTTATTTCTCATAATAGAATATAGAATATAATATTCTATAATAAATTATATCCCAAGAAAAGCTTCTGAAAGCTACAGCTGGAGTGATCTGACTTTTAGAATTGGGAGCCCTTACACATCCTGATACCCATACTCACAACCTGGGGGGACTGGGGAATTTCTCATGACTCCTATTTCTTAAGTTGGAAATCTGTTGTTTGCCACTTGACTTTAATACATAAGCCACTCATGTTATGATTTTTTTTCCAGACCCAGACTTTTTATCACGAACACTCATCACCACATTACCACCATCTTGAAGGGCATTAGGTGCCCTTTGCACTTTTACCTATGAGCCTGGGAACAAATACTGCAAATGGGATTGCTCAGTCCCTGAGTCAAGGGCAGTGACTGAATCCAAGGCAGAAAACACAGATGCTGACAAACCAATGTAAGTTATAGCCATGACCGGATGGAGACATGACAGGCTAAGATTAAATATTGATGGTGCACAGAAGAAAAGAGTAAATGCATTTATAGGGCAGTGACAGGAGGGCTCAGGGGAATTTCACAGCTGTGTGAGGCTCAGTTTCATAGATAGGGAAACTGCTTCTCTCTTAATCCTCTGCAAGAACAGAGGGAAAGCAGGTTCAAGTCGGAACACTGAGGATTTGGCTATTAGTTAGGGATTAGTTGGGGCAACTGCCCTTTCATATGGCTGCATGGGAGGCATGGCAAAGTAGCCTAGGAAGCAAGGCAAGGTCCTGAAATGACAGGAGGAAAACACCCCGGGGAGCTGGGGGTGGGGGTAGAGACACTGGACTTAGGGACAGCAGGCTAGTAGCACAGGGAAGGGACCCAGAGGAAAAGAGGCCAGGAATAGGGCCTCTTTGGGTAGGCAGGGCGGGACTGTACTCTGCTAAGCACTTTTCCTGTGCAGTCTCATCCAAATTCATAGCCTCTCTATGAAGAAAATGCTATTATTTTTCTGAACTTATAGATAAGCCAAGGTAAGTGCAGAAAGGTTAAGTAACTTGCCCAAGATTGTACAGCTAGGATGGTCACACTCTACCCCAGGCTTAAATAACAATTCCATCATGTTAAACCTTCACTATCCTACTTCGTTTCAGGAAACAAAGTCCCAAGTTGCTGGAACACACCAATGCTCAGGGTCTACCACACACCTAAAATAACAGAAGTGGTTTGACATGTATTTAATTGCTATCAGGTGGCACGGAAAAATGAAACCAACTCAGCCGACTTGAGAGGTTAGGGCAACAGATGGACAGATTTAAGTGGGAGGAAGAGGGCTGCTAAATGTGAAACCTGTGTTCCTACCAGCAGCCTGCTTGCTCAGCTCAACGTCCATCAAACAGTAAGAGAGAAAGTCTTACAGTGCACGGGAAACTTGGCCCTTTCCAGGAAGGTCCAACAGATGCATAAAGAAGCCCTCATTACCCCTCCAAAGGAACTAATCTGCTTCAGTTGGTTCCTTAGTTGGAAAAACACTTGGAAGGAGGCAAGTTCAGGGCTCCTGATCAACTCCTCTATTGGTCAGTCCATAATTACAGGCATATACTTGTTTCTGTCCCATTAATCAAGAAGCACAGGGGCACCTGGATGGCTCAGTTGGTTAAGTGTCAGTTGTGATCCAGGGTTGAGCCTCATGTCCCTCTCCCTCTGCCCAACCCTCCCCCACTCATTTGCACTCTCTATCAAACCGATAAATAAAATCTTTTTTTAAAAAATAGAGAAGCACAGAGTTATCAGAGCTGGCGGAGGACCTAGGAGATAAACTGGCCTCTTTATTGTCAAAGAGGAGATGTTCGGGGCAAAAGTGCCCGGACCGGGGTTAGACCACCACTGTGTGGGATGAAAAGGACATTACTCGCCAGGCTTGGTTCCTGCCAATGCTGATTCTGAGTGTACCCTTTAAAGCTGTAAGCGTGGCATTACTATGGCCTGGTGCGCAGACCCTTTCCAAACCCACCAGCTTTCACCAGCATGAGAACCATGTCTGCATCATTTGGCTCACAAATCCAGCCTTTGAAAAAAAAGAAACCAATCTAATTGAAATGCAGCTTTGGTCTTCTCGCCAAGGTTCTGCTTTCCTCTGATTTCATCTCCCTGTTTCATCCACATTTCTTTTCTACCCGATGACAAGCTCACTGGGAAACAAGGATGAGTCGAGGCTCAGGGAGCATATCATGCTTTGATCTGCCCCTTCCTTCCCCTGCAATCTGTCTATGTCAGAGCCAGAGAGCAAGACATAGCTTGGTAGATGCTGGCATATTAGGACTCTGCAGAAATCTGCATTGGTCAGAGGGCCGAAGTTACCCAACTGAACACAGACAGTATGTGTGCTTAGGAAGGAAGCTGAGATACCATGTGGATCCAACTCTAAATGGCTGAAACAGTCCCAACCATGAAAATCAGCACGGATTTACATGCACATAAGGGTCTGCGTGGATCCAGGGCTCTGAAACTCTAAAAAGTCAATTATAAAAAGGAGAAGTTGAGGGGATGAAGCAAAGCCACCACCAGCCCAAAGGGCACTTTGGTTGAATGAAGAAAAGGCACCCCTTTTTCTGGGCAGCCACAGTTCCACACCAAAGCACACAGCTTATCCAGCAGAGTGATGTCTGACTTTCTTCCCCTATTCATCCCCTTGATCAGAAAGATGCCCTCGTGGAGTAAACTAGCACAGCTTTGCAGGGCAGCCCTGCGAAGAGGAAGAGGGGAAAAAAGAAATTTCTTAACATGATTCTATTTTTTAAAACTCAGGTGACAACTTATTGGTGGGTCATGAAGTTACTTTAGAGGGTTGAAACTGGTATTTTTGATAACATAGAAAATCTAAGTGATAAAAAGTGCATCACACTTAGATGTTATTTTTGTATGTGTACGTAAGCATATGTTACACAGCATGTGCTGTGTTAACACGATGGGTTAGGATGGAAAACGGATTTCTTAGCGGAGGTCATGGTAAAAAATACTTGAAAGTCACTAACTGAACAAAGCCTAATACAAAAAACGTGAATCTAATTTGGAGGTTTGCTTTGTCTTTATCCCCGACTGTCCAGTGAGAAGCACGAGGAGAAGGAGCAGGCATTTAGGAATCAGACCCAAGTTCAAATGCAGTTTAATACCACTCAGTTGGGACCTCGGGCAATCACTTACGTTTCCTGACCCTCGGGTTCCTGATGTGCAGGGGGAGATGATCTCTACTTCAGAGTGTTGATGGAGTAAGGACCTGGTATGAAGCACACAGCCATTTTGAGACCTCCCACTTCTCTTGACTGTGGAGAGACTAGCATCCCAGGGACGCACGTGCAGCTGCCCAGGCGAGTTTTCCCAGTTAGAAGCCACAGAAGCTGAGCAGGTCTAGAATCCCACTGTAAACTCTAAATGACTTTCTCCCATGCAAGTCGTTCTCCTGTCTGGAAGAACTACTGCCCACAACATGCCCAAGCCAAAATTCCTGCTCGGCCAAGCCAATAAGTCATTACCTGCTTACTGCAGGTAAGCCAATTGAGAAACAGAGTTTGGTGATATGGGTATGGTTAGAGTCTGGTCTTCTGTTTTAGATAAATGTATTAGGTTATTCCTTTGACACGGTTAGAATACTTCAAATAGTATACACTAGAGCTTCCAAGGACAGAAGTGACAAGTTGGAAGCAACGTTTTAGGTCATTCAGGTCAAGTCTCCCATTTTCCAGATGAGAAAATAGGGGTCTTAGGTGGTGCAGGCTCTCCCCAAGGTCACATGGCCAGTTCCTGGGAAACTAATCTCCCAATTCCTGAGTCACAAGGTCTCCTTCAAAATAATTCATCCTTTAAAACAAAAAACACAAAAACCTCCTGGCTTTATTTGGGTGCGGAAATCTTGGGAAGGGGGAACGTTAGTGATTCCCAACATACACTTGTAAGAGATCTTCAAGTCATCACAGAAAACTTTAAAAATGACACAAAGGATACACAACAAACTGGCAACCTATTAAAAAATTGGTTCTCAATAAACATATTTTTCCACACTCAAACTCCTCATTAATTGAAAAAATGCAAATTAAAACAAAAAATGCTGTTTCACTGTGAAAACATAAAAATATTAAAAATTATAGTCAACACGACCAAGTATGTTGCAATGTAGCAGAATCTTTAAAAAGCTCATAAACTTTGATCCAGAATTTCTGTTTCTCTGAAATCAGAAATGTGTGTGTAAGGCTATTTGTTGTAGCATTTTTTTATAGTGCTGATATGTTTGCAACATTTTATAATAAGAAAATGACTTTCTATTTTATAATAATACTAAGTAATGAATTACATTAAATGATAGGAAGAAATGCTCATAAATATCAAGTTAAAAAAAACCTAAAATGTGGGGCGCTTCTGTGGTTCAGTCGGTTAAGCATCTGCCTTCAGCTCAGTTCATGATTCCAGGGTCCTGGGATTGAGACCCGTGTTGGGCTCTCCACTCAGTGGGGAGTCTGCTTCTCCCTCTGCCCCTCCCCCTGCTTGTGTGCATGATCTCTCTCTTTCAAATAAATACATAAAATTCTTAAAAAGCTAAAATGTTATACACCCGAGTTTAAAGTTATGCATGTCCAATATCATTTCAATTTATCTAAATACTTAGATATATGTAAATATACATGTGTGTGTATATGTGTATGTGAGAAAAGTCTGGAAGGATACATGCAAATATGCAGAATTATTTTTGGATGGTGCAATGGAGAGATTATGGGCTATTTTAAATCTCTCTTTTATATTTTGATGCGTTTTTATAATCCTGTACAATGAATATATTGCTTTCAGTATCTGGTAAAAATATTATTTAAAAGGCAAATTTAAAGTGGCCCCAAATAACTTCGTTAGAATTGCCTCTTAGATTCGACTTAAAATTTGCCATTGGTAGGATTTTTGTTGATGAGAAGCTTTATTGCAATGGTTAGGCTGCATGAAACACTCTGAGAGTACTCAATTAAAATTCCATATCAGTCTCTCTTGTTATATGCATTATCTTTTGACAAACCCACAGTCTGAAACATATATTTCTGGCAATATAATGGACCAAATATTCAGAGAAGCCATTCTCAGTATATCATATCCCAAAATTCTAGATATTATAATTTTTAAATTATCTAACTATGTTAGTGAGGAGTCAGGGGTTTCTTAGAACCAACAACACCAAGTAAGCACAAATTCAGAGGGGTCTGTATTGCTTTGCCTTCAAAGTACTTGCCATTCTCCAGTGGCCAAAGACTAGGTTTTTAGAAGCTACAAACAAGGGCCTAGTAGGAAGGAGGTAATTCAGAGACCTCCACTTCCAACAAGCTAAAAATGAAGGGTTGATACTCTTAGCAGGTGAATAAAGAGGAAAAAAACTCGCCTAGCAAGGGGAAACAGTAGAATGTGCCTATTTTGGTCTTGGTTTTAAGTGATATTGAAAAGAGAGAGAGAGAGAGAGAGAGAGAGAGGTCACCTTTAAGAATTTCTACCACTGGCTCACTCACATGGGTTTGGAGTCTGAATTCACACTACCTGGGTAGAAAAAAGGCAAACATTTAGGTTAGAATGATGCCAGGCTGGTTGTGCTACCAGGGACTTGCTTGAAGGACAAATACAGTCCTCTTCCAAGGAACACACTTAAAACCCAGGCCTCAGTGACTTCCCATGGGTAAAGTTCCAAGGAACAGGAATTCAAAGTTATTGTTTTTTTTAAACGAAATATGTAAGAAAGCAACTCCGTATCATTGAGAACCAATTAAACAGCAAAACTAGATCTTCAAGGATATCGTCACTAGGAATATCGATTATGAAATATTAATGAATTTAGCATTTCTATAGAAATAAAAGAAGTCAATAAATGATTAAGGAATAAGAAACAATGAAAGTCAACCTAACGGATATGAAAGAGCCACAAAAAAACTTCTAGAAAGGAAATCTATAATAATATTAGAAATTAAACAGTTGAGCTTTAGAGTTGATTAGACAAAACTGAAGAGAGAATTAGAAGCTAGGAGGTCGACATAAAGAAAGGAGCAGAATGAGCAACAGAGAAAAAGAGGAGTAGTTGCAAGATGTGGCAGATGGGTTGAGATGGTACATCTGTTTAATCAAAATTATAGAAGACCACAGGAAAAATGAGGTAGAGTTGAAATTGGTAGAATACACTAACCTGCCAATTCAGGAAGTCTAGTGAATCATAAGTAGGGGATCAATAATTAAGAAAACATTACCTGACATGACATAAAAAAATGCTAACCACCAGAAACACAGAGAAAACCTTAAATGTAGCTGAAAAGAAAAGACAGATTTTTTTTTCTTTTCCTTTCTTTCTTTCTTTCTTTCTTTCTTTCTTTGAGTAGAGTGATAGAAGTTTATTAGGTGAAGACACAGAAAAAGCTCTCAAGAGTGAGAGGGGTCCTGACAGGGCTGCCAACGAGGGCCGTTAGGGTTGGTCTTTTATAGAAAGCCAACCAAGAAAAGACAGATTTCTTACAAGGGAGCAACATTTACACTGACAATGGTCTTTTTCAACAGTAAAAATGGAAGTCAGAGACACTGGAATATAATTTTCAAAGTCAAATGAGAAAATAATTTTGTATCCACACTGTCTTTCAGGATTAAAAGTGAAATACATCTTTAAGGAAATACAAACAGGAGCATTTGCCATTAATAGAGTCGTGCTAAAGGAACTTATAAAAAGTATAAGTCAGTAGAGGAAAAAAACTCCTAGAAAAAAGGTCTGAAATGGGGAAAAGAATGAGGAGGGGAAAAGCTGGTAAAAAATGGTTAACTCTAAAAACACTGATGGCATGATGACAATGTCTAATTTGTAGGGTTAAAAAAGTGAAGTTATACCTCAATAAAGCTGTTATAAAACAGAAGGCAGAACTTAAATCATGGACTTCGAATCATATATAGCAGGGGAGAGGTGATAGGGCTGAAGTGTTCTAAGGTCCTTAGGTTGCTTTGCAGGAGTGTAATTAACCGATACTATGTTAAGTTAACTCTACACATTAAAATTTATAGGCCAACACTAAAAGAATAGAGAGTATATAAATCCCACACTATTAAAGGGAAAAAGAAATTTAGGGGAAAAAAAATCAATGCCCTCCTTCTCCAAAAAAAAAAAAAAAAAAAGCAAGAAAAAATTATAAAAAGGAAACAGAAAGATCAGAACGAATAGAAAGTATAAAATAGCATAATAGAATCCAAATGAAATGGTAATCACAATCAATGTAAATAAACTAAACTTTCCAGTTAAAAGATGATTGTCAAACTGAAGTAAGCAAAATATAGCTATATTCTGGTTACTAGGAACCTATTTAAAACAAAAGAAGGTTGAAAATAAAAGAATGAAAAAAAGAAACCAGTCAAATCCACACTGAAGATGTACTTGCCTTCCCAACCCCCAAAGAACAGTTTAGCATAACAATCCCATTCCTTGTTAAAGTTAAAATACAAATGATCTGGTTCTACCAGAAAGAGAGACAGACAGACAGGAAAGAAAGAAAAGAAAATGGGGGGGGGGGTGCGTGGGAGGAGAATGAGACAAAGGAGGAAGGGAGGAAGGAAGGGAAATGGTGGTAAATTCTTGCTCTCAACATTGCCAGGATTCACAAAGTTTAGGTCTTCTATTGCTGGAGAAATCAGAGAAGCCAGGATGAAAAGCCAAAGGTAATCTGACTTCTGTGTATGAAGATCTGCTGGATTTTCTGGATCTGTCGAAATGCCTGTTCACTCTCTGAATCACATGCAGTAACTAAAGGGTTTGCTTTTAATATAAGTAGAAGGAAACAAAGCAAGGAAAAGAGCACCATGCTGTATCCCTCGATAAACTTACTACATTCACAAACATCTAGTCAGTTAAGAATTTTAATGCCTAAATTTTCTTTCTTGTCAGAGGGACAGAGAGTTTTCAAGTCTACCACCCTTATATTTATTATAAGGATGATCTTTCCTTACCTTTCTGAAGTTTGTACATTAATTTTACTAATTTATTTACTAGGTGTGGAGGGGAAACAAAGGTTGAATATATAGTATCTTTTGTGCCATAAGCAAGCTTGGACCTACACATTTGTATTGATAACATTATTTTTGGATCAGCACCTTATAAGCACAACTTCACCTTGTGAGAAATATTTATAGTATTGCTTCAATTTTGTTTTTCTCATGAACATTAATAACAATTCGAACTACAGAAACTCTATTTACAAACAACTTTTCAGGAACATACAAACTGAATAAAGCAAACACACATAAGTTACTAACTAGCCTAGTCTTCAAGGATCCAGCCTTAAGCGTCTTTATTTAGACCATTCCCTTCATTAGAACTGGGCTGACTTGCTGTCAGATTATAATGCCAAATCTAAGAAGAAGTTAAATACCATGGACAGCTGCTTTCTAGGCCAATGACGGCCTAGCACCATAACAGATCAAGGGACCTCAGCTGCCAAGGCCAGGGGCAGAGACAGCAAAATGGTCCGGATGCCCTAAAACTCTGCTGCTTCACATCCTGCAGGATTCAAAGTTATTCCTGACCAGCTATGGAGAGGTTTTTAGAAGAGAGTCCCCATAATTTTATAAATAAGAATACCTTTAAAACAAAAATCTCTGCTCAGCATCGATATTTCTTAACCCTAATTAATGGCCTACTTATTTCAAGCAAAATTCTACACAATGAAATTTCAGGACAATAAATGCATTTGGAGGTTTCCTTAGAGTTTATGATAATACCTGGCCTGCATATATTCACTGTATGTGAACGAGGGTTTATAAATATCATACTATGACAAACAGTCTATGCCCCTAAGGGAGACAATGACCTGCTTAACTCAATGATTCACTGGCATGAATTCCAGTTTTTAAAAAATGTGAAATTTTTGAATTTAAAATAATTTATTTTAGGGGTGCCTGGGTGGCTCAGTCAGTTGAGCGTTGGACTCTTGATTTCAGCCCAGGTCATGGTCTCAGTGTCGTGGGATGGAGCCCCGTATCAGGCTCCATGCTCAGGGGGAAGTCTGCTGGAGATTCTCTCTTTCCCTCTGCCTCTGCCCTTCCCCCTGCTCACATGCATGCTCTCTCTCTTAATGAATATTAAAAAAAATTATTTTGACTCTCTTTCCATTTAAGAACAGATGATAAAAGGAAAAGAACTAACATTTATTGAACAACCCACATTTCCCAAGGACTATGTTAGCTGCTTAGCATCCATTTCTTCATTTAATAATTTTCCTAGTTTCATGAAGTAGGCATTCATGTCCAAATTAGGAAACCGAGGCTCAGAGAGTTTATATTTTTATACCCTGAGTCAATGCCCCAGATATACTGACCCTGTCATGACACCACACAACTTTTTAAAAAGGATATTATTATCACTAAAAGAAACAATAGTAATAACAAATAAAAAGCACACACGGGGTGTAAAAATTAAACAAGATGAGAAACTATTTCTGTAACTATGAAAAAATACGCCAGCTCACATTTTTCCATGCTTCCCAATTGCCCCATGACATATATCCTCAATAATGGAACCAAATTCGAATTTTCAACTGGTCTACGAAGCAAATAGTTTCCAAAACAGTTCACTGCCAAGAGTCCAGCAGAGCTGATGATTTTTTAGCAAGAACCACTGACAATGTGTACAAGAACATCTAAAATATGTTACCTCTAGTTTCCTAAACTCCCATGCTCCATAGTTGTACAAAGAAGACCACGAAAACACGCCGAATATTTTGTTTCCTAAATTCTTCTACAGCACATTCCTCTCCATGAAGACTTCATTGAGTGCTGCATTTGGGTTAGGGTCTCTTTCCTGCATGGTTTCATGATATCAGAAGCACTGACTTCTGTAGGATGGTGGGGTAGGGAGTCAGAAATCAATGCTGCAGGTTAGGGACCTAGACGGCCACATTCAAGGACACATCCCTCTTTGGGACACCTTATGTTCAGTGCTTGGGCAGCCAAACCTCCATAAGATTCTGAAATCAGGCATATGGTAAAGGCTAACTGCTAAAACAAAAATTTTTCCCAACAATACTTCAAAAGTGAAATTGCCAAGGTGAAATTTCCTGAAGGAAATCACTTATCATCAGACACCGTTCTACCTAAAAATGTGTTCTAGCATCTTTGAGGAACACCAAACGAGACATAGCTATGTTCAAAAAATTCTATTCCCGTGATAATTTATAGTTCAATTTAGTTCCTGAATGCCAAAAGAAATAATAACGATTAAAAGGAATAAATTAAAGCCATTTAGTGCTAACAAGGGAAATAATACAATGAACATATTTTGGGGGGAAAATAAGAAACAGGAGAAATAAACATGAATCTAATCTACTTTCTTTTTTAATTAGGTAAATCCAGAATTTCCAAATTTAAAAACTGCACAATATTAAGCATAGCACTAAATTATGGATTTGAAAAACGACTGTTAAGGATTGTCAGCCTAAGCTTCTGACTTTTAAATATCATAAAAATGACATGACAGGCACCTACTACAGTAGGTAAAGATTCTGCCAGAGCTACTTTAATGAGTGGTTTACAATTGATTAAATATTGCCTGTAAACTGTATTTAAAAAGTTATTCCCAAATGCACAAAACCAGCTCCTCCTCAAATCAGAATATAAAATCCCCCTGCAACTTTAATACACCATTAGATTGCTCTGCAAATTCCTTTCTTACAAATGTTGTCAGTATAACCTTCCGCAGAATCTGTGATTAAGTTAATGAAGTTCCACTGTTGTGTAACAAAGCAAAAATATACTAAGTCCTCGAAAAGGCTTTTTACCCTTGATGTGCCCAGGACATTTATAAGACACCAAATCGTTTCCTTGACTCTAAAAAAATATGCCTTTACCTTGGCAATTACTAAGTACTCTAACTGGATTAAACACATAGATTATTAATGCAAACCGCTCAAACTAGCAATCAGGCTTGAGGGATCATCTTTTTGGCTACAAAATTAGAGCAGGGAGAGGGGTCCAAGGATGCCCTCAAAGATATATATTCAGTTCTAACATCTGAATGCTTACTTGCCATGTCTACTGCTAAATGACTTTTTTTTTTTTACTTCAGTTTCTAACAACTATACACTGAGTGAAATATCAGAAAAAAATATAGTAGAAAACATTTTTCTTTTACATGTAACAAACAGCAATATTACTGGTGTTTTGGGGTTTTGTGGGTTTTTTTGCTTCCATGTCATGGTTACTACAAAAATGATGGGTGGCCATCCAACCTGAATATAAATGAATTATGCTAAGTTAATATCTCTCTCTCCTTTTTTTTTTTTTGATAAAATATCTCACCCTCCACTCAACATCTGTTTTTGCATACATGAGATTTTTCCTAGATGCTAGTATGAAAACTCTGCATATGTATTTTGGTTTTCTGTTTAAAATCACATTCAGAGACAACATTCCAATGTTAGGATGTAAATCAGAACTTCATTTCTATACTTAAGATTTTATTCGTGTTGTTTATCCATTATCCATTATTTATTAGTTTATGTTTTTGCTGATCAATTTATTCTCAGCTCTATACCAACGTGCTCACCCCCTAAGTGGAAGGATGGCCACTCTTGTCATTAAAACTCCCTCAAATTCTACTGTAAAATATCTTGGGTGATGTTTATCATGGTATGCAAAACGGGCCATCAAGCCACGGAGGCAGACAGAAGGGCTTGGCAATGATTCCCTCCTCATGGGTCTCCATCAGCTCCTGGTCAAGTGGTCTCAAGATCACTGTGTGGATTAAGAAAGATGGCTGTGACCATTCCAATGACCGGTCCTTCTGGGCCTGTTGCTGACTTAAAGGTACAGCTCTGGTGACCCAAACAAGCTTTCTTCCTTAAATGTCATTAAAGAGATGGTTCTCGATCATTGTCATGTGCATACTTAAAAAAAAAATACCTGCAATTCGCTAAGCGACACACATACCCTCTCTCCTGTGAAAATTAAACTGCTCACAAAATTATTATGCCTACTTCCACATGTAAATAACTGTTAAGTCCACTCTGGGATACTTACATAACCTATATTTATCAATGTTCTACTCTGAAGCAAAGAGCTGGAGAATTTAGGAGATATCCGCCAGAATATCCCCAAATTATGTTTTCCCACTGCCATGTCAGTCTGGCTATCACAGAACTGCAGAAAGCATTCTTTATCCACACTAACCCCAAACACCACCCCCTTAAAAAAGTGGTAGATCTCAAAAACACAATTATTTAGAACATTAAATAAACAACCACCACCACCAACCTTTGCTTGGGCCTCTGGTGCTGTCACCTTGACGACTTTATTGCGATTTATCATTTGCTTCACCCATCTTTCTACTTGGACGTTGAATTTCATGAAAACCACATAGCCAAAGTAAGCTGTTAAGAGAAGCAAGCTTTCCCACCACATGATAACATTATCCAGGAAAAATATGATCAGCATGATCAAGTCAACGATGTAGAAGGACACATCCCGAAAGAGCGGCCACCATGTCAGGTTTAAGATTTCTCTAGAAAACAGAGCACACATGCCAATAACAAAGAGGATATTGAACACAGCTGAGCCCACGATTGTGCCTATGCCAACATTGCTGTGAGCAATAAATACCCCTATGAGAGATGTGAAAAGTTCTGGGGCCGAGCCCCCGGCAGCCATGAAGGTGGCTCCGGCCACATCGTCAGAGATGCCCAGTTTCTCAGTGATGACAGTCAAAGAAGGAACAAAGAACTCATCACAGACAATGGCTAAGGCTATGAACATGTAGATCATTCCAATGACATGCAGAACAATGGCGCCTTTTCTTCGCTCCTCGAGGGAGAAGATGTCTCTTGGGTAGTCTCCTTGGGCATGATCTGTAGTATTCTCAGACGTGCCTTCCTGAGAAAGAGGTGGCTGTGGAGTATAATCCAGAATCTTGTCATTCAAATCTAAGAGAGTTCTCTTACGGTAACCGTGTGCTGTGCTAGGGCCACTTGCACCAACGGCCTCTTCTGTGCTCTGTGTCTCTGTCTCAGAAAAGGCACTGATTGAAAATGAGACGGTGCTGATGGCTACTAGGCCCATGAGAAGGCCCAAGATTCGAATTAACTTCAGTTTTTTCCTGACATTATAATGTCTCCTGCAGCCAGACAGTGACTTCTCCAAACACCATTTCTCAAGGAAAGTGATGGCAGAGCTTTGGTGCAGATCCATCCTGGGTCTTCTGGTCGATGTGGTGGTCTTCCGATTGTAGACTCAACCAGATGGTTCTCTCATACTTTTCTTCACGTTAGAGTCAATGGTGCTTGTGGGGCCCTTTCACAATCAGGGGTTCTTATGCTTCACCGGAAATATTTCCGACATTTATGCTTAAATAAAAATTAAAACAAGGATAAGTAAATGACAAAAGCATATGTCTTTTTTTCTACAAAAAGAACTTTGCAGGTATGATGAAGTCCCATCCTGTGTTTGACCTTGGGAAAGTTACTTAACTTCTCTGTGCCTCCGTTTCCCCATTTAAAAAATAAGAACTATTACAGCACCTGCCACCAAGGACTGCTTTGAGGATGAGACACTTAGAATAAGATGTGGCACCTAGTAAGTGCTTATAACAATCATGTATTTATAAATTCAAACATTTTGGTAAATCCAATGTTGGTTAGACTATGTAGATGTGTGTTAAATATAAAAAATTTGTAGATGAAAATCTATCAGTTTATTCCATTTTTAATCATGTAACAAATAACTGCCCAGTGATAAAAGATACCACTTCTTTTAGAACTAAGTACCTGACAACCAATAATTACTTACTACGCTTTCTTCCAGCCCAATTATATAATTCCAGTTAAAGGCACTTTTCTGATCTAATCTATCATTTGAAAGCACTGAGTGTTGGAGAAGATAGCACTCTTTTCCTATACACATAAAGATCTCAGCATCTTATTTTTTCATGAAAAGCTTCTCCTATATCTGATGCAGAAAAATAGCCCTTTAAAAATTCAAGTTTACAAAAGAATGCTCTGGTGACATGGACTGTCTTCCCTAAACATCTAGATATTGTTTTCAGCTAAAGCTTATTTTTAAAAACAACCTTTAGTCATATGTAAAATAGACAACATAGTAAATCAGGCAACTAACAAGTAGGCTATTTCTAGAGACTCAATGTGTGTTTCGTAAACAATATGCAAGCTGCAGCAATCCTTCTGTCCACAAAATCTGACAAAAATAGCCCCAACACTGACTCTTCTAGTAGGGTAGATATTCAAGCAGTTTTCATTCTCTATCCCACACAGATGGGTAAAACTAGATATCTAGACACCACAGTGGATATTCTAAAGGTTCCTATTTAAATTTTTCTTTAAAAACACGTTGTTGTTGCTTTTTATATCAACGATTTCATTTTAGAGGCTTGCTGAGATGATCTCAGGTGTAAAATAAGCTAATTAAACACACGCCAGTTAAACGCTGAGATTAGCTGGAGCTCAGGTTTGCACAGCAGAGCAAGAACACAAGTCAAACCAGGCTAAGATGCTGCTACCCATCACAGAGATTCTCGGCTGGCTGCAGATGTCGACGCTTAGCACCAAAGATTAAGCGACTCACAGCGCTCCGGGGATTGTCACAATGCCTGGCCAGGGCTACGGGCAGGGACAGACTCAACTCCCAGGGCGCAGGATCAGCTCCAGCGAGCCGGCTGCACCTGCAATTCTGCCGCTTCGCTCCACGGAAGCTGCCTCTGCCGGAGAAGTGCACCCCCAGCTGCGCCCCAACTTTGCCTTGTGTGGTCCCAAACTTTCCCTGGTGGGTTAATAGGAAAATAAAACTAAAGGACAGACGCCCCACTAGCAAGCGGGGACGCAGCTTGGGAAGGCGCTTGGCCCGCATCTCCCCGAATCGTTTGTGGGTGGTTTGGGGAAGGGGAGCTTTCCTCTGGCGTGTCTACCCCGACGGCAGGCCCTGCCCCGCCGCGCCCCCCACCTCGGAGCCGGAAGCAAGGGCGGTCGGGGTGGAAGAAGCTGGGGGCTCGGAAACCGCGCCCCTGAGCGGAGGGAGTTAGCTAACTCCTTGCGGGGCCTGGGGCACCCACGTCCACCACGGAGCCACCTGTGAGCCTGTGGTGCAGCAGCGGGATGCGCGCCACCGGATCCGGGGACAACGACCACTGCGGCCACCAAGCCTGGAGGCTGGCGGGGACTCGGCCGCCCGCACTTACCGGGATCCGCCAGGAGGACGCGCACGCGGCGGGGGCCCGAGCGCGGCCCTCCACTCGGGTCCGCCGCTTTCCCTGGCCCTCAGCCTCCCTGCTCCGAGGCCCGGTCTCCGGCTCCGGCTCGCGCTCGCCGCCGCTCTCGCCGGCCGGGGCTGGGCTCTGGAGGAGACTGAGCCACGGCGAGCCCCGCGCGCCGCCTCTGGTGCTGCCCGGCCCCCGCCGGCCCCTCCCTCTCGCCTCTGCGCGGGGAGCGTGGCCGCAGAGCGCTCCGCTCCCGCGCCCTCTGCTCCACGCCTCCCGGGCGCAGAGGCTACGCCGGCTGCCGTCTCTTAGGAGATTTCTCCGCAGTGGGGACGGGGGTCAGGATTTGCAGGCGAGCAAGGACAGAGAGGAGAAATCGTACAGGTCGGTGACGCGCCTGATTCCCAAAGCCTGAAAGTGCTGCCAACTTTGGGGTTTATTTGTACTGGGCACCTCGTCTCCCAATTATCTGCAAAAAGTGACAAAGTCGTATATTTCTTTAGGAGGCTGTGTAATGTGTAATGGTGGAAAAGACGTTCAGTGAAAAGGCATAAAGGCCTGCGGGGCTGTGTGTTCAGGCCCAGGGGTGAAGATTGGGACACTGAAGGATCTTGAGTCTTGCAGGCTGACCTTTCCTTTAATGGGTGATGAAATTGAGACCCAAGACACAGTGCCATTTTGAGTCACAGGGCTCAAATGCTGGCGTCTGGACTCCCAGCCCAGTGCTCTTTCCTGCCCTGTTTGGAAAGCAAGATTTCCTGGACCCCAAGAAATTGAGTCAGCCTTTTTGGGGATGAGAGGCAAGAATCTGGGCTGAAGAGTGGAAGAAGATGAGACAAACAGGCTACCCTCAGAAGCCATTTTTCGCCTGCTCTGTGAATATGACCAAAACAGTCAAGAGGTACCCACCAGGAAAACCTTTGGGGCTTTGAGCTCACCGTTTTCCACTCTCTTCACCCTCCACCCTCCTGTTTTCTGTCTTAGAGAGGGTTTCATGCCTTTCTGGGGCTGGGGGAATATCCTCATAATCAGAAAGCTCACTACCTTTGATTTTGAGACCTCTATACTTTTTCTTGGTAAGTCAAGAGAAGACTTGGGAACTTACAAATCCCCTTTTCTCCCATCAAAACCAGGCATTTAAGACTACTGTCTTAGTAAGGATTTCAAGGTCCTATTTTGGAAGTCACAGGCTGAACTTTTTTAATCTCTACTTTTTATTTTGGAAATTTCAGCATTTACAAATGTAAGAGAATAATGTAAGGTACCTCCATGGTGCAATTTTCAACCCATGGTCAATCCTGTTCCTTCTATACCTCTTTTTCCTGTGCCATAATTGTAAAGCAAATCCCAGATATTGTCTCCATAAATATTTACAGAAAGCAAGGAAGCTATCAATTTCTACCAGGGTGTCAAAAGGACCGAAGAATCAATTAAAATAGGTTCCCACTAGGCAAGGATGGGTCATTTTGAGCACCCCAAATTCATAATAATTGCAATTATTTCAAACACATCAAATATGATTATATCTGTAAGTTCCTAATGATTCTAAAGCAGCTCAGTTGATTGGTCACCGTTGAGGGATAAAAGGGAATGAACTCATTATTTTGAAGCTGTTTTAGAAAAAAGAAAACAGTCATGCATTTATTTTGTCTTTTCTAAATACAAAATGGACCTCAGGGTAACCAATTAGGCTATACTTTTACTCTGCCTTTGTCTTTATTTTCCTGGCTTAACAATCTTAATATTCTCTGATGCAGTGGATGTATATGGCTACATGGGGTGGGGTGGGGTGGGAGTGGGGCTGGATCTTCTATACAAGGTTCTGCTTAAGAGAAGAGAATTGTAATATATTTTTAGAAATATTCCTATAACTATAAAGAGCCAACTCTTTATTTTTTAGATACCTACATAAGTATAAACATTAGCCGGCATCGTATTTACCCTTTTATTAACTGTGATTTCTTTGAACATAGAGTTTATAGGAGTCAATTACCAGTTAAGAATGCTGAGCTCTTTTTGTAATTCTAGAGGGGAGCTTTTCAAAAATCAACAGTGACTTTTAAAAAGCATGGGGTCATCCTTAAGCTAATAAGGTCTTTTTAATATAAAACTGCCAAAGGGAGAAAGGAGCCAGGTTCCGGTTCAAGATGGAGACCTAGGAGGGTCCTGCACGCACGTCCTCCGGCCAACACACCGAATCTACAGCTACGTGGGGAACAACTTCCTCTGAAAACAAAAACGAAAACAAAAAAACCCCAGAAACATTGGCTGAGACTCCTGCTTCGCAGGTAGGAGAGGCTGGGCCACAGTCTTGCCAGGAACCCCACCCTGGGTGGGAGGACCGACCCTGGAGAGGGAACTCAAAACCCAGGCCTTCTCCCTGAGGAGCTGAGGGGGCGTGAACCCCCTATCAAGGCACCCCACCTTTAAAGACCTGCACCTGAGAGACAAGCCCCCCCCCAAACATTTAGCCTTGAAAACCAATGGGGGTCGCACCCCGAGCCCCACACAGCTGGGATGCCCTGGAAGCAGCTCTTAAAGGGCTCGCGCCGATTTAGCCGCCCCAGGGCCCAGGGCAGAAACCCTGGGTCAGGGGCGCCGGGACTTCGTGTGGGAGAGCCCCCACTTGCGTGTCCGGGAAGGCCTCCTGTCTGACACACACGTGGGGGGCCTTCGGGGATGCTCTCCTGGGTGGAAGCGTGGCAGGCGCCGTCGTTTGCTCTCCTGTCTGGCGTCGGCTAGCGGGTGGGCGGTGGCGGCTCCAGCGCCATCTTTGTGTTCCGCGTTTGTTTTTAACTCCAGACTTCTCCTTCCTTCTTTCTTCTTTCCTGGTTGGGTGCCCTGTCTGCATGCTCCCTCCGCCTGGCTCCGGCCCGGTGGGCTCCATCTTTATGCTCGCGCTCCGTTGTGCTCCTCAGCCCCAGGATCTCCTGGAGCGGAGATTTACACACCTCTGGCTCCCCAGTTTTTACTGTGGGGCCGTGTTCTCTGCAGCTGCCGCCAGGGGAGGCCCCCTTGATTGCCCGCTGTGGGGGGTGGGGGGCTTGTATCCCACAGGCCTGGAACAGAAGCTAGTTCTTGGTAGGCCGTGCGCCCCCTCCCCCCTGCAGCCCACCCCCTCACCCTGTAGCCCCGGAACCTCAGGGCACTGCACAGACAGCAGCCTGAAACCTACCCTCAGTCTTCCTGCAAAGAGGCACATTTGCTTGTTCTGGAGCTTTGGCCTGGGGTGGGGGCAGGCTTGACCTTTGGCATACATCTAAGGGTCTAGACCAGTGCATACCACCCCTGCGTGCTCTCTCTCTGCCTCGCTACAGCTCCCAGGTATCTCCTACAGAGGCTCATACGCTTGTCTGGAGCCCGGATCTTTGCCACAGTTGCCAAGGGACATGTCTAGGTCACTTAGCACTGGTGGCCTGTGGGGCTTACACTTGTGGCCCCATAGGATTGTTTATATTTGCATACTTTCAAAGCTGGTACTTGAGGGTCTGGCTTCTAATCAGCCTGCATCTCTGGGCTGAGATCCTCCCCTCTGGGACACTGACAGGTCTTGGCACTCCCTGAATTACGAAGAGCCATTACAGATAAAATAGGCTGGCTTGGACAATCACAAAGGTTTGAGAGACAACGAAGAACTAGGACAGGGTTGAACAATAAGGTTCATTTCTTGTAGGAGACCACTCCTTCAAGACTGGAAGAGGTGGCTATTTCGTGTAATGCATAGAAACCAACACAGAGAGACAGGGAAAATGAAGAAGACGAGGAATAGTTCCAAACAAAAGAACAAGATAAAACCTCAGAGCAAAACCTTAATGAAAACTGCCAAAGGGCTATGAGTTAATAACTTCCTAAGCATCCATATCATTTTCACATAGAAACATAAGATGGCATGGTTTATGATAGGATTGCTGAGTTCCCCTTGCTTCCACCCAAAAGGACATCCCAAGTTGGCACTGTGCCTACAATTTCACCATTAGAAATGTATTGTTTTTGGCTTTTTGTTTTACATCTTCCCCGTAATAAATTAAGAATTTTAAAAAAGTAATGGCTCTAAAGTTATAATAAGCAATTCTATATTGTTTTTGACTTGATATTCAGTCTAAAGGAAAAAAATTCTAGTAAATTTTCATGAGGGGAACGTGGAAGAGAGATAACTGAGCCAGGAAGTTGTGGGCAACCAAGACACAACATGAAATATTCACTTTCTACTTTGTCAGTTTAACCACCTCTTTTTTCATTCTCCCCCCAACACACAACCTTCTTCCTTTCTTTTATTATAATCCCACGCGTTCTGTTACTAATATCTGCAGGTAATCAGGGCTTAGAGGAAGGATTCCATGTGCACAAAAGCAGTAATTCTCATCCTTGACTCTCATCCAATATGAGCATCAATGGAGGGATATTTTTAAAAGAATCCTGACAATGACCCTCTTCTTTCCTTCCTCCTTTGAGCTTCTTGAGGACAAGAATCAGTATCCTACATTTCCCAGCATCTAACACAGTGCTTGGCATTTGTTCAACACATGAATTGAGTTGCTGGCAAGTGCAGTTACTCGTAGGAGAATGAATCCATCAGAAGGTACAGGTTCTGCCACGGTAACAAAGAGCTCACAACTCACAGTGGCTAGAAACAAAGGTTTTTGTTTCTTATTGATGCTACCTGTTCTTTGTGAATTTTGCCATGTCATGCTCACTCCTGACTCCAAGTTGGTCACTATCTGGAACATTGCCAGTCGCCACCAGAGAAAAAAGATACATGGCAGATCTTGTACTTGGTTTAAAGCTGGGAAGTGACGCATTACTGCTGTTCAGATTTCACTGGCCAAAGCAAAAGCACCTGGTTATATTTTCAAGGGAGCAAGAAGGTACAGTTGCACTACATGCTTGGGAAAGAAGGGAAAGATTTGGCGGCCAGCACTAATGACTATCACAGTGGAGAATAGGAACAAGCAAAGGGAATTAACGTATGTTGCCTAACTGCCCTGTACAAGTTTTCATTTATCTCTTCAATCTCATGACTTTTATCGCTATTATTCCAGTTTTACAGATGAAGGCTCAGTGAGGTTAAGTAGCTTGCCCAATATTAAGTGGCTCTCATTTGCCCAATATTGGTTCCAGTGTCCAAGTTCTTTCTACTAATCCTCATTTTATATGACTGAGATTTTTAGTCCCTGCCTAACTAAGTGTTGCCTTTTTTCCTGTTGTGATCCTATCCCTAGGTGATGCCTATGGGTTTTTTCTACCACCACCTAGTCTATAATCTGGGATAACTTTCTGCTTCCTAAGAAGATCTGTTTTGCTTATTTAAAAATCACAGGTATAAATACCAAAATAAAATCCTGATGTTCTCTGAAAAATGTTCTCCTTTGGCTCCCAACCCTGGGCTGACTTTGTTTTCCTTTGTGCTTGGCTCATTTTTTGGCCAGTGGCTCTCCCCTTCCAGTTCAATAAGAACCATAAAAGCAGAAAAAAAATATCTGTGGGGTTGAGGGACATAAGTACAGACTTCTTTGCTTTTGACAGTGGTTTTTGCAATAGCGCTTAAAACAACACACCCAAATTATTGCTCTTTCTTTTTCATCTGTTTAGGAAATGAGAAATGATGAATGCCCGTGATTCTTACATTAGGGACAGGAATTTTTCCAGGCTTAAATGCTCAGGAAGCACAAAAATTGAATTTCTCTTTGCAATACCCGCTCAGCTCAGGCCTCCTCGGTACCAAGGTAGGCACAGTGCTGAGGCAAGGCTTAGAATGGGTGGGAGCATGGTCTATTGATTCCAACAAGGGACCTGGAGTCTAAAACCCTGGCTGTCTTCCTGATTCTAGCAGGGACTTCCTAAGTGACCTTCAGGGTGTCCCTCTGTCTCTTAAAGCCACATTAGAAAGTAAAGAAGGATAAATAATACTGGTAAAAGGAGACCTGCTGGGCAAGAGGCAGAGTCAGGACAGTCCACTCGGCGGTGGGCAAAGGAGCACTTCTTTTGAACAGCTCAAAAAAAGGGTACACATGCTGCCTTCCTTCTTAAACTACATGCTCTCTTTACCTAACTCTGGCTCAGAAATTTCAATATAATATAGAGTTTAAGATATGGGGAAAGAAGAGATATGTGCCTTGAGCATTGATTTTATGTAGGGCATGCCAGCAGGATTGTGCTACTGTACCTTTGGTTTTGAGCACTGAAATAAGATCCTTGTTTGATTCAACTCATGAAAGTAAAATGAATGCATCACTGATCATTTTCCCGGGTCAGGGGCCTCAAGCTGTTCAGTTCAGCAACACCCCTCCCCCTCCAAATAACATATGTGTATGCGGGGGTGCATTTGGGGGTCCTGATAACTTCCTTGGGAGCAGGCCTCCCCTGGCCCAACACGGGGACTCAGTTAATAATTCTAATGCTCCCACTCATCACCTCCCCAAATTAGCTTTTATTGGAATAAGAGTGATAGTTTCTCTTCCACCTGCCACTCCGTTTTGCTTATTTCTCAATTTGTTCAGAATCAAGATGGACAACAGGTGACATCCAATTCTCCAAATGTTACTACAAGGCTTATTTAAAAAACTGCAGCTTTTTCTCCCCACAACTCCTGCTTCCTTGTCCCCAGATGTATCATTTTTAAAGGTTTTTAGCTGTTCATTTTCCCCTGGTACTTATCATTACCTTTCAAAGTAGTAGGCTTTTTTTTTATCTCTTGATTTTTCCAATGTGGATGTTAGCTATTAAATTCCTATTATGAAAGAAAAGGATTTCTTCCTCTTACAGTGTCCCCTCACTCACTCCTGGAAGCCCTCATCTCAACATAATCCTCTCCCCATCCTTTCAATATAGTTATGTCGCCATTTTGAATAAATTAATATTCACATCTTTAATCCACAATGCATCCTTCGAATTATGCAAATATAATCATCAGTTGAGCTGTCTAGTATACAGATTCACCCCAAACTCTCTGATGGCACTGTTCATTTTTCCCTCAGTGTTTTTAAACTTTTCAGTTGACCTGACGGTTGTGTGGTTCTCCCTCAGGAGACATCACTCCTGGAGCTCAGTGACCTCCTGCTACCTTCTGTTCCTAATCCTCTAATTAAGGTGTTTTTTTCTTCTTCATTCTCTATCTCTTAGAAGATTTTCAGCTTTATCATTTAGCCCTTCTAGTATTAAAAAAGTTCACTTGTTATATTTTTAATTTTTAAAAGCTCTATCTTGTTCTTTGACTTTTTCTTTCTTTTTTTAAAAATTTTTTACACTAGTTCTCTGCGTTTAGTCCTTAGGTCTAGCAGTTTCTCTTCCCTTGGTTAGATAATGTAAGCCTCCTGAGGCCATGGCCTTTTCCTGCCTTGTTCATTACTTTATGTTCAACACCTAGAACAGTAAGTGAGTGAGAAGGGCCATCTCCGAGCGACACAGGATGGGGAAGGATCTTTGGAGATGCTATTGCTTCGTTCAACGAAGCTTTCTATCTTCGGGGCCTATCCTGTATCCTTGCTTAATTGGTTTTCTATTGCTGTTATTAAAAAAATAAACAACGTAACCTCAGTGTCTTAAAACAACACATTTATTATCTTACAGTTCTGTAGGTCAGAAGTCCAGTATAGTCTCACTGGACTAAAAATTAAGGTGTCAGCAAGGCAGTTTTTCTGGAGGCTCAAATGGAAATCCATTTCCTACTCATTCAGGTATTGGGAGGATTCTGTTCCATGCACTTGCAGGACTAAAGTCTTGATTTCCTTGCTGGCTGTCAGCTGGAGACAGTGTTCAGTCTTTTTTTGTGGTTCATAATGAAGCTTAATAGATCACAGATGTTTTGTGTTTAGCCATTTGGTGTTTATTTCTATTCAGTCCACTTTGGTCAGTACTGCAGATCTGCTTGATACTCCCTCCCTCTCTCCTTCATCACACTCCAGTTTATTTATGTGGTATGTTAGTTTCCTCAGGCTGCCAAAGCAAATTACCACAAACTTTGTAGCTTAACACAACAGAAATGTGTTGTTTTACAGTTCTGGATGCTAGAAGTCTGAAAGCAAGGGGATGGCAGGGCTATGCTCCCTCTGAAGGCTCCAGGGCAGGATCCTTCCGTATTTACCTCTTTCTACCTTCTCTGGTGAGTCCCTGCAACCCTTGGTATTCTCTGGTTTGTAGCTGCATCCCTCCATTCTCTGCCTCTTTCTTCCCATGGCCTTTTCCCCTGTGTCTCTCTATATCCTCTCCGCTCCTTATAAAAACACCAGTCATTGGTTTTAGGACCCCCTCTAAATCTGTGACGATTTCCTCTTGAGTTCTTTAGCTGCTATCATTTACAGAGACCCTATTTCCAAAAAAGATCACATTCTGAAGTTTCAGGTAGACATGAATTTGCTGGTGGGGCGGGGGTATTCAACCCAAAACATGTGTAGTTAGAGTCCAAGTCTGAGAAGATAATAAGGCTGGCCCACATTCTGACCACTCCAGCCTTGCCAATCTATGACTTGAAACTGTGGCACTAGGGCACATCATCCCCTCGCTTACCCTACTTTAATTATTGTTTCAAGCAAGAAATTAGATTTCTCATGCCTTGGACCGATTTTGAGGGAATATTATTGAGTTCTATTACTGGAACGTTATCTGTTATTTTTTTGGAATTCTCACTTAATTTCCCCAAATATCACAATATTTTACAGAAATTCTTTATTATTGGTAGTTTGGAATAGAGCCATATCCTGGGTTCATTGTAGCTGGGATTCCCTTCACTATATAGTTTAGTTTTGTTGATTTAGAGGCATTCAGTGAGGCAAATGAAGACATACATTTATACTACTGCCTTTACTGAAGGACTACGTAATATCTTGTCATGGATCACAATTTATCTAACAATTCCCCAGTTACCCTATTGTTGTTTTTCAGTTATAAATAGCACTGCAGTGCACATTGTTATATATTTAACTCAGTGTGGAAAGACCCTGTTGTTTATATTGAAGTATGTTTCTTGCTATTGGGAACTCCGGGAAGTCATATGTGTCTTTCTCTCATGAAGGATGAGTTTTCTCTGCTAATGCTCTTCCCTGGATGTCTCTACTTTCCCCAATAACCAGTGGCAATTCTACCTTTGTCATTTACTCCACAGGGAGGACCAATAAACTTCCCGTCTTGTCCTGGCCAAGTCCTTAGCAAAAGTATTAGGAAAGAGTCACTATTTTCCCTCAAATACTTCCTGTCCTGTCAGTTTTCCATACTAGGCTCACATCAGACTGTAGTGGAGAACGTTCTTGATTAAGAGTAATTTTCATGACCCTTACAGGAAGCAGTCCATGCAGACTTAGGACTGATGGTTAATGGCCAGACTGGTTATTAAAATACTGATATATTTCTGTACCACTTGGTAAATGTTATTACAGCAACAGTAAAGTTCATTCATAATATAAACTCACTAGTTCTAGTGAAATATTGTAGGATATCTCAGCAACCCTTGATAAATGGCCACCCATCATAAACACATCTGAGGAATAGTGATGGCTCTATAGCCAGTTGACCAAAGTCCAGTAAACGGTGCAGACAGATTGTGTGTTCTTTATAAAACTGTGTGATTTGGGAGAATGTCCAGTTTATCTTCATCCTGGAATTATAGTTGCTATTGCATCTAAATAGTGTTTTTTATGTCTTTTATAGTTACTATATTGTAATTCTTGTGTAAGTATATATTTTAATGTTTTGAAATTTAAGGATTTATAAAAAAATGTTGACTAGAAATACCTAGAATGAAGGGACAACATAGTTTGGATGTATTTCTCAATATTTCTGTTAAATATATTAACAGGAGTAATTTAAATCTGTGGGAGTATAAAGAAGAAATGACATCAAAATTATATTATTAAAAGGTAAAAATGTTAAACATTTTATTAGATTAGGAATCATGTTCTGTTAAATCTTGTGACTTAAGCGTAAGAGATTTATGATGATCATTAAGGAAAAAAATTATAAAATATCAAGAGTGAGTAAAATAATAAAAATTCAATAAAAATTTCAAAAATTTAAGTCAAATTCTTGAGAAAGTAAAAGTCATTTGAAAATCCTTAAAAAGAGGGGCGCCTGGGTGGCACAGCGGTTAAGCGTCTGCCTTCGGCTCAGGGCGTGATCCTGGCGTTCCGGAATCGAGCCCCACATCAGGCTCCTCCGCTATGAGCCTGCTTCTTCCTCTCCCACTCCTCCTGCTGTGTTCCCTCTCTCGCTGGCTGTCTCTATCTCTGTCAAATAAATAAATAAAATCTTTAAAAAAAAAAAAAAAGAAAATCCTTAAAAAGAACGGACATTTTTAGGCATGAATATTTAATAGAACTGTGAAAAAAGAATAATATCAATATAGATACATAATTATAATCTGTGTTTGTAGTCCTGGCTTGTTAAAAGCATGTTTACTGGGGTGCCTGGGTGGCTCCGTTGGTTAAGCATCTGACTCTTAATTTTGGCTCAGGTCAAGATCTCCGGGTCCTGAGATTGAGCCCCGCATCACTAGACTCCATGCTCAGCAGGCAGTCTTCCTCTCTCCCTCTCCCTCTCCCTCTGCCCCTCCCCCCACCCCTTCCCCTGCTTGTGTGCATGTGCACACTCTCTCTCTCTCTCAAATAAATAAATAAATAAATAAATAAATAAATAAATAAATCTTTTAAAAAATGTGTGTTTACTGACAAGAGAACACTACTTTAAAAAAAAACAACTTATTTATTTTAATTTAAATTTTAGGTATAGTTTCCAGAGTAGAATTCAGTGATTTGTCACTTACAACTCCCAGTGCTTATCATAAAAAGTGCCCTCTTTTATACCCATCATTCGTCTAGCCCAACCACCACTCACCTCTCTCCATCAACCCTCAGTTTGTTCTTTATTGTTAAGAGTCTATTTTGGCTTATTACCCTCTCTCCTTTTCCCCTTTCCCATATGTTCATCTGTTTCCTTCCTTAAATTCCACATATGAGTGAGACCATATGGTATTTGTCTTTCTCTGACTGACTTATTTCACTTAGCATAATACACTCTAGCTCCATCCGTGTCATTGCAAATGGCAAGATTTCATTCTTTTTGGTGGCTGAGTAATATTCCATTTTATATATGTACCACCTCTTCTTTATCCATTCATCAGTCAATGGACATTTGGGCTCTGTCCATTGTTTGGCTGTTGTTGATAATGCTGCTATAAACATTGGGGTGCATGTATCCCTTCAAATCTGTATTTTTGTATCCTTTTGAAGAGAACACTACTTTTTGGAAAACATTAATCGACAGTAAAATTTCAATCATTATTGATGATGTTTCAATTGCTTTATGTAAACAGAATAATTTCCTTTAAGTGAAAAATTCAGCCCCTTGAAGAAACTTGGAAATTGTTTTTTTTTCTTTTCAATATTGACATAATAAGCTAACATAAATATGTCATAAAGAGCTGACATGAATAAGATCTGAAATGCTATGAAAAGTTTTTGTTGGCGGTGCCAGAGAGAAATGATTTCAGGGAAATATGTTGACATAAAAACTCCACTGAACTTTATACAGATGTGCTAGTGTAATGTTAAGGAGAAAATTTGGAGTTTTAACTATGATTTAAAATTTTTTCCTGGATATTTTAATTTGATATTAACCACCATATTCAATAATTTCTGGATGATGCAATTAAAGATATAAAATATATATATTCTTGATAGCTTTACATTTATTACTGTTCATCAAGTAAACATCAGAGAGAATTAGCCAATATTATGGAAGATAAGGGAAATGAAATAATGAAAATTAAAAAAATTCTTCCACCTCAGTTGGCAGCTTATAGTGCTAGAGCTGAAAAATTTGGAAATTATGCCATTATTAGAAATTGTGAAAGGGGGTAGTTAAATACTTGAGAAATGAAAAAATTTCATTTTGAAATGAATTGGAGAATTAGGGTTTTTAGAACATCTTTACTGAGAAGTAATGTACATACCATTAAATTTATATTTTAAAAATGTACAGTTGTTTTTAGTGAAGAAAAATATTTAGTGAAGAAGAAATGATACAATGAATAGTGGTCTAGAACATCTGATGTTGTGGAAAAATAAGGAAGTGTGGGTCCTACAACAGTGTTCTTTTTCAATATTGTTTTGGCTGTTCTGGGTCCTTTGCATTTCCATATGAATTGTAGGACCAGCTCATCAATTCCTGCAAGGTTACCTAGGCTTTTGATAGGGATTGTGTTGAATTTGTTGACTAATTTGGGGAGTGTTGCTATCTTAACAATATTAAGTCCTTTGATCCATGAACATGGGAATTCTCTCCAGTTATTTGGGTCTTCTTTCAACATTATTTTGTAGCTTTTCAGAGTACATGTTTTATATCTCTTTAGTTAAATTTAATCCTAAGTATGTAATTTTTTTCAAAGCTATTATGAATGGAATTGTTTTCTTAATTTTATTTTGGGACTGTCCATTGTTACTGTATAGAAATACAACTAATTTTTTTGTATATTATATCCAGCAACCTTGCTGAACTTGTTTATTAATTCTTATAGTCTTTTAGTGGATCCTTAGAATCGCTTATATACGAGGTCATCTCATTTGCAAATAGAGAGTTTCACTTCCTCCTTTCCAACCAAGATGTCTTTTATTTCATTTTCTTTCCTAATTGTCTTGGTTAAAACCTCCAGTATTATGTTGAATAGAAGTGGCAAGAGCTGTCTTTTCCTGATCTCAGGGGGAAGTGTTCAGTCTTTCACCATTGACTATATGCTGGCTGTGGGTTTTTCACAGATGGGCTTTATCAGGTTGAGAAAGTTATATTCTATTTTAGTGTACTGAGTGTTTTCATCATGAAGCAGTATTGGATTTTGTTGAGTGCTTTTCCTGCATCTATTAAGATGTTCATTTGGTTTTTGTCCTTTTTTCCGTTGATATGGTATATTACATTAATTATCGTCAAATGTTTGGAGATTTAGTTTTAATAAATGGTATTCTAACAGAGATGTCAGTACTTTCTTGAACTTTATAAGAAATAAATGGTTCAATTATTAAAACTGACATATTAATTTGGCAAACTATCACAGTGATTGAACAGGTACTAACATATTATTCTTGATACCTGTCAACACAATGTGATAAAGGGGCATAATGCTGTCGATAATGGAATAGCCTTGCATGAAAGCCCACCTACATTTCATGGAAAATATTGACAAGTCTTGACGTTGTCATTTGTCATATTGACTTACACTCTTCGGCTGTACATTTAATAAGGGTGCTTGTGTTTTACATTCAGATTGTTGGTAAAATAATTGAATAAGGCAATGCCATTGACTGACATTCCCTGTGCTATACTTTTAGAGACTGCTGTCCAAGTGTACATGAATCCATTAATCAATTCTTTAATGTTTGACCATTCCTCTGATAAAAAAAAAAAATCTACCCAATAATGTAATCACGAAGAGCACATGACTTCATCTTATTCAAAAATACATCTTAGGAAGCTTATTCAAAATAAAGATATATATGGTTAATTTCCTTGTACCGTGTGCTCTGTGAGGACAGTTACTTTGTTACCGTGTTATCCCCAAACCCTTGAACAGTGCCTGACACACAGAAGGATCTTGATAATCAGGTTACATGAGTGAGTGATTCCAATCTCTTGTGCTAACCTAGTAAGCAATCAAAAAAGGAAATAAAATTAGGTTACCATGAATAGTTCTTGTGAACGATTGCCTTCAAATGCATCCAAATTATGAGCTTGATAATATTTTTCCACTGTTAGGTCCAGGTATTGTGTAGCCTGAAGCTCCAACACTTTCATGGGCCTAAGAAAAAGAATATAAACTTAGTCATAAGATTTTTATTTTATTTTATTTTTTTTTTAGTCATAGGATCTTAGACGAGGCTTAGGCAAGTGTGGGTTCCTGAGGCTTAAGATGTACTTAGCTTTCCAGTAAATTGTCTTATCTAAAATGCCACAGTGGATTGATGCTTGTATAATGAGTGAATGCATTAATGCAATTTTTTCCTCCTCAAAACTTTCTTTGCCTCAGTTCACTCTATCTTTGATTGCTAAACTAGATGAAATTAGAAAGGGTATAATGATTATTAATATTAGGATAATTTAGGCTAAAGAGCATTATTTAATTTTATTTTAAAATTTAATTATCTAGAAAAGTTATAGCAAGATATAAAATTACGAAATATAAAGTCTTAAGGTATGTAGTGGAATCAGCATGGTGTGAAGACTGGGCATGCCGTGGAAAGAACACACAAATCAGGAGTAGGGGGCTTGACTCGAGTTATTAATGAGATGTATGACTCTGAGTAGGTCCCTCATTTCTTCGCAGCTTCAGTTTTCTCACCTGCAGAATAAAGGCTCTGGATGAGATAAACTGAGGTTTCTTCTGTTCTGAATTTTGATGCCTGTTTCTAAATAGAATGGATTTGAAAATCCATTTCTATAAACATGAAATCAGATGTCAAAACAAATCCTAAAAGAAATACAGGGGGAAATGCTAATTTAGATGATATCTTCTACTTCATTTGAGATTTTTCCTTTATAAATTAAAAAAAAAAACAACAACAGAAAATGGACTTTAAGTCTCTCTAGATTCTGTCCTCTTTTGGAAATAGTCTTGCTGGTCTGACCCTTGAATTTTATAACCCAAATGGGACCATTTATAATCTCAGGAATGTAAGTCAGTTAAGTGGCATATCTTTATGGTAACAAGGGACAAAAGGAATGTTATAGGTTTGAAGTGTATGTAAGAACTTGGCTCCTGTCATGTATCTGAACACAGCGACATCATCTAGCCTTTCCTGTTAGTCTAGGAGACTGTTTCCTAATTTTGTTATTCAATATGATATTTTATTTTGCTTTTCTCACACTCTTTAGGGTGAACCAACATGTTAGAAGAGAAGAGTGTAACAGTGGATTCTATTAGAGAAAACAAAGGGGAGAGGGACATTTAGGAGGGAGCATAAAATGAATGGCTCAAGTATACTTGTAGCTGCAACCAAATCTAAATATAATAGGGATACTATAACTACAAAGGTGGCGTATTTGAATAAAACTGGATATGAAAGTATTTTAAATGCTAATTGTAAATGGAGGAAATCTGCCATTTCAAACTGCAGACAGTGCCCCCACCTCCTCTTATACTTTATGGCTACTGAAAAGCCTCTGCTTTATTTTTTTTTAGATTTTTTAAAATTTTTTATTTTTTTTAATAATATTTTCTATCATATTAAAAGCCTCTGCTTTAAACAAAAATGATTGCCCTGTAACACTGTAAAGTACTTGGAATTCCCTGGCGTAAAGGCTACTTTGTGCCCCTTCCAACATTGTGACTCTGATTCCTCATTTGTTCAGAGTCAGGGCCTCAGGACCCTTTTTTTTTGTGATGAACAGCGTGACCACCTGAAAAATCATTAAGGTGCTGTCATCCCTTCTGAATGGTTAGGACTTCCAGTCAATTCAGAGAACATTTATAGAGCAAATTCTAAATAGAAGGAACTAGGGGGGAAATGCAGGTAGATAAATTTGGGTTCTGCTTCCTAAGGACTCCCTATAGATGGGGAATTATACTGAGTCATCATCTGGGTTCTTTCTAGATCTTGTTTCAGACTCCTAAAAGAAATAGTTACTATTTTTTTTATTGTTAAATATAGATGGTGCTGGAAGGTGCCTGAAATAAAACCACCACGATAGTGTCAGCATTACCAGATTAGACAGATGTTTGCGAAACTACTGCAGTGTTCTCTCTCATCTCTGGTTAGTCTGAAGGACACACATGCATTCTGTTTTAAAAGGCATGTGAGTAAGGAAATTGGAACTCCCATGAAAAAAAATGGATGACATTTACATAAAGAGTATTTGACCATAGAACTCCTTGTCTTTAGACAAGGTCTAAAAACAAGAGTTCTTACCAGGTCTAAGAACAAGAGTTTTCTGATACAATGCGGGAAGTGAATGTTTCAAGATTATTTAAGAAGGTTTTTCTCTTGTTAAAATTCAACTGAGTAAATTTTATAGATCTTACTGGATTTATTCAACAATTCATGAATTGGGTAGCATCCTGTCTAGCAAATAGAAAGGAGTTGCTAAGAGCTGCACAAAATGAAAGACAGACGGAAGAGGGCAGAATGAGGAGTTATAAAAGCAAAAGGCAGATGGTTTCAGGCAAGGTCACCTTCCTGTGGGGGATGGCAGGTGTCTATCAGGCAGATTACCTTACTCGTGCTGATCAAGTAATTCCAGATTGACTGGTATAAATTTCCACTCCTGGGAGAGGTTGAATATAATTAAGTTAGGTATTAAGTCTTGGCTTGGTGATATGGGTGTAGCCCAAGTGACTCTATTTGGGACCTTTTATTTGTTTGTTTGTTTATTTATTTATTTATTTATTTATTTATTTATTTATTTAACACTATCCAGACCACAATGGGGGCTTATTGAAGAGTGGCCCAGACCTCCAAAGACTGCAACATCTGAGTTTTACTTCTGGTTCCCTCAGGACCACTAGTTACATATTTGCAAATAAATTAGTTAATGAGTATACTCTTCACCTTTTATTTTGTTCTTCTGTTACTTACTTATATACAGGTTTTTGTTGTTGTTTTTTGTTTTGTTTTGTTTTTAATGTCCACAGGAGTTATCTGAGGGATAGAGTGATTGGCTAGTTTTTGGTTTCCTTCTTTATGCCTCTCTACTATGTTAAAAAAAAATCCATCAACAATGAATTTTAAAATGATACCAAACCCTGTTGGATTTTTCTCTTACACAGAAACAGGATAAATGCTCTGAGATGTAACAGAATCTAAAGAAATAAAAACTTTCAAATTTTAAGGATTTTGAAAACATGTACCTGGCAAAAAATTATTTTCTCAGCACACTAGTCAACAGCCTCCAGAGTATTTCACACTTTGGGAAGCTCTGATTTTATCCCCCTGGGCCATAACAACCAGACTGTGGCTGAATCGTAAGCAGCAGCAAAGAGAAATTTAGCCCTGAGTGAGTAGGGCACTGTAAGGAAGGCATGAATTGCAGATAGGAAGTTCTGAGCGTGAGGTGACATTGGCTTGGAACCAGAATTGTCCCACCTCCTCCAGGAGCCCTTGTAGCTAGGCAAGGCACTGTCCCAGGAGACCAGGTACCAACCACAGGGAGCGTGGATATCCAGGGTGGAGGGAGAGTGAGCTTCTGGGGGAGCTCATATATGTAGGCATTTTATCTAATCTATTAATAAAGTGTCTATAAAGACTAGATTTTTTTAAAATTTTGTGTAAATAGGAAAGAAAAACTAGGAACTGTATTGAGAACATGTAGAACTGATCAGCTTTAATGGTTGCAGGTGGCAGTGGGTTTCAGCAGTTCGTTGGCATCATACACATTCATAATAAAGTAGGAAGAGGGAGTACTCGTGTATCCCAAGATGATAGAATATCCTAATATTTGAAAGAGGAGTATTAATTCAGTTAATGAATCCAGTAAAGTGGCTGGTTATAAGAAAAACCACGATAAAACCCATAGCTCTATTTTATATAACCAGTAACTTGTTAGAAAATAAAACAGAGAATGAGATCTTATCACAATAATTTTTTAAAAAGATTTTTATTTATTTATTTGACAGAGATAGAGACAGCCAGCGAGAGAGGGAACACAAGCAGGGGGAGTGGGAGAGGAAGAAGCAGGCTCATAGCGGAGGAGCCTGATGTGGGGCTCGATCCCATAACGCCGGGATCACTCCCTGAACCGAAGGCAGGCGCTTAACCGCTGTGCCACCCAGGCGCCCCATAATTTTTTAAGCCATGTAATAGCCAATGTTAAGGGTAACCTTAGCAAGAAATGTGTGAGGTCCACAGAAAGAAATGGATGAAACTTAGAGAATACTTGGCTAAATAGGTATATAAAATATCACATTTTTCTTCTTTTAAATTAAAAGTAAAATATGCTTATTGGGAACATTCCTAACAATCAACATTTTGGAAAATAAAATCCTTCTCCTTATTTTTCCCTAAACACTTTTCACTCCCCAGAAGGGCCCGAGTTAGCAGTTTGCTGCATATCTTTACAAATATTTGGAGCATTTAGTTCATTTATGTTACGAACTTAAATTTGCGATGGGTTTATTTACATATGCTATGATTACTAATATATTTGGTTTTAATGTATGTCAGACTTCTATTTGACTGGCCTATTTATCTTTTTCTCTTTTTTTTCTGGACTTCTTTTGGATTGATCAATTTTTATCATTCCATTTCCCCTTTATCAACTGTTATTTTTCTATCTTTTCACTATTTCTTTAGAGGTTATGAGATTCCATCATGTAATCCTGATTTATTATAGTCTAATATGGATTATCTTCTACCACTTTCCTAATATTAAAACCTTTAGATCATCTTAACTCAATTACCCCTCTCTTAACTTTGTTTTAAAACACTGAAAGACATTGTTACTTATCGTTTTCTATTCCCAGTAGTTTACTTTTATTTATCCTTTCCATTGTTCTTCTTTACTTCTTGCATTTTTGTGTTTCACTCTGGGATAATTTTTTTTTGTTGGTTTGAATAACTTCCATTAGTACAGGTTTTCTGGTAAAAATTATGTTTTGTTTGTTTGAAAACTTCCTTATTTTGCCTTCATTTTTGAAGGATAATTTTACTATATATATAAAAGTTTTAAAGTTATTTCCTTTTTTCTTTTGTTTTTATTAAAATATGGTTGACATACAATGTTATCTTAGTGTCACGTGTACAGCAAGTCTAAATGTTATGCTGTGCTCACAAGTATAGCTCCCATCTGTCACCATACAGCGCTATTACAATACCGTTTCTATATCCCTGTGTTGTGCCCTTCATTAAAGTTATTTCCTTTCATCCCTTTCAAGATGTTATCTTGTTGTCTTCTGACTTACAGAAGTTCTGATTTTGTTTTTGAAGGTAATATGCTTTTTTTTTTTTTTCTTAGCTGATTTTTAAAAAAATCAGTTGTGGGGCGCCTGGGTGGCTCAGTCGGTTAAGCATCTGCCTTTGGCTCAGGTCATGATCCTGGGGTCCTGGGATCAAGCCCTGCGTCAGGCTCCTTGTTCAGTGGGAAGTCTGCTTCTCCCTCTCCCTCTGCTTGCCACTCCCCCTGCTTGTGCTCTCTCTATCAAATAAGTAAATAAAATCTTAAAAAAAATTTTTAAAATCAGTTGACCATGATCTCTCCGTTTTTTTCTTTCTCATATTTTTTCTTCTCTTCTTCTGGAAATCCAATTATATTTATATTCGGTTTTTTATTATGTGTGTCTTACAGTCTTGTAAATTTTTAATCCTTTTTTTTCTTACTGCTTCTCTCTAGATATTTCCTAGCTTGCTCTCTTCCACCTCACTAATCCTCTTTATTCCTGTCTCTAATTGGCTTGTAAACCCGAGTTTCAAGTATTGGGCTTTTCAGTCCTAGAATTTCCATTTGATTCTTTTCATAGATTATAATTCTATGATGAAATTGTCCATGTTTTTCATCTATTTTGTTTGATGTATTAGTCATTGCTATTTTAAAATCTTTGGTAACTCCAGTATAAGAGCCACCTGTGCTCCTACATCTGTTATCTCATTTTTTCCCCTTCATTTCAAGTCATGTTGTACTGTCTCTTGGCATGTGTAATAATTTTGATTGAATGCCAAACACTGTTTATTACTATATAGCCCGCAGATGATTTTGTCTCCTTCCAGAAAGTGTGCACCATTTTCTTTCCTAGGCAGAGAGAATTGGGTCTGATTATCTCACTTCATTTAGGCACTGAGCTCTGTAGTTTTAGTAAGTCCCTACCTACCTATATTCTCCTCTGCTCTTAAGCTATAATTAGCCCTTCAGGGCCTGATCTGTTCTCTGGGCCTTTCTTTCTGGAAGGTCCTGAACTCTAATCCTTGCCCTTTAGCTAAAACTCTGTTCTGTTTTCCAGAGGCTTTCTTTCTACTTAGCTTCTTAGCCTCTTGCTCTGTCTAGTTTCAGAATTTGGTAATTGGTTAAAGGAATAAACGAGCCACATGTCAGGCTTGCTTCTCTGTGAACCCACTCCCCTCCCAAGACACACTCTGTGTTGTCTTATGATGTCTCTAATTTTGACTCTCTGGCCCCATGAAACCACCAAAATCTTTACTGGTTTCTCTGTCGGCCCTCAGCAGCCCTGTGCGTGTGCAAAGCCTAGGTTCTCAGACTCTTGCCCTAGGTCCAAAGGGACAAATACCCTCAGAGAAAAAGCAGTCATGGATGCTCAATTCACCTCTCCATTGTGGCTTGCTCTCCAAAGTCTTGGTCCCTCTAATTCTGGTTGCTTTAGCAGTTCTTTAATGGCTTTAAACATATTGTTGTTTGCTTATTTTGTACTAATTGTTCTTAGTGGGAATGTCGTTATGTTATAAGGCATTCTATCATACCCATCAATATCTTGTTCAGACTTAGTCAATGGTCACATTCTACACAGTTAATGGTAATTTAAGAAGTTCTGAGTGGTGGGGCACCTGGGTGGCTCAGTCAGTTAAGTGTCTGCCTTCAGTTCAGGTCATGATCTGAGCCCTGTGATGGGCTCCCTGCTCAGCAGGAAGTCTGCTTCTCCTTTTCCCTCTGCTGCTGCTCTCTCTCTCTCCCTCTCTCTCTGTCAAATAATAAATGAAATCTGTAAAAAAAAAAAAAAAAAGTTCTGAGTGATAATATGCCTAACTAAAAATCAAGATGCCATTCTTAGGAAAGATAGGAAGAGTGGGGGTCAGGGTAAACCTAGCGCTGTGTTCCAAAGTGGGTAGTGGAAGTCAGTTATCGTTCTGGGGTGGGATCTGGGGGCTGGTCTTCCTCCATGGGGGGCTATGGGTTGCCAGAATACACCTGTGCCAGAATTTGACTGTTTTTATGGCCCTCTTACTAAAGTACTTACTGAGGTACTGTCAACATTTAGACATTAGGTATCTCTTTCTGAGTTTAACCGCAGGTCCTGCCTGTGGAATAAAAAAAAATGAATCCTCTGTTTAGAAAGATCTTGCAAGGGGCGCCTGGGTAGCGCAGTCGTTAAGCGTCTGCCTTCGGCTCAGGGCGTGATCCTGGTGCTCTGGGATCGAGCCCCACATCAGGCCCCTCCACTGGGAGCCTGCTTCTTCCTCTCCCACTCCCCCTGCTGTGTTCCCTCTCTCGCTGGCTGTCTCTGTCAAATAAATAAATAAAATCTTCAAAAAAAAAAAAAAAAAAAAGAAAGATCTTGCAAATGGTATCTAAGTTTCCAAAAAAGAGATGAAGCATAACTGAGATGAACAGTGGAAAAATCATGTCTGAAAACTGTTTCCTTATTATGTCAGATATGCAGCTGGACAATGTGGTCCTGAAATTTGGTGGAAAGAAAACTCAGAGAATTCTAAAAGATCACCCTTCAGACTGATTGGTCTGCAATTTGAAGGTTAATAAAAAAAATGGTCATTCTTTTTCAAGGTAGAGCAGAATATAGATTTTGGCTAATGTGAGAGAACTTCCCTATGAAGTTAATCACTGCAAACATTGGGCTCTAACACACAGAAAACATCTAAATTTTGAGGGTAAGAGCGCTCTTGGCACCCATTTCAATTTTATGGGAATAATCAGCCAGTTAAGAACAGAAAGCAGTAACTGGAGAGGTCCTGGGATTCTCCTGCAAATTCTGAAAAAGGCACTTAATATTTCTAACTCTGATTTTTTCCTTTTCCAATCTGTTACAGAAAATAAAATTTGGCCTCTGAGGATATATTGGTTATACCAATGAAATAATAACTGGAAGGTTGCTTAGTTCATTGGATGGGCCCTGGGCCAATTTCCCTAAACCCTGTTCTCGCCTAATTACTAGCTCACTTAAAATTCAGCACTTTATTAATTTTTTCTTGGCGTCATTTGGGCTGTTTGATTCTCTGCCCTCACTTCTAAATAATTCTAGACACTAATCTATTTAGTTCTTAATCTTATAAAATCAGATATGTGTGTGGAACCTATCCCTAGAAAAAGGCCTCTCTGCATAAAACCCATAGACTTTTGCCTGCAGTTTTAGGAGATTTATAGACTCCTTGGAGCCCATGCAAAGACTGATTTTTATCTGCTAATTAAAGGAAATATAACATATTTATATTTTTCTTAAGATGTATTTATCAGATTTTGAACATTTTCTAAACAATTAGGTTCTTTTGTATCCCCCTTTGAACATTCTGCTTTTCACCATCTCAAGTTCATAATATCATCCCGGATTTTTAAAACATAAAGAACTATACACAACAATGGTAGCCAGTGTAATGGGCAATAGAGCCCAAGTAGTACCAAAGACTTCCATGTTGGGACAGATGTTGTTATCCATTTATTTTTTTGCTCTTTTTTTTTTTTAAGATTTTATTTATTTATTTGACAGAGATAGAGACAGCCAGCGAGAGAGGGAACACAAGCAGGGGGAGTGGGAGAGGAAGAAGCAGGCTCACAGCAGAGGAGCCTGACGTGGGGCTCGATCCCAGAACGCCGGGATCACGCCCTGAGCCGAAGGCAGACGCTTAACCGCTGTGCCACCCAGGCGCCCCTGCTCTGTTTTTTTAACCTCAATCAGAATTTGTTGTTTTTTGATGGCCCTGATGACATCCCCCCTGATGACTTACATGGTATTTGGCAACCGGTTGCTGAAATCAGAAGAGACATTTTGGTCTGTTTTAGTCCCTCATATATGTACTTTCCTACTAGGAGCACCTTATACATGCTTTTCTCTCTGCCTTTCTTTCCCTTTTTGCATAGTTAAATCCTCCTTATTCCCACCTGGTTGGTGAGTGGCTTCCCTCCACATGGTTATTCAGGGACCCAGGCTTTTTCGATCTTATAGCTCTACCGTCCTCTAGGACCTCAGAGTTCTGCTTCCATGAGTGAGAATAGAGGATAGAGAAAGCACCTGCTTAAAATCACCTTGACCCAGGGGTGCCCAGGTGGCTCATTCGGTTAAGTGTCTGCCTTCAGCTCAGGTCATGATCTTGTGGTCCTTCAGCTCAGGTCATGATCTTGTGGTCCTGGGATGGAGCCCTGCTCAGTGGGGAGTCTGCTTCTCCCTCTCCCTCTGACCTTTCCTCTGCTTGTACTCTCTCTCAAATAAATAAATAAAATCTTTTTTGAAAAATCACCTTGACCTAGAAGTGACATGCATCACTTGCCAACGTACTCTGATGATAAGAACTGCTCCCATGGGGGCGCCTGGGTGGCACAGCGGTTGGGCATCTGCCTTCGGCTCAGGGCGTGATCCCGGCATTATGGGATCGAGCCCCACATCGGGCTCCTCTGCTGTGAGCCTGCTTCTCCCTCTCCCACTCCCCCTGCTTGTGTTCCCTCTCTCGCTGGCTGTCTCTCTCTCTCTGGCTGTCTCTCTCTCTCTGTCAAATAAATAAATAAAATCTTTAAAAAAAAAAAAAAAGAACTGCTCCCATGGTGCACCTAAGGTGCAAGGGGGTTTGGGGACATATAACTTCTTTGTAGGAACACCTCAACACTAGAAGAGGGAGTGTGAAGTTTCGGTGGCATCTACCTTTCTCTGCCGTGCTATTGTGTACCACTGGCATCAAGCATAATGCAACCCAATAGTAGGCACTCAATAAATATTTGTAGAATGAATGTAGTTGTTTGGGGTAGTTTGTGATGAGTAATAATGTAACAATTTCACATCTGGTGTACAGGGTTTGGAGAAGCAGCAGCTCCATTATGGTGTAGGTGCCCGATTTACATCGTCTCAAACTCCTAATCTAGGAGAGAGCGTGCTTCTCAGGCTTGCTCTGTTAGAGTGCACCCAGATGGATAGCATCACTCTTAGATCTTCAGTTCAGTCTGTTGGTTTGTATCATTCCACGGATGCATCAATAGAAATAGAAGAAGCAACTGTAGTGAATTATGCCGAGAATCCAACCAGAATTGGTTTTATCTTGGCCATTTCAAACCGCGTTATGAGTTAATTGCCCAAAAGAGGCAAAAGAGAGTATAACTTCAGAAAAGATAAATAACTGATGAAAAGTGGGTTGAACTGAACTTTAGGTAAAGATCTTTGAGCAAACTGACCTGTTCTCATTGGGTGAATTTATATATGTATAATATGTTCACTATATTTATATATGTATAATATGTTCACAAGTATATATATATATATATATATATACTTGTATATATTAATTTTTATAATGGCCATATGAAGTATTATACATATGGAATTTGGCATGTATAGAATACATCAGGGAACTGTAACATTGTTTGCATGTTTAAAATAACCCTTTTGGGGCATCTGGGTGGCTCAGTTGGTTAAGCATCCAACTTTTGATTCTGGCTCAGGTCATGATCTCAGGGTCATGATCTCAAGGTTGTGAGATGGAGCCCTGCGTTGGGCTCTGTGCTCAGTGGGGAGTCTGAGATTCTCTCTCTCCCCCGCTCCCCCCCTTCTAAAATAAATAAATCTTAAAAATAAATAAAATAACCCTTTTGCCATTTCACACTATAATTAAAACTTGATTATCAAATATAAGAGATTGATCATGTAACAAATGAAAAAAAAAATTGTTTCCACCAAGTCTCTAAGAGACTGAGTCTTTGAGAAACCTTGTATCTCAAAGTATGTACCTTTTATAGGGAGTTTACAAGATTAACAGGGACATTCAAATGACCGTGAGGAAAGAACAAATACCTATTGTTTACAAAAAGCACTTCAAAAAAAAGATATCATTAGCTTTATTACCATATTTTTTTATTTTAAGATGCACATTTTCAAATATTTTGACATTTCTGAGATGGGAATATGGCTTATATTCAACATGCATGTTTAAGTAGTGTCTCTTTGTTTTCCTTCCCCTCTTCTTTCCTCCTCCTCCCTCCCCCAAATCCAACAAACAAGCCAAGAGCTCTTATTAAATTGTTGTCTTACTATCAGGGGACTAGGGTGATATTTTCCAGTTCCTCACTCCTGTCCCCTGGAGATAACCCTTGTGCTTATTAGCTGTGTGAAGAGAAGTCATCTACTTAAAATTTCCTATTGTGGGTTAAACATCTTCCTTAAAGGATTCTATGAACTCTGGAATCACCCATCTATAAGACATGTCTAGACTATTTCTGTCAGTCGACGCCCTTTTCTCTGCAAACCAAGTCTCATCTGGACAATTTACACAGGTGCGTGTCCTTTTGCTGTCCAACTGTCCTCATGGTCCTTCATGATAGCAAGGGATTAATTTTTAACGACTCCAGCCTGCTTTTTATGATGGTTGGTATTATTATTTTTTTATGTACAAATGGTCTCCTAATTCAATTACAAACAGAAGTACAGGCACTTTGTTTGGTAGATGGCTTTATTTAATTCCCTTGAAGCAGAATATGAATATTAAAAAAATAGGAAATGAAGTTGTTTTCTGAGAATTGTGAGTGTAAATTCATGAATGAAAGGGGCTCATATCTAGAATCACATGGAGGTTGGGCAAATCATGTCTTATCCCAGCATTTAATCCCTGCCTGCCCTCCAAGTTTTAAAAACTGGATATGATCTGGTGGGAATGTACAGACTGGACAGATGCAAGAAATTTTAAAAGTGACCAGGTGTCATAAAAGAACACATTGCCTGAGGGGGTGGGTATGTGGAGGGGAGAGGATGTTGGTAGGTAACCCAGCACCAGCTGCTTTGCTGAAGGTAGGAGGGGGATTAGGGGAGGACTAAAAAGGGGAGGGTCAGCTACTCAGACCAGAAGCGCCCTGGCTCTAGGCCAGCATTGTATTTGCCGTCTATGTGGGGTCATTTTAATGGAGTCAACAATTTTTCTTCCGGATCACTGATGGACCCTCAGCAGCCCTTTCCTCCACTAGCTGGTCCCCACACTGCCTGCTGTCCTCCCCCCATGCTCTTTTTCTTACCCTTCCTTTTCATCTTCAACTCTTTTCTCACTTTTTTGGGTCTCTTCACAAGAAGGACTGAAATCCAGCTTTCCCAATAAAGCTCGCGTTGTAGAGACCACACTGTCTCGATGTACCTGAAACTCACAGGATGTGAAGATTTGCATAGTTCTTGGTCCTCCGTGCCACTTTTTAGCTCCCTCCCTCCCTCTCTTTGTGTCTCTGCCTCACTCCCCCTGTCCCCTTCCCTCCTCCCCTCAGTGGCCCGTAGAGGTCACTTCCATGGCTCACATGAAGAGATGCAAAGAGCACAGTTTGGAGAACAAATGTGTTTGACACCCGCCTCCACTTCTCAGAGACTATAAGACCATGCTGAGTGCTTGTGCGGATTCCATGGTTCATTGTGAAGAGCATCTAGCTAGGGCCTGGCCTTTGCAAGCATGCCATGTATTTCTTCAGTTCACTTTCTTACCCATCCATCCCCATTCTTGATTCTACCATCTGCATAATTCCTAGAAAGTCTTTTAATTTCTGAGAACTAGATTTTTTCATCTGGCTCACAAACTGGTAAGGTATTTCAATTTCATCCAAATTAATGGCCTTTCTGATTTCTTGACTTCACAATTCTTTATTATCCTCTATCTTAATTACCTTCATCTTGGACAGCTTCATCCCTTACAGGACTTTGAACTTCAGCCCTTTTTTTGACTATCTCCATGTATACTTGAACCGCCTCTCTGCGACACTAGATGTACAGAATTGCCACTTATTTTTTTTTTTTAAGATTTTATTTATTTACTTGACAGAGAGAGACAGCCAGCGAGAGAGGGAACACAAGCAGGGGGAGCGGGAGAGGAGGAAGCAGGCTCCCAGTGGAGGAGCCTGATGTGGGGCTCGATCCCAGAACGCAGGGATCACGCCCTGAGCCGAAGGCAGACGCTTAACGACTGAGCCACCCAGGCGCCCCTAGAATTGCCACTTATGATGGTGTTATTTCTTTTTAATGAGGACTGAATAGGGACAAAAACAGGCCATTATGTGCAATACAGAATATCATTTCATTGAAAAAAATCACTTCAAACTTGGTATTGAGGGCCCATATATCATGTTCCTTAATATTTCTTATTTTGACATTTACCTGGTAAATGAATCTCAGAGCATGAGACCAGGAAAATGCTTGTCTCTTCTACAATTTTGTCAATGTCTTTTAAGCGGAGAATGGAACTTAAGAAATCTTCAGTTTTTCCCACTTTGCCTTGGCTGTTAGAAAGCTCAGGGCCTGCCTTTCTTTCTTCCTTCCTTACTTTTCTTCCTTCTTTCCTTTTCTCCCTTCCCTTCCCCTCCCGCCTTCCCTCCCTCCTTTTTCTTCTTTTCTTCTCTTTTCTTTTCTTTCTTATAAAATTATAACTTTTTTCTTTAATTCTTCTAGTATAATTATTCTTTTCCTTTTCTTTTTACTACTTAAAGTTTGGAGTTTTATTGTATCTGGATTTTCCAGTGCCATTTTTTTTTTTAATTTGGTAAAAAACACAGTCTAGGATTATATTGGCCTGATTGGCTTCCTTGACCACCCAGCAGGAGGAGCCAATGGGTGATGAGGCAGCAGGTCTGTGATGGAGATGAAAGAGTCTTCCTGGTAGTTTTCCAGTAGAGTCTCTGCAGAGTGTTAAGACACCTCCCCAGGACTGCCATGGAGGCTTTGAGACTGCTGTGAGCACAGCCTATGAACACGCTCTATCTTAAATATTGGGTTTTATGGCTAAAAGAAATCTGCTAGACACTGTTTGCTTCAAGTATGCCAGGACATTCTTACCCCAGAAAAAGTAAGTTATTTGGGGGAACCCCTCAGGAATCCAAGATCTTTAAAATTAATTAGCATATTTTTACAATAACACTTCCTATGTATTTACTTATCATGAGGCATTGTGCTGGACTTTGATAGGCATTAGTTCATTAGATTCTCACCACTACGCTGTGAGATAGGTATCATTGGTAGCTACATTTTACAGACCAGGATGCCAGCTCTTAGAAAAGGTTTACCCTAAATCACACAGTAAGAGCTGGGCCTGCCCTGAATCATCCAATTGAAACTTCATCCCCCAGCTACAGTAGGATCTCTCAGGTGGAATGAAACAGACGGACTCTCCAAAGAACCTTCTGTTCCGGGAGCCAGTAAGGCCCTGTAGGGCTCACCTGAGCAGTTCTGCAACTGGTGAACCATTTAAACCCAGTGGACTTCAGACTCCTACCATTCCTTAACTGGACATTACAGGGACTCTGAGGACCTTGGCGTTGACCCATGAGCCAAAGAACCAAGCAAAGGACATTGAATGGCTGGCATATGCCTGATTATATGAATTCCAGTCATCAGCTATAGCAAGTATATTTATATATTTTAGTCCGGCTGCCCAGAGAGAAGACCATTCAAGTTCTCCTTGTCATATCTCAGGAAGTCTGAGTAAAAATCAAGTCCATTGTTTTTCTTTTTTATTTAAATTCAATTTAGTTAATATATAATGTATTATTAGTTTCAGGGGTAGAATTTAGTGATTCACCAATTGCATGTAACACCCAGTGCTTAGTACATCACATGCTCTCCTTAATGCCCCTCACCCAATTACCCCATCCCCCTACCTACCTCCCCTCCAGCCACCCTCAGTTTTTCCTATAGTTAAGAGTCCCTCAAGTCCATTGTTTTCTATGCCTTTTTAAAAACTCATCCACCACTCTTATTGTTCCTTCCGTCTGAAATATTTCCTCCCTGCTAATTCATAAGTTGAGCCATTTATGAGCTATTTCGAAACTTGAAAAAAAAAAATGCGTTCTTGAAGCATGTCCCCAAATAAATTTGAAATCAAATCAGTCTGAACAATTGTAGTGCTGCAAATGTCATTGGCTTCTCAATTACATTTGATTCATAGACCTTTTATTTCCCCAACTGAATTTTAAAAATGATTTTTAATTTGGCAGACATAATATTATCTTGAAATTTATACAGTTGTTTATAATACAAAGAAAACCAAGTTGTTTATAATACAAAAACTTCCAGTAGTGAGAAAAAAAATCTCAAACCATCAATATGCCAAATATTTATCTTTCTTCTGAAATAAAATTATTGATTTCCAAATAAAGAAGCCATTTAAGGCGAAGATATGCCATTCAAATTGTAATTGCTTTTTACTTGGTAAACTTAGGATAAAAGAATCTATGCATTGTCCTTGTTTAATTAACAGATTATCATCAAATTGGGATTACAGATTGTTTTTGTGATTTTATTTTGAATCAGATTATGACTGAGTTTTTCACTGAGGTAAAATTTACAGAGGATGAAATGCGCTTATTTTAAGTTTGTCATTCAGTGAGTTTTGATAACCTGGTAACCTCCACCCCAACTGAGATATAGAACATTCTGTCATCCCAGAAAGTACTCTTGTATTCCTTTCCCCTCGTCCTAGGCAAATACTACTCTGATTTTTGTTACTATAGATGAGTTTTACCAGTTATAGAGCTTTATATAAAAGTACTCATACAGTACGTACATTTTATAACTGGGTTCTTTTGCTCAGTATGTTTTTGAGAGCTTGTTTGGAGGTTCTAGCAGGGGAGCGCAGCTACTCGTATACCCTTGACCGAAGAACGGTCCTCCTCTATGGGGGAAGGTTGTCCTCTTCGACCGAGCGCGCAGCTTCGGGAGGGACGCACATGGAGCGGTGAGGGAGGAAGGGGACACCCGCCTAGCCAGCCAGATCAGCCGAATCAACCCTGGCGATCAATGGGGTGACAGATGTCGCAGCCAGATCGCCCTCACATCTTGTTTTTGAGATTCTCCATGTTGCTGGTGTGTCAGTAGTTAATTCATTTTTGTTGATAAGTATATTCCATTGCAAGAATATACATCCGTTCCCTTGTTGATGGACAGATGAATGGTTTATAGTGTTTGGCTCTGTGAATAAAGCAACAAACATTCTCGTACAAGTCTTTTCGTGGATGTATGTTTTAGTTTTTTGGGAACCATATACTTTTTCATTACCCTTGACTTAAATGTTTATAAATATTTAAATTTTACTTAAGACCATTCGTTAAACATATATTTAGCAAGTGCCCACTCTGAGACAGGCAGTGTGCTAAGTGCTGAGGATACAACAGTGAGCCAAGCGGGCAAAATCTCTATTCTTGGAGAGGTCGTTTTCTGGCAAGGACATTAAATACAAGCAAGATAAATAAGTAAAAAATGTACATTATGGTATATGTCAATAAGTGTTATGGAGTAAAATAAGGCAGAGAAGGGGCATGGGGTCTTGGGGTAGCCAGGGACGCCATCACTGAGAGGGTGGCATTTGAGCAAAGACCTGGACTAACTGAGGGGTGGTTGTCTGGATATCTGGGGGAAGAGGATCCCAGGTAAAAGAAGAGCAAGGCAAAGCTCTTGAGGTTTCCCTGGTTTGTTCAATGTGGATAGGTGAAGCCAGCTTTGCAGGATCAGTGAGAGGTGATGGGTTGTGGAAAGGGCTTTTATAGAGGGTGATATGTCAGCTATCAACCCATTGCCTCTCAGCTCTCAATTCACCTTTTTTGCCTGCTCTGTGAAATTAGATCTGGGTCCTATAATTTTTTTTTTTCCTTTGCCAGCTCACACTAAAGCTTTGGCAATAAAGGACACTGAACAGGATTTGAATTTTAGTGACAGGCAAGTTTGGGGAAGAGATATGTAGTTGCTGTCACCAGTCTGCAGCAAAGAGGAAAAAATATGAATTACGTAGCCAGGTTTTTACAAAGCTAATATATTCAAGCTAGAGGACTGTCCTTTATGTTGAAGTTATGCCCTTCATACTATCCTTGTGTTAATATGCTCTGTCTTTTTTGAAATTATAGTAATAATAGATGTAGGGTTTTCTGAAATCTTTGATAAAATTTGAAAAATCAGGAGCTCTATATCTGTACCCCCAGACATGAAGGATTATAGTCCTCCATAAAACCCCAAAGTCTAAAAAAAAATAGTGCACATAGCTGTTAGTGCAATGTCTTTTGGAGAATTGTGCTTTAATATGTGTTTATTCATTTGGGACTTGACTAATCGCTCAGTCCTTGCCCTTGAGGAGTTCATGGCATCCTAAATTCTTGTTCAGAAATTTCCACTTGTATTAAATGTTGGAACAGAAATGCAGATCTGGCTTGGGTTCTGTTCCTATGATTTTAAGATAATGTAGTGGGGGTGAAATGGCTTTTCTAATCATTTGACATTACACAGTTGTTACATTGGATTATTTGGGGGAAGGGGCAAATGCTACACAGATGCAAGTAAACAGGGGTGTGAGAAAACCGAGAAGGATTCAGAAGATAAGAAACAGAGCTTTTCTGTCTCTTTTACGAAACCGCTGACCTATCTGTTCCTTTAATACTGGGCGTTGCTTCTACATCCCTGAGAGGAGTTTCTTGTAGAATTGAATGTTAGGAAAAATTTTGTGTGCCCCAAAGAATAAACTGCTTTCTTGTATCAGATAATGTGAAGCCCACAATGTATACTGTTTCTCTTTTATTAGCCTTAGCTGCCAAGAAGTTCCATGTAGCTCTCGGTTGCATTAGCCTATCTTTCTCAGTGGTTGCTGATGTAAATCTCTTCCTCCTCTCTCTGACTCTTACTCTCTTTTCAGATTTTTAAAAACTGCCCTTACGTAGATGTGTTTTTGAGGTCTCAATTACTTATGGAGAGGTAAAAAATAATGAATACATCACCATTGGATAGAATGATCCATATTGCGCAGAAAAACTCAGAGCTTACACAGCAGGCAAAGCACAACACATATTTTGCTGCTCCCATGTCAGCCCCTGCACATCATCCTAATCCCTGTTAATTTGTTTTGAGTAATTCCTTTTTTCACTTCATGCCAGTAAACAAGTAGCCTAATTTGTTTAGAACAAATAGATGGTGAATTCATGAGGCCTGCACTAATGATCTGGTCATTTCATGTTTGGGTGGAAGAAGGTCCCAACCTGGGTTGCCTGCAAGGCTTGATCCTAGCTTTGAATCGGATTTCCAAAGACTTGTGTTTTTCAATGGGAAGCTGCAGTTCAAATTTGTCAACTATCAGCGATTCCCTTGTGACAGCCATTCTTGTGTGGGATCACATTGTGTTATCATCCCTGGCATTGTTATTTAAATTATTCAGAACAAAGAGATTTTTCCGAATTTAGGTGTAAGTTAACTTGATAACACCTCATTTTTTGTGCGTACGGAGGAGGAGGTTTCAATTGTAGATTTGCTGAAAATGTTATGCTAAAACTCAGGGGAGCGGGTTAAAATTGTGGCTCGTTCATATTCTATGTTAGGTGACTGGTGCAAGTTATTTAGCTTCTCTATGCTTCTGTTTCTTCGTCTGTAAAATGGGCAAAATGGGAGTAATTGGGTGTAGAATAAATGATACATTGTAATATAGGTAAAGTATTGTATATAAATTATTTGTATATACGTAGTATATATGAAGTATTGCGTGTAAATGATATACAGTACTGTATGTAAAGGACTTACATTGGCCCCAGGGAGAGTTATCTATTATTAATATTTAAGAGCTATAGAAATATAATTATACATAGTAAGAATGACAAACAGGTGTTTTAAACACTTTCTAAATACGTTACATACAATTTCACTTAAAGGGCAGTAGGTGAGATCAAAAAAATGTTAAAATCTTCTAACCACAAAAGAGTCTTCTTTAAATCGCGATATACTTCAGGTTCTTGCAGTCCACAGAATGGGATCCATGCATCCTTGTGTTCCCTACTTGGCCGGAGCACTTATTGATCAGCAGATGTTCAATAGACGTTGGCCTGGAATGATCTGCATTCTGACTAGCATCTATTCACAGGCTATATTTATTTGAGTGCCAAGGATGCCCCAGGCACTGGGGATACAAAGATAAATAAAACATGGATTCTACGTGCAAGGGAAGCACAGTCTAGTGGGGAAGGCAGACGTGGAAAGAGACAGCTGCATCCCTAGCCAAGTAGCATGTATGAAAATGTGTAGGGACCTCGCGGGCACCAAGTGAGTGCTGAGACCCCAGGGGCAGGGTGGGTGTCAGAGGAGGTTTTCTAGGTAGTGCAGTCTTGCGTCTGCTCTGTATGGGGATTCGTGCTAAAGTCAGCAAGTAAGGCAAGAAAAAACCAAAAAATCTCTTAATTGCCCATTAGGTATGTGTGGAATAAATTCTGTACAGATACACATCTGTACACATGTGAAATGTCTCTGGTGATGTAAAGTATATTACAGTAAGTATACAAGCAATATTTTTTCAGTATTTTAGTTTAAAAAAGTGTTATCTTGCTGAGGTTATAACATTAAATTCAGTTAACTTAAATATGGTAGATTCTGTTCACACTGGCTAATGAACATTGCACTGTTTCTACATTTATAACACTAGCTGACAAATGTTTCATTAGAGAGGTAAAGCAACATTGGAAAAAAAAGATTTATGTCTATTCTTTTTTTAGAAGAGATTGATTTACTTATTTTAATGAGAGAGAGGGAGAGAGAGTGTGCACAAGAGCAGGGCGAGGAGCAGAGGCAGGGGGAGAGAGAATCCCGAAGCAGACTCCCTGCTGAGTGCGGAGCCCGACTTAGGGCTCCAGCTCAGGACCCTGAGATCATGACCTGAGCCGAAATCAAGAGTTGGCCATATGACCGACTGAGCCACCCAGGTGCCCCGATTTATGTCTGTTCTTAGAATGGAATGTGTTATAAAATAGTTGTGAATATGAGTGACAATAAAATGTACTCACTAATGTATAGCCTATAGCATAAAAATGTGTCTATTTTTAGGCTATAGACTTTCTGTCAAGCAACCACGCAAACATCTTTATCCCTCTATGTCTGGAATGTTATGACTCTAAGAAGACATAAACATAGCAGGCACCAGTCTAAACTGTGAAGACCAAAACACTGATGTGATATTTCATCAACAATCAAGGATATTTAAAGTGAATGTTTCTATGGATGTAGACACACAAAATTCTTAAAGGGTTGTTGTGGGGGAAAAGAAGAGCTGATACATGTGAACAAATTTAAAAAGCAGTTGGCTAAACTTACCAGCAGGTTATTTTCTCAGAGAAGAGGCCCAAAGTCTAAATCTTAATAAAACCTTCTTCTCTCATAGGATCAATGTTATAATATAAGGTTATGCTTCTGAGTAAGGGCCTGGTTCTCAATTTTTTGTAAGAATGCTCCACTGAGATTATATAAATAAATGCCTGTACATTATTAAGACTTTTAAATAATTAAAAATCGATTAGGCAGGCATCAGAGTAATGGTTTAAAATTATACTTAATATGATGCAGTAGTATAAGATATTATTCAATGATCTCATCTTCTTTCTCCATAATTTAGTTTATATTGCAACAAATGACAAATTCAAAGAATTCTTGTACTAAGAACATTTTTAAAACACAAAGAAAAATTGAGGAAATAGATCATCTGAATTGTTCTAGATTCATTCATCAGCTAGACTCAACAGTTTTTTAAATGTAAAAAGCATTATGTACAAGCAATTAAACCTCCTTATAAGTATGCATATATTTTAATTATACCTTTATTAAAGTATAATTTACATATCATAAGATTCACCTGTGTTAAGAGGTAAGTCAATGATTTTTCACCATTTATAAGTTGTGCAGCCATAACCAAAATCCAGTTTTATTTATTTATTTATTTTTTAAAGATTTTATTTATTTATTTGACAGAGATAGAGACAGCCAGCGAGAGAGGGAACACAAGCAGGGGGAGTGGGAGAGGAAGAAGCAGGCTCATAGTGGAGGAGCCTGATGTGGGGCTTGATCCCATAACGCTGGGATCACGCCCTGAGCTGAAGGCAGATGCTTAACCGCTGTGCCACCCAGGCGCCCCCAAAATCCAGTTTTAAAACATATCCATCATTCTCCCTGAGGTCCCTTGAGGGATTTTCATTGTGTTCAAGCTTCTTTGCATTTACATGTATATTTTAGGATCAGCTTGTCAGTTTCTTAAAAAAAAAATCATGTTGGGATTTTGTTGACTCTGGAAATCAATATGGGAAGATTATCATCTTAACAAGTGTTTTCTCATTTCTGTTGTAACAAATGACCACAAGCTTAGTGGCTTAAAACAACACAAACTTATTATCTTATAGTTCTGGAGGCAAGAAGTCCAAAATCTGTCTTACTGGGCTAATGTCAAGGTGGTGGCAGTTGTAGTTGCCTGGGCATCAGGCCCAGTTGTAGAATCTGGTGGCTGGGACTGGATGGTCACAGAGGACATTGGAGAAACTCAGTATGTGGCAACAGGAAGGCAAATCAAAACCCTGGGGCATGTAGGAACAGGGACCGTTGGGAGATCCAGGCAGGTAGTCGGCTGGGGAGGCACCTGGGCTCTCACCCCACCCACTGCTATCTGGGGAGAAGACTCCTCTGATGAGTAATGCAGAAGCCTGGGATGAGTCAGGGCATTATAGTATTAAGCATAATCATTAAAAACAAAGTTTTTTGATGGGTGCCTGGGTGGCTCAGTCAGTTAAGCATCTGCCTTCAGCCCAGGTCATGATCGCAGAGTTCTGGGATCGAGCCCCACGTTGGGCTCCCTGCTCGGCAGCAAGTCTGCTTCTCCCTCTGCCCTTCCTCCTGCTTGTGCTCTGTCTCACTCTCTCTCAAATAAAAACAAAACAAAACAAAACAAAAAAAACAACACCAAAGTTGTTTGAAATCAGAAAGCTTCAAGAGATAGTATGTTCCTAGTGGTTATCCTTGGATGGTGGAATCAGATAGCTGTTTTATTTAAGAAGAATGTATTAATGAAGTAACACAGATGTAGCTCTCAACACCAAGTAAACCATCCCAACCTTACTTTGTATTATATTCCCACTCGTACCAGGAGCCTCATCTAACACCTGGAGGGTATGTAGAGTAAACCAGCATTTCCCATAGAAAAGTCAACCCTTCCTTGAATTCCATTTTCCTTTCTTTGAACTTGACCACAATTTCACATTGCAGTTTTGAAAAGCTTCTTAAGTGTTCAATGTAAACAAACAAAAAGGCCAGAGAAAGCTGACTTTTTTCCTAATCCTCGTGAGTTCTTAAGACTCTCTGTTTTAGTCTCTGTGATAAGAGAGAGAGATTTACTCTATTTTTTTTTAATGGAAAGCCATAAAATTTTTTCCCAGTTGAAATTATTGTATTCTATGATGTGGAACTTGAGGCTTTAAGTACCCATTGGTCTTGGCAGTGACGTTAACCTAAGTTACATTCAGAAGAGAATCTTTACCTGATAGGAGGAGGAATGAGTATCTATCAGGTACAAATTCTTGGAGGCAACTCAGTTCTATTCTGAGGACTTTAATTCTCCCCTAGTAATGCTGAGGGGTAAAGGATATAATGCAGTACTCAAGCTGCAAAATAGTCTGACTGGACTCCATGTGCTTGCCCAGTACCCCAAATCACTGCCTCCAATGTCCATTAGTGTCCTAGTTCACGGACAATATTTATTGCCTGCATTAAGGGTAACTGTGCAACTGTTTCTCTAGATCAGCACTTCTAAAACTTTTTGGAGTCAGGAACTGCTTTGAACATTTGCCAAAAACTTTAGACTCCAACTCCAGACAAAAATTCTGTAAACCTGTACATACACTGTTCTTCAGTTAATATAATTTATTGCACTGGAAATTGATTTCCTTCACCTAGAATAGAAAAATGTTTCCCAGAAAGAATTATATCTCCCATTCTCATTTTTCATATAAATATAATTGAATCCTTGCTTTAAAAAAGTTTAAAAATTCAAACAAAATTAAAAGGAAAATTTAATTCTAATGGTTTATTTCAGGATCAAGGAGGTTGTCTTTGGTCTGTACAAGAACTTGGAAATGGTGTAATGTTCTTGAATATGTATGAGTTTGCCCTAGTTGCTTTCTAACATTTTACATTAATAGCTGAAAAATTTTAGAAATGTCGATGGTATCAGTAGCTCCCTTTGCCACACAAGGACAGGCTTATTTCCGGGTGCTTGAATTCCCTTTAAGGTTCTTCCAACTGAATTCACGTTGTATCACCTTCTTTGTCCTTAGTCACTGAGGTTAGCTTAATCTTTGTCTGTGATGCCGGCCGGCCAGGTGGGAGGACCCAGAGGTATGGGATCCTGTGGGACCAGCCAAGAGGGTCCCTGGCTTCATACAGGATGAAAATCAAGCATGAGCCAGCAGGAGGTGAAAGCAGAGTTTATTGAAGATACATGTATATGGGGGGGGGGGGGAAGAGATACTGATGGAGTGTCCGGGAGACTTGGAAAGGAAAAGGAAAAGAGCATGAGTCTTATCTTTGTCTGGGGTCTGGCTCTTCTTACTGAGGATGATGGTTTTGTATATGTGTCCTCTTGGTCATCCAGGAACCAGTTAGAACAAAGACAAGGGCCCAGGTGTTATTCCTTAGAGTGAGGGGGTCTTGGCATGGTGATGTCTAGCTCCAGTGGTCTGGAATGCACATAGGATAGGTTACTCTGGGTCACTGTCACTTGGTCCTTCCTTAAATCTTATTTATTCTAGAGAATCATTAACACCTTGTCCCTTACAAGGAGGACATAGGCTATTTGCATGACAAGGCATGTGTAAAGTAGGGTGGGGGTTCATATTCTAGTAAGAATAGAAGCCAAAAGAGAAGTGAAGGGGGAAAAATGCAGCTTTTTCTCTCATGGGCTCCCTCTGTTTCCCCGTCTCATCTGCATTATTGATGCTATCTATCTCATCAAGGAAAGAATGTCTTCTGAATCTGCATTTCAAAATGTTAAGCAAATAATCCGAGCAAAAGTATTTTTCTGCCATATTCGATTGTGTCTTCAGATTTCTGCCTGCACCAAACTCTCTAAGGTTTTATCCTCTCTCCTCTGTTTACAGAACCACTTCCTCTAGCTTTAAAAGTTAGCTCAGCTTTCTATGTCCAATTTTACTTTCCAGAATAGAAAAAAAAAAAGCTTTGCCAAAACAGTATTTGTTTTGTTTTGTTTTTGCCAGCATCCGCAATGGTGACGAAAATTTTGAATGGAAAGATTTTACTCTTGTAAAATCTCTTGTAAAATACTCTTTAGTCTTGTAAAATACTCAAGTAATGCCAAGAAAATCACCTCACGTCCGTTTACACGGAGCAGGCTTTCCTTTTCTCGTCGGGTAGCCGAAATTTTCCCCTGATGTTTCAATCGACTCTTCAAAGACCCTCAAGAAAGCCAGTGATCTTCTGTTTAGTAGGAAACATTTCTATGTTGCTCTCCTTTCTTAACACAAACGTTTGAAAATGAGGTGAAAGAGGGCCAGGGCTCTGATGGAATGGAGGACTTGCTTTAAGTAGATGATGACAAAACTTCTGTCAAGTCCGTTGGCAGAGTCTCTGAGCGAAATGCATGCTGATGAGGACAGCGATGAGTCATGATGACATACGGAGCCTCTTTGTTCATCAAAGCCGCAAACCAGATGTGTTACCAAGTCCTGCAAGGACTCCATCTGTGCCCAGAATATCAAGATTATCCTCGTGGGGAAGTTTTCTTGGCAAGGAAACTTGTCACCATTTCGGAGACAGTGAGAGCCTGTGAAGTTTCAAAACAGGGCTCAGGAAAGAGGAATTCTTTGAAGTAGCAGGCCCCCAGCAGCTAAACGTCAGTGTGGAATGCGGTGGGAAGGTGAGAAATGCAGGGGTCTCATCCACTGGCATGCTGAAAGAAAAAGAAGGGTAGCTGCCAAGTCTTCTATGATGGGCTTAGAAATAGGAGAATTGGGGGTGGATTATGTCACTTGAATAAGATCCTGCCTCAGATTTCTTCCTCTGTTTCAAGTGACATCCTAGCTTGACTGTTCCCAAGGCACACGGGTTCACCAAGGCTTCTCCTGTGCCTGGTAAATGATAAACAACTTTATTCAGCGCCTCAAAACAAGGTTTTGTGTTAAAAATTGCAAGATTTAGTTGAATCCCAACTTTTTTCTTACAACAACAACAACAACAACAATCCTCACTGTCTGCTAGTGAAGAGGTCTCCCTTCAGCGTTGTTGGCTTCAGCAAATTTACTTGTGAAAGCCAACTCAAAGGACACACTAGGGTTACTATACTTCCTTTTCTTGAATATTTTCCAGTTTTGGCCAGCGCGCTCATAAATGTAGAAAGATGTCTGTAACCATAATTGCCAGGGCATGGTCACTCACATTTATTTAGAATGAACAATATTTCGACTTCTAAATTGACATTAAAGTGTATTTTTTAAAAGATTTATTTATTTGAGAGAGAGAGCATGCATGAGCAGGGGGAGGGCAGAGGGAGAGAATCTCAAGCACACTCCCAGCTGAGCGTAGAGCCCAGCTTGGGGCTCAATCTCAAGACCCTGAGATCATGATCTGAGCTGAAACCAAGAGTCAGATGCTTAACCAACTGAGCCACCCAGGTGCCCTGATACAGTTCTCCCTCTCTCTGTGGGAGCCACAAGGAAAGTTTATTGTTATCTTGAAACACAAAGTGAATCATGTTTCCCTCCACAGTGGTTTCAAGATTTAGAACCATATTTGTGGTCCACCAAAAATATTGAGTCAATATTTCTGAAATCTTGATGGCACTAAGTCAGTTTGAGCTGCTATTTTAAAGCTGCCAGCTGTTTTCTGATTCATTTTTGAGAAGGACTATTTTCTATGTTAAGAAAAATATTTTCACTTCTCTTTTGCAAAGGTAAAGCCAAAATCTAATTTCAAAGAACTTTGGACAATATGGGAACTAAATATCTCTGAATGTGAAATTGAAATTGACCTTCCTTAAGGTATTCTTACCTGTGAATCTGTGCAGATTTTTATACTATTGTCTGGAAGAAGGGCCTGACACTGAGGGGGACGAAAACATGATTTTCTTCCCTATTATTAGGCCCAGTGAAAGTTGGGGTCCTGCACATTCAACAGGAAAGTCAGAGTCAAAAATTCCTTTGTGGTAAATAAATATACCTTTAAAAAAAGGGGGGGGGGTTGCATGGCACCTGGTTGGCACTGTTGGTTAGGCATCTAACTCTTCGTTTTGGCTTAGGTCATGATCTCAGGGTGGTGACACCGAGCCCCACATGGGGCCCCACGCTCAGAGCAGAGTCCGCTTGAGATTCTCTCACCTTCTGCCCCTCCCACTCGTGCTCTCTCTCTCTAAAATAAATAAGTCTTTAAAAAAAAATTCCTTTGTAGGAGATAAGCTGGAACGTGCCACTAGACCAAGTGTGGGGCAAAGGGTAAGCAAGTAACTACATTAGGTTTGGCCTATGGATTCTAGAGGTTGTGACCATTTTGATATCTAATTTACCTTTTCTGTATAGAAATTCTCTTGTGATATTTCCTTTACTTTTAGTAAAGTCTTATATATTCTAGAAATTAATCGCAGCTGTGGAATTGCCCAGTGTTTGGAGGGGTACGGGGAAAATAGCAGAGGTCAGGATGAGACTGGTTCTGAGATGGCCAGAAGTGACCTGCTGAAGTAAGACAGCAGGTGGGGCACTTGAGTGGCTCAGTCAGTTAAGCATCTGTCTTTGGCTCGGGTCATGATCTTGGGGCTCCTGGTATCGAGTCCAATGTCAAGCTCAGCCTGCTTCTCCCTCTACTCCTCCCCCTCCTCATGCTCTCTCTCTCTCTCAAATAAGTAAATAAAATCTTTTTAAAAAATTAAAATAAAGTAAGTTGGCAGGCCGAGGAGGTAGTCCTCATGTAACCACGACCCACCGAGACAGGATTGTGGGATATGGAGGCTTTCTGCAGGGCTCTAGGTACGCTCAGTGAATGGAGCCTAGAGAAAGAGGGACTGCCTGTGGTCCCATGGAGTGGGTACTTGGACTCTTGTTTGGGCATTATAGGGAATAAGGATACACAAGGGCTGAAGTCACTGGGACTTGTAGCATACAAGAGCATAGAACTTCATGACATGTACTCAATTCATATCACCAACTTAGTTCCATCTTATCCTTATTTTTTTCATTACTCATTCCTATAAATTTATGTATGTACTTAATTTTTCTGTGTTGTGAATCTATTTTGTACTGAGTCTTGTGCATAACAGCAGTAGGGGCAGATGGCGTTGGCTAGAACTCATGGTCAGAGAGGCCGCTGATGTGTGACCACCCTGCGCCCACCTTGGGATGGGCAGATCTAGGGTGCTCCAGGGAAAAGAGAACAGCATGTATTGCTCTCCCTTTTATAAGCGAGCATGCCAATGCCCTTGTCAGTGCTGGGGACTCTGCAGGCAGTCAGAGTTTAGGTGACCGCTTTCGCAGCAACACTGGGAATTCACCGGCATGTCACCTGGAGACCTTGAGATCAGCGGGAAGTTCGAGGCCTTGCTGCAAGGGGAAGTTGGAGTTGGATGCAAGTTTCCCACTGGGAGAGGGAGTAGGGCCAGGTCCAGCCAGCTCACCATCTGGTAATCCAGGAGGAGCACCCGAATTTTAAAAAAATTAATCCTCCTTGTTACTCTACAACATCTTTGGAAATTATCTTAAACCCCTTTTGGAAGAAAGCTGGATATAAAAAATAACTAAATATAAAAATAACTAAAAATAAAATAATAAGTTGGTTAAACGTCTGACCCTTCATTTTAGTTCAGGTCATGATCTCCGGGTTGTGAGATGGAGACCTTCATCAGGCTCTATGTTAAGTGTGGAGCCTGCTTAAGATTTTTTTTTTCTCTCTCTCTCTCCCTCTGCCCTCCCCTCTTCTTTTTCTCTCTCTTTTTAAAAAATAAAATAAAATAAAAATATAATCATACTGACAATACCCCCCCCCCCAAACCTGAATCATACTACCAAAAAGATACTGTCCTTCAAAGTAGTGTTCTGTAGAGACTGCAGGCAACAGTGTCTCCAAAATTCAGCACATGCTTGGATTTCTTTTTGGAAACCACCTTCAAAGCCATTTATCAAGCACAGAACAAAATCATCATTATTTTATGCCAAATGGACATTCTCTATCAGTCTGCTGATCTTTATTCCTTTTTCCCTTCTTCCCTCTTTTTCCTGTTGAATGTCCTCTTTCCTTCCTCTGTCTCTTCCTCGTTTCTACACAAGCAGCAGTAATATCTTGAGTGACTATGCTGGGGCTGCTACTGGCCTAGAAGGGGAGGTACTGGGAAAGGGGGTTCTGAAATAGGACCAGCTGGGGAGTTGGAGCCCAGAGAGGAGGTTGTTTGGGGTGAAGTAATTTGTATGCAGTCTGCAAAGGGATATTTTACAGCTGAGTGCTGGACACGTGAATCATGTAAGGTGAAATCACGATAAGTCAAAGAGCTATGAGTTGAAGAAAATCTGCAGAGAGCATCAGATAAATGCCTTGTGTAGTCATTATTACCTTTGTTTTAAAGGAAATAGCAAGTTGTTTGGGGCCCAAAAGAGCCTTGTTACAAAGACTTCTTGAATGTTAAAATGTTCCTACTTTTGTATATATGAATAGTTATTTCGTTTTGTTTTGTTTGTCTCACAGTAGTATTAGAAAAACATTCCTCCAAAGCCAGTGCAATAGTGGAAAGCCAAGAGACAGCCGGCAGAGGGCGCATGGATTAGGACTAAGTGTGTTGAGACCACTGCTTTTCCTTTTTTCTTCCTTTCCTTTTCTTTCTTTCTTTCTTTCTTTCTTTCTTTCTTTCTTTCTTTCTTTCTTTCTTTCTTTCTTTCTTTCTTTCTTTCTCTCTCTCTCTCTTTCTTTCTTTCTTTCTTTCTTTCTTTCTTTCTTTCTTTCTTTCTTTCATTTCCTTAGTCATAAGAAGTATTTCAAATATGGATTCAAAGGTCAACATTTGAAATTTTTATATTCTTCTTTGCTTTCAGGATTCAAGTATTCGTATAGAGCAATGAGTGAATTTTTAAAATAATAGTAGTGAATAAATAAAAATATACTTCACAATTACCTTGATCCCATTCTTTTTGAATATGAAAATGCTCTCTCCACAGTCCCGCTTACACCTGGCTCTTAACATTGTTTTCCTTGATTATCAAAACAAGGTATCAATTCTGAACACTAGAGTAAAAGAACAGAAAACAAAACAACGACAACAAAACCCCATATGAAGAGTGCCTGGAGCCAAATACTAATTGTGATTTGATTTATTTTCTTCCTTTCTTTTCCCATGCTTATTTTCCTATTTAAAATTGTAAAGAAGCACTATAACGGGATGACTTTTTTTAAAGGAGCACTTATGGCAAATGTGCAATGTGTGAGACGTTTTCTTCTTAGTCTGCACACAGGGACCCAAGGCTTCCAAGACTAGACTTACGTAACAGGCCTCAGAGAACCAGGGCAGGAACTCAGCGCCGGTCGGCTTGCAAACTGACATCATGTATCCCCCGAAGTTACCATCTGACTGGGTTGGTGAGCTGCCACTCATATGGAGCATCCTTATTGGCTAAAGAGGTTTAACCTTCCTCATGTGCACTTATGTATAGTTACCACTGGCTTAGACACTGATCCCTAGACCAGTATGTCACGGCTAGGGTAGTGGGGCTGATTTTCCTCAGCACCTAGTATATTCTCAACTCACGTAGAAATTAGGTTATGTAGGAGGCCAGGCGAGAAAAGTTGATGTGCTTTAGGGTGGTAACTATGAAAAAGATAAAAAAAAACAACAGTCAGATTCTTGATTTATTTAGAGGACAAAGCCAACAGTATTTAAATGACTATGGGAAATGAGGAGAAGGGAAGTCAAGGATGGCTTGAGCAATTGGAATAGTGGGGATGCCATTTACTGAACAGGAAGGCTACAGGAGGAAGAGATTTGAAGGGGAATAAGAATGCTATTTTGAATATATTAAGTTTAAAGTTTACAAATCTTGGGTTTTAGGAGAGAGATAATAGGTAGAGGTATAACTTAGGAATCATTGAGGAGGTGGTGTAGTATAATATAGGATATAGTTCTTAAGACCAGGCAAATTGCAGCCAGAATGGGTTCACGTCTTGGCTCCGTCTTCTACTAGCTGTGACTCTGGGCAAATTATTTAATTTTTCTGTGCCTTAGTTTTTCTTTCAAGATGGGAATAATACTATGAACTATCTCATAGCACCATTGTGAGGGTTAACTAGTATGGGTAATATACTTAGAATGGGGCACAAAGTAGGGGTATCAGTCATTAGTCCTATTATTATCATATGACTGCAGTTGATATTTACAGCCATGGTTCTCAATGAGATCACTTGAGTCTAGCCAGAGATGTTGGAAGACTGAGACCCTAGACACTACAGTCTTCATAGACTGAAGGCAGAGGAAAAGGGATCAGTGGAACAGACTAAAAAGTGAACAGGATGAGAAGGAAGAGAGAATAATATTGCCAGAAGTCAAGTGAACATTTTCTGGAAGGAAGCAGACGTAAATGTATCAAGTGCTATTGAGAAGTTTAATAAGATGAAGCCTGAGAACAACCTGCTGAGTTTGGCAACATTGAGATCCTAGGGGACATTACAGGAGCTTTGCCGATGGAAAGGTACAGAGCAAAAAGAGCTCATATGCAAAGGATAATGTTATAGAATTGTATCTTTATACTCTAGAATTACATACATTTTGGCAAGATGCCCCCGCTATGACAGCTCCTTAGCGACTGACATTTCTGAGGGAACAGCAGATTTCTAATTCCATGCCATGCTCACTTAGGGACACGCACTAATCGAGTAGAAATCGCTAGCACCATTTCCGAAGTTATATTTCTCATTTTATTTTTTGCTGGGGTCATGGAATTAAATTTGCACAAGCTGAATGCTGTGCTACCAGTCTTCCCACAAGCTAAGGCAACATTCGGCACTAACAACTGCTCAGGGTAGTTTCCTCAAATGGAGGTTGGGGGAGTGGCAGGTATTTTCAGTTTCATGGATTCGTCCCCACTAATTTGTCACGTGCCCTCCTTTGTTCATGGTGTGAAATCATGAGACTTTCTCCCTGTTTTGAACATTTTCAGAAACATCATTTGTAATAATGCTTTAATAATTCAACCCATGACTGTTCCATAATTCATTTAACTATTCTTCTTTTGCACATGGATGGTGTTTACATTTTTTAATTGCTACAAGCACCACCAGAATAATCTGTCCCACATTAATCTTTGCCTTTGCTCTGATTATTTTCTTGTAGGGGGTGGTGGTTCAAGGAAGTGGGATAAAGTGTGAATATTTTAAAGATTCTTGATATGCTGTTCAGTAGCTTTCCAGAAATAGTGTACCATTGTAAGATATGCCAACAGAGAGTGAGTGCCCATCCCACCATACTCTGGCCAGAATGGAACGTACATGTGTAAGTCATTGCTGTTTTTATTAGCGATAAAACATATCTCGCTGCTGTTTTAATTTTCAGCCCAAAGGTTAATGTCTTTATTTGCCCAGTAAGCATTGCATTTTTTCTTCTGAGACTTTTACATTTCTGTTCCTTTGCACCTCTTTGGTTTTTGGTATCTATGATGTGTTATCTTGATATTAGTAGGACATCTCTTCCTTGTGACTGGTAGCTTTTAAGACTAGCCCTCTATCTACCCCCCACACTTTCCTCAGTCCGCTGAAAAAGCAAGGGAGAAAAAAGTTGGCATAAGAAAGCATACAGAAAATCACAGTTCTGAGTTTAGTAGAAAGCTCAATATTGCCCACTGTCACTTTTAAGCCACTAGAGATTTGGTCCCTTTGTAGCAACTTTCTGGGACTTTACAGGGATAGGGGATAGGAGGTCGCAAAAAAATTGAGAATCAACTTCCACCCAGTCCTTATTGGGCAAAAGTATATAGCCCAATATATATGTTATAGTATATAAGAAGACATATAAGAAAATATATAGTGTAGGATAGTATGTAAGAAGATATACACATCATAAAGATATACAAAAAGCCAACCCCTAGACTGGAGCATTGAGCTCAGTAATTCAGATAAAAGCAAATAGTGAACAGCATTGAATAACGTCTGAAAAATGACACCCTTGAAAATCCTATTTTGAGCTGTGCTTCGCTGAACGAAAAGGGTAGTTCTCGGAGGCAGCTGATATATGATTCCTGTTGGGGCTCCCTTAGTTCCATTAGATATACAGAAAGATTGATGAAAATAATTGCCCTCTAAGAGAAACTGGTTAAACAGTTGTGACTTAGAACATGAAATGATTAAAATTACCTAATACAAGAATTACAGCAATAGGGATTTTATCAATTGGTTTAAGAACCACTGGAACATTTAACAGGACTATCGTGTTTCACCAGGCAATTGTCTCTACTTCTTAAGATATTGGGATTTGCCAATCTAAACATTTTATTTATCCCAGTGCTGAGTCACTGAAATGACTGTGAATTTCTGATATCATAAATAGTGTGTCCAGACTGGAATTATATATAGATGCAATAAATGCTCTCCTGAGTTGTGTACAAATCAAAGTTTTACAAATTTAATAGAGTTTTTTTTAACTTGGCCATAGATTACGAAATTTATATTGTAAGCATCAATTAAAATTAAAAATATGGTGTAGTGTTTTGTAAAGCAAAGAATTATTTTATTTAAAGATTTATTTATCTAGTTTTAGAGAAAGAGAGTGCATGCAAGTGTGCACACATGAGTTGGGGGCAGGGGCAGAGGGAGAGGGAGAGAGAACCCCAAGAAGACTCCCTGCTGAATGCGGGGCTTGATCTCAGGACCTGAGCCAAAATCAAGTGTGGGACACTCAACTGACTGAGCCACCCAGGCGCCCCACAAAGAACTATTTTATAAGCAAAGAATACTCACCTAATTTATTGGCAAACTGTGAACTTGCTCAAGTTGCTTCATATTTGGGGCTTGGTTCCCTCATCTGTGAAATGATGTCTTTACATCATTCTGGATGTATCTCTAAGCCTACTCCTACTCAGGTCTTCGTGATAAGTACTACAGACAGAAATTGGACTTGTTAGAGCGCTCCTCTGTAAAGTGGGCTACTTATTCTAGAAAAAGTCTGGGATGGTCAATGCACCTAATTTAGAAATTCATCTATAATGGTCTTTTTTACTTAGGACTTTATGGCAACAACATGTATTAGTTTAGAATAGCTGACCAAAACCATCAAATTTCTTTTTAAGGAATTCAATATTTATGAACAATATTCCTTAAGAGGTTTGTTTCCTCTACCACATACTACAAAAGGTTGTAGTTATTATTGCTACCTGATGATATCGGAGGATGACTAGCTTCTCACTCTGTGTACACTATGCTGAGGCTATCTATATATATAGGTTCTGTGTTTTCGCTATTCTGAACACTATTCTATAGTTTGAAAAGGAGACAATGAGCAAGTTCTCCTCTCTCCACATTTTTTAATTTGAAAGTTTGTCATTGTAAAATCTGTGTTAGCCAGACTCTTTGTTGGAAGTGAGTAAAATGCAATTCAAATGCTTACGTGTGTGTGTGTGTGCGCGCGCGTGCAGAAAGTTCACATAAGAAAATTATGGGATGGACAGGTCTGGGCCTAGCCATATAGGATGATGGAAATTCTTTCAGGACTTTGTCTCTCACCTCTCCTTCTTTCTACATGTCAACTTTATCCTGCAGGGGGCAGGGGAGGATATGGTCATCAGTGTCTCTGGGGACATATTCTTACAGCTCTTGGCAAGAAAAGACAGAAGTCAAGAAGAACTGTGATTGGACTGACTTAAAGGTCATGGCTGTCCTGACCCATCACTATGGTCCCCTGAATCCCTTGGCCAGGATGGGGAGTGGGTACTCCCTCCACAATAAGGAAGAACAGTTCTTCAGTGGAAAGAGCATTATGTTATTACTGGAAGGAGGGCAGGGGTCTGCATAGACACAAATAATGGATATGCACATGATAATCACAGTTTCCTGGGGATGGTGATGAAGATATTTTTATGTGCAGAGAACTTTATAAAACACTTTCATATACACCATGTTTGTTGGTTCTCACAGAAATCCCATGAAATTTGGTTACTATTCCCATTTTACAGGTGGGAAAACAACTCTGAGTCCAGCTAGCATGTGCTACGGTTAATAGTTAAGATCATTTACAAGTGTCTTCCAAACTTTAAGTGGGCTTTTTGCATCGTTGCCCTGTAGACAAATGTGGTTCCATTATGCTTTAATATTTCTGAAAAATGTTTATTTAATAGTATCTTTTTTAAAGTTCATTCCTGAGGTATCTGGGTGGTGCAGTTGGTTGAGCGTCTGACTCTTGGTTTTGGTTCCGGTCGTGATCTCAGGATCATGGGATCGAGCCACATGTTGGGCTGTGGGCTCCGTGCAGTCTGCTTGAGATTCTCTCTCCCTCTCTTTCTGTCCCTCCCCCCTGCTCTCTCTCTCTCTCTCTCTCTCAAATAAATTAATAAATAAATCTTCAAAGTTCATTCCTAAGCAGGTGCACATGACTTAAAAGATCTACTCACAACCTTCCTTTCATTCCCTTTGCCCACATTTGCTATTTTTCCTTCTACAATCCCCCAACATCTTGATTTTCTTGCTCACTGACAAAAGCTAAAGTGACTGAGGAGCATGCATCAGGCAGCCCAATTTTGTCTTCTATATCATTCATGTCTCCAGCCTTGAGTACATAATGTGACTGTCTCAGGTTAGAGTGACTCAATTTTGGTGCACTAGTTTTATGGGTAAGCTTTTTATTTTTGATTCTTGTGGTGTTTCATTAAATATACCATTTGTTTATAGGCTTAAGGCATATCCTGAAAGAGTAGAAATGAGAAAGACTTGTATTTAGATAAATTATGGGTCTAATGTGGTTTACCACTTTCTAATGTCTGAGATTAGGGGTGTCAGTGAAGCCGACTCTCTCTGAGTGATACAGAGTAAGAAATTAATTCCGGGTACAGAACCTGCTACTTCCGGGTCTGGTGGTCCCAGCATCTGTCTCACTGTCATTCTTACCATGTGTCTGTGGAAATCTTGAATGACTTCCACACCTACAACAGTGATTCATTCTACACCTTTAGTTTTTTTCCCACATTTTCCTTCACTCTTACTGTAGACATTACACTCACCAATATGTATTTTGAAATCTCTATTTGAAGCATTCTTCTCTCTACCCATTACCTCTTATCTTTTCTCCTCAGTTACTCTGATATTCCACCAGGTCCTCATTCCTCCGAGGTTCTAATCCTTTGTCCTGCTACGTCTTCTCCTTCCCTCACACACTTCATGTTCTTGCTTCTCTTCTCATACAGCTTAAGAGTCTAGAGACCACTGACATAACTACTCCCTTACAAGCCTCTCTAAGTACCACACCCCTCTCTTCCTCTCTCATCTTTGCCTTGAAAAATCCCTACTCAATTTAAATCTGTCTGTTTACTCTGTGCCAGCATCCAAGCCAAACACTGGAGAGAGAGACGGGATGGAAGCCACAGCCATTTTGTAACCTAGACTCAGAAGTTGCATCACTTCTGCTGTATTCTATTAAAAACAAGTCAGTAAGGGGATGCCTGGGTGGCTTACTTGGTTAAGCATCCGACTCAATCTCAGCTCAGCTCTTGATTTCAGGGGCAAGCCCCGAGTTCAAGGCCTGTGTTGGGCTGGGACTGGAGCCTGCTTTAAATGAATGAATGAATGAATGAATGAATGCAATGAATGACCAGTCTATGGTCAAGGGGAGGGGACTGCAGATGGGCATAGATACCAGTATGAAAGACTCACAGGGGGCCGTCTTAGAGGCTGCCTACTGCATCCAAGTTGCCAGCAACCCATTTCTTACCAACAGGCAATTTTCTGTCCTTGGCTCACTTAACCTCTCAGTGGCGTTTGATGCAGCTGATTACCTCTTCCATAAGACATTGAGTCTCTAGATTTCCAAGACAGCATATTCGTTGGGCTTTCCTCATTAATGACTTCTTCTCTACTGACCTCTAAATATCAGAATGCCTGAAGACTCTGTCCTTGGCTTTCTAATTTTGAGATCCACATTCTTAGGTGATCTCATTCTACCCCATATCTTGGAATCCCATCTAGGTGCTGACAAGTCTCAAATCTGTGGTGTTCTAGTACCTTTATGAATAGCACTAGAATCATATATCTAATTGCTTACTCTACATCTGTTTCCACTTAGATGTCTGGTAAGCATCTCAAACTTCATGTATCTAAGGAAGAACTATTGATTTCTCCCAACTCTGCCTTCCTTCCCCATCATCTCCTACCCCAGTATCCCCCACTGCTGAAATAAACATCCTGAATTTCAGCTGGTGCTTGACCTTGATGATGGTTGATGTAACTGTCAGGAAATGGGAGTTCTGATTCTGTTCAAGTTTTAGAGATTTGTGAAGCATGAGCTTTGGAAAGACAAAGAACATTACTAGAATAATGGCTACTGTTTATAAAAATACTACTGGATACCTGGCATTATTCCAGGTGAATTAAATTTATTTACTCTTTTAATGCAGTCCTTCCACCAATTATAAAAATAGGCATTATTATCCTCATTTTGTAGATGAGGAAACTAAGTCTCAGAGAGTTTCATGAAGGTTGTATTTAATTAAGGTCTCATTGTTGGTAGTACTTAGGATTAAGTTCAACTATAAGTGACAGTAGTGACTAAAACATATCAGCTTTATTTTCCTCCCACAGGCCACATGGGGCTGGTATGGTGGCTTCATATCCATCCAACTCTGTGGCTCATGTTGCTCTCTATCCTCCACACAAGGTTTCCATCTGATGGTCTAAGAGGGTTGCTCTAGCATCAGCTTTCAGTGTCTCCTATTTGCCAATAGAAAGCGAAAAGAGAGGGGGGAGAGAAATCCCTTCCTCTCTTAAGGATACTTCTTGGAAGTTATGCTGCTTGACTTAGTCTGTCGGGCTGCTCTAGCAACTTAACCACAAACAGGGTGGCTTATAAACAGCAGAAGTTTGTTTCTCACAGTTCTGGGAACTGGGAAGACTAAGATCAAGGTGCTAGCAAATTCGATGTCTGGTGAGAGCTCTCTTCCTGGTTCATAGACAGCTGTGTCTTCCTGGTTCTTAGACAGCTGTGGCCTTATGTAGCAGAAGAGGCAAAGGGAGCTCTCTGGGATCTCTTTTATAGGGGCACTCATCCCATTCAGGAGGGCTTCACCCTTGCTAACTAATCATCTCCCCAAGGCCCCACCTCCTAATACACATCGTGGGTTGGGATTTTAACATGTGAATGGAGAAGACACAACATTCAATCTATAGCAACCACTGACGAGAACTTAATCTCCAAAGCCTTGCACAGCTGCAAGGGAGACCAGAAACACAGTCTGCCACAATAGGGATGCAAACCCAGTGCTGTGTGGTTCTTGAGATCACAAACTTTCTGTCATTCCACACTCGGCCTCTCTGTACCTTAGTGGCTGAGGGTTCCAGAGACAGCTTTACCATATATCCTGTGGCAGCCTAGGTGCCCTTTAATTCAGCCGCTGTCACATATGCTACAGGTGAGGGCTTGGTTATTTCCTCAGCTTCTTGCTCCTTTGGGATTTTGAATGCCTTTTTATTTAAGTAAGCTCTATGCCCAATGTGGGGCTTGAACTCACAACCCCAAGATCAAGAGTCACATGCTCTACTGACTGAGCCAGCCAGGCGCCCCTTGAATACTTTTATATACTCATCCCCCATGTTACAATTACTTGTTTTCGGTTTTCATGAATCAAACGTTAGCTAATTGGTAATGCTTATTACATGAATAACTGACTTAACGAACAACACGATTTTGTTTCTGTATCTCTAGCACATTGGCCTTTTATAGATATTCAACAGATATATGTTTATTGTATAGATGGACAGATGGACGGATGGATGGATGGATGGATGGATGGAAAATCAACAGCTTTCCTAATTCAACATTTTTTCTTATTTTAGGTAAGCACAGTCTATATTCTCTGCTAATCCCTTTGCCTTCAGGGCTGGGAGAAGAGAGAGAAAAGAGTTCTCTCATCCCCTACTTCCTTCTCTCACTTTAGTATTGATGTCACAATTATGATTTTTTCTATTCAAATGGACCTTGATAATACCTCCTGGGAAGTGTCTTGAGGATGCCACATTCAAGACCGAATGGCCAATATATTAATGTTTCAGAATTTAGGACTATTTGGGGAAGTTGCAACTAATTTTGTTCAGTGAAAACATATATACCTTCGCTTTGTGACATCTTCTTCAGTGAAAACCTACATAAAATTTTATATTTCAAAGCCCTAAAGATGAAATAAATTTTAAAAAATCCCCTATGAAATAGTACTGGTAAATTCATGGTTATTGCAACCCCATAAAGAAGTAAACATCATCACATTCCTCATGAAAAACTCCAGCAAGAGCCATTGGCATGGTTTGAATATAAACAGCTAGCAACTAAATGACTTTATCAAGCTACAATCCCTGTGCTCAGCGATTTAGAGGAAATCAGCAGCTTAACCAAGGTTTTTTTTTTTTTTTTTTTTCCCTGAGCAACTGGGGGCCAAAAATAAAACACTATTACATCAAACAGCAGACAAACAAAAATCTGAATAAGTTCGCTGTCTTCTCAGGGCATTTCTGTACCTAATGAGCACAGCTGAGCCCAAAGGCGTCAAGATGTTCCTCGCCATTAGGCAGTGGGATGGTGGAGTGTCCAATAATTCCTGGGTGGTCATCATGAGTTCTTTTGGGTAAAATAGGGGGAAGGTCAAAAGAGGATGCAAATATTTTTTAACCAATGAAAGAGGGAACTGATACATTCCTCTGACCTTTTCCATTGCAGGGAAGATACATTATCTGCATTAATTATCATGTTGAAAAATTCCCTCTGGATTGCCATGTCCCTTCCTATGAGTAGTGGGAAATATGTTTGTAATGTGATGTGCAGCAATCTTCATCTCTGAGTACACATGAAGTGTGACAGCTTAGCGACTGTGTCGCATTAGTCTTTCTAATTGGTGAAAAAGCTTAGCATTTGTCTAGCAACAGTAGTGCACAGTGCTTGGGTTTTGAAATGCCAGTTTGCTTAAGATACAGGGTGTCGTTAAAAGGAAATACTTCGGGAGGCAATATAAATCATTATCATCTCTAGCACAGTTCTCACTTGTTGATCATTAAACAAATGATTTCATTTAATCCTTGGAGGGAAATACAACTGGTACCATTTAACAGAACACAAAAATGGGGGATTGAAGGGACTAAGTAATCTGCCCCTAAACCACAAAGAAAGTAAAGTCAGGATTTGATCCCAGAGCCAGTATCCTTTACCACGCTTCAGTACTCCTTCCGCCTTTGTCCTTCTAACTGGGCGCCACTGTGAGTGTTACTTAGCTTTTCTCTCCTCAGTATCCTTGTCTGTAAAAGGGAGCAAGAATAATTTTGTGTTATTGGGATTGTGAGGATTGAATTATATACTGGATATAAAACATTTAGTAAAATGCCTTATTACACATACTATGCTATTATTATTCCTTTAAATTATCACATTCAAGGGTTGGGAAGAATCTAATTATCACCTGCTTTTCTCATTTGGTGAGGAGGAGGAATAACTGAGTAAATGTTATTTATTGCCCACAGAGCTCACATTCATGGTCCTAGAATGCTAGAACTTGGAAGACTCCCCAGTAAGCCTTCTTGGTAGTAACTGATGAGGAAACTGAGACCCAAAGAGCCAAGTCATCCTTGGGGTTGTGGACTGGGAGAACCATGCCCTTGTTGAAACTATTTTCAAAGCTACTGATGAACCTCTCCATGTGAGTACAATGAACTCTTAGCTCCCCTTCTGCTTATATATTATTGTTTGAATGTGCCATAAACAATAGTTATCCATTAAATATATGCTATGTCTAGCATTTTTTCCTATTTATAAATGTGAAAATGAATTTTTTACTTTCTGAAAACTTAAAAATCCATAGCCTGTGAAAACTTACACTTTTCTCTGAAGTATATTAAAAGACACATAGCACAGTGCTCGCTTCAGCAGCACATAGACTAAGATTAGAACGATACAGAGACGATCAGCATGGCCCCTGTGCAAGGAGGACATGCAAATTCGTGAGGCATTCTGTATTTAAAATATAAAGAATAAAAAATAAAAGAGGCATAGTATAGTACAGAATATTTTTAAAAACCAATTTGAGAGGGAAAATCCAGAGCAATCACAATTTTTGTTTTGATATGTATTATTTAAAGTTATGTATTTGATAAAGGTATTCATTTTTACCTTGCTAGTCCTATAAATAACTATGAAAAACAGGAATTCTCAGGGTGCCTGGGGGGCTCAGTTGGTTAAGTGTCTGACTCTTGGCTTTGGCTTCGGTCATGATCTCAGGGTCATGAGACTGAACCCCATGTCAGCCTGCATGCTCGGCTCGGAGTCTGCTTGAGATTCTCTTTCTCCCTCTCTCTCTGCCCCTCCCCCCACTCGTGTGCGCCCGCTCTCTCTCTCTAAAATAAATCTTTAAAAAAATAAGAATTCTCAATTAAAATGGGCAACAAACACACGTTCTTATTTTATTTGATTTCTAAACATTGGTCGTAAAACGGAAAGGGCCAGAGATTTGAGTCGATTATGTTCTCAACACTTTAAAACATTCTCATTTAATCATCACCAAGCCCGTGAGGCAAATATCGTGCCCATTTTGAAATGAGACAATGGAGGCTCAGAGATGTTTAGTAATTAATTTATTGAACGTTATAGAGCTATAAAGGGCAAAGCTGAGGTTATAACCTGACTCTTTATGATTCCTGAAGCTCAAGGTTTTTCCATTATTCTAGTTTGCTTTGAACAAAATGCATGTGAGTTTTATCTCTACCATACGTGTTATTTCCCATCCCACTTTTCACTGTACTGATTATATCAGTTACAGTCCAGGCTGGGGGAGAGGAACTGTGTATTTTGGAAATCATGATTTTAGTTGAGGGATTAGAGCTTGCCTAACTCTGGGGAGTTGTGACAGGAAGGCCTTGGCAGGGGCGGAGGGGGGGGGCGGCTGTCGCAGGGTCAGAGAACAAGCTCCAGGCACTTTCTCTGAAGTGCTGCTCCACGAGGTAAGTCGGAGCTTATGGGAGCATCTCAAACACTTTGTGCATCTGGCTGCCAGCGTGGGATTGCAAAGAAGAATCTCGTGGAAGGGTCTGTGGAAGCTGCCACCCCTATGTCCACAGCCAGGTATGTGGTGTTCATTTTACCTACAACTTGGGGTGTGTATTATAGCACGCTTATGGGAGAAGGCACGAACTCAACAGCTGACGGACAGGAGCCCTCGTGATCTCTGGTGGGTCGATCTTGTCAGCCTCACCCTAAGCCTTCCCTGCTTTTCCTTCAGCACTTCAAATTGTATTTGTCTGGTAGGTTGTGTGCGAGAATCCAATGGGATGAAGAATGGGACAGTGCTGAGGACAGTGCCTGGCACAAAACAGACGATCAGTGATTGCTCTACTTCTGGGTTATAAACAACAGAACCTATTTCAGCTTGTTGAAGTGGAGGATGAATTTATTCCAGGTCATTAGGTAGCTCAGAGAATTTCCAGGAGGGCTGGATCAGCTGGAGAGCACATGGACAGAAACAATACCAAATGACCCACGAGTCTGTATCAGAGGCAGCCCTGTGGCAGCCTTCTCTAGGCACAGATAGCATAACAGGCAAAGCTGATGTTGGGTCCTGGATTCCAGAGTTGCCACCACCATTGTTCCCAGAAGCAGAGGCTTCTGTTATTGGCCACTGTCAGGAAATGTATTTCATGTTCCTTTATTCTCACCGTGCTCTCTTCCAAGTCAAATCTCGTGTGGGCGTGTCTGACCAGCAGAGCCTGGATCACACATCTGTGCCTTTACTGCAAGGGAGGCTGGGAAAGCAAAGGAGAGAAAGGGGTACTTTGTGTAAGACTGACTCTCTCTGCCAGTGGCCTTCTAGACCATGAGTTCCTTCCCTGGAGACTTGCTGGAAACTGGCTATAGTCCGGTGGCTTAAGGCAGTCAGTTCTGGCCAACCACGAGTCTCAGACCCTAGCATTCTGATCACACCTGAGGGAGGGCTGGTACTTCTGCAGTCTTGAATGCTGCTTGGTTCCTGGGGTTCAAGCAATAGTTTATTGTATCATACAACTTCAACTGTGAGCCTTGGTCCCCAGCTTCCACATTATACCAGAGGAAGGCCTGATGTGTTCCCAAAGCCATGAAAGATGAGGGTAGGGCTGGAGCCAGTTTTCTACCATGCCACGTTACTATGGTGCCCTGACCCCTAATTACCCAATGAGAGGGGCCAGTGCTTTTCTAATCATGTACCTCGTGAACCCCATGGCCCAAGATTAAGGTCACTCTCTGGGATTCGGCTGTCTGGCCTTGTTAGATCTCTGTGCAAATGCCTTAGAACTGCTAAAAAAACAAATGGAGGTATACTAAACATGTTTAAAAGTTTATTTGAGCAAAAATCAATTTGAATTGGGCAGTGCCAAATCGGAAGTGGTTAGGAGCACTCTGCCCACAGGAGCCAGGGGAAAAACTTAATAGGGAAAGTGTAGATGTTATTTGATTGGCTATAGCTTAAAGCCTGCTTGGCTGTTTGTGATTGGCTGTCTTTAGTATCTTGATTTCATAACCTTGAGGCATTTGTAAAGGTTAAGGTTTAGATTTTGGTTTGCTTATATTGGCCACTAGGGCGTGAGAGTCACTCCTTTCTTGGCCTCCTTGTTTAATGAGTTTAACAGAATGCAGTGGGCAATAGGGACCAGTGTCCCTGGTACTGCTTCTATTTCTGAGGTCTATTCACTTATTCATTTAGTTAGTCTTCGTGTGTGTGTTGAGTGGCATTTTCCCTTTTTGCACCAGTGCAAATGTCTGGTTTCCACCTTTGCGAGGGCGGGACTCTTCATGTGGAAAATTACCCAAATACAGGAAAGGTGTTCAAAGATATTGGGTGGCCACAAAGTTTGACAGGTATCTATTACCCTAACAAGTGCCAATTCCTAATTAACTCCCCTTCCCTCTTCCTTACTGGTGTATTCCTAGTGGACTCCATTACCTTAAGAGAGTGGATTTGGACATCAGGCATGCCTGTGCAGGCTTGGGTCCCAGTTCTGTTACTGCTAAACCAATGGGGCCTTGGGCAGTTAGCATGACCTCAGGAGTCTCAGTTCCCCATTTGTGAAATAAAGCATTTCAGGAAGGCTTCTCTCAAAGGGTAGTTGTTACGATTAAATGAAAGTATGCAAAATCTTACCAATATGTCACTCATACAATAAACATATGAGAAATGCCAGTGATTCTTAAAAGACGACCTCAAGGAAAGTTCTTTTCTGCTCTTGACTCTTTAGGGCTCAACATGATGATAGTTTATTCTGTTCTTTTGCTACCACTCACCCCAAAACTAAGTTCCAGTGGCAATTCTGAGAAATCTACTCTTCACCAAAGGGAGGGCAGGAAGGAGAGAGAGGACTGGAAAAATATGTAAGGCTCATGGCAGTTCACTCCTCTTTATTGTAGGTAGACAGTAAGCTTTCCTAATTTGAAAGTCCAGAAGTGCACAGCAGTGCGGTTGTGGGCCAAAGTGGGCCTGGGGGTCCCAGTCCACCATTGAACTTCAGCATTACTTTTCACTACATGTGGGGCCTCGGGCACTGGCACTTGAGACCCACTCACTTATTCTGTCAGCCAGTCACTCAGCCAACAAATGCTTATTGATCATCTGTGTGCCAGACTGTGGACTGGTGTGAGCAATACAGAAAATTCTGTAAGGGAGACTGCTGTGGGGGCAAATACTCCTGATTCACTGTGAATGGTGTGACAATAGGGGTGCTTACGAGCTAGAGCAGTGGCACATAACAAAGAACTTTAGTCCTTCTGGGTGCAGGGAAGGACTCAGGGAAGGCCATACAGAGTCGGCAACATTACAGCTGGGTTTTAAAAACTGAGTAGGAGATTGAGAAATGTACCTTCTATTCCTACACTCTGAAGGGTTTTAATCAGGAAAGGATGCTGTATTTTGTCAAATGCTTTTTCGGCATCGATTGAGAGGATCATATGGTTCTTGAGTCTTTTCTTGTTGATATGATGTATCACGCTGATTGATTTGCGAATATTAAACCACGCTTGCATCCCAGGTATGAATCCCACTTGATCGTGGTGGATAATCCTTTTAATGAACTGTTGGATTCTATTAGCAAGTATCTTGTTGAGGATTTTGGCGTCCATATTCATTAGGGAAATCGGTCTGTAATTCTCCTTTTTGAGGGGGTCTTTGCCTGGTTTGGGGATCAAGGTAATATTGGCCTCATAGAATGAGTTTGGTAGCTTTCCTTCTGTTTCTATTTTTTGAAATAGCTTTAGGAGAATAGGTATTATTTCTTCTTTGAATGTTTGGTAGAATTCCCCAGGAAAACCGTCCGGGCCTGGAGTTTTGTTATTTGGAAGGTTGTTTATCACTGACTCAATTTCTTCATAATTAATTGGCCTGTTTAAGAAATCAATTTCTTCCTTTTTCAATCTTGGTAGTTTATAGGTTTCCAGGAAGGATTCCATCTCTTCCAGATTGCTTAGTTTATTGGCATATAGCTGTTGATAAAAATTTCTAATAATCCTTCCAATTTCAATGGTGTTCGTCGTGACCTCTCCTTTTTCATTCATAATTTTAATAATCTGGGTCCTTTCTCTTTTCTTTTGGATAAGTCTTGCCAGTGGTCTGTCAATTTTATTGATTCTCTCCAAGAACCAGCTTCTAGTCCTGTTGATCTGCTCTACTGTACTTCTGGTTTCTGCTTGATTGATTTCAGCTTTAATTTTGGTCAACTGCTTCCTTGTGCGTGGATTAGGCCTGTCCCTCTGTTGCTGCTCCAGCTTCTTGAGGTGAGAATATAAAAACTGCATTTTAGATTTTTCTATTCTTTTGAGTGAGGCTTGGATGGCTATGTATTTCCCCCTTAGGACTGCCTTTGCAGTATCCCATAGGTTTTGGACTGTTGTATTTTCATTCTCATTGGTCTCCATAAATTGTTTAATTTGATTTTTGATTTCCTGGTTTATCGAGTCATTCCTGAGCAGGATGGTTCTTAGTCTCCTCATAAAAGCCATCTATGAAAAGCCTACTGCAAATATTATTCTCAATGGGGAAAAGCTGGAAGCCTTTCCCTTAAGATCAGGAACACGACAAGGATGCCCACTCTCGCCACTATTATTCAACATAGTACTAGAAGTCCTTGCAACAGCAATCAGACAACAAAAAGGGATCAAAGGTATTCAAATCGGCAAAGAAGAAGTCAAAATGTCTCTCTTCGCAGACGACATGATACTCTATATGGAAAACCCAAAAGAAGCCACTCCCAAACTATTAGAAGTTATAGAGCAATTCAGTAACGTGGCGGGATACAAAATCAATGCTCAGAAATCAGTTGCATTTCTGTACACGAATAACGAGAACGAAGAAAGAGAAATCAGGGAATCCATCCCATTTACAATAGCACCAAAAACCATACGTTACCTTGGAATTAACTTAACCAGAGATGTAAAGGACCTTTATTCTAGAAACTATAAATCACTCTTAAAAGACATTGAGGAAGACATAAAAAGATGGAAAGATATTCCATGCTCATGGATCGGAAGAATTAACATAGTTAAAATGTCCATGCTACCCAGAGCAATCTACACTTTCAATGCTATCCCGATCAAAATACCGAGAACGTTTTTCAAAGAACTGGAACAGATAGTCCTTAAATTTGTATGGAACCAGAAAAGACCCCGAATCTCCAAGGAACTGTTGAAAAGGAAAAACAAAGCTGGGGGCATCACAATGCCGGATTTCGAGCTGTACTACAAAGCTGTGATCACAAAGACAGCATGGTACTGGCACAAAAACAGACACATAGACCAATGGAACAGAATAGAGAGCCCAGAAATGGACCCTCAGCTCTTTGGGCAACTAATATTTGATAAAGCAGGAAAAAACATCCGGTGGGAAAAAGACCGTCTCTTCAATAAATGGTGCTGGGAAAATTGGACAGCTACATGCAAAAGAATGAAACTTGACCACTATCTCACACCATACACAAAAATAAACTCCAAATGGATGAAAGACCTCGATGTGAGACAGGAATCCATCAAAATTCTAGAGGAGAACATAGGCAGCAACCTCTACGACATCAGCCAAAGCAACCTTTTTCATGACACATCCCCAAAGGCAAGAGAAACAAAAGATAAAATGAATTTATGGGACTTCATCAAGATTAAAAGTTTCTGCACATCCAAGGAAACAGTCAGAAAAACTAAGAGGCAGCCCACGGAATGGGAGAATATATTTGCAAATGACACTACAGATAAAGGACTGGTATCCAAGATCTACAAAGAACTTCTCAAACTCAATACACGAGAAACAAATAAACAAATCAAAAAATGGGCAGAAGATATGAACAGACACTTTTCCAATGAAGACATACAAATGGCTAACAGACACATGAAAAAATGTTCAAAATCATTAGCCATCAAGGAAATTCAAATCAAAACCACACTGAGATACCACCTTACGCCAGTTAGAATGGCAAAAATAGACAAGGCAAGAAACAACAATTGTTGGAGAGGATGTGGAGAAAGGGGATCCCTCCTACATTGTTGGTGGGAATGCAAGTTGGTACAGCCACTCTGGAAAACCGTGTGGAGGTCCCTTAAAAAGTTAAAAATTGAGCTACCCTATGATCCAGCCATTGCACTACTGGGTGTTTACCCCAAAGATACAGACGTAGTGAAGAGAAGGGCCATATGCACCCCAATGTTCATAGCAGCAATGTCCACAATAGCTAAATCGTGGAAGGAGCCGAGATGCCCTGCAACAGATGACTGGATTAAGAAGTTGTGGTCCATATATACAATGGAATATTACTCAGCAATCAGAAAGAATGAGTTCTCAACATTTGCTACAACATGGACGGCACTGGAGGAGATAATGCTTAGTGAAATAAGTCAAGCAGAGAAAGACAACTATCATATGATTTCTCTCATCTATGGAACATAAGAACTAGAATGATCAGTAGGGGAAGAAAGGGATAAAGAAAGGGGGGGTAATCAGAAGGGGGAATGAAACATGAGAGACTATGGACTATGAGAAACAAACTGAGGGCTACAGAGGGGAGGGGGGTGGGGGAATGGGATAGACCGGTGATGGGTAGTAAGGAGGGCACATATTGCATGGTGCACTGGGTGTTATACACAACTAATGAATCATCGAGCCTTACATCGAAAACCGGGGAGGTACTGTATGGTGACTAACATAATATAATAAAAAATCATTATTAATAAAAAAAAATAAAAAAATAAAAACTGAGTAGGGATTTTCAAGGCAGACAGTGAGAAAAGGACATTCCAGACAAGGAGAAAAGACTTTCCCCTTACAACAGATTAAGCCTGATCTTACAGAAATCTGAGGGCCTAAATAATCAATAATCAGATATTTTTTAATGGATAAAGCCTTTAACTATGAAAAGCTCCTTATCATCACCAACAGTGGCAGCAAAAATGACCAGAGTGCTACCAGAGCTGTTAAGTGTCAGTTCACAGGATCCAGCCTGGACAAAACAAGTGCCCTCTCTATTCAATGAAGGCTCACTCTGGAAGAGGATATTGATGGGGTCACTCGGACCCTGAACCTGTCACACTCCTGTGTAAATATCGTAATATCAATCAGCTTTATACTGGTGAGCTGGGTCTCTAGAAAGGGCTAGAATTCTAAAATAGGATAAGAGTGTAAGGTAAGGTAATCACTCTATTACAATTAAGTCAGAAGGGAAGGAAGAACAGAAATGGGCTATGTGAATTAGCATTTATGAGATGTGTAAGTATAGGTACGGATATAATATATCTGATACAGTAATCCAATATAGTTTTATTTCCTCCCTAAATCATGTTCCCGTACAGTCTTTTGCCTCCATGGCTAAACCCTAAGGCTCACTACTTCAGGAGAAGAGAGAACAAATCCTACCTAGGAAAAAGAGCCATTGAGTCTCAAAGTCTATGGCAAGCCTTGCAAATAAGACTTTTTCTAAATAAAAACGTTTCTGTCATAGAGAACAGAACAGTGGTTGTTAGAGGGGAGGGCAGTTAGAGGGTTGACAAAATGGGTGAAGGGGTCAAGAGGTACAAACTTCCAATTATAAAATAAATAAGTCATGGGGGTGTAATATACAGCCTGGTGACTATAGTCAATAATATCATAGTGTATACTTGAAAGTTGCCAAGAGAATGAAATCTAAAAGTTCTCATAACAAGAAAAAAAATTTTTTTCTGCAATTTTCTGTGGTGATGGTTGGTAACTAGACTTACTGGCAGTGATCATTTCTCAGTGTATACAAACACTGACTCATGTTACACAGCTGAAGCTAATATAAGTTATATGTCAATTATACCTCAATTAAAAAATGGAAGGTAATACATAAAATTTCAGATACCTGATGATTTATATTTGTAGAGAAGTGTGATTTTAGTTTACTGATGATATGCTTATTTTCATAGAAAAAATATGTTTTTATTAAACACTTTGAATTATTTGTTCTTCTTGCAAAATAAATAATAACTACAAATAGGTGAGTTTCTAAATTTCTTTAACTCCCATTCGACAGATCAAGTGTCAAACTTCCTGAGACTTGATTCTGCTTAGAGAGTGTCTTAGTCAGTTTGGGCTGTTATGACAGAATACGATAGACTGAGTGGCTTTGGCAAAAAACATTCATTTCTCACAGTTCTGAAGATGGGAAGTCCGAGATGAGGATGCCTTTATGGTTGGCTTCTTGGTGAGGGCCTCCTCCTGGTTCACAGCCCACTTCCTTCTTGCTGTATCCTCACATGGGGGAGGGAGAGAGAGAGCTCTGGAGACTTCATCTCTGTATAAGGCACTAATGGCATCTGACCTCACTGAAACCTAGTTACCTACCAAAGGCCCCAGTGAGCGCCATCCCATTGGAGATTAGGGATTCAACATATGAATCTAGGGCTTTGCCATCACAGGGGGGCATTACTCAGGATGTGATGCAGAGGAAACAAAATGGCCAATCCTTCTTGCTCAGGTGGACTGCAATGGGAGGGAGGGAGAGCTAGAGCCAGGCGGAGGATGTTGTGATTCTGTTTTCCCTTCTTGAAGCTGCATTCTGATAGGAGACCTCAGAAATATCCAGCTAGATATGAGAAAATTATGGGAGTTAGAGGTGGCCCGTGATGTGGGTCAGAATATGCTATCCCAAAATATGGTGCCTTGGCATATTGAACATTTTAAGCTGAAGCAATTTGAGAAATGGCTGAAGCAGGAAGGACTCTCAGATCTCCCACATCGCTGCCCAAGCAGGTCATTAAACCCTCATGTGAAAGGTGCTCTTCCTATTCCAGGAGGAAAGGAGCAAGCTTGTCCTGCAGATGAGGGGTGATGACAAGAATCTGGATGAACAGACCTTGCCAAGTTTTCCCCAGTTTACTACCTTTAGCTCATACCCTTTCGTCCTATTGCATCTTCCCATGACTTTCTGCTCTTCAGCAAACCTCATATAAACATGCGCAAGTTTCACCATTCCTTGGGGTCTTCATTTCCTTATGAAGGTTCCAGTGTTACAAAAAATTTATATTAAATAAATGTGTATCTTTTGTTAATCTGTCTTTTGTCAACCAATTTACATGGCCTCAGAGGGAGAACCCAGGAGGGTAGAAGGAAAAGTAATTTTTCCTCCCCTACAATGGCTTCCAACATGGTGCTAGAGAAGAGCTGTGAGCCTGAAGAACTCTTACCTCTTCCAGTATGACGCAGGAGATGGCACAAAATGGTGGAAGGTGATAGAGGAGTGTGAAGTTGTACTCTGAGAGGTGCACTCTTGCTTTGTATGGTGTTCAGGGAACCCAGACATTCCCTCACGTCCTAGTGAATAGGTGGGCATGCTCTGAGAGTGCCCCAGAGCTGTGCAGAGTCCAAGAAGCCCCTGTGCAAAGACTTTGTAACTGAAGGAAGATGGGTGAGACTATGGGCATCATTTGTGAGAGGCGGCATGTCATCTCAAAACGTCCACTGGGTCATACCTCGGTGGTCGCTGGCCTGGAGGCTAAGCAGACCAGACATGTGACATCGGAGACCTGCAAGGATCTAGGACCTCAGTACTTGAAGTGCATCCAGACACCAGCAGTATCAATATCACCTGGAATCTTGTTAGATGTGCAGAGTCTTGGGTTATCGCCCCAGACCCTGTGAACAAGAATCCGTACCGTAACAAGGTACACAGATTATTCATGTCACTTTTAAGTTCCAGAAGCCTTGCTCTAGAAGACACTGTGTGAACCCAGGGGCTCTGCCTCTCTGTTACAGCCCACTATGAGAGGTACAGCACAGTCACCCCCTACAGCCATCTGCTGTCTTAGGGAAGAGCAAAAGATGGGGGAGAGAATGTGAAAGACTCAGCATTTATCCAAAATAGACTCAGTTTGAAGAGACTGAGTTCTTGAATTGGATCAAGTTTCCTGGATCGGACCAAAACTGGCCCCCTAAGATTAAATCAGCAGTAAAAAAATAACAGAACTGTATTTTCTTTGATCAGCACCTTTTGAGGGTCATTTTTTTTTTAATTAGTCATGATTCTTTCTCACCCAGACAGATGAATAATGCACACATTGTGTGGTTTCTCACTTGCTGTGTCATATCGCTTACTTCTTTAGATAGTCTTTTGTGCATTTACCTTTTTTGACTCCCCTGTACATGAGTGAATCCATGGGTCTATGACATGAAATATTTTTGTAGATTTGCATAGCAGGAGACCCAGCTTAACGTCAGGGCTTTTTTTGTTTGTTTGTTTTGTTTTGTTTTTTAATCCTGCCCTGGGAGTCAGTCAAGCCTGGACATGTCTGCACAACTGGTAGAGAAGACTAGCAGGATGACTCTATTTATCTGAGGAATTAAAAATCCTCGTAATAGAGAATTCATCTTAAGGGAAAAGAGTAGGCATAAAGGACAAAAGGAGCACTGAGTTTCGTAGTACATATGCCAAGTCTTGCATTAGGCTTTTTTTTGCTAAAAAAGTTTGTGAACTTCTTTAACATTTTATTCAATAAAGTGCCAGGCCTCAAGGAAAGTTTTGAGTTAAGACTTGTTTGAAAAACTAGTTAACATATATACCCTCCTCCTCGCCCTCCTCCTCGCCCTCCTAGCACACACACCTTGTTTTGCAACACATTTGGTGACTACTTTACTCCTTATTTTATATCATTCTATGTCTTTTATTTTTAGCCATACGAATGAATTATTTTATGTTAAAATAAACTGTTATGCATACACACAAAGTGCCAGGCTTGTGGGTCTCAATTATACTTAGAGGGGCACCACTCAGGATCTGACAGAGAAGGAATCAAAAGCCCAGCCCTTCTGGCTCAGTTGGTTCGAGGAGAGCAATGCAGGATCAGAGGTGAGGAGTATTACTCAGACTGCCTCTTACCGCTTCAAGGATATGAGAGCCCATCAGACATAACCTCCTTCAACTTCCCCGTATTTTCTCTATAAACACTTATATTTATTACCCATCCTCGGGAACTTCTCTCTTGTCTCAGGGCATGTGATGTGGCCCCTTTTGTGCAATTACCTGCGCCCTTGACTCTATCCCTTCCCACCTCTTTAGGGGCTTGGCTGTTGTCGGGGAGGAACAACCTTTCCTTTACCCCTCTTCGGTTCGGTGTCTGGAGGCATGCAAAATAAACTAACAAAAGACAAATTAACAGGAGTAAGGCATAATATTTTATTAGTATTTGCACAAGAGTTCATGGAAAAGAAGTGAAATTCAAGAAAGCTATTGGAATCTATTGGAAGCTATTGGGGGCTTATCTACCATTTTAATTAAGGAAAGGAGGTTTGAGAGTCAAGAGAAGATTGAACGTCAATGAGTGAAATCAATGGGAGAATTAATGGAAGATAAAGGTTATTTTATTTTTCATTTATTTATTTATTTATTTATTTTAAAGATTTTATTTATTTATTTGACAGAGAGAGACAGCCAGCAAGAGAGGGAACACAAGCAGGGGGAGTGGGAGAGGAAGAAGCAGGCTTCCAGTGGAGGAGCCTGATGTGGGGCTCCATCCCAGAACGCCGGGATCACGCCCTGAGCAGAAGGCAGATGCTTAATGACTGAGCCACCCAGGCGCCCCAATAAAGGTTATTTTAGTAAAGTTTGTTCTTGAATACTGATTTTGGTGTTGACTGTCTATCTCCGATGGTAAGAATTGCTCTTCCCTTCCTGGTGGTGGTGGGGGCAGCTTCACAAAGAGAAATTTATGCCCTGCTCTTTTAGGCAGCTAAGAAGAGGGCAGAGAACTCTACCTGCATCTGTTGATTCTCAGCTCGAAATAATCCTTCAGCTCGAAATAATCCTTATGCCAATGTGTCCTCTTCTGGGGTGGCATATTTGGATTCTCTTCACTATATCGAACATATGTTTCCTCTGTTATAATTTCATTTCCTCCCCCAGTTGCTTCCTCCTCTTTGCTTGTAAACATGCTCAGATCTTTCTCATCTAAGGATCCATCCTTCTAGTGGCCCTTCTACATTCATTCAAAATAATATTTATTCAGGGTTTGCAAGCACAGACACTGCTCTAGGTGTTGAGGACATTGTGGGTGAAGAATACAGATACAGTCCTTGTCCTCCTGAAATGTATAGTCTGTGGTCCACATCCCCACTAACTACCATCCAATCTCATTTCCTTTCCTTTTTTTTTTTATTTTTAAGATTTATTCATTTATTTATTTGAGACAGAGAGAGAGAGCACATGCGTGCAAATAGGGGGAGGAGCAGAGGGAGAGGGACAAGCAGACTCTGCCCTCAGTGTGGAGCTTGACGTGGGGCTCGATCACAGAACCCTGAGATCATGACCTGAGCTAAAATCAAGAGTCAAGTGCTTAACAAACTGAGCCACTGAGGCACCCCTAATTTCTTTTCCTTTTCATCCAAACCTCAGAGTAACCTACTCCAGCTGCTCTTCCTCTCTCCTTACGTCAGTGCCAGCCTATCATCCAAACCACAAACCTAGGAACTCACCCCAGTTTCCTCCTGCTCCTCATACTGCACATCACCAAATACAGGTGATGTTACCTAAATATATTTTTTAATGAGTCCCTCTTTTCATCCCTACCATCAAATTTCTAGACTGGCCGTGATCATCTCCTGCTCATTAGTGGCCACTATAACTGGTCCTCCTGCCTCTGGTTTCTGCTCCTTTAGACCCCTCCTCCAGATGTCAGCTGTAGAGGTTGCTCCTATGCTTTTGACCCCTCAAAGACGCTCCATTTCCCATAGGATGAAGTCCAGGTTCCCCAGTGGAGCCTCACACTTTTGTCACTGCCTTCATCTCCAATCTCCCCTCCCTGATTTGCTCTCTGCACTTGTAGGTTTCCATATACAGCATGTCCAGTGTGTGTAACTGCTTAAACTCATAACTGCCGAGAACTTTCTTGGGCTCTTTTTGCCCACGGACACCTGGGTGTATTTCCTAGCCTCATTTTTCAAGGCTCAGCTCTTTGGCTTTTTGCTACCTACTCTAAAAAGTCTTTCCAGGTTTTCCCCTTCCTGAAGGGAGGGATGGGTGTCCTTCCCCCATGCTTCCATAGTGGCTGTATGTATCACTATAGTTAGCATCACTATGCTATCATTTTATAACTGTTAATTCTGTCTTTCTCACCAAGCTTTGAGGTTCTTTAGAAAAATGTTTGGAGCATAGTAGGAATGCAATAAATATTTGTGGAATGAGGCATGATCTGCACTTTTCCATCACTAGATGAGATTCCCAGGACTAGAGACATGGAACCCAGTCCTATCATTGGATGACCAGCATCTCCACCAAGAGATGAGATGTTAATGGCTCTACCATACCCTTCCACTCACTGGAATGGAGATGTTAATGGCTCTACCATACCCTTCCACTCACTGGAATGGAGATGTTAATGGCTCTACAATACCCTTCCACTCACTGGAATGGAGATGTTAATGGCTCTACCATACCCTTCCACTCACTGGAATGGAGATGTTAATGGCTCTACAATACCCTTCCACTCACTGGAATGGAGATGTTAATGGCTCTACAATACCCTTCCACGCACTGGAATGGAGATGTTAATGGCTCTACCTTAGCCTTCCATTAAGCCTGTCCTGTGGTGGGAAATACCTCACCCATGGCTATAAGAAAAACACCCATGATGCACATTCATTATCATTTGTTTTTAATTCCTGCCTAGATATTATCCCAGCACACTGGTTTCTCTTTCCATTGAGAATGAAATCAGACATTTAAGGGTGAACTTGGGTGTTAAACAAACAGATATGGCTAACTTTGAGAAAGAAGACGTGTGTAACATGCCATTGAGCCTTTCAGTATCTGAGACCTAAGGATATTTGTCCACTTATCCAATTAATTTTATATAAATGTGTTTTTACATTTTAAGCATCCTTCAAAAACTACCACATAGCTTCACAGAATGAAGATTGATCACAGAATGAGGATGCTTAACTATGGGGTGTCATGAAGGTATTCAAATCCCGAGTGCAAGAACTGAGGCCAGCAGTTAGATGTTGGGTAAACCCTCTGTGGAAATCCACATCCTCCTTACATGTGCACAGCTGCAAATGTTCTAGCTGGAAAAGACCTTAGGAATCATTTTGGTGAACTTTCACATTACAGATTCAGAAACCGAGCCCGTTAGAGGTTTAAATCAGTGTTCTCAGATGTTAGCCCATGGACAGTACTGGGAAGCAATATGTCCTGGGGAAAGGGTTACAAATATGAATTTTCTGTTCCCATCTCATCAGCAGGAATTTGACTGAGGTGTGGGTTGGAAATCAATGGTTTCAGTAAGTTACCAAGTTATCCACCTGTTTTCCACTGAATTCAGGTAGGACCCTCCCCTCTGCCATTACCAGTTTCTTGCGATTCTTTCCACCTTTGTGCTATTCACAAATTGGATAAATAAATCATTCTTGTTTATATCCACACCGTTTATAAAAAGTTCACAAAGACAAGATCACACTAGAACCTTTCAGCTCACAATAGAGTTTCCTATGGTGGACATCCTCCCATCATATCCCTTTGGGGTTCTTCATTGCCTGATTGGTAATCCTCCCATCTGAATTTTATCCAGTCTTTATTTCTCTGTCTTGTCCCAAATGAAGTCATGAAATATGTCCAATGCCTGGCTGACACCCAGAACACTGTATCTACATTTTCCCTCAACTTGCAGGCTTGTGAAACTATCAGAACATCTGTTTTAAAAATTACGGTGAAACTTTATTTCTTAATATTCTCTCTTTCCTCAAAGTCTGTCCTGTTTTGTTTTTTTTTTAAAGATTTTATTTATTTATTTGACAGAGATAGAGACAGCCAGCGAGAGAGGGAACACAAGCAGGGGGAGTGGGAGTGGAAGAAGCAGGCTCATAGCAGAGGAGCCTGATGTGGGGCTCGATCCCATAATGCCGAGATCACGCCCTGAGCCGAAGGCAGACGCTTGACCGCTGTGCCACCCAGGCGCCCCTGTCCTGTTTTTTTAAATCTTTTTCTGACAATGACCTCTGTCATTCATTGACATTTTTCCTGTTTCTTGTAGTCCAGTTTTTAAAAATCACTTCTGCATGCTCATTATTCTACATACTGAATTGTTGTTTCATCTAGACTTCATGATGACTTCAAGCACCATATATCTGCTTAATGACTACAAAATCTCCAGCCACCCTGTCCAAAACATAAGTCCCACATTTTCAGCTACACCTGGTGTTTGACGGCAACCTTGTATTAGAGGTACAGTTCCTTTCTGTATGCCAACACCCTCTTAGAGAATGTGCCTTCCCATAGCCCATAAAGGGTAGCTATGCAGATCACCGTGTGACCTCTTCCCTCAGGCCATAGCTGATTTTACCAGAGTGGCTACCTGCTCTAAGACAGGCCAGTCAGATTTCCTTGCCTGGAGATCCCTGGCCAGAGAGCCCTGCAACTGTAAGGTGGTGATACAGAGCTTGAGACCTTATCCACTTGATAAATAAGCAGAGGAAGCCAGTATAGAGAAAAACGGGGCAAATGTGCAAAGTGAAGCCAAGCAAAGCGCAATAGGATTTCAGAGAGTTCGAGATGGAGCACATGGTTGCCCAAGAATTTTCTGGTGCCAATGAGACCCTGCTGTGTTGCCTTCATTGTAGCTCTTGAAATTCAATCATTCATTTTTCAAATATTGTTTGACAACCTACTTACATGAGGAACTTTGCTATGGGCCAGAAATATTTTGCTGAGTCAGAAAAATGTGGTGTCTGACCTCACAAATCTTACATTTGAATCTTTTTTCACAGTAAATCCCTTGTTACTTGCACATGTCTGAGTTTGTTTCTTGCAATCCAGTGATGCATGATCAGTATATGACTAAATTCTTAATATATCCCAAATCGAATTTGTGGTGCTTACAATGCCAGCTCCTCAAGAAAGCCCAGTCTTGATCAGTGGTGTGGTGGTACGCCCTTGTTTTTAAAAACAAAAACCTTATATTTGCATTTATTTCTCTTCTGCTTAATATGCATCCAGTCGATGGTCAAATACTTTGGATTCTACTTCAAAATGTCCTTTCCTTCAGATATTCCTTTTTATCCTGTCTTAGATTAGATCCCTGACACCTCTAACCTGCCATGTTTCAACCACCTTTCGTCAGGTCCTCCTGATGTCAGTCTGTCTCATCCTCCATGATGTCATAACGCTCCTTCCTAAGACCCATTTGTCATCTTGACACCCACCCCTAAACGTCTCCATTGCCTCCTCTTTGCTGCAAGGACAAAGTACAAACTCCTTAAACAAGAGGCCCTATGTGACCTGCTCCCAAATTCTTCTCCATTGTTTTCTCCCCCAACTTGGACTCCAGTGATTTCCAACCACATTAAACACCTAGCATTTCTGAGTTTGTGTTTTCTCAATACACATTTCTTTTTGCCTAAAAAAGGCTGTTCCCATATCTTTCTGGTAAACTCAACTATGAAGACAAGCTCAAATATCATTTCTACTGATGTAGGCAGAAGACATGTTCCCTTAAGGCATTCTGTCCACCCTGCTGAGACTGCAATATAGAAAAGAGTGAGAAGAGATAAAAGTAATCATAATCCCTTACAACTATGCCTTGTGGTCATGAAGGTTAATCCATTTGAACCATAGAACAGCTCAGGCAGATGAGACAGGAATGCACTCCATTTTGTAGATGAGAAAATGGGCTTAAAGCAACAGGTGTCCTGCCCAATGTCACATGATCAGTCAGAGCTAGGACCCGGATTGTGGAGACAGATCTTTGCAAAATCCTGCACCTAAAAGATCTGGCTCCAAATGCTTCAGGAGTTCTACATGCATTTGATTTTAATTTCATCTAAAACATACATTTTAATTAAAAATTTAGATAAAAGTCATATAACATAAAACTTACAATTTTAGTAATTTTATTTTATTTTATTTTTTTAAAAAGATTTTATTTATTTATTCGACAGAGATAGAGACAGCCAGCGAGAGAGGGAACACAAGCAGGGGGAGTGGGAGAGGAAGAAGCAGGCTCATAGCGGAGGAGCCTGATGTGGGGCTCGATCCCACAATGCCAGGATCACTCCCTGAGCCGAAGGCAGACGCTTAACCGTTGTGCCACCCAGGCGCCCCCAATTTTAGTAATTTTAAAGTGTACAACCCATTGGTTTTTAATATGTGCACAATGTTGCATAGCCATCACCACTGATTCAGAATAGTTCCATCATTCCTTCCCCAAAATATTATTCCTCCCAATTCTACTCCCCTCCTAATCCCTGGAAGCCACAAATCTACTTTTTTGTCTCTATAGATTTGCCTATTCTGGCCATTTCATATGAAAGGTAGCATACAAGACGTGGCCTGTTGTGTCTGGCTTCTTTCACTTAGCACAACATTTTCAAGGCTCATCCATGTTGTAGCGTGCGTCAGAACTCATTGCTTTTTATGGCTAAGCAATATTCCATTTTATGGATATCCCACATTTAAACAGCCGTTCATCACTTGATGCACATCTGGGCTGTGTTCATTTTTTGGCAACTGTGAATGATGCCGCTTTGAACATTCATGTACAAGTTTTTGTGTGGACATGTGTTTTCACTTCTCTTACGTATATTCCTAGGAGTGAAATTGCTGGGTCATGTGGTAAATATTTAACTTTTGGGAAACTGTCAAGCTTTTTCCATAGCATGGAACCATTTTACACTCCCACCAGCAATATATGAGGATTCCAATTTCTCTACATCCTCACCAACACTTGTTCTTTTCCTTTGTAATTTCTTTTAATGTAGTCATTCTAATAGGTGTAAAGTAGTATCTCATTGTGGCTTTTAAGTTGCCTTTTTCTAATTCCTAATGAGCATATTCTCATGCGCTTATTGGCCATTTGTAGATCTTCTTTGGAGAATGTATACTCAGATTCCTTGGGTTTTTTGCTTTATTGTTGAGTTGTGACAGTTTTTTATATATTCTGGATACTAGACCCTTATCTGATTATGATTGGCATATATTTTCTCCTGTTTTATGGGCTGTTTTTTCACTTTCTTGATAGTTTTCTTTGAGGCATAAAAGTTTTTAATTTTGATAAGGTCCAATTCGTCTATTTTTTTGTTGTTGCTCTTTTTTTTTTTGAAGATTTTATTTATTTATTTGTCAGAGAGAGAGAGAGAGCACACAAGCAGGGGGAGCAGCAGGCAGAGGGAGAGGGAGAAGCAGGCTCCCCGCTGAGCAAGGAGCCCGATGCAAGACCCAATTCCAAGACCCTGGGATCATGACCTGAGCTGATGGCAGATGCTTAACCAACTGAGCCACCCAGGCCTGCACTCATGTTTGTGATGTCATATTTAAGAAACTATTGCCTTCTCTAAGGTCACAAAACTATGTCAAGCTATGTTCCCTTCGAGGAGTTGTATAGTTTTAGTTCTAATGTTTAGTTATGTCTTTAATCTATTTTGAGTTAATTTTTATAGATGATGTGAGATAGAGGTCTATGTTTATATATTTTTTTGCATGTGGATGCCTGTGTCCCAGCGCCCTGTGTTGAAACACTATTCTTTCCCCATTGAATGGTCTTTGAACCCTTGTAGAAAATTTATTGACCATATATATATATGGGTTTATTTCTTCCAATTCTATTCCAATTCTATTCCATTGACATATATTTGTATACTTATACCAGTATCACGCTGTTTTATTACTATAGCTTTGTAGTTAGTTTTGAAATCAGGAAGTGTGAGAACTTTGTTCTTATTTATTTTAATAATTTAAAAGCATGTATACATGTTCTTCTGAAATAAGTTTTAAAAATAAAATAATTTTTAGGTAGTATGGTTTATCTTACACAATTTAAAAATTTACCGAAGAATTTAAGAAGAACGTGAAGGGGGGCGCCTGGGTGGCACAGCGGTTAAGCGTCTGCCTTCGGCTCAGGGCGTGGTCCCGGCGTTATGGGATCGAGCCCCACATCAGGCTCCTCCGCTATGAGCCTGCTTCTTCCTCTCCCACTCCCCCTGCTTGTATTCCCTCTCTCGCTGGCTGTCTCTATCTCTGTCGGATAAATAAATAAAATCTTTAAAAAAAAAAAAAAAGAAGAACATGAAGGAAGAAGTTTTAGCAGTCATTGTTAACCCACTATTGACATTTTAAAGTATTTCCTTCCAGTTTTACAAAAGTGTCTGTCTATCTATCTATCTATCTAGAATAAATTGAGATACATAGTTCTAAATCTTGCTTTTTTTTCCACATAGCATTAGATCGTGAACAATATTACATGCTATTAAATATTCTAAGAAAATGTCATTTTAAAAGCTTCATTATTAGTTATTCCCCTATAGCTGGACATGTAGACTATTTCAAGTGTTTTTCTGTCATAAATAATGCTGAATTAAACTTGCTTATAAAAAAAAGTCTTTTTGTACATCCCTAATAGTTTTTTTAGGATAGGTGTCTAGAAATGGAATTACTGCATCAAAGCTTATTTTAAAATTTTTTATTTTAATGGTTAAATTCTTTTATTAAAGGGATTGTAACAATTTGCAATCTCATGGATGTATGAAAATGCCATATCTCACCAACTGTCAACACTGAATATTATCACTTTTTGACATTTGCTAATTTAATGGAATGGTAGCATTTTCTTTATTTAGCCCTTTTTTCTTATGTGAGTATAGCTGACACACAATGTTACATTAATTTCAGGTGTACAGCTTAGTGATTTGAGAAGTTCATACATCATGCTGCATTCACTGCAAGCCTAGCCACCATCTGAACCTTTACATCCCTATTATAGTGTCATTGATGGGATTGCTAATGCTCAGCTTCTTATTCCCATGACATACTCATTCCATAACTGGAGGCCTGTATCTCCCCACTTCACCTTTTGAAAATGAATACTGAGGGGCACCTGGGTGGCTCAGTCGGTTAAGCATCTGCCTTCAGCTCAGGTCATGATTCCAAGTGCTGGATTGATCCCTGCATCAGGCTCCTTGCTCAGCGGGGAGTCTGCTTCTCCCTCTGCCTGAGGCTCTGCCTGCTTGTGCTCTCTGTTAAATAAATAAATAAAATCTTTAAAAAAATGAATACTGAAGCTGAAATTGTTGTATGTTTTATTGGAGTTCTCCAGATATTTATAATCTATAGCCATTATTCTATGAAGATTTTAGCATGTTTCTTAGTGAATTGTCTGAATTCTGAGTTCATGATGGATGGATGCAGATACCTTGTCTGTTCTTGTAGCAAATTTCCTTCTTGGCGTTTTGGGTTTGCATTTAGTTGCAATCGTTCTATTTTTTGACTTGCAGAAGTTTCACATTTTCCTTTCAATTCAACCTTCCACGTTTTCCTCTTTGTATTTTCTTCAGCAGCTTTTAGGTTTGGAATGTCTTTATTTGCAAAAGGACCACAAAGATGCTTGTCTCTCTGCTTCCAGGTTTTGATGACTTTTCACCTGGACTTTGTTGAACTGTTGTCTTCAGGACAGATTTAATTTTATTTTTTCTGAAATTTTAGTCACACCATCTTATTTTATGATAGCTCAAAAATTTATAGCTGGTAGGGCCCATGTTCATTGATGATTCTTCCTCTTTATGGTCTTTTTTGGCATTTTGTGTGTATTTTTGCCTCCAAATGAATTTTTTCATCACACTGTCAAATATTTTAAAAATCCCATTGAGATTTGGATTGCATTTAGACCCATAAATTAATTTGACATATTTATAATATTCATTTTTCTCATCCAGGAACATCATATAGTTCTCTATTTTGATGTCCCGTAGCCAGGTTTTACAATTCTTTTCATATAGATCATGCACAGAAACTTATCCCTATGGTTTTGTATCCCTGTGGTGGTTAAAATAGCAAATAGGGCCGTTTTGTTGTTTTTCTATTTAAAATAGACTCTCACGGATGCACAATATTTCAATTTATATTTTTGTCTCAAATCTGTACCTTGATAATTTTTCAATAGATGCTTTGTAGTTTTAAGGTTACATGATGTGATATTATTTATATATAGATAATGTCTCTTCATTTTCAATAACTAGAATCTCTTTTTCAAATATGAATATAGTGTTCAGGACTTTAAAGATGTATTATATAATAGTGGGATGGAGGGAATCTTTCTCTTATTCCTATTGCTAATGGGAATGCCTCCAATGCTTGCATAGCTGTTAAGAAAATGCCTGGCTATTGGTTTAAATTAAATATTCTTCCTCACGTTAAGGAAGGGTCCTTCTATTCCTGGTTTGCTAAATGATTTTTTTTTTAAATGAGGAATCAGAATGGAATTTTATTGCTATCTTGTCATTATCCTTTGAAATAATAATACATGTATTACAATAGCAGATATCACACATACATACTGATTTCCTAATACTAAGTTATATTTACATTTGTGGGAAATACTTTATTTGGTTGTAGGATATCATTTCTTTAATTAACTGCTGAATTATATTTGCTAGTGTTTAGGATTTTTCATATCTATCTTAATAAGTAGGATTAACCTGGAGTCTTTATTGTTGGTCGTGTTAGTTGTGTCATTTTGATATCGTGTTTATTTGGCTTTATAAAACAAAGGGGAGCCTTCAGTCATTTTCTGTGCTCTGGAATAGTTTGTGGGTTTTAGATTCATTCAAGGCAGTTTCCTCTCTCTTGCTTCTCCATGTCACAGCATTCCCTCTCCATTCCCACACCCCTGTTTTCACTTGCTTCTCACCCCTGTCGCCATTTTGAACCATGGGAAGTTCAAGGGTGAGATGCAGTTTGATGCTACCTTCAGGCTGCTGAGACAGCCATGGTGTCTCTCCCCAGAGACCAGCTACGGATGCCTTAAAAGTGTCTCAGCAAGAGCCATCCGAAAGGCATTCACCAAGATAACCATCCACATCAGGAAGCAGTGAGACTGTGCCATAGGTGGTCTCAGGGAAGCCTGAAGACCGGGGGCAGCCAGTGTGCCAGCCAGAGGAGGCATGGTGTCCAAAGGGGGAACTCCAAGGAAAACAGCAGAGCCATGGGACGAAGGGACCAAGCACTGTACAAGTACTACACAGGAGGTCCTGCTGCCAGTATAGAATGTTCCAGGCAAGTAAGATCCGTTAAGTCCCAACGTTCCCATCTCCCTTCCTCCAGACCTGAATCTTAAGCAGAATGCAAAGTCACCTACATCTCTCTTTACCTGAAATAGGCCAGTGTTGGAGGAAGGGGAAGATTTAAATTAAATGAAGGTTGGACTTTTGATATTATACTGAATGGGGTTTTAATTATTTAACAGTTGCTGGAGAACTTCTATTACCAGGAAGTGCCTAGAAAGCGTTGGAACCTATCCAGACTTGTGTCAAGGGAAATGATCTCACAGAGCGCAGTGAGAGAGGGTAGTTATGTGAAAGATTAGTGCTGGCTTCTGCCTGTCCCTACTGAGTTCAGCTCAGTGGGCAAACAGGCCCAAAGAGGGGCACTGAGAGTGATTCCTGGCCTTTTATATGATCACTTTTAGAATGTTCTACTGTGCTGTGCTTTGGAAGTTGATGGCAATACACTGCTTAATCTAAATCTTGGACATTGTCATTTGCCTTTTATTGATAGAGTCTCTGATTGAAAATACAATGGAAGGACAGGGAAGAGCTTGAAGGGAATGGTGGAAAAGGCTCACATGAAATTTGGGCAAAAGAAATCTAGATGCCACCATATTTGGGACAAAGTAAAACGTATTTTAAACAGTATTTAACTGTATGTTAAACATCACAACTCACAGTTTGGGGGGAAAAACCCTTTTTTCCTCCAGAGTCTAAAGCATTTCTAAATATATTGGAAGAATCTGGGGCGCCTGGGTGGCGCAGTCCTTAAGTGTCTGCCTTCGGCTCAGGGCGTGATCCCGGCGTTATGGGATGGGGCACCACGTCGGGCTCCTCTGCTGGAAGCCTGCTTCTTCCTCTCCCACTCCCCCTGCTTGTGCTCCCTCTCTCCCTGGCTGTCTCTCTCTCTGTCAAATAAATAAATAAAATCTTTTAAAAAAATAATAAATATATTTGAAGAATCTAAATGAAATGTGGCATTTTTTTTAAAGATTTTATTTATTTATTCGACAGAGATAGAGACAGCCAGCGAGAGAGGGAACACAAGCAGGGGGAGTGGGAGAGGAAGAAGCAGGCTCATAGCGGAGGAGCCCGATGTGGGGCTTGATCCCAGAACGCCGGGATCACGCCCTGAGCCAAAGGCAGACGCTTAACCGCTGTGCCACCCAGGTGCCCCGAAATGTGGCATTTTTTAACTTTGATCTAGGTATTTTTAATATTCTATTTATTTGTGTTCTTACCTTTTAGGTCAGAGCCTAAAAATAATATGAAGTCCTTGGTATGAGGTCCTTGGTATAGTCATATAATGTTTGATGTCTTTCCTTTCTTTAAAGTTATATTAAGGCCAAGTTTATGTTAAGAAACAACTTCCAAATTCATTAGGTATAGCAGCTTGGAAATAAATGATCTCTTCCAATTACCAGGAATGTTTAAGATCATTTGGTAGGATTTTGACATTTCCAGATTTATCCTTTCTTTGTGGGTTTTTTGGGGGGATTTTTTTTTGGGTAAATTCATCATGATAGGAAAAAAATAGAGTTAGTTTTAGGACAATTCTCACATCTGCCAATGATGAATTTAGCACTCATGATTTTTCAAAGCCCACGTTCCCTAGATATAGACTCTGAGGTACAAGCAGTTTATTTAGGGGGAGATGCCAGGGAAGTGATGAAGTGAGACGGAGAAGGAAAGGAAGCCAGAAATTACCACTGTGGGCTGTCTTGCCGAGAGCCTCTGAGAGGCTGAAGAAAGCATGCCTCGAGCTGGTGCTCATCCACCGTCCCTTGTTGGTCATCGGTGGAGAGCTGCTGGGGTGCCAGTGGGGGTTAAGTACCCAGCACTTCCCACAGGCCTATGTGTGACAGGTCTCTATGACCAGAGTCCTCGGGCAGTAAGGGACTCTCAGCTTCTGTAAGAGCTGTGAGTTCTGAGGAGAACTGGACAGGACAGCTACAGAGTCTGCAACACTCTGGAGCTGGATTCGAGAGGCGGAAGACGGCAGTGGTGACGGCAGAGTCTGGAACCAAACTGGGTTCAAACCAGCTATGCCCCTCCTTACCTGTGACCTTGAGAAAATCATTTAACCTTTCTGTGACTCCGTTTCCTCATCTCATAAAAAAGGAGATAGTAATAGTACCTAACCTCCTAGGGTTGTTGTGAGGATTAAGTGGGTCAGTAGAGATGACCAGCTAAAAACAGCCTCGACGCATTGTATGTTGACCGTCCAGCTATATTTATCATTTGGCAGCTCCAAAGTAAATGGTCAGCCTGCTCCCAACAGTGCACCTGTGCGAAACAATTACCATTTACTTGTGTTCTGTTCGCTGTCACTTACTGAGATGAGGCGCCTTCTGATAGTTTTTATATCTTCACTAAGAACTCAGAACTTATAAAAATAGAATTATCCTGTGACCCAGCAATTGCACCACTAGGCATTTATCCAAAGGATACAAACATAGTGATCTGAAGGGGCACCTGCACCCCAGTGTTTATAGCAGCAATGTCCACAGTAGCCAAACTGTGGAAAGTGCCCAGATGTGCATTGACAGATGAATGGATAAAGAAGAGTTGGTGTATATATACAATGGAATATTACTCAGCCACCAAAAAGAATGAAATCTTGCCATTTGCAACGATGTGGATGGAACTAGAGGGTACTTTGCTAAGTGAAATAAGTCACTCAGAGAAAGATAAATACCACATGATTTCACTCTTTGTGGAATTTAAGAAGCAAAACAGATGAACATAGGGAAGGGAAGGAAAAATAAAATTAGATAAAAACAGGGGGGCAAACCATAAGAGACTCTTAACTATAGGGAACAAACTGAGGGTTGCTGGAGGGGTGGTGGTGGTGGGGTGATGGGCATTACGGAGGACACTTGATGTGATGAGCACTGAGTGTTATATGCATCTGATGAATCACTAAATTCTACTGAAACTCGTAATACACTATATGTTAGCTACATTGAATTTATATTAAAGAAAAAAATGAATAAAAAAAAAGAACTCAGAACTGAGCATGCTATGTATGATATTGAGTGACCTCATCTCAACTGGGGTTTAAAGTTTATTTTCCATTCAGGGCACCGGGATGGCTCAGTAGGTTAAGCATCTGCTTTTGGCTCAGGTTATGATCTCAGGGTCCTGGGATTCCGCCCCACATTGGGCTCCCTGCTCAGTGGCGAGTCTGCTTCTCCCTCTCCCTCTGTGCTCTCTCTCACTCTCTCTCAAATATATAAATAAATAAATAATCTTAAAAACAAAAGTTTATTTTCCACTCATATACATAGACACATATTCATCATTCAGGAGAGCATTTAAACCCCTCACCTAAGCATAGTCTGATAAAGTTCAGTTGATTCTCCTTTTCTGGAGATCACACAATACTTAAGACTGCCTTTCCACAGAGGACCCTACGGTCCAAGGCCACTTCCTGCCCCCTGCCTTTTCCTTGTCTTCCATCCATGGTACTTTGCAGACAAGAGGCCCCAAGGCCTGCTGGTAATTCACAGTACAGAAAGCACATCTATTATTTATATGGAATTTGAATTTAATGTGATTGTAGCAAAGCACTTCACAAAGTAGCCAAGAAGGAAGAAAAGGGTTAAGAAGCCTCTATGGACATAAGACACAAATTAAAAGCAGAAATAGAAGAAATGATCCTCTTGTCCCAAGAATGCCAGGAGTGGGGTTTTATGCTCTTTAAATACATCTGCTTCCATTCACACACATTTGCATGTACGTCCACCCCAAGCAGCTAGAGAAAAGTGAGTGATTCTCTCAGCAGCTAGAGAAGAGAACCGAGTGATTCAGGCCCTTTCTATTATTTCATGAGCAACCGTCTAGACTCAAAGACCAGGCTAGGAATTCTGAAGTGGAAAATTTAGTGTTTCACTCAAAAATTTTATACGCCATCTCCCTAAGTATCAAATAGCTTCAAGGAGTTTTTTTTTTTTTTTTCGTCCTAGTTTATCCCTAAGTATTTGAGTCCATTATTTTCAAGGGAGCCAAGAGATCTCTTAACAAACTGCACCGGCTTCCTCTGATGCTTAAAAAAAAAGAGAGAGAGAGAAAGAAAAAGAAAGAAAGAAAAAAAGAAAGAAAAGAAAAAACAGCCATTTACTGTTCTTCCCTGATTTGGAGAAGTTCAATAAAATCTTTTTATGCACCCTATTTATTTTCCTAGACATTTAAATTTTTTATGCAGGCCTGGCATGCTCAATAATTCAAGTTTAGCTCTAAATGGCCAGGTTTTATTTTCCATGGATTATCTTCGGGGACTAAAGGTTTAAAAGGATGACAGCCATGAAAAATCCCAGGCCTGCCTCCAGCCATGCACACTGGATACTATCTCTACCAAAAAGTAACCCGTCTGCTCCATAGGAGGCATCCGACCATGTAAATCATAGCACTTTGCACAGCTAACTTTAGAGCAATGGGGCCATCTAGATTCCGAATAGGGAAATACTGAATGGAAAACCCCCCCCCCCGGGATTCATTTCTAGAGGATCCTGGAGATCTGGGTATTGAGAGAGTGAAAGGAAGCATATATGTGTCAGAGCCTCTTTAGCAGGTGACCAAGACAACTCAGCTGCACGATGACTCTCCTAGGTAGAGCACATTGAACATTAAACGTTAAGTATGTATAAGCATTTAAATGAAATATCGTAAACCTTAAAAATTACATTTTATGAGTATTTGTATAAAAAGGAATATATTCCTGTTTTATATTAAAACACTTTATTCAATCTTAAAGTCAAGTTTTTATTTTGATTTTGAAAGAAATTAAGACACTTTCGTGGGACCCTACAAGTATTGTGGGCCTTAGGCATTGTGCCTAGGGGATAAATCAGTCCTGCACGCACACATGAAGGAAGTCAGGGGCTTCGGAAGTCCAGAAACCTTCCTTCCCTTGTACTTTCAGCATGTACTGAAAGGTGTCCAAACCTGCCGTATTTCTCTGTATTCCCTGCATTTGTTTCATCTTTTAGAATTTCTTATAATGCGTCATACGGTAGATGATACATCTAACATGGTCGTGGTGGTCCTTTTGTTCCCTAAATGCCGGATTGAACTGATGACACTTCTCACCTAGGAAACCTCCCAGATTGGAGGAGATATGGTACCCTAGCCGCGATGAGACACAGGGCGTCCCTCTCAGAACGGCTCCGACCTGGCTCTCTACCATCCCATCCACCCAGCCACACATCAAGAGATGAGTCCTTTGTCATTTTCCCCCTCTCTTGAAAGTCACACAGCATCAGTTCTGCTGTCCTGTAGGTTGAAGCGGTCACAGCCCCACGCCCCCCCCCCCCACATTCACAGAAGAATGACAAGGTCACATTGTAAAGGAACCTGTGGGAGGGAAATATTGTGGGCACTATTGGAGAATGCAATCTGCCAAATATCCCCCCCCCCCCGGTGCCAGAGGCAAATTAATAGTGGGTTGGGGTCATTTCTAAGGATAAGGGTCACGAACAAAAGAAGTGACATTTTGCCCAACTGGTTGTGCTGCAGTCATCCCTGTTTCTTTAAGAGATGGGGAAACACACTCAGTAGGCTCAGGTGGTGGGGGTTATTGTGGAGCTTCATGCCGAGGAGTGAGAAAAACAGAAATGGCATAGGGTGGCTAGTATGTCCTTAGCCAGCTGAACCGAGCCGTGAAGGGTCGTTTAGGACTGTTGGGTTATGATGTCATCACTTGTTCCCTTCTCCACCATGGGGCTGCTTTCTGGGGGGGACACCACCACCCACTTCCCTTGCCCTTACTGGTTTCCCTGCTGTCTGCTTCCCTCTTCCCATGGCTTTTACCTGCTGTGGCTTCTGGATATTGTCTTGGTCGAGTCTCCATCACTGATCTAGTGAGCTGTATCCATCGGTGGTAGGAAGCCTGGTGCTTCCAAACAGCTTTCCCAGCACAAGCTGCTGGCGCACCCTCCTCTGGTTAACCTTGATTTTATCAGTGATCCTGGGGCACTTGGCAGGAGGGCGGGAGAGGGAGCGACTATCTATTTCAAGAGTCACACCACAGCGGTTTCTATGAGCTCCTAACTACGGGGCTGAAATTTTAGAAGATGAATTTGCAAAAGTCCATAGTAAACGTGACTGTGAATCTAATCATCGATCACAGGCATCCCTGCTTCAGAAAGGAGTTCTTTTCCCAACTGACTCCTAGGCAAGAGCCAACAGGGATCTCATGTCATTTGGCTCAAGAGAAATACCTCTCACTGCCTGCAGAGGTTAATTTTCTAAGACTAAGACCGGGGTGAATAAATGGGGAGAAAAGCAGGTGGACTCTCTTGAGAGTAAAACACACCCAAAAAATGAAAGAACTTTTTAACTAAAGCAACTGCCAGGCTCTTTTGCATCTTCCTCCTCTCCTGTCTCCGTGAGAGTCTGTCGTCTGCTCTGTCATTGCTGTCCTTGAGCTCATCTGGCTCTTAAAGCAAAGAATCAGGCCTCTGAATGCAGTACAGACAGAACCAAACTGCGTGTGTGAATGTGCCACACTCAGTGCTCTTGGAGGCCAGGCTTCAAGTAGAGTCGATTACCACAGGCTCTCTGGCCCCCGAGCAAGCCAATGCATCAAACTGGAAATTTCCGTGGCACTCTTAACCTTTCCGTCTCTGGTGCCAAAGCAAAGCACAGCTTGCCTCACATAAAGGAGCCTACATCATCACCCTCAGAATGACCAGCGACCTCAACAGACCTGCACAGAGGCGCTCTGGAGCAAATATCAGGCTTTCTCTCTGTGGACAAATCTAGGCTGCACCTTTATCTGTCAGTCAAAAATATATGCATTTACAGTGATCAGGAAAGAACACAGAGGAGCCTAGAGAAAGTAGACTGCTACTTAGATCTACAATTTTCATCTTGTATATACAGGCACAGAAAAATGGAATTTTAAGAGGCTATAGTTACTCGATCTTTTTGTCACAATCTCTTAGACTCTAACATATGAGAATTTTTGGCATGGGCAGATATCCAAGACTGTGGCAAGCATAACCATTCAAGGTATACATATATATTTCTAAAAGTATAACTTTATGTACAGTTGTATTTTATTCTTAATATCTGAGATCTTGCTGCTGGAAAGCTCTCTCTGTTATTTCATCTGTGAACACTAGTACCAAGATTTGAATATTTTGTTATTTGGAAACAGAAGAATTCCAGCAGAGAAAAAAAAATGTCCAGAATCTTCATTATGCATTTTTCAAAAAGAAAGCTAATTATCAGGTGAGGATAAAACTTGGGGTTCCCCCACGAGGGAGTGCATCCTGGCCAATGAATCCATGTAACCTCATCCCTGGTCTCTCCTCCTCAAAACTTGAGAATGTTTGGCTTCTGGATAGTGTCAGAAGCAGAAGTAACACATAGTCTCGACGAATAGAGAACTAGCTTTTCCTGAGGGAGATTTTAATAACGTACTACACATGTGAATCCTTTTAAAGAAATCCTTAGGTGCTGGGGAATTTCCAATCCCCACCTCCGTTAACCTGCAGGTTGAGCGAGACACACATCTGTGTTTTAGTTGAGCAGCGTTTTCTAATCAAAACAAACACACCCTTCCACGGAGAAGCGTCTGCCGTCCCGGTCAAGGTTTCGGCTCCAGTTAGCCTTTGTGTGGTTGGGGGGGGGACGTCTTCTCTACGGACCAGGAGGTAGCCATCTCCGGGCACCTCCCCTCGTCAAGATCACCCGCAGCAGCGTGTGCTGCAGTCGCGAAGCACGGCCACTAGATGGCGGGAGGGGACTGAGTTGGAGCCCCGGCGGTGGCTCCTTTCACCCTGCAGGGGGAGGAACACTTTTGTTTCTGTGCTTTTTCTGCCCCTTTGTTTGACTTCACCATTTTCTGTCCTCCTTTCTCTCCGCTGTAGTTATGTGGCTTGCTTTTCAGCACCTCCGTTCAAGGAAAGCCGGCCTGGCTCGGTCTCTGGCGGCGCGGGCTTGGGAGAACCTAGGGCTCTCGCAGTGACCCTGGCTCTCCCGCGCCTGCCGCCCCGCAGCCCACCGCAAGCATTCGCTCCCAGGTCCTCCGCACCATTCTTTTCAAATGTCACCCAGTCCCTGGCCAGGTGTTCATGTCTCAGAATAGGCATAAGGCTCTGCATAACTTGGAGGTAGTGCTATTTATGCAAGTATTACTTTTTTCAAAAGACAGCTTCAGACCGTGTAAATCAGAATATTATAATCTTATGATGGGGATTAAAAAAAAAGATTCTATTGAGGGGATGCAGACCAAACGGGCCCCAGACTTGTCGTGTCTCCATATTGTATTGGAATTGACCTTCACTATACGGACCCAGAAAGGGTCCTAGAAAGGGATTGCGAAAGCAGACTGCTGTGGTAAGATTTCTAAAGAAGACATTCTAAAGAGCACATGAGGGGTTTTGTTGTTGTTGTTGTTGTTGTTGTTGTTTTAATAAACGACCTAATAATCTGAGAAGCCAAACCAAATGCTGACTCACCCGCCTACTGGCACTGAGAGAGGGGCTGCCAGGCCTTGGGCCCCTACAGTGGAGAGCAGTAGGGTGGCAGTGGGTGTGGGGTCTGCCAGGTCTCTTTCACACAGATTAGAAGTCGGTGTTTTCCTTGACGCATTGAGGTAATTCCCATTAATGTTAACAGGATTTATGAGACTAAGAGTTGGGGAGGCTTTGGGGCCAAAGCCCTAGTGGGGTCCTCCGTCCTCCAGTTGGAACCGCAAGAGCCCCAGAGTGGCATCAAGTCAGGAAGAACCATAGTAGGTGGACTTCAGAAGCACTAACACTCTCCTAGCCTGACGAAGGATCCTTGCCCCGTGGCCACCCAGTCCCTGCAAGTCTAGTAAGCAGAAGCTACCTGGGCCTCGGGCCAAAGATTGCTCCATGCAATCTGAGTAATGAAGGTCGCTTTCCTGTTCTGCTAAGTTTTCAGCCAGGTCTAGTTTCCTCCTGTATAAAAGGGGGATGATAATGTACCCACCTTGTGGGGTTATTTTGAGGATCAAATGCAGGAATGAAAGTCAAGTGCTTAGTGCAGTATCTGGCCCACGGATATCTGCATCTAAGTGAGGATGATTTGTATTCATTTGGGCCTGTATTGGCAGCTTATTCCTATATCAGGCAGAATCTAGTTTTAAGGAAACACACCTGAAGGCCATGATGGAAACATTTCATAATAAAAACCCAAGCAGGTGTGAAATGAAAATCCCTACCCTTTCCAACATCCCCCCCCCAACGCACACACATAGTTGGGGTGAATTAGACAGGTAGGCCAAATTTCTCATCTCGCCTCTTCTTTTCCTATGTGGCAGTGGCGTGATTTATGGCTCTGAGGGGAGAGCCGGCCAAACTCAGTTGTTTCAGCTGACCTTCCCTGTGAGTTTTCAGGTTGAAGTGAAATCCAATGGGGTGTGAACTGAAACTCAAGAATATCTTCTGAAAGCCCAATGCACTGAGCTCAGTGAGGGATCAAGCCAAACTAAAACCAAACCTTCCTCCCGCTTGTTCAGGGCTCCCGGAGCTCACAAAGCACATGCCACTTCTGAGCCCCATAAGGAAGGGTCTGTGGCACCGGCTGGGAGTGATGGGCCATTGTCTTCCCGGCAGCAGCAAATCCCCTGCTCACCCCAGGAGCTGGCCCTGTGCCAGTGCCCTTAACAGCCTGGCAGCCTTTTGTCCTGGAGGCTCGAGGAGCTCGTGACATTGGGAAAGTGAGGCTTTGCCAGAATACTCACGGAGGCCTGGTCAGGCTTTCTCCCCACAGCGGGGAAGCAGGTTCTAGTTCTTTCCAAACATTCTAGCTCCACCACACTGAGAGTTGGGGCCAGGGCATGGAGATGTAGAAGCTTCTCTCTGAAAAGGGAGTCATTAGTGTCTTTCTGAAAAAGCCAGTGTAGTTTCTAGGAGATTCTGTAATGATGTTCTTAGCGCAGAACTCGAGCCTAGAAAAGATGGAGGGAGAAGTTACTGGTCAGGGTCAGGGGTTAAAAGCATGAATTTTGGAGCCAGACAGACCTGAGCTGCAGTCCCAGCTCACATTCCTCACAGCCGAGTGACCTTGAGGAAGTCACTGAATCCCATCGAGGCTCTCTTTCCTCCATTTCTCTATCCACTCTCCATCTTACCCTACCTGGCTTTGTGTTCACCAATTGGAAGACTGCAGCAAAGAGAGGGGTTTATTATCAATCTACTCATCAAAATTAATTGAGCTGAGTGGAAAACTTTATAGTAATTTTATTTAATCCTCAGAATGCTTCTATAAGGTAGGTATGATTCACATTTGACCAGTGAGGAAATATAGATTTAGGGAGGTTGCCTTAGATTTAGAATGACCTTTCTAAATTTTAAGTCTGGTTATGTTAGTCCTTGGTTTAGAATCCTACGATGGATTTATCTTCAGGATAAAATAAAATTCTTAACACAGACAACCCTTCACATTGTAATCTTTGTGATTTGCCACTTGACCAGGGTCATCATTCTAATTTCTTGACTTACAGCCCACACCTGCCAGGCTCTGCACAGACTCGAAATTTCTTCTCCCTACCCCTACTTCTCAGCCTGACAAATCCTGACTATCCTTTACGATGTGGCTCAGGTTCCTACCTACTCACAACTAGGTAGTAGCAACTTGGTGACAGGTATTGTGTCTTTTATCCTTGTATCCTCAAGACTTCACAAAGTCCTTGGCTCACAGCGGGTGATCAATAAATGTTTGTCCAGTGAATAATTAAAATGTTAAAAGGTATAGAAATGATAGGAAGGCAGATTTGTGCTCTAAAGTACTTTTAACAGAGCTCTCTGTGAGTGGCAACTCCAGGTTTTAACGAGAGGGAAGTATTCTAATCTAACAAAATGTGATCTACAGAATCGTCATTAGCAGTGGCAACATTTATATCCCTTGAGCCGTTGTTATAGGCCGGCTTGTGTAAGCACTTTACATGTATTATCTTGTTAATTTCCTCAGTAATCAGGTGATCAAGTATCCTGAGTGCCCCCTCTTTCCAGAAGAGGAAGCTGAATCACAGAGAGGTTAAGAAACTTGCACACTGAGCTCCTAGTGGTAAAGGTACCCTTGCAGTCTGACTTCATAGCTCACGCTCTTCTCCGCCACTAGTGGACTCTGGGGAATTAATAGGCATTGGTAGGGAAGGTCATGGCCAATTAATACAGGAAAAGTGCCACGTTCAGTAGCACCCGATCATTAAAAGTTCTGAAAATCACAGTATGAAAACTTGCTCATTTTGTAACTCAGCATTTCCCCAGATGATCAACCCTGGCCACTTTTTGGGGGAGAACGCCTGTTCACATGTGTCAGGTCCCTAGAGAAACAAGGAACACAGTTGAGGAAACGCAGTACTGTAAGATGATGCCTTTGGTATCCCTAGCCTCTTTCCAGATCATTCTACCACATTGATTACATTTTGATTTTCCCAAAGCAATGCTTTCATCACTCCACTTCCCTTCTCAAAAACTGTCAACAGATTTCCCCCTGCCCCCACTGCAAGGTTAATTCCAAATTCTTGAGCCTGACACCAAAGAGAACTGTTTTTCCTGCCCTTATTCTGGATTCGCTTCAATGTGGCTCTTGTGCAGCGGAGAGACCAGAATGCCCGCTCCCTCTGATCCAACCATTCACATTCCTTATTTTGGGAGTTTTGATAGATTCTGCGAAGTCGGTTTTTAAAGAGGCTAGAAACAATGATATTTGAAAACTTGTATATCATACACTTTGTCCCAGAGTCTTCTCAGAGACCACCTGGCTCAGTGGTTGTCAGTCTTTTAGGTCATGAACTCCTTTGTGAATGTAGGGGGAGGAACGGATCTTCTTGGCGGGGGTACACATAGAGACATATTAACTAAATGTAATTTCAGGAGGGTTCACAGATAACTTGTGGTTCATGAGTGGTTGTCAGGTTAAGAGCCTCTGAAAAAGTCTGACCTTCTCATTCATAGTTTGGGAAACCGAGTCCCATGATGTCACATAATTGTACACATTCAGATAGCCAGTAAGTGGTCAAGCTAGAATTTGTTCCCAGGTTTTCTGACTCTTTAAGGCTATGTCTATTTTTAAGGTTTCTAATAAGGGAAACTTGATTAATTTTACTGCATACCACAATAGGTCTGCATGGAAGGCTTATCTCTTATGTTTCTTTTTTTTTTTTTTTAAAGATTTTATTTATTTATTCGACAGAGATAGAGACAGCCAGCGAGAGAGGGAACACAAGCAGGGGGAGTGGGAGAGGAAAAAGCAGGCTCATAGCAGAGGAGCCTGATGTGGGGCTCGATCCCATAATGCCGGGATCACGCCCTGAGCCGAAGGCAGACGCTTAACCGCTGTGCCACCCAGGCGCCCCCCCCCCCTTTTTTTAAAAGATTTTATTTGGAGGGCTTATCTCTTATGTTTCAATACAGGATTGGCTTTGGCGAAATCCATTAAATTTATGTGACACAAGCACTGACCAACAGTAATTGATACTTTTCAAAAAAAGACATTAATAATGATGACCACAGAATACAAACTGAAAGAGCAGGAAGCAAAAAAATGAAAACACGATGGTTGAAAGAGAATGACAACATTCATAGCTATAGGCTATTAAAACGACAAGAAACACAAGAACGTACCCCCAGATGAGTAAGAGGACAAAATGGGCAAGGTCAAGATGATGTCCAGGTTTTAGTCTTGAACAGTTGGGCATTCAAACTGAGGCCAATAAATTATCCAAGTGAAAGCTTAGCAGCAGAGCAATTATAATTGAGAATTGGGAAGGGTGAAAAACTCACGGAACTTCCATGTTCAATAGTCAAATTAAAAATGGATGTTTTTTCAGTAATAAGTATAGGCAATAGCTGAATACTAAATAATATAAGTAAACACATTAAATAATAACACATTGAACACATAAAGCACATGAGGGAAAGTAACAATTCTTTTTCATCATGCGAAAATCTATTTAGAATGTTAAGGATGTTAATTTTGTCCCAATGTCCCTCTTGTTCTAATTAACGCTTATGAACACCATACTGACGTAGATAATCCATTCACTTACACATACTCCTTTTCAAACCAAAAAAGAGTAGATGCAGACAATAAGAAAATCTAAATTGACTGACAAGTCTACCACAACTTTTAGATTTAAATCATAGATAAAATGGTACAGGTAAACTTTCAGTTAGAGTGACTAACCACTTTGGTTTGCCCAGCCCCACCTGGCCTGGATTCAGCATGGAAAGGACAGTTGGTCACCCTACTTGAAATAACCACCTAGAATAGTTATGTCTCTATGATCTGTCTGTATAATATCTCTGTGATAACAACAAATTCATTGAATAAAGAAATAGAAACTGAAGTCGGCTATTTCACATTACAGACCAAGCTGGTTAGTTTTTACTTTGGAGATGTAGCTTTTTTCCTAATGTAGAATGAGAGTAAGTTTTGTTAATTTAGTAAGAAATCATCCATTATGTATCAGCCATAATGGCCAACAGCTGAAATTTCTCATGTATTTATGTACCATAATATTCATGGCCCCATTAAACATAAGAGTAGAAGAATAAACAAATATGAGGAATAAATTCATGTGGAGAAACTATGAAAAATATTACTGAGCCATAAGAGAAAAGGGAAACCATTTAAGCAGTCACAGCTCTCAGGAAAACATTTCTGTTCTGTAATGGTCAATGTTTCTTTTTTTTTTTTTTAAGATTTTATTTATTTATTTGACAGAGCTAGAGACAGCCAGCGAGAGAGGGAACACAAGCAGGGAGAGTGGGAGAGGAAGAAGCAGGCTCATAGCAGAGGAGCCTGATGTGGGGCTCGATCCCATAACGCCGGGATCCCGCCCTGAGCCGAAGGCAGACGCTTAACCGCTGTGCTACCCAGGCGCCCCTGTAATGGTCAATGTTTCTTTGTCTCGGATGAGAGGGTGTGATGTAGAGATGAAAGCTTGGGGAAGAATGTTGGAATTCCTGGTTATATATATTTTAACTGCCACTAATTTACTGCTGAATAACTTTGGACAAATTACGTAATCCAAGTTTATCTCCCATAAATCTTTTGCGATACTGTAGTGAAATTCAGCCTGTAGCAATATTATGAGCCTAAATTAATAATAATAACCTTGCATCCCTTGATGCTTTATGGCAAATTTAATATATGTCAGGATGATTTCCATCTCATTGTCTGGGTGACTGAGATCAGGAAAAGCTACCCAAGGTTCATCCAGCTTGTATGCAGAGGGAGAAGGGCTAAAACTCAGAACTTCTGACTTCTATTCTATTCTATTCTATTCTATTCTATTCTATTCTATTCTTCTATTCCATTGTGGTCCAGATTTTTTGAGGCCTTCGAGAATCTCATGACAGATATATACCCTCTCCTTATAAAAACAAAAAGACCCCCCAAAAACCAGAAAACCCACATGCATGGGTCCCCCCTGACACTCAGGCCTGGGACAAGTGCACAAATGGATGTGGAGGCCCATGTGCCACATGACACAAGATGTTTCCTCATCCTCCCGACCCTGCTCTGCCCATCATGACATCGATGCCATCAACTTCTTGAGCATTTCCAAGGAACCTAGACTGGAAAGCCAGGTTTGAGTTTAGAATTCTTGGATCTCTTAGAGTTTCTCACTGGAAAGTGGCAGCTGGAGATAGAGCTGGTCCTCACCCCTCCGCTGCTGACCCTCAGCCCGGTCCATAGCCTGCCCTCTCCCCTTCTCTTTCCATCTCTGGGGGAGGTGGGTGGGGGGTTCCTGGGCACCTGTGGTATAAAATCCCACCCTGCAGTTTCCACCTGTGTCTGCACTTTGTCTACAGCCCTCCTTTGCCCAGAGTGGCATGAATTGCCCTCAGGAGGATGAACCTGGGGAAGAGACTTGTTCCCTTTAGGCTAGGAATTCCAGGGTTTGAGGAGCAGAACTGTGTGCCATGAGAGGAGGGGGTCAGCTTATGGTGGGCACATTCCCCTGGCCTCTGGGAGGCCCTGTTGAGAGGGGCACAGCCTGAGCAGGGCATTCTACGGTACTCCATTTGCCTGATCCAAAGACAACACTACATGCACACATACTCGAACAATTCTATGGTATGTGCAATTTCTGATGATTCACCACCCTTCTGTAGCTCTTCCCTAGATCCCAGATTAGGAACTTCTAATACCATTATCTAATAACAGAAAATCCCACTTGTACTGCTCTTAATAGAGTATAAAATGCTTTCACACTCAAAAACTCAGAACCACACTCATTTGATTCCTAATTTCTATCATTGATTTAATTCACTCATCCATTTGTTAAAGAATGTACCAGGGGCTGGGCTGTCAACGGGGAATTGCACCAGTGGGTAAAAACAGATTCTTTCAAGGGGTTCAATGCAGAGTTGCCATAGGACGCAAGCAAGTCTACTTCTGGGCAGACTCAAAAGAAATGAAAACATGTCCACTTAAACACTTGTACATGAACCTTCATGTACATTACTCATAATAGTCAAGAAGTAGAAACAACACAAATGTGCATCACCTGATGAAGGGATACACAAAATGTGGTCTATTTGCACAACGGAATATCGTTCCCCAATAAAGAAGAATGAAGGACTGGCACATGCTAGATGTGAATGGACCCTGAAATATGATGCTCAGTGAAAGAAGTGAGATGCCGAAAGCCACGGGGAGTCGAATTCCATGTATATGAAATGCCCAGAGTAGGTAAATCCATAGAGAGCAAAAGTCGATCAGTGGTTGTGGGGAGGAGAGACGGGAGTAGAGGGCATTCTTTTTGGGGTGATGAAAGTGTTCTGAAATGAGAATGGTGATGGTCACTTGACCTCCTGAATACACTAAAGCCCACCAAATGGCATAGGTTAAAAGGCCGAATTTCATGGTATGTGATTATATCTTTTTAGTTTTTTTTAAAGATTTTATTTATTTGAGGGAGAGAGAAAGAGAGCAATGGTGACTACACTTATGAACATTTTTTTTAAAGATTTTATTTATTTATTCGACAGAGATAGAGACAGCCAGCGAGAGAGGGAACACAAGCAGGGGGAGTGGGAGAGGAAGAAGCAGGCTCCCAGCGGAGGAGCCCGATGTGGGGCTCGATCCCATCACGCCGGGATCACGCCCTGAGCCGAAGGCAGATGCTTAACCGCTGTGCCACCCAGGCGCCCCAGCACTTATGAACATTTTGAAACGTATAGAGAGCAAGAAAGAGAGCATGAGCTGGGGGCAGAGGGAGAAGCATACTCCCTGCTGAACCAGGAGCCTGACATGGGACTCAATCCCAGGACCCTGGGATCATGACCTGAGCCAAAGGCAGATGCTTAACTGCCTGAGCCACCCAGGTGTCCCTGATTATATCTTTTTAAAAAGGGAGAAAAGTAACAACAGGGATGAAAAATACAACAGAGGAAATATAGCCAATAATATTAGAATAACCTTGTATGGTGACAGACGGTGACTACTCTTGCCATGGTGACCACTGTGTAATGTACAGAATTGTCGAATCACTATGTTGTACACCAGAAACTAATAACACATTGTATGTCAACTACAACTTAAAAAAAGTGGGAGAACAAAAACAAAACAGATCTTGTTCTTGCTTTCATGGAGCCTACGGTCTGGCTCCATGGAGGCCTCTGCCCTATGAGGGCAGATTCAGAGATGGGTGGCTGGGTGCCAAAGCTGGCCCATCATTTCCTCTATTCCACCCCCACCCCAACACACACACACCTGACAGGCCAGTGAAAGACTCCGCAGGAAAGGAGCAGATGGCTTCATTTCCCAGTGTTGGCTTCCCCAGTGACGTCCTCAGGCCTGTCTCCCCCTACAAGCTTCCCCCCAACCCACGTGTGGGCCCCTCTCCAGTCCCCCCCATCTCATCCCTCTCTGCGTGTGTGCTTGGCAGAGGCCAAAAAAGCAGCCAGCACATCCTGCCTAATTTAAGTGGTAATTTCCTTTGGGGGTTTCACTCAAGTGCAGCCCTGGGAAAATCGTGGCAAAGAGCTTTCCAAGAGGAAATGTTACTCTGGACTTCCCGGAGAGTTTTAAAGAGGGGGAACTTTCTCTTTTGCTTGATGAGAGCCTCTTAAGAGTGGCTAATTACAGAGAACAAACGGGTGGTTGGGGGGGGTGGCGTGGGGAGGGGAGAAATAGGTGAAGGGGATTAAGAGGCACAAACTTTCAGTTCTAAAATAAGTCAAGGGGTTGAAAAGTACAGCACGGGGAATAGAGTCAATAATGTTGTAATAACTTTGTGTTGTGACAGATGGTGACTACACTTATGAACATTTTGAAACGTATAGAATTGTCAAATCACTATGTGGTACACCTGAAACTAATATAATATTGTATGTCAACTGTACTTCAATAAAAAATCAAAGAGGGGATGGAGGGGCTCAGCTGGGGGTGTGGCGTGTGGAGGGCAGAGGGGCATTTCTATTTCCTGCCCCTCTAAGGAGCTACGGAGGAGGAGACGGTGGAAGAGAGTTTAAATGGAGAGTTTTGGGCAGAGGAGGGAGGGCTGGCAGGGACCTCAGAGATTGGAGATTTGGTCATCCTTGGAATTTTGTTTTCCTAATGGTAAAGGTTGTTGGTTCCCCCTTTAGCCATCGGTGTAGGGTAGGCACAAAGTAGGGTGAAAAACACTTCTCACTATTGGGCCGAAGATCACCTGCATGCGTCACTGGAATTGCTTGTAAAAGTAAATCCCCCAGCCTCCACCCTGATCTACTGTATTAGAAATCAGGGAGGCCAAGATGGGGGTTTTAGCACAAAAATGCGTATTTTTAACGACCTTCCTAGATGATTAGTAAGCAAACTAAAGTTTAAGAGCCTCTGGTGGGCACTGGGTCCTTGCTGCTGAAGATTTCAGTTCTGGGTGGGCTGAGGCTTTCTCAGGAGGGTCCAAAGAACTAAAAGCAAAACAACAACAAAACCCCCAACAACCCCCCCCCCCCAAAAACACAAGGACACTTAAGAGCAGCAGGCTTGAGAGGGACTAGATAGAAAATACAAACTAAGGGCCCATTCCATTAAGAGAAATTAGGAAACAAAGCGAAGCTGCCACGGAAGGCTCCCGCCCGTTCAATCACACTGCGCTCACTCACTTGCCCTGGGCACAAGCTTTTTAGCAATGTCGTGGCATTTAAAATGATGCGTTATAAATTTTTCTATTATACTGGAGAAACAAGAGCAAGCAAATCCAATCAGTTATGGCAGATGGGAGTCAAAAGATTTATTTAGGTATTTTTAATTAACTTAGTACACAGCTTTGTTAAGCTTTGTACACAGCAGTACTTCCCAACCTTTTGTAACTTCTGAGCTTTCCCTCAAATTTCCCAGCAAGGTATTCAGATCTTTCTTTCCCTCTTCCTTTCTTCCTTCCTTCCTTTCTTTCTTTCTTTCTTTCTTTCTTTCTTTCTTTCTTTCTTTCTTTCTTTCTTTCTTTCCTTTCGTTTCTCCTACATAAAGTTATAACATTAATCATAGTTTTTCAAATCCACGCCTGTCCCCATCTAAGAATTCTTGCCATCTTGTCATACTTTCTTTGATTCTCCTGCCCCTCTACTTTATTAGATCCCCGGTATAACACCTGGGCAGTTCTTTTGACGGCCTCGCTGCTCCTGACTCCTCTCCCCGCCACCTTGCTGCTTCTCCACTTCCTCTCAGCACTGCTCACCACACCTGCTCTTCATTCTGGTCTGATTAGCAGCCCTTGTCCTTGCAGTTAAGACCTGGCTTATTGTCTATACAGGGCATGGCTGATGCTGAATGACACGCGAGGCTAAGTCCAGCGTCCTGTCCTTGTTGTTTTTGCCAGAGCTGTCCTAACTACTCTTCTGCAAGTCTCATGTGTGTCCCAGCGTGAGGAGCCCAAGGGAGGCAGGCATGTCAACAAGGTAAACCATGGCGAGGTCTTGGAGATAGATCTGTACACCCCACCGACCAGCTGACATCAACACGATCCAAAATTCTGAGCCTTTGAAGATGTGAAAATTAATAATTTCTAAAAGGAAACCGCACTTAAGATGGAGTCGGGAGACCAGAAGAGGGAGCTCTCTTGCCCTGCCACTCACTGGTCAGTTGCAGACTCTAAGGGTAAGAGAACCTTGCAAGTCTCGTGCTACTTTAGCTACGTTAGGAACCCAGCTGGAGGGAGAAAGCTCTCTCTCCTCCCCCAGCAACAGCGCAGCCAATGAGAGACAGTCACAACTCAGCCAATGAAAAGCCACTACACTTCGAATTCCCATTTCCACCAATGGACTTTTGGTTTATAACAGCCCCAACTTCCCCTTTTCCTTTATAGGCGAGCATTTTTCTCCCTTGATCTGAGGCTTTGGTTGTGTTTTTGTGTTGGCTTGTTCTGAATTGAAGTCCTCTACTGTTCGTAAACGAACCTGTTTTTGCTGGTGAAATAGCTGCCAGTTTTGTTCTTAAGGTTAACAAAGCAACTTCCAGGTGGGAGGATGTTAAAAAACAAAACCCAACTGAGTACATTTGAAGATCTTATTGGTTCTTTTAAGCCATTTATGAATTCGGCAGCATCCCATCTTGCAAGTAAGAGATGTCCCAAAGTTCTATCGGAAGGGAATGGTTCTTAAAGGCATGACAAGGAAGTCAAAAACAAAAAGGGGGATTATTTTAGGCAAAGACGCCTTCTTTTGGGGAGGAAGGGTTTTATTGGGGGGGTTACTTCATCTTTCTTTGGGAGATGGAGAGGCCCATGGACAGATTACATTGGGGCTGATCAGAAAAGTCCTTACTGACTAGAAAAGACTACATTTCTGGGGGAGGTTGAAACTGTGATCAGATTAGGTATTAAGCTCGGGTTTGGTGACCTAGCCTAAGTGACTCCATTTGGGGACTTTTCTTCGTAAAAGAGTCAGCAGGAGACTAGGAGGAGAAAAAGCTTTTTACTGGAAAGAAGGAGTATTAGTACCTTAAACATTTTTGGAAAGACAAACTTTGAAACTCAAGCTTTCAAGTAACCACAGAAGGTTTGAAAGGGTTTCACCTGGGTATCAGGTAGACACCTGCAGCTCATTGTTCAAATTTCAGTTTAAGCCGTAACGTTCCGTGTAGCTGAGGCTGCCCCCGAGATAAAACTGAGAGCTTACCATGATGTCTGGGACCCACCTCGCCTGTGTTACCATCCCTCATATTTTCTAGGGCTCCTTAACTACTTAGCTTTGGATTCATCATGAAAACTTTGTGGCGTTACTCTTCTGGGATTTGCGTTGTTGTCTTCACTTGTTAAAATTAGGCTGTTCACAATAGTACACACAATTCAAAATCTGAGGGTGGGGGCCTCTGATTAAAAGATTTATATCTTTAAAGTTGCAAAGAACTGTAGAACTGAAAATAATATAAACATAAACCACTTGGAAGTAGAGGGGATTTCTAGTAAATGAGCTGAGTCCTCCCTTTCCATATTAAGGTGTCTAGAGATATTATCTCAAGTTGATAAATGGAGAAAAAGAGGTTAAGCCTCTTATCTAGATTTATGGAGGTAACTGCAAAAGGAACTAAAAACAAACAGTTAAAAGAGGTTGAATCTGGGGAGCGGGATGGGGGTGGAGGCAGAGAACAGAGGGGCAAGAGGCTGCTGCTTTTTACCTTAAGTTTTTCTGTCCTTGTTGATTTGTTCCCACGCACATGTAGTTAGCGGATTTCTTCTTCTTCTTTTTTTTTTTTTTAAGCAAGAAACAAAAAGGAGAGAGAAAGGAAAACATGGTGGGAACATAAAATTGAGTCAAGAATTAGGTTTAAAAACACACACCACATTGATTCGCACATTTGCTGCAGCTGGGCCACACATTTGGCTCCCAGCTATGCAAGAGCAGTCGGGGAAGGAACCCCTGGTTGGCCGATTCCTATCACCCACACATGAAAACAAACTGGTTCTTTGGGAGAATTTTGCCTGCTCTTTGTTATTAAAACATCAAAATGAAATTTCTTCCTGGAGTCTTCCTCAAGAAGACACAGAGATGCGATTAAATCTTCAACACGTTTTTTCTCCCTTAGAATGAGTCTGAACCCAAATAGTTGACGTTACACCCAAGTACAAATCAGATAAATAATTCCATGGGACCCAGCTCCCTGCTTGGTATAGGGATAGACTTTGGAGTATTTGGAAGATTAGATGTTTTGTAACAATAGAATCATTATTTTTGATTTTTAAAAATTAAAAATTGAATTTCTCTGAACTTAGCTATTGAAAATTATCAGATGACAATGAGCTTGAAACTATACTTTCTAATGAGAAGCCAGATTACAACTAATCAGTGTTGGCTATTGAAATTTATCCATGTACCCTAATAGCCAATCAAGTTAGAGAATTTTGTATATGACATTTATGTCTATGCAAACATAAAATATTATAAACACAACCACATGGGTGTCTGTCTTTACCCATAATTTATACACACACAATCTATACACACACATATATTTCTCCAGACATGGAAGCTGTGTTCTTTTTCTTTTCTTTTCTTTTTTTTTTAAGATTTTATTTATTTGACAGACATCCAGTGAGAGAGGGAACATAAGCAGGGGGGAGTGGGAGAGGAAGAAGCAGGCTCCCAGTGGAGAAGCCCAATGCGGGGCTCGATCCCAGAACTCCGGGACCATGCTCTGAGCCGAAGGCAGACGCCTAACAACTGAGCCACCTAGGCGCCCCTGGAAGCTGTGTTCTAATGATGTCTTCACAATGCGTGTGGTGGGACAGCCTTATAGATGAAATGGTTATATTTCTAGTACTTTAATAGTTAAATAACATTGCACAGAAACTCTAGTATTTACACCAACAATTGTGATTTGGGGTTATTACAGAAGCAATATGTTTATTAAAAATGCAAATATACGAAAAGGAGAACATAAAGCCTCTGTTAATAGCATTACCACTATTAGCCATTTGGTGATTTTTTTTCTCTATGTATAGATTACAAATGAAATAATGTAAGATACATTCTTAGACACTATTTCCTTTAATACACAGTTTCTGTTTTTCTGTGTCATTAGCCATTCTTACAAAAAATATTTTTTAAAAGTCTGCATAACCCATCATTTTGGTACATATTTGGGTTATTCAGCCAATTCTCTACTATTGGAGACCCATTTTCTAAAACATGCTATAGAAACTCAATTTTTAGGGTTGAATTGTTATGCTTTTAATATGCTATTTTTTTTGAAAGAAAAATCTGAAAGAGATTCTAAACAGGATATAAATATTTTAAGTTGATTTGACTTATGAGCACATGGTTTTAAGGCTATTAATGTTCCCAGTACTTTGAAACTTTCAGTTTTAGGAGAAATTTCATGGTCCTGAATAGAAGAATGGCTTATTAAAATGTCTTAAAGCATTAACTACAGATCCTGAAATAGTTTTATTTTGCTTCATGGTATTAAATATTATTGGTTAGGCAAGACACTAAAAACTCACCTTGACCAAGTTTCTGGGTCTCTTTCCCTTATTTTGATACTTAGATGAGCAGGAAATATGACTTCTCCTGGTTTAACTCTCTAGTGCAGTGGTTCTTAAATTGCCCCATGGATCCTTGGTGTCCTGTAAGCTGGACTGCGGGTTTTTTTGTTTTTGTTTTTTTTTAATCACTAAAATTCAATAATCATGTCTTCTCCAAATTTCCAGGGGGGAAAAAGTCACCAGGCACAGTTTTTTTTTTCTTTTTAAAGATTTTATTTATTTATTTGACAGAGAGACAGCCAGTGAGAGAGGGAACACAAACAGAGGGAGTGGGAGAGGAAGAAGCAGGCTCCCAGTGGAGGAGCCTGATGCGGGGCTGGATCCCAGGACTTCGGGACCACACCCCGAGCCGAAGGCAGACGCCTAACGACTGAGCCACCCAGGCGCCCCGAGGCACAGTTTTCTTTTTCTTTCTTTTTTTTTTTTTTTAAAGATTTTATTTATTTATTCGACAGAGATAGAGACAGTCAGCGAGAGAGGGAACACAAGCAGGGGAGTGGGAGAGGAAGAAGCAGGCTTATAGCGGAAGAGCCTGATGTGGGGCTCAATCCTGTAACGCCAGGATCACACCCTGAGCCGAAGGCAGACGCCCAACCGCTGTGCCACCCAGGCGCCCCCGGAGGCACAGTTTTCTAATTTTAAAGTTTTCCCTCCACAGATTTGACTTCAAGCTTCAGCATTTGCTACAGCTTGTCTCCCTGAGACGACTTATAAAACCTGGGAGCAAGCAGTGATCAAATGGTGATGGGAAATGGGAAAACGCGTTAGGTGTCCGCTGGGTCAAGTCCTATGTTTTTCATGGATGTGACTTCTTATGGTAGATCATATAAATGGTATATGCCTTCTGCTAGTGATCCTGTGTCTGGGTTCTAGCTTATGTAATCGCATGGAGTATAGTAACGTGTGCTGGTGTTCTGCAAGGAGTATGGCTCCACACTGGTGTTCTAGCCTTGAAACCTATCTGAGAACTGGGGTGCCTGGGGGGCTCAATTGGTTGAGCGTCTGACTTGATTTCTGCTCAGGTCGTGATCTCAGGGTCCTGGGATCCAGCCCCGCAGGGCTCCCCACTCAGCAGGGAGTCTGCTTGGGATTCTCTCTCCTTCATCCTCTACCTGCCCCCCCCCTGCCCCACTGGAAGGCTTACTCTGTCTAAAATAAATAAATAAATCTTTAAAATAGAAAAGAAATATAAACCTATCTGAGAACTAATGCTCTAGGTAGTACACAAATAACCAGCTCTTAGTGAGTTCTAGCCATGCTACACATCACGACTTCTGCCCAAGTCCTCCTCCAGAAGTCCTGGGACACCAGATAAAATGCTCATCTGGAGGGTCCTGCGGTAGCACAAACCTGCAACACAGTTTTCTTAACCCAGGCTATGCCGATAGCGCTGGGCCTGATTGTATGCTCCTCTCTGCCTGCTCTCTCACTTCTCATGACACCCCTTGGTAGGGTGGCGCTCCCATCCCCACTGTACCCACGGGAAGTGAAGGGTTCAAGGGTAAGAGACTTGTAAAGCTGTAAGTGCCACTTTTGCATGGTTTTCCTTTAGAATATTTCTCAGCGCTGCTCCCAGCTCCTGTCTGAAGGGGAGAGTGAGCGACATCTGGTACTGTGTGTTTTCAGGGCAGCTGAAGATTCTTGAGTATGGGGTTTGGGAAATAATACCCGAAGGGGGAACGCAAGAGGCTTTTGCTGACTGCTTTGCATATCGCTTGCTACTAGATGGAACTTTGTGTCTTCGTGCAAAATTTTTTTACTAGTTGGGGGGCCCTTTTAAGGACAAAGTCCTACAGTACTTCAGACATTAGTGGTAGACTCCATGTCTAGCACCTATTTGCTCTGTGACCTTGGAGAAGAGGCATCTTCTCACTGGGCCTCAGTTTCCTTATTTGCAGATTTAGCGGCTTGAATGAGATGATGTTTCTGGCTCCTCCACCTCCAGTCTTCTATGCCACTATGTGACCCAAACGGCAGGCAGGATCTGTGAACCCTGCTGCATTTTTCATGAGTGTCCCTGTGGGCTCAGTACGTCAGGACGTCTGTAGATTCAGTTCTGAGGACTTGCTGACCTAGGGCTATTCATTCACTCACACTCAAGGTGAGAACTTAGAAAATGGTGATTTTATTTGGGACAGGCCTTGTGTCCTACAATGCATGCTCCCAAGGGTGCCCTCTCAATGCACTGTTCAAAGCACTGCCTAGCATACACCCGAATCCCAGTGTGGCTTTTTGTAAAGCCAAATGCCACTGACAAAAAAACGAGAAAGCTTCTCTCGTTTTTATTGTGTTCCTGGCCATTCCAAGAGTCATTTCCTTTCCTTTCAGGGAGATAAAGAGACATATATTATGTGGGCAGAAGATGCTGTGTTCTGGTCAATAACGCAGGCCACAGAGGTCAATGGCTTTAAGCCAAGCCTGGCTGAAAGCTGCCATAAATTTTCAAAGGTGGGGGAGGAAGATTTAGAGACTGATGTACACTGGCTGAGAAGAGGAAAGACACTGGGCATAAATGGCCCTCTAAAAAAGAAGAGTATCAGTCCCATAAAATCCTACGGCAGTCTATACAGGGTCCCTGGAATGGGGAGAATTTTGCCCACCCAAGTTTTACTATGCAGCAGAGACAAATAAAAAAGATCTGAGAATAAATCTCTGAGGCCAACCTGTCCTGGGAGACTGAAACTTGAAGCCTTCTTCCCTGATTTTCTGATTCTTCAGCATCTTTAGTGTTGATGAGCTGACTCCAGGCTTGATGGCGCAACCCCATAAAGCCTCCATTTTGTCTGGTTTTAACTGGTTTCGCTGTCTTTTTCAAGGTCTACTTTATGGACCACTGTAGTATAGAAGGATCCTATGTTCAGTCTACCCAGACTGCTCTTCTCCCTTCTCCCCCCAGAAAACCACAACACCTGCTTTAGAACGCCACCAGATTGATTTAACAGATTTTGTAGAGGATTGAGAGTGTGGGTGTGTGGGTGTGTATGTTTGAAAGGGCGAGCTGTGTTGTGAAAAGGAAGGACAGCTTTACCTATTCTAAACCCATCTGAGCTAGAAAGCCCATCATATGGCATTTGTAATCCCATACTTATTACAGGACTTGATAAATACTTTTGTTTTAATAAAAATTAAGGATATTGTATATAACAAGATATTGGATGAATATACCTGCCATGAAGGTCTGTTTCTGTCCCATAAAATACACAATAAACACGACAAAGTACTAATAAGGAGTCATTCCTGGGAAGTTTAACCCCACAAGGGATACTTTGTGGCCGTGTGTACGTGTACGCACACACATGCATATATATATATATGTTTATAAGAATTTCCCTCAAAAGATAAAATATGAAAATTTAGGGATTTAAAAAAACCTTTACCTTGTTTTATTTACCTATAATTCTTTACCTCAGTTGGCAATTTTGCAAGCCCTCATATAACACTGAATAGTTTTCTAAGCCTTACACATCTTTTATCTCATTCTGTCAACCCTCTGAGAAACTAAAATTCAGTAAGAGTAATATCTTCTTAATTTTCAGCAGCAGAGCCAGGGAAAAAATAAGTGTGAACACTGATACTGCCTTTATATGTGACCGGGTTGGTGCTGAGCACATCACAAACATCAGCTCCTACCCTCCCAACGAATCTCAAAGATACAGACGCTATCATCACCATTTTACAGAGGAGGCCACTAAGGTGCAGAGAGGTTAAATAACTTGCCCAAGGTCACATGGAGAGTCAGTGGCTGATTCGGGCTTTGGAGCCACGTGCTATTTAGACCACGTTTCCTGTAGGATGAATTTGAAAGGAAACTGCATCTCCAGTCACAATCCAGGCCGTGGGCACATTTATATCAATCGCGAAAGAATATGAGAATTTCTTAGGGGAAAGAAAAGGACAGCTTAACATGGTTAAACAGCATATTGTGTTTTTAATTTACGCTGGCTAACACAATCACCTGGTCAGCTGAGTATTTAGAAGTAAGAAGATATTTATAACCAGATTGCTTAAGTGTCCTGAGGCCACCATTTAGGTCCATATGGCACTGTGCCCAGGAAGATGTCATCTGTGTCACAAAATCCCTACTTAATCCTGAGAAGAATTTAGACCTAAGAGAAGGTGAAGCTTATTGTGCTGTCATAACTGGGACAGTGATTGTCCTAGATGTCGGCGTTGTAGCCTCCAGGCACTGGCAAAACAAGCAGAAACGGGAAGCTGGAAAGAAAATTCTCAGTCTCTTCCACTGGTCGCATCTAAAGAAGGGCCCCGAATGAGCCTTTCTAGAGAAATCTAGAAATCAACCTGAGACGTTGAATTAGAACTAGAAGTAGGTGTTTGTTTTTTGTTTTTGTTTTTGTTTTTTTTTCCCCCAGAAGCTTAATAAATTATTGGTCATCTTCATGAGGGTCTTGGAATATTAAAATATTTTTAAAAAGCTTAAATGGGGGGGGGCGCCTGGGTGGCACAGCGGTTGGGTGTCTGCCTTCGGCTCAGGGCGTGATCCCGGCGTTATGGGATCGAGCCCCACATCAGGCTCCTCTGCTATGAGCCTGCTTCTTCCTCTCCCACTCCCCCTGCTTGTGTTCCCTCTCTCGCTGGCTGTCTCTATCTCTGTCAGATAAATAAATAAAATCTTAAAAAAAAAAAAAAAGCTTAAATGGGGTAACAACAATTGTGTATTTTAAATGATGACCTTAACCTGATTAATGTTCTTAACACCTACCTCTAGCTATAATGCACAAGTGTGCTACTCACAAAATAATTACAGGATATATAAAAATATTAATTTATGGGGTTCTATTGGAGGGGTACTCCATTAATGGGACACTCATTTAAAGTTGTATAATGAATGTCTTCTGTTACTGTATTGAAAGGAACAATTAAACCTGGGCTTTCATGTGCTCACCCTAATTGCTTTCTACCCTTTAAGAATTTTATTCCCGGGTCTACTATTCCAGCTATCTTTCATAACTTGCTCCCAGGAGGGAAGTTGGAAGAGGAAGAACTATTTATTTTCATTATATCTCTTATGTCCCTTTTCATTAATTCTTTTTTTTCCCTACAACTCAAACCATTTTTTTATTGTTTTAGAGTATATACAGTGCTTCTGAGCCCAGCAACTGTCCAAAACCCACTATTAGTTGCTAGCAAGAATCTTTCTGAAAGAAACCTCGAGAGTACATTTGTGCCTCTTCTCTGAAATCGTTGAGTAGGACATTTTGCAGATAATTCTCTGCTGAGATATCTATATATCCATATATAGATAAAAATATATCCCTATCTATATCTGTATCTGCCTCTATATTTTGGGGGCTGAACTGAGACACAGAATGGTATTATTTCCAACACTGCACAGTTTTGTCATTATCTCAAGTAAGAAAAGTACTGCTTCCTTTTATTTAAAAAACTTTAAAAAGTTACTTAGCTTGTTTTATTCACTGATATTTGAAAGCTACTACAACCTGACCCTTCATTCCTTCATCAAAAATATGTTGAGATTCTACCTGGTGTAAGACACTGAGCTAGAAATTGGGAATACAAAAATGACTTCAACAAACCCAACAACCCTGCTGTCAAAGAGCTTAATTCTCACACCATATTTTCCTATGAATTTAAACATTAGATGATTCAAAGGAATGCTGAAGAAAATGAGAAGGAATGAATGTGAGCTGTAAGAAAAGGTCCAACTTAGAAATAATGCTTAGTACACAACCGAAAGAACATTTAGCCTGTTACATGATCCTCTTCTCATTAACAGGAATGTATTTCAGGATAGAAATGCAGTTTTCCACCAGTCTTATGCCTTTGCAACATGCCATGTGAGACAGTGCCTTCCTAAAGTTTCAGTGTCCCATTGTTTCTTCTGGGCCATGAGCCATGATGTTCACTCCAGTAGAATGCACAGGTACCTAGGTGGCAAGAGGTTGGAGGTGAGTGGAAGCTAGAAGTCCTGTTTCATTTATATTTGTCCTCATTAATGGGCTTATAGGTGTGTGTGACTATATATTATAGATTACATATACATATATATATCCGTATATACATATATCCGTATATATACATATATACATATATATATAATATGTACACGTGTGTGTGTGTGCACACGTGTGTGTGTGTGTTGTAGTTACGGGGTGGGGGGAATGACCATTCTGAGCATTCGGAGGTGCTGGACTTAGTCATTTAGTCGGGTTTCCATTTGGAGAAAAAGATTGTGCAGTTTCTGTTAGATCCTCCTCCGCTTGTCCCCTCAGTATTCTCTACATGGATGGGGCTTTCCTCCGCACACGTCCCTTTTATACATGCCGAGTGGTCCTGATAAGTCAAATCATATACATCTAACTCAGCTGTTTCTCTTTGAATTAAAGAATAAGGACACCGAATCAGAAGATTAGCATGTTCAACACAGCATTGAGTCGTCACGGACGAGCATAAAAGACATTAAATTGCAGACTTGGCTGTGGCAATTTTATTTGCAATTTCTCTGAATCGGGAACAAGATGCCTCTGCTTTATAAGAAAACGCTAGCAGCACCAGGCTCTTCCAGTACAAAAACAGGTGGAGAGATGGGGGCGGGGAGGGGGAACGGGAAGAGAAAGTGCGGCGGGCGAGGGGGCAGAAGGGAGACTGTCAGAGCAGGAGAAAGTGAAGCAAGTCTGTGGAAACGGACTCCCTTCACGTGAGAACTGTTACTCCGTCCCTACAGCTGTTCACCAGACTAAACTCCCCAAACATTTTGGATCTATGTTTCCTTTTTTATTTTCCATGTTCATCGCTTTATACAGTAAAAACTAGAAAAGGAACCACTTTCGCCTTGTTGTAGAGGTCGGACTGCAGCAAACACCTCGGTTTGTGGAGTGCTTAGTAAATGCCAGGCACTAAGCACCTTACCCTGATCATTATGTGGTATCCCCACGACACCGCTTTGTGTTAGCTGTTATTATTCCCTTATTTGGGACATGAAGAGAGAGAGGTTCAAAACGATCTCACACTATGAGGCAGCCAATAGTTCTCCAAAGCCCATAGCCCAAGCTCCTAATGCTCAATGAACTGCTGATAATTGAAGTGGAGGTTTCTTCTCATTACTGTATGAACGGACTGGTTTGGTCCATACATCCCCCAGGGAAGCCCATCTCTTCCAGTGGAGACCACCAAGTTCCCATTCCACGCCAGCTGCGGCTTTGGAAGTAGCCGGGCATTTTAGGGATTGCCCATGGTCTGGGCAACCTCCCCAGAGGCAGTGGAGAAGATTGCCACTCTGGGCTCTCAATCACGTTCAATTGGGAAATGTGAGGACTTTGGAATTTCAAGTTTATTGTGATCAGTGGTGAAAGTTGGCTAAAACGGTCTTCTCCATACCCGCAGCCCCCTCTTAACCCTTGCTTAGTAGTTCATAATTGACCGCAAGGACACCATCACCAAGTCTCTCTTTCCTCCCCCAAACTTGAGTACTGCTAGTAAGTAAAACTACTCGATGGCTTAAGTGGAGTCCTAATTAATGAGTCTGAGTCCTGCCTGACACAGGCTCATTTTTAACCTGGTAAACTCATTAAACCTCTGCTCTTCATTTAGCTACGGGTGACTAGAGTATCATAATTTCAACTAAGTGTGCTCAGTGATTTAATGGCCCTTGAATTTCCCACATTCCCATCGTGTCCCATCTGAGGAGCTCAATCAGTATCGTTAGAAGTTTATTTAGTGCAATGAGAAATCTCTCTGATCTATCCTGAATTCAACCGACGGCTTTAAAGACAAATGAAAGCAAACCGCTGGCTCCACAATTTCAAACAACCCGTTTTGCTCTAACCGTAAATCAGCTAAGGGGGTCTGAGACACAGACAGTTTCCAGACAGACCAGGTCATCCCCTGAGTTAATGAGACAACTTGTGCGAAGGACCAGTCCCCACCTCCACCAGCAGATGCCAGCACTTCCTCTTCTTGGATAAGAAAGGGCCCAGGGGTTCTGTCTCCACGCCACACATCCTGTGATTTTAAAAATAAAGGCAGATTGAAATCCACAACACCAAACAAAACACGCACGCCCTCACACGCAAAATCAAAGGTTGTTCCCTATCTGCTTTCCTTCGCCCAGTTACTGCCCAGTTAATCACATCAAAGAGAATTCTCAGAAAGCGCTGTGTTGTCATTGTTGTTACTGCCGTGTGTGTGTGTGTGTGTGTGTGTGTGTGTGTGTGTGTGTGTGTGAGTGTGGAGATATCTGCTTCCCTCTCCCCACATGAGAGAATTCGCAAAGCTCAAACAGGCCAAGGTGAGTTGGTTTCTAATTTTAATGAATTCTCCTAAAGCCCCCGTCAGTAGCAAGTGTCTAGTAAGTGTTTTATAACAGTGACAGCTTTGCAAATACTGTAACATATGTAACTTGGACTGGGTCAATACATGGTGGGGAAATCAGATTGTGAGATGGTCGAGCTGTTCATTTTGGCTGTCTTCACAATCAATCAGCCAGGCCAACTGAGCCTGCAGTGATACTTGCTGATTATTGAGAAAGCGAAAACAAATGGATTGTCCATGCTGTCTGCCAGGGCCCATTCGAAAGCTACAGCCTCTGTCGATAAACGGCCAGGTGCCATCTTTTGAAAATCAGTTATCAGAAATGACTCCTAGGTCCATCTAAAAGTGAGACTGCATTTCAACTGCCCTGAAAAAGTGAATGCATTCAATTTATTTCAAAAAATTGTGTTCAGTAGATACTGTAGACTGACCTATTTCAGAAGCCCGAAGTTGATAGATGTTGGTGCCAGGCCACGGCAACAATGATTCCTGCTGAACCCCAACTTGCTTCTTTTTCTTCTTTGGGGTATCTCTTGCTTTTGTGCTTAATGCAAAAGCTTGTAAACAAAGCAATCGTCTCAAATATATTTCCCAGCTGTGAAGATAAAGTTCTTTAAAGAAGATCCAGGTTCCAGAGTGCTCTGCAGGACTCCTAAGCCCTTTCTTATAACCTGCACAAGTTACTGGACGTATTCAAGCTCCCGCGGTTCCTCCCTGCCTTCTTTACTGCCCGCCAGCTCATCCGTGACTGCCGGCAGGATAAGCACATTGTGTGAGTTGCCTAATCCAAATGTCTCCGAGCTGCCGGGTTTAGGCTAAGATATTCCAATAAAAATGAAGACAGCCTCCCAGTCTTTGCCTAAACTTGATTCCAATCACATCTACTTGGAATAAATTACCTTCACAATATTTTCTTCACGACTTCTCTGGTTATAATAGAGATAAGAAACCAAGAAGCTGCTTATTAACATTTCCAGGTAGAGAAGAAGAGGACAAATTCATCAAAATAAATCGACGCAAAGACAGTATTTCCTCCTTTATTGAGTTTCCTCCAGGGTCAGGTAGAGATTGCGAGGAGATGGCTCTTTAAAGACATAGGGCTAAAGAAAGATAGGGAGAATGCCTATGTTTAAAATCTTTATGTGTTCATCCTAAGCTACGATCTTTAGGGTATGCAAGCATTATGGACTGCCCCTTTCCACTTAAGCCGAGCTTTGGAGGAATCAAATTAAGGGAGATGACTTCGTGGTGAAATGGGTTTTTCTGGACACAAAGGAACTTGTGTGCAGGTCAGCGGAAGGTGGAGGGAAATGGAAGAGATCGATCACTCTAAGAAGAAAGCGAGAACAAGAGGTGATGAAACATTCGAAGGCTTTGAAATACACTGTGGCAGAGACTGTTCGTTGTCTCAATAATCCATATCCATTTTAAAAGCTTTATTTTAGTAATAGGACCTCCTGAGCCGAGTGGCTGTCCTGTTGGAGATGACATTTACCTGCCTTCATTGCAGCTTTGGTGTTGACACCCGACTAAATCTGGCTGAAGAGCAGCGCAGAAGTGATGTGTAACTTCCGGTCCTGTCTCTCTACTTTCCTTTCCTCCCAAAGACTGCTGTGTGAATGTGGTGGCTCATTTTTGACCATGTAGATGAGGACTCCCTAGTGGATGATTTAAAGAGAGAAGGCACCTGGACACTTACACCACCTTGTGGAATGGAACCACCCCACACTGCTGGACCTCTCTTGTAAACCAGCTGTTTAGCACAGCGCCTTGTGCATCCAAGTGTGGTCAGGTCAGCAGCAGCACCGGGCAGCGTAGTAGACATGCGGAATCTCTTGGGGCGCCTGGGTGGCTCAGTCATTAAGCATCTGCCTTCGGCTCAGGTCATGATCCCAGGGTCCTGGGATCGAGCCCCACATCAGGCTCCCTGCTCAGCGGGAAGCCTACTTCTTCCTCTCCCACTCTCCCTGCTTGTGTTCCTTCCCTCGCTGGCTGTCTCTCTGTCAAATAAATAAATAAATAAAATCTTAAAAAAAAAAAAGAAAGAAATGCAGAATCTCTGGTTCCACCTCAGGCCTGCTGAATTATAGGCCTGCTGAATTATAGGCCTGCTGAATTATAATCTGCATTAAAAAAAAAAATCCTCTCCCAACAATTTGTACACACATTACACGTTGAGAAGCATGGGTGTAGTGGTTAAAAGCATAGACGTTGGAGCCAGAGCCCGAGTTCAAATCCAAATCTGTGACTTAATTAGCTGTGTCACTTCGGGCAAATCATTAAAACTCTCTGTGACTCAGTTTTTTCATCCGTACATGGAGGATGTTAATAAAACCTCCCTGATAGGGTTGTTGTGAGGATTATATCAGTTAATATAGGTGAACAGGTTGATGGAGTGCTATGTAAGGCTTGCTGTTATTATTACTGTTACAAAGAACTTCTATTTTTCTTAAGCCATTCAGTCTCTGGTAATATTCAGCCCTCATGAAGCTCATATTTTAGTGGAAGAGAGGAATGACATGGAGATGGAGATTATCTATGAAGTTCGGATCTCATTATCAGGTTGTGGTTCAGACTGCGTTTCTTGATTACTAGGTTGGAAAATTTAAGCACCATGAAAAGAGGAAGTGAAAAATAGAGCAAAACCTCGTAGGGCCTATGAGGTTGTGGTTATTACAAAACCTGTCTAGGGCCAACAAGATTTTTACATAAGAGACTTTGTGACCGCAGGAAACCTATATTACAAAGCAAAGTCAGAAGACTACTAAGTGGGATGGTTGGCCCCCAGTTGAGTTCCCTGATTGGGCTCATTCATTGCTGAAGAGCAGGCAAAGGGCTCCTCCCTGAGGCCTTTGATGGGTATCACCAGGAAGTATCACTTCCCCATGGAGAATCTTGACCATAATGGGAATTCATTCATATAACTCTTTGGGAAGTGTCCACATCTTCCACTTACTTCTTTAAAATTGTGTTGTTTTTCTTACTAAGTTGTCACTGTTACTTATATATTTTGTTTCTTTTTAAATCTGTGGGTTATCTTTCCAGTTGTTTAAGTATCTTTTGACAGGGAAGCATTTCTAACTTTTGTCAAATCCAATTTACCAATTATTTTTTTCTCTTGTGGTTTGAGTTTTTTGTGTCCCATTTATGAATCTCAATGTCACAAAGACTTTTTATCTCATTTTTTTCTCTAGAATTTTAATAGTTTTAGTTCTTATATTTAGTTCTATGACACAGTTTGAATTAATTATTGCATAGACAGTTTAAGTTAATTTTTGTGTAATGTGTGGGGTGTAAGGGTCAAGGTTCTTTTTTTTTTCATACAGATATTTAGGGCCCAGCATAGTTTATTAAAAAAAAAAAAAAAGCAACTATTCTTGGGGTGCCTGGGTAGCTCAGTTGGTTAAGCATCCGACTTGATTTTGGCTCAGGTCATGATCTCAGGGTCATGAAATTGAACCCCGCATTGGGCTCTGTACTGGGTGTTGTACTGAGTACTGTTGTACTGTACTCTGTACTGAGCCTGTTTGAAATTTTCTCTCCCTCCCCTGGCTCATGTATGCTCATGCACTCTCTCTCTCTCCTTTTCAAATAAATAAATAAATCTTTTTTAAAAGAAAGACTATCATTTTTTCCTTTGAATCACCTTGACTCATTTGTCAACGATTAATTGATTCTAAATGAAGGGTTTATTTCCAGATTATTGATTTAAATGTTTATCCTTACACCAATATCACAATATCTTGATTACTGTTGTTTTGTGATAAATCTGGAAATTAGGTAGTGTAACTTCTCCAATCTTCTTTAACAAAATTGTCTTGGTTTATCTAAGTCCTTTCTATTTGATATAAATTTTAGTAATGTTGGGAAAATAGGCCTAAACATGGGCAGTCCTGGGAAAATTGGCATATCTTTTCCCCCAAGAAAGATTGGAAATCGTTGATATTTGCAACTTCAGCAGGACTATGCATGCATTAGGCAATGAAACAGCATTTTCTACTAGACGTCTTAACTCTCTTATTTGGGATTCTATAGAGTCCATTTCTTTTTTTTAAAGATCTATTTATTTATTTATTTGAGATACAGAGAGTGAATGTGTGTGTGTGTGTGTGTGTGTGAGAGAGAGAGAGAGAGAGAGAGAGAGCAGGAGTGCGGGGGTGCAGGGGCAGAGGCAGAGGGAGAGAGAGAGAGAATCTCAAGCAGACTCCATAGTGAGCTCAGAGCCCAACGCAGGACTCATTCTCAGGACCATGAGATCATGACCTGAGCCAAAATCAAGTCAGACGCTTAACCCACTGAGCCACCCAGGCACCTGTAGAGAGTCCATATTATATCAGCCTCTGGTTGTAAGAATAGTGAAGTGATTCCCTGGGCTTTCCAACCCCTTCTTTGGAGGAAGCAATGCAACCAAACCTTATTTTTTTACAGAAGCACAGGATCAAGAAGGCCAAAATTGCCAAAACTAGTCAGTGAACATCTCTATGACTTGCCAATGCTTTTTAAGGGCATTGGCAGCAGTAAGGGAATCAAAAAGCCTAGGTTTTGAAACAACATAAATTTATTATTTACCTAATAAGCAATGACCAAAGTTCTTATTTAGATTAAAAGATATGAAAGTAGGTAATGAATGCCCTCTCCCCACCCCCACCATATCACTGCTGAGATTATTTAGTCTGTCTTTAAAGCAGTACAGGGGCGCCCAGCTGGTTCATTTGGGAGAGCCCTGGTTTTTGCTCTGTGATCAGGGAATTCATGATGACCTGGGTGCCTCTAGCCTTCATCACTGGGACCTAGTTAGCACAGTCAGTGCCATAGAATCACAGCAGGGAAGGGCATACTGGCCTCTTCTCAGTCTTGTTAAGGTCCTGATACTTGAGCTCTGGAATCCCTGGTTTTCTAAGGATGCTGCCCGTGACTGATGGAAGAAGAGTTGTGGTGTAGGGTTCTTGAGGACCTCATTATGCCTGACTGCCTAGCAGTACATCCTGATGGGGAAAGAACATCTTGCCTAGAAGCCCGCTACACTCAAGACCAGGTCATTTAGGTTCTCTCAAAGCCATTGAAAGACTGGAATCCGGGTACTTTAACTAGATCAACTTCTGGAGCTGAGTCCCTGTCACCACACTGAAATGATGTGACCACCATGCTGACAAATATTAACAAGGAACATTGTCCAGCTGCTGCAAAGTAGCAAAGCTTCCCTGAAAAGTCTGCCCAGAGGTTGCTGTTTCTCCACCATTATGGGGCTGCCTGAGGCCCGAGCTCTACCACTAAGGACCTCTGAGACCCACATCTGTTTGAAGCGGTGCAGTTGCACCCCAGTGATGGTATGCTGGCCACTGAATGTGTCTGAGCCTCAGGCACTGATCAATAAGGGCTGCTGCCCCAAGTCTCAGACTTCTGTATTAACCCTGCCCTATACGAGCTAAGTGACACTGGACAAGACACAATCTCTCTAAGCTTCAATTTCCTTGTCTGAAAAATGAGGATAAAACCCTTGTTTTGTCTACTTCACGGAGAGGTTTCTTGTAACATCAAATAATCCGTGTTCTCATTGGCTTTGTGAGGCACTGGAGGCATCAGATAAGTGTGTGAAATAAAAGGAAATGTGGGTGAAAATATTTTGTCAAGGTTAAAGGGGGCGCACAAGTGTAGACATTACTGCTTGTGACTTTGTAATAGTAAATACAGGCTGAAATGTCATCATTTTTATGTTCAGTGAAAGTCAACCAACAGTTTCGAGGCTCTGCTTTTGTCTGCGAGCCTTTGGGAAGGAGCGGTAAGTCATACACATGCACCTGAAGCCTGGAAAGGCAATTTTTGTGTGGTAAGCTCCCTGCCCCCAAAAGCAAAGACGTGTGGCAAAGAATTAGAAGCCAGTGTCCTTTCACTGTGGCTCTTTTCCCCTAAGACCCACGCTTCGATTCTTGCTAATCTGCCTCTCATTGGAAATGTGTACGGGAAAAAATGTGGGTCCCATAGCTCAGGGCTGGAGATAATTGGCAGAACACAAGAGGAGAATCAGTGATCAGGGGAGGGTATAGAAGAGAAAAAGAGGGACCTGGGAATTGGAGAGAAGAAAAGACAATGTACAAGGAAAATCAATCCTCCTGATTGTGGCATGTAGAGAGAAGAGACTAAGCTATAAAAATGGAAAGTGGGGACCTCAGATTCAATCAATCAGATGCCATGTGGACATAGCTTTAAAAAATGAGGCTGTTATCGCTCAAGTTCATTTGACAGAGCTTACATGTAAGAGTTCAGTGATGATCACTCTTGTCCACAATCATAAAATAAGGTGCCAAAGTGATTTATCACTCCGCTCCTCTAATATACCCCAACTTGAGGAAGCATCTATGAATTTGGATTTCACCTTTAAAAACTCTTATGTTATTGTAAATGAGTCCAGACTCTGGCACACAGTAGGCATTCAATAAGTATTTGCTAAATAAATGAACTGAAAGAAAGCAGACTTACTTATGTTAATTGGCTGCCATGGGGTTGGAGGGTTTAAGGCTGGAAAAGCATACATTTCCCTTCTTAACCCTTTTATTTCCTTAAACGTGAGACTCTCAATTAAGATGTCTCCTGTCTATGTAGATAACTTAATAGCGGTGCTCATTTAATGATTGTTGTGTCGGGCACTATGCTAAGAAGTTCATGTGATCTCAATCAACGTAGGTGAGCACATAATTTCCGAACTTTAAGGATGGGCAAAGTAAAATTCAGGGAGGTTACTTTTAGAAAGATCAAGTCACTTGGCAAAGGTCACACAGCTGGTAAGTTGAGATCAAGTTAACCGATTGCGTATGGCTGTCTTTAATAATTTTATTTTAGTAGAAAGGGCACTAGGAAAAGGGTCAAGAATTATAACTACCCTTTTCCAGGTGCTTAGTGCCAGAGGAAAGTGTGTACAGAGGGTAAGCTATCATTAAAACCTGAACACTTACCTTTTGGCAGTGACCTTAAGAATAGAAGGAGGAGGGGCACCTGGGTGGCTCAGTCACTTAAGCATCTGCCTTCGGCTCGGGTCATGATCTCAGGGTCCTGGGATTGAGCCCTGTGTCAGGATCCCTGTTCAGCGGGAGCCTGCTTCTCCCTCTCCCTCTGCCCTTCCCCCTGCTCATGCTCTCACTCTCTCTCAAATAAATAAATAAATAAATAAATAAATAAATAAATAAATAAAATCTTGAAAAAAAAAAAAAAGAATAGATGGAGGGACTAGGGCAGAGGCTTTCCAGTGCCTTTGCTGCAACAAAAGTAAGAAATGCACACACACACATAATCATGCACGCATACAGTCATACACACAGTCATGTACACAGTCTCACACAGGCACACTCACACACACACAGTTACACATGTATACATAACTGAAATAAAACTTTCATTAAGCAATGTTTACTGTTACTATGTGTGATGCATACTAGTATTTTCATTCCTTTTTCTTCTCACTTCTCCTTCCCTTCCATTCTGTTCTACTCCAGTAGTTTTTTGAGTGTAGTTGGGACACAGTGTTACATTAGTTTCAGGTGTACCACAGTGATCCAACAACTCTGTACAGTATGCTGTGCTCACCACAGGTGTAGCTCCCATCTGTCACCATGCAACACCATCACAGTACCATGGACTCCATTCCCTATGCTGTAACTTTTATCCCCGTGACTTAGTCATTCCATACCTGGAAGCCTGTGTTTCCCACTCCCCTTCACCCATTTTCTCCCATCCTTCCAATCCTCTCCTCTCTGGCAACCACCGGTTTGTTCGCTGTATCTGTAAGTCTGATTCTGCTTTTTGCTTGTTATTTGTTTTGCTTTTTTAAATTCTACATAACGAACGAAATCATATGGTATATTTCTCTGTCCAACTTATTTTACTTAGGATTATACCCTCTAGGCCTATGCATGTTGTTGCAAATGACAAGATTTCATTCTTTTTATGGCTGGTGTGTGTGTGTGTGTGTGTGTGTGTGTGTACCACATCTTCTTTATCCATTCATCTATCAGTGGACACTTGGGTTGCTTCCATATCTTGGCTATTTGTAGATAATGCTGCAATAAACATAGGGGTGCATATATCTTTTCAAATTAGTGTTTTCATTTTCTTTGGGCAAATATCCAGTGGAATTACCAGATCATATGGTACTTCTATTTTTAAAAATATTTTATTTATTTATTTGAGAGAGAGAGCACATAAGCAGTGGGAGTGGAAGATGGAGAGGGACAAGCAGGTTCCCCACTAAGCAGGGAGTCCGATGTGAGGCTCGATCCCAGGACCCCGGTATCATGTCCTGAGCCAAAGGCAGACACTTAACTGACTGAGCCACCCAGGCACCCTGATACTTCTACTTTTAATTTTTTGAGGAACTCCATTATGTTTTACTGACTTACACTATATACAAAAATAAACTCAAAATAGATTAAAGACCCAAATGTGAGACTGAAGCCATGAAATTCCTAGAAGAGAACATAGGCAGCAATTTTTTTTACATCAGCTATAGCAACATTTTTCTAGGTATGTCTCCTAAGGCAAGGGAAACAAAAGCAAGAATTAACTATTGGGACTGCATCACAATAAAAAACTTCTGTACAGGGGCTCCTGGGTGGCGCAGTCGTTAAGCGTCTGCCTTTGGCTCAGGGCGTGGTCCCGGCGTTCTGGGATCGAGCCCCACATCAGGCTTTTCCACTGGGAGCCTGCTTTTTCCTCTCCCACTCCCCCTGCTGGTGTTCCCTCTCTCGCTGGCTGTCTCTCTCTGTCAAATAAATAAATAAAATCTTTAAAAAAAAAACAAAAACAAAAAACTTCTGTACAGCAAAGGAAACTATCAACAAAACAAAAAGACAACCTACTGAATGGGAAAAGATATTTGCAACAATATATTCAATATGGGGTTAATATCTAAAATATATAACTTATATAATTCACTATCAAAAAAAATAATCTGATCAAAAATGGACAGAGGACCTGAGTAGACATTTTTCCAAAAAAGACACACAGATGGCCAATAGGAACATGAAAAAACAACATCACGAATCATCAGAGAAAATCAAATCAAAACCATGAGATATCACCTTCCACATGTCAGAATGTCTAGAATCAAAGACAAGAAATCACAAGTGTTGGTGAGGATGTGGAGAGAAAGGAACCCTCATGCACTGCTGGTGAGAATGTAAATTAATGCAACCGCTGGAAAAGAGTATGGAGGTTCCTCAAAATGTTAGCAATAGAAATATCTACTTCAGTATTTTAATTGCTGCTTGGGACACACTTAACCGACTTCACTAGGCACTCATAGGTTCTGATCTGCAGCTTGAAAACTACTGGGCCAGAAGGCAATAAAGGTGATAGAAGGAGCACAGACTTTTGCTTGAATCCCAGGCTGCTGTTACGTTAACTGTGTGGGCTAAAGCAAGTGACCTCTTCTTTTGAACTTGAGTTTCTCAACCACAAAATGGGGATATTAATACCTACCTCAAAGGGTTATTGAGAACAGCAAGCAAAGAACATAGGCACCTACCCTCGTCCCTAGTGTTTCACAAAAGTATGATGATAGCAGTGTGATGAGGCATTCAAGAATGAAGGGTGCCAGGACACCTGGGTGGCTCAGTCAGTTAAGCGTCTGATTCTTGAGCTCAGCTCAGGTCTTGATCTCAGGGTCATGAGTTCAAGCCCCGCTTTGGACTCCATGCTGGGCATAGAGCCTACTTAAAAACAAACAAACAAACAAACAAAAACGGAGCATGCTGGCCCTAGCACTAGACAGCTACGTGAGCTTAGGCAGATAATGTCTCTAAACATCTAAATCATGTCATCTCTCGAAGCTTCATTTACTCACCTGTAAAAAATTGGAAGAAGAGTAATACCTACCTCATATGATTGAGAATTAAGTGTGATAATACATGTAAAGTCCTTACCACAATACCTGGTGCTTAGTAAGTACTCAATAAATTATTGGCTATATTAGCTGTTCAGCAAATAGATCTGTTATTGTCCTGGAAACCTCTAGCCTAGGTTACAGTATTTATTTTGATGAGACAAACTCAGGATTTTGTGTGTGTGTGTGAAATCAAAACTGCTGTTTACTTTGCTCATCAGTATTCTCTAGAGGCCAAATTAAACTTGGCTGCAGCAAAGGAAATCATTTTTGTAAAGAAAGGTTAGATCCAAATTGGATTCCCTCTCCTCGTTCTTCTTTGAAAGTATTTCCACAAAATCCAATCTTTGGCTTGACATTAAAGGCCTATTTTCAATTTGAGTAGACTTCACCAAAAAAATAAATAAAGGAAAAAAAAAAAAAAAAAGAACATGACTCTACACACCAAGTAGTGGGGAGTGAGTTTAATGTTTTGAGTTCAGCTCAAGAACGCTATCGCTGGGTCTCCTGCCTAAAGCCTTCCTTTTTCCCTCTTGTGTGAGGCAGCTTTTAAGATGGCCTTTAATGATCAAAACCTCATGGTATTCACGCTCTGTGTAAACACTCCTGTTGAGTGTGGGCTGTACTTAGTGACTCACTTCAAACTAAGGGGAGAGGTAGAAAATGACTCAGAGAGGAGGTCATAAAAAGCAGTGTGGCATCACCTTTCTCTTCTATATCCCTTGCTCTGGGAGAAGCCAGCTGCCATGTTGGGAGTAGCCCCATGGAGAGGCCCATGTGATGAGGAAGTAAAGCCCTCCTGTCAATAGCCATGTTAAGTGAGATTGGAAGCTCATCCTGCAGCCCCTTTGAATGACTACAGCCACAGCCAGTAGTTTGACTGACTTCACCAGAGACCCTGAGCCAGAACGACCCAGCTAAGCTGCTCCCGGATTCGTGACTGTCAGAAACCATGAGATGGTAACGGTTGTTTTAAGCTGCTAAGTTTTGGGGATGATTTGGTTGGTAGGAATAGATCGTGAATACACTGCCCTTGAATCTTGCTTCCCACAGCATCTCAGTGTCAGGTCGATTCGTTCATTCATTCATTCATTCCCTCATTTATTCCATGAATGTTTATGAACTCCTTGCTACGCGTCAGGCACTGTAACTACCTTCAGATCCTCACTTCGAGGATCTTAGTCTAGTGGTAGAAATACTATGGGCAGACTAACAGTGAAAATGCTGGGTTCATGTGAAAAGCCACTATGTGGTTTTGCTAGAGGGCTTTGGGGACTCAGAGGAGGGAATGAGAACTTCCAGCCTGGCCAGAAGAAAGGGGGATATAGGGAGATGGCACTTGACCTAAGCCTTGATACCAAGGTGCGATGGCTTTGTCGTGTGTCAACTTGGCTAGGCTGAACTACATTCCCCAGAATTCCCATTCTTCTATGTTTCTGTTTAGGGTGAGGTACAAGGGAGATTCTCCCTGATGATGGAAGGGAAGCCGCAGCCATTTTGAAGTGCACACCTGTCACTGCTGATCTGCTAGCTTGGGTCATGGGTGTGAGGCACCAGCCGGGCCTGTGATGGCTCTACCTTGCCCTACATCCTCCTTAAGCCTTTCTGACTTCTGGGCCAGCCGTGTATGTTTAGCTCTGTGATAAAGGGCTTTGGCTTCTGAGGAATACTCTCTTCACCAAGGTGGGAGGCAAGAGTAGACAAGGTTTTGATCTTTCCTTGTGCTTGGGGTGCCAGCCTTCCTGACTGCCTGCCGCATGGACAGTCAACAGCCTGCTAGAGACTGCTTTACCAACTCCCACAGTTGTGGAAGCTAGTTCCCCGTGATATACATGAGGTAGAAGGTGAATAGGTGAAAAGAGATCATTCAAGGCAGAAGGAACAGTGTGAACAAAAACATGGAAGGGGAAATGTAGGACTAAGACAGTTCTTAATGCTGGCACGCCCTTGGTACTGACTCATCAGAATGAATGCCAGTCCCAGCCCTGACCCAGTAGAGTAAACAATGGTACCAGCACCAGCCAGTTGGAACAACGCTGGCTGTGGTGTCCAAGCAGGGTCTCCAAGGGTTCTGACTGTTCCTCTTTACTGAATTATGGAGACTAAGGCAATGTCTGAGGTCGTTAAGAGCATTTGGGCCATCAAAGATGTGACTATTTCCCAACTGGAACAAAAGCGTTTTCTATCTTAATAACTTGTGCTCTTTCCCCGTGGGGGCCCAGTGCACAGTGGCTGCAAACAGTAGCCTCCTTGATAGTGTATGCAGTTTGTTGATTGAATGGGTTGCCCTAAGGGACTGTGGAGATAGCCCTTTCCAGTGGACATTGATGTCTTACCTCATGCTATCCCCAATCCTGGCTCCAGACAGGTATGTGGGGTGCCCTTGGAAAGCCCCAGGGTGGGTGCAGTGGCCAGGGTCCATGTTGGCCAAGTCATCATGTCCATCTGTATCCACCTGCAAAACAAGGAGAACATGATTGGGACTCTACGTAGGGCCAAGTTCAAGTTCCCTGACTCCCAGAAGATCCATATTTCCAAGAAGTGGGCCTTTCCTAAATTTAATGTGGATGAATTTGGAGACAAGGTAGCTGAGAAGTGGCTTATCCCCAATGGCTGTGGGGTCAAATATATCCCTAGTCATGGCCCCCTGGACAAATGGCAGGCTCTTCACTCATGAGAACCTTGGCACTATTCCCTTTTTATTCATGCCCACCAATAAATCCTACTTCCTATCAAAAAAATTTTTTTAAATAACTTGTACCATCAGATTGATGCATTCCAGTTGAATGCCAGCTCTGAAGAAAATACATAAGGGGAGTGTGATGAAGAGCAAATTGTTCAGTGTGACTAGACCATTGGCTGGCTTGGTGTGTGGCTGTGGTTTTCAACCCCAGTTACTCAAGTCAGTGAAATAGATTTAACCTGTTGTGTCTTATGTAGCTATAGTCAAAATAGCTATTAAAATTGTTCCATGGAGAAATGCAACTTAATCCAATTATAGGAAACCAGGACCCTATCCCTTTACTGAATGAGGGATCAGAAAACAGATATTTGACCCTCTACTCTGCGACTGACACACTGTGATCTGACAAATCACTTACCACAACTCGTCCTGAAGCCAGAAAGTGGTGACTTTACTTAGGCTTTTCTCTCTGCAATTTTCTGAAGATCTGGAATGCTTTTCCATTCCTTAAAACTATAGCCACTAGTCCCTTCAACTCCGGAGTCAAGACACAGTTCACTCAAAAAGCTTGCTTTGTGCTTTTACTGCCTTACCACCACAGTTTTACTCTGGCAAGTCCTTGATATGACTTGATCCGTTATTGCCTTTTTCTCTCTAGATAGCATCACAAGTATAAGCTTATCCCTCCTTTTGAGTGACTTGATCTCTCAGCAAATTATTTACCAGGTATTCCTTTTATACCTCATAAGGTCCCCTGGCACTTAGAAATCTGTATACAGCAGGTGCCCGTTAAATACTTAAATGTTCGTATATCACCTTGGTAAATTCTCTGGTTCCAAAGGAAAGTCAAGCAGGACATTCTAAACTAAAATATTTAAGGGTTTTGGATTGTGTACAGCTCTGTGTTGTCTCTGCCTGCCTTCCACTAGCATGAATAATTAAGAATAGAGTTGGACCCCTGTGTGTGCATGCCCATAATAGCGTTTGTGTGCATATAATAACGGTGTATAAATTAACTTCTTTTGCTTCAAATGAAAAGGCAGCCTCGTTCAGTGATGAGTAAGTAGGAATACAAAGAGCATTTCAGCATCCTCAGAGCCATTAATATCTCTTGGATAAGCTCAAACTATAAGAAATTAATATTTGCCATTCAAAAGAAATTCAAATCATAAACAGAAAAAAATAACACAGTCAACCCTGAGATACTTTAAATACTCTTCTCACTGGAGAGTTAAGGCACTTGGGCATAATTTGCTACATTTGAAGACCATTTTCACTAACAAACATGTCACTATCAACTCACTCTCCTTCTGGAAAATGAGATACAGGTTAGACATTCTATAGGGAAAAATAAACATAGGAAAATAAAAAACATAGAAAAAAGAAACTTCTGGGGCGCCTGGGTAGCGCAGTCGTTAGGCGTCTGCCTTCGGCTCAGGGCGTGATCCCGGCGTTCTGGGATCAAGTCCCACATGGGGCTCCTCGGCTAGGAGCCTGCTTCTTCCTCTCCCACTCCCCCTGCTTGTGTTCCCTCTCTCGCTGGCTGTCTCTCTGTCACATAAATAAATAAAAAATCTTTAAAAAAAAAGAAAAAAGAAACTTCTAAATTCAAACAAAAAGTAGGTCTGCAGACTAACAAAATGGTGGTATCTCAGTGTGATTGCTGAGAATTTGGAATTTTGAATACAAATCGTTTGCTCTCAAGCAATTAAATTAGTAGAAGAAATTACCAAGAAAAAGCTGAACAGAAAGGACTAATAAATAAAAATCTTAAGGCTTTTGAAATTACTATGAGGCAACTTTTCCTTCTTAAGGCAGGAAAATTTCCCAAAAAATGATGAGGTAGGTTTTTGATCATTTCTACTTGCCTTGTTTTCGTATTTAGCAAATATATATTTAATTGAATTTGAATATGCTTGCTGCAACCATGGGTGAAAAAAAATTAACATATACACTTAGCATGACCTTGTGAAGCATACAAAGAAGAACAGAATAAGAATTTTTCCTCCTCATCCTATTTCCCTGGAATAAATCCTAGGTTGTTTCAATAATAGTTCATCTGCCAGCATTAGCGTGAATAAATTTCTCCTCTCAGTATAGGAAGCAAATCACCACTTTCTTTATCTTTCATAAGCACCTCCAATCCTTCAACAAGTTCACTTGTCCACTTGTCCACGTACACATGCAACTAGGTGTAGATAGCTCCTAATTCTTAGCAAACTTCTCATTCCCCAATACAATGAATGTCTCCATCTACCCCAGTAGATCTAGTCAGAATTGGTCTTCTGAGTCCATATTTTGCCTCCTAAAGAACATCACAGAAGCTTTATTCATTAGCATTCTTAGTCGGTCCTCTAACGTGGGGGTTAGCTCTAATGCAATTTATATTTAGTTCACCCCATGCTTCTAGTTCTTTACATCAAGCCCCCCTATTTGTGCTGAGGATAAGGGAGCCAATTGGAAGAGGTTTTGAACCCTTGGCAAATTCCACCGTAAAATACACCAAAATGCTATAATCTGTATGCAATCTTCATTAAGAATTTCTACCACCTGCTTGCTGAAGCCCCAGCACAGCTCCAGTTATAATCACCATGCAGGGGGCAGCATTAGTTAACGTCATTAGACAAATGTGGAGATCGTCTTTTGCATGTTCATTAGCACCAGGTGGGAAGAAACTGCTAGATCCAGGCGTGGAACTTTGGGGGCTAACTTGGGCTTATGCATTATTTAATCAGCCAACTTTCTGAGCATCCGCGAAGAACCAAAAAGGCTAGAATAGCAGGAATTTTCTGTGTTTTTTCCAGATATGTTAGGACCAGTGTCAATTTTCAACTTCACAAAAAAGAGGGTGATCTGTAGGAGCTGTGTGGGCGTCGAGCAAGTCACTTAACCGCTCTGTGCCTCCGATTCCTCATGGCGATAATTTTATCTACCTCCTAGGGTTGGTTCGAGGATTAAATGAGTTAGTAAAGCACTTTGAACAGAGCCTGGCGAGCTATTCTCCTCCTCCTCCTCATCTTTGTTTTGCTAACTCTGCTTTAGTAAACACACTGGGGACCCCACCGTGCCAAAACCGGAGGGCACGCACCCTGAAGCTCCGAAGCACAGCAGCTTCTCTTGTTTTTTTCTTGTTTAACCGTCATTCTTGGGGCACTTCCTAAGTGCTGGTCACTATGCTAAGCTCTTCAGAAACATTTTCTTACATAAACCTCCAAACAAGCCTAACAGGAGAGAGACACTACTATAATTTCCATTTTAGAGATGAGGACATTGGAGTTTGGAGAAGCTAATTTGCTTACAGAATAAAGCTCCACAGTCTCTTAAGAAGCGATGGCTTTCTTACATGTCATATTAACTTTGCGTTAGGGGTTATAGTCACCTCAGGACTAGTTATGACAAGAGCTTTGAGAGCTGAAAGGACCTTTACCCTTGATGTAATCCCCATGAAGGAGTTAAGGCTCAGAGAAGTCAAGGACTTCACCCAAGGTCACACAGCCAGTTGTGACCAGCCGGGATCCAGGACTTTTGCAGGGATCCCTGGCCCTACAATGCACTGCTTTGTATCTTCATGTTATTTTATATAATTAATAGATCTCTTCAAGTGTGCAAATACTTAAAAGTATGCATTCCTTTCAGGGCATGAGTTTCTTCAGTGTGGAAATCATATACTTAGATGGAAAATTAATTGAAGAGGGAAAAGAAATACTTGGGAGAGGTTTTTCGTTTAATTTAAAATTAAACACAATTGCTTTAAGTGAGCAACATCTTAAAAGATGGTATTAAAGTCATACCCCAGAAGCCACAAATACGATAATAAAAGGTTTACAGTGCTTGTTTTACTAGACATTCTTCAGTTCCATGTTTCTTTCCTGTGTTTTTAACTAGCATGGAACTGAGGGAATTAAGTACAGTATTCTTTCAGCTTCTCTTAAGACTTTTCCTGCTTTAAACCTGAATTCTTTATGGCAGAGAAGAAAAGGGAATTCCCTGTTCCTGCATCCACCCCCCAACTCCCCACCCCCCCACCCCCGCCCTGAATGGCTCCTGACACACACACACACACACACACACACACACACACACACACACACACACAGAGTTATTCCTCTCAGAGTGAAATCTCCTTTTTTTCATCTCTTCTTTCTCACAGCCTCCACACCCTCCCCCAAATCCCTCCCCCCAAAACCTAAACCTCAGCATTTGGCTCAGTGACATTCTCTCAAGATCAAAGTCAAATGATAATTTCCATGAAAATCAAAGCAACCTCAGTCTCGCTCTCTCTCTCCCTGGAAAGCCTGGGTCTCCAGCCTGTGAAAAACTAAAAATCCCACACTTCCTCCTCTCCTCAGGATGAAACTCTCTGCTCCCTCTTCCTTTCTTCAGGTGTCTCTTCACTTCAAGCACATATCTGCTTTTCTGCAGAGACATCGATAGAAACTTTCAGCATCAAATTCAAGATCTAGCTACTGTTAGGGTCTCTCTCTTCCTGGGATCGGCAATGCCTGCGAGGCTTGAGGTGAAGGTGGGACAAGAGGACCAGAAGGGGGTGGGGAGGAGGTTGGAACAGAAAGAGAGGGACAGGAGATGCAGTGGGGATGGTAGGAAAGTCCTATTTAGTGATTTCCTGTATGTCCGGTATGGCCATATGGGTAAGAAACATATTTCTTTATGTGTGAGTGGCCTCAAGTTAGCAGAAATTGTTTAAAATTTTCAAGTCACAGAGCTTGTGAATGGTCTGGTTAAAATACTAACCCAAGCTTGTCTGACCTCAGAGTCCAAGTTTTGTGCAAGGATGTGATGTCAGTGACAAATATGGGGAAGAGTGGAAGGGGCTCTATGCAACACCAGGATCCCACCGTTGCACATATTCATACACCTTCATGATGCATTATCCACCTGACCTTGTTTAGCACAGATGATGGGCCAAAAGCAACTGCAAGCTGGAGTGTGGACAAGGACTCTGCCCTCTGTCATTACCCCACCCTCCCTCCATGCATAATCATACATAGGCCCGAGTAGCTCCTTTACTGCAAGGGGACTCAGGCGGTTCTCATTTTGCTCTTACAGTGGAAGGGCCCATTCTGAAATCTTTGCTGCTGTGGGGGAACCCTCCCATAAAGCTACTAATTGGAGAGTTAACTGATAATAGGAGGACTTCATACTTTCCTTTGACCAAGATGTCATCTGAGACGTTTCACACAAGTGAAAATAATATTCCCCCTCAAGAAATGGCAATAGCAATTCTGTGCTTTGTTAGGAAATGCCTTCAGAAAGGAAATACAGTAGGGTGTTTTTTTTTTGAGAGGAAAATATCAAATAACTAACACAGGAAATCTCCCTAGAGTCTACCTCCAGTAGGAAAGCTCATATTATATTTTGCAAGTTTTATGAGAAAAGCATTCAACTCTAATAAGTAGCTATTTGAGTATTATTCCTTGTGTGTGAAATTCATTTGTTGAGACTAGCATAATACCATGGGATGAAGACTGGTCCCAATAGGAGCTATGAGTCATCCTAGGGATTATGACATGAAATGTTCAGATATCCATTATTAAAAATGAATGTTTTCTTTTGCTACTTTTCTGCCTAATGGGGAAAAGAAAGAAAAGTACCCTACAGATTCCATTAAAACAAACAAACAAACCAAATCCTAGAGTGTATATTCAATAAAATCTTGGCTTGACACAGGGTCCTGAGTTGGTAATATGAATCAGCAAGTGGTTTTCCTGATCTGATTGGACAGCAGTATAAAGAAATGGAAGGCAAAACAAGCATTTAATGAGCATGCTACCCTAGCCTATCGCCGTGTTACATTGTAGCACTGTTTCAGTACTACTCTGGACTTAGCTCTGTGACCTGCTTTGGCCCATCTGATTAACAAATGTGTTGCAGGGAGAGACCTGAGAAGTGTTTCAGTTCCCACTTGCTCTTGTATTCTGCCTTAGCCATGAGAACATGTCTGCGTTAGCCTGCTGGAGGATGAGACACACACAAAACAGAGCCAAGTCACCTGTCACCCCAGCGGAGACGATCCTAGATCAGTCAACAACCAGACGATCCTCCCACACATTAGCAGGTCTAACCGAGGCCAGCAGAATTACTTAGCTGAGCCAAGATCAGCAAAACTTCTGAGCATACCTCTCAGAGGCATGAGTAGTAAATGTTTATTGTTGTGTGGTTTGTGGTAGTTTGGTATGCAGTATTATTGTGGCACTAGACAATGGATACAAAACCCACAGTTAGGAAATAGTTTCTGATATCAAAACATATGGTAAGTTGAGTCGCATGTTATGTGAAAGCCACAGTGAAGATTTGTGTTGAGATAGACTGCAGCCCTGGATGGGTAAACCACAGCCAGGTAAGGAGGGGAAGGATTCTCGCTTAAAAGGGAAACTCATTTCCCTACCAATCACTTAGGGAAAAGGAATATCTCCCCAAGTGAAAATGAAATCTAAGAGGAAGGGTCTCTGTCAAGTAGGCATTATGACAGGATCTCTCCTGGGAGAGTACTTCTCCAGGGTCCATTCAGAATGACTTCTGCTTTGTGGGGACTGACCAGGAGCTGAGAAGCGAAGGTTTCAGGGGTTTCCGTGTGACAATGAAGATGATGGCATGTGATACTTTATTGAGCAGGTTGCTTATTTTGTCCCAGGTGCTATATGCTATACTCAGCTCTTGATATGTATTAGCTCATTCAGTCTTCATACCGGCTCTATCAGGTAGGTATTACTTTTTTCCCATTTTATACATGAGACAATTGAAGCCATTAAAGAACTTGCCAAAGACAAATGAAGAACAGAGCTGGGCGGTCACCAATCTGACTCAAGGACCTCCATGCCAAAGGGCTATGGAACCGTACATCAGACAAGTGGAGTTGGGACCAGACTTGATACTTTGTAAACTCAGTTGTTGTTCGCCCATGTACTCCGTTTCTGACTCGGAATGGGAAGGCATTTCATCCCACCATAAGGCCAGTATCATGGTGACAGTAGAAAGGGAATAGATAAAGAGAGCTAGAGTGAAAGAACAAAAGAAAATCCTAATGCGAAGGTCAAGCTGGGGACAAAGTCAAGTGCCTTAGGGGCTTTATCTCACTCACTTTGGCCAGGATATTCTCGATCTGGTGCTATTTCCTTAGATGTTTGGGGTTTAATTTTATGGCAGAGACTAGAGTTTCCTTATGTTTTGTACTTACTAGGCACTTTTCTAAGCATTTCACATACATTATGCATTGAATTCTAGCAACAGCCCTTCAGTGATTAAGGATATTTTTATCCCTAATTTTAAAGATCAGTGTGATTTGAAATGGAGTTTCTGGACTGATGGCAGGCCATGAGCTCTATCCAGGCCTCAGCAAGATGAGAAATTGAGATGAGAAGTTGAAAGTAGGTGTTTAGAAACTTTTAACAATTAGAGCAATGTTTTGCCTATTGAATCGAATAATGAGTAAAAAAAGAAAATGAGTATATACTCCGTATGTTTATATTTTTTCATTTTCCTGTAATTCATTTTAATGCATTTTATGAAAGTATTTTTCCTCAAATGGATTGGATATTTAAAAAATAGAGTTTGAGAAACACTTTTGTGTAATAGAATTGAGGCTCAGAGAAATTAAATAACTTGCCCAAGTTTTAGTTGTTAAGAGGCAGAACAAGACTCCAACTCAAGTCTTAATCCAATGCCCATCAAATCATTTTATTTTTATTAAAATTAACATCCAAGTTCATTAAGACTGTGCCTACCCACATCTGCCTATTTAAACAATGTCTTGAAGTTTGATTTTTGGGGGGTGCTGGGAGGAGAGTGGTGGGCACCGGGGTCTTTCTATTGACAATCAGTCAAGTACTTAACAGAGGATAGAAAAAAGACTTGAGAGCTGAACTTTAAAAATCAAAAGGATGCCACCAGTGTGGATGTGTGATACACGCAGCGATGGCTTGATTCTCGCAGCATCACTTGGAAATACCAGCACAGAGCTTTTTCCTTTGGTCCTTCTTCAACTCCTTCAAGGACAAATGTAGGAAATACAGAAAATTCTCATTTGAGAAAAAATTGTCCAACAGATCCTACACCCAGTGAAGCAGTTGATCTTGTGGTCTTAAATTAAAAAGCATTTCTTCCCGTCATCTGTTAGAGTAAAGCTGTGTCTTGATTACAGCCAGTAGTCGTAGATCTACAAGGGCTTTGGAGCCAGACATACCCAGACTTAGGTCCTGCTTTTGCCATTTTTTTTCCTGCTCTGTAACCTTGGCATCAAGCTAACCTTTCTGGACTTTTTTTTCTCATTTGTAAAACGTGAATAATTCATACCTCATAGGATTTTGAGATAATTTAATAAGGTAACTCATATAAACTGCTCTCATCAAGTATGAAGTAAGAGGATAATTACATCACATGCCCCCAAACCAAATACATTTAACCAGCTTGTTTGAGATCCTTTCAAATGCTGTGGCTGTACAATCTCAAAATAATTAACTAAAAGATTTTTTTAAAAATGTAGTTATTCAGCATGTAGATTTCTTTTCAGCAAGGAGTAGAGCAAGGTCATTTGACTCAATTTTAAAAATTGAATTAACTGAATAGTTTGCATGTTTTGTTTCCATATAGAGAGAGAGTCTAAAATTCAAGTTGATAATTCTGGCCTATTGTACAGTGAAAACTGGCTTCATTAAATTTGTGAGGTATTCACTTTTATAGATTACTGATAATCTTATCTCACAGGGATGTTGGGAGAGTCCAATTAGATTATGTAGCGTATAGTTTCTGGTGCACGATAAGCCCTGAATAAGTATATTTCCCCTGTATTCCACCTTATTTACTGTTGCTACTGTTTTTAGGTCAGTGTCACTTTATAGCATTTGATTATGTACAATGATTAGCACCTTGGTCAACTTTTTTACCCCAGGACTTAACAGAATGAAGTTATTTGTACTGGGAACGTAGAAATAGGGGCACACGTGATTTAAAGCCATTATGAATTTGCCTTGAAACCCTATGGTGAAATTTCTCCAAATGAATGATAATAAAACCTCTCTGATAAATGATCCTCAAGGTCTGCACTCCAACTTGTTTCTGAGCTGGCATGGAGCCTTTGGCATTTCCTCAGTAATTGGCCCTAAATTGTGTCAACAACTGCTTGTGTACCTTTATAGTTTTGCCTAACCTTTAATCATTCCAGCATTCTTTTCCGAACAAAACACAAACCTGTGCTTTAGATCATTAATTGATTTTCCTTGTGACATCCTGGGGATCTGAAGTCTGAAGTCTCTTTTGGGAGCTCATTTCAGGCAGACTGGAAAGGATTTCAGAACAGTAGACAGGACCAGTTAGAAAACCAGCTGCAAACATTGGGTAATTTTATTTCCATCTTCTGGCCATCAATTTAGTGGAATCTACAGATTTTAGATCCTTCCAGAGCACACATAATAACAAGCTTGTAGGATCATTTAAGCATTAAATGAGATTAGGTATGTAAAAGTACTTTTCAAACTATCAACCATAGACAAAGGCTATACAAAGTTTAAATATTGTTATTTCATAGTTACCCCTCTGTGGTTCCTTTATGGGCACAAGATGGCTGCCGGGGCCAGATGTCACGTATTTATTTATATGACTGTGTCCCAAGCAGGAAGGGAGGGGTGAAGGATTTTTCAGAATTTTCTTTCTTTGTATCAGGCAGAAAAATCTTTCTAGAAGTCCTCCCAATACAGCAGATTTCCCTTACGTTTTCATTGGCCCAAACTAGGTCACATATTCGTCCCTAAGGGAGGATCATAGAATTACCCATTCCAGGCAAGGAGAAACAGGATTATCATGATTGGTTTAGGCCAAAGGGGCACAAATGGTCTGATTTAAAGATCTTTGATATTTAGCCCCTAGTCTTAAGAGCCTAGCGTAGCTCTTTTGGGTTCCCTTACTTCTTGGCTCCTAGCCTGCTTCCAATGGAGACTTACTTTTAACACTCCCTGGACATCTTGGTTGTACATTCTGATTTTTCCTCTTAAAATATACCTTTCAATGAAGGAAGTGTACAATCTCCAAAAAAAAAAAAAAAAAAAAAAAAATCCTTCAAGTGTGCCTGAACTCTGCTGCATGAATTCTTCTATGTCTCCTTCTCTATACCTCTTGGCCATCCAGGCCAATATAGAATTGATGAGAAATGATGAGCTTTGGAATCAGTTGGACCAGAGTTTGAATCCTAGCCGTCTTACAACTTAATTAAGTCATGGAACCTCTTTGGACCTCCATTTCCTCATCTGTACAGGAACATAAAAATGTCTACTTCATAGGATTTAGTACAAGAATAGAAACTACCTGGCAACCAAAAGAAATGATCCATTTTTTGTTATTTTCATCATCAAGTCACACATCAGTTGCTATGATTGCTGTATCTCAAAACCTGGTCAAATTCTTCACTCAGCTCACTTGGGTTGGAGACCTGGTTTTTGATGGCTTATCCTGGCTTTAACGCTGTCCTCCTTTAAGGGCACATTCATTGCTTCCAATATTCTGTTCTTTGCTGATTGCAGTACAATTCTGGATAAAAGGGTCTTAGACCCCTGCGCCCTAGCCTGAAAGAAATCACAATAATAAATACTTGTGAAAATAAAAAAAGTAAGATAAATGTAATGAACATATAAGAAAGTGTGATAGGATCAGCAATTGCAGTCATAACGAAGACTGGACAGGTGGCTAATTGCAGTGGGTCACGTAGGCTTTCGCTACTTGAATAGCAACAAAGACAGTAAAACTTCAAAAGACGACATTATGCAGTATGGTAAAGAGAGCAACTGAAACAGATCAGGAGAAGACAATGGATCAAAAGAGAAAGGGACTTGGGCATGACCCAAGCTATTCCAGTAAATGAACTACTGAGAAAGACCTGGAAACATAAAAGATTTTCCTTTATTTCCTTTATATATTTATTTTTTTAAAGATTTCATTTATTTAGAGAGAGAGAGTGGAAGGGAGGGGCAGAGGGAGAGGGAGAGAGAGCATCTCAAGCAGACTCCCTGCTGAGTGTGGAGCCTATCCTGGGGCTTAATCTCACAACCCCAAGATCATGACCTGAACCCAAATCAAGAGTCAGATGCTCAACTGACTGAGTTACTCAGGCACCCCCCCCTTTATTTCCTTTAAAAGATAATGAAACACTTATAATTAGCTGTATTTCTTTAATTTAGATAGTCTATGTTATAATCTTTTCATGGTGTATTGTTGCACCAAGTATTTATTTTCATTTCATTTTTGCATATATAGATCCTCAGAGAAGGCAGGTAACATCTAATACAGTTCAGTCTGGCCCTTGCCACTGATTATCCCTAGTTGTGTTCATCTGTACTCTTAACCCTCACAGGGCTAAGGTGAGGTAAAATAATACCGGTATTTTACCTGCTGTCCTCTCTTCTTGAGACCTTACGTTTAGCACTTAACCTAGGAGCAGAAGTACAAGACAGATTGGTCATTGTCATCAGGTCCTTTTTGTTGACATTCTAGGCTGTCTACTTGGGTTCTACACACTGCCCCACATGAGTCGTTGAATTTACTGCTAATCTAGCTTACTGGTTTCTTGACCCTCTGCTTTGCTCTGACCTCATGATCTTGAAGAGTAGCTTGTTTTGTTTTGATTGCCAGGCTGGGTCTTCTATCTCCCACCTTCCATTCCTGGGGAAGCTCTGCATCTTATGGTACTAAGAGTCAACGTTTCTTCAGACTTCAGTTACCAGTATGCAGCCCTGTTTCCACTCATCCTCAGACTTTTTCAGCCCCCTCCTTGGATTTTCTGGCCTCTTCCCAGCCAATCCAGGGAAACGAATCCTCCGTGGATCCCTGCCCTGGGTTCCAGTCTACCCTTAGGTCTCATTCCCAGTTTCAAACTCTGAATTTGACCTGCTGCTCCCTGAGTTCCCGTGCCTCCCTAGATTCTGAGCTATGTTTTGGTTCATTCTTGCCATAGTGAGAAAACTGAGAGGGGAAGAGAAACTAGGATCTCACCAGCACTTTTCCACTTTCTTGGGCCCCATAGTCCTAAAGGCAAGGCCCAACACTGAGATGGTGAGATGGTGAGATGGTGAGGATGAAGCTTCACATCAAGTGGTTATTTAGAAAATGCTCCCTTTTTCTGTGATTAGTATACGCATCTCTTCCTAACTTTTTTTTTTTTTAAGATTTATTTGAGAGAGAGAGCAGAAAAGCATGAGCAGGGGGAGGGGCAGAAGGACAAGCAGATCCCTGCTGAGCACAGAGCCTGACTCGGGGCTCGATCCCAGGACCCTGAAATCATAACCTGAGCCGAAGTCAGATGCTTAACCGACTGAGCCACCCAGGTGCCCTTCCTTAACTTTTAAAACAAGTGTAACCCCTAGATCAGAACATTAATTTTATTTCTATGGAATCTCAAGAGGAGTAGCTTTAATTTCATCAAATCTAAATGATGATAAGAACAGCAAACTTTTATTGAGTGCTTAGCCGTGATAACTAATACATTCAGCACTCAAACCCTCTGAGGTATCATTGTTGTCATCTCTACTTTACGTATGAGGAGACTGGGAAACAGGCAAAGTAACTTCCCCAAGATCACACAGCAAATGATTGCCCGACAGGATTTGTACTTGGACATTCTGCAGTCTGAGGTCCTAATCATTATGTCACATGCTTCTAGATGTTTGATGTGGTCCTTGGTATAAATAAATAAATAAATAAATAAATAAATAAATAAATCATAGAGGATATGCAAATTATTAATTTTGGCAGGGATTTTTTTAAGTTTGGAGATTTCTTTTTTAAATTTTCTGCATGAAAATAGGTAATTCATCCTTTAATCAAAAAGCTGATGCATTGAGATGTGTGGTGATGCTCTGAGAAGCACGTAGTCCTATCAATAGCCAGAAGTGTAAAGTCATTTCTGTAGCCTAGATGATTACAAATGCAAGGGTGCTCCGGCTGCCTTCAAAGTGCAGGAAAAGCTAGAGGGCATGTATAGAAAGGCAAGTGTGTGATGCTATTTGCCCTCCCCAGCAATGCTTCTTTTAATAATTATGATGGTTAATAGCTGTCATAACTCCTCATACGTATATAGTGTTTTACAGTTTATAAAGCTTATCTCCATGATTTATTTCCATTTTTGTCCTCCTGATATTCATTTGCAAAATGACAGGTCGAGCAGCTCATTTAATTAAATGAGCAAACTGAAGACTAAAAAGATTAAGTGACTTGTCCACAGTACATGGATGGTGGATGATTACAGCAAGATAAGTTCCTTTGCCACAAACCCTCAATCCAGGTGTTTGTTACTAGACCAGGCAAGTCCCAAATATATGAATTTGAAGGAGCTTTTAGTATCTGGAGAATAATCATTGGACTGAAATGTTTAATAACTAACTGAAACATGATGATAGAAGTTTTCCTATCCACTCCAGAAGTGGTCCTCATCACTGTGATTTTAGACTTACCTTTACGCTGTAAGTATACGGTTTCTTTTCTGTCACTAGAGAACATAATATTCTCAGTTAACAAATGGGGACCAATAGGAGAAGTTATTTTCAACACAAAACAAAAGAGGGATCTGGACTGTGTGAGGAGTGCCTACAACGAACAATAAAATACAGGACACTCAAAAGGAAAATGGCAAAGCAATTGAAAATGGAAAACTTAAATGACTGGTTTATAAAGCAGTGTTCCAGCCCACTAGTAGTCCTAGAAATGCATTATCCTTGTCAGTTTGGGAAAAAAATTAGAGAACTGCATAATGCCATGTGTTGGTGAGGATATGGGTAAAGGAATCTTCGCACACAATTGACAGGGAGTTGAATATTTTGGTTCTGCACCTAATTCTGATTCATGGGGGGAGGGGCACCCCCAGACCTCCAAACAAATAATGCTCTGACACCAGATGGGTGTCCTACCATTTAACCCACTGTTTATCACAAAACAGTATCAGATCCCTCAGGTGAAGGTGTCAGTCCTGTGGGACAACCCCACCACCACCACCACCTGGCCCCACTTCTGGCCCATGGCAAGCTCACCTGTGCTTTTCACCAACTGAGTATGAGTCAGAGAGTCCCACAACCCCTTCCTCAGCTTCAATTAATCTGCTAGAGTGGCTCACGGAACACAGAGAAACATTGTTCTTACTAAATCACTGGTTATTTAAAAAAGGATAAAACTCAGAAACAGACAAATGGAGGAGATACAAAGGGCAGGTTTATGGATAAAGAGCGCAGAGCTTCCTTGTCCATGTCCACGTACACCACTCACCCAGCACCCCAGGTGTTCACTAACCCAGAGGCTCTCCAAACCCAGTCCTTCTTGGTTTTTATGGAGGCTTCAATTCATAGTCATGATTGATTAAATCATTGGCCATTGGTGATAGATTCAGCCTCCCTCTCTTCTCCACTTCCCGGGGTTCACGGGTGGGACTGAAAGTTCCAACCCTCTAATCTCTGTTGATTCTCCTGGCAGCCAGCTCCCAGCCTCATGTGAGTGCCTGGGGTTGCCTCATTAACATAACAAAGGACACCTCCAGCCTCTCAACACACAGGAAATTCCAAGGGTTTTAGAAGTTAGGTGCCCAGAACCATGGAGGAAGACCAAATATATATTTATTATAAATCACAGTATCACAGCCAAACTAGCATAGCCATTCAGGAAAGTAGTTCTTTGTGAAATTAATACATATGTACTTTATATCCAGCAATCCCACTCCTGAGTATAAATCTTAGAGAAGTTCTCAACCAATCTGTAAAGGAAAATGTATAGGGATATTCCTTGCAGTGTGTTACTGAGATTGGAGGAAACTCCAACTTTATTGAGTCCTTCACTAAAGGATTAGATGAGTAGAATGTGTAATAAATGCATTTGATAGTGTATTATGACCTTGCCAAAAGCAATAAATACATGTAATAACAGTAATAAGAAATAAGTTTCTTGAATGAAACTTAATGAAAAGATAAGTTGAATGAAAAAAGAAAGATTTAGATTTCAAATCCATTTGTGTAAATCACGAACACATTCACAGTGGCGTCTAAATATCTTCAAAGGCACTCCTCAGCTAAGTCTCCTCATTGTGTTTAGGCTTTACAAAGAAGATACCTTCAAACACTCGCTGCCTTCTGCCCTGCACAAGTCCCCAAAGCAAGGCAACATCAGGGATCCAGCTACTTGCCTGAAACATAAGAGAAAGGGAAAGATTCAGTAAATCAAGTCCAGATTAGTATCTCAGCATAGCATTCCAACTCTTCTCTACAGAACACACTTGCACCTATCTTCCTGTCTTCTTTTCCTGGCCTTGCTGAGGAGAAAAGAGGTACACACAACTAAAGACACACTTAAGTACATTCAAGTGAACACCTTGGAAGAGGTGGCAGAATGTAAGTTGAAATAGGGATAAAGGAGAAAAATAAGTAAATCCAGAGTGGGATCTTGCTTTAGCCGATGATGGTCATGGGCCATGAGCTAAAGAGAAAGACAACCTCTTTCCTCCTACAGCCTTTCCATAACCCCCAGGAGAGTCTTATTAATAACTTAAATTTCCTGCCAGGATAGATAGATAGGTACTTAGAGGGAGATTTAATTTGATTGCAGAGAATAAGAGAATGGGCATTTCTGCACTTTTCAATTTGTCAAATAAAACTTGAACTTGCATCAAATACATATTTCTATTCAAAGAAGAGTCATTTACTAAGCTGGTTTATAACTGCATGTAATGCTCTTTATAATATTATGTCGCCATCTGTATCATGATCACTTGATGCCATCTTTAGCAAAAGGATAGAGGAGGCACTTTCATCAGTTCCTTAAGAAGAGAGCTTTAGAGAGAAATGATTAGTTCCAGTGCACTGTTGCTCAGAAATAACCCCTAGTTGTTGTCTTTAGCTTGCTTCAATTGCCAGTTTTTCTTTGAGTTGGTGAATGCGTTACTCGGTAGAGAGAGAAAAAATGCGACCCTAGGATAATTTCTGTACTCTTAAAGTCTTAGGGTATGGGACGGGTGGTGATAGTAGATGAGGAAAGGAGATATTGTCAATGCAACCAACCAATATCATGATTACCAAGGCAAATTCAAGGAAAGGAAAGGGCACATTTTCTTCGAAGTATTTAGCAACTTTAGAGATATCAGTTGTTCCCCAGCTACCTTTAGACAAAACAAAACAGACAGATACCCACATCTAATTCTTAGGGGTGGGACAGTGGAGAAAATGAATAATTTTCTGGATTGCCAGAATGGAGGCCAGTGAAGAGAAAAGTTATCTTCTTGCTAATGAATGGCTGTGGAGGTGGGGAGGAAAGCTAGCAGACAGAGGAAGAAAGGGGCAGGTAAGTAGCTCTATTGAATGAAAGAGGCAAGTTTTTCTGTACACTGAGGAAGGCTTAAAGTCCAAACCAGATCATTAAGTATCAACAAAGGTTCAGGTATGTTCTGTGTGCTTGTGGTGGCACGTGTGTGCTCTTTTTTAAGTGGTAAATTAGATCTTTGTCTACAGATATGTGAAGAGCAGAGGAGTCAGATAATGATCCCAGTGTATGGCAAGTAACTGAAACACCTCTCTGGCAGCTTTTCAGCGTTTTTAGCTTAGACCTGACATGACAGCCTATCCTGGCGTACTTGGGATGATTTAGAATAGTGCTCTCAAATTTTTATGTGCACATGAATCATCCAGGGATCTGATTAAAAATTCAGATTCTGGCTCAGTATGTCTGAGATGGTGCCTGAGTTTTTGCACTTCCACCAATTTCCAAGTGATGCTAGTGTTGCCGGTCCTCCAGACCACACTTGGAAGAAAGAGCAAGGGCCTAGAACACACACAGTCACAAATATATGTAGCTATTTAAGATGTGTAATATACACATATGAACTTGGACACTCATACAGGTGCAAAGAAAGACATTCACTCATTCATTTAGACAACAAATTTTGAGTACATTTTTTTTTAGGACAGGCACTGTACATATACAGACATACATATGAAGAACAACTAGATAACATACTTGAAGACTGATCTTTGCAGATGGACCTTAAAATTACAAAATATTTCTTTGGTTTCCCAAGACTTGCATCATTCTCCAGCACCAATTTCTTTGGCCTTACTTTCCTTACTCTTAGTTACTAGACTTTCCTTACTCTTAGTTACTAACTTTAGAATAGGCAGCTGCCCACATGCAGAAAATCCCAGTATGCTACGGTATCTCTCTCCACTGTCTAAAATTCTTAAAATGGCTATATGGCCTAAAGGTGAGAAGTTAGGTATTGAAATGAAGAGATCTGGGCTCAGATTTCAACTCTGTCACTACAACACAACTTTAACCTCCTTGGGCTCCAATTTCTGCATTTACAATATAATGATAAAAAGTCTCCTTCGTGTGGATGGCTGTTCACCGAATTTAACAAATATCTATTGTAGGTTGATGGCCTGCAAAGGACATAGAAATGAAGTCGATTCAACTTCTTGACACAAGGAATTCATAGTCTAGTAAAGAAAACAGATGTGGTAGAAGGATGTAAAAGAAATAGCACAGGGAGGAATTGATTAATTTACCTGGGGCATGGGTGAAGTCTTCTGAGAGGAGGTGATAGCTAAGCTGGGCTGTGAAGGATGGGAAGAATTATCTGGTAGAGAAGGAGAAAAGAGACCCATGTTTCTTAAATTTAATCTGCATCCAAATCACTGGAGTTACAGATCCTGACTTAGTTGCTGGGATAGGGCATGTAATTCTGCATTTTCTAACACGCTTTAAGTAATGCTATTATTGGTCATACACCTAGAGAAGTGAGGGAGTTAGGCATCCTGGTTAAGGAAACACCAGCACAAAGATGAACTGAGAAACAGTATGGTGAGCTTGAAGAATAATTAGCAGCTGGGAATGGTTGGACCATCAACTGCAAGGTAAGAAGTCATGGGGGTTGATGCTGGAAAGTGGGTAGAGTTGGATCCAGGGAGAATTATATGAAAAGACATGAGTGACTCTTCCTGGAGCTTAGTAGGGACTTCAGCAAAGTTGCAGGATAAAAGATCAATACTCAAATATTAGTTGTATCTTTGTAACCAGCGGTGAACAATCTGAAAAAGAAATTGAGTAAACAATTCCTTTTACAGTTGCATGCAAAAAAATATAATACCTAGAAAAAAATCAAACCGAGAAGATGAGATACCTGTACACTGAAAACACAAAACATTGCTAAAAGAAATTAGAGGAATCTATAAATGGAAAGACATCCCATAATCATGAATTGGAAGACAATATTAAGATGGAAATACTATCCAAAGTAACCTACAGATTCAGTTCAATCCCTATCAAAATCCTAATGGCCCTTTCTGCAGAAAGGGAAAAGCTGATCATCACATCCGTATGGAATTACAAGAGGCCCTGAATAGCCAAACAATATTGTAAAGGAACAAAGTTAGAAGGCTCACACTTCCTGATTTCAAACCTTGCTACAGAACTGCAGCAATCACAATAACATGAGACGGGCATAGGATGGATGTATAGACCAGTGGAATAGAATTGAAAGTCCAGAATAAACCCATACATTTATGACCAAGTTGTTTTTGACAAAGATGCTAAGACCATTCAATGGGAAAAGAATATTCTTTTCAGCAAATGGTCCAGGAATACCTGGATATCCACATGTAAAAAAAATAAAATAAAATAAAAAATAAAAAAAAGCTGGGCCCATACCTCACACCATCTGTAAAATTTAAGGGACTTGGGGAAAGGAACATATGGGGGCTCTCTTTACTTGCTGTGTAATTTTCCAGTAAACCTAAAAATATTCTAAAAAATAAGTGTAGTAAAAAAAAACCAACAACAAAAAACCTCCAGATGAGACAACAATCCACATTACTAGAATAGCTACAATGAAAAAAGACTGACAATAACAAGTGTTGTTGAGGACATACGGCATCCGAAACATACGTTGCCAGTAAGAGTTGAAAATCATATGCCTATTTTGGAACATAGTTTGATAGTTTTTTGTAAAGTTAAACATACACTTACCATACATATGACTCAGCAATCCCACTCCTGGGAATTTCTCCAAGAGAACTAAAAACATATGTCCATAAAAAGACTTGTATGAAATGTGCATAGCAGCTTCGTTTATAATAGCCAAAACATTGGAAACAAAAGTTCATCAACTGGTGACTGGATAGACAAATTGTGGTATAAATATACAATAGGCATACTACTCAGAAATAAAAGGGAATGAATGATACATACAACTGAAGTGAATCTCAAAAAGTATTATTATAAGTGAAGTAGCCAGACATAAACACCACATACCATATGAATCCATTTCTATGAAATTCTAGAAAAGGCAAAACTGTACTGACATAAAGCAAATTAATGTTTGCCAGGGACCAGGGTCAGAGAGGGTATTAACTATGAAAGGAGGCGAGAGAACTTTTGAGGGGTAAAGGAAATGTTCTAAATCATGGTTGTGATGGTGGTTACATAATTGCATACATTTGTCAAAACTCACCAAGTTGTACATTAAAAATAGAATATTTTCATATGTAAATTATTCTTTAATATGGGTGATTTTTAAAACATTGAAAAAATGAACTCAAAATGGATCAATGACTTAAATATAAGAGCTGAAACTGTAAAACTCTTAGAAGAAAACATAGGGGTAAATGTTCACAATGTTGGATTTGACAACGAATTCTTACATATGACAAAATCTAAGCAATCAAAAGCATTAATAACAACAAATAGGTAAAATGGATTCTAACAAAATTTAAAGTTTTTGTACATCAAAGGACATTATCAAGAGAATGAAAAGATAACATACAGAATGGGAAAAGATATTTGCAAATCACATATCTGATAAGAGTCTAATAGCCAGAATATATAAAGAACTATTATAACTCTATAACAAAAAGACCAACAATCCAATTTAAGAAAGAGCAAAGGGCTTACATAGACATTTTTCCAAAAAAGATACAAAAATGGCCAAAAAGCACATGAAAATATGTTCCATCTCAGCCATTAGGGAATTGCAAATCAATACCACTTCACACCCTCTAAGATGGCTATAATAACAAGTGGAAAAGAACAAGTGTTGGTGAAGATATGGAGAAATCAGAACCGTTGTAATTGCTGGGGATATACAATGGTTCAGCTGCTGTAGAAAGCAGTTTGGCAGTTCCCCAAAAGTGAAACCTAGAATTACCATTTGACTGAGCAATCCCACTCCTCTGTAGATACCTCAAAGAATTGTAAAGCAAATTCAAGTGCACCTGTGTTCCTAGCAGCACTATTCACAATAGCTAAAAGGTGGAAACAACCTGAATGTCCATTCACAGATGAATGGATAAATAAATTGTGATATATACATGCAAAGTAATGTTAATTCAACCACAAAAAAGGAATGAAGAACTGACACATGCTACAATGTGGAGGATCCTAGAAAATACTATGCTAAGTGAAAGAAGTCAAAGACAAAATAATGGCATGTTGTGTGATTTCTTTTATACAAAATATCCAGAATAGGTAAATCCATAGAGATAGAAAACAGACTGATTGTTACCAGGGACTGGGGATGGGAGGAAATAGAAAGTAACTGCTAATGGGTACAGATTTGCTTTTGGGGTGATGAAAATATTTAGGAACTAGGCAGAGTGGTAGTTGTACAATATTGTTATCGTACCAAATTATTGCCCTTAAAGTGGTTAATTATGTTGTACACCTTAAGCTTATATGTTTTTGTCAGTTATATCTCAATAAAGCTGGGAAAAAATGATAAAACACAGACAACCCAATACAAAATAAATAAAATGGTTAATATGTGAATTTGAACTCAATTTGAAAACAAAAAGGGTGCTGCTGGCTTCTGATGAAAGGTAATGAACTTGAACTCAAGCAGAGTCAGTGACAATGGAGGGAATGAAGCAGATAATGAGACTGGTATGGGACCATGGAGAGTGAGACAGAGGAGGGGTTAAGGGTGTAGCTGAAACTTCTCACCTGGAGGAACGGACACTACATTGGGAATGTGGGAGGATCAGGTTTAAGTGTGGAGACCATGAGCTTAGCTGGGTCTGAGGATCAGAGGTGCCTATGGAAATTTGCAGGTAGAGTGCTCTCATAGTCAGTGAGGCCACTGGCCTCTGGAATATAATGGGGGAGAAGAGCTATAGGATACCCTCATGGACAGATTTTATGCGTGAAATTCCCTTCTGAAGCAAAATACTGATCATGTATAAGAAATTATTAACTTCTTACCTTCCTACTATGATGACACGAGTCTTTCAGTAGATTCAGTTTTGCCATTTTAATTTATTAGTGAAGACTGAGGATTGTAACTATTAAGGATTCATCTAGGGACACATAACAAATCCATCCTGAGCCAGAATTGGCCAATGCTATTGCTCTCACCACTCCTGCTTTAATACCACACTCCCTAGGCACCATTTCACTGCTGACAGCAGCACTGGGCTTAATTCCAGACTCAAGGACCAAGAACTGTGTCACTTCTACGGCTGGTGGGCCTCCTGGGGAAATGCATCTATTTTCTTAAAAGTCTTTTTAATTATAAAAAATTAGCTGGTGCACGTTTCATTGGTATCTTAAGGCTAAAGCAAAGTCATGGGTCTTAGAAAACTCTGTTTTAGCCTGAGAATCCTACAACACACATCCGTACTCTTAATTTCCTCTAGCCACTTTCGCTGCTGTGTCTTCACTCACTTACCACACTCACCCAAAGAAAAGGGAAACCGTGAATCCCCAGGTAGAGGAAACACTCTTTGCTGGGGGGCCACTGAAGCAACACCACCATGTCTCTGCCTTCTTACTGCTCCCCACTCTGTGTTCATCCACAGAAGCTCCAAGTTTGGAATCCACTGGAAATGCCAGTTTCATTGAAAACAAAAATACTTTTGTAAAATTACGCTAAAGAGGCATTCAAGAATCGAGGAGAACTTGTGAGTGCTATAGAAATAGTTCTTTATTCACATCTGGAAAACATTTGGTAGGGGCACAAGGAGGGGCAGACGGAGTACAGGTATGTATAGGAATCTAAGTGTTTTTTCCTACTTTTCTTGAATCCTTTCTCCCTACAACCTCTTTGGCTCCTCTTTAGTCTTCCCAAACAAGCTCCCTTGGAAACCTGCCCTTGCAAAGTTCTCCCCGTCTCCATTTAATTCTCTTTGTAGCTGGTTTTGAGCCACACGGCCCCAGATGGTCAGTCTGGGAACAGACACAGGCTTTTTCAAAGAGACAGTATTGATTCTCTCTAGACCCACAATGACCTCTTTCTTCTGCTGCTTCTTACTCCAGTTCACAAGGCTTTTAATCCTCACTGAAGACAGTGCTTCAGTATGGGTCAGAGAATGGGCCACAACTCAAAATCAACTGTTCCAATCCAGGAAGCTTCAACTGCCACAAGCAGCGTTCCATTAAGTGGGGTCTGGGGCCATTGTTTTTGACAAGGCTCTCACCAGCTGGTCTTGCTATGCTTGGCTAAGATTTAGACAAGAGAGGGAGGGTCTGGCTTGAATGGGAAGAGAGACAAGAGCTGGCTTTAAAAGGTGATACCCTCAGGACAAGCTTGAAGGGATAGGCAACAGGCGGTGTCCCCCACAGGGGTGGTTCTGCTTTTGTAGAAGAACCAAGAAGGCAGAAGAGAAACAAGTTTATACACACTTAGCTGTCTCTGAAACAAAACCGAGACCAGAAGAACACTGAGTTTACTCATTCCAATTCACATACCCACCTTTGACTCCAGATCTAAGGAAAACCTCCTATGATGAAATAAAACATAAAATTCTGGTCGAAACTTTCATTTTCACAGTAGGCGTGTGAAACGCAAACATGCTCACAGCCATTAGATTTTTCTTTTGGGGAGCTAACTTTCCTAGTCATCTGTTGTAAACACCATTTATCCAGCAGCAGGGAAATACGAGATGTCCTGCTTGTGAATTCTGCATTTAAAAATTCTGGCATTTAAAAAATGTGAACAGTGCTAGGTAAAACGATTTAACAAAATACATTTAATTTTACATATTAATGGTAAATATTGTGTATTATTCCATGCCTGTTTAAGCAGAATTTGTCAGACATAATAAGCTTATAAAGTAGCAATATTATAAATGGTTGGGATCACTAGCCTTAGAATCAACAGAGATCTGCCACTTACCAACTGAATACCTAGGATGAGTCTTTTAATTTCTCCAAGGCTTGTTTTTCTCATTTGTAGAACGGAGGGTGATAATACTATGTACAATGAGAGTGAGTCAAAACTCTTAACATAAACACTCAGCATAATGCTGGCCTATTATAAGCACTTGACAATAAAATGCATTTACACTTTTTATTGCTAATTTTTGATGATTTTGGAGTCCTCATAAGGAATGTCAATTATTGCACCTAGCCTGTCAATCCTTTTATGTAAGTGTCTGTTAAAGTGGGTATTAATACTGTGAGGTCCCTACAGGCCAAGCTTTATGCTAAGTGATCTGTCACTATTCCTGTTTCTTAGCTTTTGCTTCCCCGTGCTGCTTTCAGTCTGATCTCCTTATAAACTAAGAACACCATTCCTTCTCCCACTCACCAAGGAAACTAGATAATCTTGTGTGCTAAATCAGTAGGTTTAAACTTCTACCCGATTCTAAATAAACAGACTAAGACTCCAAGATTTCCCTGTAGAGAAAAGTACACAGGCTTTATGACAGTTATTTCTTTTAACCAGCAGAGAGGTCTCTTGGAATGAGGACACATCCGTCAGAGGAGGGGAGAACAGAACCTTGTAGAGAGGGAAAAGTGCAAAATCATGGAGACAAGCCAGGCCATGTTGGAGAAGGGGTAGGTGGTGTCCTGACCGAATCACAGGTAACTGTGAGGAAAGGATGTCCAATGATGAGATTGGAGAGCTAAGGCTCAGCTATTCTGGGTAGTGTATAATATTAATAAAGAGGACTAAAACTATAATAATTTTCAATATTTTGGGTGCTACGTTAAGCATTATACGTGTATTATCTCACTGAATCCTTACCATAGCCCCATTAAATCTATACTATAATTATAGACGACTATAGATGATAAAACTGCAGCTTGAAAGGACTAAATAAATTGCCCAAGGTCTATCCAGGACTATTTGATTTCAAATTCTGTGCTTGTAACTACCATGCTATTCTCTGCCCTAGAATTAGTGTCTGAAAATAATTTTGGCTTCTCCGTGGGCACGAAGGGGAGCCAAGGGAGGTTCTAAGTGGAAAAGTAATATGATGAGATTTATTTTTAGGAAAATAACTCAGAACGATGAGTTATAGAAGAGAGAGGCTGAAGGTAGGGAGAATAGTCTGGACATTCAAAATAGATCCAAGCAGGACCTAAGCTAAGGCTTTGGCAGCAGGGATAAAGAGGTGGGGAGGGACTCTTGAAACATCCCCAGGGTAGAGGCAATAAGACTTGGGAACTCGCTGATTGAGGGCAAAGAAGTAGGCTATGTTACCCAGGGTTTTAGACTGATGATGGAAGGGCTGATACGGCTAGGCTGGGGCAGCACTTTTTATGCTGTCCTCTAGGGAACAGAAATATGAAGGCTGTCATTCAAAAGAACCCATTATCAAACATGGTTGGGTTAAATAGGATTGTTTTGCAGGATTTCTTGATATGTTTAAACACTGCTGTTCGTTGGGAATTCTCAAGGGAACAACTCCATATGCATTAGGGGATGTCTAGGAGCCTTGGCAATATGGGTCTGGTGCTCAGGAGGGCTGGGCGGGAGGTAGAGCTCTGAGGATTGTTTTCTTCAGATCTTTGACAACATTTCTGTCACAGTGACTGCTCACTTGATAAGTGTTGCCAAATAAAGATATTTTTAAAAGTCCAAAACCAGTGGCTATACATCAGGAGTTGGAAATGCAATCTGGGTGAGTACTAAAATATATCTACCTCTGGGTGGAACCAAATAGCTTCATATAGGAACCATGTACCATGCAATTCAAATCGGCAAGCTTCTGGGATGGGAATAAAATGTTTATCAACTGAATAAAGAACCAGAGACAGGATGTGGTTCCTTATTTCATCTGCCTCTGAAAGAACCAGGAGGGCCCAGGGCCTCATTGGAGCAGGCTCAAGGATTCAGTGTAAATTCAGCTTGGTTGACTGGGGACTTCCTTGCCTCACAGGAGAAGCCACCCATGCCGTTGTTTGTAGAATCACATCAGCTCTTTGTACATTGGCAGAAGTATGCTCCCAGCTGCCCAAGTATGTGGTTTCTCTGGTCATACGGTAAAAGGACTTGTGACCTTAAGTAACCCACAAGGGTTTGAATGACAGAGCACAACTTTCTTCCTGGCAACCACCGTGCAGTGTGGTGACCTATCACTGTGTGTCAGTGTGGGGCAGGGTAACGCGTACTCTCAGAGATCCATTCCACACCTGCTACCTTCATAGTTGGTTCACTCAGTCAGGGACAGTCCCCAAACCAATATAACCCTCATGATTTTTTTTTCTCATACTCTCATTAAACTCTTAACTTGTGCCAGGCAGTGTTATGAATGCTTTAGAGATATTAACCATCCCCATAAGGTAGCATCATAACTGTCCCTGTTTAATAAATGCGGAAAATGAGCTACAGAACCATAAAAGCGCACAGCCTCTCACAGCAGAGAGATGAAGATTCTGGTTCTTATCTTTTCGTCTAAACGGTATCTACAGACTAATCATATTACTTCTAGCAGAGTTTCCCAGACTTCAGTCATTCACATATCGCATACCAGTGATTGTTGGCATACCTACATACCACCTTTAATATTATTTAGTGTATTTTAAAACTCAACACCCTCTTAAAACTTCAGTTTTCCCCCAAGGTCTAGAAAATAGAAACTCACACTATGCATGTGTTGATTTTTTTCTAATCCACTTGAAAATAGATTCCCAACTTTTACAGTTTTATCCATGTCCTTTCTAAAATTTGTTCTCTAACCATTCGCGGACATTTACTTTTCCTCTGAACAGCTTACATTGTAAACTAGAATGTCATTCATTCCAAACATTGCATATGTACAATCCTTCAACACAGTTAACAGTTATAAAGTATCTGCTACTGCATTCAGGGCAGTGTGCCACATTAATTCCTCATTCCACACCCTCCCTCTGTAAAGCCGAACCTGATAACTAGAGGCCACACAGATTTCTTCCCACCCTGGGCCAAGAGTATGCACTAGGTAATTGAGCATTTTATGGTAGACCATCCTGCTCTCTAATTATGTCTTTCCCCAACAAGATGTTAAGCCCCTCTAGAAATATTACTGCTATATCCCCATAACCACTAATAAAAGAGCTTTGAACTTCGTGCTTAGTGATTGATAAAGCACAGTAATTAATGCCCATGGTGAAAGTGATCAGATCTAAACACAAGAAGAGAAGAAGAAAGACACGGTAATTGAGCCCCCACTATATGCCAGGCAGCCTTCCGTTATTATCCTGTTCATTTGTAATTAATCTCCACAGCGGCACTGTGTGTAGAAAACTGAGGTGAAGAGGGGCCAAGTAGATCGCAGAGTTTCATGCTGCTGGCAGGTGGCAGAGCTGGGAGCAACACTGAGATCTGGCTGATTCCAGGTGAGCAGCTTCTTCTACTGCAGCAGGCTTCTGCACTCTGCTTCTAGTAGAAAAAGACACCTCAGGAGGAGGGAGGACAACCTTCTCCATCAGGAAAAGACAGCGCAATTTCTCATTATCTCAGAACATGAGTCCTCTGCTGACAAGTAGTAAATTAATAGGCAATAGCAAACTGTGACCATTGGCAAAAGACTATGGAAAGATAGACTTAGCATGGATGGCCAGGGTAATTAACCATCAACACAATAAATTCCGTGGGCAAGAGTCTTGGGCAGGCTCTCATTCTCTGCTCTGAGTCATACAAATTCCCGACTAGAGCATGGCCAATTGGTTTATGTCTGAATGAGCTGGGCACCTGTGGGTGCAGCAGCTGCAGGGTTTCTCATCTTGGCTCATTCACAGCGGATTAACAAATCATGCCTGGGAGGAAGAGACGACCAGGCCCTTGACTCTGTTCGAAGTCTCACTTAACACTCTTGGATTGAGATCCAGGCAGGAGTTGGCAAACTAGAAGGGAATGCCCAAAGGGGGAGCAGAGTGGCAACTCAGGCGCCTCTGAGGACCTCCACAAATGTGAGTAAAGGGCACTGGCTGCCATCTGCTGACCTGTGGACAGTGTGGCTCCGTGCACCGAGGTTCAGCAGCTTTCCACAACACCCTAAGCCCCTTCCTTTCGTCTGCCCTGGAGCCAGGCTGTGTTGGTTCACTCTGCAGAGAAAGAGAGAAAGACACTTCCTAAAGAGGTCTCTTCAAATATGCAGAAAGGGGTGGGACTGGAGGGGTCTATTTCCCACAGAATGCAGACTTCATTAATTAAAACTAACTAAAATAATAGCTGTTTGTCTTAAAAAGCCAAGGATATTGAATTTCAGTAGGAGCAAATGCCATAATTTTTTAATTTGCGGAATGGTTAGGGGATTTAACCCCTGTGTGAGCTAATATCTCAGAGCTTGAGTTTTTTTTTTTCCATACAAGGATAACTGTTCCCTTCATGCAGGATTATTACAGGAGTGAGGATTGAAGACTGGCACATGAACTTACAACAAATGTCAGCTCTCTTCTTTTTCTTTCTTCTTCCATGAATATCTTTTGGACTTAAAAATAATAATCTTGGGGGGCACCTGGCTGGCTCAGTCGGTAGAGCATGCAGTTCTTGATCTTGGGGTCATGAGTTCAAGCCCCATGTTGGGTATAGGGTTGACTTAAAAAATAATAGCAATCTTGGTATGTAAATTTTATTTCAGTTAGAATATCATAATCTTAATCAATTCAACATTAAACTTTTCTCTTATGACCTCTACCTTCGAAATATGTTCATCCTTCAGTTTCTCTTTCAACACTTATGCCCCAAGGAAAAGGGAGGGTAGGAATTGTGTGTGGATATAACAGAATGCCCTGTCTTCTGGAAGGGAAAAAAAAAATGTAGGGAGAGCTGAGTTTATTTTCTGGAACATACTTGTAAACCACAGGATCCAGGCTGTGAGGAGGCCATGTGAGAATACTGGGGACTAGGATCTTTTCCATCTGACACCAGGCATTTTGAGCTAACCGCCTCGCATAAGAAGGAGTGCTTAATGATGACAATAGCTCATGTTCAGTTAGAGGCCATAGTCTTTGAAGCATTTAACACATTTGGACTCTTTGCCCTTCTTTACCAAATTATTAGCCTGCTATAATCTCCATTTTATAGATGTGCAGTTTGAAGCACAGAGAGTTTACTCCAAGATCATCCAGTTGATAAGTGAAGGAGCCATATGCAATTGGCCATAGCATCCAGCCCTCAGTCACTCACTGCTTCCTAATGTTCAAGAGCTGGGGCACCATATGCTTAGTCAAGGCAGCATGGTTATGCCCCTCCCCACGCTGGCCGTGAACAGGCACATGCCCAGTGCTGAGCGAACCTCTCAGAGCCCATTCTCAAGAGGCAGCCGAACATGGTTCTTTGGGTGAGGGGAGGGAAGGTTGAGAGAGAGCATCATTCTCCAGCTTTTTAAGAAGATGAGTTCCTAAAAAGATATTCCAGAGACACAGAACGAAAGGGGGTGGCATCAGCAAAGATACTGATGTGCGCAAATGGCAGGAAGTGTGGGATGTTAGGAAGAGCATGAATGGGAACAAACATGAGTCCGGGAAGAAAAAGCAGGCTCTAGATCTCAGAGAGCTTTGTCTGCACCAAGGAGCTTGACTTCATCCTTCAGGTCAGTGCTCCACTAATTTCTCCACTTTAAAATCTTAGGAGAGTGATTGCTTATCTCCTTAAGTACTGGGTCAGGAGCCAACAACTCCAACTGTGAAATTCCTCTGGAATCCCATGTTTCATCTTTAACAGCCAGGAAAACTGTGTGTTGTACTCCACAATATATTCATATTTGTTAATACAAGGGTAAACTTGTACATTTATCACCAGTGGCATTACAGAAGATCTGTCCTGTTTATCCTGTGCTCTCCTATGCTCCATGAGCCCCTTTCCTCAAAGTAGCCCTTCCCTGGTTCGACGATGGTAGGTCTAGACACAAGGAGCCTGTTAATCCAACTAGGCTGTGACATCATTGGGTCTGCACTGTAGAAAGTGGTCACAGCATGGAGAATGGAGAGGAGAGGAGGAAGGCAAGACAGAGGGACACAACTGGTCAAGAAACTACGCCAATGTTACAGACAAAAGATGGTGTAAAAAGCCAGAAGGCAATCTCCTGAGCCCTTTAACTGGGTGTGTTTTTTGAGAATAAGAACCAAAAAAGAGGTATTTTCCTCAATACCGGAATAAATGTCTAAAATTTGGTCTAGAAGAGGATCTTTACTATTTCCTCTTCATAATTTGTGTCATCTTAGTGTTGGTGCTGGATTCTCCATAGTCAGACCAGGCATGATTTTAGGATACCAGCAAAGCCAGGGCACAGAAAGAGAAATTATAATGCCATCATCTGTTTAAGCTTTATGTGATTTTGAAAGATGAGTTTATTTAACAATTTGATACTGTTTTCATTTTTACTTTCATATGCGTGTGGGAGTACTATAATCTTTTGTGATGTTTCTTAAGCTCTTAATCCAGTCCTTAGTGGGAGAAAGCGGAGTTCCCCTGTCTGTGAGCCCAGAAGGAGAGGGTCAGGGTCATTGTGCACACTCACTCCAAGGGTAAGATTCACCCAAAGACAGAAGGGTTTCCCCAATTGCCGATGCACCATTACTGATGGGGAGAGGCACAGAGAAGTTGTACTGAGTAGTTAAAAATGGTTTCATTGTTGGGGCGCCTGGGTGGCACAGCGGTTAAGCGTCCGCCTTCGGCTCAGGGCGTGATCCTGGCGTGATGGGATCGAGCCCCACATCAGGCTCTTCCGCTATGAGCCTGCTTCTTCCTCTCCCATTCCCCCTGCTTGTGTTCCCTCTCTCTCTGGCTGTCTCTATCTCTGTCGAATAAATAAAATCTTTAAAAAAAAAATGGTCTCATTGCTGAAAAAAACTGGCAGACAATAGCAGCTGTGAGCCTGGCAGGCAGACTTCAGGCTTAACACTTGCACACAGGTTCAGCTCTGTTTAGATCCCACTTGAAGACATGCTTGGATTCAAGCAATACATTTTACCTGCCAGTGGCAACACTATTTGCATAAACAGTTAATTTGCCACTGTCCCTCACTGCAAAGGTGAAGCTCTCATTTTCCTTCCCAATGTAAGCCAGATTTCAATCCTGATTTTATCAATAGAGGATGCATTATTAATTTTCCCGGACTCCTTCCAACAGGCTCTCCTCGTTGCGAGCTCTTAATTCATATCTGGCATCCTCATTTTCTGGGCGCAAAAAAAAAAAAAAAAAAAAAAAGCCAATAACGTTGGGGATAAGCCACAGCAATAATAAAAATTATAGTAATAATAATGTAGCTCTCATTTATTCAGCACTTAACTCTGTGCCAGAGTGTGTGCTGGGTGATTTACATTCACTGTCTCAATGGATCTCCATTAACAAATCAGCAAGATCTGTGACCATCGTCGCCTTCATTTTCTCCACAAAGAGACTGGGGTTTAGAGATGGCAGAGCTGGGATTCAAACCCTGGCAGATGAATTCTGTCTCTCTTGGCCCATGAGCTATATTGATGGCTTTCTGCCAACAAGCTTGGGTCTTTCATCTGGGGGGAACCTCAGCCAAAACTGGTCTACACGTACCCCTTTTTGAGCTCAACCCCTTCCTGTCTGTGCTACTTCCTGAAGCGTTTCAGTGATGCACTTCCGGGTCACCTCTACCCTCTGTCAGCCTGGTGGACATTAAATGCCAGGGCCACAGTTGTTCTTTTTGGCTACTGCGCTTCTTTTCCTGAGGATATGCTATTTTCATTAGGATTAAAATGGCCCTCAGCAATAAATATTAAAAACCTGCCCAGTGAAAAGAGCAGTTTCCTCAGAAGCTTATGAGGATTAGAATTTTTAAGCAGGCCCTGCTACATAGGATCACCCCTCTCCTTCACCAGCCCTTTGTGTGTTCCCGCACGGGTGTGCTTTCAGCATCAGTCAGATGTGGTGTTTTGCTCAAATCTGTTCATACTAATTGTCTGCCCATATTGCTGTGTACTCCGGATAGAATGGTCAGGGGAAAATAGGACCTCACCCCTTCTCCCACCCCTGGGGGGATTCAGATTCCATGTGCTTGATCTTTGTTGGTGGCGAGATGAAAACGCTTGCCATACACAGCAGCTTTGCTCCTTGATGTCCAACGGGCAGCCCCGCGCATGGGGAACCTCAGCCATCCTGTCTGTTACAGAGCCACCCACAGAAGCCTCTGACCAGCAGAAGCCAGGAAGCAGCTAGTGGGAATCTCTGAACCAGCAGAGAGATTTGGGAAAGTGAATTCTTTTGGGTATGGATTGTGGTTCCACTGCTTCATGGCACGAGATGGTGAGCCTCAATTTACTCATTTATAAGATGAAGATGATAATACCTACCCATTGGAGCTGCTGGGAGAGTTAAAGGGGCCTACATAAAGTGTTGAGCACAAGGCTTGTAGCATGGAGATGCTCTTCTGAAAATTAGTATCCTCCCCTCCCCTCTCTGGCTGCAAGCCTGAATAGTAGGTGAAGCATTTATTATCCGTGTTCCTAAACATCCCCAAAGACTTGTGGTTCCTGCATTAAAAACCACATTGACTGTTTCCAGCTAATTGGGTGTCCTTGGGTCTGAGTTTCTCCATATGAATATATGAGCTTGGGAGTTTTAAAGAGTATACAGTAATTATGTTCTTGGACAAATGGTACATTTTCTAGAAAAGCACAGAGAATTTATTCAGCACCCGGAGCTGGGTAGGAATTGCTTGATATATGGGTAGCAACTCACAGTAAGTAATGATTTACAATAAATACTTCAGCAAAGAAAAGTCTGGGTAAACTCTATATTTTATCCTTCTGGCAATGAGCTACAAAAGGTTTGCATCTTAAATCAACTGGTGGTTTGCACCAGAAGGATGTGGTCTAAATAGATTTGTATGACGGGCAATTACTCATCATGGAAAGGATCCCAGCTGCTGTCGTGGCTTCTCCCTACACAGTCAGTGAGCAAGCAGTTATGGAATTACAGAGCTGACCTCCTGTCCACTGCCCCAAAGTTTCCTGAGCCAGAGTCACAGAGGATGTTCATCAGTGAGACCCAGGAGGCACAAAGAACTGTCAACACCCACAGCTGGGAATATAACATTGAGAAGGGACCCATTGTCTCCCTCCTTATTTCGATCGCTGGTGCTGATTTTGGCAGGTGGCAGAAGAACTCGGCTGGGACTGCCCCAGTTCAGGATCCTCATGGCCTGAGTGCTAAGGACAGTGTGGAGAGCTTCAGAGACTGTCGTTTTGGGGGGACTGGAAACACAGTTTTGTGAATCACTGCCATGTGCCAGGAGCTGTGCTAAGCACATTATGTGGATTTTACTCACCACAGCTTCCTATTCCATAGATACGCGAACTGAGGAACAGAGGGCTTAACTGACTTGCCTGTATACAGCCAACACGGAGCTAGTAAATACCAGAGACAGACTTGGGCCCAGGCAGGGGGGGTCCAGACTGCCCTATAGTTACAACAGGGAGGAAACCCATCCTGGACGCCAAAGACTTTCTGTGCCAGTTCTCAATACACAACGTGCAGGATCTCCATCCTCAAGGAGTCCATCCAGCCTCATGGGAGGGTGATATAGAAATAGAAGACAGAAAGCACACATAGACTGGAGCCACGATAACTGTGACAGGAGGTCGAGGGAGATCATGAGCTGGCTCCAGGAAAATGGACCCCTTCTCCCACAGTTTCTGTTTCTGCCACCTTTTCACATTTGAGTTTTCTTTCAGTGTCAATGTTTTACAGGTTTAAGGCTCCAATTTTGAACTAAAAGATAAAGCTTGGCTTTGGCTAAGCAAAAAGAAGAGAAATACACATGCCAGTAAGAGAGAATTAAGAGTAAAATGTAAGACTCTCCTTCATACACAGAGAGAGGTTTCACGGGAAAACAGAATCGCTGTGTACGGGAGAGTTATGTGTAGGGAGGTGTGGGGGAGCAAGGCAAAGAGCATAAGTTGAAATTATTGTTTTGTAAGTTCAGAAGGATCGCCTGACCCCGATAGATAGTAACATGAATATTATCTTGGTATCCGAGAGCAGAGATGACCACCCGTTGCTCTAATGGCCAAACTCTCACTTTTACTTTATTATTTTTTAAAGATTTTACTTATTTATTTGCCAGAGAGAGAGAGAGAGACAGAGAGAGAGGCAGGCAGAGGGAGAAGCAGGCTCCCCGCTGAGCAGGAACCCCAATGCAGGGCTCCATCCCAGGATCTTGGGATCATGACCTGAGACGCTTAATCAACTGAGCAACCCAGGCGTCCCCATACTTTTACTTTTAAAATAAATAACCGAACAAAAGGGTGGTAGTTGTATCCCATAGGTCACAAAGGAATAAGCCAAAGGCCAGGCTATCAATCCTTGATAAACAAGATGTCCTGTCCTCATAGATCCATACGATGAATGGGGGTGAGGGCGAGCAGGGAGTGTGCACCCACCTTCCTGAGAAGCTGCATATTCCTACGAGGACAGCACCTGCCGACCCTCACGGAATCCTCTTCCCCCTCTGCTAGCCACACTAGGCCTCAGCAGCACAGGAACCCAGCCCTACGTGGGGAGGGAGGAACTGCCCTGTAAAAGGAACCCCAATGAGGGCATGGCAGGAAGGGGATGGGGCCAATGCAGCCAATTAATTTTCCTGTGCTGCTTAAATCATTTTCTCCTGACCTGCTCTGCTGAGAATAAGCATAACTGTCCCTAGGATGTCAAGACCCTGTCTTTTCAGTAAAAAACATGGAAATCTGAAGTAGACTCACTGTGTAACTCTGAATAGAGATACCTCAATCCATGCTCAGGTGGGAATGGTGAGGTTTGGGGGATAGTCCGCTCCTCTCCATGTCACGTGCTGTCTTGAGACCTACTTGCCTCATCGTGAAAGGGATTGCTAGGTATTTTCCTACTGGGCCTTTAAGACTCTTGTTACGTGGATCTGGTCATTGAATAATTATGTGTCCTGTTCATGAGGTCTCCAGCTAACAGTCACCTGTCCAAAGAAATGACATTTTACAAAGCAACACCTACTTTGATCCAGAACTAAAGTATTTAGTAGAGCAAAACCTCCTAAAAGGTGTTTCTTGGAAATGCCATTGGTCCCGTGGTATGTTCCCTGAGAAATAGACTTCATGGAAAGTATACAGTACAGCCTCTTTACACACTAGCACATTGAAGGTGGAAAATATTGTTTACATGAGTTCAACCGAGCATTGCCAAAAGTTATTTGGTCATTGAATTCTTTTGCCTTCCAACATCTCGAGGCAGCCCTTAGTGCTGGTTCAGTAGAACATACTTGGGTAAGTGCTGACACAATCTGGAAGGATTGCTTCTGTTCCATGCACTCTAGTGCAGAGACAGGCATTCTGCTTTTCACCACATGACTTCAACATCAAAAGAGTAATGCTCTCATTCTGTGCCTCACCCCAATACTGTGTCTACATAGGCTGACAAGCCAGCACTCTCTCACCAGTGGTTGAGAGGTATCTCTGTGCAACACTCATTGCTTCCATGTTAGAGAAACAATTAGCATTTGGTTCTACAAAAAGGCTTACTGCAATTTACTAATTTTTTCCCCTAGTAAAAATGATCAATTTGATATCCCTTTGAAAAGATAATAGTATAACACCAGGAAAATCCACAACTGATCGAAGGGCAGGATCAGGCCTAAAAACAGAAGGACCTTCACTGTACTTACCGTTTACCAAGCAAACCCCCAAGGCAGGTCCTCTTATGACACCCATTTTGCAGATGAGGAAACTGAAGGTAACTTCTCCAGGCTCTTACAGGAAGTCACAGTTAGGACTTGAACCCAAGCAGTCAGACTCGAGTTGGTGCCTTCAGAGTGACTGCCGCCAAGGAGGCCTTGGAAGTTCCTGACCCTCCCTCTTCCAGATGCCGAGTAGTCAAATACTTCTTCCAGATTTTTCTGCCATCCCTGCCTACTGCCCATGTTTGATGGTTCCAGGAAAGCTTGGCCATTGGGGCCAACTATCTCCTATTTAGCAGGGTCCTCATTAGCTTTGGCCTCTATATACAGCCTCTATCTACCTGAAGGCTGGCTTCATGGACCTGCCATCACGTGGGGCCCTGTACTGTGCCGTTGCCATCTTGAAACTCTTAAAAACTTCTGAATAAGGGGCCTACCACATTACTTTTGTGCTAGGCCCCCCAAATTACGAAGCTGGCCCTGCCCGCCTCTTTGATGTTCATTTTGTTTGTCAAAGTAGATATTGTGTAAGAGGATTTTGTGTAACAAGTCTCTGTGAGAGGATTCTCCCCGAAAGGTATGGAGAAGGGTCACTGTAGATGATAGGCAGCAACTAGTTAAACAACTGAACACATAACGCACACTCATGGTAGACAAGTATGCCTGTGGCAAGAATGACGTTCCCAAGACTACTCCAACAATTAGCCATATATCCACACCCATTCTCCGCATCCAGATGGTTGACAAGCACCCTGTTATCAGACAAGAGCATCGTTCTAGGACAAACTGCTTTGTTTCATAAAGTTTTATCTGGAAATTATGAGCTATCAAAATATTCATAGCTTTTGATGCAGTAATCCTACTGTAAGGAATGTAGGCTAAGGAAATCTTTTTTATAAAGGGAAAAAATATATGAATGCTGATACTCAGTGAAGTGGTAGCAAGAAGAAAAAGAGAAAGCAAACTAAATGTTCAGAAACAGAGGGATGGTTGAATAAATTATGGAGTTCAACTTAATGGAAAGTGTGCCAGGCATGGGTAAACGTTTTATGTAAAGGGCAGAATAAATATTTTAGGATTTGCAGGCCATAGGGTTTCTATAATCAATTCACTAATCAATTCTGCCACTGTAACAGCCACAAACAATGCAAAAATGAATAACCATGGCCAAGTTTCAATAAAACTTTATTTGGAAAAACAAGCAATGGGCCAGACTTGGCTAACGAGAACTTGTTTGCTAATCCATGGCATCATCATTTAAATGATGATTGTGAAGACTGTATTACATGGGATAGTTAATGGAAATAAGAAGGATAAAAAAACTGTATATCCTCAATGATTTCAAATGTGTATTTTTATATGTCTGTATATTTTAAAATCTGGAAAAAAAACATACATATATGCAAGTAGTAGTTGGGCTGGAGAGCTAGGATTATAGGGTGATTTTCTTTTCTTTGCTCTGAGAGAGATTTCCTCAGCCTTGACCTTCTTTCATATCCAATGCTGAATTCTGTGTAAAATACATATAGGTGCCCGTCCCTTATAACCACAGCTCTACCAAGCAGCCAGCAGATGCTTAGAAAGCATGGGCTGTGCTTATGCAATCTTCATTTGCATAATAGCTTTGCTTCCCAAATCTTTAGTCCCCAACATTTGGAGGTTTCCCTTCAATTAGCATTACATCAAAAAGAGGACACTTTTGCTGACCAATGCTCAGCTGGGCCTGCGGCTGCTGTGTTGGTTGGCCTTTTCCAGGGAAGCTGGGCACGTCAATGAGCATTCCACAATCTGCAGTGGGGAGAGGGAGGAAAGAGAAGTGACATTCTTTGAAAACCGTGCTAACTCTATCTTAACCATGGATCCTTCCAGTTAATAACTGAACATAAGCTATCATGAATTTGTGTTGGGAGACCACCTGCCTGAAAGACTCTCTTGTTTTGTTTTGTTTTATTGAACTATGGGGTGGTCTCCATTAGTGGATTTCACCGTATACAGATTTAGTCAAAGCCATTATTATATTTAAATTTGTTGAGCTGGAGTTTTATAAGAGATTTATCCCCAAAGGAAATCGACTCGCCTTTGTGTATGTGTTCATTTCAAAATACAGTATCTTGTCTCATTAAATCCCGAAGAATGAGGGATTATAACAAAACAAAGCAGGCCCTGCTTTTATTAAGCAGGCCAAACAATGTGCAGTAAAGACGATGAGTTTTCTTTTCTTCCTTTGGGATTACATAATTGAACCTGAGTTGGTTTAAAGAGAAGATTTCTGAATGAGACAAACTTGAAAACAATCTCATTTAAAATAAAAACACATTTATTTTCTTTTCTGGAAGGATCTGATATTAAATAAGAGATCTTCTCTCTTGTGCTCCAGTCTGTTATCATAACGAAATAATTTCCCAAACTATACGTCTTGTTGCTGGTTGTCATGGAAATAGTTGTGCTATATCCACAGTTGAGCATTAAAATATCACAATGAAATTCATAGAGAGGAGAGTGTCTGGAGAAGTCTCTTTAATTTTAATCTGCATGCATCTGATAATCACCTCAAAAATAAATGGTTACCATTCCCTTCATCCACAGTTGATCAAAAAGTCAGGCAAATTGGAAGGCCCTCTCCTCTTTCATACAAATTGTTGGGTCTACAAAATTATTCCCTTGTAAGAACTGGAAGAAAGATGTTCAATCACCTGGCAATCCTAAAAGTAGAAGGCTTTAGGAAATAATATTAATTAAAGAAACATCTTTTGACGGCTTGCTCTATGCCTGATACTATGTTAAAGGCTTTACATATATTAGCTAATTTAATCTTCATAGTAGCCCAAGGTGTAGACACTGATATTGTACCCATTTTACAGATGAAAAAAACAATAAGGTCAAGCATCTTGCTCATGGTCACAGAGTTACTAAGTTGTTGAGCAAAGACTTGAACTCAGGTCACTAGGATTCTAAAACCTCTTTTATTAACTAGTCCACTATGTTGCTTCACCAAAGGGAAAGGTCCTAAAGGATTCGAAAGGGGGGGACTTTTTTTTTTTTTTAGTATATCAAAAGAGGATTCTCCCAGAAAAAAGTTCTTTACGGTGGGAGTGGAGGAAGATAATTTTACATTGTTTGTAGAATGTGACTCTAGTCTATGAAACCAAGGACCAGTGGTTTACCAGGTGCTAAAGATGGAGTAGAGATGGGAAAACATGAACAGTCAAAATGATTAGGGATTCCAGGATCTAATTTCCTGTTTCTAAAACAAAACAAAACAAATAAACAACAACAACAACAAAAAACCCCTGAAAAACTTAAGGTTACTTATCATTTGAAAATGAACTGAAAGTTAGGGATGGGGCATAGGGTCAGCTGTTAACTAGCATTTAAATAGCTTCTCTTAGGAAATTTGGACATACATTCTGTCCTATCATATCCATGTGCTTATACACACATAAATGTAGTTACCCAATTTATCTGGCTTAATAATGGATTATATGATCTACCATATATAATGTAATACTATAATATATATATATATATATATATATATATATATATATATACATACACATACACACACACACACATAATACATAAGAAGCCCATTTTAGAGCATTTTAGTTTAAAAAATAAACTATATTCTACATTTACTTACCTTTCTTATTTATAGAGCATATTAATTTCATGTTAATGACTTAGGGTAATCATCAGAAATGTTACATATTATTCTATTTTAAAATTCGTGGCTTTAGGTGTCATTGAATTCTAGGGGACTCTCTGCTCCTACATCACATGACATGAGGCTACTATGTTCTTAGAAACCTGAAGCTTGTAATTTGGAGGCAGGGTGGGTCTTATGCAGTGTCAAGAAAATAGTATGTGCTTTGGAGTTTTAAAGACTGGGATTGACTCCCAACTGTGTGTTCTTGTGTAAGTCACTTAAGTTTTGTGAGCCTGAGATCTTCTCATCTATAAAATGGGAATAAATTGCAGTACTTTACTTAGAGCATTGTTTTGAGGATAAAAGAGAATATATATAAAAGAACAAAGTTTAAAATGCTTAGTAAATGGAATTTAAAAAAAATTTATGTCACCTTCTTTTTGTTAGTATCCTGGCTTCCTACCATTAGTGCCATTTACTCCAGCAAAACTCAACTCTTCATTAGCTCAGTCTTTCAAGATGTGGACTGATAAATCAGATGACAGCTGATAAAGCTTACTAAAATTAAGCCCTGAGTAAGAATAAATAGGCTCTGAGCAAATAAAAGGCGTAGTTTTCACGATTGCTTAAAACCAGACTCCCTGCTCCAACTTTCTGGTTTAGAATCTTGAATGGGATAGTAAACAGGTTTCATCTTGTATGCTGACTCAAGTTTCTTGGAAGTGGCTGTCTGTAACACTGGGTTGAAAAGGATTCTGTACCTGAGTCCTAGTTCAGCATGAAAGAGGGCAGTGATCAATTAGTACTGTCTGTCTTGGGCAAGGGATGGGGTGGGATGATGTGGGTAGCATGTCAGTCACATATTTGCAAAACCTAATCTAGGTTCTCAAGCTTTCCAACTCAATTGTCTTCCTATAAACGAGGGGTGTATACATGTATGAATATAGGTCTGTATAAATCCACATACATAAACCCACATATGTGTATATAAATTCATTCATGTGTCTTTATTGAAAAGTCTGAATGCATTGGGATTCAAACATGAGACAGTTTTATTTTTCACTAATCAGTGTTCTCCACTGTTATGTCTAAGGTCCTTTTGGGCATCTTCCATGACTTCTTGTAAAACTTAATTGTTTAAAAAAGAATTATTTCAGCCCAGTTTGAAAGTCTAATCCCAAAACTAATAGAAATTTCCTTCCCTTTTCTCTGTATCACAGGCTGGATCTGTATTTCAAGACACTTGCAGAAGTGAGGACAAGTGGGATTCTCTTTAATTCCTCTTCCCATTCCCTCTCCTAGGTCAGACTTTGGGATACTTTCTTTCCCCCAGCCCCATCCATTTCTGGGTCTCTGGGTTTTCTGGGAAGGGAAACTTGGGAGAGGGCAGAAATCCCTGGCTGCCTATCTATACTGGAAGACAGCTTTGGTCTCATCTGGCTTGGCCTAGATTGTCTTCCACTGGTGACTTCTGTGAATGGAGAGTTTGCACGTGATTTTACTTCTATTGCTGATGGGTAGTTGTGTCTATCTTTGTAGACATAGTTCCTCACCTCTACCCCTTCACTTGGTTGCCATCTGGGTAGTCCCATAGCTTTTGCCTTTTGCACTGGAGCTGTGGGTAATTGCCATCATACATTTCAAAGGCAAAGTGGGTCAACACCCCCTCCCCCATATTCTTCTCAAGTACACTACACTGTTGTGGGCCAGCCCACTATCATTAGAGACCTCTAGGAAAGAGGCAGACTCCAGACTCCACATTCCTCATGCCATAGACTCCAGAGGATGCACTGAGCTCCCACTTATTCCTTCTCCACCCTCTGCTCTACCCCACTGGCAGGGCCAAGGAAGATCTTCAGGTTTCAAGGTCAAAAGAATATGCAGTTGGAGTGGGGAGATGCTGGTCTTGCCTCCATTGGGAACCCTTCATTTCTGAGTCATTCTCTTAAGTACCCCTTCTTTATGTTTATATAGTTTATATTCAGCTGTAACTTCTGCATCTGGTGCTCAGCCTGACATTAGCAACTCAGGCAGTTAGAAAGGAAAGATGGATATAAAGTTTGGAAGAATGAGGATGAATTGCGACCCACAAGGATGAACTGGAACCTGTGTCAATCTCTCACTTCAAAGATGGGGAGTCTTACAGAAGCTGGTGCCATTTGCTATGGAGCTAAACACATATCTGACCCAGGAGTTGAGCTGAAGGAGGAAATCTGATGAGAACTACAAGAGCTGTGGGCTGTAAAATGCTTGTAAAATAAACTAGCAGGTTCCTGACAATATGCTTGAGCATAAGCTTAGTGTCTGAGCTTCTGAGAGATGGCTGCTGCCTCCCTTCTGCCTTGCGGTTCTCCTGGGAATTCCCCTTGTGGCCAATCCTAGCCCAGACCATATGAGAAGGGAATTCTGGAAAACCTAGTTCTAGCTTGGCTAAGTTACACAGTACCAAATGCTCAAGACTTCTAACTCCAGGGATTCTTTTACTTTCCACCCACTTCCAGTCTCTCAACTAGACTTAGATGGGGATCAAAATTGGATGGTGACTAATGGCAGTACAGCTAATCTCTTAGGAGTCCTGGATGGGAACCTAACCCCATTTGTTTGAATGTGGGCTCCCTGATTCCTCCTGTTCTCAGCTTTGGGCCCTGGTCACCATTTCCAAGGCAGTAGGAAATGTTTCACTACATAGGATTGTATTTACATAAGATTATATTTTATCACATTCCAAAAGATTCTATTTCACAACCCCATTAGATGAGATTATATTTTAAAAGAATCTTCTGAGAAGGAAGGGATCAGTACCATGATCCCTTGCTAGTGTACTTTTAGCTGTTTAGACATTTCTTTCTATCATCACCTGAAAATGTATACAAGTCTAATAAGCACATTTAAAGTGTACATGACAATTTTGCTAATTTAGATTTGTACCACAGACTGGAAAATCTAAACCAGTGCTTTTTAAACTATGAGAGGAGTGTAAAAAATGATACCGAGTAGATCCTTGTTTATCTTATATATATAATCCATGCCCTTTCTTAGAAATAGTGTATTTCTATGGGACCAAAATGTTATTTTTAGCTTGATTCTATTGTATTATTAAAAATCTCAGAATCCATTCAGTAGGATATTGTTATTAGGGAAAACATAAAAATGTAACATATACTGTATTGATTGGTACATATAATATCTAATTCTAGGGCTTGGATTAGAAAGACATTATTCAGGATATAAATGTAGATGTATAATAGAGACACTTACGAAATAGTTCATGAGGTTAAATGAACTGTACTCTGCATTGAATCCTAAGTGATTTCCTGAGTATGTTTTGCTTATAATTTATGCTACACTCACCCATATCCATCCACTACCAAAAAGGATCTGAGGTGACTGATTTTCTAGACTTAACCTAATCCTGTGCATAATTCAAGATAAATAAACTATGAACTATGTATGATTTATTTAACTCTTCCACTAAAGCTGTCTAAATATTTTCTCTAAGTACTAAATATTTCTAAATCATACAGGATATATTTAAATTTGGTGACTGATTTGTTGAAAGTAAATGTAATAAAAACCTCCAACTACATGCACGCACATGCAAATGTTCAGAAAAAGGAATGGGAGGATTCACTCCCAAGTGTGAGCAGCAGTTCTCACTGAGAAGGAGAGAGATACTGTGGAGGCACGAAGAAGGGAGATATTTGGTGTTAGGGGAGAAAAAGAAGGGCTTTCATTTGCAATTTTTACAATACATGTGTATTCATGTACTACTTGTATATTTAAGGAAACAAATACTTCTAATTAAAAGATAACATCAATTTTAATTTAAAAAGGCATAGATCTGTAGAAAATTTAAACAGACCGATTACCAGCAATGAAGTTGAATCAGTTGTCAAAAACTCCCAACAAACAGAAGTCCGGGACCAACTTCACAGTGAATTCTACCAAACATTTAAGGAAGAGTTAATAGCTATTCTTCTCAAAAATATCCCCAAAAAAACAGAAGAGAAGGGAAAACTTGCAAATTCATTCTAGGAGGCCAGTATTACGCTGTTACCAAAACCAGATGAAGACATGGCTAAAAGAGAGAACTACAGGCCAGTATCCCTGATGAGCATAGATTCAAAAATCCTTAACAAAATGCTAGCAACTCGAATCCAACAATACCTTAAAAAAATCATTTACCGTGATCAAGTGGGATTTATTCTCAGGATGCAAAGGTGGTTCAATATTTGCGAATCAATCAATGTGATACATCACATCAATAAGAGAAAGGATAAAAACCATATGAACATTTTAATAGACGCAGAAAAAATATTTCACAAAGTACAATATTCATTCATGATAAAAACTCTCAACAAGGTAGGTGTAGAGGGAATACACCTCAACTTCATAAAGGCCCTATATGAAAAACCCACATTGAACATCATACTCTATGAGGAAAACCTGAGAGCTTTTCCCCATAAGGTCAGGAACAAGACAAGGATATCCACTTTCACCACTTTTATTCAACTTTTATAGTACTGGGAGTCCTAGCCACAGCAGTCAGATGACAAAATGAAATAAAATGCATCCAAATCAGTAAGGAAGAAGTAAAACTTTAACTATTTAAAAACGATTGCACATGATATTATATAGAGAAAACCCTAAAGAGTGCACCAAAAAACTGCTAGAACTGATAAACTCAGTAAAGTTGCAGGATACAAAATCAACATACAGAAATCTGTCGCATTTCTATACACCAATAATGAAGCAGCAGAAAGAAATTAAGAAAACAATCCCATTTACAATTGCATCAAAGATAATAAGATACCTAGGAATAAACCTAACCAAAGAGGTGAAAGACCTATACTCTGAAAACTATAAACACTGATGAAAGAAATTGAAGATGATACAAAGAAGCGGAAAGATATTCCATGCCCATGGATGAAGAACAAATACTGTTAAAATGTCTATACTATCCAAAGCAGATATGATGCAATCCCTATCAAAATACCAATAACATTTTTCACAGAGCTAGAACAAACAATCCTAAAATTTGTATAGAACCATAAGACCCCAAGTAGCCAAAGCAATCTTGAAAATGAAAAACAAAACTGGAGGTATCACAATCCCAGACATCAAGTTATATTACAAAGCTGTAGTAATCAAAACAGTATGGTAGTGGCACAAAAATTGACACATAGATCAATGGAACAGAATAGAAAACCCAGAAATAAACCCACAATTATATGGTCAATTAATCTTTGACAAAGGAGACAAGAATATACAATAGGAAAAAGAGTCTCTTGAGCAGATGGTGCTGGGAACACTAGACAGCTACATGCAAAAGAATGAAACTGGACTACTTTCTTTCACTATACCCAAAAATAAACTGAAAATGGATTAAAGACCTAAATGTGAGGCCTGAAACCATTAAAATCCTAGAAGAGAGGACAGACAGTAATGTCTTTGACTTTGGCTATAGCAGTATTTTTTGAGATATATCTCCTGAGGCAAGGGAAATAAAAGCAAAAATGAACTATTAAGAGTACATCAAAATAAAAAGTTTCTGCACAGTGGTGGAAATAGTAAAACTAAAAAGCAACCTGCTAAAGGGGAGAAGATATTTGTAAGTGACATATTCAATAAAGGGTTAGTATCTAAAATATATAAAGAACTGATACAACTCAACACCCCAAAAACAAATAACCCAATTAAAAAATGGGCAAAAGATATGAACAGACATTTCTCCAAAGAAGACATACAGATGGCCAACAGACACATAAAAAGATGTTCAACAAGACTAATCATCAGGGAAGTACAGATCAAAACTACAATGAGATATTACTTCACACCTGTCAGAATGGCTAAAATAAACAACACAAGAAACAACAAGTATTGGCAAGGATGTGGAGAAAAATGAACGTTTGTGCACCATTGGTGGGAATGCAAATTGGTGTGTCCACTGTGGAAAACAGTATGGAGGTTCCTCAAAAAGTGAAAACAACTACCCTAAGATCCAGTAGTCACACTACTGGGTATTTACCCCCAAAATACAAAGATACTAATTCAAAGGGATACTGCACCCCTGTTTTCTGCAGCATTATTTGCAATAGCCAAATTATGGAAGCAGCCCAGCTGTCTGTCAATTGATGAATGAATAAAGAAGATATGGTATATATACAACAGAATATTATTCAGCCATAAAAAAGAATGAAATCTTGCCATTTGCAACAACATGGATGGAGCTAGAGAGTATAATGCTAAGCGAAATAAGACAGAGAAAAACAAATACCATATAATTTCATTCATATGTGGAATTTAAGAACCAAAACAGATGAACAAAGGGAAAAAAGAGAGAGATTGAGAGAGAGAAAGAGAGAGAGAGAGAGACACAAACCAAGAAACAGACTCTTAACTATAGAGAACAAACTGATGGTGACCAGTGGGAGGTGGGTGGGGGGATGGGTGAAATAGGTGATAGGGATTTAAGAGCACACTTATCATGATGAACACTGAGTAATGCATAGAATTGTTGTGTCACTATATTGTACACCTGAAACTGATATAACACTGTATGTTCACTATCCTGGAATTAAAATTAAAAACTTAATAAAAAAAATTACATCAGAAAAAAAAAAAGGCCACATGGGGTGTGTCTATAACCCTGAGCTCAACCCATGAGCCTGGGATTCCTAACAAAGTTTAACCAGTGAACTGGTAGATGATCCCCTAGCTACACACCCTTTCTCCTCATGTAAATATTTGGTGGGGTCATGGATATAAAACACTTTGCGTAGTAACTGGCATATAGTTAGCACTTAACAGATATCAGGAATGACTGCTGTCATTATGTGCTCACAACCAAATGGCATAGATCTGGGTGAAAGTCATTACATTGTATGCCTATTAATAATTATAATGAACTTTTCTATTTTTTGGCATGAAAAGATCTATATCATATATTAGTAAGTGAAAAAACAATATTTAAAAGCACGCTTAGGGTGAATGCAATGTTATAAAACTCTCTAGAAAGTGTGTGGATACTTGTATTTTTGCATGTGTGTGTAGAATTGGTATGAGGTTAATCTATACACTAAAACATTGAAGTGCTCATCTCTAAGTGGAGATTGCAGGTGGTCTTTCTCCTTCTCTTATGCTGTTTTAACCTTTACTTTGAAAATTTAGGAAAGTCAAAAACATTTAGATCAAAGACTCCATTAAATTCAACATCATTTAAATAGGACTATGTGGAAAGAGTACTTTCCAGGTGGCTCTTTCCCCCTAGACTTTATTTTTCCTTTGTCCCCTTGGAGATGAGTTTACATCACGTACACTCATATACTTTTGAGATCATATGCTGTATTTATAGACTTAATTTATATACACATAGTCATGTATATTTATGTATATACAAATCCAAATACAGAACTAGTAGACTAAAAAATGAACATCTTCACACTAAGTAAGTAATCATTATAATAGAAATAATTAAATAATTTTCATTTTAAAAAAAGTTACATAGGGATGCCTGGGTGGCTCAGTTGATTAACCGTCTGCCTCCAGCTCAGGTCATGATCCCAGGGTCCTGGGGTAGAGCCCTGCTTCGGGTTCCTTGCTCAGCGGGCAGCCTGCTTCTCCCTCTGTCTGTCGCTCCCCCTGCTTGTGTGCTTGCTCTCGCTCTTTCTCTCTGACAAATAAATGAATAAAATCTTTTTTTTTTAAAGATTTTATTTATTTATTCAACAGAGATAGAGACAGCCAGCGAGAGAGGGAACACAAGCAGGGGGAGTGGGAGAGGAAGAAGCAGGCTCATAGCAGAGGAGCCTAATGTGGGGCTCGATCCCATAACGCCGGATCACGCCCTGAGCCGAAGGCAGACGCTCAACCACTGTGCCACCCAGGCGCCCCAAATAAAATCTTTTTTTTTAAAAAGATTACATAAATTGTAAGGGAAGTGTGGATGGGGTGTGTGTGTGTACAATACATATTTTCTTAAAAGTATTTAGTGGATTGTGCTGATTTATACACATTGCATACACACGTAATACAAAATCTAAGGCAGCTGTCCCAGTTGTTAGTAGTCCAAATAGACTCACAATAGCCACAGCTCCAGGAGAATGAGCTCCAGGTTTTCTTGCTCTGCTGTGTTTTCCATGGTGCCAAGTCCATGAGGGCGAAGAGATGGAGCAGTGAGGCAGCACAGGTTCACCCAGAGTCGAAAAGCGGTACCAAAGGAGTCTTCGAGCACACAGGTGGGCTCAGTACAATCTCCTACACAAATAACGCTGTCCGTTCCCCTTGTGCTGTCTTCTGGTGTCCACTTTCCAACCCCCTCCTAAACTCCAGCTCAGGTCATCCCACCATGTGTGGGGCTACTCCTAGGAGCCATGTACTTATTTTACATCTGGCATTTCTCCTTATATGATTATTAGCATGAGGAGCCACTACACTCCCCCTACACCAGCATCACCCCCCACCATGCCTGGTAGGAGCTGGGACAGAAGAGCTGGGACTTGGCTTCCCCAAAGGCTCCACCTCGGTTGGCTGAACTCCATCCATGATCCAAACTCACCTGACTCTATTGAGGTCCGGAATGAAAATAGTCTATCATCCTTCCTCTTCCTCCCAGTGTCTCCCCTAAAACCCGTGATTGAATTTATTCTGGATCTACCACCTACACCTGATGTATTTTCCCCTTCTTCAGTGTTACTACATTTAACATATCTTTTCTGGCCAGCACCACCTAACAGTCTCTCACTAGTTTATGTCTTTCTAAACTGTCTTTCTTCTTGGGCGCCTGGGTAGCGGCTCAGTCAGTTAAGTGTCTGCTTTTGGCTCAGGTCACGATCCCAGGTCCTAGGATGGAGCCCCATATCAGGCTCCCCGCTCAGCGGGGAGGCTGCTTCTCCCTCTGCTTGTGCTTGCACTCCTTTCTCTCTCTCTCTCAAATTAATAAATAAAATCTTAAAAAAATAAATAAAATGTCTTTCTTCTCTCCTTCTGAAAGGAAGCACATCTCTGGATTTCCTTATACTCCTTCCTTCTCCGAATCATCTATCAAATCTCCTTCCACTATTTTCCACAAAGATGAGAGTAATTTTGAATGATAGTATTATCAAAAACCGAGACGCCTGGCTGGTTCAGTCAGTAGAGCACGTGACTCTTGATCTCAGGGTTGTGAGTTCAAGCCCCATGGTAGGCATGTAGCCTACCTAAAATTAAAAAAAATATTAATAGTGATACCACAAACATACACAATTCTTACCATACAGCAGGTATTTTTAAGGCAAATTTTGTATATTAACTTACTTAATCTGCACAAAAACCTTCAGGGTAAGGCCATTATTAGCCACAGCTTACAGAACCATTAGACTGCTCGCCCAAGGTTTCACAGCTTCTAAGTGGCTGAGGGGGGTTCAAGCCAAGTCAATCTGGGGTCAGAGGCCAGGCGCTCAATGACAGCTCCTCCATCCCTCACACAATCCCTATTATTGAAGTCCAGGGCAATGTGGTCCTTGATCCACGGGCTCACTCTCACACACAAAGGAACTGTGGCAACTAAGTTATATTCCTGAAGACGAGGTTTCCGCTGCTTCTCTCTTACCAGTTCCTTCCTGGGACCTTAGTCCAGGAACTTAGTGGGCGGGAATGTGAGTTGACTGTTACTAAAAACAAAAAGTCAGTCACACAAAAAATCTTGGTCTGCTGCTGTTATCCAGCCTTGACTCTTTCCTTGAGCAGCCATTTATTTGCTCATAAAGATAATCACATTCCAGTTCTGAAAGGAGTAAAAGCAGGTACTGAAACACCTCCTGCACACTGGGCATTATCCTAGGCATGGTCACCTGAATTAACTCGGTTGGATTCAAGAAGATGATCGGGGGCAGGTATGACCACGGGGGTGGGGGGGCTCTGGGGTCAATAGCGGGCAAACACAAAGACTATTAAATTCAATTTAAATGAGATGAGCTTCAGTTATTAACAGAAGAGAAAATGAAATGGCACTGTGCATCTATTGCCATTTAGATACTGCGCAGTCTGAAAAATCAGTCTACTTGGTTATAAAAGCTATAATAGACTGACTCTCTAGTCATGCCCACTGTATATTTTCATAATAGATTTGAATGAAAACATGCAAATAAAATGCATGGCCCAAAGGTTTGAAATGATCCATTTGACCTGATCTCAGAGTGGTGCGACAAAATATAGTTAATAAGATCAGTACACAAAAGATGGGTTTCCCCTACTTGCTTTCAAAAATATTTCATGTAAACCGCTCCGTATTTCCATGGAAACACAAAGAGAACCTCATAGTGAGGTGAGCAGGACGCAGCAGAGAAAAGGGACAAATTAACAGCCTTGGTTACTATTAATAATTACCTGTGTAAAAATGATTGCTTTTGGAAATTGTACAATCTTTGTAGCTGTCACTTACTCGAGATCTCAGGTTTCATTGGGACTGGAAACCAATGGCTTTGGTTCATTTCATTTGCTTTCAGAAAGACCCCCACCTCCCAACACCAATTCAAGAGATGACCAAGTCCCTTTTGTCTTGCTTAGAAAGAGCACTCATCTGCAGGAGAAAAGGAACAATCTGTTTAGCCTTAAGGTTACCTACATTTTCATTTACCCAGCTCTTGGCTCCTGGTGATTTTGTTCAGGGTTAGAGAAGACTTAGCCAAATGCCTGGAGAAGCAGCTGTTTTTCAGAAACAAACTGGGAAGATAAACAATCGACCCTCCTGTTCCTCAGCTGGGGAAGGCAAATGGCTGGCCAACGTGTTCAAAAAGTGATGTTTTCAAGGAGTGCCTACCACTCAACTTGAGAACATGTTTTCCAATGAGTGAAGGGCCTGTGAACATCGCGGAGCTGGGAACGTCTGCACTGTAAAGGAGTACGGTGCTCAGACATAAGAAAAGAGCCTAAGAAGACCATGCTGGTTTCTCTAGCCTTTAACTAGCTGCATCTCCACGGAAACACTTTCCCATTTTCCCAGTTGTCTCTGTAAATCAATTTAGAGCCACTTTGCTTAGGCTCCAGGCAGACAGAATGGAATCACAGCTCTTGCAAGAGGTGTGAGTTTCTCCCATTTATCATCCTAGGGTGCTTGCTTCAAAGCCGAGTCCGAGGACTACTTCAAGGCAAACAAATCTAAACAAAACGGACCTGTGCTGTCTGGATTGGGTTGAAAGTCTTGAGAATGTGTGGCAGAAAATTCCAGGCACAGACCTGGAAAGCGATTTGCAAGAGACCTCACAAAGGGCTTAGAAAAAATAAACAATCGATGAGCTCCCATCCACAAACACATACATGCACACAAGCAATGGGACTGGAATAGAAATGTGAACTTTACTGGAACCCGTATTTGGCACAGGAATTGGTTTTCCCAGCTTTGGCCTTCAGCAAGGAGGTTACTACTGAATTATTGACAACGCTGCCAAGCTTGACAGCCTTTTTACATTTATTGGTTCCCACTCCAGCCTGTAAATATTTAAGCTATTTGTGGTGTTGGGAATGTGATTATGTGATTAGAATTAGTGGATTCTCTGATAAGGAAACCCATGGGGTTTATAGATTTAAAAAGAGTATAAAAATGTGTGTGTGTGTGTGTGTGTGTGTGTGTGTGTGTGTGTGTGTATCTAGCTGATTTCAGTCACTACGAAAAAGGGAGGGACTAAGGTTTTAAAGCCAAAACAGAAGTCTAGTCCCAAAGCATGAAGCATTTGAACCCAAAGAATTTTGGACGAGCATTTTCGAGTGTTTTTCAATCCGTGGACATCTGTTGACTTACTGAGAAACACCTGAGGGGCAAAGGAAACTCTTGTAATTTGGCCATCTGGTCATCTTCTCATTCAAGCATCTGTCCTTCTGGACCCTCTTCTCTAGACCACCAGACAAGTAGCTTTCAATGCTTTTTGATCTTAGGCTACTGCAAGAAATGCTTCTTTACAATGCCACTCGGATATTTGCAACACACTCATAGATGTGATGGAAATAAATGTTCCTAAAATAATCCTCACCCAAAGTCCACTTTGGTATTTTCTATTCTCTTCTATTTTCTTGAATGCTTGTCAGTAAATTAATTTTATGTCTCACTAATGAATTGTGTCCTGCTGTTTGAAAACATTGTAGTAGCATGAATTAGACTTAAGTCTGGAAATTGTAATCACCCTGTATCCCAACTCCTAACACTTGGCCCCTCGATAAGTATTTGCTGGATAAATGAATGGCAAACCAATAAATGAATTAAGTTGAAGTTAATAATGTCTATCCAGTATGTTAAGCAGAAATATTGGTTGACCTGGAATATCATTTAATTAACCAATTATTCCAAAAAGGTAGAATCATAAAAGGGAAATGTCACCCTTCGGTGGTGGTTTTAGATATTTCAGTGAATATTATTACCTGTTACCAGCTCCTTGATAGTAATAATAATAATTAATAATAACTATGGCAATAGCAATAATAATACTAGTCCGCACTTACTGATCAGCTACCGTGTACCTGTTTCTGTGCTGGGAGGTGATGCTATGAAGATGGTTGACCTTAGTTCCTGTTCTTGGAAGCTCCTGCTATGACTTTCTTGCCATGCATCTCCCAGTTCAGAAACCAAATGTCTTGAAATTCCAATTACAGGTGACATTATGGTCTTTGGCTAGTATGGGCAAAAGGAAGTGATGTTTCTAAGAGAGGTGGAGGTGGGAGGGGAAAGATCCATGGGCAGCAGCTTTCATAGACAGCTTCTCCACAAACAAAGACACAGGGAGGTAGAAAAGGAGTAGAGGACGCGTTGCTGCTATGAAAGAATTGTTCTGGACAACTTCTCTTGCCCTAAACAAAAACACTATACCATCATGAGGAAACTTGGTCGTGATAGCAAGGGAATATAACGCACTGGTTAAGTGCTAGTTCTATGGTCAGAAGGATCTGTGTTCAAATCCTAGACCCCTTACCAACTGTGTGGCAAGGGTCAAGTTGCATATTCTTTCTTTGCCTCCGCAGTAAAGTGGGGTCCAAGTATGGTCTCTTTCATCGGGCTGTTTTATAGCAGAAGTCACAAATGGGGGGCGCCTGGGTGGCATAGCGGTTAAGCGTCTGCCTTCGGCTCAGGGCGTGATCCCGGCGATCTGGGATCGAGCCCCACATCAGGCTCTTCTGCTATGAGCCTGCTTCTTCCTCTCCCACTCCCCCTGCTTGTGTTCCCGCTCTCGCTGGCTGTCTCTATCTCTGTCGAATAAATAAATAAAATCTTAAAAAAAAAAAAAAAGTCGTCACAAATGGAACTGCCTACAGGGGCCTGGCAATAATGTAAATGAGGTAAGGGGGTAAAAAGTTTGGAAATAGGATGGGCTGTGGAAAACTGAAGAGCCCAGACCCCCTTTAAACACATTCAAATTTATGTTTGGGAAACAGAGTTCCAGTCTACGGGCGCAGATTGGCCTGCATGCCACCAGTTTGCAATTAAATAAGACAATGGCCATAAAACACTTCTCACAGTGCCTAGCACATAGTAAGCACTCCATAAATTGAAGCTATTATTAGCTATTTTTTTTTATCACATTTGTAAAATCCCTGGAACCATTTGTAGATTCTCTTTAAGAGAGAAAATAAATGGTCTCAGAATTACTCCTTTGCATGCCTCAGTTAATGGCATCATTAAAAATATAGACGGGCCTTAGGCCAATCCAGGGATAAAGGAACTGGAGGAGCCTGTGGTCTGTTGTCTGCAGATGAGAGAATATGAAAAAGTTCATGTTTAGTAAGCCAGAACCATCCCTGGGGCATGGAGAAGTCAAGGGGGAGATCTGGGCCCACATTTCAGGGACTCCTGTAGCATTTGCAACAATGAACAGCGAAGCAGTCGCTTGCAGAGAAAAATGCATTCCTGACAGCTGGTACTAAACTCCTGCCTGTCCTTTCCAAAGCAAAGTAATAGAAGGCTCTGGTGTCGGGCAGACCTGGGTACAAGCTTCATTTCTCCCACTTGCGGCATACAAGGTGAATGTAACCAGCATGCACTAACGCCATCTCCTCTGCTGTAATGGGTCAGCAGTAACTGTCCAGCCAGCACTCGACAACATAAGAGGGGCCCAATACTTTTAACCTTCCTTCCTCCCCATTTCCTGTGAATGGTTTTAAATGGCGGTGGCTTATTTTTTTCCTCAAACATCATCTTGATTGCCATCTGTCTAAAAACGGGGACAGGACGGTGTCCGAAACCTCATTTGTCCTGCTCGGTCCTCACCCCTCCACTCCCTACCCTGATTCACTCCCATGGGTCCCAAATAACCCAAATGGCTTCCCACCCTTCCCTCACTCTGCGGTCATTCACAGAAATGTGCCATTCCACTTGGGCTTCCGCCCGGCCTCACAGAATCCATCAGGCTTACTAGAAAGCTCCCCAAAGGGCAATAAAAAGTTTATGTTAACCTCAGGCCCACCTGCAGCATCTCTCGAGTACACATCCTCCTGTCTGTCCTCCTCCTTTGATTCCGGGCTTTGTAAATTTTTTACCACATGTTGTCAAAAGCCTGGCAGATGCCCAAATCCTTCCCTGATAACACTCGCTCTCTTTAAACAACCTGGCAGCACTTCTAAGTGAGAAAAAGCCCTAAAATAAAATACGCTGTGTTTAGTCTCTAAGGTCATTTCCTGGCTTTGTCCTGCAGTTTCTGTTTCCTCTAACTAATCACCAAGCGACAGTCCTGGATTTATTGTGGAGGCTACTTGAAAGTTTGGGTGAGCCTCTCAGCCAGACTGCACACCCCCTCCATCACTCTTCCTCCTACTCCCCCACAATTTATCATTTGCTGTGATTTAGTGCGGGGGCTTGAGGTGCAACTGTAGCAGGAGCCAGATCGTTGTCACCAATGCTTTTGAGAAGGCAAAAGGGCATAATGCGCACAGCTGAGCGCCGTGGTCACGGTGGGGCGCGTGGGTCTGCCAGCGAGAGCTGTGTGTCCACGTTGGTGTCCTCATCAGTTTATTTCCAGCTTTTATAAGAACACCTGACCTTGATTAAGTATTTACATGGGCAAGGGGAATTGCTTTATTTCACTTACTACTCACAACCACCATGTAAGGTAAGAACTCTTATTAAATAATTTTTAGAAGTACCCCAGCTCAGTATTGCAACCCAAGCCCATCTGACTGCAGAGCCCATGCTCTCAACCCCAGTCTTGGTTAGTGTGCTGCGCTTGATCCACAGTGCTGATCCTACAATGTTGAATGTTTCCTGATCACAAGGAAGAATAATCAAATCACATTGATGGAGCGCTTAGGAAATGTCAGGCAACTTTTGAGAACTTCCATAGACTATCGTGTGACACTCACAACAACCCTATGAGTGATTCTTGTTGGGAGGTCCAGTCTACCAATGTGGAGGCAGGATTCCATGGCAGAACCAGATTTGAACCCAGGCAACATAACCTTTAACTCCAATGTTAGCTGTCTTTGCTGAGACACGTGCGTGTGTGTGTGGTAGGTGAGCGGGGTGAAATGAGCAAACAGGGTGACAAATACTAAAAGTCCCATGTTAGAGTTACACAAAGGGTGCTCTGGATGCATTGAAAATGGGCCTGTTGTTCTAGCCTGTTCTGGATGCTATGACAAAACACCGTAGGATAGGTAGCTCAAAACTTACTTCTCACAGCTCTTGCAGCTCAGGATTCCTGCTTCATAGATGGCTGCCTTCTCGCTGTGTCTCACAGCACGGGAGCTCTCTTGTCTAAGGCAGCAATCCCAGTCCAGGTTAGTCTTCAACATAGGAGTTTTGGGAAGACACAGTCCACCTGGAGCATCTCCATTAAACTTGAGGTGTTTTTGGATTGGCATCACAGAGTGGATGATGTTGGAGGTGAACTTCGAAGGAGTAGAAAATTCACCACAGTAGAATGTTCTATGGGGGTTCTCTGGAGAGCACATTCCAGAGAGAGGGAACAGTGTACGTAAAGGCATAAAGCATGATGGGCAGGGTTGAGACATAGCGTTAGCGTAGTGTGGCCAGAGGCAAGGAGCACGGCATGAAGTGGCTTCACAGTGGAGCAGAGGCCAGATGTGAAAGGCCTTTTAAATTGTTCTACCGCGGGTGCCTGCATGGCTCAGTCAGTTAAGCATTGGACTCTTGGTTTTGGCTCAGGTCATGATCTCAGAGTGGTGAGATCGAGCCCTGCTTTGGACTCTGCACTCAGCACAGTCCGCTTGTCCCTCTCCATCTGCTCCTTCCCCCGCTCCCACTCTCTTTCTAAAATAAATAAATAAGTAAAATCTTTAAAAAAAAATAAAAATAAATTGTTCTGCCACACCCGAAATCCATTCTGAAAGTTATGGGGAGCTTTGAAGGGTTTTCAGGAGAGGGAGTTGTGTGGTCACGTGTGTTTTAGATAAATCACTATCTAAGGGGTGGACCGAGGAGGAAATCGTATCTGGGTTCTGGAGCCAGGGGAGCCAGGGAAGGGGCTGCTGCAGTAAGTGAGCTTAGCAGTGGGAGGAGGACCTGAGCTTCTGTCACAGAACGGTGCAGATGGAAGGCCTGCCGTGGGAGAGCACAGGGGCTTCCCTTAGGAGGACTCCAGATGCCATACAGTGAGCAGGAAGGCCGCCAACCGGCTGCACCCACAGAGTGAGCCGGTCAACTGGTCACATCACATTTCCTGTGCTCCTGTGAGCTCTGGGGTCTCTACACAACTTCCTGCTCCGTCCCCCCTTTCCAGCTCCATGTCTTTGCATATGCTAAATGCTTTGTCTGCCTGGGACGGCATCACTCACCAGCTCCCGATATGTGCCAGTCACTGTTGTCGGAGTTCCGTGAACGGTAACTCGCTTCATTCCTAGAAGGTAGGTATGAGGTAGCTGTGACCATAATTTGTTTTACAGTTGAGGAAACCATTAGTAACTGTAGTAAAATGAGCCCTTTTCGAGGAACAACCAGGAGAGAGGAGAAAGAAGGGGAAGCAGCAGATGTATTTCTCAGAATGGGATGTGGTGTGGTTAAGTGATGAATTTACCCGGCCATAACCCCCACCTGCTCCCACCTCACATCCTCGCCAGCATTTCCCGCCAGAAGAAACCCTTTCTGTGAGGAAAATGTTTGTGAAACTGCCCTGTTATTCCCTGACCCCTACAAAAACATCATGGATGCCTTGGGAATGTGACCCTGCCTTTGATAAAACATTAAAAAAAAAAAAAAAAAACCAAAGACATACATTTTATTCAATACAGAGATGTACACCCACAAACTTTACAAATAGAAAAAACTTAATTGTTTATTGAAATGCTGAGAATTTTTTACATTTTTTTTTAAAAATTGAAGAGGAAGCCACTAACAAATAGATTATAACTAAGTTTTAAATTCATGGAGAATAACCATGAGGGAAGTATGTCCTTTTTTGTAAATGAAGAGATTGCTAGGAACAAGAGCACTGACTATCAGAGCTGGTTGAGGACTCACTGAGAGGCGCTGTCCAGAGCTGCCATAATCCTAGGCCTGGCGCATAGACCCAGTAAACACCCGTTCTTTTCCTAGCTTCCCAGGGACCGAACTGCAGCCTGCAGAGCAGCCCCGGAGCTGATTAGGATTTTAGCTTTTGAAGACAGTCTGGAACTCAGCCACAAGTCACTTCGGCTGCTCTAGGGCTTGTGTTGTGCTAGTAAACATTGAACAACCAGTACTCAAAAAAAGAAAGGAAAAAGCCCTGAATTGTAGCGTGCCCCAGTTTCTGTGGTGTAAATCCGCCCATGCTGTCTGATTTCAAACTGCTGATGTGACGTCAGAGAACACAGAACTGGGAAGAGACTCGCATAACTGGCTGTCTTCTGCCGGGTCTGTGTTTGCGGTACACAGCTGCGCCAGGGGACTCTGACCACGCGTCTGGTCTCCTGGGCTCCAGCTTTGCTCCCAAGACCTGATCTGTACCTCAGACACCCTCTATTACCAACCATCTTGTCCAGTTCTTAAGTGAGTTACTCTGGACGGTTTTAATTGGTTAATGCCTTGGGCGGGAGCTGATGTTGTCTCTTCCAAACAGGAAATATGGGTTCCCCCCTCGTTCTGGAAGTAGAGTGTTTCTATGAAACACTTCATAAGCTGAAATGGCATAAAACAAAGAAGCCATTGCCATTAATATGTACGGAAAATATTTTGAGTGTGCCTAGACCGCAAAATAACCTCTCTTAGGGTTTTCTGATACCTTAGGACACATCTTGCTAATGGATACACAAATCGAGGTAGAGTACAGATGGTCACAAAGTTCAAAGTTATGATGGCTTGATGCTGGGATGTTCCTCGGGAAGGAGCTCGCCGCGTGGGGAGCGCTCTGCCTCTGTACAGGCTCCCTGCAAGGCAGACGCTGAGTGCTGTTTCCACTTTTTGCCTCTTTTTGTAAAAGCAAAAATCCTCTTTAGATTTCTTTTGGTTAGAAAGCACAGTTACTAATGTAGGTCTTTTGTAAAGGCGAGGTGGCATAAAGTGAACTTTCGAAAAGCGGGGGATATCTACACTTCAATTTAAATTCCCTAATTCTCTCTGTTACAATGATTTCAAATCTCTGCACTGTTTAATTAACGGAGAAGGATAGCTCTCTTGTATATTTGGCCCAGAGCAATTAAGCCACCAGCAAGTTTGCAGGGAAAGGAAGGATGATCATTTAATTAGAGGTTAAATAATGAATTATTAATTATTGAATTGAGTTAGTATTCATTAATTAGTTTATAAAGTGCAATAATTACATCTTTTGTGTTTTAATACGGAACTGTGTTTTATAATTATCTGCTAAGTCAATTATGTAGCCATTAGCATTTTGCCCAAGGGTCAGGTTACCATTGTTTTTTGTTCTCTGCAGACTGCAGATGACAGAGAAATACGGTAACCGCGTTCTTTCACATAAATGGTATCCTGTTTACAGTAAAATGTTAGACAACTTGGGTCACCAAGTCAACTAACTCGGTGCAGTTAATGTAGACAAGAGGACAGGCCATTCTGCATCATCTGAGTTAGAAGTAATTCTGTCAATAGGGAGTTTCCTGCTGTGTTTAAGATGGCAGTGGGAGCTGGTTCCAGTAGGGACAGAGAAGGACCCCAGCCAGGGGGTGTGGGGCAAGGTGGGGTAAGGATAGGTGTGGGGCTGGGGGAGCACACATAGAAAAAAGACCTCTACTTCAAGCTGACTTAACAATTTCTCATTCCCCGCAGCTGATCAAAAACTAGAAAATGACAAGACACAATCCCAATTTCTTTTTTTTTTTCAGCTGGTGTTCTTTGTCTTTTCGGGGTCCAGGCCCCCTTTGAGAATCCAATGAAAGATATTCTCTAAATAATGTACACACAACACTTGCACAAAAGGTTGAATGCAATTCACAGACCCCGAAGTCCATTCCTGAACTCCAATCTAATGATTCTCAAACTTGAACGTGAATGGGGATGCTTTGGAGGTCCATGTTAAAATGCAGATTCCCGAGCCCCATTCCCATAGATTTGAATTTCCTGGAAATACTCATTTTAAACACATACTCAAGAGAATTTGATGTGTCTGAGAACATGACTCCCTGGTTCTCCAAGTTAAAACCCCCTCTGTGTTTTCAAAAAGACCTTGAGCAGCACGATACTACTGAAAAAAATAAGAGCGCCCAACTCAGATAGACCTGGGTCCAAAGTCCCATTGTTCTACTTCATTTGCTAGGCATGTCATGTAGTTGTTTTCAGACTTAGTTCCTTCATCTGTGAAGTGGGTATAATACCTAACTTGGAGGGCTGCTGAGAAATAAATGAGAGGATGAATTGGAAACTGCTAGCCATTGACAATGTTTGTGATCTCCCTTTTCATCTTTAGTAGATAAGGTAGACACTTGATAGAAAAAAATGTGACAATGGAAAGACTTGTCATTTCGGAGCCTGGGAAAACCTGAGTAGTTGCTGAAGATATGCAGGAGTTTTCACTTGTGTTGGCAGCATTTGTTGTCCGAGTACATCATTCTCACCTTGGTATAGTAAATGAGAAATATCCAGGCCACGCAGGAAGGGCATTCGCTTGGAAAAATTAGGGAACACGTTAGCGCTAGAGATCTTTTTCTAAACGACACTGGAAGAATGAGGATGAAGTTGACCACAGAGAGAAAGTTACAGACAGGGGAGGCATTTTGTCAAAGACGTAAAAGTTACTGAAGATGCCTCAAAGCACTTTCAGCTCTACACCCCAGTCCCGCATGCCTGGTTACTGACATCCCCCTTCCTTACAAAGTGCTTTCACTCGGTCTAACATTGTTTCTTTACTAGAGGAATGTTCATCAGGTTTCATAACAGGAGTTGGTATAAAAGCAGAAGCTTTGCTCTACACAAATTCTATGTGTGAACTACATCTTTGATAAAACAAAAGATGCCTTATTGATTTTTTGGGTAACTCTTTGTTTAAGGCACTGCATTACATTTGCCTTCACTCCCTTCTTCTAGATATTGTACAAATCGACTCAGCTACTGGGGAAAATGGCTTATTCCTAAGTATTTTGACCCTTCAAGAATCAGTAGATACTGTTTCAAATAGAACTAGCATCGATCCCACAATTGTCTGTATTAAGCATTCGCTCAATAGGGAAAAAAAAATCTTCATTTTAAGGGAGCTTATGTTACAAAATTATATTGATGAACATGGGTATTTCAAATTCACACTGCATTTCTGCTCTAGGACTATCATAAATTGAGACATCCCCCAGATTTTCTCAATAATCCATTTTTCTAGAATGTGGTTAAAATATACTATGTAACTATCTATAGAAAAGATAGAAAAAGTCAATACTACACTATTTTTAGAAATCGAGAGGAAAATGAGGAACGATGAATTTAGTGGAATGGTGATGACCAGGGCTTGAGTCCTCGTTCTGGCTTTTCCTGACTTTGGGAAAATCATTTAAGCTCTTCAAATGTCCACAATGGTTAGATTATGCAAACCTTTAACTTGATGTCGGGCATGATGTCAATTCCAAATAATTTAGTTAAATTGCGCTGATGAACTAAGATAATGCTTGGAAAGCCACTTGTCCCCATCATATAGTAAGTGCTCAATATTGGCTATCATTGCCAATATTGTTGAAAATTTAATTATGATGTATAGGTTGGCTAAGAATATGCTAGTTCCTAGAAAAGCAGAGACTTGCAATGAAAAATGAAGCTGCAGAAGAAAATCTCTATAGGTTTTGAAAGGGACATCTGTCCACTTTTGAGAATCTTAACAGTTGATGATGGGAGGTTTTTATCTCACCCAATTCCTGTCTTTCCTTTTTCCTGGAAAGGAGATTATCAACAGTAGAATAGTTAATCCTTATCTGAAATGGCTAGGATTCTATTTTAGCTCCTACAGGAGTGAAGAGGGAGAGGAAAAAGGAAAAGAACGGGAGAAACAAAATGACTCATTAAGGTAATTGGGAAGAAGTTAGAAGAGAGAAAAAGATATGTAGAGAACACGAGGTTGCCAAGAATTAAGTGATTCTCTGAGGAGAATTTGTGAGAAGGAAGAGAAATAGTTGCCAATAGCTCTGCACACTATCTCCCCATCTTCCTAGTGGCAAGAACATTTTGGTTAAGCTCAGGGGCAAGAGTATGTGAAACAGTCGTTGCATTTATAAAACTATAAGTCAGGACTGATGATTTGGGTGATGTCTAACAGAGTGGTTCTCAACTGGGTGGGGGGTGAGATCTTGCCACCTGGGGAATAGTTGGCAGTTGTCTGGAGACATTTTTGATGGTCGTGATTTCATGATTCTGGGAAGAAAGGAAAGAAGGTAACAGATGGGGAGTGTTCTGGGCCTCTAGTGGGTAGAGGCCAAGGAGGCTGCTAAACATCCCACAATGGACAGCCCAGCCCTTCACAACAAAGGATCATTCAGCCCAAAATGTCAATAGTGCTGAAGTTAGAAATCCTGACAAGTGCAATCTGAAAAAATTAGTTTTAGAATTGTGATTACAATCATGCTACTTTATTTTACTTTTTGAGAGAGAAAGAGTGCACCCAAGGGAGGGATGGGCAGATGGAGAGAGAGAATCTCAAGCAGACTCCCCACTGAGTGCGGAGCTCCACACTGGGCTTGACACAGGGCCCGATCTCAAGATCCTGAGATTATGACCTGAACCAAAACCAAGAGTCGGATGCTTAACCGACTGCGCCACCAAGGTGCACCTACAATAATGCTACTTTAAAAGGCTGGGTCTGAAAGAATTGGCAGAGTTCTGGTAATGTGAAGTTTAGATCCTCCAGGGTTTTGGCCCCTTGAGCTCATCTTAACTCCAAAGTATGGCAAAATGTGGTAAAAACAAGTCTCCCCCAATATTCCTGTATCATCAGACACACCAGCTCTGGAGCCGCTAGCTTTCCTGTGCTCGAATTCCAACGCTGTCTACACTAGCTGTGTAAGACTGGCCGAGTCATTAACCTCTAAGCTTTGCTTGCTTCAGCTGTGAAATGGAAGGAATGAGAAGAGAGCCCGCAGGAAGTTGAGAGAGATGAAGGAGCTAATCAATGTAAAGTATTTGGCCCAATACCTAGTAGGTTATTAGGGCTCCTTAAATACTAGCTGTCATCCTTTCTATTCTTGTACTTGTTTCCTCGCAGGAGACTTGGGTCTCTGTGCCCAATACCTTAGTAAGGACTTGACTGTTTCTTGATTTCTCCTAAGGCTAGAACTACACAGTCAGAGGTGGCAGGCCCAAGACGGGAAGCCTGACTCTTAACGCAGTGCTCTCTGCAGATGACCCTGTGAATAAAAGTTCAGTCCATAATCTCAGAAATGTGGAGCATGAGGCACTTTCACATGTAATGTGTTGTTCCCTTCTCCTGTCCTCTCCCCTTCTGTGACCTTTCTGCAACAGAATCAGTAAAAGTACCAGCAAAAGGGCTTTTCCCCCAATATAAAATAAGGAATTAAACTAAAACCATAGGTTTCCTCATTTGCATTAAAAAAATATGGGTTTTGCAAATAATGAGCAAAAATGGATTGTTAGATGACAGGCCTGATACGATAGTGGTGCGGATAATAGGAGGAACAAAACCACACGCAGGCAGAGAATAATCTCTGCTGCTTAGGAGGCAGGAAAGATAAGCCAAGAAAGGTGCTAGAATGAAAGAATCAAGCTGAATTTTTAAGAAGTTATATAAAAAATTTTAAAAGCAGATTCAAAATGTGTTTTTGAAGAAAAATGGATGGGTCTTAAGTGGAAATGGAAATTCAACATAATATAAAATGTCACAGAAATAATGGACTAAGAGAGAACAGATGTTAAAACTTAAATTAAAAAGGTGTGGGTGAGGGAGAAAAGGAAAGCAAGAGGAAAATACAGACAGAGGGGGAGAAGGAGGCAGCATAGTATGTTGGAAAGATGCTGAACCAGGCCCTGGACCCCTGTGTTCTAGCTCTGGCCGGCGTCTTACTCTTTGACCTTGATGAAATCCCTGAACTTCCCTCGGCCTCCATCCAAATAAGGGGTGGATTAGATGGGGTCTGCTATGTCTGGAGGCACTCTGGGCCTGTCCTGGTTAATTGCAGGAGTGCAGAGCAGATCAGATCAGGGAGAGCTGGAATCTGGAGCTGGGCGTGCCCACTTGAGAGGGGCAGCTAGGGGAAAGGTCTGATGGCAGCGTGGACAGGAAGTTCCAGTTCCAGGGCAGAAGGAAGGATTTGGAGGGCGCAAAAACAATGGTGAGCACTAGGGGGCAGAAGGTCCTATAGCAAAAGTGTTCCTCTAGGTCTTTGTACAACTACAGCAGGTGAAGCAGGCAGGTAGGAGGTTGGCATTGTAGAGATTGGCAGCCAGGCTCCAGCTTCTGGGTTTTTGTTTGGGGGCATGTTTCCACTCCCTCAGAGTGTCTCACTGGTGGGGTACTATGGAGCTCAGTGCTGACAACATGAAGGTGCTGGGTACAGGGGAGGAAAATGGGGACCCAGTTAGAAGCAGTGGAGAATACGGTGGCCACCGACTCATAGAAATGAGGATAAGAGTTTCTCCTACATAAGGGGAAGAGCAGGGCTGAAACTGTGGGGAAGACATAGCAAAGATCCAGGGTGCCAGATATGGAAATGTGGATAAATTTCTGTCAAGCTCTAGCATTCATCCATTCATTCACTCAGTATAGGGTCACAGTAAAATGTTGGGCTCTGAAGATGTGCTGACTAGAGGTCAAGTCTCATATCCTCCATCTCCCAGCTTGGTGACATCCGGCGAGTGATTTAACATTGCTACCATTCAATTGTAAAACATGGCTGAAAGAATCCCCGAAGATTGTTGTGAAGTATCTAAATGTGTGCGTGGCCCCATCCCTAGCACAGAGTATGTGGTTCATACATGGGAGCTGTCATCATTCGGTCAGCGCAGATTTATGCAACCCTTACTAACGTGTGACTCTCAGTCAAGGGAGATGGAACGACTATTTTGTTGTCATCTTAGAGCGATCTTGGTGGTAAATTACAACAACAGGTATATGTGAGACATTTCAGAGAGACGCCACACTAAGGAATGTGTAAAGCAGCTGGAGACACTCACGCTAATACATACAGTGCAGAACGATTCCAGGTTGAGGGTGGGAAAGAGGGTTGGGGAAGACGGAGTAATGAATCAAATGTTGGCTGTGCTGGTGCCAGAACTTCTCAGCCTACAGCAAGACATGAGAGGCCCTTGCCGGCTCCATCCCAACATGCGTCACCCGGTTCTTTTGAACTTCCACCAAATGACCAAGGCAAAAAATTTGAAGGGCAGGAATCTGAGCTCCGTTTGGATCTGCTTCCCTGAGTCCCATTTGCAGACTTATTCTTTGTGGCTGCCCAAAAGTACATGAAGTGAAGTCTGAGGTTCCAAGTGGTTCCAGAATCTTCTGGAATTGCCCAGAGCCCCCCATGGCTTCCACTCATCAATGAAGATGCAAGTGAAGTCTAACGTCAGGGCTACTTACCATCGCTGGTCCTCCTGGCGAGCTGACGCAGGGAGGGGAAGAAGAGCACTCCTTAGAGCCTACTTGAGATACTTTCCTCATGAGTTTTGTAGTTTCATCCTCAACACAAAGTGAAAATGAAGTCCATCAGCAGCAGATGAAGTTTAGAACTTTAATAAGTTTCTATGGGTCACACAGTCTATGGGAGTTAGGAGTTGAACACAGGCTTGTTTAACTCCCAAGATGATGCTTTTATTCTCTCCTAGAAAAGACATTTCTGCTAATAATAGACTTCCAGTTTTTAGGACATCTACTTTTTTCAAGGAAGCGATGTCTAAAAGTAAAGCGAGTTAACCTGTGTGTATGCATGTGAGTGTGAGGAACATATGTGTGTGTGAGAGAGAGAGAGGGAGAGAGAGAAAGAGAAAGAGAGAGATTTCTTCTTTTATGTATAAAGCAGCAGACCCTCCCCTCCCTTTTTCATTCCAGTGTAATCTATGCACATGCAAAATAATTACTTCTTCCTGTAGGAAGTGTCAGTCCTCCCAGCAAAGAAGAAAAGGCTACAGCATATGTTACCGACACATGTTTTTGCTAGTCTTGTCTCTGTTCCGCCTGCTGTGGCAATCAGCTTTTGCAAATACTGTCACTTACCAAATACAAAAAGCATGTGAATGCCCAGCCAATGGCCTGGGATAAACACAACCAGGCTTTCTGACTTGGAACATCCACCCAGAACAGAGGCTTTGTTTTAAAAGAACAAAACCAGCCTTGTATCATCAAAATCGTTTGTGAGGAGAGAGAGGGGGCAGTTAGGATAGTGGAAAGACATGGACCCAACCCAACAAACTGCTTCAGGGTCAGCCTCATACATATGAAGGAAAATTGATAGTATCTGATAGCGAGTGTGCTGAATCCAGCCAAGCCAAAGATGGGTGGGGCTCAAAAACACTGCTGGAGAAGTTGGTATCTGGCCAAATAGCTAAGTAGCCAGTTGGGGGTCTGAGAAGCACAGGCACAGAAGGGCTTTGAGCTCTGCCTCTTGGCAGGACGCCCACCCATCAAGTTCTTTCAGAGGGAGTGTTGGCAGTGGGCACTCCTAATCCCAGAAGCACTTGACAGGTAGGCTGGCTGCCGAGAGCCCCCCTGTTCCCCCTCAGGTGCCAGACTCTGCACTTTGGCCACAGCAGCTCCGAGCACGACGATGAGACAAAGGAGGGGAGTCTGGCACCTATGGTGGGGAGCCTGTCATCTTGTGGTGGGGCATTTGTTGAGTGCTTCCTGGCCTGGGGAGAGTGACACTGAGGGGCGCGCTTTCCCTGGTGAGCAGACCGCGGCAGGAATTGGCTGGGGTCAGGAGGGCACAGATCTGGGCACCTCCAGCTTGCCACCAGTCCAATACTTGTCAGAGGGCAGACTCTAAGCATATTTAAATAATGAACAGGGAAGAGATGGTAGGAATTTGTGGCATCAGTGAAAGGAAAAGAGGAGTCTCATTTAAAGATAGCGTCCCAAGAGCAATCTGAGCTAAGTTTGTCCCCTGAGGAACTCCGGGATATTGAGAAGGCATCTGGGATTCCATTTGTATAGCACACTTGGGCCTTCTGGGAGAAACGCTAGAGAGGATTTTTGGAGCTTACAGTTAAATTCTACAATTCCTGGAACTAAAGTCCCTGAAGAAAGAGTAGAAACCCAAAGTACCTGACCTTTGGGGACTGAGTCTTGGGAGGAAGTTACCCCTTTTCCAGGTGGGAGTGGGGTGGCTCGGACTTCCTTCTTGGGGCTGAGGCCTTATTGGTGAGGAATGTGCCTATGTGGCCCTCCAACACCCCCACTTCAGGAATGAGGAATATATGTGTTATGAACTGAATGTCCGTGTACCCCCAGAATTCACATGTTGGAACCTAATCCTGATGTGGTGATATTAGGTGAGGTCTTTGGGAAGTGATTAGATCGTGAGAATAGAGCCCTCCTTAATGGGATTCGTGGCCTCATAAAAAGGGACCAGAGAGCCGGCTCACTTTGTTTCCACCCTGTGAAGATACAACGAGAAGCAGACGATCTGCAACCCAGAAATAAGATATCACTCAGAAACCAGCCATACTAGCACCCTGATCTTGGACTTCCCCGTCTCCAGAGCTGTGAGATAGAAATTGTTGTTTAAGCCGCCCACTCTACGGTGTAATTCGTTATAGCAGCCCAACATGATGAGGACAATATGCTAAGCCTTGCAGAAGGGCCTTTGGGGCCTAATGGGCTGCAACGACAAGAGGGAAAACCTACCACGTCTGCTGTGCCAGGAGCAGGATTTGTGCAAGCAGGATCCTGAGCTGCCACAGACCCGCAGGGAGGGTGACCAGGAGCTTTGGGCTTATTTTACACTTTGAGGCAGGCTGAGCTCAGAGCTCAGGTGAAGGCATCTTCCCTGCTCCCCATCCCCCACCACCCAAATTCCCTTTGCCGGTTCACAGGAGGCCAGGGGGTCCAGGAGGAAGAGTGTGGACTTAGGTCCTCGCTGGGTTCTTCAGAAAGGTGCAGATTTTTCTCTCCTCTAGCAAATTGGTGATGAAAACTATGCATTGGCCCAAAAGATCATAAAGGGAAACTGACGTGGAACTACAAAGTTACAAAGCTCCAGAGAAATGCAAATTGTTGTTTTCTACCCCACAGTTAGACTTCTTCTGATTATCCTGTTTTACTTATTTTTGTGTGTGTACAGGCCTTAATGCCACCATGCCTACATCTATTACTAAGAAATTAGGCTTCCATAATATGTAGTAAAGCAAAAATTACCCCAGAAATCCATACTTGGTTGTCGTTAGACTAGCACCTGACTTACATAGGTGTCACCCCAGTATGCTGTGATTTATCTGATACATGGCTGTTGACCTCTTACAGAGGGCTTCTTGGAATCAGGAACCATCTTTTCCATCTCTGCCTGATCAGCTTCAAGCACAATGTCTGGGACAGAGCTTGTGCTCAGTACATTTCTGTTGAATTGAATACAACACTAGCTTACTTGCTTTAAACCTTTCTCTGTGTGGGCCGTTCACTCATGCATTTGGCGGAAATTTATTGAGAACTATGTGGCAGACACCATGTCAGGCGCTGGGTGTACAATGATAAAAGGGAGCTTACCGCCTAGTGGAGAGGACAGACATATACCAAGTGATTGCACTCATCGACATATGAGTACAAAAGAACAGATTTCTCAGAAAACATGTAGCAAAGTGACGTAGGAAGGTTTCCCTGAGGAAGTGACCTTTAAGCTGAGATTGGAAGGAAGGGCAAAGATTAATATGGTCATTTAACCCTTACCACTTACATGCTATTACGGTATGCCACACAGTGTTCTTGCTTTTATTTTCCAACAACCCTGGAATGGACCTGCCATCATGACGCCTCATTATGCAGGTGAGAAAATCAAGGAGGTTAAATAAGAAGTTAAAAAACTTGCCTGAGGTCCTAGAGACAGTGAGTAATGGGGTTTGAACCTGGTAGGCTGGCTCTGGAGTCATGTTCCCCATGTGTGGAGGAGACCAGCTTGTGCAAAGGGCCTGTGCCTTTGCAAGCAACAAATAGCAGGTCTACTCATCCCCTGGCTGGACAGGCTCCTAGCTACTATCATATCAAGTCTTTCCCAGTGCTGACAATTCCCTTACTTAAGGAGAACTTTGGCCAGGGCAATGTCCTCCATCTTGTTTTATCTGTAAGGCACCTTTCATGATGGTAACAAAAAATATTTTTGGAATCAAAGCACCGAGGCCAGGTGGTGCCAAATGAAAGAGGAAAGATAAGTGCCTACCGTGTGGAGAGGCCAGAGGCAGTATCTCAACAAGGAGACTTGTTGGCATCCATCTTTGTATTGTCTAATTGCTTCCGGAAAAAGGAAAGGAAAGGAACAGGCTGACCTGGGCAGGTTTCCCTGTTGCATCGGGTGACTGCGAGTCACAGAGTAAGGAAATACTTAGGCAGACAAAGCCAAACTTCCACCAGAACGGCAACGCCGAGGGCTTTTTCATGGGCACTTCAAATCGGTTGTCAACAGAAATGCAAATGGAGCCCATCTTAGTCTTGAAGCCATATGTCCTCTGCGATAGAAACATTTTTTTCCTGCTGAGAATGCTGTTCAGGGTTTACTTGGTTACAGCTTGAGTGAGTACTGTATGGTAATCAAGGGGGGGGGCGGTAAGAGGGAAGAGCAAATGCCCCAAGAGCTGCAACTGAACGTGGACAGTCTTTACAGAGACAGAAAAGAATTCGCAAGCTGAGAAGCCACCTATATCACCTGCTGTGATGGAGAGGAGAGCTGCTTTGCAATGGTCTCTGCTTATTTCTTCCCATCCCCAGGGAATCTCATTTGCTTTTGATCTCACGTATCACCTTCCAATTTTTTAAAGCGATGTTTTGCCTCTCCTTAAAACACTGTTTCTTCACAGTGAATCTCCAGTGTATTCCCTGTCTGTCTACATTCTCATGAAGCCCAGGACTCCATTTTTGGGTTTTTTTAAATTCCTCATTCTAGGGTCCACATGGAGTGACCAGGAAGACCACTCAGGGAGCCTTTGTTTCTTGCGGGACTGCTATTCCTCTCCTTAATCATGTAACTCTAGTTCTTAGCACTAGAGCTGGGGAGCAAGCCACAGCCTGCCTGCAAGAGTCTATTAGGACTGGAGTCCAGAATCCCAACCTGGGATTAGGACAGGTGGGGCTAAGGTGAAGGCCCAAGGGCCCAGGCATGGCCTAGCATTTGAGAGCACGAGCTCTGGAGTCAAATTGCCCAGACTCCTCTCCTGGTTCTTTTGCAGCTGTGCAGGCAGCTTGCTTAATTTCACTAAGCTTCAGTTTCTAATAAGTGAAAAAGGGAGGACAGTAGGACCTATTGCATAGGATTCAATGAGATAATACTTATAAAACACAAGCATAGTACCAGGCTAGAGTAAAAAGTCAGGTTAAATGTTAGCTATTATCATTATTAAGACAAGGGGATTAAAAGCAGGAGCTGGAACCAAGGCTACAGTAGATAGGTTAGTTAGTAGATAGATGATAGTACTAGTCTATACATAAAGTAGATATTTTGCTAGTTAGGAGTTAGGTTAAAGTAGATAAAATGGGAAGAGAGCATAGACAGGAGCAGTGTCATGTGGCATCTATGCTTGTCCCAGCTTGATCCCTTTGAGCAGGAAAAACCCATGATCTGGATATAAAACCCCAGGTCATTAATAATAACTACCATTTATTGATGCCAGGAACAATGCTAAGTGCTTTAGATAACTTGTTTAATATAGTCCCCATAGTACTGTGTGGTTAGTTTTTATATTCTTGGAATGTCTAGCACAGCGCTTGGCACATAATAGATGCTCAGTAAATATTTGTTGACTTTAAAACATTTTGCAGGGGCGCCTGGGTGGCACAGCGGTTAAGCGTCTGCCTTCGGCTCAGGGCGTGATCCCAGCGTTCTGGGATGGAGCCCCGCATCAGGCTCCTCTGCTGGGAGCCTGCTTCTTCCTCTCCCACTCCCCCTGCTTGTGTTCCCTCTCTCGCTGGCTGTCTCTATCTCTGTCAAATAAATAAATAAAATCTTTAAAAAACAAACAAACAAAAAACATTTTGCAGCATTACGAGGTTATCCCTTTTGAAGACACATAATTTGCTTGGCAAGTCAAACATGGAAGCAATATTATAGGCATTCACCTTCTAACCACCTAAAGCACAGGAGAATACACGTGTGTGATGAAATCTGTTGGTGAGATCTTTCTACATGGGTGAGAAGACTCTTCTACGTTGGCCTACATTGAAAAGAAGAAGCACAAGCTAGTGATGGGTCAAAGGGGGCATTATATTTAGAGAAACTGCTTCAGATTTTATAGGCACACAGGGCTAGACTGAAAAATATTCTTCTTGGCAAATGAGTAACAAAGTAATTACAGGAGTCAACATTCAAAACAGAGAAGTGCAAATCTAAAACAGACAGTGAGATAAATAAAACATGAGTCCAGCTTCAGCTGGGTGGGGAAATACCAATTAATAGAGCTATCTCTCAAATGAGAAGATGGAATTCTTGTGTGTAATCCCTCTTAGTAGTTTTTTATTTAACCAGGGATCTCAATATTTCTAATGTGAAAAAATTTTATAAATAGCAAAACCAAGGTTTAAAAATCCTCCCAGAATAATTTACGTTCACAATTTTTTTCTGCCCATTCCTATTTTTAACTGTATGATGGTCTTTAGCAATCCTGGGTGTGGGGTGATTGCTGGGATCTTCTAACCCAGTAAGAGGACAGGCATCATTGAAGAGCAACTCTAAGTGGCAAGGATTTCCGTGGGATTATCTAGCAATAGAGAAGATATTAAGATGACAGCAAACTCTATTTTCTTTCAGAGAATGAGGAAATAGTCGAAGCAGGAAAGGGAATGTTTTCTATTTTATAATGGTTATTGTTCCAGAACCATCACATCAATCAATCAGCAACTATATGTTTGAATACCTATGAAAATGTTCATATAATTCATTGTGTCACACCTCACTGAGTGGGTACCTTAAGTTCAGTGATTCCAATGAATTTTTTTCCCTCGAAGTATCTTACTGGCTCATAGTTTAGCAGCTACCACTTTTTGGCAGTGCATAGAAAGCCACAGACTCTCAAGTGGGTGACTCTACTTTAATTCCCTTCTAAATATAATCTCTCTGTGTGTTTCTCTGTGTTTCTCTCTCTCTTTCTCTCTCTCACACACACACACAGTCACTTACATAGTTTCAATCATGGTCCAACTAGGAAAACAGAAGCCACACTAAGTATACAAGAGCACATTTACTCCAGATGACTAGTTACAAAGATGATGGAATACTTGAGTAGTCACATGGGGATCAGGTAAGCAACCCAGAGACTGGCAACATCAGGAAACTGCTGCCACCCCAAACTAGAGGGATTAAAGGAGGTTTACCAGAGCCCGGAGGAAGAAATCACGGAGTAGGAAATGCACTACATCTGCTCAGAAGAAATCAGAGCAATGGAATAGACACAGCCACTTGGAAAGATGGCCCTGGATGCAAAGAGAAATGGAAAAATCACCTAACTTCTTCCATTCTCTGCCCACAGTTTCACTGGTGTGTCCCATTGGTCAAACCTAGCAAGAAACCAGCTGATAAGAGACACTGGGAAATACAACTTTCTGGTATCAGTCACCCCGTAGAACTGAGCAGAGGAGGGAAGCGATATGGAACGTACCTGGTATCAAGAGGCCAAGAACTGACATAAGCATATGCCCACATATACACACACATACATAACCTGGTTCCAACATCAGCATTGTCCCTTTCTGAATTTGAAGCTATGAAGCAATGTAAAACAAGGCCAGTCATTTGCAAGATAATTTACTCTCCAAGTCTACTTGACTTTACGATTCCAGGCAATCCTCTTTCAATCTTGCAAAGGTGCAGCTTAGAAAAAGAAAGGGGAGAATAGAAACCTAATGCTTAACCATGTGTTAGGATCAGTGTTCAATGCTTTTCAAGCATTATCTCACTTTATCTTCACATCAACCCCGTAAGTTTATTATAGACTTTAAGGTTAAAGCGGTGTATGAACCTCAGTGCACAAGTGAAGAAACTCAAGGAAGTGAGTACATTATCCATGATAATACAGGTAAATATTGGAGCCTAGCTTTATATACGTGGGTCTGACTTTAAATTTTTACTGACCTCATGCAGCCTAGAATGTAACTGATACAAAGTTGAAACCTATTCATTTGCTTTACCTTCTACAGTTCATTATAATGAAACAGTGATTGAAAATAGGAGAAGAACAACTTGAACTCAAGAATAATGAAAGGATATATGACTTTCAGATTACAGAGGAAAATGGAAAAAAATTTCAATAACCAAATTAAGGGAAGAAAAGGAAAAATTAATATGTAGAAGAAGAAAAATTAGAAAGCACATAGTAAGATAGATTTAAGCCCAAATATGTCACTAATTATATTAAATGTAAATGAACTAAATGCACCAGCTAAAATAAAGATTACCAAACTGGCTAAAAACATAAAACTCAACAATATGTTGTTTACAAATAATACATAGAAAACAGGATAGAGATAGTTTAAATGTCAAAGGATAGAAAAAGAGTATTTGGTTAGCTAATACTAACCAAAATAACAATGTTAATGCCAAGCAAAAAGTATTATTAAATATAAAGAGGGATACTTCATAAAATTTTAATCAATATTAAAGATCAGTCTAATTTTTTGTACATTTAGCATAAAAACTTTAAAACATATAAAGGAAAATTGACAGAAGTACAAGAAGAAACAGACAATAATCACATACTAGGATATTTACACATCTGAGAAACTGATAGACAACAAATTAGGATGGATAGACAAGATGCAAACAACATGATTAACAAACTGAATAACATGATTAACACGCTTGACATAATAGATATATATATATAGAATAATACTGTCAACAATTGCAACATACCCATCTCAGTGAAGCACACGTTGAAACTTTACTGAAAGTTACCATATACTGAGCCATAAATTAAGACAAAGGCACTCTACCTCTGTTACTGTAGGTTAATTTCTTTCTCTCTCTCTCTTTCTCTCTCTCTCTCTTCTTTCTTTCTTTTGCACAGTCCCCTTATTTGCTTGTCTTGGTCTTTGTATTTCATTTTGGAGGATTTCTGAAATGTATGGTGATTTTTGGCTATCTGTTACTATTTAGGAGAGCTTGTTTTAAACTGTAAGTATAGGAGGCAGGGCTTTAATTATTCACTAGGGGACCCCTAATGTCACTGTCTGTGGTCTTTTCTCTGGGATGATTCAGTTTCACTGAGAAGAATACTAATCCCACTTTCTCATGTGTAAACTCAGGATAACAATAGATTCTAGCCCACAAAGCTATTGTAAGGATTAATGAGATAATCTATATCAAGTGCTTAAAATATTTCCTGGCACACTGAAGCATCCAAAATGTATTAGCTATTATTATTCGAAGTTTTAAATTACTCTCATAGTTTCAATATCATTGATTAGATATGTTGATGGTACCCAAATGTATATAACCAATCACTTTTTTAACATCTCCACATAGATTTATCTAGGCCAAACATAACATGTTCATTCTCTTCTATTTCAGTAAATAATCATTCAATAAACCATTACTGTCTTAGTCAGCTCAGGCTGCCATAACAAAATGCCAAAGAATTGGATGGCTTAACCAACAGAAATTTATTTTCCACAGTTCTGAAGGCTGGAAGTCTAAGATCAGGGTGCCACTATGGTTGGGTTCTGGTGAGGATCCTTCTCCTGGCTTGCAGATAGTCATGCTCTCACTGTTTCCTGATACGGTGGAGAGACACCGAGATCCAGTCCTTTTCTCTACTTATAAGGACTCTCATCCCCTCTTGGGGATCTCACCCTCATGACCTTATCTAAATCTAACTACCTCCCCAAAGCCCCACCTCCAAATACCATCACATTGGAAGTTAGGGCTTCAAGATATGAATTAAGGGGGATATTAAACATTGAATCCATGAAGGAAAATTGACAGAAGTACAGGAGGAAAGACAATAATCACAATACTAGGACAGTTACACATCTGAGTGACCAGTAGTACAGACAACAAATCAGTATGGACAGAGATGTGAACAACATGATTAACACACTTGACATCATCACCTTTGCAATTGCTAAAACCAAAATCCCAACTCATCCTTGAATCTTCCCCTTTATTAGTCTATGGCCTTTCTCCCCAACCAAAATGGAAGCTATTAGACTACAAAGACATTTTTTGTCTTCTTTGGGGTTTGGGAAGTATATCCCTGCAATGGCTGAACTAGCATATACAATAAAATGAGGCATTAAAATAAAGAATAATTGCACTTTACAACCTTGTAGCTGTAAAACCATATTCTTTAAAGGTTGGATTTGTTTCTAACTGCTTGATTTTCCTCTTTTCCCATTTTTTCCCCTCTCGCTTCAATCCACCACTAATTACTTTCAGATAGAGCCTCGCTCTCTTCTCCATTTGGATGTTGCTGTATCTTCTTCCCTCTCCCTCATAACATTTACTGGTGAGGACTCTCTACCTGGTTCCCAATTTTGTCCCTTGACTGCCATTTCCTGGGCATCATAAAATATCCTTGGGTTCTTCACAGCAGACTATTGAATTTGGAAACGTAGACTTTCTTTCAGATATTTTTGGCTTTTCCTTTCAGACTTCACTGTTAGGCCTTTGGGGCTTCATGTTGTTTATTCTTGGAGACTTCCTGGAGCGTCAAAAATGGCTTAAAATGATTAGTATGCCGTGTATTGGCATATATGACATTCAATCGCCCTACGACCAAGCTGTATTTCAATGAGATTTGCGTAAAAGAATCAGAAACATATGGATTTCATCCTCCCTAACTACCTCTACTTTTTTAAAAGCAGGGTCTCAGCATTTGAGCTTCTCTGGATATAAAATGTTTGAAACTGAATGAGATATGGCAAATCAGAGTGAGAGAGGCTTTCTCATTCCTGATGGCAGCCTTGTCTCTTATATCATCCTAGTTAGTGATTATGCATTTGTTAATTTCTGCCCAGTTTCTTTCTCTCTTGCCTCTAGGTTTTCCTTCCTTACTCTAAGTCCTTATTAACCTCTTTCTCTTCCACCATCCTTCTGTCCTAGAAATAACTACCTGTTGGCCACTGCCCTGCCCTACCTAGGCTCACATCCTAGAGAGGTGTCAGAGGGTTAGAAACCAAGGAATTTTAACACATTGTGAAAGTATCATGATAGAGAAGCTTAAAAAGAACTTTGAGGGGAGAACAACTTTTGGGGGCATTTTCTATTTTCCTATCTTTTGTTTGCATTGCTTAGCACTTTCTTCATAGAAGTGCTCTCCATTGTACTTTTTTTTTTTCTTTTGCCTCTAGTTTCCATTTCTGTTCTTTTTTCTCCCACCTGAGTTTTCTACAGCCACACTGGCTCTTTCCAGTTCCCCATTGTAAAAATTCTTTATCTCCATCTGGTGCTGCATATGCATGAGGGGTTTGGTGCTTTCCTCTCCTAGACTCTTATCCATTGTCCTGAATGGAATCCTCACAGTTGGAGCCTTTTGCTGCTCTTAGGCTGCCTCAGTTTGGTGTAGGTCTCCAGAGAGCAGAGCTAGCTCTTGGTAGGGCATAAGCTCAGCGACTGCATTGAGATCTCCAGTTGCACAGCACAGAATATGTGGCCATGAGTAGACAAGATGTAATTCTATCACAGTGTGGAAATACAATGAAGTGTTGCCTTACATGAGCAAATAGATACCCATAACAGATACAGTCCATGGGACAGTCAGCAGCTCTGATTAGTATTACTGCCCCTTTCCCCCAGTAATTGCATTAACTCAGCCCCCTTGCCACCCATCATAAAATACAAGTCAGGAAGCATGTCTCTAAGTTTTTCTTTAAGTACCTCAACAAATTAGTGTCATTTCTCTTCACCTTTACCACATTTGAAGCATTCTACTAAAAGACAATGAAATACTACCAGTTATGAATATGTCCAGCAAGATACGAGATTTTTGAGGGCCAGGAATTTTACAGATACGAACATAAGTTTAGGTGATCATTAAACTCTTCTCCATCTAGCTACACATTTTCTGCATCAAGCTCTTTCTCAACCCATAATGAATCAGCTAAACATCTGTAGGTCAAGTGTTCTTATGAGAGAGCCAAAGAGGAGATGTTACTTCTGCAAATTGTCCGTTATGTGATTCATAAAATTAAAATTTAGGTAAAACTGAAGGAAACAAACTACATGGTACAGGAGACGGGCTAAAGTACATTGTATTTGATTTAATTTTTAGCATTTTACTAGCAATCACTAATATACTGCTTAATTATTTGCCAAGCACTATTCTAAGCATCTTACAGATATTAATATGGGTAATTTTCATAACAATGCTTCAGTAGGGGTACTACTATCATCCATGATTTACAGATGAGAAAATTGAGACACAGCAAGATTAAGTGATCTGCACATGCTCACACATTTTAAGGGACAGAGCCAGGATTTAAACCTATGCATACCAGCTCCAGAGACCATGTTGTTTCCACTCCGCTATACTGCTCTACAATGGTACAGATTGCAGATATATATAGTAGTTGAAAGTTTAGAAATTGACTGTAATATTTAAATTCTAAAAGAAACCAGATATATGCTAGAAGCCATCTGCCTCACAAAGATCATCTGTAAAATGGGAATAGTACCTATCATATAGGAAATTATGACATTTAAATTAGTTAACATTTTTAGCAAAGAGCCTGGCATTTGATAATAGTATCCATTTTCTCAAGAAACAAAAGACACACTGAGTAAATTCATATATATATATATATATATGCATTAATGAATGAATGGATGACTGGCTGGATAGATGATGAAATAAGCAAATAAACAAATGACAATATTTCCTAGACTCAAGGCAATGGAAAAGACTCACCTATCAATAAGAGGAGTATCAAGGTCACACTGTTTGAGAAGGGTGTGGAATGGGGGATGTTGTTGTGGCTGGCTGCAGAATACTGTCTGCCAAACAAAGTTCTAGTCCTAGTTCTATGAGCGAACCGGTGGATGTTGGGATTAGTCATTTGAAGGTCTCACTGTTTCTGGTCATCCTGGTTATACACTTTTTCTAATGAAGCAATTATGTAATAAGTAGTGGGCATTTTTTTGTTTTTGGCTCATTTCTACTCAAAATTGTTCCTCATTTGGGAAAATTCCCTATTGAAGATATCTAGATGGAAATCAAATCCTGACCTTCCACTATTTTTTTTTAAAGATTTTATTTATTTGACAGAGAGAGAGAGCGCAAGCAGGGGGAGTGGGAGAGAAAAAAGGACCCTGGGATCATGACTTGAACCGAAGGCAGAGGCTTAACCAACTGAGCCACCAAGGTGCCTCCTTACCTTCCACTATTAAATCTTCTGACAGTCCAAAGCTAGGGCACATGACCTGGTCTCAGCTAATGCAACTGCTTTTGGTCTTTGAAGCTTGACTGGGTGACCTTAAGACCTAGGGATAGATAGGTATGGCCATATGACTTTGTTCTAGCAAAGAAATGCCCAGAAGTGTTATGTGTATCTCCACACACTTGAATGACCCTAATGAGCAAATGACACTATATTTCCCTCTTATTTCTCCTTTTTCAAATAAAAAGGAAAAAACAAACCTTTCTCTACAGCATTAAATTCTCTATAAATAATTTTAAATTATTTGGAAAGAGACATTTCTTTTAGTTCTTCTTGCATGGTGTTGGGAAAAAATCTCTCTCCCTAGAGCATTGATTTCATTTTGAACCTGCAATGGAGATTAAAGACATAATTTTTAAAAATCCCTAGTAACTTTTTGTTCTGCGAATTGAACAATTGTTGACCTAAGTGTGTATGTGTATATACATCATACAGATTCACAAATATTGTACTAGGAGTGCAAGTCTATTATTACTATTTAATATGGAGTTTTTTTCATTTGAGAGGAATGGTAATTCATTTCATTTGTTTAATACATTACGCTTTCAAAGCATGTTTTCCTAACTCTCAAAACTGTCTGAGGTAGATATTATTAACCTCATTTTACAAATGAGAAAACTGAGGCTCAAAGAGATTATTTTACTTCCCCAAGTTTAGGTAGGTTGCACGTATCAGAACCAGGACATGAAACTGTATCATCTGATTGCACTCCAGTAGGTTGTCAAAACTATTCACACATTATTTTCTGCTGGACTTGGTGGTTATCCTTCAAAAGTCCTCATCTTGATAAATAAAAATTTTTAAATCAGATCTAATAAAGGAGCTCAACATTTAACATTAAATTTCCTGGTCAGAAAGTTCCTGGCTCACCACTAGAGATTTTTAAATGATGAAAAGAGAGCAGTTCACAGGTTGTGCTGTTCTCTCTTTCAGCCATAACTTTTCTCCTAGGTTTATAGTTATGGTTTGGCTTTAGACTACAAAGCAGTAAAACTTAATTGAATAGAAGTTGGATCAAGGTCTTTTCAAGCTGGTCATAATGTGAGTAACACAAATACAGATGAATCAACATTTAGAAAAAATTTCAGTTACAAAGACCCCAGTGGAAAACATAACTCCTAATTTATAAATTCTTCCCACCACGAAGCATAGTTATTGTGACATACACAGGAATAGGCCCATAACTATTATTAATGGAAATGAAAACTATACCATAAAACTCATATCTAGAGGCTCAAAGTATACTTCTAATACAAACCTATGCCCTACAAAGAAGAAGCAGCAGCAGCAGAAGACAAACAAATTTATGTGGGTCACTCAGATTTTCTCTACCTTAGCATGTAGGAAAAAATGACTCCCCCATGTACTAAGACTCCCCCTCTTACTAAGTCACATTAAATATATTCAATTCAATAAATACATTAGATATAGTCTTCTAGCCTAATTTCCATTGTCCTATAAGTTGAAGCCCCCTTTTACTCTGATGGAATAATATCCATGATTCTGATACTTTGGGAATTTTTCAAAATGCTACTTTGATATTATATTTTGCCCCATGCTATTGTAGTTGCACACTCTTCTCCCTTTTTCTGAGTCAGAGCTGTCCTACCCTTGAGGTAATGAGTATGCTGACTGTGGATAGATATTTAGTCAAGACTATCCAGTTACTGCGGTAGGCTGAATAATGTCCTCCAAAATATGTCCACTTTCTAATCCCTGGAGCTTATATATATATTTCCTTAAGAGGAAAAAGGGAGATTGCAAATGTGATTAAGTTGAAAGTTCTGAAATGAGATTATTCTTGATTCTTTGGGTGGCCCCATGTATATTCACAATATGTGATAAGTAGAGGCAGGAAGACATCTAAGAGAAGATCAGCAAGGATAAAAAGGACTTGAGCAATATTATAAACCAACTAAACTTAACAGACATATAGAGAACACTCCATCCAACAATAGCAAAATAGACATTTTTCTCACATGCACATGGAATATTCTCCAGGATAGATCATAAAGCCACAAAAAAGTCTCCATAAATTTAAAAAGATTGAAATCATCCAGAATATCTTTTCAAACCACAATGGAATAAAACTAGAAATCAATAACATAGGAAAAACTGGAAAATTCACAAATATGTGGAAATAAAACAACACTCAATTAAATGGACCAAAAAGGAAATCAAAAGGGAAATTAGAAAATACTTAGAGATGAATGAAAATGAAAACACAACATACCAAAGCTTATGAGATGCAGCAAAAGCAGTTATCACAGGGAAATTTATAGTTGTAAATTCCTACAATAAAAAGGATCTATCTCAAGTCAATAACCTAACTTTACACCTCAAAGAACTAGAAAAACTAGCAAATTAAACCCAATGCTAGCAGACGGAGGAAAATAATGAAAATTAGAGCAAAGATAAGTGAAATAGATTATAAAAAAAATAGAATCAATGAAATCAAAAGTTGGTTCTTTGAAAAGATCAACACATCTGACAAATCTTTAGCCAGACTAGGAAAAACAGAGAGAAGATGCAAATAAGTAAAATCCAAAATAAAAGTGGAGACATTATTATTGACCTTCCAGAAATAAAAAGAATTGTAAGAGAATACCATAAACAATGGTAAGCCAACAAATTGCATAGCATAGATGAAATGGACAGATTCCTAAAAACGCACAAATTACCAAAATTATTATTTCTATTTCATGACAAAATAGAAAACCTGAACAGATTTATAACAAGTAGAGAGATTAAATCAGTAATCAAAAGCCACTCAACAAATAATAGTCCAGGACCAATGGCTTTACTGGTGAATTCTACCAACATTTAAAGAATTAGCATCAATTCTTCTCAAAAACTGCCAAGAAAATAGAAGAAGGAACACATCCTAACTCCTATGAGGCCAACACTACTATCCTGTTACCAAAGCCAGACAAAGATATCACTGGAAAGAAAATTACAGACCCAATATTTTTTATGACCATAGGTGCAAAAATCCTTAAAATATTAGCCAACCAAATTCAGCAAGAATTATCATCAAAAACCAAGTGAGATTTGTCCCAGGAATGCAAGGTTGGCTTCATATGTGAAAATCAATTAATATACTATATCATTGTAGCATAATAAAGGACAAAACCCATGTGGTCATCTGATAGATGCAGAAAAAGCATTTGACAAATCCAACATGCATTCATGATTAAAATCTCTCAGCAAACAAGGAATAGAAGGGAATTGCCTCAACTTCATAAAAGGCATCAATGAAAAATCTTCAGCTAACATCATACTTAATGGATAAAGATTGCAAGCTGTGTACTAAAGAAATTAAAATTAACCAGGTTGGAAAATAAGAAGTAAACTCTTTATTTGCAAGTGAATTTTTGTCCAATATGTAGAAGTTTTTGAAGAACACACACACACACACTCCACAAAAGTCTTAGAATAACTTTAAGCAAGGTCACAGAATGCAAGAGCAATGTGTGAAACTCAGTTGTATTTCTACAGACTGGCAACAAACAATCCAAAAGTAAATTTAAGAAAACAATTCAATCACAAAGAACAAAATGGAGTATGATAGCCGTAAATTTAACAAAAGTTCATGATTTGCACAATGAAAACTACAAAGCATTGCTGAAAGTAATTACAAAATATATCAATAAATGGAGAGTTCTTTCATGTTTGTCAATTAGAAAATTCAAGAATCTTCTGTAGAAATTGACAAGATAATACTAAAATGTATATGGAAATGAAGGGACCTAGAATAGTCAAAACAATTTTGAAAAGGGAAAGGTATCAAGACCCGTGGTATTTGTATAAAAATAGCCCTGTGGATCCATGGAAGAGAATTAAATCCAGAAATAAACACTAACCTTTATGGTCAATTGATTTCCTTTTTAAAGATTTTATTTATTTATTAGAGAGAGAGCAAACGAGCAAGAGAGCACAAGCAGGGGGAGTGACAGAGGGAAAGGGAGAAGCAGACATCCCACTGAGCAGGGAGTTTGATATGTGACTCTATCCCAGGACCCTGGGATCATGACCTGAGCCAAAGGCAGATGCTTAACTGACTGACCCACCCAGGTGCCCCTGGTCAATTGATTTTTAACAAAGACACCAAGACAACTCAATGAGGAAGAGTTAGTCTTTTCACAAATGGTTGTACCAGCACCATATACAAAAATTAATTCAAGATGGATCATAGATACCAATATAAGAGCTAAAAGTATAAAATATCTAGAAAAAAACATAGGAAAAAATCTTCATGAGCTCTGGTTAGGCAAAGAGCTCTCAGATATGATAGGAAAGGCACAGGCCATAAGAGAAAAAAACTAATAAATTGAACTTCATCAAAATTAGAGCTTTTGTGCTTCAAAAGACACCATTAAGAAAGGGACAAGCCATAAAATAGGTGAAAATATTTGCAAACCATATATCTGGTGAGGGACTTGTATTCAGAATATGTAAAGAACTCTTAATGCCCAATAAGAAAGCAGTCCAATTACAAAATGAGCAAAATATCGTATGAATGGCTAACAAGTACATTAAAAGGTGTTCAACATTTATGAGTCATCGGAGAAATGAAAACAATAATTTACTATTGCATAGCCACTAGAGGGGCTAGAATTAAAAAAGAGACAATATCAAGTGTTATTGAGTATGTGAAGAAACTGGATCTTTGTAAATTGCTAGCGGAAATGAGTAACTTTACAAAATAGTTTGTGGTTTTTTAAAAAGTTACATAAACTTACCAGAGAACTCAACCAACAATTCCACTCTTAAGTATCTACCTGAGAAATGAAAACATATGCACAAAGACTTGAACATTCCCATAAGACTAGAAGCATTACCATAATAGCCCCAAACTGGAAACAATCGGAGTGTCTATCAACCTGATAAGTGGATGAATAAATGTGGTATATTCATACAGTGGAATATTATTCACCATCAAAGGGAATTAAATCATGATCTATGTTAAGACATGGATGAACCTCAAAAACATGGTAAATGAAAGAAACCAGATCCACAAGGATATACACTGCGTGATTCCATTTACATGAAATGTATAAAAATGCACATTTATAGAGAGAGAAAGTTGATCAATGGTTGCTGGGCTGGAGATGTGTGAGTGGGGATTGACTGCAGATAGGCTTGAGGAAAAGTTGGGGGTGATGGAAAAGTTCAGTACAAATCAGATTGTACTGATGGGGGTAAAACTATAAATTCATTAAAAATCACTGAATTGTACACTTAACTTCTAATATATGAACTATATCCCAATAAAGTTTTTTTTTTTAAGTTGTTGGAGGAAAAAAAATTTAGCCAGGAGGGGAAAAAAATTAAGATTAAGCTGTCCTTTCATCACGTAGCCTTCTGTGTTTACTTTCATCGTAGCACTTAATTATACTTTTTCAAATCAGCTGCCTTCTTCTCTGACTTACATTCCCCATTGGAAATGTAAACAGAAGCATAACTGATTAATATGCTAACTGGTCTTTTCCGCTCAGGACGTTATTCCGCATTAGGTCTTTCCGTGGAGTGTGTCTGTCTTGGCCAACTGACACCTCAAGCACCTGGCACTGAGACCAGAAGCAGAAACCAGGAAGAGCCAGGAGACTGAAGAGAACAAAGGCCCATGGTACACAATTCTGAGAAGCCGTGGTTCGCAGAACTCTTCAATACACCCTAAGAACGCAGTGTGAGAACCCCGCTGCAATGAGTCTTCGCTCGGCCAGCCAGCCCGGGGGTGGGGAAGGGATACTAGCCTCGAGGAGGAAAGGAGGAAGTGAGGCGAGAGCACAGAATGTTGGCAAATAACCCTGTTCTACATGCTTTCTGTTATTCCAAAAAAATGGTATCCCATGGATGAGCCGCTCGAGGCATGTGAGGGCCATTTGTATTATCAGATGAACTGAAAACATTTAGTTCATGGCCCTGAAACACTGAATCCTAGAAACTTATATCACATTTCATAGCTTTGGGGAAAACCAGAAACGATCGGGCAGGGGTTTTATCGAGGAAAGACCTCTACTAAACCAGGTCACAGGACCTTCCTCTCTCGGCACAGACTGGGAGCGTGGTATCTAAGGCAGGCCTTACTCCCGTAGCCTCTGGACCAGACAAAGGGTCTTACCTGTGATTCAAAGTTTAACAGTGTGATGGGCTAGGACAGGTTCGCGTCTCATCCATATTTTACCCTGTAAAAGGCAGAGGAGACAATAAAGTGTTAGCCCCCATGTGTGCAGGTGGAGGTTTATGTGAGCTGAGCAGAGGAAGGAAGAGAAAAAGGGGGAGGCCATCCTTCAGGAAACTGACGTTTCTTAAGGGCCCCCACGCCAAGCACTGTGCGCCCAGCACTGTTGTGGGATGGGGATTTTACCTACGTTACAGATCAGAAACTAAGGCTCGGGCATCTGTCCTACCTATCAAATAGCTAACATTATACATTAGATAGAGGTAAGAATTTGCGGCTGCAAATTTGGAGGGAGCAGCGTTACATATTTAGTAAGTGGCAGAGCTGGTATTTAAATTCGGGTCCCTGTGAGCCCTGAGCCCCTGTGCCATTACACCACACTGTGTCCATTCAGGTTCGGGTGGTTTAAAAACGTGTTCGGCCTTTCAGCTTAGGCTCTCTGATTTCTTGTTTCTGGATGATAATAAGCCAGCCAAAAGTCCTCCTGGGAATTCTTTCCTCCCCTAGGGCCTGAAGAATAGAAAAACACCACCGTGCCCTTGAAGTTTCCCTAACAATCCCAACTATAAAGGCTGGAGTCAATGCTGAGAGGATATTATTAACAAATGGCTTAAGCAAAATCTTCAGAGGGCTTGCAGCCACCCACACCATTTGTAAAATCTTAGGGAAGAAACCCGATCCAGAAAATGGTTGGCAACAACAAACCCCAGTATCAGACGTCTAAGAGGAAGAGGATCATTGCTTTAGAGCACTTGTTTTATCATGGACAATAAAAGTGTTCCAGTTGATTCAACAAAAAACAACCAAAAACAAGGCTATTTTTAAAAAGGCATTTATAGGACGACGGCTTTCATTTCCTTTGCCTTTAGATCTTTAGTTTCACATTCTGAGTAGCAGATGCTGTCGTATAAGGAAGACCACCTGCTTTCCAGGGCATCTCTGCAACAAATAGCTTTGAGAGAGAGAGAGGAAAGATCACAGGATAAAAAGGAGAGAATTAGAAATGGGGAAACGGGAAATTAAGAAGTTGGCTTAATGCATAGCTTCTGAATTATTCAACTGCTAAAAAGCTGACAGATTTCTTTTGACACTTGACTGTCTCACTCTGGGTCTATATCCATATTCCACTTTTTAAGGACCTACTTTAAGAGAATTCTGTCCATCTGCACATATTTGTGACATATTTATCTTTCCTTGCAAAATGTAGACATAAAAAATTTATAGAACATAGGTATTAATTAAATGGTATTTTAGTTTTAGAAAAGTTGCTTGGCTTTAAAAGGACTCCCAGGGGTGAATCTTTGGGTAAAAGAAATCTTTTGGAAATTGAAATAGCTCATATTCACTCATTCCCCCCCCCCATTACTTAGTACTTTTGAATTACAAAGTTTCTAAAACTGTGTTAAACTCTTACTTGAGGCAACAGGTATGACTTGAGTCACTTGAAATTATAACCTCAAAGGCTAGGTCCCCACATGCCAAGGAAAATAAGACATTAAGGAAATTATTCATATAATTCCAACCAAGTTAACACATTCACCTGAAACATACCAGTAATAAAAGTAATAACAGGAAAAATCTACAGTTTGGAAGTCTCAGGAAATAATTTGTTCTAGAAAACTGTATTTTCCATATACTGAAAATTTTCCTTTTATTAAACACCCAAACATTGTTATTTTAAATTTTAACTGGCTTTAAGATCTTTCTCAAATATATCAGGCATTACTTTGCCTTCTTAAACAGTGTTTATTTAGCTATAATTTATTCTATTAATACTTTCAAAAAGGATTTCAGAGAACGATTAAACTATATTCTACACATAATTTGAACTCTTTTTAATGACCTGGGGTCTTCTTACCAAACACCAGTGACATGATGGGGCTGTAACAAGGAAGTGCCCTTGGAGAGATCAGCATACTTAGTCGTCTTATTCTGTGGTGGCCATATCCTCCTGTGTTGTTTTATTTCTTTATTTTTATTATTTTTTAAAGTTTTTTATTTATTTATTTATTTGAGAGACAGAGAACGAGAGAGAGAGAGAGGGAAAGAGCATGAGATGGGGGAGGGTCAGAGGGAAAAGCAGATTCCCTGCTGAGCAGGGAGCCTGATGCAGGACTTGATTCCGTGGCTCCAGGATCAGGACCTGAGCTGAAGGCAGTCGCTTAACCAACTGAGTCACCCAGGCGCCCATCCTGTGTTGTTTTAATTCTTTTTTTTTTTTTTAAAGATTTTATTTATTTATTTGACAGAGATAGAGAGAGCCAGCAAGAGAGGGAACACAAGCAGGGGGAGCTGGAGAGGAAGAAGCAGGCTCATAGCGGAGGAGCCTGATGTGGGGCTCGATCCCAGAATGCCGGGATCACGCCCTGAGCCGAAGGCAGACGCTTAACCGCTGTGCCACCCAGGCGCCCCTGTTGTTTTAATTCTTATGTCGGTTTTTTAATGTTGCCCTGTCTCTTCCCTTGCTGCCAAGCAATCACATTTTGTTCACGTGACAAGGCTACCTCTGATGGTCCCCTCCCTCTCACAAAGTATTACTGCTAATATTCCACGAGCTTGGAAACCAGATGACCCATTAGAATAAAAAGGTGCTAAGTTAGGGCTTAAGAGACGTTCTACTACGAGTAACACAAAAACGCATTAGAGATCTTCTAACATGTCGCTCAGCAACCAGAAAGGAGCAAATTGAAATAGCTTTCCCTGAATAGAGGTGACAGATGAAATGCAGAACCCACAATATTTGAAATATAGTTATGGTCAAAAATTATTTGTCGATCTGAATTTAAATTTTACTGGACATTCTGTATTTCTGTTTGTTACATTTGTCAACTCTAAGAGTCACTGCTGACCAAGAGCCTCATTGCAGTGGTTAAGTGGAGTTGACCTGACCCCAACCAGATGGCACTCAAAGAATTCTTTAATTCTAGACATTATGGGAGCAAAAATACTTATTGAACAGTAACTGAAATCACACACTCTAAAAAGAACTACGCACTCTCTTCGATTTAGCTAATGTACAAAAATGTCTCAATAAAGATCACTCATTAGGGTGCTGGTATTGATTCTCATCTTCTTTTTGTGATGTAGCACTCACTCTGCATGGCTAAATGAAGGGCCTGTGGGCTAGGCTGGGTCTTTTTTTGTTTTGTTTTTTCTAGATTTTGCTGGTGTTCTTGTGCCTATGTTGTCTATGGTTGGGGATCCTTAGAACTTGAAACTGAAGAGTATTCTTAGTTCTGCTACTGAAACTATTTACAGTGACTTCAGTAAACCTATCTTCAAATGTTGATTTTTCTGGGATATTTAATCTCCTGGACCATACTCTGCAAACTGACCATTAGAATTTACATTCTTACCTGGGACCGCTTAAAAAAGGAGCCAAGAATATATGGTGGGGAGCTGATAGACTCTTCAATAAATGGTGCTGGGAAAACTGGAAAACTGGACTCTTTCCTTACACCATACATAAAAATCAATTCAAAATGGATTAAACATTTGAACATAAGACCTGAAACCATAAAACTCCTAGAAGAAAGCATAGGAGATAATCTCTTTGACATTGGTCTTGGCAATGATGTTTCAGACTGGACACTCAAAACAAAGGCAGCATCACTGGCATCCCAAAGTTAGCCATGCATCCCTTGCAGATCACAATCTTCTCTCTCCCTTCTAAAAGTATTATTCTGCTTTCATTGGTAATAATTTCTCTTCTTTCCTTTATATTTTTACCACCTACATATGCATCCCTAAAGAATGTAGTTCAGTTACCTTATATTTTTTTTTACATTTCTAGAATGGGATTGTGCTGTATTCATCATTCTTTCCTTTTTTTCACTCAACAATATATTTATGTTCACCCATGTTGTTCTGTGTAACTGAAGTTTTCTCGTAATTGACTCTTTACTTCTCTTTTCCAGTGGACTTTCAGCATCATGCCCCTTCTGTTCACCATTATATTCCCACCACTTCTTAGAATGTGCTCAAAAAATAATTTTGTGTGTGTGAAAACCAAAACCATCTATACCCATGCTGCTTACGGTCCACATTAGCATAACTTTATTATACCAGTCTTACTCAATATTATTTCATTATTCCAGGAAAATCCTGCCCAGGAAGACAGAAGTTGCAAATAATTTTTTCATTTCAGAAACTTCCTTTTAAAAAAATCATTTAAATAAACATTAAACTCTCCAGTTCTTCAATAGATAGCGTCAAGCAACTGAAATGACCGTTTATTCTCCAAGATTCATTGAGCACTTGCCTCTATTGGCTCTGCCTTGCTATAACCACCAGTACTAGACTATTACAGCACAATTCTCAGCTAACCTTAGTCATGTGTCCACATTGAATGACTTGCCTTAAACCAGACTCCAAAACTCCATGAATATCCTGATTTTGTCCTCTGCGCTCTGAGATCACTCAAATTCTGTCAAGATAGTGGGTGGCAATTACACAAGTATTTGCTCTGTAACTATTACCCTTACCATGGTAAGAATGAACTCAGCTTTGTATTATTAACAGGTCATTTTGATGATATTTTCAGGTGGCCATCATTGTACATTTGATTGAGTTTGTAAATGAACCAAAGAAACCACAGGCAGCATATTCAGGTTAGAGAGTCAGTGTGCTTTGGCACCACACAGCATTCCTGCAAACTGCTAAAGCATCTAGTACTTTGCAAAGAATAACAGAGAGGCAAAGCTTTTCATGGAAATGAAATCATAAAGGCCTGATACTTAAAGATTCTACTTTATGCAGAAGCATTAGGAAAGTCTAAGGATAGATCCTCAGAACAAGATATTAATGATTCTCCGTAACTCTCTAAGGACTTACAAATAGTCTTCAAAACAAGACTGCTTAGCCCACACTTATGCTTTCTAAGAAAAAGTGGAGAGTGTACTCTCAGGGTGTCTGGACAAATATGTTTCATGGCCAACAAGCTTACTAATGCCTCAAACATACTGACACTGAGAAATTGGAGTCCCACTCATTAGAAGAGATGGAGGGTACAGAGTTGCTAAGCATTGCCATCATTACCACCATCACCGATGCCTCACCCTTAGCTCACAGGGTGGAACAACAACCCTTAGCTCTCAGGATGAAACAACAATGTAATGGATGAGACCTTTGGGGACCTTAGAGTGGAGTTTTTTGTACATGAGATGGACATCTGTAGCCTAATCCTCAGAACCTGTGAACATTATTTTATATGGCCAAAGGGACTCTGAAGATATGATTGTTAGGGACTGAGATGGAGAGATTATTCTGGATTATCTGGTTGGCCTGATGGCATCACAGTAATCCTTAAAAGAGAGACACAGGAAGAGTCAGAGTCGGAGTCAGAGGAGAAGGTGATGGACGACAGAAGCAGAGATTGGAGTGATGGCCTTTGAAGATAGAGGGAGGGGCCATAAACCAAAGAAGGCAAAGAGCTGAAGAAGGCGGAGAAACAAATTCTCCCCTCAGAGCTTTCACCTTAGTCCAGGGAAACTGATTTTGGACTTCTGACTTCCAGAACTGTAAGAATAAAAGTGTTGTGGTGGAAGCCACTAATTTGGTGGCAATTTGTTACAGCAGCCATAGGAAACTAATACAAACAGATATTATACATGGTCCCACTAACTAAATTAAGACACTGTATTCCTTTTGGATCATTATATAACAAATTATCACAAATGTGATGGCTTAAAACAACACACATTTTATTATCTTGGTTTTCATAGATCAGTTCAGGCATGACTTAGCTGGGTCCTCTGTTCAGGGTCTCACAAAGCTACAGTCAAGGCATTGGCTAAGACTGGGGGTCTCCTCTGTGGCTTGGGATTCTCTTCCAGGCTCATGTGGTTGTTGGCAGAATTCATTTTCTTGCAGCTCTGGAACCCATGATGTCTTGGGAGAGGATCTTCTTTTCTTCCATGTCTGACCTCTAGACCCTCTTATAAAGGGCTCATCTGACTAAGTTGGGTTCACTCAGGATAATCTTTTTTTTTTCATTAATTCAGAAGCCAACTGCTTTAGGATTTTAATTAATCTTCAAAATCTTTTCGCCTTTGCCATGTAACATAACCTGACCGTGGGAGTGATAGCACATTCTTTTCTCAGATCCTGTCCACACTCAAAGGGAGGAGATTATACAGGGTGTGTATATCAGGTCGTGGGGATATCAGGGCTATCTTAGAATTCAGCCTCCTGCAGACACATCAAACTTCATTTATTATATGCGATGTACTATTTTAACATGGTTAGTGGATGTTAATATTCCTATATTTAAGTACCATAAATTTAGCTAAAATTCTCATTCACCAATCCTGTTTTTTTCCATAAAGTCTTAGGTTTCTAAACTAAAAATTCTCATATTTCTAGGATTTACAGAAAATCTAACCCTGGCAATAGAGGAAGTTACTTTTCTAGGTACAAATATATGTTCAGTGTGTATGTGTGTTTGTGTATATGTATATATATATATGTATATATACACACACATATAGATAGATAGATAGATAGATAGATAGATAGATAGATAGATAGACATAATACTAACAAAATTTAAATATATATATTCTTATGCTGGAAGTTATTCTGTTTTATTGATTAGGAATCTCGGTCAGGGAAAAACAAATTGAGCGGCCTACAATTATGAAACAAATGAGTCAGTGGAGGCCTGGGATCAAAATCCAGATCTGGACAATTCTTGTTCAAATTTCTACCCACTGTACCATAATATAATCAGTGTTTGCATCTCAAAAAACACATTATGGGCTCGATATTAGAATTCAGATTTACATGCTATTGATGGTAATAATTTCCAGCAGGACAGTATAATACAAGTCCTCACAAATGCTGGCATTTTCCCTTCATACCCCTAGGGGAGCTTTAATCTTCCAACATTATCAATTAAGCACTAATCCTGTGTTCTTTATTGCCTTGTGTGTGTATTTAAGAAATTGACATGGCCTCATTGCTCAATGCACACATACTATTTATAAGGTTCGTGTCCTTGCCATTTAATCATGGAGTCCAGTAATTTATTATTCATTTAATTTAGGACAATTAATGGTTTTGTTGGCAATCATTTTACAGCTACAATTTGGCAGTCCTGATTAAGTCATGTCCAGTGACCTAATGAAAATAATCAGAAAGAAATAAGAGTGAGAGGGGAAGGAAGAAAACTCATACCTTTATTTTGTAGTCCCTTCATTCAGAGCTTTTTCTTGGAAGCCATGGGTCAGTATAGATCAAGTTTTTATTCAATATGCTGACCCTTTAGTCCCAGAAGGGATCTAGTAGGTTTAGAATTTTCTCTAACATTCTGTACTGTTTTTTTCTTCTTATTTGCCTTCTCATGGAAATCAGAATTTCTAGTGCAGTGGACACAACTCTAGGATAAAGCTAAGGGTCGTGGCTTGTAGATCCGACTCTGCCTCTAACAAGTTATGTGATTTTAGCAAATATCTCAGGGCCTTGGTTTTCTACCTAAGAAATAACAGAAGATTTGTAAGCTCCATCCAGCTCTAAAATTCTATGAACTCTCTATTGAACTAAATCCAAATGAAATTCAGTATCTTTATTACAAAACATTATTTTGTGTCACTACTTTGGTATTACTATTTTTATTGCTTTTTAATAGCTTGGAAACAACTCATATTCACTATAACAGCAAAGTAGAAATGAAACAGGGAGCGGAGATCATGATAAAACTACCATCTAATGAGGACTTTGTATGTGCCTGGCACCATGCTAAATGCTTTGCACATTTTATTTGCTCCTCCGGACAATGCTCTGATAGGATGATTGCCTCCATTTTACAGATGAGGAACTGGAGGCTTAGGGTGGTTAGCTGTCATCCCCAAGGTCACGTTGCTAAGCCAGTCAGGAGCAGAGCTCAAATTGGCACCCACACCATTGGACTCCAGAGACTGTGCTTTCAGTTTTTCCCCTTACTACCTGCCCTGTCACTTGTGCAATGGTCAATCAAGCCCACCATTGCCCCACTGGGGGGTTACCCAGACTGGCAGTGTCTCCTGTGCTTCACACTCTCCCTTCCACACTCTCTTTGGATGACATGGGGTAGGTGTGGGCTCATTCCTTTCTGCTTTCAAATATTCCACTTCTCAGAGTCTCTGCTTGTCTCATCAGCTTTAAGAATCAGGGGAGTTAAAAGGTGGAGCTCCCTCTGGCAAGTCTGGAAGACCACCTGCATTACTGCGTCCCAAATAACTCCTCTTGGCTGATGTGGAAGTGCTGGCAGAAATTGACCTCTATTTTTCCCAGTCTTAAAGAAATTATTGTTAAATGAATACAGGACACATCAAAATTTAAGACTGATCAAAAGGGTAAATGTAAAAAAGTTAGTCCCCTAGAATTTAATAGTTGGATGAATGTTAGAAATCAGATTTATTTCCTAGATGATGATAAGTGATTTAATGAGTTTGTACAAGTCACTCAGCTACTCAGCGTGGTAGGAACAGAACTGATACCCCATTTCTTGATTCTCTTGGTTTGCTGCTTTACCTACCATGAGGGAGTTCTGATTTAAAAAGAACACAAGACACAGGAGAGGAGAGTGCCACGTAAGGACCAGGGCAGAGACTGAAGGGGGCAGACTTTGCAACCGCAAACTAAAGAATGCCAAAGGGTGCGGGTTAGCCACAAGAAACTAGGATGAGGCGGGGAAGGATTCTTCCCAGGGCCTCACAGGTCCTGCTGACACCTTGATTTTGGACTTCTGGCCTCCAGAGCTGTGAGAAAATAAGTTTCCATTGTTGTTAGCCACCCAGTTTGTTTTGACAGTCCTGGGAAATTAATAACTTGTTGATTCAAAGTAGTAATTATTGCTGCCTGTCGGGTATAATTGGTGATGGATGTGGCAGGGGGACAGAGCAGAGTATTATGAAAGCATGGGCAGAGAGTAAAATGCCCCGAGTTCAAAAAAAGGAAGAACACAAGTAAACGTGCTTGGCAGTTGTTTTTGTTTGGTTTTTTGTTTTTGTTTTTTGGTTTTTTTTGTTTTTTGTTTTTTGTTTTTTGGGATTTTTTTTTTTTTTGCATAAGTCTTCCTGCAATTTTCTATATAAACATACATATGCTTCTTCTTTTAACACAAGTGGGATTATCCTATTTTGTTTTGCCACTTGTTTTTTCCACTTAATATATCATGAACATATTGCACATTGGCCACAAAAAGATTTGCCTCATCTTTTGATGGCTACAGTATTTTCATTGTAGGACTCTACACAATTTATGCAACCATTCTCTGTGGAAGGACCTTTTGTTTGTTTCTGGTGTTTTGCTATTTTAAATATTGGTACAATGACAGCAATGTACATATATCTGTGTGTATTTAGCAAATACACCTATGGGATAAATTCTTAGAAATAAAACCTGTAAGGCAAAGAGCATGTGTTCGCCAATTACCTCTCCAAAGGACTGCACCCTGTTTTAACCTCTCAGGTTTTGAACGGACCCGTTTCTCCACACCACTGGCCACACCAGTTACAGTCAATAACTTTACTTGCTACTAGACAATATTTTTCATATTCCTCAGATGTTATTGGGTGTGGGTGGGGAGAGAAACTTTCTATGCTGGGATTTATGACCCAACCTCAAAAATTCTTTTTTTTTTTTTTTAAAGATTTTATTTATTTATTTAACAGAGATAGCCAGCGAGAGAGGGAACACAAGCAGGGGGAGTGGGAGAGGAAGAAGCAGGCTCATAGTGGAGGAGCCTGATGTGGGACTCGATCCCATAACGCCGGGATCACGCCCTGAGCCGAAGGCAGGCGCTTAACCACTGTGCCACCCAGGCGCCCCCCAACCTCAAAAATTCTAATTAATGTTATTTTTCTCCTCTAAGAGAAAATATCCTTCCCAGATAGATTATGTTGTAGCATTGTTCCCTGAACCCTGCCATGTCCCGCCGGTTAATCCCAGCCATCCCTCATCACCTTTCAGGGGATTGTCACCGTGACCTGAAAAATATTTTGACTTTCCAAATCCTGGGTTGAGGGCTTGAGTGAATTTCATGCTGCTGCATTCACCTTATGTCAGATAAATTTGTCTGTAGCGCTTTGTACCTGAGGTCTCTTTTCCAGTTGACTCAGATTTTATTTGGTGATTGTTTGACATTGATTGACAACATTCCAGGAAATCAAGATACAAACTTGATACCCTCAACCAGAGGGCCTGCCCGAGCCGGCTGCTCTATTTCTTTAGGGATAGCTTGCCTCTTATTAACCCTGATTCTGGATTTGTGCACATTGTCTTCTCAGCACCTGGCAGATCCAGGTCCTGAAACCTCCTTTTCTGGCTAAGTCCTCTTTTCCAAGAGAGTCACGTGCAAAGAGTATGTTGGAGGGACCCCCACAACCTCCCTCTTTATCCCAGTTTATCCACAGGCTGCTTGCAGACCTCTGTGCCTGACGCCCGAAGCAGCAGATCTGCTATTCTGCACAGCTACCATTCTCATGGCATCCTCGCCAGCGGGGCTGCAGCCTCTCATGCCACCGCTCCCGCGCTCCGCGGTAGTGTCTCTCTGCGTGACTGCTCCAGGGCACCGTCACCAGCTGGCTGCCTGTCAGCAGTGTGAGATGTAAATGTCCCTGTGCTTCCAGCCCTCCTCTACTGTTCCTTGACATTTTGCTGTAATCTGGAAAAGGAGCAGGGAGATGCTTTGAATTCCCCACCTCTAGTCCCCGTGGCAGGGCAGGGAGGGCAGGGGGCTGCAGCCTGTCTCCTGGAGTGGATCTGAAATTCTTTCTCAAAACAAATTCAGAAATGTAGGTTATGTGTATTACCACATTAAAAAGAAAAGCAAAAAAAGAACAATATCAACCAAAAACAAATTAAGGACTGAGCGCATTCCATTATTATCCTTACAAAAAAGCCACAGAAAATAAGGTCTTTGAGTGGCATGGTATCTCTCCCTCCTGCATTATTATGTGTCTTCATAGAGAAACAGGAGGGCAAGTGTGCCCTTCCTCGGCATGACTTCCCTGATTTTCAGGGTGCTGGAAACGTTCATAGTCAGTGATGTACTAGTGCTCGTACTAGGGATACTAAGCATAGCCTTTTGTAGGTCTCACTAGGACAGCAAATGATAAAGTCATGGATTTGAACTTCTGAAATGTTTGTCTCATAGTTACAGTAGAGCCATGGATATTTTCACCAATGGATTGCCTCGAACCTCCCCTTCCCATGGTACTCCGTGCTGTCAGAGCACACATCGTCAGGTGGGAGGCGTAATAAACAGAGGGCAATGCCCACAGCTTGCATTTTCATCAGCTGCTCAGCCTAGCTTTTTGCTCTTTGGGGCTTCAGGAAAGACTACCTTCATCTCCCATTCCTCCTTCGTAGAAGCTCTGTACCACCTCCCCCCTGAACCAGCTGTCACTGGGAGGAGAGGGCAGACACCGTCCTTCGTATACCCCAGGCCCAGTCTGGGCAGGATCTGGGCAGGGAACTGCAGAAAGATAAAAAGAAGTGAGAAATGAGGCAGAGGGCCCCAGACCAGATGGGGGTAAAACATGGAAGCAGAAAGAATCATGGAGAAAGATTCTGATCCCAGCAATGTGACCTCATTACCGCACCTTCTCACATGCTGTATTAGAGAGGCATTAGCCGCTGAATTGCCATTCACTCGAGTCTGCCAGTGTCTGGAAATCATTTTAAATACCATTTAGTAGCATTTAGATTATTTTATGATAACACAGTACCCATTGAAAGGATTATTAAGCTCGTATTTGCAGTGGCCTGGGAAAAAAAATAATAAAACTTATCTCTTCGAAAGATGACTCCCACAATTGCCCCTTCAGCAATTATTCATTTAGGAGCCTCTCTGCCTACATTAGAACCTGAGATAAATTGGCATATGCTAATATGTGGGTTTCTCCTTTAGGAGTTCAGGCTCTCATTACCTACTAGTTGGTGCACAGGATCCTGGACCCCATTTCCTCCAGTTTGGTGTCGCTGTTACATTGTTTGCTCTGAGCCAAAGTAATTTCTTTTCCTTTCCATATACCTATTGCTCCTCTGATAATGGGTTTCTAGGGCAATATTGCAAATAATAAGCCAATGGTCAGAGCTCACATGCTTGCCTCCAAAAATAATACCTCATTAGGCAGCAGATCTCAGCTATTCACTGTGGAACAGGGAGATTTTATAAAAAGCACCACTCTTCATGGCTCACAGAAGCCCATAACTCACTCAAGGAAGATAATAACATTGCAAAGTTAAATCTGGTAAGCTTTTCTCAGCAAGCACCTGAGAGGTGAAACAGGTTAGTGGTGGGCTACAGTATACGGCTTGGTTTGGGAGAGCCAACGTTGTACATCTCTTCCTAACTTGCTGTCAGGCAGGTAGCCTATCATTGGCCATGAATACTGGGAAACACTACAGATCAGAGTTTTCTTCCTCCCTCCCAACCTCTGTCTCTTCCTTTTCTGTTTTTCACAGAGCTGATGATTAAGCATATGCCACCCTCCCCCATCTCATTGGACACTCAGATTGAAATGGTTCCCCAGACACAGCTGGGTGGAAACCAAGACTCATTCATTGCTGGTTGCTCACCATGAAAGTGGGCTGGCCTGTTCCCCAAGTAGCACTACCTCTGACACCAGGCTGATTATTTCTATCCAACTCATTCAACCCAATACCTACAACGCCAGCTTCTCGCATATTCCCTTGAATTATAACCAAGAGACTTCTGGAGTAAAAGTACCAGGAGCCTGATTATACTTGGTTTTGAAAGGGAAAAGCCTTCTTCTTTTCAGTAATTTCATTTGAGGTTGGGTGGATAGTTTAGGGTTTCGCGGGCTTCGGGAGAATGGGAACGGATCACTTCTGTTATTACATCTATTGTTTTCCTAAAACACTGGAAGCCAGACGAGTCCCAACGTCTGTTTTTAATTCCTTTAGCTTAAGGCTTTCATTATTATTGAATCAAAATTTCATGATTTAAACTCTTATTATATTCTGTGTGAAAGAGAAAGATTTTCATGAGGGATGAAAGACACAGAGGAAAGAGGGTTCACGAGAATGGAGCTCCCAAATCTAAATGTTCTCACTTGATCATTATTTCTAGAACTAGCCTAGACTATAACAGTATTGTTTAAGTAATATCTTAATTCCACAAGCACACTGTTCAAAAATATGAAGCCCAGGGGCGCCTGGGTGGCACAGCGGTGAAGCGTCTGCCTTCGGCTCAGGGCAGGATCCCGGCGTTATGGGATCGAGCCCCACATCAGGCTCCTCTGCTCTGAGCCTGCTTCCTCCTCTCCCACTCCCCCTGCTTGTGTTCCCTCTCTCGCTGGCTGTCTCGATCTCTGTCGGATAAATAAATAAAATCTAAAAAAAAAAAAAAAAGAAGAAGCACAAAGTACAAAATCAAAAGTAATATATCCTATCCACACAGCACCTCATCCCACAGTTCAGAGTTAATTACTGGCCAAATTTTACAGTGTACCTTTCCAATTTAAAATAGTATATTTGAGTGCTAAACATACTATTGCATTTGATTATTAAATATTCATCATAAACTCACAATAGTTTCCATTCTTTTTCCAAATACGCTTTTACTCAGACATATAGACATCAAACAATGCTCATTAATATTAAAAACCTGGCTAGTTTGCTGCATTAATTACAGAAACCTGTGGTTTTGCTGCTTTCCCCTTGGAATATTTGTTCAACTTAACCTGAATACAGTAGAGAAAATGCAGAGGAAGTGAGAATCCAGAATCTGGCTCAGCTCTAAGGGCAGAATTTTCTGCCAGGAAAGATATGTGATCCCAGAAGAGGGCACCCTGCTGGCCCCGGCCCCTCGGTGTCATCCTGCATCATAGCACCTCCCTCTCAGAGCAGAGGAGGGAACTCTTTGGTACAGTCAAATCCATTAAAAAAAAAAAAAAAAAAAAAAAAACCTCACAAAATGCTCACAATGGCAGCCCTCTGATGTCTCCTTTCCAACATATCAAGGGCCCGGATTTCCTGGCTCGTGTCCTCAACTACAAATCCCTGGGTCGTTTATGGGACCACGTGGCCCATAGTGCTGGGGCTTCTGCTTCAGTGCCATTCCCCTCTGTTCCCCAGGGCGGTGAAGCTTGAGATTCACCCGAAATTCACAAGGAGTCCCCAGCCTCCCAGCCTAACTGCTGCTTTGAGGTCGCCTATTTCTGATTTCCCACCAGGGAGGAGGGTGAATCCTGACAACGCTGTTAAAATGGACTTTGACGCAGGCACTCGCTTAGCCTCAGGCCTCAGGGCAGTTTCCTTGTCAGAAGAAGTGGGTGCGCCCAAATGCCTTGCTAAAGGCTCCTCTGTGGCTGGGGGGCCTCCCCTCCTTGGTATTGTTTCCATTGTTACTGTGTTAGTCTTATCTGGGCAGTGAGCAGTCTATTTCCAGGCCCCTCGCCTTTGCTCCTCCACTTCCCCTTCCTGTTTTGTGCATCGCTCAGCTTCCTGGAGCCCCGGAGCCCCACAGCTCCTAAAGCCTGGACAGCCCTGACCTATCTGAGAACCGTATTATGTTAATCTTTCGGTTTAGGCCCAGGAGCGCCTCATCCCAGGGCATCCTGGAGCAGCTGGGAAGAAGCTTGCAGGGGGCGTGGTTAATATGCGTCAGCCCGTTCTTAAGCGCCCTTGCCCTCGCAGGAGGTTATTTGAATGTTTATGCAACCCCCGTCCCGCCCCCACCACACACACACACACTTCCACTCTTACGCTCTTTTCTAGAATGATGATGCAAGGGAATGGCCACCTTCCTGAATAAAATACAGCTCAAATCCTCCAAGGGTGGTGGTGAAGTTTAAATTTCCCACATGGCAAATGATAGCTTGGACCCTATATGTCTGGCTGCTATCTGGATTTGGGGTGGAGTTTCACTGCCTCTCTGCTTCCCCATCATGCTAGTCTAAGGATTAGAAGTTAGAGAGACCCTGGTTGATTCTGGCCCCAAATGTGGATATTCATTCGTTCAATAAATATTTACCAAGCACCTACTGTATACGGGACATTGTTCTAAATGCTAGTGATATCGAGGAAGATTCTTTTTTTTTTTTTTTTTTTTTTTTTTTTTTTTTTTTTTATGATTTTTTATTATATTATGTTAGTCACCATACAGTACATCCCCGGTTTCCGATGTAAGGCTCGATGATTCATTAGTTGTGTATAACACCCAGTGCACCGTGCAATACGTGCCCTCCTTACTACCCATCACCAGTCTATCCCATTCCCCCACCCCCCTCCCCTCTGAAGTCCTCAGTTTGTTTCTCATAGTCCATAGTCTCTCATGTTTCATTCCCCCTTCTGATTACCCCCCCTTTCTTTATCCCTTTCTTCCCCTACTGATCATCCTAGTTCTTATGTTCCATAGATGAGAGAAATCATATGATAGTTGTCTTTCTCTGCTTGACTTATTTCACTTAGCATTATCTCCTCCAGTGCTGTCCATGTTGTAGCAAATGTTGAGAACTCGTTCTTTCTGATAGCTGAGTAATATTCCATTGTATATATGGACCACAACTTCTTAATCCAGTCATCTGTTGAAGGGCATCTCGGCTCCTTCCACGATTTAGCTATTGTGGACATTGCTGCTATGAACATTGGGGTGCATATGGCCCTTCTCTTCACTACGTCTGTATCTTTGGGGTAAATACCCAGTAGTGCAATGGCTGGATCATAGGGTAGCTCAATTTTTAACTTTTTAAGGGACCTCCACACTGTTTTCCAGAGTGGCTGTACCAACTTGCATTCCCACCAACAATGTAGGAGGGATCCCCTTTCTCCACATCCTCTCCAACAATTGTTGTTTCTTGCCTTGTCTATTTTTGCCATTCTAACTGGCGTAAGGTGGTATCTCAGTGTGGTTTTGATTTGAATCTCCTTGATGGCTAATGATTTTGAACATTTTTTCATGTGTCTGTTAGCCATTTGTATGTCTTCATTGGAAAAGTGTCTGTTCATATCTTCTGCCCATTTTTTGATTTGTTTATTTGTTTCTCGTGTATTGAGTTTGAGAAGTTCTTTGTAGATCTTGGATACCAGTCCTTTATCTGTAGTGTCATTTGCAAATATCTTCTCCCATTCCGTGGGCTGCCTCTTAGTTTTTCTGACTGTTTCGTTGGCTGTGCAGAAACTTTTAATCTTGATGAAGTCCCATAAATTCATTTTATCTTTTGTTTCTCTTGCCTTTGGGGATGTGTCATGAAAAAGGTTGCTTTGGCCGATGTCGTAGAGGTTGTTGCCTATGTTCTCCTCTAGAATTTTGATGGATTCCTGTCTCACATCGAGGTCTTTCATCCATTTGGAGTTTATTTTTGTGTATGGTGTGAGATAGTGGTCAAGTTTCATTCTTTTGCATGTAGCTGTCCAATTTTCCCAGCACCATTTATTGAAGAGACTGTCTTTTTCCCACCGGATATTTTTTCCTGCTTTATCAAATATTAGTTGCCCAAAGAGCCGAGGGTCCATTTCTGGGCTCTCTATTCTGTTCCATTGGTCTATGTGTCTGTTTTTGTGCCAGTACCATGCTGTCTTTGTGATCACAGCTTTGTAGTACAGCTCGAAATCTGGCATTGTGATGCCCCCAGCTTTGTTTTTCCTTTTCAACAGTTCCTTGGAGATTCGGGGCCTTTTCTGGTTCCATACAAATTTAAGGACTGTTTGTTCCAGTTCTTTGAAAAATGTCCTTGGTATTTTGATCGGGATAGCATTGAAAGTGTAGATTGCTCTGGGTAGCATGGACATTTTAACTATGTTAATTCTTCCGATCCATGAGCATGGAATATCTTTCCATCTTTTTATGTCTTCCTCAATGTCTTTCAAGAGTGATTTATAGTTTCTAGAATATAGGTCCTTTACGTCTCTGGTTAAGTTAATTCCAAGGTAACGTATGGTTTTTGGTGCTATTGTAAATGGGATGGATTCCCTAATTTCTCTTTCTTCGGTCTCGTTATTCGTGTATAGAAATGCAACTGATTTCTGAGCATTTATTTTGTATCCTGCCACGTTACTGAATTGCTCTATAACTTCTAATAATTTGGGAGTGGCTTCTTTTGGGTTTTCCATATAGAGTATCATGTCATCTGCAAAGAGAGACATTTTGACTTCTTCTTTGCCAATTTGAATACCTTTGATCCCTTTTTGTCGTCTGATTGCTGTTGCAAGGACTTCTAGTACTATGTTGAATAATAGTGGCGAGAGTGGGCATCCTTGTCGAGTTCCTGATCTTAAGGGAAAGGCTTCCAGCTTTTCTCCATTGAGAATAATATTTGCAGTAGGCTTTTCATAGATGGCTTTTATGAGATTGAGAAATGTACCTTCTATTCCTACACTCTGAAGGGTTTTAATCAGGAAAGGATGCTGTATTTTGTCAAATGCTTTTTCGGCATCGATTGAGAGGATCATATGGTTCCTGAGTCTTTTCTTGTTGATATGATGTATCACGCTGATTGATTTGCGAATATTGAACCACGCTTGCATCCCAGGTATGAATCCCACTTGATCGTGATGGATAATCCTTTTAATGTACTGTTGGATTCTATTAGCAAGTATCTTGTTGAGGATTTTGGCGTCCATATTCATTAGGGAAATCGGTCTGTAATTCTCCTTTTTGAGGGGGTCTTTGTCTGGTTTGGGGATCAAGGTAATATTGGCCTCATAGAATGAGTTTGGTAGCTTTCCTTCTGTTTCTATTTTTTGAAATAGCTTTAGGAGAATAGGTATTATTTCTTCTTTGAATGTTTGGTAGAATTCCCCAGGAAAACCGTCCGGGCCTGGAGTTTTGTTATTTGGAAGGTTGTTTATCACTGACTCAATTTCTTCATAATTAATTGGCCTGTTTAAGGAATCAATTTCTTCCGGTTTCAATCTTGGTAGTTTATAGGTTTCCAGGAAGGATTCCATCTCTTCCAGATTGCTTAGTTTATTGGCATATAGCTGTTGATAAAAATTTCTAATAATCCTTCCAATTTCAATGGTGCTCGTCGTGACCTCTCCTTTTTCATTCATAATTTTAATAATCTGGGTCCTTTCTCCTTTCTTTTGGATAAGTCTTGCCAGTGGTCTGTCAATTTTATTGATTCTCTCAAAGAACCAGCTTCTAGTCCTGTTGATCTGCTCTACTGTACTTCTGGTTTCTGCTTGATTGATTTCAGCTCTAATTTTGGTCAACTGCTTCCTCGTGCGTGGATTAGGCCTGTCCCTCTGTTGCTGTTCCAGCTTCTTGAGGTGAGAATATAAAAACTGCATTTTAGATTTTTCTATTCTTTTGAGTGAGGCTTGGATGGCTATGTATTTCCCCCTTAGGACTGCCTTTGCAGTATCCCATAGGTTTTGGACTGTTGTATTTTCATTCTCATTGGTCTCCATAAATTGTTTAATTTGATTTTTGATTTCCTGGTTTATCGAGTCATTCCTGAGCAGGATGGTTCTTAGTCTCCAAGTGTTTGAGTTTCTTCCAAATTTTTCCTTGTGGTTGAGTTCCAATTTCAGAGCGTTGTGGTCTGAGAATATGCAGGGGATAATTTCAATCTTTTGGTATCGGCTGAGACCTGTTTTGTGTCCCAGAACATGGTCTATTCTTGAGAATGTTCCATGGGCATTAGAATAGAATGAGTATTCTTTGGTTCTGGGGTGTAGTGTTCTATATATATCTATGAGGTCCAACTCGTCGAGTATGGCATTCAAAGCCTTTGATTCTTTGCTTAGTTTTTGCCAGGGTGTTCTGTCTATTTCTGATAGTGGAGTGTTGAGGTCCCCTACTATTAATGTATTTTCATTTATATGTCTCTTTATTCTGGATAAGAGTTGGCTTGTGTATCTTGCTGCTCCCCTGTTGGGGGCATATATATTTATAATTGTCATATCCACTTGTTGAATACTTCCCTTAAGAATAATATAGTGCCCTTCTGCGTCTCTAACTATAGTCTGTAGTTTAAAATCCAATTTATCTGATATGAGAATTGCTACCCCAGCTTTCTTTTGAGGACCATTTGCGTGAAAGATGGTACTCCATCCCCTTACTCTCAGTCTGAATGCATCTTTGGGTTTGAAATGAGTCTCTTGTAGACAGCAAATGGATGGGTCATTTCTTTTTATCCAATCTGCAACCCTGTGGCGTTTTATGCGATGGTTCAAACCATTTACATTAAGACTGATTACTGATAGATATGATTTTAATGTTGCCATGTTGCCAGTAAAGTCTTTTTTTGTATTGGCTGTGACTTTCTGTTCTGTATCACTCTTGGGGCCTTTTTACTTTTATAGAACCCCCCGTAATATCTCCTGTAGGGCTGGTTTCGTAGTTACAAAATTGGTTAATGACTGGCGATTCTGAAATGTCTTTATTTCTCCATCAATTCTGAATGACAGCCTTGCTGGATAAAGGATCCTTGGCTGCATGTTTTTCTCTGAAAGAGCTTTAAATATGCTCCCCCAACCCTTTCTCTCATTCCAGGTCTGTGTAGACAGGTCTGACGTAATTCTGATGCTTTTGCCTTGGTACGTGAGAAATTTCTTTGCCCTGGCCGCTTTCAGTACTGTATCCTTGCATCTAATATTTGCGAATTGCACTATGACGTGACGTGGCGTAGGTTTGTCGTGGTTGAGCTTGGGAGGGGTCCTCTCTGCCTCTTGGACACGAATGTTTGTTTCCCTTGCTAGATTAGGGAAGTTTTCAGCTACAATTTGTTCAAATATCTCTTCTAGACCTCTGTTTTTCTCCACCCCCTCGGGGATGCCGATGATTCTAACATTGGATCGTTTCATTGAGTCAGTAATCTCCCGTAACCTACATTCGTGGGCATGGATTTTTTTAAGACCATCTTCTATTTTCATTTTTTCCTCTATTAACCCATCCTCCAATTCACTAACCCTTTCCTCTGCTTCTGCGACCCTGGCTGTCAGAGCCTCTAGTTTTGCCTGCATTTGGCTCATAGAATTTTTAATTTCTGTCAGATTCGCTCTCATTTCTGTCCTTAGGGATTCTATATTCTCAGTAACCTTTTCGTTTATACTTTTTTCAATTCTACTCATCATTTTGACCATCGTTACTCTGAATTCCATTTCTGATAATTTGGTTACATCCATATCCATTATTTCTGTGGCAGAGGCCACAGTCTCACTGTCTTTTCTTTGCTGGGGGGGGCTTCTCCTTCTTGTCATTCTGATGAAGAGAGGTTGCGGGGTTTCGAGAGCCCAAATTATTGACTGGGTCCCAGGCCGTGCCCCTTGTTTTATAGGGATCTTAGGGATGTGGGCTTCTTCTTTAAAGATTTTATTTATTTATTTATGTGGCAGCCAACCAGCGAGAGAGGGAACAGAAGCAGGGGAGTGGGAGAGGAAGAAGCAGGCTCCCAGCGGAGGAGCCCGATGAGGGACTCCTTTCCGGAACGCCGGGATCACGCCCTAAGCCGAAGGCAGGCGCTCAATGACTGCGCCACCCCGGCGCCTCGGGTTGTGGGCTTCTTGATTTTTCAGCCTGCCTTCTGGGGGAGGGGCCTGCCGCGCCGATACTCAGGCAGCCCTGTTTGGGTAGAGTCTCCGCGTCCCCTGCGAGGGGGGATGGGGATGGGCACTCCCTGAGCTGGTATTTCCAGGCTTTTGTTCTCTGGCGGCTTTCCCTGGCGGTCTGCTGTGCCTCTTCTGAGGGTCAGAGCAGCAGCGGCCGAATTTCAGCCTCTGTCACGGAACAGAAGGATTGCGGCCCGTTCTCTACTAATGTTCTGGCCACTTTAACTCTGTTTCTGTTGGTGCTGCTCAACCCTGCAGCATCCCGGGATGTGCGCCCCACACCCGGCGTCCCAGCCCTCACTTCCAGGGCCGGCGCGTCTCTGTCCTTTGTGTTTCTAATGCCGCCAGCCGCCAGCCGCCCCGCGCGCGCTCCGGAAGCTCCCGGTCTCAGTCTGGATCCAGTGAGCGCACCGGGATTCCGGGGTTCCGCGAGATGCCTGGTGGCTCGCGCACCCGGCTCACGGTCTCAGTCTGCTCTCTTGGGTGCCGTCCGCGAGCCCCGCCCGCTCTCCCATGCAAGTGGCTACCGCTTCCCGGCGCCCGAACGCGGCGGCTCCCTCCCCCTTCCGTTTATCTTCCGATATCTGTGCACAGTTTCATGGCTCCCCGCTTCGTACCTCAATACTCAGCGCTGGAGATGTTCATTTGTAGAGATCCAGATGCGTCTTCCTGCGTCTCAGGCTGGTTCCGTGGTTGTTTAGGCTGGTCTGGTACCTATCCAGCTCGACTCGGAGGACCGGCTGAAAACGGTGTCTCCTACTCCTCCGCCATCTTAACTCCGTTCCTCTCGAGGAAGATTCTTGATCCTCTCCAGCTTCCCTATAGTACAACTGGAACAAGAATGGAATGTTTACATAAGAATAGATGTTAATAACAGGGACATAAATAGAGAGAACCCAAGAAATTGAAATTATCTGGTTTACAAGATACACTTGATCTCTGGGGCTCATATACCAGGCCACATGTGAAATCTCAGCCTCGATATTGGACTCACCACTCAGGAAACCATTTACATAAATCTACTACCCTCAAAGCATAGACCCCGCTGCTCAAGTCTCAAAGAGAGATAATATTTCCTCTCTCTATAGTTTAAAGCCTGTCTTGTTCTGCAGGAGGCAAAACGGATATAAAATCATCATGTGTTTTTTGGATGCTCTGTAGCCTGCCTTTCTTCCTTTCCTACTTGATCTAAGAAAGACTTTTTTTTTTAATGTGTTGATTTACCATTTCTAGTATTTTTCTTTCAACTTCTACTTGTGTTTGTATGCCTGTTTTTATTGTGTTTATTTTAATACATAATATATTTGGTTCATAAAGGTTTAGGGCAGTAGTTCCTTCCTTGTGGAATGAAACCATGGCCAATAAGAACAGCTGTCTTTGTTCTGTTTAATGATTTCTGATGTGAATTATACTTCCATAACATTTTGATTCTCATTTCCTTTATATTTTCAGATTTTTTAATACATTTATGCATCCTTTTCTTTTTATCTTTTTCGAGTCACTTTTTTTAGATATGTACTCTTTAAAATAGTATGTGAATGAATTTTGTTTTTTTAATCTCCATGAAATATTTGTCTTTTAGCAGGGAGAATGATGTATTTACTAAAAATATGTAAGACATCTTGGGTTACAAACTGTATCTCTCAAAATTTCTATTGCTCCATTATATATGCACACTTAGTATTACAGAGGCAAGCTGAATTTTTTGTTCTTCCTTTGTAGAAATTATTTTTTTTTTTTTGGTCTGTTTGTACGCTTATGGAGCAGTGCTTCTAAAAGTGTGGTCTGTGGACCCATGAAGGTCCCTGAGACCCTTCAGGGAGTCCATGAGTTCAAAACATTTTTCCTAATTTCACTAAGAGACTATTTTCTTTCCCAGTGTTGACATTTGCACTGAGTACAAACAGTGAAGCCTTAGCAAGGTTCAAGGCTGTGGCACCAAATTGCAGTATTCATCCCTGGATATTCTAGTCACTGATAAGGAGCCGAACACATAAGTCACTTCCGCAGCACATCTAAGTATGATGACTATCTCGAGGGGAAAAACCACTTGGGCAATTGTTTGAGCTGCAAACTGAAGCAGTCCCTTTTTATAGAGCACCCCTTTTTACTTGAAAGAACAACTTACAAACTATGGTAACTCTACCTTGGCTATTTGTCAGACGTTTTTTTTAATGGACTGAGACTATCACTTCGAGGAAAAGTTTGTTGTCGCGGATAATATTTAAGCTTCCCAGCAAAAAATTAGAGTTTTGGACCGCCACTGTGAGCTTGTCAACTTTGCAGTACTTTAGGCTTTTCTGATGATAATCAGCGGTGATATCAATAAATGTGATCTTTAAAACCGTATGATGAAATGTGTCCACATTTAGAAGATCTTCATAACGCAGGGAAACGATATATTTCCAAATAACCAATGAATGAGGTCATAATATACGGACAAAGATCCATTTAAAGTGTAAGATAGACCAATGGATTTTGCTATAACTGAGCGTGAGAGTTATTTAATTTAATTTCATTTTCCATATTACAATTAACCTTTAGTAACTACCACTTTTCAAGTTTTTGGTGCAACATTTTAAAAATACCTATAATCGTCCGAAAAGGCTGTTGAAATACTCTTTTTTCCAATCACACATCTGTGTGGTGCTAGATATTTTTCAAACACTTCAACCAAAATAACATGTTAAAACTGACTGAAGGCAGAAGTAGATGTGACTCCTTCTGGGTTCTCCTAAGCCAGACATTGGAAAAACTTGCAAAAATGTAAAACAATGTCACTCTTCCCATAATTTCTTTGTTTTGGAAAATATAGGGCTTTTTTTCATTAAAATATGCTATTTATGTTAACATGTAATGGGCTTATTTTTTCAATAAGTACCTAAATATTTTCTTCACATTCTCCATTCGGATTTCTAATAAGGCAAACATTGATAGATATAAGCTATATAAGCAAAGTCCTACCCACATATGTCCAAATCACACCTTTCCTGACAATTTCGTGAGTCTCCTTTAATGAACACTCACCTCTGAGCATGTCATAAAGACTTTCTGTGTTGTGCCAACTAATTGCTTATCCCTTATCATGAAGTCGCCTTCCATCTCATCTGTTCATCTTTCAGTTCTTCCCTTAAATGTCCTTTTCTCAGACGAGATTTCCCCTGATGTTCCAGATTAGATCAAGTGCCCTTACAACACACTCCATACCCAGCTGCATTTCTCTGCACATCATTCAACATACGTGCAGATATTCGAACAAGGTCTGCTTCTCACTAGATTCAAAGTCCCTGAGGGTAGGAACTTTGTCCAAGTTCACAACATGATTTTCAACATCTAATACAGTGCCCAACACTTAGTAAGTATTCAACAAATGTTTTATTTTTATTTTTATTTTTTTTAAGATTTTTTATTTATTTATTTGACAGAGAGAGAGACAGCCAGCGAGAGAGGGAACACAAGCAGGGGGAGTGGGAGAGGAAGAAGCAGGCTCATAGCGGAGGAGCCTGATGTGGGGCTCGATCCCAGGACTCCGGGATCACGCCCTGAGCCGAAGGCAGACGCTTAACGACTGAGCCACCCAGGTGCCCCTCAACAAATGTTTTAAATAAGTCATTCATTAATACATTTTGAATATACCAATGCCACTATTAATACTTAAGGAGGTTAGTAAGACTTCTTTTTAGTACCATGTACTCATTTTCAGTCTTAATATTTCATTTTCCAAGGAGTATTTAAGATTCCTTTTGCCCTGATCATTTTCCTTTTCCAGGGATGGTTTCTGGTTTTGTTTTTGCTTTTGCTTTTTCATTCCTGTCCCTGACCCATCCCCCTGGCTCATTTAGTTTAGTAAGAAGTAAACTTCTTGTAGATACTCACTTCCTTGAGACATTGTGGTCTCTCTAGAACCTAACCTACCCAATAGGCATAAGTTTGTGAAGGCAATTTATGGAGGCAGGCAAGGCCAGGCTTCCTTGGAACCATGGTCTCATTTCTGGACTCTCGAGGAACTCCTACCTGTACGTCTTTAGGATGGCGATAATTCCATTAGCAGGTGGCATGTTGAGTATCACATCAGAGGTATGGCTTTAAATGCAAATCCTTACAAGAGAAATTGTACTTTTATTTAAATTTCATTTAAGGTCTCAGTGACTTCTCATCATCCTTTCTGAATATACATTTGAAGGATGGAGGTGGCCCCCAGGGACAGGCAAAGCCAGGGGGAACAGTGGAGAAGTGCTCCTACATCACCATTTTACTGTGGGCTGGGCTGGCTCTTCACCTATGACCCTCACAGACTTTATTCAACATATTTTTGTAGTGTGGTAACATAAGAGAAGCTGCCATGTAAAAGGTGCTGGTGCTTTCTATATGGCCTGTATTCATGGAGACTGCCTACCTTGAAGCAGATCTTTGTTCTCAGAAGACTTATTGGAACAGCCCCCTTAGGAAAATAGACAAGTTGTTATTCATTGCTCTTGAGGAATAGCGTGACAGATCGTTTTCAGCTTCATAAAGGCTGTCCCATCCCGGGATGCCTGGCTGGCTCAGTCAGTAGAGCATGCAACTCTTGATATCAGGGTTGTGAGTTCAAGCCCCACGTTGGGCATGCAGACTACTTAAAAAAAAAAAAAATTGCTGTCCCAAGGAATACCCCTTGGAGGACTAAACTCAGAGGTCTCTAGGTTAGGCAAATTTATAAGTAGGCCAAGAAGTTTTCTGAAAAGAAAGGAATGGAGACTTGACCTCTTCCTTTTAAAGATTAATGATACTGAAATCTCTAATGACTCGAAGTGGTTTTGGGTCAGTCTGGAAAAAAAAAAGTTAAAAAGAAAAAAAGAAAGAAAGATACCAAAAGCTGCCAAAAAGAACTCACTGTGGGGGAAGGGGGCACACTTGTGTGGAGAGGGGATCACAGTGAAAACTATGGCTACATCACTGAAAGCCTGGAGAAAGATCTGTGAACCTGGAGCCCTGGCCTAGGTGACGTGGGATAAATACATCTGAGATTAACACTGGAAAGAAAGGCCTCCCTTTTCTCCTCAGTAATAATTGTAGCTTCCTTTATACCAATGTGAATGGAGATAATATCATACCGTGCCAACTCTTGTCTTTTACACTAGGTATTAGCCACGGAAACAACAGGAACAAAATCTGGGCTTTTGCCGGTGAACAAGATTCCCTAATTCTTCCTTTCTCCATAAGGAGTTGAAATCTATCCTATGCCTTCCGGAATGAGTAAGCCCATGGAGTACTTAGATTATTGGGGTATAAAGGAGCCTAAGAGGTACTAGACTTTCTGCTTATCTAGGTAGATATGGAATTTAAAAACTAATATGAATAAAAATAATTTCAGAAATATATGTAACCTCAAGTCTACCCCCAGACTGGTGAAGCACATTGTGCAGAAAATAATTAACATACAGGCTTGAGACTGTTACCCTCAGAAAGGTCTGTGTGTAAGGTTGGCCTTTGGCTGGCGTCTGGAGATCTGGGTTTGAAGAATAGTCCCAGGACTCGAACAGATGAGTGGCACACTGCCTAAACCACGCGACCAACAAGGTTTATATTCCACACCTGCTTTTCTTCTGGAATCTCAAATTTTGGTACCTGCTAAGCAGAGGGTGTCTCTCTGACCAGTCCCAACATAAACCTTGGGCCTCGAGTCTCTATTGATCTTCCCTGGCAGACACTTCACACGTGTTGTTACAACTCGCTCTGGAGGAATGAAGTGTGTGGCTCCATTGGGAAAAGACCTTTGGAAGCTTGTGCCTGGTTTCCTCCAGACTTTGTCCCCTGCACCTTTTCCCTCTGCTGGTTTGGCTTTGTATCCTTTGCTGTAATAAATCATAGCCATGAGTAAGACTATATGCTCAGTCTTCCCAGGGAATCACAAAACCAAGATTGTCATCTTAGGGTCCCCCAACACACAAGTAAAACACGTTTGTTTTCAATCACAGGGGATGCCACTTTTTCAATGTGATTATCAAATTTTTGCTCACTTCATGAAGAAACTGAAGCCACAGCAGAAAAAAATTTACAAGGTGGACTTCAACTGGCTTTAAGAATGAGGGCTTAGGACATGTGGCTTTTGTAAACCACTTTAACCCTAAATACAAAAATCACCATATACAGTGTTTAAAATAGTGACATTAAAGCAAATATATGTGTGTGCATATATATATGTTTATATATATATATTTTTTTATATATTTATATATTATATATATAGTTTGCCTACAATGTATTTTATAGCAGGAGATTTCACTGTTGCTCTGAAATTGACCCAATTATATTAAGAATTGAAGAAAATCTGTTGACATGTGGGACCATCAGTGTAATGAAAACTGTTTAAAAACTTCTATAAATAATCAAATCAACTGCAAAATAAAATCTCACCCAAAGTAGCCCAACTTCTTCTACTACATGCATTTCTTTTTTTTACTCTGACATTAACCGAGATCATTGCCATAATCAAAGCCTGACTTGTGTACTTTTATCGTATTACAGTCCTACCAGTCTTTGCGTCTTTTTGGTCTCCAGACTACAAAAGAACATGTCTTACGTGCAACCCAAAGAGTCAGTAACATGTAAGACTACAGAGTACTTACTGTTCTTTAATTTCCCTTTGGTCCTCTTGTGTGGATGGCATCGAGCAGACTCCCTTGCCCTACTGCTTTTGGTTGTATTTGGGCAATGGGAGGCCCTGGCAGGTGAGCTGCAGGGCAGGAGGAGAGTGAGGTGAGATATTTATTCCCACTTCCCACCTGTTCCCCCTGCAGGGTCACTGTGGGTTGGCTCAGTCCTCCTATTGAATGTCAAGATTGATCTCAGTCCGCTCATCCCTCTCCAGATTGTTCTCTGTCCTTCCTCCTTGAGATCTAGGGTTCATGTTGCCTTCCAGGTGCTGCCAGCCCAGGGGTACTATGCCATCTCTTGCTACTTTTCTGGATGATGCCCACACATTTACAAACCAGCCCTTAAATAATCTTTCCTCAAATTTCCAATTTGAGTATGCCATCTGTTTCTGCCAGGACCCTAATGGATGCAAACATTCTTTAACCCTGCCTTTAACTCTTGATGACCGGCAGCACCCACATCAGCTAAGAGCATTTTAGGAACTGTAGATGCTTGGGCCCTTTCCAGACCTACTGAAAGACAGTCTTCTTCGTTTTAATAGGATCCTCAGATGAGTCACGTGTACATTAAAGTTTGAAAAGTACTGGCTTAACACATCAGTGGATATAATCAAATCTAGCCTTGTTGAAAGACTATTATCTGGTCCTTAGTGTCCATTGAGGGATGCTTCTCCAACTCTTCATTATTTGATCCAAGAAGAGAATACAAAATCTAAAATGAAAATGTCCTTATTTGGTAAACCTAGAGAATCTTATGTTCAAAAGTTGTTGATTCTAGTCTCAAAATAATTTCATTTTAAAATCAGTAGAACATTTGGAAGGAAAAGCAGAGGAAAACAGTGCTTACAGATATAGCTATGAATAATAATTAAGTCCACCTATGCCAAACACCATGAAAAAAAGAAGACAGTAGAGTTAACTGGATGAAAATCTTTGCCATATTGCATACAAGTATTGGTAATTGGAGTCTCATTTGTCAGCACTAAGCTATTCATATTGATTTTTCTACCTCTGCAAACTGGAAGTTTGTGATGCAGAATGAAGAAATAATTGTCAACAAGATCTCTCTGGATGGAAAAAAAAGAACATTTAGTCAAAATAAGAAAGCAATCCTCGGTGATTTTCGACGCTTGTCTACATGCAGAAAGCAAGGCAGAATCCAAGGGAGGGTTTAGAACTCTGCAAATTTGCTGGTCTGTTTAAAACACTTCACACATTATTCAAGAAAAAAATCAGACACATCATGTATGCAGATAGCCTCAAAGGCTTCCTTCCAGGTTAAAGAAATTTATGAGAATGCGGTTTAAGTTATTCATCCTCCTTACCATATAAGATTACCTCACTTTGCACCAGGTGTTCTTGAAAATAATCTGCAACTTCCTTATATTAAAGGAGAAATGTTTGATTTATAGCTTGGGTTTAAACCTATAATGAGGCATTCCATTCTGAGTGATCTCATATACCCAAAGCAATAATAACCCCAGGGTGTCAGTGTATGGGAAGCCCTGCCTGGATGGACATTCTGCAGAGACTGGTGTCCGCTCTTTTTCTCCCTGCTCAGCATTGCTGGGGGGTGCTGTTTCTGGGGCTCTGGAAGGGGGCTTGGCTGAAGACACACTATCTCAATGGTAGTGTGCCAACCTTTAACAGATCTCCTCCCCTACCTCTACCCCTACATCGTTCTTTTATCTAGTTTGTAGGATGCAAGAAAACAGAGTGAGGCCTTCAGTGCCTAGATGCCAGGCCAACAGTGGTGTGGTGAGAGGCACCTGGTTAGAGCTGGAAGCTACAGGTGTAACAGGTAGCTCTCGGCTCAAACTATGGTTCTATTTTATAACTGTTTGGCCCATGCCCTCTCTGGCAAGAGCCCTCCGTCTGCTCGATCCCCAGAGTTTTCCACACACAGAGCCCTCACCTGCAATTGAGTATCTCCCAGTCTTATGGCACACACCTTGGTCTTCCAGTCACCTGGGCTCTTTTCCCAAACTTGCTCAGGAAGTCTTCTCTAGCCCTTTCTAACCCCATATCCCTGGGGAGCAAGGCAGCAGAGTATGACGATTAAGAACAGACTCTGAACCCAGCCTGCTTAGGATCAAATTCTGGCTTTGCCATTTAGTAGTTGGAGAGAGTGATTTGAACTCTCTGTGCCTCAGTTTCCTTAATGGAAACATAATCATTACTATTTTAAAGGGCTTTGTGAGGATTAAATGATTACCATATAAAAACCACTTTGAATAGTGCCTGTCAAATAGAAGAAGGCTATTTATGATTATGATTATGATTATTATGTTCATTAGAAATAGATTGACGTACAGCAAAATTTCTCTTCGCTGGTTCTTTACTGAAGTCCTTGCTTTTGAAAAGTTTGATTAATATTTTTACTTGATAATTATTACATTTTGATTGTAAAAACTCAGAAAATATAGCACTGTTAACATTTTCATGTATTTGCTTTTAAGTCTTTCTTTTTCTGAGCTTTTTTGATCCATTATATTAAAAGCCCTATATATGTTCCCTTTTTTACACACATATTAAAATGTATGTATAAAAATATAGATTTACATAAGTATACTTTTATATACATTTACTTCATCATACATATGTATTTGTATATTATATATTCATTATTTATATTTGTCATCTCATATATACATTGTATAATGCACATATTTATTTAATACGTGACATTATATACATATATTTATAGAACTTAATCTGTATGGACTTAATATATGTTTATTATATGTTAATATATATGTAAATCATATATGAGGTATACATTTATAGTACATATAATATACGATTTTACAAAATTGAATGTATATAAATAAGTTTATATATGTCCTTTTAAATAAACATCACCAGTACACCCCCATGTCAATAAATATTCTTTGAAAATGTGATTTTTAATAGCTGTACAGCATCACATTATATAGATAGCACAATACACATTATATAGATACCACAATCACACTGTCTACTGTTCTCTGTTTTTGGTCTTACTTTTTGTATATTTCCAGTTACTCTTCATAAGCAATAATACTTTGATGAATTGTTCTTTTACATAAATTTCTATGCACTGACTGCTGTTTTCAACCAAGATGGAGTAACGGAAATCAGATTTAAACTCCCCCATCAAAAATCTAGAACAATAAGAAAAGACATGAAACAATGGTTTCAGACATCAAACAACAGACAGTGTAGGAGTGTGACCCCTGAGAGAGGGGAAGCACATGAGAGCAATTCTCCCATTGCCCCAGCTTATTACCTGTAAAGAGATGCCAGATCACATCCCAGGGAAACTCTAAGACAAAGGTCTGCAGTTATACTAGATGTAAACATGGGTTGGGAGTTGAGGAATTTAAGGTGGCAAAGCATCAGAAAGGAGAGAGCTCCATCTAATAGAGGGCTATCAGATTGACTGTTAGAATGTTACAGATATCTGCACAGGAACCCCACTCCCACCCAGCAAGGCCAAGGAAAGAACCACCCCCACAGGGGTAGATGAAATAACCCGTGTACAAGCCACACAGGGCCAGGAAGAGTCTTTGTTCCTTCCAACCACTGGCAAAATCTCATACCTGGGGGATCAGGCAGAGTGCTCAGGAAGCAGTCACCTCAGCAGCGGGGCAAAATTTGCCATATAAAAATGACTGCTCTGGGGGCATTTTGGTGGCTCAGTCAGTTAAGTGTCTGCCTTTGGCTCAGGTCATGATCTCAGAGTTCTGGGATCAAGTCCTGAGTCAGACTCTCTGCTCGGTGGGGAGTCTGCTGCTCTTTCTACTGCAGCCCCTCCCCTGCTCCTGCTCTCTCTCTCTCTTTCTCTGTGTCAAATAAATAAATAAAATCTTAAAACAAACAAACAACAACAAAAGAAACAACTGTCTGGTCCCACCAAACGAAGTCTAAAAGCTAAGACCAAAAAGGACAAACTGTTTCCAAGGAACTTACCTGCATCACCTGCAAGTATTTGCTCACAGATGAAATCAGGAAAAGTCCCGGGAGAATGCAATACATCATCGCAAGTGCCATAGTGCACCTAAGGAGAAATGTTTGGAAGAAGGTAAGCCTAGCCTGCTGTGGAGAAGGGGAAGTTCTGGTCCAATAATTTTCATCAATCAGTCTGTCCATTCAAGTATATAATAACTCTCTATGCATTTTAGCACCAATCAGTTGACAGGCAAGACCTTCTCCATAGTGCTTAGCCACTGCTTGGGGAACCAGGATATGGCCAATTCCTTTGAACCCTCTGGCCAGCCTCCCTGCAAGAAAAGCATCTGATGAACATGTCAAATCTGGTTTCTTAAAATACAATCAAACTGCACTTCCTCCAAAGGCTTGATTTGTGCTAAGCCAACAAAAGGATCTGCTGGTAGACCACCCTGTTATGAAAGTTGCTGACACTTTGTGTCCAAAACAAGATGCACTGAGAATCTGCTCTGTTCCTGTTCTTGGATCACACACTCTATGAATGGACTGTCTGTGGTGTATTGAATTTCTCCCATCATCTTCATTCCAAAAATGGCTATTAGATGGTTTCAATTTGAGACAATTTTCAAGCAGTGATTGCATCAAACTAGAATCTAATTGGGGGAAAGTAATTTCTGGAAAAATCCCAAGCCAGGAGATTTTCTATCTGAGAAAATTACATACTGAGGCTGCCAACTCAGAATGGAAAGCTTAGCAGCATTAAACACAACTCTGCCATTGTCCATTTCTGTACCCTGTATTTGGTGAAGACCCACACAGGACAAGGCAGAAGTTGCTGAGATTTATTCTGTGGTTGTCTTAAGACCAAAGAATGGGACATTTGAAGGAAACTTAATGATAATGTCTAGGACATTTTCTAACTTCAGAGGCTCAGCACACGCCATGCCTTTGTTCAAACTGCTCCCACACTAGAAAGCCATTCTCATATCTCTAAATTGATCCAACATCTTCTTAGGACTTACATTATCCAAAAGCTTTTGCTCTCTGCTCCAGCATCACGGATCTTCCTCTCCTCTAAATGCCTGTAGATCCTAGGAAACCTAAACATTTAATGAGGTATGATTTAAAAAAAAAGAAAAAGAAAAAAAGTGTTCATTGTTTTCTGACTGTCTTGATGGAAAATAGCATATCATCCATCATAGCCATTGATTCAATTCAGGGGCTAGCACCTCCCTGAGTAGCAGCTCACCACTGGGCATCATAGCACCCTAGGCTGACTTGTTTCCCAGTAGCTACCGCACTGTGTTGTGTGTTCAATGCTTGTCTCTCTCTTCCACTAAACAAGAGTTCCGTGGGGCCTGAGATCATGTCTAGGATGCATTAACGTTCCCAGAATACAGTACAAAGTAAAACTCAATAGATATGGAATAAGAGGAAAATGAATAAATGAATGCATGAATAATAAATGCATGAATAAATGAATAAATTCTAGAAGCTCAATACCTACTTATTGATTGATTCGTTGTTTCTGGGGCAAAAGAACAGAAGAAGCGTTGTTTTCCTCTGTGCTTAGTGAAAGTTGAAGATAATACGTAACTTAGCTCGTTCCTAGCAAGCATTAGTTGTAATAAAGGAAAGAAATGGGAAACAAAAGCAACCACAGTCATGTTAAGCCCTGTTAATACCCAAAACATGAGCTCAGTTATGCAAGCATACCAATCTCTTTCTTTGGAACAATTGAACACTGTTTTTTCTACTCTCATCCTCCAGGAAACTCACCTCCACCACTTTGGAGGGAAGTACAGTCTTGTGCTTTCATTTCATCTGGTAGGATTAGGCTAGAAATGTATTTTGGCAGGGACTGATGGCCCCACCTACCACCCCATCATCGTGCCCAGCCAAAGATAATACCTCCTTTCCTAGCAGGTAGGTGTGTTCAAATAACTAGCTTCTGGCCAATGGTACATGAGTAGACGTGAGGCATACAGGTTCTGGAAATTTTCCTCAAAAGAAGGAAACATGTTCCCCCCCTTTCCATCTGTCCCTTTCCCAGGGGCTAAAACAAAGAGGAGGGCCGAGCAACAGCATGGAAGGACACTGCCTCCCTGATATTGGGCTACGTACTAGCCTCTTGCATGAAAGAGAGATCATTTTGCAATTTTGTCATTTCAGGGTCTCTTATTCTTCAGACAAGATGCCTCTAAAAGAATACTAGAGAAAAGATAAAGAACAAAACTCACCTTTGTAAAATGCTTTCTGTGCAACAGGTATTCTGCTCAATGACAACCCTAGAAAGTATTATCATATTTTCCATGTTAGAAACAAGGAGCCTGAAGTTCAGAGAAGTTAACAACTTGCACAAGATCACATGGCTGGGAAATGGTGGTGCCCACATTTGTTGGTTTCCAAAGCCGATACTCTCTCGACTTGACCGTAACAGTCGAAGTGATAGTAAGAGATAACATTTATTAAGTGCGTATGATGTGTCAAAATCTGTGTTGAGCATTATGCATGAATTAACTTATTTAATTCTGACAGCTCTTTGATGTAGGTACTCCTATTGCACTTATTTTACCAATGACAAAAGGGCAGCTTAGAGTTCTTTAATAACTTTCCCAAAGACACAAAACTAGGAAGAGGCAGCGTCACAATTCACACAGGGTCTGACTGACTCCAGAGCTACAAGTTTTAGCCTTCTGCTTGACTACAAGCACATCTTTAGATTAGATTATTCTTCAGTTACAAGAGGAATAGCCAGTGCCCAGAATTTGCCTTAGGATAAAAAGCAAGCCATCCTGGGGTACCTGGGTGGCTCAGTCGTCAAGCATCTGCCTTTGGCTCAGGTCATGATCCCAGAGTTCTGGGATCGAGTCCTGCATCGGGCTCCCTGCTCAGCAGGAAGCCTGCTTCTCCCTCTCCCACTCCCCCTGCTTGTGTTTCCTCTCTCGCTGCCTCTCTCTCTGTCAAATAAATAAATAAAATCTTAAAAAAAAAAAAAAAAGAGCAAGCCATCCTTCTGAACCCAAGGGCTTAATATGCTCATATCTGGCCAATTTGACCCCATTGTAGAGCTGGTGAAAAAAAAAAAAACCCTTTTATTAAATAATTTAATGCACAAGAACTATGTGATAAGACTCAGCTGTCAATTTGCTACAACTAGTGTTTACCTTACTGTCACCAGCTGTTAATTTGCAGCCCTAAATCGATAAGTCATTGTATAGAAGCTGAAAGAAATTCATTACACATGACTGAATAATTTAAGTTTAATTCTGCTAAAATCCTATTGAAAAGCTAGGGATGTTATGGAGGATGATGGACAAAACATAGACATAAATAAAGCTTCTGTAGGCCCTTGGCTGAGGCTTGAATGATGATCAATACTTTTTAAGTGGCCATTGTGGGCTCACTCAAAAAAAAATATTAATTCTGTTCTCAAATACAGAGTTTTGTTTTTATTTTTATTTTAAATTATATATTCCACCAACAGAACCTTAGGTGTTCCTATCAACAATTCAACCTGATATTTGCTTCTGAAAATCAGTTGAAAGTAAGAAAGAGGGAAAGAAATAACATAGAAATTTAAAAAGCATTTTCCAATGATCTAGATAACTCTAATAACAAAACCTGACAAAGACATTATCGGACAAAAAAGTGACAGACCAATATTTCTCATGAACACAGATACTGTGATAGACAGTTACCTTCTGGTGTTCATGTCCTTGAATAATCCCCTCCCCTTTGAGAGTGGGTGGGAACTGTGACTTGCTTCTAATAACCAACAGAATATGGCAAAACTGATGGAAGCGATGACACTCCCAGAATCACATTACATTTATATAATACGCCTTGCTAGCAGACTCACTCTAGAGATGTTCCTTGGCTGGCTTTGAAGAAGTAGCCATGTTGGGAGGCCCACATGGCAAGGAAGTGTTGTTCTCCAAGAACAGCCAGCAAGAAGCCAGGGCCCTCAATTGTACAACCACAGGGAGATGAATTCTGAGAACAACCTGAAAGAATTTGGAAGCAGATTCTTCCCTAGTTGAGCCTTCAGATGAGAGTGCAACCTGGCCAACACTTAAATGCAGCTTTGTGAGACCCTAAGCTGAGGACCCAAAGTGCACCGAGCTCCTGACCCACAGAAACTGTGAGATAATTAACATGTGTTGGTTTAAGCTTTTGGTAATTTGTTATATGGTAATAAATAATACACATGCAAATACTGTCAGTAGAATATTAGCAAATCAAACCCACCAATACAGAAAAAGGGGATTTATTCCAAAAATGCAAAGTTGGTTCAGCATTCAAAAATCAATAATTTGCCACATTGGTAAAGGAAGTAAAGTCATATAATCAGTACAATAGTTGCAAAAAAAGGACTTGACAAAATTTAACACCTCTATAACAAACATTCTTAGCAAACCAGGCAAAGAAGGGAACTTCTTCAATTTGACAAAGGACAACAATGAAAAACCTACAGCTAACATCATACTGTCTGGTATAAAAACTGAATGCTTTCCCCAAAGATTGGGAACAAGACAAGAATGTCTACTCTCACCTTTTCGGTTCAGCATTATACTGGAGTGCCTATCCAGTGCAATAAAGAAAAACAACGAAGTAAAAGTCATTATAGTTAGAAAAGAAGAAGAGAAATTATCTCTATGAGACAACATGATTGCTCACATAGAAAATCCTAAGGAATTACGCTAGTTTCCTATTGCTGCAGTAACAATTACTACAAATGTAGTGGCTTAAAATAACACAAATTTATTATCTGGCAGGTCTGTAGGTTAGATGTCCAATATGAATCTCACTGAGCTACGATCCTGAGTGTTGGCAAGTCTGTGTTTCTTTCTGGAGGCTCTAGGGGAGAATCTGCTTCCTTGACTAGCTTTGAGAGACCGCCCACATTCCTTGCCTTGTCACCCCCTCCGTCACCTTCAGAGTCAGCAGCATTACATCTCTCTAACCGCTCTTCATATACAAATGTTTTCTCAGACTATGCATTGCCATTTGGTTTTCTTAGTGGTGTGTTTTGAAGGACAGAAGTCTTAAATTTTGATTCGGTCAATTTATTGTGGTTTTCGTTTATGATTTGCTCTTTTCTATGTCCTGTTAACAATGTTTCCAACCCAAGGTTGCATAGCTTCTAGAGGGTTTATAGTTTTCGCTTTTTGTTTAGGTCTATGATCATTTTCAGATTCATTTCAAATTAATTTTTTTGGATGGTGAGTGACAGGGCTGAGTTGGTTATCCAATGGATCCAGACCATTTATGAAAAAGAGTACCCTTTTCCCATTGAAATGCCTGGATATCTTTCTTGTCAATAAATTGTTTGTATATGGACAGGTCTGTTTGCAAACTCTATTCTCTTCCTCTATTTGCCTGTCTTTTAGCCAATATCACCCTGTCTCAGTTACTGAAGCTTTATAGTAAATGTTGCAATTAGGCAGTGTGGCTCCAACAATGTTCCTCTTTCTGGATCTTTTCTCAAAATGGCTTTGGCCATTCTAGATGCTTTGCATTTCCCTATATGTTTTAGCATTTCCTTACTAATTTCCACCAAAAAAAAAAAAAAAAAGCCTGCTGGGTTTTCATTTGGAATTACATTGAATTTATGGGTCAATTTGGGAATAATTGACATGTCAGCATTATGTAGTCTTATAATCCATAAACATTGTATAGCTATTTATTTAGACCTTTAACTTTTTCAAGAAATATAATATAGTTTTTGGCATAGACATCTTGTAACTTTTCTGGCTAGATTTATTTGATGCTATTATAAATGGAATGTTTTTAAATGTAGCTTTACAATCATTCGTCCAGGGGTGAGAAAAAAAATTTTTTTTTTTTAAGACTGAAAAGCTTAGGTACAGATTGTGTTTACAGCGTCCTTTAACAAAGGAATTAAAGTCAAGTTTGGTCTTCCGTCAGTCAATAAAAGTTGGCTGAGTATCTACCATATGCAAAACTCTAGCTGCCCCAGGAATACAAAGTTGATTACATACAATCCTCTAGAGGATTTTTGGAAGAAATTCTATCAGTGCTTTCCAGAAGTGTCCACTTCTTTCAGCAAGTTTTTAACTCAGTGTTTCTCCTAGGGCATTTTAAGAAAATACAGATACCCAGACCCCACCCAAAGCTACTCGTAAGCAGAAATTCAAAACTTCCCTATGAAGAAGTCATTCCAAAGTACGATTGTCCTCCACACATTCATTTTGGCCATGGTGCTGTTTTTCCTTCTTAAAAAAGGAATTACTGTATTACTTTCATCCTTACACACCTAGACCTTTATACATAGCATGCATTATACATAACCTCAAAGTGTGGGTGGGTGATTGCTTGCTAACAAAAACAAAATGAGAAAGGAAATCTGCGAAAGCAGCATTCTATGTGATCTCCTGGGAATGTGTTCATTGGACTAAGGGCATTTCAGTGAGGTGAACTGGGGGACACCAAAGGTTCTGAGGAGGACTGCATACATAATTTGCCAGGCTGAGTGAAAAATGAAAACCTTGGTGCCTTGTTCAAAAATTATTAGGAATTTCAAGACAGTGATAGGAGAGCATTTATCCAAGCATGCAGCCCTTCCAAACACGGGACTCTATGAGGCTGCAGAGGTTACTTGACTGTGAACCAGCCCTGGTTCTGAGGACAAGAGCGCTCTGTTTATATTCGGCAGTTCCACACACTTGCTGGTAATCAGGCAGGCAAAGTAAAGGAGTTGATTGCATTTCCATCCCAATGGCCATGTTAAAACACACACACACACACACACACACACACACACACACACACACACACACACAACTCTTTTTTTTTTTTTAAGATTTTATTTATTTATTTGACAGAGATAGAGACAGCCAGCGAGAGAGGGAACACAAGCAGGGGGAGTGGGAGAGGAAGAAGCAGGCTCATAGCGGAGGAGCCTGATGTGGGGCTCGATCCCAGAACTCTGGGATCACACCCTGAGCCGAAAGCAGACGCTTAACCGCTGTGCCACCCAGGCACCCCAACACACAAACTCTTGAGTTCTTTATATTTTATTTAACCATCTTTTGGCTGCTAGAGAAATTGTTTGAAATGATCATTCTATCTCCATGCTCTTGTTCTGGATAAGGATACATATGTTTAATGTTGCAAGTTTACTTTATTGGCCAATTCCCATAAAACTTGAAAATCTGAGATGAGGACTTGAATTTCAGCTCCATATTTACCTGAGAGTCACTAAATGCCATTCCTGTAGCTTTCAGCTTTTGTCTTAGGAGAAGCGACATCTACTGAGCACCTAGGGAATGTTTTATATTGATTTTTCTGAAGAACAAAACCAGGAAGGAGGAAATATTTTCTGTACTTTTCAGATAACAAACCTAAAGCTCAGAGAAGTGAAGTAACTTGTCTAAGTAGGGGGTACAGAGAAGTCATTAAGATCGTTGACTCAAAATCAGGCAGATCCAAGTTCGGATTTCATGGTTGTACTTACATATGTGACACTTGGGGAAAATTACTAAACTCCTATGAATTTTATTTTCTGTAATTGTACAATGGAAAGAATAATATCAACTCAGGGGTTGCTGTGTAGCTTAAGATTATATAAGTAAAGTGCCCAGTATGAGGTAAACACAGTGATGGTAATTATTATTAAAGTCACATCTAGTAAGTAGCAATAGTCGGATTTTTTTCTCCTTTGCTGAAGATAGCGTTGGTAAATTTCCACTCTCTTGTTTTAGATAATCCCTGGATTAAAGAGAAAGCAATAAGCATCAACTGCTTTTAAGTTGAGCTGGAGGCTAGGACAAGAAACTATTACGTGCAAATACTGGAGAGGATACTCACAAAACACAGTGCTGACTAGCATTTTGAAAACACCACACCTAACTGCTCAAAGCCTTGGCTTTCTCTTCTACTCCTGGTTATTAGGCTTAAAATACCAAGAATATCAACTCGTAGAACCGTATGAAGTGGTGTCTTCTAGACGCACTTAAATGAGTTAACCGCCTTTCCAGTACTTTCTGTCTTTCCCTGACACAATGGTAGGACACTTAGCATATTTTACCTCCTGTTACAATTTTCCTCTTGGGGGAGTTTTTCCAAGGGGAAGTGGAGATAAGAGCCTGATCCTATTTTATTCTTCCTGATATAACTGTGTCTTTGGCAAAGTGCCCTGTATACAGTAAGCAGGAAGATATGGTGGTTGATTACAATGGACAAGGGAGAGGAGAATTGCACCAAAGTATTTTCAGAGTTCCTCCGAGCTCAAAAAAAAAATCTGTGATTCTGTGCTGTAGACTTATAGAGGGAAAAGGCAGATATATATATATATATATATATATATATATATATATATATATATATATATATATATATTTTTTTTTTTTTTTTAAAGTAAGGCTTAACCAGTTTGTTTGGTTGTTTTTTTTTTTCCACTATAGAACCCTTTCTGCTCATTGTAAAAATGTTGGATAATACAGAAAAGTAGAGAAATTTAAGAAAAAATCATCCACACTTCTACCCTCAAAGCCAATCACATTTTGATGTCCTTTCTTTAGGTAGCCTGTTGTTACCAAGCTTCTGCCTGTATCCTCTGTCCCCTTCTCTCCTCCTTCCTTTGTCACATATTAGTGCCTTCATGCGGTCTTTCATTTATTGCCCCATCCACAACTTTGTCAGTTTCATCTCCAGAAGCTCAGCCAGGTTCTCACAGTGAATATCAGAGAAAAATCCCCTCTTACTTCCCGCAGGAGAAGGGGAAAAGTTGGCACAATGTATTCCTGTGACCGTATGGATAGTCTCGTTTGAATAGAGGGTGAAAAATGTAAATTTGAGGCCTTAGGTCTCCCACCCCAATCCACAACCCCTTTCTTTTTTTAAAAAACAAAAGATTTATTTATTTATTTATTTATTTATTTATTTATTTATTTATTTGACAGAGAGAGAGACAGCCAGCGAGAGAGGGAACACAGCAGGGGGAGTGGGAGAGGAAGAAGCAGGCCCACAGTGGAGGAGCCTGATGTGGGGCTCGATCCCAGAATGCCAGGATCACGCCCTGAGCCGAAGGCAGATGCTTAACGACTGAGCCACCCACGCGCCCCCCAAACCCCTTTCTGTCATGGCCTAAATTTTAGACAAAATTTCAAAATGGGACCTATAGTTTTGCTTCAGCAAGATTATGTTTGTTGACCATTTTGAAATACACCAGAGCGCTCTGTTCCTTGCCCTCAGGGAAACTTTAACCTAAGCCTAACCTTAACAGGTGTTTTCGCAGAGTCCAACAGACCTGGGGAAAGGGAAACACCCAACTCCAGCTGGCTCCAGCCCTCCATACAGAAGGGAAATATCGGACTCTACCCATTCTAGCCATCCTGTCCCACCTTACAGGGGACTGAGAAACACTTGTGAGTTTCACATTCCAGAGGCACAGACTCACTAAAAGACTGAGACCTAATCATAGGATTAGAGAATACCTCCTGTCCCCCCATACTCATCACCACTTACTACAGGCCTATTTATAGCAGTTCCTTTTACCCAATGCTGTCAAGTCCAGCTTAGGCAGAAAACAAAGTTTGCAAAGATAGAGCAGACATCAGAACCAGACTCAGATACAGCATTGCTGTTGGAATTATCAAACCAAGAATTTAAATCACCTATGATTAATAGGCTAAGGGCTCTAATGGATAAAATAGACAGCACTACTTACTAGGCCATACAAAACTCCATCCCAAAGTGATTTAACCCATTTACACTCCTGTATGAGGATCCGGTCATTCTACACCCTTACCAACTCTTAGTATTGCCTGAGTTTTTAATTTCTGACAAACTGGTAGGTATGGAAACATCTTTCTGTGGTTTCAAATTGCAATCTATTAAGGTCAGCATCTCTTTATATGTTTGTGAAACATTCATATTTCTTCTGTGAAAGCCTGATTATACCTTTCACTTTTTTTTTACTAGACTGTTCATCTTCTTTTTGATTTGTAGAAGTTATTTTCCAGATATTCAATATCTATCAATTCATTGCCCTTAATCTTCTGACTTCCTCTAATTTACCCATGGCAGTCAATCAACAAAGGTTAACTTTCTGGAGAAACACTCACATTCATGCCTATCTAATTGTCTCAAAATTCGTTTCAGAATTCAGCAAGGAAAATTTAAAAAAATATATACTTATGAACACAACTGTTATAATTGAACATACTTTTTCTTTTATCCTCACCCCAGAGTTAGGGAAAGTGCCGGAAATAGGTGAGTCTTTAGGGATCAAAAGTTTTCAACAAAATCTTAGAAGAGGAATTTTGCTCATTCACTGCTTGACTGCTCACCTTTATCTTTTTGGTTTGACAGCACAATTAAACATACATATATTTTATGTTCATGAATAGCCTTAATTCCCTTAATTATATCAGCTCTGAACTGTAGGCAGAAACAGAAGGTGTGTGTGTGGGGGGGGGTAGGGAGAATGTGGAGCCAGAGGCAAGGAACTTTATTGATGTTGCCTCTGTCTATAGGGTGTATCATATTTTTAGGAAGAGGAGGAAAAATGCATTCTGCACTGGTTTCAGTTACTTACATTACAGAGGGGATATCCATGTCTAGAACAGCTTTCATGGATTTATTTGCCAATTGACATAAATTAAAACCAGACCAAACTTCATTCTTTTTCTTGTGTTTCTCTCCGGTAGATTTTCCTTGCCTTCTCCCCGTTCTCTCTTATCCTACCCCAACCTCTATCCCCTCAACGTCTTTAAAAATAATTTTGCTTTGCACACGTTTTCTGCTTTTTTGGGAAACATTTTCCCATTGCTCTAGTTCCCGTTCTGCCCGAGGGAACATTTTCTTCTCTCCTTCCATTCCTTCATTTTAATCCTCTCAATTATATAAGCCCCTGCCTAGAATCCCTAATAAACATTTGGAAAGAGGGAGAGGGCTCAGTCTTGTTGATTGATTTTAATTTTTCTTCTTTTTGAGACAAGGCAACTTTAAGCCTAGTATCTTCTTTTAAGAAAAGATCCTTCTTATATTAAGGTAATCATTTACATATTTTTTGGTCATTTTAACAACAACCGAGGACTCCTTAAAATCATAAAAACTTCTAAGCACAAAATCTTACCCAGCTCTGGAGTGGCAGCCTGCAATGATGGCAAAAATAAAGAACATCGTCCTTAGTAAGACCTGAGTTCAAGGGCCGCTATTGCATCTCTTCCCCAGGCAGAACCTCCCTCTGAGTCTGTTTGCTTTTCTGTAAACTAATGTGCCGTATGTTATGGAGAAGTTCAACAAGATCACGGTCAGAAAAGACTTTGCTCACTGTTCCAGGTAGAGTTCTAAGTTAAGGTGAAGGACATACTAGGATTTGGAGACCCAAGAGATGGCTAGAAGATTAGGGCATGCCCATCACCAGAAGCCCTCGCCACACTGCTCTGAGACTGAAGCATCAGCAACTGCGATAAAACCCAGGGAGTAGGCAAGGGAATGAATAAGCTAAAACCGTGTCCAGTCCCATGCCAGTTACTTACCATGATTTGGAATGGTCACCCTATTAACACGCCAGTCTTTTCCCCAACCAGATAGACAATTTGCCAAAGAAAATTGAGATTCTTTTAGGAAGGACAAGAGGATGCTAGAGGGCCCAAAACCAACCAATGCATACATAGGTTCTCCATGCTAATTTCTTTCCTCGAATAGAAAGATTCAAAGAATGAAATTAGACATACCTACTTCACATAAAATGTAACAGTCACCCACCCTGTGCCTCTGCCCAAATCTTACTATCCTTTAAGGTTCTGTAAAAAACATCACTTTGTCTCTGAAACTTTCCTCCACTATCCCAAACTGAAAGGTTTTCCTCTGAAACACCTCCAACCCACACTCACTCCAATACTGGATACACACTACCCACTATTTGCAATCCCAGCCATTTGTGTGTGTGGATGGGTGTGTGAGAGAAACAAAAGCCTTACAAAACAATAGTTAGCTTTAATATGTGTGATAAATGTTGATGCTTTTCAATTATATTCTATTTTTTTTAATGCTGATGATACTAAATTGATTTCACAACATTCCGATGAGTTGTGACAGTTTGGAAGTCACTGACCTAGTAGTTGAATGGGAGCTATGGACTCAGGGGAACCAGATTCAAGACCTGTCTGTTACTCAGATGTGTGGGCTTAAATAGGTCACTTTGCCTCTCTGAGCCTCAGATTTTGTCAAATAGAATCATAACCATTTCCTCTACCTAAAATAACTGCGAAATGATACACAAAAAAGTATGAAACATGGTGCCAGGAACATAATAATGCTAGCTATTGTTAATATTAAATACTTAATAACCAGTAGAATTAGAATTAAAGTGTAGAAAACTGTGAAATGGGAAGAAAAAGAGAAATGTCAGCCCAAATATGGTAATGTAACATTCTTCTTCAAATGGACATGATCTTTTTACAAGCCTCAGGTGACGGTATTACTGAGATAGGATTTTCTTCTTTTTGCCAGATTATCTGAATGATTCTCTTTCTTGGGCCATCGTAAAAACAGAAAGTGACCTGGGGCTTGGATTTTTCAACCAGGTTATAAATCTCTCCATTGATCCATCTTCTTCCTGACATTCTCCCCATCCGCATGGCCCAATCCGGTTTCCCTTTTTATTCTTCATTCCCTTTTGGTATCATAATCTACACAGTTCCTCAAACTAGGAACTTGGCCTCGCTCCTCAACAACCCAACCTCCGCCCCTAAAAACATATCCTGCCAATTCTACCTTTAAAGTATCCTTGGGACCCCTCACTTCCTCTGTACTCACACTGACATTGCCCTCATTCAGGCACTTTCAACCTTCCCTTGGACTGTCCTAGGGTCTCACTGCCTACCTCCCCCACCACAAATCCACTTTCTACCGTGTTCCCCGAGTATGCTTTCTAAAACACAGATAAATTTTCATGTAACTGTTGTGTCCCCTACTTCTGCTGCCAACCCAGGCTTATATATGATCCATAGTTCCCTATAGCCTGCAGAATAATCTCTAAATTTCTTACTGTTACATCTGAGGCTCCCTATGGATTCATCCTTGGCTGCTTTTCATCTTCATCTTCTGCTGCCGATGAACCTTCACACTCTTCCAACCTTGTTCAATGGATGAATCAGACTCATAAGCCTCTGTGCCCTCGTTAACACACTGTTCCCTCAGCCTAGAATTCTGTCCTCCTTTTCTGTATGGAAAACTTCTATTCATCATTCAAGTCTTAGTCTGTCCATTTATTCAATAATTATTTATAGAACACATAAATTCCAGAAGTTCTTCTCAGCAATGGGAGTACAAAGGTGAAGAAAGAGAGTTCTCATCCTCAAGGAGCTCCGTCTAATAGAAGAACTGTGAGACCCTGGGCAGGATATCTGAATATACGTAACTTTTAGTGAGGACTTTATCATATTTTAGCCTAGCTTCTATGCTTACGTATATGTTCCTCATCAAATAGTAAATATGCCTCAAAACCTAGGAATATCTCATATTCTTACAATCCCAGAATCCACTCCAGAGCCTGGAACTCCATAAATAATGTCTGCTATAAGAATGAAAGTATGAACTATGTAAAATGGAATAGTTTAATCTCAGAGTGATTTCAGCAGGACCCATATTACCAAGTCCAGGTCAACTGTTTATTTAAGTCTTGAGTCTGGTGAAAGAAAGAGTGGAAAAGACAGATGATTCATGTATTTTAGAAATGATTACATTTTATATTCCACACAATTTTTCTTCCCCCTCTGTCCATTATTCAGTTCTTAGGATTGTGGAGGGACTGGTCAAGGAAGAAATATCATCTTCAAATGTGGCCAAAAAAGAGGTACAGGCCCTGGGAGAAACATTAACCTAATATTTATTATTGGCTCATATGTCTTAAAAGACTGCTAAGATTCATGTAAATAGGGACTGTCTTGAATTCCTATTACTGTTACTTCTAATAATAATGTCAATATTATCTCAGCAGGATTTTTTTTTTTAAGATTTTATTTATTTATTTGACAGAGATAGAGACAGCCAGCGAGAGAGGGAACACAAGCAGGGGGAGTGGGAGAGGAAGAAGCAGGCTCATAGCAGAGGAGCCTGATGTGGGGCTCGATCCCGTAACGCCAGGATCACGCCCTGAGCCGAAGGCAGGCGCTTAACCGCTGTGCCACCCAGGCGCTCCTCAGCAGGATTTTTTAAATACCAAACTACAGTAATTGTAATTTACTTGACTATGGGGCTGTATTCTTCTAATGTGTTAAAACCAGATTAATCAGAACAACATTCAAAAGGTAGCCTGAAATTTTCTAAGGCCTTTCCCCCCAGGATCTTAAAATGTATTAGCGGTGTCTCCTTTTTTTCTTTTTTTTAAGATTTTATTTACTTATTTATTTGAGAGAGAGAGCATGAGTGGGGAGGAGGGGTAGAGGCAGAGAGAGAAGTGTCTCCTTTTTTAAAAAGTATTTCGATTTCCTGTAGAATTAAGAGACCAGAAATAATTCCATACATGCATGGTCAATTGATTTTCAACAAGAGTCCTAAGACTACTCAACAGGAAAAGAACAGTCTCTTCAACAAATTATGCTGAGACAAATGGATATCTACATGGCAAAAGGATGAAGGTTAAACTCTACCTCACACCATAGACAAAAATCATCTCAAAATGGACCACAGACATATAAGTTTAAAAAAAAAACAACAACATAGGAATAAATCTTCATGATCTTTGAGTAGGCAAAAGATTCTTACTTATGACACTAACAGCATGAGAAACAAAACTAAATATAGATAAAAGGGATTTAATCAAAATTAAAAACTTGTGTGTCTCAAAGGACACTTTTTGTGCATCCAGAAAATGAAGATAATCCACAGAATGAAGATAATATTTGCAACCTATTTATCTGATAAGGATCTAGTATCTAGAGTATTAAGAATTTTTATACTTCAACAATAAAAAGTCAAACAAGCCAATTTAAAAAATGGGCAGAGGACTTGAGTAGAATTCTCCCAAGAAAAATAGACATACAAATGGCCAACAAGCACAAAGATGCTCGACATTATTAGTCATTAAGAAGTGCACGTGAAAACCACGATGAGATACCATTTTATGCCCACAAAGATGGCTATCATGTTTTTAAAACCCCCAAAGCAAAAAAAGCCAGGGTTAAGGTGGTGTGGAAAAGTTGGAAACCTTATACATTGCCAGTGGAAATGTAAAATGGTACAGCTGCTGTGGGAAATGATTGATGGTTCCTAAATAAGTGTGTTAGTCAGGATTCTTTAGAGAAACAGAACCAAGAAATTTATTTTCAAGAAATGGCTCACACAATCATGGAGGCTGAGAAGTCACATGATTTGCCATCTGTAAGCTAGAGACCTAGGAAAGTGCCTCATGTAATTTAGTCTGAGTGTGGGGCCCAAGAACAAGGGAAGCTGATGATGTTGCTTCCGGTTGAGATCTGAAAACCCGAGAACCAGGAACACAGAGAGCAAGAAGAGATCAATGTGCCAGGCTAGTAGTCAGGCAGGAAGAACCAGTTTTTTCCTTCCTCCACCCTTTTGTTCCATTCAGGCCCTAAATAGATTGGATGATGCCCACCCATATTGGGGAGGGCCACCACTTCACTGACTTCACCAATTGAAATGCTAATGTCATCCAGAAACACCCTTAGAGACACACTCAGAAATAATACATAGATAAATATCTGGGCACCCTGTGGCCCCCGTTGAGTTGACACATAAAATTAACCATCACAATAAGTTAAACATAGAATTACCATAAGACTGAACAATTCCACTCCTGATACTGAACCAAAAGAACTGAAAACAGGTGTTCAAACAAAACCATTTACAAGAATATTCATACAGCACTATTCACAATAGCCAAAAGATAGAAACAACCCAAATGTCCACCAGCTGATGAGTAGATAAACAAAATGTGGCGTATCCACACAATTGAATAGTATTCAGTCATAAAAAGGAATGGAGTATTGATACATACTACAGCAGGGAGGATGGACCTTGAAAACATTATCTGAAATGAAAGAAGCCAGACACAAAAGGCCACATGTTTTATGATTCTATTCATATGAAATGTCCAGGATAGGCAAATCCATAGAAACCAAAAAATAGATTAGTGGTTGCCAGGGTTTGGAGGCCGAGAGGGGAACAGAGTGACTACTTCCTGGGCCCGGCGTTTCCTTGGGGTGCAGAAAATGTCCTGGATCCAGACAGAAGTGATGGTTGCACAACATTGTGAATGTACTAAATGTCAGTAATGGTACATTTTTTGTTATGTTTAATTTACTGTAATAAATAAAAAAATGTAAAGATTTCCCGGCAATGGATTTTGGGCCTACAATTTCCAGTTCAACCTGAAGCTGCTGTAAAAAGATTCTTTGCCTATGGATCTAAAACGTAGTCCCCAGCCACACACCTTGGCCGACTTCATGGCAACTCAATTCTCCGGTGTATACTAATTCTAAGAATAGCTCATAATGGTGTGCCGGGAATATTTTTTTTTATTTCTTAAATACTTACAAAACTCCTGCTATGTGGCAACCTCTATATTAGACACTAGAGACACCACGGCGAACAAGACAAATGAGAAATCTGCTATCAAAGAACTTAAATGATGGACAAGAGACAGGAAAGAAATGAAACACAATTTCACAAGCATCCACGGTTACAACGAAAATGAAACAGTGACATGATGGAGAATGACGGGGGAATAGGGGAATCCAGTTGAGTTGAGGGTCTGAATTCAGAAAGGAGCTGGCTGGGAGAAGAGACTTCCAAGCAGAGGGAATTGTAGGTACAAAGGCCAAAGACTGGAAAGGCCAGGCCTTATTCAGAAAAGACTACAGTGGCGGAAGCAGAGTAAGGTGGGAACTGTAGGCATAAATAAGATCCAGGAAAAGCTGTTGGTTATTGGGAAGCCATCATAAGGTTTGAGGCACGGGAAACCATGATGTGATTGGTGCTTTACAAAGCCCCGCCCTCTGGCTGCTGCGCTCTGGGAGAATGCTTAATAGGACACAGCAGAAGTGGGAAGACAGTTGTGTTAGAGTCCCCACGAGAGGCAGTAGTGACCCAGAGCTGTGTGGGAGCAGTAGAGGTGGAAGAAAAACCACCCAAGATTCCTCACGCAGTCCTCTGCCTCCCATTTTCGGCCACTTTTGCCTTTTGGATATCACCTACAATGTCCCTGCCCTAAACCCAGCCTTAGTAACCTGCCCCAGCATGACTTGGCTGCCAGCACCTTGTCAGGACCTATCCTGTCCTAGTCTCCTCACCCGGGGTTGAGGGGCAGAGCTCTGAAAACACCCATGGCAAAACAACAACAACAACAAAATACAAGAAAGAACAATAGCCTGAGATTTCTGCTATTCTCCAGAATGTGGGCTCTGTTACAAGTACGTTGGTCCAGATACTTCCTGTTTATAAAAGGAGGTCCTGCAGTTCAAAGCAGGGCTTGCTTTAAGGAGAGGCAATACGTGCCCCTGCACACAATGGGAGCAAAGGTTCTTGGCTCTGTTATTATTCTATGCAAGCTGATCCCTAAAGGGCACAACATCCTACCTTGGAGAGTAGTTTATTTATCCCATTGTCAATGGTGAGCCCCAGACTGGGTGCCTAGATTCTGGGTCCCCTCTGCTTTTTCCGCTGTTCATCCTTGAGGACTGGCTTAGGACTGAACCAGAGACAGAGTAGCCAAAGAGTCCAAATTAGACAAAGAATTTGAATGGAGGGAAAAGGACACCTGTCAAGATATGCCTTGGACAACAAAACTCACACTTCACCTTCTGTAGGGAGGGCCTGAAGGCCTAAAGGAAGATGCCTTACACAGATTCCATGTTTAAAGAAAAAATATAACTTTGGTGTAACAAGAAGTCAAAGCCTAAAAAGTAAGATTCAGGAGCTTTTGTGAGATGAGAGAAGGTTTGGATTATTCTTATTTCAATGGGTGTAACTGTTGGAAAGGAAGAGAGGCCGAAAGCTGGGAGCTACAGTTGACTGTTGCAAAAGTTCAGAGGTATGACAGTCAGAGCCTGCACAAGCCACCCCCAAGTTTTCCTAATTTATAAGCAAATGATCCCACAGCACATTCAGGCTACTGAGTAAAAGAAGCAGTAATCTTAGTAAAACTGTCCAAATAGAAATAGAATTTACCGGTAGGTTAACCTGACATACATAGCTAATGGGGTGCATAATCATGACTGTGCTTTGGAGTAATTACGCATAAATGGTAAATAGTTTACACAATTAAGTGTAATTGGTATTACTATCACATAACTAAACACATTTTAATTTTTCTTTTCCCGCCTTAAGTTTTCCTGTATCCATACAGCTATCAGTGGGATCGCACGTCCCGGACCCTCACACTGAATGATCACCATCCTAAGGAACAGACACCCAAACTAATGGGTGTGTGAATGTCACAGTCTTTCCCTCTGCTCCTCCTAAGTCCTGAGATCTCCCTTGTCCTCCAGCGAGGGTCCTCCCTGGGTAGAACAGCTATTTGGAGCTTTATCACGCAGAAAGAGAAAGAAGAAAGAAAAACAAGACTAGGTCTGAGAATTGGGGGAAAATTTGCAGGGGAAATTGTACAAGTGCTACGAAAGGGAGTTAGACAACACACAAAAGAGGCATTCTTTTAGAAGAATAGTGACTGTGATTCACTATTGCATCAAGAAATGCAAGCAAAACCTTCAAATTATTTTGAAATTTCTTTTGATTGCTGGATATTACTATCATTTTTTACCATGATCCAGCTCTGAAACTGGATCGCACGGATCACGAGGTTGTAAGTGTGTTCATCATTATCATTATCAAACACTGATACAGCTATATTTTAAACTTCTCAAATATCCCTCCATAATCACTTAAATTCCATTTTCTGTAATTCCCATACTGCGTGTCAGGGCTGAGGACCCAAGTGCTGTATTCAATTCTACTCTGCCAGTCTCGATCAATTGAGCATTTTCTTTTTTACACGTATGGAACGCTTGTGCACAGAAAGGACTATTTGCAACTATTTGGTTGATTATAACTGCTACAATCATAAATACTAAAGCCTAGGTTTTTCTCATGTCTTTAGGCTCATTGCATAAGTTGTGTCAATCTATTTAAAAAACCAGTAATTCTATCTTAAAAGAAAAATATAATGTATGCTTTTACTTTGTGTTATGTTTAATGATAAATTCAGCAGATTAAATCCCACCAAAGGGTACAACCCATTTATAAATTAATTAAAATACCTTTAACATTTTGTGATACTTTTTGATGTGTCAGTTTGACTAGGCTACAGCCTTCCAGTTAATTAGCCAAACATTAATCTAGGTGTTTCTGCAAAAGAATTTTGCAGATGTAATTAGCACCCTTATTCAGTTCAGTTTAAGCAAAGGAGATTATTCTGGGTGAGCCTGACTTTGTCAGTGAGAAGGCCTTAAAAGTAGGGCTGAGGCTTTCACAGGAGGAAAAAAAAAAAAAGAAATTCCTCATCTGGACACAGCTTTGGCCCATGTTTATGGAGTTACAAACTACTCAGGTCAGAATCTTCTCCCCTAACGACCTGCCTTACAGACTTTGTATTTACTCAGCCAGCCCCCAGAATTGCACAAGCCAGTTTCCTTGTGATAAACCATACACATACACGCACACATATGCACACACCTCCCACTGGATCTGCTTTTCAGATTGAACTCTAACTGATACACATTTCAGATCTGCTATAGCTGAAACTCTCACAAAATTCAAACGCCTGACAGGGCAGACTTACAAACCCTACAAGGAAAATTTCTATTAATCTAATAAAAGAAACTTTTAAAGTTAGGAAAAAACTAGGTTTTCTTAAATATGCAACACTGTTTCCAAAACTAATCATATTCTTACTTTTTTAATGAAAAAAATTACACATCTAATAATAACATTCAAACCACAAAGCAAGTATGCCAGTTACTGAGCTGTCAAATTTTCTTAATATTTCAAAGACTAAAATAACAAAATAAGGGATTATGAGAATTGTTTAAATTTTTTTCCTAAAAGCACAAAAAGATAACTGTAGGTTTAATTTACTTTGTGTGTGTGTGTGTGTGTGTGTGTGTGTGTGTTTATTTGTGTAAGTGGCCAAAGCTATAATCTCACTTACCTAACTCTTTAAAGGTCATAAAAGTAAAACTGACTTTGAATCAAGGTAAACAGCTTTATAATTCAGACAAATGGTACAAACAACTGACAATAACCTCATTCAGCCTCATATGCATTCAAGAGATTTAATTCTACAAATGTGTCCGAGAGAGTTTTAAAGACAGATACTTAACAGATGTATCTAAATGTGAATTTCACGTTAACCTAAGAAGTTAAATTCTATTTGAATCTCCCTTGTTTTGACAGTGGGGAAATGGCTAAAAAGCTGGAGGTGTCTGATGTGAAGAGAAGGGCATGTCAACAAGAAAACACGGGGGCAGAAAGCAGATGACAGAATGTAGGGAAAGGATCCAATGATGGACATGTTTTGTCAAAGCCTTCATGAAAACTATGATACAGGCGAGGGCTAGAGCTGGGGGAATGGAGAGCAAGGATAGTTAAGAAAGCTTCCTACAGAAAAAGTGTCAAAGCTTGACGAGGCCACAGGAAAATTCTAGTGTGTTTTGAGAAACAATGCTTCAGGTCAATGAATTGATTCTAAATACTACCTGTATCCCAGCTTTAAAGGAAATCTATATATATATGGGGCACCTGGGTGGCTCAGTCAATTAGGCATCCGACTCTTGATTTCGGCTCATGTCATGATCTCAGGGTCATGAGTTTGAGCCCCATGTAGGGCTCTCAGCATGGAGCCTACTTGAGATTCTCTCTGTCCCTCTCCCTCTGCCCCTGCCCCACTCGTGCACAGTCTCTTACCCTCTCTCTCCAAAAAAAAAAACAAAAAAAACAAAAAAAACACAAAAAAACAACTTTATATGATGAAGTTAAGGACTTGTTTTAAGCAAAAATTCTCCTAGATGAAAAAAAAGAGAGAGAGAGGGAAGAAGGCAAGATAAAGAAGGAAAGTGAAAGAAAAAGAAAGTAAAAGAGAAAGAAAGAGGAAACGAAAGAGAGAGAGAAAAAGAAAGAGAAAGAAAATTCCAAAGGTGAGGAAAAGGGGTCTGAGGTCATAGAGGCCAGGAGGCTACTTCAGGAGAGGTGAGGCCACGGAAACTCCAACAGGGAAGATGAAAAGAGGTCTAGGTTTAAAGAATCGAATGGAAGTTTGGGTGAAGTCTGAGAATGCCAATGTGGAGACCGGTGAGGATGAGAGTAGCCAAAGACGAAAGAAAATTGGAGAAAAGAGGAAGGGGAACATATTCAGAAGTGTTATTAGATTCCCTTTAATTTCCTTTGAACAATTCAAATAAAGCCCAGAACTACATTGTAATGACTTTTGCTTGTAGGATTGTGTATCTAACTGCATCAGCATGCCGAGTCCGGTCCACCAGGCAGCCTGGGATTGATCACATATTTTGCAAAGTGATTCACTAAATTCTTAGATCAGAAATGGGAAAGAAGATTTTTGTATTGCTTGCAAAACTACAGATATCAGCCACTTTTCCAACAGAGTCCATCTGTTTTGCAAGGGTCATCTCTTTCCTTTTATTCCGGGATAAGAAACCTATCTGCCTTTTGTAGGTTTATATTCTTTTCAGGCACTACATTATGTGGGTTTCAAAGGAAATCTACAATACTCGTGGCAGTGTCCATTTATTCAATAATTCATTCGGCAGACATCCGTGAAGAAGCTACTCTGTGCTCAGCACTATGCTAGCTTCTGAGATGAGGGAGATAAAACACAAACTCTTCCTTTGAGAAACATGCAGCCTGGTGGACTGTGAATTCATTCTTCCAATCCTTCTGGAAAGTAGTTCAGCCACAGCTATTCAAAAGCATACAAATTTCACTCACCCCAATAAATCCCTTGCCAGAAATTTGACCAAATGAAATCATTTTTGTAACTTTTATTTTTACTTTCCATGTAATTTAAAATTTTAAGTTTTAATAGCCTCAGTCAGACAGATGTCAGTTCAAGTCCCGTTTCTGCCACTTATTAGACTGTTGCTTAGCTTCCCCTGGCCAGTGCTGCTTGTAAGACAAAGATAGCAATTCCAGCACGTCGAATCATTAGAGGTATTTACTGAGATAGCATGCACATCATTTATCACTGTGCCTAGGATATGGGAGACACCTTCTAAACAATCTTGTCTCCCCTTAAGTGGTAACTGCAGAAGGGCTACAACTACATAGAAATCTATAAACTTGCGAACAAGGCTGAGAAAATAGGTTCTCAAACAATGTTGCTAAGGTGATATCGTTATTGGGTTGGTTTTTGTTTTCCTCGAATATTTTTATCTACAGCTGAAAGTCTGAGCTCCAAGTTCCAAATTATATTCACAAATTTAATTGTGTTTGGGGTCACGATTGTTTTTCCAAAGGCAAGACACATCTTGAAGTATCATGAGAAAGAGCAATACTTCTGGGTTTCCCAGCATAATTGGGGTTGGGGATTCAGCAGCACATTTATTCACAACTCAATAAACATTTTTTGAAGAACTATGATGGGCCAGACACTGGGCCAGGAACTCGGCATTCAGAATGAAATGACGTGATTCTTGCCCTCAAGGGGTCTATTTCTGGCCTTTAAAGACAAATAAATCTGTTATTACAGAACAAGTAAGTCCTACCACAGAGTTATGCCCGGTGTTACCACGGGAGCCTGGAGGAGAGGCATCTACACCAGACTGGCTAGGGAGGGTTTCCCAAGGTGGTGCTTAAACTGAGCTTCGAAGGATGATGAGGAGTTAGCTAAATAAAAAAGCTGAGGAGCCATGCCAGGAAGAAAGAAAAGTCTATGCAGAGAAACAGCATGAGTGACCATGGGTGCCAGAAACAATCATTCCACACCTAACATTTACATGATGTTCTCTGGAATTGTTCTTTAGATGAATTTAAACCAATTTTCTCAATTACTAAGTTTTCTCACAAGAGAAGAAAAGAAGGCTTAATTCTGAAATTACCTCAAGATCTTCACCTTGATCATGGCCTCTCTCCAAGGAATACAGAACAATAGCGATGATTCAGGAGAGCAGGAGACAGAGCATCTCCTAAAACAGTCATTTGGCCAGGTTGGTCTGGCATAAGATGGGCTTCCTCGGAGGAACCAACAGCACTGAACTTTTACCCAAAATGCATCTGCACACCTTTCCCCTTAGTGCCTGCTCACCCTCCATCGAGAACTTTTCAGTTACATTAAAGGCAAGAAGTGGGGATGGGCAAATTGAGTGTGACTGGCCAAAACGGTGTGTTTTATTATAACTGACATAAAGCTCTCTGATCCATAGACATTATAGTAAATGGAGTCATGTCTGGCACAGGATTTAGTTCTGAAGTTTGGAGAGAAGGCACAGGAGTGTGGGCAAAAGTACTCTTGAACATCCCATAAGCCACCCACAAAGAATAATGTGCATGTTTGGTGTTGATGACCCTGTTTAGTATTATGTGTGTATAAACATATAATGCATCCAATTGTGGGTGTATAAGTGTACAAGGCGTATAGTAAATGGCATATGTGCAAAATAAAATTTAAGGCATTTTCATATGAATTATTTAAAAGAGCACTTGGATAGCTGAATTTAAAAACTTAAACATGTGATAGGTCTCCACTTTGTAAATCCTTGTTCAATACTAATGCCAGTCCAGAAGCCTAGGATTTTTAGAAACCTAAGGAATTTATTCTAGAAGAGCGAGCATGGGACTTAGGATGGGAAGACCTGGGGTCCAGTCCTGCCACAGTCACTTACTGATAAAGAGGACCAGAGGATTTGTAAATCAAAGCCTTTATAGGGTTTGTCCAAGATAGTCTTGGAAAATATTCATGTCTGTGTTTGACACTTGATGCGTTGGCACCAGTCACCAGATATGGTAGTGCAAGACTCATGACTTCTCTCCCTTTCTCTACTTAATAAAATTCAACCAGGGACCTTTTTATTTCCCTTGGGTACCTTCACTCATTATCTCATTCACTATTCAATAAATGTTTAGACTATTTTTAGAGCAGACTATTTTTAGACTGTAACAAGATTTTTAAACAGAGTTAAAGAGGTTTCCCCACAACTTCATGTATGGAATGAAAGATAGCCACAGGAATCATAATGTATACAATAAATTGACCACAGATTATTTTTCAGAAAGCCAGTCTCATTCAGCATTGACAATGACTGAGTTGCAAAATCAGGAAATAGAGTGCACGGCCACGTTTTTAGCCTATCCGCCAAACTGGTACTAAGGGGAGAATCAACGTAGCCCCACTGGTTCCTACCCCGGGGTTCCCGGAGGTCATGTGTATGGTCGTCACTGTCATGGGTCCCCTCATCTGTGAAATCCCTCAGAACTTAGGAAGAACAGCTACCTTTTTATCTTGAGTTCTATGCACTCTAACAGAGACAGCCCTTTTTCTATGAATGGCTAAATTTCATTTTTCAAGATGGTCCGTACACTAGGCTCCACTGGGGATTTCAAAGGTATCACGGGACTGTTTGCCAGATAATTCAGGCTCAATAAAACTGCCAACTATGCTTTGTCATTGGATTTTTTTTTCAAATATGAGTAATTTAATCCATATGTTGCTCATTCATAAAAATTTCTACAATGCAGTTTAAGATTTTTAAAAGCCACTTGTTTTCCCAGGAGGTAATGGGGCCTACTTAATACTTTTCTAGAAACTATTTTTAAATCAAATTTCCAAAGAGGCAGCTCCCTTCTCCTTATGAAATCTGGATCCTGAAATTTTAGGGTGGGTTTGAAAACAGATTCCAAATGTTTGCCTGTTATTTTGTTTGTAGGCTACTTGTGCTAAGCTCAATTTCAGTGGGAACTTCAACTCAGTTTTACATGGAACTTAGTCTCTTTTAGGGAAAGAAGAACTATTAAAGAATGCAAGCAATATTAGTTGGATTCCACTGCGCAGTTTTTTTAGGAGGCAAGTGAAACCCTGCATCTCAAGAGCTCATGGAAAGATCCTAAATTTCCTTCCTCATGTAGGGGCTGTGTTTTCCCAGGGAACTAAAGTTTCATTTAGAAAATTACTTTTTCAGGGTTCTCATTCTACTGCCCTGGAAGGTTAACTTACGTCCTGCAGACATGAGGTGACATCTCTGTCTCAGCAAGAAATGTTCTCCCCCACGCATGTGGTTTGAGTTCTAACCTCAGCAAAGCTGTTCTGCTCCCTGGCGAGGGCCCCACCCGCCATGCCAATTCATAGGCTCTGCCTTGCTTTTCTCGTTTTTTCAGCGTCTGTCTTCAAAATGATAAGATCTGCCTCAAGACAGCCTAGAAAACTGCCCCCACCCCCAATGCTCCCTGCCTCATAGTCACCCTCCGCTTTCTTTGGTCCGAAACCAACTGTGAATTCCCGTCTGCATTGCAAAGTGCTACGAAAGCTGAGAACTCAAGAGGCTGCAAATATTGTGTCTTTGTTTTGCTTGTCATTTTGAAGTAAAGCTAGTTTTTTCCCTGCTTTGAGGGAAAAACTCTACCATGCCAATGGAAGAGGCCTGCGCAAGTTCCTTGTTCCTTCGTGGTTAGATATAGGACCCCTGTTGAGTTTGTAAACCACTTCAAAGGAAAAAAGAGAAGGGGCACCTGGGGGGCTGGATCAGTGAAGCAGCCGACTCTTGGTTTGGGCTCAGGTCATGATCTCAGGGTTGTGAGATGGAGCCCCGAGTTGGGCTCTGTGCTCAGCTCAGAGTCTGCTTGTCCCTCTCCCTCTGCTCCTCCCCCAACTCTTGCTTGCTCTCTCAAATAAATAAAATCTTTTTTAAAAAAAGAGAAATGAGATTATTTACTCAATGACTGAACACGTACAATTCATCACCGAGAGGAGGTGACTTTTTGTTGGGTGCGTCTAAGTGACACTCGCAGGTGTGGATATTCCTTGAGCATACTTTTATTTCATCCCCAGCCTTCTTTCCTTTTATTTTGGAGCTCATGCTGGCTGTGTGTCTAGTTGTGAGGGCAGTAAAATAGAATCAGCAAATCACACTTATTTTTCATCCTTTTTCAGGATTTTTGTTTCTGTGGCAGCAACATCCACCAACTTTTCCTGTATATTGCGTTTTTGCCAGAAAATGCTGTATGTTAAGTAAAGTGGTCTATAAAACCTAAAAAAACAAAAAACCAACCGAACAAAAATACAAAAACAAAACTGTAAGACCTCTGGAGTCCAACTGACTGCCTGGGTTAAAATCCCAGCGCCAGTACTCACTAACCGTGTGACCTCAGGCAAGTCACATTAGTCCCTCTGTGCCTCAGCTTCCTCATCTGTAAAATGGGCATGACAAGAGTGCTTGCCTGAAAAGATTATTGTGAGCAATGAATGAAATGGAGGAGTTAGAACAGGGCCTGGCATAGTCAAGCATTCAAAAACCATTAGCTTTCCCAGAATCTCTTCTTTTTTTTTTAAATAATAATTTTTTATTATGTTATGTTAGTCACCATACAGTACATCCTTAGTTTTTGATGTAGTGTTCCATGATTCATTATTTGCGTATAACACCCAGTGCTCCATGCAACATGTGCCCTCCTTAATACCCATCACCGGCCTATCTCAACCCCCTACCCCCTTCCCCTCTCCATGAGAGACAATGGACTCTGGGAAACCCAGAATCTCTTCTGTCTCACTAGCCTCCCCCTCAGTTAGCAGATACTCTTCAGAGAATTCCCAAATGTTTGTTTGAAGAGACATACGCTCTATGGGTGCTTCTCCCTGCCATTTAGCCCACAAATATCTACGGAGCTCTTGTTACATGGCAGGCTCTGTGATAAACACAGGGGTATTATTTCGCCCCCCTAAAAATACAGACTCAAGACTCATTCTCCCCAAATGGTAACAAAGAAAGCCAAATGCTCTCCTCTGCCCCTACCCAGCTTCTGTTTGAATCAGTGTGCTGAGGATGGAGAAGGAAATTTGTCCCAAAGGATTCTCACACACCAGAGAACCATTAAATTAAAAAGCACTGGTGCTTCTGGGAGAAAAAGACTGGAAAATATCACCACTTTGCATTAACAGCGCCTATCCAGCAGACCCAGACTCCTGACCCAGCTAAGGAGCCCCTTTAGCATGGAAAGAGCCCATGCCGCTGAATGAGAGTAAGTGATGCGTTCCCATCCAGGTGCCCTGGGACTGATGTGTGCTGCTCATTAGTAGTAAATGGTAGCTACGTGTGGAAATCCCAGCATACTGGAAAGAGAATACAACCCTAAGGAACCATAAATCACCTGCATTGATTCTAAAATTGACTGAGATGTGGCTAGAGAGTTGTTTGTTCAGAATTTAATTTGATTCACCAGACATTGGACAGGCCTTTATTTGGTGTTAAACTGCTACATTTCCAGCTACTGAAGCTGACTCAGGTGTTCCTGAGTTTTTGTCTTTTTTTTCCTTCCTCCCCAGAAGTGCAGGCAAAGAGAGTGGAATACATTTCTTTCAAACCCCGCTTCTGCATGTGTTGAAAAGCACTCAAGTCAAAGCTGAAATATACCAATCGAATGACATGGTTAGCTGTCGTGCCTCCTGCATGGCTGAATTCACAGCTGGGCGCAGCTGGACGCAGCTGGATGTGGCCTAGGTTTGGCATCTTCCAACTGTGACCTTTCTATTCCTTTATAAAGACCAAGGCACAGCGGAAAATACAGACCAGTGTATTTATAGCCACTGGATGCAGTTCTAATTGGCAGGCCAAAAAGAAAAATACAAACCCCTGATTTGCAGCACTCAGTTAACTAGCCATCTGAAACCCTGACCTCAGAATTCCTTACCTTCTGCTTTGTCCCTGCTTGCATCGCCTTCCATATTAGCTGCTCGCTGTACCAAGCCTAGCCTGAGCCGTCCCATGGTGATGCTCTGTCTCCAAGGCGTGGCGTTCCTCCTCTCCATCTACAAGCTTCTCCTTCTCCCATTGCCTCGTTCTGGCTAAGGCCATTTCTTTCCTGTTCCTATACTCACTCCCAGCCTCAACAGTCCATTGGCATGCTTTTGGTCGCATTTGGCCTGCTCGCTTAGCTTGTGCTCTGAGGTCAGCCATATTCAGGCCACCTTCACTCATTCATGCCTTTAAAGTGCTTCTATACCCAAACAGTAATGGCCACGCCCCCCACGCTAGCCATCTGTAGAATATGTTCCATTTCTGGACCTGTTCCATAGGACTTAGAGAGAAGTCTTGAATTAACTTTGCCAGTTATGATGTCCATGCTCATATACCAGTCCTTCCAGGCTCCCCTCCAAAGCCATCTCCTTCTAGATGTCCTTCTTGATGGTCTCAGCCAGATATGACTGCTCCTATCTGTAAATTCCCACAGCTCTTTTCTCATGGACCATTTACCTCCTTATACCCTTTCATGTTTCTACTGTCTAAATAATTTTATCTTCCCCGTGAGATTATGACTCCCTAAATGTGGGAATTATGTTTTATTTATCTCAAGCCTATTCCTTTGCTTTTTGCTGCAGTGTGTGTGTTTTGTTTAATTAATTTGGACAGAGCAAATTTTCACTTGGTAATACTGATAAATTTCAACCCTCGCATAGCAGACATTCATAAGCCAGTGTTTTTATACATTATATTTGTAGCAAGTATTTCTAAACATCTCTGTGCCTTTATGGCAAAATCATGTAGTTTGAATAAGTGAGAAAGAAGTTAAAATTGAGGAAAATCCTGACCCAGCAAGAAAGAGGAATAGCAGTCCTTCTGTAAGGGAAGGGGACATCAAAGAGGAAGGAGAGTAGAGATGTGAAGATTCAGAGTCCCCCAGAGTTCAACTAGTTTGTGTAGGGCTCAGTTAGGAATGAGAAACCTTAGATAAATTGGGGAGGAAGGTAGCAAAGAAGAAATCCTAACTTACTAAGGTTATGCCATGTACTCCAGCCTTCATGAAGAAGACATGATCCAACATGGAGTCACCTAGCAGTGGTATGTAGGTGGTGGCTTCATGGAATTTGATAGAGAGAGAGAGCCTGAATCAGTATACCAGCCACCCTTTGCTCTCTAAGAATAGGAGCTATATACACATTCCCTCATGCCAAGAAACATCCAGGGATACAAGCTGGGAGACCATAATCCAAAGGGTGCAGTGAACTAGAGCAGAATTTTCTAGGTAAGATGGAAGATGTGAAAAAGACAGAGAAGTGAAGAAAACTCAACCATAGGAGGTCACTGGGCCCTGACCAATTTAAGAGAATTGCCAGGAGAACATCAACTATAGACACAAGCTGAGGGCCCAGTGTCTGGATCTATAAGAGGTAACCTCGAAAGAACTGCCTGCTCCGCCCCCAAAGGAACTCTCCCCTTAACCAAAGGGCTATGTACCTGTCTGACAGAGATGAGGATATCATTCATTGGGAAGCTTAAGTGTGCCTTGCTCTACAGAGATGTATACATAAAGATATCTATGTTTACACATTTATAGGTCCCTAAATACACAAATACATACACACATATACACATATAAAAATACATACTGTCATGGAAGAAGAGAGATCAGTTTCCTCTGTCCCTACTTGAGGAACCCAGCAAGCTCTAGCATGACAACATAAAGCTGTAGGCTCGAGGATCATCCAGGCTTGGGGATGAGGTTTGGATCTAATTTTCCTATCCCCAGGGACAGCTGGGGGCTGCCTTCTGCCCCATCTCTGGCCATGTCAAAGCCTTTTTTATCTACTGGATGGCCCATGTACAAGCAGGCAGTATCTGCTCAATTTTGTGATTTTCACATGTCTGCTCTGCCCTTTAGGAACTATGTGACCTTTTTTTTTTATAATAATATTTTTATTATATTATGTTATTCACCATACAGTACATCCCTGGTTTTTGATGTGAGTTCGATGATTCATTAGTAAGGAGGGCATGTATTGCATGGTGCACTGGGTGTTACACGCAACTAGGAACTATGTGACCTTGAGCAAGTTTCCATGTCTGCACATTTCAGATCATCATTTCTATGACACATAACTATGACAATGAGGAAGAAAGACGGTATTTTCTGAATCTAGCTGGTACACATAGAAGTCTACATTATGAAATTGGAGTTGCATCCCTTTCTGTCCTCTATGTGCTAAAAGTCTTGGCTGCTTCCCTGTCTATGCTTTCTTCCTTAGTCCCTTCCTCTCTTTCCAGGAACTTGATCCCACAGTTCTCCTCACTCCCTGCAGGACCATTCATAGTCCTCTCTCTGCTGTGGTTTTCCTCTTGATCATCTAACATGCCCTCATCTTTCCTATCCTGAATAAAACCTTCTCAAGCCACAACTGTCTTGGCTGGGTCTCATTCTCACTTCCAAAATCACTGTTGAGAGCATTCTACTACCTGCTTACTCTACATTACAGTCTCGAAATCTCCCTATTAACCGCAACCTAGTTTAGATCCTAACCGTTCTACTTGGAAAAACCCATTCTCTTGATTCTCACCAATGACCCACCCTTCCTAAAACACGAAATACTTGAATCATGACACTTGCCTTTCTAGAAATGCCAGTGCCCTTAGGGTAAAGTTCTGATTCTTCACTTTAGTAATCACCTTCCATGACCCCAATCTATCTTTCTATACCTAAGATTGACATAAAGACAAAATTAAAATAAAGAATTCCATGACCATGGAAGTCTAGAAAGCTTTGCTTACTAGTTCTTTCTTTGAGATTCTTTTTTTTTTTTTTAAGATTTTATTTATTTGACAGAGAGAGACAGCCAGCGAGAGAGGGAACACAAGCAGGGGGAGTGGGAGAAGAAGAAGCAGGCTCACAGTGGAAGAGCCTGATGTGGGGCTCGAACCCAGATCGCCGGGATCACGCCCTGAGCTGAAGGCAGACGCCTAACCGCTGTGCCACCCAGGCGCCCCCTTTCTTTGAGATTCTTAATGTATATTATGATATTAAAGTCTCTATGAGGAGCTCTATAGGAAAAAAAAACTTAGTCAATGAATAATTGCCTGCTTCTTAGTAATATCCACGAAATACTTATTTTGATTACTATTCAACCTTTTATACAAATCTTGGCTCAAGTTGTTTTTAAGGTACTAGAAAATACGCTTCGGGCTATGTATTTGTATCCCTCCCAGAACCTGGTCTAGGACTTGGACATCGTATGTGCTCAATATGACATGGAATGCTAGGTTACATCCCATCACAGAGGAGGCATGAATTTTTCTTGCTTTTTTAAAAGAAATTAATTTACAGCACATTTTTCTGAAATGAACAGGAAAGCAATGAACTATAAAATCTCTACGACACCAGTGTTTTCTTTGACTCTCTCAAAGGCCTCATTTCTCCATTGGACATAAAGAAGGAAGAAGTAGGCATTTTTTTAACCACTCATTACAGCTAGGAGCCAAGCCTCGGTCAAATACATGATCACGTGTCAGGTTTGTAACCCTATGAAATAGACAAGATTATCCACATCTTTACTGATGATAAACCAAGGCTCAGAGTCACCCACCAATGAAGTGATGCTGTCTGTCTTCAAAGTCAGGTATGCCGATTCCAAAAATCTTCGCTCTTTGCAGAAAACTGAAGCTTTCACAATGAGGTGAGGAGGGACATGCAAAATGTTCATGATGAAAACAAGGGAAGGAAGCCAAGATAAGAAAAGCATTTGTCTGTTGGCCTGGGTGATAAGTCTTTGCCAAGAACATTATAAGGAGAAGACACTGTAGCTATGAGCTGCCAAGTCCCAATCTTAGGCCACGGAGAACCACAAAGAAGGCAGATGACAAAGAAGGAAATGACAATGTGCTCGGATTGCCTCAGCTGCTGCAAAGCTACCTGCCCTGGGGGAACCATAAACTGTAAACTGTAAACTGTTTTTCTTGCCTTGACTTAATGCTGATCACCGGGTATCATGAAAATTTGACCAGACTATGCCAAGGAGATTGTCTCCTACAGAAGATGATGAAATTCTATTACAGCCACAGACTGCCTTACACTTTTCCCCACTCTTGCTAACAATGAAACCATTAAATCATGAGTAGTCATTGAATGCCATTTGAAGAATGAAAGAAAGAAAGAAAGAAAGAAAGAAAGAAAGAAAGAAAGAAGGAAGGAAGGAAGGAAGGAAGGAAGGAAGGAAGGAAGGAAGGAAGGAAGGAAAGAAAGAAAGAAAGAAAGAAAGAAAGAAAGAAAGAAAGAAAGAAAGAAAGAAAGAAAGAAAGAAAGAAAGAAAGAAAATAGGTTTATGCCAGGGGCGCCTGGGTGGCTCAGCCATTAAGTGTCTGCCTTCGGCTCAGGGCGTGATCCCAGCGTTCTGGGATCGAGCCCCACATCGGGCTCCTCCGCTGGGAGCCTGCTTCTTCCTCTCCCACTCCCCCTGCTTGTGTTCCCTCTCTTGCTGGCTGTCTCTATCTCTGTCAAATAAATAAATAAAATCTTTAAAAAAAAAAAGAAAATAGGTTTATGCCAGAGAACTATTTAAATTCCCTACCTGCCCTTAATTAGTTATGGTGGCCTCACTATCTATGAGGAACAAGGCATTTATAAGTAAAATTATTTTGAAGTTTGTATCCTGAGAATATAGCAACATTCCTTATGGGTGGCTTCATACATCAGTCATCAAAATGTCAATATTTTCTACATGTATGACTATAATATTTTGATGTTGCTTTATCATAACACCTAGTGTCCACTCAACACCACCATGCATTTTTAACCTCAAATTCAAATCAAACGGTATCTTATCAATCTACGTAGATTGCGAGCTTCACTGGTGGGAAAACCTCTCTTTCCACATGACACCGATAATGCTCCTTATGTGTTACAGGGTGAGCAAAAGCAGAACAATGAGAAAGACATAGCTGGGTGGTAGCACTTTACTGAACGTTCGGATGATAGGGTCAGAAATCAAATAAAAACCCCTTTGTTCTCGGTGTTTTCTGCAGAGGATTCTTGGACCCTCTGTGAAAACCCAATTCTACAAGGCTTTTTTCTGCAAAATTACTGGCAGATAGGAACTTTTCAGCTAGCACATGTCAAAGCCTCTGCCAGGAATGTAAGCTGTACAATAATTTTTTTTATGTCTTTAGACACCTAGAACAGAAACCTTAAACACCCAAGTGTCAAAATAAGACAGATAACCCAATAAATTTGCTAGAGCAGGGACAGGGAAAACAAACACAGCCTTCTGTTATACGGATGTCTTTTAACTCTCTCTGACCACTAGCCTGAAACCTTAGCCTGCCACACTTCTTTCCTGTCGATCTGTTTATTTTGACTCCTGTAAAGCCTCTCGGCACCCATTTTTAATGTTCAGCTTGCTTCTTGTCAGCTTTCTGAAAAGCATAGCAAGATCCACTGTTTAACAAAAACAGACACAAATCAGGGAAGGAGGAGATGGATGGCGGGAGGTGGTGGGTGCAGGCGCCTCCCAGCAAGTGTGAGAGAAAAGCATTCCTGGTCCTATTTGTTTGTGACTGGGCGCAGGGGTTGCCAATGGAGGTCATTCAATCTTGTGTGCTTGGGTTTAACTATCTGACCATCCTTCATTTGGCATATTCTGCATTCATTCATGAAAACACTCTGTAAGTGTCCTTCGGTAACGTTGGTAAGAAAAGGAATCTTTGGTGGCAGTTATTTCATTCTGGCAGTTTCCTGTGCTTGATTAGAGGGCCCGAGGAAGCTGCAAGCAATCATCTTGTCCTTCTAAAGAGGAAAGATAAGAGGCTTGAATTCAAAGATCATCAAGTTGTGTTATTTTTTTTTTCAACATAAGTGATAACCCATGAAGTAACAATTATTTATCAAGTAATACTCCATGCGAAGTGCTGTGCCTGGACCTATAGGTAGAGAGGATGTATTTTGTGAACCAAAAATAGGAAACTCAGAGTCTCGTGTGAAATAACCATTGTGGGTTGCAACTCAAGAGGCGGTTAGGGAGATGGAGTGCGCGTGCCTCAAGTCCTGGAATCCGCAGGCAGTTTGATGACTTAAGGGGAGCAGTGTTACAGACTATTTAAAACTGAGCCCGCTTTGTAAAAGCAAGGCTTATGGTCTTGGTAGTTGTGGGAAATAGAAAATGTTTCCACCTCTTCACTGTCTCTCGACTCCCACTCCTATGTAGTTGGAAGCAATCTCCGTTTCCTAGGAGCACGGCGGCTCAGTTTATACTTCTTTGATAGTATTCATTCATTTCTACAGTGGATAGAAATTTATCCTAGAATCATTTATCATATAATTTGTCCTAATAGTAGTGTATCCTATCACATAGTGATTTTCTTAAAATCGTAAGGTTTTGGGACACTGGTAGGCAAGAGAAGGAAAGAAAGAAGTTCCTGGGAAAAAAACCCAAAGCAAATTGTACCCACGATCCCACTGCATGTGTGTTTGTATAGGTGTGTATGCGCACATAAAGAAAGAGGTGAAAGTCTTAGATCTTCTCCAACAGAACACACCTCCCCCAGGATTAGCTGCTATTAGCATTTGAGGGCGTTCCTTTCCTGGATTTTTCTTGTGCTTATATCTGATCTATAAGAATATACATATACATGTATGCATATATGTCTGTATTATCACAAACAGCCACATATATGTGCATTTCTTTTGCACAAAGGTGGAATCCTGCTATACCTATTGGTATACCACTTATTTTTATAATAGCTTTTTTTATGTATATCTTGTCAAGTCGGTATGTACTGTTCCATGTATTCTTTCTAGCGGTTGCTTAGTATGCCTACATAAATATACCATTTTTATTTAACCAATCCCACAATTGAGCTCATTGCTAATTTGGGGGATTATAAACAAGGCTGCAATTAACATCCATGTATATATATTTTCACTGATTGGGGTAATTATTTCTGAAAGATAGATTCCTAGAAATAGTAACGCGGATAACTGGGCCTGGGCTTTAGTTATTAATTTATCAAAAGAAAGAATTAGAGGTTGAGGGAGAAGGGATCAGAGGCAACAGAAACACAGAGAGTCTGGAAGACAACCTTTGGCAGGGTTCATCCAAACACTGTTGAGACAAAAGGAAGTCTGAGTCTCTGACATCAGGTATCTGTTTCCATTGACAAGGGATCTCTCTCAAGAGATCAGCGTCTCCAGCTTTCCTGAGTCATCATTTTAATTTTAGGTAATAATTAGGTAAATTTAATTGTATCTAATTCTTAGAATTTACTCAGACCTTATGCTCACTAAGCAACATTCTGAATGCAATATGATTTCCCCAAAGATCTAACTTGAGAAAGAATTGAATATAGGAAAAATGTAGATAGTAAGTTCTCTGCCAATCTGTGTTTTGGGTTCTCGTAAATCTGCCCCTGAGAAATGGATCCCCCCAGCACGCTTATAAAATTAGTTTTTGAAACTACAGAGTTACCACCCTTAGGGGTTTTTTGAAAGACATCCTGTCATTAATATGGTCACCATCTTGTCTCCATTATGTATCTCCACTTTCAAACTTGGATGGACAGTAAGCTCCTAGAAAGCAAGACCTACATTTATTTAGAGTTTGTCGTGCTTACAGTTAGAGGGCAATGGCAGAGTGGGCATCATTTGCCATGTCAGTTTCTCAATGTTCTTAACATTGAGCTCTCCTGGTTCAGCCTCCTAACGGCAACATCAACACTGCCTGTACCTGACTCCACTATCTTCAGTGTCACTGTCCTTGAAAACACACAAATATAGCATCCTGTTGTTTACAGAGCAAAATACTATTCTCTAAGGGCTGACATTTAGTACCCAAGATCTAGACCCATCATGACTTTGCAGTCCAATTTCTCACTATACCTTTCATTTCCATCTCTAGGTCTCTGCTTATGTTATTTTCTCCACCTGAAAAGCCCTTCTGTTCCCACCATCTTCTCCTTGAGAAATCTAAAATATAGATTATAGGAACAGAAATCTAATATATTTGTAAGACAGAAGGTATAAATGTTTCCCTGATGGGAAGGGGCTTCCATAGTAAAACCAAGGTTGATAAGGCCAGGGGATGGGCAGAGATGGGGAGAGTTTTGGACTCTGAGTCACATGGGCCTGTTTGCCCCTCCCCTTATCCCTGGCTTTTTTTTTTTTTTTTTTTTTTTTTTTTAGCTGTCATGCCCACCAAAGAGTAAGGTTTGAAAGGGGGCGCCTGGGTGGTTCAGTCATTAAGTGTCTCCCTTCGGCTCAGGGCGTGATCCTAGGATCCTGGGATTGAGCCCCATATTGGGCTTCTCCACTGGGAGCCTGCTTCTTCCTTTCCCACTCCCCCTGCTTGTGTTCCCTCTCTCGCTGGCTGTCTTTCTCTCAGTCAAATAAATAAAATCTTAAAAAAAAAAAAAAAGAATAAGGTTAAAGGAAATTGTTTTCATAACTGGTCATGATTGTGTATCTATATTAATATTTTTATAAAAGTAAATTTGGCATTATATTTCAACCTTTCTTGGGTGAGCAAATGGAAAAGTTTGTGAAACTCTGAAATTAATTCTGTGTTGTCAGGTTGACATGAAACTGTCCCTTAGGACTGAACAAAAAGAGAATTCTTCATTTGGGGAAAAATCTTTATTTCTTTCTAAAATTGAGCAATGTGACATTTGTTTTCTTTCTGAACTTGGTTACCTGACACCATATTTTCTTTTTTGACCTTGGTTACCTGATACCACCACCAAGCAATCATTTATAAAATTGTTTTAGAAAGTCTTCGGTCAAAAACTGCATGATAATACTCATTGTAAATTTAACTTTTTTCCTTCTCCTTGTGAAAAACAGGTGACTTTTTAAACATTTGTTAAATATTACTCTAATATAAGGCAATTCAAAATCCAGTGTAACTTTCTCAAGATTCTTATTTTATTTTATTATAATAAATGGAACATACAATGCTTTCCAAGTTCCAAGGAGTAATCTTTGTTTAAAAGTTGCCCTGACTTGCTGTTTACCTTGCTGCTAAAGAACAGAGAGAATCTTAACCATGATCCCTCCTCAAATGAAATATAGATTTATGTTTGGATGTCTTTGCTACCAACCAGTTCTGCCCCCCAAAAAGGATTATGAAAAGATCCAGAACACTTCTCTCCTTTGAATCATATGTCCAATCCCCACCTCTGGAGTTGGGATACCCAGATCTGCATGATAGATAGATAGATAGATAGATAGATAGATAGATAGATAGATAGATGATAGATAGATCACAAAAATTTCACAGAGGACTGAAAACCATGTGGTAAGGAATAAATAATGTATAATAAAGTATGAGACAAAAATAAATCGGCAACATAATAATGACTTGACTGGTTTTTAGGTTTCTTGATGTCTGGAAATATCTTATTTTAGAAGAACTAAAAATTGGGCCAAAGTTAGAGAAAGGAGCTAGTCCTGAGTTTGGCAAGTGTCCAATATAGATGTGCAATAAATACTTTATCAAACAGAACCCAACTCAAAGATCCAAGCCTTAATCTGAATTAAGGATTTCTTTTAAAAAGAAAAACCCACCTACTGTCCTACATCAGAGGATATCCTATGGCCAGTACCCTATTCTACCAGTCTTGAGGAAATAGGATTGCAAAAGAATGCAATTAACCAGAAGCAAAGAACTAGATCTTATGTCTACCCAGTCTGACTTCCTTAGGTGAGTCACGTAGTCATTTTGAGTCAATTTTCTTATTTATGAAATGTGGATAATAACACCTTCCTCCCTGTCTCAGATGAAAATTGAGAGTATTAAATGAGATAATGTATGTGAGACTGCTCTATGACCATAATACATTATTGTTATCACAATATCAGTTTCTTTTCAGCCCCAAATCATCTCCTGTGTTCTACATAGTCGGGTTCTTTAGGGGCAGTACAACTATATGTCCTAGATTTTCCTAGGTGACCTAACTTTCAACAGTTCTGTCCCACCGTCCTCACGAGTACTCTCCTCAAATCATATGTCCTTAGATTGGAAATCACAGCCTCTTAATCTTTAGTGGGATGTGCCCATATGCATCATATAATTAGAAGTCTATACACAGAAAATATTCTAATAGTGATCTCCTTCTGAAAGACATAGAATGCTGAATACTTTCATAAGTCTTTTATAAGGAAACTGGCCAAATGCAAAAATAAAGAGAATGAAATAAGGACCCGTCTCAAGAGAAGAAAGGGAAACAGCTATCAGAGGTGTCTGTTGCCAACACAGGTCCAACTTACCCTCTGAAATTAGATGAAACTAACCTCCTATAATTTTGACTATGGTATGAAGCCATGAGAGCCCCTTCAATGAGGGTCCAACTTACCCTCTGAAATTAGATGAAACTAACCTCCTATAATTTTGACTATGGTATGAAGCCATGAGAGCCCCTTCAATGAGAGGTAGATGTGAGTTATGACTAGTTTAGAAGAAAATGCCTTTAAGAGCAAGTCTTTGGCAGCTGTGGAAGCTGGATTAGAAAGGAGTTAATTTAAGTGCACAAATAAATAGAATCTATATACATGGGTATTAGAAATGTCATTTTTGACATTTAAAAAGAATAGATCTTGACCTCAGCTGGAATATGTGTGTCTGAGCCTCCCATCTCGTTCCTAGCATTACTAACTGGTGCATTATTGCTTGGACACTAAATGAAGAGAAATGGCATTCCGTCACCGGATCAACACGTTACTTCAGAAATCCCAATTTTATCACAAGGAGTATGTTGACAACGGATGGAGCATGCATACACTGAAAACCTCACACAGTGCAGCTGATAAATCACGCAGAGAGCCAATTCCATTTAAATGCTTATGAAACCTCAGAGAAAAAATCCAAAACATCTTTTTAAGATCACAGTTGAAGGTAAAGTGACGTCTTCCAGCAGCAACAGGCTGGGGAAGGAGATGGCAAAACCTGGTTTTTTTCCTCCACTTGAGGAGCCCATCCTTCCTTCCTTTGTTTCCTATTTCTTTATGTTAACAGAAGGCAACGAGGGCTAATGTTTGCCTCCAGGTCGATTCTAAAACATTGAGAAGATTTATATAACAAATCCTCAGGAAGGTGAAAGATCCCAGTGAGAAACTGATGTGGTCTAGCTGACAACCGCGATGTCTAATTTGGGCAGCCTCTGGATACTTCCAATGGCCTTCGTCTCTAGTTCCAGTCCGATTTGGCTGTTGGGTCTCAATTCTCATCATGCTTCTTTCCATCCATGACTCAGCCATAGCCATGGTAACTATGCATGCACCCTGAGGAGATTTTTTTTTATAAACTTTTTTGTTTTGAATCCAATAAGCTGAATCTGAAACATCTAGGAAATAATCACTTCCCAAAAGGTGATTTGCGGGGAGGGGACAGCCATATTCAAATGACCATAGGCTGCATAGTAAGTGTCTTCAACTTTGGGACTATAACACAAAAGCACTCATAGACAATACTAAACAAGGAACAATGGCTACGTCCTAGGAAAACTTTATTTATGGACACACATATGAATTTCACATAATTTTTTATGTGTTATACAATATTATTTTTCTTTGTGGAGTTTTTCCAACCTGTTAAAAATGTAAATATTCTTAACTAATAAACCATATAAAAGCAAACAGCAGGACACATTTGCTCCCATAGGCCACAATTTGCTGACCCTTGTCTTAGAAGCTCAGAAGGGAAAAGAACACTAAGGAACACTTTTAGAAGTCACTCTAGGAAGTTAGCTATGGGTGCAGCCCCTTCCTCAAAGGTTAAGGGTCAATCGGGTGTGCTAGTCATTAGTGTTGTCTAGTGACTATTCCCTGGTCTGCTCCTGGGTCCAGGGTGGCATCGTCCTTTCCTACACCCTTGTAGTCAGTGTGGTCATATGGCTTACTTTGGCCAAGGAGCTATAGAAAGTGACATGTTCCCTTCCAGGTAAAAACTTCAGGAGCAAAACCGTGATGTACCATATTCCCTTCTCAAGGTTAGAGTAATTATGAGTGGGCAAAATACCAACTATTGACCTGCAGTACATGGGGATGGAGCAAGAAATAGAATGCTGTCTGTTAAGCCACGAAGATTTTGAGATGGTTTGTCATCATAGTTTAGTCCAACCTCTACTAAATGCAACTAGCTTATTATATACTGTGATCAGGGGATACCTACATTCCTTAGAATGAAACATTTATACCCACTTTAGCAGAAGACAGCCTCTTTGGCAACTGAAAATTAGTTAGCAGATACAGCATGGATTTATTATCCTTGTGTCTTTGGACTGTGAAGAAAACTGTAAAAATTAGTAGATAATTTTTTTAATGATACTGTTCAGTGCAGATGAGAGTGTGGTAAGACATGTCATCTCCTATTCTGTTAGTGGGAGAACAAAAACTTCTGCAGCCTTTCAAGGAAGTTGGTTTCTTATACTCATTGATGTCTTTTATAATTTTTCAAATTCTTTGACTACAAATTCCACTATTAGGAATCTTGCCTAAAAAAATAATCAAGAATAATCAATAATAACAGGCAAATATTTATGAATAATGAGATCTGTTTTTGTTAAAATAAGGAAAGGAAAAGAAAAAAACCCTGGAAAAATCATGTCCAACTTTATGGGAAATGCCAAAAATTATGTTATATTCATATAATGAAAAAATTACAGAACGATTTAGAATAAGTTTATGAAGAATTTTAATGGCAAAAACAGATTATATATTATACATGGTAGAAATAGTGTAATTCAATGATTTATACATAAGTTACCTATGATACATGTAGAGAGATAGAGACAAAGAAGACTGTCACGAAACACACCAGAACATAGTAGGATTACAAATGGTTATTATTTTACTCCATTGACATTTTTATATTTTCCAGTTTTTCTGCAAGGAATATATAAAAAAGCAATAAAATGTATTTTTAAAGTAGTCCCAAGCCAGCCAGCTTTAGACTCCCCCATGGGGAGCCCAAGTTCTTTTCCTCTTTCCATAAGCTAGAAAATGCCCAAGTACCATCTTTATTGAAGAAGCCCCCTTTCCTAACTTTTTTACTTTGGACACCAAATTAAGTTGTAAGCATAAAACCAGCCCCAAAAATCATGACTCATTGAGATCCACACTGAAAAAAAAAATGGCCGACACTTCTGACACTGGCATATATTAATTCAAACCTTATTACTATTTAATTTAATTTATTATCTTAATTCTTGTAAATGACTTGCTTCCAGAGGGTTTCATAGGCCTTTTACGCCCACCTTTTACAGCCTTACCATCTCCACTCTAATGCTAGCTTGCAAATCTCAGTGGCTTACCAAATAATTCTTGTTCACATCATAGCCTAATAAGGCATTCTGTGGGCAGCCTTCTGTTTGATGATTCCAGCAGCCTGGGTTCTTCCATTGTATGGGACCGCCACATGCCAAGCCTTCCTCAGAGGTCTTTGTTGGAATCTGTGAATTCAGCTAACCAACAATCAAAGAGAGAAAGTTAGAAGAAAATGGCCTACAATCACTCTACCTTCATTCCATTTGCAAAAAGACAGTCACATGATCTCATGTAACCACAGCGAAACTGGGGAATGTAGACTTTCTGTATGTTTAGGAAGAGGGAACAGGTTGAAGGAACATCAATCCTATCTCTGCTGTATTCACTACAGGTGACTGACAAGAGCTCTCAACTGTCCATTTTTACCTATGCTCGTTGACATTAATCCGTTTACTAAAAGAACTACCCCATCCAGCTATCTTTGTTCCTTCCAGAACTCCCAAATTACCTCTGATCTCACCTTTAAGAAGCTTTTCTAAATGTTTTAGTCACACTGAACTTGTCCTTTTCACCATGGGCCTGTTTTAGGAATCTATACTATAACACTTCTCAGAGTCTGACCTGTGGTAGAGAAAATCCCGTATGTTTTTTCTTCATCAGGGCAAAGGGACCGGACTGAGCTAAGTGTTACACTTCATGGTCTCCCCTGATACCTAGCATGATGCTTTCACACAGTAGGCACTCAGCGAAGGTTAATTTCCTCCCATGCTTTCCAATCATATTCGTAAAAGCTAACTGAACAAAAATGCACTGGCTTAGTAGTTTACATAAATGCTGGTTTTTGCTCTCCCTCTTAGCAGATATTATATGAAAAACATTTATAGGGATGTCCAGAAGAACCATCCCAAACGTGTATGGGCTTTAAAACCTCTTTGGGGATTGATTTAAAAAACCAAAGGATCTAGCATAAGATTTCTTATTCCTCTGATAATCCTGTTGTATTTTGCAGATTTTAAAACTCTCTGTGGATTTTTCCTTTTCCTGCAAAATCCAGGTTCTTCAGTAAATCAACTTTTCAGTCCAGTGGGTATAAAAACAGACTGTGTAGTGAACGGGCTTCAGCTTTGCTGAGTATGCAGGCAAATGGAAAGAAAAGCAAAGAAATAAAATAGAAGTGAGAGGTGTGAACTTTCCCCATCCATCTTAATGGAGTGCTAACCTTCCTGCCTCACGGTGACCAGCTGAATTCTAGAACTATTAAACAATGAGCTGAAATCCAAACATTCAGTCTGGGAGTGAAATCTCCTTGAGAAACGACAGCTGTGTCCAGTTTTGACTACAATTCGGGCTTAAGAAAGCAAACACATGCCAAATAAAACTGATCTTGGCTGTCCTCTGTCAGTTTTAGGCTCTAGAATCTCTCCTCTTTGCTTGGCCCTGAAAGGTTCACCCTGTTTAAAAGGTGGATGGGGCACAGGGCGTGGCCTTGCTTTTAAAGATGGCACCTGAGACAGGGAGCATTCCATCAGAGACCTCATCTTTCATCAAGGAGTGCCTCAAAACTCCTAGAATTTAGGATCTCAGCAATTGTTGGTGTTCACCATTTGGAGTGGTTTGTATGATGTTTAGTACTAGGTCCTGCTCTTATAAATAAGGGCTCCACAAACATGTATGGATTGCATAGAGGGAAAAGGCACAGAGGCCAAAGCCTGGCAGTAGAGCTTAACAAGAATCCAAGATGAGGAAGTGAGAACATTCATTTCCAGAGCATTCTTCTTGATAGTCTCATTTACAAAATACAAGGGACTGGAACCAAGTGACCAACAACTGCCTGCTGGTTCTGATGGTTTGGTAATTGCATGAAAGCTCAAGAGAAAAAAGAACACCCACTTTGAAGCCAAGTCAGATGTGGGTTTCGAGTCCAGCTTCAGGACTCAGCAGCTATTTTACCTCAGGCAAACTCCTGAATTTCCCTAACCTATGTACCTCATCTTTAAAATATGAAGAATAGGGGCGCCTGGGTGGCTCAGTCAGTTAAGCGTCTGCCTTCAGCTCAGGTCATGATCCCAGGGTCCTGGGATTGATCCCCAAATCGGGCTCCCTGCTCAGCGGGGAGTCTGCTTCTTCCTCTGCCTCTGCCCTTCGCCTGCTTGTGGGTGCACTCTCTCTCTCTCTGTCAAATAAATAAATAAAAATTTTAAAAAATAAATAAAAATAAAATATGAAGAATAACATTGGTTCATAACTCTGTTATTTTGAGAACTCAAGGACGTCATGAGCACAATAAGCAATCAAAATTGTATTTATTCTTCCATGATGAAGAGGGGCTCAGGAGGAGTTTTGGGGGAGCCTTTCCTAACATACACTCCTTCAGTTTCTCCTACCGCCTCAGTTTTGCCTGGCCAATGGTTGCAAACAAACAAACAAACAAACAAACAAACAAAAATTCCAACTGAAATCTATGCAAAGAAAAAAATAAGGAGAAAGTAAAACACTGAAAGGTTAACACTGTTTCAGAGTATAGGGTCTTGGGTGATTTGTGTTCTTTTTATGTGCCATTTCCAAATTTTCCATATAAACAGTTATTGCTTTTAAATGTTTAATAAATTTTTTTTTACTAGAAAAAAAGGGTGAATATTGAACAAAGACTGTGTGATCAGTAGACTAGTTATTAAGCAGCTCTTTGCAGGTTGCTATACATAAATAGGCAAATAGATATCCAGGTTTCATGGAAGGGTTCTATAGGTGGATATGCTGTTCCATGTGTTTGATTTGGTCTGGTATATACCAGTACTTTGTATATCAAATGCTGTATCAGATTAGAGAAAACACACATGATTCCACCTCTCTGGGAACTTAGATACTAGAAAGGTCCTTTGTGGTATTAAAATAATAATAAAAGCAAACCATGTGATCCCTGAGCAGAAAGCAAGCACGCATGAAGGTGGGGAGTGAGGAAATCACACTGGGTGCAGACAGTCCCGAGTGCTTAAGCAGAGAGCTCCTCTGGATCTAATGGAGTGCTTCATGTTGATTGGTGGGAGAAATGGCAAAGAAATAGAGACTCTGGGGAGGGTTAAAATGCAAGCTAGACACAGTGAAAGGCTTTACATGGGGGTTGAAAAAATGCCATAGGGAAGGGTTGCTAAGAATTCTGAAATTACCATTGTAGAGGAATTTACAGATGTTGGGTTACAAAAAAGGAGAGTTGGTGAAGGCAGTTGATGCAACTATAATCACATTAGCTTTTTGCCAATTTAGTACTTCTTAAATATGAAAAATTGGATATCCTATTTAATTAAAATGTGATTGGCTGCATGTAATAGACTGTGTAATTAAAAAGTGACCTGAGGGACGCCTGGGTGGCTCAGTCAGTTTAGCCTCTGACTCTTGATTTCTACTCAGGTCATAATCTCAGGGTCATGAGATTGAGCCCTGAGTCAGGCTCCATGCTCAGCAGGGAGTCTGCTTGGGATTCTTTCTGTATCCCTCTCCTTCAGTCCCTTCCCCTGTTCATGCACGCTCTCATTCTCTCTCTCTCTCACCCTTTTTCCCTCTCTCTCTCTCTAAAATAAATAAATAAATAAATCTTTTTTAAAAAGTGACCTGAATAATAGAAACCCAGAGGCAGGAGGTCTCGAGGTTGATTCAGTGACTCAGCAACATCAAGGATCCAAACTATTCCAAGTGTGCTTCTCTCTGCCATCCTCAGTGTGTCAGGGCTCCCTGCATAGCTGCAATATGGACCCAGCCATTCCAAGCACCATATTCTCATACAACCTCCAAGACAGTGGGAAAGAGCAGTGGTGGGGATGGGGCAAGGAAGGCAGGAGAGGCAAGGGAATTCTCCCCAAGTGTCTTCTGTTCTTATCAGGGAGAAAGATATTTCCTCGAAGCTCCCCCGACAAACTCCCCTTATGTTTAATGGCTACGAATGAGTCAAAAGGCCACCCCCATCAAGGAAGGCAGGAAAGCAAGGATCTGCATTTTTAGTTCCTAATGTAGGTTATTGTCTCTCCCTCCATGAAAAAAACCAGGGTAGCAACTAGCTTTATATAGAGAATTAACAGTGGGCATTACAACTATCATTTTTTAAATAAATTAAATGCCTTCCTTCTGTGACTCGAGCCGTCACCCCGTCTGAATACGGAGAGAGCTGGACCAGAAATGAGTGGATCTGGGAGATGTGGAGAGCATGTGTGCATGTGTGCATTTACACACACATTCCTATTACTAGTTAGGGCTGAACCTTAGTGATTTCAAATCTTAATAAAAATCAGGACTCGCTTTCAAAAATAATTATAATAAAATGAAATAAAACAAAATAAAATAAAATGCCTTCCTTCTGTTAATTCACTTCCAAGTTTTCTATTCCTACAGAAAACTTGCTATTTCACCAACTGATTCAATTGAATTAGTTATTTAAGCAGATATTTCTTAAAACAAATGTACTTACACTCCTCATACCACCTCTCTTCTGCGTGTGAGTGCACACACACACACACACACACACACAGCAAGCACTCCTAATACTGGTCTCTCATTTTATTTTTTGTTTTATTATTCCTACAATGTTTGCCCCTTGGCTGACATTGCAGAACAAGATCCTCTCACACTTACAAAAGATAGCATTTATTTCTTGTTCTTCTGATTTTTTTAGACTTTTCCCTTTTTAGTTTCAGATGTAACTAAAGGAATTGTAACAACAATAAAAAACAGAGGCCAAGCATGTGTGGTTTCTGTGAATGTTTACCTTTCTTCTGTAAAGTTTAAAAGAAATATTTTATAAACACTTTTGAAATCACTCAATAAATGATGAACATTGTATGCCCTTAGGCACAGAAAGAAAATCAAGCAAAATAGAAGTTACAGAAAAACGCAGCACATAATTGGAGCAGCTCCTACTAACTTACTCAGATGCCATCAATATAGTAATTTTAAAAACAAAAGGTAAATATACATTCATCATAGTTTCATTTTTAAATAAATAAAACTTGTTTCTGAATAGTATTTGAAATCAAAAGCCAGCTGTCCTGGATGAGCTAAGAATAATTGAAAAGTGAAACTAAAAATAAATGACAAATACTTATCTGTTTTGTTTTGCTTTCCAATAAAAACTCAATGCAACACCAAATAAGGAGAGCAATTTAAAATTGTCATGCATTATAATAATTGCTTTGTAATTAGAACACTTCATCTTTTATAAGAGCTTATTACCTGTGTAGTGTATTCATCTGCACAAATATTCCTGAATTCCCTCAGGTAATTAGTTTCATGAAATATTGCTGGATGGCACATTCTCCCTCACCATTACTCCTGAGATTTCATAAAATACAAGCGCTCTTACCACAATGTTATGTTGAGAAATGTAATTAACAGAAAATATTATATGATATTCATGTCAAACATTACTTGGGCAAAATACATGTAGACCCTAAGTATTCCTAGATGACCTAATTAGGCAAACTGAATTTATCTCACAAACCTTAACACCATATTACTTCTCCAGAGAAAACATTCAAGGCCTTGGGAGGCATTTGATTCTGTGTTTAACCTCATAGCTTCCCAAGACTCCATATCACGCAGTGACTCTATGAAATCACCCAGGAGAATTCCCTTCAGTTCCTTTCCAGTAAAGTCCTCACCTCTCTAATCCACTAGCGCTAGTATCACCTCCCTGCTGGCTCCTCTTTATGACATCTTTATTTCTTACCTCCTTGGAAGCCATGGACCATATGAGATCTTTTACTCAACTGTCCACCCAAAGCACCCAGTTGCTGAATTCCCTCCAGTAATTCAGAAGAAGGGAAACTTTTTTGTTTGACATTGGCATCATACAGTTTTCTTCTCCTTTCTTGTTAGTACTGAATCCTACACATGCTCTTCCACCTACCTAATGCTCCACCAATATCTAGAGTTTATCTATGTAGTAAAGTCTTGCACCTTTGTACTGTTCTCTTAGCACTGAGCATAAGAAAGTTATTTCTATTTAAAGGTAACTATTGCTGCAGTATTGCGACACATCAATGAACATTTTCCCAAGTCAGTAGCACAAAGATCAAGACCAAGGCAAGGAAAGGAAAGATTTCTATTCACCAGACTCAAAATTGCAATTGATTTTCCAATTAAAAATGGCTATCATGAGAATTGATTGGCTCTGAGACTAGGATGTCTACTAAAGCTACTATAACTTCTAAGCAAAGCAATAAGGCAATAAAAAATAATTTTTAGAAACATTCATTATAATTTTTTACTATCAATTCATTTGTTGGACATCTACTCACAACTCTGATAAATAAGGAGGGAAGACACTGCAGAAATAAAAAACACATCAACTGTGTTAAAATGAAAAAGTATGTTTCTATTAAGGATAATTATCACCATATGAATCGAATCTCCATGCAAAACTATAAGATCAGCAAGAGGGAATGAGGAAAACTATGCATGACCCCTACATTTAGCAATATCTCAAAATACCACAAACTTTCAATTACACATAATAAATACAGCAGTTTTCAAATTCCCACAGAGCTCCACATTTACAACGTGTTTACAAATGCAGAGAATAAAATAAAATGGCTTGAGAGACTCCATGAAAAGAAGAGAGTAGAGTATTTGGGTGGAACACAGAAAAAAACACCCTCAAAAAGATAAAAATCTTTATTTAAATGCTAAATGATCTGGGACTTGATACTCCGAACAATGCCTATAGGAAGGGACTTGAAAATGAGAGACATTAGAGGTGGCAATTTCAGAGAAATATTGCTTCTATGGGAGAATTCTATAAATACAGAAAATACTGTGACCCTTGGAGACAGAGCAGTGATGAGAAAGAAAGAAAAAGGAGAAATACAAAATAATCCTACAGAAACTAAAGAAATAAGATACACCAATCTTTCTTCCTACACCTACCACCATCAGCATCCCTCCATTAGAGAAATTGCATGATACTGAAGAGGGCGCTCTTGAAACTTAACCACAAACTACCTAAAAATGAAATCTAAAAAAGCAACCCAGTTTTAGGCAAAGATCCTTTAGGAAGAATATAAGCAAACAAAAACTGAGTTCCAGTTGAAAATTCTCCCCAATAAACCATAACGCAGAAAAAAACAATAACTAACCTCCAAAGTAAACTAAATAGCTGTAAGCAATCATTTATAGAGGTTTTTTTAGAGATTTTTTTTTAATGCCTAGAATCAGAAATGTAAAAACTAAAACGGCCATAGAAAAAACCAGGAAGAACTGCAGTGAGAATTGCTAGAATTCAGAAAAGAACTTGAAAAAGACAAAGTCATGAAATGAGGAATAAATTACTAGTTGCACAAGGGAGAATTGATTAAAATGAAAAATTAATAAGATATTGAGGAAAGAAAGGAAAACAAATGAGAATGAAAATAAGAAAAGAAAGAAGTACCAAGGAACAGGGAGCAAAAAAGGCAAAGAAGACCCAACCTGCATATAACTGGAGGGTCTGGGGAAGGAAAACAAAACTATGGAGTCAAAGTAAATACTTAAATTATAACCAAGTAAATAAAAGAATATTTCCAGAAATAAAAGAATATTTGAATCTATATATTGAAAGGACCACCATATATCTGGGAAAATTGACACAGAACTATTCCAATCACCTTCTAGACCTATCCAGTAAAACTATTATATTTTGAAGACCAAAAAAATCATCAGGGCCTTCAGGCAAATGATCAGATTATCTATGAGGGCAAAAATTTAGGCTGACATCAGACTGTCAAGAGCAACGTACCAAATATGGTCACAGTGAGGTTGAATTTTCAAGAAATTCAAAGACTGAAGTGCAAGTTGAGAATTTCATACTTAACCAAGCTTTGCTTCAAGTGTCAAAGCTGTAGAAAAACAGTTTCGAACATTGGTCACCTCAGGGAATACTATACACATGAGCCATCCTGAAAAGTCCATTAGAGTAATATTTCTCAATCTTTTTTCCCCATTATTGCTCCTCTAAAAAGCCTTTTTAGATATTCCTACACATGCATTCTACACCATGAAATTTTAATACCTCACCTATTCTGTATATCTGTTTATGTACTGTTGCCCTTTGGAAAGTTACATACCAGTGTGATATGGCCACAAGAACCAATTTTAACCCTCTTGGATGTACTGAAGAACAAACCTCTTTTAACAGAGAGATAAGTGAAATTTTTTGGGAAAGGATTGATGAAGCATATATTTAATTATATGGATAGAACTAAAACAATGGAGGACATGAGATGAAAAGTAGTATTTAAACATTTTATGTTCTGACAAAGTAGAAAGAATATTAAATCCCCAAAAAGAGAAAATGAGAAAGGGTAAAGTCAAATAAGATCATTTGCCATTGTATAGGTAATCGGTGGATGTCAACAGATAATATCTATTTAATATAGCAAACCAGGCAATAAAAACTTAAGTAATATGGGGATAAAAAGAATACATATAAAAATAACCATATAGGAGATCCCGATTGGACGGGAAAAAACACTATGAAGGACAGTATTGGGGCAATTAATAAAATTGGAATATGTCCCATAGATGAAAGCATTGTACCAATGTTAACTTTCCTGAATTTGAGAGTTGTATTTCAGTTTTATAAGAGAATATCCTTGTTCTTAGGAAATACACACTGAAGTATTAAGGGGTAAAAGGACATGATGTGTGCAACCTACTCTCAAATGGTATAGAAGAAAATGTATTCATGAATACTGATAAATAGATGATAGAGGATAGATAAAACAAATGTGGCAAAATGCAAAAAATTGGTCAATCAGATAGAAAGTGTACGGGAGTTCTCTATATTATTCTTTCTGCTTTTCTATAAGCTTATCATTTCAAAATAAAAAGCTTAAAATGGAAATTATGAGATAGGACACTGAAAACATAGACAACAAAAGAAAAACTAGATAAATTGGCTTTATCAAAATTAACAACTTTTGTGCATCAAGGAACATAATCAAGAAAGCTAAAGGTCTACAAAATGAGAGAAAAATAGTTGTAAAATCATATATTGGAAAAGAGATTAATACTCAGAAAATATAAGGAATTCCTACAATGCAACAACAACAAAAAAATTTAAAAAAACAAAACAAAACACCAACAACCTAGGGGCGCCTGGGTAGCTCAGTCAGTTGAGCATTCAACTTTTGATTTCAGCTCAGGTCATGATCTCAGGGTTGTGAGACTGAGCCCTGCATCAGGCTCATTGATAGGCTTAGGGCCTGCTTAAGATTCTCTCTCTCCTTCTCCCTCTGCCATTCCCCCACCATCTCTCCTAAAAAAAGACCAAACAAACAAACCTAGTTCAAAAATGGGCAAAGAACCTGAATAGATATTTTCCAAAGAAGATACACAAATGGCCAATAAGCCCATGAAGAGATGTTTAAGATCTTTAGTCATTAGGGAGATGCAAATAAAAACCACAATAAGATAGCAATTTACATCTACTAGGACAGGCTCCTTGCTTGGGAGGGGGCCTGCTTCTCCCTCTGCCTGCTACTCCCCCTGGTTGTGCTTGTGCCCAATCTCTCTGACAAAAAATAAATAAATAAAATATATTTTTTAAAAGATTTATTTATTTATTTATTTATTTATTTATTTATTTATTTGACAGAGACAGCCAGCGGGAGAGGGAACACAAGCAGGGGGAGTGGGAGAGGAAGAAGCAGGCTCCTAGCGGAGGATCCTGATGTGGGGCTCGATCCCGGAACACCAGGATCACGCCCTGAGCCAAAGGCAGACACTTAACGACTGCACCACCCAGTCGCCCCAATAAAATATTTTTTAAAAAAATAATGTGTTGGCAAGAGTGTAGAAAAATGAAAGCCTCATGCATTACTGGTGAGAATATCAAATGATTCAGCCACTGTGGAAAACACTTCTGTGGTTCCTTGAAAAGTTATCAAACTATCATATGACCCACCAATTCTACTCCCAGTTATATGTCCAAAAGAATTGAAAGCAGGGACTCAAATAGATATTGCACACCAATGCTTATAGAAGCATTATTCACAATAGCCAAAAATAGAAACAACCCAAGTATCCATTAACAGATGAATGCATTTTTAAAGGTGGTATATTTATAAAATGGTATATTATTCAGCCATAGAAAGGAATAAAGTCCTTATTCATCATATAATTTTGATGGACCTTGAAAACTTTATGCTAAGTAAAATAAGCCAGACATAGGACAAATATTGTACGATTGCATTTATATGAGATCCCTAGAATAGGTAAATTCATAGGGAAGAGAATAGGATCAAGATTATCAGGTGCTGGGGGCGCACGGGGCTAAGGAGGTGGTGTTTTGTGGGTACAGAGTTTATATTGGGATGGTGAAAACGTTTTGGGTTATAGGTGATAGTGATGGCTATGCAACATTATGAATGTATTTAGTGCCATTGAATTGCACACTTACAAATGGTTAAAATGATAAATATTATGTATATTTTACCACAATTTCAAAAAATAAAAAAGGAATATATGTGGGGGACGCCGGGGTGGCTCATTTGGTTAAGCATCTGCCTTCGGCTCAGGTCATGATCCCAGGATCAAGTCCCACATCAGGCAGAAAGATAAAATGAGGATCCACTGAGTGTGAACAACAGAGAAGCATGGGCAAGTCACAGGATTCCATGAAGTACTATAGCACTAAGATTTTTTCTTTCTTAACTTCAGAGGCACTATATTGAAAGCTTTTGCTTCTTGGCTTAGAGCCTCAGTGAAGCTCCCATTTGTCCTGTGATCAAATAAGAAGCTTAAAAATAGAACAACAAGTCTTGTCTTCTATTCGGCCCCCAAGTAAGACATTTTTCTGAGTAAAGCCATTTTTCTGATATCTTCTGATTTAGTTAATTTTAAGTTAAGGTCAATGATTTCTGACTTATAAAATTATAGCTGTGATTTCAGTTAGCTGAATCAGATGGTGAATCAAACCAGAGAGAAAGAGTCAACACTCTGTGGTCCAATCACAGACTATTCAAATTGAAATTTCAAGTACAAAAAGAAAGGTCAACAAAGGTTTAGGAGAGTAGTAAGAAACCTCTTTTCAGGAATGTAGTCATTAAAATAACTTCCCGTAATCTCCCCCCCCCCCAGAAATAAACTCTGGAAGGGTCTGGAAACAGCAATGTCTTGGGAACATAGTGTACTATCTTGTAGATGAGAAATGCCAGCCATAGAAGCTGTCGAATGTGCATAAATTTTATTTCCAGGAGTTCAGCCAGGTATATAAATGAGGGAGCTGCTAGTAGACATTAATGACTGTAGTCTTGGTCTACTTTGAGTATAAATACCTACCTCTGCACTATTCCTTATATTCCACATATGAGTGAAACCATATGATAATTGTCTTTCTCTGCTTAACTTATTTCACTTAACATAATCCCCTCCAGTTCCATCCATGTCAATGCAAATGGTGGGTATTCATCCTTTCTGATGGCTGAGTAATATTCCATTGGATATATGAACCACATCTTCCTTATCCATTCATCTGTTGAAGGGCATCTCGGCTCCTTCCACAGTTTGGCTATTGTGGACATTGTTGCTATGAACAAGGAGGGAAAACTGAATGGGAAGAAATCAGAGAGGCAGACAAATCATGAAAGACTCTGGACTCCAGGAAATACACTGAGGGTTACAGAAGGGAGGAGGTGAGGGGATGGGGTAACCAGGTGATGGGTTAAGGAGGGCATGTGTGGTGATGAGCAGTGGGTGTTTTATGCAACTAATGATTCATTGAACATGACATCAAAAACTAATGATATATGTTGGCTAATTGAACATAATAAAAAAGTGAATTACAAAAAAAAACTACCTCCGTGTCTATTCTTCCCTCACTAGTTTGAGGAAATAATTAGTCTTGATCTATAATGTATTGAAATTGAAAGATGCTAAATGTAAAAAAGCATGTTGCAAAATCTATAAATATGTATGTACTAATATAAGCATTAAAATTCTGGAGAAATACATACTAAACTTTTTTTCCTTTTTTTAAAGATTTATTTATTTGAGAGAGAGAGTGAGAGCAGGTGCGAGCATGCAAATGGGGGGAAGTGGCAGAGGGAGAGAGAGAATCTCAAGCAGACTCCCTGCTGAGCACAGAGCCAGAGTCGGAGCTCAATCTCAGGACTCAGAGATCATGACCTAAGTTAAAATCAAGACTCCGCCACTTAACCAACTTGGGTGAGCCACCCAAGCACCCCTACACTAAACTTTTAATAGCTATCTAAAGTGGGAGATGAGTAGGGTGGATGGAGAAGCATAGAAAATTAGGGAGAACTTCCTTACTATCTATTGTTCCTCATGTGTTTTTTTTTTCTCATGTGTTTTAATAGTAGTGATATTTATTAACACTTAGTGTGAACTAGACACTTTTTTAGTGTACTTTAGATGCGTGAATTCATGTAATATCCACCTAAATGTCATGAGGGTGGGAATATCATTAACCCCATTTTATAAATAAGGAAACTGAGGCCCAAAGAGGTTTAGCAACTTGCCTAAGGTCACAGTGTTAGTAGGTCAAGGAGCCAGGATCCAACCCAGGTGGAATGGCTCCACTGTGCTGTACATTCAAGCACTCAACGTTTTGATAAAGAAGAGGCAAAATTATAACTCATGAAAGGGCCACAGCACTCCCTTTAAAGAGCTACTACCCTAGGATAGGGTTGGGTAGGGCTGTTAGGGTTCAGGAAAGCAATAACACCCCACCCGAGCTAGCCAGTCAGAATTGCCCTTCCAGATTTCTTCAGCTAGATCTGGAGGGGAGGGCAATATACTCAGAGAACAAAGAAAAATGCATATTCACTATCAATCAATCAATCAATCAATCAATCTATTAGAAAAGACTCACTGATTCACAGAAACTTCTATTTCGAACCATTAGCATGGTTATTTTGACCATCTGCCTCCATAGCAAATATTAGATTAACTGGTATATATTTTTACTCATTTCTGTGAAGTGCTTTACTCATTTCATTTATTCTTATTTTTCATAATATAGCCATTTGTTAAATATATATGTGGATTTCAGTTTTTTCATAAGACTTTTTTAAGATTTACTTATTAATTTTGAGAGAGACAGTGGAAGAGGGAGAGAGAGAATGGGGGAGGGACAGAGGGAGAGGAAGAGAGGATCTCAAGCAGACTCCATGCTGAGCGTTTAGCCCGATGAGGGGCTCAATCTCAGGACCCATGACGACATGACCTGAGCTGAAATCAAGAGAGCAACACTCAACTGACTGAGCCACCCAGGCACCCCTTTCATAAGACTTTTTATATAGGCTTCCCAAAATAAGAAATACCTTATCTGACCATATTTCCTGGCTTCTGAATTTTCAATGGTCACCAAAAGCTATGCTAATACTATATTTACTGCACCTACTTCCCTGCTCACCATCTTTAGAAGGAAATATTCAATTCCTTTCTCTAAATTATTTCTCCCCAAGGAGCTACTTTGTCTTCCCTGCAGCAACAGAACAATACCTACTCTAAAGACTCAGATCAGAGTAGCCAAAGAAGTACAAATAACCCCTTTTCCTGAGGAGCAGGACTCCAGGAAGAGGTGTCAGCTCTAGTTATATGATCTGATCAAATCTTGAGAGGAAGCGTATGGTGGTTTTGGAACCAGCAGAGTAAGATGTAAGATTGGGAACCAAATTCTAACCTATAGTAGCTCCAAGTCTTAAGTTTCTCCTTAAAGCTTCAGGTAAATAATAGATTAATTAAAATCTATTTGAAAATATAAAGAAAATATGCAAGGCAAGGTTAACAAAAAACTAGCATTTATTGAGTGCCAATTATACCATATGCAATAAATGTTCAGAGTAACCTGAAAGCAAGAAATAAGCATTCCTATTTTGAAGATGAGGGAGACTGAGTCACAGAGAAATTACATAAATTGCCCAAGGAGACAGTAAGTGGAGAGCCGGGATTTGGACCCCTCTCTATCTACCTCAAGCGTCCATACTTTTCTACTAGACTACATTACCTTTTTGTAAGCCAATATGCTACTTTATCCATTCTAGGTAATTAATTAATCTATCATTTACAGCATCCAGTATTAATTATAGAGTCTGGACTGATAAGGTTCTGTTTATTTCTCTATTATAAGCTTAAATATTTTCAACCTTACAGGTGCAGGAACTGAACTGTTCATGGTGTACCCAGATCCACAGCCCTTCTCAGAAACAAAATCACGCTGGTTTTCTTATGCCAATTTTGGCAGGGAAAAATGTTTCTTAAAAGACAATAAAGTCTTAAAAGGTATAAAGTCCTGTGGCCCATCAACTGTAACTGTCCTCTGCACCTCCTGTCCTCGGGTGCTAGACTGCTGTCTGCCTCCCCGCCGTGCAGCCTGCAAAGGGCTTTATTATTACCAGCTGAGAGCCAAGGCAGCTGAAGGGCACATTGTCACTACAGTTTGCTCCCCCACATGTCAACATATTCTGAAAGCTAGTGACATCTGATTTTAGCTCTTTGCTGCCTTCTGTTCCTCTGGCTTTGACAGATTTTAATGAGACAAATGCTAGCCGTGGGTTTCCTTTATCCATCTTCCCCTACCTCACCCCTCAGGAACTCACGTTCTGCAGCCGTCCTTTGCAAAATGGCAAACCCTACATGAAAACTGCTGATAAAGAGGAACAGTCTTATGCCCAGGAGATAAACTTAGTAGAGCCTTCCCAACCTGCCTGATATTGACCCCTGCCTCTACCTTTTCGGTACCAGGCATGCTTCTAACACTCAGAGACATGAACATCAAATCATTCATAAGAAAGAAACAGCTGATGCTTCCAGAACTCTTTTATGTAATGTAATGCTAGGAAATGTGTCAGGTAGGGCTCAGGTTCTTTGGCAAGTTGGGAGGCTTGGGGTTCCTTACCGAAACCCAAGCAAGTCAGCAGGTATATTCTCAACCCAAATACCTGGAAGGATACTCAGAATAGCAACCATTCATTGAGGATCAACCATGTGTCGAGTACTTTATATATGTTTTCTCGATTATCCTTGAAGTTGAATCAGTAATATATTTCTATGACACTGAAGTCCAGTTTGGAGGCTGGACAGACCTATTTCAATCACTTGGGGAGTTCCCTGTATAGTTTGAAAAATACCTTTCCATATGGCAGACCCCCATTTTGATGAACTAGAATTAGTGTGACTACCTCCATTCCCTCATTTCCTACCAGGTTTTCTAATATCTCAACTTAGATGTTCAAGGGTTGAGGGCAGCTGGAAGAAAGAGGAAACCATATGAATTCTGAGTAGGTAGGTGTGGGGCGCAGAGGGTTTGTGCCTTGCTTGCTGGGAAAGCAATCACTCATACCTGGCTTGCCCTGTAGTGCAGAGCAGTGGAATGTCTTCAGGATGATGGTCTGAGGTAGTGCATCTCATTCCCTACAGCTTGAGCAGAGCCCACTGGAAATTGAGAAGTCCCCACATGCCCCAGTAAGATGACAAAGGGAATGAAGCGGCCTGGTGTATGGATGGACAGGAGGCCCAAAATATGAGGCCATCACAACTGAAGGCTGTGATAGGATTTTCAAATATCAGCAGACGTTGACCCATGGCCAGAGGCCAGGTGAGATGCATTTTATCACCAACAGAGACTGGACAAGGACATAGAGGCCAGACAGTCCTCCTCCTGTGGCTGTGATGCTATTTATGAAAGCTTCCCTCTATACACAGGCATCTTCTGGAAGAAAGAAAGGAGGAGAGAGATGGGGAAGCAGTCCTGAAGAACCCATGCTTTACTCCAAAGTAAATGAATCGAGTCTGAGATAATATTTAAATTGACTAGGAAAAATCAGCATAAAAAATAGGAATAGGTTGTGAGCCCTAGGACTTAAAAGAAAAGTCGAATTCAAATACAGAAAAAGAAGAAAGTTGTATTTTGGTGCATGTGAGTTGCAGAGTACGCTAATATTACCTATATACATGTTGGTCATGTTTTTATCTATTGCTTAACGTTATCGAACAAAACTGGAAAAAGGAGAGAGCTCAGCATATATATGACCAAAGAATTCTTTCTGAGAAAGAATCAATATCCATTGATTACATTGGTTCAACCAAATACAATGCAATATACCTGTAGTCATCCATTATGCCCCATACTTTCATGAGGATATCAATCAATAAGGATTTGGCCATTGCCTAGCTGAAATCAAGATACACGATTATCTTCAGAAAATATGAAGTAAGAGTATGAGTAAATATGGGTAAGAAATATGTACAGGCTTTGGAGTCAGAAAACCTCTTCAAATTCCATAATTTACTCGCTGAGGAAGACTGTATAAATTACTTAACTTCTCTAAGATTCCATTTTTTTAAGTTTTATTGTCTGTAAAATGAGGGTCAAAATCATCAGTAATACCTGACTCAAGACTCTTGTTATGAAGATATGAGGATCAATTGAGGTCCCATATATGCTGAGTATTCATCAGCACACAGATTTTGGCTATGATCTCTTGACATAGGGACAAGTTGTATTTAAATCTAATTATTTCAAAAGAAATGGTTGATTTAGAATATATCTTTGTAACAAACCATGTTGGCTCCTGGTGATCTCCACTTAATTTTTTCCAATTAGTTATAAGCCATCCATTTAAAAAATTCATCCAGAAATTTTGCCAACGACAGTTTCAGACACCCCTTATCCTTTCATACCCAGTGGACAGAGTATATCTGCTTTGTGGAAATAAGGACTTCTTTTTGCCACCTCTCCGGTTTCTTGTGGTTCCACGAAGACTATTGTCATGGTTCAATGTTTGTGTTCTTTTAAATTTCCTGAGACATTAATAGTCAAAGCCTTGAAGACTTGTGCATAATTATCTTCCTCCTTTTCACTCCTCAACTAACCTGCTCTTTTCTTCCTTTTTTTTAAAAAAAGATTTTATTTATTTATTTGAGAGAGAGCATGAGCAGGGGAGAGGGGCAAAGGGAGAGGGAGAAGCAGGCTCCCCAACGAGCAGGGAGCCCCACATGGGGCCCAATCCAGGACCCCCGGGATCATGGCCTAAGGCGAAGGCAGACGCTTAACCAACTGAGCCACCCAGGCGCCCCTGTTCTTCTCTTCCTATGTCAAGTGAAACACACAAATCTCTCAGCCGTATTGGATTGCTCCTTTCCAGTTTGAAGATAATCTTCCTACAAAGAGGAGACCAGAAAAAGAGCTCCGCTTTCTCTTAGTTCTCTTGTAACATAGTCTAATGTGCCGCCACCAGTGCCGACTGACAAGACCAGTACAGTCTGAACTGTTTCCAGCAGCTCCAAGTCACCCTGCCCTGTTGGGCACATAAAGAAGCATGGTAAATAAACAAACAAACAAATAAACAAACAAACAAATTCATGTCAGTACATAAGTATAAAGGTAGGGGAAAAATTTTAAGTAAATAACCAAAATCTTAGCAATTGATATGCGTGAGCTATAATCTTCTCTTTTTCTTTCTACTCTTCTGAATGTTCTAAGATTTCTTTAAGAGGCAAGAATTAGTTTTTAAATTGTCTTATAAAAACAGTATAATAGTTCAGTTCTCTCTATACAATGGCGATAAGACCGAAGTTTTTTGGTGTTTTGATTGGTTGTTGTTGTTTTTTTTTAACTACCCTGTCTTAAAAAGTTACTTACAAGAAATTCTCCCTGGAGAGAATGCAATGTTGGACTCAACCTAAAATCTAGATCCATATTAGTGACTCGTAGCTGGACTTAGGAAAAGACATTTTATTTTCATTTGAGTATTTATGGAGATGAGGGTGAGGGGATAAGGGGCTACGTATAATATCTGATTCCTGATCTCGAGAAGCATTTGACACATCTGAAAAAAGAAGATTAACTGTAATATAAATAAGTGTCCTATTTTGTATTAGGAATATAAGTTTAAGAAGTTCAGAGACAAGGAAGATGTGCATGGGTGGGAGCAATATGTTCCCAACTGTCCTCTACAGAAACACAAGAGACCCCCCCCCTTAGAGAGTCATATTGTTTGTTAGCATATTTGAGCTTCTGAGAAGTCTGCAGTTAAGGGAACTGTTTAACTTTGAGTAACCACCATTACCCAAATATATTTGACTTGCTTTCTGGTCTCTGAGTAGGGGTGGGGTGGGAGATTGAGTTCTGACAGCTGGCCCCCTGCATACCCTCCAGACTCGGCACCTTTAAAGAGGTGTTATGCTGAGTAGATTACTGTTGAGACTAACATGAAAGATGAGGGGAAGAAGTGTGAAAGCAAGACCTTGAGACGGTGTCCCTCACTGGCCAGTAGAACGGGTCCTGTTCTCCTTCATCCCAACCCCATCCATGCACCCAGGCTCATTTCCAATAGTCAGGACCTGGTTCGGCCCTGGCCACTATTCTGTAACGGAACAGAGCTTGGCTGACCTCAAATATGGCAGTGCCCTGATATGCCCATAGGCTCTAAATAAGGTCTATTTTTTTAAAGGCTAAGTTTCCTGTCATTCACTTAATTGCCCTATGATTTGCCAATCAAAACAAAGGGCACATTTCCCAGAATGGGTAGTAACAGAGATAATTCTGTCTCCATTTTCTCCTTTCCCTTAATTAAAAAAAAAAAAAACAAAACAAAACTGTCCCATTGCTTATCTGATGAAACCCAAACTTCTCAGCCTGGGGTACAAGGTCCTACATGATCATTCATCTCATGCCATTCCCCCATCCTTCACCTCTGCTGCTGGCATCGTGCAATTCTTGCAGTTCTAGAAGTCTCCTGTCTCTGTCCCTTTATACGTGCTGTTCTGTCTGCCTGCATCCTTTCCCCCCAATTCTTTGCCTGGAAAACTTCTATTCAAATGTCATTTCCTCTAGAAATCATGCCCCATCCTTCGCCAAGCCTTGGCTAGATGTACTCCTTTGTGTTCACAACATTTGTGGATTTGGTGGCTAAACACTTATTAGATCATATCATGAGTAATCATTGCTGTAGATCAGTCTCCCCTAGACCCTTGCTACTCAAAGTATCAGAAATGCAGAATCTCCAGGCCCACCTCAGACCCACTGAATCAGAATTTTATTTTATTTATTTATTTATTTATTTATTTATTTATTTATTTATTTAAGGAGGGGAGGGACAGAGAAAGAGAGAGAGAGAATCCCAAGCAGGTTCCCCACCCAGCATGGAGCCCAACGTGGAGCTTGATCTCACAACCCTGAGATCATGACCTGAGCTGAAATCAAGATTTGGACACTTAACCAACTAAGCCTCCCAGGTGCCCCAGAATTTTCATTTTAACAAGATCCCCACGTGAGTCCGATGCTCATTAAAGCTTGAGAAGGCTTCCCTCTTAGGTAGGGGCCTGAAGAGGTGAAACTGTCTTTCAGGTCTGAATCCCCAATAACTACCATGGTATCTGGCATGTAATAAGAGCTAAATTTGTCACTGTGCCTATACCCGAACTCCACCTGACCTCTTAGATTGGTTTTGCATCCCTGTGAACAGAGGGTTAGAGCCAGAAGCTATTTTCAAGAGAGGTCCTGGGAAGACCTCCTGTCACAATAGTTTGTGGGGCCCACATGACAAGGTGCAGCCCAAGGACATTCTCCACGTCTCTCCCATGGGACCCACACTCTCTGGAAGGCCCACATTCCAGGCCCAGGCCTTGGAGTTCTCATTTTGGTGCCATGGTGAAGCTTCCTCAGCTCACTTTCTGAGGAGCAGCCAACCGTAAGAAGGGGGAATCTGTCATAAGCAACTGGTAGGGGGTCGGGGCACTTCTAAGGAACTCCAAATAACACTGTAGAAACAACTGCAGGGGTCAAAGGTCCTTTATAAACAAATGGGAGCAAGATAGTGGAGCAGGCAGAATAATGGCCCTCCCAAATATGTCGGTGTCCTAGTCCCCAGAATCTATGAATATTATCTGATGTGGCAAAAGGTACTGGTGATTGTTATCAAGTTAAGGATCTTGAGATGAGGAGACTGTCCTGCATCGGGCAGGTGGGCTTGATGGACTCACGAGGATCCTTATAATAAGAGGGATGCAGGGAGCATCAGAGTCAGAGGAGTAAGAGAAATGACAACAGAAGCAGGAGTTGGAATGATGTAAGAAGGTGCCATTAGCCAAGGAATGAGGACAGTCTCTAGAAAGTGAAGAAAGCAAGAAAAGAGATTCTTCCCTACAGTTTCCTGAAGAAACCAGCCCTGCGGGCACCTTGATTTTAGCCCGATGAGACCTGTAGGGGATGTCTATCCTACAGAACTACAAGAGAATAAATTTTGTTATTTTAAATTGCCAAATGTGGGGTAATTTGTTACAGCAGTACTGGAAAGCTAGTAAAAGTAGGAAATCTCAGCTATTCGTATGAATGTGGATTCCCTTTTGCGCACAAGCTGGGACATGTGGTAACGTCTGGATTACTCAAACTAAACTCCTGCAGTCCTGGGCTGCCAGAAATTGATTTTATTTCCAGCTGATCAGCTCTTGGAAAGCTCTAGAAAGAAATATACTCCCTTGGGCGAGGGGGAGGAGTAAGAGGTTGGTCCTATCACAATGTCAAAAGATCCAGCATTTTTCAAGCAGATGTACTACTTCATATAAGAATGCTCTCCCAAAGGCATCCTCCTAGCCCAAAACCCGAGTAGTTCTTGAGAGCCAAAGCTTCCAGAGAACAACAATGAACTTGTCATCCTGTGCTGATAAATTGACTGCTGGGAGCTCTGGAGGATTGGTGGGGAAAGCCAGTCATCATAACCATGTAGCAAAAGTCCCTGGGGCCATCAATGCAGAAAACCAGTAGCTTCTATTAATAAATCAATCCCTTCCCAGAACTTTAGTTTAGGTTTTTTGTTTTGTTTTGTTTTGTTTTTTGTTACTGTTGGTTTATGGGGAAACCTTAAAGAAAAAAAGCGGGGGAGGGATGTCAGATCTGTCCAGACCATGAAATCCACCTGACATTATGATTCTTATGGACCATTTGAGCCATCCCTTTTGAAAGATCTCATTAAAAGTGGAGCTCTCCGCAGCTTTGAATTCACATGGCAGGAGCCTCCCTTTGGAGAACAAACAATGGTCTAGATGCCGGAGAATCCCAAATGCTGAACAGTTTCCTTGGTGTCCACAGCTAAAGCTACTTTCTCAAGATTTCTGCAAATCGCATTACTTTAGCTACGGGTAGCTGACTCTGAGTCTCCCAGAAGAGGCTTCTCTGGAGTTTCCAACCCTAGAAACCAGGGGCAGTAGGGTGCAATTTGGCTTCTGAAAGGGAATACCCATCTTACCTGCTCAGGGCAGTGTTCTCAGTTCGAGGCGCCTAGGAGGGGAGGGAAGATGGGCTTCTTTTCAGAGTCTAAGACAGCCACAGAGAGGGGCCCGATCCACACAGCCAGGAGGAGTGACAGCTTAATTCCCGGCCCCCCACCAGGAAACCATGGCAGGGGTTAATTAATTTCCTCTCTAGCAGTTCCCTGGGAGAGTTTGCATTGGTTCATAGCTGTGTGAACCCACAACACTCCCTGCATGAGGCCTGGTGAAGGAGGCAAAATGAGCTTTTTGCTCATTGGTATCTTTGTTTCTCTCTCACTCTCTGGAAGTAAGTCAGGTAACTCATTGACTGGGCTTAGAAGGGGCAGCAGCCAGGGCTGTCTTCAGGGAAACTGCGAAATAGATGACACTTGCCTCTGGCTTCTCAGGGTAACCTTTTTAGGGCCCCTACCTTTTATATACATTGTCTCACCTCTCTCGAATCTTCCAAATTAATCTAGGGGAAACTTCAGATAATACCTGAAATATTTAAATCATCTATTATATTTATTCAGTAAATATACGTCTACTCTGTACCAGAGACTGGAAAGAAAAGATCCCTAAGGGAAGTAACATTTACATTTACTAAGCACCTACTATGGGCGATACATTGTGCTCATTTGTACTCACAACTCTGTGAAGTACAGATTCCTGGCCCCGTCTTATAGATGAGAAGAGTGAGGCTCAGAAAAGTAAAGTAATTCACCCAGCATCTTATAACTAGTAAGCTGTGAACAAAATAAGATATTAAACCAGGTTTGCCTACCTCTAAGCCTGTGCTTTTTCTGCACCTAGCTATGAGCTAGAAATCTGGAATTAAAAATAAAAGAAATTTTAAAAATCTAGGTTCGACTTTTGACTTTGCTACCTAGTAGTTGTATGGCTTTAGCCAAATTATTTAAATTCTTTAAGCTTGAGTGTTTTCACCTTTAAAAAGAGATGATATAATAATATCTATTTCATAGGATTGATGAGAACTAAATAAGATAATGTTTGGGATGTTATTTAGTGCAGTACATGGTACATAAGAAGTTCTCAAAACGTGTGAACTATACATGATGATGATTTTTCCATGCTATTCTCAAGGAACTTAACCTGTGATGGTAATTCCCTCCCCGACACATTTCCTCTTTTCTAAAATTTTAACATTTGTGAATTGACTTTTGAGGATTGTTTCTCCATTAGCCAAAATCTCAGATTGAGTGATCTTGAGTTATTCAAGATCATAAAATGGGCCAAGTCAAACTGTAGTCACTAGGTGTTCTAGACCACTTTTTCTTGGGACAGACTGGACCTTTGAATCTCTTACTCCCCCTCATAAAAATACCTATTATTACCTTCAGTTCGTAAAATGTCACTGAAGATCTCCTTCGTAAGTGTATGCTTTTTGTAATTATTGTTGTAGCAGACGTAAGAATATCTCAAAGGGTTTTTGTAAAACTACAACCTCAAGATCCTGACTCACTTTTTCCTCTAAGGTCTTGAGTTCACAAACAGTGCCTCCCCTTGCCAGGGTGGTTTAGAGGGACAAGGGTTAAGTACGCCCCAGGAGGTGTCTGAGCCCAGGCAGGAGATGCAAATGTACAGCTGCCTGGTGGATATTTGGTAGTGTCTGGTGAAACTGAGGCAGCGTATGTCCTGTGACTAGGTAACCCCGTTCTTCAGTCAGTGTTTCAGAGAAATTCTCACACAGATCGATCAGAGGCCACCTCTGAGAATGTTCGCTGTGGCCTCCTTGAGACAATGGGATATTGGGGGCCAGCTGGCATCCTTTAAGAGGGGAACAGACAAGGAAAATGTGGTGAATGCCCTCTAAGGAGTACTATGCAGCAAGTAGAAGTAATGAATTTGATTCTATTTTAGCAATGTGGATAGATCATAGAAAAATCTGGGGTGAAAAAAGAAAAAGTGAGGTTTATGGCATAAAACCATTTATGTAAATTATAAACATCTACACACAAGGTAGCATGACTTATTTTAGGAGGATACACACATATTTGTGGGTACTGTTCAAACATATTCGAGGGGCCTTGCATTAACCAGAGAAGAGAATGCGCTATACATGGAGGGGTACGATGAACTCAGCTTTCTACAGCTCAGGTCCAACCAAACCAAACACAGTAAGAGAGAGATGTAGCTCAATTGCAATAGGCATACAGAGAAAAGCGTGAATTATCCTCATTTGAGAAGATCAATGTTTCATGAAAGTCATGGCATTCTAGCTGCTGGGGAGCGGGATTTAGGTGGGTCAAGGCGGAAAGGCTTTTGAAGGCAGAGGTGACCGCAAAAGCAAAGATGCTGAGAGAAGGCAGGAGTTACTTCAAGAAAGGGTCTAGTGTGCATGTTAAGAGATGGTTTGGAATGGGGAGCCTGGGTGGCTCAGTCAGTTAAGCATCCGACTCTTGGTTTCAGTTCAGGTCATGATCTTATGGATCGGGAGATTGAGGCCCACTTTGGGCTTCTTGCTCAGCAGGGAGTCTGCTTGAAGATTCTCTCCCTCTGCCCCTCACCCCATTCTCTCTCTCTCTCTCTCTCAAATAAATAAATAAATAAATAAATCTTAAAAAAAAGAGAGAGGGTTTGGAATGGAATGCTTAAGAAGGTCAAGTAGATGGATGAAAGCTGGAGGTGGGGAAGACTTTCAAAGCCACACCAAAGACTGTTTTGAATACAATGGGCAACAAGTGAATGCTCTAGATTGGAGAAGGGGTAGCTCTTTTTGAGATATTCTGAGAGCCAAGTTAAATGCAGAAGGGGAAAGAATGGACTACAGTCAGACAGAGCCATCCTTGGGTAGAACAGGAATCCTTTATAGCACAATCATGTAGACATATGAGAAATACAGATTTTTAGACCCTATCCCCGTTCACTGTGTCAGAAGGTGTCTAGGTAGAGCCTTGGCATCTTTATTTTTAAACTAGTCCCTAGGTGACCTTTACTTACCTCCCTGGGGATTGAGAACTATGTCATTTTCAACCATGGCCACATATGAGGATCATACTAGTTGGGGAGATCTTTAAATTCCTGATGCCCAGGCTGTTGGTCAGACCAAACTGAACTCTCCAGGGGTGAAGTCTGGGCATCAGCATTTTTTTTTTTAAACTCCACAAGTAATTCTGCAGCCAAGGTTGAGAACCACTGCACTCCAAGAAGCCTCCTTTAGAAAACTCAGGAGCCCAGCAAGACTTCCCCCTCATTCCATCTTCGTTTAATCTCCAGCTAATTTGATTCTCTACTTAATTGGATAAAAGCCTCAGGCCCTAAATCACTTATATTAAAAATATAAATTACCCACCCTTTTATTTCAAGAACCCCCAGGCACGTAGTACAGTGCTGTTCCATCCCTGGCAATTGACATTTGATTATCATAAAAGGACTAGAGTTGGAATTAAATAAAAGTAGTAAGATCCCTGCTCTGGTTGGGCCTGATGAAAAGTAACAGCCACAGGTGCTAGAACATGCCACATACTTTGTATATTAAGTGCACCATGAAATCACATACATTTAAAACTCAAACATACAGATATTAGCTGCATATATCAATTAATATGACAGGAATGGGTTTGAAATAAAGAAAGCAACAGACTAGGTTTGTAACCTTGAGCAGCACTAAGACACATAAATCAGGCCTTGGAAGTCTATTATTTATTAGTCGGTGAACAGGTTTCTCATTTAAAATGGTGCCTGCCTAGACTTTCCTGGTGTATTCTTCCCAGCTTTCTACTAAAATACCATGGAGACACAGAAAAATAAGAAAACTTGAAAGCTCACACCACCCACCAACTCAATTCAGTGCCAGAATCTGGGAAGATTTTCCATTAAATAGAAGGAAATATAATAAAAACGACAACGACGACAACGGATATCCCCCAATGAAATGTAGCTAATCTTTTAATGTAGATGCAAATAACTATCAAAGTAGGTTTTAGAATTAATGCTGGGGGTGCCTGGGTGGCACAGCGGTTAAGCGTCTGCCTTCGGCTCAGGGCGTGATCCCGGTGTTATGGGATCGAGCCCCACATCAGGCTCCTCCGCTATGAGCCTGCTTCTTCCTCTCCCACTCCCCCTGCTTGTGTTCCCTCTCTCGCTGGCTGTCTCTATCTCTGTCAAATAAATAAAAATAAAATCTTTAAAAAAATTAAATTAAATTAAATTAAATTAATGCTGAATGCTGAAACTGATAAACAAGATAGTTTATTTAGAGATCATAAATATTTAAAATGTTGATAAAGAAAAATAAAAAACCCATACAAAAATAACTGAATAATTAGAGACACAAGTTTTTTGAATAAGAATACTTTGTATTGGGGCGCCTGGGTGGCTCAGTGGGGTAAGCATCTGACTTCAGCTCAGGTCATGATCTCGGGGTCCCGGGATCAAGCCCCATGGTGGGCTCCACACTCAGCAGGAAGTCTGCTTGTCCCTCTCCCTCTCCTTCTGCCTCTCCCCACTGCTCATGCTCTCTCAAATAAATAAATAAAATCTCTTAAAAAAATGAATACTTTGTACTGCTCCTGAGAGTTATCTGTAAATTCAGTGATATCACTATCGAAGTCCCAACAGGGTTTTGTTCTGTAATGTGGTAAAATGATTCTAAGCTATTTTTGAAAGAATCATCAGAGGGAAGGTGCCAAGAAAATACTGGCAGGGAAGATTTTCCCTATCAGATTTTTAAATTTATCATCAAACTATCATGGTTTTAAAGATAGTAGTAGCACAGAAATAGAATCAATGGAATAGAGAGTGTATCAATGTGAAATTTTATTTATGATTAAATGAGAAGTTTCAAATTATCAGAAAAAAAGCTTGAACTGGCTTTCTGGGAAAACAAAATCAAGCTCTCCATCTTTACGCTAAGTAGAATTCTAGGCAAACTGAGGATTTAAATGTCTTTAAAATAAGAAAATGTTGGGCACCTGGGTGGCTCCATTGATTAAGCATCTGCCTTTGGCTCAGGTCATGATCCCAGGGTCCTGGAATCAAGCCCCACATGGGGCTCCCTGCTCAGCGGGGAGTCTGCCTCTCCCTCTCCTCCTGTCTGCTGGCTCCTGCTCACTCATGCTCTCGGTCACTATCTTTGTCTCTCTCTCTCTCTCTCTCTCTCTCTCTCAAATAAATACATAAAATCTTAAAAAATAATAAAATAAAATAAGAAAATGTCTTTCAAGCCTATTATGAAAAGCCAGAAATCAGAAAGTAAACAGTTGATGATAAGTTTTAGATTTCTGTATGGAATGAAGAAGTAGAAGGAAGAAGAGAAAAATCCTGCCGTAAACTAGTATCCATGGACTTCAAGTAAGATACCGTCCTTTGGACGTTTATATCCATTTCGTTTAAGCTCCTATTCCAGATCCTGTGAGACTGGCCACCCCTCACCTCTCTCAAAGAATCTTCAATCTAAATTTACCAACATGTCCCTCCCATTTTCATGCCAACTCAGTTGCTTTTGTTTTATTTCCCCCCAAATCTCAGATAAAATATTTTCATTTTTAACAAAATTTATTGAAGGTTTCAAGTGAGAAGATATATACCAACGACATCAAATTGAATACTGGATTGTTTTGTCCTAAAAATTCCCTTGTACGCTTTCCTCTTTGAAACAAATAATTAATATTTTTCTGCAGCTTTCAGCCCTGTTATGTTGCCCAGACCCTTCTGTTATGGTATTCCTTCTTACTTCCTGTATCCTCAAATCTCTGCTTTTTCTAAATCCCCAAATTTCTATTTTATTGTTAAATATAACATGTGTTCTAATGCAAAATGCATAAATGTTAAATAGCAAATATCTATGTGAAGAAAGACAACATCATTGATACCTTGGGACTCTTCTCAAACACACACATGCCACACACACACACACACGCGCGCGCCCCTTTTCCTACCACAACCACCACTCCATCTGCTAAAAACAACCAAGATTCTAAGATAGCGATCATACCGTTGGTTCCTTTATGGTTTTGCACCTGAGCATACATCTTTAAACCATATAATTTAGTTTCTTTTTGAACTTTTTATACATGGAACAGTCTTTGTGAATGTTTTTTTGTGTCTCACTTTTTTGCCCAATACATGTTGGCAAGATTAATCCATGCTGGAGGGTGCAGCTTTAATGTGTTCATGGTCGCAGATATATAGTTTTCTATATCACAGTGTGTTTATCTATTCTATGTTGGTGGCTATTTGAGTTGTTTCTAGTTTGGGTAAATTGTAAACAAGGCCTCAGTAAACATCACTGAACATATATATATGTGTGTGTGTATATGTATATATGTATATGTATATATATGTATATATGTGTGTGTGTATATATATATATATATATATATATACACACACACACAAAAACACAGAAAATCCCTGGGTCATAGGATACGCATGTCTACACTGGGAAGACTATGCTAGGAGCTTTTCCAAAAAAGATTGTGAAGTCACTGTGTAGTCACATCAGTGATTTACATGAATTCCTGATATTCCATATCCTCAAAAACATTTGGTGGCAGGAAACATCTGATAGGTGTGTTTTTATTGATGTTTTAATTTACATTGATCTGATTACTAGTTAGGTTTTAGAAAATTTACATACATTTATTGGCCATTTGGATCTCTTACGAAGTTTCTGTTCAAATCTTTTGTCCATTTTTGTATTGGTTGTTTACCTTTTTTCTCTCAATTCAAAGCATTTCTTTATATAAACTGAATACTAATACTTCATGAATTATATGTGCTACAAAAATCCCCTCTCTTCTCTCTTTTTATTGTGTCTTTTGTTAAACATTTGCCAGCACTCCATTGAGTTTGGCTGTCCCTTTGTTTCACTGTTTTTGTACAAACTGCACTCTCATTGTCTATAATCTAAGTGATTCCTTAAGCTAGTCTCCTAAGCAAAATTAATTGCCCACTCAAAATACTCTCAGGACAAATGTTAAAATAATAAAAATATTACTGCATTATGCAAGGCTAAAAGACAAATGACAGGTTTTTTACAATGTAATTCATATGAGAGAAACAGTTAATATCCATAATATACAAAAATGAAAAAGTTTACATAAAAACCATAAGAAAAAGTCCAAGAGACAGTTCTTAAATGGGCAAAAAATAGGAACAGACAATTCATAAAAGAAAAAAATACCAAAGGTCAATAAACACATGAGATCTGTTTAATACCATTAATTAAACACATGCAAGTTGATATAATTTGATATAAACATTCATCTCTAAGATCAGTGATATGTAAAAGCTTGACCAAACTGTCCCAGTGAGAGTGTGAGAAATGGAGAGCAGTTAATGAATAATTAATGGAAATATAAATGTGTTTGCTTACTGAAAAATTATTTGACAATATGTGTCCCAAATAACCCCCAAAACATTATGTCCATAACTTTTGAATGTCAAATGTACTTTCTTCAAGTTTACCTTAAGGAGATAATTGCCTAGATATGAAAAGACAGATGCAGAAGGCTCTTCCTTGCAACCATAGTAGTAGTAATGAAAAGAAGCGAAATCTCTGGAAGCTCCCCAGGCTGGTGGAAGGCTCCCCAAGAGTACGCTTTCATTGTCTAACGAGTAGCTTTCAGAAAGATGTCTGGCATGCTGGATATTTTGTGTGCCCAACACATGTAGCTGATTTCTGTTTAATGTGAGTCTGTTGCCCTCATTTAAAAATCAGTCCATTTCGGGGCACCTGGGTGGTGCAGTCAGTTGAGCATCTGACTCTTGATTTCAGCTCGGGTCATGATCTTGGTCTGGGGATCAGGCCCTGCATGGGGCTTGGTGCTCAGTGTGGAGTCTGCTTGCTTGGTTTCTCTCTTTTTCTCCCTCTGCCCCTCCACATGGTTCTCTCTCTCTCTCTCGAATTGATAGATGAATCTTCATAAAGAAAAACAAAATAAAATAAAAATAAAAATCAGTCAATTTCACTTAAAAATATTGATTTAGGACTTCTCTAGAAAAATCTGATTTGGTAACTCTGAGCCACTTATATTTCCACATGATAAACATCAGCAGGATTGAATATAAGCTCCCCTGTGGTTTGCCCTTTTCTTATACCAGTCCCGGCTCACTCATTTATATTACCTGCCTAATACCCGCACCATTTTAGTGTACAGTCCCCAGGCTAATGATTCATTATGTCCTGCCAAGGGCACTGATCTGCCACGGATTTGATTTTTCCCTCTTTTTTTTTTAAAGATTTTATTTATTTATTTATTTGACAGAGAGAGATAGCCAGTGAGAGAGGGAACACAAGCAGGGGGAGTGGGAGAGGAAGAAGCAGGCTCCCAGCAGAGAAGCCTGATGTGGGGCTCGATCCCAGAACGCTGGGATCACGCCCTGAGCCGAAGGCAGCCGCCTAACGACCGCGCCACCCAGGTGCCCCTTCCCTCTTTTAAAATAACTTATTTTTCCTAGTTATAACAGTTAAGGCATACTCATAAAAGTAAGGCATACTCACTATATAAAATTTAAAAGCACAGAACAGCCTAAAAAAGAAACAAATATTAGTAATATTATCCCCTTCTAAAAACAACTCTTGTGGAAATGATGTATATATTCTTTTAATCCTTTTGCCCATACACGTATAATCTCATACAAAGTTGAAATCATCTGTATTCTGGAATGTCCTAGCACAGCACGTCCAGACCATTGCTTCATAACCAGTGCTCCATCATTTTTCATGATTGCATAATGTTACAGGATATGACCATAACATTTATTTAACAGTTATTTACACAGGTATTTCTCAATGTTGGGCATATAATTAGATTCTTTAGGATTGGGGGTTGTTTTATTTTTCTTTTTATAATAAATAATGCTGGAGTGAAGATCACCACCATAGTTTAGTGCATTTCTGTATTATAAGTAGGGAGGGAGTCCCAGAAATAGAACTCTGAATCAAAGCATTTGAGCATTTTTAAGGCCCTTGATATCTAGAGGATTGCCAAATGGCTTTCCTGAGGACTTGTTGGGTCAACTGATATTCTCACAATAGGGCAAAGTGCGCCTTCTTGAGTTTGTATGCTTTCACTTAGATACAGATGCTGTGGGGCCATTCTTACCATGAAGACTTCTAAATTCAATTTAATTTCTGTTGATTGGGGTTGTTATCCATTTCAGTTAACACCTTAATAGTCTTTGTCAACCAGGGCCTTGCCAGACTATACAAAAAACACCGGCAGAATGGATTCGAAAGACCAATAGCTTGTCTAATATGAGCTCTGCAATTGCTCATGAATGTAAGCGCGAAAAATGAAAAGATCCCAAACGTGAACCTTGACCTCACCATTTTCCCCTGCAAATCCTTACTGTAGGAAGACCAGAGGGCTAGCTCCCAAGGAAGAAAATTGCTGAAGACCTCCCTGCCACTTGGCTACATCCATAAGAGTGAAAGGGGGTCCATTTCCAAAGACAGTTACTTCCAGATGTGTCTGCCCCAGGTACCGAGGCTCCCCACCAGAGGTGATCCCCTGGGAGTTGAAGGTGGGTGGGTGGGGCGAGCTCAGAGCACACAGCTGCAGCTGATGAGGTCATCAGCACAATTTGGGGGAATAGATGAGTTCACTGGGGAAAGAAGAAAACATGTCACTTTTCTTTTTTCCCGTTTGAAGTCACTAAGCTTCAGGGTTCAGGAGGGAATTGTTGCTCTGACTTTATTCTCCGGGAGGCGGGTGGCTGCCTGCCAGAGGCAGCTGCTCGCGGGGTCATTTGCATTGCATGCAGGCTCTGGTTTTAGAGGAAGCTCTTCCTTTCCTTAGATCGCCTGTTTCTTTAGAGTCAGGGCCACCGCCTCACACAGATTGTGCGCGCTCTTTCATCTTTTCCCCACCCCTCCCTCTCCCTGCCTTACTCGGTGCAGTTTAACAAGCTTCCCAGACAGGTCCAGCAGGCTCATCCCGACAGCTTTGAAAGCCAGCTGGTGGACAAAGGAGGAATTATTTCATACACTCATGGCTGGATGCAGGAGCGAGGCACTTTGCGGAACACACGGGGTCCCCCTGCCTCCCTCCCTCTCCCCTTTTCTCCCGCTCTCTCCCTCTGTTTCTCTCCTCTGCAGTCCACCCCTAGGTGCTAACACCTTACAGTGTGGACCTTGGCTGGATCTGACGTCCTGAAGTACAGTTAAGATTGCTGAACTTTCAGCTAGTTCTGGCAGACCTGACGGGGGCCTGAGGCAGCAGTTTCCCAGAAGGAGGAGCAAATTCTCTTTTGTGCAGGGGCACATTCTTGAAGTTTCACCAAGGTGATGCCGGGGCTAAAAGGGAAGGGGATCTGGTTCTCCAATGTGGGGAAAGTTGCTTTCAGTTCAATGAGGCACCTCTTTTCTTTTGGACGTGGCAGGGGGAAAAAAGGCAGAAAAAAGTGTAACAGAAGGTAGTCTCAGCAGAGGACAGGGGCGCGTGTACTTTTCTCGGCAAAGGGAAGCGTGTTTCTAGCCTGCCGATTGTTGATTCACTGGCAAGAATGTTTCAGGTGTCATTTTATTTTTTATCTCTCTAGCTAGAGATGATTTCAGCCATTACTTTAGAAATAGGAACAAATGGAGAATAAGTGGTCCATTTCAATTTCATCTTTAAAGCTCAGACTGGAGAGAGGCCAGGGAGCAGGGGCCAATAAAAAGAACAATCGGAGATGTGTAATAGTCCCTGTTGGGCGTCTATGTCATGGGACAAGCACCATATAGTATTAAGCCCTAGAATATTCTTCTTCTCCTCCTCAGAGAATCTAGCAACAGATAAGGCAAAGAGCTGCTTAATCATATCGGATGCACTTTGCTTCTTACCAGTAGCATTTGGAAGGTCTCGATTCCTGTTACTAATGTTGCAGTGAACAACCTTGAGGTTGTTGAACATTTTAATCCTTTAGAGTCAGGGCACTTCTATTACCTGGAATCCAAATAACCAGTATCCTCAATATATTCTCCCATGAGTCGTTTTGAGAATAAAGAGGCAAAAAATAGGAAAAAGTAACATGAGATTTTTTAGAATAATATGTTTCAAGGGCTATCAGTATCCTGATACCTGGTTTTCATAGTGACGATACCAAGATGCGCCAGGTAAGAAGTGAAAGTACCTTTATTTACCAACCAATACTAAACACTGGTTACCACTTCCAACACACCTTATTTTGTTTCATCTTCATTATAAGCTCATGATGTATTTTATCCCCATTTCACAGACTAGCCTCTGGCTCTATACATTTTCTCCTCCTCCACTGCCCGTATATTTCCAGGGTCAAGCACCATGGAGTACTTTCCTATGGGGAGTCAGTTTCTGGCCCTGCCATCTTGTTCACAATGCCAGGTGGGTCAGCACGGTGGGCTGTAGCTGTGTGCCTGGTAGCTATTCCTAAACCAAGATAGCCAGCAACGAAGTGACCAGACACAGAAGTGACTTTGATCTTCATAAACCTATCTCACTAAACTCAAATTAAATGTATCTCTAACTCAATTGCCTTGGATCACCCTGACCCTATGCAACAGAAAGGGAAATACAGCGGAAGAGAGGTAGAAATGGAGGTAGCCGTTGACTCATTGAGCCTAGGCTTTAGCAGATTTTGCAACAAAAATGCAAACATGTGAACACATTGTTAGGATCCCTCTCAGGGCCTCAAAAGGGGCCCAGGAGCTTAAGCTTTATTAGCTTCATGGTAAATTGGCCTCTGCCCAGGGATCCTGCCATTGTCCAGAGCATTTGGCATTGACTTCAGAGCTTACTTCATGCTTGTCTGAATAGTCTCACTGGTAGCTTTAAAGGTTGATTGGACTTTTGGAAACAGCCAAAATCCTTTGGACTCAAGTGTTATGGTAGAGGTAATTGGTCAAACTGTGGAGTCCTGTTTTCAGGTCAGAAGTTTCGGTGGTGTCCTACCGATCATTAACTATATCTGAGAACAGTTCTCTGAAACAGGGCGTTTGCCCTGAAAATAGCAAAATATAGCCCAGGATTATTCCAAGAGCATTCAACAAAGAAGAGGCAGATTCCAGTTTGCAGCTCCCAAGACCCAAAGTCCAGACTGTAACGCAGTCAGTTGTCTGTCTCCTTCAAGTGCACAGAGAGTGGAACCCAGGGCAGGAGCACCCCTCGGCTATCCACTCCAGACACTAAGGATTTGCTTATCCTTACAGCTAACAACTATCATGAGCTCTCTTTGGGGAAGGGGTTTTTTTTTTCTTTCTTTTTTTGCCCAAATTTCATCCCATGGCTTTAATCCCACTGCATTTGTCATCTTCAGCCTCACTGAATACAGAGAAAGAGAGGCTTCCACCAGCTTGCCAGAGAGGTAAATAGGTTTAAACTTCACCACAGATGGTCTCATCTCTCAGTGCCAGATTTTCATCAACAACTGGTGTAGCTAGTGACATGGCAGAGAACCACGGCTAAGCCTGGCTCTTGTCCACCTCTCGGATAACAGAGACCAACAGGGAGATGGAGAGAACAGACAGTTTGGGGTAGAGGAAAGAAAAGGGAACTGAGGGATTGAAGGGGAAAAGAAATCTATCATGTAATAAGCTGGGAGAAGCATCTTAACAAAACAAGAATGGGAACTTAAGCATATTGTGTGTCAGATCTGTTTGCTTACATAATGCCTCAATTCACAAAGGACCGATGCCCCCCTTTTATTTCGAGTTAGGGCTCTATCGAGCTGAAACCATTATTTCCATTCTCTTCTTTGGGTGTATGGGGAGGGGAAAGGTAACATTTAAAAACCATTTATTATTTTAAACTTTCATTCTTTCTCTTTCCCACTCACCCCCCACGTTCTCACTGTGTTCAGTTTCTTTTCCTCAAACATATGGCAATGAGAGGAAGGATGTATTTGCCATTGCTGTGTGGCCACACCTCAGCAGTTGGCTAGAAAAGGGAGAAAAGAGAGGGAATAACAACAAAAGAAAGAAAAAAGGAAAACCATGACTTGGCCCATAATCTTTGGGTGCCAGAATCCTTCTCCAGCAAACCAGTTCTGTCCTGTGGTATGCTTGTGCGCCTGTGCACCACGTGTGTGGGTGCAGCTCATCTCTAAGCCTGGGTGAGCGCAGAATGCTCAGATCACCATCCATTTCTGGGATACATGAGGCTGAAGAAGTGCTCCTAGCAGCCGTCACGGTCCAACCAATTATCAAAGAACTGCTCTCCTGATCAGGTTTTGTGCTAAACACGCCAGAGGAAGAAAGGAAGGGCTGGTGACTGCTTGTTTGGCATTTCTTTGTAGTTGGGGGACTTTTCTTCCCCTGAGGTGGTTGTTGTTGTTAACCGGGGTTGTGTGAAACCCCTTCTGTGCAGAAACTGGAGCTTCCGCTTTGAAGCTGGAGTGTCTTTGTTCTTCACCTAAGTTGGTGCCATTTTCGACAGAAGCATTTGTATTGAAGTCTGGTCAATGCCCGCCACCCAGAATTCAGGGAGGCTATTTGCCAGGTGGGAAAACACAGTGATGGTAGGGCCGGAGGGGACAGTTCTGGAGTGGGGGCAGAGGAGGGATGGCGAGGAGTTGCCTGCATATAAAAATACAGAATAAGATGCTGTAAAAGTTGGCTTGGTTTGGTGGGTCAGAGTTCACAGTGCCCTGGAATTTGAATGCTCCAAAAAGGAGTGTTTGGGGCCAGGAAGAGGAGGGGAGAAAGGCAAGTGGGATGTATTGTTGGATTATAGAAAAAGGAAAGGGAGGAAAGGTAGACGTTTACAGAATATAACCCCATTGGAACCCCTTGATAACTGGTATTGAAACCAGGAATGGGTTTAGGAGGCATTGACACAGATAGCAGTAATTTCTAGGGTTTCCCCGAAAACATGCCAATCTTACTTTCTGAAATTTACATCCAAAATTTTAATTTAGGAAATAACTCAAATTTCTAATGCACAAAAGCAGATTTCCATCTCATCCAGAGTTAGGCTTCAAGGTTGGCAAATATTGCTTATTAGCAAAGTTGGCTTGAATATCCTTAAATCTCCCATTAATTACACACATCTCTGAATAATAATTCTTCTCCATGCTAAAGATGGAGAACCACTGACCTAAAAGGAGAAACAAACAAACAAGACTGGGTTAGAATGTTGTTTTTCCTTTAACAGCATTACCAACTCCAGGTGTGATTGGGACAAGAGAAGAGACCTCTGTAGTGCTCAGTGATAATCTCCTTCAGCACGGAGACCCTATTACCTCAATGCATGTTATGATTTGTTTGTTGTTGTGACAATTAAGTGAGGCCATGTAGTTCTTCTTATGGCAGGGAGTTGCCCCTAAAGTTGGCATGTGAATTTGCTCCTGATTCAGTTCCACTGTACATCAAAGCATGAATTTATTGGCTCAGCCCTACCACTAATTAGTGGGGGAACTCAGGCAAGTAACTTAAACTCTTAGTACTTCCAACTTCTCAGAAGTTGCTACCCCCATAGGTTGGACACCTGCAGTCCTGGACCTTGCGGCTCAGTGATACCTAGTAAAAATGGCCAAATACACTATTACTAACTGGAAAAATGCATCTCAACCCAAACTCTGGGGCAGTGGCCCTTCTTGTTCATGTATTTTGGGATCACTTATGTACACATTCACAGACTCACAATGTGGCACCCCTTCAAACCAATATTCTTTTTTTTTTAAAGATTTTATTTATTTATTTGACAGAGAGAGAGAGACAGCCAGCGAGAAAGGGAACACAAGCAGGGGGAGTGGGAGAGGAAGAAGCAGGCTCATAGCGGAGGAGCCTGATGTGGGGCTCGATCCCAGAATGCCGGGATCACGCCCTGAGCCGAAGGCAGACGCTTAACGACTGAGCCACCCAGGCGCCCCGTCAAACCAATATTCTTTGAATATTTATTCCAAATGTGGAGTTTGGGGAAAAGGAACTCTTTTCCTATTAACAAAAAAATGTTTTCTGAAATAGATTCATATTACTAATTTACTCTCCTTGGTTGAATTAGACTCAACATGCAGAAGAAAATTCAACAAAGTATAGTGGGAAAAGATGAGCGACTTAAAAATATTTTAAACATAGATGTAATGAGCTCTTAAATGAAAAAAAAGTACTGCTTACATCTTTGAACTACAAGTGAAGAAGCTGCAAGAAGTATGTCACAGGGAAAATCATCAAATTGTATCGACTGGAGAAGCGTATACAGTAGCCGTGAGACAGTAAAGCCTCCTATAGTCAAAGTGCTGAATGCCTGCTGGATGAAAAGTCAGTAAAAAGAATTCACAGCACTGCCACTTTCAACAACCCCATCACTTAATGAATTAAAGATTTAACTGGAAGCACGAAAACTGAGTTATTCTCTCTTCTGCACAATTGGACTTCTGCCTTATAAATGGAAGAGTCTAGAAACATGACTATATATTGCTTGTATTTATCCAGCATCAGCACTAAGTGATCATTAAAAAAGATCATCTTTTATGTGACTGTTTGATAACAATTATGAGTGGTGCTGAAAATATTCAAAGAGCTCAATCCCTTTTTTAAAAAATCTATCGATTAATCCTGGAACCACCACGTCCGCAGAGCGCTGATGTTGCAAAAGCAATAGTGGATAAAACTGCTGGTGTCGCGTCTGGGCACAAATCATGGCACCAAATTGTGCCAGGAGCCATTGTGTTCTTTACCACTACACACGAAAAGTAACGACAAACACTTTTTGCACTTACTAATGTTTAATAAAACAAGAAAAAGTATTCTGTTGTGAAACTTGGCTCTTTGGTACACATTTTTTAACTCTGTATGGCAAAATGGGAAGGACGCACAAAGCTCTCCGGCATATGGAAGTGTGATAGTTTACTTCCATGGACGTCTTGACGAAAAGCACTTGTGTGCTTGAGTTGCAGGCTCAACTTTTTTCATGGACTGCCACTTTTACTAGCAAGAATGACTTATGTAAAAACTGTGGCTATTTAGACTTGAGTATTTACCCGACATGTTCTAGAAAAGGAATAAAGTGAGCCAGTCACTTGTCACTTTAAAGGAAACAGCTGATGGTATTTGTTGCCAGTGATGAAACTTGAGCTTCCAAACACAACTTAGAATTTTGGTAAACTTGTCACCATGAGCTTTATAGCTTCCCAGTACTTACAGACTTTTCTGATGAAGTCAACAGTGATATTAATAAATCTTTAAAACTTTTATGGTCACTTATGATGTTTCATTGTTATTATATTTATATTATGTTTACATTATGATCCGATGTTTTATAATGAAATGTATCTGTGGTTTACTCAGTGAACCAATCAATGTTTTCCAAATGACTAGTACCTGATGTTACAAAATCACACCGAGTTGAAAGATCATTCGAAGTGCAAGGTAGACCAATAATACATTTTTATATGACAGGATACAAAAAGTGTATTAATTAATTTCAGATGCCACATTGCAACTACTTTTAAGAAACTATCACTTGTTAAGTTTTGGTGTAATGTCAAAGAGGAATATCCATCATTATCGGAAAGGGCTATTGAAATACTAACCACCCCCCCTTTTCCAACTACATACCTGTGTGAGCCTGGATTTTCTTCGTGGCCTTCAACCAAATAACATCTCACATCAGACTGAATGCAGAAAACAAATATGAGAATCCAGCACTTACGAAGCTAGGCTTAGAGACTTGTGAAATGTGAAACAACGACACCCTTTTCACTAAATTTTTTGTGAAAGAAAAATAACAAGATACAGTTATTTTCATTAAAATACATTATTTATATTAATGTGTAATTGGTTTATAATTTTTAATTAGTTAATAAATCTTTTTAAAAATTTGTTTTAATTTCTGGTGCTATGCATAGATAGTACTATATATGCCTCACCGACAAAAGTCCTTGGGAATCTTCAGTAATACTCAGGAGAAAATAAAGGAGTCCTAAGACCAAAATATTTGACAACTGCTGATTTACACTTTTATACTCGTTATTTTTTTATTTTAGTTTATTCTTCTGTCTCCCTCATTTATACTGAACTCCTTAGATAGGATAAACACTGTATCTTATTTGAATCTGTAACTATCTTCAGTGCTTAGTTCTCAGCAGATATTAAGTAAACATTCACTGAGGGAACAAATGAATAAATTATTCCACGTTAGTGTCTGAAATTTTTTGTGATCTTGGCCTTGGTCTCACTGACCAAGAAAATCTTCAGCAATTACAATGTCCAGGTTGTAGAGAAAAACATAAAGGAAAACCACACATTCTTTTGTCTATCTCCTAAGATCATGCATGACTTACCCTTTGCCTCACCGCCCCCACTCCCTGCCTCATGCTTCACATTTCAGCGACAGAAAAATGCTGCTGAATCATTCTTTATCATTGCCCCCCACCCCCAGTATCTGGAAGCTGTTCTCACACACACGCGCACACACACACACACACACACACACACTCTTCATAGTTCTAACTCTGAACTTGGAAGATTCAGATCAGGCTAGGCAATGAGGCTTCTGTCTGTTCTCTGAGCTACTATAGTACAGTCTGTATATCTTTTTAATTGTTCAGGCAACATTTTGCCTGTAATTTTCCCTTTGTGTGTCTGTCTTCCTTTCTGGACTGTCAGTTAACACATTTTTGTATCTGCAGTACCATCCCTAAGTCTGATGCTTAATGGGTGCTTAATAATATTAATTAGACTGAACTGAAATGCTCCCCATCCACAATGTTAAAGGTGAGGTGTAAGTCATGCAAAGTCCATTCCACGTCACTTCTATTGAGCACTTATATGTGCCAGTCACTATGATTGGCATTGGGGATTACAAATATTTATATCAATGGGGGGGAGAGAGAGAGAGAGAGAGAAATGGCGGCATATAATAAACAAGCTCCATGCACATGTTTCTATAGAGCCCGGGAAAAGCACATTCTTTCAACAAATATTTAGGACACCTTCTATGTAGCAAGACATGGTGCAAAATACTAATGGAAGTGTGTCCCTTCAGTGAACTTAGAGTCAAGTCTTGTGATGGAGACAGGCATTAAACAAACGTCACATAAATAAGTATATAAATTACAAGTGGTGTGCAGGGCCGAGGAGGAAAAAGAGTATAAAGATGCCATTATTAGGGGTCTAATGTAGAAGGAGGAGGGAAAAAGGATCAGAATAGGGGTTTCTGAGGAAATGATTGACATGTCCCAGAGTGTAGGCATGTGTAGGAGCAAACCACAGGCATACTGGGAAAAGCATTCCATGCAGTGGGCAGGGTGGTTAATTTGGCTGGGGGGAGGGCATGACGTGAAAGTAGGCATTTGCCAAGTGTCACCAGGCTAGCAAGCTAGGCAGGGAGGTCTGGAGAATAGGAGAGGGATGGTATGGTACAGCACAGAGGCCTAAAAGAAGCCTCGAGCTAAGTTTGGATACTTTGTTTTCCTCTCGTGATATGCAGAACCACAGTTCTGGGGGGTCTGTATTCATCTCACGTAAGCCCTCACAAGATAAATGGAGCCTGTTTCCTCAAGTAACTACTGCTAAGAGAAAAGTTTTCTTCAGATGTATTTCTCCATCAGCACTATCCCCATAGGGCACCTAAAAATCTTGATTTATCATAACTGTTTCACCCAGAATACACACACAGTAATACAAATGTGGCATATTTAAATGCACTCCTCAGAGAAATTTGCTGGCAGTGATCACAGACCATAAATAAAGGAAAAAATAGCCCAGTTATGGTCGTTTCCAGAATGAGTAGATAGACCCCTACTCAGGCTATTGCCTGGAAACTGAAACATAACTCAAGAGAATCATGGCAATGCTATGGGAACACCCATCGTTGAGCTGGGACCAACTCCCACTGAAGGGTCAGCCACTGGACTGGGAGGATACTAGCAAAGCTCCCTGAATTTCTTCAGCTGATTCGTTAGACACGGGAGGAAGGAAATGGAGGCTGGCTAGTCAGTGGCATAGGTCCTGTTGGTTAGTTAAGGTGCACTGCCTATGTTCAAACCCCAGCTCAACCATGTACTAGTTATTTGACCTATCTGTCACTTCTTTCCTCCCCTGTAAAACGAAGTCATACGTATTTCATAGACCATTGTGAGCAATAAATGAGATCATATAAAATCAATGCTTAGCAAAGCATTCATTAAATGTCAGCTATGATCAGGATTGCCCATAACCAGTCAGTCAAGAGTCTTTCCAAGTCTCAACGCACCAGGCCTCAAGACCAGCATAACTGCCTTTTTTATCTCCATCTGTAACCACTTGTTTGGCATCTTACGGACACAGTTTTTGTAATGAATCACCCTGTTTTTAGTCTGCTTGCAGATATAACACTCATTTGATGAAATCCTAGCCAACCAGCCATGCAAGAAAACTACTTGTTTTTTTTTCCCCTTCCTTATTGCTCAGAACTTTTATATCCTGTTAAAAACATTCTAAGAAAGCCCTCTCTATTAATATCTAAAACATGATTCTAAGGAGCCCTTTCTTCACAGAATTTGCCAACTGCCTCCTTTCTGCTCCAAACAGACACTGCAGTCTGAGAACTGCAGTCCCCTCTGCTGTCACTCACCAACGTGAACCCCCACCCAGACGTGCGCATGTCGCGAGTCCTCATTTCACATCCGGCAACACCTTGAAACCAAGCGCCTGCCACACTTACCCTAAGACTGGGCAAAGCATGAAATAATCACAGACTTTGATATTTTTCCAACCCCAAGGCCCCTCAAAGTCCAATGTGTCCGTGAGAGAAAAGTGACTCTTTCTTACCTAATTCACAGTGGAACAAGGGTCAATAGAGACCACATCAAGATTGTGCGGGGCAAGAAATAAGAAAGACTTTCATGAGTGTACATTTGGTTTAAGCACGCCTGGAATATGAAATAACTAAAACAACACCCTTGACCTTTGCATGAAGACTTTCATAGCAATATCTCAGCATCTCAAATGAAAGAAAGTACTTAGAACCTTGAAACACTTTTTAAAACCTGCAGACAGCTTAATTTAAGGGAGATTGTGAACAGTTCATTGTCAGGAGTTTCTGACAACTGTTATTTCTTCCTGAATTCCAAGAACCAAGGACTATGAAGTTTACATTCATATGGGATGAACGAACCCGCCACAGCATTAAAAGGGATAAAATACCTGATGTGGTTTCTTTGAGGGACAGGTTTAACACCCCTACACACACACATACACACACACACGCAGACCCACTACCTGGCAGATGGCAGAAAGGCAGGTGGCCTCCCACGGTTGGGGCTAGACTAACATCACACCCGAAATTTAAAGCAAATGCTGGCAACCAGAAAAGTAATTTATGACAATAAACAAATGGCTCTCAAAAAAAAAAGATCTGTCAGGTGATAGAAAGCAAGGACAAAAGACAAATGTTTGGCAAAATAGCATTGAAAGAAAAGAAGAAAGGATGGACCAAATCACCATGCAGAAGGTTTCGTGCACCTGAAGGGTGCCACGTGACAGGGCTCGTAAGTCATGAAGGGAAAAGATGTCTGACATGAGATTATCATCACAATCACACGGCTGTGCCCAGATCCTTCAGGTCTGCCTCGGTCAGACAGTCAACATAAACCCTTTGGGTCTTGAATGTGCGCCGGAAAAGGCAGAACTTTAGGTTTTATGAGGAGAAACTTGATTTTGGCAAGAGGAGGGGGGAAAAATTCCTCCTGTGACAGCCATGAAACATACATCTGATTCTTGAAGACCCCTCAGAAATGGCCCCTGGTGCTAAGTTCGAGAAAACAATGTGTAAAGTTTTAATAAGCATTTGCTCTCCCAGTTGGTATTGCTGCTTGATTCTTCTCTCTTTTAAAAAATATCCTTATTTTTGTGATTGTAAAGAGAATACATGTTAATTGCAAAACCAAGGGACTCAGAGTGAGTATTGAAACCAGTTAGCCATGGATGTCAGTCCAAATAACTGTATCAAATATGGTTGCAAAAACAAGGGCTTCTTCTATAAACTACTCTTGAAGGATTAGATAGAAAATATAAAAATATATAGTAATAATTGAATAAAAAGAATTTAGTGCTAAGGCCCCAAATTATATTTTCTCCAAAAATTGGGAAATAAGGGTAGAGCTTGAAGAAATATAAGAATATTAAATTCTTTGTTTGGAAAAGGAGTCTCAAAAGATTCATGTGTATTTTTTACTTTAATAAATAAAGAGACATTGGTCAAGGAAAAATCTTTTTAACTTAAAAAGAAAGAGAATTAAAGTAGAAAATGAACTTTCTAGAGCACTGTAGAAGATAAAAGAGAGTATAGTCTCTCTGAAGGGAAAAAAATGGGAAATGACAAAGAAGCCTAGAGAGAATAGTTAAAATATGATGTTAGAAGTAAAATCAAAATAGTTACATCAACAAATGGGTTGACATTCCCTATTAAAGTGCAAAGAATTTCAAAACAAATTTTTAAAATTCAGTGATAGTTTATTAAAAGTGTTAAACCTTAATTATAAAGATACAAAAATGTCAAATGTATTCCTTCCCCCTTAAAAATAGGTGCCACAATACTGATACAGAAAAAAAGGAAAATTTAAGGCGTAAACATAAGACAAAGTATGATTTCATGTTGATAAGTGGTTCAATTCACAATGAAAATATGAGTTAATAAATTTTATATACCCAAAACTCATTGCATCCAAATATACAAAAGGAAAACGTAGATGCCAGAGAAAGAACAAAAAAGTTTGTTAAAAAAAAAAAATACTGGTAGAAGGGAGGATAACACAAATAAATGACTTAAAAGCCTAAAAAGCAGAATCAATAAACACATTCAAGCATAAAATAAACTTTAAAAAGTTCACGCAATTTACCAACCTCTTCTCCTTAAATCTAAAAAAGAAAAAATAAATTAGAAAGAAAAGTGTAGGCAACTACAGACATGAAGGTTTTCAAATGACAAGATAGTACTCTCTTTTATGCTGATATAAAGAAGTGGGCAATATTCTCAAGCAATTGATATTACTAAAATTGGCCAAGAAACTTAGAAACCAATACAAACTAATAGTTATTTTTTTAAAAAAATGGAAAAAGTTGTCAAATAGCGGTAATAATATTTTTTAGTGCCTACTATGTGCTCTGTCTTGTATCAGGGGCTTTATTCATTATCCCTGATATAACAACCCTGTAAGGCAGGTATTACTATCTATATCGCTCTGTCTCCACACCACCCTGTATTTCTGTTACCAAAAAACGTACCAAATTCTGTTTTTATCACCTGTCTTCCCTACTCAAGTCTGAGCTCCACCGGGACAGTGCTGGGTGTTTTGTGCCTGCATGAGCATCCCTTTGTCCCCAGAACCTGTATTTGCATTGAGCCTGTCACACAGAGTAACTCAATAAACTATTTATTCAAAGAATGAGACCTCTGGGAGATCAGAGTAGAGTAGAGTAGAGTAGAGTATAGAAAAATCACAGTCTTGTCTCACTTATAAATATGGATGCAAAGATCCTAACTTATATATCCTATCCAAAAGACAGATACGTAGGTAGATAGATAGATAGATAGATAGATAGATAGATAGATAGATAGATGATAGATAGATAGATAGATAGATAGGAAAGATCAATCAATCCTATAGATCCTATCATATACATATATATTTAACTATAATGTAATAGTTACATTTCTAAGAAACCTCATATTATTGAGAACTATGTTTAAAGACAATTATTTCAATGGGAAGAATGAGAAGAGTCACAATAACAAAGTTACTCTCTTGCAGGAAGTTTAATAATATGTTTTAATAGAAAAAAAATGCTTAGCTCTAGCAAACGTATACTGAGCAAATCTAGTCTTTGATTATGTTACGTGCTTAAGTAAAGCCTTGTCCTGTCATTAGCCCAGACTTTTTATACACACTTAACAACGCTATCATCTTTATCAGACCACTTTCCCTTTTTTCTTGTACTATTTCCATCAGTAAGCTGATACCTTCAGCTGTCACCCTTAAAGTGCTAGGCTATTGCTTTTGTCTGCCAGCACGTCCCCTGACCCTTTCTGGTAACAAACCTGCCCCTGGAGTGGAGGGCCCATGACCCAGGCTGAGCCCTGAGACTGCTTCAGTCCACACCAGCCCCAGCCACAATGAGTGGCCCCAGGAATGAGCACTGATCCAAAATGCGTGGGTCAAACACCCTAGAGAGAAGACATGCCAGTGTCTCATGCTTGTTCCTGGTCCTGAGGTCTTACTCTTCAGCCATTATTTCAAGTCTGCAATGTTCCTAATATCCTCCCAATAAAACCTTTTGGTGTTGTTTTTGTTTTTCAAGTTACGCTGGGTCCATTTCTGTTACAGGGGTGGGAAAAAAAAAAACCTTAATTGGTAGATACATTTTTTAATGATAAATCACAAAGCCATTCAAACAAAATGAGAGGTTTTTTCTTCTATATTCTATTGCAGTGTTAGTTCCTGGTATCAATGTTGCCTTGGGCAGTCAGTCTAATGCAAAATGTGTTTCCTAAATAATACATCATATTGTATCCAGTTTGCCTCAGGAAAATGTGCGCTGTAAGGAAATGCCAGTGCTAGAACAGGATAACCTGTCAGAGATTAAATTTGATTTGGGTTTCTTTCCCTCTGTCCTCTCCCAAAGAGGAAACAGAGGACAGTGTAGGCTTTCCTTGGAAAACGAATTTCTTCTAAGAAAATTTCTTCTTCTAAGACAAGAAGAGGGGGTTAGAGGTTGGGGAATAGGCATATTTAAGAGGCTTGTGTTATACAAGTCTTGACCTCCCTTAGGTAATAAGCTCTATTGTTTTTATCAGAGAAGGGAGAATCATCAAGTGTGTCTGTTAAAGAGTGTCAAAAAAGGAGCATTCCTTTTCAACTTAATGGCACACACAGACCATGATGATATTTGAATGCACAATGGGGTAAACAAAGAGGTTGATCAGCCTCCTCGAGGTTGGTTGGGGGGTTCTCGAGACAATCCAGGTAGTAACTCTTGGTTCTGACCCTCTTTTATTGTCTCCTGGGACAGTGATGACATCCAATGTCTCCTTTGTGGTAGGTTCAGTATACAGGTATCCCTCTGCTTTTCAGTTGTGCCATTGAACAAAAAGCTGGCTCCATTTTTGAACAAAGGTTTTGCACAGGATGCTTTGTGCAACATTGTGTATTCCACTTGTAATAATGGTTCGGAGAAAGATATACAGAGATCTTGGTGTGCCTTAGTTGAGGATAATAGCTAATATTCACAGTTGGTTGTTTCCATCTTTTCCCAGGAAGAGAGAGGAGAAAAAATAATTAAATGTGTTTTGAGCTCATGGTGACTTCAGGCATAAAAAGGAATTTGGAGAATGTTATCTCAAAAGACTCTTAAAAGCTGATTAAGACTAAAAGAAATGTATACATATGCTCACCAGGAAAACCAAAATGGTCATGATAGACTAAACCTGAAACAACCCCATGTTCATCACCAATAGAAAGTGTAAATATGGTCACACAATGGAATACTATACAACAATGAAAGTGGAAAATGTAGAACTACATTCAATGAGGCACATGAAACTCACAAAGCTAATGTTGAGCAAAAGAAAGCAGACATAAAAATTGCCAACTGGATGGTGAGAATGTGGAGAAAAAGGAACCCTTCATGCACTGTTGGGGGGAATGCAAACTGGTGCAGCCACTGTGGAAAGCAGTATGGAGCATCCTCAAAAAATTAAAAATAGAATTACCATATGTTCCAATAATTCCACTGCTGGGTATTTACCCAAAGAAAACAAAAACACTAATTCAAAAAGGTATATATACCCCTATGTTTATTGCAACGTTGTTTGCAATAGCCAAGATATGGAAGCAACCCAAGTGCCCATCGATAGAAGAATGGATAAAGAAGATGTGAGATATATATAGATATATATATTATATATATCTATATATAATATTACTCAGCCATAAAAAAGAATGATACCTTGCCATTTGCAATGACATCAGTGGAGCTAGAGGGTATAATGCTAAGTGACTTAAGTCAGAGAGAGACAGATACCATATGATTCCAGTTATGTGTGGAATTTAAGAAACAAAGAAAAAAGCGACAAACAAAAAATGAGATCCTTAAATACAGAGAATAAACCAGTGGCTGCAAGAGGGGAGTTTGGGTGAGGGGATGAGTGAAATAAGTTAAGCAGACTTAAGAGTATACTTAACTTGATGAGCATTGAGAAATATATAGAATTGTTGAATAGTATCCAAAATGTACAAAGAACTGATACAACTCAGCAACCAAAAAAACAAATAATCCAATTTAAAAAAGGGCAGAAGACATGAACAGACATTTCTCCAAATAAGACATACAGATGGCCAACAGACACATAAAAAGATGTTCGCCATGACTAATCATTGAGGAAGTGCAAATGAGATGTCACTTCACAACTGTTGGAATGGCTAAAATCAGAAACACAAGAAACAACAAGTGTTGGCAAGGATGTGGAGAAAAAGGAACTTTTGTGCACTGTTGGTGGGAATGCAAACTGGTGCAGCCCCTGTGGAAAACAGTATAGAGATTCCTCAAAAAATGAAAAATAGAACTACTATAGGATCTAGTAATCATACTACTGGGTATTTACCTTCAAAATACAAAAATACTAATTCAAAAGGATACATGCACCCTTATGTTTACTGCAGCATTATTTACAATAGCTAAATTATGGAAGCAACCCAAGTGTCCACCAATAGATGAGTGAATAAAGAAGAGTGGTGTACATATATGTACAATGGAATATTATTCAGTCATAAAAAAGAATAGGATCTTGTCATTTGCAACAACATGGATGGAGCTAGAGAGTATAATGCTAAGTGAAATAAGTCAGAGAAACAAATACCATATGATTTCAGTCATATGCGGAATTTAAGAAACAAAACAAGCAAAGGAAGAAAAGAAAAGAGAGAGAAACAAACCAAGAAACAGACTCTTAACTATGGAGAACAAACTGATGGTGACCAGAAGAGAGGTGGGTGGGGGGAGGGGTGAAACAGGTGAAGGGGATTAAAGAGGATGCTTACCATGATGAGCACTGAATAATGTATGGAATTGTTGAATCACTATATTGTACACCTGAATCTAATATAACTGTTAACTATACTAGAATTAAAATTTAAAAACTTAATTAAAAAACAAAAAAATTCAAAATGCTTTATAGTTTACACTTGCAAATAAAAAAGAATTATTGAATGTTATATTGTACACCTGAAACTAATATTACACTGTATGTTAATTATACTTGAACCAAAAAAGAAAAATTACCAATTTTATATGAAGTTCGAGTTCAGACAAAACTGATCTGTGCTGTTGGGGGGGGTGGGTAGTGATCAGGAAAAGGTTACCCTAGGGCATGGGGGAAAGGGTACGTCTGGAGTTCTACTGATGTTCAACATCTGAATCTGGCTGCTGGTTACACAGGTCTGTTCAGTTTTTATAATTCACTGAGCTGGAATTTGCTCTTCTCTATATGTGTACAATACTTTGATGTAAAAATTTTGATTGATAGTGTTTAGAAAGGAACAAGCAGAGGGTGGGGGTGGTTTTCTCGGCCAGTGAGTCCTGGCCTTTTTAAATGTATGGCACAGAGAGACCTTGATATTATTTGAATGACTATTGGGGTAAAAAAAAAAAAAAAAAAAGAGGTTGGTCAAGCCTGAAGAGCTGGTCCAGGGGCTCCAGCAGCTCTGAGGGCTGAGAAGATCAATTTCTTAGAACTGTCCCTTGTCTTCATTACCAGTATATCATCTGTGACTTTCCCTTCTAGCCAGACGGATCTGAGTGCACAGCCAAGAAGGACTGGAAGAGCATGGCCTCAGACACTTACACTTGCAGATATGTATCCTCCCTCCATATTCATTGACCCTCTCCAGCTGTGGTTTCCAAACCCAGTGTGGCCAGTGTTGGCTGCTGCACAAGCATTAGAGACCCCATTTGTCTTCACAGTGCTATCCAGGTCTCACCACACTAATGCTTTCCAAATTGCTTTCTCCCGGAGAGTATCTGTTTCAAATTATTGTTCCCCAGATGTTTTGGGTTCTCGTTCTCCAATCTGAATCACATCTGGCTATTTCCTGCCCATATTCCTGATCTCGGTCTGCTTTGGGTATTGCCCTTCTATCTTCACTGGAACTTTCAACACCTCCCACTTTTGTATCCTTCAAGCATTTTGTTAAATCAATTATATCCATTTTTCAGCGATCTCAAAGAAAACAGTCAGCTGGAAATTAGAAGCCCCAGATTTATTTCCTGAGATGATGCTATGTGGCTTTAGGCAAACACTTTGCCTTCTCTGGATATGATTTGTGAATCGAGGTAACCATTTTCCTAGCTCTCCAACGTAGGAGCATAGGAGTACCTGTAACATTGAGCCTTGAGGTTCCAAAAGGTACTCAAAGAGAAAATTAATTCTAAACAAGGAAGTCACCGCAGGCCACCATGATTAAAACCTACATCTCCAAATCAATCTACTCATTTGCTCTGATTGGTTTTCACACCAAAATCTCTATGAATTCTACCTCTCATATTTGTCCATTCGGTTACTGATGTCTCTGATTCAACCCCTAATAATAGAATTGTTTCCATGTCATTGATCTGTAATTAGATTTTGCTATTCCATTCTACATTCCCTTGGATTTCTAATGCTCCATCCAACTATTCTGGCCCCATTAAATAAGCTGCTTTACTACCACCACAGCACACACACTCACCTCCCCCTCACACACAGGCACTCAAGCTTGTGTTGGGCGCATTGCAAACCACTCCGGAAGTGTCTGTGCTCCATATTTAGAATAACTTCAAACCAGGGATTTTTAGACTTAGACTTTCTGGATCAGTACAAAAAACCAAAAATAATAGGGGTCACTATCACGAGATTGTTCCCTGGAGTTCTAACATCCTAAGAAGTTCTAGTTCTGATGCCGGACATAGTAAAAATAACTTATTCAAGTTCATATGGGATTGGCTCAAAGAAAGTAGTCCATGTCTTTTAGTACCCAGTTGTGTTATTTTTCTATGTCATGTAACAAATTGCCAAAAATTTAAATCAAAACACACGTGTATTATCTCCCAGTTTCTGTAGTTTGGAAGTGAAGGTACAGCTTAACTGGGTTCTCCATCAAAGGATCTCATCAAGCTGAGGTCTGGCTGTTAGCCAGAACTGAGGTCTCATCAGAGGCCTAACTGGGGAAAGATCTGCTTCTAGGCTTTTGTGTTGTTGGCAGAATTCATCTGTTTGCACTTGCAGGACTGAGGTCTCCATCTCGCTGGCTGCTGGCTATTGACTATTCTCAATTCTGAGAGGCTGCTCAGAGTTCCTCATCATGAGGCGCTGTCTATGGGCCCTCTTATAATCTGACAGCTTACTTCTTCAAAGCCAACAATGGAGAGACATTGTTTTTTATTTCCAGTTTTACTGAGATATAATGTACATATAATATTGTATAAGTTTAAGGTGTACAACACATTGATTTAATACACTTATAGATTGCAAAATGGCAGTATCATATTAGCTAATAGCTCCATCCTGTTACACAATTAGCATTTCTTTTTTTGTGGTAAGAACACTTAAGATCTACTCTCTTAGCAACTTTTAAATATATAATATAGTATTATTAGCTATACTACATCAGGTCCCAGAACTTGTTAATCAAGATTAACTGGAAGGAGAAACATTTTCTTTGCTAAAAATAAAAATATACCATCCTGAGGCTCTACTAGGCTTCCTCCATTCTGCTATCAAAAGCTGGATAACTGACCACATGGCCCCTTTCTCTGAAAGCTAGGAAACTGAGTTACTCAATGAAGTTTGGTAGACCCCAGAACATTCCCATTAATAGATGGTTTTGCGGGCGCATTGTTAATATGGATAGCAGCAAGTATGAAGAAGACCATGTACACTTGCTGGTGAAATGAACTAAGAGGAAGCTTCCTGGTAGCAGGTGGATACCCCCAGTGTGAAGCAGGTTTCCACTTAGATATAGGAACACTCTGGAAAGCTACAGTGAGGTAGGTCTGTTACTTACGTCAGTGTTGCAGCTGGACACTGACTTGAAGAGAAAAGAGTGAGACTTTTCAAGGAAGTCACCTAGGACTGAAAAAAAAATTTGTTTTGTTCTTCTTGATCCTCTTTGGCAATGCTTCTATGGGGCTAGACCAATTTTGGAGATTTTAATAAAATTTCCTGGGTTAGATGGACTCAGACATTGGCTGTGCTAAGGTTCTCTTACTGGGCAAATTGTGCTTATGTTAAGCAATTCTTAATAGTGCCTTCACTGGTGGATGATTAAGCTTTAGGTAAATCAACAGTAGGTCTTCATCAAGATCAATGACCCCTAGCACAGGAAAATTGCCATGAACACTTGTATTTCCTGTTCCTGAATCTGGTGTGGTCTTTGGGTGTTGGCACATTTGGCAGGGCACATGATAGAATATTCAGTGCACAAAACTTAAAATTACTAGACTTGCTGCCGGGTCCTAGGTGGGCCGTGACCATGACTGGTTTTGTGGTGTTTGGCAACTAACAATAATTATAATTCATAATTCCTCTTGATCTTAACTGTAAAATGGAAATTGATATAATAAAGTGTGATTAAAAGCACTTCATTCACCCAGAACTGTTCTAGATTCTGGTGGGGTGAGGAGGGTAGAAGAGCATGGCTAAAGAATTATGGCTCAGTTCTTGCTTTCAAATGAGCTAGCCTATCTACCTCATAGGGTTGAAAATATCAAGTGAATTGGTTTATATGCTTTGAAAAAGTGGAACATGCTATGTAAATGCAATTTATTATTGCTTTTACTGAAGAAAACATGCTGGTTCCTATAGTCCAAAATACTTTGTTTTCCTGACAACATGATGCTTCCATGTATTTTTGACCAATTCCCTATTCCCCCAAAATGTGTGCCTCTTTAGGTCAGTGATAGCATCCTCTAACGTTGTCACCTGGAGAAATGGAGGTCATTCTTTCCTTCTTTGTCATTTCGTCTTCAGTTTCCAAGACTGTGACTACCCTCTGCTCTCCCTTACAAGGGCTTGGTGGAAAAGTAATCCCTTTGTTTCAGCACCACCTTTGATGCACCCCCATGCTGACTCCAAACAGCTCATGTTCACTAAAATTGAGCTTTCCTCTTATTCTCACATATTCAATCAGAGCTCCATATGGGTAAGCAGGAGATCCCAGATGGCCTGACCACTTCCTGGATCATAAAGCTTCTCAGTATATAAAATAGAAATCTCTTTGATGATCCGTGTATTTGTCAGGATTTGTTACACAACACATGTCCCAGGAAAGTCTCCTGTGATTTCCAGCACCTCTATCATAAGCCCAGAAAGACAGTTGGTTGGTTTGTTTGTTTATTTAGTTTTCACTTGGGCAGTTGGTTGCAAAGTTTCCTATTTCTTTCTCTTCTGCATGCCTCATCATCTCTGAACTTAGAATGCAGTCATGAAGCCCTTACTTTTAAAAACACATGAATGCTAAGATCCAGGATGGAATGCTAATTCTCTGAAATAGTGTGATGTTCTTAGTTACTTGAAATATATTTCTCATCATTTATTTGAGTTCCCTGGCTCTCATCTACGTAAGTGGCAAATACCCAATCTGAATAAATTATAGCACAACAGGAACTGCCCAAGACTTGCTAAATCTAGGATAAATTTTACTTTACATATATGTTTTTATTTAACAAATATGTAATGGGAGGCACCTAGGTGGCTCAGTTGGTTAAGTGTCCAACTCTTGGTTTCAGCTCAAGTTATGTTCTCAGAGTCCTGAGATCAGACCCCATGTTGGGCTCCCTCGTCAGCACAGAGTCTGCTTGAATTCTCTCTCCCTCTCCCTCTGCCCCTTCTGCTCATGTTCCCCCTCTCTCTGTCTCTCTTGCTCTCTCTCTCTCTAAAATAAATAAATAAAATCTTAAAAAGAAAACAAAAAACAAATATGTAATGAATTCTTACTATGAATGACACTGTTGTGAGTGCTGAGCAGAGTAACAAAATAGACAAAAATCCTTATCCTTCTAAGCATCCTATTCTTATCTCACTAGAACTTACAAGCTTGTGAGAAAAAGGAAAAGACTATGACAGAGAAGAAGGAGGAGGAGGAGAGAAGAAGAGGAGGAGGAGGAGGAAAAGGAGGAAGAAGGAGGGGAAGGGGAGGGAAGGGGAGGAGGAGGAGAAGAAGGAGGAGAAGGAGAAGAGGAGAAGGAGGAAGAAGACAACAGAGAAGGAGAAGATGAGGAGGAGGAGGAAGAAGAAAACAGGTTAATTGTGATAAGTACCAAGGAGGAAAAAAAAAAAAACAGGAGCAGGGATGAAATTTAACATTTTAAATGCTAAGAATAGGCTATGAGGACAAAGGAGAAGCAGAAGTAATGGTGGCTTAGGGTAGTGGTGACAGTGAGAGTGGTGAGAAGATATCACTTTCTGGGTTTATTTTTAAATTAGTGCCGACAGGATGGGTGATGAAGTGAATCAGAGAGAAAGAAAAGGCAGTGAGCATGAGAGAACCTAACATGGGGTAGAAGGTTAGGGACTTGCTCTGAATGACAATGGTAGAGGAGGCGTTAGATGTTTGAAGAGGAGAAAGTATGAGATAGAAATTTAGGAAGGAACAGAAAGGAGAAAACAAAAAACCATAATAAATAGTCATTTTCTAAAACTGAAAAAAGACATAAATTCTTAGATTGGAAGTGCATCCTCAAGTCTTGAACAGTTACGTAACAATAAATTCCCATCAGGGGTTCCTGGGCGGCTCAGTCAGTTAAACATTCAACTCTTGATTTTGGTTCAGGTCGTGATCTCAGGGTGGTGAGATCGAGCCCCACGTCAGGATCTGCACTGAGCATGGAGCCTGCTGAAGATTCTCTCTCTCCCTCTGCCCTTCCTTCCTCTCTAAAAATAAAACAATAAAATAAAAACAAATTCACATCTGGACACATCATTATGAACCTGCAGACAATCAAAGAAAACTTGAAGACAATTAAAGCTCTCAGCACACTTTTCCTTCATGGCAATCAAAGCCAAAAATAATAGAATAAGACCCTCAGGGTTCACAGGAAATAACTGTCAATCCACAATTTTTATGCCCAAACAATCTTTCAATTGTATAGACAAATAATGTCATTTTTCACCACAGAAAGACTTAGGGCTAAGTTTACCACCTACGGACCCTTACAAAAGAAACTATTTAATGATTACCTCAATCAAGAAGGAAGAAATGAAACAGTGAACACACACACACACACATACAAAGAACAAAAAAGAACTATTTTTGAATTTTTAAAGGTACAACAAAAACTCTAAACAAAATTCAAAGATGAGAGTGGGGCATTTATTCATTGGTGGTAAAGGCAGGCTATGGATCTTGTTATATTTAGCAGGAAGACAAATATTAAATACTGAAAGCCAGTAGAAAAAGATATGCTTAAATATTTTGGCAAACATCTAAGAGTAGCAGCTAACATGGTAGACAAACAATCTAGCTTATAAAACAGCAGAAGGGAGGGGTGCCTGGGTGGCACAGTTGACTAGGCATCTGACTCTTAGTTTTGGCTCATGTCACAATCTTGGGGTCTTGGGATCGAGCCCTATGTCAGTCTCTGTGCTCAGTGCAGAGTCTGCTTCAGACTCTGTCTCCCTCTGTCCTCCCCCTGTTCCCTGCTCTCTCTCTAAAATACACAAATAATCTTCTTAAAAAAAAAAAAAAGGCAGCAGAAGAGAGAAAAGAGCGTAGGAAGAATGTAGGTATCCTATCAGTCCAGGAGAAGAAAGGAAGTAAAAGGAAATAAGCAAGAATAAAGATGCAGTCAGAAAACCTATAATAAAAGGTTAGAAATAAACTCAAATATATCAGAAAACACAATCAATGTAAGTATTCCAACCTACCTAATAAAAAACATCGCTTGGCTTCCAGAGTCTTTTGTAGGCAATATAAAACTAGACTGTGTCTTTGTATACCATATGGTAATCTTTGCTTCAGAGAATAAAAGAAGAGGTAACATTTTCAGCTCATTTTGCAAGGCTAGTATAGTAACATTGATATTAAAACCAGACAAGGAGCGTAGGATTGTATAAAAAAGAAGACATATTTGCAAAAAGATGCAAAATCCTAAATAAAATACTGGCAAATCATTAAGCAGTGTACAAAACCAAACAGTTTATCTCAGGAAGGGTCAGGATGGTTTAACATAAGGAAATTTCTCATATACTTTACAGATTCAAGGAGATAAGTATATAATTATCTCAATAGATGCAGGAAAAAAATCATTTGATAAAATCCAATATTTGTCGATATTTCTAAAAATCTCTGCAAACCAGAATAATAAGGGAGCTTCCTTAACACCATAAATCTGTAGCAAGCATTATCTTAATAAAACATTTCACCTGCTATGACTGATTCACTTCAATATTGTAACAAAAGTCCTAACCGATAAAATAAGAGAATGACAGGAAATAAGTCTAAAACTTTGGGAAGGAACAAACCAACTTCTCTTTATTTGTTGATGATTTTTTGATTGTCTAAGAAAGAGTAGAAGGCAAAGTTAGAATCGATGAGAGGTTTAGATATACAAACATCAGTGGTGTTGCTGTCGACTAGCAGTAACCCCATAGAAAATGTAACAGAGGGGCACCTGGGTGGCTCAGCCAGTTAAGCGTTGGACTCTTGGTTTAGCTCAGGTCATGATCTCATGGGTTGCGCTCAGCAGGGAGTCTGCCTGAAGATTCTTTCCCTCTGCCCCTTGCCCCACTCGCACACGCTCATTTGCTCTTTCTTAAATAAATAAATAAATAAATAAATATTTTTAAAAGAAATGTAATAGAAAAAGAAGATACCACTCAAACATCAGTGAAATGTAAAAAAAAAAAAATCTAGGGATAAACTAAGGAAAGATACGCTGCAACTTTGTGAGGAAGGCTTGAAAATAGCATTGAAGGACACAAAGACCTGAATAAATACAGAGACATGCCATATTCATTGATGGAAAAAATTCAATAACAGAAGACATCTAGTCTTCTCAAATTAACATATTAATTAAATTCCGATCAAAATCAGAAATTTTCATGATGCTTAAAAGGCTGATCCTAGAATTTATATGGAAGAAAAAGAAAGACAAAAAATATCCCAGAAAACTTTGAACGACAAAATGAGTAGATTGGCCCTATCAAATATCATGATTTATCATAAAGCTGTAACAAGAGAGTGTGATACTGGTACAGGTAAATAGACACATAGATCAATGGGACAGGATAGTAAGACCTAAAAGCACATCTGTGTGGATCCAAAAAAAATGACCGATTACAAATTAGTCAAGATAAGACGGTTTATTCAGTAAATACTGTTAAAATAATTGGCTTTGGCGGGGGGGGGCGGGCAGAGGGAAAGGGAGAGGGAGAGAGAGAATCTTAAGCAGGTTCCACGTGGGGCTTAATCTCACAACCCTGAGATCATGACCTGAGCCGAAATCAATAGTCAGACGCTTAACTGACTAAGCCACCCAGGTGCCCCAGAATAATGGGCTATTTATATAGAAACTAAAATTATATGCTTTAATCTACACCCCCCTAAATTTGTGGATGAATAAGGATCTGACCATGACAAATAAAAACTTAAACTGTTTAGAAGAAAATGAACTGTCTTTATGTCTCTGAGCTAGAAAATAATTTCATAATAATTGCAGCAAAGAAATGCATAAAAGCTAAAGGAGAATATAAAGTCGACTTTATAAAAATATAAAACTTATGCACCTCAAAACACACCACAATGTAAAAACTTACACAGAGGGAAAAGGTATTTGCAACATATTTAATGTATATGGATATAGATAGATACACATTAAACTGCTTGAAGGGGCCATGTGAGAGTATCTACTAGTATGGATGTTCGTATTCCAGCAATTCCCCTTCTAGGTATATCCTAGAACAGGGTTTTAAAAACTTTAGGTTGTGCCCCCTTGACAGAGAACAAAATCAATTTTAGCGGGCACTGAACGGAAGGGAACGGTAGAGAAAGAGAGGGAAGGGAAGGAACAATACATTTAGATCTTTATTCATCCATGCATTTGTGTGTATGTGTGTACACTAGGGATACAGTTTTGCTTTGTTTTCTACATAAATAGCCAATTATTCTAGCACCATTTATTGAATAATCCATTTTATCCCCCCCCAATTCACTAAATTAATGAAATCCACTTAGTAAGCAATGTATAGAAGGAAGGGGGAGGGGAGGAGGGAGGAGCATCTATCAGAATGTATCACAGGTCGGAAGGTGTAGTCAATGCCGGTGCTGACCTGCCCAGATTCCTTTATGGGGCCAGTGCACTCACCCCCAGCTGCTGCTAACTGCTTACAACTGCGCTCTTCCAGAGACTGGCTGTTGGCTGATGGGAACTACTTCAACTGGAAATGCCTGAGAGGTTACAATCTTCCCCCAGCCCCCACCACCAGGTGGCCTACAGCTGATGGCTTATAAATAATAGGGCGTGGGGGCGCCTGCATAGCTCAGTCGTTAAAGCGTCTGCCTTCGGCTCAGGGCGTGATCCCGGCGTTATGGGATCGAGTCCCACATCGGGCTCCTCTGCTGGGAGCCTGCTTCTTCCTCTCCCACTCCCCCTGCTTGTGTTCCCTCTCAAGCTGGCTGTCTCTGTCAAATAAATAAATAAAGTCTTTTTTTTTTAAAAATAAATAAATAAATAAATAACAGGGCGTGAAAGCCAAGCGCCTTTGCCTCGGTGAGGCAGATCTGTCTCTCCTCTTCACGGCCCAGAATTCCCTAAGAGCTCAGACTGAGGCAAGGTTGGCAGAAATCACGTCTTTGCTTAGCTCCTTCCTCTCTTCTGTCTTGCTTCCTTCACTTTCTTCAAGGTTTTCTCTTGTGTTGAGCAACTCTGTCCCAGGCCCTGCTGCTCAGGGAACCTGACCTCAGACAGCAGGCAAATGCTTTTAAGAGTTTCTGTAGGTGTAGAGGGTAGTTACGTAAAATATGTTGTTAAAGTTTGGGGGGCGCCTGGGTGGCTCAGTGGGTTGAGCGTCTCTTGGCTCAGGTCCTGAGCTCACGGGTTGTAGGGTTTAACTCCACTAAGGCTCGGCACTGGGTGCTGAGATTCTCTTTCCCTCTCTTTCTGCCCTTCCCCCACTTCTCTTTCTAAAATCCTTAAAAAAAAACAAAAAAGATTCTGGGCGCTTCAGCTCTAGGGAGACTCCTGCAAAGGGGAGGAGAGAGGGGAATGAAAGTGAGGAGAGGTGGCAGGACTGTTCACGCGTATCTGAAATACTGTCCTTACAAATGTTGAAGAAACTTGGAAGAGTTTGGGTTTTACTAAAGCTTGGACATGAGTGGGTACACCTGGTATCTTTATTTTATGGGTCTGATGATTTTTTCTGATTCTTGCTCTACTTACCTGTTAAAATGTTTCAGGGGGGAAAAAAGCTAGGGGGCTCTAAATCCTTCAAACCTGTCTCCCTCTCCTCCCCTGGTACACTCCCATGGATACATCTGTGTGGAAGCAATTGGCTTTTTCTTTTTTTCTTTTAAAGATTTATTTGCGAGAGAGCAAACACAAGTCGGGGAGGAGCAGAGGGAGACCATCTCAAGCCAACTCCCCAGTGAGTGGGGAGCCTGACCTGGGGCTTGAACTCACTACCTTGAGATATCGTGACCTGAGTAGGAAGCCAAGAGTCCCCGCTTAACCGACGGAGCCACCCAGGCGTCCCACTCTTTCTTTTTGATAACAAAACCTTATGTAAAATGTTTCCCTGCTTCAGTCTTTATTCTAAGGTCACTCACAGGAGAGCTGAGTTCTGTGGAGGCTCCGTAATGCTAACCTCCGCTGGTCTTTACCGTCGGCTTGTGCTCTGTTGCTGTGGTGCTGAGCTGATTAATTGCATCTGTTCTTGTTTACGATCCCAAATCCTTTTATGAAGTGAGCAAAATGTGTACGTCCACAGGAAGGAGGGAAGGGGAGAAGACATGGAGGGAAGAACAAAAGGAAAGTTCGAAAAACAAACTGGGAATCACATTTGTCAGGGGAACAAAACCTTACATTTCCTTTCAGTTTCTAAGGCTGAATCAGAACTAGCCACTTTGGAGAAAGCCCCAGTGGCCAATTATATCTTGACTGCAGGTTGGCTTTTGTTTTTGTTTCCTCTAGTTGCTTTTTGAATGTCTAAGGAAATTCAGGAACAGTTGTCTTCCCACCCCCACCCCCCAGGGCCGCGGCCCACTGTAGCTTCACATACGGTGGTTCCACGAGTAGAGGCTTCCCGTATTTTCTGTCCAGAGCTCCCCATACTGCGTGTTTTCCTCTGCCACATTTCGGAGTAAGGTGAAGCATGTGGGGAATTCGCAGGAGATCAAGTCCATCAGCCAGGCATCAATCTGTAGTGATTTGTGGCCATGTACATATAAAGAGACCATAGTTGTCTGCTAACTGCATACATATGGCATCCGGGAACGTAAACTCCTAGCCTTTGCCTTCAAAACCACATGCTACCCAGGGAGGTAAAATCGTGGTTCACAACATGTGGGTTGTGACCCTGAGTAGTCTGCCAACATTTGGCAGGTGGGCTAGAGATGAATTGTGTGCCTACTGCAATTTCCTTTCTTTGGGGCTCCCTTGGGTGTATGCGTGCCCATACTCTCAAGGCCATGATCTATACCTGGCATGGAGTTGAGGCCATAGTGACGAGACCGGCAACAATATACATACATATTCCTGTCTTGTCGTCTCGCAGGCACGTTCTTCCATCTGTCTTTATTTTAAATACATTAGATACGTGTTTATATATTGCATGGGCCTATGCAACTTTTGTAATCTCTCTCAACCATGTGTGCGTGTTACAGCCCCTATGGGGAAACTTGACCATTTGCAAATATGTACGTCCAGCCAGTGAGATGGACTCTAACATCGGGGAAATAATTTAGGACTAGAGTACTTGTTCTGATTTGAGTTAATAGAAGGGGGCGGGGGACCTCATAGTAAGGACCTACTTGAATAGCTCTTTTTTCCATCCAAGGGAAATTCCCAAATCTTTTCTAATAGATTACATTGTTCATTCTATAAGTCCAAACAGCAGTAACTTCATCTTAGCATTATTATTAAGCTCTTTTTAGACGGCTTGTGCTCTGGTTCTGAATGCCTTGAAATGTTGCCTCTTTGCAAATGGTCAGGTTTTCATATATGCCAGGACATAGTGAATTGTTTTAAAATATAAATATGAAATGTTGGTTTTGCTGCTGGACTCAAATATTTTAACTACACTTTGCCAACGAAAATCTCTGGTTTATTTATGATTTCTTTGGTATGTGATGGTGTATAACCTCACTTTTCTGCAGCCTCGTGATTCTGTAATAACCTGGCAAAGTGGTCCATACCTATTTGCATCATCTTCCTGGTGTTTTAATACCCAGTCAGCCATAAAAATACTCAATGACACCTCAGCCGGTCGAGATGAAGATCTAATGGAGACCTAAAAGCATAATCTTATGCATGCTTAGATATCTCTAAGGAAAAGCCTGAGCAGAATGAATTGCAGATAACGTGACTGCTTCATGGTACCAGTTTCCATAATAGTCCGTTACAAAAATAGTGTCTTCTCTACCCTTCCATGTACAGCTATCAGCGTGACCTTGGGGCATTCCAGAATAGTCTAGGCAGCCAAGTAGGCTCAGTAACCACCCGAGCTCAGGCTGGAGACTTGATCTCTTAATATTGCTTCCCACAGCTCTACTGGGGCAACCTCCCCAACGAAGTCTTGCACATGTCTCCCAACAACTCAATGGTCAGGGACTGTATGCTATGAAATAGACCATTCCACCCTGCAAAGGAAATAGTTACAGAACGTCCACTCCATCCAGGATGAAAACAACCTGGTCCGTTTTCTTTTTGGAGTTCAAATCTGGATCCTCTTTGTTCCAAAACCGCATTTTCACTTGTCTTTGCAAAATTAAAAGGCTCAATGAAGTCCACAAAAACCGGTTATATTTTTCTCCATATCTCCACCTCCTGTACCACAAAGAAATGCTAGAAGCTTTGAAATGACAAATTCCTTCACTTGCACATTCTCAGTTTACAATTCTCAAATACTGTAAGCCAAGCTTTTTTTTGTCACAGGACTTGAGAACAAATGAAATTTGGAACTGTTTTCACATAGTCTCCCCATAACTAGGGGAGAGTCTAAACAGTGTTTTCTGAGGATCAAACCTTAGGGCTCAAAGTCAAAGTCCTTGCGTTTCCTTTTCTCCTTTGGGAGGTGAGCTCTTCTACAGCCTTGCTCTCAGGTACAAAGACCAGCTCTGATGGGAGGGTCACAGGTCTGTTTTCTACTTCTATGGTAAACCCAATTGACTTACATATACACCTGAAGCAGGAAAATTGAGGCTGGAGCATGAATCCCCAAGTAAGGGAGTAGGCACCCAAAGTTAAAAAAAAAAAAAAATCAGCAGAACAAACGAATCTGGAGAACAAGAGATTAGGCCAAGTCAGAGTGGACAGGGTGGACTGACTGGCTGGAGCATGGGCACTTGGCTGTAACCATTTTCTCAGCTCTCTGCTATTGCCCCAAGAGGGAAGGAGAGGAACACCCCTATCCTTCTGATCCAGGTAGATGCTGAGACCTAGAAGAAAAGCAGATTGTGACAACCCCAATTGTGGGTACAATCCAGCCTATACCCAGGCCCCAACCTGTCGTGGCCCCCCACTGCATATATAGCTGGAAGCATGTGGAAGAGAAGAGCCTGCAGCAGAGGGAGGAGAGGCGGGGATGCTAAGGGCCTTGCCCTGGGTACGGGCATCTGACGGCAGTAAACAGAAAATCAAGCATTATGGTTGTAGCATGTGGATTCTCTAGGAAGCCCCAAAGGCCACCAACTGGGGCCAGTCACCCCTGGGAACATGGACTTGTGTGGAATTATGGAAGTAGATACTTGCTTTGGGTCGAAGAAAGGGATTTAGTAAAACTGCAGAATCTGGGGCAGGTGATGGGGGCAGGGGGTTGTGATTTAGCCACACTACTACTCTATTGCTCTCCTGTAACCCCCAGTGTGCTAATCTTTGGGGGAAATACAGGCTATCCAAGTTTCATTTCCATTTGTTTCTTATTAAACACAGCTCATCACATTCCTATGGTCAAGACAGAGCCCATTAACTTGCAGGAAGCAGTGTAGTACTGTGATTAAAAATTGAGATCCTAAAGTCTGAGCCAAGGTTCAAATCCAAATTCTAGCACCTAATTATGTGACCTTGATCAAGTACCTTAGCCTCTTGGTGCCTTAATTTTCTTATCTACATAATGAAAGCAAAAGATTTCATCAGAGAGAGCGCATGAGCCAGGGCAGGGGCAGAGGAAGAGGGAGAATCCCGAGCTGACTCCGAGCTAAGTGTGGAGCCCTACATGTGGCTCGATCCCAGGACCCCGAGATCATGACCTGAGCCAAAATCAAGAGTTGGATGCTTAACTGACTGAGCCACCCAGGTGCCCAATGAGGGCATCATATTAATACCACCTCAGACTTCTGAGGAAGTAGTGAATCAGTTCATAATCATATGCTTTTTTTTTCTTTACCCTTATTTTTGCATCAAAGTTTCTAAACTTAGATTTTGTGTAAATTTTTTTCTTTTTAAACTATTTGTCTCCCCTTCCAAGAGCAGGGACTAGGATCTAGAGATCGTTGTATCCCCCTTGTCCAACCCCAAATCAACATCTGATGCTCAAAGAATGTTTGTTGAATGATCCCTAGTTATCTTCAGTTCGTTTACTTTCTAGATGTTCTCATTAGAACGCAGCACAGGAAAGGGGGCAAGTGGTGAGTGTTAAATATCTTAGCACCAGCAGCGCTTTCTTAACAAAAACAAAAAACAAAACAAAAACAAAAAACAAAAACCACATGCCTCCTTGTGCTAATCATTTCTCCAAGAGAAATCCTTTCTCCAAAGAGAACCTGGAACCCCTGGTACCTTAACCTTAAGCTGTTTTCTCATCTGAAACAGGAAAACATGGCATCTTGGTCGGCAAGCAGGTAACCTAACTTCCATTTGAAATTCTCAGGAGGAAATGTTGATACTATTTTAATGGAGGGTAGAGAGGAAGAACTTACTGGAACTAAATGTCTATATTATACATAAATAGCTGTTTGATTTCCAAAATCTTTCTGCCAATGTTGGCTTGAAAGGGAAGGGGTCCTCATGCATGTAAGCACTCCCTTTGTATTGGCAAGAGGCTGCGAATCAAAAATTTTCAAAGATAAATTTTCCTCTGCTTGATTCGTCAAAGGGATGTCCACTTCCCTTGTCCATATTCACTGTCATGTTTGAGACCTGAGCAGGTTAGATCTAAACCAATCGAGTCCGAGCTTTAGGACCAGCAAATGCTGAATTTACAATCCTGTACTCAGAAACCCCTGAATAATTGAACTAAAAAAGACACCAGCCTCCTGAATAATTGAAAGGCCTGTGCTGCACAAAATCTGTCTTCTCCAGCCCTGAAAAGTAGAATTGTTTTCACCTGCGGTGGGTGGAACTGTTTGCAGAGGGGACCGCAGCAGGAAGCTTGTCAGGGCACTGGTACCAGACTGTGGGGTGATTATGCGATGTGGAAAGTATGTGCCTGTGATGTCTTAATTATGGCTCCCTACTTGTTTGGTCCTGCAGGTAATCAGGGATGGTTACAGGAAAACGTGACCCAGATCAATGAAGGATGGAGGAGGTGGGGACGAGCACAGTGAGCCAGCAGAAGTAAGGTGTGTCTCATGCTGTCAGGCCAAACTAGAGACTGAGTCACAAATGTGAGACCCAAAGGAGCCCACCAGTCTGGGGGCTCAGGGCAGGAGGGACCCCCCCCACTACTCCTTTGGCTGTCTTGCTGCTTTTGTGTAAATCTTGCAAAGAGAACATGTCAGAAAGTATTCCATTCATTCTTTTTTGAAAAGATCTTATTTATTCATGAGAGAGCATGCGTGCATGAGCTGGATAGGGGGGTAGAAGCAGGCTCCCCACTGAGCAGGGAGCCCAAGGCGGGGCTCAATTCTAGGACCCTGGGATCATGACCTGAGCTGAAAGCAGACACCTAACCATCTGAGCCACCCACGTGCCCATCCATTCATTCTTTTATGCTTTACCGAGCACCTACCATTTATGCTTTATTGAGCATAAGGTATCATCTTATATATATTAAACATCTTCAATAATGGACACCATTTAATGAGCACCTTCTAGGCACCAGGCCTTGTGCTAAGTTAAAGGAGGTTGTATAACTCACTGTTACAAGAGAAACTGAGGCTCAAAAAGGTTAAGTAGCTTACCCATGATTACTTAGCCTGCAGATGGCAGGGCTGGCGTTGGGACCTAGGTCTCTTGGACACCAGAGTCCACCTTTTCTGCATCACAATATATCACCTTCCTCTTAAATCTTTTCACAAGGATTGCTGGCAGACAACTGGAAGTTAATTTGGGTGGGTGGGGGGGGAGAAAACGTCGAGAGGGAAGGCATTAGGAAGGTGTTAACACCAGCTAGAGGAAGCTAGAGCAGTGCCAAGAACACTGCTGTACTGTGTATTGGGAATAATGTTTCTCATTTCCCATTTTGCAGTTTATGCTTAAGAAAGAGCACTTACCTGGCGCTAGAAAGGAGTCGGGTTTCTGTTTAATAATTTTTAGTAAGACTTGATCTCAGCAGTCTTCATGGGAATGATTCAGCTTTCTGTTCTGATGAATGATTGAGCTCTGTCTCGGTGGACAGGGTCTTCCTTGTCCTCCAGACATATGAAACGGCATAGTTCCCATGGTGGAGGGTAATTATCAGTTGCAGCCCTAGAGTCAGATGCTTCTGGAAGGCCACATCCCTGGGTTCATTTATCACAATGCTCCAGAGGACTGGGATGGAGGTGCCATCCCTGCTCTCTGATTTAGGAGTCCTCTCCGCTTCCCAGAAGATCCCAGGGGCCCCCAGCTGGACACGGATGTCTGGGTGGTCCCGCTGAGGCTGAATAAAAGGAGAGGCCTGGGTTCTATTTCTACCTATTCGGATTCAACTACATTTATTGGAGGCTTGACACCTGCCAAGGACTCTCATGCTTTCCCATGTTGTTTCATTTTACCCCCACACCTCTCTAGGAGGCAGGGATATTTTTCACCTGTTGGGAATAGGGAATAGGGATGAAGCATCCTGCTCATTCAGGCACCCTTGATAGAGGAAAACCCAAAAGCTTCGACCCTCACATCCAGGAGTTTTTCCATCTCCTAGACTGAGAAACTCATGAAGCCATCTGTACCAACATGTACGTTTCCCTTAGGGATTCTGAGCAGCTCCTTCTAGCACCAACCCCCGCCCCCCAGATGAAGTCAGAGGTGAGCAAAATACAAGGGGCCTGTTCTGTGAGCTCAACGGACCATGGAAATCACAAATGAAGTTCGAAAATCAATCTATAAGGTTTAGGGAGCCGGCACACCCCTAACAAGGGCACATCTGAAGGGTTCCTGTCAGTCCCCCTTCTCTCCCTCCTCAGGCTCCTTCTAGCCCTGAGACGGTTCTTGCTTGCATGCCTTTTGGACGCCCAAGTGTGACTATCTGAGCTCTTGTGCACATCCCTACCCAAATCACCACCAGGAAAAAGCCCACCAGGTCCTGGAAGTGAGCTGAGGCGAAGATTGCCAGAAAACCTACAGGATTCCTAGTTAAATTTGAATTTCAGATAAATAATAAATCATTCTTAGCATTAAATATGTTCTAAATATTTCATTGGACATATTTATACTAAAAAGTTATTTTACTGCTTATCTGAAATTCAAATTTAAATGGGCATCCTGTATTTTTCTTTGATAAATCTGGCAACCCTAGCTGGAGCCCTGTGGTCAGGGAGTTCCAGGAGCCTGAGTATCCAGAGTAGAGCCTAAAAGGGAAGGGGATCAGGTAAGAGGGAAGGTGGGTCCTGGGTAGGCAGAGCCTCCTGGGGAGAATTTAATCCCTGTGGCTGTAACTCAGGGCTGCAGACTCCTTACCTCTAAAGCTCTGGGCCAGAAGCAGGGACCCCTCTTGCCCAAGTCTAAGGGCAGTTACTGGTAGCAGGAGGCTTGGATGGGGACACAGGACAGTCACCCAGCTTGAACTTTGGAACAAAGAGACTTGGGCTCCACCTTGGGCCTTGGGTACAGTCTCAAACTCTGAGCCCCAGTGTCTGAACTGTGCATAAAAAGGAAGTTTGCTCGGATTAATATTTTAAGAAACCTAGCCCCACGCTCAACGTACTGTAGGTCTCAATACTAGCAGCTTTCACCCTTACCTTAAAAAAAGCAATCTAGGAAAATGCTTTGAGTTTTTTGCCGTTCCGTGTTTTGTTTGTTTTTGTTTGTTTTTTTGGGTCTTGTTTTGTTTTTGCCATTGAGTCGATTTGCCTTAGCTGAGCTGAAGAAAGGGGTTTCCATTGCCCATTCCTGGACTGGGAAGGTATCACTCTGTTCGGTAGTAGCTGCCAGTGAAGCTTAGGGAGAGAAACTGGGGCTTGAGTATCCCAGGAGAGGTGAGGACTTGAACTCTTCCCTCCGGGAAATCCATATCCCTTTCTCTCCCTCTCCCCTTCTCTCCCCCACTGTTCATTACTGTCCCTGGGGCCTCATGGGAAGGTGCGGCCCCGTCCTCTTCAAGGAAGTAGGGAAGGAGAGGGAGCAGAGCAGCCACGTTCCCTGGCCTGAGGTGCTATGATGTAGTTATTTGCTTAATTCACATCCTTGCTCTTCCATCTTGGAAGAAGTCTGCCTTGGATGAGAATTTAATCCCTGTGATTGTAACTCAGGGCTCCACACAAAGGCGGCCCAACAAGCTCACCCCAAGGCGAAGCGTGAGTGTTGGAGGAAAGACGTAAATGAACTTGGAACTTCATGAAAGCTAAGGATCCTCTTGACTTCAGTTTCGCTGCTAACCACCACTCAGGGTATCTTTCTGCTTGAAAGTCAAGAGGGAGAAGTAGAGGAGTGGAGGGGGGCTTTGAGGGTCAACTGGCTCAGAGCCAAACTGAGCCACTTCCTTTTTAATTCAGGAGACGTAATGGAAATAGAATTATCTTCAACTGTAAGGCATTCGGGTTCATTTCTTTCACAGATTATAGCAGGGTTTAAAATGACTAGGGACTGAAACAACCTTGGAGTTCTCTCCTAACCAAGTCCAGTCTCTGCCCTGAAAGCCCACTGCATTGGTGGCCCTTCTGCCATATACATCTAAGTCAATCGTGAGTCTTCTCCAAAAGTGGAGCTTTCTCTTCCCTCCTCCTCCTCCTCCCTTCAGATCCATTCTTGTCCTAGAAGGGATTCTTCACCCTTTTTTTTTTTTAAGATTATTTATTTATTTATTTGACAGAGACAGCCAGCAAGAGAGGGAACACAAGCAGCGGGAGTGGGAGAGGAAGAAGCAGGCTCACAGCGGAGGAGCCTGATGTGGGGCTCGATCCCATAACGCCGGGATCATGCCCTGAGCCGAAGGCAGACGCTTAACCGCTGTGCCACCCAGGTGCCCCGGATTCTTCACCTTTTAAATTACAATAAGAAAGAAATGATAGGAGGAAAAATGTAGACCCCTAAGCCAAGAAAACCCATGTGTCTCCAGACTTCACCACTGCCTTTAGAAACATGCAAACATTTTGCTCACCTGGTGGTAACGGTGAAGTTTTTGTTCACCTATTCATGTTAGAATCTGAGAAATGACTCCTTTAGAGGAATACACAACTTTTCCACTTGAGTGAGTTCTGAAATCCTCAAATAAGTAAGCACCCACTACATGTAGTAAAATAAGCACTATACAAATTACCAGCTCAATTTAGCAAATGTTTATTGAGGGTCCGCTAGGGAAGTGGGAAGCCTAATGATTAAGAGCATGGGCTCTGAACTCCTTACCTGTGGCCTCACCTTGACTCCACCACCTACTAGTTGTGTGACCTTGAGGAAGTTACTTTAATCCCTTTGAGCCTAGCTCCTTCGTAACATGGACTATGAGAGTACTGCTTCATTGGGTTGTTTTAAGGACTAATTGAAATATATGGCAAGCATCCATAGTGCCTGGCACAAAGTAATTGTTCAATAAACTAGTCAGGGCCTACAAAGATGATCGCATGGTCTTTGTCCTCAAAGTCTTTGTCTGTATGCTTACTACCTTGAGTAGGAATAAAAGCTGGAAATTGCCATCTATCTTGGGAGTAGGGTACACCACCATGTTCGAGGGGCATATTAGGGGTGTGTGTGTGTGTGTGTGTGTGTGTGTGTGTGTGTGTGTAGGAGATTGAGGGATTGGCTCGTGTCGGGTAATCATGGGGACTGAGAAGTCCCACTATCTGCCGTCTATAAACTGGAGGCCCCGGAAAGCCAGTGGTATAGTTCCACCCCTAACCTGAAGGCTTGAGAACCAGGAGAGCTGAGGAGATAAGTCCTGATCTGAGTCCTAGGGAGAACTGATGGGAGAACCCATGGGAGCCGATGGTATAAGATCCAGTCTAAGTACAAGAAGACCCAGGACCACCGGCAGGAGATGATGGATGTCCCAGCTGAAGCACAGAGCGAATTCACCCTTCTGCCTTTGTTCTCAGGCACATTGGATGATGCCTGTCCACATTGGTGAGGACAGTCTTTACCCAGCCTACCAATGAAACCCTGTCACAGACACCCCCAGAAACTGTTTTACCAGCTCTCTGGGTGTCCCTTCACCCAGTAGTTGACACACAAAATTAATGGTCCCATGGGGCCATGAGCCACTAAAGCCAGTATAGAGATGGTTGGAGGGGAACTGGAGGAGAATAAGGCAATCGAGCCAAGCCTTGAATGCTTATTAGCCTGGATTTAGTAGCAGCCAGAAGGAACAAGAACAGAGGCAAGACCGAAGGTTATGGCTTCTTAAAAACAGGATCGCTGCATTTATTGCTGTCTTTTCTCCTTTCCACCAATACCAGATCCCCTCCAAATTAAATCTAGTAGCTACTACTCCCAAAGTTCACCTCTTCATTCTCCTATAAAGTCTACTCTAAATTCCAATGACCTACAAGCCTTCTGCACCAAACACAGCTTCCGCCCAGAGCACCCTATCCCTCACTCCCCATTCTATGCACTGAAGCACCCCAACCCAGTAGGTTCCAGCTACCAGCCCAACTGCAGGAGACTTGCCATTCTTTGTCTTTCCTCCCCACAACCTGCAACATGAGCTTGGCTAAAACGCTTCTTTGCCTCATTTTCCTGTCCATAAGATAGAAGTACGTGCTCTGGCCAGTTAGATAAAAGGAGACTCGTAAGCTACGATGGCCCTCGAAGTCTCGAGAAATAGAGCTGAAGAAACACTACTTACAGGTAAGAAGCAGCGAGGGGCACCTGGGTGGCTCAGTTGGTTAAGCATTTGACTCTTGATTTTTAGCTCAGATCATGATCTCAGGGTCATGAGATTGAGCCCCATGTCAGGCTCTGTACTGGGCATGTAGCCTGCTTAGGATTCTCTCTCCCTCTGCTTCTTCACCCCTGTTCATGAGTGTGTGTGCGCACACATTCGTGTGCGTTGTCTCTCCGCCCCACCCAAAAAAACAATAAACAGGCAGTGAAAGAGGAAGAGCATCTGACTCCATATTTTGTTGGGTTAGTAGGTTGGTTTGATCACATCCAAGGTTGAATAATTGTTCTCAATCAACTACAAGCAAGGAAATCCAGAGCTTGGACTCCAGCAAGATAAATCTGCATATGTTCAGAATTATCTTCCAAGTCCACTAACTGCAGCCGCTCCAGCAGGAGAAGCCGGCTGTCCTACAATAGGGCCTCGACCTCTACTGCCGTACACGGGAGGGGAGGAGACCGGGGGAGAGGTGCCTGGTAATTCGGGCACAGGGGTGGGTATGTTGGGGGTTTTCCTCTTCTCCCCAGACCTGACTCTGGGATGCAACACCTGAGAAGGGAAAGAATCCCCACCCCCCAAATGGCTGCAAGGAAAACATCCTGATGGTAATTAAAAACAGAAGTTAGCTAAAGTGGAAGTAAACATCGCTCAATGAATGGCTTTGTCATTTGCCAAAACCTTAGTTCTTCGCTGCCTTCATTTAGTTAATTAGTCTTTCACTATTGATCTGCTGCTGTCAACTAAGCAGTATATGCAAACCACATCTCTAACTACTCCAGCCTGTTCTGTGAGCCTTAGAAAGATGGAAGGGAGGGCCTTAGAAGAAATCTACAAGCCCGTTGCAAAATGAAAAGTTTCATTTCCCGTGCATAAGGTGCCAAGACCTTTCTTCAATAACCCAGCAGTGTTTTAGTTCTCAGCTGGTGGAATTTCAAATTAGCAGAAGCTTCTGTGGTTTCTTACAGACCTCCTTGGTTAGAGGAAGGGACTCCGCTCCCACCCCTATATTGTTTTCACTTCTCTTATTGCTAAGCTTACACTTACATTCTTTTTACTTTCTCTCTGCACAATTTTTAAAAACTATAAATTAGCACCTTCATTCCCTCATGGCTGACATCTGCTGCATTTCAAGTGAGCAGGCATTAAAATCCTCTTTTCATGAGACTGTCATAATCGGAAAAGTACATAAGCAGAATGCTGATGGACTGGCTTCCTTTTTTGTGATTATATTTATGAAATACTTGATACAATGAGGTACTATTTAATTTTGTCACATACTAAGTAGTATAGGATACTTTGTTTGTAATATGTACATATACGAGTAGTAAAAATATTTACACATAGGGCGCCTGGGTGGCTCAGTTGGTCAAGCATCTGCCTTCAATTCAGGTCATGATCCAGGGGTCCTTGGTTGGAGTCCCAGGGAATCTCCCTCTCCCCCTCCCATTGCTCCTTTTCTCTCTCTAATAAATAAAATCTTTAAAAATATATATAAACATACTTGGGAAATGATAAACACCACCTTCTGTAAGTGAGGAGACTTTTGACCTACGATTATTCTACTAGCCAACTTGTAAACCTGCTTACACACACACACACACACACACACACACACACACCCTTACATGGACATACCCATTCTCTCTCAATTTTGTTCTCTATATGACAAAGGAACTCTGGAATTTGCTTACTAACCTAGAGAATGTCTTAGAAGACTTAATTTTTCCTTTAAAGAAAAGGCAGAGGAAATGAGTTTGTTGGTGGCTGGGGTGGTTAATGACCCCCGATTTGGGGGGGCTTTGATGGCCTTCCAGTAACTCCCCTCATGGCCTCATTTGGAGGCTCAGACTTGGCTTGAGGCCAGCGTGGCAAATCAAGGCTCATGAACTGTCCTCTTTGGGAGATTATTTCTTAGGTATCTTGATTTTTATTGGTGGACAGGAGGAGCAAGGAACAGGGAACAGGAAGGAGGACCAAGCTGGGATTTCTAAGCTCAAGCAGGATGTCCTGCTGCCCTCCCAGCCGTGAAAGTGCGCTCACCTTGGCCCAGCGGCCCATGCAGGAGGGTTAAGTTAATTCAGGGAGTCTGGACAGCTTTGAAGGGATTCCTTTAAGAAGCTTCAAACCTCCGAGGAGCACCCCTGACTCTGGCAGTCCGGTCAAGGTAGTTTCGAGGAACAATGAACTACGAGGGGAAAAGAAAAAAAAAATCACGTTAAAACATGTACCTCTAAGCAGCAATGGGCCAGACTCCAAAATGAATCTTTATGAGCTTCCAAGGAGACAGTGAAGGGAAGTGGGACCACGTGAAGAATCAGATGAGGATGTCAGCATTGGAGACTGCAGAAAGGCGGAAGCAGTGTCTGTGAAGGGAGCCCTCAAGCCAGCAGCAAGGGATAAAGGAGGCCAGATGGCCCTCACCCCCAGGCCGGCCAGGGGATCCGCCCAGCCCTCCACACTGCCCTCCTGTGAAATGCGGGCGGGCAGCCTTCCCATCCTGCCAGATTGACGCCCTGCCTTTAGTGGCGACTCAGAGAGGGAGCACAGGCGCTGAACATCCCTGAAATTCTGCCTGGGTTCCCAATGAAAAATTGTTCTGCCTTCAAAGCCAAATGGAAGTTTGGTAAAAGCATGTGCTTTCCCCTTAGGTTCCGAAGAGAAATTAATATCCCCACTGTCTCGATGTGCATTTGTATTTTCCTTTTTCAAGTGGAGACGAGAAATGATGAAGGAGCCATTCTATGAAAACAAAAGTATTACAGAATAACAGTACCATTTCTTCACAGAAGCAAGCCCGTTCTTTTTTTTGGGGGGGGGGTTGTTTTGGTTTTTTTGTGCTTTTTGTTGTTGTTGTTGTTTAAAAAAAAAATGTGCGATTTACTCTAAAGTCCATCAAACCTAGCACAGGTTTACCTCGAATACAAAAAAAAAAAAAATCCTGTTTTTGATAGGGCGTCCTCATGATGATTTACCCCCATTCCATTTTTTTTTTAAAGATTTTATTTATTTATTTGACAGAGATAAGAGACACCCAGCGAGAGAGGGAACACAAGCAGGGGGACTGGGAGAGGAAGAAGCAGGCTTACAGCGGAGGAGCCTGATGTGGGGCTCGATCCCATCACACCAGGATCACGCCCTGAGCCGAAGGCAGATGCTTAACCGCTGTGCCACCCAGGCGCCCCTACCCCCATTCCATTTTAAATTCTGTGCGGTGTTAATGTTCTCAAGGCAGACGTCTGAAATGATGTCCATACACGTTGGCAGGAGTTAGCACCAGCCAGAGAGTTCACAGGAAACTCCCATCCTCGGCCATTTATTCCTACAGAGATTTTGATTTTGCCAGGAGAAAATCTTGTAATAGGAAAGATGGAAAAAATAATTTACTGCACTGCAATCCCGTATTAGGCGCTAGTAACACAACAATGGATGGAGAAAATTCTCATGGTACATGGTTCCTGCCCCCAAGGAACTCCTACCTAATGCGGGAAGTAAGGAAGGTGGTGAGGGGCAAGAGAATAGGCCTTATTATTGATCCGGGTTATCAAATTGTGTGGAGTAGACATGAGGAACAATGGTTTCTGGAGGACCATAAATGTTTCCAGGAAAACTACACTTAGATGATACTGGTGAAACAGAGGGAAGAGCATCCCAGAGACCAAAGGCCAGGAGGAGTGGAAGTGTGAGCTTCTCTGGGAGCGGGCAGGAGCCCAGTGTAGCCAGAGGGTGGGGACTGGGAGGGGCCGGGAATGGATGAAGACAGGCTGGGAATGTGGGTCTGGAGCCACAGAGCAGTTTGTCAGAGGCTTGGATTGCTGTGCTAAGCAAGGTGGACTCCCAAGTTAGAGGGAGGGCAATAGTCAATGGTGAACAAACAGCCCAGTCTTCACGGGTTGCATTGGAGGGGAAAGAAGATAAAGATTGTGCAGTAAGGAGCGCTTGACCTATGGTAGTGCTGGGGGGAACCAAAACAGGGAGAGATGAAGTCTGACTGTATTTGGAGAGAAGGAGGAGGTGAGCTTGCGAGAAAGTTCCTAACCAGGTGCTTGACTAAAATAGGAAATAGTAGTTCACATCTGCTATGTGCTGTTCCCTGCCAGATGCATACTCCCCATTCTAACTTAATTCTCGCTGCATCCCTCTACAGCAGGCACTACTGTCCTACCCACTTTACGGGTGAGGAAAAGGAGGCAAAGAGAGCTTTGGTAAATATCCTAAGGTCACAGATGAGTAAATGAGGAAGCCAGAATTCGAACAAAGTTTGTAGTGAGTGTCCAGGGAGACTAGACATTATACTGCCCACAAAGGAGATGGGGTGTTTAAGGGAAAGAAGTTAGATCACGTGTATACGTAACTGAGATGGCAGCAGGTACCAAGGCAGAGATGGCCACTGAAGAGTCGGAAAAATAGGGTTGGCGCTTGGAGATTCATTCAACAAGTAGTTTTTTAGCATTTACTATGGATGTACCTGGTCCTGTGTCAGAGACGGAGTTAAGACCTCACCAAAATATTTACTGAACACCCACAAAGCAAAGTATACACTTTTAGCGTATATCGAATTTTAGTAAAGCAAATAATTTTCATCACACAGCTGAACACATGCCCTTTAAAATAATCTGGAGATAGCTCCTTCTATAAAACAAACAATTTACCCCTTAAGTACCTGTTTTTGCTATTTCAGAATTACTCATACTGGCTTTCCTTAAAGCAAAACACCCTATAAATGTATAAAAACTCAGTCAGGAAGAAAGAGTTCATTTTTAACTTTATGAACGATTCAGCACATGTGTTGGGCTCAGGAAATAATAAAATAAATATATCTCAGTTATGTTGATAGAATTTAACAGGAAGGCCACAGTAATGAAGGGTTACCCCTAAGTAAACAGAATGCAGATTCTACCCACCCCCAAGGAAAAAGAGGAAAGAAACTCAATCCTGAAGTTCATGAACACTGGCGGGGCGGGAACGGGGCCCACGTTTTGGCCTGTCCTGGCCCCTCTGCCTCGGTTGTACCATCTGCACAACCAGGCACACTAGCTACAAGCATACCTCAGACGTCCTGCCTGGCCTAGCAGAAGAGCCCATGAGGGTTTCTAGCAAATCCTTCTAGACCTTCCACCCCCCCCCCCAACAAAACCTCTGAGTGAAATCTGTTCCCTCTCAGCCTCTAAAGGGGGAGAGGGGAACAGCACTAGGATCCCCGTTTCCAGAGAACGCGACTTTCTGGTACCTATTTTCTGTACCAAATGACCATTCTACAGTGTGCTGCATAATTATACGGTGAGATTCCTTTCACAGAAAAACATCTGAGACCGTTTATATCTTGAACTTAAATAGCATCTTCTGCTAAGTACTTCAACTGACTTTCAGCTATCATCCTATTAAATCTCCGTAGATTTCCATATTGAAAATATTTTTCAGCAGTGGCCTGAAAATCAAGGCATTTCCATGAATCTGCACTCTAGCTGAGAACCTTTACTGACCGTTTCGCCCACTGGAGAATCGACAGATGGTTTCCTTCTAGAGCAAATCCCATGGCGGTATCATTCTCGTTCCAGCCATTACGGACCTTTATCAGGAGCTCTAAGATCGTACAGTCAGTCTGGCCTCTCACCTCACTCCATACTTCAACTGTGTTCCAGTTAGGGGCTTTTCAGATGACTGTCACAAAAACCAAGAGGCCACTTAGTGTAACAGTTAAGAGCATGGGCTCGAAGCCAAACTCCCTTCCTGTGCAAACTTTCCAATCTCTGTGAGCCTTAGTTTCCTCGTCTGTACAATGGGAATAACAGTGCCTCCGACTATGCTCACGAGAATCAAGTTACTACAAAGTGCTTGGATAGTGTAGGCACATGGGAAGCACTCAACAAACACTGCTTGATCAGATCTACACGCATAGGAAAGGAAGAACAGCAGAAAACCTGGATTCCGGGCCCAGACCTCACACCCACTAGGTGTGTGTTCTTGAGAAACTCAACCTCTCTGAGACCCCATTTCTGATTCTTGAACTGGAATGGATTATTCTAAGCAGCTGCTTTGGAGAGATGGCTGTGGCTGGGACCAGTGGTGACGCAATGGACCCCTGTGGGAGTTTCCACCAGGCCACAGTTTGGCTCCTGTAGGTCAAGACTTCTGCAGTCTTGCCTCAGGGCCCTAAGAGGTATTGAAGAAAAATCCCTAAAAGGAAGGAGCATTTCTCTGGCTCTGCCTCACAGAACTTCCCCCTCTTATCAGGGACAAATGAACTAGCCAACCACAATCCTATGTACGACTATTTCTGGCATTTATTTTTCTGAAGAACCTACATGGCAGAGCTCCTAAAGAGCCTTCTAAACAATAAACAATGAGGGATCCTCTAAACAGTTGCTTCCTCCGGAGATCTGCCCACGGTTCTTCCTGCTCCTCGTCTCTCTTCCTCTCCCCGTGGAACCTGTTCGATGTACGGCCACAGTCTGCCCAGGCAAGGGAGCATCACGGACAGAGCAAAAGCTCAGATCCCACAATCCTGTGCTCAAAGTAAAGACAACAGTGTCGTAGACCCTGGTGTCAGCCTCCCTGCCTAGGAGTCCTACAAGCTGTGTGACCTTGGGCAAGTTGATTAACTTCTCTGAGCCTCCATTTTCTCAGGGGAAAATACGTGAATAATAAAGGACCTACCTAACACAACTGCCTCAAAGATCAGATGAAATAGTGCATGTCAACACTTAGGGTTGTGCCAGCCCAAAGCGAGTGCTCAATAACCATTAGGGTTATAATTATCGTCACTTGGCCATTTTGTAGCCATGAACTGTGGACCCGTTCCCTAAATTCCCTGAGCCTCCGTTTCCTTATCTGTAATCTGGGGGACAATAAAGGGCTTCCAGGTTTATCATAAAGATTAGATGAGATGATCCGTCTGAAGTGTCTTCGCTCCTAGTAAGCACTGAGACAAGATCTGCTGTTATCCTATTAGCGCGACAATTACATCAGTAAGAAGTGAGGAAGGGGTGGTTACCATGCCTGAACAGACTCCCAAGGCTGACCTCTCGGAATCAGGAAATAGATCTATATAGATTCCTGCACTCCTCCCCCCGACTCGGCTCTACCTTTAAATAAAAGAAAATGTGTCTTGCAGAATTTCCTTAGGGATTCAATGAAAACCAAGAAAAGTTACATCTAAAAGTGGTTTGGGGTGAAGGCCCATTTCCCAGTTTTGCTGAATGATGCTCTTCAGGAAGGATTTCAAGCCAAATCAGTACAAGAAAACTGCAAAAGCCATTGTTGTTAGGGTTAGCCCAGCCCTCCTGTGTGCAGCATCTTACTGTGTTCGGACAGCAGCCCTAGCCCGTAGCTAGAGAAAGGATCACTAACCCTGTTCTGCAGGTGAGAAAACTGGGAACTGGAGAAATCAATCCTTCAGCTCTGGCTAGGGAGGGATAGAATCCGAATTAGAACACAGGTTGCCCAGGGCACTTGGGTGGCTCAGTCGGTTGAGCCTCCGACTCTTGGTTTTGGCTCAGGTCATGATCTCACGGTCGTGAGACTGAGCTCAAGCTCTTCACTGGGTGGGGAGTCTGCTTGAGATTCTCTGTCCCTCCCTCTGCCTCCCCCTTTGCTCACCCCCCCCCACACTTTCTCTAAGTCAATAAATGAATAAAATATTTAACACACACACACACACACACACACACACACACACACACACACACAGTAGCCTAGCCCACTGCTCTGTAAGCCATCTGCTCAAATGTTTAGTGGTTGACCTTTGGACCACAGGTGATGAGCCCCCACCTGGTGCCCATAGCAGACACCACCAATCAATAGTAGTTCTTTTCTAATGAACCCCAGCATCTTTTCAACACAGCCCTTTGGGACCCATCACCACTTGATCAAATCTGTCAGGTGAGGAGAAACCTCTCCATCACCCAGGCACAAAACCTTAAAGAATGAAAACTCCAATCCCTCCAGCAGGGACCCGTCAGCTCCTAGAAAGAGTGTGTGCGTGCACATCTCCTGTGAGCGCACTGAACACTCAAGCATAGGTCTTGGATGAAGGAGAAGCCAAGTCACCTTTAGCTAATGTCTTCCTATGGTGAAGGGCAGTGTTGAACTAGCCCTATCTTCATATTTTAAAAAATCTTCCATCCGGGCACACATGTAAAATCGCCCAAGTCTTCAATACTAGGCAGCCCGAATAAAATGCACGTCTGGGTCACGCATAGCTCAGAGGCCATCATTTTGCAACTTCTGCCATAAATCAAGTCTTGTGATCCTTGCCTTCTCTAAATTCTGAGCATCCGTTTGAGCTTCGTGCCCTGATTCCTGGAAGCACAGCTCTCACCTCGATTAATGAGATCACTAAGATGCATCTGGAAGGGCTGCTGAAAATATGCAAGGCGCCAGCTGGCTCCAGTGTTGGCCTCCTCCAGACAGAGGGGTCGGGGTTAGTTTCTGCCGGGCGTAGCCCACAGGGAAGGAAAAATAGTGGGAAAGGAAAGACCCCTCCTCTTTAACGTGGCAAGGAAAGCCAGAGAGAGAAGCACAACCAACCTTTGGGAAAATCTGGAAGGTTACGTTTTGTCTGAGAATTTCCTCTCCGCTTCCCTCTCTTCCCAAACCTCTGATACTCCTTGGTATTTCCTCCCAACAAAGTTTCCCGGATTTCCCCCCACCCTTATCCCTTTTTCAGCATCCCTTCTAGAAGAAGGACATGAGTCCAGTAAATCCCGTTAAGTTTCTTCCCTCCCTCTCCAATCTGTTCCAGCAAGTAAAATAGGTTAATGTAAACAACAAGGAGAAAATGATCAAAATGTTAGCCGAGGCTTTCTCCAGTGCGAGCTGTTATGATTTATATTAAACACTTCCATATTTGCCAACTCCACGGTCATTAACAACCAGCATTTTTATAACAGGGGAGTTGTTTTTCCACAAAGAGAAATTAATAAGGAAAAGTAAGTGTCAAGGATTAATGTTATATTACTACAATGATTACAACTGTAAGATTTATCAGTTAAGATACCTTGGGCCACAGTGTGTGTGTGTGTGTGTGTGTGTGTGTGTGTGTGTGTGTGTTTTAGAGGTGGGGGAAGGGGAGAGAGAAGTGATCTTAAGCTGGGCATGGAGCCCAATGTGGAGCTCAATCCCACAACCCTGAGATAATGACCTGAGCCACCCAGGTGCCCCTAGGGTTCTAGCAATTTTTAATACCTTCTCAAACTGACAAGCAAAAAATATTTTTTAAAATAAAGGTCTAGAGGTGGGATGGTTCCAGCTCAATGATTCTCAAAGGGTTCTTGCTGTCTTCCCTCTGCCACACACAGTGTATCAGTTGTGCCAGAAGCAGCTTCCCGCATAGACTCAAGATGCTGCTGTGGTCCCAGGCACCCCAGCCATGCACCACCATGCCCAGTAGAGTGGTGGTATGTTCTCTGTCTCCTGGGAGCAAGGACATCTTTCCCAGGAGCCCCCAGCTGACTTTGCCACATGCTTCACTGACCAGGACTTCGATCACCTGCCTGTTCTTAGATGAATCATTGGCAAAGAGAATGACGTTGCCATGAATAGCTTAGGCAAATTGTTTGGGATGGGACAGGTATCAGGAAGCCAGCCCGAAGGACTACAAGATACTGTGTTCACATTGTAAATAAAATATGGCTAAGGGGGTGTCTGGGTGGCTCAGTCATGCCTTAGGCTCAGGTCATGATTGGGATTGAGTCCTACATCAGGTTCCTTGCTCAGCAGGCAGTCTGCTTCTCCCTCTGCCCTGCCCCCCCAACTCATGCACGTGCACGCATGCTTTCTCACTTGCGGTCTCTCAAATAAGTCTTTAAAGAAACTGCTGTGAACAATAAGATCATTTTAAAAGTCATTTTGAAGAGCTCAAAGTCTACAAATAAGACCGTATCAGTCAAAAGGATGAGTCTGGAAAGGCATGTGGGTTGTAATTCTAATATTACTCTACATTTATGTAGTAATTAATAGTTTGCACTTTTCTCACCAGTTGCACCATTGAGGTGCCCTATCTCTAGGGATAGCGCCGCAACCGTTATTCCGTCTTCCAGAAAAGAAAGCAGTTGATCATTTTGCCTGTTGCCAAATGACTAACGAGATCGAGGGGGGACATGATGCCAGGCTTTTGGCTACTAGTTCACACATCCTTCTGATACACCATATCCCTCTCTCCAGAAAAACGCCGAACAGGGGCAGAGCACTCTGATTCTTTCCCCCAAGTACACACATCTATAATCTCGTTTCCTTCTCAGCACAACCCTGTGAGACCTCCAGCAAAGGTGGAATTACTTTCATCTTACAAACAAAGGATATCAAGGTCCAAGCAGGCTGATAGCAAAAAACTCAGGTTTGGGTGAGTTGAACCCATTTTTGTTTCGTTTCTTACTACCAAATGGTAGTTTTGGTTTTCTTTTTTTCCTTCTTCCATACCCCTAGTTGGCTCTCCGTACCTAGTCCTAAATAGGCAAGGATGCCTCCAAAATATGAGACCCCATTCCAACTGTTGACTCTCTAGAACCCCTTCCAGCTCCAGGCTCCACTGGCCTTCTGGTGTGCCTGACTCAGCAGCTCGTGTTGCCCCATGAGCTCCCGACAGCTTTCCCTCCTGCTTGTCTCAAGTCTCTCTGACCTTCCAATGGGATCATTAGCTAATCTTACCAACGAATCGGCTGTGGAAAGACTCCAGCCTCATGGCCTTCTAGGAAAGAAGAGAGGCATTCTAGAGAAAAGGCTCCCACTTGGTAGTCTGTCCTGAGGCAATCATCCCTCCAGTGAGCATTTTAGGGCAGGCTAGAGGGAAGTCTTGCCCCTTGGAGTTGAGGTGGGAGCCGCCACTCCTGTGAGGATCCTAGAGGCCGGCAAAGGCAACGATGTGAGACAGCCAGAAAGAGCCTTGACCCGAGCGTAGGCTTGCCTACTCTACGATCCAAGTACCTGAGGTCCCATTTGCAAAAATAGATTAACTCCAGCTCAGCCCGCTCGGAAGAGTTTTTATAAAATATTATCAAATCATTTGTGACTGAAATGGGAGTCAAACAGATGTATAGTTATTTAATTTCATAGCTACCTCTAAGTGAGTGGATGCCTTTTCATTTGGCATTTCCCTGGCAATGGTTGCTTACCCTGTCTCCTTTCTGAGTGTAACAGGAAGACAAAAGCAGAAAGATTAGATCCCACTGCTATTTATCCAAGTCTAAGGTTCTAGGGTAGGGTTCTTCACCCTGGCTTTATGTCAGAATCATCTGGGGAGACACTGGCTTGTCCGACAGTCTGAACTCTATTCCAAACCAATTAAGAGGTGGCGTCCAGGCATCTGCCCTCTTAAGAGCTCCTCAGATGATTCTCTGAGCAGCCAGGGTTGAGAACCACTGCACTGGGGTGATCCGGGAGCAGAGAGATTAATTAGAGTCTTTTTCCTTCAATCATGCAACCACACTTAAGGGACTGCGTGACAACGATCCATTCACAAGGGGTCAGAACATCCTCGGTCTTCCTGCTCGGCAACTGGGTCAGCGCAGGCAATGCTGTGTCCTGACCCATTCTGGGCACGGCAATTACTCTCAGAACTACTGGAGGTTTCCTCTCAAAAGCTTTAAAATGTGACTTGGGCTTGAAGAAGGGAAGCCATTGAAGGAGCATCGTGTGGGAGAGAGGGAATATGAGGTTGAAAGAGCTAAAAGCAAAAAGAGAGACAAAGGCAGGCAGGGGGTGGGGCGCAGAGAAGCGGCAGCAGAAAATAAAACTGCTGATCGTGGCTTTCAAAATTCAGACCTGCTTTCAAACCATATGGCGGAGACATTAGCTTGCCTGTAATTACTACAACATTCTCCACTGCAGAATGACTTTCATTAAAACCCATGGATTGAGGCACTTGGAATTTGTGAATAATTTTGCTTTGAGCTCTGGCTCTATTATGCTTCTGTTTGGAGTTGATATTTTTTAAGGAGAGAGATTCCACTTGTTCATCAAGCAACTATTTTGGAAATAATGCCATCAAAATCAATGTAATGAGCATTTGTTTAGCACCCATTGTGCGCCAGGCTCTGTCCTAAGAGCGGAGAGTGAGACTCGATGAAGAGTGTTGACCCCATCCCTTGGCCACATCCATTTGACGAATCTATTCATGTCAGCGTGTCAGGCCCCCTGCGAGGTGCAATGGAGCTGGGGTATCCCTAGAAGATGATACAGACGATGACTTGTAGGGTCACGTGGGCATAACCCCTCAGACCTCCATTAGTCTGTTTCAGGTAGCAAGAAGAGAAGGGCAAATGCATTCATCCGTGACTCCAGGGGCACCCGGGCTAAGTTGATAGTGACCCCCAGCCAGTGAGCCAGGAAATAGGCAGGAGTGGCAACTTTTGGTGTCATGATACAGTGAGGTTCTAAGCAGGCTCCTGGATGGGGGAGCAGGGGCCATTACTCTCTCTAGAATGGAATGTGAACAAAATAACCCCCAAGTTCAGGATTTAGCACATCTAATATCTATACCCTATTTCTCAGCCATGTACCACTTAGCCCAGAGATGACCAGCGGTTTCATTTTTCATATCCTCTCTGATCCATTGGTAATGACTGCCCCGGGTGCTGCTGCTGAGGTTTCTGGGCTCAGTGAGGCAAAACGTTCTGTGACTGATTAGTAATGTCTGCCATGGGAGGGGCATAAAAGGAGAGTTTCTATCCCTCACTTACGGCAGTCTCCTTTGTTCTTGTTGTCTGTGTCTGTCCAACAAACCCCTGCCCACAACAGTCCTTTAACCAGTGGCTTCAAACAGCAGTTCTTTATCTTTTGTATGAGTCTGCACTCTAGGGAAAAGCTCGGAGGAGACCGTTCACGTCTGATGCACACAGCATCAGTGGGGCAGCTCATTTGAGGCTGGAGGATTCACCTCTAGGATGGCTCGCCCGCATAGCTGGCTAGGTGGTCCTGCCTCTTGGCAGGGAGCTCAGCCAGGGCTATCAGCCAGGGGCCTCGTTCCCCTCCACCTCCGTGTGAGCCTCTTTAAGGAGCAGCTTGGATTTCTTCACAGCCTAGTAACTGGGTCCTGAGAGATGACGGCAAGTACAAGAATCTTAAGACCTGGTCCTTGAAACCTACCTGAGGTCACTGTTGCCATATTCTATTGAAGATTTTTTTTTTTTTAGTTATTTGACAGAACACAAGCAGGGGGAGAGGCAGGCTCCCCACAGAGCAAGGGGAGCCCGACGCAGGGCTCGATCTCAGGACCCCGGGATCATGACCTGATCCTGAGGTAGCTGCTTAACCAACAGAGCCACCCAGGCGCCCCTCACACTCTATTAATCTACCACATTGTTCTTGTATCTCCAGAAGCAGGCCGAGCCCAAACTTCAATTGTTGGCTAACATTACGATGAAAGAGTGTGGGGAAGTTCAAGACAAATGGATTGGGGAGAAAAATGGTTTAGAATGTGAGACTTGTGAGACTTACTGTCGCAGTCGACTCTGCTCTGCTCTGTCCTACCTGCTAAGCCTCTGCTCTGTGGTACATTCTAGGAATGTCAAAGGCTATACAGTGAAGGCCTAGAGTCCTGCAAGGCTTTGTCAACATTCCAGGAAGTGGGGTGTCTGCTCCTGTACTTCATGACTTCTTCTCCCTCTCTCCCTTACCCACTGAGCCCTACACTTTCCCTAGTGTGGCTTCTGCCCAGCCACCACCTTCTGGCTTCTCTGCTCATCCAGTGCTTCTCTTCACTTCTCCTACCCTTACAGGCTCTGTCATCACGCATTATAAATTCTGTGGTTTGGCAAATCCAACTTCCAGGCATTGGTGTGTGCAGGGGAGAGACTAGGCTCTATCTAGAGCTGTGCATTCAGGGAGGGCTTTCTGATGACCCTGTTGATGATTCTTCTATCTTAGCCAGGTACTAAGGCAACCTTTGGAGTCCATGAATTCCAAACCGGCTTGTGGCTCTTTTTATTTGCTGCTGTTGTGCCCATTGAGCATGAAATGGCTCACAAGGGAAGAAAGAAAAGAAACTGAAAAGAAAAAAAATAAAACCCTAAGACACACACACACACACACACACACACACACACACACACACACTTCCCCAAGGTGCATAAGTGTGTGTACAGCAGTATTGTTCTCTTTGCATAATAAAAATATTCATCTATTTGCCTTTGGTTACCAAAAGCTTAATCATTCTTAGATTATCAGAGGATTCAGCACTTATGGCTAGCATAAATTAGAGACTCCATCAACCTGGTTTTAAAATTGGTTGTGGGTTTTCTGAGGCCTAGTGTTTCAGCTTCTACCCAACACCTAGAAATTCTCCCAAGCCTCCTGGTCTGTCATGTACATGACCAGATTGATTTGATCCTAATTGTAATTAGTATGGCTAAATATTTTTCAAAGCTTAGAGATTTATAAACAGACAAAAGTAGAAGCAACACTCGCCTAACCTTTAGAAATTTTAAGCTCCTGAGATTAAAACCTGCCTCATTATAGTTGTCAGCCAAGCTAAGAGTCTTGCATCCTTCTGTAGCTGGCTTACTCTACGCCAGTGGTCCAAAGCCTTCTACTCATGCCAGATGCATTCATACAGCAAGACAAAGAAGCATTGGTGCTAGAATTAAGTTCGTCCTCAAACTAGCAGTGCGAACTTGGCCTCTGGGAGATGGCATGTACGTAAATAAGAGAAGAGAACTGTATTTAAAACAGACTGAATGGAGTTTGAATCCCTGCTCTGCCACTTACTGGCTTTTTTAACTTGGCCAGTTTACTTAACATCTTCGACTTTCTTTTCCTCATCTGTAAAATGAGGGCCAAAGTGCTTGCTTCATCAGTTTGTCAAGACAATTGGGTAAAATAATATATAAAAACAACCTGGCACATAGAAAACCCTTAATAATGGAGTTCCCCCTGGGCCTCTTTTCCTAAAATAAGTAGGCCCATTGGATCTAGATCACCGGAGAAACTGTGTTCATTATGACCCTGGCGTGGGCCCTCAGTTTGTAGTCTGGTTATGAGTAATTAAGAAGGGGGCCATCCAGAAAGATCCCCTCAAGAACTAACTTAAAAGAGCAAGCTGAGTGCTGAGAATAAGTCTATGGTTTCTGTGCCTTAAAACTCTTTTACATTATAAATTCCATCTCCCCAATTCCCTCCCCTACCACACACACACACACACACACACACACACACACACACACACAATGTGGTAGGCACAAGGCACAATAATGACCCCCCCAAAGTTGTCCATGTCCTAGTCCCAAGAACATGTGGATATGTTACCTTACATGGCAAAGGGACTTTGCAGAGGTGATTAATTTAAGGACCATGAGATGGGACAATTACCCTAGGTTACCTGGGTGGTCCCAATATAATCACAAGTATCCTAGAAAGTGCAAGAGGAGTCAGTCAGAGGGAGATGTGACCATGGAAGAATGGTCCGAGAGATATAATGTCCCCCTTCCTCTTTCTTCAAAGACTGCAACCTGAGCCAAGGAATATGGGTGGTCTCTAAGAAGTGGGAAAGGTAAGAATGGATTTTCTCCTAGAACCTCTAGAAAGAATCACAGCTCTACTGACCCTTTGCTTTTTTAGCCCAGTATGACCCCATTTTAGATTCTGGACCTCCAGAACTGCAAAATAATGGATTTGTGTTTTAAGTCAACAAATTTGTGGTATTTTTTGTTATAGCAGCAATAGAAAACCAATATACATGGATACTTACTATGACTATTTTGACAAAGTAACCACCGAAGCCCCAGAGAAAATTCTAAGGACATTACTACCATCGGAGGATGAAAATATCCTCAACCAAAAATTTTCTTTTCAATAAAACGTTGCTTTTAATACATCCACAATGCCCCCTCCCCCAAGGTTGGGGGTGAGTGGGTATTGAAGAAAATCAATAGATCAGTGAATCCTATACCTACTGTTTGGGAAGTCACCAGAAACAGTACCTGGAAATTCTTCTCAAGTAATTATAAAATCCTAGAGTCCCATTCAAAAGAAAGCTTTCTCATTGAGAGCATTAAAGAGGAAATTGATAAATTTTTAAGGTTGGGGGTTGGGGAGGGATATCTTCTATTACACTAGAGATCTTCGGCTTCTGGGTAACTAAATACAATTAGATATCAATTCTCAGTTTCATTTTTTAGAAACTTAAAAGATGTAGGTCAGGATTAAAATTCTATCATAACTATTTTCTTTTTCATGTACAGTTTACTGTTTTCTATTGGTATAGTAAAGCCTGGCCATTTTGGAAAATGAAGAAAACTCCAAATCATTTAATCACCCCGTAAACAAAAGACAGCATTGTTCAGATTACATTTCCTCTAAACTGAAAAGGAAAAGGCAAATAACCCTGCAGTACCATTATTCTCCGACCAAGCTTGCTCCCAGCTTACTCAGAATTTTCCTTACAGGGAAGGAAAACTGACCCTCCCAGAGAAGGGTCCCACTGGGGTCAGGCACACATAGTTGAATTTTTGTTTTGGCTTTTCCTACCTGTGCAAATCTGTTCTCTCCAGCAGGCTCCGTTTCCTCATCTGTGAATAAAGCCTCTTTGGCTTTTTTGTGAGGGTCGGAGGTATCTTATGTAAAGCATTTAGCACATTGCTTAATAAAGGAAAGTGGTCATTGCTGGATCAAAAGTAATTTTTCAGAAACTTGTCAACTGGGATCTTCCAGGATTCCTGATGGCTTTGCCAGCCACCGGTCCACTTATAACTCTGCTGTCTACCAGAAAAGGACCTTTCCCTCAGCACAGCCCAGAAATAGTCATCTCATACCTAAAGCTAGGGGCTGTTTTCCATTTACGAAGCCCTATCACATGCATTCTCTTATTTCATATTTGGGCATCAGCCTGTATGAAATGGAAACCACCAAGCTAGATTTGTTTAGAATCCACCACGTGGGGCAGCTGGGTGGTTCAGTTGCTTAAGCATCTGCCTTCAGCTCAGGTCACAATCCCAGGTTCCTGGGATCGAGCCACACGTTGGGCTCCCTTCTCAGTGGGGAATCTGCTTCTCCCTCTCCCTTTCCCTCTGGCTTGTGCACGCTCTCTCTCTCTTTCTCGCTCTTTCTTTCGCTCTCTCTCTCTCTTTCGCTCTCTCTCTCTCTCTTTCGCTCTCTCTCTCTCTTTCGCTCTATCTTTCTCTCTCTCAAATAAAAATCTTAAAAAAAAAAATCCACCATGTGGATGTTTCACTCTGGCTCCCCTTAATGGACCCCCTCCACTGGAATGTTCTCCCCCATCCTCCTCCCACTCCCTACCCTCACCACACACTCCTTGGTGTCCACATTGGAGTTTGTACATTTCTCTACTACTCAACAGAGTGTCTCTTTCTTCTCAACAGAGTTGGTTTTAATTTTTTCTGATATTTCCAGAAACTATAACCTTTTTATCCTCATCCCCAGTGCCTGGCAGAGAAACCCTTAGTAGATGTCAGTAAATGTTCACAGAATGAATAAATAAGAGTTGAGTAAATGGGTGGATAAATGGGAGGAGTGGTTTCATGGATTCCTTCCAGACAGTTGGAGTCTGTACCTCTGGTAACACTGGGTCTTCTCCATAATCCAAGACCCCACCCATTTCCAGCTCATAAAGAATTCTAGAATTCACATGTAGTTTTCCTTCCTTCACTACTGATTTGTTCTGAGATTAACCTGGGGGGCCTATAGCCAATGAGATTATGACCTGGGTGGGGGAAACTGAGGGGAAGGATTCTTCAGGTCATGTTCTTTCTAGTGAGAACCTAGAACACTTGCAACCTTCCAGAGACCTCCTTCATGATGGGCTCCATGAGCACGGCAGCCCTTGAATCACCATGCCCTACGTGTCCATATGAACAAATGATGCCCTCTGGAGCAGTGCAGAGTCCAACCCTAGTTTTGCTCCATAATATGTGTCCTCTTAGGAAGACTTTCGCAATGTTCCTTGGTGTCACTAGGGCAAAGCCAACCCTGAACACTTCCACTGTTGTAGGGAATAAACTTGTTCTTCTCCTTTTGTGCCCTCCTGGATGTGTTCCTTCAAGACCCTGCACAATGAAGGCTCTGAGTAAACTTCAAATCTGGCTGAGAGATACAGATCTCCTCCTTTCTCGCCCTGGGCTCTTACTGGTCTCCTCCTTGCTCTGCACTTCTGGACCGGTCAGGTGTCTAGAATGACTAACTTTTGACAAGAGAGACCCAGATACCACTTCCTCCTGCCAATCTTACTTCTATCACTGTCAGCCCTGAGGGCCTCCATCTCCAGCAACACAAGGAAAACTGTCAGGGCTCAATAAATAATGCAAGAGACCATGAGGAGCTGAGGTATAACAAAGGCAGTCAAGAGCAGGGGCGCTGAAGCGACAATGGTGCCTTCAGATCTCTGGTGGAAGCTGAGCCACTGAATGGGGCAGGTCCCATAAACCACAGCTGCAACTTCCACACCTGTAAAATGAGGATAATGAGATCTACTTCACAGGGTCATTGAGAGAATTAAATGTGTTCCTACTCCTTGAAAAGGCTTGAAACAAAGCCTAAGCCCTAGATAACCAAGAATTTCAGCTATTATTTCTCAGATAACTCAGTTATCTCCTCCACAGTGCGCAGAACCAGCAACACGATAAGTCAGGGCAGTTGACGCTGGTTCACCTACGACAGTGGAAACGTGTCCTGGCTCACAGTTTCCTGAAGACACCAAGTGAAGAGTTTCTAAAACAAGTCTTTTCTTTATAGAATGGTGGAGTAACCAAACGTGAGCAGAAGTACGAGACACACGGACTTCAAACCCTGTATCCGTCACTGGCTAGCTTACCACTGTGGAAATTTGTGTGAGAAGCAAGCTCCGTTTTGCGCTCCTTCCCTGGAAGATGGAAGCCATCAATAATATCACAGTGTCCTTGTGATTAAATGAGATGATCTGGAAGATCATTTACCTGCGACAAAACAGAAGAGCTTGTTATCTGTTCTTCCCATCCCTAAAGTCTTCATTTCATAGAAGACTGAGGTTTAGAGAGGTTAGCAAGTCACCTAAACAGTATAAACGGTCACTCCTGTAAAATAGAGAGGTTAGGATCTATGATCTCCTGGGGCCTATCAGTTCTAAAACATGTAAAAGTGTAAAAGTACATATGTAAAATCAAGTATGACCTGCGGAGTCATCATTGTTAGATATCTTCTTGAAGGGAACGTGACACTTTTTGCCATTCCAGCAGTGAGCATGGAGGTCTAGGACTGAGCGCATAACCCCACCCTTTGGGTCCATCAGCACAGGGCTCTCACCACCTGAGGGTTACTTCCAGGCCAGCCAGAGAAGCAGCAGCCTTCAAATGTCCTGTGGTATGTCCCTGCTCTGGTAGCAGGCTCCCACAAGAGCTCCACATAAATGGCTGGTGCCACTGTGGCCTTCCTAGGTCATGAAAGGATTAGAGCAGAAAGACGAGATATGGCTTCTGGCAGAGAGCTGAACAGACACTGCCATCCATGTGGGGATTCTGGGCAAGGGCAGGGAATCAATTGTCCTGGATTATTACCAACTCTAAAAGAAAGCTGAAGAAATGTCACCCAGTCCCTGCCCTCAGATAATTCCTTTTTTCAGGTTTCACAAAGACCCAAGTTGTCTTGTTTTGTACATCTGCAAAACACCTAATTCATGTTTCTTTCCAGGACAACTCAGGAGACACACGCCATTATAAACCATGGAACCCAAAACTTCCTGAATCATCAGAACTACATTGTACAACCTATATTCTTTTCTTTTTTTAAGATTTTATTTATTTGAGAGAGCAAGCATGAGCAGGGGGAGGAGCTGAGGGAGAGGGAGAAGCTGGCTCTCTGCTGAGCAAGGAGCCCGATGTGGGTCTTGATCCCAGGACCCCGGCATCATGACCTGAGCCGAAGGCAGATGCTTAACCAACTGAGCCAACCAGGTGCCCCACAACCTATATTCTTATCACCAAGAGTCTCACCAAGTTCAGTAGGTCCTACACAAGCGAGTTTGAAAATCTCTGCATCCTGAAAAATTCACAGTATGCTTTATCCTAGCAAAGGCACTAAACAGTTCTGAATTAAAAGAAAGCTAGCTTGATTTGGTTTAATGAGCAGATCAAAAATTAACATAAAACATAGAGCCCCTTTAAAAAAAAAAATTCCGTGGATCTACAAGTGTTCTTCAGACCCAGTTTGGAAAACACAACATATAGTATTTTTAAATGGAAATGAAATTAAATGGCCTCTTCAAAAATATATCTTCGAGATGTTGCAATTCTAGTTTTCACCATCATGACCACCCCCCCAAACCCACCCACACACATACACCCACTTCAGACTTGACAAGGTCTCGTGTTAAGTTTGGAATAACAATATGGCAGCTGCTTGTCCATATCCTGTCGGGAACTCCCCCTCAAGGTCCTTGTGGCCAGAGCAGTGAGCTCTCTTAGCCCTGTGCACAGGCAGGCCCCCTTCTAGGTCTCTACATCCCACAGCTGTACTTTTCCTGGTGTTTGTGGGTGGCGGGGGAAAAAAAATCACATTCTGTCAAATAAAGGGGCCCCATCCTTTAAAGGGGCCTAGAGTGGGCAGTCAGGGGAGACTGTGAGGTGAGTAGTTAGATGCCCCACCTTCCCTGAGGCTCCCATAACAAGTTTTCAATGCACATTCCCAGAGCCTGGAACAGTGTCTGCTGCATGGTAGGTGATGGACAGATGGATGAATTGCACCGGGCACGTTGCAGGACAATGTTCCACTGATGGGAGAATCTTTCCTCTCCATGAGCTCCTCAAGGGCAAATAGGATTTCTTTTAATTTTGTGTGCCTAATATCTGTAATGGGCCTGGTTCATGGACTTAACAAATGAGTGGGTGACCGAGTGAATGAAGTGAGTGAATGACCTTGAGTTTCTTCTTGGTCCTTCCTTCTGGGTGCCAAGAAATGGGACTAGAGCACCCAACCTTCTTCCAATTACTCAAAGCTCCCCATCCTGCTGGGTGTGCCTGGTCCCTCACTTCTGTTCCTCCCCCAGAGCCATTTCTACCACCTTCCCTTCCGGCTAGGTTCTTTGCTATCTTGTTCCTCTGCCAGACAGAGGGAATGGGGAGTCACTGGCCTGAATAGCAAGCCAACCACTTTAGCCTCATTTGCTTGAGAAGATTAACACTGTTGGGGGAAGCAGGGCGCGGGGAATGGCTCCCTCTCACACTGAGGTGAGACTGTAAACAACACCTGCAGAGGTCACACTTGGAAACTGAAGGAAGGGAGGGGAAGGAGGAGAGAGAGCTGCCTCAGTGTAGAGGGTAGTAGCCCCAGAGACTTCTCCCTTTACAACAGCCTCACCCACCTCTTCGGGATGTACGCTCTTGTGTAAAGAATTCTGGCATTTTTCCAGGGCCTATTTTTTTTTTTTAGTATTTAAATTACTTTAATATACATAATCTTATCTCCTGCCTCCCTCCTTCTATTTTCCCTTCCCCCCCTTTTTTTTTAATGTTTTTTTTTTATTATATTATGTTAGTCACCATACAGTACATCCCCGGTTTCCAATGTAAAGTTCTATGACTCATTAGTTGCGTATAACACCCAGTGCACCATGCAACACGTGCCCTCCTCACTACCCATCACCGGTCAATCCCATTCCCCCACCCCCCTCCCCTCTGAAGCCCTCAGTTTGTTTCTCAGAGTCCATAGTCTCTCATGTTTCATTCCCCCTTCTGATTACCCCCCCTTTCTTTATCCCTTTCTTCCCCTACCGATCTTCCTAGTTCTTATGTTCCATAGATGAGAGAAATCATATGATAGTTGTCTTTTTTAAGATATTTGGTTAAGATATTCTCCCTCCTGCCCTTAACTACTGGAAATAGGTGTTGTGGGGGGGGGGAGGAAGAGAAAAGAGGCCTCTTAAGGGAGTGCCATTCTGGGACGACATCTCCAACAATTAGCTGGCAAGAGTGGGACTCACTATGGACCCTTTTCAGTTAGGGATTGTTGTAGTTGTTGTTTGAGGTACAATTTTGCAGCCAAGGATTTAAAATTTGCTGCTTTGACCCTTTGCAAATGACCCCAGTGGGCCATGAGAGGAGAAGAGCCCTTTACTTTGCCTGAAGCATGAATTTCAGTGCTCCACAAATCCAGGCTGGGTGGAGGGAAAAGTCTTAGCCAGGGAGCAGTCTAGACTTCACCTAAATCTCAACACTTCTGATTTTATTTATCAGAGTGAGAGACCATGCCCAGCCCGTACACAAGCAGGGGAAGGAGCAAAGGGAGAAGCAAGCTCCCCACCAAGCAACGAGCCCAATGCGGGACTCAATCCTTGGACCCTGGGATCATGACCTGAGCCAAAGGCAGACGCTTAACTGACTGAGCCACCCAGGTGCCCCTATGTATGACCTTTTTAACCACCCTAGAGGGTAGATACGTTATCCTGGTTGTATCGTTAGGGAGATGAGCTATATCCATGATTTGGAGAATAGGGGATAGAACTGTCTCTGAAATATTCCCACTGTACCTTGGTCCTGGATCCAACCTCAGTGCCCCATTCCTCAGCTCATCTCCCCCTCCTCTTCTGACTTCTTACCCACCCAAACTTCCTTCTCTTTGCTCTGCTCTCAACTCTTAAAAGTATCAAAGGGAGGTAGGGGCCAGTTAGAAAAGGAGAGGGTGGAATTCTGGGTGCCTCTCTTCATCCCCAGCAGCTCTGCTGCTTCTACTCTCTGTGCATTCCTGATCTCAGCTGCCCTTTAACATCCATACAAGGGCAGCCCCAACCTCCGTTCTACAACCAGAAGAAAATACAAGCTCCCCTCAAGATGTCCTCAAGTACTTAAAGGCCTACTTTTTCTAGTCACTTTGATCTCCTTTTTTGGTTTTACTGAATTTGTTGATCTGGGCCATAGAGCTTTTTATTTTGTTGTTTGTTCATCTTCTTGGTATTGACCCAAGATAAGAATGCAGCCCCTTTCCTCTTGGTATCCTTCCTGTTCTCATCCATAAAGGAAGATCTCTGGTCTATATCTTTACTGGAGAGTTGGGGGTCAAAGTATGAAGTCTCCACATAGTACTACACAGCCTATAATTCAAGAGTACTAGTCATAACTATAACAAGCCCTCAGCCTCTCTATCCTTCTCCTTCCCCTCACTTTGCTACCCATCTTCCCACCACTGACTCGAGTTTATTACTTCTACAAAGCCTTGAGTTGTATCTTGGTTGCCTTCAAGTGACTTATCAAGGTATTCCACTAAAATAAGGTTCTCTCCCTAAGGAATCTGTATGGAAAGGGGCTGAGATGGATCATTACAACTACATACCTGCTCATTCATTCATCCATCCATTTAACAAATATTCTTTGAGTGCCTACCAGGTGAGAGACCCTGGGGATGCACAAGTAAACAGCAGGACAAAAGTCCCTGTTCTCATGGAGATGACATTCTAGTGGAACTCTGCAGAAACTACATTTAGAAAATAGAAAGTCGTCAACACAATAAAAGCTGGAAAGCTGAAGTCTGAGAATATTTTTAAACGTTGAGTTGACCATCATGGGTTGTTACTATTGCTGCTTATCCTTCTTAAATGGAATAGGGGATGGAGGGGGAACTTGGTTCTGTTCTTCAAAATCCCAGTTTTCTTTTTTTTTTACTCCTCCTTTTTGAAAAGACCATTTCCTCCTCTGTTCCCCTAGGTGGTACTAGCCTCCTCCTGTCTCTTGCCTAGCCCTCCTTGAAATGCACAAAGCAGCACAACCCCCTTCACTTGGTCCACTCTTGCCTTCAAGGTTATTTCCAAGGAGTTCTTCCCGTAAGCACTTTTGCCCACTCATCCACCTCCCCACTCTCCCTCTTCTCCCACCAAAATTAATTTTCGTGCCCTATTTTGAAGATGCTATCTGTGCTGGGTGGGTGTGCTGCTTTGTAGATCATTAAACTGTCCCCCAGATAATTTACAGATCCCTCCAATGATGCATGTCTGACTGTAGATGTCACCAACAGATGTCTGGGGAATTAACATCCTACCCAGAATATGCACTCCTGCAGTTTCAACAGTTAGACTGTGTATCTTTATTCTTCCCCCTCCTGGGCTAGTGGGTTTCACCAGATATATGCTGCTGTTTCTTTTATGGGATTTCCTTTTTTATTTCTCTTGCTTCTACCCAACAGATCATCGTTGAAGAGTAGCTTTACAACCGACTGAGATTCTCGGCACACAGAAGGCCTCTCTCACAGTGCTACGAGGTGCAACAGACAAATGCATTCGATGTATTTCTACAAGTGCTTTTATTCCCAAAACATCTTAGGAAAGAAAAGCTCAAACAAGAGACTGGCACAAATGTCATATATAGAAGAAAAGCCTCCAAAGCACCAAATAATTTTATACTAGTTTATTTACTTGGACTCCATCTTAAAGATTTGAAGAGGCTTACAAAAATGCATATAATATGTGAAAAGAAACAAAAAATGATAAGTAAATGCAACTGAAAAGAAAATGAGGAAAGAGGAAATACCCTTTTGCAAGGATAATAGAAAATTTGCCTTTTAGGAGATCCTTTGTTGTAGTTCTTGAGGATGCTTGCCGGCTATCTTCCCGAGCTTCCTAATGGCCAAAGCAAAGAGGAGAACCTGTCAGCTTCAGAAGTTCCCTCTCAGGAGTGGGGAGGGTGGAACTGTAGCACACTTCTTTTCTCACCATGATTTGGGGCTGCTTCTGCCTTTAGTGGATGAGGTCAGCAAGGCTACATACCCCACAGTGCATAGCACAGTCCTACACAGAATTGTTCCATCCAAAATGCCAGCTACACACCTTGGACCAGCTTGTGGGATTCATAGAGTCCAAAAGTCACAAGCCAGTAACTTGAAAGAAGCGCCGGAACTGAGACCAGAAAACAATGTCCTTCTGAGACCTAAAAGGGACACACATTGAGACCGTCTCACAGATCTAAGGAGATTCCTGTGACTATCCCTAATATCCTCCAGGAAGAACTGCTGTTGGGAGTCTCATGGTTTGACCTGTCCCTTAATGTGGTTAAGTCTGCTGGTTCAGACTCCCCTGTTTCCATTCTAATCCCACAAATGTGGGCTAGAGTTACCTAGTAGCGTTCCAGACCCTGCCCTGGTCCCCTGGGAGTTGCAAAGCTGAAGAGGACCCCATCCCTCTCTCAAGGAGCAGGTCTTCTACTAAGGCCACAATCCCCTCTAAAGCAAGTTGGTAAATTGATCGAATAAGACACCAAACTGTCTCCTCTCTCTCCTATAAGCCTATAAACTAGCCTTTGAAATAAACCAATAAACTGACCAGGTGCTTCAAAACAATGAGAAGAAGAAAAAGCATGGCAACTGCCTCTGATAATGATACCTATTGTTCCAGTTCGGATTCTTGGTGGCAAGCTCTAGAAATTGACTCTGGTTCTCTTCAGAAAAGATGTTTATCAGAAGATTATCCAGGGCCCAGAATACACGAGAAGCTCGAGCCCACCGAAAAGGCAGTAGACTTGCCGTGGAGACCCACATTTGTTCCCAAGACCTATGCACTTACGTCTCTACTCATTCAATCAACAAATGCATGCTAGACCCTATTCTGAACACTGAGGTTAGGAGAGTGAGCAGACCAACATTCCTATTCTCCTGAAGCTTCTATTCTAGTGTGTGGGTTGGGGGATGGGGTAGACAATGAGCAAATGAGTAGATAAAGATGACCGTTGTTATGGCCTCCAGGATTATGGGCTTAACTAGAACAGAGGAAGTGGGCTGGGGAGTGCTGGGAGCTGCTATCCCATATGGTGTGGTTGCGGAGGGATCATGCGGACATCTGGGGGAGAATACCCCCAGCCAAGGGGACAGCAAGTGTAAAATTCAGGAGAACATGTTGAAAGACCAGCAAGGGGGCCTGTGGCTGGTGTGGAGTGAGGACAGAGAAGTGGGAGGTGAGACTAGGGAGGAGGTGAGGGGACAAGACAGTGCAGGGAGGTTTAGGCCATATTAGCATATACTGCAGAAACGTGGTCCCAGACCCATCAGTCACTGTTCCTGCCCCAGCCACCAACCAGATGAAGAGGCCGCCCTCACTCTGCAGTGTTTTATGGCACATGACTTTCTCCCTTGAACCTCACCCCTGGATGATAGGATCAGGGCTGGACTCCTGATCTAAGGCAACAAATCTGAAATCTAGCCAGGGAGCTATGACCATGTCGCCTGGCATAAACAGCTGAGGATGACCAATCAAATTCTCTTCCTGGAATCCCGACTGAGAAACACCAACAGAAGAGGTTCTCAGCAGAGGGATCTGAAGCTAAAAGTAAACCTAGACACAGGGTCAGATCAAGGCTTATGGCCAAAAAGTGGTGAGAGAGCAGACATAACAGAGTAAAGCAAAGAGGCCATGAGTGAGGATCACAGCACTCCTGACAGCCACAGAACGTGACAGTGACATCTGCTTCTAGATGTTCAAGCCTTAAAAGTGTCCGCCTCTGCTCAGCTGGTCTGGACTCCATCCCACCACCAAGATCACACCTAAGATAGCATCACACCTCGTCCTTCTTAAAACCCCACTCGCTTTCCAGCTCTGATTATGGATCCTCGAAAGCTTCTTCTAATGCTGCTCTACCCAGGCCAAGTTTACAGTCACTGTCGTTTTACTCTAAGCATATGTTGAGATATGTCTGTAGTGCTGGGTCTTTAAAATACTGTGTATATTGTTTAATTAAAATGAAAGCTATCTTTAAAAGGGCTAATACGAATGATTTGGTAAGTCCATCAACAACTCATTGATCCATTTCTAACCAAGATGTTTGGACAATCCTCCTGCCAGACTAATAGTTTGCTTGACTAATAAAATTAAATGGCAAGTTCTATATTCTTATTATTTTCTGGAAAGTATAATTAAGATAAAATCACACTTTAAAGGACAGGAAAATCTTTGCTCAGACTAATGGGCCGATTATTTCACACCCCCGCCAACACACACACACACACACACACACACACACACACACACACATACACACACACACAACAAATGTTCCTTCTAGTGGCTTGTGTGGCTGGTCCCAAGCAGGTCTCCAGGCCTCAGGGACTCACTCGTTGACATCAATGATGTTGATCTTCCAAGATGGGTATTTATAAAATTTGTCAGTAAAACCATCAGGGGTCAAGACTAGAATTCAGCTTACTAAATGGTCCCAGACTTAAAATCTTCATGTGTGCACCTGCCAAATAAATAAAAGCAGCAGAGTGTGGCAGGCAAGGTGGGCCATTGCCAAGGGCAATGGCATTGTCTTAGGATTCTCAAGAAGCAGAGTCTGAGGCCAGGGTTCTTGAAAAAAGTGATTTATTAAGGGAGTGTGCTTAGGAGAAAGGAAGCAAGAAAAGCAGAATAGGGCAAAGTTAAGCAAAGATATGGTTTCAGGGTGGTCCCATAATGGAACACAAACTCCAACACAAAGTTGATCCCATCTCTAGACAAAGGGCCACCTTCATCCCTTGTCAGTCATTGGCCTCCAGTGGGGAGTGCATAACCTCCAGACTGAGACAGATTCCATCTGACTAAAGGCAATTTTCTGAAGAAGCCAGTGGCCGTGAGCTGTCAGACACCAAAGTCTCTGGACCACAGGATGTGTCAACCTGGTGAAGGTCTGGGCCAGGCACCGACAGCATCCTCTACAAACAGTGAGAGTAAATGGGTAGCAAATTTCCAAGGCCTTTAGTCTCTTCATTAAACTCTGGCATATCCAAGGAGACACTTTGGGGCACTTCAGAAGTTGCCCTGAAGATTGTACAAGAACCAGCTGTGAGCATTGTTAACAAAGAGAAGACCTCTCTAGTACTGAAGCTACATCAGATCTTAGATTTAGGGGGTTGATACTGTCTTTGCTTTCATTTGTAAACTTCAACTCTAGCGGGTTGAATGGTATCCCTTCCAAAAGATATGTCCACATCCTAAATCCCAGAACTTGTGAATGTAAGCTTATTGGGGGGTGAGGGGAGGGCCTTTGCAGATGTAATTAAGGATCCCAAGGTAAGATCATCCTGGATTATCCAGTTGGGCCCTAAATCCAATACCAAGTGTCCTTATAAGAGACAGAAGAGAAGACACAGCACTAAGGAGACAGCCCTGTGAAGACAGAGACACATCAGGGTTCTGCAGTCAAAAGCCAAGGACTGCATAAAGCTAGTAGAAACCAGCAGAGGTGAGGAATGGAATCGTCTTCCCTAGAGCCTTTGGAGGGAGTACAGCCCTGCCAACTCCTGGATTTTGGACTTCTAGCCTCTAGGAACTATGAGAAAATAAACTTTCCTTGTGTTAAGCCACCCAGTTTGTGGGGATTTCTTTTAGTAGGCACAGGAAACGCCTCCAGTCCCCTCATCTTATCTGTCTGGTCTTGACCAAGTTAACAAACTACTCAGAGCCTCGGTTTTCTAATATGTGAAAGAGGATGAATAATCTTTTCCTATTTTGTCATGTGAATGAAGAGATGGGGGTGGGGGAGAAGCACATGGATAGGCAGGAATTGACACAAAACAGATGTTCAATAAATCTTCCTTTCCTGTCTCTCTTCTCCTAACTATATTGGCTCCCAAGCAAAACTTTTTGAAGTAGATTCTGACTCTGCCTTTCCATTGTGGAAACCTCAATGCCATAATCACTGCTCATTTCCTTTCTCAATATAGGACAGTGGGGCTTTGCCTCCAAAGATTGCAATAAGGCCAGACATGAAGTCTTCAACAAAATATAACTTTAATGAGAGACTTTGTCTTCAATTTCATTTTTTTAGTGTAGTTGACAATGTTATACTCATCTCAGCTGTACGACCTAGTGAGTCAGGTGTACAACATAGTGATTCAACAAGTTGATACCTTATATTGTGTTCACAGGGGTAGCTCTCATCTGTCACCATACAGCACCATGACCGTATCATTGACTCTATTCCCTATGCTGAGCTTTTCCTCCCCGTGACTTACTCCTTCCACAACCAGAAGCCTGTACCTCCCACTCCCCTGCACCCATTTTGCTCATCCCCCCCACACCTCTTTCCTTCTGTCAACCATCAATTTGTTCTCTGTATTTATAGGTCTGATTCTGCTTTGTTTGTTTGGTTTGTTTTTTAGATTCCACATATGAGTGAAATCATATGGTATTTGTCTTTCTCAATCTGACTTCACTTAGCATAATATGCTATAGGTCCAACCATGTTACCATGTTGTTGCAAATGGCATGATCAACTTTTTTTTTTTTTAGAGCGAGAGCATGCGTGAGCAGGGGGCGGGGGCAGAGGGAGAGGGAAAGAGAATCTTAAGCAGACTCCCCACTGAGCACGGACCCCAACATGACTGAGATCATGACCTGAGCCCAAATCAAGAGTTGGACGCTTAACCGACTGAACCACTCAGGTGCCCCAAGTACCTCCTTTTTTAAAGCCACATAATGTATATATATTGTATGTATATATACCCCATCCTCCTTATCCATTTGTATATTGATGGACCCTTAGGTTGTTTCCATATCTCTGCCATTGTAAATAATGCTGTGATAAACATAGGGGTGCATGTATCTTTTCAAAAGAGTGTTTTCATTTTCTTTGGGTAAATACCCAGTAGCGGAAACCTAAGGAAACAAAGTTTTTATACTCTTTATCGAAGTATCAAATATATTCAAATATATGCATAATGGCATGGACTCCTTAGTATAGAGCTTGATGAATTTTTACAAACCAAACACACCCATTTCACTAGCTTTCAGACCAAGAAGCAGAATGTTACTAACACCCCAAAAACTTCCTTCATGCTCCTTCCCAAACGTTACTGCCCCAAAAGGGAAACTAAGATGCTGACTTCTAAATACGTAGATTAATTTTGCCTGTTTCTGAACTTTGTATCAAGGGAGTCCTACAACATGTATTCTCTTACGGGTCTTTCCTTGTGTGCCACGTAATGTTGATGAGATTTATCCATATTGCCTGTCATGGTAGATTGCTCATTATCATTGCTGTGCAGCATTCCATTGTGGGGATATACCCTAGCTGATGTACCCATTGCAGTGATGATGGGGATTTGGGTTGTTGTCAGTCTGGGGCTATTACAGATAGGGCTGCTATCAGCATTCTAGTTTAGTCTAGATGATATAAGAGATGCTGAAAGATATAATCTGGGGGAAACTGACCTCTCTCCAGCATTAAGTCTTCCACAATATGAATATGGTACATCCCTTCATTTTATTTAGGTGGTGGTAAAATTTCTGTCAATGTTTTGTAGTTTTCTTTGTTGACGTCTGGTGTATTTTTCATTAGATTTATTCCTAGGTGTATAACATTTTTGATGCTATCGTAAATGGTATTGGGACTCAGTGGGATTTTAAGGAGATGGAAAATTTTAATAGTCTGAGCTTTCCTGCCTCTCTAGATAAGGATCATAAGATTTTTCTTTTATTAAAACTGTGGAAGAAGGAAAATTATTTAAATATTCCAAACTGTTAAAGCTGAGAAAAGGCAAGACAAATAGGGCCAGAGGCTATAATTAGCCAATTAGGATGTCAATGACAAATCCCAGTTTTTGCTTCCAACAGTATCTAATATGCCCTAAGAACACTTTTCCAGAAAAAGTATCCAAAAGAAACAACTTGAAATTCCATAGTGTGTGTAAAAGAAATGAACTCTTTTGATCTTTGGCCAGAGGTTAGTTCTTTTTCTGATTTCAAAATTTGAAAAGGGAGATGAGATCCAGCATTTATATACTCTATTATGTGTCAAGTGCATTTACATAATTATCTCTTTTAATTCTCATGACAAACCCATATGCCAGTAGCATTTACTCGATTTTTACAGTTGAGGAATCTGAAACATGGAGAGATGAGTGCCCCAAATCACACTCCATCAGTGATGGAGATGCAAATCCAGCCCTGACAGATGCCAAATGTAATTTCCCCCCATTCTTAAAAGTAACCTTCATTAGTAACTTTCCAACTATTAAAATTAAAGACCTATTCATTATACTTTTCTGTATTTTTCAAAGTTTCAATTAACGATTTTTCTAAAATTTTTTTCATTTAATGACACTTCGCGATAATGTCCTCACGACTTCCCCTATTCAACGCCATTCTAACATCTGCGTATTAGTTCATCAGTTAATCTACCATAATTTTTTAACCAAAAACCTGTCATGTTGGATGCTTCAACTATTTTTCATATAATAGATAATTCTACAGTGAACCACGCATCTGTATCATCACAATTTTGCACATACTTGTGATTACTCCTTTATGGTAAATCCCTCCTTGACCTATTCATTCTCCTGGGTAGAAGGTGTTGAGGCTCTTTAATACCCATGGCCCATCTCTGCACCTCTCCCCATGCCCCTGAGACGGGTCATAGTTCCCACTCCCTTAGCCGGAGAGAATGGCCACCTGCTTGGTATCTGCCTGTGCTGGGTATTGCCATGTAGGAAAATACTTGCCAATTGGATAGGCTTCAAACTCCTATTTTAACTAAAATTTCTTTAAACAATACTGGTTTGGAGCGTCTACTTGCTGATCATGTGTATTTCTCCTTTTGGACATCAGTGTTCCTCCAAGAATGGTCTCTGGATTACCTGCATTAGAATGCCAAAGTGTATCCTAAATGGGCAGATTCCTGAGTCACAACCCAGACTATTAATCAGATGCCGGGGCGGGGGGGGGGGGGCTCTGAGGGGGGGATCTGATTTTGTTTATGCTCTGCCAGCAATTCACATGCTGTTAGATTTTGCTAACCGTTGCCCCTCTCCATCTCACGTCTGTCCCTTCCGTACTTAGTAGCAGCAAACGAATGGCCAAGGATTTGATTCTGTGATGAGTCAAAATCAGCCACGATCCTCACATGAAGCTCTAGTTCATCCATATAATCTCAAAATGTGCTTTCAGGTACGCTCATGGCTGCAGACAGATCTGTGGGGACGTGATAGTTCAAATCTCCATGTGAGTAAGTTCAGAACACATTTTTGGTGGCAGAGTCAAGTCAGTGACTGAGGAGTCAGCATCTGTGCCCAGCAGGCTAGTAACTAGACGGCAAAAGAAAGGATTTTCAAAGCAGAAGCTAAAATTGTTCTTTTGAAGTGTTCAAAACAGTCTGTGGAAGCCATGAAACCCAGGATCTCGCTATAGAACGAAGCAAAATAGCTTGCCGTCCACTGCTGGCTTTTGTGGTCGGGTGAAAAGTACAGCAGGATGGGCACCTTGGCCCCTCCTATCTCTCATCTCCACCCTGTCCAAGGTCCCGTGAAATAGAAACAAATGGACTGTTTTTCCTGAGGATAGCATCTGTATATTTACAGGCATTTGGTTCCTATTTTTAATGGCTTACAGGGAGTTTTAGGGTCATAAAATCTACAATGGTATTGTTTGGGAACCAGCTTTTTTTCTTATGCCTTTGCAATGCAAACAAACAAAACTGCATTCCATCCGCAATTCTGAAACGGTCTATAGTCCAAGGAGACCCTGCGGTTGTGGACTACCAGGCCGGCAGGACCCAGACCATAGGCCGGAGCTGCTAGGATGGGCAGAAGATGACATGCCCTGTTCACGTGCAGGAAACAAACATCCGTTTCCTGGGAAGGAAGAGGAAACTGTTTTATTGTTGCCGACCATCCTGTACTAAGCCCCCCTTTGCCTGCAATGTGCTGTGTGCTTTCGTGCCCTACCTCCTGTATCCGCATGACCTTGACCACAGGTGTCTCTGTATCGTTAGGAGTAGGTCTGATGGCACCCAAGCCAGCCTGGCTGGAGCAAAGGGAGGGTTGCTTTTCTCGTCTACAGTGAGTGCTGAGAACACACCCGGGACAGAGTTGGTGTTCCACAGATGGTGGTGGGTGAAATGAAGGAAGGAAGGAAGGAGGGAACAGTAGGACTTGAACTCGGGTCTCATGACGCCCAAACCTCTGCTCCCATTCCATCATGCTGCTGCTCGTAGGGCTTGGGGCTGGCGGAGCTGCCTTTCCTGGCCAGAAACCGTGTGTGGGCTTGGCCTGGAATGGAAACACTGAAAGTTTTCCCCATGCTTCCATGAATCTAGCATTCACAGATGCAGGCAAAAGTTCAGACTTGAAGCATATGCAGTGATCCAAGTCGGGGCTGGGCTGCCCACCCCTTGAGCACAATTGCCCCAGCCTCGGCCGAGCTCTGCCCTCTAGGGAGGGGCGCAGTGCCCCCTCCACCCTGCACCCGCCCCAGTGTGAACCCCGCCACTTTCCCAGCCCGGCAGAGCTGTCCTCGTCACTCCCTGCTGAAAACAAGGCACAGAAACCGTTGTCCTCCTGGTGGTGCGGAGCGCAGCATGCACCGTAAGGCCCAACTCTGTCAAACAATGTCTAAAACCCGAATTAATACTGAGATGGACCCAATTCTCTGACAGGCGTGTTAAATGTGATTAAAGCCGCAGAGCATTCCCCGCATACCCATCTGCTGCGTTGAGGAGCCCACAGCTGTTCTGATTTCCGACGTACAGTTTCTTGTCAGTTGTTTCAAATAGATCTCTTCTTGCACGTAATCGGGGCCCTCCCTCATCGGGCCGGCTTTGGCCAGCGTCTCTAAGCAGTCCCTGATACCCGCATGCCTCTGGCCGCCGGTCTGTGGAGGCATGTGCAGACTCTGGCTGGTGCAAAAATGTGTGATCACAGGGAAAGCTTAGCGCTTTTGCGGCTGGAATGAATCTCTTGGAACCGAAGCCATGGTGACACCACCACCTGCGGCTCCTGCGAGCAGGGGGCTGTGGGGTGAGAGGGAAGAACGGGGACAGATACATTTGGGGGCTACAGAGAGCCGCCCTTGAGATGCCCACCAGCTGCCATAGAAAGAGCTACCATGGAATACATTCTGAAAGCTCTAGAAGACGGGTGAGAGCACTGCTTGGGGATTCTGGGGGAAAGGCAGAGGCAGAGATCAAGACGGCTTTGCTGGGCAAGGGACAGAGTCCACAGAGGCCATCAGAGATGTTGAGGCCAGAGGATGTGTCTAAGAACTAAGCCAGCCAGCACTACCCCATTTGGCATCATCATGAGAGCTTTTTAACCCCCCCCCCCAATGTGGCTATGATCCTGCACCACAATACATAGGCTGGCAAGCATAGCAAAGGCTGAACTTTTAGCCCTACTTTCCCCTTGACCAGGAGTCCTTGTGCAGTGAGCAACATGTGCAACCATACACACAAGCTCTAGACAGGGGAGGAGTTCAAAGGTGGCAGCTGAAGGAAGTCACTATCAGAAACAGGGAGACAAATGAGTGAAAAATGCCTGCCCTCAAGTCGAGTAGAAGCAACACTAGCATTGAATGTGGAAAATACAGGTGAGCGCAAGAGGAAAAACCAGAAGAGAAATATGAAAAGAATACCAGGTGGATTCAAGGTTGAAGTCTCTTTCTAGCTTCTGGTAGTTTGCTGGCCATCTTCAGTGTTCCTTGACTTATAAATGCACAATGTCCATCTCTGCCTTGTTTGTCTCATGGCGTTCTCCTTGTGTCCCTCTGTCTCCACGTGGCCATCTTAGAAAGACACCAGTCATGCTCGAAGTTGTTTCAAAAGGACTGGTTGTTGCTTTAGAGCGCCGTGCGAAGCGAAGCATCCTACCTTGCTCCCCCAGCCGACCACGGAGCTGCTGCTGCCTGGCATCCTGGGAGAAACCTGGAGCTCTTCCTGGTCTCTGAAACCAATTCAAACCGTTCCCTCAAAGCCCCAGTTTTGGGGAGCCTGAGACGCCAATACTATCTTAGGATTCATGTTGAAAACAAGTCCGGGGGCGCCTGGGTGGCACAGCGGTTAAGCGTCTGCCTTCGGCTCAGGGCGTGATCCCGGCGTTATGGGATCCAGCCCCACATCAGGCTCTTCCGCTATGAGCCTGCTTCTTCCTCTCCCACTCCCCCTGCTTGTGTTCCCTCTCTCGCTGGCTGTCTCTATCTCTATCGAATAAATAAATAAAATCTTTAAAAAAAATGAAAACAATAAGTCCGTATGAAGAGAAAAACCAGAGTATATAGTCACTGGAGTTCTGTTACAGACATCAGAAATCGCTGATGGATTTTCTTAAAGCACATATTACCTAAAGAGAATCTGGTCATTATACAACAGCTGCAGTTCAATTCAATAAACATTTGCTGGACAGATATTCAGTGTCAGACCGAAAGGATGCAAGAAAAATAAGACCCCATCCCCACCATCAAGGAGTGTGTGTTGGCGACAGGAGCGCACCTGCTACCTGGGACAGACTCAGGGGCTTGGGCAGGTTCTCTCACTGGGCCTTACAAGTGGCTGGCACCTCCTTTGCACCTCTCTCTCCGTGGCACGGAGACCCACTGAGCCAAGAAAGAGCAGTGGTGGGCCTGGCCAGGCAGCTGCCTGCAGTCCCATGCTGGATCCAGCGGCGCTGGCTCTGGCCTCTGACAGCTCTCAGACACAACCCAGGTAGCTCCCTGGCTGTTTCCTTGGGGAGGCTGAGCGCAGTCCAAACAACGGACAACAGATTTCAAGGGCCCTCCCAACCAAACCTTTTTAGGTCACAGATGGTGCTGTGTTTATACTCCCAGGGACGGAGCATCCTTTGCTCACAGCTCCCCCATCTCCCTCCCTTCGGCAAATGTCTGGACTCCGAGCAGTCCATGCAGATGTGTTGTGAATCACTGTCAGTTCAAGTACACAATATTCCTCGACTTGAACCCCCATCTGCCTGCCCTGCATACCTCCCCGTTCCAAGTGCCGGTGGAGGCCAAGTCCCCAGAGCAGCAGCAACCCCCCAACACTTTGGAACATTCGGCAATGGCAGGCGAGACCGCTAACAACACTAGGTGACTGAGATCCACGATGCATAGTTTGTGCTGGGCAGAGTCCCAGACACTTGACATCCCCACTGCCCTGGGAGCGAGCGACTGTCAGGTCCAGTGTCAGGATGAGCGAAGAGGCTCTGCGGGGTTGTTTTGCACAAATATTCCAGTGAGTGAGAGTGTGGAGATTCAAAATCAGATATATTCTTCCTACTGTAGGATGTTCGCCTCTAATGGTTAGGTTTCCAGCTCTTTCTACTGGCAGTCCTAGTAGCAGCAGTGTGTGGACCAGATACTATGCTAAGTGCTTTGTAGGTATTGGGTCATGGGATCTTTCCAAAGAGCCCTGAGCAAAATGTGATTGGGATCTTCATTTTCAAGATGAAGCAAGGCACAGAGGTTAGCAGACCCCAGAAGGTGAGCGGAGAGTGAGCTCTCCCCTAAATTCCATGTTCCATTTGCCCTTCTCCAGACTGGAGGCCAGTCAGCCATCAGGGGCAAACCCAGGCCTATAGGACTTGACGTCTTTCTCAAGAGGATGTGTGGCCATTGGGTATCTGAGATGTAGCTTGGAGGTTGGGGTGTACATAAGTTAGCCTCATAACATTGCTCCTTAAGGAAGGTAGAAAAAGAAAAGGTTGGGGCAGGGGGCTCTTGAACTAAAGAGGCAAGAATGGCTGCATGGAAAAGCCTGGAAGTTTCTGAAGACCCCTAGAGTGTGCAGGAGCAGGCAGGGCAGGTCCATCAAAGGGACAAGACAAATCAGCCCTTCCTTGTGGGTACCACTTGGTCCCAGATCACAAAGGACTTTCACAGAGAGGAACACATATTTGGAGAAGATGCAAAGGTTTCATTTGGAAGGCAACCTCACCGCTAGGGAAGAGGGAAGGATGCGGCTCTAGAGCAGGTGGGTACACACGGAGGGTGGTCCCACGAGGGCCCAGCAGAGCCAGGAAGCAGCCGATGGGTCTGGAATGAATGAAATGAACGCCAGAAGGAGCCACACCAGCATCAGCCACGTCTAGCCACACGCCTCATCGCTGGAGCAGGATTACCCCAGCGGGGCGCCCGTTATCGGATGTGGACACGTCTCCACCTCCAAGTCTGTCGACTTGACCATCACTGGCCAGGATAGGGAAGCTCCTGACGAACTTTCTGAAATGATGATCCCTAAAGACCCAAAATGGTCCACAGGCAACAGAAAGACCATGTCCTTCCTACTTCCCACCCCACGGCTAGGACCAAATGCAGCTGTAACTCCCTTTCACTGAGCACCTAATGATGCCGAATACACTTATCATTTTGAAGACGGGAACCGTGCTCAGGGCGGGAGCTGCTCCGCGTCCCAGGGGGCAGAGCCAGCATCCAAACCTGGACTTCGGGCTCCAAGTGCGGTTCTCTTCTCACCATGCTGTGCTGCCTTCCAGAACGATCCGCTACCTCTGGGCCTCCATAATAAACCCTCTGTTCAGGAACTCTGATTACTTTGAATTTAGGGAAAGGTCTGTCATTTGGACCGGGATCTGCTCTATAAATTCATCTTTGTTCCTTCTACTTCCTGAGAGAGAGTGCAGTACTCTGAACTAGGGATAGGTGACAGACAGACTTTCAATGAAGCTTTGAAGCTTAGCTCCACCACCACACTTTGTGACCTTGGAAAGCCGCCACTTCATTTCTCTGTGAAATGGCCTTGTCCAAGCCCCTCTCACAGGACTGTTGTGAGAAACCCGTCTCTGAGAGTGCCTGCTATACTCAGACGCTCACCATTCTCCTCCGTGGCAAAACCACCCTAGAATTGTGTCCAAATTCCACAAACATTGTTTGAAACATTCAGAACGTCTGTTTTTGACATCGAGTTGGCCCAGAAGTTTGACAGCCTGGTACCCGTAGAGTCCCGCCCAAGAACATTTCCTTCCAAACAGGTTCCTGTTACAGAAACAGCCCTGGTTTTAAAGACACTCCCTCCCCTCATAAAAATGCCCCGGCCAGCTCAAGCCATTTGGCTTAAAATATTTAATTAATCCCTTCACAGGGGTCTGGTCCTTATTAAAGACTCTCGGGGACCATGTCTTAGGGGCAACGCTTTGTTCTAAGCAGCTCTATGTGTTACAGATAAAATAAAGTGCTGGAATGTGCTTTCCATTAAAAGCAGAGAAGCTCGCCTGCCCGCTGCTGCAAACCCCTTTGTCATCAGAGCGACCCATTAAGGCATAATCCAAGTACAACATACAAACCCGAGCAGTGCAAATCCGCCCACTTAGTAAGGAGCGTCCCAGTAAAACCACAAGAAAGGTCTGGTAATTAGCTGAGGGGATTAAAACCGGGATGAGCACTTCCTTTACCTCCTCTCTCTCCTGAGCAGGTCACAGGCAAAGCAAACGAGAGCCAAGACACGACGCGCTGCCCTCACTCTGCTCCATCCGCCTCCAGCATCTTCTGGGCTCCTCAGCCTGGGGCAGGGATGCGGGGCCTTGGTGCCCAGTCCCACCTTCCCTGCAGACCAGCCCACACGTCGCCCACCTTTGTCTCAGGGGCTGAAGAGCCACGAATGTTCGCTTGCATTTTACTGGGAGGGGAGTAACTTTTTTTTTTTTTTTCTGGTTACAAAAACTGGGGAGGCCCAATTTTGAAATCTTGGGAATATCCAGGAAGAGATGAAAAAGACGCCTAATCCCAGCCCCTAGAGATGACTGAAGCATTCTGCTCCTTCTGAATGTGTGGTTTCCCAAAACTATTACCCTCATTTACACTTTCTGTCCTGCCTCCTTTCCTACTACACCCTGGCGTTTCCCTCTGTCCTTTATTTTTAATCACCAAGGAGGATGTCGGGGAGGGCTAGACCAACATGAATAGAACCAATGATTCCCTATGTGCCAAACACGGAGGTCCTCCCCGTTCTTCACTGTTGTAAACAATGTGATGATAGCATCTTCACACATCAGTGTTCTGGTTAGCTCTTTCAGATCGACTCCCCAAAAAGCGAATGACTGAATCAGTCTATGGGGCTTGTCAAAGTATTGACCTAGGTTTAGCAAAACATCTCCCAAAGGCTATACCGCTCTGTTCCCCTTACCTACATGTGACAGTATCTACCTCACCACCACCCCCTTTTGTTTCCACTTTGACTAAGATAGATACAGCTACACGATTTTTTAAAGCAGAAAACCTCTCTTAAACCACCATGCTGCCCCTTTTCATGCATTACAGAAGCAGAGTTTCCATCCCTTATCTTGCCCTTCCATGTACACGAAATAAGAGTCCTGGGGAGATGGGCCCCAGAGGCCCGCTAAAGAAAGGTGGACCCCTCCTCCCACCTGAGTGAATTGGGAGGGAGCTCTGAGGGTTGAGAGCAGGGATTTCAACTCGGCCCCCCGGGTTGCAGCCAAGGTCTTGGAAGAGTTTGTTTATTTTTCTCTACTTTTCCCTTTGATAATCAACAAATTTAATGCATTCATTGAAAATCCCACAAGTCTGTTCCCTGTCCCAGGAGCAGAATGAAGTCATCAAGTTCCCACATTCTGACAGCGTGGTTTGGATGCACAAAGATGATAGCCCCCAGCCCACAGAGCCAAGGCGAGTTCGAGTAACTGGAGGTTTGCTAAAACAATCAAGCAAAGGGAGGTTTGCACCAGAGCCCCGGAGATCTTCCAACACTTCGCTGCCCAATGATCGCCTCCTACAAGAGTTGAAGCCTTTCCTCCACCTGCCTGTAGCCCTCTCTTGACATTTAATTGAGCTTTGCTATCAGAAGAATCCATTTTTTCATGGTTAGAGACCCAGCCAATGCTTTTCCCAAGTAAGAAGAGCTCACGGGCCTTTGCCTCCTGCCTGACGCTAAGCGACAAAGGGGGGGTAGGCTCTCGGCTCAGTGTGTGTGCTGAGCTCCTTGTGCTTTGGGGGTTTAGATAGAGCAAGACTTGGGAAGACCTTCAGCCTCATCATCCCTAACTGACAGTGGCCACACAAGGTGTCCGTCCTGAGGTCCACTGAGAACCTCTGCTGCATTTCATGACCTGGCTGTAAAAAACCGTTCCAGGTGTGAATTTGTTGGTCTCAGGTTTTCCGCTGAATGACTCTGAAATACCTGATTAGAAAGGCTAGCTGAAGTTTCCATGCTGAAGGCCTGGCTTTGATATCTTGCTGCCTCTAAGGCAGGGCCTCAAGCTGGGTCTCAGGCCAAAGCGACAGGTAGGTTAACTCCTTCACTGCTGGACGCCGGCTCCCTCCCCAGCCCTCCAAGCCCCGTTCCACAGTCCTGGGAGTGCCTGCTGCGAAGACTTATGAAGCACGCAGGAAACCTGACCGTCCATTGCGAGGGCTCTTGTTTGAAGGGAAAAGATCTTTAGAAAGAGTCCATTGTACTAAACACATATAAAGCTTGTTTTAATTTTTTTCAAATACGGAGGTACAGAGAACATTTTTTTGTTTTTGTTTTTACAAAGATTCTCACCAGCCAAATAATCCTTATTGATATATTTTTTAAAGATTTATTTATTTGTTTATTTATTAGACAGAGAGAGACAGCCAGCGAGAGAGGGAACACAAGCAGGGGGAGTGGGAGAGGAAGAAGCAGGCTCCCAGCGGAGGAGCCTGACGTGGGGTTCGATCCCAGAACACCGGGATCACGCCCTGAGCCGAAGGCAGACGCTCAACGACTGAGCCACCCAGGTGCCCCTCCTTATTGATATTTTATATCAAATACATGTGGAAGTTTAGGAGACTGAGATCATTCAGAAAGGTATGAAATTCAAAGTGGGAAAATAATGCAAAGCCTACCTTACCCATCAGAATAAACGTCAAGCTTACTATATATTCTTACGGATAAATTATTCTAATCATGTACACTTTGAATTGTACTTGGTTTTCAGGAACGCAATCCTTACATAAAATGAGAGCACCCCACACTATTTACATCCTCCTACTTTAGAGAGGAGGAAACCAAGTTACAGGGCAGAAGAACTTTCTAGAGTCTCAGAGATAAAGCAGCAGAGCACGGATGTGGGCCCAGGTGTGATCCTAGGGTCCCTGCACCAGCCACACCAGCTGCTTCCAGCCAACCCCCCACCCCCACCCCGAGGCACTGTGGGAAGTGGCCAGCATCCCGCTGCCTGAGGCAGGGCCCACCGTCCCACAGCCAGCCTTACCAGCACGCCGTGCCCCTGCTCACATCCCTTCAATGACTCCCCACTTCATACACTCTCCCAGGGGAGCTGATTAGCCATGGAAAACACTGGGTAGAGATCTGCTTTTCAAAGAAAGTGAGCTAACGAGCGGAGTGGCATCACGTTAATCGGCAGGGGAGTCGCTGTAGAGGACCCCCTAGCTCCGTCAAGGGCTGATGAGAGCCGCTGATGTCTTAGCAAATTTTAGGCCAAGAGGTGGCAATCACGGCTATCACTTTGGGCCTTAATGCCTTTGGAAATGGGAGAGGAAGAGAGATTCACCTGAATAAGCAAATCAAAATAAAACCGTTGTCAATTATTTCCGTATCTACAGGTGTGTTACACGCGTCAGCACACAACACCTCTATGAGGTTGAAACTATCATCCCGACGTATAGATGAGGACCCTGAGACTCAGGGATGTTGAACAAACTACCCAAGACCACCCAACCGTGAGTGCGAGCTAGGACGGGTTTGCTGGGCGGGCCGGAACATAAACCCCACAGACTAGGGGGCTTAAGCCATATGCATTTCTTTTCTCACAGCCCTGGAGGCTAGAAATCTGAGATCAAGGGGAAGGCAGGCTTCTCTTCCTCTGAGGCCTCTCTCCATGGTCTCTAGATGGTCCTCGTCTGATTGTCTTCACATGGTCGCCCCTCTGTGTGTCCTCATCTCCTCTCCTTATCAATTCACCAGTCACATTAGACTCGGGCCCACCCGAGTGACCCCATGTAAAATCACCTCTTCCAGGACCCTATCTCCAAATACAGCCATGTGCTGAGGGCCTGGGGACGAGGACTTCAACCTGTGAGGGAGGGGGCACAAGTCGGCCCAGAACCAGTGGCTGAGCCAGGATTCTGCTTCAAGTCTGTGATGCTGGAAGCTGGTATTGTTTCTGCGGCCCTGTGTTGCCCTGGAATTCGAAAAAGATTCCTTCATTTCTTTGGCCCACTTCGGTGTGATTTAGGGAGCCACAGAATAGACAATGTCTATTTACAATCATTATAGCTCTTCTAAGCATAACAAACAAAAAACTCAAGGCCCAAAGCACTACAATCGACTTGTCTCTACTGCCGGCTAATGCAAGATGATGGAGCCTTTATATTGTTAGTTTGTTTATTTCTCCCCAGAATGTTCTACACATATAGGCCTGAAGACCTCTGCTAACCCGTGGCTGGGACTTACCTGCACGTTCTTGGCTGAGATCAAGACTCCTTTCCATGTCCTTCCAGAGGACCCTCTGGTGGGGTGACCAGGCCACAGCCAGCCCCATGGAACATCCACGGAGCAGGCAGGACGTGGACGGCTTGGTCCCAAGCCTTTGTCTTCTCCAGTGAATAATCGAGCCGAGCCCCTTTACAATCCGTTATGCTACCTTCCAAGATGGGCTCACTTCACAATTTCTACCACATCTGCATCCAACCTGTGATATTATTTTTTTTAAACCATCGTACTTGTTTTATTTAAATTTATCTTTTAAGGGAAGGCTTCTGTAACTGTCCTAAATGGAAAACCTGTAAGTTTTTGCCACAGAAGGTAACCACAGAAAAAGCACAAGAAAACAAAATAGTACTAAAGTCTAGCTAGTTACAGTTGCTTACTACCCCTCTCTCTCTCTCTCTCTCTGAGAAATACTACCACTGATGTGAGACTTTCTTCTAAGTTAATTGGAGGGTCGAAACACACTTGAAATGGGGAAGAACTTTCTCACCCCGTGATCAGTGCTCTCTGGGTCTTTGTCCCATCCCAAACCCATCCCAGCCACATGCAGGAAATGCTGCTTTCTACCTCTCAAAGGTAGGCACTCTTAGAAACTCCTAAACCCCAGGCAAGCGGCCTCTTTGGAGTTCAGATTGGACAACTGTGCTTGCGGTCCAGGAACGCGGTCCGGGCAGGGGAGGAAGGAGGGCAGGAACACTCACGGCTAGAGAGAAGGCTTTCCATAGCGGGCTCAGCCCCTTCGTTGGTCTTGAGCCAAGGACTACACAGCGGGAAACCAAACGTAGGTCCAGACACACAGGCTAGACCCAGGTTTCCAGGACTTGGTCTCTGACGGGCCCGCAGAAGGTGCTAGAACAACATCCGCTTCTTCCAGGGAAGGAGGGACTGCTTGCTGCTCTTTGCTCAGCTGTGCAATTGATTTGACCACAAGCTTTACCAGCTCCTTCCTTTCCTGTCTTTGTTTTACAAATAGCTGACCGAATTCTCAAATCAGAGGACTCTTTGAACACTCGCTTTTAAAGGGGGGGTCACCGACCCCACCCAAGGGCTTGTTAGAAGTGCAGTGTGTCCCCACACTCCACCATCCACACCCACGCCCCAGTTCACAGATCGATGCAATGAGAAGCTCCAGGTGAACAAAGTCTCGACGTAATCCGAATGCGTGTTACATTTTGAGAAGCATGACTTTAAAAGCCTGCGGTCAGGACGTCGCCTTGGACTTCAGGCCATGGATCCTTCAGGCGTGTGGTCCTCATGCTCAGAGCTAGGAGCCACCCCTCTGAATGTTGCTCCTGTTAGGAAAACAGGCTCTAATCCAGGGTCTCCTACTTACCAGCTGGGGGATTTTAAGCAAGTCGCCCAGCCGCTCTGGGCCTCGGTCGGCTCACCTGTAAGACCAAGAGAACAAAATCTACCTCCCAGAGTTATCAGAAGTAGTCCATGAGAATGCCCGCAGAGCACCCCACCGGGTATCTGGCACGTGGTAACTGCTGAGTGGAGGTGTGTATTCAGTAAGTATGCATTGAGCTCCTGCAGTGTCCAGCCTATGCTCCAGGCTCTAGGGGTACAGCACTGAGCAGGACAGACAGGATCCTTCTGTCATGGGGCTTACATTCAAGGCGTGAGACAGGAAGAAAAAAAAACTTCCAACTTTCAGTAGTAAGAAGGACCCTGAAGAAAATGAATCCCATGAGAAAGTAGGAGGAATGGGAGTAGGCACCATTTGCAGGGGGGTCCAGCATGGTGGATCTGAGGAAATGACCTTCAAGCCAGACCCCAAATTGAGGAAGGAGGCAGCCACCTGTAGGCCTGGAGGCAGAATGTTCTGGATAGAGGGTCACCAGGCAGCAGAGCAAAAGCCCTGACCTGGGACCAGCTCGTTATAGGAAAGGAAGGCAAAGGAAGGTCACATTGGCCGGAGTGGAGGTGTTATAAGATGAGGCTGCCGAGATGGGTGGCTTCATTTCTTGATAGAAATCACTATCTCTTGGAGACCTTGTCCTTCCGCTCTAGGACCATCCATTGGCTCTTTTCAGAAAGCCTTTCGTGTTTACCCACAGGAAAGATGGCAGATGGGCTGACTTGGAGACCAAGAGCCCTCCCCCTCCAAGTTTCCAGCTTCACGGGGGTTTATCTGAGTTCCCACAGGAAAAAGAGACACTTGAGGCCCAACACCAAGTGCTTTGGAGATGGAAGAGAGATAGTTCCAGGTAGAGAGCCCCTGACTGGAGGGAGCTGATGTCTCCAGGGTGGGGTGTATTTCTTACGGATTTCACAGAGAAGCTGACGGTGCCAAATGCTATGGAAAGCAGCCCCAGGGCAGCCAGCAAGATCAGATTCAGAGTTTTCACCAAATGCGAGGTGTTGGCTGGTAGCTCCAAGCTCGCCTCCACTGCGTCAGCCCGTATTCAAGAAGTTTCAGGCAAAGGTGGGGAAAACAAGTAGCTTGCTTCGGAGGCTCGAACTTCACCTGTGACACCACACCATGTTCTGTATCCAAAGTCACACTCTACAGAGAGCTGATGCTTGCTCCTCACTTGATCCTAACAAGCCTGGGAGGCAGGGTGAGCCTCGCATCCCTGTTTTGCAAATGCTCAGAAAGATTACAGCCTGGAGGAGTAGAACCAGGACTAGAAAGCAGATTTGCTGGCTCCCTGGCCACTGGCATTTTCAATGGGCCAGCCATTGCTAACAGTGCATATCTCTTGCCCCCAGAAGATTCTCTTTCTTCCCACCATTCCAGAAGGCACATCTTTCTTCCCACCATCCCCCTCCTCCTGTGGCCCCCCTCCCGTGCGCCCCCCTCCCTGCCTTTGCTGACTTTGGCTTACCCTCTTCCTGCTCCCTTCATTTTGTCCAAAGCATAATCTAGAATAATCTCCCTAATTCAAGAGCAGCTACTTAGCACCTTCATTCCCCTTTGCCATGTAACCTAACATATTCCCAGCTTCTGGCAATTAGGAAGTGGACATCTCTTTTCTGGATTATTCAGCCTCCCACATGCAGTCTTTCCCTGAGCCGCCATTTCTTAGCAACAGCTTCACCCTGCGGAAGACTTACGACCCCACTTGGTAAGTCACCGCTCTCATCACCACGTGGCTGCATGCCTCCAAACACTCAGCCAGGTGTTTCTAGTTTGGGGTGATTTAACCTTTAATAATCGTTATATATTTTTAGCATCCCTGGGTGGGCACGAATCCTTAATAATTAATTTTGTAAACTCTATTTTCTCAATTCTTTGGAAAATAAGGGGGGCGTGCACCTGGGTGACTCAGTGGGTTAAGCATCTGACTCTTGGTTTCAGCTCAGGTTAGGATCTCAGGGTCTTGAGATCAAGCCCTGCATTGGGCTCTGTGCTGGGCATGGAGTCTGCTTAGGATTCTCTCTTCTTCCGCCCCTCCCTCTTGCGCTCCTGCGCGCGCGCTCTCTCCAAACAAACAAACAAACAAAAACAAAACTCTCCCATTGGAAGGAAGAACTCCACACCCACCCTCCCTGAAATGTTAAGATTTGGAGGAAGTTTAGTCCCACTTTGCGTGGAGCCCAACCCTGAAAGGTTCAGTCCCAAGGGAAAAGGGCACTACGACCATCTCTGCTGGAGAAGGGGGAGCCGTTTCACAGTCTTAATTAGAACGTGCGTTCCTCTGACAATCCACCTAGACGTTGTTCAGAGCTCTGCAGTCTCTGTAGAGCGTGTCAGCATCTCACCTCCTCCCAAGTGGAGCCATTTTTTTGCAGAACTCCGTAGAAGCTGCACAAACGCATTCGACTGGTTGCTTTGCTAATGACATCACACATACCTGCATTACCGCGGCGGGCTGCATCTAATTATGGTAAATGCATCTACCCTGAGATTTCCAGTACACCCCAAGAGATGTTTTGAAGATTTCAGGCTTTCGGGTGGGGAGGAAGGCTGGGATAGGGTCTGGCCACACTGGTCTGTTGGTCTGGAGTAATATAAACACAAGGCAGGGCTCTGGGTAGGATTCTTCCTGCACAAACTCTGGAAGGGGCATAAGGAACAGAGCACGCGGGACATTGGAGGGCTCCCTTTAGAGAATTCTGTGCTGAGAACGCAAAAGCCCAGCTCTTTGGGTGCCAAGGGAGAATTCAAGACTCTCAGCTGCCTTTCATTTCACAAGCTTTTAGCGAGCATCAGCTTTTATCAAGAGCTCCGGGTGATGAATTGGGGTAAACCAAGGCAGATGAGGCCAGCTCAGGGCAGGCCAGTCTATGCAGGATCCCAGTAGCCTCACGATTCGGTGCTACTTTAATGGAATATTCTTTGTTTGATATTTATTGAGTGGGTATGGGGAGAAAAGGACTTAATACTCTTTGTAAACGGAAGTAAATTCGCTTATTTTACCTCCAGTGGGCTACAATAAAATGTTCAAAGAATTTTGTCATATACTAGAATTTTTGTTTTCTTCCCCATTTTAAATTGTGATTTATTTTCAAATCAGACAACTTGTAAGCAGAAGGACATTGGAGAGTTTTGAATTCAGGCAATAATATAATTCCCTCACTGCCAATAAATAGCACCGCCCCAACAGTATGAGGTTTCAGAATGATGGCCGACTGCCTGTCACTTTCTTTTTTTTTTTTTTTAAAGATTCTATTTATTTATTTAACAGAGAGAGACAGCCAGCGAGAGAGGGAACACAAGCAGGGGGAGTGGGAGAGGAAGAAGCAGGCTCCCAGCGGAAGAGCCTGACGTGGGGCTCGATCCCATAACGCCAGGATCATGCCCTGAGCCGAAGGCAGACGCTTAACCGCTGTGCCACCCAGGCGCCCCTGCCTGTCACTTCAAGCCACACTGTCCCCTGTGTGTTCTCAGAGTAGTGTATATTCTTGTTACTATAGGCTTTTCATATACAATTTATAATTTGAAAAAAATTCTGCCAGTATTATCATCAAAATCCAATTTCTTAGGTTTATTCTAGTTCTTTTCCTCAGGTTGCTGTAAATAAGATCTTTTCTTCTCCTATATTTTACAATTGATCACTGTTCCCATATTTTGGGCTATTTTTTCCATACAGATTTAGTCTAAATTTTGCTTATAGCTGCCTTTTAAAATTTTCTTATTCATTTTCATATTTTTTCCTGTCAGTTTTCTTATTTTTCCCCCTTAGGTATATGATCATCTGATCTACACAGACTGAGACCCTTCTGGCAAGTTTGGAACTCATTAGGCCCTTGTCTTCTCTAGTTGTGCTGGCCTGTGTCTCTAGACCAGTGTTGAAAGGTGCTAGTGAATTTGGAAGTCCTTGGATTATTGTTGACTTTAATGGGAATGTTTTCCACGTCTTTCCATTAACCATGATTGCAGCTTTTGGAATAGGATATATATTTTTGGTTTCATGGAACTTTCTAGATACAGCCTGCCGTCATGCCTTTGTACATATTTCCCCTCCTTTACTTGGGAAACCTGTACTTAACCTTCATGGCCCCTTTCAAATTCCATCTTCAGCATGAAGTCTTCCTTATGACTCAAGCTATTGTAGTCTTCTGCTCTTCTGCTGTCCCACAATACCCAGCTCATCCTTTCATTATATATAACACAGAAAACACTGTTTGGTAACCGTCTGTGCCTTTCCTTAGGCTGTGAGCCCCCTTAGATCAGGTGTCCTGTTCAGAGCTTGGTAAGGAGTGGACCCACCAAGCTGCTTCTGGGAGCACTGACCTAAGAAAGGACCTATCCGTGGACTGAGTCTCAGTGTATAATTTCTCTTGGCCCCATAACTTTAATTACTGTCTATAGGGAATGGTCTCCCACTGATATCTCTTGCCCTGACCTGTCCATTGAGCAAGTTCATCCAACTGCCAGCTTCATTTATACCAATTCAAGCCACACCACCATGTGTGTCATGCCTAAAACAGAACTCTTGATTCCCCGTGCCTCCAAGTCTGTTGCTGGCCATCCTTCCCCACCAACTGTCTCCATCTCAGCCAGTGGTACTAGAGTTGGCTGGACACACGTGCATCCTCTCTCTCTCTCTCTCTCATCTTACACCAGACCATCAGCAAGGCCGGTAGGAACAACTACCAAGACAGAGTGCGAAGAAGTTTTAGAATAATGTGAAAAGGAATTTACGATTTCTACAGATACACAAGCATACATGCCTATGTTTTGTTTTGTATGTAGGAGACCCGTACCAGTGGTTGCCTTTAGGGAGAGAAATGGGATGGCTGGGATACAGAGATGGGAAGGAGACTAGCTCTCCACCCTCCCTGCTCTGAGTTTTGAACCACGTGCCTGCCTTTACCTCTTAAAAACCAATTAAGTAGCAGAATGATGAAGACAGTAGTCATTTTACCTTGTGATTTGAGACTAGAGTGTGCAGTGGGCTGGGGGCGTGGGGCAGGGAACAGCGATGAAACTGAATAACGAAACCGATCTTGTGGAATTATGAACATTAGAGAGAATGTTCTTAACACTTAGCAGAGTGGCTGGCCCGTTTTAGGTGTCCAATAAATGTGAGCTATTATTACCTACAGATTACATAACAGAATCACACATCATTTAGTGAGGTGGGAGGTTTGGTTTTGCAGGTTTAACTAGGGTAGAGTGAATTCTCCAGTTACTCTTTTCGCGCTGCACATCCAGATGGTGGTATCTGGTGAGGGCCAGCTGGGAGTCCCAAGGGCTCCGACTGTGAGGTGAGAGCCGGAGCTTGGCCTGGAGCTGTATTTCCTGGCCCAGCCTCGGCCCATAGGGCATCGGGCCCAGAACACACCTTTCCTCTGGGGCGAGTGGACCCTGTAGTAAACCCCCGCCCAGCGTGAACATTGTCCTGACTTCAAGGAATGTGTGCTCCCGCCCCTTGGACACAGCCGATTGGTTAAGGCGTGAACACCTGACCCAAGCTGAGCCAATCAGATTTCCTTCTTTGTGAATGTGACACTCGAACCAAAGGAGAATCACGTCATTGTGTGTCTGTGCCTAGAAGTGTGTCGGGTCGGTGTGGGAGCTGTGGGTTAGAGCAGCAGAACAGTCCAGTGCTCTGTAAGACGGAGGGCGTCCAGTTGCCGGTTCCAGTCGCTTCCAGAAGCAGTTACATGAGTGCTTTTGTGATTGGTCGGGTGTCTCTGGGTTCTTCAGATGTATGCCTCCTCCCCCTTTTCTTTGAGGCCAAGTAAACTTGGTTTCTATTTTTTTGTTCGTTGGGGGAGCGCGGTGTAACTAAAACATGGAAACCAATGCAGACATTGACAGTGATCCACCCCAACCTCCCTTTGGTGGTAACAGACTCACATGGGCCGAGACCAACCCGCGGCTGTGCCCTTGGAGACCAGCTCCCGCACCCCCCGGAAGGTGAGCCCTGCGCAGGGAAAGTCTGGCTGGGGTAGTTGGGGCTGCTGACGGTGGGCGTGGAGAGCAGCAGGGGCAGGAGAGCGAGACCTAGGGGGCTTCCCCAGGGAATTGGCCCTGGCTGGGGTATTGGTTTCTAGAGCCGCCACAACCAAGTACCAAGAAGTGGGGGTTTGGAGCGGAGGGATTAAAGCAACACAAGTTTACTGTGTCATAATTCTGGAGGCTAGAAGTCTGAAGTCAGTGTCAGCAGAGCCACGTTCTCTTTGAGACCCGTCAGCTTCTGGTGGGGCCTGTCCATCCTCGGCATTCTGTGACTCAGTGCTGCTTTACTCGCCTCTATCAATGCAAGGCGAGCTCCCTGTGTGTCCGTCTGTCCCCGCCCGGCATTCTCCTACACGTGTGTCTGTGGCCAGACTTCCTTTTTATAAGAACACCAGTCACTGCATTAGGGCCCCCTCAATGACCTTCATTCTCCCTGTAAAGATCCTGCTTCCAAATAGGGTCACACTCATAGGTGGGGGAGGTTAGAACTTCAGCATGTCTTTTGGGGAGCACAACTGAGCCCACGGCAGCTGTCCATGGAAGAGCAGCAGCACCGCTCACTGTAAGGGTCACTGTCTACCAGGAAGACAGGAACCGCTTGGTGTCTGAAACAGGGGGGTGAAGGGTGCCTGGGGGCTCAGTCGGGTAAGTGTCTGAGGTCAGGTTAAGCGGCTCAGGTGATGATCCCAGGATCCTGGGACAGAGCCCAGTGTCAGACTGCCTGCTCCGTGGGGAGTCTGTTTCTCCCTCTCCCTCTCCCCCTGCTTGTGCTCTCACTCCCTCTCTCTCTGTCAAATCTTACACACACACACACACACACACACACACACACACACACACACAAAGAGGGGATAGAAGAGGCTGAGAAGACCAACAAGAAACCATGATCGACTTAGAGATTAGCAAAAGCAGAGAGCTCCTACCACCTCTAAGGTGGAGGGATGAAGTGAGGGTCTGGGGTCGGGGAGACTGGGGCCTGGATCCCTCACCAAGTGGAAGTTAGAACCATGGCAGCTCTGTCCTGAGGAAGGTGGTGCCAGTGAGAAGAGAGAAAGGGAAGAAATAGCTGGCCTTCCTCCTCCTCCCATCTCCAATCTCCCACCAAGACCCCCACTGGGTGGGGAGCCAGCAGACCGTGGAGCCCACAGGGATGGCCCTTGCCACAGAGAGAGAGAGAGAGCACACACGCACGCACGCACAGGAAGGGAAGGAGTGAAGGGGAGGGCAAGCACTGCCGATCTGAGCCTCACAAGAGCCCGGGAGACTCGGAGCCTAAGCGGCTGGCCCCAGCTCACCAGCTCCGAGCCCCAGCTCTCTTGGGTTTGCACATGGATTTGTTCCACAGGCTCCAGTTACTTTCCTCCCACTGTTCCAGGCTCCACACTGATTGCCTCTCCTCTGTCTGTACTGCCCCCATGTAGACAACCCCCTTGATACAGCAACCAGTTGAGGGGGAGCCCTTCAGTGAAGAAAAGGGCAGACCGCCAACCACTGGGTCACCGTCACTATCTCCACGCTGTCGTCCTACACATTGGGCTTTTCTGTGGTCTCAGACCAGGCCCGCACCTGCTCTCGTTCTGCACCAGACCTTCAAACGTCGGAACCACACTTCCCCATGCTAACTCCTTTTTCATCCTTGACGTCCAACACTATCCTGACCCTCAAGGAGGCCCTGTCCTTCTCAGACCAGCCTGGTGTGTCCCTTGGCTGGGACAATTCCTCTCGCTTAATCTTCACACATTTTCTAATTCAGGGCCTGGTGGTGTGGCCTAGTGAACTGTTCATGTACGGGTGGTGTTCCTCGTCTTCCCTTTTTTCCACGTCTTCCTTTCTACAGGGTTCCAGGCTTTCTCCTCCTTTGCTGTGGGGTCTGCTCCAGAGGGGAAGTAGAGCTGAACGAAGGCCCTGCTCTGCACATAAAACACTGAACTCTGTGCAGGAGACGGAGGCAGAAAGCCATCCCTCCCGTCACAGGAGGACAGGAGCAGCTCTCTGAGAATGGCAGCGTGCGTGACTGTTGGCCGTGGCTGAGCTTAGCGAAACCAGACAGAAATGGAGCCAAGTGTAGCGGAAGAGTTCCCTCGAGCACATTTTCTAAGAATTTGGCCTTTTTAACCATTTTAAGCCCTATATTGGCATGGCTTCTGTGAAGGATAGGACAAAAAGATGTTAGGCGAGAGTCTGAAATGCATCATAGACTGGCCAACGATGCCAACTCCCCTAACACCCAAGAATGGCAGGGGCCCTACCTTTAGGTGCTGCGGAGGTGCAGGGGTCTGTCTGTGTCTGAGCCTGAAGGCAGCCATGTGGCCGTGCCTGGGGGGCTGTGGCTGGACCTCAGAGCGATGGCTGAGTGGGGTACCTGGGAAGCCAGCCCCTGCTCACAGCCTTCCCCGCTCTGGCCAAGGCTAGGTGCCCATAAGTGGCAGGAAAACAGAGGAGTACTTCTGAGCTGCCTGCCGTCTTCAGCCTCCTTGTCCATCTAAGGCCCGAGAGACCACAGCGGTGCCTGCAGCAGCTCCCACAGACCTGGGACCAGAGGCCCTGCCTTCTCAGAATCCTCCTAAAAGCCCTGGGCTTTCAGGGCAAACCTACAAGCTGCAATTTCCAGCTGCTCTGGCAGGATGAGAGCTTAGTCAGCTTTGAGTTCAAGAAAATAAACAAAAATGTGTATTTTTACACAGGAATCGTGGAACTGAGGTTCACGGCCACTCGGTCGCATGTCTGACTTCCCCAGGACCCTGGCAGCCAAGACCGTCCGCCTCCCCTCACAGCCCAACGCCTAGAACGTGCTCCATCAACCTTTGCTGGATCTAGTGAAGGAGGAGCTCTGGCAGTCAGATCCTGGGAGGGCCTCTCTCTACTCCTGCAGCCGTGGCTTGCGGGCACCAGCCCGAGGGGGTGTGAGGCCCAACTGTCCTCCAAAGCCCGCTGACACGGCAGCAGACGGCATGGGCAGTTTCTGTCCAGGCAGGCACCCTCTCCGAGGTGAGGGACACCTCTGAAGTTGCCTCGCATCTCAGGGCTCCTGGCCCATCTTGTGAATTTTCAAGTGCCCCAAGCTATTGTGAGAGCATTCTGTGTTTCTATTCCAAGTGGCTGGAATCTGTGCCTTGCAAAAATGCAAGTTGGAAAGTTAATTCATTCCTTTATGTCAAGGTAATTGCAATTTCACCCTAATCCTCTCTTGTCAAAGACCTTGCTACAATGCAGGGAGTTCTCTTTTACAAGAGACACTTCAAGGTGATTTAATAACAACACTTGCTATGAGTCATTTTTTCCCTGTACTCATCCACGCTTCGGCTGGGGAGAATAGGGTTTCAAGTACAGAAGAGAGAAGGCATTTGGCAAGGCTCATAGCCCACTTACACGCTCTCAGCCAAAGGCTCACCTTCGAGAAAAAGAGAGAACTCTAATGAGCACCTGTGGTAAATAGGTGCTAAACGAACCTTTCGGAGCAATGCTATTTTGTTTGTGTGCTTTAGGGCGACCTATATTCATCCCGGGTTCTGAAGCTGCCGTCTTAAGACACTTGGGAATTTGCCAACTGTGGAGAAAGAGGACATTTCACATTGAAATCAATTATTAATGCCACGCGTATTTCCTGAGCCCCTGCTACTGACTCAGAGCCCAGCCACAGGCTTTGCCAGCAGCCCTCGCCCAGCCCGTGCTCACTTCCTCCGTCCCTTCCCCCCCCCCCGCCACCGCCCCTTTCTCGGGGTTGGAAAACTCGACATTTATGTCACCGATACTCACTCCTTTTATTTTTTTTTTTTTAAATCCTACCTGCACAATGAAAGGAATCGGAGTGGATTTTCCTGATCTAACCAAATCCCCATCTCACTGCACAGCAGGAGAACGTCTGCTGGTGCTTCACACTTCCTTAGTCTTGTCACACACTAGATCAGACCAAGAGGCAAAGAGCGCTGGCTGGCCGGTGGCGAAGCCTCAGGAGCTTTGGGTAGGAAAGGCCAGCAGGTGGCCCAGTCTTGAAGACTGTTCAGCTCCTGAGGGGTGAAGCCGTCTCCCACCGGCCAGGCCTTGAGACTCGCCATAAATGTGAGCTTCACCCTGAGAGGAAATCAGGCTGGAGAGAAGTCTCAGTGGGAGCTGTCTTTGAAGAGCTTACCATGTCTCCCTGAAAAAAATACGTACACAAAACACATTTTCAACCACGACTAGCCAATTAAGACAGGAGGACAACTTTGCCAAGTGCCATTTACTCCCTCTTCCAGGTGGAATTTTCTGGGCACGCCAGCACTGGTATTTCTTGCCACAGGCAGATTCCCTACCCGTACCCATAAAAACCCATACTGGCTACTCCTCATGGATTTCTTGGTGTGTTCCTTTCAACTGGATTTCTAGAGCAAGGAACAATGTCACTGCCATGTAATGACAGGTTAACAGGACTGTCTTAACAGATACTGTGTGTTTGCAGTTCAGACTCTCACCAGCCAAGATGTTCTCGGTACAGAAGAAAACTGACCCATCAGAGCCATGAGAAGAGACGCCAACCTGCAGGCGAGCTGTGACCCAGACTGAAGGGGTCAAGTTCGCATCTTGATTAGAGGGGGGGGAAACCTGCTGTCCTTATCCATGTGTGATGTCATATTCTGAATATGGTCATTTGAGGTATAAAATTACTTGGAGTTTGGTCGCTTTGAACCTTATGTGAAATGAAATGGGAGAGAAGAGAATTTAAATCATTGGAGGCTTGAGCTGTCTGTGCTAAACTTTCAAAAGTTAGAAAAACAAAAAGCACCAGCAGCTGCCTCCATGTTGACAATCGTTTCTTCCCCGGCCGTTGGCTCGCCTTGGCTGGACTGGATCCTCTGTCGTAGCAGAGACTCTAAACGACCAGCAAACACCCTCATGCCCGGGAGCCGCTCCAGGGAGGACAGCAGAGCCCGTGAGCCTGGGGTACTTACCCAAGTCCCCGCGGGTCTGAGTGTCTGAGGCTCTCTGCAGGAGGTCCTTGCAATCACCAGCTACGGTCCTGCGGGGGCCGGGAGCAACCCTCCACTCTTGCCTTCCAGGAGTGGGGGTCACTCCCTCCCTGTGACCTTTGTGTGAGCTAATGATCCCACCTGAAATGCACAAACACTCCTCCTGTGATCTTCAGACAGAGACAAAGCTTCAGCTGAAGTAACCATGTGGGTTTCGTTAAGGCCCGATCAAACCTCTGGGTGTGGGGCCCAGGCATGGGTGCAGCCGGGGCTGAGGACCCCTGGTTTAGCTTAAAACAGCTGCCTTTGGGGCGCCTGGGTGGCACAGCGGTTAAGCGTCTGCCTTCGGCTCAGGGCGTGATCCCAGCGTTATGGGATCGAGCCCCACAACAGGCTCCTCCGCTATGAGCCTGCTTCTTCCTCTCCCACTCCCCCTGCTTGTGTTCCCTCTCTCGCTGGCTCTCTCTCTCTGTCGAATAAATAAATAAAATCTTTAAAAAATAAAACAGCTGCCTTTGCCACCCAAAATAGATGGGTGGACAATGCACACCATCTTCCAGATGAATAATGTAAAAATAAGTGCTCTGACAAGGTCCTTAGGTGTCCCCCAGGGATGGTGTCAAGACAGCTGGAGAATGACGGCCCTGGGGTGGGGACAGAGTACCACCAGGTGCCAGACACAGCATCCGAAAGCAGATGCCAGTGCCCCAAATTAACAGCAATGGGGGAGCCAAAGCCAGATCTTTGCCATCGGATAGAAGTGTAGGACCCAAAAAGGAAGCCCAGGGAAGGAAAAAGGAGGACAGAGAGCTGGGCTTCCAGAAGGCGGGGGTGGCAGCGGTTTATATGCCTGAAGGGAGCTGGATTCCCCGCTGTACATCCTGCGGGCCCGCCATGGTGACAGACCTTCATCCCTGGGCATTCCTGCCCTCAGCTCTTTGGGTGGTTTCAGTCTTCAGGAGCTTTAGTTCGGTTCTGGGTAGGAGAGGCAACTCAGGTAGCAGGGGGGCTAGTAGCCTTGAGTTCAGATGAACAATTAGTGGTATCTGTTGCCTGGACCTCCGTCCTTGGGATTTCAAAGCACTGGGCATTGATAGTGGAAGAGAAATCGAAACCACTCTGGGAAATCCAGGATGGTTGCTGAATTTGTTGGGGTTCTCCAGAGAAACAGGACCAATTAGATATAGATCGACATCTAAAGAGAAGATTTATTATGAGCTTCGGGTAATGTGACTATGGAGGCTGCGGGAGGCCACGATATGCAATCTACAAGCCGGAGAACCAGGAAAGCTGGTGGGAAAATTCAGCCTGAGTCCAAGTGTGAGACCCGGGAGCTCCAGGGTCCAGTGTCTGAAGGCAGAAGAAGTTGGAAACCCCAGCCCCAAATGAGAGAAACTTTGGCCTTGTTCTGACTTTTTGTTCTATCTGGGCCCTCACGGAGTTGGGTGATGCCCACCCGCATTGGTCTAAGGGAAGATAACATCTCAATCAGCCGGCCAGATAAAGCTAATTTCTTCTGGAAACACCCTCACTGACAGTTCTCTGGGTTCCCTCAGCCCGGTCAGGCTGACACAGAAGACTCGCCATCACTGTCACCTACTTCCATAGCTCAGAGAGGATCTGGTGTAAGCAAAGCCTTGGGCATTGAAGCCGTCGCTCATACTTGTGCCCCTCATTCGTGACCTTTCCCAGGAGCTAGTTCTGTCACGGGTTGAAGACAGACCTGGTTTAGGTTTGCTCGTGCATGAGAAATGATGCTTGGCTTCCACTGGATGAATATTTGGGCTTCCTCTCCGAATTTTCTTTCCACTCCTTTCACGTGTCTTTCTAAGAGAACCATAACTTTGGATTTTCAAAACAAACAACAGCTTACTGCACCACAGAGGTGGGATCACATCCTGTGCTCTTGAGCTTTCCATTTGGACTCCCGACCACAGCAACCTGAGGGCTTCAGTCCAAACACACTACCGCCAAAGGATGGCCCGTGTTGTCTGCAGACCTTGCTCTAGCGAGTTTCGAGCGACCCAATCCCAGTTTTCCTGCGCTGTTCAACATTTGCAACTATCGCCTTAATTAATCGTGTGAAATCTTGGTTACTGGGTTCTCTCCACGTCCAAGTTTAGCAGCCCTCATGAGCTGTGGGGCTTAGTCCTTGCTGCATATCAGAATCTCTTGAGAAGCTTGAAAAAGTGCTGGTACCGGGCACCCCACCACTTACGATTCAGATTTAATTATGCTGGGGTGGGTGATAATGGTGGTATTTTTTTTTTAATGTTTGCTAAACTTACTATTTCAGCCAATCACTGCTAATTATTTTTAGTGAGTACTTACAACCCATCTCCCAGCCCGATTAACAGCAGCTCTTACAATCCTCCTTGATACTAATTAACAATTAGTCATCTCCAGTTCCCTACATGGACGTCTGAAGATTGGGGAACTTCTCTGACAAACGGAAATCTGACCTTTTAATTTTTTTTTTTTAATTTTTTAGAGAGGGGTGGGGAGGGGTATAGGGGAAGGAGAGAGAGAATCTAAAGTGGGTTCCAAGCCCAGAACAGGGCTTAATCTCACAACCCTGAGATTGTAGCCTGAGCCAAAATCAAGAGTTGGATGCTTTAACCAACTGAGCCACCCAGGTGCCCGGGTGAGACTAAGATACACCAGCTGTTGTTTTTGAATTTATTCTGAGAGGGTTCTAAGAATTTCCCACAACACTGAAGTTAAGTGGCTGAGAGCTTACTGACTTCAAAAGGAGAGGGTATGTGTGACAATGGTGTATAGTTGTCCTTGCCATCTTCCAAATATTACCTGCTGTCCTCATATTTATTGACCCTAAAAGTATTAACTCAAAGAAGTGACGTATACAGCCTTGGTCATCAACAAATGTCTTTTCAACTTCAGAAAAATCTACTCCCAAATTTTGCCACATTTTCATTCTCTCTAACAAATAAACTGTCGAGTATCTGGTCTGCTTGGATCTTTTTATCGCAAGAAATATCAAAAAATGCTTATATCGTGGGTCAAGAGACGAAATGGTGACATTCTAGGCTCACATCCAGTTTCTCAGTGAACTTTGAATATCTGCCGTCTCCTGATACTTGTAATTTAATCCTGATAATAAAAGGGGGAAGAGGGATGTCGCCACCATGCAGGAATATCTCAAGACTCTTTCGTCCCGGAGTAAAAACACCAGGTCCTAATGCCAAGACACTTCCCAGACCGAGGTGCGCCTCTGAGGCCTTCAGTCCATTTTGTCTTGATCTCTGCCAACTTCACGATTGGATTTTTACTGGTGGGGTCTGTTTCCCGTCTCCCTCCCATGAGGTCCTGTCCTTCAGGGCTGAGGCCGCATCTTCTAAATATTTCCGATCAAACGCAGAGGGGGTACTCGAACGTGCGGCAATAAACGAGTGAACGAATGAAGAACCCGTTCCCCCGAAGCTAGCTGAGTAGAGTCTAGCTGGAGGACGAGACGGAAGGTCAGGGCTGCGGGTGCCCTGGGCAGAGGCAGCCTGCGGAGATTTATTGCTCGGGCTTCTGCCTCCGTCTGTCCACCGTTGTGGTGCCGGTCAATATCGGTAGTTGTTGCATAACATTCATTTATACATTATTTAGTGGGGCAATCAGTCACAGTCTCCGTGATCGTGGCCCGGCGTTTTCAACTTGCCTCTTATCTATAAACACATTTCCGGAGCTGCTCTATCTTTTCATCTTGTCTAGGTGATCCATAGCAATACCCCAGAACCTGCCTATTTTCCCTTTAATCCCCTGATGGATTATAAATAGCCTGCCCTCAACCTGCCCAAAGCTTTGAAGGCCAAGTCCTGCTCTCTGAATTACTCTCAGCCTCTTGCTCCACACTCAGGCCCCGTCGGGGGGCGGCCCTCCCTCCCAGGGCACACACAACGCCTTCTACACGTCTCTGCTCTCGCGCTACAGTAACACTACGGCCCAGGACCGATGTGTAGACCGGCGGCTGCAATAACACACAGTGCTCTCTGTATCAAACACCTGACAGAGGTAGTTAAAGAAGACAGACCTAGTTAAAAGAAGGGCAGGGGAGAATGCAAGCCAAAGAGAACGCTAAGCGACAGGAAATGCAAGGGGCACGAAGGGGCACGAGGGAAACTTGGGGGGGACAGGAAGGGATAAATGAATCTGGGGCAGCGGAGAGAGCCGGGCTCGCGCTCTGTCTCTTTAAGACACTGCACACTTGCTGACCCGCCTCAGCGTGTCCAGACACCTCTGCGGTAAGCGCTGTCCTGAGAGACAAAAATGGCCCGGGAAGAACTCAGCGCTCTGATACCTCACGATCCTTTTTATTCTCCGCACAGAGAAAAAGAACCCCATTGCCTGACTTGCTACATTTCAGAGCGACGCCTTCATCAAGGCACGCAGCGGATCCTGGGACCCACCGTTTTCAAGGGCTCCTGTTAATGAACACTTCGGGATGTTCACTTGCGACAGGAGGGAGCTGCCGAGACTCCCTCCACCCTCCGCTTTTACAATCCGCTCACACTGCGGACCGGAATCCTCCCCTCCCCGGCCCCGCGCTGCCTCCCAGGCCAGAGGTCCAGCGGCCAGGTTGCCCTTGTCTGAGCGCACTTCTCCCTGCGTATTCATTTTCAATTTCCAGTTAGTGCCTCATCCATTAAAAAGCACTTATTCTAGCAAACCTCTTGAGCAAGGCCTCATCCGCTGTTTCTCAGCATAAACTCATTTTTACCTTCCAGCTCAGTGTGGACACTAAATGAAGCGGAGTGGCCCCCAGCCGCCTTCGCTGCTGCCCCTCTGCCTCTCCCTTCGTGTCGCAGGCTGGCTTTCTCACGCTTCCAGGCCCCGTCAGAGCCAGCTTGAGGTTCTTCTGAATATCTGTGGGGCTTAGCGGATGGGGTGGTACTTGCTGAATCCAATCTCTAAAAGCCATTAGCAGGAATGCACACAGGACAACCTCAGCTTTCTGTGGGCATGTGCTGAGCCGTTCCCAAGGCGTTCTTCCACAGTCACCATTTTCAGCGAAGAGAGGGAAGGAGTAGCCTCTCTGCCCACTTGTGCTCTCTCGCTCCACCTCTGAGCAGCCAAGGCTTCTCTGCCATTAATGCCCCCTCCTGCCCCCACAAGGGAGTAGCCCTCACTGGTATGGAGTGAACACCCTTTAGAAAAACAAATCAGTTCCTTATGATCCAGGCCATACATCTGGAAGACCCCAAATTCATGTTTCCAAAGACCTGATGCTTTGTGATCCTAGCTCCCCACCCCATCCCTGGAACAAACATTTATGTGTTTTGTGCTGATTTTCTTGGATCATCTCATTGAATCCACCCCAAACTCCGGAATGATGTTTAAACTAGCGGTCAGGTGATGACACTCGTCTGTACAGAACTCTCTAGTGGCTTCCTGTCTCACTCAGAGGAAAAGCCAAGTCCTCGCTCCAAGCCATAGTCAGGGCCCTGTGTCTGACCGTGTCGCCTACATGGCTATCCTTCCGTTTCCGCAGTCTCCCTGTGCTGGTCTTCACGGTGCGCCTCCGTCCCCTGACCGTCACATCACTTGTCCTTTTGACTGTCCCTGGTCTCTGTTCGAATGTCACCACCTCCATGGGACCTTCCTTGGCCATCAGCTAGCCATAGCAGCCCACCTCCACGCTGTCTTGCAGACCTGCTTACATGTTCTCTATCCCAGCCCCACCCGCAGCCTGTTACCTATTTATTTACTGTCTCCCCCAACTAGCGCGCAGCCGCACAAGGTCGGCATTTTGTTCACTTCTGAATCCCCGAAGTCTAGGACAGTATTCTCAATAAAACATTCTCGAGTAAAGAGACGAATGTCAGTATTCCTGTTACTGCCATTTTACAGTTGAAAAACGAGTTTAGGGGAGCTAATGACCTCCTCTCAGGTCACGAAGCCACTCCACGGCAGGACTACGCCAACAGTTCTGAGGGTGTACCGGCCCCCCTTTCCACATTCAAATGCCCTCGAGGGAAACCTTTTTTCTAGGTTCATTCATTTGGAGGTGGTTTTGACCAAAAGAGGAAGCAGAGATAGAAGACAATGAACAAGAAACCAGTGAGGGAGCCAGGTCTGGGGGCTGCCGTGTGATCTCATACTTGCTTCAAACTCACTTGCCTCTGAGACCTCCTCTCCTTGCTCTTTTTTTTTTTTCTTATTTACTTAAATGATCTCCACACCCGACGTGGGGCTCAAACTCATGACCCCGAGATCAAGAGTTGCATGCTCGTCAGACTGAGCCAGCCAGGCGCCCCTCCTCGCCTTGCTCTTGACATGGACCAAGGTCAATCACTCCTTACTTCACCAAAGTCAAGTGAAGAGAAGATCACATAAATTTTTTCAACAGTTTGGGGCACCTGGGTGGCTCCATCAGTTGAGTGTCTGCCTTCGACTCAGGTCACGATCCCAGGGTCCTGGGATCCAGTCCCACTTCAGGCTCTCTGCTCAGCGGGGAGCCTGCTTCTCCTTCTCGCTCTACCTGTCTCTCTGCATACTTGTGCTCTCTCTCTGTCAAATAAATGAATAAAATCTTAAAAAAATTTTTTCAACAATTTGAGGAATGATTTGTTGTTACTTGCAAACATTTGGAAACCATTTACTGGATGGCATTTCCGTAGGAAGGGAAAGCTTGCCTAAAATGAGACAAGCCGACCTCAATATATGCTAGAGTCTGTAAGCTCCTACGGGGCAGACACTGTGTGTTATTCTCCCACTGACCCATTGTAGACGATCGATAGATGTTTAGTAATTAAATGAATGTCACTGGAAAAGTTTAGTCTAAGAGCAGATTTGGATTCTGGTCACCTCATCTGAGCCAGCTAGAGATCTGCCAACCTAGCAATTGGCTTGGGGGATTGGAGAGTCCATCGCATTTGAGAGAAACTCCCAATGCCAAAGGAGAGGTTGAAAAACAAAATCTAGCACGAGTAGAATGGAATCTCCTTGTTACAAGAGAGGAACCCCGAGCAGGATCGGTCTCTTCCATGCTACCCAGGGACCACATGGGGTGGGATGAGCACGACCAGCCAAGCCAGGAGGTGGGCTGCTTTCCAAACACGAAAAACATCCCAGAGGGAGAGGCAAGCAGCCATGATTTACAAACCAGAAAGTTGAGTTGGTGAAGTGTAAACAGGCAGTCTGAAGAAATCTAAGCTGACACCTTCTCTTCGTCCTCTCCCCTTGTGCGGGCCTCAGAGCTCTGCCACATTTTCCTTCAGGGGAGGAGGAGGATGGAGCTGACCCAAGGAACAAAATTCCTTCTTCTGCTTCCTTGAGTCTTTCGGAGGGTCTGGAATATCAGGAAGTGCCCCCAGGCACTCAGCACTTTCAGCTCAAGAAACAATATTGCTACTTGCCCAACTACCAAGCTCCATCTTAGAGGAAGGCTAGCCGTCCAAAGGATGCATCATCCTTCCGACATGTCTAGATTCTTCCTATTGACATGGTAACAGAGATAATCTCTCCTTCGGTGTAGGCCATGCTACTGACTTGCTTCTCATCAATAGAATAAAGAACAAGTGACAGATGTCACTTCCACTGGTTTTAAAGAACGGACTTCCATTTGCTAGCACGCACTCTCTTTGCTGGCTTTACCAAAGCCAACTGTCAGAGAAGCCCATGCAGCAAGATAGTGAGGGCATCTGGTCACCAGCCAACAAGGAACTGAGGCCCTCAGTCCAACAGCCTGTGAGGCATTGTGAGTCCTCCCACAACCGCTAAAGGAAATTGAAAGCACATCACACCCAAGTGGAAGCTTGAGATGATCACGGCCTCACCAGCCTCTTGACTGTAGCCTTGCGAGAGACCTGAGCCAGAGGGCCCAGCTAGGCCATGCTTAGATTCCCCAGAAACTGAAACATGCATGGTGTGTTAGCCTTCTAGGTCTTGGGGTCATCTTGTTACACAGCAGCAGGGAACTAACACAAGCGTGAGATGCGTGTAGGAGAGGTTCACACTACAAGGGTCAAGAGAGCACAGAAACTTGGAGTCATAGGCACGGAGGATGTACACTCCGTGGAGGACGGAAGTATGGGACCCTACTTAACAATGCCAAGCTGTCCGTGCTGCTCCCGCCCACCACCGCTGCCTATCTAGCCAGTGCATAAAGCCCAAGTTTCTTAGTCTGACAACAAGGACTGCCATCATCTGGGCTCTGCCCCCCTTCTCCAGGGTCATCTCCTGCATTCCCCCTCCCTGCACCCTATCTCTGATACGCGCCGAGCTACATGTATTTGCTCCCAAACTGTTGTCTATGCTGTTCCCCCTTCCCAGAATGCCTTCCTGTACAGGCTTGGTTCCGTGCCTCCCTGGCACTCTGGAACTCCATGCAAACTCTAAAACTGCCTCTCCAATGACTCTCTCACCCCCCACACCCCCTAGTCCTGCAACCTTTCATTTTCTTGTCCAGCACCCCCTCTAGCTCTAAGCTCTGTGCTGAGCCTCTTCCTCAACTTGGTGCCTCAGAGGCAGTTCACAGGCTGGAAATCACTGATGAAGGAATAACCATGGGCTGCACCTGCCAGGAAGATAAACATTTATTGGTTGGACTATATTATACCACGTTGTTGGAAGATGAAAAGGCAGAGCCTCCACACTGCACGTATATTTGTCACAGTGGAGGGTTGCATTTCACTTCGCCCTTAGACAAACAAGGAAATGCCAAGATCTATGAATTTGCAGTACCTGGCACATTGTTCATGTTGAGAAATCCATTAAGAGAACGGCTTTCACAAGATTTGTCACAATTCAGGTTCCCATCCTGTGTATCAGTTCTTTTCACCAATATTCAAATCATTTGAAAGAAAGGGGGGGGATTAAAAATCCACACCTAATGTTCATGCCTTTGGAACTCTGCCGTCCTCCCCACTCGCTACCCCCTGGAACTGACAGGCTGACCCAGAGTTAGATCGAGGTGGGACTCTCTCAAGGAGTGAAACCAACCACCTTCCTCATAAAGAAACGCTCAGGGAAGAAGGCAGCAGTGACACTATGTCAGAGACGACGTCTTTCTTATGGAGTACAGCCCATCGGAGGGAGATCCTTGATGACTCTTTGAAAATACCTTTGAATCAGTGGTGCCTTAGCATGGAAGCCTTCCGTTTTGAAGAAAGAGAAAATATTGATGATTGAGACAGTTCATCAAAAATCAGTTTCCCTTTAATAGGCTTATTGTCAGGAGGGATTTTCATGCAAGATCAGTAATGAGCCTTGGAGAAAAGGCTTTGAATCCTATGAAAGTAGAATGACTTAGGGATGCCTGGGTGGCTCAGTCAGTTAAGCATCTGCCTTCCCCTCAGGTCATGATCCCAGGGTCCTGGGACGGAGCCCCGAGTCAGGCTCCCTGCTCAGCGGGGAGTCTACTTCTCCCTCTGCCCTTCCCCTCCGGCTTGTGCACGTGTGCTCTCTCTCTCTCTCATTCTCTTTCTCGCAAATAAATAAAATCTTAAAAAAAGAATGACTTAAAATAAAAATTCTATTCATGCTAACCATCACTTTTGGTCCACAGAAGAGAACATATCCAAAACCTAAGCCAAAATCTTTAGGACTTACGACCTCAAGGTACATTCCGACCATGGACACTCCTCTCAGGGCGAACGACTCTGTTTTTACAAATTGGTTGGGTGTGAGGACATGATGGATGGGTTGATGATTTGACTGTGTACTGTGCTGAATACCACCTGTAAAGAGGACTTGGGTGTCTCTGGACAAGAATTCTTGCACCTGAAAATCCAAACCGTGGGTCAGATGAAGGCTAACATAGCCACTATAGGGCCACCAAAAGGAGAAGGCTAAGAAACTTCAGGGAAACAGGTTTTGACCTTGGTTACTAAGCAAAGGCATGGGGAAATAATGAATTCATAAATTAAAACAAGAATAAAGTTATTTTCTTATACTAGAATTGCTAACAAATTAGATTATATAAAAGAAACTTTAAAAATTTATACTGGCGAAATCAGAACAGATGAAAGCCTTCAGTGGCAACATCTTGTCTCCATCAGGGAAATTTCGACGTGTGCATTCTTAAGTACTTCTGGGTTATTTTTATCCAGATGGATTTGCATCTGATTTGCCTCTTTCTATGCACAGCTCTTAGGAACACCCTTCCCTCTTTCTTACTGATAACGCAACACACGACCCAACAGGGAACGGCACATCACTTTCCCGGCAGCCCTCAACCCACACAAAGTCAGGATAATCACTCAGGAACCAACGTAGTCGGTGCTACTCGTGAATGCCCTGGCCCTCGTACACCCCCAGGCCACCCCAGGAGTATCATCGGCCCCAAGAGCAAATGAGCCAGAGGTCGGGACTGAGAGTGGGTGTGGGGCTACACTGCTCAATGCAAGTAAAGGCATGGCTTGAGGTCATTTCCCTCGGGATCCGAAACGGCCCTGCAGTGTCTCCTCGTCTGGAGCGCACGTCCGACCTGCAGCATTTTAGGCCCAGGCCCCAGAGTCTGGGTCGGGAGGCCCGGGATAGAGATAGGGCCCAGGAATCTGCATTCATAACGAGGCCCTGGCTGGCATCCTAGAGCCCTGGGAAGCAGAACTAGGGTATCTGAAAGTGCCAGAAGATTGACACTAACGTCGTCGCCCCCAAGCCTGGCTGTGCACTGGGATCACCAGAGGAACTTTCATAATTGGGATTCGCGTCCCCCCTGCTCTAGGCCTACGGACTCAAAATCTGTGGCAGTGGGGCCTGGGACTTTATTTTTCACACTCCCACCCTGGCTGCCCATTAGGATAATCTGAGGAGCACTGAAAAACCCCAGCTTCCCCGGCCCTGTGCAGAAAAATTGAATCCGGGACCTCTGGAAGAGGAGTAGCTGGTCAAAGCTCCCTCGGGGATTCTCGTGACCCCAGACCATGGCGCAGCACACGGGAGCCACTGCGTGAGACGGTCTACGATGCTGCTGAGGCCACCGGGTTCATCTTTATTGCACAGACCAGAGCAGCAAGGCGCGACTACGTCCGACCACGCGACAGGCGCTGCAAGGCTGCTCCCTGGGCCTGTGCTTTAAGAAGAACTAGTGATTCAGGGCTAGCCTTTAAAAAGCTTGTGAAACTCAGATCAGGTGAAGTTTGCCGTCAGCAGTGGGAATAAGAAGGCCGAGAGCCCAGAAAGGCTGTTCAGTGGGCCTGCCGGGAAGGGTTGCCACACAGCTTCACGGAAGTTCCAAACCGACGATGACATTGCTGCTCGGGATAACGAGTGTCTAGCCCAGCGAAATGGAAAGGAGATCCTGTCGCCACAGCTGCTGCATTTTCACAAGCTCTTCAAGAGAGTGGCTGGCACATGGGAGGCTTTCAATAAGTATCTGTTGACTGACTGACTGGATTTCCACCACCGCAGCTAAAACCTTAAATAACCTCCCAAGGTCGCTCGCTGCGGAGTTTTCTCCAGCTTCTGAAAAAACTCACCACCACAGTCCTCATCACAATACGACACCATGAACAATTGGAACGAGTAGCAAAATTGCTTTAATGTTTAATGTGGGCCAAAGAAGTTCTAGTGAGCTATTTAAGGAAGCTTTACTTAAATTTCCAAAATGATGGGGATTCAATGCTGGCATCTCCTCACCTGGGATAGGTATGGTCATGGCCTCCCCAAGATAATGACATCCTAATCCCTCAAACCTGTGACTATATTACCCCACATGACAAAGGGGCAGCTTTGATTATGGTTAAAGATTTTCAGATGAGGAAGTTATCCTGGATTATCTGGGTGGTTCAAAGGTAATTACAAGACCCGTCAAAGATGGAAGGAGGCAGCAGAAGGTCAGGGTCAGGAGGAGATTTTAGGAAGCCACGCTGATGGCTTTGAAGGAGGAAGGGGCCATGAGCCAAGGAATGCAGGCAGCACTAGAAGCTAGAAAAGGCAAGGAAATTGATTCCCCTCAGAACCTCTAGAAGGAATGCAGTCTTACTGACACTTGATTTTTAGCCCAGGGAGACCCATTTTAGACTCCTGACCTCCAGAACGCTACGAGAAAAAAAAAATTCGTGTTCTAAGTCCCTAGTGTGTGGGTAATTCGTTACAGGAGCAGTAGGAAGATAATACATCACACCATTATTTAAGGGGAAAAACACAGAGACTCAGAGTGACTGGTAGCATTTCAACACAGCGAGGGCTGCACTGCGTACCTGACAAGGGGCTGTGGCCAACAACACCCCATCGAAACTGGCATGCTTCTAAAAGAGCATGTTGCTGAAATAAGAGTTTCGGAGATCTTTGCTGGAAATCAAATCCCAGGATAACAATGGCCACTTCTCCATGGCATACACGCTTGCCTTAAAAAAAAAAAAAGTGTTATATCATTCTAAGGTCTACACGGTAGTAGATCAGAATGTCTGGCTAACCAAGGTCACAAAGCTTCGCTCACTCCGGGCGGAGTGGCCAACATCATCAAGAGCTGGCCTCCCGTCCAACACCCCTCGCCAGCATGGTAAGCCGCAGTTGCGTAAGGAGGATGGTGATATGCTATAAAATGAGCGCCTTCAGAAGATGTTACAAGTCATGTTTGGAAGGGCATGCTGTCCCCCTGTCCTTGTATGACCCAGGACACTCGCTCATGGCATGGTTGCGTAGGAGTGTAAGTTTGTAGCCGTGCAAGGGGCTCCCGAGGGGCTTGAACCTACGACTTCAGGCTCGCCAACGTTATCACCAGCAACTGAACTCACCAGGTAGAGATGTGTTCCACTCTGTCTTATGGCACCTGGCGCTGAGGCCAAAAAGAGACCTGAAAACTGTGATGTTTTACTTCCAGCTTCTTTTCCTCCCTGTGGGCCGAAAACAGCTTTAAAGGTGCAGTTGGTTCCGTAGCTGATAACATGCAAGAAGGTGTGCGTAAGGACGGCCAATGACCATGGCTGCGGGGGTCACAGGCACGTTACAGTCAGCTGACAATTAGGATAAGGACGCTTGAGGCCGAATGGCAAACAGCCCCAGGCCAATCTCATGTGTTGGCAAAATTCTCTACCAAGAGAATAGAAGGTTCTCATCAGACTCCAACAGCAGAGGTCAGAATCACTACCCTGCATTGAGCGCGTGCCTACAGAGCAGGCCCGGTGGGCTGAGTTATCTACAAACATCCACTTTCATACGAGCCTTCAAGCAGCGGTACGTTGTTCAGGCCGTTTCACAGAGGAGAAAACCGAGGTTCGGGAAAGGTCAATTTACAGAGCTAGGAGTGGCAGATCTGGGATTCAAAGTCCAGCTTTTCTGGTCTGATTTTTGTCACCGTGCTATACGTTACCTTTAGCAGCAGGCGAAGACATGATTTTGAAGAAGGAGGCAGCAGAGAATGACATCCACGTAAGGCAAGGGATTTATTCATTCGACATTTTTTGAGTGTCTGTTCTATTTGAGAAATTGTGCCCACCCAGATTGGAACCACTAAAATATCAAAGGATAGCAGGTAGCAGGACTAGAGACAGAGAGGAGAGCAGCATTCCAGAACCTGCCCCCTGAGCAGCTCCAGCAGCGGGCTGTCCCCGGGGAACCGCAGCAGGCAGAGTGGCTCAGCAGGTGCCCCCGAAGAGGCAGCAGCTCCAGCCTGGGCGTCTGTCACCCTGTGCAGAAAGCACCACCACCTCCACAGGCACGAGGCTCTGGGAACAGGATGGGGGCCCAATACAAGGAAGGGGTCCTCCCCACACACGTTGTAGAAAGAACCGATGGCTTGCGTGGGGACAGCGGTGGGGACGGGAGGTTTGGCCCAGGGACCCCTTCAACTACCAAGGCTCCTGAGCAACCCTGGGACAACCCTGAGAACAACAGGGTGACCGCATGTCCTGGTTTGCCAAGGACAGCCTTGGTTTGCTCATGTTGTCCTGGGATAATTCGTAAGTGTCACATTTCATTCTCAAAAACGTTCCAGTTTCGACAATAAGCCAAATGGTCCTCTAACCCAGAAAACCACTTCTGGGGGTATTAATAGCTGTGTTGTCTTTCTCTGAACCTGTAAGCTCCCAATTTATGTTATAAACCTCAAAGAATGAAACAGAGTATAAAAACTCTTTTGACCAAGAACTTAAAAGGAAAACTTGTTATCTTGTGTAACTACTGTTGTGTTACATACACGTCGGGCGATACCGCGTTAAGTAAGAACATACGGCCTCCCCGGATATCGGCCGCAGTGGCATGTCACGAATATACGGTGGAGAGTCACTTCCTGGGCAGTTTTTCCAAACTTAAAACCTTTTTTCAGGACATGTCTTAAGAGGTGAATGTTTACAAAATGCTCCCACATTTTTGTTCAACGAATGGGAGTGCTTAGTGTGTCTAGGAATTGTTCTAGGTCCTGGAGAGCCATCCGTGAACTAGAAAAGTCCTTGTCCTCATGGGGCTTACATTCTAGTGGGGGAGACGGAATAAATCTGGAAACAAATACTGTCATGTGGAAACCAATGACCTATCACCCAAACGATTGATAAAACGACAACATCTGCCAATTCTGAGTACTCATGAAGCCACCTGTCTTCAGACCTGAGTTAGCCATGAATCATGTCTGTCAAAAGCCGTCAATGGGTACATTTTCTTAGTAGAAACAAGTCTCTTTAAACAAGTCTCCCCCCCACCCTTGAACTGAGTGGACTTCTTTTATCATTTCATTAACATAAGTGTGCCTTTGGGGGGGGTCCACCTTTCTTTAGCTTTTGTCTGGGGACCTTTCTTTTCTTTTTTTTTTTAAAAGATTTTATTTATTTATTCAACAGAGATAGAGACAGCCAGCGAGAGAGGGAACACAAGCAGGGGGAGTGGGAGAGGAAGAAGCAGGCTCATAGCGGAGGACACTGATGTGGGGCTCGATCCCACAACGCCGGGATCACGCCCTGAGCCGAAGGCAGACGCTTAACCGCTGTGCCACCCAGGCGCCCCGTGTCTGGGGACCTTTCATTTCATATTCCTTTCTGTCCTATCTAGAACTGAGGTGTTATTGAAAATAGCCTTCCTTTCAAAGGAGATGTTTATAATTGCCTAGTACCCAGGGAATAAATTAGAACAAATGGAGAATTATTCCATTCTATGCCACACATCCCACCCCCTAGCGCTGGGATGAGGGACAAGGAGGGGCTTTAAAAAAAAAAAAAAAAAACCATGCACACACAAAAAACTCCTATCCTTTGATTGATTCTGTGCAGAATATTTAAATGAACAAGCCAAGGTAAAACTTTCCCTCCTGGAACAAAGCAAAAGGAAAGCCTCTTTATGTTGCAGGGGCTCTAGATGCCCCGGGCTGAGTCCGTCCCAAAGCTTCCCTCCACTGCTCAAAAACTAAGCCATCTTGCCGCATTTAGCACTCCCCCCCCCCACCCAGACCACCCACCCGGACGCGGATACGCAAACCACATGTGTGAGGAATGCTGTTCGGCTAGGAAATCAGTATCACTATTTCAACCTCATTACTTGCACAGACGGCCCTTTTAGTGCAACTCATTTGTTTTATCTTTTCAATAGCTTTGATTATTTTCTTTTAATGGCCTGGATTTATCCTTTTCTACCCATTTTGAAACTTCAGAACTCTGTGGTGGGGGCTGCATGTGGTGGAAGACATGATTACGAGGGGAAAATGAACAAACAGCTTGGCCTTTATCCCCCCCCCCCCCTTGGGGCCATCTATTCTGTGCAGATCGCCCAGCGCCCTGAGTGATTATAAAAGTGGACTCAGCGGCCTTCCCATTCAGGTGGTGGACTATTTCTGCTGTTACTTAACAGTTACAGGGCCCAGTTATAATTACTGAAACGTCTTTTAGTCTGTGCCGTGTATTTCTCTCCCTCGCCCTTGGCGACCATATTGGTTACCCTCCTTTAATTAAGGGGGAAATGAAGACCAAGAGGCTAAGGGGACTGCCCAGGGCAAGTTAACAACCTCTGGAAAAGCCTGGAAATGCCGCTACAAAAGGGGACCACGTAAACAGGAAGGTGTGGATACTATTACCTGGCAGAGAAAGCAGAAGCCCGGGAATGTGCTCAGGAGTTTCTATTTGGGTGGTATCCGGGCAAGGAAACCCATAAAATGCCCATCAGTGGCTCCACTAACCAGAATAAACAAGACCACTCGTTTGGGACACTATGACCCCGGATTACCAAGCAGACAGGCCTGGGCGTCAGGCCTCGGTCGAGCTGCCATCTCTCTCCAGGCCCCCTTGCCTATCCAAGAGGGAACGCAATTCTGAGAGCTGGTACGACACATGTACTGGGACAAACGGTGGTTCAGCACACTTTGTGGCTGAGCGTGCGACGACGGCATCCTGAGCGGTCTTCGGCACGCCCAAGCTGCCCAGCTTGACTTTCTCCGCGCTGCGGAAAATGCAAGGCCACTATTTTAAAATAAACACGTGCGTATCTAGGCTGGAACAAAGGAAGAGATTAGTCCAACTCGAGCATAGTCATTAGGAAGCTCAGCTGCCAGCCAAGCCCATCTGGGACTGATGCTTCCACACCTAAAATCAGCCCCTAGTTGACAGCCTACAAGGCGGGCCACTAGAATCTCGATGGCCTGCCAGCCTGAAGATAAGGTGACTTTCTCAAATTTGCTATTAAGTCTCTTTACTATTAACTAGAGCATTCTAGCCAATTCCTGGGTCATTTGCCAAACTGAAAGTATCCTATTCTCTTTGAAGTAGGGTTTCTCCTTCCTGTCTAATCAAGGTAGCATTTCTTGCTGCTAAAGTAAATGCAGAGACTGTGACAGATTGACTTTGTCTAGTGATAGCACGTTGTTTAATTTATGTACCAAACCTTCCAGAGAAAGAGGGGGAGATAGAAAAAATGCCATGCACAAGTAACCTGGGGTACTCTAAGAACGTGCCCCACCGTTTCTGGGCCAGTCTCTGCAGAGCTTAAAAAACGACCGGTTTGAGGACACCGAAAATGGTGCTAGACCCCGGGGACTCAAAGATGAATGGGGCAGGACTGTGCCGCCCTCAGCTGGTTCTGCTCTCTCCATTCATTCTTCCTCAGGACGAGTGTCACTTCTTGAGAAAGGCCAAGGGCTCATTTTCCCCTGTACGCAAAGCGAAAACCAAACTCTGGTCAAACGACTCTTAACAATTAGTAAGACTATACATTGTAAAGAAAGTGGAGCCACAGGAGATTAAATACGAATTTAAGTAAAACACCTATTTCTGTCCATCTGTACTTATATTTCAACATGGGTTTTAGAGATGGGAAATACATCTTACGAATGCCTTGTAATTCACATAACAGCATCTACACACACATACACAGTGTATCTTTCAACATAACTACACATACACACTCCATTGAAGAAGATACTGACAGATTTAGAAAACGTATCGGCCTTCCACTGTTAGTCTCCAGAATACATTTTTGCTTAATTTATTTTTGCACCGCACAGTCGCTCTGGCCCCCGTGAAGGCTCTGTCAGCATTTCCATCATAACTATTTGCAGATACTGGAGTACAAGTGCCAAAATACATATTTACAGTTTACAGACAGCGGTGGCTTTGTCTTCCTTTTAAATTGACTTCTTCAATGCATCTCTTTACAAGGAATATCCAGGGATGGCAGTGCCTACAGGACCAAAAGCATCATAGAAAACAAAAGGGGTCAACGATGCAGACTTCCGGCCCAAGATTAAACTAAACCATGGGAAAGGGACTCAACGTTCACCGCGGCTGGAGTCGTCTCCACATCAGAGTCCCCATTCGAGAGCCACAGTCTGAAGCCACAGCAGAATGCGAGCCCGTGCGTGTGTGCCGTAAACAGCGCCGGAACCTACCCTGGGGAAGGCGGGGCGAACGGCAGACGGCCCACTACTCCGGAACCGATCACTTTCCAAGTGCGAAAACGCAACACAAGCCACCAAACACGAACGCTGGCCGCTTCCCACACTGGACAGCCAACTCTCTCATCTAGGTAGAGTTAAAACAGTTAAGAGCAAAGTCTCTCATAATCCAGTATGTTAGCTTGTTAACGTGTGGGGCTTGAAACGCGCGGTATGTGGGACGGTGCGCAGGTGCGAACTGTGAACTTTCTAAATAAAAGGTTAGCTGGGTTTGTAAACGGTATCGGCAGAAACTTTTTTTTGGTGGAAGAAAACATTTTAGTGGAAGAAAACCAATTTCATTGGGTCTTTCCACAAAAAGGTGAATAATTATTCAGATCAGAGAAACTGGCTTAGCAATTTAAAAATGTTTAAAAGAGAGAGAACACTCTTAGGACTTTTTTCTTTTAGAGTTTTTGTCCCCTGATCTTAAGTTTCTTGCGCTTTGATGCTTCTCCCTACTTTGACACAATATGCAAGCATTTTTGACTCACCTCTTTGCATGAAGGTAGGAGAGGTGGCCATTTTTGTTGCTGACGTAATTGCTCTATGCTAACTAACATAGAAGCATCCCCTCTCGCGCATAATCGTGCTGCAAAACCAGAAGCAAGCCAGTTCCTACCGGGGGGGGGGGGGGGGGGGGGGGGAAGTTCTGTAGGTATCTTTCCCCCCTTAACGTACTGGAGGAAAATGTAAAGAAAATTTCTCATACTCTGGCTGGTTCAAACCATATTCACACTCACCCCATTGATTTTATTTGAAGCCTATCTATCTAAGAAATTAAACCCTGCCATTTTCCCTTTGTGCTTAAAAAACCAAAGCCACCGTCAGGATGCACATGTGCCAAGTATACTTTTTAACAGGTTTCGATGGTGTTTATAAACGTGGTAGAACTGAGGGGGTTACTTGAAGAGAAGTAGAACTATTTGAAATTAATTAAAAGGGGATTATTTGCGCATTTAAAGATTTGGTAAGAGTAAGAATACAACTTGCAAAAAATCAACAATGTGATCCTCACGCTATTGAAATTTAGTGGAAAACTCAATTTGCTGTCTCCATGAGGATGAGGGGATGGGTATGTTTTCTTGAATTTCGTTATTAATTTACAAACTTCCATTCTGGCGATATTCTGAAGACATCTGCTTTATTGCCTAAATTTTAGGTCTAAAGTTTATCACTGTAATAGCTTCCCTTCTCGTCGTCCTTTTTTGTTTGGTTGCTTATGTTACCTAGTTTCCTGGTAAGGGGTCAGAGGAACGAGAAAAATCTTTACACTGTCAAATCATTTTGCCGCACAACTTAGTTACAAAAATAAAAATGGCCCAAGCTACATATATACATTTCTAGTTACACTACACAGATAGTTAAACCATATCCATTTCTGGCTTAATGAGAATATGTGGATTAGCAGTTAGAAATGTTTAAAGATTTCTAAATTTTGCAAACAATTCATGTAAGCATCGCCCTCCCCTTTCATCCGCAATGTTCAAAACAAAACCAAACACAACTAAAGCCACGCCTAAAACCACACACATCAGTCACCTAATGTCCAAAATGACTCCAAAAGTTTCTCTGGCGTTAAACATTGAGCAGGGGACACACAACAAATGCTTCAAGGACTGTTCATGCCAACCGTCAAGAATCGTAACATTACCAAAAAAGTACGCTTGTCCTTGGGGAGGACGCTTCAGAAGTAATTTACAAGGAGCATGGCTGTATTAGAATTTTTTAAAGGAAAAAATAGTGTCTTTGGATAGAAAGAAACAATGTAAAAAAATCCCCTTTTTAAAATGCAGAAATAACTTCATTATCAATCTGCATTTACATTACTGCCCAAAAGAATGGGTCTGGAAAGACCATTTTCTGTACAGACACTAGTTAATCTCTGTATGAAAAGACAGCATCTGGCACAGGAATAAACAAGGGAGAGCCTAGAGACTGGTCTATTCGCACACATAGAGGCTTTCTTAAGGCTGATCCAGTGAATGAACCTTTGGATCCAGAAGTATTTCTTCATTTTCCTTCTTTTCGGTTGAGTTCCTAGCAAAAACTTGGAAGATGAGCTGTTCTCACTTGGCATATCTCCATTTATGGAGAGGATGGAATAATGACACCAAAAGGACTTTGGGTTTTCTTTTTTTTTTTTTTTCTTTTAAAAATAATTCGCTTTCTTTTGCATGCCACAGGACAGATTTCTAGTTTTAAAACAGGGTACATCAAGAACAAAAATATCCCCCCCTCCCCAACCATCTTTATTTTCACCAATACAAGAAATCCTTCTGGAAACATAAGCAAGTGACTAAACAGGATCGAACCACTGAGTCTACAAGTTAATACATGATCTGTTATGGCAGAATAACCAAGAATTTTCCCCCAAAGATTTTAATTCTCCAAATATAAAAGTCTAAGAGGATCATACATGAACAAAAATCTCTTATTCCAGGTTTTATGGTAAAGGTGGATAACACACTGGCAGCCGAAGAAAGCTGAAACTCTTACTAATAAATAGATCCAAATTAAGAATTTCTACAACATTTCTTTAGAAAACAGAACCGTAATTTTTTTTTTCCTTTTTTTAAACGATGATCCTGTGGAATGCCTTTACTTCCGTCTTATTCTAATATTGGAACAGTTAAACAGACACAAGGATGTTGATGACAGCTCAACAATGCTGGATGCAGGACGCTTACAGCTACACTTGTTTAAAAGTCCTACAGGTTTATTGACTAAGGCTAGACAACAATTCATATGATCCTATTTGGTGCATTTTCTACCATGGTCCAAGATCATTATATGGATACAGCCAAGGGCTGGGCCCCAACTTTCAGGAGAAAGACCACAAAGAAGAAAATCAGGGTGGCAATTTGGTCCCCCCAGTTGATTAATTGGTGTCCTGGAACTGGAAAAACAAAAGATGGCAAATACAGACTGCAACGAGTAAAAGGAGTTGGAAAAGTTGGTGGAGAGTGGCACGGTACACGAGTAAGGTCACTGGGCTTGGGATGGCAAGGGCGCTGCATTGAAAGAGCATCCGTGGGACCAAGTACTTATAATGTCTTGTGGTGTCATTCCCTCAACGACTTTAGAATATCTGTATGCGATAATAAATAGATCAGTTATGTAATAAGGCAGTGTGTTGAATATGCATTCGTCCTGTGGGATGAACCACCACAGACAGAGAGACGTGATACCATACACATTCTTTAAGTTTTCTTGTGTTGTGTTTGATTTGTTTGTTTTCAAGGCTATCCAGGCTAACTCTTCCCGGGGATTTCCTTGGAGAGAAGAGTGGTCCGCTGAGGCTGGTTTGCTTAACCTCTCCTTTATCAAGAGATGATGACTGGCTTTAAAGAAAAATAAAGCTGAAGGTTGTTTGATTTTTATTTTTTCCCTTTTGGTTGCATCATTCTGAGTGTTTTCATATAAACAAACAAACAAAAAATCACAACCAAAAAAAAAAAAGTTTTTGATGCATCCAGTTGTTGTATCCTCAGGATGTTCCAGATGTTTCCAGGTAACTCTGTAGTTTACGGACTGTGGTTTTGTCCAGCGAGCAAAGGTCAAAATCAAATGTCGTGTTTGTGATATGAAAGTGTCCAGTTTCTTCTATAAGGTTCACGATCTAGGGGAGTAAAGAAGAGAAAGATTGGGCAATAAGCAGTGGACAAAACAGGGCAAAGAGAGGGAGAGCGAGATGGAAGGGATCGAATACGGAACCAAGAGACTAATATTCTCCTTTATAGCAAGAGGGTCCATGCTATTGACGGCACGGAAATATCCGTTAGCCAGTTTGGCAAACCAAAGGAATAGTAACCCTTTGAAATTCTCGGTGAAAGCAGATTACCTGCTCTCCTCATTCACAGTCTTTAAACTGACTCCTCCTTTCAAGTCGTCAATAGACTATTTTGCTATAAGCGTGGTTAGGGGGAGATACAATTTCAAGACCCTTTTAAATAATACTCAATGGATAGTGACTTTACTTACTAGATGTAAGGAAATTCCATCCTGGAAATAACAAAACTCCTTATAAAATAAAGTACACACATATAATAATGATCATTTTCCTTTCTGATTATGTTACTGAGAACTTAGAAAGTACCAAACCCCCAAAGGGAAAAAGAGAAACCATCTATAATCCCACACCCTGAAGACCATGGGCAGTAACTGGAAGGGGGCTGGGACTGTTTTGTTGTTTGATCTGGGTGCTGGTTACAAAAGATGCATTCACTCTGTTAAAATTCAGCTAGCTGGACGCTTTGTTAGACCTCAACAAAATGAATAAAAACCTGTTATTTACTACTTACAATCATATTCTGTTTATTCCCAGGATATTTGGGGGGTAATAAGTATTATCTAAAAAAAATAAAAAACCTTTGTCTCCTCATGTGGACTAGTCCTACCTCATCTCTGACTGCATGGGCTCCAACTTTCAGACATAAGATGGTGGCCGAGGTCCTACTGTTGTCTTGCCTTGGCTTTCAAGAGGGTATTTCTAAAGTTCCAATGTTAAGAATGATGCTGGGCATTGGTCTGAGAGAATCTTTTAGGTTACGTGTCTTTCCATTCTTATTTTACTCATAATTTTATCAGAAATGGATGCTGTGCCTACATAACATGGACTTGAGGTATGTATGTTGTGGGTAAACTGGGATGAAGGGGGGTAATTTTAGCAAGCTTTGTGGGGGAGAGAAAGAAAAGCATTAGGATGAAAGAAAAAATATTTGCACAGAGAAAATGGGCAAACCCTTCTATTTATTTTTAGTTGTCTGTTACTCCCCTCTTAACACTCGCTTCTCCTTCTCTTTCGTTCACCTTAAAAAAAGAGGACAATTTTAACTAGCCTATTATTTATTCAACAGAGTTTCAGATTACCTAATTTCAGGTGGAAAACAGCAGAAAGGAAACTTCTGACCCTCTCTTCTCAGAATGAGTTTTCTTGAAAAAATGGTAAGTTTGTGAACTATTCCCTATGGGTCAATGGCTCTCAACAGAAAATGTGCTCCCCATTCCTGACATATTTGACTTCCACAGAAGCATAAAAGACATACTGAACCCCAATCCAATTAATCGCCCAGCTCCAGACTGAGCTATTATTGCCTTATTCAATGTCCGGAACTCTTTTTTACAGATACAACTATGGGTTCATAATAAAGCAAGTTACTCTCACTGTGAAATCATGACTGATAACAGCAAACTGCCTACCTACTATTCTTTTTTCCTTTTTTTTTTTTTTTACTAATAGAAGCTTGATTTTTCTGGAAGTAGCCACAAGCCCAGCTATAACGCTTGCCTCCCCAGACCCACTTGCAGCATTTGACAGATACTTTACTTACAATTTATTTGTCAGAGGTCAGTGGGATTTCAGGACCATTTTTGAAAACATGGTAGACCAGGCGTATGTGTCTTCTGGCCTCCGTCCCCCCTTCCTGTCTGCAGTAAAGATGGAAGCTTGTCTTCCCCACAAGAGGATGAATGCAAGATGGGCAAGACGGGCAGAGCAGGACAGCAAGGCGTCTATGTCCGCAGTGACCTCTTACTTTAAACCACTGGAGCCAGGCTTCTAGCTCTAGCTCAGGCAGCTAGAGATTACCAGAAAGCGCGTCCCCACTTAGGGCTAAAGTACCACGTTCACGTAAGAACTCATCAAGCAAGAGCTGATTAACACTAAAAGATCTAAAATGGACCCTCGTTCATTTTATTAGTTAATAGTGACCGAGCTTTGGCTAAGTAACCCACACACGTCCACATACATAGACAGACACCCAGCTATGGCCACACACGAACTTTCCAAGGCTATCAAATACTTAATTCAACTGATGCTAAATACATACAGTAATTTCCAGAGTAAATGATCTCTTTTGTGATACTGGGAAGAAATACTGTAGGGCTAGTGAAAATGTGTCATCTTCAGCACCGAAAACAATTGGCTTTCAACGTACACAATGAAGGCAAGTAACAGTTACCCCGGAATGTGACCTGTCTCCGCAGTGAGCTGGCCCGGAGGGAAATGCCCGAGCATTCAGCACGGAGTCCCGAATTTCGGGTATCAGTTCCGACCCGGCTCCCTCTCTGACGGGCACTGCACAGAATATAACCGAAGCCTCCCTCTCTTCACCTACACATGGGGACGACTCCACCCGTTCTACGTATTACACAGGGTTGTGCAGAGGCTCAAATAAGATAATAGGAGAAAGCTGCTTTATGAACTAAATTGCTACACAGATGAGGGCAACATGATTATGATTACCATATAAATATAAACGTAGCCTTAATGATCTGGGAGGTAACTGTACAGAACTTGGACCATCACAGCCAGCGCCTTCCCGCCTCCCCTCATTGACTGTGGGCCATTTCATTAGCACTAAAACGAATGAAGCAGGGAAAATGCCAGAAGCTAAAACTCAGAAAAGGCCAACTTGAATTAAAAAAAAAAAAATGATAATAAAAGTTGCAGGGGTAAGGGAAGAGAACTGGGAGGGCAGGAGAGGAAGGAGAGTAGTTACATCACAATGTGGGGGGAAAGGACAGTCCTAGGTTCTCCCTTTGAAATGGTAACTCACTCCTTTAAGAAGATACCTTTCTGTGACTCAGTATAGCTGCTGACTAATTACTGAACAATACATAGAAAACAGAGCAATAAAAAGACCTTCTAGAAAAAGCCACTTGATTTTAAAGCAAATAAACCCACTTGCCTGCTAGGAAACGGGGTGTCTCACGTGCACGGGACTGCCTCATAGGTTTCCAGTGCTGGGATGAGAGACCTCCTCCCTCCTCCACATGCGGCACCCCCCCCCCCCGCAGCCGAACACACACACACACAAATGAAGGAGATCCGATCAGTATCACTAAATGAGCCCCACATTTTTATGGGAGCTTATACGAATACATCAAGGTAGACACAGAGACAGCCTTAAAGTAGTAGTAATTGCAGTGGCAGCAGTCGGGGCATTCAGGACGATTCCAGGGAACAGCATTCACGATGTGAATTACCAGAGCATGCACCCATGTCCTCAATTAAGTAAAGACTTCAATAAAGAAAAATAAATGTGGGTTCCTTTCCAGGAATCCTGATAGTGAGAACATCAGAAGCACAGCATTCACATGCCTTACTCCAATGCTCAAGCCCCAAAGCCTAGAAACACCCCCACTGGTCCCCGAAGGCTGCCTCGCTGCCCGGCTGCAGGACCACCTTGCTCTGCTGATGTGGGCTGGCTCCACCTGCTGCCGTCAGCCTGCGTCCTCCTGCAGTCATGCGTGCCTCCCCCCAGGTAACAGCAATAATAAAAGACAGTGACTGTAGATAAGAAAAGAAGGCAAGGGTACATGGTGTGGACGCTTAGTGGAAAAGGAAGAGTATCTCAACTGCTCAACTCATTCTTCCCATCATGGTTATGGGGAAAACATTTGTGACGGATTATTTCCTGCCACATAAGCCTTTCAGGGGGTACCATGCAGGCTGTTTAAAAACAAACAAAAAAACCCACAACTTGGGGCGCCTGGGTGGCACAGCGGTTAAGCGTCTGCCTTCGGCTCAGGGCGTGATCCCGGCGTTATGGGATCGAGCCCCACGTCAGGCTCCTCTGCTATGAGCCTGCTTCTTCCTCTCCCACTCCCCCTGCTTGTGTTCCCTCTCTCGCTGGCTGTCTCTATCTCTGTCAAATAAATAAAATCTTTAAAAAAAAAGAAAAAAACCCCACAACAATGTAAGGTCTACTTGTTAAATCTCTGGCTCTTTTCCCAACCCTGGTTTTTCATTATAAAAACATAGATGCATTATTTTTAATCTAATTATATTTCTTAAAAAATGAGGGTTCTTTGTGCCCAAAAGCAGCCCTTTCACTGAGGGGAAGTAACAACCAAGCTTTGCTTTAACCGCTGCTGCTGCAGTGGATTCAGGTCTGGGAGATGTTAGGTCTTCCTGTAGAATCGCCGGTGGGAGCCCATGGGCCCTACCCTGGGTGAGGAGGTGGCTATCGGGACCCCAGCTGTAAGGGGTTCTGTGACAGGGAGGCAATTTCCCAAGATGGCGACCACCTTCAGCAGAACGCTCCTCAGGGAGGGTTCTCCATGATGTGAGGAGGAATACTCTGACATACCACTCATTTCCCACCTTCCTGAAGACAATTTTAGAAGTATAATAGCTGTTATCTAAACAGTCAACCTGTCTTCGAAGGAAGCCCAGGTTCTCCTTGGAGCTTTTGCTTCATCCTAAGATGCCAAACCCAGACTCACAGCCCCACTGCTGGGGAGGTTAGGAGTGCTCAATCTCCCTTTCTGAATAAATGTGGAACGCACGGTTTGAAGAAAAATCAAATTACTAGTCAGTGCTAGGTACTCAGATCTCTGGGTTTGACTGTATCCCCTGTACATATTTTTACCTTAAAGACAAGGGGCTTAAGATCTCAGGCTCTCTTGATCCAGGGCTTTCTGCTCATACAGCTAGATGCTGGGGGCCAGCACCACACATCCCCAGAGTAAAACAAAGACACTAACCACTGCTTGTGAGCCACATAAAACCGTCAGACCAGAGTTTTTGATAGGACGTGTTTGATACTAAAAGTCCTCGGATGCGATCCTGGCCTCCCCAGAAATCTTGTCGCAGGTGCTCGGGTCCGCGTGGCGGAGAACACGTCGACTTTGCGGAATGTGTTTCACGAGATGAGCAGCTCTCGAGGTGGAGAAAACATCAGTCCTCACTAGTGCTATGTTTTACAATAGGAATTAATTAAGCAGTAAACCGTGACAGGACATGCATCATGGTATCATAATCACAAGCCTCAGCTGCATTACAAGGCAAAAGGCCAAAGACTGAGAGCTTTCAACCGGCCTGGGAATGCAATTAGGCTGAAACGCTGTGTGTCCTGCAGCGCCTTGATGCCAGGCTAAAAATTCATAGCCATCACTCTCTCCCTCTAGGACACTAAAGTAATCCACTTCGATAGAATTCTCGAGTAAGCCACCTTCCCTCACGATTCTTTCAAAGGTCAAATGAAAGGACAGTGTGAAATCGGGAATGCCAATGACACCCCAAGGTAAGACCCTGCCAACGGCCTACTTCCTCCACTTGCTGGCTGGGCTTTCTTTGTGAAGGTGTCCCAACCCTGCCCAAACAGCTGTTTCACTCTCCTGCGAGACTCACTATTTGGGCCCGGCTTGTGCATTAATAGCTTTATTGGACAAGCGCTCCACAGTGGTTCAGAGCTGGTGTTTAAAAAGGGGGATAGAAAGGGATGGGAATATCAGCTAATAGATTTACCATCACCATTCAGTCAATTAACCCCACGTAACTGGTAAATGGCAAGCCGAACAATTTTCATGTCTACAAAAGAACGCCGAAGAAAGATACTAGCAGAGGACTAGAATAATTCTTAGGGTAGACCACTCCAGTCCTGCTCCCCTACCCAGACCCGCTTCAGTGGAAATGCAAGAAATGCAACTCATCCTAATTAAGAATCATAGGTCTGTAACGGTTTTGTTCAAATCTGAAACTCTAGAAGGGTTAAAAAAAAAAAAAACTTATCAGACAAATCAGGGAACTTGGCAGGTTTGAGAGTGCGTATTTATAGATTTCAGCAAAAAATGTACACAGAATATAAATGTGACCATCGGCCATTAAACATTAAAAAAAATAATAACCCACACACAGCTGGGGTAGATTAAGGACTACTTCAAGTCATTTGAAAGTAGTAATAAAACAAAATTCAACAGTGAACTAATCTACAAACCCACCCTGGAATTTAGAACGCAACCTTCTCTTTGGGGGTTAAAGAAAAGTTATTTATCAGTAGCCGCTGTTAATGTGACAGACACATGTACTAAAACTATAGTAAAATTAAAAAGCACCCTTATCTTCGCAAAACATCAAATTGTTCTAATAGAAGTTTCCCCACTCCACAAGTATTTCACAGTTGAGTTCATAATAATAGATGTATGTTGTACAAGATAAGAGAAATGAGGAAAATATTTCTTTCCCTTAGAAGAGCGCTGGCAAAAGGTTACTCCATTGAATCACAAATGTTTACAACACTTGACTGAAATTCTTATCACTGTTTTCTCATGAAACTAGAAGCCTGGGCCCCGAGGCTTTGCATTCCCACTCTCCCCCTCCCTCAGCCCACAGGCTGGAGGAATCAGTGTTTTCGGCCCCATCCCCTCCACCCGAGCCGGTTTTCCTCACCTGCAACACCAGGGGAGGGAGATGACCCACGCCAAGCTCTGGAGCGGACTTCCAGCAGCCTCAGCAATGAGCACACCCCCCACCCCCCAAATCCTTCTGCAGGTGGCGTCAGCCCTGTGCTGACAGTGTAGGGCTGGCGTGACCTCCAGGGGCTAGGACACTACCGCAGGGTGGAGTAGGCCTTGCAGCTTCTGGAAAGGGTTGTGCTAAAAAGCATATCTCACCTGCTGCAGAATGTGTCTCTCCCTCAGCGTCATTAACCTTCTGTGAAGCTCTACCAGCTCATCCAGGTAGGCCTGAAAGAGAAGAGTAACCCCCAAAAGAACAAGCACTTTAGGAGGCAATCCGAAAATAACACAGCAAATAAGCAGGCACATACCAGCGGCCGTTGGAGGTGCCCCGTTCTACCTCCCCTCCCTAGGCTGTGTGGACTCGGCGCCCAAGGCTCCCGCGCACCGAGTCTCTCTTGACCAACTGTTCTCCTTACAAAGCGAGCTTTTTGATGAAGGGCAAATTCTTGCACTCTTTACTCTCAACAAGATTCAAGGGAGCAGACCCACCCTCTCCCAGTAACACCCTCTAGAGAGAGAAAGGGTACTCCGTGGTGAATTGTGGGTTTACACGGATTAGCACAGGCTTTTTTTTTTTTTTTTTAATTCCATCTCAGAAGATTTTTAACTAAGAGAATAAAAGTCTAAATTTGAACATGGAAGTATAAATGCACATAACTAATTATGTCAGGACAAATTCTTAAAAAAAAAAAAAAAAAGCTTTCCCAGTCCTATCTAACATCGCCAGTAAACAGCAAGTGACAGGAGAATGTCATGAAAAACAGAGAGGACTACCCAAATTAGCATCTGGTTTGTCGAAAGCTCCCCTGAAGGGGCAGAAGCGCACTTCTCTTTCCATATGCTCTGACTCCAGAATCTTTCAGCATAACTGCACGGGTTTTCCTAGCGCCATTTGCCGTGAAGGCAAAGGAAAGGTTTGTGCAGCTTCAGTCAATTCTGCCTTGACCCCGCAAAGCACGTTCTGACCCTGCCCACAACAGCAGACTGACCCCCAACAGGTCTTGAAGTCAGATTTGGAATGCATGACGTACATTTGGAAAGCACACCTCGCTAGGATCGGGTGTCCCCCCCTCACTTATGGCTGAGGTTGCTCAATCCCCCTCCTCCACCATGGTTTTCTTACCCCCCAAAACCCCCCACCAATGCAGGCATCAAGGCAAATGGTAGCATAAGGGCCCAGCATCACACTGAAGACATAAGCAAGACCTGGAAAACAAACTACAAGCACCAAGAAGTGCTCATCATTTGGGGGTGTGGGGGCACTTCCGATGAAGACACAGAAGCGGAGCCAGCAAGGATGGTCAAGGGAAACACCTGCAAAGGGAAGCCAGTCGGTGCTACAGCCCTCCCAAGGAACACCCTGGAAACCTACCTTGTCACATTCACCATTCTTTATTTGCTTATCTGATTTGCTTTGCTTTATTGGACTTTTCACTTCAAGAATCTAGGGATCAAAGAGAACACTGGTAAATGGGATTTCAGGCACTTCGTAGCGAACCGACCCCCTACACTAAGGCACTTAGGCATGAAATGTCATACAATAATATCACTTTCCAAATAGCACTTCTCTACACGTTTTCTTTCTTCTCTTCTCACTCTGTCTTGGAAAATAAAGGACTTCTATCTCAAATGCTGAGTCAGGGCATTAGACTTTAAAAAAAAAAAAAAAAGTTGACGATAAGGAAATTGATCCAAGCTTCCAAGGCGGCTGCTTTTCTGTGACAACACTCTCACACATATGTACAGCAGCTGAGTTCTACTGGATTACAATCCCCTGCGGCAAGAATTTTTTCTTACTCATTCTGCTGTTTCAGCATGACTACCAGTGCTCAGCATGCTAGGGATGATAAAACAAACACTCAAATGCCCTTTTTAGTACCTGACTTTCAGATTCTAAAAATTACTCCCAACCACTAAATGGATGCAGCTTTGGAAATGAAGATGGCCGTCAGTCACACTGCTTGCTCCCAACTTGGGATCCTCCGACTCAAGAAATAAAGGGGCAGGACTCTCTCCCGCCTTTCAAGAAATGATGTGTCTACCCGTGATAAAACACCAAGTGCCTGTCCTTTCACCTGAACCGATTACAGCTTAGGGTGTGAACGGAAGTTTTGCGTGCTGTGTGGAAGCTTCCGTGGGGAGCTAGGTTTTTAACAAATTAGAAGGAGAAACAAATTATTATTTAATAAATACAGTGGGTTTATTAGAGTCCCCAAAATTGAGGATTATAAGGGAAGTATTTTTAAACGGGCCTTGTTTAAAATTGCTGAGATCCGCTGAATTTATTGATGAGTGTTTACAAATGTATATAAACATAAAAAGCAAAGTAATTTGTCTTTTTCATGATAACCTCATTACCAAGTGAGTTATAATCGGAAGCTAATATGAAGGAGGAAAATCCCAAATAAAGGATATATTTAAGAAGTCTCATATTCCTACTGTTCTTCTTTATCCATTCTCTGCTGAGACACACACACAAACACACACACACACACACACACACACACACACACACACACACACAGAGTTCTGTTCAAAAATCCACCATTTTCCATAACACAAACATGACTTTAAAATGAGCCCACTTTTAGTATGTGGTGGAAAGAGCCCTGACGGGACTCAGAAACCCAAGGTCAGGTCCTGGCCCTATTATTTAACATTTTTGGACCTCAAAAAAGATGAGATGAAATAAACAAGACGAACATGATGAACAAAATTCAGCTGTAAAAGGTCATCCTACCAACAGTTTACCTGTTGTGGATATAGGACCATGACATTCTGGGAAAGACCAAATACTTCTAAAAGGGTATATTTCCCTTTGCGTTTAGAATAATGCATGGGTAAGAAGTGAGCTTCGATGAAGTCTTTCCTGAGAATTGCCTCTATTTCTTCATTTTTAACATTAAGATAACCAGATGACCAACCTGACCAGGCTCAGTAACTTAAAATACAATGCTTTGGGCAACACAAGGAAATTACTTAATCACTGGGGCAAGGCAATCGTTTTTAACGTGCTGCACTGTAAAGGAAACCCAACACTCCACTACATTCAGAATTTCCTTCTCTATTGTTGTTGGAAATGAGACCTCACAGGGAAACTCCGAGCTCAGAGACCTAGGAGTAAGTAGGTCAGTAGATGGCACTACTCGCCAATTCAGACACGCGGTTGGGCAAAGCAGAGACAGACAGTTGGCCCCGAGATTCCAGGCCAGAGAGAAAAACAGCGCCCGCGTGCCTGCCGTGCACATTAGAAAACTGAATTGTGTTGCCATCATATCCCACTCTGCCCCCCCTTCCCATCCCCCAAGTCCCTGCACTCTGGGGGTCAAAGTGACTAAGGACGTTATATCTGTAAGGCAACTCTGCTAGCTAGATTTAGAGAGTTCTACCACCTTCTCTTCAGAGCAGAAAATAGAACATTCGGGGCACTTAAGTCCCACCCTACACATTCCGTAAGTGCTACAGCACAGAGGCCAAACTACATTGAAATCCTAGTTTCTTTCTTCTGTAGCTGCAGTGGCAGGAACAAAAGCTCCGGGTGTCAGTGATCCGCCTCAAGTTACTGAGTGGCTGCCCAGAGAGGGCTCAGTTAATCTTCCTTCTTTGATCTCTCCCTGCTCCAAAATAAACAGCTTTGTCAAAACCTCATTCTGAGAGAGCTGAGCCATGCTGAAGACAATTGTTTTATTTATGATCATTTCTTATCTTTAAGGAAACGCCTCCAGAATATAAAAGTACAGCACCTTGTCTTCCATGGGCTTATTTCAAACCAGTTTAACTGGATAGACTCTTTAATTTCATTCAACATGCCTTGCAGGCTGATAGGTAATTTATGATATTCTGAATATTAACTTGGGTCCAATGGATCACTTCCTTCCCTCAAGGTGCCTCCCCCCACCCCCCTTCTCCTCCATACATTCAGCCAAAGAGGATCTGGAATTTTGATTTTGTTTGAAACTCATGTAAGGGAGGTTTGGAGTTGAATAATAATAATAATAATAATAATAATAATACACACACACACACACACACACACACACACACACACACACTCCCTCTGGTTAAAGTGGCACAGCACTCACTATTATTCCCTATTAAGCTTTACTGTAGGAGACAGCCACCCAGACTGTCAAGATGGTAGTCCCCTAAAACAGAACTAAGATTAGTTGCACCTCCATCCTCAATCTGAGGATGTGGCTCGAGAATCAAACTTTCAAGATTATTATTTTCCTGTACCCCTTTGTGAGGACTGACAACTCAATTATTCAGCAGATGGATTCTCTACTGATAGGTCTTTCATGTTAATGATCGCTAGTAGCCCCTAACAATACTCAGGTTAATTACTTGCTTTGTTGACATGCGGCTCTCTGTCTGTTCACTTTTTTTCAATAGTTAGAAAATGTTTGACTCAATTAGCACTTTCTCTTTTCCCTACTCCCTGGAAGATTTGAGAATGGGAAAGGAAAACTCGGCTTTGTCTCGTAATTTACAGAAATTTGAGAGATCATTATCGACTTGCAGACAGAGAGCAACCAAGGAAACTCATCTCCTAAGGCCTGTGAAACAGGAAGTCTGTTTTCATCTATTTTATTTGATGTGGAATTTCAAATTATCATACATACATTCAAATAAAGACGGAAAACACATTCTAGGGTGAAATTCGGGGGACTTTTATGTTTTTAATTAATTCTTACTCTTTCACTTCACTGGCATGGAGAACTAAGACAGACTAGCAATTTTTTAAGAAGTCCTAGAACACGGACTTAAAGGAACAGCAACACACCTGCCCCGAAGCAGGTGATTTGAGGGGTTAAGAAATCAATTCTAAATGAAGGTTTAAAACCCTTCTCTTGCTCTCTGTTCCAAAACAGCTCCAAGGAGGTAAGTGCTCTTGCGGTACCACACGTATTTCCTACCCTACACTGGCTAAAAGTGAAAGCATATGGACTTTCTTATTATGCTTATAGGTGCACGGAGGAAGTGACATATAACTGAGTATTCCTGACAGATTGATGATTCACATGTGTGAAGCTACATTTGTCGAATAAACATATGCCAAGGAACCAGTGGTATGCTATCTAATTGGATAAAGTAATTTTTACCCTCACCAGATAGATGATACCATTCATTTTTTAGTCGCGTTTTGCTAGACAGGTTTAAAAAAAAAAAAATCTGACAAAGAATCCAAAGCTTTCCCTGGAAGCCAAGACTTGAGGCAAGTCAGTTCAAGACTGCCCATCCAGGAAGTATGGAGGGTGGTTTGAAAGGCAAGATGGGGGCTTCATGGAGCTGCATTTATTTATCAGGCACGGTCCTAACCCTGACTAGGAATGAAGCTAAGAGGGCTTAAGGAGGGGCTTACCTAACGCCCCTAACTCCCGATAGTGCACTGCTGCTGCCCACGAGGGACCCTAGTTCTAACACGCCCCCCCCCACCGGAAGCGGAAATCAGGGTTCCGTAGCTTTAAATTAAACATGCAAATATATTCAAAGTCCAAATTCTATCCTTTTGCCAGTTTTTACTGAAGGCACAGATTTACAAAAGAAACTCAAGTTATCTAGTTAGCCAGCCCAGGGGTCTTCCCAACTGATTGGTGATGATGGTTACACCCTTCGTCTCCGCCTGCCCCGGAAGTGCTTGATGCGGGCGGCGGGGCTGGCCGGGCCAAGGGCATGGCTGGCACTGGAGCTGGAAGAACACAGGGATGCAGGGAGGTACGGTAAGGAGTAAGAATGTACTAACTCCTCGAACAGCCAGTCTGTAACAGATGATGAGGCTGGGCTCGCATTCCCATGTAGGCCACAGAGAAACTGCAGCTGAATATAAGCGGTGAGGCATAGAACACTGGTATTATTCCTACACCATAATGAGGGCTTGAAGCTGTGGATAAACTTTATAAATGAGGTATTTTAAATTTTAAGAGATCTTATGTTTTATGCAAAATTTAAAAAGAAAAAATCTTCAGCTATAAAAATCACATTTCCCAGTAAAGCAAAGATCACAAATTCAAGGACAAGGCTGTTTAAAATTGTAGGACATCTGTGAAAGAGAGTAATTTCAGAAAAGTGCAGTTCTTTTATTCTCAAGTTCATAATATTCACAGGGTAACTTGGATTAAGCAATTATTTTAGAGGTCACAGGGAATCTGCCTAAACAAAGAGATAAGAATAGCTTACGTAAATGAGTGTATCAACTCAATGCACTACGAGGCTTTTACAATATTCACGATACTTGAAATTCGTTTATTTTAGTATTTAAAATACCCCGTTCTTAATCATCTATTTAACAAAAGCTCTTCATCATAGCTTTCAAAGTTTTGCCTGGACCTTATCCAAAGAACTATATTCTGAATTTGACTATGAAATTAATAAGGCTTCCTTTTGTTTGATTCATAACAATGATAATGACCACTATTTATTCTGCATTTTATTAACTATTCCTTACAATTCCCAATGATGACCCTCTTTCCCTGGATAAGCACATGGAGGCAGAGCAGCTATGATCATAAACACCTACTCCCATCAGCGGAGTGCCAAGTAGGTACGAGCACGGCCTCATGCTCTTTACACACACAGTATTTATCATCGTCCTGAGAGTCGGCGAGGCAGTATTAATGTCCCCGTTTATGGATGAGGAAACTGAGAACCAAAAGTTCAAAGTTAATTTCCCACCAGTACATAACTGTAAATTAGTAAAACAAAGAAACAGGCTTTATCCTAGCTGCAAAGATTATATTCTTCCTAATTCATTAAATAAGCCTACTTAACTGCTGAGGGGGGGAAAAACCCCACAGGAATCAGGAGCAAATAAGCAACACTTTCTGTCACCATCCCTTCCTGCATCGATGTAATTAACCCATCGGATGGAACATACTTTTCATGATGACAGAAATTATTTCACCCAACTATGTGTTTATTGCAAAGGTTGCAAATTCCCATTTATACAATAGTGAGAGAAACTCTGTTTAAAATTAAGGGATAAAAAATTTCATGTGCTTTGTGAAAACGATCACACCTAGTTTGGCAGAGTCGTGAAGAGTGCAAACCCAGCCATTTACCTGGTTGTTGTTGGTTTTTAATAAAGGTGGCGGGGGTTCGTGATGTAGGGGCGAAGAAGCTGAGCTGCTTTCACTGTCGCTACCATCACTTAAGCTAACTCTGAAAAGAAACAGAAGTCACACGCATCAACACAGGCAGTTCGTGAAATATCTAAGGAAAGAGGCGCGGAGAGCAAGGAATCCAAATGCTAATCACCAGAAACTTGTTTCTACTCCTCCAACCACTAACCCATCCTGGCGCTTACTTTGTATGGAACCATGTTAAGTGTTTTACTGGTATTTCTCACTCAGTGACCCTTATGTCAATAGATGAGGAGGGGCGCCTGCGTGGCTCAGTTGTTAAGCGTCTGCCTTCGGCTCAGGGCGTGATCCCGGCGTTGTGGGATCGAGCCCCACATCAGGCTCCTCCGCTATGAGCCTGCTTCTTCCTCTCCCACTCCCCCTGCTTGTGTTCCCTCTCTCCCTGGCTGTCTCTATCTCTGTGAAATAAATAAATAAAATCTTAAAAAAAAAAAAAAAGATGAGGAAACAGACTTAAACTAGGTCACTTGCCTATGGTCAAGAGGGAAAAGGGGTGGTTCTGGGAGTCAAACCCAGGTGATGGAACCGAAGGTTGGCGCTCAGCCACTGGCCCCATTTATTCTTGCAGCTCCCTGCTCCAACTTCAGCTGCCTACTATCACCAAGCATGTTACCCTAGCTGGCAGGTCAGCAAAATCAGATAGATTGTAGGTTACTACCTTTTCGTTTTCTAGCCCCCTCCCCCCCCCCCTCCCCGGCTTCTTTGCTATAGGCAAACCCAGGCTGTGGGAGTAGAAGCAACTGCTGAGAATATGGACAAGAGCCCTGTATGACTGAGAGTTCGGGGCGACGTCCGAGGACGGGCTGTGTGAAGCCCAACATGCCAGACCCACACCAAGTATTTCTACCACGTAAGAATTCAAGGTCGTCCCTAGTTTTGGCCACTGCTGTAATAATTCGCTGGAAATATACTCCAGCAACATGAAGAGACAGTGTGTTTGGAATAACTGCTTTAGAGAAAGAGAGTATCTTTCAAAAATCAAAGACAATATAAAAACATCACCCCTCCCTTATTCTTTTCTTTTCAGAACAAAATAGAATTTTCTTTTTAGCCAGGGTAGGAGATGTTTCTTTATTCTACTCTACTGAATGTATACCTCCTTCTGAAATGTCCTTCAGTGTTTGCTCTCTCTTTGGCTATACAGTCACCTAATATAATATTCTTTTCAGAAACAGAAAATGCTTTAGAAATCAGGATAGTTTTTCTTTTGCTCTGAATAGGCAATCACATTCCACCTCTATAATATATTCAGATAGACAAGATACAAGACAGGAAATGAAAAGGATACGCTGGGACATCCTTTTAGCAAAAACTGATGGAACTTGTTTTTCTTAACTAAATTACATTAATGAAGTGTTCCGTTGAAGCGCTGCTTTAAAATGCTTCTTGACTGAAGTGGAAGGCTGAGTATTTAAACTGATTAAACAGTTGAGACTTCACAAGTGCAAGGAAGACCAAATGTTACACTGGCACTGCTAACAGCACATGTCAGGCGGGGGGAAAGAAGCGAATCTCCGACAACGGGGATCACATCAGACAACGCACAAGGCTGTACGACTGACCTGCACCGACGCAGGGCATGGGGCAGCGAGTGGGTGGGCAACAGCCAATCACGGACTATCCAGAGTTTCTAAATAATGATAACTGGAAATTGGCTAAATAGGTCATGCATTTTTCATCAGGTACATTTGAAAGCAGCCAGCAGTCAGGATTTTGGTGGTTATAAATATACTCACTGCCACGTTCCAGTCCATTTTTAGTTCTTTCTGTCCTACCAGTTAGTTTCCTTCTTGTCAGATTAAAGAGTTCTAAAGGGAAATGTTATAACACCAAGGCTATAAGGCTCCTTATTTTCTCCTATTCAAAAAAAAATAAAGATGGGGGAGTTTGGGAGACAAGGTGGAGAACGAGGTATTGGGTGTAAGTACTGAGTATGGCCACACGGAAGCATCGCTGAGAGATCTGATAGGGTGTGTACACTCCAGGAGCCCTTCTCAAAGGACACCAAGGAATTACGGATTAGTAAACATACGATCTGTCCAGCTGGGATTAAGACGGTATTCTTTTGAGGAATTTTAGGGCCTTCCACACAGTAATGGATAACGGGAAAAGATTTAATGCGATGTATTATAAATGTAATTGGATTTTAAGTTCAAGTAGATTCATATTTTTTCTACTCCAACACATTAAAGTAAGCATGCCTATTTGTTTTCCTCATGATAAAGAAATAAAACCCTCAAGGCAATTTCAAGTTGACTATTAATTATAAGTGACATGAATTACCATCTTATAATGTGGAATTATGCCTCACAGCATTAAAGCTACTTAAGGAACCTAATTGTCAGCACACTTAAAAGGAATTTATTTGCTGGAAAACACACACAGGTGATCCTAGTTTTAATTAGGTCACACACATAATTCACTGAAGCCAATTATGTATTTCTAACTACAAACAGCAAACACGTTTCCTCAAACTCTGAGGCTATAGCAATGGAGCCACACAAACTCTTCAAATGAAAACGGAGTTGATTTCCGCAGTCAGTCCTGCCACCTTGGAATAGACTTACTTCCAAGAACAAGGACTCCTAATTGGATGTTTTCCCTATAGCATTTTTAGAGGAAAAAAACCTGCTTTCTGAGAAAAGGGATACACGGCTCCCTGGAGAAAGGAATATAAGCACCCAACTTAAATGAACGTGACCATTTCCTGCCACTTTTTTGGTGTGGCACACCTATGTCGTGGTTTCTCGGGGTAAGTCTGGGGGAAAGGCATGATTCCGTCACCGGAAGCCGAGTTCCTGCCACGACACTCACCTGCGGCTTCGGCTGCCTCCTCTATTTACAGGTCTCTCCATTTCCGAGTCATTGTCATTATCCTCTGCCTCATCTGATTCCTCCTCATTGTCATCGGAATGCAGATCTTTCATTATAGACCTTAAAGGACCTGAGGAAGGACAGCATACCACAATCAAACACACGAATTCATACACATTCAGTCATGCTGGACACAGGGGACAGCTCGCCAGCGCTGAACATTGGCCAAAAGGAAAAAAAAAAAAAACTAAAAACTTAAAACCCATTATTATATATATTTATATAATTGACAAAACAAATTTGGTAGTTTCTGGAATGTAACATCTAACTGCAACACTACTGTTTGCACAACAGATGCCCCAGGATGTTCATTGGAAAAATCTCTATTTCCTAGGAATGTTTTGCTATGTATTTTTTCTTCCCTAAGAAAAATTACACCTAAAAAGGAACAGAAAGATCTATTAGTAAATTGAATGTTTTGTTAGGTTAATCCACGTATTGAAAAGTTGAGGCTAATAAATCACCATGGTTGTAACTTGTTCTTGGCAATGCAGCCTTTGTGTGGTAGTTTTTGATCTATTAAGGTTTAGCTGTTCCTTTTATTTCAAGGTCAATTTCAGGTCAAGCAAGCATTTCAGTCAAGTTCAGATTATAAAGTATTTCAATTCCATGGTGTAATGTCCTATCTCTGATCTTCATATTGATCTTGGACACAAGGTCTTGTTCAAGCAACAATGTTATGCGGCCAATTTTTATTTTACCTTTAAAGAAACTCCTGGCAAAACACCAGCATATATTTACATAAATAAAACCATGTAGTAAGTCAGGTGCCCGGAAAATTCAAGAGAGTATCCAGTATTAGATGGGAGAGAAAAAAACTAAGTCACAACTAGTTTTTATTCTAGAACAGGACATAACTAGAAAAAAAAAAAACTCACAAAATTCAGTGTGGCTTATTTTCACTTGACCGCTCCACATGTGATGAAAACAAGACCATTCTTTTTAATGTTAAAGAAGAGATTGTGGAGGCAAACAAGAAGGTGAGAGGCACTCTTCTTCTGGACTAGACAATTCCTGAAGTCTAATCTAGGACACGAATATCTGAGTTATCACTAAGAATATCCGAGTTATCACTAAGTCGGCTCTAAAGTAAGTATTGATTCCCTCCAATCTCACACTCTGTAAAACCCAAATTCCTCTGCTTTTGTAGTGGCTTATACCTTTGGAAGTCAGGGTAACAAGAAATCTGAATAGCCAAAACAATCAGTGTCTTTTATTTTTTTTCCTGGAAGCTTAGCCTTAGCCCAAATACATAACAACAATTTAATCCTTTTCAAAACATACAAGGCCATCAGGAATTGAGTATGGTCAATGAAAGAGGTCACGTGCAACAGGATGCTCAAAAACAAATTATTCCTTCATATGATCTCACTTTTCATGTTAAAAAAAAAAAGAAAGAAAAGGAGCCCGTATTTGAAAATTTCCACACACCAGAAAAGTATAAAATATATATTTAATGTTCTGGCTTAAATTTCTTTATTAGATTACTTTAAATTTAAGTTCAAGTAGAGGGAAAATAAATTTTAAAGACAGCAAACTAACATTTGCCGAAGAAAACAGGTCTATTAATCTGTAGAAAAATAAATAAAATGAAAGACATACAGGAGGGAGAGTAAAAACCTATTTCTCTACGTCAGAGCCTCTCAACTCCAGCTTTTGCTATTGTATTTCCTTTGGGAGCTCCCTGGAAGGGGCTGTGTCTATAATCCTTTTGTAATATGGGACTCTGATGGCAGGGACTGGAAAAAGGAGAATTTCTGGAGGCTGGCCTCATACATCAGAACAATACTCAAGTGCATTCCTAGGGGAAATAAATACAACTGCATAAAAGCCAAGTTATCATTCAAATAATAAAACAGTAGAAAATAGGCCATAAATCAACTCATTAAGATGTTTTACGAGAAAAATGTCTCATAGTTTGCCTGGGAGATACTGATACCTTGTTGCCTGGTCTGGGACGGTGTGAAGCTGGAGCTGGAGCTGGAGCTGGAGCTGGCAGGACTGGGTTGTTCCGACTTTAAAGAAGAAGAGAAAGTCATCATCAATAAATTTATGGGACACTACACACCTAAAATTAAAAAACATATTGCTCAAAAATATTTGGCTCTGCAAAAACAGTCCAATGCTGTGCAAGAAAAATGAATACACATTTCATTATGCCCAAAACAGCGACACAGGAGAACCACGGTGTCCTTTTTGTTTTGTCCACCATGCTTTTACTAGATGCAGAAACAAGTATATAAACTAGAGGATGATGAGACCAACACCTGGGTATTACATGACGGAAGAACCTGGCTTTGATTTCAGTCCTGTGTTTATTGCTATCCAAATCTCTTTCTAAAAGATTACCTTGATTACCCTTTCTGCAATGTTTGATTGACTCAACTGGTTAAAACATAGTGGTAATGAGGCCAAGGTCATTAGTTCAATCACATTATGAGCCAGTTAATTTCACTCTGGTCCAAGGTCATGACCCAACCCTAACCCCATTCATCCATAGTTCACAAACGGAGGTAATGCTCACAAGGAGATCTGGCCAAGTCCCACAAATGAGTCAGTGGGAAATGCTGCCACTACTTTAAACACACAGACACACACACACACACACCACCCTCTAATTCCAGGGAAAGAGCATCATACACATGCCCCACTCTCTCACCACGAATTCTCCTCATCCTCTAATATCCAGAACAAGTTCCACATCCTCCCTAACCTGTTCGACTCACAGTTGTTTTCCTTCTCCAAACCCACTGAAAATGGATCTCATCTGTTTGCGTATCTGACATGCTGCAGTGTTATGCTGCTTCTGATGTGTGTGTATTTTCTCTCCAGCAGACTGCTGGGACTTGCAAAGGCAGGGGTGCAGGGGTCTGTCTTGTGCTTGTTATCCCCTCATACTTAGCACAATGCACTGCATACAGCAGGCACTCTGTATCTGGGACTGAAGGTGGAGCCTTAGGTCCTCTGTTCTACCCTCTGCCAGTTTTTATGAGGCTTTACAGTAGGTAAAGGTGAGAAGAACAAATACATGGGCAGAACTATGCAAAGAAATTGATCATACCATCAACACGCTTGAATTTTACATATTTAGGCCAAATTTAAAGTAACTTAATGTTGGACTATTTCCCATTTCTAATGTGCTCACAGTCTCAACTATATACTTATTTGAGAAACAGATGAGGTCTTTTCACGTACAGGACATATCTTTCTTCTTTCAGCTTGGCTCATTGGATGACCAAGTTATCGGGGCCACGCGGAAACCAAACTAAGAGCACCAGCAGGGGCCGCTAAATGAGGAGGAGAATCTCAGGTCAGTTGATAATATAGTTTTCTCACCACGGATTTTTTTTTCCATCTCCCTTCCCAGTCCTGAATCCCAACCCCCTTCTGGCCAAGCAATACCGAGACCCAGACTCGGACACAAGGAAGCACTTTCAGGCATTCCTAATGCACACTTCACATCCTCAGGCTGGATGGGAAAACAGGTGTCAGCAATCTACCACTCATTCCCAGGAACGGAGCCAGACAGGGTCTCTAATGAGCAGCAGGCGGCCACCAACCCTTCAGCACTGCAAGATTTGCTTGAGATTTGCAGTACAATGTCCGACACACTGCGGTCTGTGGCCCACAAAGAAGAGCTGGTTTACGAGCACAGACGCCTTCGCGAGGGACTCTTCATTTCTGTTGAGTGGCTCTTCCACTGCTGAGCCGAAAACGTGAGCTACACTGCATGGGCATTCAGTTAGCAGTTCTACGCAATGCCCAGCTGCAAAACATTTCTTCCAGGGGCCGCGGGGTACTCCTTTTCCTCTCCAAGTTGCTCTTTTCAGCCATGAAAAGTGTCTGCAAACGGTATTATTTTGATAGCTCTGGAAACCATTTGGGAGCCAAAACAGGGGTTTCCTTGCAGTGAGTGGAGAGAGCTCTAATTCCCCCTCCTGCTGGACCAGTCATGTTGCCCTGGACTTAAAGGAGCCGTTCTGCCAGAGCTGTTTGCTGAGAGTGACATTAATTAGGAAAGCAAGAGGGGATGGTGGCCATCTCCCCAACCACCTCATGCTAAACATGATCCATCTGTCTCAAGCATCGCGCCAATGTCAGAACCAAACCTGCAGGCAGCCTTCTTTTAGCTTCTTAACCACAAACGAGGTTAATAAATCCTCAGTTACCAACCATCAGAAAATTGCCGAAGAGTAAAGAGCATAACACAACAGGAGAAAAAGGCTTTTGCCCAATGTTTATCATTACCGCCAGACCTGGTCCACAAAGCATTTAAGGTTTATGATAGAAGACACATTAATTCAGACAATATTAAAATAGACACTTTAAAGCAACAGAGGTGAATGGAGAAGGATAAAATGTTGAACGACAGGTAGCAAATCTAGTGTCCTGGAAGCTTTTTGTAACCAGGACAAGGATTTGTGGTTTTGGAGCCAAGGAGTCCCCTTGGGATGATCAAAGACAGGGGGGTCTCACACCTTCACGGGCATTAGAATTACCTGGAGAACTTGTTAAGACACAGACAGCTGGGTCCCACTCCAGAGTTTCTAAGTCTCTAATTCTGGGATAGGGATGAGAACCTGGATTCCATAAAAAGTTTCTAAGTGGTGATGCTGCTGCTGCTGTTTTGGGGCCCAACGAGGCTTTTAAGAACCAACGATCAAGGCTCCAGAGATTTGTAGCCACGGATATTCATCAGAATCCATCGGGGGGATTCTACACATAAGGAAACTCTGATTAAACGGGTTTGGTGTGGGGGTCCAGGCATATTTACATTTAAAAGTTCAAACAAATGATACGAATGATACTGTGGTAGATTAATGATCCTATGTTAGTCATTTTTTTTCCCCTCTAAATGCAAAAACATGTTTTGGAAAGAATTGTAAATTTAAGAAAGCATAAGAGAAAAAAAAAAGCATCATGAGAAAAATTAGACACTTACTGATGTATCCAGAAGTAGCATCCCTGCATACTCATCAAAGTGTTTTGCAAGAAAACACTGGGAAAGAATGCAGTTACCACTCAGTAAAAACATCTAAGAAGCATGTACACCATCGTGTCATAGCAGATGGACCTTAAACTTACCTTAGCGAGACCAGGCCAGAATTCGACTAAATGTTAACTGTTCAAAAAGCCATTCTGCTAGTAGATGAGGCTGACACAGTCTTATATTTTATCAAATCCAACCAAATGGAGCTGTTGTTCACTTTAAGTCTGTATTTTATTTGAAAATAAAATCAGACTTACTCTCCAAAAATGCAAATCGAGGATGATTTTATAACCTAGGAAAGGTTATTTGTTTTTTTAAAAAAATATGCACCATAAACACAGCTAGGTTAAGATGTTTACAGACCCCAAGGATTGAAAAGATTATTGGATCCTCTTTTCCCCTCCTTATGTGTGTATGTGCCAAAACCTAAGGATAGGGAACTTCAATGACGGTCTGATTTTTCCCATTACTAATTTGATACTTGTTTTTGAAATATCAAAATTCTCCCCACTAAAAAAAAATTGTTGGCTTCTTCCTGTTGATGCCCAAAGGCACATGTTTAGCTGACCTCTGAGTAATCAAACACTAGACATGAAGTGCCTTTAAATGGTGTGCTCCACGGTGACAAGAGTCAAGCCTTAAGAACCTCAAATTCAGGAGACAAACCATAAGAGACTCTTAACTACAGGAAACAAACTGAGGGTTGCTGGAGCGGTGGTGTGTGGGGGACATTAAGGACGGCACGTGATGTAATGAGCACTGGGTGTTATATGCAACTGATGAATCACTAAAATCTACCTCTGAAACTCACAATACACTATATGTTAATTAATCGAATTTAAATTTTAAAAAAACTCATTCTATGACAATCATTATCACATCAAACATTCGTTGAGTGTTAAATTTAGAAATCTCTCACCTTGACTGCTCAAGCCTTTTCCCAGTATCTAATAAAAACCTGACTTTATTCAGATAAAAAAAAAATCTTAGGTTCTATTGCTTACTATTGGGGAAGTTTGCTTAGGCATTAATGTCCTCAGTGAGGGCACTGAGGCTCGTGTAAAGTAAAAACTCCCAGCCTTCTCTTCTTCCAGTGGTAGCTAATCAACATTTGGTTGCTACTATTATTTACAATAGACCATATACTCCTCTTTTGCCTAAAACAAGATATATCTTTACTACCAAAACAATGGCCTAGCAAGATTTGCAATGGCATCTTCAACATTCAACGGCTATGCAAAATCATTTTGTAATGGATTTTCTACGGAGGATTATTTTTGTCCAAGACAAGTAAGAAAAACCACATGTTTACAACTCCTACAAGTTAAGTGCTTCAAAAGAGAACACCTGTCAAGGCAGGTCACACGAGAGGGCTCGTAAAATCCCGCATTGTTTCTTAACACTGGGAGCAGGCTTCCTCCTTAGGTAATCAGAAGACAGAAGCTCCACCTTTTCTCCCAGGCAACATATGAACAGAATTTCAACTTAATCTTTAAAACAATCATAATGAAGAAAAAGGGGAAGAATAACATACACCTTTTTTTTCTTCAGAGGAAAAGGAAAGAATACAGTCTAAGCAGTTAAACAGAAATTATTTTAGACACATTGCTACGTTTTTCCACAAAATTTCTACTTTGTTTAGAAAAAGAAAACACATGGCCGGCAATAAAAATTCTTTTTGCACAAATATCCAGAAATACTATGTCAAGGGTGAGCACTAATCAAAGAAAACACAAATGTAATATGTTTACATCTCTATTCAATTTTCATGACTGAACTACTAGGTTCTTGTCAGTTTAGTGCTTCCTTCACGAAAAATTAATAATCATCTGACACCTTTTTTCCTTAGCATATAGTATCATTTAAGAGACTGTCTCATTTACAATGGATGTAGACCGACTTTATGGTGGCAGTCATTTCACAATATACACATGTATAACACTGTATTAGCGTAAGGTGTCTAACATGATTTGATACATCAATTATAGCTTGATAAAACTGAAAAAAAACTACCTTAATTAGTCCCTTTTCTGTCAGAAACGGAGAATAATCCAACTCAACTTTCAAATACACATTTAACACATTTTTAAAGAAAAATGATATCCATTTTAAACAAGGGTGGAAAATGTTCATCACGTGAATGCATTCTCTTATCAATTCCCATCAATAGCTACTATATTGTGATACCTGTTTCAATAGGAAGTAAGCTCACAGTTAAGCAAAGAACTAAGTATTGAAAAGTTGTGAAAGAACACTGAGATTAAGTTAATCTAACAAGAATGATGCAAGAGTGAATTGTCAAAAAGAAATGAGAACTTTTATTTTTGTTTAGTTTTACATGAATACCTGCTTCAAAATAAACGTGCTAAAAGAACAAAATTTTATTTTTTTAAAGATCTTATTTATTTATTTATTTATTTATTTATTTATTTATTTGACAGAAAGAGAAAGAGGGAGGGAGCTCGAGCCAGGGGGAGAGGCAGAGGGAGAAGCAGACTCCCTGCTGAGCAGGGAGCCGGCAAGGGGCTGGATCCAGACACCCTGAGATCATGATCTGAGTTGAAGGCAGACTTTTAACCAACTGAGCCACCCAGGCATCCCAAGAACAAAATTTTATTATATAGAAAGGTATATGAAAATCCGATTGGACAAATGTCAGTCAATAACTCTAACCTCTTAATGTATCTTTGTGTAGCCTTACTATATTACTTCGTTTGCTCTGCCATGAGAAAGGCAAGTGCTACAGACTGAACAGGTCCTGCCAAAATTCCTATGTTAAAGTCCTATTCCAAGTGATGGTATTTAGAGATGGGGCCTTTGGGAAGTGATATAAGCTTAGATGCGGTCATGAGGGTGGGGCTTTCATGATGGGATTAGTGCCCTCAAAATTTAGAAGAGACACCAGAGAGCTTGCTCCCTGCCTCACTCCCCGCCCAGCATGTGAAGACACAGTGAGAAAGAAGCCAGATCCAAGCCAAGAAAAGAGCCCTCGGAGGGGAACCGAATCAGACAGCGCCTTGACCTTGGCCTTCCCAGCCTCCAAAATGGTAGGAAATAAATCCCTGGTGTTTAAGCCGCCTACTCTACGGTATTTTGTTAAGGCAGCCCAAGCTGATTAAGACAAAAGGATGTATTTTTAAAGCCCATTTTACTGCTGATGGAACTAAAGCACAATCAGATTAAGTGGCCAGGAGGTAATATACAGATGGATTAGCACCAAGTTTTCTGATTTCTCATCCAGTTCTTTCTACTACACCTATTAACCTTGAAAAAGTGGAATTAATTTAAAGCAGTGTTCTGAACACATTAACACCCTTTTATAATACCAGTCAGGGAACAGAGTTTTCTACCTCCCTGTGAAAACTGCATTGACTATCCCTCTGTCCCTAAGGGACATCTTGCGATCGGCACCCAAAGCAAACCAGTGATAAAACAAAACACTTCATCCCTGGGTCTGAATGTGTGTGTCTGTGTCAATTGCTTCTAACATTTGTCCAATCAATAATACAAGAGATCCTCACTACTCCCATCACTAGTTTGATAAATTTTGTTTTAAAAAGCAAGGACTTTTCTCCTAGGATGGCCTTGATCCTCCTGACATCAGTGCTGATCAAGAAGACTGACATCAGACAACGCGCTATGATCAATTCTTCTATCTGCCTTCTGAAGTCACCTAGTAATCAACTCTTCCATGCAATCTATACATAACCTCCAGGGAAAAAATAGATTTAATGCTTTAAATAACCTGCCAACAGGTCTTTCTTTGAAAACAAGGTGAAACTGGGGAAAGGACACTGGAATGGGAAGCTACAACTTGCTGGACAAGTTACTCAAGTCCATGACCACAGGGAAGACCCCCCCCCCCCAATCTCGCTTTGGCAAATCCTCTCCATTTGTAGATATTATGAAAATGAAATGAACTGGATGTTAAATTGTAAGGGTATTTAGTCTGCTGGGCCCTTATATTATCAAAAACTATTGTCATGGGGCGCCTGGGTGGCACAGCGGTTAGGCGTCTGCCTTCGGCTCAGGGCGTGGTCCCGGCGTTGTGGGATCGAGCCCCACATCAGGCTCCTCCGCTAGGAGCCTGCTTCTTCCTCTCCCACTCCCCCTGCTTGTGTTCCCTCTCTCGCTGGCTGTCTCTCTCTCTGTCAAATAAATAAATAAAATCTTTAAAAAAAAAAAACTATTGTCATGCCCATCATTTGCTGGTAAGAGAGAAAGATCCTAAGAATTACCGTCTCTACTGTTAGCAAACCAGGAAAGGTCCTTATTTCTGTTACATATTCAACTTAGGGACAAAATCATCCTGGATGCCAAGACAACTGGCTTTACATTGTGGTAGCCTCTGGTTTTAGCAACTGCATTTGCTTTCTTCCTTATTATTGCCATCTTTGCTGTTGTTATGAAATGCTGTCATCATTTGTGCCCATCACCCCCCATCTGAGAACACAGAATCCCATTAGGAAACGAAATGGCCTTGGGGAACCAGGGTCTATAAATCTTTCCATGAGACCCTTTTCCACACTTGGGAATGGCTATAATTTTCTTTTAGCTTCCTCTCTTTTAAACACAAGAGCCCCAAGTCTTTTATCTCTCATCACCAGTTGTACTTCGAAGGCTGCTACTGACTATTGCGGCCAGAACATAAGATCTTTCAAAAAATCCAGTTGTTGCAAGATGGTGTATGTGCCAGATGTGTTCCAAAAATCGCTCACTTGTTAAGAGCTGTAGGAATGAGAAATCATCTGGAAACAGACCCTTTACAGTGGCACCACCTCTAAGCGTGTTGCTATTCCTTGAGCAAAGACCGTGTGCAGAGAAGTTGTGTTTCACAACTGGCCATAAAATATACCACTGAGTTATAATACCAGAGATATATCTTTTAACTGGTCTTTTCCCCCCTCTTTTGTGTATTTTGAGGATTAGGGTAGAGAGAAAGAAAAAAAGTTACAAATCAGAGGGCTTACAGCTGTAATGCCTCACAAAAGAGAAAGAAAAGAACAAGTTTCCTCATAGAATTGCCCCATAAAGAACCATCATTGAAGCTGACCAGTGAACATCAAAACACCAGTGCTCATCAGTTAACAATAAGATCCTGAAGCTCTTGTCAGAACAACTATTCAGTTACTTGTGAAATAACCCACCTGTGCAGAGCACGGGATGCTCAACATAACGTACAAGTATCAGATTCCCTCTCTCTATAAGGGCAGTGTTGAATTGAACAGAGTCCTTTATATGGGGTGTACAAACAGAGTACGTTATATGGGGTGATAGCTCTCAGCTCTGGATTCTAAAATTTAAAACAGTAAAGTAAATTAAAGAGTATGAATTCAGGGCATCATAAAGATCGTAATTAGTTGAAATAAAGTAAAACACAGATACACCTGAAGAGAGCATTTGACAAGACATTTAATTGCATTTTCTCATTAACTTTAGACCTTTTTAAAAAATGGCTTACTTGAAAATGGCCAAAGAGCACTTGATTGACACCTACAGAATCTTTATAGACTTACACAAATGTCAAGGAGTTTTTATTAATTTTCATCTTCGGACATCTTAGAGAATTTTCCCCATTAAGATTTACGATCATAGCAGTGGCGTCAAGACTTCGTTTTATGTGCCAAGACCTTTATTTCCATGGTATTTTGACTTCCAAAATAACCGAAGGCCACCGGGAAAAAAAGTATTGATTGAAAACTATCCAATCATCACCAGGTCAAAACGCGACATTTCTCATTATCAGTCTATTATTTATCACAAAGACTGTTGATAGTTGCAAGGAATAAGTCTTTAGAAGCCTTGTATCTTCCTAATTAAAATAAAGTGCATTTTTTTCAGGTAACACACTGAATCCCTTTTCTCTGGATCAGAGCACTCCACAATTCTTCGGGTGTGGGTATGTACATGCATGTGCACATGGATGCGTGTAAGGGAAGCCACAGGGATAAAAGAAAGAATAGAACCTTTATTTGAATAATACTTTTCTTTTTAATTTTTCAAGTGTTTATATGTACCTTCTTGGACACAGCATGTTAGCCCAGCTATTACTACAATTTAGAAATACACATACATTGGGGATACCTGTTCACGGAAAGAGACGAGCTTTAACATCAACTCTACAGATCATTGTCAGTTTGAATTCTGTAATTTGCCTGCTCAAATCTTAATTATATCACATAGACTTCAAATTCTGGAGTGCTAGGTGCTAAGGATACAAGGCCAGTATCATATCAATTTATTTAGAGACCATCCAGATTTTTGTATTTTATAATATTCTATGCTCAAAATTGATTTAGAGCTTAAAATTTAACTTTTCAGTTAAACAGAAATCCTCTAACAAAGCTTCTTACTAAAGAAGAGGTAACACAGGCTTATTTAAAAGATTTGAAAGTGCACAAAGACCTTCCTAAAAACCCAACACAAAATACTTAACATGACTTCCCCCACCCCTGATATTTGAAATTATCTTTACTATGGGTCTATCCAGTAATTTTATAGTGTTTGCTGAAAATGACACATTAAGTGAAACTGAAAATTTTATAAAAAACCTAGCATCTAAATATGCTATACTTGCACTCACTTTTATTTAAAGTGTTAAGTACTAACACAAAGTTGATAAAAATAAAACTATTTTTAAGAATTCCCCTCTGTCTTAATGAACTGAAATTAGGAGGTGGACTTTTTTTTGTTTTGTTTTCTTCTCCACATACCCCCTTAAAAATGTGGCACTTAGAATCAACATATCCCGTATTAGTTATATTAAATTCTCAAGAACAGGAGGAAAGCTACTGCTTCTAAGGCTCTAAAGGAACCTACGTTTCCATGCACACATATAAGCCCAACAGTTGCTTTTCTTCATAAATCAATCTATTGTTGCACTTCATAATGAGAAGGCAGATTTACTGCCTTTTACCGCCTTTTCTCACCGTCAGAAAGATGCCTATTTGGGTAATAGGACGTTTCTCTTCTTCAAGGGTGTTTGGGATTAGGGAGGCAGGGGCAAGAACCTTTAACATCTGCTCCCTTCAGTGAATGACACCTCTAGTTCTCACAGCCGGGATGCTGAGAAGCAAATACCCATAAGTTGACAAAATTCTCTAGCTTGAAGAAGCACGACGCGTTGAGGACGCTGAAGACGCAGCTCTCAAACACACATGGATTTGAACGGTATACTGGAAAACTGGAAAACACATCATTTTGCTGGCTAACACTGTAATTCAAATGCCATAAAACCATCATCATAGAACAACAGGAGTTTGGGATAAAGACCCTTGATTCCATCATCCTGAATTTTCTCTAACTCTGAAAACACCTCTTAAGTACTGGATGGGAAGAGTTTAATCATTTGTGATCTCCACAGCGTACAGTGATAACAAAACAGTTCATAATAGAGACTTACCTTCTTCTGGCTTTATTTACTTATTTTTCCCTTAGGGAAAAATAGTGAAGAATTGTGAACTTCAGACTTTAATTTAAAAACAAGAGAAAGGCACTAGACAGCATCTAATTCCTAACCATCTGCCTTTAAAAAATACACACACACACACACACACACACACACACACACACACACACTCACCCACTCACTCTGGTTAGGCTAAACATTCTTAGCAAGTAAGTAGATCTTGACAGATCTAAACAGAAGTTTCAGTAATCATAGTTCTACTTTTGGAAACGCCGCTATCTTAAATGGGCGTCATGATTCCTACGAGCCAATGCAATCAGCCATAAATTAAAAGCAAGGCGATACCAGCCACTACAAATAAATAAAGTGGGGACAGGTACTGGATTCAAGAAGAACCCCTATTTTTGGAGAAAACTAAATTATGCCTCTGTCTGAGAATACGGGGTATTGCCTAGAGAGCCAGCACTTCTTGCTACTTTCGGCTATCTTTTGTCATTTAAGCAATGCTTTCTGACAGTTTTACAGGCTGTTATCCCAAGGACTTCAGTATTTATGGCCTTTATTCACTTGGGCTTTCTGCTCTTATCCACTGGTTACTAATCACTAAATAGATTTTTTTTTTATGGGACTGAAATTAGCTCAAAGGATGTCCTTCAACAATGGCAGCTCAGGCCAGCACCCGCTAAAGGTCTTCTCCTCGGCCTCTTCCTTGCTCCTCTCGATTTTCTCTTCCCTACAGACGAGTTAATGAGGACTCAGGTCCACGCTGTTCAATTAGAGCCACAGCACGCATGATTTATGGCATTCTTAGAGGATGGTTTAGAACTGTTTCTGAATTGATCCTCAGCAACTCACTCAATTTCAATATCTCAAGAATGATTTAAAGACCTAAACTTGTTTTTTAATCTTCATGAAATGAGAGCATTCCCTACTCATAAAGTATCACTGGTCAGGAAAAGCTCCATTTCCACAAACCTTAACCATACCCATGGGTGCCTGCGTGCTTCAAATATATACATTATATTTTAAAACTTCAGCACATTTAGCTGATAGTATGGCATTCAAATTTCTTCCTATATAGAAAGGCTACTCACTACCTTTTTATCTACTAAACTTCAAAGACCAAGCGCTGAAAAGCAAGTAGAAAACACAGACTCGTCTTTCCACTTAATTGCATTTGACTTAAATATCTCCTAAGAGATTGGTTTTTATCTTATAACAATGTGAAATGTGTAATAGATCACGTCCTCTTTACCAGCTGGCTGCTAGAAACCTGAAAGTCAAATTAGTCTGGAAAGTGGTGCTTTCTTATAGACTAAAAAATCTAAAAGAAAATCAGAAACACTGATATCGTTCTCATCAACTTCCTGATGAACTGAGCAAATTGCACAATTCCCTGAGTGTGGGCTGAGCAATGGCGGAGGAAGGCGGGAAGGGGGGAGAAGGGAGAAACTAGCTGTGAGGCAACACGAAGGCTCCATCCGCTTACTGCTCTAGAATAGAATTTACTAAACATGACTCTTCCTGGAATGAAAGGGATTTATTATGATCGGCTTCTGTTTTCTCTGAAATTATGCTGGAATGAAAACATTTAGAAAGGAAATGCTATTCAAAAAAAGTTGCTGAAGCCTTTAGATGTTTCCATGCCTGGATAAAACAGTATGTTCTACCCCATCAGAAAAAATAATTTTAATTTATGAGATTAGTGTTTACATGAAATTACTTTGCCCACTGACATAGAACATTAACTATTTGGACATCTAGAGACCCATATGGTAAATTCTCCTGGAATAAGGTTCCAGGAAGATTTATTTCTGCCAATGAATGTGCATGCGTTATGATATTCCAAATATAAAAAAACTACATAACTCTCATATTTCTGTAGGAAAAAAAATGGTAGACCTTATTGCCCACGTAGAAAACTGGCGTAACTCTGAATAAATGCTATGTTCTTTAAATTTTGTTACTACTTACTTAGTCACATATATTAATCTGTAAGGCAACTTCCAAACAGGCGTACGGTGTAACTATTAACTATTAAGTAAATTAAAAGTTAAATACATGTATTTGTGTAAGAATTTACATAGCAATAATTTTTTTAAAAAATAAGACAGTTTCTCTAGGATTATCAAAAAGATATTAAGGAAACATTTTCATGTGTAATTAAGTGGTAACTAATTTTTATCAAATACCCTAGTAGTTAGATGACAAGGGGTGTTACTTTTTAATAAGGTATATTTTACACTGTTTGCTCTTATATCTAAAAATGTGTGAATGGGCAAAGAAAAACATTTGGATATATGGCTCTTAAAAATATGATAAGCTATATAATTATGAAAAAATGAAAGACCAGTATTCTTCTTTTCTGAGTGAAAAGATTCATTTCAGATTAGTGAAATACTTACAAGCCTAATCCTTAGCTTCTCTAAGAAAATAAAAGGAAGTCTATAATATTATAACCATGAGCAGAAGAAACTTCAATATGTAACTTCTAACTTCTTTAATTTGTATTTTAATAATTCCAGGGTAGATAAAATATATGTAAATGCTCTGAAGTCAGGGGAGAAGGGTATCTTTTTTTTCCTACTTTAAATCACTCTGAGGGGAAAAAAAAAAGGCACATGAGGATTCCATTATATGATGACATATTAGAAAATCATACCTCCTATTTTATAAACTTCTCCAATTTTTTAATTAGATTAGTGCATGCTATATGTAAATTAGTGATCTAAAATCAGTAAGTTTTTCCTGAATTCTATAAATAGAAACCCTGTGTCTTTTATTTCTCTCCTCATGCTTATGCCTCTCTTTCATTACCTTGTAGAACATCCTAGAAGCCGTCTTTCCTATAAAGTGACTGCTCATGGTAAATAAACTTTACATACAGCTGGCCTTTAAAAATGAGAAATACAGCAAGCAAAGAAATCATCCTCACCTCTTTTAAAAGAAAACAGAGTAGCCCTCAGGAAAACAGAAGTGCCCCAAAGTTCACGTGTGTCGGCAAGGAGTTGAGAGCTGTTAAGAATGATCTTCTTGAAAAGCAAGAAGTCTCCTTAGGCACCCACATGTATATTTAGATTAGAATGGCGGTTTAAATGACAGCAAACACATGGTCATGACTTCCCAATTGCTCATTCATCCAACACACACAGGCTAATCAGAAGCAAACATCCACCCCGAGCTGTTTTAGAAACTAGCTTCTCCCATCTGATACTACCCTCTGTGTGGTAAGCATACATTCTGTTAAAGAGATCAGATGTCAAATACTGAACTCTCTCTCTCAGTATACCCGGATCATGAGTCTCATTGCTTTAGTATTCCAGAACATTTCCCTAAAGTAACTGTGACTTATCAACTTAAGTCAGCCGAGAACACTCCCTGCTCTAGCCTGCAGTTTTAAGAAGCACATAGTAAAGAAATGACCATCTGAAGGTTCAACGTCTATTTGTCTCACAAGTATGTTACTGGTGAGACTTGCCCCTCCTATCAGTAACACACTCCCCTTTTGTCAACGGGGCAAAGTCACTGCAGGTGACCACATTTTCTTGCACAAATAAAGGGTGGTAGGGTTAGAAGGTGGAAATACAGAACATGAACTTTAAGCTCCTATTCATTACTGGGGCTCCAATAACATTTTCCAGTAAATAAGAAAAGACAGGAAACACAGAGTGCGTTATTTGGACACGGCTACAGTGCTGCTGTGGCACATACATGTTTGTATGTATGTATGTGTTATCTGTATGCACATGTATTGAGATTCACATATAGTAAGCTGGGTTAGTGAGATGCAGAAAGCCACATGCAGTTGTGGGCTCTGTGATTAAAACAATAGGCTATAAAAATTGGCAAACAGGCACCTGGATGGCTCAGTTGGTTAAACGTCCAACTCTTGGTTTTGACTCAGGTCAGGATCTCAGGGTTGTGAGATCCAGCCCCGCGTCAGGCTCCTCTCTCAGCATGGACTCTGCTTGAGATTCTCTCTCTCCCTCTGCCCCTCCCCCCACTCACATATGTTCCTCCCCCTAAAAATAAATAAATCTTTTTTTTAATGGCCATCAATTTTAAAATAATCATCTTACTTTAGTCATGAATTTTGCATTTACATCTGAATGTCGAATACTCTGAAAACTCAAGGTTACAGAGTGAAGGTGAAAAGAATAAAATAATATAATGATTTGGGGTTAGGTTCTAGAAACATTAGTCCTGGTGTGAATCCACTTTCTAGCCGAGTGACCTTAGTCAAGTAACATTATCTCTCCAGGTCTTGGTTTCTTCATCTCTTAAAAAGGCGGAATGAAATTAATAATGTACTAATTCACATTATTAGTATGAGAATGTAGATAATGCAAGTAAAACATGGAGAACAGAGCATGGAATAAATAGTCACTGTTATCGTCACTTACAACAACTGTGAAAGTATAATGCCTGAGAAAAGTCATATATCAGTCTATTTGGTTTGTTCACCCCTCCCCCTATAATAATATTCCCAGAAATGTATTTGACACTTTAAGAAATAAGGCAACCTCCTTTAGACTGAGCCAAAAAAAATTTTTTCCCTTTAAACTTCTCTTGGAGTAGGAAGCTGATAAAATGCCTAGATCAATGCTTGATATAATAGACATTGTAGAAAGGACCTCTATACAAACAGAAAAGGCAAGGATGAGAATTAAAAACTGAGAGTTAATCTAAATACAAGTCATTTACAGGCAAGAATTGTCTGGTCAGGTAATAATTAAGAATTCACAGAAAAAAGAAAGTAAAACTCATTTAGGGCATCCCACCGGTTGAGACCCATAAGATTTTCCACCCACAGGGGCGCCTGGGTGGCACACAGCGGTTCAGCATCTGCCTTCGGCTCAGGGCATGATCCGGCATGATGGGATCGAGCCCCACATCAGGCTCTTCTGCTATGAGCCTGCTTCTTCCTCTCCCACTCCCCCTGCTTGTGTTCCCTCTCTCGCTGGCTGTCTCTATCTCTGTCGAATAAATAAATAAAATCTTTAAAAAAAAAAAAAAAAGATTTTCCACCCACAAAAACATGGACCCCAAGAGTCTCAAGAAAAAGATCTATTTAGGGGCGCCTGGGTGGCACAGCGGTTAAGCGTCTGCCTTCGGCTTAGGGCGTGATCCCGGCGTTATGGGATCGAGCCCCACATCAGGCTCTTCCACTATGAGCCTGCTTCTTCCTCTCCCACTCCCCCTGCTTGTGTTCCCTCTCTCGCTGGCTGTCTCTATCTCTGTCGAATAAATAAATAAAATCTTTAAAAAAAAAAAAAAAGATTTTCCACCCACAAAAACATGGACCCCAAGAGTCTCAAGAAAAAGATCTATTTAGGGGCGCCTGGGTGGCACAGCGGTTAAGCGTCTGCCTTCGGCTTAGGGCGTGATCCCGGCGTTATGGGATCGAGCCCCACATCAGGCTCTTCCACTATGAGCCTGCTTCTTCCTCTCCCACTCCCCCTGCTTGTGTTCCCTCTCTCGCTGGCTGTCTCTATCTCTGTCGAATAAATAAATAAAATCTTTAAAAAAAAAAAAAAAAGACTTTCCACCCACAAAAACATGGACCCCAAGAGTCTCAAGAAAAAGATCTATTTAGGGGCGCCTGGGTGGCACAGCGGTTAAGCGTCTGCCTTCGGCTCAGGGCGTGATCCCGGCGTTATGGGATCGAGCCCCACATCAGGCTCTTCCGCTATGAGCCTGCTTCTTCCTCTCCCACTCCCCTGCTGTGTTCCCTCTCTCGCTGGCTATCTCTCTGTCAAATAAATAAATAAAATCTTAAAAAAAAAAAAAGATCTATTTAAAGAAAATACTAATACCACGATATTGTTCCTGACATTTTATCTCAATTCTACAGACATATACATTTCTGTCGTATGTTTACTTGTCTTAGGAGTAAAAAGACAAGAACAGATGGATGCTGATGGCTTCGCAGCAGAGATATTTGTCCTGTGGTTTTTGCTACCTTATAAAAGTATTACAAGGAAATTCAGGAGTGGGTAAAAACCTCAAACTTTGTTGGAACTTCTTTACGTTGTCTGACAAATTAAGATTGTAAGTAGCCTTATTACAGAACATCTGTTCATGAGGTATCATCAATGTCAAGTTATTTCCCTTTCTTTGTTTGAAAATCACAATCACTACATGCGGCTCCTGCACTCCTAATAAGAGGTTTACTGTTATATACAAGTAAGCAGATTTGATATACTTGAAAAATAAGTATTTCCGTTAACGCTACTCCAAAACTTGTTTTTAATGTTCATCTGTACCTGTCATTAAAATTTAATATAACCTAACACAATTATCATCAATAGGATGCAGGTGTTGGGTAATTATATTAGTATCAACACTACAGGCAAATTAAGATTTCTTCCCATGTGATGGAGTTCTGATAAATATCAATTCGTTGGTTTACTGAATCCTGAAGATCAAAAGGCCCTGCATATGGTACTAATAAATCAAATAGAGTCATCAAATCTACAGTCTGTTTTCTTTGGCTAAAACTGCAGCTTTACTTACAGAGCCTTATCTACTCCTAAAAATTCTCTGCCAAACCAAATTTAGCTCACCAAGAGTACAGAAAATATAGCACTCCCCAGCTGCTCCCTCCTGGGGCTTTTGAAGTTCAGGGATACTGTTGTATGGTGGTCTAGAATATCTAGTCTGTTCCTCTCCCTTGCTTTTATAGATCTCATAATCAACTACACATTCATCTGGAAAGTAACAAGTTACCTCTAGGTTCAGACTGGAAAATTAGAAAATACTTTTATTTATGAATGGAACCTACCGTTAATAAAGGTATGAAATAAAAATCTCTAAATGATTTAGCACATACATACCAAAAATAATAAAATCTCACAAGACTTTTTTCTCACTCTACTTAAATATCCATGAGAATTCCTGACGTTGGGAATTCAACTCAGGTATTTATAGTCTAAATAATCACTTTCAATAAACTGACCCTAAACAGTGTGTGACAGCAGTATTATTTGAAAAAGAAGGGGCTAGGAACAGATAATATAAGCAGGAAGAAAGCCCAGGAAAAAAATTCCATTCTCTTTCAGTTGGTTTCTCTACAGAGGATATTCTGATGGATAAACCATTCTGTTCCATCATATTTCTCATTTGAAGGAAATGTACAAATAAGTAGTGGGACCATGCTGTGTTTTATTATTTTTTTTATAAACCTATACTGTACCTAAAAAAATTTTTTTAAACATAACTTTGAAATATAAGCAAAAAACAAAATATATTTTCTTGGCTTAATTGAGACCATCCTAAAGCAGCAAGAAATATTCCCTTTTCATGTCCAAACGGAATTCAGTAAAGTTTAATAATTGGCCCTAATAAGCTGAAATCTCAGGTAAGGATTTTTGTTCAATGTCTGAAGTTTCTCAACTATTGACATTTTGGACTGGAAAATTCTTTATTGCGAGGAATGTCCTGTGTGTTGTAGATGTTTAGTGGCATCTCTGGCTTCTACCCACTAGATGCCAGTGGCACCACTCCCTCCCCCCCAATACACATACATATGTGCCCAGGTCATGACAATTAAAAAAAAAGTCTCCAGACAATGATAAATATGGGGGGGGGGGACAGGCAAATCACCGCAGGTTGAGAACCACTACTCTAGCCCAGTACTTTCTTACAGTTGCCTAGAGGGGTTTCATATAATCACGTACCATGATAGGCACAGTATTCGATCTGAATAAAGTTCTAAGATCACCACGAAATGACACTTTTGGCCTAACAAAATGCGTTTCAATGATCTCTCTCTCGTATTTACACAAAGATACATTTCAGAGGAAACTAGAATCTCTGCCTTCTGAGATATTTGCATCCAATCTCTCGCTTCCGTGATCTGGCCTGTAATTCCACGTTAGTTCTCATAGGATACCACTGCAGTCCCTTTGATTGAAACCAAATTCCCATTTCCAGCTGGCACTGCCATTTCTGGATTCCGTATCAGAACAAGTACAGATGCATGCCATTTGGTGAACAGAGTCCAGAAAGCACCACGTGAAGACACATACTTTACGTAATTTTCGCTGAAATAAGAGTTTGCAGTTAGAATCAGTGAATTCAAGAGTGGTATCCTCTGTGGTATTTACACTTAGAGAAAGCCTCTTCTGGGCCTGAAGTGACACAACATGTTTAGAGAAGAATTTCCAAGGCACAGTGTGTCAAAGAGTAGGGAGAAAGATCATTCGAATCCCTCTCTCGTCAGTAGTCCCAAGGCTACCGCCCCTTAGCCACTAAACCCAAAGTCTGACAAGTTAGCCTTTGAAACTGGTGTGGTTTTCCTTTTCTTGGCTATAGTTTTGCTAAAGAAAGACCAAGGAGGACTTGGTCTGGTTGCTGTCATCAAGATTTGTTTGGAGGCCCAATCGCTGGAGTAATGAACCTTGTAGGAGTGAACAAAGCCTATTAATAGAAGCTCACAGCTGCCACAGACATCACTGGAGGTGACAGACTCCATTCCATGGATGCCCCCAGCTTTTACTCTAAAGACGTGCTGAAATGATACAGCCAAGGGAATATATGACCACATCAAATATTCCAGGCCTCAGAGAATTCCCAGTAAGAAATGCCAACTGCCTTTTATGGCTATTAGTACTGGCCACTCTGCTCCTATGGTAACAGGCATGCTATTTTCTGGACACACATGTAAAATTCCAAACTGTCCTGAACTGGACCTAGATAATGAATTTAGGCCATCTATTGCTGTTTTATCCTAATATCCATTACTCTCCAACAGACAAATTCTGCTTCTTAGGGCCTTAATATATTAAGATGCTGCTCAGTCCTTTTTCATCACAGATAATTCTACTATTCTGTATTTTGCTTTGTGTAGAAGTTATTTGAATACTTGCATTAAACCCTTCCCTCTGCAATCCCACTGAGGAAGAAGATGAGGAAAGAAAGTACATTTTACTTACTTTGCACCTGCTATAGAAAGAGTTGGAAACCTTATTCAACCTATTACTAAACCAACAGTAAACATTTTAGACTTCACAGGCTGTACAGTCTCTGCTGGAACTACACAACTTTGACCTTGTAGCATGAAAACAGCCATGGACAATATGTAAACAAATGGGCATAGCTTTGTTCCAATAAAACTTTATTTATAAAAACAAGCAGAACACCAGATTTGGTGCAAGGGCTAGAAGTTTGTTGATCCCTGCCCTGTGGGGTACTTAGCACAACTTCTTGCTCATAGTGGGTTAAACCAAATTTCTCTGATTTAATTTACCATATCATTTCTCCTGGTCCATTTCTGTTTGTACACACAACATTCTTTGTTTTTTTTTGCCAAAAAAAAAAAATTAAAAAAAAAAAAGCGTAATGACCTCATTTGCTAGCTATGTGGTTTTCAACTCCTTTAAGACACTCTGTCCTATGGCAACTCAACAATTTTATCCCATGAAAGAGCGATGTTCTGACCTTGTTGTCCAAGTTTCTCAGAGTTATTGTGAGAGTCATAACTGTGATATATTATCCCGAAGAGTGAGTTTTCATGCGAATTATATTGTTGAATGTGTACAAATAAAGTTCTCATCAATAAATTACTCTTTACCAGATAAACAGTAGTCCTTCTGACACAGCAACATCTTGAAAAAGGCAGTTGGAAAAAGTTACAAACTTAGAATTCCAAAGCCACTGCAAATCCCTACAGGAAGGCTATCCAAAGGTCACTCATTTAGCAAAGCAATTCATTAATTGTTTTTGAAAGTCCAAGTATTTAAAATGGGTAAATTTTAGATATCTGGAAGTTCAAGTTCTGTAAACAGAAACACAGGATTGGCTTGTGGGGGGGGGATGGGAGGGTAACGTCACAATTGCCCAAAATAATATCTAACCATGTAAAATATGTATGTGTGTTTTAAGTTCAAATTGACATTTGTGAAGATTCAGTGTTTCAATTCTCACCTAGAGGAAACTTTCCAAACTAGAATCTTTAACCAAATTGATTCTTGTGTAAACTTCAAAACAAAACAAAACAAAATCAAGTACTGCTGAATGAGTTAGAAAATTTGTACTTGACTGCCTCTTTTGAATATTTATTCTAATAAACAACAAACAGTCGGCTAAAAAGAAAAATCAAAGGTTGACAAAGAAGATCATAGAATTTTTTTAAAGGAACCTGTTTTCCCTCAAAAGAATCTCCCATTCTTAGGGTAATGATAATACAATAATTGTCAAAAACAAATTGCAAATTTTAAAAATTTCCTGATTTTTATATAGTTGCATAACTACACAAGAATTCTCCCCACCAGTAATAAAGATGTGGGTGGAGGCAAATTGTTTTTTGTACTGAGGATACCTAAATAATTGACCCAAGAGGGCATTCCACTGGAGAGAAAAATAACCCATCTCCCTCAACATCTATCAAAATTCTCCAAACTTTCTCAAGATGCTCAGAGTTAAAAAGAAATAGACAAATTATGCCAATTAGAAGGTAACATTTTATCAAAAATGTTATGTGAAACTAGCAGCATTATTCACCATAGCCAAAGGGTTAAAGCAATTCAAATCTCCATTAACTCATCAACAGATAAGCAAATTGTGGTATATCCAAGTAAGGGAATATTATTCGGCCATAAAAAGGAATGAAATTCTGCGACATGCTACAAAACACAGGAGCCTTGAAACTACCACACTAAGCGAAAGAAGCTGATCAGAAGAGACCGTGTGTTATATGATCCCATTGATATGATCTGTCCACAATAGGCAAATCTATAGACAGAAAGTAGATGAGTGGATGGCTAGGGCTGTGGAACAAGAGAAAATCTGGGAGACAGATGAAGTGTCTCTAAAAAGTATGTAGGAGTTTTTTGGTGGAAGGGGCAATGAAAATGTTCAAAAATTGATTGTGGTAATAATGGTTGCACAGCTCTGTGAGTACAATGAAAACCAATGAATAATACATGTCAAATAGGTGAACTGTACGTATGTGAATTATATCTCAATAAAGTTGTTTTTAGAAAACTACACTAAATATTTCCTGGCAATTGCTCATTCCATTGCTTTTCCTTCTCTTACTTTGTCCAGTATGGCAATTTGATTCAAACCCTATGTTTTTAAATTGATGTAATTAAATTATATATACTTTGGGGATATTCAGCCCATCAGATTATTAGGGAAGCTTCTAAAATGGAAATGTTATGAGAATCAACCAGGAGAATTTAATGGTAAGTTTGGCAGTAACCTTTCTAACAAACTACAGATAAAATGTGAAATGTTAGCCAAAGAAAACAGTAGATTTGATAGTGTTACATTAAAAAGAATAAAAATTAGAAAAATATGTTGAGATATTTGGAGGTAAAGGTGGCAAGTTTAAATAGAGAACTAAAAAGTAGGGTATTGGGGTGCCTGGCTGGTCAGTCATTGGATTCTTGATCTCAGCTCCTGTCTTGATCTTAGGGTTGTGAGTTCAAGCCCCAGACTGGCTCCACACTGGGCGTGAAGCCTACTTAAAAAAAAAAAAAAAAGTAGGGTATTAATCTTTCTCTGCAGTTGTAAATATAGATAGGGCTTTGAAAACACAATTTAAAACCTTGTTACACAGTCTAACTTCTACTTACCGGGGAGGAGGGGGCGACTAGCATTAAGGGTGAAATGAAAATAGAGATACAAGTATACACAGATCAAAATACTGATCCCAAAATAATCATAAATTAATTCCTTCATGTAAAACATATCAGCAAATTTTGTCCATATGAAAATTGTCTTTAACTGACTTGCTCTTACATGGCTACTGTGTGTCTGGATAAGTGTCAATGCTCTGGGGAAATAGCACTAAACTGTGATTCCTGCCCAGAGGCTTTACAGTCTTTTTTTTTTTTTAATATTTTATTTATTTATTCGACAAAGATAGAGACAGCCAGCGAGAGAGGGAACACAGCAGGGGAGTGGGAGAGGAAGAAGCATGCTCATAGCAGAAGAGCCTGATGTGGGGCTCGATCCCATAACGCCGGGATCATGCCCTGAGCCGAAGGCAGACGCTTAACCACTGTGCCACCCAGGCGCCCCCAGAGGCTTTACAGTCTTAACTTATGGTTTAACATTTAACTGCCTTTTGCTTCAAAATTTCATATTTATGAAGAACTCTAGCGAATCGGCTGCTACTATTCAAACATTTAAAATCAAGGTTAGCAGTAGGAATTTACGGTCAGAGAAATAATTTCCTTCCTATAATAGGAGGACAAATTAAATATTACATAGGTTAAATTGAGATATAACTTCTTTGCAGTAAAGTGCACAAATCTAGGTCTTCAGCCTGATTAATTTTTACATATGTAGACACCCACGTAACTATCATCAGGTCAAGATAGAGCAGGACCCCTGATGACGACTCTGGACAATGGTTTGGTAAGTGATGACAATGGATTGCTTGGTTGGCCCTAGTAACTCTCCTAGCAAACTGGGTAGAAGATTTTGTAAAAGGCAAACCAACTGATACTGGTCATTTCGTAGTAATAAAATGACATTTAGATGACTGATCATCTCTGCATAGGAAATATTAGGTAATTACTAAAAAGGGGGGAAATGGTGAAAAAAAAGAAGAAAACAGCAGAATTGGTTTCTACAAATAGGATAATGTAAGTGGTAAATGAGAGAGACTTTACATGAAAGGAGTTACATTGACTCTGCCCACATTCATCTGCAGGGAGGGTGGACAGTGTGAGGGAATTGTTAGGGTTAAGGCATGGAACCGAAGACATCAAGCTAGAGCTCAGGAGCAAATTACTGTGAGCCTAGGAGAATCAAAGAGCCGCTCACAGCACATGGAATAATTGTCCCATCCCATCTATCCACCCATCCATTTATTTATTTATTTCACATTTTCACATTAACATTAACATTTTCCAGCTTATGAAAAGGATCCTATGCTTATCTGTCCCGACCCACTTTCCACATCTACCTCTTTAAAATTAAATCATATGCTGCTGCATATAAGCTTTATTTCTATAAGCTATTCCACACTATTTTTCCTAAAACAAGATAGGGCAAAAATAAAAATTTCTTTATCCCTATCAAATGTCATTCTCTAAAGCTGAAGTTAATCAAAAGAACACAAGTATGTGATAGATGTACAATGAATAACTAGAAATCATGCAAGTTTGGCAAAACTAAGATTGTACTATAATCTATTATACTATTCTATTATGCTATTTATAATATAGTGTCTATTATATAAATATATAATATAACATATAAATATAATATAGTATACTACATACTATAGCATATAATAATAGTTTTTCTATTACTACAGTCTCAGATTAAACTAGCTTCTGTAACACTGACGATCCACTAAAAGCTCCCAAGATATTTCTCCCCCATAAAAACAGTCTCTAAGGCTGATCTCACTTATCTTTTACTAATCAAAACAATTACTTGATTTCGAAAGAAGGAACTTCTATTTATCTTTGCTAAATTTCACTTTCTTGGGTTTTAGTCCAGCTTTCTACTTCCTTAAGAATATTTAATCATATTATGGGATAATAAGAATTATGGGATAATAAGGAATACACTATCCCTCCCATCTTTGAGTGAGCATGACTTCCATCTTTACGAAACTCACTCTAGAAATAACAAGTAAGACAGGAAAAATGCAAAAAGCTCTGTAAGAGATCTCTTTATAGGCTGACATGAACTCTTTAAATATACTTGGTTCAGGCCACACAAATCCACCTACCTGAAAAAAAAACCAGCCACACAAATCCACCTACCTGAAAAAACCACCCGGTTTTCCTATCTCCTCTACCTCTCCTCAGGTATCATTAAAAGACTGATGAGTCGCTCTATTCTCCAGTCAACCTTATAATAAGAAAATTAGATTATTTAGGTATAAAAACCCATTAGAACCTAGTGATAGCCACAATCCTTGTCAAATGCTTGTTAGCTGCACATTTCAAATTCAACTCTAGAGTTTCATTAGGGAACAATGGAGGATTTGCCAATCTGCATCGTCGGCAATCTACGGATATGTCAGGACTACTCACAGGAGACTGTGCTCACTTTATCACTGCATGCTGATGGTTGTATTTCCAGGGCTAAACACTCCTACTACGCATTGTAACACTGTCTTTAATGGTAGTATTACATTGTCTTCAACAGAAACTTCCTATAAAAACTGTCACTTAATTTCAAACTTATTAAATGATATAATTCTGCCTGGGTGGGGGAGGGGCAATGAAAATGGTCAAAAACTGAGCAACTGAGCATTTTGCCGGCATATAATCACACAGAGGGAGGAATGTTTTAGGTTATTTGCTAGGAAAAGGCCAGTGACCGAGGGCAGCAAATATGTGCAATGCCTCCTTTTTTATCCCGACGGCAATGCCTGATGTAACTACTTTTAATTGCCTGGCAAAAGTAATGCTAATTGAAAGAGAAACAAAATCGTTATTGGCCCTATGTAATAATTAGTCAAGTCTTTTTAATTATTAAAGTACCAATCACCTAACAGGAGCAGGTAAATATACTTTAAGACCACAGAAAATTAGAGTACCAAGAACAAGTGATAAACCCTCACTTGTGATATACTTGTAACTGACATTATCGATTTGAAACCAATTATAAATAAATTGGTTCTGGTTCTTTGACGTTTTATTTGAAAGCATTTCATCATTGATTAATAAGACTTATTATTCCCACAAAGCTTCACGTCCGAAAAAGATTTATAGTCATTTTAATTGTCCTTTACAACAACTCTATCAAATTCATTCAGTGCCACCATTCTTGCTTCTTTCCAGATGAGGGAAATGACTCATCCAGAGTCTGTAGAATTTCCACTAACTCCTCCACCAGGAGCAGGCTGAGAGCCCCACCAGAAGCAGGCAGGGGGTATCCTTATGGGAAGGTACCTCCTCTTGCAGAATCAGAATCGAGGCTTCAGGTATGTGCCACCGTGGAGGCAGGGAAGCAGAGAAGCGCTTCCCGACCTGAATGCAAAATAAAACACCAGCGGGCACCTGGGTGGCCCAGTTGGTTAAGCAACTGCCTTGGGCTCAGCTCATGATCCTGGAGCCCTAGGATCGAGTCCCACATCGGGCTCCTTGCTCAGCGGGGAGTCTGCTTCTCCCTCTGACCCTCCCTCCTCTACCTAGACAATGACACAAGTGGTGATCTGGCCCTGAGTTCAAGGCTCCCACAAAGTCCTAATTGGGAAGGGGGGCAGTAAGAGAGGGTGGGTAAGGAGGGGGGAACCAAATGGTCATAACTTAACTCAATACCCCTAACAGGAAAACTGGGGATCTGCAAAGAGGATGGCAGCTCCCTGTCTAGGAGTATAACTCTACAACCTGGAGGAAAGAACTGCTCTACTCAGGATATGGAACTAGTTGGAAGCTTCCTCCCCCTCCAGAGGTCACCGTGGTGGGAGGTTATCTTCACTCACAACATGTCCAACAGTGGCTATAAGAAATAGCTAAAACGAGCATGGAAAGTATTTTTAATTTCTTCCTCAGAAAAGACAAGAAAATAAGAAATAGAGTAATAGAAAATACAAGAAAGAATTTGGAAAATAAGGCTTCTAGAGAAAAACAAAGTCCTGGCCTCTTTCAATATTTTTTGAAAATAAGCCTACTTAAAGAAGCTGTATCCTGAGGTTTTTTTAGGGGGTGGGGGGTAGGTTAAATCCAAGGTGACCTATGTGAGAGAAGGGCAGATGAAAGAAAGGTCCCACACGAGTAATGAAAAGCCATAATCTTCCCCAAGTTCACTGGTCACCACCTGTGAAGCTAATAGTTGGAGGAACCAACCCATAGTGTCTCCCAAAGCAACAGATGGATGAAATGAATTAGTCAGGGCCCTTCCCAGGATGCTGGGCATACAGCACTTTGGAGGGAAGGTGGTTACGCAGTGCATCCTGCTGAAACAAGCCTGACATCTGCTTAATCTTCTTCCTCGGACTCCAACTCCATCCTGGATATTTCAAATGGATAACAACTTGAAAGCTCCATGTGGACTTCTCTTTCATTATTATTATTTCAAATGCTAAATGTTATCTACTTAAAGATCTTCCCTTGGTTCCGTGCCCTGGCAGAAGGCAAGATTCTTCCGCTAATAAGGGCCTGGAGGCTTTACAAGACCACGGGAGTTTTCAAAAATATTCCTACATATTCATAATACTCAAATTAATAGATCTGATGCCAGATGTAAAGTGGCATTTTATGGGTAGCTTTAAAAGGTACTAATGGGGTAACTTTTAAAGCTACTTTAAAACATGCAGCTATGAATCTAATGCAAAACCACGTTGCCTTTTGATCTTGGCTATGTGTTCACTATTCTGTAATGAACTAATCAGAAAAGACTTGGCATCTTTCTCCCCTGGAAAGATATTTGGCATTCAGGAAAGAAATTTAGGTTAAACACCTTTTAACTGCCCTTTCTGTAACAATTAAAAGCTTTGCCTTTGACTTAACTGACACGGTTCACAACCACACACAATGAAAGCAAAATAAATCTTTCCTGCCCTGTACATTTTGCACCCTTAGACGGATTTAGCCATGCTAGCCAAGGCCGCATTTTTATGAGATTTAGGCTGCTACAAAGCCATCAAAAATAGTGACGGCTGAGGAGCAGGTAAACAAGGTGAAGGAAAACCACTGATACCTCTACTTGAGGAACTTCTGACCCTGTGGTCAGGACAGACAGGCTTCTTGTGAGAGTGCCCGGCCCTCGGCTTCAAAATTCACCATCTTAATCAGAAGACAAGATGAAGCATACTGGGCAAAAGTCAGCCAACACACACGAACACAAAGCAATTTCACATCAAAGCAGAACAAACTCCATCAACTAGACGCATGAAATGCTTAGTGTAGACCATGTTTTCTGTTATTTTTCAACATAAAGTCATTTCTCGACATCTTTTGAGCAGCATTTTAAAATTTGGGAAGCCCTTTACCCATGTCATCCCAACAGTCAGTGAGGCGGGCATTACTAGGATGCCCGCTGTATTAAAAGGCGGGGGGCAAGTTCAGAAATATTCGGATTCTCCTAGCGTTTACCGATGACCAACTACATGCCAGGTACTGTTCGCTACTCATTTGATTCACGCACCAGTTTGGGGAGATATTATCCACATTGCAGAGATTACGAAATCAAGACTCAAAAAGGTATTTTGCACCAGATCACAAGGGGAGTACAACTGTCAGACCTGGAGCTCTCAGGTCTCTTTCTGAGACACTTTTTTTACTTGGTTTCTAAAAATACAGGGTCTGTGTTCCTCACCAAACTATGGACGACCTGCTTTCCTGGACCACACTGTGGTTTATAAGCAAATTCCTGTGTCCACGACTTGTCCATGAGCATACTAAAGCTGCACACTGAGGGCTTCAGAGGGGAGGGGGTGGGGGAATGGGATAGACTGGTGATGGGTAGTAAGGAGGGCACGTATTGCATGGTGCACTGGGTGTTATACGCAACTAATGAATCATCGAACCTTGCAACAGAAACCAGGGATGTACTGTATGGTGACTAACATAATGTAATAAACATAAAAAAAATAAATAAATAAAGCTGCACACTAATGTTGGTGGGTGTGGATGCTGACCATCCACCAGCTGACCAGCTGGTCAAACGTGACCAAACCTGTAAACTCATCTCGAAAATGCTGCATCCAAGGTGAGATATGAATCAAGATCATCATTAATACAATGGCATAATGGAGGGGGAGAGGTAAGAATTTGCTGTTCTGGAGGAAGGCTCATTCTTAACTCAAGGATCAAGAAAAAAAGTACCAGAATCATGGGTGAGGAGCAGTCAAGATTTTTGGCTAACGAACATTTGTCAGACAAAAGATTCTAGAACAAGTATGAAAAAAAAAAAAAAAGACACAGATCCCTTAAATATTTTACTTCAAGTTTATAAACACACATTAATCAACTCATCCTTTGATGTCGGATCAAGGAGTTTTCTTTGACTAGAGTCTGAAAAGTCTCACATAAACCACACTCAAGGCATTATCTATGATCACCATCTATATACAAGCAATTAGTCGGAACTTTCATAGCTGTTAGAATGCAGAGTCCTATTAGTCGGAACTTTCATAGCTGTTAGAATGCAGAGTCCTACTAAATTCTTATGAATTTCCCTTGGTGTTTTACACCTATTTTGAGAGTAAATTTTCTCAAGGGACTTCCCTTCAGATTTCAACTGAGTATCCAAAGAAACAATTACTTTTTGTGGACACCACTGGTTTACCTAACATTTAATTAATGAAGGTGATTACAAGTAGAACCGACATACATGTTTCAGAACAACTACACTGGCTTCTTGGTGAGTGTACCACTCAACCCAGGAGAGCAGAAGTCCCCAGTATAAGAAAGCATCCACCAGCAATGAGCACAGTGAGGGTTTCATAGGGGAATGGCGTGCAGGGTTATCAGGGCAGGCCCACCAGCTGAGTGTCCTTTGGTTACAGTGCGTGCAGGCTCCCACAAGGGCTGGGTGGAAGGGCAACCGCTGAGGATGCACCAGCATGCACATTCCACCTTAGGGGATCCCCAGAACTGAAGACAGGAGGGAATCCATCAATTTATGAATTTAATGATACCTTAATAAGGTTTCATGCGCTGGAGCAATGTCTTTCCTTAACATAAGAGGGTTGTGATAACATTTTCTTTCCAAAATAATGATTGCTGTCTTTAATTCATTTTTTCTCTTAATAAATTCAACCTCCCACAGTGACAAATTATATGTGGTTATAATTTTAGTTTTATAGTGTAATCATGACTCTTAAACCACCCTTAGCAATGCTAACAGTCTTCAATGAGTATAATTAAATATATATTTGAGAACTAAGATGCTAATTCTTTAGGGAAACTAAAAGCATCCCCCACATCTCTTTTCTCTCTGTGTAAGTGTTATTGTTCAGTGTAACTGGTTTTGTTTTGTTTTGTTTTTTTTCCTTTACAATGCTTACCCCTTGTGGTTACGAACTTAAATCTTTTGTATTTTTCATTCTTCTGCATATACAATAAACATTTAATTGCATGGTTGCACCTACTCAAATGTGATGGTTTAATAAATACTTAACAACAAAATTAAGGTTATTAATTTAAAGCTAATCTATCATGATAATTTTGCAACCTGAGAAAACAGAAGGGGGAACAATAGTTCCTTTTTTATAGTATACGAGTGGTATTTTACCAGTTCCAATAATTTCAAGAGCACATATAAACATTAGAGGGAATATAATCATATTTCATGATCACAAAGACAGCAAAAACAAGGTGGTCGTATAGCTTTCATGTTATCATGGCCCTGCACAGTCCCTATAGGAAACAGGGAGGCAGAAATTTCTTTCACTTCAACATCCTGTTATTGAGATTTCTCTGAAAAGTATTTGCTTTTTTAAAATACAGAAGCAAATGTTTTGGGATTTTAAACTCTGACATCCCTCTGCTGTCTCAATAAAAGATTAATTTGTGGTCCTTGCTTTCTTTTGTTATGTTTGTGGTTTAATACTCTTCGTGGTTAGGATCGGTTAAAAAAAAAATCTCAGGTCATTTTATGGGAGTTTTCAAGAGCTCCTCACTCCTTGGCTACCTTATATCTTCAACACAAAGACAGGTAAAGTGCAATCTAATTTATACAACTTGCTTTCTTTAGCCTCCAATGTATCCCAGGATTCTGCTGTATGACCTCATTTGTACAGGGGTGCTTACTTACACCCTGAACTGTGTGCCTCTGGGAGGACCAAGACTTGTCTTCATAGTGAACTCTCCCACTCACTGTGGCCTGTCTACTGCACCTCCATAAAGGAGATGTATATAAGACTCCTTAACTATAAATACATGAATTAGTTAAGAGGAGTCTTTATTGTAAACACATAAATACATATACATAAGTATAAATAAATCTTTGCGCTGTGACTCAACATTTGTTGAGAGCCAAATGCCAAGCACAGTACAAAGAGCTGAGAAATCAGAAACTTAAGAGACAGTATCTGTCCTCAAAATATTCTACCGATTGGGAGAAAAACACTCTCACATGAGAGAATAACAACTATTGTCAAAGCATACATACTGTTAATGGAGGGAGCACCAAGGAGAGAGGGATGAATTTAGGCGGAGCAGATAATTTAGAAATGCTTCAAAGGAAAGGTGAACATTAACCAGGTCATAAAAGACCAAGGGTATTTCACTAGGGCATAAAATAGCAGGGAATGATGTAAGAACTGAAGATTACTAGTATTTTAGGATCACTACCATATAAGGGGAGCTAAGAAAGCTGAGGTTGGAAAGGTCATATTTAAGAGGTCTTAAAAGCGATACTTAAAGAAAAAAAAAAAGACATCCTTGAAGAATACCATGGAACTAAACCCATTCTTTTGAAAACTGGTTAGGCAAAAAAACCAAGCACCATGTTTGACTTTTCATGTACAAACTGTACTGTTGGTTACACAAAAGGCAGAAGGGGGAGGGTTTCTCTTTACAGGTGAATTCTGGCTGATAAATGAAGAATGATGGAATAAAAATACTGTCAACTTGCAACCCTTAATGAATAACGCATATAGGCAGTAAGCATCAATGGGTGCCAACCTCACAAAAACAGATTAACCTCACTTTACACATCACCTTTTCATCAGGACTCCTCATGAAAGGTACATAACTCTACCCAGGAAACAGTCTGGCCCAAAACTAAAACCAAAACTAAAACCAAAACCTAACCTAAATCTGACCGTGCTTCTGATTTACAGAAAATACACCACAAAGATACTATCAGCACAATCTAAACTAAGAAACTCCAGAAGACAAACAGCCTAGTGGTTTTTTTCCTTGAACTTTTATATGAAGAAAGAGAGATGAGGGAGAACCTATAGATTAAAAGAAACTAACAAGACATTTTTACACATTTCAAGATGCAAACCTTGTTTGGATCCTGATTCAACTGAACTGTAAGAACAAAATTTATGACATTTTGATTCTATTGGAAAATTGCCCAGAAATTGGATACTAAAAATTATTAGTTTGCACAGATGTGATATTTTAATTCTGCCTTTTAAAAATCCTTATCTTTTAGAGTTTCACACTGAAATATCTGTGAATGAAATAATATGACATCTTGGATTTCATTTAAAAATATAATAGGGAAGGGCCAATGGTGCTACAGTTGAAACAAACTGGCCTTCAGTTACTAACTGCTGAAGCTCAGTGATGGAAAAATGGCAGGTTCATTATACTATTCTGCATATTTGTGTATAGTTTAAATTCTCCATTAAAAAATATTACCAAAAAAAAATGGGCGCCTGGGTGGCTCAGTCAGTTAAGCATCTGCCTTCAGCTCAGGTCATGATCTCAGGGTCCTGGGATTGAGCCCCACATTGGGCTTCCTGCTCAGCAGGGAGCCCGCTCCTCCTTCTCCCTCTGCCTGCTGCTCCCCCTGGCTTATTCTCTCTCTCTCTCTCTCCCAAATAAATAAAGTCTTACAAAAATATATTACAAAGAGGGAAAAAAGGCAATGCTAAAGAGAATTTGGTATTTAGCCCATATGAGATCTAAAGTTTTGAAACAACGAAATGCTGTATGAAAACAGCAACATTAAAGATAATATTTTGGAAAAGACCCATAACACCAGTTTAACTAGTTATTTTACATCCTTTTGCATATTTCCTTCCAGAATTTGTCTGTGTTTCAGATCGCTATGTAGAGAAGGGCCTGGGAAAGGAAAGAGAGAGGAGACAGGAAGATTTACTCAAAAGTCTCCAACCTCAGTCAAGTTGGGTGATGAGAAGCTGAGGAGTAGCAGCAGAAGGGACAGACTCACAGACCTTTTAGGAACAAACCTGACAAGGCATCATAACCTACTGAAATGAGATTAAAGAGAAAAGAAATAATTTTCATAGTGCCAATCATTACCTAAAATTATGTATCTCCCCTCAGTAGAAGGTTAGCTCTGTGCCTGTCTTATTCATTGTTTCATTTACAGGGGCCAACAATACAGAAGAGGCCCTTAGTAACTGTTTGTTGAAAAAAACATATTCAATAATAACTGATATTTCTAACTTGCGTTAATAAACAGATGCTGTATATATAAATTTAATTAGGAGACACAGGTGTTTGGGGATAATAGGTGGAATTGACTAAATATATTCAGCTGCTAATAACAGACATCTGAAAAATGTACTAAATGAGGGATTTACTTTCATGAGAAATGAGAATGAGAAATCCAGTGTGACAGACAGAACAATAGGGCAGCTTCACGATGTCATCAAAAGTCCAGTCTCTTCTTGTACTTTGTGCTCCTTTATCCTTAGGATATGCTTTTCACAATATGGCTGCTAGAATACTAGCCATCACATCCAAGTTCCAGGAAAGAAGTAGAAGAAGGGAAAAGGACAAAATGGTACATGCCAGCTGAGTCAGCTCCTTTTAAAGATGTTTTCCTGTAACTCCCACCTAATAATTTCCATTTAAATCTCATTATCCAGACTTACTCATATGATCATATCTATCTGCAAGGAAGGCTGGGGAAAATGTTCCTACCATTCTTACCACCCCAACAAAATCAAAAGTTTGTCAGTAAGACTAAAAGTAGAATAGATAATGGAATAAAAAACAAGCAGCATCTGAAATATATGTAAGTTTAGATCGAATCCAATACTTAGCACACAGTTTCTACATAAGAATCTGGAAGGCACTGGTGACCTTTCCAGTGGTACTTCTAAGAAATTTCAACAGCAAAAGCTGGAGAATGGGAGCTTTTGAGATATCTGTCAGTGAAGGGAAGGAAATGAAGGGACTACATCTGAAGAGCATCAAGGTTAATCTGAAAGTGGGAGGCGGGTGAGCACAGGTGTGAGGCTGGCTGTTCGCTAGGAGGGAAGCTCTCCACAAGTACACTTGTAGAGAGACTGAGGGCAACGATACAGCACACAGAGGCAAATACTGAAGATACCGGAAAGCAGGCGGCAGTAGGATTCAGATTTCATCATAAGGATTTTTAATACTAGCTTGTCCAAGGAAAGGCTTCATTTATTTAAAAAAAAAAAAAGAAGAAGAAGAAGAAGAACTGAGGGCAAATGTAAATAAGGTTTTGAATGCTCTTTCCACTTTTCATTATTAAACAATATTAAGACTTTTGATTTGCCAGATACTTAAATGAGTCATTTTCTGTTTTTAGCCTAGTGATATTTTCCCCCCTGAAATACAGCAAGCCATGATTATGCCGGTTTTTAATTTCCCAGAGATAATCGAGGATGACCAGGGCACAAAGTCTATCAAATTCTTCCACCAAGGAATCTCTGTAACATACACTGAGACTTCAACAATACCCTCACTGAGATAAGACACCTCACTGAGATAAGACACCGGCTATTTCAGGTGGCATTCCGCGGGGGATAGGAAACGTGAGGTTCATTCATTCAACAGAAGGGCACACATTTAAATGCAGGGCCGAGAAATGACACCAACTGTATGCCTGATAAGCATAAACGACCCATTAAGAACCACTTGGTAATATTCAAATGGAGAGAGTTTGGGACAGGAAGCCGGGGACAGCTGAGGGGCTGTAAACTGTTCCAACCGGAAGTGATAATGACATGCCAATTAGGGACCTGCAGGTTAGGACCCTTTTTCTTTTTCCCCAGCAATGATAGCTCCAAGGTCTTGGGAAAGTTATGCAACTTGGCTTCAGGTTCTCCTCTGCAAAATCGGAAATTTCTGAAGTCTCTTTCTGCTTTAAAATTCCTGTGATGTTTTTAAATCATGAAGTAAACGCTGCCTTAAAGACAGTTGTTCACGGTTTCTAAATTTGGTCTTAAACCTTTCACCGAGGGCATATTAAGCCATGGTGGGTTTTCTAAAGAAAAGAGAGACAACAGAACTATTAATACGATGGGGATAAAGAGATGGGAAACCTAGGACACACCACTTCCTTCCTTCAAACCTTTGTTTTGGGGAATAAACTGTGAGACTCAATGGTTTTCTTATACAAAACAAGGAAGACTGTGCGTGACTTATCTTTACAAGGGGGAAGGGACTTGTTGCAAGTCTGAGAGCTGCTGCGCAATGAAAGCAGGCTTGGTAAGCAAGAGTAAAAGCATTACTTGGGTCCAAGGCTGTCAGATAACCTAGCACTTTGAAACAACCCATCACAAGATCAGCAAGAAGTGTGATGTTAACCTTTAATTTAAAAATTCCTGGAAAATAATAAGGAAGGGCAGGAAGCTTGAAAATACACTGAACACTTTATAACCCTGAAAATGTGTCAGGTCACCTTGAGCAGAATTTGTCAGATACTGAGCATTTTAAACTAGGGTGGACTTTCAGCAAGGCTATGCTTTGATTCCTAATATAATCTAAGGTTAGGTCATTGGAGATGTCACTGGAAATGACTTTTTAAAATTTTTTTTAAGATTTATTTATTTTAGAAAGACAGAGAGAGAGTGCATGTGCACATGCCAAGTGGGGGGGGTGGGCAGAAGGAGAGGCAGAGGGAGGGAATTAAGTAGACTCCTCACTGATCACGAAGCCTAATGCAGGGCTCAACTTCATCAGCCTAAGATCATGGTTGGAGTCAAAAATCAAAAGTCAGATGCTTATCTGACTGAGCCACCCAGGCGCCTCTGGAGATGACATTTTACAAACACATGCAGGAATTAAAAAAAAAAAAATGAAAACAAAAACAAACAAACAAAAACTATGACCATGGATTATAAATCACTAACTTCCTAGACTGTACTTTGCCTCTCCCATCTTTGTGAGAACATTTACCAACACCAGGTCTTCACAGGACACAATGCATCAGTTACCAAACAAAAAGTAAGTCTTTGTCTATGACATAATTAATATTTTTGCTTGACCTGATACCTGAGTGACGGTTTGCATCGAAAATCTCATTATTATTAAAATCCACATTTTACAGTTCCAGCTGAACCTATCTAGTCTTTTGATTTCAAGTGTCTGCTGTTGGACCATGCCTCCTGGACTACACCCCGCCCCGGGGCCCAGGAAGGTAAGAAAATTTATTAGCCAGGTATGGCTGTGTTCCAAGAAAAAAAGAGCTTACCTTCCTTCTTCTTTTTTTTTTTTTTTATTAAGGTAAAATGGGCATACCATATTCTATCAATTTCAGATGTGTAACATAGTGAATCAACATTTGCATACATCGTGAAACGATCGCCACAGTAAGTCTGGTTACCATCTGTCACCATACAGTTACCACAATGTTACTGACTATATTGTCCATGCTGTACTTTATATCCCCATGATTTATTTATTTTATACAGGGAAGTTTGCACTTCTTGATCTCCTTTATACATGTCACCCTCCCACTGCCATCTCCCCACCCCTCTTACAATGACCAAATTTTTCTCTGCTTCTATGAGTCTGGGTTTTCTTATGTTTTGTTGGTTTTGTTTTTTTAGATTCTACATATAAGTGAAATTATTTGGTATTTGTCTTCCTCTGATTTACTTCACTTAGCATGATACTCTCAAGGTCCACACATGTTATTGCAAATGACAAGATTTCATTCTTTTTAATGGCTGAGTAGTATTCCACTGTATATACCTATACCACATTCGTTTATGCATCAATGGACACTTAGGTTGTTTCCATATCTTGACTGTTATAATGAATGCTGCCATGAACATATGGGTGCATATATCTTTTTCAAATTAGTTTTCCTTTTCTTCAGATAAATACGCATGAATGGTGGAATTATGGGATCATATGGTAGCTCTACTTTTGATTTTTTGAGGAACCTCCATACTGTTTTCCATAGTGGCTATACCATTTTGCCTTCCCATCACCAGTGCACAAGGGTTTCTTTTCCCACATCCTTGCTAACACTTGTTATTTCTTGTCTCTTTAATAATAGCCATCTGACAGGTGTGATGTGATACCTTGTTGCAGGTCTGATTTGCATTTCCCTGATGATTAGTGAGTTGAGCATCTCTTTTGTGTCTGTTGGCCATCTGTGAAGCTTCTTTGTAAAAATCTCTATTTAGATCCTTTGCCCATTTTTTAATTGGACTTTTTAGTTGAGTTGTAGGAGTTCTTAATATATTTTGGATAAACCTTTTATCAGATATATGATTTGTAAATATTTTCTTCCAATCAGTAGGATGCTTTTTCATTCTGTTGATGGTTTCCTTTGCTGTACAGAAGCTTTAGTTTGATGTAGTCCCAATAGTTTATTTTGTTTTTGTTTCTCTTGCCTTTGGAGTCAGATCCAAAAAACATGGCTAAGACTGCTGCTGAGAAGTTTGGTGTATATGTTTTCTTCTAGGAATTTTATGGTTTCAGGTCTCACATTCAAGTCCGTTAATCCATTTTGAGTTAATTTTTGTATATTGTTTAAGGTAGTAGTCCAGTGTCATTTTTTTGCATGTAGCTGTCTGGTTTTCCCACCACCGTTTTTTGAAGAGAATGTCCTTTCCCTATTGTACGTTCTTGCTTCCTTTGTCATAAATTGTTTGATTCTATATCTGTGGGTTTATTTCTGAGCTCTCCATTTTGTTCCATTAACCTATGTGTCTGTTTTTATGCCAATACCATACTGTTGGATTATTATAACTTTGTAGTATAGTTTGAAAACAGGCAGCATGATACCTCCAGTTTTGCTCTTTCTCAAGTTTTTTTGTATATTTTGTGACTCCATTTAAGTTTTAGAATTATTTGTTCTCATTCTGTAGAAAATGCCATTTGAATTTGGATAGGGATTGCACTGAATCTGTGGATTGCTTTTGGTATTAGGGACATTTTAAAAATAGTAATTCTTCCAATACATAAACATAGAATATCTTTCCACTTATTTTTTAACCTCTTCAGTTTCTTTAATCAATGTCTTGTAGTTTTCAGGGTACAGGTCTTTAACCTCCTCGGTTAAATTTATTCCTAGGTATTTTTTTTATGCAATTATAAATGGATTGTTTTCTTAATTTCTCTAATAGTTTATTAATGTATTGAAATGCAACAGATTTCTGGTCATTAATTTTGTATCCTGCAAATTTACTGAATTCATTTATTCTAAATGGTTTTTTTGGTGGTGTTAGAGTTTCTATATATAGTATCATATCATCTACAAATAGTGATGGTTTTACTTCTTCCTTTCCAATTTGGATGCCTCATTTCTTTTTCTTGCCTAATTGCTGTGGCTAGAACTTCCAATACCATGGTGAATAAAAGCAGAAAAAGCAGACATCCTTGTCTTCTTCCTGACCTTAGTGAAAAAGTTTTTGGCTTTTCACCACTGAGTATGGTATCAACTGTGGGTTTGTCATAAATGGCCTTTATTAGGTCGAAGTACATTTCCTCTATACCTTTGTTGAAAGTTTTTATCACAGATGGATGTTGGAAATTTATCAAGTGCTTTTTCTGCATTTATTGAGATGAGCACATGATTTTTCTCTCTCATGATGTTAATGTGATGTATCACAATGATTGATCTGCAGATGTTAAACCATTCCTGAATCCCTGGAATATATCTCATTTGACCATGGTGTCTGAACCTCATAATATATAGCTGAATTCGGTCTGCTAATATCTGTTGAGGATTTTTGCATCTTTGTTCATCAGGTGTATTTGGCCTTTAATTTTCTTTCTCTGTGGTGTCTTTGTCTGGTTTTGGTTTTAGGATAATGCTGGCCTTCTAAAACAAGTTTGGCAGTCTTCCTTCCTCTTCTATTTTTTGGAACAGTTTGAGAAGGATAGGTACTAAATCTTCCTTGAATGTTTGGTGGAATTAGCAGTGAAGCCATATGCTCCAGGACTTTTGTTTGTTGGGAAGTTTTTGATTACTGCTTCAATCTCCTTACTAGTATCTGGTCTATTTAGATTTTCTATTTCTTCACATCTCAGTTTTGGAAGATTATGTTTCCAGGAATTCATCATTTCTTCTAAGTTGTCCAATTTGTTGGTGTATAATTGTTCAGAGTAGTCTCATGATCCTCTGTTTTTCTGTGGTATCCAGTATGAACTTCTTTCATTTTTTATTTTATTTAAGCACCTCCCTCTCTTTTGGGGGGGATAGTGGTGGTGAATCTAGCTAAAGGTTTGTTCATTTTGTCAAAGAACCAGCTCTTAGTTTCATTGATCTTTTCTGTTATTTTTTTGTCTCTATTTCATTTATATCTGCTCTGATCTTTATTATTTCCTTCCTTCTACTAACTTTTGACATCATTTGCTCTGCTTTTTCTAGTTCCTTTAGGCATGAAGTTAAACTGTTTGTGATTTCTCTTGTTTCTTGAGGCATGCCTGTATTACTGTGAACTTTTCTTTTCTTTTTTTTTTTTTTAAGATTTTATTTATTTATTTGACAGAGACAGCCAGCAAGAGAGGGAACACAAGCAGGGGGAGTGGGAGAGGAAGAAGCAGGCTCCTAGCAGGGGAGCCTGATGTGGAGCTCGATCCCAGAACGCCGGGATCACGCCCTGAGCCGGAGGCAGACACCTAACAACTGCGCCACCCAGGCACCCCTGTGAACTTCTTTCTTAGAACCACTTTGCCACATCCCACAGATGTCTGTCTGTCTTTCTTTCTTTTTTAAGGTTTATTTCTTTATTTGGGAGGGAGAAAGTCGGGGGAGGCAGAGGTTCAGACAGAATCCTGAAGGAGACTCCCCAGTGAGCACAGAGCCTGACATGGGGCTTAATCCCAGGACTCTGAGATCATGACCTGAGCCAAAACCAAAAGATGGGCACTTAACCAACTGAGCCACTCCCCCCCCCTGATTTTCATAAATATTTCTGTTTTCATTTGCTTTTGGGTATTTGTTTGTTTCTCCTTTTACTTCTTTTTATGACCCGGTAATTGTTCAGTAACAGGTTGTTTAATCTCAATGTATTTGTGGTTTTTCTTTTTTCTTCCTGTAATTGATTTGATTTCAATCTCCCTGAGTTTACTGAGACTTGTTTTGTGGCCTAACATATGGTCTATTCTGGAGAATGTTCCATGCGCACTTGAGAAGAATGTGTATTCTGCTGCTTTTAGGCAGAATGTTCTGTATACATCTAGTAAGTCCATAAAGTCTAATGTGTTGTTTAAGGCTGGTGTTGCCATATTGATTTCCTATTTGGATGATATAACCATTTATATGTAAGTGGGGTATTAATGTCCCCTACTATTATTGTATTGCTGTCATTTTCTCCTTTAGTTGTGTTAACATTTGCTTTATGTATTTTGATGGTCCAATGTTGGGTACATATATAAATGTTGTAACTTCTGGCTGGAATAACCCGTTCATCACTATGTAGTTCCCCTCTTTGTTTTCTATTACAGTCTTTGCTTTAAAGTGTATTTTACCTGATATAAGTATAGCTACAACTACTTTCTTTTTATTTCAAACTGTATGGAAGATCTTTTCCCATTCTTTCATTTTCAGTCTGTTATGTGTCCTTATTTTTGAAGTCAAACTCTTCTAGGCAGTATATAGGTATCTTTTTTTAAAATCTATTCAGCCACTCAATATCTTTTCATTGGAGCATTTAGTCCATTTAATTTTAAAGTAATTATTGATAGGTATGTACTTATTGCCATTCTATAAAGTTGTTTTTGTACTGTTTCTTCTCTTTCTCTCTTTCCTTGTGGTTTAGTGATTTTCTTTAGTGATATGTTTAGATTCCTTTCTTATTTCATGTATTTAGTTTAAGTGTTTGCTTTGTGGTTACTATGATGTTCATGTATGTCATCCTATGCGTGTAACTATTTTAAGCTGATAACAACTTAAATTGAACACATTCCAAAACTCTACATTTTTACTCCCCCATCCACATTTTGTTTTTTGATGTCACGTGTTACATGTTATATCTTTTTATGCATCCCTTAACTATTGTAGCTTTAATTCTACTACTTTTGTCTTTTATCTTTCATACTAGCTTTGTAAGTGATTAATCCATGACCTTTACTACATATTTACCTTTTCAAATGAGATTTTTTACTTTAATTTGTCTTCTTGTTATTAATTAGTGCCATTTCTTTTCAACTTAACAATTCTTGTAAAAGCCAACTTAGTAGTGATAAATTCATTTAGCTTATCTGGAAAACTCTGTCTTTCAACTCTGAATGGTAACCTTTCTGAGTAGAGTACTCTTGGCTGGAAGTTTTTTCCATTCATCACTTTGAATATATTATACCACTCCCTTCTGGCCTGCAAAGTTTCTGCTGAGAAATCTGCTGATAGCCTCGTGGAGTTTCCCTTGCATGTAACAATTTTTTCTCTTGCTGCTTTTATGATTCCCTTTGTATCTTTAACTTTTGACAGTTTGATTATAATGTGTCTTGATATGGCTGTCTTTTGATTCATCTTACTTGGAACTCTCTGGGATTCCTAAACCTGGATGTCTGTTCCCTTCCCTAGGTTAGGAAACTTTTCAGCCATTATTTCTTCAAGTAAGTTTTCTGCCCTTTTCTCTCTCTCTCGTCTCTTTCTGGGACCTTTGTAAAGCAAATGTTATTCCACCTGATGTCCCACAGGTCTCTCAAGTTATCATCATTTTTAAAAAAATCTTTTTCCAGGATATCTGGGTGGCTCAGTCAGTTAAGCGTCTGCCTTTGGCTCAGGCCATGATCTCAGAGTCCTGGGATCAAGTCCCATATTGCGCTCCTTGCTCAGCAGGGACCCTGCAAATCCCTCTGCCTGCTACACACACACACACTCTCTCTCTCTGACAAAATCTAAATATATATATATATATATATATATATATATATATATATATAATCTTTTCCCTTTTTGCCACTCTGATAAGTTAATTTCACTGCTTTGTCTCCTAGCTCGCTGATCGTGTATATTACAATTCAGTTATTATATTCTTCAGCTCTGTGACTTTTGTTTGCTACTTTTTTGTGTGGGGAGGCGGGGTGGAGAGAGAGACAGAATCTTAAGCACGGAGTGTGGAGCCTGACACAGGGCTCAATCTCACAACCATGAGATTATGACCTGAGCCAAAATCAAGTCAGATGCCTAACCAACTGGGCTACCCAGGCACCCCTGTTTGCTACTTTCTCATATACTCTATCTTTTTATTGATCGAAGTTCTCGCTGTGTTCATCCATTTTTCTAAGTTCAGTGGGCATTTGTGACTGTTAGTTTGAATTTTTTATCAGATAGATGGCTTATCTCTGTATCATTAAGGTCATTAAGGTCTTCTTCTGTGGTTTTTATATTATTCTTTGATTTGGAACATATTTCTCTTTCCTCATTTTGCTGGATGCTGTGTTTGTTTCTGTGTATTAGGCTGAACAGCTACCTCTCAGTCTTGAAGGTGTGGCCTTGTGTAGGTGATAAACCTTCTCATTCAACATTGCCCTAGCTCTTGGTTGTCTCTCAAACCTTTGTGATTTTTTAAACTGCCTGATTTATTCTTGATGTGTCCCCATTGTTGAGGTGTGCAAGACATATATCAGTGTTCCAAGGGAAAGAATCTCATTTAGCACCTAGTTTCAGGCTGACTGGGAGATAGACCCTCAGGGAGGAGCTTTTAAAGTATGCAAATATGTAGTCTTATGGGGCTGCAATTTTAAACCCTCCTGGCTTCCAGACCAGAAGATCTGGAGGTGTCCTGCACGTGACAGCTGCAAATATCAGGGCTCTAGACAAATGTATAAGCTCCTTTCTGGGAGGTCTTGTTGAGCTGTAGTGAGGCCAAGATGGTTTAAAAGAATGGTCTCTCCCTGTTTACATTCCCTGGAAGTGCCTCCCTAGCCTCTAGATGTATGGGAAACCTGAAGCCTTCCTCTTAGGCTGAAGCTCCATTCTAAGTAAAGAAGTCTTTTTCATAGGAAGACTGGGGTTGTGTTTAAGTCTGCTGTCTGTGCAGTGCCCTGGGGGTTGCTGTAGTCTGCCAAGAACTGTCTGATTATTACATTCTTGTGGAGCTCAGGACTACCCGCCCCCTTGGCCACCAGGGCCAGGTGATCAAGTGGCATCCTCTGTGTGGACTGCACGTGCTCACTGGCTTTATGCAGGCAGCTGGAGGTGGGGCGCACTCACCAGCTTCAGAAAGGCAACAGCAAAATGTCTTGACTGTGCACGTCTGTAGACAAGGAATATAATGGGAGAGTGCCCCTGACTTTGGGCTGGGAATGGGAGAATACCATAACTACTCAATGCCTGCCTGCCCTAGCCAGGGAGTGTGGGAGTACTACAACTGCACTCTCTAGCTTCAGCAAGGCAGCAGGACAGTGCTGCGACTGCTCACCCCCACCTGTCTTAGCAAGGCAGTGGGAGGGTGCCACAACAGAGCTCGCCTACCTGTGCTAGCATGGTAGTTTGAGCGTGCGAAAATAGTGTCCACTAGTGCCTCCATCTCCAGGGAGAGTTTCAACTGTCCCCTGCCCCTCCAGCAGATACTTTTAGATTAGCAAATGAATCTCCTGCCTACTTAGGCACTTTTCAAACTGCTCTTTTTTGCTGCATCTCAGAGTGAATAAGACCACATGCCAGCCCTTTCAAAGGGGAATCTCAGTTTCCTCCAGCCCTTTCGGCCAGACATTTTGGGGGCTTATCTTTCCAGCACAGATCCCAAGGGCTGGGGCACCTGATGTGAAGCACCAACCCCTTGCTCCCCCAGAAGAAGCACTGGGTGGGTTTTTTGGTGAGACCGAGTCTTCGCCTCTCCTACCTGTCTTGACGTGGTTATTTTATCTCTTTTTCTGGAGAAGCAGTTCATCTAGTTTTCAGATCTTTTTCAGAGGGAAATGGTCCATATGTAGCTGTAGATTTGGTGTGTCCGTGGGCAGTAGCGAGTTCAGGAACTTCCTACGCCATTATCTTGTAGAAATCTGAACCTACCTTCCTTCTTCAGATCCTTCAGGAGTACAACCCTTAGATGATGCAATAAAGTAAATGGGACCTCTCCCAGTAACATTGGCCATGTCTTGTCCCAAGTGTGAAGCATCTGATACAATCTAGTAAGACGGTACACTGGTGAACAAGTCCTTGGACAGACTCCAAGGTAGCACAGCTCTTCAATACTTTCTGCAATTCTGCTTCTTAGAAAATGTAAGGATGCATAGAAGCATGAGTTGATCATCATTTTGGAAATCACAACCAGGTCTTCTTGCTCCCTGCTATTCATAGCCAGGTATCCAAGTATTGTAGCTACATCTTATTTCTTACTCTCCCCCTTTTGCTGAACTGTGGCACCATTACCTAATCTTCCCAACTAGATTTTTTTTCTGGAAAAGGTTTTATCAGTACCACAGGGGTCTTCACTTGATGTTATTTCTCTCTCAATAAGGTTTAATTGGTGGTATGGTGCAAAAAAGCATGGGGTTTGGCATTAGTGAAAACTGGATTCAAATTCTAGCTCTGTCACATCCACATCTGTAAGATGAGAACAAAACCTATCATATACATTACATGGGTTAACAAAGGGTATCAAGGGGCACCTGGGTGGCTCAGTTGGTTAAGGGTCTGGCTCTTGATATTGACTTGGGTCATGATCTCAGGGTCCTGGGATCAAGCCCCATGTCAGGCTCTGCAGTCAGCGTGGAGTCTGCTTGTTCCTCTCCCTCTGCTCCTCTCTCTACTTGTGTTCTCTCTCTCTCTCTTTCTCTAATAAATAAATAAATAAATCTTTAAAAAAAAAAAAAGAGGGTATTGAGTAACAGTGTCCAGCACACTCCTAGCAAGAATAGAGTTTGATAAGGCTTCCTTCATTCCTGACAAAGCAGTCTGACAAATTCGTGGCAGGATTCACTTTTACGATCTCCTTCATTTTCAGTAAGGACAACAGAGAATTAGCTATTTTTGCCATCAGTTCTTTTTTTTCAAGTTGTTTCCTCTGATCAAGAACGGCTTGTCCTGCCTACTCCACCCCTCATCCCTTCTTATTCACGCTTTTCTTTCTTCCAAGCTCAGCCTAAATTCTAATTTTGTACCATCTGTACCATCTGACACGGTGTTTATATGCAGGAGTATCTACCACATAAATATTTTCAAATGTTACTGAACATCACACTAAAGTAATTAAAAAATATTTTAAAAAATTATACTTGTTTAGAAGGAAATGTTTGTAGGTACGCAAAGTGATATAGCAGTTTATCATATGTAAAAAAAATAAAAGAGCCACAAAATAAAGCACGTGTCAAGAATTTAAATTTTTTGAAAAGCAGTACCATAATTCTAAACACGAGGTCCCAAACCAGGACACTCTATTTATTTATTTATTTGTTTGTTTATTTATTTATTTATTTATTTAAAATAACATCTTCCGTGATCACTGACTGGAAGAACCAATATCATTACAACATCCATACTAACCAAAGCATTCTCCAGCGTCAATGCAAACCTTATCAAAATACCAACAGCATTTTTCACAAAATTAGAACAGATAACACTAAAATTTGTATGAAACTATAAAAAAGCCCAGATAGACAAATTAATCTTGAAAACAAAGAAAAAACTGTAGGTGTCACAATCCTACTTTTCAAGATAGACTACAAAGCTGTAGTAAGCAGAACAGCATGGTACCAACACAAAAACAGATACATAGATCAACGGAACAGAAGAGAGAGTCCAGAAATAAACCCAAACTTTTTTATGGTCAATTAATCTAAGAAGACAAGAATAAACAATGGGAAAAAGTCTCTTCAACAAATGGTGTTGGGAAAACTGGACAGCTATAGGCAAAAGAAAAGAAGTTTGAAAAGAAAAGCTAAAGAAACTGGACCACTTCCTTACACCATACACAAGAATAAACTCAAAATGAATTAAGGACCTAAATCTGAGACCTGAAACCATAAAATTCCTAGAAGAAAACATAGGGAGTAATTTCTTTGACATCGGCCGTAGAAACATTTTTCTAGATATGTCTCTTCTGGCAAAGGAAACAAAAGCAAAATTAAACTACTGGGATTACAGCAAAATAAAAAGCTCTTGCACAGGGAAGGAAACCACCAAAAAAACCAAAAAGGCAACCTCCTGAATGGGAAAAGATATTTGCAAATGATATATCTGATAAGGGGTTAATATCTAAAGTATGTAAAGAACTTACACAACTCAATACCAAAAAGAACCAAATAATCCAATTAAAAAATGAGTACAGGACCTTAACAGACATTTCTCCAAAGAGGATCTCCAGTATCCAGATGGCCAACAGACGAACATCAGGGAAATGTAAATCAAAACCATGAGGCACTGTCACCTTATACCTGTCAGAATGGCTAAAATAAAAAACGTAAGAAACAAGTGTTGATGAGGATATGGAGAAAAAGGAACCCTCATGTACTGTTGGTGGGAATGCAGACTGGCAGAGCCACTGTGGAAAACAGTATGGAGGTTCCTCAAAAACTTAAAAATAGATTACCATATGATCTAGTAACTCTACTACGGGGTATTTACGGAAAGAAAAGGAAAACACTAATCCAAAGATATCTGCACACCTATGTTTATTGCAGCATTATTTACAACAGCCAAGATGTGGAAGCAGCCCAGGGAACCACCAATAGATGAATGGTTGTAGAAGATGTGATGTGTGATGTATACCACATTTTCTACCACAATGGAATACTACTCAGTCATAAAAAGAATGACATCTTGCCATTCGCAACAACATGGATGGATCTAGAGAGTATAATGCTAAATGAAATAAGTCAGAGAAAGACAAATACCCTATGATTTCACTCATATGTGGAACTTAAGAAACAAATGAAGAACAAAGAGAAAAACAGAAACATAAAAAAAGCAGTCTCTTAATTACAGAGAACAAACTGGTGGTTGCCAGAGGGGACGTGGGTAGGGGGATGGGTGAAATAGGGGAAGAGGATTAAGAGTACACTTATCTTGATGAGCGGTAATGTACAGAACTACTGGATCGTTCTGTTGTACACCTGAAACTAATTTAACACTGTATGTTACTCATACTTGAACCAAAAAATGGTTAAAAATATATATATAACATCACATCACATCTGAGGATCCCATACATTTTCTTTCATGCCCAAGAAAGGCAAGAAAACTTCCTTTTCTCTGTGTCACCAATTCTGAATATTTCTCCCTATCCCAGGGCCCCCACATCCCCGTCTTCTCTATCCTCAGAATTCAAAGGCAAAGTTTGTTGACCCCAAATATGCCAGTAAATGCTTTTCCATTTTCTCCTAATAGAAGGATCTTCGACTTTATCTGGGAACATCTCACTGTGCAGTCACCTTTAGTGACCTAAAGTAGCCTCTTAGGGGTGATTTTTCTTTGTGGACCTTGACACTGCCTTGAAAGTTCACAGCCATAAATTGTTACCTACTGAGAACAATTTCTCAAACTTGATTAAATAATTACATAGACACCAAAAGAAAACCACCCTCTGACCTATGCCATTGCATTATCTTGCCCCCTGATTCGCAGAAAGCACAGCCTACATTTTGAATAACTTACAGACAGTATAACATGGAATTACAAAATATAGCCAGGAGATTCAAAAAGAAGTGATCTCCGAACTGTGGGACACCATTTGTTATTTGGTGGCACCTTCTGGGAAAGCTTGATATTGCAGCTCAGCTCTGTTAAACATAAATTACTCGCAAAAGCAAGGGAGAAAATTCTGGGAGCAGGGAAACAGTGCTGATGATGTAATAATGTGAAATCCAGAGCCATGAGGAGTCGGCCGTCCTTGCAGCAGGCATGTGTGAGAAGTCAGAGACTCCTGGCATTTCAAACCTCCTCCCTCACTTCGGGCTACGGGTGCCAAACCCAGCTCTAAGGACAAACTGTCACTTCCTGAAGGCTGTTGGTAAAAGCCCAAATCAATAGGTAGGTCAAAGAAACATGACTCATAAATGGAACAAGACTACGACATCAAAGGCTTTCACAGCAGAGAGGCCAATTTCATGAAAGCCCATCTCTGCAAATGTAATATGAATTCACGGGAAAATCAGATTTGCTTCATTCCAAAATTCCTCTTGAGTGAACTCTCTACCAGTGGGATCAAATTCTGGATCCACCAGCTGGCAACTTTGGGCAAGTCTCTTAACCTTTGAGCCTCAGTTTCCCCATCTATAAAATGGGGATAATAAGTACCTATTTCATAAAGTTGCTTTGAGGGTTAAGTGAGTTAAAACGAGTCAAGTGCTTAGACTGGTGACTGGCACATAGGAAGCACTCGAGGCGTGTTTAACTACAGCCATATGGTCTCCCTATGGTATGGTAAGGCTGGCCATGCAAAGACCAGGTTGAATCACATCTGATTTCGTGTCTAAAGATGACAGATGAGACAATAAGGTAAAGATCATGGGCCCTAGAATAAGAAAGAGTAGTGCAATGAATTGGAGATGCAGCTCTCTTGAAGGAGGCTCATGGAATTTATTGAGAGATTTGATTCAATACAAATAAGTAAAAATGCAGAGTTTTGGCAATTATTGATGATAACCAACTCTGCAATGATAAAACCTCCTGTCTGTCCACGCCCTCAGCTACCGAAAGGCTTCCAAGGAATTATTTAATTTAAAAACTGAGAAACAATTTAGGCTGAGTATGGTACTCAAACAGAAAGAGAGGAAGCCCCTAACTCTGTCTTAAAGTAAAAATCTCTTTTAACTGCTCCAAATCCTTTCTTGGACTAAGTAAAGTGGCTGAATAAATGAACAGTCGATTGGCTGGACCATCCCCTCCCCTCTACCCATCACATCTTACACAGAAACACAAAAGCATTTGAAAACAAAGTCAGGTGAAATACCTCCATGCACCCAACAAACTTTCTTCCTACTGTTTTAATGAAAGTTCCGCACTGCGCTGAATCTATCCGAGGAAGAATTGCAATCCTTCAGGTATGTTTACCTCCAGTTATAAAATGCAGAGAACAGGAGTCCAGAATGAGACCCCCCTTTCACCCACCCCCCCCCCCCCAGGCAGGGCAGCCCTTTAATGAATGGCCTCTCCAGCTGCTCGCTCACCATACTTACAGACTTTACAGCTCTTGCATGTGCTGGAATTACAAGTCATTAAAAAGCCACTTTGAAAACACAATAAAGACCTTCTTCTCTGACTGCCACAACCTTCCATCACATAAAAACCTAAGGCCAATGCTTCAACAGCAGGACGTTTACTGCCAGCTCCAGACAGTTTAAGCAGGGCAAGGAACAGGGTGGGGTGGGAGGAAATGAGGCACAACAAAAGAAGGGAAGTTTCTTTTTCCTTCTTTTTTTCTTCTCAAAAGAAACTTGGGCTAAGGTGGTTTGCAGTCTTTATCCTCTAGCTGAACCACCGCCCACCATCTGATGAGATGACATCTTTTTCCCTCAAAGAAGATTTTATCCCAGAAAACACTGGTGAACAAAAGTATCCAAACATAGGATTACAATCTCCTTCCTCACACTGCAGGCTGAAGTATGCAACATTTTACCAAATGCAATCTGCCCATTTTCAAGGAAAGACAATTAAAACTTTTAACGACTGTGCTTTTAAATTACAATTAAATCTCTACAAAGCACGGCAAAAAGCAAAGGCAATGATAAGGAAATTACTACCATAACCAAATCTGATTATAAATAGTTATTCCAATTTTAGTTTACTCTTTTCCCCTCCTTCTCTGCTATGAATACCAAACTTCTTCATATCACAAAACAAAATCAACTCCATAGACTTCTCTTCGGAAGCTGAATTATAGGAAAAACAAAGCCTAGGAAATTACAGGAAGTGCAATTGATATTTGGGTTCTTTTAAATTGTCAATTAAAGTCTAAACAAGTTAATACGAACTCCAATTATAAACTTTTAGTTGACACTGATAAGACCCTCACCCTTCCAGCTGCACTAGTAAGGCCACTTTCCATAAATGACCATTATGACCACGAACTGATAATTTCCTAAACCAAGGACAGTTTTACTCTAACGGTAATTACCTAGGTCCTTGGAGGTAAAATATTCTTCATGCTAACATTTACGTACATAGCAAAACCATGCTCTTATCGTGATTTCTGTATTTGCTAAATGCTCACCCACTATAAACCAGTCCTTCTGCCTCCTTATCCACCCGCCTTGTAACGCTTGAATTCTACAGGGGAAAAAAAATCACTGATGGACTTACATGTGATGATATTAAATTTCTTTAGAAAAGATAAAACACTTTTTTCTTTTCAAACAGGGAATGCAAAATGTATTTAAAAATGACTCCGTGTAACATTAACAATAACCCAAAGGTAAGTCATTTCTTCAGCTGTCTTCCTTTAATAGGAACAGCAATAAAACAACGAAGTTGGCTCCCTGACGCAATGTGAGCTGTGTTCTTGTCCTTCACCTATTTGAATTTAAAAGCTAAAAGACCCTGGGAAACTTTGGCTTCACTTTTGACTTAAAACTTAGACTCTTCATCCTGTATTTGTCCAGTTACCATGCAACAAATGCATATCAATACCAAGGCCATATTATCTCAAAACAAAATTCAGAGCAATAGGACAAAGACACCAAGTCCTTTTTTCCCCTTAAAAACATATAACCCACACCCTTGAAAAAGGACACTAGAATTCTACGGTATTTTTGAAGAGGAACAAATCTCTTCCAAAGCTATAGGTTATCAAGATTTCCAGAAGCCACATCATACATAATCATAGTTAACTAATATTTTTTAGTTAATGTGCTACGTACTTTCCCCAGACTCACCATTTTCACAATCCTACATAGTAAACACCATTATGATCTCCATCGTACACAAGAATTGACTAAGAAATACAGAGGGTTAAAAACATTTGCCCAAGGTCACCAGAAGAGCTGGGCTTCAAAACATAGTCTAAAACCACAGTACAAACTCCTTTAATTACTCGATTACTTGACTACCTACCTACCTGCCTAAGCACTTAACGATCCCTCAAAAAACATATAGGCATGGATGTACTTCTACTTTTCTATGCCAAGTATATAAAAATATTAACCAAAAAGAGCCATACGAATCAGCGATCTGAGCTTCCTAATCCATCTTAATAATACTGATTTTATTTTTATATAAAACCTGAATCTACCTTAATTATGGAAAAGCTTCTTTAAAAAGTTCTTCCTTTTAATTATAACTAACGTGTACTGAGGTAAGATGTGTACTTCACAGGCTTACCAGGTAAATAATCTTTTCTCCCTAGCCCTTCATCATTTTTTACACTGTTTCAATTTCTTTTTGTCTCTTTCTTCTATTTCAAAGTCCATGATCTCTGCCCGTTGTGTCTAAAATTACCCCACTACCCCATCTGCCATAAATGAACACAAGTCTGGCTCATATTCAAATAACAAAGCTGGAAAGGACGTTAGAGAGATCAGGTCATCTTATCACACTAACTCAGATGCAGACACACTCACCACCAGGACACTGTGAACAGTGCCCCCTGAAGTTGGGCCTGTCCCAAAGCCGTCAAATCCGTTACTGGCCAAGGGCGGATTTGGGCTCCTCGCTGGTCTCCATTACAACGGCCTCCCGTTCCTTCTGTCTTGCCCACAGGAGGGACACCAAGTAGGAAGAAGGCCAAACAAAGGTGATTTCTACTATTGGATAAAGAGAATTTCAGCCCCCTTTTATCTCCTTTGCTCACAGAAAGGTGATTTGGGCCCTGGCTTATCTGGAACCACTTTGTCAATTCTCTTTGTCTCCACCACCTACATGCAGAGAATTAAACCAACAACAGCAACCATAAAAGCACTACTACCAGAAAGCTGATAAAGTACATTTGTTGGCTTTTATACCCGAATAATGCCCAAAAGTCTTTAGAGGCTTTCTCTGTAATGATGTGCAGAACCCATTATAAAAACTCCTATAACAATAACCAGATATGTGGCTCTGATGTGTCATGAATTGTTTCTGAAAACTTGCTACCTATTGTAAGGAATTACAATTCTAACTCTTCGCTCTAAAAGATTTTTTAAGATACTGCTTTGAATAAATATACTAAGTTGAAGATGAAGTTTATGAAAAGCCGTATCTTATAAATCATACATAACAGGGAGGGAACAAGAGAGAAAAACAAGAACACACAGAGTTACCTGAAGACAATGATTTGTGATAATTTCATGTAGAAAGAGCTTTGCTTTACAAATGTCATTTGATCTTCTCATAAATCAGCAAACATTCAAGAAAGATGCCTTTCAGAATGTGACCATGACCTACTATAAGGAATACACACATCTTATGAAATAAAATTTTTACAAACCATTACTTACCCATACTAATTACAGTGTATTCTGATTTTTTTTTTAATACTGCTGATGACATACTAAATTGGTTTCATGGCTCACCAGTGAATCACAAGCCACAATCTGAAAACCTCTGCTCTTACAAGAATCACAACATGTCAGAATATGGAAAGACAAATTTGCTAAACCTAACAATCTTGATAGACTAATTACACCCCAAGAGGCTCAATGAACATTTTAGGGTGATTTGAAATAAAAGTCAAACATACAAAAAAATTTCCAAATACCATCTGCATTAAGAACAAATTTTAAGAAGGGCCTAAGGAAAAAGCACAGGAGAAAAAATAAATGCTTGAGATATTGGAACAAACCTATTAGTTCTCATCTCCATTCGATAAACTATCACTATAAAACACTTACCAAACACTGGGACAAATTACCCCAATATCTTGTATTTTATATGCTACTCTACTGCCTATGTGATATTTCCTATTAAAATTTCAAGCTCAGGGACGCCTGAGTGGTACAGGCAGTTAGGCGACCAACTCTTCGTTTCAGCTAAGTTCGTGATCTCAAGGTCGTGGGATTGAGCCCCACGTTAGGCTTCACACTGAGCATGGAGTCTGCTTCAGATTCTCACTCCCTCCCCCATCTCATGCTCTCGCTCTCTCTCTCTCTCTCTCTCTCTCGCTAAAATTGATAAAGTCTTAAAAAAAATTTCAAGATTAGCTGTAGAGAGTAGTGAGGAAGGAAGCAGTCTCTCGACAAATGGGGATCAGTACTAACACCACTTCCTAACCTTGGCTGCCCTTCTACCCAGTGCAAATACAGAAGAGAAAATCTGCTACTAAGTCCCCCCACCTCTGGTCAGCATTTGAATCAGGAACATGCGTACGGTGAACCCCGGTGAAAGAAAGAGAAATATCTCAAATTGCCAGCAAGTTTTAGTCAGACATCTTCCTCGATCGTCATTTAGAAATACTGACAAGCCAAAGTAAGGTGATTATTTGGACTGATTGTGATAAATAAGTAACTAAAGAAGGCAAAAATTTATAACAAAGTGAACATGATTTCACAGTAAATAATGTTCATTCTCCAGAAATGGAATGGAATACCTTTCAAATTACCAATAGTTTTGTCACTAGAAGCATTAAAATTTCCTACACCGGTGTGAAATTAGAATAGATTACATGAAAATCACTTCCAACTCTGCAAAATCTGTAATTATTAGTTTAAATCTCAACATCAGATAACATTTACGGAGGGATGTTAGACGGTCAGATGATCTTTTAGGCATCCACAGAAGATAATCCTACCCATCAGCAAAAACATAATGAAGATCACATTCTCCAACCCCTCCCAAATCAAAGGCTAGCCAATGAAAACAAAATTAAATGTTTCATTTTCAAAATACCACCACCTGATTTCACAACCACATATGTAAGTCAAAATCTACCAAATTAGTCATTTTAAATATATATGGTATATTGTGACATCAATTAAAATTAAACTGTTTGAAAAAACACTATTACCAGCTTTCCATCTTTGTAAACAAATTACTTCAATGCACCGACCAAAAAGAACATTAGAACCGCACCCCAATATTTTCTAACTTTCTCTTTTAAATTTATTTTCTCATATATTCAAGTTTTATTGCATTCTTCTCACTTTCCTAAATCAGCAATCCCCGAGAAGCATAGTAACTAAGCTCTAATGAGCATCTCAATTTTTCTGCTGCTATTCAAATGGTCCGTTATTATACTATGGAATGTATCTTTCTTTTAACAATTTAAATCACTGCCCAAATGTGTGCAGATTCTTTAATGATTTCATTTCCTTCTTTCCATTAGTTTAGGAAATTCATCTCTAGGCACTTCCATGCTACCATTTTATGGCTCGGCTGCCATTTTCTTCCCCTGCTCTTTATCCTGCAGCCACGTGACACAGACCCTGAACATTAGCAAGGAAGAGAGGGAAACCAACAAGGCTACTCACGTCAGATTTGGAGGACATGTTCTCCTCCACGTCGGAATCGTTGGGATCCACGATATCATCAAATGGCGGTAAAGTTGATTTCTTCTTCTCGGAGGTCTCACTTTCAATTTTGACCTTTCCCATCTTGACGTGAGATTTATCTTTTATCTGTTTTTTGTCGGCAGAACAAGTGAGTATCAGTGGTGGCGCGCTAGAAAAACTTTTAAATAAAGCCTCTGAGCTACTCTTTTTCCTTTTTTTGGCTGAGAGTTCTTCGGAATCTGAAATGGGGGGCCTTTTACTGGGAGCCTTCTTGTCTTGCTGTCCACTGGTGATGGTGAGTAAGTTACTGTCTGGTTTTGGCTCTTTTGACATGGGTTTCGGTTCCTTGAAGGCCATCTTAGGAACGATTTTTTCTTCTTTCAGTGGTTTATTTTCTTTGGGTTTCTTAGAGGATTCTTTGGAAGATTTGTTGTGATCCCTGGAAGGTTCTTTGAAGGCACTTTTATGTTCTCTGGAGTCTTTAGAAGGTTTTTCCTTGTGCTCCTTCATTAATTTGTGAGGCTTTGAAAAACTGGTGCTGCTGCTGCTGCTGCTGCTGCTGCTACTGCTGCTGCTGCTGCTGCTGCTGCAACTGCTGCTGCTGCTGCTACTGCTGCTGCTGCTGCTGCTGCTGCAACTGCTGCTGCTGCTGCTGCTGGTGTGGATGCTCCTGTTAGGGTCCTGCAGAAACGGGACAAGAAGATGCGACTCAGAGCTGCGGAGCGGCCGCGAGGCGCAAGCCAGCTTCCCGGCACGGGCCGCCTACCCGAGAAGGATCTCTCTTTGATCGCTCTCAGATTCGCTGCAAGAGACACCCAGAGCCTTGGTCTAACAGGTGGGGACGGGGTGTGTGAGGAGCACCGTGAGCGAGGGCCACGATGGTCCAGGAATTCGGGGAGGCCAGCTGTCTGCCTCATCAGGACAAGCGTGGCGCCCTAACCATCTCAGTTCAACGCATGTTCGCGGAGTGCCTGTTCTAGGAGATACGCAGAAGGAGAACACATGGCCCCTACTCTTAATAACTAGGATGTAGCTAGGAGTCATGCTGGTTCCAAAAGCCACCGATAACGTGCTAGGACAACAAAAACAAGGGGGTAATTGTGTTGGGGGCAGGAGACAGGAAGAATGCAGAAATTTATGGAGTGTTCAAACCTGAACTAGGTACTCAAGGATAAACAGGTAATTACTAGGAAGAGAAGAATGAGAAAGTACTTGGAGACTAGCATAAACCACAACAATGAGGGATCAAAGCTCAGATGATACTTGGGGAGCAGCGTTCAGCCACAGCAAAGATTGAGAAGGAGGCAGAAAAAGAGCAAAGGGTCACAGAGTGAGGCTGGATAATCTTAATTTTAAATGGCTTTTTAATATAAAGAATCATAAGACTCAAGAAAGAAAATTCTCAATTTGAAATAAAAAGCATTATTTTTTGCTATCCAAATTTCAACAGTTAAGGAGTACATCCCTTTTCACTAGCAAAAAAATAAAAAAATAAAAAAAAATTAACAGAACAAAGATTTTACCTAATAGTTATTAAATGGACGGAAAAGTCTTTAGTAATTACTGTTGGGCAATGATGAGGAAAGAGTTCATCACTGCCTATTCCATTCTAAATGTGTTACCTATTTTTTCACTCACGTAAGTACCTCAGAATATATAACCTACATAGAACCTATTTAGGAACAAAATTTAAATCCATACTTAACATATTTGTGAACCTCTACCATTAATACTAAGAATAAGAAACAGAAGTAGATCCTTGACATGCAAAAATTCACACCAATAATATAAAAGAAAAGCTCGTCTTGCTTAGTTTCACCTCCTAATGGATCCAATGACAAATAAATGTCCAAATTCTCAACCAGAATTTACATCTCCGTGGTTTGCTTATTATGCTGTACCTCTAACTCAGCCACTTAAAATCAGTTACGTGTAAGCCAATCTTGTACCCCTTCAATATCTAGCATGATACAGAAAAGATACTGGGCAGGGGCTATGCTTTTCACTAAAATGAACAATACTTTTAGGGTCTTTGCCAAAAAAAAAAAAAAAAGCATCTGTATGAATAAACATCAGAAAGTAATACTCAATGTAAAGGAAACAATCAACAAAACTAAAAGGCAACCTACAGAATGGGAGAAGATATTTGCAAATGACATCTGATAAAGGATTAGTATACAAAACATATAAAGAACTTATAAGACTCAACACCCAAAAACCAAATAATCCAGTTAAAAAAATCGGCAGAAGACATGAGTTCACAGACATACAAATGGCCAACAAACACATGAAAGGATGCTCAAAATGACTCATCATCAAGGAAATACTAATCAAAACTACAATGAGGTATCACCTCACACCTGTGAGAATGACTAAAATTAACAACACAGAAACCAACAAGTATTGACGAGAATGCCAAGAAAGGGGAACCCTCTTATACTGTTGGTGGGAAGGCAAACTGATGTGGCCACTGTGGAAAACAGTATGGAGATTCCTCAAAAAGTTAAAAATAGAACTCCTCTATGATCCAGCAATTGAATTATTAGGTATTTCTCCAAAGGATACAAAAATACTAATTTGAAGGGATACATGCACCTTGATGTTTACAGCGGCATTACTGACAATAGTCAAATTATGGAAAGAGCCCCAATGTCCATTGAGACATAAATGGATAAAGAAGCTGTGATATATGTGTGTGTATGTATATACATACACACACACACACACACACACACATATGTATATATATGTATATATATTAATAGGAATGGAATATATATATATATAGAATTAGGCTAAGTGAAATAAGTTAGAGAAAGACAGATACTCTATGATTTCACCCACATGTGGAATTTTTTTTTTTTTAAGTAGCCCAACATGGGGCTTGAACTCATGACCCTGAGATCAAGACCTGAGCTGAGATCAAGAGTCGGATGCTTAACTGAGCCACCCAGGCACCCCATATATGGTATTTAAGAAACAAATGAACATAAGGGAGAGGGGGAAGAGAAGAAAACCAAGAAACAAGGTTCTTAACTACAGAGAACAAACTGATGGTTAGCAGAGGGGAGGTGGGCAGTGGGGAAGGCGGGGGTGATGGGTGAAATAGGTGATGGGGGTTACTTGTTGAGAGGAGCACCGCTTGTTATATGCAAGTGAGAAATCACTCAATTCTACACCTGAAACTAGTATTACATTGTATGTTAACTAACTGGAATTTAAATAAAACTTGAAGAAAAAAAAAGGGAAGTACTACTCAAAATGAAAAATTGTTGTTCTATGTTAGCGGGACTATGTATTTTTTCTTCTTACAATTTTTTTTCTCATTTGCTGCTCAACTACAACAAAATGACATATACCAAGTATTCCATTTATTTTTCTCATGTGAGCATTTGGTTTCAAACTTCTAAAATGGATAAAGTTACTCCTATGCAAAGACATGCTTTTATGCACCAAACTAGATGATTCCTTACAAAACGTCTCAATCTGAGATTTAAAAGCAGAATACTAAAGATAGTATCCATATTACCGAAACTACATTATTTTATAAATTCTATTACAAGGCATTTCCTGGCATGTTAAGCAATACTATGAATAATTAAAATAAAGTATAATGGGCAAACTAAATTAAGGAAGAACATTTGAAATCTAATATCCTCGATTTTTTTTTTAATTGGTTTGTTGACTCACTGAATTTTGGTAATTTGAAATCAGTACTCTAATTATGACTCTAAAACACCCAAGCATTGCTGCTTAATATTCAACCTTCATCGAGTATTACACATATTTTTATAAATGTGACTTAAAAATACACAGATTTTTACCTACCAGCATGTTTTCTAATGTTAAGCATTAAAAAACAGTAAATTCAGTACACAAAAAACAAAAACAAAACAAAACAAACAAAAAAAAACCTTCTCAAGGGGTCCTTCCATGATTCATTTTTAAAACCCTTTCATAGGACAAACTAGAATTCTTAATGCAAAGTACATAGTGGTATATGACAGAGACTTGTGTCAGAGAAAGTTTAAATGCTTAATTACATACATATGATGTTAAGTATAAAACTCCAGAAATTTTATAACTTTTTAGTCCCACATTGGTCTAGGTGTTTGACGCCCACTGTCAGCTTTCACCAATGCAACAGAGCTTTGTAAAAGCAAGCCACCCAGCTAGTCTCACACCTGTCCCTTTACCAAAAAGCTTTCTTTAAAATTAAGACAACTGAGATATTAAAAAATATATATATTCCATAACAACACCCCAGATAAATAAAAATTTAAGAACTAACAAAAAGGTGGAAGAATGGTCCCTAGCATACTAGACAATGTTTTCTTTGTCCTGGGCCCTGTGATAAACTGCGAGGTTCAGATGTACTGTCCCCTGATTCCATAGTCGTACATGCAATAAATGTAAAATAGAGGCTTAGATACAAAGTCAGGAATTAAACGGTTACTGACACAGATTAAAAGCTTTTACTGATTCTCAGCCTATCTATGCCATATATATTGGAGATCAAGTCATTGGCTTTCTAAAATTTTTACTGAACTATTAACCTCAACATTAAGTGCCACTAAGCAGAACAGACTAATTACCATTCAATGTGAATGAAGTTTACGCGTGTTGTGTAATTCAAATTCTCTTTGCCTGAGGCTCATTAGGACAAACTGAATACCAATATTAGGGAGAGCAAGTGTGCATAATTCAAATCTCAAATATTTAAGGCAAATGAGTGTTTAAACATACATATACATATTTGCACTAACTTTACTACCTGTGAATATAGGACACAGTATTTTCTTTCATCCGCTCAGATTCTACTGAATGCTTCCTTGTTTTAATTTTCTGGAACAGAATGGGTCCTTTTAATGTATAATCTCTTCTAATACTACTTGTCAGCAACTCTAGTAGATAGCTTGCGAAAAGGTCCTAACTAGTGGACAAAATAAGGTTTTCTGATTATATGTGGCGTTCAATTAGTGTGTTATCACCATGTCTTCTTCCTAATACCACTGATAATGCGAAGCTGATTCTTTCTCCAGCTCCTGTCTCTTCTCTTCTCTTATGCTCTTATTTTTGGTCTCTGTCCTACTTCAACTAGCTTCTGTGTTGTGCAAGATTTTCCGATCATTCATATCTTGTTCAGTGAAATTTGCATACAGACAAATAAACTCTCCCAGAAGAGTTTTATTTATCCAAAAGCAATAAACTCTCCTTTAAAAGTTTATTTATCCACAGTGCATCTGAAAAGGACACTTCCTAGAAACTGTAATATAGTTCAAGTGGTTATACATATGGAAGGTGGGTAAAACAGTCAAAGATATGCTTTCAAACTAAAAATCTCTCCTGTAACACCATTAAACACATGACAAATGGAACAGAGGGGTGAAGGACCATTTGAAGCTATGACTAAGTATAAAAATTCAGGATTCTGGGGAAAGAGGGGACATAATAAATTTGACTTACTCCCCCTCCCCAACTTTAATCCCAAATCCAACCCATTTACCTTCTTGAACCAGTCAGCTCTGGGCAGATAGTGAATGGGGCCTGAAGAATGTGGCCACAGGATTACAGGCATCTTGAAGGAGGACTGATACAGCGCTTGCTCTGCTCTGGGCTCTAAAGCAAGACTCAGAAGAGTTGTGCACACAGATAATGTGCACAAGTATGACCACCCTGCTCCAAGGGTATTCAGGAAGCACTCAACAGGAGGGAAATCCCCTCTTCTCCTGAGGCTGGAGATGCAAGGAGACCAGAAGGAAAACAGAGGGTCTTGCAGGTGTGCACACATGAAATACACAACATACCTGCTTCTACAGTAGAAGCTGAGATGCCTGTACTTTTCATCACTTACAGGATCACAAAAACCTAAGGTCTCCTAACAACTCAACCTGAACCCCAATGCACATATAAATAACCTATCTAAGGGTCAGTGAGAGTAGGAGAGAGCAGACCTACCAGATTTTCTGAAGGACACAGATGAAACGCTGAGGTCAAAAATAGTATGATTACTTCAGAAGTGGCACACAGAGAACAAAAAATAATGTCTATGGAATTAAATATTAGCTGAAATAAAATGTAAAAATAAAACCTTCAGGCTGAATAATTCAGTAGACAAATTAAAGGACAAGACAGACTCTAGATGATGGCATGAAGGATCAAATGGAAGAAATCTCAAAGCATAAAGTAAAGATAGAAAGAGATGAAAATCATTAATGGAAAAGAGAAGAAACCTGAAGAACAGATTGAGGAGCCCTAACCGACCTACCAACCATAGGTAGCTCCAGAAGAGCTCTAGAAGAGTCTCTAGAAGGAGGAAAAGGAAAAGATGGGAGAGAGGCAATTGTTAAAGTAATACGGAAAAAAAGTAAAGACTGAATTGCAACCTTACAGCACTGTTCAAAGATCCAGGCAAGACTAATAAAAGAGACACCCTCAAGCACATCACGCTAAAATTCTTCAATTTTAAGGATAAAAAGAAAACTTTACAAGTTACCAGAAAGAATAATTCCTTAAAACTAAAAAAGAATGAAATTACATGGGACTTTGTAACAGTGGAACTGAGAAGAACAGTAAAATTGAGACTGCTGGGAGAACAAGCAGAACCACCCAAACATCCTACACACAGTCAGTGTGAAAGAAGTGTTTGCCAAAATTTAAGGATGCAAAGAGCACATCACCCACTGCCCCATCTGAGGAAAGGACTTGAGAAGGAATTTTAACTAAACAGTAACTGAATTAGAAATGAGACCTTTCATGTGTGGGACGATGGAGAGGAGAGGAAACAGGAGTGCAATGTACCTTGCCTTCTATACAGGACTAAATCTAAATGGATAATCCACTACCTGGAATATGTAATAGAAGTGCTGAATGTGAATTCCTGGCACAAAAAAAAGGCTAACAAAAATCTGGATCTGAAAAATCAAATTATCTCTGTAGAAATTTAGGTATGTTAGAAAAGAACGTTGGAGTGTCAAGGTAAGGGAAAATGTTGGTATCATTTTTACATGGTAAAGTAGCGGGAAGAAATTGGATTATGAGCCACTGAAAGGGAAGGTGGCCAATAATGAAATGGAAAAGTACAGAACTGCCACATAAACAGGAGGAAACTCAGAAATGAGTATCAACTTGAAAAGCGAAATTCAGAAAAATGGAAAAAGTCACAAATATAAATAATGAACAAGGCAAAAAGTAATAAAATCAAGTACTACAGAATAAAAAAGGAAGCTGAATTCTCCCACTGAAAGACAGACTGTTAGACTGGGTTAAAAAGACAAAGGGCATATACAGACTGCTCGTAAGAAATACAACATCAAACAACTGAGAAAAGTTTTAAGATGAAGGAATGGGCCAAGAACTATCCACTAATTGGCCCCAAAAGAAAAAAAGCATGAGTGCTACATTCATATCACACAATGTAGAATTCAAGGTTAAGAGGACCAAACAGCAAAAACAGTTTAAAAGCTATGTTATATATAAAGCAAAAGGTATTGAATACTTAAGAAAAATTTGAAAAACGTTTCACTGAAATGAGAAATCACTACATTTTTGTCAGAAATGGGCAGATTTAATGAAATGAGCATAAACATTGTGAATCTGGCAGAAACAACGCACAAACTTGACTTAATAATTATATATAAAACTTTCTATCTCTTGCATAAAGTTTACAATTTTATATGTGCCCATGAAACAAGGGGGAAAAAATCAATCATAAAGGTATCATAAAATGAACTTAAAAATAATCTTTTCTAAATGCTTGAATAGATTATATTGGTTCGTCATACTATAATGAAATTAGAAAAATAAACACAAATCAGTCAAAAGAAAATAATGAGAAGACCATTTCATGTAAAAAATCTAGGAGCACGGCAAAACATATGCTAAAAAGAAAATGTATATTGTACTTATTTTAAAAAGGAAAAGAAGGGGAGGGCAAGGGGGATCAGGGGAACCAAGCATAAGAATACACTTAGTATTCACTCTGAGAAAACCAGAAAAAGATCCACAAATATGCAAACATTATAATACCAAATATAATGAAGAAAAGAAAAGAAACAAATTTCATGAACACTAATGCTTTAAAATAATGGCCTCGGGGCGCCTGGGTGGCACAGCGGTTAAGCGTCTGCCTTCAGCTCAGGGCGTGATCCCGGCGTTCTGGGATTGAGCCCCACATCAGGCTCCTCCGCTATGAGCCTGCTTCTTCCTCTCCCACTCCCCCTGCTTGTGTTCCCTCTCTTGCTGGCTGTCTCTATCTCTGTCGAATAAATAAATAAAATCTTTAAAAAAATAAAATATAAAATAAAATAAAATAAAATAAAATAAAATAAAATAAAATAAAATAAAATAATGGCCTTATATGTACGCTTAAGGTTCAAATTCTAAGGAGAAATTTATCAAGTTAATTCTGACTTACAGGAGATCTACAATTTACTTTTTAAAATCAACTAGAAAAGGCAAAGTTACTTGAATGTAAAATCATGATCTACTATAAAAGAAATAAAACTGAGGGAATAGTAATTTATAAATATTTCAAAATAGGTAGATAAATACCCCAAAAAAACAGCCACACAGTTGGGGTGGGGGGGACGGGAGATGGGATTGGGGGAATAGTGGAACAAATTGGACTGTTGATGATTTTTATGGGCTTTTTAGCAACACTGACTTTATAAATGTTTTATGAAAAATACTAAGATTGGGCAGCAGAAAACATTTCAACAACAATTGATAGAACTAATGAGGGAAAAAAAATTAACCAAAATTGATTTGAACACCAAGGCTAAAACTGGAAGCAACAAGGCCCCAAATTTAACATTTATCAGTCAATGGGTAGGGAGCCGAAAGAACGTTACACGAGTGGAAAAGAAATAGTACTTGAGAAGAGCAACAGGGGTCTTTCATGTGGTAACAATCTAAATGGCCCGTACATAAAAAGCACATCAAATATTTATACATATATGAGAAAGAAACCAGAAAAATCTATTGTTATAGAGCACAATGCTCTGGAAAGTTTTACTTGTTCTTATTTTTTTTTATAATGTTGTATCATTTGGGGAGCTGATACTCAACCAGGAAGTTAGAAGGAACTCTACAGTATACCTGTACAGTTCAGGGAAGAAAAACTAAAGCCTCTTCTAAGACCTGACCAGGGAGGAGCAACACGCAGATTGAGGAAAATGAAGACTCACACCTTCCAATTCCTCAATTTGCCTGGATCTGTATACTAGGCAACTAATAAAGATATAACCACACCCACAGAAATACAGTTAAGGCTGGATTTTGCACAAATGACAAAAGATACAGCAAGTACCCTAGTCGTTAAGCATAAACCAACAAATAACATGAAAGAGAATGAGAAGACGATATTGACCATTCAAGGAGAGAATCTAGAAGAGAACGGATTCCCCTCAGCCATACCACACTATGAGTTCTGCCAATTCTTCATTAAGACAGATTGGCCTTAATAACAGGTACAAAGAGCAGTAATGTCTGGGAAGCAAAACAGACACACTTGAGGATTTTAAGGAGGAAGTCAATATGAACTATTCATTTTAGGAAGATCATCTGGTAGCAACGTGGTGGGGAGGCTGCAGGTGGGTACAGAATGAAGAAAGGCCACTTAGAGGACTACAGCACTGGGGGGATGGCCGTCATGGTAGCAATGGAAATGGCTTACTAAATGCTTACTAGTCCAGACTCTGATGTAGCAGCTTTCCAATGACTAACCCAACAATCTTGTGAAGTAGCTATTATCAGCTCCATTTGACAAGGGAAGAGTCTGAGGCATAGAAACCAATGTGTCCAAAGACATATCTATAATTAGTGGCAGAACTGAGATTCAGGCTCAGGTAGTCCGGCTCCAATGCCCATACTCTCCGCCAATATACTTCTACCAATGTTTCAGAGCTCATTTGGTTTTTAAATCAACTTGCCAACATAACCTGAGCTGGAAATGAAAAAAGGAGGGGGGAGAAAGGAGGCGGGGCTCAATGACTTTAAAAGAACAACACTGAACATGCCTGCCATCTAGGCAGAATTACATACAGGAAATTCTACTTAGTTCCATTAGAGGGGGTACAGCATATTAGTTTTTGGTAGATGGCAAATAACTTATTCAGAAATCAAAGGCTCTTCCTATAAGTAGCTTAAACTTTGACTCTTTTGTTACCAAATAACTATTTTTAAACTTAAGAGACATGAAAATGGCTATGTTCAGAGGGCTTGTGTGATACTGAAAAATCAACCTTTCCTCTAATACACCTGCAGAGCACATGTTATCTCCAATTATTTTAAAGAGTATCACAAAAGTGTGAGATCCGTCTCATCTCACAATTACATGTTTTCAAAATCAATGTAAAGGGGCGCCTGGGTGGCACAGCGGTTAAGCGTCTGCCTTCGGCTCAGGGCGTGATCCCGGCGATCTGGGATCGAGCCCCACATCAGGCTCTTCCGCTATGAGCCTGCTTCTTCCTCTCCCACTCCCCCTGCTTGTGTTCCCTCTCTCGCTGGCTGTCTCTATCTCTGTCGAATAAATAAATAAAATCTTAAAAAAAAAAAAAGTTCAAAATCAATGTAAAAATCTGCTGCACTACATAATTTGAAATGACAGAAATTTAGTGCTCAAATAAATGATCGCCTCCACAGGGGGTGGGGCAGGGAGGTCACTGACTATGAAAACCAGAGGATCCTACAGGGGCCTCCAGAGAAGGTATTTAAAAACAAAGGGAATTTGAGAAATTCAGCACAAAAACAAGGAGACAATTTTAAAGCCCCAAAACAAATGACTGTACAATGACATATAACAACAGTACATACCTTAGCTGTGAAGAAACATTTTAACTACTCATAACTGTGCACAGTGTTTACTAATTTTCAACTTGTAGAAACTAATCTAATCAGCTCTGCCACTTGGTAAGTGACTTAAACTTCTTTGTCGGTAAAATGGAGACTATATCACCTAAACCATCAAGGTCGACTTGATGATTAAACATGTTTAATATATGTAAAGTCCTGTCCGTGTATATTTGTATGCAACTTATATAATTAATTTACGTATTCTAATTAATGTGCTTGGCACATAGCAGAAACTACTACTACAGATAAGCAAGAAAACTTAAAATGTGTTACGAAACACAATGTTTATCAAGAGTGACAACGAAAAAATAAATGTTTGGATGACAAACACAAAAGGTCAAAAAAGGAACAGAGAAAGGAAAGAAACTCTAGGGTACTCTGAGCTTCCAAAGTTGAGAAGCAAGAGACACTGTCCGGAATTGGTGGAAGAAAATGTAGGTAGGGTTCTAGGTTCAATATCTAGAAAGTTAGGGACACCTGCCTGGCTCAGTCAGAGGAGCGCGCAGCTTTTGAGCACATAGCTTTTGATCTTGGGGTTGTGAGTTTAAGCCCCACGTTCAGTATAGAGGTTACTTAAAAATAAAGTCTTAAAAATATATGTATCTCCAAGTCATATCCAAGAAAAGACTTTAAAATGGTGTCACATACTAGGAGGAAAAGGAGATGGAGCGAATGGGTTAGAGTCTCTTGCAGAAATAAAAGCATAAGCATATAGTTGGAAACTTTGGGCAGTAACTGTAGAGCTTTAAAAAAAAAAAAAGAACGAAAAAGGAAAGGAAAAAAGAGAAAGGAAAAGGAAAGAAAAGAAAATAGAGAAAGAGTAGGAGAAAGAAAAGAGAGGAAACAGTTAAATTGTTTCCTTCCAGGAAGTGGGAAAAAGATCGAGGGAAAAAATACAATATAGGACTTCTGGGTTTTGCTAAATACCATCCTTTGCTATTTAATTTTTTAAAACCATGTACATGAATTATTTTGATATAAAATAAATTTCTTCAACCTCCCAAAGGTACTTTTACCTTCTCTCTTCTTTCATGTACCCATTTGCACTTCAGAGACTTTGTGAAATAAATTTTGCATTAGAAAAAAGAGAAACTATTGAAGTAAGTGACTACTATCTTCCTGTGTTTTAAATTTTTTTCAATTTTCCTACTGATGTAGTCTGAAAGTCTTTTTGTTTTTGTTTTTGAGCAAACTGCAATCAAGCTCTAATCTACAGATTTAGCCTAGGATACTTAGGTTACATTTTGAGTTTTATTCATTATACTTATACCATTCAAAGATGAGGAAAGTAAATCTATAAATCGTATTTACAATTGAGAAATGGAAACAACTGAAAATTCTTTCAGTTCTAAAGTGAACAAAATAAGTAGTATTTAAATTTTCATTTCCCAGCCTTTTGTTCAAAAGCATTAAAAGTAAATCCAATTAATATTTTCTTCAATATTAAAAACATACTGAAGTACTGTATTTGCATGTAAATATAAATTTAACTGTAAAGTATCAATGACAAAAATATTCAGTATTCTACAAAATAATATTCCAAGGAGACAAAATTTTAAAACTCCTTCCTTTCTCAAATGACTAGTTTCAGCTATGTAGTATATACTATAAAATACTTTTGTTTCAGAATCCAATCTCATTTAAAATGCTTCTATTTATATATTATTCCCTGACTTGCTATGGCTTAAATTCTAAATTATACTTAAATACTGTTAACAGTTCTATTTAGAATACTTTGTAGTTTCAGCTAAACTTCTGTTTACTTTTGTGGTTTGAAACTAGAAACTTGAAGTAATAATTATATCACTTCTCTTTCTAGGTTTATATATATTTCACTTGGTACAATTTCCTTTCTCTACAAGCTTTAAAACATATTGGCCAGATCATTCTAGTCTTCTCTTTTAGTACTAGCTAAATTGCTGACAATGAGGCTTGATAAGCAATTGTTACTCATAGAGAATAGTCGACCTTCAACATACACCAGGATGGAGTGGCTGGAATTGTAAGACGAAAAACAGTGCCTAACACATAGAAATTCAACAAATCATTGTAAAAATTTAAAAACCCAAAGAGAGACATAATTAAATAATGGGAAAACATAATCACAGTTGTGCTCTCTTGTCTCAATAGTTATTCATTACACGTTGAGTCTCCAGCATATGGGAAGAACTATGTTAAAACTAGATGCACAATGGTTTCTGGGGGGAAAAACCTAATTTGGGCAATATGGTGGAATTCTTGGGAACTCTCACTATAATACAACAAGATACGGGGTAATTACAAAATTCTTCATTGCTGGGCTTATTTTTTAAAAAGGAAAACTCTGGGGCACCTGTGTGGCTCAGTCGTTAAGCGTCTGCCTTTGGCTCAGGGCGTGATCCCAGGGTCCTGGGATTGAGTACCGCATCGGGCTCCTCCACTGGGAGCCTGCTTCTTCCTTCCCCACACCCCCTGCTTGTGTTCCCTCTCTTGCTGGGAATAAATAAATGAACTCCATCAAATAAATGAACAAAATCTTAAAAAAAAAAAAAAAAAAAAGGAAAACTCTAAGAATCAAGAGTATATGAGGAGACGGGGCGCCTGGGTGGCACAGCGGTTAAGCGTCTGCCTTCGGCTCAGGGCGTGATCCCGGCATTCTGGGATCGAGTCCCATATCAGGCTTTTCCACTGGGAGCCTGCTTCTTCCTCTCCCACTCCCCCTGCTTGTGTTCCCTCTCTCGCTGGCTGTCTCTATCTCTGTCGAATAAATAAATAAAATCTTTAAAAAAAAAAAAAAAAGAGTATATGAGGAGAGAAAGAAAAAGAGAAGGGAGGGGTTAAAATATGAGCTGTGAGGGGCGCCTGGGTGGCACAGCGGTTAAGCGTCTGCCTTCGGCTCAGGGCGTGATCCCGGCGTTCTGGGATCGAGCCCCACATCAGGCTCTTCTGCTATGAGCCTGCTTCTTCCTCTCCCACTCCCCCTGCTTGTGTTCCCTCTCTTGCTGGCTGTCCCTCTCTCTGTCGAATAAATAAAAAAAAAAAAATCTTTAAAAAAAAAAAATATATATGAGCTGTGAGCTACAGTTTTACATGAGATGAGGTTGCCCAAAGGACACACAGGCCTATGTTCTCACAGGTCTCCAAAGACCAAACCTGGAGTCTTTAGCCTATTTGGAAACCAGAACCTCAGAGTCTCTCAGAAATTGAGGAGAAGCCTTCACAAATCCGCTATTAGAGAAAAGTACTCTGAATTCAGACTTCAGGATTCCCAAAGTTCAGTTAAATTAAATATGAACTCACAATTTAAAAATATTCCTGAAAACAAAGAAACAAGCCACCATGATCTGAGAGTCTGTGAAAGGGCCTTAAGGATCTCACATACTGGAATCATCAGGTGCATAATATAAAATAATAATATATAAAGTGTAGAAAAGAAAAAAGTGGGAATCCAAAAAATGACCAAGCAATAAGAAATGAGTAAGAATGAACAGGACACTGAAAAGAAACAAATAAGACTTAAGAAATGGAGGGGGGGAAATCACTGTTGGAACTAATATCTCAATGAATTAAACAGCAAATTAATCACAGCTGAAAAGAATTAGTGAACTGGAAGATAGATATGAAGAATCTGCCAGCAAGCACACAAAAATACAAGAAAATGAAACTATAAAAGCTATTAAGAGACAGGGAAAACAGAATAAAAATAATAAATATCTAATCAGGGACTCAGAAAAAATATGGAATACAGGTGACATAATGGCTGAGAATTTGCCAAAACCATAAAAGCCATGAGTCCACAGAAAGAGTAAGAAAATATAAAAAAAGATACATACATAAATGAAAAGGAATTTACTCCTAGACACATTGTACTAAAAATGAAGAATACTAAAGACAAAAAAGACTGTAAAAACAATAAAAAACAAGAGATCACCTACTGAAAAAAGAACAAGTAAATGAGTGGTATGCTACAGCTAGCTAATACAGGCTTACAAGAGCCAACTGTTAAACTTTCAGGAATTCTGTGAGCTAGCTTTTTTTTTTTAAGGTCATAATTAAAAGTTAAATTATATAAATGTACAAGTAGAAAAATATGAAAAGCAGTGGTAAGAGAGAAAACTCATCACTTCCTAATTATTTTACTTCATATTATTATCTGTGCTCTTGAGGTAATTACTTATGTTTATCAATCAGAAAAGTGTAAATAGTTCATAACTGCGTGCTATTGCACATCTCCTCCAAGCTCAGCAAAACTGACCCAACACAGCAAGAGTATTACACCAAAGAAATAAACAAATCTAAAAATTAAGACTTATTCCCCATGGGAGGTAACTGCTGAACAACTACTATCATAATCCTGAATTAGACTGACATCAGACTTCACCAAAACAAAAAAATATTTTCAAAGTACTGCAAGTAAATGTCAACCTAGAATTGTATAACCAGCAAAACCACTTTTCATAACAGGGGCAACAGTCAAAACTTTTACAGTATAACAGGAATTGAGTTTACTAATAGGAGCCTTTCACTAAAAGAATTTCCACAGGATTTACTTCAGGAAGAAGGCAAATGAATTCAAGAAGAAATTATGGTAATGCAATTAAGCTAAAAGTAAAAACAAACCCAAAAAACAACTCCACACATTTGGAATTATAAAGACACACTTCTAAACAATTCACAGGTAAAAGAAGAAACTAAAATAGAACATTTCAAACTCATCATATTAAATAAAGAAAACACTACACATTAATATTTGTGGAATGTAGTTAAAACAGTAGTTGGAGGAAAAATCTTATCTCTATTGCTTATATTTGAAAAAAATGACTGACAATTAGAGAATTTTGGAAAATGATGGCATAACGAACACAAGTAAAAGGAAGAGTATAAAGATTTTTAAAAACATAATAAAAAATTCGACATAATCCAATGAAAAAATTTTTGAAAAGAATTAATGACAGTCACAGCCTTTTGCAAAAGACTGAAAACAAAGGAGAAAAAGTAACAATAGAAAGAAAAGAAATAGTGGAAAGGAATAAGAGGAATACACCTGCAAGTAAAACACAGATTAAACAGTTGAGAAAGTTATAAATAATTTTTTAGCAACAAATTTGAAAGTAAATTCTTAGGCAAATATGACTTACGAAAACTGACCCACAAAGAAACAAAACTCAAGCATAATCTTTTATTAAAGTCAAGTAGTTTAAAAATCTTTCCACAAAGAAGATATCAGGCCCACAAGGTTTTACAAGCAAGTGCTAGAAAAAGATCATTTCAATCTCACAAAAACTCTTCCAAAAGATGGAAAACAGAAAACATTTCTCACGTTATGGGGTGAACATTATCAAAGTAACAAAACTTGCCAAGAAGAGTAAGTTAAACATATAGACCAATTTAAATTAAGAATATGGATGCAAAATTTTTTAACAAAATATTAATACAATTAACCCAGTTTAGAATGGACCCTAAGAGAGCAAAACCAAATTGGTTTTACCAAGAATTCCAAGAATATCCCAAGAATTTATCACAAGAGTAGTTAAGCATGATAAAAATGCTTGTCAAGCACCATATTAACAGATTAATGATGAACAAAACCATCTGTTCATCTCAAGAGATGCTAAAAAGTTGTGTGATAGAAAAAAAATCCATGTATAATTTTTTTAAAAAGAAAGAAAAACAAAACTCTTAACAAAACAGGACTAGGAGATAAATTTCTTAATGTGACAAAAAAGTAGCTACTAAAATTCCAAGGAAACAACATTCTAAATGGTGAATTACCAGAATTATTTCCTTTAAAATCAAAACATTAATACTTAATGGTTTACTGGTAGTCCCACTGACAGAAGACCACAAAAGGCAAGGGGAAAAAGGATAGAAAAATACAAAATAAGACATATGTCATTATTTATGTATTATGACTGTCCACATAGAAAACTAGAGGACTATATACTAGAATTGGGGGCACCTGGGTGGCTCAGTCAGTTGTGCGACTGACTCTTGGTTTCAGCTCAGGTCATGATCTCACAGGTCATGAGCTGGAGCCCCATGATGGGCTCCACACTCAGCGAGGAGTCTGCTTGAAGATTCTCTCCCTCTGCCCCTCCCCTCCTGTGCACAAGCACATGCACGCTTTCTCCAAAATAAATAATAACCTAAAAAAAATTTAGTAGAATTAGTAAGTTTAGTAAGATAGTTAGAATTATCAATCTGCAAATGTAAACTGCCTATTTCTTTTTTTTTATGTTCTTTTTTTTTTGTTAGTCACCATACAGTACATCCCTAGTTTTTGATGTAAAGTTCCATGATTCATTACTTGCATATAACACCCAGTGCACCATGCAATACATGCCCTCCTTAATACCCATCATCAGCCTATCCCATTCCCCCACCCCCCTCCCCTCTGAAGCCCTCAGTTTGTTTCCCAGAGTCCATAGTCTGTCATGGTTCATTCCCCCTTCTGTTTACCCCCCTTTCTTCTTCCCTTTCTTTTCCTACCGATCTTCCTACAAACTCTTCACTTCTATCCTCCATCCTTTTAAACTGCCTATTTCTAATTAATTTTTAATTCCAGTATGTATATTTATACATCAGCAACACACAGAAAACAACAGTCTGCTTATAACAGCAATTTAAAAAATTAAGAGTACCTAGGAATAAACAAAAACCAGCTAGACCTTTATCAAAAATATCTTAACATTTTAACAACTTTGAAGAAACCCTAAGTAAACAGATAGACTAGTTTCATGGATAAGAACACTCATTATCCACAGATTCAATGTAATTTCAATCCAAATCCTAGTAATTTTCCAAAGAACTTAAACTGATACTGAAATTTACATGACGAAAAAAGAATGATGTCATAGAACTTGTCACATTATATAGTAAACCTCATTTTAAAACTATAGCAATTACAACATCATGATATTACTACAGAGATCAACACACTCACCAATGGAATAGAATTGAACCACATTCTCTGGACAGATTCACAAACATTGAAAATCTGACACTGGACAAGGTAGGCACTGTAGATTCCTGGGTAAAGTGTAGACAACTCAATAAAATGTGCTGGGACTGCTTTTCTATATAGGAAAAAATTTAAATTAGACTCTTACCTCATACCATACATAAAATCAATTCCAGATGTTTGAAAATATTTAAATGTTAGACATAAGTTCTCAAACATGTTAGAAAAAAATACAGGAGATTATCTATACGACCTTGGGGTATGGAAGCACATAATAAGCAGGACACAAAAAGAACTAACCATAAAAAAAATCTGACCACATTAAAATTAAAGAATTTCTGTTTATCAAAAGATACCATAAATGAAGTAAAAAAGCTGCTACATGAGCTAACTAGAAAAAGCTATCTACAGCAAATATAACCAACAGATCCATATGTCCTGAATATAAAAGACCCCAACAAATAAATAGAAAAATAAGCAGAAGATAGGAACACATTTCACAGAGAAACATGATTGGCCACTGAAATGTATGCTTAGCTACATTACTCATCAGTGAAAACAAGATAAGACGATGATAAGATATAATTTTATGCCTACAAAATGGGCATAGATGAACAAGTCTGACTACAAAAGACAGCAATGGGATCTCTTTACATATCGCTGACAAAGGACTCAAAATTGTTACAACCAGTGTATAACATATTAAAAAGCCAAATATGTAAATGCCCTATGACTCAGCAATTCCATTTGTAGGTATATACCATAAAGCAGTATTTCTCTAAGTGGGCTGGGAGACCAGCAACATCTGTATTATCTGGATGCTTTTTAGAATTTCAGATTTTTTTTTTTTTTTTTAAGAATTATTTATTTAGGGGCACCTGGGTGGCTCAGTTGGTTAAGCATCTGCCTTCCGCTCAGGTCATGATTCCAGAGTCCCGGGATCAAGCCCCATACTGGGCTCCCCGCTCAGCAGAGACTCTGCTTCTCCCTCTCCCTCTGCCCCTGCTCCTGCTCTCTCTCTCTCTCTCTCTCTCTCTCTCATAAATAAATAATACTTAAAAAAACTTTTTTTTAAGTTTTTATTTATTTATGAGAGAGAGAGAGGAGAGAGCATGTGTGCAAGTGAGTATGTGCAGGGGAGAGGGGCAGAGGGAGAAAGAGAGAGAATCCCAAGCCGACTCCTCTCTGAGCACAGAGCCCTATGCAGGGCTCAATCCCAGGACCCCAAGATCAAGACCTGAGCTGAAACCAAGAGTTGGACAATTAACCAACTGATCCACCCAGGAGACCCAGAAATTCAGATTCTTAAGCCCCATCCCAGAGCTACTGATTAAGAATCTGTGTCGCAGGGCACAGAAATCCTCAGGTTTACTCAGTCTCCAGGTGAGTCTCGTGCCCTACAGTTTGAGAGCCCCTGACTCACAGCATTGTTACTCAAACAGAACCTATTAGTGAGACTGGAAAGCAATATGATGGATTGCATCACTGTCTGTAAGACAACCGGTATAAAATAAAATATATTGAGTCCTGTGTATAAGGTAAAAAAATTAATTTATGAAGCTTTTTTCTCATTTGTCTACATATATTTATATACGTAGGTCCTTTCATTATGGAGAACGTATTCTTTTTTTTTTTTTTTAAAGAACATATTTCTTACTATGGGTCACGGTCATAACAGTTTGAAATCCACTGCCCTAGAGAGACTCCTGCACATGTGAACTGGCGACATGCCCAAGGAGGTTCATAATTGTATTGTTCATAGCAGCCAAAAATAAACAAAAAAACAAAAACAAAATAAAGGGGGTGAGTCTAGATATCTAGATAGCAAGAGAACGGATACGCAAATCATGCTATACGGACCATTATACAGCAGTGCAATCAATAACATAACAAGAACAAATCTTACACAGTACTGAGTCAATAAAGCAAGTCACAGAAAATCACCTACAGTATTATACCATTTTCCTGAAGACCAAAAATAAGCAAAGCTGAACAAATAGAAGGACAGACACATTTGGGGTAAAACCACGTTTAAAAGTTCAGGAAAATCCAGGAGAGTAGTTGCATCTGGGAGAGGCAAAGATGGGCTAGAAAGGTGCATACGGGTAGTTTGAATGGCACTACTTAGGTTCTAATCCTCGTTCTTAAGGTGAATGATAGGTTTATGGCGTTTGTTTTATAATTTACATATAAAACACACACAATTCTCAGATCTATCAATTATAACGTAGTAACATTTTTATAAGAAAAACTTAAAACCCCTGATGTCACAACCTTCCAGTCTAGCAAGAGAATTTCACATTCCAATTCAACAGATATTTATTAGGTGTTATGAACAAACCATAAACATTGTCTCGTTTAATCCTTTAAGAGTCCTGTGAGGTAGGTACTTGGCAAAGGTAAGTAGGCAGATTCTTGGCAAAGTATAGGCAGTCAAATATATGCTTAAATAATTTTACAATACAAAAAGAGAAAGAGTTTGATTATACGCTATGTAGTATAGCGAGTTAAATGAAATAAGAGACGATTAACTCTCTGTTAACAGAAAGGAGCTTATGATCTATTCTTATTGCTTCTACATTCTATTACTTATTACCAAAAGTATAATGAGAAAAATCACTTTTTTCTCTGAAAGTATCCCTGGTCAAAGGTAAAGAAACTAACAGACTGTAGGGTGGAGTTGACTAATATAACATTTATGCATTGCTAGAATTTCCATTTTGCCCTTAAAAGCAGCTAGCCATATGCGAGGCAGCAGCACTCTTCAGGGGGAAAAGAGGAGCTACAGTAATATAAGAAAAGAAACTACCAAGGCTTAAAAAAAAAACCTGTGACACATTTAGTCTGTGCACTCTAATAAGAACTACAGTTTAAAAAAGTGCAAAGTCAAAACCTTTTTTTCGTTGAATACATATTAATGTAAATGAACACAGTTGGGGAAATGGTTGCCTTAGAAAATTATTGCCATCCTTCACAAAAACTATTTCTATTCACAGGATTTCTGCAAATGTATGGTTTTTTTCTTGTTTTCTAAATTTGGTTCACTGTTGTGTCCACCCAGTGCCTGGAATGACCCAGTCCTAATAAATACACAGTAAAGTATTTGTCTCTTTGAATGAATTTATACCCTAACTGAGCATTTACTATATTATATATTAGGACCTCAGGGAGGACAGATCAACTATGTTACAGTCCCCCTACCCCCATCCACACAGACATAATGTAAGTGATTAAATCAAAGCAAAATGTGCCCTTCCTCTTCCTGAACAATTCAGTCCAAAAGCTATTCGGTAGGACCAAGCAAAGAAAGCAACAGCAGGGGAGCAGAGGGTGGTAATATCAGGAAAGGCAACCATGCAGGGTCTCAGAGCCACTAAAAAGGGGATGCTCCTTGAAGAAATGGCCGAATCTAGGGCTGAGACAAGCAAAATGGAAAATGAGCCTAAAACATCTTCTTGTAGCAAAAAGTCAGGAAATATACAAAGTGATCAGAGCATGTCAAAAATGCACAGAAACCAGACTGAAGGGGCTCCCATTGGCCAAATCAAGATAATTTAAGCATGAAAATAAATAATGATAGTAATAGTTTATAACTCAGTAAAAAAAGATATATATCCATGAGCCTGTGATGATATAACAAATATAAGAATAAACTTAAGCTTGAAGAGGAATGAGATATTTACATTTCTCAAAATACCTCCCAGTAAAATACTCATTAATTACAAAGGGGGAGAAAAAGTAATTTACAGTGGAGTGGCCTGGCAGACACCATCTGACACATCATCAGAGTAACATCACAGTAGTAATGGGCACAACGAAACGCATGATCATGTCATCAGGTGCTATGCAAAGAGTACAGCATCGCTTCTGTAATATTCCTGCCAGAAATGCATAACCTGAATCTGGTCATAAGGAACCAGCATCCAAACCTAAACTGAGGGCCATCTATTAAATAACTGGCCCCAAATCTTCAAAAAATCTCAAGTTCATGAAAGTCAAGGAATTTTTCTCAGTTCAAAGGAGACTACAGAGACATGACAACCAAATGACACGCTGATTCTAGACTGGATAGTTTTGCTATAAAAATAAAGGACATTATTTATGGCACATTATGGCACAACCCGCAAAATTTGAATGGGGTCTGAGGAGCAGAGGTTGGTACTGCATCCATACTAATCCCGGGCTTCAATAGTTGTATTACGGATGTATAAGAGAATGTCCTTGTTTGCAGGAAATAAACGCTGAAGTATTTAAGGATATCACAGCATCCCGTGCTGGCAACTTACTCTCAGATCGTTCAGGAAAGAAAAGCTCTTTGTACTATATTTGAGATTATTTCAAAATAAAAGCTTATGAAGTAAATAAATAATAGTATTTGGAACGGCCTATGCGTGGAGGACTAAGGGACCCCTGGGAAGGGCATCAAAATCGGAGGGTGTCCAAGGAGCATCCCCAGTCTGTTCAATTCACTACACTTGGCTCTCTCTCTGAGGGCCCATATCATACTAAGAAGACCTAAAATGCACCAGATTCTTCTAAGAAGAATCTAGATACCATCCCAAAAGGAATCAAGGCTTCCTTACACAAATTAGATTTGTCAGCTAAATCAAGGCTTTCCTAAGAAAAGACACGGTTTGCTTTCAAAATTTCCAAATGAGGTTGTATTTTAATACCACACACAAAAGCAAAGCAAACAAACAAAAAACACACGTGGTCTAAAGTCCTCACATTTCCTCTCAACTAAAACCAGTTGTTTCTGTTGAAGAAAAAGACTACAACCTTGTAATAAATATTCAAAGATGTATTTGGCAACAACCTATCCCTGGCTTATCTGGGAAAATCTGCTCCACTTGGTAGGATTTGTTATAGAAACAAGACAGTTTTATATACATTCGACTGGACCATCTAACAATCCACACAAAAGACCAGCTTTCCAAAAAAGAAAATATTTAGTTTTTGCCATCCTTGATCTTCAGAAGCCCTTTGGGGACAGGATCCAATAATAAAATCTCTGGCACCCCACTAAAAGAAGTGGATGCCTTAAAGTACTATAATTTTTTCTCCTAAAAGTGCAATCGAGCAGCCTAGTCTGGTGGCTAGAAATTTTTCTTTTCTTTCCTTTTCTTTTCCCCCTCCCACCCCCCTCCTGAACCCTTCCATCCTTCCCTTGTTTTGTCCTCTCCTTCCCTTTCCTTCAGAGACTGAGCAGGATTATTCTAGTCCTCCGAGTTGATGAGAATTTCTTATCCCCTGAAACTCTGGCCAAGGGTTAGAGTTTGGTAGAAAGGGAAAAAAAAAAAAAAATCCAGTGTTCATTCATTGCATACCCAGCATTAGCATTAAACTTGGCCCACCGTAGGTACTCAAATATTTTAAAAGTACTTATACTTCCTCTCTGGATAAAGCGAGCACAAAGTTACAAAAGGAAAAATTTTAAAATTAGCTTCCTGGAAGGGAATTTTTATTTTTGTCTTATCTAAACACTTAGAACTACCTGGACAGGAGGCAGGAGGAATACAAGTTGAAGGAAAAAGGGACAGGGCAAGACTCAGGAAAGTCCTCTCTAACGTGATTTTCAGAAGCAAGACAATCAGTTTTCTTCAAGGAATTTCAATCTATGAAGCAAGAAGCAACAGGATAAAAATCTCCTACCAGAAGTCTTTCAGGACTTGAAAATTATCTTGGATTTCCTGAACCTGTCCTACCTGTCCTAGATTCGAATTCTCTGAACCATTTTTTAGGTTATGTATCTTGATTTTGGAATGGGTATGTGTGTGTGTGAGAGAGAGACAGACAGACAGTGAGAATATCAAGAAGTCGAAACAGCTTCCCCAAAGAAGTGGCAAGCCAGTCATATTAAGCTGATTCCTATTAAGTATATTACCATCTAACTTTCCAGTCTCAAAGAGAAAATCTTTTCATATTTAAACTCTCAAAGAATCACCACTACCCCATGACTTATTTGTATCTCTACTTTCAAAAACCTGGTAGATTACAAAGTTATTTGTTGACTTTATTATAGTCTTTTTCATAAGCTGGTTAATGCCGAGGAAAACCACTTCTAAAGTCATGCATATTCTTGCTCTTTCAGCTGGAAAAAAAAAAATGACTCCAAAAAGTTATGCTTGCCTCTAATTTATGGAAATCAAAAATGTAACCAATCCCCACAGACAGGCTGATGCTGGCTTAAGAAAGTTTAGGTGGTGGGGGAGCAGATTCCTAATTATCATTTTCTCCACGCAAATTGGATTTCAGAAGCAAGAGAAATACAGAGAACTTTATGAAGCAAGACACAAAAGAATAAAGTTTGTTGCCAGCCACAAGCGAGCTGCTGAGCTCCTCCACTCCAGCCTGTCTTCAGGAAGGAGACTCATGCTAGACTAGTCCGGGGACCCTAAGGTAACTAAGAGAGAGTCCTTGGGGATCTGTTTTAATTTCTTGCTTCTTTTAACTGCATTTTTGAAAGAAAACTAACGTAGAATGAAACTGGAAGAACAGTGAGCCAAACCCTGACTCAACTCTCCCTTGATAATCATTTCAGTATTTGATGCCTGAGTTTATCCATCTGCAAAACGGGGAGCTTGACCTATTACATCAAAGAATACATTCAGCTATAAAAACACACATACATGTTTTCCTCGTTTGTAAATGTAATTTACAAATGAGGAAACAGGCCAATAGAGATCACTAATTTGTCCAAAGTTACACAGCTACTAAGCACCAATGCGAGTCTCTAAAAAAAAAAAAAGGTCTGTTTCATAACAGAGTCTGCCCTTCTAACTGCTGGGCTATGTTCTCTTCACCAAAAGAGATCAGACTAGGTGTACAGAAAAATGAAGCAGTGAGAAAGCTACGCCATCCTTCAGTAATTCATACAGCTTTTATTATTACCTTCAAGGCTGATTAACCAAGTACAGCGTTTATCTTCGTGCCTGTGAGACATTTACACCCGGTGTTGCTCTGCAGTATAGAGACACATACATCGTCTACCTCAATGCACTTTCATTTAAGAAAAGCAAATCAGAAAAGATTTAACTACAACATGCTTTTTTAATTAAAAAAAATAATAATAAACTGAAGCCAAAGTCAGGAGTACGTATATAAACCACAAAAATCCCTTCAGGAGAAGAATAAAGAAGAACAGGATCCAGATAAGATGATCCCAGGGGATAGTGTGGAGGGAGAGGGAGAGGGAGGGGGAGGGGGAGGGGGAGGGGGAGAGGGAGAGGGAGAGGGAGAGGGAGAGGGAGAGGGAGAGGGAGAGGGAGAGAAACAAGTCCCCTCTTTATCACGAGGAGGAACAGAAATCTAAAAAGAAAAAATACAGAAGGGACATAAGGGAAATAAGATTCAATAAGAAAAAGTTTCCAGCCTTACCCTGGGACCTACATAAAGAGTCAAAGAAGATAAAGTCCATCTTAAAACTGGGAGAGAGCAGAGGGCATGCTTACTGATGGTGACTGTTATTAAGATCTAGAACTTCCCTGGAGGTCGCTGATGTTCTCTTTACCAAAGCATTCAAAGGTCAAAACTACCTGAAAGGAAAATTCCACTTTATTTAATTTTTAACTTAAAAAATAATGTATCACCACCCATTGTGTGAAATTCCCAATAGCAAGGCCTATATTAAATTATTCAGTGAGTCTTCCAGTTTTTGTAGGTATGTTCTTTCAAAGGGTTAGCCTGGTCTCATAGTCACCAACATTTGAAACCCCTGATTTAGCACAATGGTCTTATCAAAAGTCCTCTTGCTTCCTATGCTTAAACCAGACCTTTATAGATATCTATGGATATTGTGCAATAGTGTCATAAACTAAAAACACAAAATAGAGTGGCAGAACAAGAGGCTAGGCTAAACCTTTGAAAGGACACGGCTCTTAAAAGTTGGAATATTCTTTTATTTTTAATTCAAGTTAGTTAACATATAGTGTATTATTAGTTAAACTGGAATATTCTGATAGCAAAATTTCAATAATTTTATTTATTAATTCCCCAGACACTCCTGTCCAGACTATCTCAGACAAGATAGTTTTAACATCAAAATCACCTTTGTCTGGACCTATAAGTAGTGCCATTCCTATAAATGGTGGTCCAGATGGTCCCCTGCACAAAGATGCTTGGCCAATGGGATGAGGACATGCTGAAATCCCGCTATGCTATGCTAGCTATGCCACGTTCCTCGGGCTAAGGCTTCATGGGGCGGGGAGAGGTGAGGATATTTATTTCTCATTTGTCCAAAGACACTATAGACACCAACCGTATAGGCAGACTTGCTATATAACCCACCCAGCTCTATCTCTTGAATCACCAAGAGTTATTATTAAGACTGAGGTTTGTAAAGTTAACTAGATGTTTATTATATTCCATTTTTACTTTGACAATAGTTGAAAAGACCATTCTGTTTTGTGGATAGAGCACCGTTACATTACCCCATCTTTCCATAAATGAAGCCTCTCTATATTTAACCATGTCACACTACCACAGGCCCCCAGTCTACCCGCTAAGGAGAGGGAAGGCAAGGATAACATTTACAAAGACACATTCCAAAATCTATACCTGCAATTATTAAAATACAAAATTTTCCAAATAACAGATCTAACATGGCCCACCCAGTTAGAAAAAAACACTAGACCACCATATTTCCGTGAGAGCCATCAGAGACATAAAGAGAAAACAAAAACATAGAACACCTTACTGGTAACTTCTTAACGAACAACGGAAATCTTTACATCGATCCTCTGAGGCGTGAGGATGTTTTTGAACAAAAATAAAGTCACGCAGTTTAAAACATGAAATTCATGTGTAATACGTTAAGTGCAAATACAAACATCCTGTGAGAGTTCATCCACATGAGAAATACAATGGTGACGATTCCTGGAGGGATTAAGATGATGTATGTTCTTCCTTCGGCTTTTCTAGAAAGTCTACGTTTTTCTAAGGCTAAAATATTTATTTTAAAAACAGGTAAAAAGTCAGATTCCTTCTTGGGGCTAAAACATGTTCTTTCCAGCAGAACACCATTATTATGTCAAAGTCTTGGAAATAGAAGTCTTTTATTTTCACCTTTCTAAGTAACAAAAACTATGATTTAAACCAAAACATAATAAAAACCTACAGAAAAAAAAGTGGTTGTTTCAATAAATAAAAGAATTACTTGCTTACTGGTTAACTAGGTTCCACATTTTATTTAATAATCTCAAGTGGGAGGAGGAGATATTATGCTTATTTTAGATTTATACCAACCTAAAGCCCAAGGTAAATTAGCAGTAAATCTGAGAATTGAATTTGTGCCTTCAGATTTCAAATCAAACATTCTTTCTTTACGCCATGGCTGTGTCCCTTGTGGTGATAAAGTTTATTATATTAAACCACGTACCATTTATCCTTACTCCTCAAAAATGAAACACCAATATCTATTTCAAGAGTCTCAGACATTTATTTTTTAAACTGCTACCGTCAGATCCCACCATTGTCAGGTTTTCGTATAACTTACGGGACAACAAAACTCAGCTAATAAAATAAAATGTTAATTACAGCTTCTCTTCTCTAACCCCCGTCGCAAAAATTATTTTTACTTAGTATTATAGAGTATGAGCCAAAAACAATATCCAGTGGGGACAGTCAAGGCAGACAGCTGCTCTCATAAGCAGTTCCTTTACTAGGATGCTAGAAATTAAGGCAGTAGATTCGGAAGTTTTAGCTAAACTTTGTAAGCAGCTTTAAAACCAGTACGTAATGAACTAGGTGAGCCAAGAAGAGAGGGAAAAAACTGAACCAACGATTTTCAATTGTAATATGTGTGCATTTAAAAAGAGAAAGAACTAGGGCACCTGGGTGGCTCCGTCGGTTAAGTGTCTGCCTTCAGCTCAGGTCATGATCCCGGGGTCCTGGGATCAAGTCCCATGTAGGGTTTGTTTCTCCCTCACCCTCCGCTACTCTCTGCCCCCTCCATCAAATAAATCAATAAAATCTTAAAAAAATAAAATGAGAAAGAATTGTTCATTTTTTAATTCGAAAATTTCCAAGATTTACACGGTTTCTTTTTTTTTTTTTTTCTTTTCTTTTCTATTCATGTCTTATTTTCTTGGCTTTTTGTACACTGGGGGGTGGGAATTAGGGGTAGGCTTACATGTTGCTTTTCTTTCAAATATCACAGCATTTCCTTTCAAGACTAAATTAAGGCTCCTAGATCTAGTCAGCGACACTGCCGCTCCTGGGAGGTCTGCCCAAGGAACCATGGCACACCCTCTAAAGCTGGGAGTTTAAACACTCGACAGAATTTTTCCTAGTACAAATGCAGGAACGTCTACCTGTTTTTCTTTTCCACTGAGCCTTTGTTCAATTTATGCAGCAAGCATATCTGAGCTGTGGACCGACTGAAAGGTGTGGCCTGCTAGGTAATTAGGAAAGGAAGGAACGAGTGAAGGCAGGAAGATTGTGTTAGACCACAGCTATTTTTTGGTGCATATTTGCAAAGGTCCCCAACGTCCCGCCATCAACTTCTGTGACTTTGGGTGAAATTAAACCATGAAACCACTAAATATGCTGAGTGACATAACTTTCTACTATGACCATGCTTTCCCTAAAACTTTATGAGACCAATGTTACATTTGGAACGAAGCCTCACAACCTTGACATTCTATTTAGCGTTTATATGTATGTTCTACTCTCATGATTTAATTTTCCAGGCTCGGGGCGGGGGGATATCGAAAAGAGAAAATAGCATATATGACAGAAAATTAACCTCAGCTCTGACAAACCACCAAATAAATGAGGCAACCTGCTTGATCCTACATTTCTTTAAATAAATCACCTTTTATTGGTGCTGGTGAAAAACAGCAGCATCCTTTTATCTTTTGAGGCAGGTAATTACAGGGTGATATATGTCAGAACATAACAAAAAGGCACACTCGTCCCAAAACAAATATCCAAAAATCGAATGAAGCTGTCCAGCAACAGCCACTAAAATAATCTTCCATGTATTATTTTCTTTGAGTCATTTTAAAAATAAGCAGCCAGCTATCCATCCTCTGGGCACTACTGGGATGAGTTTGCCACAAAAGCCACTTATATTTTTAGAAGCCCAAGTCTTGACAAATCAGTTCCTAAGAACATAATTTGTTACACGTTGAAGAAAGCCTGAAAACACGGACCTCGGTTAAAGAGGCTTCCATATCTTGTTGTAACCTTTCCAAATGCAAGTATGTGGGAAGAATACCCATAAATTTAAGTTGAAACTGAAACACTTAGAATATTTCCAATTTAAAATACATTAAAATGCGGTCTTCGAGAGGAAATGAAAATAGCTTTTAAACATATGAAAAGATGCTCATCATCATTCACAAGAGAAATCGGAGTTGAAAATTAGATATCATTTTTCACTCATCCGACTGGGGGGAAAGTAAGTTTAATAAATCACCGTGTGGAGAAATAGGTACTCTCACACATTGTTGATGCAAGCACAGAGTAGTATAAGCTCTTTGACAAGCAATTTGTAAATGTCCATCAAAATTTAAATTCCACTTTGCCTCGGAGCCATGATTTTACTCCTAGGAATTTCTCCTACAGATATACGCATCCATGCGCACAAAGAACTATGTGAAAGGTTATTCACTACAGCTCTATTGGTGGCCCAAAGGAAGACTCACTGTATGTCATTTTGCATTATGTGTCTATTTACCTATTTTTTTTAAAAATGTAAAGTTTGGGGTGAAGGGAGAATGTGATCTATACTGTTTAGAAATTAGAAGTGTTCTAAATTCCCCTACAAAAGGAAATACTAAACAGCCCTAGACAAGATTCATTCCAGAACCCTGCAATAAAATGCTATGTTCAGATGGCTTGCACAGCTGCTTTAGTGAAAGCTCCTTATCATGAGATCCCTCTGGTCCTTTAATAACCAAAACCCCTTGGTGGGGGTCTGCCGTGGACTTGAATTCCACTTCACAATAAGCAGTGTTTCAAAAAGATTCCAATTTATTCCTTGCAAAAACATATCATATATAAATGTAACTGTCACTCCGAGAAGCAGGACTGCATTATGCTGCAGACTTAACACAGACTGTAAGCATGTTCCCCATGTCTTCTCCAGCAAAGCCTGCCAAATGGGCGTCTGAAATGTCCTATTGAAACAGGTGGTGTCTGAACAGAATTGGATTTCTGCCTATAGAAACCCTAGTTTTAACAACTGCTGTGGTTAGTTTTAATTTTCAGTCCTCAAAATTAACCGCTTGCCAGTGATTCAGAAATAGACTGAACAACATGTTTAGACTTTGGCCTGTTTAATTGAGGAAAGCAAGCAAGCAAGAAAAAAAAAAATCTACCAGTATCCTACCACCATTCCATAAAGAACAACAGAACCACAGCAGACCATTTGATTTCCAGGCCAAAAACAGGGGAGCAGCTGTAACATAAACTCGATTCTCCAAAGATACTTGTCCCTTTTGTGCTTTCTTCATAGAGGCATAAGGATACAACTACCATGCTGAACACACTGCTTTGGAAATCTTATAAGGGCTTTAAGAAGCCTTATTTGATCTGCTAGAAATTTAAAATTAAGAACAACCATAAGAACCGATAATTTTTCTAACGAAAACTTGAAAAAACGATATTCTCAACAGATCTTTGTTTCACTTTATACAAGCAAAATAAAGCCGCCAGAATTAAACTTCTTGAAGAGAGATGCTGTGAGCTAACATTCTTTAAATCCAACACAGGTCCGCCAATGTGCTGGTCACACTAACCGGTGGTAAAGATGTCTTCCTGTGACTAAATCTAGAGCAGCTCAGACCACGCAGTACCTTTAAGTGCTTGACATACACATGGTTAAAGATCTGTTGATTTTCTAAACCATCAAAGGAAAAGAACCAAGGGGCTGGGTCACACACCATGTTTGGACTTCCTGGCGAGGAAAACACAGTCTCACCCATTTCACGGATGACAAACAGTTTCAAAGACATGTCATCATTTTCTTCAACGAGAAGATGACAAAGATGAGCTTTTTACTTAACGCCGCCTGAGTTCAAAACTTTTCCAAGGGTATCACACTCCCTCCCCACAGGAAACCCCAGAGCGCTGAGTTAGTAGAATGAGGACTTTCAGCTATAGGATGTAGGCTATCTGCATCTGAACTCTGCCAACACCCAAAAGAGAAACTCATCCTCTTTCCGTCAAATGTAATGGATGTCAAGCCCGTCAGCAATTTTTCAGTAGGACTGAATTCTAGCTACTGAGAAGATGACCAAGAAAGTAAAGACAAAATCATCTATCGGGATCATAAAGCCTTAAAAAAAATCCTGACAACCTAAACAGCATTTCAAAAATCACTCAAAAGGGATTCATCAGTTCATTTGTACAAAAACAAGTAGAAATATTCTCAGTGGAATTCAGAGGTGCTTCTCAATGGGGTATATTTGGTCCTTTTGCTTAAAATCCAAGGACAAATTGACTATATCAAGTCTTATCCTCAAAAGTTTATTGCTCACTGTTCTCTACCCCTCCTACCAAACAAGAAATAAAATAAGATCTCAAAATAAAAGGAATCTCCTCTCGGGAGCTCTCAGGTTGTCCTTTTCCATTTTCTGACCCCTACGGCTTTTGACTTTTACTTAAGGCCTGACAGGGGCTAGATCCTAACCCAAATCTCCAATTTCCCTAGCAGCTCCAATAAGGTCTCTCATTTAGAGGAAACTACCTTTAGGGTCTTGTAAACGACATCATTCTGTATTCCAATATTCTCCGCAAATAATGCTTAATTACAAATGCGTCCTTCCCTCAAAAGTTATTATTTTTTCTTTTAAAGCAAAATATCTGAAATATATACAACAGAAGAACACAGGGTACATTTGAGATTATTTAGAAATGAGTTGCAACATTTAAAAAAAAAAAAAAAAGAGGAAGAAATCCGGTGGAAAAAACAGCATATTATGGGGGGGGAGTTGTCATGTAGTTATTGGTTTACAGGTGTTTGAAGTAGGAAAAAATCTACAATTTTTCAAGATTCTTCTGGCAAAAAGCTCTTTGGAATCATCTTCTTCTAATGGTTAAAAGCATTTTTCTAAGATGCTATTAGCTCTAAAAACAACCTTTTTGATCTCTTCAAAAGCCAAGTTCAACTTTTAATAGTGTTATGTACGTTTCGTTTAAAAGAAAAAGTAAGGAGAAGGAGCCATAGCCCAGACAGGTTTACTCCACTCACGCCTCCAGCTGTACTGACTTCACACAGTACACACATATGATAAGGAATTTTTTCCTGTAAAAGCAGAATATATACATCTATGTCACACATGTAATGTTTAAGTGTATGAAACCAGCATCCCTCTCTCACCCTAAAACCCAGAGGGGGGAAAAAACGTTTTATCTGAAGAGACATATTTATGAACAAGATTTCTAACAAACATCAAAACAAAACCAACAAAAGAAAAAATAAACAAGGAGAACTACATCAAACTAAAAAGCACGGGAAATCAGCAACAAAATGAAAAAGGCAACCTAGAGAGGAAAGTATTTGCAAATCATCTAAGGGGTTAATATTCAAAATATATAAAGAATTCGTATACCTCAATGGCAGAAACTACAGTTTGATTTAAAAATCTGCCTAAGAAGATACACAGATGGCCAACAGGTACAGAAAAAGGTACTTAACATCACTAATCATCAGGGAAATGCAAATCAAATCACCTCACACTTATTAGACAGGCTGTTATCAAAAAGATAAGAAATGGTAAGTATTGGAGAGGATGTGGAGAAAATGGAATCCTTAATGCACTGTTGGTGGGATTGTACACTGGTACAGCCACTACGGAAAACAATACAGAGGTTCCTCAAAAAATTAAAAATGGAACTACCATAGGATCCAGCAATCCCACATGTGTGCGTACAAAGGTACTGAAGTGGTACCTTGGTTCTATGTCCATTGCAGCATTATTTACAACAGCCAAGATCTGAAACAAGTGAATGCATAGAATAATAGAGGATTATTCAGCCGTGAGAAAGAAGGACATCGTGCCTTTGTGACAACATGGGTGAAACTTGAAAGCATTAAGCCAAGTGAAAGTCAGACAAAGACAGATACTCTATGATATGACTTACATGTGGAATCTTAAAAAGCTGAACTCCTAGAAACAGAGAGTAGAACCAGGTGCTGGGGATGGGGAGGGTACAGAGGAGAGGCTGGTCAAAAGTATAAACATTCAATTATAAGAGGAGTAAGTTCTGGAGATCTAACGGAAGGCATGGCAATTATAATTAACACTACTCAATTGTGTATTTCAAAGTTACTAAGAGAGTAGATCTTAAATGTTTTCACCAAAAAAGAAATGGTAATTATGTAACGGGATGGAAATGATAGCTAATGCTACGGTGGTAATCATTCTGCAGTATACAAGTGTATCAAATCAATCCACTGTACATCTTAAACTTATACAATGGTATATGCATGTCAATTATGCTAATAAAGCTTAAAAGAAAGATTTCGACTAAAATCAAAATGGCTCCTAAGTTAGTAACACCATGACAGGCTGCATTAATATCAAGACAATGATAAATATTTACATATCAGGTAAAAACAATACAAGGTAGCCAAAAATCTAGGTAAGCTGAAAAAATGTTTATTAATCTATAGATTCCCCCCCCCATTTCCATAAAAGACTAATTTTCCCATACTACCTGGACAGACTCTATAGGATTACTATTATTTCAAACACATTTTTAAATTTTAATTTTACCCCCAAATTTACTGGAATCAGCCTCTTAAAGAACGTATGTTAAGTAACTGGTTTGCCTGAATATTTCACATTTCAACTTATTTTAGAGGTGTCAAGACACAATCTAAGTCTAGTCTAACAGAAAAAAAATCTGCAGGCTTCAAACAGCACTTCAAGAAATACAAAGAAGGAAAGTCAAGGAGGACAGTTCTGAGATAAAGGCTGAGAAGAGGAAGACAGGGCTCTACCGGAGACCTTATTGGGATGCAGCCATGCACTCTGCTGCATTATCGCTGACCTGTAACCTCTTCTCCAGCTCGCGAGCAAGCCCTGAGTACTCTGGGACTAAGTGGTGTTTTAAAAAGTTCTTGTGTCATATTTACTCCTTCCTACGACTCTTATCAGAAGCCTGAGGTACTCAAGTTCCAGAATCCACAGGCTCTGATCACCCACCTAACAACATATCCAAAGAGAAGCATAAAATGCCACCATCATAAAAAGAAAATAATAACAATCAGGGTTTAAAATGGACCAGCTCATTTTTTTTGATTGAAGTACAGTTGACATACAATATCGTCTTAATTTCAGGGGTACAACATAGTGATTCGACAGCTAATACGCTATGAAACGCTGGCCGTGATAAGTGTAGTCACCATCTGTCACCATACAAAGTTATTACGAACTTACTGACTAAATTCCCTATGCTATATTATCATACCGGTGACTTATTTACTTTATAACTAGAAGTTTGTACCTCTTAATCCCCTTCACATTTTTCACCAGTCCCCTACACTCTTCCCCTCTGGCAACCCCCAATTTGTTCTCTGTATTTGCAAGTCGGTATCCATTGGTTTTATTTTGTTTTATTTGACTTTTATTTTTCATTCCACACCTAAGTAAAATCATGGTATTTGTCTTTCTCTGTTTGACTTACTTCACTTAACAGAATATCCACCTACTAGGTCCATCCATGTTGTCATGAATGGCAAGATTTCATTTTTCTTGATTGCGAGTAATATCCCATTATGTACATGTAACACATCTTCTTTACCCATTCATCTATCAATGGACACACAGGGTGCTTCTTGGCTATTATAGATTATGCTGCAATAAACATAAAGGTGCATATATCTTTTCAAACTAGTGTTTTCATTTTCTTTGGGTAGATAACCAGGGATGGACCAGTTCATTTTTAAGGGCATAGCCACAGGCAAATAGCATCAACGGTGTGTTCTTGGTAACTATAAAAAGAATACAGTAGGTTTTTTTAAAAAACACCACTCCCTTAATAAATACATAATAAATCTCAAACTTTAAAATGAGCTGTATTACAGGGGCACCTGCATGGCTCAGTCAGTTAAGTGTCCAACTCTTGATTTCAGCTCAGGTCATGATCTCAGGGTCCTGAGACTGAGCCCCATGTCGGACTCCATGCTCAGTGAGAAATCTGCTTGACGATTTTCTCTCCCTATCCCTCTCTCTCTGCCCCTCCCCCACTTGTGCTTGCTCACACTCTTTCTCTAAAATAAATAAATAAATAAAACTTAAAAAAAAAAAGGAAAAAGAAAAATGAGTTGTATCACAAAAGGTCATTTCTTCATGAAGATGCATTTCCCCATAAAATACTATAAGTGGTGGTTTATTTCCAAAGCTGGCCCAATACGTTTTAACCCATAATGTACTGACTAGTAGAGTGCTGAATGAAATGTGGTAAAGGGACTTAACAATGCTTCAAATGCACATTAGTATTTCAGCTGAAAGGATAGGAACTTGGCAAAATTGGACTCCAAAACATGGACTTCACGAGTGCCACATAACCCAAAATGTTCACACAAGTGTATATATGGGTGATTTTCTTACAAGAGGGTCCACAGCTTCTCAAAGCAGTTGTCTCTAACCCCACAAAAAGGGATTTCAATAAAGGGAAAAAACTTCTGTGCTATATAAAACCAAACTCTTCCCTGCATAGCCCTCAGATAGAGCTTATGAGAGAAATGAGGCCATTTTGCAAAGTTATGGTCCACGCATATTTACACGTATGATAAGTGCATCGAGGCAAAGCTATCAAAAACCTTCCAGAAAAACTAAGTGAAGGAAATTCTAGAGCAAAGAACACATTTCAACATTTTATGGGGTCAGAACTGCCCACATAACATGACACAGGAAGTTCATCTGAAGCGGAATGATGGATGATGGTCCCAATGGTGCCCACTATAGACTTCCATGAGTCAGTAGCATTCGTCTGTACAGCTGACTTAGCTGCAAGCAAACATTCCATACGTTTGTGTCTGTACAAAAGCCCACTTAAGTATCACTCCCTATCCTAGCCAAGTCACACAGGCAAAACCTGGCTACCGTGACCTTTAAAAACATTAATCTGGGCACCTGGGTGGCTCAGTCAGTTAATCGTCTGTCTTCAGCTCAAGTCATGATGTCAGGGTCCTGGGATTGAGCCCCGCATCGGGCTCGCTGCTCAGCAGGGAGTCTGCCTCTCTCCCTCTCCCTCAGCACCTCCCCTGCTCGTGCTCTCTCTCTCTCTCCCTCTCTTTCTCTCTCAAATAAAATCTTTTTTAAAAAATGAAAAAAAAATCCATCTTTTACCTACATACAATTCAAATAAACAAAAATGTATATTTAAATAACCCAAGCCTGTCATATGAATGATTATACCTTATCTATTAATATTTCCCAAGAAAATCTGGACAATAACCTCTTTTTATATAATTTTAAACAAGACTTTCGACTTTACCTAAAAGTTTCTATAAACTGATATGACCAAGCTCAGACATTGCTCTTTCCTTAATTGAGGAAAGTTTATTGTTTTTGGCTTTTTGTTAAAACAGATTTGAGCTGCACAGACTATCAAGCTATTCTAACCAACAGTGTAATTTCAGATTCATACCTACTTAAAATATCAGTGTTTGCTTACCTCTTCATACCAAACCAGGAGTCCACAGCTAAGTCATTAAGGTCCCTCCCCTCTTTACCTCTCTCGAAATATTAGTACGCTTCTTAACACACTAGCAACTAGTTTTTGATGTGAAGGCTTTTCACAAGGCAGTGCCCACTTACCCCTCCTGCCTTCAGCAACTTTCTTCTAAACTCCTCTGTGGGGTTGTTGAAAGTTAGCTTTTCACAGCGGAGGTGATTCACTGGTGGATGGCCTTCAAGATGCAGGAATAAGTCATAATCAAAGCGGACTTTCTTAGGTTCTTCCTAGAGATTAAAAAAAAATTTTTTTTTTAAGAAAAGAAAAGAGAGAGTTAAGCATATACAAATTTTGAAAGCCAAGTTTTATTCTTCAGAAGGAACAGAAGAGACCCAGGTATCCAACAGCTATTGTGTCAAAGTACTGGAAAAAGAAAATTATCCTGGGATTATCTACAAAGCAAAATGCAAATACCTGATGAATCAGTCTCTTGTTTTCTGAGAGAATAAACTCATCATTTTTCCTGTAATATCTCAAGTGGTGTAACACCACCAACAAAGCCACCCAACTAGAAACCAAGACACCCTGAAGCCACTTCCTCCCCTTCCCACTCCACCCACCATCAACAACTGCCATTTTCTCTCCTAAATATTTCTCGAACAAACCCTCTAGCCCATAACTCTTATTCACTGCCCAAACTACAATAACCTCCTTTCTCTTCAGGACAGATTTATCTTCAATCCTTCCTTCATTCAGGCCTCACAATCATTCATATGACACAAAACTCTACCCATTTCACAGCTTGATTAAAACTTCAAAAGCTGCCAGTTGCCATTAGGATAAAAATCAAAGCTCATTTGAATGGCCTCCTAAGGGCTTTCAGAACCTGGCTCTCGGCTCTTCATCCCAACACACTGCATCCACCCATCTCCTGGTCCAGCAACACGTGCTATTGGGTGTTCCCAGTATTCCCTATGGTCCAGGCTAACTCTGGGTTTCTCCCTTACTTCATGTTACCACCCTCACTGCCTGCCTCCATTCCCCCACCTTTGTGTCACCTGCATAACTTCTACTCCTCCTTCTCCATTCAGGTTTCACTTTGGGGATGGATTCCTAGAACTGCATTCCCAACTTCCCACTGCCTCTCCTCTGCTCTGTGAGCATCTCTCTCCTCCTTGCCACATCTTAGGGGAACCATCCTATCCTCTCCCTTTATCCTGCTTAATCATAAGATTCTTGAACGTAGGAGCAAATGGTTGAATCATCCTTACACCCCTGACAATAGTTTAGCACCTGTGCATAGCAGAAATGGAATAAATATCTGTGAAATGAACCAGGAGGATGAAAAGGCATCAGATCCATGAGAACACACCCATCAGAATTTCATGATACTCAAGTTCTACTCTTGAGCCATTACTTCGGTTAGCCAAACACTTAAACCTCTCTACACATGGATTCTTAAGCATCCCAGGTGCAATGAAGACTAAGGATAATGACAATAACTAATATGAATGTTAACAGTTATCTCATTTAATTCTCACCTCCAGGTCACCTGTGAGCCCTGTTTTGCAGGTATGGAAATTAAGGCACTGGAATTTGTTGTATTACTTTATATAAAAATGCCTTTTGTGTTACAAATATTAACCATCTCTGTGAAGTGTTACCTTTTTTTCATTTGCCATTAGCTTTGCCATTTTGTTTATTTTTAATACCTTTATTGAGAAATAATTCACAAGCCATAACATCCACCCTTTAAGATATACAATTTAGGGCACCTGGGTGGCTCAGTCATTAAGCGTCTGCCTTCCGCTCAGGTCATGATCCCGAGGTCCTGGGACGAAGTCCCATGTCGCCAGCAGGAAGCATGTTTCTCCCTCTCCTACCCTCCCTGCTTGTGTTCCCTCCCTCGCTGTCTCTCTCTCCATCAAATGAATGAATAAAATCTTAAAAAAAAACACACACACAACTTAGTGGTTTTTAGTATATTCACAGAATTAGGAAACCATCACCACCATCTAATTTTAGAACATTCTCATCATTCCAGAAATAAAACTCCAAATGCATTAGTAGTCATTTCCCATTCCCCCAGATCCTGCATCACCTTGTGCCACTAATCTATTTGTTTCTCTAGCGTTGCCTATTCTGCAGACTTGGCCTTTCATACAAATATATGAACATTCATAAAATACATACATAATATGAAATCCTTTGTGACTGTCTTCTTCCACTTGGCATGATGTTTCCAGGGTTCATACATGTTATAATGTGTCAGTACTTAGTTCCTTTTTACAGCTGAATAATATTCCATTGTATGGATATCCCAGTTTTTATTTATCCACTTTTTGGATAGACATGTGTATTTTTTCTTTTTAGCCACTGTGCATAGTGCTGGTATGAACATCCGTGTACAAGTTTTTGTGTAGATTTTTTTAAGTAAATTCTAAGGGTAGAATTTCTGGGTCATATGGCAACTCCATGTTTAACATTTTTACAAACTGCCTTACTGTTTCCCATTGTGGCTGCACCATTTTAAAATCTCAATAGCAATATATGAGGCATTTATGCTTTTTAATATATAACATGTTCAAATTTTACATAGTTAAATAAAGCAATGTTTTTCTTTAAAATAAAAAAAAAAAAGAATTTGTGGGACGCCTGGGTGGCTCAGATGGTTGGTTAAGTGTCTGACTCCTGATTTCGGCTCAGCTCATGATCTCAGGGTCGTGAGATAGAGCCCCAGGACGTGCTCTGTGTTGGGTGTGAAGCTTGCTTGGGATTGTCTCTCTCTCCCTGTGCCCCTCCCTCCCCAATTCACTCTAAAAAAGTTTTTATTTAAAAAAAGAATGTGTTATATTACTATTGTGATGAAACAAAGGGATTTGAACCTACTTCTTTTGACTCAAAAGTCTTTGCACCTGGAACTGTCAAAATGTAGGCATTACCTGCTACAAATTCAGGGTTTCCACCTCCTTATCCAAACTTCCCCAACATCAGTCTCCACTCATTTGCTCACTAGCAAACAGGCCTGAACCTGCTCCTTCCCTCTTTCATCAGGACACCCTTCTCTCCTGGTTTTCCTCACACTTAACTGGAAAGCGTTCCTTCCTAGTCTTCTTCCCAGGCTTCCCATCTCTCTTCACTGACCCTTAGGCATCCTCTAACTTTAGGCAAAGTTCCCCATGGAGCTGACACCCATTCACAGGATGTCACTTCCACCTACAGGACAGCAACTCCCCTCTCTATACTCCCATCACAGCTCCCACCTGACGGCCGATACACGTGTTCTGCAGTCTGCCCACATCCACTAAGTTGGCCCATGGCAATAGCAAAGATACGGATTATCTTAACCTGTTATCTTCATCTGTCCTTTCTCCTACACTCTATATCTTAGCAAACAGAAATCCTAATTTCTTATCAAGGTTAAAATACAGAAAAACCATCCCCAGCTCTTCCTCCTCCTTTGCTCATCACACTCCAATAGTCTCCCAGTTTTACTTAGAATTCCCCCTTAGGAACTCTCAAATCCAGCCCCTTTGTCCAGTGGCCATACCCTTGCCTTAGCTTAGAATTTCATCATTCCTCACCCGGTCACCTCCCCTATTTTTAAACTCCCCCCCCCCCATTCTACCTCCCACAGCGACAAGACAGTGATCTTCCCAAAAGAAAAATCAGATTTCATCTTTTCATTGATATAAATGCCTTTAATGACTCATCATTTCCCACAGGACAAATTCCCACTTCCTTGGAATACCATCTTAGTCTTTTAATACCTTCCCTGCATTTCCTTTGTTCTCTCACAACACCCAGTGCTTCCATAATTGTGAAGCACTTGCGGTTCCCGATACTTCACATTCTCTCATTCATTTTGCCTTTCACAGGTACTGCTCCCCACGCCTACACTGTCTTCCCTCCCAACACACCTCTCCTCCCTTGCTTAATGCACTCATTATTCAAAACACAGCTAAAGCATGGAATCCACTGGAAAGTCTTCCTAATACTTCCAATCCAATCCGTATTTGACATCCCTCTTACAGCATTCCTTTATTAATGTAATTATCACATTGAATTTGATCATTTTTTACTTACCTCCCTCTCCTCTAAACTGTAAAACAGTCAACACAACCTTAGAATTTAATTAAAAACATAAGAAGGGCTGCTTTCTGCCTTATAATTGGGACTGTAAATTTGTAAAGCCTTCTGGGAAGACAATTTGGCAGTATCTATCAACATGCTAACCCAGTAATTCTAAGAATCTCTTCCACAGAAATTTTCAAATATGTGTGCAGAGATAGATACAGATGATAAAATGTTCGTGGTAGCGTTGTTTGCAACGGTAAAAAAAAAAAATTGAAATGATCTTCAAGTGAGTATATCATTGAATACCACTCAGATGTTTAAAAACACAGAAATGGAAATACCACCAAGCGGATAGAGGTGAGTCACAGAAAATATTAAAGTATGATATATTATGCCCCTGCCAATCTCTCCTTGACATAGATTTTATCCGTGCAAATGCATGGGGGGAATCGGGAAAGGCTGTACCAAATAGTTAATAATGGTTAAATGGAGTCAAAAAATATACTCCTGCCGGGGCACCTGGGTGGCTCAGTCAGTTAATGTCTGCCTTTGACTCAGGTCATGATCTCGGGGGTCCTGGGATCGAGCCCCATGTCTGGCTCTGTGCTCAGGGGGGAGTCTGCTTCTCCCTCTCACTCTCCTTCTGTGCTCTCTCATTCAAATGAATAAATAAAATCTTAAAATTATACACACACACACACACTCCTGCATACTTTTTTAAAGATAAATATATTGATGAATATAAATCATTACCAGCAGAAAAAGAATGAATAACAATATCACTTCACAGCACTTAAGTCCAAAAAAAATAAAATCATTTTTCCATAAAACAAAGGGTAAGGACCACAGAGAGGGACTATCTTCCTATGAATCCTGAGTGCAATCTTCTTTTAAAGATTTTTGGGTTTTTGTTTTTTGGTTTTTGGGTTTTTTTTTGAGTAAGGAAAAAGTACTCACAAACCTTGTGTTCTAGCCAACTGATCTCTTTCTTGGAGGGCAGACTTCAATATTATGTCAATCTAGGCTCCTCAGGAAAGATTCTTCTCAAATTGCAAAAAGAAAGTACACATTTATTCTATATATAAAGCTAATACATTTCCTCCTCGAGGTGGAAATCTTGTTTTGGCAATATCAAATTGTCCCTCTCATTCTGCTTCAGTCCTTGACATTTACTCAGGTAAATGAAAGAGAGAAGCAGGGGATCCTTTCAGCCGGAAATGCTACAGTCGAATACGTTTTAGTGTGCCTACTGGTTTAAAGTTTCTGCAACACTCATAATTCTCATAGACAAGCTTGTTTTGTTGAACACAAATGCAAAATAAGATAGAATAAACCCACACGAACTCAAAAGCAGCACTGAGAGACACTCCACCTCCCCTTTCCAGGTAATGACTCTGACCTCTCAAATAAATGAGCAAAATTGAAGCAGGCTTATTAGAAGCAGGGAAAGCAAAAGGATGGGGATGGACCCGAGGACAGGATGAAATCATCCTTACTATGCAGTAGCAGGACTCTCCAAAGATCACATGGGAGTCTTTTTGCATTTTTCTTTCATCTCCTCTGAAAACTCTGAAAAATACTTCTCATAAACCATTACTGTAATGGATGTTCATTCTTCAAGACAGAGTTGAATCAACTCCAGGGATGAATAAAATGCTAAAAACTCAAAAGAAATAAAATGTACATTCTGAAGGAATAGCCCAGACTCCTAAATTTTTACCCACAGATCATTTCAGTAGAGAAAAGAGAAATATATCCAGCACAGAGAATACAGCACAACTTTGGTTCTGTGGGGGCGGGGGGGGGACTCCAGGATAAATGAAAAGAGATGACAAAGCAATAATTTCTAATTAAAAAATTAATAACATACAGAAAAGAACTTTAAATACTACACCCATGTACCTTCCACCGAGATTAAACAGATGTTAACACTTTTACCGTGTTTACCTTTTCTTCAAAGGATACAATTTTATTTATTTATTTTTAAAGATTTTATTTATTTGGGAGAGAGAGCAAGCGAGAGAACGTGCACAAGCTGCGGGGAGAGCCAGAAGGAGAGGGAGAAGCAGACTCCGTGCCAAGGATCCGATGCGGGGCTCGATCCCAGGACCCTGGATCATGACCTGAGCTGAAGGCAGGCACTTAACCGACTGAGCCATGCAGGCACCCCCAAAGGATACAGTTTTATACATATAAGCTGCTCTATGGCTCCTCCCCAGTAACCAGTGCTACTTAGTTCCCATGCTGTCATTTCAATTCGCACTCTTGTGCTACGTATGTGTATTTCTAGAACATTATTTATTCTCAGCTTCAGTGGCTTATAAAAACACACAGAAATGGTATCATAACCATATACATATACTTCTGTAACTTTTAAGTTGTCATCATTCTTGCTTTTGAGACTTACGCATGTTGCTATATTAACTGCCACATAGCATTCCGTGTATTCCTAACCCACCATATAATGATCCATATCTCTACACAGGACCAATTAGGTGTATCCCACTTTTTCATATTACAAACACTGAAATACAGATGTCTCGTGGTATACCTATAAAAACAGCAATCATTATTAAATATAAAATCTTAAAGACAATCTAAAACTAGAAAATTGACGTAAGCTAATATGGATGCCAAACAGAAAATCTATTTAATGGTGTTCAGCTCAAGTGTCTATCTCAAAATAGCCCCAAATGAATGACTGCTTTCCATCTCGTGTGCCTCTTTCTTCCTTCATTTTTTAATAAACTATAACTCCTCACAAAATGAGTCAATAAGATGAGTCATAAGAATGACGACCCAAAGTGCCGAGAAGACCGAACGTGTGTGTATGTGTGTGTGTGCACATGTGTGTGGTGTGTAGGGAGATCCCGGTGATTTCTGTAAAGAAGGAAACTGGGTAACTCAGAAAATAAATTTTTTGTTGAACAGATAGCCTGTAAAAATGACCAGAAAAGGTAAAAACAAAGGAGAGAAGATACCTCACCACAGTATTCTTTCCAAACTGAAGCCAATGCAATGTTAAATTGACTTAAGGAGATGGGAAGAGAACAGTGTAGCCAATATGATCCTCCCACAAGAGATCACAACGGTCTAGCCCCTAATTTCTTTGGAACAACACCTTTTCTGGCTTAAAAGCCTAGACTCCTCCTATGGGCCAGCCCAATGCCTAGATGAAATAAAGCACTGGATGTGTGACAAGAGGGAAGAAAAGCACCACATGATCTTTATTAATTAAACTTCTAGAATTATTGAGGGGCACTCGAGTGGCTCAGTCAGTAAAGCATCTGCTTTCGGCTCAGGTCATGATCCCAGGGTCCTGGGATAGAGCCCTGCATCGGGATCGCTGCTCGGCAGGGAGTCTGTTTCTCCCTCTCCCTCTGCCTACAGCTCCCCCTGCTTGTGCTCTCTCCCCCTTCTCTCTGTCAAATAAATAAAATTTTTAAAAAATAAAATAAAGTTATAGAATATTGAAAACAGGGATGGGTAGAGAGAAAGGTTCTGGATCCTTCCCATAAACACAATCACTTTAATTGAAAATCAATACATTAAAAAATGGGCAAAAGATTTAAAGGGTCATTTCTCCAAAGAAAATAAACAACTGGACAATAAGCACATGAAAAGATGTTCAAAATCATAAGTCATCAGGCAAATACATATCAAAACCATTTCACATGCACCATGATAACTATAATTTTAAAAATGGAAAATGACAAGTGTTTTCCAGGATGTGGAGAAACTGGATCCTTCCCACCACTGCTGATGGGAATGTATAATAGTACAGTCATTTTGAAAAACAGTTGGCAGTTCTTAAAAAGTTAAACATAGAGTTACCATATGACCCAACCACTCCACCTAGGTATATACCCAGGAGATCTGAAAACATATGTCCACCCAAAAGCATTATTCACAGTAAGCAAAGGTGGAAAAAGTCAAATGTACAGCAAATCATGAACTGGTAAACAACATGTGGTATATTTATACAATGGGATGTTATTCAGTTATGAAAAAAATAGTGTATCAATGCATCCAAATGTGGGTAAACCTTGAAGACATACTATGTGAAAGAAGCCAGGCACAAAAGGCCACACATTTATATGAAATCACCAGAATAGGAAATTACATCAAGAAAGGAAGTAGATTAATCATTGCCAGGAGCTGGAGGAGGGAGGAATGAGTGACTGCTAATAGGTACAGGGTTTCATTATGAGGTGGTGAAAATCCTAAGAAAGTCATAGAATTAGACAGTGGTGATGTTCACACAATATACTTAAACCTGAAGAGTTGCACACTTTTTAAAAATGCATTTTATGATATACAAATTATATCTCAATTTCCCAAATGGGGGGAAAAAAAAGCTAAAGGCTAGTTTTAGGGAAATCCAAATTAAAATGAGAAAAAACAAATCAATACATCAATGTGAAGTCATATCACATGAGCAGACATATTGCATCTCAACAAATTCGGATTTGATAAAAAACTTAATCATTTCAGTGGTATTACCAAGAAAGGTAATTGTTAGCATTTATCAAGTGCTTATCTATACATGAAGCATTATTCTAAATATTCTCACAGACATATGGCATCTAATCTTCCCAGCCCCCTTATGAGGTACTCTTATCCCCATTTCATAAATAAGAACAGTGAACACCACAGAGGCTGAGCAATTTGTAATACTATATAGTCTGTGTGTTTTGCTACATATATACTTTTAAATCCAGTGGAATCTATATGTCAAGTTGATATAATTGTATCTGTATGCCATGTGTGTAGGGCAGCTAAAGATAAATGAGAGATTGTTCTTTGCAAGTGTCTAAAATTTCAAAAAAAAAAAGAAAAGAAGTAAAGGAGTATTTCACTGAAAAAACTTAATTTCTCTTTTCTATTTTACGAACATATTACTCTTCTTTTTCAAATGGTATCATTCTTCTCTTAAAAAGAAAGTTTAATGAATTTCATATAATCTGGCTTCACATAACTGAAATTATCTTTTTTAGCCACTTCCTCTATAATTAAGGGTAACAAAAGCCAAATTCCTAGAAGACGAATTTAACTTTTATTTAAAATCATCTAGTGATAGAAGTGTTTATGAATCTAAATTATTTTAAACATCATTTGTTTAATGGAGGATCTTCAACTGAAAGATTAATGGGTAAAGATTACATACCTTGTTTTTAAAATAAACCTCAATTGGCAAAATGAAACCAGCATACCCAGATTCTTCTACTTTGTAAGGTGGATCTTTGCACACTGAAACATTAAAAAGAAAAAATAGGTGAGAGGAGAATAAAAGACAAAAAGACATTCTTTAAAAAAAAAAAATCCCAGTCTACTATCTAGATCATGCTCAATTTTCACAGCCCTTTGCTAAATCCCCATCTGCATCTCTGACCTATCCTGTACTTCTCCCGAATCTACAATAATTTTCCTAGGCAAAGTAAATCTGTAAGCTATTTGTTCGAATCTTCATGGGAGCATCTAATCACAGTCAACCATGATCATTAATAACTTGACTTCAGTTGCTGTCGCCCTGCCCTAAAGCTTTAGGGAAACTGAGGATAGCTCCTATGACCCAAAGCTTGAAAGTTTCCTAACAAAAGTACTCTGTGTCAGGTCTTTGATGTCAATTACCCCATCCTTACACCCCTCACTCTTTGGAGATATCCTGACTGCTATGTCAAAATGCGGCAGGACACCCTCCTTCCTTAGAAAATCCCAAATCCAGAGTCTCCCAATGTTATTGGTGCTCTTAATGTCACTATCCCCAATCCCCCCCCAAAAAGAATTAAGCAAGACTATTTGGGAAAGTTCTTGGAAAATGAGAGACACTCTCAAGATGCTACATAGGATTCCATACCACTAGAATATCAATTAAATCAAAATCGGTCACAAGCCAACTGAAATTATTCGAGTTAAAACTGCATGTGATAGTATCACAAAGAAGTAAAAAATGGAGATGCTGACCATCAAGGCGACACAGTCCTCTACGTGGCAGCTCAAGTCCTCTGCAGCAGGTCTCCAACCTACCTTTCACCTCTTTTGTCACCCATCAGTCCTCCTACGCTACATTCGAGTGTACCAACTCCCCCCCAAATACACCCAGCATTTCCCAACTGTGCCCCAACCTCCTGTCATTCCTTCCATCACACTTTGATACTACTGTTAGTATCCTCTCCTAGTTGAAATTCAAATTTCACCACAAATTTTGTGGCCTTTCCAAACCACAAAGTACTACCATCTCTTTTCCTTTTACCCCCTCAAAGCACTCACTGTCTGAATCACCGGTCTGACACTCAACAGCGTTCCCATTACCATATACTCAGGAATCTCATCTGTAATTTCCTTCCAGTCTTCAAGGACAGAAACATTTACCGCAGGGAGATAATGAGTGTAAAGTGTCAAGGACTTAGGCACACGTGGGTGCCAACCCGGGCTCCACCTACCCAGGCTACCTCTGGTTCCTGAAAGTTACTCCAATTCTCTGAACTTTGGGTTTTCTTCCAAACGGTGTAAGGATTAAACAGGATGATGTATATGTAAGACACAGCACAGATCCCACACCTATAAGCTCTCAAAAAGTGACTGAAGCGAGGCAGGAAATCTAATCCATGAGATATTCAATTGTCATGTAAACTTTTCAGATGAAAAAGAAAGAAGGCACCAAGTAGAGCCCCGGATTTTGATTGTAAGACTCAGGGCCATGGGCCCTGGGCTAAGAATTCACCAGACAGCTTTGATTTCCTTTCCCTTTGAAAGAGAGAACACCATCGGGGTGCCTGGGTGGCTCAGTCAGTTAAGCATCCGACTCTTGGTTTCGGCTCAGGTCACAATTTCTGGGTTGTGAGATAGAGCCCCATGTCTGACTCCACGTTCGGCGTGGAGCCTACTTAAGACTCTCTCTCTTCCTCTCCCTCAGAGAATGTACCATATACTCAACTGTAAGCATGGCCGTCAAGATGCAAGAAGACTATATATGTGCAGGAATTTAAGTGTAAGTTATCTTTCTTCTAGACCATGATGATGATGTACATGAAAGTTGGTTAGACATTCCACAAGCACAACCACGGTTATAAAGAGGTATCCTGAAGATAAGATTTTAACACTTGGATGTCTCCTTTAACCCAGCTCAGGAACACGTCCCCAAACGGATATCAAAAGTAAATCAGGAAATGAGGAAAATCACCTGACCTTTTAAGTGTCTCTAATAAACAAAAATGAAAAAGCGAAACAACTCAGAGTAGCTTCAGTACTGCATCCACTAACCACCTGCCAACCTGTCATGAATATTCAAACATCCTGGACCCTTGGGAGGGGGTATGCCCCAAAAGCACTGAGCTCTCCCCACCTCACCCCAATCAGAAGGCTCGTATTACACCCGTGACATTTACAGACTGCAAACCTGTCTGCCACACGGCAGTTTCAGTGTCCAGGTCCCCGGGGATTAATCATGCCAATGTCATCTGAAGGAAGTTTATTCTGTGGGCTGCCGTACATGCCAGGGAAGTTAGAGCTGCTCCTTTATACTCACTTTTGTTGAATTCATTTTCTCTATTCTGCATGCAAATTGCTTCTATTATAGGAAACAGCTGTTAGTGAGCACATCTTCTGGCTGAAAGTCTGAGATTTTTTTCCCACCCTCTAAAGGAAATGATTTCTTATATATTAATAGTCCCTAACAGTCTGGTTTATAAGAAACTATTTACCAATGCATACCTCAATTATTTTTAAATGCAGTTTTTTCATAAATAACAATAAACGATGTCGGTAGAGCACCCTGAGTTCTTAATTAGAAGCAAAAAGTAGAAACTTTTAATACACACTAAACATGCCAGAAAATCTGTAGCAATACACATATAAACTTACAGTCCCAATCTGAAGAAAGCCAAATCAGGCGAAGTAGTTTATTTATTTATTCAAGTATCTTATAACCTAAATCATTAACATGAGTTTCTAACCTAGTTCTTAAGAAGAAACAGGAGTTCAAACTAAGAAACATTTAGCCAGGGATAGCACATTAGACATAAAGCAATTATTGTTAAACTAACAGGACCATCTTTGGGACCACCTTTGGGACCTCCTTGTGTCACTCAGCAACACTTCTTCATTAAGAACCCCTGTTCCATCATCACTGATGCCACTGTGTCACCTTCATACAATCTAAGCACCCTAAACCCTTCAACTCATTCTTCCTCTCAATTGTTTGAGAATCAGATAATCTTAAAATCTATGTAATAAAAGTCTCAGAAGTGATTAAAGGGACGTGCATCTTTGGAAAGCCATCAAATTTTTTTAGGTGACAGTAAAGTGGGAGGATTAACATCCATTCTTTAAACTATGCAAATTAATTCAGTAGAAATCACTGGAAGCTCTCACTCCTGTCAAAATCCAGCCCAGATGTTAGCTCTTTTAGGATGTCTCCCTTGTTCGTCTTCTAAGCTTCTCGGGTTGCGCTTATCACGTGGGTGCATTTATCAGACTGGCAAGATAACACTCACTCACACCTTTCAGACTCCTCCACTAGACTGAGCCCCTTGAGGTCAGCAACCCCATTATTACTCATATCTGTAACGCCGGGCATTAACATTGAGCCAAGTAAAGCAACAAATGTTTGTTGAATAGAATTTTTAAAGACGCATGCCATGCTTCACTGATTTACCATTGCTAAAGAAGCTGCTTTCCAGGAGCACTCAAATTCCTCTCCAAACTCCCACTCCCTACAATCAACATGAACTTTTAAAAATGGGTCAAGGTGACAGAAAGTGTTCCACAGAGGAGCCTTCTCCCAAAAGCAGAGTACTCAACATGGAACTGGTTTTAATTCTGATAGTACCAGACTTCAAGAAACTGCATTAACAAATTGAGCCGGAGGATTCCCAGTGTCACTTCGAAACTAACATTATGGAGCCATAAATAAGACGTCCTGCTCCTCTCCTTCCACACACTACTGCTCACGTATTCCAAGGCTCTAACTAGGAGACATTTTCAAAATGTTCTCTTCCCAAGTGATCACATGTACCATGAAGGTCTACCAGCACACAACACTCATGCCTGAGAGACAGCCCAAGGTGTGCGTAAATAATGAGTAATTGTGGTTTTCTTCCTAAGACAGCTTCTCAAAAGTAGGCACACTCCCCATATACATATGCAGTACAATGCTAGCTATATCCATTGGCCCTTAACCTATTTTAGTTGAGCAAAAAATGCAGACAAGAAAGGAAAACACACGAAGGGGGGAAAAAAGGTCGTATTTTGGTTAACATGGAATAAGTCAAAATCTTACTCATTACCTGAGATTTTTAACATTCTTCATTTAGGAGAAAAGGGCTTCAAAAAAAACCTGTGCTTGGTACAGGGAAAAAATGTTTCTTAGATGAATAAATAAATTTGTGTTATCATAAAGTTCATATACAGACACAATAAAAAACTTAAAAGATCCCATTGTTAATCACTAAAAAAAAAGAAAAAAGAAAAAAGAAAAAGAAGGAAAAGAAGCTCTTACAGATTCAGAAGACCCTCATTTAAAACTTAAAAAAAATACCATTAGGCAATAGTTTTTTCCCTACTCCTCAGGAAAACAGCTGGTAGATTCCTCTCCAGTCTGTTTGCTTAGATACTATGATTTATGCCCATCCAAATACTTTTGTTCAGGACATGGTCCAGTTGACCATTGATAATTATTGGTTTTACTTTATTTACGGCACAGAACCCTTCAGGAAGGAACCACACTGAACTCTATATATAGACTGGTTATTACCAATGCTTTGTGCTAAATGCCCCTTCCAGTTTGAGCATTTTGGACTCCTTCCCTTCCTGCTTGAGTTCTGTCATTGCAGAGCCCCCAAGAAACAGGGGGCTGCCTGGCCCATTTCTCTGCCTTCAACTGTCCCATGTGAGCATTAAGAAGTCTAGGGTTAGCATCTAGCAGTCTGAGCACCTAACTGCCATTGAGCGTAGTAGCCTCTGCACTTGTGACATTCTGAAAAGAGCAAAAATCAACAGTTGGGTTTTGTTTTTGTTTTTATAAGCATACACACACACAGGAACACACACAGGAACACACACAAAAAGATTCTGCCATTGCTTCTATTCATCCCATTTCAAAACAGGTATTTATAAACGGCAAAAAATATTTTTCCCCTTTGGGCCACTTCCTCATTTCCCTGAAAAACGACTAAAGCTAACATCAGGCAACTTTCGAGTCCCATTGTTGAGGTTTTTACCTTGTTATGGTGGTTGTTGTTTTTAATTCAAAAGCAATTCTAAAAACCCAACTGCTTCATATGCAAAAAAAAACTGTGGCCACACAAGATAAATGTCCAATTAACTTTCACAAACTTTTTTTAAAAATCTTACTTATTTAAGACAGAGACAGAGAAAGTGACAGAGAGCAAGGTGGGGAGGAAAGGGAGAAGCAGGCTCCCCACTGAGCAGGGAGCCCGATGCGGGGCTCAATCCCAGGACCCTGAGATCATAACCTGAGCTGAAGGCAGACGCTTAACCAACTGAGCCACCCAGGCGACCCAACTGTCACAAACTTTTAGGAAACAAGCTGATACAGTTAGCTAACTGGACAGACGTGGAACACTGTCCACCTCTTCAGGATTCACCACTCAAGGACCAACTCAAATATCACCTCCTCTGGAGAGCCTTCTGCCAATACTGTAAAACAAAAATGGTAGTTTCCCTCTTCTGGGTTTAACCTCTCTTCTGGTTGATCCTATTAGCTAGTCCTATTGTATATGCTACTATCAAGCTCCATCCTCACCCTGATTTAACTCTATGTTCCCAAGAGCTATAGCTATGCCTCTAGCCACTTCTCATCTCTTATGAAATGGAGTTGAGACAATGGAACATAACTTTAGTATGAACTTCAAAGTAAGAGATGGAGCAAGCTTGGCAGTTGAGAAGAAAGGCCTGGATGGCAAGCAAAGTGTGAGCAAAGGCATTAGGAAAGTTCAACAGCATAATGGAGCAGTCACTATAAGTGGAAACACAGAAAATGATGAAGAAAAAACAGATAATATGGATAAAGTTATACTTCTATGGAGAACCTTATACCACACATACTCAGAAAGCCCAGGTGGGCAAAAAAAATGGATTATATATAAAAAAAAAGAGGGATCATTAATTTTGAAATGTTACAGAAAACTCCTAGATTTGGAAAAAGAATTCAAGACTCCAAATTGGCCATGTTGAAAAAATCTTAATGGTGAACATAAAAATGACTTCATTTGTTAGTAACTTGGAATCTTTACTTATAGACTTAGAATATTCCTAGCCTCTCTCTCCAGAAGGGGAAAAAAAGGGAGGATTTTTTTTTAATATATGCACATTTTTAGCTTTCAGAGCAGTTACATCATTACAGTCAGCAAAGCCCATCTAACAGAGGTTAAGTCAATACATTTCACCTACAGAGAATGTAACTGTGATGTTAAAACAAGAGTGACTTCGTGATCGTCTCTCTAAGGAATGTATAACAAATGAGCCAACAAAATACAAAAGTTGCCCCAAACTAGACAACATTATGAATTGTTAGGAAATACTAAATATAAATACTCAATCTTACATCTTTCACTAAAATTGATAGTACTTCTATCAACTTGCCTCACAATAACTCAGTGTATGGCACTGCTTCAAAAACTGGCCTAGTGGAAATATATTTCCAGGCTAATTCGACAGGAAATAGCAAAAGCATATCTTCAGAGAAACTGTAACTTAGGACAACCCTAATTCCTTCATTGAGAATTATTCAAATGGAAAAATCTTGAGATTTCTTTCTCAAAGATGACCATCACTTTTAAAGTTAAACCTCGGGGACACCTGGGTGGTGCAGTAGCTTAAGAATCCAACTCTTGGTTTCAGCTCAGGTCATAATCTCAGCCATGCGATCAAGCTCACCATGGAGTCTGCTGGAGCCTCTCTCCCTCTCCGTCTGCCCCTCCCCCACCACACGGGTGGGTGTGGGGGGGTGTGCGCGTGCACACACTTGCGTGCATGTTCTCTCTCAAATAAATAAATCTTTTTTAAAAAAGTTTAAAGTTAAACCTTGGACAAAATATTTTTCAGAATACCATATTTCAGAAGGTCCATCTAGAAAAGCAACATTAGTACATGGAAAATCGGTCTTCTTGAAAAGTAACTAAGACCCTCTCAGTATCCAGCAGAAGCATCTTCATTTCAGTGTGTATTACCACATCAAAAAGCTGGCCATCAGAAACACTGTTTCCCTTTTATGGCTTTTTATTATTTAACCAAATATCTAAGGAGCTATTGAAGAATCACATTTCCTAAAATAACCACCTCATGACTTCTGGATGTAGCAGAAGCAAACAACCCTTGGGACAGCCTCTGGCATCAAAGTTTTACCCAGTTTTACCCCATGTTTTACACTTGGCCCAGCTGTCACTAAGCCTGGTGCTGCTTTTTATTTAAAGGAGGAAAAAGGAGGCGCCTGGGTGGCTCAGTTGGTTAAACATCCGACTCCTGGTTTCGGCTCCAGTCGCGATCTCAGGGTTGTGAGATCAAGCCCCATGTGAGGCTGGCTCTGCACTCAGTGGGGAGTCTGCTCGAGATTCTCCCTCTCCCTCTGCCCTCCCCGCCCACCCAACCCCCATCCCGCACTCACTCGCTTCTCTCTCTCAAATATATAAATATTTTTTAAAAAGGGGGGGGGGGAATGTAATGTCTTCGCTTATAAAATTATCCTATTTTCTCATTCATAGTAATTCAGTTTTTCTCAAGAATATTAGCCTAATTAATTCAAGCTAACAGGAACCATATAATCATAGGGCTACAAAGATATGGTGGAATTCTTGCTCTCGAGCAGATGACGATCGAGCCAGAGACACTGTTGCCTGAGTACATACTCTATGCCTGAGAAAAGACAGAGTAATGAACACAACTGACATGACCTCTGCACATATTAAACTTACATCCAGTGATGAGAGACAGGTTGGGCAAGGAGGAAAGAACACACATCAAGAAAATATTGAGAAAGTATTGAGTAACAAGTGCTATGGTGGAAATGAAGCAGGCTGGTGTGAGGAGAATGGAGAGCTTTTTATTTTACATTAGTATTCCCTTCTCTGAGGAGGTGACCTTTAAGCTGAGACCTCTGTTGGATCAGGAGGAAACAAGTGCTATTTATGTTGCTTAGAGAGGAAGTTATGAAAACAACCTAAGGAAAGTCTGTCCTTACTGTTAGCCTCCAGGGCTGCTTAGCCCCTCACCTGGATTTTCTAGCTGAGGTGAAGGCACTTCCTCCTTCCTCAACATCGCCTGCTTGGACTTCTCTTCCATCCTGAATTCACTATTTAACACTCACATAGGTTTGGCTATTCTGATTTCACAACCTTATTTCTCCAATCTTACATTCTCCCAATGCTACAAATTTCCAAGAAAACACCATATCTACTTATAAAATCTTCATTATGATTCTTCGTTGTGAAGGTTTTATAGGTATCAATCTTGGGAATTGTATTACCTAATCTTAAGTGATATATACATACATACAAATATATATAATATATATATTTAAAAAAGTTTATATATATATATATATATATATATTTATTTATTTATTTATTTATTTATTTAAATCTTTTCTTGAAATCTCAGAATTCTTACACACAGTACAGAAGGAAGTGTCTAGACTAAGGAACACCAGCCTTAAAAAGCAATGGATTTTAAATGCAATTTGAGAAAAAGAAAGATCGCAAATGAAAAGCTGTCTACTCAAGGGGAGGGAAACCGCACTACAAGGAGAACAATCACAGGAGTCAGGAGAGAAAGGAATAGAGTGATGCCATGCAAAATAAGTTACAATTTTCTCAAACACATAGATACTCTTTTGAAAGGGATACTTTAACTGAAATAAAAAATGTTCCTTTAATAAGTGCACAGTGTATAAGAGCCACTTTGAAATGTGTTGCCCCGTTTTCTTGTACAGCATACAATTCCATTTTTAATACTTGCTAAATTCATACTTGCTAATTAATTTTTACTTTATCCCTTTCAGGAGGAAAAACAAATGCGTCCAGGGAAGGAATGAAAACTGTTCTAACTTCAGAGGAAGGGTGAGGGACAAGATTTCTTTTCAACATCTTGTAGGCTCTACTTTGTGTTTCAGTTTAGCATTTGGCACAGAGAGAGCCTATCCAAAGTATCTTAATTGATTTAAGCTCCATTAGATATTACAAATGAAGACCGAATGAGGGTGAAGCTCATACGGAGGCAATGGTTTAAACCTTGTGCATACAGGAATGTGGTTCCTGTCTAGCCTGATGATCTTTGTATCTCCTCAAATAGACCAGGGAAATTTTCTATCACCACCCTTCTAAGGCAAGGATTTTCAAACTATGCTCCAGGAATCCCTACAGCCCTGTATACTGCTTTCACAAAAGCAATAAGGTGTTTGTCCCAAACAATGAAAACTTAAACAGCCTGAGGACCAATCTTGAGTTTTAGATACAGTATTAGGGTCCCTTTGGGATTATGTGAGGGGAAAAAATAAAAAGTGACTCACTGCAAACAAAATCTGACACTATTGTTTAAAAGTACATTATAAAAATTAACCTATATCATCAAAGTCAATCTTCTCTTACAGAGTATGATTTTTTGCTTGCTCCTACAATACATGGTAGTGATCTACTATTTTCCGCCTATGCTGACTATAAAAGTGGGCTACATCGATTTCTCAGTTTGATTTGTAGCTCTAACAAGTCTTTGGGCTAAACAGAAAGAGACAAGAACAGGAAAAAAACAGCTCCTACTCTTCTTTGTAGGCCAGATTTTACAAAATACCTTCTGATTAACAAATGCAGTGCTAATTGCATGGGACTTCTCATGGTCTCTGAAATCCAGGAATTACTTAGAGGAGGAAACAGTACAAATATAAATGAAAGAGAAATCAGAAGTGACTCACAAAAACTATTAATAGCCAGTATTCTAGATAAGAACTCACAAACTGAAAAGCTTAAGGGACAAACCAGGGAGCAGCAGAGAGTCAGTCATTGGTTTAATTTTGGCTTGTTTAAAGAAAGTGGGTATGATAGTGTCCCCGAAAACAGGGAGAAAAGAACACTGTAATGACTAGGAGTGATTCTAGAAAACGCTAATGAGGAAAAGATTAAAGTACAAACTGGCATGTTTGAGACACCCGCCACTGGATGGGTAACTGAATTAGGTATTTCTTCATGGCTCCTTTCAATCTTGAGATACTAAACAGTTTTCTAAAAGGAAGGTTAAAAAAAAACTGGATATTGGTAAAGAATTTGGGAGCCAATGACTAGTAGCTTTAATCTCATTTGGAAATAACAGAGAATCACTTACTCTTTTGAGAACAGAAAGAAGGTATCCAAATAACGCAGAAGGCACACTGACCATGGCTCCAAATAAACCAAGGAGAATGGGAAGTGAAGAAAATTGGGACGGAGCATGACGAAAGAGGAGGAAAAGAAGGCTAAAGGTTAAAATGCCACCATACCCCAACTATAAGCACGATGAAAGTTCTCAAGGATACTGCTGAAGCTTACTGTATGAATCATAAAAGTGTTTACTAACTTAAACCACAACAGGCTGCATTTCGTGGCAAAGGAAATTGTATGTAATGTGGAGACAGAGCTTAGTGGTCAAGAGCCAGAGCTTTTAAGAAGCCCTTTGGTTCAGATTCCACCTTGGACCCACACGTAATACATTCTGTTCTCTCAGTTATAAAAATGGAGCTAAAGTGATTACCTACATCATATAGCTCCTTAAGCTTTACGAGAGTATTCATGCTAAAGACATAAGTGAGATAATCCCTATAAAGCTTCTGACACTTTCTGGAAACTAGAAATCATCCAGTTACCTAACAGCAATCAAATTCAAACTGTAAGCATTAGAGAACTCATTTTGGACTGCTGCAAAAATCTGCCACCCCCCAAAAAACAAATATAATTTAAATATACATATTTACATGTAAATATACATATTTATAATCAGTTTAATTAAACATTCTTAGACCTGGTTTTATTGCTGGCCTTCCAGGTTCTGGACCGGGATAAATGAAAAAAAGAAAATCGTCTTCTTTTTGGAACTCTTCCAGCTCAATCCACCACCAACAGTACTAGCAGTCGGTCTACGTCTACACTGTCCACCCACTTCGAACTCCTAACGCTCTAGTGAGGGCACACTGTGAAAAAGGCAGTAAATAAAGCTTCCCACATTGTGTATTACAAAACAGCAACACAAAGATACTGCAATAAAACAAACAAGTAGAAAATACAGACGTAGGGGCGCCTGGGTGGCTCCGTCGGTTAAGTGTCTGCCTCCTGCTCAGGGTCCTGGGATCGAGCCCCGCGTCGGGCTCCCTGCTCAGCGGGGAGCCTGCTTCTCCCTCTCCCTCTGCCTCTGCCTACAGCTCCCCCGCTTACGTGTGTACTCTTTTTTTCTGTCAAATAAATAAATAAATAAATAAAATCTTTTTTTAAAAGACACACACAAAAGAAAGAAAAGAAAATATAATCTGAATTTGAGTCCTGTGGTGTAGCAAAAGAAAAATCAGCAAGGAGTTAAGAAACATGGTTCTGGCTCCATTTCTACCCCAAACTCACTATATGACCTTCGGAGAGTCCCTCTGACCACTAGCTCCAGACCCTCCCTGGTCACATGAGGAACCATTCCACTTCAGAGGTGGGTTCTACATCTAAAATCCTAGTATTCCAATGACAAGTCCTAATGTGCTACTTCTTTTTTTTTTTTTTTTAAGATTTTATTTATTTATTTGACACAGAGAGAGTAAAGCAGGGGAAGCAGCAGGCAGAGGGAAAGGGAGGAGCGGGCTCCCTGCTCGAGCGGACTTCCTGCTGAGCAGGGAGTCCGATGTGGGGCTCGATCCCAGGACTCTGGGATCACAACCTGAGCCGAAGGCGGATGCTTAACCATCTGAGCCACCCAGGCGCGCCCCTAATGTGCTACTGCTATCTGAACTCAAGGCAACGGCATTAAGTATCGTTACTCTTAACGATACTCTCTTAAGTATCATTGCTTAAGGATAAACCATCTATCAGTTAAACACCTCATCTGCTATAACACAATCAGGAAAGTGGAACAAAACAAGCAAAAGAACAATAAAACCAAAACAAAGAACCAGAATCACACAATTTTTTTTTAAATATTTCCTGGTAAAGCCTTTTTCTTAAAGCAGAACTTTATTTTTATTAGACCAATAAATAAGTGAATATTTAATTTCCTTAATGGAGGCTGTCCCATGCCTCCCCCCCAAAAAAAATCTATAAATTAGATTTTCATCTTCTTGTTTCCATTTCAATTATGAAGTCAGATTAAACCCACCGAGTAAGACCCTGTTTTACATGTATAAATCAAACTAGAAATCTGATTCCTCAGGATCTTGATATAATTTAGTTATAGCATTACATCAACTCCAGTATTAAGGAATGAAAGATCAGAACATATGGCAGCATTGATGAGAAACACCATGCTCTTAGAAAGCTAAAGTAAGAAATTAAATCAACTGTTTGCGTATTAGGAATAGCACATTATGTAAAAAGCCCTTGAGTGTTATGATTTTACTATATATTGCACTTGTAACACTCTTGTTCTTAATCACACTGAAACATATTACATTGCTTTTTAAATGGCATGCACCGTAACACAATGCACTCAATCTTAATAGTATTCCAGAGCAGCAAGCCCATATGAAAGATAGGTTGATGAATAGGTTTATGCCCTATTCAAGGAGATGAAACAGCTCAATAGAAAGATTAAAAAAGGCTCCTGCCAGTGGCTGAATCTTAAAGTCAAAGAGAAGAACACAACTCAAACCAAATGTTACAGGCAAAGGTCAAACAAGAGAATAATTAAGACCCTAACTTGAAGAGCTAGCTAATGTTCATTCATTCAGTGTAAATCAGAAGAAAAATTCCTCCTCTTAAAGTGTGATCGTAATAAGTTTCACTGAGTCAGTTCCAAAAGATAAATTATAAAACTGAATGAAGATGAGCTACGTCCCAAAACAACCTTTACAGGGAACTGCTCCTCTTATGAAACTAATGAAGCTTGCATGCAAAATTACACAGTAAAATCATTAATATCACCCTTCTAAAATTAATTCTAGATTTATTAAATATCAAATATTAATAGAAATATAAAGTTTGCTAAGAGCCTTTCAGTTCATTTTTTGTGGAATTCTATTATAGCCTAATTCATATATACATATATATTTCATATATATTTCATATATATATTTCACATATATTTCATATATATATTTCATATATATATAAAGATGAAGTTTACAAAGGGTAAACTAGCAATTTATGTTTCCTGAGTACTTTTTCTGTTTATTGACTTGAATGTCCAGCCACCAGTCCCAACCTATTCTAACAGGGGATCTAATTAAATGGGTGCTATTTCTCTCCATGTAAACGTACTACGTACACAATGGAAATACTAACTCAGCTATAAGAAAATTTGGGTGAGTTATAAAATAGTGCTAAAACAATAGGAAAAAGAAAAGTTGCTTATCATGCTTGTAAATATTTTGGAAGCATTATAATCCCATCTGGAGAAAAACCTGGTTTATTTAAATTTATCATAAGACAACAGGTACATCTGTGTTTTATAAAAGTCATTCTCCTCGTGTGCGGTCATATCCTATGTGGAAAACCCACTGTCTCATTTAGTTTCTCTTCCAAATGGTCACATTTTTTGGACAATAACATCTAATTAGGATGGCATGTAAATGAACTAAGTAAATCGTGTGAATTAATACACACATGCTTGTATCGTGCCCATGGAGCAAATACAATCAACCAGAAAAGGACCACCAAAAAATCAAACAACTTTTCCAACTCTATTAACTCCTTTTCCTTGTAATTCTATTTGCATGAAGAAATGCTTAGAGAGAAACTCTAAGTCCAACTGACCATAGTCTGGGGTCAGGGAGGGTGGAAACTAAACAATATAACTTGAAATATCACAAAAAGAAGTGTTTAATGTTTTAAAATGATGATTTATTTATAAATAAATACAATTGTTCTCATACATACTCCTACCCCTCCAGATAAACACATACCATACACTGCAAAGAAGTCATTTTCTTTCCTACTTATGACAAAGAGCAGTAAGGTATTTAAAGACAGAAAATTTCAAATAATTTCTTCCTTAGAGATAATAAAAGTATGATTTATTTAACACCCTTCACCAAGTCCCTGAAAGATCGCTGATGTCACATAAATCCATAATGTAAGGAAATAAGTAGCCCAAGAGCCCTGCCAGCCACCCCTTTTTACAGATGGAATATGACAACTTAAGCAATTTACCCAGAGGTCAGGGAGCTAATTCCTGGCATTCAATCAATACATATTTATTAATGGCTTCTTTGCCCAGCACTCTGTGCTGGATGCTTGGATGAAAAGTTACTTTCTTCTTTGTGCTTATTTGTGTCTTCTCATTACTATAATAAAAAAATGTTTAAAACAATAACGTGATGCGGAATGAAGTTAAGAGAAATTCAGAGAAGAGCAAGGTTTCTAGAATTTGAAATATTTAAAAGTCAAGGAGAACTGAGATCAAGTTTTCTACTTATGTATACCTTCCACTATACACCTTTTCCTATGGGGGGAAAAAAAAACCCAATATGTTCATAGTTGAATTCTGTAGAGAAACCAGATTTAGAGCTAGCAAATCTGTGTTCTCTGCCTGGCTCTGACATTTCCTAGCTCGAGTAACTAACTTTAGGCATGTTACATAACTTCTTTCTACCCCAGATTCTTCTATCCCTAAAATAACAAAAAGCATCACTGTGCACATCCAATGTAGTATTTTAGGTATGTTACGAGAAAATCATTTTCTAAATGCTAAATGCCTACCAAACATTAGTCTTAACACATGACTATTTTGCCAACAGTTATGCATACTTCCACTAAATGGAGTCAAAGAAAAGATGCCATTTAGCCAAACTTTCTGTGTAACGAAGAGGTAGGTGTTAGACATTAAAAATACAGTCCCTGACCTTAAGAACACCTCCCACCATTTTATGGGTATAGGACTCTTACAGGATGTGGATATTATGCTCCATCACCAATAAAGCAAGGAACCTGAAGATCTCAAAAAAAAAAAAAAAAAAAAGATTAGGCTAACACGATTCTGCTAAACTATTAAGATTAAATTAATGATCTAAATTTGAAAGTTTCTTTGACAAATATGGTTTACTAGGGCTTCGTATTTTAGTTTAACACTTCCGTCCTCACTCCATGGCTTTCAATCCCAGCTTCATTTAGATAATGTGTTACGGCTACCAAAATGTATGTTTCCAGAGATTTGTGTAGATATTAAAAACCACAATATTATTTAACTCTATTAGGATTTTCATTTGCCTTAAATTTATTGAGGTAACAAAAACTATATTAAAAAGCTAATAAGCAAATTTTTCAAGTCACTAATGGATTTTTGTGGGGTAGGTTCATCCTCTGTGATTCCCAGCATCACTACCTAATTATTTGCAAAACAAGTGTGTTGCTAGCCCTTCACTGACTCCTTTCACAAGCATGGCACTTGTTACACACCAGGACTAAAAATAAACATGAATAAAATAAGGGCTTATCCTCAAAGAAATCGTAGTTATTAGGTATTTTGGGTCCAGCTCTCTAAATTTCAACTTAAGCCCCCTCCCCACCCATCCCCAGGTTGTAACAGTAAATGAAAGTGCCCCATCTAGTAGCAATAGTTCATTTTCTGGATGGAACAAAGGTCTATGGTTTTATGCTATCCATAGAGAAAGCGCATGCATGTTTCTAACGTTGCAGTTCTTATTAAAAGAAAAACTGTGCATAAGCTATAATACAAATACTAAGTAAGCCAAATTAAGAAATACATTAAGTTCTAAATATAACATTTCCTTAATATTAGTTCAGTAACTTAACGACAATTCGATCTTTTAGTCAACCAAAAGTCAGATACCCTCACTAACAAACCAATTCTTTCCATTCTCTGTGGTGTTACTAACACAAGGAGGAGGAAGAGGAGGAGGGTGGGGGGAGAAGAAAGAAGGAAAAGAAGAAAAAACAAATCTTAGCTAAAGCTCCATTAGTTTAATTACACTAGAGCAGTGGTCTCTGGATCAGCAACGTGAACATCACCTGGGAAACTCGTGAGCAATGCCAGTTCTCCGTCCCTACCCAGACCTCTTGAATCAGAAACGCCAGGGTACGTAGGCCCCAAGGATCAATCTTTCAGGCAATCTGATGCCTGCTCAAGTGTAAGAGCTGCTGCCCTAGAGATGGGTCTCACACACTCACCCTCGTCCAAGCAGAGTGGCTCTCTCTGTCTGTGATTCAGTTGTTTTCATTGCTTCAGTTACACAAGCTGTCTCTTCCTCCACCAATTGGGTAAGTTACTTCCCTCATCCCATAAATTACACCATTTTCTAAAACGTCACTATTTTTGAAAGGACTGAAGGACTGTGTATAATTATCCCCTAAAATTTTTTTCCAACACTATTCAAATAATACAAAAATTCTTAAGACGCTTGGTTTCACCAACTGTATTTGGAAAAAAAAAAAAAACAAAACAGAATGAATGACAAAACAAAATTCTCAAGAGTAAGCTTATGATTCTTAATGTGATAATAGCACGAAAGGTAGGTCTGTTTACTGCTCGTACAGATCCTGCCAGGAAAACATGGACAAGGAACTTTCTAAACATCAGAAGCTAAACAACAGTTGCTTTTCATTGGTTGGCAAGGAGTAGGGCTGGATCCAAAATTCAAGCCTAATCCACCAGATAATATGCAAACTTTTCCCATAAGAAATGTCAAGAACAGAGTAATCCCATAATGTCACTGCTATGAAAACCATAATCCCAAAAAAATAAAAAAGCAAAAAACAACAAAAACCCAACTGTGCTAATAAACTCAAAGAGCAAAGTAGCTGCAGGCTGTTTAACAGTAATGGACTCAAAGCCTGGCCCATGTACAACAATGAAGCACAATACATAAATAATTGTTGTGCAACTTGCAAATTACTACTGTACTTTCTAGTCATTGCATAAGTAGAATTTATTGTACCACGCTCTTGACGTCTGTTCCTAGAAGGCTAGAGATGATGCCCAATAGAAGTGTCAAATGCCTAGAGACATGGAATAAAGTTGATTCCTTTAACTGATGATAAAATAACCAGCCCCTTGACACACGGGGACTCTGACCTTGCTGCAGCTGCTTCTGATTTGCAAGTGTTGGCTGGGAGTATCTTTTTCTGTCTCTTGGCTCCTAAACTTGCAATATATCATTTCTGAGGACCTTGACATTATTTCTATAACTCTTTAATTATTGGACTGATTTGAAACAAAAGATTCCTCGGTAACTTAAACTCAAGACCACACAGAAACTTTTATAATAACCTACTTAAATAAATGAGTTGAGTAAATTGGAGAAGGGGGTTTGGAGGAGTGGTAAAGAGCTTGCATCTGTTATAATGTAAATGCTGGCTAAATTTAGAAGGCTAGAACACCTTGACAATTAGCTTTGGGTAGATATTAATGACCAAATGCAGCTGTGAGCACTTTCATTTTCAATGACTAGCTGACCCACAAGTTATATTTATTATACTAAGCCAATTATTTGTCAAGTCCTTGCTTATAAATGTACCTACCCTATCTTGTCAGTCTGGTTCCTGTACATGAATGTCCTCACTCATATTCTACAAGCCTCAGTCTACCCCCAAAACCTTCTGCCTTCATTTAGGAAAGACCTTGAGCACCACATCTTAGCTTCTATACCATCCTGATTTGATTTCATCTTACACAGCCTCCTCTCTGATTTAGTTGTTAGCTCAAGAAGACAGTGCCCTACAAGCACTTTGACCAAATAGGGGGAAAAAGCAGACCAAGTAACTGTCCTAGGACTCTAATTTATTGAGAGTAATCTTCTCCCACAGCTTGTAAAGGGATTCTGAAGGCAACCACCATGAAAAGCACTTTAAATAAACATACTCATTTGCAAGAAAATGCTCTAAATATTTCTATTCTAAATCCCATCCGGACTTGTTGAATATTTTTAAATGGTTGATAGGTGCAGACAACAGTGTTCTAGCCAATGGAGGCCTTTATTGTTATAAGTCAATATCCGAGACTTGTGGCTGACCTAGAATAACTTGATTCTATGAATTCACCAAAAGACTATGAGCCTAGTATAATGGCCACTTATCAAGCCAAAGCTTTGAGGCTACTTGACATTATAAAGCAATGGCAAGAGAAAAGGAACAGAAAGAATGAAAAATCCATTGCCTTAAGAGTTGATTCATGCATTTTAAAGGTCGGTGTGATTTATACAACCTTAAGGCTCAAGGTGAAGTTACTTGTGCTGATGGGAAGGCAGTCTAGAAAGCAAAAATTCAAACACAGCAGAAATGCCAACCATTTGATTGGTAATGGCTTTGCTTTCTACAGTAACTTCTTATAATGTGAAAGAGGGCAGCTAAACAGATATCCCTCAATAATCTACCTTTAAAAAGTCACATCACATACCACTAAGTCTTTACAAATTTTTACAAAGATTCACATCAAATCTCCCCTCCTAGAAGCCACCCTGCATTTTCTTAACTTGATGGTATAATTTCAAACTCTGAACTGTTGCACTAAAAAAAGCACAAATCACCTCTGGTTAAGAAATATGCAAGAACGTGTTAACGTATTATAAACAATTTCATACAACCTGCTACTAGTAGACTGCTGTATTAAAATGAGTCATGCATATTAAAGACAATCCAACAGGATCAGAAATACATCAATTACAGTTGATTAAATATGGTGCTTGGCTCATTTAAAAAAAAAAAAAAAAAAAACTAGCCCAAAGTCCTTGGGTCAGGTATGGAAGGCCCCATTTTCACATTAGTTTTATGGAAAAATCACACCGGACTTTCATTCCTTTGATTTACATTACCTACCTTTTCCAGGAATTTAGTATACCCTAAGTATGAGGGCTACCGATCCACTAAAGTGGAGTCCTCCTCCGAAATACAGATATTTGATTTTGATGGGTTGAAGGTAGCCATACCAGTAAAGCCACTAGTCAGGGTGTTATTTCAGTTAGCAACAAAACTGTCCTACTGGAGCTAACCACACATTTTACTAATGCATATTTTCCTAAATAGCAAGCAAGAGAATGCTACCTAAAAATTTTCCCAAATGTTCCAAAAACAGTTAGGAAATGACTATCCCAACATTAATGCTTCTATTTGGAGAAGACATTTCTGGATAAAATGCCTTACGATAAATAAGGCTAACAAAACAGAAGGGAAAACTACTACACACTCTTTTGGTTTTGTGCCATCTTCTCTATGAGTACTAAAAAGCCAAGCCAGTGGGTTTGTTTTCTAAACAAGCTAGAGAGACCCAAATCAGAGAAATACTTCTAAGCAGAGTCCCCAAGACAGCAACTCTACTTTGATGAATGTATCTCAGAGTCAAATGCATCATGTAGCAAGAGTTCTTCATAGACTTCAGCATACCTCATCCACATGTTTCTCCTTTATTATATTATGCAAATATAAGTTATAGCAGCAGCCACTTGTAACATAGTACCAAAAACCCCAATGAATTTACATCTTTAAAATAAAGTAATGGCACCTTGATTCAAAAGTCATGGAGGAACAGATGCCAGGACAAATGATAATATATAGCTCTAAACCAAAAATTTAACAAAAAGTTCACAGAATTATACAGGAAATTCTATTAATCATATCATACCTGGTTGAAATTCCTTGGAAATGCCAATGAAACCCAATCTTCTAAGTGTTTAAAATGAAAAACATTTTACATTCTAAGACAATATCTTATCCTGAAGCCCCTCTATTTCTATCTAAAAATAAGTGATGTCTTCATCCTAAAGACATTTCCTTAATTTCTCAACATTAAGCACAAATTTTTAATAATGAATAGATAAAATTATCAACTAGCTAAAATATCATGGTTTAAATTCATACCAATTACCATAGAGTATATTAAGGAATCTACCCTTAAAAACAAAAAGTCTTTACTATCTGTGAATAAAGGCCAGGCTTCAAAACCTATGGTCTTTTGTTTTTTCCATCATGTTATAAACATGCTATGAATGGTCTGACAGACAGTTTCACCTTTGATTGAACCAACTCTGACTACAACAGGGATATGGACTTTTGTCTCCTCCCTTCCCTGGGGCCTAGTGGGATAAATGCCGGAGGGATTCCACACAAGCTTTAGATGTCTTGGACTTAGACCCTATTTGTTTTGGAACCATGGGTTCCTTTCTTATTAAATTCTTCTATTTGCCAGGAGAAAACTGCAATAAAAATGTTCAAGGTTTGTTCCATCAGTCATGATAGGAAATTTCAAGGCCTTTTTTGTTTTCTTTTTAAGGCAATAAACTCCACAAGGTGCTTACACTTTGTTGGTTTGTTTTGTTTTGTTTGTTTTGACTAGTATTTGAGACGGAATGTGAAACAGAGGTTCTGGTGTACAGAGGCACTGGGCTACGGACCCTGATGAAGTCTCACATCCCCGGTTAAAAGTCTTTGAAAGTAGACGTCCCCAACATGGAAACAAACTCCGCCACCCAAAACTGAAGCTGGCTATCAACCTTTCGGAGCAGAAAGGATGATAAAAGCGGACAGAAAAAAAACCCTCAGAAACCTCTCCTCTCCTACCTGCTCTGGGACCCAAGGCCCAAGCAGAGCAACATCATTTCTCCCCAGGACTCAGTTCCTTCTATAAAACGAGGGGTGGAGCTGGTGTCTTTCCGCCTCCACCGTCCTATTCAATGACACACTGCGAGGAACTAATCCGAATGCTGTGTGTTGCAGCTGCAAGCTCACTTTTACCCTAAAATGAGATGAGCAATCATGGGGATATAAAAGCTACAAAGAAAATCACAAAGAAAAAGGAATATTTTCTATGACTGTATGTTTCATAGATTACTAACCCGTAAAACATTTAGGGTTTTTTTTTTAAGTGGGTAGCAGAGGAAGTGCTGTTCCAGCCTTTGCCAACTTCATCCCTATTTATGACTTCCCAAGTAAGAAGTCCAATCATCATCTGGGCTGCATCCAGAAAAATACAGCCTTGTTCAAATACAAGGATATCCTCAGCCCTGCCTTAGAACTGAGTGAGTATGGCTATGGTTCCAGCAGGACAAGGAGCAAGAAGGTGCTTTGCAGCCCATTGGTGATCTGGAATTCTTACTGCAGTAGCTGCACTGGGGAGTAGCTGCACTTGGGAAGTAGCTGCACTGGGGAGTAGCTGCACTAGGGAGTAGCCCCTTGCTCCTCTACCTCTGCAGTCTTCCCTCTGATATGTGAACTGAAGTTAACATGACATACTTTGCCATGTTTACAGGGCTCTATAAACACTGCCGGCTCTCACTGAAGAGGTGCACAGAGGAGAGGGGAGGTGAATTCTGTGAAAACAGAGTTGTTGTGTCTTGTGCAGCACCGGACTCAGTGCCACGCACCATACATAGCACAGAACAGGTGCTCAATAACCACCTACCAATTGACAGACACGCACCTCTTGAAAGTAAGCCAGAATTGTGACCCAGAATTATGGCTGGTGAACTGCAGGGTGTGACACTGTACCCTGTCCAGGTCTCATGAAGCCCTACCGGTCTAGGCTCAGAGAGACCGCAAACGTCTTCCCTTCTGCGGCAAACTTTCGCTGCACTTAAGACACAGCTCCAGAAGATGAAAAGAGCACAGGACTGGGAATAAGACGACCTGGTTTCAAATTCTAAATCCACCACTTAATAGCTATGACCTGGGGCAAGTCACTTTAACCTCCCAGGCCTCCTCCTGTGTGACGAGGGACTACTACTTTACTTCACAGTCTAGTTGCATTTGGAAATGAGGCCGTATTTGTGGCCAGCACCTGGAGGGAGGGAGGGAGAGAGGAGAGGAGCGAGGGGGAGGAGGGAGGAGGGCTGGCTTCTGCAGAGGTGCAGTCCCACCTCTAGGAGCTCAGAACCCAGTCTCCACAGAGGGCTCCGAGGGGAACGGCAGCTGTCCCCATGTACTTGAGACTCCGACAAGAGATTGACAGCACCTCATGACAGTCTGGATTTGAAGGCTCTCGATTAAAGAGATCCTGCTCTGCCCTCATCTGGCAGGGCCTGAATTTGTTTTCTCATGCGATTCCTAACATGACGGAAAATTACCGAGGGTGGGGGGGGTTGGTGGATCATTTGGAAGGAACTGCTTAAAATGGTTTCCTCTGTAAGTTTAATGTTCTAATATGACATAATGCTGTTGGCTGTTTGGGGGTTTTTTAGGGGGTGGGAGGGGAGTTGCTGGCTCTCTATATGCTTTTAGGTTTCTTAGGAAAGTTTTTAACTTTGTACTTGCACCCCAAGGCAATTACTGTGAAGGGTGCCTTTTAAGCTCTACACCTATTTCCCTAATTCATTTGCTTTTTATGCTGTTACTGCTGTTGGCCTCTTTACTTCTAGAGCAAACTATGTGTCTTTTTTCCTATAGCTTATTTTTATTATTATTATTATTATTTTTTACAAGAGGGAATACGGGTGATCCCCTGCCCCTGCCTCAAACAAATCCTGAAAAAGAAACCAGAAGATTTTCAAATCAGTGCCCCGTTCTAAGCTAAGACCTTCCCTTGGGAGGAACTAACCCATTTGACTCAAAGGAAGCAGTTCAGAGACAGGAGAAAAAAATAAAAGCTTAAAGTCAGGTACTATGGTTTAAAGTTCTGGGTCGCCCCTAACTGGGTAAGTATGACATTTCAGGTTAAGTCACAACTTTCCTGTGACTCAGTTTCCTTAACTTGACATGGGCAGTAGTAATTTGTCCTAGCTTGCTTTCTGAGGATGCTGTAAATAACACCGTTTTGAAAAGTAAAAGTATACTAGAAGTTAAAGGTATCAAGATCCACATCTGAAATGTCACACAGATAACAATACTCATTTGTGGATATAACCAAATTTGAATAAACTTGTGAAATATTTTTCAGAGAAATAACGTACCGCAAAGGTTCAACTCCCGTAACTTATAACAATGCTGCAGGACATATAATACAATAGGATGAATTATGTGCAAGTGTGAGTAGAAATTATCTAAAGCCTGTGCTCTGAACCACTGCAACACAATACTTCCCCAGTGCTGAGTTAAGCTTCTGGTGTCCTTCAAACATAAAATCTGAAAATATCACAGCCTATAATAAGGTGCAGTCCTTTCTACAAATACAAAAGGTATTTTATCTGTTCCCTTCCTTTGCCAAACCCTGGATCTTCTCTCCCCCTGCCTTGGTCTTTGGAAAGCAGATTTAAGGCAACTAAGTAAGCAAAATGTAGAGGAAAAAATACCAGAGCTAAAATAAAATCAAAAGTTAGCAGGAACAAACCGTTGCTGCTTCCTTGACAGCCACACCGTAGGCCACAAACCTGTGGGGGCAAAGTGGGGCCTTTCCATTTCAATCCTTCCTACTTCTTCAAAGAAAGAGGGCCTAGAAATAAATAAGCATGGGAAGTAGCTCCTCCACTAGCCCCCCGGACAAGGCCTCCACCGCTTTCACTCCTGGCTCCTTGCCTTTCATCTGAATGCTTCTAGTTCTGGAAGTTTCCCTTCGTGGGAACAGATCCACTTGAGCCATCCTTAGGCTGAGTTGAGCAAAGACAAATTTCCGTATGGAAACTCCACAATGGTGGACTGACAGTTCCAGACAGAGCTGGTGTGCTGCTGACCTATTTCATCAAAGCTGCCTTTGCCAAGAGGGTCAGGATTCCTTCTCCTCTATGTTGGAGAGACAGCCTCACCGTGTGGGCTGGTCACTTCAGAACAATTTTGCTCTTTAAGACACAAGTGCATTTCTGTACAGCCCAAAAGAATCAGAAAGATGACCAGTTAATTCACAAAGGACTCTTGCACTAACTCACTTGACAAGCCTTTCTATCCTTCTGGGAGCAAGAAAAGGCCATCCAGTAAGAACCCATTTAGCATCTCAGAGTGCCTCACGTAGTTACAGGTAGACAGTAGCTGCTCAATTAGTTCTCTACTGACCGCCTATTTATTAAGTGCTAGGTGCTACAAATACAAAGATAGCTAGAGCCGAAGGACTCTGTTCAAAGAACAAGCCTGTAAATAAATCATTATAATGTCAGGATTGCAGTGTTAGCAGCAGTGGCAAGGTGTGAAGGTAGCACCCCCCCACAAAAAAAATCACAGTGGGTTTCAGAAGAGGTATTTAATATTTAATAGATATTCCTAAAGGTAAGCCTTGAAAAATAAGTATTACTGTTAAAAACTTACTTATGATTCAAGAACCTAAAGTAAGAAGAGAGAGAATTAGAATGAGCAAACTATTGCCAGTCATCTGCTCCCGAACACCAAGATTTCCTCGATGAACTCTCAAAGAACAGTTTTGAGGAAATGGAATATTAATATATTTTCCCTAATGATGAACCAGAAGCCAGACAGCTGAAATCAACAAAATCAGCTAAATCTCCCACTAAGACTCTTGGCCAATTCTTGATTTAATTCCCCAACCGGTGTCACAACAGCCATTTTCCTATTTTCCTCAGGAATCTGAAGGACCTCAGACCCAGAACAATTAAATTTGAGACACCTAAGGAATAGCCTCAAGTTTCACAATTATCTGATTTTGTCATCCCTGGTGTCACTGTGAGGTACCAACTGGGAGTTAGGAATCAAATTGCTCTCTACCCATCCCCACCGCCCCCCCCACCACCACCCTGTAGATCCTTCTCTCAATAACATATCGCCAGTTAAGAATTCCACCCACTTCCAAGGCATGGAGCACTGGAGAAAATTCGGTTACTTCACATTTATTTGAAAGAGGCTACAAGCTACTCATCAAAGTCAAGATTGTGTCTGAAAAGCTAAAGCAGCATTTTTTTTTTAAGTCGAACAAAAGAAAAGTTCCTTCCTTAGCACTAAAAAATAAGCATTGCCACTGATTTTGGCCAAGATCACACTGCGGTCACCCACGCAGTGACAACTTCAGAGAACCAAATTTTAACTTCTTCCTGTCACTGCAAGGGTGGTGGAAGTTTTTCTATTCAGTAAAAGGACATAGATACAAAAGGAAATGATTTCAAGGGTCTATTACTCACACGAGGACATGATTCAAAAGAAGAGATTATGGATAATACAGAGCCAACGGTATGGGGAAAGAGTTGGCTGTCCATTAAAATAACTGTGGCGAGCCAAATCCTCACTACATGTTATTTCAACCACAGCCTCCTCTGGTTAACTTTCCTAAGATTTCACCACTAGAATCAAACTGGCAAACTGTCATTCAAAAGAGTATTAAATTCTAGGGCCAGAAGGAACAAGCAAGTCATTCAAAACACCTCTCTCTAATTCAAGATGACCACACCTTAAAGCCAATCCAAATAAATAAGAACTTAATGGCTTCTTAAAATTATGCAGAGAAGGCATTTTTAAATGCCTAACTCAACTGGCATCATTTCTAGAGTTCCGTATTTCAGGAAATACTTATTTATTTCTCACCTATGTCCCTCCTGCCATAGCTTATTCTCATTTCATTTTATGCTATCGTCAATCATATATTACACAATTTTTAAGTACTTCATATATTTCACGATCTTTTCATCTCCAAATCAAGGAATTATATGTCCATTCTTCCTATAGTTTTGGATGACCTATAATTTCGTGCTATCTTGGATATTTTTTTCTTATTACAGTACTAACTTTGAATTAGACAAGTTTCAATTAGTAGCTCTTCACTTTATTGTGCAAACAAGAAAACAACTTCCCTAATATGTAAGAGAGGACACAGAAATGCAGAAGATTTTATTAAACAAGGCCTTTTGAAATTTCAGCTCCTAATTTTACCTTACTACCACGCCAAGACTATCAGCCCCTCCCAACCCTTTACCATCTAGGGTTGATGACACCTGTTTCCAGATGCTAAAGTCTCTGATACTCGGGGGGCTTTATGTCTACCTTCTTGCTCAAAACATGTACCCAGTGTCAATACACACTCCATCTGACATCTGAAACCTCCAACCTACACCTGTTGAAGAAATGTACTCCAAATTCAGTGTCTTCTCTTATACTGTCCTGTTTAACCATTTCTACAGATTCCTCTAGATGCCTGTTTAAACATTTATCTCCCAACCTAAGAAAGCTAGACTCTTTTTGCTAACATCCTCTATTTCCCCGTCTTAGTCACTCCTGAATTTCAGAGGTGGTATCTCACACACACACAGAACATATACCATTAGGAATTCCTACCTAAAACCAGTCAGGAGGTTTAACAATAGATTATCATCAAAATACAGAGCTCTGTTAAGTCCCAAAAAGGAGAATGCATTTTGACTAAGATAATTAGTATAAGAGGCATTAAAGGATGGTTTCATTTTATTATTATGTTTTTATCCAAGAGGAGTTCCAACAATTGTACATCTATTTCTCAGGTAATGAACCCCTCTCATAATGGGGGACACCAAACATCTGTCCTTGCCATTTACTTACCCCTGTTGCTTCCTATACTAATTGTGTTTAACACATTATACTATACCTATTGACTCTTTATAACCTAAAAAACAGACCTTCTACCTCTTGCCTCACCCCACCTCCAGCTGTCTTTGCTGGTCTTAGAATTATACCTGACTATTCAGCTGCTGAGAATTGGAAATGACAAATGACAAGTAGTCATGGCTTCTTCAGACGCCAAAAAAAAAAAAAAAAGAGGGTAACAACTGTAAATCATTTCAGACCCTAAAAGAAAAATGACCATTCCATACTCAGTAATCCACATTAAGGCAATGATCAGAAATGTTCAATGACATACCACCATGGATACTCATGTATCACTGAAGATAATTACAATTTTTAAAAGTAGAAAATATATATGCATACACAAAAGGCCCCAAAGAGCCACAGCCATCTTGGAAAAGAAACATAAAACCGAAGGTATCACAATTCCAGACTTCATGTTGTATTACAAAGCTATGGTAATCAAAACAGTGTGGGACTAGCACAAAAAACAGACACATAGATCAATGGCACAGAAAAGAAAACCCAGAAATAAACCCACAATTATATGGTCAATTAATCTGCAACAAAGAAGGCAAGAATATGCAATGGGAAAAAGTCTCCTCAACAAATCGTGTTGGAAAAACTGAATAGCTACATGCAAAAGAATAAACCGGACCACTTTCTCACACCATACATAAAAATAAACTCAAAATGGATTAAGGACCTAAATGTGATACCTGAAACCATAAAAATCCTAGAGAGAGCACAGTGGTAATTTCTCTGACATCAGCTGTGGCAACATCTTTCTAGATATGTCTCCTCAGGCAAGGGAAACAAAAACAAAAATAAACTATTAGGGCTACACCAAAATAAAAAGCTTCTGCACAGCAAAGGAAACAATCAACAAAACTAAAAGACAACCTACTGAATGGGAGAATATATTTACAAATGACATATTCAATAAAGGACTAGTATCCAAAACATATAAAGAACTGATACAATACCAAAAAACCCCAAATACTCCAATTTCCAATTTAAAAACAGGCAGAAGACATGAACAAACATTTCTCCAAAGAAGACATACACAGATGGCCAAAAGACACATGAAAAGACGCTCAACATCACTCATCATCAGGGAAATGCAAATCAAAACTAAAAGGAGATATCACCTCAAACCTGTCAGAAGGGCTAAAATCAAAAACCTAAGAAACAAGGGTTGGCAAGGATGTGGAGGAGAAAGAACCTTCATGAACTGTTGGTGGGAATGCAAATTGACGCAGCTACTGTGGAAGACAGTCTGGAGGGTCCTCACAAAGTTACAAATAGAACAACCCTATGATCCAGTAATTGTACTACTGGGTATCTATCAAAAAAATACAAAACCAACAATTCAAAGGGATACATGCATCCTTGTGTTTACTGCAGCATTATTCACAACAGCCAAATTATGGAAGCAGCCCAAGTGTCCATCAACAGATGAATGGATAAAGAAGATGCAGTATGTATACACACACACACACACACACACACACACACACACACACATATGTTTGTGTGTATATATATGTATACATATGTGTATATATGCTACACACACACAACAGACTACTATTCAATCATAAAAAAGAATGAAATCTTACTATCTGCAACAACATGAATAGAACTACAGAGTATAAGGCTAGGCAAAAATAAGTGAGAGAAAGATAAATACCATATGATTTCACTCATATGTGGAATTTAAGAAACAAACAGGTGGGTGGGGGTGGGGGGTGAGGAGACACAATCCAAGGAACAGACTCTTAACTAGAGGGAACAAACTGATGGTTACTAGCGGTGGGGTGGGTGCAGGGATGACTGAAACAGGTGATGGGACTAAGAGAACACTTACAGTGAGCGCTGAGTAATAAAGGATCGTTGAAAGACGGTACTATACATCTGAAACTAACAACACTGTATGTTAACTACAAGGGGATTAAAATTAAAAACTTAATTAAAAAATATATATGCATATGATTTTTTTAAATGACAATCAGCAAAATATTAACATATTTCAAGTGTAAGATGCCACTGATTATAAACAGAGTCAACATCGCTATGTCCCACACTAAGAAGAAAATGCAGCCAGGAAAACTCCTAGTACTGATTAGTAGACATATCCCAACTTCAAAGATGTTAAAATGCAGACCTCACAATCTATGAAATACAGCAGTAATATCATTATAGTCGATTAATTATTTGCAGGCACATGAACATATTATAAAAGATTTGGCTAAAGACGGTGTGCACAAAAGGGCAATCCACCAAACTGATCTTGGAGAGAAATCAAGAAGTTTTTTTAAAGACTTATTATTTGGGGGGGGGGGCTGAGGGAGAGAGAGAGAGGGAGACAGAACCTTAAGCAGGCTCCATGCTCATCATGGAGCCCAGTGTGGGGCTCCATCCCATGACCCTGAGATCATGACCTAAGCTGAAATCAAGAGTTGGACGCTAACTGACTGAGCCACCCAGGCGCCCCTCAAGTAAGTTTTATTTTCCTTCTGGTGTCACTGTATTTTCCATTTAGGCCTCTTCAAAGTTTTGACGAAGAAGATTTCACGGGTGAATTTTAATACACACTCCACCATGCTCTCCAGTTATTCCTTTAACCCTTTGCTCTTGGGTTCTAACACAAAACAGTCATTCTACCATCATCACTCCGCACGGCTGTGCTGAGGAATGTCTCCATTGCTCAATGCTTCCTCAGTGGATACACGGGATTGCCTACAGCTCATAGAACCAGAAAGGTTTCTATTCTTTTGGTCTTTATGCCCTCAGCACTGTGAGACTCTCCTTATTACCCACTGCCTGGGACAAACTTATTCATCTTCCAAAATTTGATCCCAAAACTACTCGTCTTCCCTATCTTCCCCCCTAAGACTTTCTGGACATCTTCCTCATAAGCCCCCCACAAATTATAAATTTCCCCTCTTATATGTTATATATAAGCAACATTTTATTGCACTTGAAATTTGCTTCTTTGGTCCCCTACTAGTCTGTAACCTGTAAAATCTATAAAAAGAACCACTTTTTTTTTTCTTTAATTCTGCTTGGTATTGCCAAAACCTAGTATGGTACTTACCCCAAGTATTCAAAACATTTGATGAAGTACTGAAAACAAATTGTGAACATAAGAACACTATGACCCAGAAAACAATAATTATATAATCACACTCACATCCTGAACTCAGTTAAATATTTTCAAAAGATAAGGAGTATGGCAAAGGTCTTTGAAAACATAAATCAAACTTACAGAAGTCCCCTGGGGCAAAAATCTATATTTTTCTTAATCAGACTTTTAAAGCAAGAGCATATTCATGACTCGGTTAATGACTGGATTTTATATATCTAAATTGCTTTTAATTGGTAAAATTCTCTTAGGGAAATATAAATCCCACACATGATTTTAAGATAGTTTTTCACTAACTGGCTCCTAGAATAATTGATTTATATAAATAAGGAAACCTAAACAATACATCTTATTTTCAAGTAAGTTATTTGCTGTGATATACCTTCACCTGCTTATTTCTCATGTGCTCCAAAAATAAATCGCTATGCAATGTTACGACCATAATAATATAGTGCAGAACACTAAGCCAAGACATTTAAAATCATCGATCACATAAAAAGAGATGCACAATATATTTTATCGCCAAGTTTCTAAGACGTTACTATACTTTCTGCTTTACATTATCCTGCTTTTGTAAAGGATATATAAACACATGCAGACATGAGTGCGTGTACACAGAGTGATTAAATACCTACAGAAAAGGCTGGAAGGGTAAACAACAAACTTAACAGTGATTTCCCCCTAGGAGTGGGATTTGAAAATAAGGACAGATTTTTACATTTTTTAAATGATAAATAAATCAGTGCCATTAATTGTAATTGCGCTGTGCAAACAGACTTCACTTGATCTAAAATGTGCGCTGTGTACGTACAACACGTGAGTATACAATTGCCAAGATAATGATAAAATAATATTAGATGTCTGCACAAGTGTACGTATTATTCTCAGCCATAAAGTAACACTTCCCTCACATGCAAGCCATAGTTAATCATACATTTCCTAAAACGCATTTTTGTCTGTCATAAGTTACATTCAAGTGTTGAGCTCTGCTTTTTTGTTTGCCAAAATATTTTCACTGAACTCTTGTATGCCTTAAACAAGAATGACCACTAATACCAGCATGATTCAAAATTGTTTTGAAAACCCCAACACATACAATAAATAGAACGAACAAAGATGATCCATACATAATTACTTGTAGAATATTACTGTCTATTTGGGAAAACACAGTAAGTCCACTGAAAAAGTATTAGAACCAAGAGCATCTCCAGAAATAAGGTAATACACAAAACATATATAGCTTCCCTCCATAGTGCAATAATCACATTCTGGAACACCTACTTCCGATATACAACGGAACAAAGGGCTCCATTTACAAAAGCAACAAAAACTTAACAAACTCAAAACACATATTACCCATAAATAAAGCTATATCACTTCACTGAGAGAGATATAAGACCTGTATAAATGAAAATATATAGCATGCTCTTAGGTAGGGAAGATAGAATATCACAAAAAAGGTTAATTTCCCATAAATCAATCCATACCTTTACCACAATTCCAACAAACATCCTGTCTTCTGTAGGCCAACACTAACAGAAAGCAGTCTTCACAATTAATGAGCGAAATGGGGGAAGCCCGCTAACTGGCAACCCTCCAAAGAAAAGAGCAGCTAGTAAATAAATATATGAAAGGATAGTCCAACTCGCTGGTTTAAAAAAAAAAAAAAAGCAAAAGACAATATATCTAAAAGATTGGCAAAGAATTTAAAATAAGATAAGGTCACACTCATACAACGCAAATTGGTATCAGGCGCATGGCAATAAATCTTTCGACTTATTCTTCAAGGGCCAGCTCATGGTTCGCCTTTATGAAACTTTGAACTGTCGGGAAGAGCAGCCCCTACAGCACTGTCACTACGCAGGAGAGCCCTGTACGCTCACTCTTCCAGGGGATGTCTAAGGCCTCCGTCAGCTGGTTTATTCCCCCAAAGGCAAGAGATGGAAGTCTTACTGTCTTTGTATCAGCATTTGTTGATTAACAGAAAACTGGGAGAGAGAGGAATCTGGGAGTCAACAAAAACCCACTCAGCTACCCATGACTTTCTATAAAGACAACAAAACCACCTCCACTTCAGGACCGTTACAGAAATGCATCACGGCTATTGACTGTTTTATGTTGAGATTCTAAAACAGAATTACTAAATCAGAACATGAAAAAACAAAGTATATGTACACACATTTGTCTTTGTTTATTACCTAAAATCAGGGCAGAAAGGGCATTAGCTGAAAAGATGCTGAAGCCGGTGCATAAAAGTTGCAAGGCAGAAATACTCAATACTACAAGGTCCCCGCCTCATCTTTCATTTGCTCTCCTGGTCTATCACAGGTAAGGAACAATGGGGTAGAAGCGCTTCTGTGAAACCGCGGTCTCTATTTGCCTTTAACTCTGTCTATTCAAGGCTAAAAACTTGTTGCTATTTAGGAAAATCATAGGACCTTCACCACTGTAAAGAAATTCTATTTATACCCAACATATCATTCAACTGTTTACAAAATGCATGCAATCCTGCCTTTGGAGAAGCTTACAGCCACTCCTGAAAAAACAACCTAACCGGTTTTGAACTCAAGCCATGCTTTGCCAAAACCCAGAAAATTGCTTTATATTCCCTAATCAGTATCAGTCAGGAAAACTTCCATCATCCTACAATGAGAAAGAAGACCATTTGCCCCCATTCTAGGAAAACAGTCGGTCTGTACCAGTAATGTAGTTATCAGGCAAAATATCCACAACCCAAATGGTATAATTTATTAACATCAAACTCTTACCAAACTAATTTCAAAACAACTTTGTGGCATGTGAGACATACCTATGTCAAAAATCAAGACATGAGCTGTCTAAAGACACAAGGAATTATTCCACTGAACTCTAGGAGCCACAGACTAAACATTCAAGATGGGAAGTAAAATGATCTGAGGAAAAGCCAAATTGAAAAAATATATATATTTAAGAGAGATGAATATCAGCAAAGGCCATAACTCAAAGTTCAAAGCTTTATTTTCTTTTCTTCAAAGACATAGCATTTTAAAGACAAGTTATATTCATATATTTCCCAGTGTTCAAATCCTGCAGATAAAAAGTAATCAAATACACAAGGCAGGTAAAGGTTACTTATTAATTCCCTAGGCAGTAAATTTAATCTGATACGTATAAATCAACTCTTCCTCCCTGCCCCCAGACCATACCCCCACTCACACCTTGAAGGATAAATGTTTTGTTAAGGTAAACATTATAAAAACAAATCAATTAAGTCAAATTCATAGAGACAGAAAGTAGAATGGTGGTTGCCAGGAGAAGGGGGAGAAGGGAAAGGGGAGTTATTGTTTCCCTGCATACAGACTTTCAGTCTGGGATGATGAAAAAGTTCTGGAGATGGATGGTGGAAAAGTTTTGCAACAATGTGAATGTGCTTAATGCCACCGAACTGTATACTTCACAACAGTGGAAACGAAATTTTATGCTATGTATATTTTACAATTTAAAAAATTAATATTCATGGGGTGCCTGGATGACCCAGTTGGTTAAGCGTCTGCCTTCAGCTCATGTTGTGATCTCACAGTCCTAGGATAGAGCCCTGCACGGGCCCTCTGCTCAGAGGGAAGCCTGCCTCTCCCTCTCCCTCTGTCCCTCTCCTCTGCTAGTGCTCACTCATGCTCTAATAAAATCTTTTAAAAAATTAATAATCAGACTGGTGATCTCTATAAGACAAATTGAACAATGTATATCAATTGAAAGAAAACTGAAAAATTGTCAAGAATTTAAAAAGACTCTAAATAAAGAGTGCTGATCCCTCTCCTGATTATACACTAATGATCTCAGAAAGAATGATAACTTCCTCAACAAATTAAATAAATATGATACTTTTAACTTATTTAGATAACATGGATAACTTTTTAAAAACAGTTTTAAAAAAGCAATACATAGGGGCACTTGGCTGGCTCAGTCAGTGGAGCATGTGACTCTCGATCTTGGGGTTGTGAGTTCGAGCCCCATGGTGAGCAAAGAACTTACTTAAAAAAAAAAAAAAAAACCCCACAGAATCTGATTCTTTCGAAGAGCTTCTAAAAGATGTGTTCTCCTGAAACGAAATTTGGTAAAAGAAAGCCTGAATTCAGTTTATAGGTGAAGGAAAAGAGCAAATGCCCGGTTTTCCATGAGAGAAACTGGATTGCCAGATGAGTCTGCAAAACATACAGAAAGATCAAAGGAACAATGAATGGAGATTGTTGATCCTAGATTTTTTTTTAAGATTTTTATTTATTTATTTGACAGAGAGAGACAGCGAAAGAGGGAACACAAGCAAGGGGAGTGGGAAAGCGAGAAGCAGGCTTCCCGCCGAGCAGGGAGCCCAATGCGGGGCTCGATCCCAGGACCCTGGGATCATGACCTGAGCTGAAGGCAGATGCTTAATGGCTGAGCCACCCAGGTGCCCCTTGATCCTAGATTTACCCAGAAAGCCATTCTTGAAAGAACTGACCATATGAATGCCCAGCCAGCCCTCATTATCAAATTCAAAGGCAGCAAAGTAAGCAAGATACTTGGGTAAAAAGTGTTTAAACTTTTTGGCACAAAGGGGTATTTCGTGTTATGCATCTTTTTAGGAAGCAGAGAATAGACATATATTTTTGGACAACATCTGAGCGTCAGAAAAAGCAGAAAAGATTCCAAGACATCACTTATGAATGAAAGGAAGTAACAAAGTGAACACTATTCCACAAAAGTATATTAAATAAACTCCTCATTTCTCTTTGCCTCATACAGGATTAAGGTGGTAGAGGTTATAGGGGGTGGAGGTAGGAAGGAGCCAATCTGATGGAAAGAGTATAAGAAAAAAAAATTTTTTTTTTAATTTTAAGGAGGAGGGTCCCTGAGACAAATAGGTTTTCAAATCTACAGACTGGCCTATGTAAATATCTTAAAAACGCTGTCATTAAAAGGCTTACCCCCTTTTCAAAGACCTTGGCTTCTTATAGGTGATGATTTATACTCTTCTTTCTTGGCAGGTCTCCAATAGGTCTGATTAAAATCATTAAAGGAAGTCCTACATTTTTTGATTGGGAAAATGACCCAAAGGTAAGAGGAACGCTGAGTGATCACCTTGCCAATCACTGTGGTCACAAGTTCAGTAGTTAAGGATGTCACCCTGAAAACAGCAATAAGGGCGCCCCATTCTGACGGGGCAGGTGGACAACCTTAGGTTCAACTATGGACAGTATGCTCTACTGACAACCCTTCTTCAAATACAAGTCACAGGAGACACGGCTAAGAGTACGTAAAAGACTAGCAAATCCTTGAAGAGTACAAGACAAAATAACTCAAAATTTCTGTTCCAATAACAAAAGGTTGCTGGCAGTCAATAACACAAGAACAAGTTTTATCTCTGTGATTTAATGACAATGAAAAGTGGGAAAAAAGGTAAGGGGAAACTAAATGTAATTAATCATCCCAGAGTGGTACCAGAAATATGACACAAAACTCCTGCGGTACTTTTACTAATTCCAAGAAATAAAATGAATAAAATCCAAAGAGAAATTACATTCAAGCTATCAACCAACGGAGGTATTTAAATAAATCCATGGCAAGCTATAAGATCCTAAAGATAGAGAAAGTAAGGAATGGTGCCTACCTACAAGGGATTTACAATTTACTCTCTACTTCTTAGGTGAAGATGTGATTTCTTTCATCACTGCCAGCCACCTCCCAGACTACTCCTCACTACCATTTCTGAGCACGATCAGAGGCAGAATTCTGAAGCTGTCCCCAAGATTCCTGTCCTCTCATTATTCAGTCAAACACTAATCTAGGTACTGCTGTGAAGAGATTGTGCAGATGTAATTAAGGTCACTCATCAACTGACCACAGGCTCTAAGGATAACATGTATTATGCAGATGGTCCTGAGCTCATCACGTGAGACCATGAAGCACAGAACGTACCCCAGCTCTAATCAGGGAGACATGTGGTCCAAGAGGAACAGCAAAGACGCAGCAACAGGAGAAGTCAGAGAAATTTCCCAGCGTGAGAAGGATTTGCAGAGCCCTTGCTGGCTCTGAAATGTAGGCACCCACATGCAAAGGACTGGAGGAATCTCTAGGAGCTAAGACTGGCCCAGAGGACAGTTTACAAAGAAACAGACATGAACCGTACAACCACAGGAACTGGAGGCTGCCAACAACCTGAATAAAGCCTGGGAGCAGATTGCTCCCTGAGCCTCCCAATGAACAGCCCAGCCAACCAACACTTGAATTTCAGGCTCATGAAACTATCGCCGAGAAACCAGGTGAGCTAATCCCAGCGTCTAACCCACAGAACCATGAGAACAATAATTTGTGTTGCTTTCAGCAGCTCTATTTCTGTTCATCTGTTGTGGCAGTGACAGAAAAGTAACACAAGTACTTCCATAAGAGTGCTCAGACGCAACAACTCCTCTCATTCTCACAACCACCCTGAAAAGTTATCTCCTTCTACTGCACAGATGAGGAAACAGAGGAATAAAAGTGTTAAGTAACCTGCTTACGATCAGAGTTGGCTTTAAGACAGCTAACTGGCCCATAACATTGATGAGTTTAAAAATTCAGGGCACGTGGGTGGTACAGCAGGTTGGGCATCGGACTCTTGGTTTTGGCTCAGGTACTAATCTTAGGGTCGTGGGATGGGGCCCCACGGCCAACTCTGCACTGAGCGTGGAATCTGCTTGCAATTCTCTCTCCCTCTCCCGGTGCCCCTCCCTGAATAAAATCAATAAATAAATCTTTTAAAAAAAATTTTTTTTTGGCTAGAAGATGACTGGATTTTACTCCACAACAAAGTAACTTATTTTTAAAGTTCAAAAAGAAGAAACTTTACATAGTTTCAAATGAAAAAGTTCTCTAAATCAAAAGGACAATGTCCTTTTAGCAGATATAATTTATAATGTCCTTATAGCAGATAACCTGACAGAAAAAACTACATTGCTAAAAATAAATACAAACCTATGTAACCACACATTTCTTCCTATATATTCAAAAATCAAGACGGACATTTAGTCAATAAAAGGTTACGGTCCCTCCCCACCCAGCGAGAGCGCAAAGGGGGTGGGGGCAGGCAGAGGGAGAGGGAAAAGAGAGAATCTCAAGCAGCCTCCTTCCCAGAACGAGCCCTACATGGGACTCAATCTCATACCCTGAGATCATGACCTGAACCGAAATCAAGAGTCCAAAGATTAAACCAACTGCGTCAACCAGGTGCCCCTAAAAAGTTCAGTTTCAATGTAAAATCACTTTTCTTTTTATTCTTAATCCACAAACCCATTAAAATTTGGCATTTATAAATGAAAAAGTTAAGGGGTGTCTGGGTGGCTCAGACGGTTAAGCACCTGACTCTTGGTTTTGGCTGGGGTCATGATCTCAGGGTCATGGGACTAAGCCCCACGCTGAGCGTGGAATCTGCTTGAGATTCTCTCTCCCTCTGCCTCTCATCAGACTGGCACTCTCTCTCTAAATAAGTAAATAAATCTTAAAAAAAAAAAAGTTAAAGCCACATGAGAGCTTTTTTAAAGGAGGAGAAAAATGAGGCACAGCACCACATGCACCACACGATACGATCGCTTATATTCCTGCTCAAGAAAGCAGAAAATTCCAGATAAAAGGCAATAATATGGAAAGAAATCAGGGGGAAAATATAGGCCAAAAGTGAAATTTTGTCTGAAAAGGCAGACTCTCAGAGACAATCACCTGCAAGGGTTTTACAAGATGATTAAAATGTTTCCTAATCTTCAAAGTGTTACTGCTAAAGAGAACAAAAAATTTAAGAACAATTTTGGTTTTTACTCTTTGAGATTCAGTGAAAAATCAATTTGGAACATCAAAAACTACTATATTCTGAAACAGTAATTAGCAAAAGTACAAATGGGGAAAATATTCTGGGGGGAAAAGAAAACCTTTAAATAATCACACAATACACCTGGAATTTTATTAATCAATAGCACTTTCCTCTGGTGATAATTTTTCGTGTGTAACTTTTAACCTTGAAATCTTGATTCCCAGAAAATGAGGCAAAGATTTAGAAACACAGAAGGTCCTTGATGGATGGGATACATAATTTCCTCTAACACACACACACACACACACACACACACACACACACACACACACCCTGGATTTCCAACATGTAATGTGATATCATGTTGTTAAATAAACACATATTTGGTGTTTTATATACAAATATTGTAGTCACATTGTTTTTACATTCAGTAATATTTTTTAAATAGCCTCTTTAGATAAAGACAATTGCTAGTCTAAGAAGTATTTTTAAAAGTTTAAATCTAGCACAGTTAACAATTTCAATGCTAATGTCCTATTTTTAAACATCTTTGTCATTATGAATTATGTATATGCATTGACATCAATCATTAATCTGCAGGTGTTCCTAATGTAAATTGCATATACCTGTTTAGATTTCTTCCAAAGGTTAGAAGCATACTAATTCTAATTTAGAAAAGTAGGCACCAAGATCTTTTTTTTTTTTTTAAAGATTTTATTTATTTATTCGACAGAGATAGAGACAGCCAGCGAGAGAGGGAACACAAGCAGGGGGAGTGGGAGAGGAAGAAGCAGGCTCATAGCGGAGGAGCCTGATGTGGGGCTCGATCCCACAACGCCGGGATCACGCCCTGAGCTGAAGGCAGACGCTTAACCGCTGTGCCACCCAGGCGCCCCACCAAGATCTTTTTTAACCTTAAAGCTCTGCAAAACTGAATGGGCTAGGAAGGGAACTCAAAGATAATTTGGTTATATCCTAGTTCAAGTTGAATGGTAGCTTCATAGATGTTCATTGTATTATTTTGCTTTTTACCTTACACATCACTTATATTCTCCTGTATGTACAAAATGTCATATTGTTAAAAATTAACTTGTAGGGATGCCTGGGTGGCTTAGTTGTTTAAGCATCCAACTCTTGATTTTGGCTCAGGTCGTGATCTCAGGGTTGTGAGACCCAGCCCCACATCGGGCTCCCCACTGGACACAGAGCCTGCTTAAGATTCTCTCCCTCTCCCTCTGCCCTTCCCCATAAAGCTTCTTTCTCCCTCTTTCCCTCCCCCCATAAAAAATTAATTTATAGTTGAATAAATTCTCCAAAATAAATCACAAACATAAAAATGATGAAAACAGTACTTCATGAATTCATAGATTTTGTATAAGTCCTAGATTCAAGGCCTTGGAATTAACTGAAAAAATATTCTTTACAGACATTTCACTATACAGAAGAGATCATTACAATCCAGAAAAATTAAAAACCACTTGAAAACTAGAATTTCTCAACTAAAATAAGAAATGGTAAAATATAGATAGAAAATATAGCTTATAGATCTGGTCTTGCAAACCTGTTCTGGCTGTAAATCTATTACTAGAAGACACTAGGGCAACTAAAATGATGTGGGCTAATTAGAAGTTTGGGATTGTTTGAAACTTTATGGAGCAACTAGGATGGATTTATGGCTTACCTATCAAACTGACTATCTTATATCTAAAATTTGGCTAAGAATAAATACTACAAATCAGTCTGTAGTCTGAATTGTGAGACAGTTTCTATTTTTTTCTATTGCAGTATTATTCTTGTTTCCCTCCTTTTTTTCTATTTGTTTAGTGAATCACAACTACCTCGATACATTTGCCCTAAATTAAAGTTAAGACGGCTAGGAGTTAAACATTATAAGTTATTATTAGAAACCTTATCTTCAAATGTCCTCTTACTCTTATTTACTAGCAAAATATTTTTAAAGGCATTTTCCACATAACTTATTTCCTTAGAAAGAATCCAACCTATCAAAACCTATCAAAAGACCAATTTCTAGCCCTAATTTTTTTTTCCCCTTTTCAACAAGTGTTAAAAACAGGTGTCAAAGACAGAACCAGGTTAATCTGACCTGTCCAACTCCAGATTAGCTTTTAACACCTTGTCATAACATCCTTATCTTTTAACACTCAGGAAGGGTTAGTATTTCTTTGTAAACAGTCCCTCAACTTCACAAACAGCCTTTAAGGAAAGGTTTCCTATGAGAATATGAATTTCAGTTCCGGCAATCTGACCTAAGAAAATTCTGATCAAAGAAAAGTATTACACAGAGATGTTCATTATAGTATTATTCATCTTAGAAAAACATATAAATCCACTTTAATGTCTAAGAAGGAATGACTACCCAAATGATATTTCTTTTATAAGTGGAATATTATGCAGCCATAGAAGGTAACGTTCACCCAAAAAATGTGCAATCATATGGGAAATATGTTACATTACAGTGAAGAAAGGGGCGATTATATTTTTTAAACTACATAGAAAAAAAATTACAAAGTACACTGGGTTTTCAAATATTTCTTGTCTTTTCCCAAATGGTCTACAATGTGCATGTATAATTGTTTCATCTGTAACACCACAGTTATTTTCTTACTGTTCATACTTTAAAATATGTTCCTGTCAAACAATAAAAAATAGAAATAAAAACAGGGGCACCTGGGTGGCCCAGTCAGTTAAGCATCCGACTTTTGATTTTGGCTTAGATCATAATCTCAGGGTCGTGAGATCCAGCCCCACATTAGGATCTGCACTGAACATGGAGCCTGTTCGGAATTCCTTCTCTCCCTCTCCCCCTGCCCCTCCCTCGCTCCCCCTCTCTCTAAAAAAATAAAAATAAAAATAAAAAACACTACTGTCGTTTTAACACTTAGCCCCCATGGAGTGCACACCTCCTTCCTTACTTTTCTAGAACACATACTTCCACACACTTGACCATCTGAAACACACATGAAAATTTTTCAGGTATCAACTATACCCTCAATCTTTTGGAAGATGCACTGAGGAAAGAACTCATTTATTATCTGAAGACTACTAAACTATCATAGTTAAGATTAATTTGGCTATCAGTTATCCTTATAGTAGATAAACACAATTTGACTTCCAGAATCCCTGGGAATTTTTTCCCACCTGTGTCAGATCCTATGGGATTTTCACTGTTGTGGATGATTGCTATGGTCTGTCACATCATCTACAGAGATAAGAATAACCATTTGGTTACATCTCTTCCCATTCCTCAGGGAAGATCAGATTTATGCACGAATCCAGAAAGTTTTAAAGAGGTTCATTTGTTCTCTTTTGTTTTTAACCTTCAATTACATAAAGGCTCAACGTAAGGTTAAGAAAAACTGGGTCATTTTTTAAGAAATAAGCAAATAATTCCTTGAAGTATTTGATTTTATCTCTCTAAACATTTCTTCCTAGGCTCAACTTCATATTTCAATAATATTTCCCAGATAAATCCAACTGCCTGAAGTTTTCTTTGAAACTATTCAAGACCAATATATTTCAATATCACTTGGTCCAATTCTGCTAACATTTTCAGGCTGCCCATCTTAAAGGCTTAAAAAAAATGGTGACAGTTAAAAATTATTTAGAATTAGTTCTCCATTTCTATCCTTCAAAGAGGCAAGTTTTCCCACCATGAACATTTCCTCAATATTAAACTCTTCTCTTCATGAACTTGCCTGTCTTCCTTATGCAGGACCATGCTAATCTCTCTGCATCATTCCAATTTTATGCGGAAGAAAGCACAAACTCTTCTCCAAAAACAACCAAATTAGACCTGAACCTATTTTAATACCCACAAAAACTCATTTAACTTTATATATATTAACATTCAAGGATGTAATTACTTTATTTGTTTTATAGATACAAAGATATCTTTCCAGAGGAAAGAAATAAGCCCATAATTATACTCCACACATACACAAAATGATTTTTCTTCCTTCTGGGGTAACTGGCATCTCAATGAGAGATTGGCTTTTAAACTACACCACCTTCATAAATTTAAAAATGTAATATACTTACAGCTAGTTTAATGGGAAATGCCTATACTTCATTCCTGTCAAACTATTAGCAAGCTACTTAATTAATGGGAATCTACCACTATCTTTTTGTCCTCCAGATAAAAACTGGGCATATGTGAAAACGATCATTTTTCCCTGTATCTACTACACTTGCTGTAAAATGTTGACTACTGTGGGCAACCACACCAAAAATTATACTCAGAAAAGCCACTAACTTGCTTCTCAGAGTGTGTTCTACAAACCTGGAAACTTACCAGAAATAAAAATCTCAGACCCCACCCCAAACCTATTGAATCACAAGCTACATTAACCAAAAAGATGCCTAGGCTGGAGCACCTGGGTAGCTCAGAGGGTTAAGCATCTGCCTCCAGCTCAGGTCCTGGGATCAAGCCCCACATTGGGCTCCCTGCTCAGTGGAGAGTCTGCTTCTCCCTCTCCCTCTGCCCATCCACCCCACTCGTGCTCTCTCTCTGTCTCTCTCTTAATCTCTCTCTCTCAAATAAATAAAGTCTTAGGAGTAAAAAAAACGATGCCTAGGTCATTTGTCTGCACATTAAAGTTTTGGGAAGCACTAGTCCAGAGGTTAAGGCAAAAGGTAGTATGATAAACCATCTCTTGCATCCACATTCTAAGTTGTGCAAAGCTACACAAAATCTAGTTAGCAATGAATAAATCACCCCTAGAGATTGTTGGTAAATCTTTTAATTAAATCAAGCCTTTCCACGAAGGTAAAAAAAATAAAAAACGCGTGTGGCTGATGCTTCGTGCCCACTAACAGCATCTTCACTGCACTAACAGAACTATATATTTTTTAATAACGTGCTGAAAATAGGTACATCTGTTCTCCATCCTCTATTAAGAAAGCATTCTTGCTGAAGAATTTTCCTCTCCTTTTCAAACCTATTATGGGTCTTGCAGATGAAATCTATTTCCAATTGCTTGAGGTGAGAAATAATAAAGAAGTGAAACAATTTTAACACAAGCATCCTAATTTGACCAATTTTAGGAAGCGTTTATTCACTGTACAAATGCATTAATGAGGTATATATTTGAGACAAATGCATGGCCCATATCATAGTCCCTGGCCTCACTGTAGATAATATGTTATACCTATAACACAGGGTCTTCACAATTTCGAGAAGGATTTTCATAAGAAAATATCAAAGCATAGCCTACTGGGAATTTGTAATACAATCTGACTCACAAAAGTATAATTTATACAACTTTCCTGAGGTGTATCTAAAATGTAACATGCCACACCTGTACTGACCTGTGCTCTGTTCGTCTACGGATTTTTAAACAAGATGCTTCTATAAGGACTTCAACCTTAGAGCCTACCACAAAAGTGCTCTGGGAATAACTTTATCCCTCTACAATCATAGCCTTGTTCTAAACAGAGTCCTTAAGTAAATTAAATCTTAAGAAAAACACACTTTTTTGTTTGTAAAGAAAGAAACATTTCCTGAATGCCAGAGAATGTTTCCTTGAGAAACTGTTTATGTTACTGCCCTGAAAAGGTGTTTATGTTGCTATAAACACCTTCCTTGTAAGAGGGGATGGAGAGTCTCCCTATTGTTTACATTGTAATCAGCCCTGATTCTGAAAAGATCTACCCTTATTTCTCATGCCCGGACTAACTCACTGCATTCTGTCCCAATTAGATCACTCCCAAAGATATTCTGTATTTGTTTAGCATAATCGACCCATTACATAAGAACAGGGGACCGTGGGTTAATAACAAGTACTACAATTACCAAGCCCATTAATTAGCAGGTTGTGGTGGTTTTATGCTGTGTCAAATTTGTGAAGCACAAACTACATTTCCTGCAATCTCTTCCCTGTATCGTTCCAGCTTAGAGTTGACCAAGAGTAGAATTTGCACAGAGCTGGACAGATCTGTATGGACTTGGAAGCCATTACTCTCCGAAGGTTCTTAGGCTTAGAACACTGACCAGGCATGGCTCTGTGGGTGGGTGCAAGTTTATCTTTGCTCTTCTCAGATCCCTATCCACCTTTCCAAACTGGTCCTGTAGGTCAATAGCAACTCCAGGCCCATCAACATTCACAAAGAGGTGGTAGTTACACAGAGGCACAGGCGTCCACCGCCCCCTGCCCCATGAGCCTGTCTCACGTTTGGTTTCTCAGACTGACTCGCTGGGGATTCCACTGATTCTCCTGCTCGCCTCCGGGCCCTTCGTTTCCCAAGCTCCTACCATAAATCTTTAAGGTTTAATTTCTATAATAAATCCCTTATTCCATAACCCACTATGGTCTTCTGTGATTAAACCCCAACTGATTAAAGGTTTGGTTTACTTGTTGGCTCTAGATTTAAATGGTCTCTTGCCATTAAAGACGCGGCATATTCAACAGTAAATGGCAAAGCAAACTGCACCTGCTTATGCTCCGCTGATAAATGTTAGTAGAAGAGGACCTGGGGTTTACACCCCCTTCTTAACCCTAATTTTCCCCACATAACCTTACTCTTTTTGTTCCGGCTTTGAGACATAACTGACACATTAAAAAAATCACATTTGCCAGGTGCATGATTCGATGTTTTGGGTTTTTTTAAAGATTTTATTTATTTATTCGACAGAGATAGAGACAGCCAGAGTGAGAGAGGGAACACAAGCAGGGGGAGTGGGAGAGGAGGAAGCAGGCTCCCAGCGGAAGAGCCTGATGTGGGGCTCGATCCCATATCGCCAGGATCACGCCCTGAGCCGAAGGCAGACGCTCAACGACTGCGCTACCCAGGCGCCCTATGATTCGATGTTTTGACATAAATATACACCAAGGAAACCATCACCACAGTCAAGATTATGAACGTATCCACCAACCCTAAACGTTTTTTCATGGCTGTTTAAAATTTTTCCCCTTCCTACCCTGCCCTACCTCCCATAACTACTGATTATCACTCTGTCACTATAATTACTCTGCATTTTCCAAAATTTGATATGTCTACATAAGGAATCGTACAATATGTACTCTTTTGGGGAGGGAGTTGGCTTCTTTTACTCAATATAATTATTTAATTATATTAAGCTTCATCCATATTGTTGTAAATATCAATAGTCGATTCCTTTTTATTGCTGTGTGCCATTTCATTATACCATAATTTATTTATCCGTGTCCCCGTTGGTGGACACCTGGGTTACTTCCAGTTTAGGGCTAATACAAATAACGCTCTTAGGAACATTTGCGTAAAAGTCTTCCTAGGGAGGTATGCTTTCAAGTCTCTTGGGTAAATAGTTATGAATAGAACAACCAGGTGGTTGTATGCTTAATGTTTTAAGAAAATGAAAAAAGGTCTTTCGAAGTGATACACCATTTTAAGCACAACCAGCAGTGTATAAGAGTTCCAACTGCTCCATAACCTCATCAACATTTGGTATGGTCATTCTTTTTAATTTTAGCCATTCTAGGCACAGTGTAATAATATCTCGTGGTAGTTTTAATTTCTATTTTCCTAATAACTCGTGATACTGAGCATCATTTCATTTGCTTCTCTGATGTGTATCTCCCACACCTGGAAATGACTTCAAATCTTTTGCCTATTTTTAAATGGGGGGTTCTTATTATTGAGTTATATATTCTTCATATATTTTAGATTCAAATCCTTTGTCAGATGTATGTCTGGCAAATATTTTCTCCCAGCCTGTGGCTTCTCTTTTCATCTCCATAACTTTTGAAGAGCAACATTTTTTCATTGTCCCTATCTAACTCCAGGTACCGCAGTAGTCTCCTAGGGTTGCCCTAACAAAGTACCTGAAACTGGTTGGCTTGAGACAACAAAAATTTAATCCTTCATGCTAGAAGACAGAAGTCAAGGCGATCGAGGTGCTGGCAGGGCCAACCTCCCTCTGAAAGCTCTAGGAAAGAATCCTTCCTTCACTCTGCTAGCTTCTGGCTTCTAGGGGTTGCTGGCACACTCACATTCCTTAGCTGTGGTGGCCTATCTCCAATCTCTGCCTTGTCTTTGCATAGCTTTCTTCCCAGCGTCTCTCTGGAGCTTCACACCACCTCCTTATGAAGACATGAGCCATTGGACTTAGGGCCCACACTAATCTACTACGATCTCTACAAAAGACCCTATTTCCAAATAAGGTCACGTACACAGGTATGTGGGGGTTACAGGGTCATCTTGTCTTTCAGCAGGGGACAAATTCAACCCATAAAAGGCACTCAGATTTTAATATTTAAAAAAGTACACTGAACAATAAATTATTCAACATAAATTCTGGCCTCCTTGACAACAGCCTGGTCTTCTTCATTCACTGTTCCCATAGAGATATCCCCCAAGCTCATTTGCAGGATTTCTTGCCCATGGCCTTACTTTCCCAAAACAGATTCCAGAGATACAGTCAGTTTAGTTTAAGCATCTATTCTTGGCTAACCCCTCTTTATCAACTATTAGGTAAATGTATATTAAGAAAAAAATACTGTTATTACATGATCTTCTCTTTTATGATCTCCCCTCCTTGACCTACATCCAACTAGGGTGTGAAAGTCTGGAGGAATAGGGTTAAGGCAGCGACAACTCTCAGTCTGCACTAAGAACTGCTTCTTCTACTTCTAGCCCTATCTTCCTTCGATACCACCTAGAAGAAAATAAAAAATGCTTCTCCAAAGAAACATGTTCTAACGATCAACTGCTGAATAAACAACCCCAAACTCAATTTAAAAGGACAAGACCCATTTTATTATCTTTCACGGTTTCTTTTTTTTTTTTTTTTTTTTTTTTTTTTTTTTCTTCTTTCACGGTTTCTGGGTCAGGAATTCCGAAAGGCTTGGCTGAGCAGCTCTGGCTCAAAATTTCCTATTTGGCTGCAGTCAGATGGTGGCTGGAGCAGCTGGGGTCCAGGGCAGCAGAAGGTTGGCTGGACATCCCAACGTAGTCAGTCTTCTCAGTCTCACCTCACAACTTGATGGCCTCAGGCTAAATGGACTGTTCACATGGTGGCTGCAGGTTTCGTAACCAAGCATTACATTCCAACCAACAAAGAGGAAGCCACATAGCTTTTCATGATCTAGCTTCAGAAATCACCTAGACTCATTTCTGCAGTTCTTTTGTAGGCTGGAATAGAATAGTCACAAGAGCTCACTCAGCTTCAGAGAGAAGAAACATCACCCCCACTCTTGAGAGGAGTGTCAAAATCAAAGAAGAAGAAGAACATGTATAATGGGAGATAATGGGGAAATATTTATAAAACACAATTTACTCCAGAACATACCCTCCTGGGGCTGTGAGAACAGGGGACTGCTCCATACAAATTAAAGGCCAAGGACAAGGTATATAGTAAAATCCCTAGGGCTCGATATTTTGCCCATTCTTGTTTCTGCCAATACTCTTTTTGTTCTTGACTACTTACAGTCTAGCATACACTATTGACTTAGGTACTCAGGCGCAGTGTGTTATAAAAAGTAGAGTCAGGGGGCGCCTGGGTGGCACAGTGGTTAAGCATCTGCCTTCGGCTCAGGGCGTGATCCCGGTGTTATGGGATCGGGCCCCACATCAGGCTCTTCTGCTATGAGCCTGCTTCTTCCTCTCCCACTTCCCCTGCTTGTGTTCCCTCTCTCGCTGGCTGTCTCTCTCTCTGTCAAATAAATAAATAAAATCTTTAAAAAAAAAAAAAAGTAGAGTCAGAAAAATTACTTACCCTAGGTCACACAGAGAAACTGACAGCAATCAATCACTTCCCTCTCAGCTGTGTGATTCATAACCCCTTCCACTCCAACGTTCTTCCTTTCAATCAGGGCCCAGAAACCTAGGTTCCACTCTAGCCCCACCAATAAATAATTATTAAGAACTATTGGGGCACTTGAGTGGCTCAGTTGGTTAAGCATCTGCCTTTGGCTCAGGTCATGATCTCGGGGTCCTGGGATGGAGCCCCACATTGGGCTTCCTGCTCAGCAGGGAGTCTGCTTCTCTCTCTCTCTCCCTCTGCCCCTCCCCACCGCTCGTTCTCTTTCTCTCTCTCATAAATAAAATCTTAAAAAAAAAAGAAATATTTCTAATTCAAGAGTTTCAAATCATTCTTTCACTGGTTTCAAGTTAATTTCTCATTGAAACACAGTCACACACACACACACACACACACACACACACACACACACACACACTTTCCTTAGCCAAAGGTGAATGTGTTTTGGATAACTCACCAATTACGGTTCATGGTATTTATCATTAATTTGAGTGTCAAGGAATTGTGATTTCTTCCTTTCTACTTCCATAAATCATGATAAACCACAAATGGTCATTCAAATATACCATTTTTAGGTACTTCATTTACTTTAAGATTCACTCATTCTCTATAAAATGTAATGGAAAATAAACTAAATTCCATACAATAAATATTTATGGAACACCAACTGCATGCCAGGCCTTCTGCTATGTGCGAGATGACAAAGTTGAGTAAGGCACAGTCTCCTGCTTCTTACGCAAGCTAAGCATCTAACCATGAAGGCAAATTTACCAACAACCACTATGTAACCACACCACAGGAAAGCCTTCCTTAAGGCTTCGGAGACTCAGTTAAAATCACATACAAAAGGGATTACCTTTAAGGAAAAGTAGGTAAGTACTTGCAGAGAAGAAAATGAAAGGTGCCCGTTGTAGGCAAATGGAAAAGCATAAGCAAGTTACCCAGGGTAGAGGGACTATATAGCTTGATAAGGAGCTACAAGTCAACCTGAAGTATGGTTGTAGGTACCTGGCTATTTGTGACCAACTGTGAGGCTAGAAAAGTAGCAAGTGCCAGCCTGTGATGTTCCTTACAGAGTACCTTAAGGGGCTGAACTCTGTAGGCAATAGACGGCCACCAAATACTTTTAAGAGGCATAAAAACTAGAGGAGACCCATGTTTTCAAAACGGTAACTGACCACAATGAAAAAAATGGCTTGAGGGAAGGGAGCCTGGAAATAGGAAAAACTACTGTGTGTGGGTGAAAGAAAAGGAGGGACCAAAAAATGGAGTCAACAAAACAGATACAAGAACATCCAATCTGATGACTGATACATTGAAACAGGGCTGGCGGGGAGGGGTAAGAATCAAAGTATCCTGTCAGAATGAGAATCTACAGAAGTCGGTAAGAAGCATGTGTCAAAGTCAAACAGATCAAAGGCTAAGAGAGGAAATAAACCAAGACGACAGTGATTTTAAACTTACTTTCTGCAGGAAGCTTGGTTAATTACAGAAGAGTATCCATACATGGCATACTGAGTGACAGAATATGCACTAAAGACATAATCACAAACCCAAGGAGTGTGACTTTTCATCCTGGGGATCATCTTATTCCCCTCATAAACCATTTTTCTCTCCTCTGACAAAATTGGAAGGTAGAAACCAGAGCGCCTGAGATGTCAGGGAACAAGAAACTTTAAAAACAAAGTCGTGGAGAGAAATAACAGAATAAAAATGGCATCTGTACAAAGTACACATATATAACAGCAAAAACAACAATGGGCAAAGGGATAAGATTTTGAAAAGGTTAGCCTGTAAGCTTTAAAATAAAACCTTTCCTGCTGCAGTAATTCCTCATTTGCTCTTACCTTGGCTGGACCACTGCTTCCTTTGCCTCACTGGAAGATGCCTGAAAGGTCCGTGGCAAAATGCACTTCTCTTACTACAGAGAATGATAGTATCAATGGGCTGATTTGCACCAACAGTAGGTCAACTTTTTCTCTTCTCCTTTGCTTCTACATCCTCACCTTGGGAGGCTTATATTACAGGTTAGCACTAGGCCTGGCATGTAACATTAGAGTATCTCCAAGCATTAAGGGCTCAGGATTAGATGCCACCTAGGCCTGCCCCCAACTTGGCCATTTCTCAGCTCTTTTTATGTGAGCTGAAATGTCCCTTCATGGTCCATCTGCACATTCCCAAAGGAAGCGAGGAAAACACACATTTCTGTTTTGCCCCCTCTGAAAAATGAGGGACACTGTTCACTAGTCCAAAGTCACCTGCCTTGCTTATACAAGGAGGAGGAGGCTGGTGAGCATTCTGGGGCCACCAGTTAGACTGCTGGCTCTCCCTTGCCTCTGCAGCCTCTCTGTCCTGAACATAGTTTCCAGAGCCATAACCATCGAGTAAATACTATTTTTTTTTAACTTTTAAATATTAAACAACCATACAAAGCCAGTCTTCAGTGAAACATGTTGTTGGTATAAGGATACAGATTTCTGGCTTTGAATCACTTCCAGTTATTATGCATTCCAAATCACATGCCAAAATTTTAATGAACTTTCAAATTTACATTTATGAAAACAGACCTTGGCACACATAAACGGGCTATTTTGCCATATCACTTTTCAAAAGGTGCCTCGTAGCTAAAATGATTCTGAGCTGTCTTCCATCATTCAAGATGAACTCTACAAAAGAACTAAGTGTTCTTACTTTTACACTAATTTATTCTACATTGGTTTTACTCAGCATATGGTAAGCATATGGGAAAGAGAAGTGTATCTGGAAGCTGTTAGAACTGCATGTAATCAAAATTTACCAGTAGAAACCTAATTTGATTAATTGAAAATTAAAGTAGCAGTTAATCACTTGCTATTTAAGAGAGAGGGGGAATCTCACTTAAAAATGAATCCTTCACAAACACATAACATTAATTTTCTTTGTTGCAAACCAATACTTACTATTCAATTGGCAGGAGCAAGAGTGCAAGGCATCCCTAAAGTCTCCAGTACGGTAGGCCCTGGCTGAATGCTAAAGTGAATAGTCCATTTTAAGGACAATATCCACTTTTGACAAAGAGCCCTGTTTCTTAAAACATCCCTCTAACAGCTAATTGATCTTTAAAGGGAGGAAGGGGACAAGCTGAGCTGAGGTCAAGTTTTCCACCCATGCTTAGCTCTAAATCTGAGTGCTTATATACAGTCTACGAATTTATATAACCTGTTAGTTTAGCATCTTCAGCACCCCACCTCCTACCTTACCAGGTACCAAAAGAACATCGGCCTCTGACGGAAACTGATGATCCGAGGGAGTATTTCTTAAACCTAAAATTGCCTGCTCCAAGTGACCGGGGCCTATGCTCAAAACTTCTCTTATTTTTTAAAAATGACAATGGTATCACTATAAACACACAGTTATAGAAAGACCAAATCTTACATAACCTTTCCAAAGCTTGCCTTAAAAACCAGATCCTTACGTGTTTCCTCCTTCCCTCCCAAAGCTCTGGTATAACACAGTAATCAAAACCAAAATTAATCTCATGTTCAAAGCTAGCGGATGATTTCTCAGGATTACCCAATTTCCTCCTGCCCATGCATGCAAGATTTTGCTTACTAACTATAGCAAGTTCATTGTCTTCTTCAAAGGCAGAGTGGCGGTATTAGAAGAAAATTAACCAATCACATAATACTATGCACCATATTCCCAAAATGGAAAAAAAAAAAAAAACCCTCAAGCAAAACAACAGATAAGTCAACAGGCTCAACATTTTAAATGTTAAAATCATAATAAAATAAAATTGAAAAGGAAAGTACATTTTACAATAACAACATATCAATCCAAATAAAGTGTGCCTAATATCTAGGCTAAGCGTTCAGATATAACACATAAAGAATAAAAGAAAGAAAACAGCTTATATGGGGAGAGAAGTTGTCATACTAAAGCTGGAAATTAATTAGGAACATTAAGATATTCAAATTTACATCCCCTGCTGCTTAAACACAAAAAGGGAGGTTCTGTTGCAATGTATCACAATAAATTATTTTAGGCTCTCCTACCACCAGAATCACAGTACCATGCTTTTGAGACTGCTTTAAATATTTTCAACTTCCCTGTCATAAAGTCTATTAGTATTGGGCTCACAAAACCCCAGGTAAAGGCAAAACCCACAGAATGCTTGAAATGCACGAGTAATAATGACGACAGCTCTATTCCCTTACCTTTCCCCACATTCCTCCCTGCCTCCTTTATAAAGGAAAATGTCTTCAGTCTTATCAGTTTCCTTTCACAAACACTCTGCTTCGTGTATCCTCAGGAGGCCCATCCACTAAAGACAGAATGAAAGTGTTTACAGATGGTAGAAAGAGATAGGAGAGGACACTACCCCAGAGCCAACACTATCATCCCAGCATCTAGAGACCTAAAGAGAAGAAATTCTAGTCAACAAAACCCCAGTCATGGCTTTAGCGAGGAACTGAAAGTAAATCTTGGAGGTAAAGAATGAAGAAGACAAAAGATGGTTAAAGGTTCAGGCTGTAAGAAAGGATTGGACAGAAAAGCACAAACTACTGCTTTACAAAGTCAGACTGCATGCAATTCGAGTTTATGGAGACTGGCCTCTTGAATTAGAACTAAATAAAACAAAAAGTATTAAATTTTCTTTAAAAAATCTTTTTTAATGCAAATGGCAAACTATAGCTGGCCTGGTCACTAAGTAAGTATAAAATAAACCTATTTTATTACACAGGCCCAGTTTTTTTTAAAAAAAATGGTCAAGGATCCCAATTTTACTGTACTCAGATCATTTCTAATTTATGGCATCACTAATCCATACACCTGTCATCTCTATAGCCTCAAAGGAACTAGCAACCAAAAGAACATGCTACATGATTTCATTTCAAACAGTTTCATTTCCAAAGTCGGGTGATTTTGTATTTAGAGAAGGGTGGTGAAGACATGACAAGGAATTACAACCCAAAATAAACCAACGGGAATTCTAAGAACTAAGGCCCTGCTCTTTCCATGCAGGAGAGGTAACTATTGTATTAAGCTCCCTATTTTCCCTGGTGCACACAGTGCCCACAACAGTTTGTACTTTGTGAAGATGTAAATGAACACCAGGTCTGCTTAGATCTGTCAAGCTCTTTCCATTCAGAGTCCAGATTGGGTCCCTCAACATCTGGTGGCACAAGCACTGAAGCCAACCAAGCTCGTGATCTATTTTTTAGTGTGTTCGCTATGGGCAGTATAGGCATTAAAATGTGGACTGAAAGGTATATTTACTCTGCTTAAATTTCAGATGAACATAGTGGGAAGAAGTGTTTATTCTTTGGAATTCTTTATCTCTGGATAAAAGTGGTTATCACTCTCCAGTAGGATCTAGCCTGGGTGGCTTAGTAGGTTGAGTGTCTGCCTTTGGCTTGGGTCCTGATCCCAGGGTCCTGGGATCGATTCCTACATCAGGCTCCCTGTTTCTCCCTTTCTGGGGAGCCTGCTTCTCCCTCTGCCTGGCGCTCCCTCTGTGCGTGCTCTGACAAATAAATAAATAAAATCTTCAAAAAACAAAACAAAACAAACAAACCCTCTTCTACCTTGCTTTTTCTCCTGAGATAAGTATTTATTAATACCTACACTTGAGGTTTTTGGTTGTTTTAAGCATAAACAATTGAACTACTGTGTGCGATGCTATGTTAAAAACAGCTCACCACAGCAAGACTGTAATTATACCACAGCCCAAATCACTTGTTATGTACACATCAATGCATCTTTCACTAGCAAAATAACTTGTATCTTATATCCACATATGTCTTTGAAAACAGATTACAATTATGTTTCATTAATACCACAAATTTTTACTTTATATTCTGCCAAGTGATTTAAGTTACTTTTGTTGTAAAAAGAACTATATCCATCAGAGCACAGTACAATGTCCAGGATACAGAATTTTAAAAACAACTTAATTTGAATCTGATATGAACTACTTACAAACCTGGGCAGGCCAGTTGGCTTCTTCAAAGCTTGGGATTATCAACAATACTTCCTATATCTCAGGTAAATTATACAGATCAAATGAGAAAATGTTTTATATACTCAAAATTCCTATACAAAACCATGAGGAAAGGACTGACAGATTTTATTATATAAACATTTAATATTTCTGTATGGCAAAAGACAAAGGCACCACTATCAAATGAGTAACTAGCAGAAAATAACTTCAAAACACATCTGACAAAGGATTAATACCTTTAAAGAACTCCAACAATTGAATATGAAAAGAACCCAAGAGAAAAAAATGAGCAAGAAATAGAAGAAATACAAATAACTGAAAAAACAAATGAAATGGTAGTCAATCTCACTAGTAAGCACAGAAATAAAAATAAAAGATGAATTTTGCCAAAAGTTGGTGATTGTTAATATTCAATGTTGGAAGCACTATATGGAAATGGGCATTCTCATACACTGCCCTTTGGGGGGGGGTTAATATAGGTCTACAAAATCTTTTAGAAAGACATAGAGTAAAATGTTATTAAATTTTAAAATCATACATCCTTTCATCACTTTTAATACTTATTCAACTGAACTATAAGCACCCATATTCAAAGATAATATACCCAAGGATATTTTTCCATTACTGTTTAGAAGAACAAAAACTGGAAATGTGATTGTCGTCAATAGCAGAAAAGCTGAATAAATCAGTTGATTCTCTCTATAGAATATTATTTAGCCATTAGAAATAATGAATTCTGAGAAATGGATAAATTCATAGAAACACATAATCTTCTAAAACTGAATCTGGAAGAAATAGAAAATCTGAATAGACCAATTACTAGTAACAAAATTGAATTGGTGATCATAAAAACTACCAAAAAATAAAAGTCGAGGACCGGACAGATTCACAGGTGAATTATACCAAACACTTAAAGAAAAGTTAATACTTATTCTCCTCAAAATACCCCAAAAATAGAAGAAGAAGAAAAGCTTCCAGATACATTCTACAATGCCAGCATCACCGTGATACCAAAACCAGAGAAAGCTATCACAAAAGAAGAAAACTACAAGCCAATATCCCTGAAAAACAGAGACACAAAAATCCTTCACAAAATATTAGCAAACCACACTCGACAATACATTTAAAAGATCATTTACCACAATTGAGTGGGATTTATTCCAGGGATGCAAGGATGGTTCAATCAATCAATGTGACAAACCACATCAACAAAACAAAGGATAAAAATCTTATGATCATCTCAACAGATGCAGACAAAGCATTTGACAAAATTCAACAACTCCGCGTGATAAAAACTCAACGAAGTAGGTTTAGAAGGAACATTCCTCAACATAATAAAGGCCATATATGAAAATCTCACAGCTAACATCACACGTAATGGCAAAAACTTGACAGCTTTACCTCTAAAGTTAGCAAAAAGATAAGGATGTCTACTCTTGCCACTTTTATTCAATATAAGACTAGAAGTTCTAGTCACAGCAATCAGACAAGAAAAAGAAATGAGGCATCCATATCAGTAAAGAAGAAGTTAAACTGTTACTATTTGCAGATGATATGATACTACAGAAAATCCTAAAGACTCCACCAAAAAACTACAAGAATACAAGAATTTAAAAAGTTGCAGGATACAAAATTAATACCTAGAAATCAGTAGCATTTCTACACACTAATAACAAAGTAGCAGAGGAGAAACTTAAAAAAACAATTCCATATACAAGTGCACCAAAAAGAATACAATACCTAGGAATAAACTTAACCCAGAGGTGAAAGACCTGTACTCTGAGAACTATAAAACACTGATGAAAGAAACTGAAGGAGACATAAACAAATGCAAAGATATTCCATGCTTGTGCCTCAGAAGACTACTGCTAAAATGTCCATACTACCCAAAGTAACCTGCGGTCAATGCAATCCCTACCGACAACATTTTTCACAGAACTAGAACAAATAATACTAAAATTTGTATGGAACCACAAAAGACCCTGAATAGCCAAAGCAATCTTGGGAAGAAAAAAAAAAGGGAAAAAAAAAAAAAAGAACAGACCTGGAGGTATCACAATCCCAGATTTCACTATATACTACAAAGGTATAGTAATCGAAACAGTATAGCATTGGCACAAAAATAGACACAGAGATCAATGGAACCAAACATAAAGCCCAGAAATAAACCCATACTTATATGGTTAATTAATCTGTAAGAAAGCAGGCAAGACTATAAAATGGGGAAAGACAGTCTCTTTAATGAATGGTGGGAAAACTGGACAGCTACATGTATAAGAATGAAACTGGACCAAAATAAACTCAAAGCGGATTAAAGACCTCACTGCGAGACCTAAAACCACAGAAACTTTAGAAGAAAGCACAGGCAATAATTTCTCTGACATCAGTTGCAACAACATTCTTCTAGATATGTCTCCTCAAGCAAGGGAAACAAAAGCAAAAATAAACTATTGGGACTATATCAAAATAAAAACCTTCTGCACAGCAAAGGAAACCGTCAACAAAACAAAAAGGCAACCTACCAAATGGGAGAAGATATTTATAGATGATACATCCAATAAGGGATTAACATCCAAAATAATAAAACCCAGCACCAAAACAAAAAACAAAAACAAAAACAAAACACCAAACCCACACAAAGAAGAAGAAAGAGGAGGAGGAGGAAAAATGGGCAGAGGACCTGAGTAGACATTTCTCCAAAAAAGACAGACAGATGGTCAACAGACACATGAAAAGATGCTCACCATCACTAACCATCAGGTAAATGCAAATCAAAACTACAATGATAACCTTACACCTGTCCGAATGGCTACAATCAGGAAGGCAAGAAATAACAAGTGTGGTGGAGAATGTGGAGAAGGGAACCCTTGTACATTGTTTGTGGGAATGTAGGTTGGTGCAGCCACTGTGGAAAACAGTATGGAGAATCCTCAAAAAAATTAAAAATAGAAATACCATATGATCTAATAACTCCAAAGAAAATAAAAACACTAATTCGAAAACATGTACAAACCCCTTTGCTTATTTCAGTGTTATTTACAATAGCCAAGATATGGAAACAACCTAAGTGTCTATCAACAGAGGAATGGATAATGAAGATGTGGGGTGTATATGTGTATGTGTGTGTACACACACATACATACATACATACATACATACATACATACATACATACAGGGGAACACTGAACAGCCTTAAAAAAAAGGATGAGATCGTGCCATCCTTTGTGACAACATGGATGGACCTACAGGGTATTGTGCTAAGTAAAATAAGTCAGATTGACAAAGACATACACCAAATGATTTCACCCATACATGGAATCTCAAAAAAATAATAATAAAATAAACAAAAAAGCAGAAGCAGACATATAAATTAGAGAAAAACTGATGGTTGCCAGAGGAGATGGGAGTGGGGGTTAGGTAAAACAGGTGAAGGGGAGTGGGAGATACAGGCCTCCACTCATGAAATGAGTAAGTCATGGGGATAAAAGGCAGAGCATAGGGAATACCAGTCGTTGATACTATAATAGTGTTGTATGGTGATAGATGGTAGCTACACTGGTGGTGAGCGTAAGGTATGGAGAAGCTGAAGAACTATGTTGTACACCTGAAACTAATGTAACATTGTATGTCGATTATACTCACAAAAAAAATTTTTAGGAATTATGTATCTCTTCATCTACTGATCTTGAAATATGTCCAAGACATGTTTAACTTAAAAATTCAAGTTAGAGAATCATGTAAATGGTATTAATCTAGTTTTGTAAAATATTCATTTTTTTTAATTTTTTAAATGTGTCTATTCTACTGACCATATGAGAAAGATATGGAAGAAACACATCATAATGTTAATTCTGGTCACCACAAAAAGTTGATTACAGAGAAGCTATGGGTGTTTATGTGTATAGTGGGATGTTTTGATTTCTGGGGTGAATAATTTATAAAAATTAATTGTGTTACTTTTACAATTAAAAAAAAATTCAAGAAAAAATAAGTAAAGCCAAATGAAACTGACCATACCCAGCACTGGAAAGAATATAGGCATATTTGTAATAAAAAACAAATAAAGCAACATTGCCATATTTCTTTTTCAAATAGGAAAAAATCTACCATGAAAGTAGAGAACAATGAGCTCTATGCTGGATGCCTCACAATACACTATCTCCCTATTCCTGGTCCCAAACTATTACCAGAAGTAGAAAAAGGGTTAAGCGATAAAACATCATAAACACATCATTTACAGACACATTGATGCCCAAGACACTTAGGTATTTACACCCACACACCCTCTACGGAGAGGCAAAGGTTAAAAGAGGCAGGTTGAGGGCGAAGGATGGCAACCATAGGGACAACAGACATGAATAATCAATCATCTCACTCTCCTCTGTGTTGCTGAGGACAGCCTCAGAATTCCACTAGGACCTCAGAGTTGTAAAGCAGGAGAAACCTATCTTCTTTCCCTGGCTCAGAAAGGCAAATAGCCAAACTTACTGGAGGAAAAAAGCTTCCAAGTCTGAACCAATGATGAGACACACACCTCCATATATCCTTTCTTACCCTCAAACTTTAAGAGCAAGCTTTCAAAAGGATCCCTCCTAAAACAGTCATTCTCGATCTACCTCTAAGAAAGACTGCAATGGTATAGTTTTAGGGACTGGGGAATAATAGAGGTCTCCCTATCTGGCGACTGCTCTGAACTTCCATTGACATACATGTTTTCGGGATGCCTGAGTAGCTCAGTTGGATAAGTGTCTGCCTTCAGCTCAGGTCATGATCCTAGGGTCCTGGGATCGAGTCCTGCAACAGGCTCCTTGCTCTGCAGGGAGCCTGTGTCTCCCTCTGCCTGCCCCTCCCCGTTTGTGCACTCGTTCTCGCTCTCTCTCTCTCCCTCTCCCTCTCTCTGACATATAAATAAATACAATCTTTAAAAAAAAATAGATGTTTTCATTCCATAATAGATTTTTTTTAGAAGTTTCATATGGCAACAGCATACCAGCATAAACTGGTAATATCAGATACTTGCCCATTTTGATAGGTTGGTATGTTCCCCTCACCTTAAACCAATGGTTCTCAAATTCTGACCTCAAGACTAGCAGCACCAACACCACCTGGGAACTTGCTGGAAATGCAAATTCTCAGGCCTCACCCCAAAATGAATGAGTCAGAAACTTGGGGGGAAGAGTCCAGATCATGTTTTAACAAGCTCTCCAGCGTGTTCTGATTCTGATACCCACCGAAGTTTCAGAACCACTGTCTCAGACTACCCATGTAAAAATAGCATGTACATGGACAAGATTTTTATCCCACACACCTGCAAAGTTTAACAGTAATAATGGTGTAACATTCTCATCCAGTAACCTTCATTTGTTATTTTTGTTTTTGTAATGCAACCGATTTTGTTTTCAAGAAACTTTGTTCCTCTAAGTTGGTAACTGAGGTTACTAAAACATCTGTGACCATCACCAAAACTGCTTCTAACTTCACTGCCACAGAGCACAATACACGACCAAATTCCTCCCCGTATTAAGTATGTAGTCTGCCTTTTGGCTAGAACTCCTGCTGTTTATGGCACTTGCCTTTTTGCATCACCAGCTATAAAAAGACTTAACTTAAATACATATATATATATATATATATATATATATATATATATATATATATATATATATATATATACACACACACACACACACACACATACATCCTCCACTGTATAAGACAATTCAGCAAACACAGATGATCTAACATCTACTATACAAAAGACACCATATTAAGCTACTACTATACATAAGACAGCAAGCAAGGCCCTGACTTCAGCAAATGTGCAAACCAGTTGGAGAATACCATGCAGAATATGGCAGAGACTCAGAGCTCTCCACCAAAAATCTGTTCCTGCTTCCCTCTTACACAATTTTCCCCTGCTTCCTCCGCAGTACAGTGGTTGTATGAATAGTTCTTACCGAGACTGTGAGAAGTGATACAGGACTTTGGACGTCTTGGACTTTAAATATCGATATGCTTCTCCTTCCGTCCCGGCCCCTGCTGAAACCTAGGACCTAGACCTGGTGGCCACAGAGCTTCAGTCATGCAAATGACAACCATGTGTCGGGATGGGGGCAAAAAGACTTGGAAGGAACCAGGATCTCAGAATTAACATAGATTCCCCCAGCTTGGGGGATATCTATCAGGACTTGCATAAATGAGAAAAACATCTTTATTATAGAAGTCTATATATATTCTTAGGTCTCTTTGTTGTAGCAGCCTAGCAGGGTGTGACTCATGAACTATGTAAGTCCTTAAAGACTAACTGGTACGCCATATACAGGGGCTACAGACACAAGCTCCCCTGTATAGGGTCTACTGGAGGGAGAACAAAAACTGTTGAAGCACAGTAGTGGACAAGACTGTCCTGGGCCTGCCCCCTTCCCTTCCCAACCACAGAAGAGAGAAGACTCTAGAGAGAGTGTGGCACTACCTTTCTAGGGAACTAGCTCCTGCATCTGGTGTTGTGAGTCATAATGTCATCGACAAAGATTTCGGTCTGATGGCCCCACTCACACTTGTGTCTCAGTGGCCACGGAGACTGCAGTGGTTCTGAACCATTTCAGAAACCCTGATGAAACCTCAGACGATCCACCCCAAAAAAACACATGTGCAAAAACTGTTCTCACCCATAAAAAGTTCCATACTATATCAAGTGGCTTGTGCCCCACCCCCCAGCCCAGAGTTCATGCACAGAACCCCCACTATGAAGGTTTTGTGGTTGGGAGTATGTCTGAAGAAAGATGAGCTGATGTACATTCCGCACCACAGCAACATGTATTTTCTGAAGGCTTTCACCAAAAAAAAAAAAAAAAGAAGAAGAAGAAGAAGAAGAAAAGAAAGAAAAGAAAAAAGGAGACAAAACCAGTAAGAGAGAGAGATCCAAAAGATATTCGCCATAAACCCAGAACTGCTCCCAGGTCTTCACTGCTGTGAACACTAGACCTGCCTCAAATATCATGTCCTGATTCCTCCAAGGCGTCACCAAACTCCACCTGTGACCCACATGAAGGAGAAAGTAGTTCCATCACAAAAGCTTAGAAACCAATGTTTACATAAATAGCTCTTCTAATCACAACCAGCACAAAAGATATAGCAATTTTTTTAAATTATCCTTAGTCCAATCTGATAGGCAACCTCGCAAAAAGAAAAAAAAAATACAAAAGCTTAAAAATCTATATGTATACACACCCAAATACTTTAAATTACAGTTAATCAGAGAGCTTCAACAGTCTCACTGTTCTCATTCCTTGGCTCACCTCCAAAACTTTCATTACCTGTCAGGTCCCCTCTGTTATTCCTCACTTTCTGTGTCTCTGGAATGTTATTTTATTAAATAATTGTCATGCCAAAAGGCACATACTACTATAAAAGTTTATTTGCTAGGCTGAGCAGAAACATCTATTTCTTTTTTGTCAAAATCTATTATAATGCTCTATTGCCTACAGAGTGTGTAGAATCATTTCCAGATACACTTGAACCAAAAAACAATGTGTTTCTCCTAACAGGGCACCAAGTAGTTGCAATAATGTAGAAAGATTATGTGGGAATCTTGAATTGGTAACAGATTTCATCTGAACTCTGTTTCCAAAAATCTTTGTAGCAGGTTTGACAGGCAGGCTAGAAGGTAAAATCTTTCCCAAGGAAAGTATATTATTTTTACAATATCACGAGATAATTGAAAATGTGCTGTAATAAATTCGACCCATGTATTTTAAGTACCTACTAAATTTCCAGTAATATGCTGGAAATCACTATCCACTTCAAGGACACGTGCTCTACTTTATTAATTAGCTATAAGAAATAGCTACACTTACATAGCATTTGTATTTTTTGATCTAGTCTAATTTAACTTGTTACTAAACATTTATTCACTGTTCATATGCTACTAAAGATATTTTTTTAAACCTTAAAGAGCCCATCGTCTACTGCACATATAATGCCCATTCGGTATTACAATGCCATTAGAATGTTGGACAAATTTCCTTAGTGACACAGAATGGGAGAAAAATTCTCTAAAGGGATAAAAAAAAAAAAAATAGGCCAGTAGTTACTGCCTACTGTGGAGGGCTATAAAAACCGCAACCAAAAGAGTCTCACACACTTACATCATTGCTTTATCCACCAAGAGGGACTAGAAGCAGTGGTCCCCAGTAGCAATGATCACAAGGAGCACCCAGAGCTTGGTTTCTAAATGCTATTCCCCAGTAAAAGGAACAAAGGCTCTTTGGAAAATTGGTTGAATCCAGGGCTGCAGCAGTGAACATATGAGATGCACGTGGACAATCTTGGGGGGGGTCACAAAATAAAGAAGCAAGGGAGAAAAAAGGTGGATACATGTCAAAAGGCACAGAAGGCAACCTGCAGAATTCCACTGGACAAAGCTGGAATAATTTGAATAACAAAATATACAACAACAGTATAAGCCAAATAACATCCATGTAGCATACAGATATAAATAAATAACTACAAATAAACAAACAGGGACAATGAACAACTTTTCTTTATAGAATTCCAATTAAAAAATGAGAATAAGGGAGGGGTGTCTGGGTGGCTCAGTTGGTTAGGCATCCAGCTCTTGGTTTCTACTCAGATCATGATTTCAAGGTCGAGAGATCGAGCCCTGAGTTAGTCTCTGAGCTCAACGGGGAGTCTGCGTGAGATTCTCTCTCTCCCTCTCCCCCTCCCACTCATGCTTACTAGCTCTAAAATACATAAATCAATCATGCTAAAAAATTTCTAAAATTAAATAAATAAATAAATGAGAATAAGGGAAACAGAAAATCATTATTAGAACACCATAGTGGTAACTGCTACAGGCAAAGTGGACATACGTTTAAGCAGAAACCAAATATGCAGTCTCAAAGTATCTCTCTCACAATATCGTAGAGAAAAATAGGAACTTTATAGTAGAGCATCCTAGCACAGACTACCTTAACGGAGTGAGCAAGGTTAACACCCAGGGATACATGCTGACATCAGGCACTCCCTGGTATGATGCACCGAGAAGGGTGCACCGAGTGGGTGGCCTCCTTCCCAACAGACACATCACCGCAACCTAACCATGAGACAAACCCCAAGCCAAGGGACATTCTACAAAATACCTGGCCACTGTTCCTTTTCCTATTTCTGCAAAACTTCATAAAATTAGGAAAAATACAAATACAATAGGAAAAATAAAAAGATCCCAATCACACCAGCAACAACAACAACAAAAAATACCAGATATAAACCTGATGAAAACTGCAATATAATTATGGAGAAAATTATAAAATTTTATAGGACATAAAAATTGGACAGGGTTAAAAAAGAAAAATATATTAGAAAAATACACAGACTAAAGGAAGCTAACAATTCTCAGTAAAGGTTAAGATGGATTATTATTTTGAATTTAAAAGAGGAAGGGACTATTTTGATTTTGTTGACCCTGTAATACTTTTTAAATTAACTAAGGGTCCAGTTAGTTAATAGTAAGTTCAATCTTTCTTCATGAAAAAGATAAAGAAAACAATGGGTTTTTTTTTTTTAATTAAAGAAGGGAAAATATTAGAAATACTTACTAACCAGAAGAAATTTAGATTAGTATTGAAATTAAAAACGTTTAAAATTAATGTTTTCTAAATGCAAATGTGGTATGTAGACTTGCTCTGAAACACAGGGTATTAGTGGAAAAACTAAAGAATCTGAATAAAGTCTAGAGTTTTGTTGACAGTGATGTGTCGGTATTAGTTTCTTAATTTTTACAAAAATACCATGGCAATATAAGACTTTAACAAGAAAAGAAACGGTAGAGGCACAAAGGAACTCTCTGTACTATCTTTGCAACTTTTCTGTAAATCTAAATTTATTCCAGATAAAAACTCTGTTAATATGTCCTATCACTTTCAGTTATAGAAATGATGCCTCAGTGGGGGCATATATTATGCCTGAAATACATGTATTTACACATATATCTTTCATGATACACGTGGTTAAACTCACAGAATATCATTAAGTCTCAAATGGAGTAAGGGGGCTACCGTCACATATTTGGCTCACAAATCCTATCAATCTACCAATTAAAAAGTACTTATTTTGAGTGTACTTTATACCATCAACTCCCATCCTAAATGCTGTGAATTCCAACTTCTCTCATGCAAACTCTAGTAAAATAGGAAAACATAGAAATAGAGAATTCTGTGAAGACTAACACAAGAAAATGACTAGAGATTCATGTAAAGAACACAATAAAAACATGCAAGGGTCGGGCATACAGAAAGAAGGGACAGCTGACTACTTGGTAGGCACTACACATGGTTTCCTTGAGAAGCTGATAGTTGAACTGAGTCTTGCAATGAAGAGCAGGAGTTGACCAACCATAACAAAGAGAATCTTCTGAGAAATGGGATAACATCTCAAAGACACAGAGCAGGAGAATCCAAGGCACATTTGGAAACGGCAACGTTACGAGAGAATGCTGGCCCAAGGCCACAGCACAACATTGTCGCAATGAGCCAGAGATGCAGCGGGGAAGGGGTGTGTGTGTGTGTGTGTCTGTGTGTGTGTGTCTGTGTGTGTGAAGTGAGTTCAAAACTCCCAAGATGACAGAAGAAGGAATAATTTAATTGTACCTCAAATCCAAATCTCTATTGAGGCTTTTGGTTCAATACCACAATTACAGTAACTCTACCGTAAAAAAAAGGCTTAAACTGCCAAAGAATTGTCAATGTGGTTGCTCAATCTAAAAGAAGAGATATAAGGGGGGAAAATGAAGTAGAAGAAATGTACAGAAACTAAAGGAAGGGAAAAAATGTCATTTGATATTAAAAGCGAAAAATTATAATTTAATTCTGTCACAGTTTTTTAATACTCTGAAATAATGCTGTGGGAGGTTTCTTCATTAAGCCAAATATAAAAATATAAAACACATTTATTTTTAGAACCCAGAATCAAATTTTGAAACAAAAAAATTTTTAGAAAGACCCTCCTACCATCACCACTAAACTGCAAATGTTTATTTTTTTTTAAGATTATTTATTTGAGAGAGAGCGAGAACAAGAGAGAGTGAGAGAGCACATGAGCAGGGGTAAAAGGCAGAGAGAGGGGGAGAAGCAAGCTCCCTGCTGAGCAGAGAGCCCAACGCAGAACTCGATCTCAGAACCCTGAGATCGTGACCTGAGCCGAAGGCAGCAGCTTAACCCACTGAGCCACCCAGGCGTCCCTGTCAATGTTTTTTAAAGTATCAGTGAAATAGAGGAACATGTCCCATATAGAAACCTCTCTGTTAATTCACGCTTCAAATAAGACCTGTTAAGTCCTCTCTTTCAGCTTTAAAAGCCACCAAAGGGAACCGTAATTTAAAAAATTAAAATAACTCTGTATTATACTTAGGAATAGATAAATTGAACATTAAAGCTTTAACATTATGTGAAAGAAAGCAATGGCACATTTTAAAAGCTTTTCCTCTCCAAAATATTGATATAACCATTCTGGACCACAATACTAAAGTAATTACTCCTTAGAAGATACAATTATTGCCTACTAATGCTTTCTTTTTTTAATACTCTAAGGCAACTCTGTTTTTCTGATATTAAATTTTGAGGTCACATGTGACATTTATTCCCTCTTATTTCAAATATTCAGGGAAGCTCATGCCCAGGATGTGCTTCTGGAGGGAAATAATAATTCTGCAGTATAGGATAAGAATAAGGAAGAAAACAAAAATAAATAAAAATAAATGTTCTGTCTCTATTTGTATCGACGCAATTAATATTATCCTTATCCTGGTTCTTATATGACAATCTCCATGAAAATGTCTATAAAACTGCTCCATAGTACAATGAATAATGAAAAATTTCTGCCAGATAAAATGTACCATGCAAAATAAAAATTATCTTTCATACTTTTTTAAAGCAGAGGAACAGAATTACTGTGACTAACTAGAAACAACATTCTTCAATAAAAATATTAAAGGAAATGCCTGTGGCGTAGAGTCATGAATGACCCACTGCGTTTTACCAGGGGTCTCAGGTGGGATTACCACTCATCCTAGCTTCCCTTCCCATTCATATGTGTCTCCAGCAGAACTCTGAATGAGCTCTTGCTGGCCACTCCTTTTCACTGAAGGTTTCCCAACTCCAAAGCCTCTCCACCCGTTTTTGTTTTTTTTTTTTGTTTTTTTTTTGTTTAAGCATTCCCAAAGGGAGACAAGAAGTTAAAACTCCTTCCAAGAGGAAGAAAACAAATGATAGACCCTGGGAAAGGACCCCCTCAGGCTACAGCGGGAGCCAAGGCATCTTCCACATTCTGGAAGGCCACCTACCAGCTAGGGAGGAAGAGGGGGAAACGGAAGAGGAGTGACAGCAGAGGGAGGAGAGGAAGAAGAGGAGAGAGGGGAGAGGACATGAACAAGAAAGTAAGGAACTAAAGAAGAAAGATGAGACAAAAAGGAGCAGTGAAAAAAGTACCTAACTCCTTAACATTTATGAGTTCTGCTAACAGAAAGACAAATTCGATTCTTAGGGTTTGTTTTTTTTTTTTTTTTTTTTTTTTTTAAGTACCAAGGTTTTAAATGAAATTTAAAGCTCTTGTTTTCATTCCTCCTATCAAATGTAACAGTATCCCCACTACACATGCTTCTTATTTCATTCATCTGTAAACCATTCCCGTCAACTCTCAAACACAGGTCTAGTCAATCCCAAGGTCACTGGGCACACATGCTTCTCCATTTAATAGGTTTGGGATACAACCTCCTTGCTGTAAGATTTTTTTTTTAGCTCTTTTAATGTGTCAGTCCAGGCTTTTAATACCTTTCATCAAACTATTACTCATAACTGGTCTCTCAAGACCCATAGTAGTTGAGCTTGAAGTCTGACCCTCTAAATTTACATGTTGTGACATTCTTTGAAGGCATTTATTAAAAATCATGGCAAGGATATTTGTACTGAGGCCAAATAAGCAATATCTTCTGTAATTTTGGCCACAGCAAAGAAAGGCTGGGATGTTGACAAGGAAGGCAGGAAGGTTGCTGTGCAACAGATACGTGTGTTTAAGATCAGAGAGCACCATAATATCTCGTGTAAAAAATTTCATAAAGTACGACGAATGTAAAAATCAAGTAAAACCAACAAATGTTTATTAGGCAATTAGGCACGCATAGGCTGTCTAAGCACTCTGCTGTCAATGATGAACTTTTTGTAAAGTAAACTTATTAAAGTTTAGTGTACATGCATACAGAAAAGTGTAACAAATCCTAAGTATATAGCTTAATGAACTTTCATTAAATCAACAAACCAGAGTAACCACCACCCAATTCAAGAAATAGAACACTGTGAGCTTCTCAGAGCCTGCCCCAGTGTCGCCTACCAGTTCTATGCTCCTTCAAACTGGACGTGCCCAAAGGGCAGCACGATTCTTTTTTTGAACTTTATATTAACAGAACCATAGAATGCATATTCCTCTGCGTCTGGCTTCTTACGTTAATGTTACGTTTGTGAGACTTTTTGCACGTTGTTGACTATAACAGTAGTTAGTTCATGCTCACTAATGTATAGAAGAAATATAATATTCCACAGTAGGAACATTCTACGACATATTTATCCATTCTACTATTGATGGACGTTTTAGGCTATTATGAGCAGTTCTGCTATGAATATTCTTGTATGTCTTGTACTTGTATTCACATATACATACTCCCACTCCTAGGAGTAGAAGAGCCGATCATTAGGTATGTCTAAGTTTAACTTTACTGGCAATTGTCCAAGATGGTTGTGCCAATTTACATTCCTACTAGCACAGTATGAGAGTTTCAGTTGTTCTACATTCCCATCAAGACTTTGTCCTTCTTAATTTTAGCCATCATGGTGGGTATGTGTAAGAATCACACTGTGGTTTAAGTTGCCTCTAAGAACTAATGAGGTTAGGCAACTTTCAACGTGTTTATTGTACATATTAGACACTTTTATGACGTGAAGTGTCTGTTAAAGTCTTTCATCTACTTTTTCTACTGGTTGCCTATTCTGTATTGATTTGACCAAGTCCTTTATATATTATGGATCTAAGAGCTTAGGAAGAAGCCTGGGAACAAACATGATACACACACACCAAAAAGACACCGAACAGTATAAAGTCAAAGGTTAAGATCCTGTCATCAGCCTGAAAGTGTACTAGGAAGGACCAATCTAAAGCTGTCGTGGACAGAGAAGGACACACAGAAAAGGAAGAATCTGAAGTGGACCATGAAGAAATTAATCAATTTAAATAAGTGGAATAAGATGGAAGAATTCTAGCAGAAGAATAAGCTATGAGCAGCAAAATTCAAGTCAGAATGAGTCTTATTCATGGGTGAATGTTGTTTTTCCTAAAGCTCCAGTCTTTATTGGGCACCAAATAGGCTGGATAAAAATAAAGGCAGATAGGGGGCGCCTGGGTGGCACAGCGGTTAAGCGTCTGCCTTCGGCTCAGGGCCTGATCCCAGCGATCTGGGATCGAGCCCCACATCAGGCTCCTCTGCTGGGAGCCTGCTTCTTCCTCTCCCACTCCCCCTGCTTGTGTTCCCTCTCTCGCTGGCTCTCTCTCTCTGTCAAATAAATAAATAAAAATCTTTAAAAAAATAATAATAATAAAGGCAGATAAAGGTGGGCTATGGAGTTTTTGACAGACCTTTTTTAACACTTTAAATACATTATCTTATTTAATCACCCCAAATCTGCAATATGGGTATTATCCCCCATTTACCAATGAAGAAGTCAAATAGCTTGCCTAGTGTCAGAGCGAATGAACAGAACTAGACTAAGAATCAAGGTCTGCCTATGTCTAAAGCCTATGATTTTTTTTACTAAAGATTCTAGATCTCAACAAGCACCATTATTATAAAATTTAGTTTCTACTATGGTAACTCCCAGGAACTGAATTCAAAAGAGTCATTAAATTAAGGCATTGGAAGCTTCAGAACTTCATAAAAGTACTACTTTCCATCTGACATAAGGCATTTCAGAAAACATGCTCTAATTGAAAATGCAAAGGGCAACTCTGAAAAGTCAAACAACAGAGCTGCTGGTAGTGCCATACTTCGAAAACATCAATTCTGTAGTATCTTTGGGTGAGGGGAAAAAGGTATGAAATGAACACATTTATTGTAAAATATCCTGATTTCAGAAATGAGAAAAGTGGTACACCTCAGAATCAAAGAAGCAGAGGAAGTGTTATAAGACCTGATCTATTCCCAGTGTAACAGAAGTTTATTAAAATCCCTAATTATCTCTCGTGTTTTTAGAAACAATCTTCAACAAAATAGTTCCAGCATTCGGTAGATGTTCATTAATTGTGGTTGTGGCTTTTTTTTTTTTTTTTTGCTTCATCATTAAACACAGCTTAAATCTAATGAGCATCTAATTGAGGTTAAAGACCCATCCTAATGATTTCCATCTTTATCTCAATCACATTAAGATTACAGGCTACACCGCTGAAGGTGCATACAAATATATGCACGTGTGTACTCACACACATACACAGCCCTTTTCTGTGCTTTCAACTTATTTTTATAAAATGGGGTGTTATAATAAAATAGTTCATCTATGACACTAATACGTATTTCTGTACAGACAGGGAAAACACGCCGCCAAAATCCAACTGTTCGCTGAAAAGCAGTTATATTAATTTCCTGTGGCTGCTGTAACACATTAGCACAAACTTGGTGGCGAAGAACAACAGGAATTTATTCCCTCACAGTTTTGGAGACCGGGAGTCCAAAATCAGTTTTCTTGGGCAGAAATTAAGGTGTCAGCAGGGCTGTGCTCCCTCCAGAGACTACACAGGAGAATCTGCTCCTTGCCTCTTTCAGCTTCTGGTGACTACAAGTATTCCTTGACTTGTGGCCACATCACTCCAAACCATGTCTCCATCTTCCAGCGTCTTCTCTGTGTGTCTATCAAATCTCCCTGTCCTCTCTAAGGATACTAATGATAGTATGCAGAGAAAACTCAGGATAGGGATAACCCAGGATGATCTCCTCCTCTAAGCCTCATGACTTAATCATATTTGCAAAATGTCACTTTCCAAACAGGTAACATTTGCAGATTCTGGGGATTAGGACATGGACATATCTTTGGGCCACCATTCAGCCCACTCTAGCAACTTACTATAGGACTGTTCAAATTACTCATCAGTTAACACATTAAGCCCCAAGTGTAGAAAAGTAGTGCAGGAAATTTCAACCTGTACTGTCATGAAGTTCAGGGTGCACCAAAGTCCAATGTCCAGAAAAATCAGACTGCCGGTGTCATACTACAGACGTCCATTAGTGGTAAACATCTGGCACATGCTTATCAACTCCAGCTAAACATTAAATCACCTGGGAACATTTTACAACTTCTGATACTAGGGCTCCACCCAAGACTCCTAAAATTAGAATCTGGATGTACAGCCCAGGTCTGGGGTATTTTGCTTGTTTGTTTCTTAAACTCAGGTGATTCAAATGTGAAACCAGAGTTGAAAAACTAGCATCTCTAGCAGTACATTAAAATTCCCCTTACTTATACAGTTTATTTGTTTTATCGTTATAACCAATTTAACACAACCAATATTTCTCCTTAGGGAGAAGGGATCCCTTTAATAATCATGTTCTTCATTTAATTTGAAAATATGTTGATATCAGAAGTTCTAAAAACTTACCTCCGTAACTCTTGCAGGCAAACCAGAATATGTGAGGACACTAACCAAGAAATAGTACAAACTAAATGCCTCATTTCATTACAAGGAACCATAAGTTGATTTAGTCGACACTGCTAGAACAAACAGCTCATGAAAATATTCATATTGCATTGAGATCATTTCAGAATTATGATTATTGTTTCATAATTTTATTTTTATATGGAGGACCACTGCTAAGGCATGGAAAATGACAGTCAAGATTCCAAGACGGTAAATCTAATTTTCTATCATCCAGGCTAATTATTCAAACGAAGGATTTTCTTTTCATGTCTCTGATTCCTCTTCCTTCTTTTTGGGCCTGCTCTTTTATCCATCTATCTGGGATTTTTTTCTTTTTTTTTTTTTTTACCACCTCCACTACAGAGAAAAAGGAGGGAAACTCAAAAGTCAGTTTTTTGGAAATGCTTCATATTAAAAGTAAGCCTACAAATGTCAAAGGTTGGACAGAAAATATTGTTTAAGTTTTCTTCGGAATATCATGTTTATTTTGTTGATCGATGTGATAAGTGCAAAACTGGTAAACACGGTACCTCAACAAATGGATTTCACAAATGAAGGATCAAATCAGGAAAAAATATAAAGGTTGGGTTTCCAGTGTTACCCTTACTTCTCATTACATGGATAAAAAGTTACCAAGAGTAGAACACACGTTTCCATATGGGAAATGTAAGTAAGAATGACTAAACTTTTGATTTGAGATATGCATTTTTGTTTTTATACAATGCAAGGCAAAATGTATGCCCAGTGGAAAAAGAACTTCAAAGTCCCTTAGGGAATATTCTACACAACTCACCTTTTGAATTTTTCAGAGCTTAAATCTGTCAAGATACAGAGGTTAAGGTGTCAGTTCCTAGATGACATAAAGGGGAATTTACACAACAACTTTCTTTCAAAATTGAAAAATGTTCTTCAGAAATTCACACCCATTTTATGTGTCCTTTTTTCTGGTGAACATCTACACAAACACAATTACTAAATATAAACTGGTACTCAGTCTGCCACAATCCAAAAGTCCTTGGTAAACTGCTTACCGTTTTTAATGAAGTACACATTATTTTGTCATACTTCTCTTTTTTTAAAAGAAGATTTATTTATTTATTTTAGAAATGGGGAGCGAGAGCGTGCATGTGAGTAGGGGGAGAGGCAGAGGGAGAGACTCTCAAGCTGACTCCCTGCTAAGCAGAGAGCCAGAGCTAGGACTCAAACTCAGGACCCTGAGATCATGACCTGAGCTAAAACCAAGAGTCGTAGGCTTAACCAACGGTGCCACCCAGGCATCCCGATGTCATACTTCTTAACCCAAATTTATTTTAACCTATCTACTCATATTCGTAGATACCTCTTGTTTCTTGCCCCAAAAAGAAAAATCCAAGAAAATTTTTTTCATGACACACCACCCACCCCTTGTTTCTTCCCCTCCATCCATTACACAGTTGCTTTTTCAAATATATTTTCCTTTCAACTTCGTATTCATCTGTTTTCTTTTTATCTTTTTTAAAGCACTGCTTGTCTTTAATTCTTTGTCAACTACTTAATTAGGATTTCATCCTGCTGGCGGCCACTGTAATTCTATAGCCTCCCCTTGTAAAGCAAGCTTCACTTCTCATTTATCTTCCCCTAAACTTTTTCCTTTCTCTTTCACCAGCAATATTAATTTCAACCAATTTCTAAGACAGGAAGTATGCCACCAAATATATAATTGCATTTTATATCAGACAAAGATAAGAAACTGTTGATTCTCCAACATTTCCGAAATATAAAATACACAAAACAGTAATTAAAAACAAATTTCAAAAAAATCTTTGGGGAGAAGGAAGATGGCTTGAGGTCTCCTTTCATATTTCCAAAAAATCTCTCCATGTTATCTGTGTAATAATCTGTGTAAACTACTGATTCACGGGACAGCTAAGAAACTTAATTTTAGTTTGCACTAAATAAAATATTTACAAAACATCCACTCTTTGTTAATATAATGATAGGCAGCATTATTCAAAAATCCCACAAAAACCAAATTAAATTAATCCCAATGTTGTTTTCACAGCTGTGTTCAATTACAGATTTGGTATTGGCCCCTAAATGTCATGACTTCAAGCAAAAGATTAAACATTACCAGCGATCATTTAATCTGTGAAATTAAGACATTCAACTATATGATAAAGTCTTCTCAACCTTCTAGAAAATATTGCTCGACTAAAGTGACCCTTAAAAAGATTCACCAGCAACACTTTAAAAAGGTTTTTGTTGTTGTTAGAAATACAGTACAGAAAACCTAGGAAATGTAGAATTACACGTAAAATTTAAATTCACTCATAGTCCTACAAACCAAAAGGAACTACCATTAACATTTACAGAACAGAAAAAGATATCAAAATGTTATATATTCGTATATGTGAAAAATTAACATATTTGCAGTCATACGATACATAGTTTGGGCCTACTTTTTCCGTTTATATCATGAACTTTGCCCCAGGTCATTAGGATATCTAAGAAAATGTCATCTTATTGGTTGGGGAAAAAAAAAAATCTACCAACAGACGATTCAACACTCACTACACATATAGATTTTCAAAGGAGAAATATTTAGCAAATATATTAGTGAAAATTTTCTAAGACATGTCTTTGGAAAGTTACTACCGTGGAGAAATTGCTCCAACTTTTAAAAGTAAGGCAAATAGCAACGGCAATGACGGAAAAATATCTTCGTTGTAGATTCGTCTTCGGAGTTTTCCACCTCTGAAAAAGTTGAAGAAAGGTCCAATTGAAATAGTGATCCTGGGTTTCTACTTCAGTCCTATATACAAGCTATAAAACAGATCATTTCAAATAATTTAAAGTTTAAATGAGTTACGAATGAACACAGAGAGAAGTGGAATCACTACCCTGTACACCTGAAACTAACGTAACACTGTATGTCAACTACACTCAAATTTTAAAAAGGGTTTTTTTTTTTTTAATTAGTTATGACTTGATAGAATTATATGAAAAGTTCTAAGCTTTGGTAGAATTGTCCTTCATGTCTACCCTGCCTTGCCCTACCTACCTGGATGAATAGAAAATGAGAGTTTAAATTAAAAATACACCGTTTTCTCAAGTGTACTCGCAACAGGCCCTCTACACCTGCCGGCAGTGACAAGACGACAATACAAATAGTTAAAACCAGACACGAATCATGGTCTACACAAACAAGAATGAGCATTCTGAACGACAAATAGCACGTCTTTCGCAGCAACGTAAACCGGAGAAAAGCTACTCAGTAACAGCACGGTGAATCGGGTCTACCCCAGGAAACGGTGCCAAAGAGGCCGGAGCCCGCAATGCTTTTTTAGACACTACATGCTTTTAATAGAAACCAAGAGGAAGGAAGGAAATGCACATCCAAAAAAAAAAAAAAAAAAAAAAATCAATCATAAAATATTTGAGTCATGAGAGACCAAACAGTTACTGAAAGAAAACTACATTCACTGGGCAGGAAAGGGCTGCACAGGGAGCACATTCAGGATGACAATAGGTCCTGACAGGTAGTGCAGCAGGGGGTCCTGCAGGAACAGAGGCGCTCGCCACAATGAAGTATACTCCACAAGCCCCGGTAGCTGGTCTCAAGCCCCCACATGCTCCCCATCCTCTAAGACATCACCATGTGCTCAAGAACCGTTTGATACTGGCAAATGTTAAAAACAGACAGAAGTGGGAAGATGCCCATCCGTAGCTCAGCTAGAAATAGCCAAGCAAGGCATAAATTAGACCCAATGAGGTTTGCCTCTTCATCCATCAAGAGGCAGACAGGACGATGTGATTCTATTACTAAACAGGGAGTCGTGGCAGTAAGGGGAGAACGCCTCAAACTCAGAAAGACTTTCTGCACTTATGAAATATAAAACAGCTTTTAAAAGTCCATCACAGGTATATTTCGGACTATAATTTTGAAAGGGGGATTTTTTTTTTCTTAATGTAGTCAAGCAGGCAAAGAGCCAATCAATCCATTAGAAAAAATCAAAGAGACAGAAATCTATGCTTCGTCATTAATTCAGCCATGTGAACAGCAATACTACTAGCATCTTTTTTTTAAAAACTGGACAGCAGAGGATACATGGGTAGCAGAACAGAAAGTGGAAAATGCCTTTGGGGTACCTATCCTACCACTCTGGCTCACACCATGTCCTTGGAGATGAGCAAGTGTCCCAAGTTTTGACGGCACATGCAATGATAAAAGAAGAGAGCACTTCAGCATGAAAAAGACATTTCTGACTCTAGATTTTGATGGCTATGATTTAGACAGAAAGAATATACTAGGTTGATCCAACCCTTTCCCCCAACTTCTTTAACTGTGAGAATTTCATAAAAACCACGACGCTGAGTGACAAACTGAAAACGCTCTATCCTTCTGGTTCCTTTGGAATCAGTCTAATGAACCAACCGGAGGCAAAGGTAGGTTAGGGAGAAAAGTTGAGTAGAGCAGAGAGTAATACCACAGTCAAGACAAAGAAGCTCTGCTTCCTGCTGGCACAACACTTTAATCAAAGCCCCTCCAATTTAAAATTGCTCTTGAATGCCGATGAGTCTTTCTGGAAGACAGACCTGTTTTAACAGCATCTACTGTGCATTTTTTTTTTTAATTACAAAATTATTGCAAACTATCCAGCCATAGCTATTTCTTCTCAGCTCCGGTATGAGACTCCTCCTGCAGGTAGTGGCTGTTTAACTAGAAAAACAAAAACATTGCCAACAGGCACATACTGTGCAGAAAATATAAGTGCTACATTTATAGACAGGAGCGGCTTTATAGAACATCTAAGATTGGCAGCCCAAATGAAGAACAACCATCTGGTTCTTCACTTATAACTAGGGTTTCAGCCATGAAACCTAGGTGCCCTGCACTGCCCGTGGTAACGCTATGGATGGGAAGCCACCAAGTAGCCAGTTATTCAAGGCCACATATGAGGTGTTCAACCTATGCATTCACATACTCTTACCTTTCACTTAATTGCAGATATTAAATATACTACACATTCCAAAACGGCCTGGGAAAAACAGACAAGCACTCAATGTTATTACAGCTGGGCAAGAAGCTGCTAAGACTCAATCAATGCATAGACCCACAGAGGATTGGTGCTACACACAGGTGTGCGTCCCTTGAGGCCAGAGATGTATGCTACAAAAATAAAAATATTCCATTTGTGTGGACTAGGGGGTGGGGTGATTTTTTAGTATGTTAGAGAAGTCTAAAACAGAGAGAAAATTGTATTCCTTTTGTACAATATTTTTTTTTTAAGATTTTATTTATTTGACAGAGAGAGCCAGCGAGAGAGGGAACACAAGCAGGGGGAGTGGGAGAGGAAGAAGCAGGTTTCCCAGCAGAGCAGGGAGCCCGATGCGGGGCTCGATCCCAAGACCCCAGGATCACGCCCTGAGCTGAAGGCAGACGCTTAATGACTGAGCCACTCAGATGCCCCAGGAAAAGATATTTTAGATATACTTCATAGGAAGAATGCTTTAACTTCCCTAGCAATGATCATCTCACCATTCACAAACATCTTGAATCATAAGTTCTAACGCATGATTTTCTTGATAAAAGAACACTTACAATATAACACAGTAAATTAACTACACTGGAATTTTAAATTAAAAAAAAAACACTTGAGATTTTGTATTCATTTACAGCTTAAAAAAAAAAAAAAAGATGGGAGGAGTCAGAGTCCTGTCACTTGATATATATATATCTGAACAAATCCTTGGTTCCACTGGGAACTTCCATGTGTTTATTTTTTCAAATAATGAAATAATTCAAATAGAGAGCAACACAAGCTAAAAGTTAAATGTAATTAAAACACCAAGAAATGGAATTTGAAAGCACTACCATTAAATTTATAAACTTCCGACACTTTAGATGATTTATTGCAACGTGGAAATAAAGTCTAAGTTGCAAAATTTATTTGACAGACATGGCATATTATAAGCACTCCAATATCAAAGCGTCACCGTGGTTTATGCTTTTCAAATACATTAATCTTCATCTTACGCTATGCTTTATACATACATTTAAAAAACTAATTACAAACCAGAAGACAAATGATAAACTATATGGCAGCATTTATAAAATCCCTTAATATAAATGCAATGTCCATATAATTATTAAAAGATTTGGAACCCTCCACCGACCTAAGAATGTATAATCTCCCATTACACCATCTAAGTGTAAGAGTTCTTAAGGACAGCAATAATGTGTGCCTCATTTGTTCATTCTTTCTGATGGAACTAGAAAGGTTGGCCATCTCAGAACCCAAGAATTTAGCCAGTGTCCTAATTTTTATTTTTAATGTTCAAAGTAATAAAACATACACACTTGTATAGCACTTACTATGTGCCAGACACTGTATTTAATTCACTCAGAACATTCTGGTGAGGTAGCTTCTAAGATTAACTTCATTTTACAGACAAGGAAAACTAAAACAGAGAAGTCAAATTACTTGCCGAAAATTTACAACTAAGAGGCATAGCTGAGATTCAAACCTGGGCAATCTGGCTCCAGACTCAACTTCTTAACCAAGTTTCTAGACTACGCCATACTAAACAACCCCAAACTTCCTCCCTGCCTTCTCACCTCCATCTGAAGATGAGGAATACCTGAGGAGGCAAACATTCCTAACTGAATTCACACCATCTGTCATCCCCTTTGAATAAGTAGATTTACATACCCAAGTTGTTCTAAACATGCTTAAGATGAAAGGGGAAAAGAGAAGAAAGAAATTCCCTTACACTTCCAGGAAAGAGATATGGATACAAAAATGTAGAAAGTTATAAATTATGAAGAACTGAAGAAGGCATTTTCAATAGAGTTTTCTAAGCAGTCCTAGTCAGACCCTTAAAAAACATGAAAAAAGCCAATGCTTTTTTAAAAAATTAGTACAATAGAGTAATCAAAGCAGTTAATAGGATACTGGTGTAAAGACAGACATATAGACCAATGGGCCAGAATAAAGAGCCCAGAAATAAGCCCTCAGATATATGTGATATATGACATCCTTGTCAAAGATGCCAAAACTAGAGAGTAGAGAATGGAGAAAGGATCGTCTCTTCCAACAAATGGCACTGGGAAAACCAGACAGCCACATGAAAAAAAAAAAAAGGACAACAACAAAGACAAAGAGGAGGAAGACAAGGAGTAAGAAGAAAAAGAGGAGGGAGAGAAGAAAGATGAGGAGGAAGAGGAGGAAGAAGAAGGAGTTGGACCTTTATCTTAACACCCTACACAAAAATTAACTCAAAATGTCAAAAATGTAAGACCTGAAACTATAAAACTCCTGGAAGAAAACATAGGGGGAAGACTTCATGACATTGAATTTGGCAAGGATTTCTTAGATGTGACACCAAAAGCACTGGCAACAAAAGAAAAAATAAACAGGATTACATCAAATTTGAAAACTTCCGCACAGCAGAGGAATTAATCAGTAGAGTGAAAAGGCAACCTAAGAAATGAAAGAAAATATCTGCAAGCCATGAATCTGATAAGGAGTTAATAGAGTACACAAAGCTCACCAACAACCCAATGAACAGATAAAATAGGCTGCCTTTTTTAATGGGCAAAGGATTTGAATAGACATTCTCCAAAGAAAATATGCAAATGGCCAACAAGCATATGAAAAGATGCTCAACATCACTCATCAGAAAGGAATACAAATCAAAACCACAGTGAGACATCATCTTACAGCTCTTAAAGGGCCACTATCAGAAAAAAGAAAATAATGTTGACAAGGATGTGGAGAAATTGCAATCCTTGTATACTACTGGTGGGAATGTGAATTGATTTAGTCACTATGGAACACAGTTTGGAGGTTCCTCAAAAAATTAAAAATAGAACTACCATGTGGTAGCAATCCCACTTTGGGTATATATCTAAATTAATTAAAAATAGGATCTTGAAGACATGTTTACATATCCACATTCATTGCAGCATTATTCACAACAACCAAGAGGTGGAGTAACCTGAATACCCAATGGATGGATGAATGGACAGAGAAAATGTGGGGTGCGAAAGGCTGGCTGAGTCGGAAGGGCATGCAACTCTTGATCTCAGGGCTGTGAGTTCAAGTCCCACACTGGGTGTAAGGATTACTAAATAAATAAATAAATAAATAAACTTGAAAAAAGAGAAAAGGAAATGTGGCATATTCATACAATAGAGTATTATTCATCCTTAAAAAAGAAAGAAATCCTATCACATGCTACAACATGGATAAACCTTGAGGACACTCTATTAAGTGAAATAAGCCAGTCACTGGAAGACAAATACTGTATGATTCCATTTATGTGAGGTATCAAAAACAGTTCAATTCATAAAAACAGAAAGTAGAATGGTAGTTGGCTGGGTTTGAGGGTAGGACAATGGAGAGAGTTGTTAGTTGGGTGCAGAGTTTCCGTCAAGCAGGGTAAGTAGATTCTGAGGGTCTGTTGCACAGCAACGTACATGTGGTTGACAATATTGTACTGTATTGTTGGGGGGTGAATTTTGTGGCGAAAAACAGGACTATACAACAGGAATATAGTACCTAGACATAAAGTCTTATTTAACGACCTCATATTTTAGTCATGCCTGTTTAACTCCATTAGATTTAAATCAACCTCAGCAGCAAATCTACTTATAAAACAGCCATTTGAAATTTTAAAAGGGAGATGTTTGAGATGGTTTTTCATATTCGATAAATATTAAACTGGTCATTTCATTTCCAGATGATTTTTATTTCTCGTGAACTCTTCCAGAACATGATCTCCCAACACACAGGAACACAGAAGTATATGCAAAAGCTTCCAGAGACACAGATTAAGGGAAGACAGCCTAACACAGTGCTGGTCAAAAGAAACAGAACCACAGGTTACAAATGTAACTTAAAGTTTTCTAGTAGCCACATTTTCAGAAAGTAAGGATACTGGAGAAATTAATAATTATTATATTTCATTTAATCCAATACTAAAATGTTTCCAATATAATTAATATTTTTAAAATTGAGATACTTTTAACATTGTTTTATCCACACTAAGTCTTTGGAATCAAGCGTATATTTTATACTATAGAACATTTCAATTCAGATGCTAAATTTTCGTTGGAACTACTTGACAAGTATCTTGAGTTCAAAAAATTTACAGTTGAAAAAGTAGATTCACACACGTAAGTTGTTCCAAACATACGTAAAATTTTCCAATAATAAAATCAAGTCCCTGAATCAAATGTAAATTTCATTAAAGTTAAATAAGATTTAAAATTCAGTCCTTCTGGGGCGCCTGGGTGGCACAGCGGTTAAGCGTCTGCCTTCGGCTCAGGGCGTGATCCCGGCATTATGGGATCGAGCCCCACATCAGGCTCCTCCGCTGGGAGCCTGCTTCTTCCTCTCCCACTCCCCTGCTTGTGTTCCCTCTCTCGCTGGCTGTCTCTATCTCTGTCAAATGAATAAATAAAATCTTTAAAAATAAATAAATAAATAAAATAAAATAAAATAAAATAAAATAAAATAAAATAAAATAAAATAAAATTCAGTCCTTCTTTCTAGCCACATTTCAAATGCTCAATAGTCCCAGGTAGCTGGTGGCCACCATACTGGATAGCATATCCAACAAGAACACGTGAAGGCATCTCTCCTATCTTCACTCTCCTCTAGTTCTACAGCATGTATTTATGATTGCTCTGATGGTATCTAACTGGTATAACCTGAGATTAAAGCAGTTCCTCCTTCCCAAGAAAGGTGTTTTTGTTTCCTGGAAGGCAGTCAGCATTTGAAGTTTGAAAAACAGTACATGAAAAAGCGTAAGTCACCCAGGAGGGTGCTAAATGTGGATTAGATTTGACATCCCATTGGAATACTTACAGTAAATGGATTTTAACTGTAATAACTAGTTGCTGGAAACACCCAACAGTAATATATGCTTGCCCTAATTATGTGAAATTGCCCTAACATCTATTTGGATGATCCGCTCAAAAAAATTCATCAAAAAAGAAAAAAAAAAAAAAAGGCCATCCCCTATCCTAGGTATAATCCTTCCTGAGGGCTCTGAGCAACAGAAGGCAGCAAACAGTAGTAACGGGAGAAAATTATTCACCTAAATGCCTTTGAAAGTTACTCCTAGACAACATCATCATTATTGGGAATTTCAATCTGCTCAAACTGACCAACACACTCATTTTACTCAAAGACATCAACAAAAAAAAATTAAATTAAATTAAACAAGGTATTACGAATACTGCTTTCATTTGACGAGGCATTAACTATTCCAATCACCATTAAATTATGGGAGGTTCCTTGGAAACTTCAAAAAGAAAAAAGGCAGGTAGCTATACAAAGTGTGGACCGAAACACTGGACTCAAAGGTAAAACCGACAACATGCTTTGCTTTCTCTACAAAGAAACACCATCTCTGTTACCAACCCAACATGACTTACATGACAGCAACAATGACTAACTCTTAAATAGTCCCTAGTAATAACAGCAGCAGCAATAATCATAATAATAATAATAATAGCTACCACATGTGTGTCACTTACTCTGAGCCAGCAATTGTTCTAAGCATATATTTCCCATATTTTCCAGATATTGTTTAATCTGCACAATACCTCTATAAATACTTGATGATCCTCATTTTGAAGATACGAAAGAGAAGTTAATGAACAAAGGTCACACAGGTGACTGGCAGAACACCTGAGAGTTGAACCCAAACCTCCTGGCTCCATACAACATGCTTTTTATAGCACCACAGTATACAGCCAGAATATCAAATTCACCTGGGCTGGTTTGAGAAGAAGTGTAAGACCACTGACTCCTCAGAACTTTGAACTCCACCCTGAAAGAGAAGTAGATGAAACTGCTTCCCACTCTTGCCCACCAACAATGCCCAATGATCCACCCTTCCACTGTGACCTCTGTCTCTCTTCCCAGCACCTGCACGTAGATCTGGTTCCAGAATGTTATTAATACAACCAACTTAGGGAATTCCTACTCTACGGCCCTCCCCACCCCACCTGGCCCAGGGATTTCAAACACCTAAATGCGGATGCCAGCTGAAATCCCGTGGCATACCAGTGATCTATACGCCCCATGAACTAGGCGCTTGCTCTCAACATCATAAGCTACGAACCGCTTTTAGTAATGGGGGCGGGGCATAGAGCATGCGTTGAAACTTCCCTACAATTCAAAAATTCCCAATTCTACTTTAGACAGTAGTTCCAACCCTATGTATCAGGGCTGGTAATGGACTGCCAGCTGGCTCTTTCAAGTTTCTCTATTCTTATTTGCCCCCAAAGCTCAAAGCACCTTATAAGGGAGGTGGCTTATAAATAATAATGAGGCACCCACGTGGAAGATAGAGAAAAAAGGCCTTAGCATGCAGGACATCTTAAATCAGAGATGCATAGTTAGCCATGGCTCTCCACCCTCCTTGGTCCTCTTGTTACATAACTCTCTTTTCCTCCACTTGGATTTCTTCCTTGCTGCCATGTGTTTAATCACACACAAGCTTCCATGTACTGTTGATTTAATATGTTAAAGCTTGCTTAATGTGTTTAAAAGGCTTCTCTAAATGACAAATTCTGTTGAGGAAAAAAATACTCACTACGAAAATTTAATAGGTAAAGAAACATAAAACGACATCTTAGCTAAAATTTTCAAATGGCCTTAGCAGCCAGCAGGCATGAGGATAAAGAAGGGACATCCCCAATCCTTGAATTTCTTTTTAGGCTCCCCAAGAATAACATACCTGCTGCCTAATTTCTAAGGTACTCCCGTACGTGATAACTAACTTGAGCTTCTTTCTGTGGCCCATGCAACTTTCTAAATCAATGTATTGTACACAGCAAAGACTTCTTTTAAAGCACTCTGATCACCCACCCACTCAACCTCCTCTCCCCCAAAGGTGATATCTCCTTTCTTCAATTCTGTTTTGGTAAATTATTACATGGAACTGCATTCCCTGGGAAAAGTCCAGAAGACATATCTTCTAACTAAAGGAATCTACCAAACATTTCGCATCCTGTAAATTCTCCTCGCTGGTTATGAATTTAACGACCAGCCTTTCCCATGACATTTCGGCTCAAAAACAAACCCAAAACAACCTTCAAAGCTCCAAGTGCGGACATTCCAGATTCAGAGAGGAAAAAGACTTGCTTAGTGACCAAGATGACCCAGTTTTTTATTTCCATATTCCACAGAGTTAATTATACCAAAATCAAATTTCATACACTCCCAGTGATAACACAAACTACCTGAAGGAGCCAAAACACAGATTCTATGAAAGGAAGCAAACCGCATATTTATTACAACCTCTATTTTGCCAGAATTTGATATTTTTACTGAGTGTTAATATCATACCCTATAGACGTAGTAATATTGCCTAGGATTTATGGAGCACTTTTGTAACCACCTGAAATTAACGCTAATCGTTAAGTCTATATTCAATCCCCATCCCCCTGTGTGCACATAGAAACACATAAACCTGCTCTGATAAAATCAACAATTACACTTGCTTCCCTCGCTCAGTTGCCAAGTCATCAGATCCACCCACCCGGATCCCCTTAGGACTATAAAGTTTATGGATTACTTATTTCTCATGTTTTTTTTTTCCCTGACACACTGTAACTACTTCCCTTTTATAGAACTCTGATCAAATCTCAGAAGCATTACTGGAGGATAATAAGCAACAGAAGCAAAGATGTTTTAAGATATTTCTTTCTTAGCTGGAGTCCTGTTTGCAGAGAACTTCACAGTCATACCAGAGCCTTCTTACAATACTCTCGAAAAGAAAACATTCTTAATCCTATTTAACACAGGAAAAATAAGGGTAAGCAAGTTGCAGAAGACCACCCAGGAGATCCAAGGTAGAGTTCAGATGCCAGGAACAAGTGCTGCCTTTAAAAAAAAAAAACAAAAAAACAAAAAAAACACCAAAAACAAAAAACATCCTTCTAATTTCCTAAGCTACCAAACGCAAAAAAAAAAAAACAAAACAAAAATCTTAATTAAGGCCAACGTCACTCATGAAGCAGAGTAATTTTTATATTGCAACCACCTCATTATCTCCAGAACCACTAGCAGCTAGGCTCTAGCTACTTGGACATCTCCTGCTCCAGTTCTTGTGGAGGTTAAAAAAAAAAAAAGGAAAATATATAGAGATGTTGAAGGTGAAGAGGTAGGAGAACCGAACCTACAAGCCCAGTAACTGGTGCAACATAAAGGATAAGCATTGAGTTTCTGATAAGCTGTTGTTTTTAAGGACCACCAACAGTCCACATCAGTGCCCCTCACAAGTAACACATCCCTGCATATATTTGGTGACAATGCAACTGGTATCCAAACAAACCTTACACGTACTTGAGAAGTAGTTTAAATAGAAAGTTTAAGAAGTCAAACGCAAGACTGCGTTAGATATAAAAATCTCACGGAGAATCTACCTTTTCTCACCTAACAAGATCCCAAAGATTCAGTAATGAGACTTATAAAAGTACATCCTAAATGTTATTCTAAGTTTATTTAAAAGCTACGAGTTAAAAAAGAAAGTTTTTTTTTAAACAAAAATTGAAAAGCACACAAATATTTTTTTCTAATACAGACTTTCCTTGTATTGGACATCCAGAAAGTACCAAAGAAAATTTGAGAGTCTGACCTTTTATTATGAGTAATGGGTGTTTTTCTCCACCACCAGAGGTCAGAATCCAGAAGTAAGTCCTTGTTTTATGGTTACACTTTATACTTGAACCTCATGAATCTCAGTGTAGTCTTAAATGCCACTTAAAACATAAAAGCCCTCCATCCTCAACACTAAGAATAACTCTGTAGAAAATGGATTCACAAAGGGGAAAAGAAGAAGGCTGCCATTTTGATGACTCAGAAGAGCTGATGTTCATGTCTACAAGGAAGCGGAAGTCCTTATGACTGACTGCACATGACCTCAATCACAACAGAGCATGACTGAGCTCCATATGCCAGGCATGGTGTTAGGTGCCCTGAACATAATGAGTCAGAATTCCTCTACTCATGGAGTTCGCCAATTCTAGCTGATCTCAATTCATCCGTAACACTCACTCAGCAACATACACAGAGCACCTACTCGGGGCCTGCCACAGTGCCTGGCATCGACATTTTGTCTATATAGGTCTTGTTCATTTTCTTCCTTCCCCCTTGAAGTGAGGTGCGTCCCTCACCTGTAACCCAAAACACAGCTCTAAATACTAATGCGAGCATTCACTGGGACTTTCTCAATAAAGCTGGTCAAATTATTTGAACTTTTTTAAAGATTTATTTATTTAGGGGCACCTGGGTGGCTCAGTCGGTTGAGCGTCTGCCTTCGGCTCGGGTCGTGGTTCCAGGGTCCTGGGATTGAGCCCCAAGTCAGGCTCCCTGCTCAGTGGGGAGCCTACTTCTCCCTCTCCCTCTACCTCTCCCCCTGCTTGTGCTTTCTCGCTCTCGCTCTCTCTCTCTCTCAAATAAAACTTTTTTAAATAAAGATTTTATTTATTTATTTGAGAGAGAAAGAGAGCAGGAGCAGAGGGAAGACGGTGAGGGAGAAGCAGGCTCCCCACTGACCAGGGAGCCCATTGAGGGCTTGATCCCAGGACCCTGGGATTCATGACCTGAGGTGAAGGCAGACACTTAACCGACTGAGCCACCCAGGCACCTCAATATTTAACCTTTTGAACACTCTTACCTTACAGATCTAGAAGACTGGAAACGAACAGGAGCTTGAGTATGTAAGTTTTTAGAACTGCAGTAGATGCCTAACTTCTACAAGACAGGAAACAAACAGAAATATACAATACACAAATATAGATATTCACAACACTGATGGCAAAAGAAAATGTCCCCAGAATACTAAATATTAATTTGTGGAAAATTTTAGAAACTAATATCACCAATCTCTGAATCAAGTATTTCTCTTCAGAGAAAAGCAAATCAATTGTAATGGTCCAGCAGCTTTTCATACCCTTGAGAATGACAACTAATTCCTTCCACATAAATTCTCCTTTTCCTCTCTGCTCAGTTCCAAATACTGTTTGTTCAAACTAAATAAATTTCATATTTATGATTTTTAACTGGCATCACACTTTCTGCCTAACATTTTTCATATAACCCCTCATTAAAGAGACATTAATGATTTCAATCAGACCAATTTTACTTCCTTACCCAAAAATTTAATTTCCTGTACAGTACTGCTTTCATTTCACCTTGGAAAAAAAAAAAATCTCAGTTCACAATTTTTTAAAGACCTCTGTTCCCTATTATTTAAGGAAATTCATAGCCCGGCAGAATATAAACCAATACAAGTTGTTACAAGTTCTGTTACTTGTTTCTGGAAGAGGAAAGCTTCTAGCACAATCATAAAAACCGAGTTCCACTTTCAAGCTCCTGTCCCACCTTAAAACTCATTTTAAAAATTACCGAACACCATAAACAAGTGATAGGAATAAAATACGGCTTGGAGCAACACAGTAGGCAACAGTACATGCGATAGGAAAGATTTCTATTACCAATGACAGAAAGAGTTACTTATTTGACAAAACACTCAGTCAAACAGACTTCAGCAAAACCAAGCTAATTATATGCATTTTAAATTCTTAACAGACTTCCCTCACTCTGATAAGGATACTAAGTTCCCACTACAAAACACCTGGGTGATGCCCTCCAAATAATAGATACTTACAGCTACTAAGTACCTCTCCCATAATAATACACTTACCAAAAGGCATTTTGTTCCTTTCTAAATCTGGTTTGTTCTTTAGGTAAGAGAGAGTGAGTTTGGCCATTTGCACTTTTAATTGTAAATACATCATTTTTTGTCCCATAAACCAATGAAAAGAGGGTGGAAAGTATTACTTTTAAAACACTGAAGCAGGGGTGCCTGGCTGGCCCAGTCTATAGAGCATGTGACTCTGGATCCCAAGGTTGTGAGTTCAAGCCCCACACTGGGTGTAGAGATTACTTAAAAATAAAATCTTTAAGGGGCGCTTGGGTGGCTCAGTCAGTTGAGCTTCTGACTCTTGGTTTCAGCTCAGGTCATGATCTTCTGGGTCAGGAGATAGCTTCCCTGCCCCCACACCAAGCTCTGTGCTCAGCAGGGAGACTGCTTGGGGATTCTCTTCCTCTGCCCCTCCCCCGACTCACACTGCATTCTCTCTCTAAAATTAAATAAATAAATCTTTAAAAATAAATAAAATCTTTAAAAAGGCTGACGCAAATGCTTTGTCAATACTCAGTGAAGGGGAGTATCTAAATTAATAACTGATCAACTATGGAAAGAGAATTTAAGACTGGAAGAAAACATGATCTTAATTTGAAAGGATTCTTACCTCAGATTTTAGAACTTCAAATTTTTGCTCTACTTTTAGAATGGATGATGTATCAGGTGTGGTTAATGCAAGAAAACCACTCAGAACTGCAACCAGTGGACCAATATTTAATGAAAAAAATTACCTTTCTCAAGATACTGGAGAATATTTACATATTCAGTTTAAACATCTAAGATAAATGCATATATTTTCATTATTCCTTTTTTTTTTTTTAAGATTTATTTATTTACTTATTTGAGAGAGAGAGAGCACCTGCATGCCCGAGCGCAGGAGCACACAGAGCGAGAGGAAGGCAGACTCCCTGCTGAGCAGGGAGCCCCATGCGGGGCTCATCCCAGGACCCCGAAATCATGACCCGACCCGAAGGCAGACACTTAACCGACTCAGCCACCCAGGATCCCCTAGTTATTCCTTTCTTAACAAACCAACTAGAATTAGAGCAAGTAGCTCATGTTGAACTAGAAGGGTTTCTTGGAACTGAACAATATCTAAGGTGGTGGCCACGCCCATCGCCCCCCTTCCCCCCACGCCCGCCAGACCAGACTCTGGCCAGTCTCCTCCTGAAGGTCATCTAACGGACACCAAAAACCATCCTCTTAACCTGACCATAAACTGGATTCTCCTGTTGATTTTCATTCTGGAAAACAGTATTTTGGCTCAAAAATTAGTTTTCAGTGTAAGTTTGGATGTATGTAATCCTTCAGGCTACACTTTAAGAAGCTAACACTGAATTCCTGAACACACAGAGCTGGGAAAATACAAAACTTAAAATCTCCCTAGTTACACTACATCCTGCAGCAATGGTCTTCAAACTGGGCTATCTAGACACTTCAGGGTACATGAAAACTGCTCTGAAGGAAAGAGATCAATTTCTCCATCCTCAGCTTCCTCGTGCCTGCTTTCCTACAAATGACATGCCTGAGAATATTGTCTTCTCTTTCCCAATTGCCCTTTTCTCACTTCCTCTAGAGAACAGACCCCTCAGCTACACCCAGATCTCACCAGGCATTATACGTCCAGGGCAACAAAGAGGAGCACCACTGAAAACCAAATGGGTCTTTGGGGGAAGAAACGTGTAAGAAATAAAAGCATCTAAAAGCAAGGAAGCAAAAAAATTATAATACTAAAATAAATAAATAAAAGTAAATGCTTTTGCGAGTCAGACTGCTGCAAACAAACTTTGAGAGCATCCAATCTTTGAGCCATCAGCCAATCATTAAAAATAATTTTTGATGACAGCTCATGGTGTGAGTTTCACCGTATAACTTCAGAAAGTGTCCAAGGAATTGGCTGTCCTTGCTACAATACTCCTTTCTTTCTTGTTTTTAGGAATCGGTTTTTCTCAGTGCCTGCATATATAAAAAAAAAAAAAAAGAAAAATGGAAAATAGAAGTGATGCCAAATCTTTTACTATCTACTAAAAAATGCCTATGGGTAGCAAAAAAACCACCCAAATACATAGTAAGGGAGACATTTTTAAAGAGATATATTTTTCTTTATTTCTTTCTTAAATCATTTATCAGAATCTGCAATATAATCACATTATTTTGATTACTAATAATTGAAGTGTTAAAGCAATTACTTCTGGATTGGGTAATCCTTGCAGACACATTTTTAAGTTTTTATACATTTTTATGACAATATGATAGTCAACAAAAGACCCTGAAACATGAACGTGTACTACATTAGAATAAAACTTTGGAGAGAAGCAGGATTAAAAGAAAAGTTCAAGGTTAACAAAGAAAGGTGAGTTTCCAGTTAAAGAGTTTGTTCGCTTTTTTGAATGCACGGTGGCTGGTATAAAATGTTAGATTTTCATCGACTACACTTAAGACCACCATGTTCAAGTTTTATTTTTAAAAGTGAATTTCTATAATATGTCTGAAATATCATCTTTGGAAACAAGCTACATTTAGGATGAAAGTTTAGATCGAAGATATGAAGGCCACAGAGCCATCACGGTAGCTGTCAGCCTACATCCCACGGCTCTCCTTCAGAACAATGCTCCAGCTCCCTTTCCGGCGCTTCACTAACAAGAGCTCCTCGGGCTGTACCTGCAGTTGGGAGTCTCAGGAACATCATTTCCTCCAAAGCCCTGGCACTTTCCTTCCCACCTCCAACCCCTGTTCTTACTGTCAGGAAGATAGACCCAGCCCTCCTCCAAATCCCACCATTCTCCCTTTCAAGATCAGCTGTTGGTCAGGACCTGCTAATTCGGTAAGAGGGCAGAATAACATAGCGGTGTTGACAGCACGAAATCTGGTGACAAGTTACCCGGTTTCAAATTCTGGCTCTGCCACTTACTAACTTAAGCCGGTTACTTAATCTCTCCACGGTCCAGTTTCCTTATCTATAAAACGGAGATTATCATCAACATTACCTGTTAGGGGTTTTGTAAAAATTGAATGAGTTAAAGCATTTAAAACCCTTAAAACACTGCTCAACACCCGTTTTTGCTACATCATCATCAGTATTAGCACCACAATTATTACTCCAACTACCTTAATCACACCATGGTACAGACTTTATTATAGAGGTGCAAGCCCCCATCTTTATACATAGCTGCTGCTTTCCATTACCCAGGTCAGGCCTATTCAGTTGGAAGGAACAGACAAGAACAACTATCCACCACATCTGTCCCCACCCGGAGGAAGACGGCTAATGCCAACCCAAGAGGGTCCATAAAAACTCATTGTAAGTCAACTCATGTTAAGAGAAAGAAACACTAGGAAGGGTATTATAATTAACAAATAATTCCACCTGGCCTTTCCTCATGGCCTTAGCCTTAATGTTTCAAAGACAGAAAAATCCTACGGCAAGAAAGAGAGAGAAACCCCTTAGAAAAAAACTCATAAGAGAAGTTGTATTTTCTAACCTCGGGGCTTTCCATTATCTTGCATTAAGAGACGATACATGGGAAATAAATGGGGGAGAGGGATAATCTCTGTATGTGTGACCAAGGAAAACCAAAGGGGAGCTTGGATGGCCTCCACTTTTTAAGTGTAGAAATTGACAGGGATCCCACTTGCCTCGCCCTCTCCAATCATTCTGGCCTACGGCTGGATGTAAAAAGAAAAGGAATCTGTGGGAAGGAAGCCAAAGAGAGGACCTACAGGAGCAGGCCTGGAGAACATGGGCTTGAAGGTGTGCGGCTACAGAAGGGTCGAATTTATGGACCACGACAACACCCTCACCCATCCCCCCAAAATCACATCTCTAGGAAAGAAAGTTTCTTTTTAACAAATAATTTGCCATAATAAATGTGGCCCTGTGTTTGGCTTCGAGGAAGCACCTCTATTAACCTAATGCAACGAACCTAACGTTTTCAATTGCAATAAAACCTAAACTTAACTTGCAGTGAATGCAAAGCTAAATCTTCCACGGCTTCGCCCGTTCAACAGCACCCAGGAACGTCAGAATTAAACGTCTGTTTGAAATAGATTCCTGGGGCGCCTGGGTGGCTCAGTCGTTACGCGTCTGCCTTCGGCTCAGGGCGTGATCCCAGAGTCCTGGGATCGAGCCTCACATCAGGCTCCTCCGCTGGGAGCCTGGTTCTTCCTCTCCCACTCCCCCTGCTTGTGTTTCCTCTCTCGCTGGCTGTCTTTCTCACTATCAAATAAATAAAATCTTTAAAGAAAGAAAAAAAGAAAAAAAAATAAAGAAATACAGATTCCTGGATCCCTAGCGAGTCTGGCCCAGTCCAGCGCAGGACTCAAAGACTCTGCATTTTTAAACAAACACCCAGGAACTCTTGAGTACACTCTAGCTTTACAACCACTGGCTGAAACACATCCCTGGAATATCACTTAGTGCATGCACTTCGTATACACTCTGCCCATTCTGAGAAACTCAGACATGCCGGCATCCTTTGCATCAGTGAACTCTGCCTCCTGAAGGCTAAAACTATGACTGCTAAGTGCTCTGTGTCGGCAACGTTACACCTTGCAAACAGAGAAGAAGGGGAGAGCATCTTTCTCACAACTCAGATGCACTATCCTGGGGAAGAAGAGTGTCAGTTGGCCTGGCTTGGATAATATGACCACTGCTTGTCTTCCTGCTAAAAGGCTGAAGGGTGAAAGTGGATGGAGGCAGTGGTTGGTTTATCCTATCCTCAGCCCACCTTTATGGTAAGGTCCCTAAAGCAGAAAAAGGGGCTTCACACAGATATGGTATCTGGGAAATCATTCGTGATTGGGCAGTTTCCCTAACTGCTATCTACTATAAATAATTTTATATAAAAAAATATAAAGTTATTATACTTTATTTACAATAGGACTCCATTTTGAGACACTGATATAAATGCAAGTGTTTTGGAATACATGTGTTCCTTAAATCAAGCAAATAAAAGACATTATTAGATGCTACACCGTGACAATGTATGTTTGGGTACTTTTAAAAGATGGAACCATTCTAACTTGTGTTACTAAAAAGCAACATAGGGGCACCTGGGTGGCTCAGTCGGTTAAGTGTCTGCCTTGGACTCGGGGTTCTGGGATCAGCAGGGAGTCTGCTTCTCCTACTCCCTCTGCCCCTTCCCCCCCACCCCCCACTCGTGCTCGTGCTCAAGCTCTCTCTCTCTCAAATAAATATTTTTTTAAAAAATAAAAATAAAAAGCAACATAAAATAAACCAAGCTCTGGCTAACTGGCTGCAGTGTGTGGTCAAGCTGACATTCCAGTTTCCCAGCTGTTTTTCTGAAAGAATGGCTAAGAGGCGGTTTCTCCATCAGAGCAGGATGCGGGAAGAAGCATCCCGATCCGGTGAGAGTTCCCTTCCTTTTGGCACTCCACCTTCATTTATCTGACTTTCCCCTCCAAATAAATTGCCGGGTTTATTTGATGGGAGGTATCGATTTCAAAGGCTCCTAGAGGGGTGGCACAGAGGCATGGTGACAGGCCGGGTCAGAGGAACCTTACCACTGCAGAGGCTTCTGCCAAATCACTTTGCACTGTGAAATGCACCACGGCACATCCTTCATTCTGAGTGTCTCCTCCACCTGATTTATGAAGGATAAAGTACTTTGTACTATCAAATGTTGGATATCTGTTATTACCACTGCCTGAGGGAGTATAAAATATATATTTATGGAGCAGTCACTTGGGAATGTCTGAAATGTACTAACCTACTAAAGAAGTTGTGGTAAAAACAGAAAAACTGACTTCCTGCTAAATGCAAAAGTTTTGTAGCAGAAAGAACACCAACTTGGAGACGAGCAACCAGGTTCTTAACACTATCACACACTAACCAATCTAACTACTCATTTGACTCTGGGCAAAGGCAGGTAAACTCCCTGAGCGCTTGGTTTCATCAGACATAAAACAAGGGAGGGTTAGGTGGCAGGATTTCGACGAGCTCTCACTCTATGATCCCCTACTCTCCAAGAAATCTCAGCTCTTGTTCTCTGCGCCAACAAAGACGAAACATATTGTAAGGTTTATACAGAAATTCATTACTGTCTGCTTATTCCCGCTGTGGGTTCTGGAATTACAAGCCTAGGAAATGGCAAAATAATAGCTGCCATGCACACGCCGAAGTAAAGAAATAAATAAAAAATAACATCTGGATACCCAGGCTCCACATCTTTTTGAATACATGCAAGCAGAAGGTACGTAGTCATTAAAAAAAAAAAAAAAAAAAAAGCCACAACTGCTATTTTGGAAGATGCTCTACATGAAAATTAGCAAAAGAGAAAAAGTTCTATTTATACATACAAAGTAAGCATGATTTATACCAACTATACTGTCACTTATTCAACAAATATTTACTGAGCACACATTATGAGCCAAGAGCTGGGAACAGAGCAGAAAACAAGACAGAAACAGTTGCTGGCTTTTTGGAGCCAGATAAATAGCTGGAGAGCCAGGTTAACCAAAAATAAAGAATTAATTATTACAGATGTGGTGGCTGCTGCCGCAGAGAACTACAGAAACGGTGTGTCCGGCAACCTAATAGTGTAAGAACCTAGATCTGAGGGTCCTGGAGGCTTTCCTCAGGGAGTAACAGTTTACGTCCAGGGAAACTGGGGGAGGGGGAGTGTAAGAGAAGAGAACATTTTACACCTATAGGGTTGAGTTCCAGTCCCTGCTCTGCCCTACCTTTTTTTTTTTTTTAAAGGGAAGGGGGACACCTGGGTGGCTCAGTTGGTTAAACATCCGACTTGATTTCAACTCGGGTCAGGATCTCAGGGTTCTGGGATGGAGCCCCACAACAAGCTCTGTGCTCAGAGAGTGTGTGCTGGAGATTCTCCCTCTCTCCCTCTCTCTCCCTCTCTCCCCCTCATGTTCCTCCCCCCAAAAAAATAAATAATTTTTTTAAAGTCTACGAATAGGAGACAGTTTAAGATACACTTTGGTACACTGTTAATTTAATAATTGGGAAAACAAAGGCACCAGGCAATATGCACCTACTTTGGATAAACTGAACACTATACTAAAAATTTAACTCATTGTGACTACTAGCAGGTCAGAACACATATATGGAGAGTCATTAGAAACAAGGGGGCCAGCGGGGGTGCCGGGGTGGCTCAGTCAGTTGAGCCTCTGACTTTGGCTCAGCTCATGATCTTGGGTCCTGAGATCAAGCCCCACATGGGGCTCCGCATGGAGTCTGCTTCTCCCTCTCCCCCTCCTCCTGCCCCTGCTCCTGCTTTCTCTCTCTCTCTCTCATATAAATAAATAAAATCTTAAAAAAAAAAAAAACAAGGGGAAATCACTGGCACACTTATACCATTTCCCCCTTTAAAAATAGGAATGAAAAAATTCAAACTCTTATTCTGAAGACCATCCCCAAAACAATCTCAAAATAAATTAGCATAATTAAAAGTTTTCTGATTAAGAGAAAACTCCAGTCCTTTCCAGAGACCACCTGGGCAGCCTCAGAACTATTATTCTTCTATGTTAATGATTCCTGGTTTTAATCATCGTCTTTATAAAAAAACAAATAATCATTGCATTCCAGTTGACAATTTGTGTTCCAAGTTTCCTTTCCAAAATTGTCTTTAAAGTCCAAGTCAAATAAAAGCCACCATGCATAGTTGCTTACAGAACTGACAAGGGATCCTTGACTCCAACAGACCTGGTTGGCATCAATGATTCAAGCGCATTATGAAAATCTCCACACAACTCAAAATTTTTTAAGTACAGAACTGAAGTTTACATCCACAAATCTGTTTGATCTCTGCAGTTGCAAAACCATATGGCACACAGAGAAAAACAAATTATCTCTGCTTATGAAATAAGAACCTTCTGTAGGCTTTGGGCCAGACCAACAGCTACGATTGTCCTAGTTGCTGCGTATCACTATAATTAACTCTCTCTGATCTTTTTGAAGAATGGAGAGTTCTGTTTTGTGTTTGTTTGTTTGCTTGCTTGTTTGTTTGTTGAGGGCTGTGGAGCTGAGAGACAAAGGTAAAGAGGATCACCACTGAAAGATGGGGGAGAATACCGAGTAACCTCAGACACAAGAATTTCAATGTTCTCGAGTATTTTATATGTAATATTTTTTGTACTTTAATCACATTTATTGTTGAGGAGATATTCAAAGCCATGTCCTATTTACACTGTAGTGCAGAAAGTCGTGTTGGTAAAAAGGGCTATGTCCTTATCCTAAATGACCGTCGTTTCCAGAAGAAAACCAGTTTCATAATCAGTGTATTTCCTACTCAGAGGCTACATAGAACCAACTACAGCAATATAACACAGCAAATGAAACTAAGTGATGTAAAATGGTTGAATGTTGCTGTCCTGGCTTGCATTCCTGCCACTGCCCCCCACCACAAAATAAAAGTTTATTCACAAAACTAAAGTTTAAAAATAATTTACCCCCCCAAAAGGTAGTACTTTTATCTCTAACATCGTAAGGAATTTAAAGTTTGATCTGTGACACTAACAGGATTTAAGAAACTACTTCACAAATATACACAACCAACTGATGGGCTCTTAACACCAGCAAAAACAATTTCAGAGACAACTTGGTTAAACAGATCCAGAAATGGAACAAAAGAACATGCAAATGAAGAGTGACAAGAAAAAAGGGGGTAAATATTTTTTTAAGGAACTTTTTTTTTTTATTTTTTTTTTATTTATTCATTCGACAGAGATAGAGACAGCCAGCGAGAGAGGGAACACAAGCAGGGGGGAGTGGGAGAGGAAGAAGCAGGCTCCTAGCGGAAGAGCCTGATGTGGGGCTCGATCCCAGAACGCCGGGATCACACCCTGAGCCCAAGGCAGACGCTTAACCGCTGTGCCACCCAGGTGCCCCGGGGGTAAATATTTTTAAAGGGAAAAGGATCACTTCCTAGAGACATATGTAATTTTATATAGAAAGCGTATTTAGAGCATGATCGGGTGGAAAGAATTTATAATTCTGATTTCCTAAGAGAAGACATTATTCTGAAAAATAATAGCTTCAGTAAGTCCATCTTTCCACTTGGTGGGACTGGAATTACGATAGCATTTCCCTAACACTTGATATGATAGAACAGGTGACAAAGCAGGTTCTCTTCCGAAGGGCAAGGCTTTGAGGCTCAGTTAATGTGAGTCCTGGCATCTCCTAAATCACTGGGTCACAGCAGCATTCCTGCCATTTTGTCTTTATTTTATTTACATTGTACCCAACCCAACACCTTCCAGGGAGCCCATCCTGCCATCACCAAACACAGCTCAGAGCCCAGCTGGCATGACAGCCAGGAGCCCAAGCACAGGGGTGAGGAGTAGCACAGCCGCTGCCAGAGCTGTCCCCCAGGCTGGGGAACATTTCCAAGAAACAAATGAAGCACGCAGGGTTCAAGGGAGAAACTTTATCTCCTCAGCTACGATCACCTCCAAATGTAAGTACCTTGAAAACCTATAGATTACAAGTACAGTTCTGGGAAAATCAGTAACATGTCACCAAGTAACCGCATGAATGGGTTTACCTGGAATCCGATCTGCTCTATTTCTAAACATCCTTCCACTTTTTTTGTTAAGATCACTTTCTGTATAGAGGTGAACTACAATGGAGAATATCTTTCATCCATTCACTATCTAATCTTGCTGTCCCCAAGCCAAGTCCCTACTGAGGTGGGGGCGGCATCCCACATTTATTTGGCAGCCAACAGCTGAGGACAGCCTTGTCCTTTTCTTTGCTTTTCTTTTGGTTGACAATTTATTCAAATAAGCCATTCAATTCTGGACACGTACATTTCTGGATCCTTTTTATGAGCAGGGGCAAAATAGCCCCCCAAAAGTCCATAGGGATGTCCAGAACACGCAACATCTCTACCTACTCAGGAGTAACCACTGCTTTTCTGCCTTCCTGATGGCACTTTTAATTCCTCCCACAACCTAAAGCTTCTCAGCTGGATTAGACAGCCCATTGTTTTTCTCCCTTTCCCCTTTAGTGAAGGCCTTGTCTACACCTCTTGGCTACAGACAGAGTGAACAAAGGGTAGTCAGACCTATAGATTTCTGTACTTGACCTCCTTTATGTGGTAAAGATGTTGATGTCCAATACTGCAATAAGAAAAAGGAATGTGATTTGCGTGCATGACAAACAGAACCTACAAAAGAAAAGGAATCGGCCAGAAGTTCTCATTACCCAAGTGAGGATATAACAAAAGATGACTTTTTAAAATAAATTAATAAATAAAAGAATCCAGGCAGGACCGAAATTCATTTAGCAAGAAAAACCCATCAACAGCACAACATCTTCCCAGCAACATGCTGGAGTTTTCATGTTTTGAAAAATGAAACACTGACTGATACACGTAGCCAAATACTCTGATCTGTCATCATTCTAAATATATGGGCCCATCTTTCAGCAAACAAATTAGCAGGTAATTATCATCACTGAATACTCACCCTTCCTTGGAAGCTCTATAAATACTGAGTGATCATGATGGGCAAGTACTGGGCTTCAAACATAAAACACTACGAACTTCACTAGAGCCACGCTGCAAAAGTCCACAGTATCAATCAGAAGTAGGGAGTCAGTAAAAGCCTTATGCACTAAAATTCTTTCAAAGGAAGAAAAACAAGCAGACAGAAAATAGATGACGCTTGCACCCCCTTTATTTGATCATGGAGAAAAGAATGAATCTTGAGTGATGAATGACCCCAGTATATTTTTTCAGTGTCTAGGGTCAGATGAGCAGTCCCAAATTTGGGAAAAATGGCAGACTGAAAGGAAAACAGCCTTTTTACCCAATTACCCCCACTGAGAGTAGTGCAAAGCACATAAGCTTCCCAATACAGTAAGAGTTGCAAAGCTAGCTAGTCTCCAGTCCTCAGAAATGACTCATGCCGCCTCCAAGATTCTGACTTAAACAACAACCAACTATTTTCTGAGGGCAAAAGGGGAGGAAAGTTCTTAAATCATTTAATTCTGCCAATTAGTTCCGCAACTATGGCATTAAAGAACTATGGATATTTATCCACTGGAAGTGGATCAAAAAGTGGGCTCTCTTAATGCCTATTAAATAGTGCTGATTTTCAAGCATCACTGACCAAGGTCAAATCTGAACCAATGTGAAAGCCTCCACTTCCCCATCACTAATCCCTTGAGCCATCCATTCTTCCAAAAGGCAAATGTTTTGTAGGAAGGGGAAGAAATACCACACAGTATGTGTAGCACTTAATATGACTGCTTTCTACATTAAACTCAGCATACATGACTACCATTTATCTATGAAAAGTTAAAGAAGGAAAATTCCCTGAAAACTTGCAGAAATGATATCACTACAGTATTGACATGCAGAGAGACTCAAAGAATTAAGTGTTTTATTCCACATAAATTAGGTCAAATCTCTGGTTTATTGCCTGATCATGTGTTTTTCTTGGTATTTAGTTGGACGAATAAAAAGATATCCCCTTAAGCATTTGTTTCCAATTGACAAGATTATCTTCGGTAAGTGCACTGCTGATCAAATCAGAGAGTGATCAAGCTTCGGTTCCACTGGGTTATTAGCTATACTCACAGAAGTCTGAGCTCAGAAGCTGGGGGGTGGAGGGCAGAGGCTGAGGAAAAAACAAAACAAAAGCAAACAACAACAAAACAAAAACAAAAACACACAGTGAGCTGTAAGGTAACTGTGCCCTTGATGGGGCACAATACTGAGAATTAACTTACCAACTCATCGCCCAAAATGGAAAGCTTCCAAGGCGCCCCAGTTGACTCAAGAACTTTTATGGCTGGACGACTGCCATAAAGACCACCCCCACCCTCACCCTCACAATCTAATACACACTGCTAGACATCCTTCGACTTAATGGAATATCCGCATTAAAACAAAGTTAACTGTAGCCCAGTTCTACAGTTCACCTATAATCATGAGTTTAAAAAACTTACCCAGGTTCACTGGAAACCTAATCACCAAATATGGCATCTTTTCAGAAATATTTAATATGTTTAAAATGTATTTAAGCAAATATATTCCAAGTCCCAAAAGAAAATATAATTGCATGTTACCTCTCTGCTCCCCAGGAAATAAAAGCTATGGTACCCAGAAATCTGTTATAAGCTGGTCACTACTGAAACTCCTAACAAAATGAGCTGCTTTGTCAGTCTTGGGCGCATTCTATTCCCTTTGCATGAGAAGCCTTCTCCCTCACATTCCCCCTTCCTACCCAGGGGGGAAATCTGTGTTTAAAAATGTTCCTTGGGGGCGCCTGGGTGGCACGGCGGTTAAGCGTCTGCCTTCGGATCGGGGCGTGATCCCGGCATTATGGGATCGAGCCCCACATCATGCTCCTCCGCTATGAGCCTGCTTCTTCCTCTCCCACTCGCCCTGCTTGTGTTCCCTCTCTCACTGGCTGTCTCTATCTCTGTCGAATAAATAAATAAAATCTTTAAAAAAAAATTTAAAAAAAAATAAAAATGTTCCTTGGTCCCCACTCTCCATGAAACTAATCACTTTCCCATCATATTTTTATATGCTTCTTGAACCTATCACAATGATTCTTCTCTTTACTGTAATTGCATGAACGAGACATGCCTATAACAAGTTCAAACATTACCTACACATATACAGTAAGAACGGGGTCCTCTCCTCCCTCCCACCCGTTAACCATTTGGTATGTCTCCTTCCAGTCCAGTTTCTATTTTTAAACACGCACCCGTTTATCTGTATAGACCACAGACTCCGTGAAAGCAAACGACCCACAGTTAGCCAATACAGGGATACCAAGACACAGCAGCACATCTGGCTTTTGTGAAAAATAACCAAATCAATTGACCTAAGAAGGAGATCAGTTCAGGATTCTGGAAGTCTGCTCTGTCCCTAATCTCAAGGGTAGTCCTACTCTCTTAGAGGCACGACCCAGTTACTGCCTCTAGGGCTCTCAAGGCATCATCCTCTCTTAGGAATAGGACATTCGTGGGTTACAAACTGCACCTGAACCACGTTTGAAATGTGTGGATTCTTCTTCGAATAAAAACAGGAATCTCAGATACACCCAAAAGACCAAGAGGAAATGTTATCATTCAAAGGCTAACAAAAAGCTATTTAGATGCTAAAACACTAAGTCTGAAAGTCTTAAAATTAGGGTGGGTCTCTCTTCTCCAAGCATCTAAACTTACGGGCTTCCGTAACCAAAGGAGAGCTGGGAGTAGTACTAAACTCAGTAAAGGTTTTTAACATAAATTATTTAGCCAACTGAGATATTACTCAATTGGGGCACCTGGGTGGCTCAGTTGGTTAAGCGTCTGCCCTAGGCTCAGGTCATGATCCCAGGGTTCTGGGATCGAGCCCCACATCAGGCTCCCTGCTTAGCGGGGAGCCTGCTTCTCCCTCTCCCTCAGCCTGCCACTGCCCCTGTTAGTGCTCTCTCTCTGTCAAATGAATAAATAAAATCTTAAAAAAAAAAAAAGAATTAACTCAGTTCATCCTTACCAGTTTACCTTTTCCTTGCCAGGGTTTCAGAAACCCTAACTTCAAGCATTCACTTGGCACAAGACACATTCCACAACTTGGTCAATAAAAAGCCCTGACCACAATATCATCGTTATCCAGATTTATAGAATGGCACACTGACCAAGACATGGGGTAAATGTCCAACAGTTAACATATAGTTTGAAACGAACAAATTGGCTTGTACATTAACCAAGCAGGTATTCTGTTTAGCCAAGAATGGCTACACAGACTAAGACTAAGGCTTCTAGCTCTGAAAGCAAACAGCCCTTCTGTCTCGGAAAGAGAAGAGAAGAGAAAAAACCGGGGCGCCTGGGTGGCACAGTCGTTAAGCATCTGCCTTCCGCCCAACATGTGATCCCAGGGTCCTGGGATCGAGCCCGGCATCGAGCTCCCTGCTCTGCTGGGAGCCTGCTTCTTCCTCTCCCTGCTTGTGTTCCCTCTCTCGCTGGCTGTCTCTTTCTCTGTGTCAAATAAATAAATAAAATCTTAAAAAAAAAAAAATCTATGTTTCAAGAACTCTTTGACCCTCAAATCCTACCCACCAAAAGTCCCTACCTTCATCCCCACCCTGAACTGCCTTCAGAGACAAATAAGGTGTTGACTGGAGGCCTGGTTCTGTGGACTATTCAAAAATCTCAAATTTCAATGAAAAATAACTCATGCAACCCCTAAGCTAAGAAGAATTAAATACAGTGACCAGAAATAACTACTTGAATATACTCTAATGTAAAAGAGGTAAGTGTGTTGGGGTGGGGGATGCCTTAGAACCTGTGGCACAGGGGCACCTGGGTGGTTCAGCTGGTTAAGTGTCAGACTTGCTTTCGGCTCAGGTCATGATCTCAGGGTGGTGAGATGGAGCTCAGCACCTGGCTCCGCCCTGGGGCCTGGCTCCCCTCTGGGCAAGGAGCCTGCTTAAGATTCTCTCTCCCCAGCCCCACCCCCTGCACAAAGAAAGAAACTGTGACAGATAACTTTTTAAAAGCACATGCCGGTGACATATTTCTGGGTTAAATGATAAGCTGTCTAGGTCTGACTTCAAAATAAATTCAGTTGGAGACAGTGGGGAAAGGAGGCCTGGGTGATGATACTGATGACACAAGATTGACTGTACGTCTGTGAGTTGATAATTGAGGCTGAGTAGTGAACACAGAAGTCTTTATTATAACTATTCTATTTTCCCCATCTTAAAATTTCCATAATAAAAATCAAGGGGTGGGGTGTGAAAGTATATACAATAAAATGCTAATACTAATGACCCCTTGGTGGATGGATTTGATCATTGTATTATCTTCTGTTGATCTTTTTAGCAAAAAAAAAAAAACCTCTTTTGTGTTCAGAAAGTAAACATTTACTATTAGCATGATGCTGACTGCTAAAGCATTTCTAGTGTGAAAGGACTCTATGACCTGGATGACTTTAGAAGCCATCTCTGCGAAAGCGCACCGAAAGCAAGATTCAAATTTAAGAGACCGCTACCATGGCCTGAGGCATACACACCCAGATCCACATAAACAAAGCTCCATGTGAGGATGTAACAAGTAGAGAATGAAAAGAATCTGACAAAATATCCTAATAGACAGTTAAAAAGTTAATTCCTTTTCCTGAAGGGCAATCTCGTATGTTTTAAAAGGTTTATTTTCCCTTTTAGCTAAAGTTGATTGAGCCCTTGCTATGTACAAATAACTTGACTGTGTGCTCATCTAATCCTCGTAATAACCCCGAAAGGAAGTACAAGCATTATCCACGTTTCAGAAATGAAGATACAGCGATTCAGAGTTTAAACAGAGTGGAGTTGGAGCAGGGATTCCAACCAAGAATGGAAGAATCACATCTTTGTCTTCAGGATGTCTGAGAGAAAAATAGGAGAGGAAACTCCCAAGACGAAAAAGAAAAATTAATCTACTTCCAAAAAAAAAAAAAAAATCACCAAAGTAAACCGGTCCAGAGCCTGGAATTCCAACCTAACCCTATTTAAGAGTAACATTTACACTCCTCCTGTCCGTCCTCAAGACCAAGCAGAGGAGAAATGATTGTAAAAGGAATTGATCAGCAAGTTCCATAAAACTAAAATTAGGTCAAGCAGAGCTGCCAGCATTTGCAGAGTTTACGTGTGTCCCACTGTGCTACTCACAAACCCTCTGAAGGAACTCCTGTCATTCCCATTTTACAAAAAGTGAGCCTTGGAGAAGCCAAGTAACTTGCGCCTGGCATCTGCTAATAAAGAAAAGCTGGTTTTTAGACTCAAAAAGCTTCCACAGGCTACCGCACACACCATGACACAATGTCGCTCCCTGAAAAACAGGCTCACTCCCCCTTCTGAAGCAAACGTGCAGACGTCCACTCCGAATAGTAAGCATTCACACTCCCAAATTCCTAACACCCGAACAGAAGAGTCACCAAGATAGCCCAAGACTTTCCAAAGTCCGAAAAGCGTTAGAGAGATGAGATTTGGGAGTCCCCAAAACACACGTGAAACTGTGCTTAGATATTGGGGAAAATACGCAAGCCAATGATTACGACCCTAAAATAAAACTTCAACAAGCAGGCACTACGGAAACTTCAGGGGCACCCTCAGTATTCAGAACCTCGGGTGTCAGAAAGAGATGTGACTGAAAGAGATGATTCCAAATCCTAGCTTCTCAACAAGTTCCATGACCTTAGGCATGTCAACACTTAGCCACTTTGGAATCTCACTTTTGGTCCCTCTTCCTGGTGCTAATAATACCTATTTATATGTAAAGCGCCTAACGCAGGGCTTGGCAATCACTGAGAAGCAGCAGCTCAGGAAAAGCTTTGGCCCCACATAAAGTGCTGTGGTCTGTACCAAGGAGCAGTCTTCCCCTTTCAGGAACCCCAAGGGGAAAATGAACCCTCGGCTCCCCATTTGTGGATCGAAGTAATGCCCCCAGGGAGCCCCAAACTATCTCCCCTCTCCTCTCATAATACAATAACATCTTTATAGTAAAGATCCTCAAACTGGGGGGATTTAGTTCAGTAACTCTCTCATTTTGCAATACTATAATTTTACTTTATTGGACTTTCAGATGGGCTTTGTTTGGCATTTGATTATTTCGGAGCCAACTTCCCACTTAAAATTCTAGACCTTGGCTTTGATAATGGAATATGAAAAATGCCAGGACATTATATCTGTCCAAGGGACAAAAACTCTGAGCCGTCAGAGATTGTTTTATTTGTTTATACAGTGACAACAGGAAGAATTCCAAAGAATCAAGTCATAGAATCTTAATTTTCTCCCATCAGCCCTACCAGCTTGGTAGTAATAAAAAGCAATCGGGACTCAAAGTTCCTTTGTTCTTTTCAATTTTTGTACCGTGTTATTCACTAATGCTCAATACAAATAAAACCACAACTAATAAGGCCAAAATACTACATTTTCAAATAAACATGAAAATTACTTCTCCTACATCTATCAGTTTGACCAATTTTTCAAGCTAATTACTTCAAACTATTTTTAAGATTTTTGGAATGTCTACAACAGGACACATGTAGACAAATGCATACTTATGACAGGAGGAGGAAAGGGGATTCTGAACACTTACGGATTTTTTAGTTTGTTCTTGTCAGTGTGATACAGCTAACAAACACTGAAACAAAAATTAAACTCCAAAGGCCCACTGTAATGAACAACACTGTTTAAAAAAAAAAAAAAGAGTATCAAATTAGTTGGCAATTGTGGGAATTCTTAGCAATACTGATTGTTCTCCTTTAAAAAGTAACCTTCAAAAAGAGGTAAACCCTACTGGTCTGAATCCAGACCCAACAAATTCCATATTTTTTACTCCTTTTAACTCTCACTTCCCACTTAGAAAAGGCAGGCTTAAGGACTAAATAGACTCTGACCTTTAAGTGTAACTTGAAAAAGCCATAGCCTGAAGATGAGTCATACACAGACTTTGTAAGCTAACGACACAATTGTTAGACTGTATTTCACACAAAGAAACGAGGAGTAAAACTACTCACTGAAAATAGAAGGCATGTCTGTGTGGCATAGAAACACACAGTGGCTTAGTCCCACAAACAAAAGCAAGGACCACCGCGCACACACACACACACACACACACACACACACAATCCCTTGGCCAACAAAGACGTATTTTCACAGAGGGGTAATTTAACTTTACAAAGAAATCAATATTTTACTTAAGTCTTGTGAACACAGGTGAGCGTATAACTTCTAAACTTCTCATTCCACTTGTTAGTTTCAGAAAAAAAAATTCTGACCTATTATCTGAAAGAAAATAAGAAAATCTCTTTTGCTCAGTATTTTCTCCTCCACAGTCTCCCCTTTACAAAATTATACACTTACATACATAAAGCAGTGCCTATAGGCCACTGCCTAAAACAACCAATTTGGTTGGTTCTTTTGATTTCTTCACATGGTACACCAAGTTTGAAAACTAGGTCAGAGTAAAACTATCACAACATCAGAAGGATTCTTAAAAACCACTGAGACACCATACAAATAGTACCATTAAAATGAAAATAAACGGAAAAAGATCTAGGAAACAATTTAAAAGAAATTCAAATAAGTTTCATTTTTAAGTGGACAAAATAAAGCTACAATAAACTAAATGTTATCTGAAATACAAGGTATAGAATCCAACACAATTTAGGAGAACAAAACCAAACCGATTAAGTATATGTCCATCTTAAATCTCCCCTTGGTAGAATGGAATCAAGTTGCTATCTCCAAAAGTGTTTTTGAAAAACTGGAACATATAATTACAATATTAATAGTAGTTAATTATTGAACTGTTCTATGCATACAACACTAATCACCTATCTCACTTAATTCTCATCAAAGCCCAAAACAACTATGAATTTTCCCATTTTACAAATAAGAAACTAAGATTCAGAGAGGTTAGGTTACTTGCCAAAGGACAAAATTTGGTTGCCTTTTCTGGGATAGGAAGAATTGGTGACTAGTAATCCCTTTAAAGAATAATCAATCATTTCTTGTCATTATTCTTTTTTTTTTTTTAAAGATTTTATTTATTTATTCGACAGAGATAGAGACAGCCAGCGAGAGAGGGAACACAAGCAGGGGGAGTGGGAGAGGAAGAAGCAGGCTCCTAGCAGAGGAGCCTGATGTGGGGCTTGATCCCATAACACCGGGATCACACCCAGAGCCGAAGGCAGATGCTTAATGACTGCGCCACCCAGGCACCCCTCTTGTCAGTATTCTTAAACTTGAAAATCAAAATCACCTGAGGGATTTGTTAAAATGCAGGTTGTGGGATGTTGAGCACCAACCCCCAGGGTCTCTGATTCAATAGGTTCCCCGCTGGGTCCGAGAATCTGCATTTCTAACAAGTCCTAGGTGATGAGACTGCTCTGGGGACCACATTCACAGTGTCACTGCTTTACACTAATTATAATGTAACACACTAAATGTTTTGAGATATGATGAAAGAATGATGAGTTGTATTCAATGGGGCCTAATTCCAGTGTCTGAATTTTCAAATTATTTGACTTACAAGCCTTTTGAAGAACCAACAGTTCTGTGAAAAGTCACTGTGGTATAATGTAGTATATTTTTAACCAGGATTAATTCTGCAACACTGCCCATTGTCTATATCTTGACCCACAACAGTTCCAAGAAACCTAACTTTCTACCTCTCTCAACCAAAATTACATACCGCTCTTTGTAGTGATTTATCCCCACATTTGATAAATTTAATAACCCCAATCAGAACAATAGTAGGGCAAAATTTTCCATATAATCTCCCCTCCCCCATATTTTCAAGGCCCTAAATGTTCAGACACGCAAAAACATCATAAAGTAGGCTGTAACACTAAACTAAATATTTAAGCAATATTGATATATTCATGGAGAACTGAACTCTCAGATCTTTCAAAATGTGGAATAATCAAGTTTGATCCAAGAATATTACCATTTGTACTTATCTTTCCAGAAGATACTGACGTGGAGAAATGCCCTCAAGAAAACACACACACATAGAGAAGAAAACACAACTTTCTTTTTTTTTTTTTTTTTTAAAGATTATTTATTTATTTATTTGACAGAGAGAGACAGCCAGCGAGAGAGGGAACACAAGCAGGGGAGTGGGAGAGGAAGAAGCAGGCTCCTAGTGGAGGAGCCTGACGTGGGGCTCGATCCCAGAACGCTGGGATCACGCCCTGAGCCGAAGGCAGACACTTAACAACTGTGCCACCCAGGCGCCCCAGAAAACACAACTTTCATAGCACCTGTTCTCTCACTTCATGTATCTTTCCCAGCAACTCTGTGACTTTACCTCAGCTGGATCAACAGCCCTGGGTTCAACTGAGATTCACCTTGGCCCATCTCTGACTTCCACATCAGCAGGCTGGCAAACCACTCTAGCAACTATCGCAGGCTTGTATATATAGTCTAGCCCCCTTATCACACAATGGGGGACATCAAGAGAAAGACTGCACTGCCATAGCTCCTGCCAGATACAGCCATGACAGATCTGAAAGGCAGAAGTAACCCTGTAAGGCAGGGCTGTGCTGCTGAGGCTGGATTCCTGGCACTCGGTCCCAGTCTGAAAGGCGAGGAGTCAACACCCAACACCCACATCGTGTTGCCAACCAGGCTATGGGGTCCTGACCTGGCTGCTGTAATAATGGGAGGCGGCCTGAGTGCTCAGGCTCCTGATTACAGCATAGGTACCAGCTTCCTTGGCTGGCCAGTTCTGTAATGTTATTCTGGGAATCATTCCTAGAAATTCAACGCAGAGCCTGCTCTTCCCACGCCTCCAAGATATATTAAGGACTTAATTCCCTCATTAAACTCTCTGAAACTGGCTAGAGTGGTCTGTTTTCAACAGGTGAATCCACACCTACATACTACTAAAAAGGAAAAGGATTCCTTCTAATTTATTACTAGTGAAAGGAAATCATCCATAGCAAAAGGAAGCACTAGAATCTAGCGTAACGGAAGAGACAGACAACAATTGGGAAGATCTCGATTCTACTCCAGACTCTTCCACTGACCTTCACTAAATAGGAATTTAAGAACCGCGGGATGAATTAAAAATAAATCTAGATAAATCACCCCTCCCCTGGTCATACTGGGCACAAAAGAAGTTTTCAAAATTTCTGAATCATTCTGAACTAAGGTTTGTTCTAAATATTACAGAAGCAGAACGAAAAAGGGTGATTAATAGTCTGGGCCTTGGATTCATCATCTGAAAATGGGAAACCTATCAAAGAGAGAATGAAAGGGGCACCTGAGTGGCTCAGTCAGTTAAGTGTCTGCTTTCAGCTCGGGTCATGATCTTGGGGTCCTGGGATCGAGCCCCACATTGGACTCTCTGCTCAGTAGGGAGCCTGCTTCTCCTTCTCCCTCTACCCCTTCCCTCCGCTCATGTTCTCTCTCTCTCTCTTATTCTGACTCTCTCTAAAATAAATAAATTCTTAAAAAGAAAAAAAGAAAGAATGACAGATAAAGAACACTACACTGTCCCATACAGCACCCACCAACACATGTGGCCACTGAGCATCTGAAGAGTGGCCAGTGCAAACTTAAATATATTTGGAACAATTTGAATATATGAATCTACTTTTTTAACTGTGTATTTTATAAAATCTAAATACACCAGATTTCAAAGACTCGGTACAAAGAAAAATAGTAATTGTTTATACTGATTACACTGATTACACACTATAATCAGTATAAGACACTGTGCAAGATAACATTTTAGATATATTAGGTTGAACAAATTATGTTGTTAACTTTACCTGTTCACTTCTTTAAATGTAGCTATTAGAAAACTTAAAATTACAACTCTGGTTTGTTTTGTATTTCTATTGGACAGTGCTACCTTAAGGGATACAAAACGTAGCAGTTTTTGAAGGCAGAGGTAAGAATAAGGGTAAGTCAAATTAGCATCATGGAGAAACAAGGGGAAATATACTTCTATAAAGAGCCACGAGGAAACCTAAAAAGCATCTCTCCAAATAAGACTTCTAAGTACCCAAATAATTTACTCATAATAATCCTGACCTATGAATGAACAAATATAAATACATCTTTTTGTAAAAAAAAAAAAAAAAAAAAAAAAAGCTCAGCGGCAAACTGATGACAGTCATCACAGGCATACACAAAGTTAATTTTCTATGAAACAGCCAAGTATGAAAGGTATGAGGAAATGTAGTCTTGTGGTTAGAGGGAAAGAGCTCCTTCTTCTAACCCTACCCCTTTTTATTCACTGCTGAGTCCAAAACCAGGTTAGGGACACGTAGGAAAGACTAGACAGGACACGGTAGCAGCATAAACGTGAGTCAGGCCTCCAGCCTGGTGACCCAGAAAGGTCAGTGCAGCATGCCTAGGGTGGGAGGAGGAAGAGCTGGTGGTTCCGATTCTTCCCGGGAGGTGAATGCAGCCCTTACATGAAGGCCCCAGGTAGCTTTTTGTAATTACAACTAATTAAGTCTCATCAGACTCGTGTGGGGTAAATAGGGAGCAATATCCCAGTTATACTAATGAGGCCCGAATAAAGAAAGCCCTTGCTTGTTGTCACCTTAGCAAGCAAGACCCAAGAGCTCTGACCTAGTTACTATACCACCATCTCACAGCATAAAACGTCTACCCATCTTAGTCATGAATGTGCACCCAACTACGGCTTTGCTAATGGTCATAAAGACAAACGCTACTACCCCCTACTCAGCTCTCCTTCCCTGTGAGAATTTAATAACTCCTTAAACCAAACAAACAAAAAGGTCAAATCCCGTCTCTCCATTTATGGAAATTAACTAAAGCCAAATCTGCTGCTGTAAGTAGACAGCAGAAGAGTAACAGCTCAAGTTTTCTTGAAGCTCAGCTTGTAACTTAGAACAAATTTCTTAATAAATACCCTTTCAGAGACATGTTCCCACTCTTGTTAGTCCTGAATAAATCCAAATTGCAACCCACCACTGCAAAGCTGACAGCTTTCATAAAATAAGTTCTTAGGCTCTCTTGGACAGCTTTTTAATCCATTTGCTTTGAGCAATTTTATCCAGAACCCACACTCTGTATATAATGGCTAGTCCTAGAGAAGATCAAAGCTGTGAACCAAAAAGCAATCAGGGATGGAATGACTTGAAATACAAAATAGTTTCCCTTCCAGATAGGCAAGGCTAACCAATGTTTCCATTATGCCCCCACCCCTCAAACACTCCCAGGTAGATAAAGTCGTGAAATCAGGCAGTCAAGAGCACTGCCTTAAGGAGAAAGAGTACCCCACCCACCAGTTCCAGGGACTGGACTGGACCTGCAACAATTTACACAAGGCTAACCTGCCTAACCACCTGAACAGAAAAGCTTCTGTCAACAGAGTTTATTTGTACGTATACAGTATATTCCAAACAAGCAATGCAAACTAAGCTACACTGTGTTCAGTAATTCATACAGAAAGATAATGAATGCCAAATTCCTTTTTTTTTTTTTTTTAAGATGTTACTTTTAGGTAATCTCTACATCCAACTTGGGACTCGAACTTGTAACCCCGAGACCAAAAGTAGGATGCTCTGCTGACTGGGCCAGCCAGGCACCCCGATCATGCCAAACTCTAATTCAAGATTACCATGATATCTCCACTGCTTTTCAGTGCTTCCTTAAATTCAGATTGTCAGTGCATTCATATATGATGTAGGGTTGATGAATGAACCTTTCAAGATCATGTTTTGTTTTGGGATGCCTGGGTGGCTCAGTCAGTTAAGCGCCTGCCTTCCTTCAGCTCAGGTCATGATCTCAGGGTCCTGGGATTGTGTCCCACATCCGGCTCCTTGCTCAGTGGGGAGCCTGCTTCTCCCTCTGCCCGCTGTTCCCCCTACTTCTGCTCTCTCTCCCTTTCTGACAAGTAAATAAATAAAATTTTTTTAAAAAGATGATGTTTTGTTTTAAAGCATGGATGAACTCAATCTCTGACTTAAATATAAGCCTCAGCAACTGGGACACTTGCTGTTACTCCCCTCGTGGATACTCCAGTGAGAGGGGTAAGTTAATGTTTACCTAGCATTATCAACATGAAGCTGGAAGAGGGGGTACTTTAAAGCAAAGGAATTACATAAACAAAATTAAAGAGGTGTTAAACAAATTCATTTCACTCCCTTCAGAAGTTCCATTTACATACTGACAATGTAAACAGCTGCTACAGTAGTGCTTTGATCTGCTAATTACAAAACATTTTTATCTTTTCATTAAATAGGAGTTCTAAGAGAACACTTTAATGATTACACAGGCAACCTAAATAAGTCTTCCCTAACTCATACTAGAAATTCATTTGGAATTTTGGGGGGGGGGGGACTAAAAGAGGCGATGCAATTCACCTTTAATTCTTGAAGCGGTTGACTCCCATTCTGCACACAACCTGCCTGCCACCCCAACAGGTAGGTCTCAAACCAGGGATCACCTGATTAAAATGCTCGGGCTGTTAAGGCCCCTGGCAGCCAATGAAAGGTATGAAGATGACTCCATGCTCAGTCAATGAAGCACCTTAAACTACTTCCCAGATACTCAATGACCAGGAAACACTATGCTATTCTATCAGGTACCAAGAAAACATTCCACACTCAACCCTTTTTCACAGATCTTACCCTCCAATTTGGTAAGAGAAGTATTATCACCTCTGCCTGTTTCTCTAAATAATAAACAACAAAAAGGTATCTGAGGGTCTCCATCATTACTTAAGAAGCATACCCCTCCCTCCAGTTTGAAGATATCTGGGTTTTCTCTCTCTCTCTCTCTCTCTCTCTCTTTTTTTTTTTTTTTTTTTTTTTTGAGAGACAGAGAGAGTTCGGGTGAGATGGAAAGTGCTGGGGGGAGGAAGAGAGGAAGAAGAAGAATCTTAAGCAGGCTCCATGCCCAGGGCAGAGCCTAATGCAGGGCTCTACCCCATGATCCTGAAATTATGACCTGAGCCAAAACCAGGAATCAAACACCTAACCAACTGAGCCACCCAGGCGCCGCCCCCTTTTTTTTTCTTATTTTTAAAACGGAACAAAGTCTTGAGGCACCTGGGTGGCTCAGTCAGTTAAATATCTGCCTTCGGTTCAGGTCATGATCCCAGGGTCCTGGGATCAAAGCCTCAATGGGCTCCCTGCTCAGTGGGGATCTGCTTCGCCTTCTCCCTCTGCCCCTCCCCCCACTCATGTGTACTCACTCTCTCGCTCTCTCTCAAGTGAATAAATAAAATCTTTAAAAAATAATAAAACAGAACAAAGTCTGTATCTGGTGTTCAAATCCAACTACAATGAAAATTTTTTCTGAATTTTTTTATTATCTTAATTTCAAGTTCCTTCCCCTATAAAATGAGGGTGAATGCAAAACACCTTTTTAAAATTAATAAACTACTTTTAGAGCAGTTTTACGTTTACAGAAAAAGTAGCAGAAAGTATAGAATTCCCATATATTCTCCTCACTCCCCCTCACTTCATCCCACCCCTGCTCTGTTTCCCTATTAATAACATCTTACATTGGTGTGGTACATTTGTTGTATCTGATGCACCAATATTGACACATTATTATTAACTGAAGTCCATAGTTTCGGATCCCCACTTTGTGCTGTATAATTCTATGGGTTTTGACGATTCATAAGGTCTTGTATACACCATCACAGGATCATACAGAATAGTTTTACTGCCCTAAAAATCCCATGTTCCACCTACTCATCCTTTCTTCTGTCCTTCTCCACAAACCCCCTGGCAACCACTGATCTTTTTTACTATCTCCATAGTTTTGCTTTTTCCAGAATGTCATAGAGCTGGAATTATATAATATGCAGGCTTCTCAGAATGGCTTCTTTCATTTAGCAATATGCATTTAAGGCTCTTCCATATCTTTTTATGGTTTGATAGCTCATTTCTCTTTATTGCTCAATAAAATTCCACTGTATGGATGTACCACAGTTTATCCAACCAACTGGGTGGCAAAAATTGTAAAAGTCCAATGGCCACCCGTGAACGGGATCACCTGACTGCCTACTAGAAATGCAAAAGTTGGGCCCCACCCAGTACTAATGTATTTGACTTTTCTAGTACTCTCAAGACTGAGAAACGTTAAATGGACAAATACACAACTGGACAAGGGAAGGACATGGAGAATCACCAATGGTCAGCCTCGCTTTTACTAGACTGATTGGTTAGAGACGTGCATTCATTATCTTCTCCTCACTAGCCGCAGACTTGTAAATCACAAAGGTTTTTTTTGTTGTTTTTTTTTTTTTAAAGAATGAAAACAGTGTGAACAGGTACTGCCATGTTCAGGAAGTCAAGGCTAGCCAGTGACAGGAAAAAGAGATTGGGAATTGAGATATTTGACCCCAATTTCCCTGGAAATCACAGGGGGTGAGGGATGGGGAGACAACTGGTTCTACTCCTTAAAAATAACCTAACCTGCCAAGAACAAGAAGAGGCAGAAGTTGTGCATGCAGCTGAGAAGCTGAGATAAGCAAAATGCCATGGAAGCAAATTATTCAAACTATGACAGGTCACAAATCAAACTCAAATTTAAAGCCCCTAATAAGCCTCAAAGAGATTTTCTTTTTGTTCTTTCATTTTTTTTTTACTTTTTGCTTTCCAAGAAAGGAGAGGAAGGAAGGGACAGAAGGTAGTGAAGCAGTGGGACTTGCTAGTTAGGACTGGGGGAGGGAGAATAGTTACCCATTCCTCAAAGGGGGTGGGGGCGGGGAGAAGAAAAAAGCAGAAATAAAAGGGAATAGGAAAAAACTACTCATGGCACAATACTTTTTCCTTATCTATCTTCTACATCTTTTATTTTGATCTTTTTAAGTTTGAAATGAAACCTAGAATCTGTTTTTAAACCAAAAGCGTGATTCTTTCCCGAGCAGTAAATCTGATGAATTAATTTTCTTCAAACTTACTAAGTAGTAGCCAGCCAATTCTTTATCTTTACCTTTGTCTTATCAAACATCAAGAACAAAATAAAAGGCAAGATTCTGCAATTTAAAGTAACGATAATGCTAGTTTCTCTTAGATATTTTTAAACAGAAGTTTATATTTTAATTATTGAGTATTTCCAACAGATAAGTGGAGAAAATAATTTCTAATGGGTTCATATCTGCAAATAAAACTTTCTTAAAAAGCAGTGAGACACAAAACAGATAAAATGATTTTCCTTCATGGCTAAAATGTTAAGCTATAATCAACTATAAATCAGACTATTTACTCAAAACTTAATTCTTTTGGTAACAGCAAATAGTAATACATTTTTTTAAATCAGTGATTTATAGCTTCTTATTTACAACACATTCTCATAATCTCTTTTTTACTCAATCCTATTATCACTATTCTGAGTGAAGCTGCAGAAAGCTAATCTGTCAATCCTCATTTTACAGATAAGAAAGCAATCTCTTGGAGGTTAGGGAAACTTTTCCACTGCATGGCCTTCAACACAGCACAGCCAAATTCAAAGTCAGAACCCTATTCTCCAGGACAAAGGAATCCTCTACATTTTCTACTTTGCAATAATACAACAACGCTTATATATTATAAGACACAAAGAAAACTTCCCACTTTAGCATTAAAAGAAAAAAAAATCCATAATGTGGTTTTAGAGTACACTGGGAAATCCTTTTTGGAAAAAAAGAATTTGAGGATTGAGCATTCCTAAGTTTTCCATCTGTCGAGTTCCTTCTGTGATGATACTGGTATTCCCGACTCCGGTGTTAACTGGTGGTTTCTAGGCAGCTCTTTATGATCCAAAGTACCTACAAGGATAAGACGCTCTGTAGGCAATGAATGGCCCGTTTAAGAAGTCATCTATGCCAGTTGTCAGAAGTTGGGAAACCTTTTTCTACCTTTCTCTTCACCAAGCATTCTAACTTTTTTTTAAAAGACATATTTATTTGAGAGAGAGAGAGAGAGCCTGCGCGCCGTGCATGCATTGGGGGAGGGGAGGCACAGAGGAAAACAAAGAGAGAGAATTTCAAGCAGACTCCACCCTGAGCACAGAGCCCAATGCTGGGCTCAGTCTCAGAACCCTGAGATCATGACCTGACCCCGAATCAAGAGTCTGACACTTAACCAACTGAACCGCCCAGGCGTGCTTCACTTTTTTTTTTTTTTTTTTATCTAACTGACTTTATCTTTTTTTTTCTAACTAACTTTATTAAGTGATTCATGGACTCATCAATTGGACAGCATCCCATCTAGCTAGCGGGGGGAGCTCCACCACGCGTTCTAACTTCGCTATGGTTATACCGTTACAATGGGTATAACCCTCCAAGCTTCTAGACATCCAGGAAGCCAGGATGGATGAAAATGGCAGTCATGCTTTCTTAGGAAATAAGAGTCCCCTTTTGGGGTGCCTGGGTGGCTCAGCTGGTGGTCCTGGGATCAAGCCCCATGTCGGGCTCCCTGCAGGGAGTCTGCTTCTCCCTCTCCCTTTGCCCTTCCCCCTCCCCTCAATCCCCAGCTGTCTCCCTCTCAAATAAAATATTTCTTAAAAAATAAAATAAATAAGTAAATAAATAAATAAGAGTCCCCTTTTAACTTAGTACTAAACAGAAAGAGCCCCTACACTTTTTGCCATCCTAACCTCCCAAAAGTGTACCTACTCCTGAGTAATAAATAATATCAACATTTTAAAGGCTTGTGTTCCAGGAAGTTTATAAAACTTTGGTTTTCAAATCCCTATTACTTTCAAATAATGATGGCATTTTAGTAAATTTAGTGGCATTCTGAACTTACCGTACCTTTTTTTTTTTAAAGATTTTATTTATTTATTCGACAGAGATACAGACAGCCAGCGAGAGAGGGAACACAAGCAGGGGGAGTGGGAGTGGAAGAAGCAGGCTCATAGCAGAGGAGCCTGATGTGGGGCTCGATCCCAGAACGCCGGGATCACGTCCTGAGCCGAAGGCAGACGCTCAACCGCTGTGCCACCCAGGCGCCCCTACCGTACCTCTTTTTTTAATCTAGTTTACTGCTCTCCCTCACTTACTACGGGCTGGGACACTAGGGAAGATGATATAAGTGGCTGCCCCGACTCTACAGTGAAATACTCCACCGTAGAATCACAGGGAGCTTGTTTAAAATGCAGGTTCCTGGGGCACCTGGCTGCCTCAGTCCTTAGAGCATGCAACTCTTGACCTTGTCATGAATTCAAGCCCCACGTTAGGTACAGAGGTTACTTAAATAAATTTTTAAAAAATAAAAATAAATAAAATGCAGGTTCCCAGATTTCACACTCAAAAGGTTCTGAGCCAATAGGACTGGGTAAGTATTCAGAAAGCAGCATTTTTCACATGATTCCATTGTAGGTGGTGATCGGACAGGCGTGTTCAGCAAATGCTACCACAGAAAGGCTCACGCTAGTCCACAGGACAAACGTAGAAACATTTAAAAACAACTTGTGGGGGGCGCCTGGGTGGCTTAGTCTCTTAAACATCTGACTTTTGGTTTCGGCTCAGGTCCTAATCTCAAGGTTGTGAGATCTCCTGCTTGGGGGTCCATACTCAGCATGGAGTCTGCTTAAGATTCTCTCTCTCCCTCTGCCCCTCCTGCTCGTTCTCCCTCCCTCTTTCTAAAATAAATCTTAAAAAATAAAAATTAAGGGGCGCCTGGGTGGCGCAGTCGTTAAGCGTCTGCCTTCGGCTTAGGGCGTGATCCCGGCATTCTGGGATCAAGCCCCAAATCAGGCTCCTCCGCTGGGAGCCTGCTTCTTCCTCTCCCACTCTACCTGCTTGTGTTCCCTCTCTTGCTGGCTGTCTCTGTCAAATAAATAAATAAAATCTTTAAAAATAATAATAAAAATAAATAAATAAATAAAAATTTTAAAAAAGCAACCTGTGAGTGCTAAAGACCATAAAAAGGGAACTGGCTATGGGTAAGGCACCGAAGACATTCCAGACGGAGGGGGACACCTTTCCCAATGGCACAGAATTGTGAACTGTTTGGGAAACAATGAAACAAAGAATCATCTGAAAATTAATCTATGTCCGAACTGTGGACTCACGCTAAAAGGGATTTTAAGCCACAGATGTTTAAGCAGGGAAGATTCACAGCAAGGATTGGCTGTGTATTAAATGTGATGGATGGTTTCAAAGGAAGATTAAACTAAAAGTTAAGAAAATGAGTCCCCAAATGAAAAAGAAAGGAAGAGTGTTTTTTAAGAAATGCTATAGAAACAGAATGACGGGAACTCGTGAGCCACCAATCGTATGAACATCCTTTCATTCCCAAGTAAAACCAATAAAACCCATACAAGAGAGAAAACAGGGAGAGCTCAGAGGTGGACATTTTACCTATTCCCATCACTTATCTCAGTAACACAAAATGAAAGGTGGGAAATTGGATTTTCAAGCTCCCGATCCATCCTTCCTTAGCCCTAGCATGTGGTTATTCCTGACGCACGCTGCCCTCTCCCTGCCCTCTATGTGGCTGTAGATACAACCCAGACTAAGTTACTTAACTATGTGTATAAATACTTAGGCATGACTGCAGATCATATGGGATATTAGTCTGCTCAGGCTGCCATAACAAAATGCCACGGCCTGGGTGGCTTAAACAACAGAGACTTATTTTCACAGTTCTGGAAGCTAGAAGCCCAAGATCAATGTGTCAGCAGGGCTGATTTCTTCTGAGGTCTCCTTCTCATGCCTTCACATGGGCTTTTCTACCTAGACCTGGATCTTAATCTCTCCTTCTTATGAGGACTATCATACTGGATTAGGGCCCACCCCCATCACCTCATTTAACTTTAATTACCTCTCTAAAGACTATCTTCAAATACAGTTAATTCTGAGGTACCAGAGGTTAGGACTTCAACAAAGAATGGGATGGGGGGGGTGTTAAAAAATAAAGTACTATTCCTTCAAAAAGTTTGAAAAATTCTTAAAGACTCATAAGCACAAGAGAAATCAAGAAAGAGAAAAAAAACACCCATTACTCACAGGGCTAGCTATACCCCTCCTAGAACCCATGTTCACTTCGGCCAGTGGATTATGAGGAGGTCTGTTCCATACTTCCAAGATCAAGAATCAGCTCAAAAACTATCTTGGGAATTTTCACTCACTCCCTAAGGGCAACAAAATTTCAGAAGAGTTGCTTTCACACCCATCCCCAATGATAAAACCAAAGAAGCAATGAAAGAGAAGGCAAAGGAAAAAAAAAAAAAGTTTATACAGTTACATTCCAACACTTGCTTCCAAAGCTGTTAAGTGTATGATGGCATTCTTGATGTCCATGCCCAGAACTTAATAAAAACTCACAAAATTTTCCTGAACTGTAGCTAAATCTACAGAAGTAGAATTTTCTTTTGAAACAGCATGACTCTTCAGAAGCCATAAGCATATTTAAAATCAAGAAGCACAGGCAATGTAAATTAAAATAGACGTAAACATTTGACTAAGATCAGTTTCTTCCCTCTAGAACCCACCTCCTCCATCAGATCTCAACATCTAAAAATTATTGGAGAAACCAGATCACATACAGAAATTTCTATATCACATTTTCACTAAATTTCTATATCACATTTTCACTAAATTAACCATAAAATGAGACAGAAAGCATTTGCCATGAAACAATCTGTTTCAAACACCATATATTAATGGATACAAATGAAGGGAGGGAGGAACAGAATAGATCCCATGTCTATCCTTTTAAACTCAAGTGCTACTGAACTAAGAAAATCACCAGCACGCAATCCCAGTGAAATAGCTAATTTGGGTTCATCCACAAGGATGGTCAGTAGAGAACTAAAAACATTACATGAAAGACCACTTACTGAATAGGACATTTGAAAGATACAAAGTATCATCACACTGGTCACTTTGTAATTTCAAGGGGGAAAATTACAACAGATTCTGACACTACCATCAAGTAATAAAACTCAGTATTACTAGTATGGGGGAAATCAGCACGAGGTGTCTCCTGACGTGAAGTACAAGGAGTACCTTGAAAGTTTCTCACTAAAAACACTTACCCTAAACTGAACATAGCTTATAGATGTAACTTCAACTCATGAGAAACACAGGGGATGGAGAATTCAAGTTAAATGGCTCCACAAGGAAATCAGACAAGTGCAGCTGGTTGGAGGTTCTCTAACACTGCTGGCCTAGCCTCTTAAAGGGTTATCAATGTGAAGATCAGACGGGAGGGGGGGGATAGGGTGGCAATAGGGTAATGTCCAGACTATAGGAGACTACAGAGACATGACACCTTAAGGCTATTTTAAATCTTAGTTGTGACCAATAGTTTTGTAGTTTGTAGAATATCACTGTTCTTAGGAGATATACTGCTAAGTTTTTAGGGGTGAAAGGCCATGATATCTGCAACTTACTTTCAAGTGATTGGGAGGTATAAAAATAAAGAGATAAAGCTCTTGAAGCAAAGTATTAACAAGTGATGAAGCTAAGCATTCCTTGTACTATTTTTTTCCAACTTTACTATATATTGGAAATTCTTTAAAAGAAAGTTGAAAGGGTTGTCATTTCACAAAAATCAAAAATAAAAGGTGTGGAGACTGCTTAAGACTAAGGACTTGCATAAAACATGAAGGGATCCTGGGGGCGCCTGGGTGGCACAGCGGTTGGGCTTCTGCCTTCGCCTCAGGGCGTGATCCCGGCGTTATGGGATCGAGCCCCACATCAGGCTCCTCCGCTATGAGCCTGCTTCTTCCTCTCCCACTCCCCCTGCTTGTGTTCCCTCTCTCACTGGCTATCTCTATCTCTGTCAAATAAATAAATAAATTCTTTAAAAAAAAAAAAAAACGTGAAGGGATCCTGGCTTGGGGGAAAAAAAACAAGAGATATTTGGAAGACAAGTGGATTTTTATATACGCCTGACATTATATGATATTATGGACAAACTGATCACGTCTTTCCTGTGTGATAATAATATTACTATAAAAGATAATATCCTGATTCTTAGGAGATGCATGCAATAAGTATTAAAGGTCAAGTATTGTGACCACAAGTCATTTTTAAATGATCCACAACACAACAAAATATTGCCGTATGTTAATGAATGGTGGCATATAAGCATTTGCTGCATTATTCTCAACATATATTTTATAGTTTTCATCAAAATTAAATGTTAGTTAACAGTATACCAAAGCCTTCATATTTCCTTTTGCATTTAATGAATTTATTATCACCACATTGTTATGAGCATATGGGAGGAGTAGAGACTTTATTTTACAGCATGTAATTGCATTTAACATGCAGTATAATTAATATTCTTTATCAACATTACAGTTTCCCATATTTTTTAGTTTGGGGAGGAAATTGTGAAGATCCTCCAGGGTTTTGAAAAATATGACACAGGGAGCTTTCCAAACTGATGAACACGTGGAGATTCTGGGAGAGTGGTGTCCTCAAAGAATGCGTGGAAACTCCACATTCTTTCCCCATACCTTGCCCCATGAATTTCTTTCATCGGACTGTTCCCAAGTTATATCCTTTATAATAAACTGGTAATCTACATGGCAGCCTAGATGCACTCAATTAACAACTATGTGGATTAAAAAAAAAAAAAGCCAGTGGAAAAAAAGGAAAAGAAATGTTGCTTAAAAATGGAACTGGCAATAAGGTACCTAATGAAAATGTGAGAGCAGGTAGCCCAGAGAGGTCATAAACCCTCCTGTGAGAGGTACCCTCCCAATACCTGGAGTAAAAGGAGCATCCTTATCTCTGAAGACAAAGGGACACCAGGAAGAATCCTAACAAACAGGACTTGCTAAATTTCTTCCATTTTACTACAATTACCTCATACTCCTTAATCTGTCATATTCCTCCACAATCACCCACTCTTCATCAAATAAAATACACAGTTCTAACTGTTTCTTTGGGTCATTTCCTTACAAAAGCTCCCATGTCAGATAAAACTTATTTGTGTTTTTCATCCTGTTAAAAAAAAAAAGTAACAGGGACGCCTGGCTGGTTTAGTCAGAGAACTATGCAACTCTTGATCTCGGGGTCATGAGTTCGAGCCCCACGTTGGGGGAAAATTTTTTTTGTTTAAATCAATAAAAAACTTTAAACAAACAAAAATTTAGGGTGCCTGGGTGGCTCAGTTGGTTAAATGTCTGCCTTCAGCTCAGATCATGGGCTCAGGTCATGATCCCAGGATCCTGGGATCAAGCCCCGGATACACTCCCTGCTCAGCGGGGAGTCTGCTTCTCCCTCTGCTCCTCCCCCACCCAGAGCTTGTGCTCTCTCAAATAAATAAAATCTTTTTTTTAAGTTTTTTAAAAGGTAACATATAATTTTACATTAAAAGTCCCATTAGATCCTTTTCCTCTACTTTCCATTCCCCATCAGAGCACATATACCATCTTAATTCCACCGTAAAAAGAAGTCCTCGGGATATGTTACCATTTCTCTAGTCCAGCTTTGTCCTACGGCAGCCACTAGCTACACACAACTATTAAGCACTTGAAATATGGTTAATGGCTAAGGAATTGAATTTTATTTTATTTTATCTTGATTAATTTATACTTAAATGTCAACAGCCACATGTGTCTAGTGGCTATTGTTTTGGGCAAGGCAGCTGGTAGAGTATATACAAAACCTAGACATGAAAGGCAACGTAATTTACAAGCTTAAATTAAGGACAGGCTTCAGGGAAAACTATTTTATAAGCTTTTATCACCAGCTAATTCTAGATCAGGAATTGCCTCCTATGGACTTTCCTGGAGCACTTTCTCTTTACTACAAAAAATAAGTCCTCAATAAAAGTTTGCAGAATGAAACTTGTACAGCTTTAAACCTATTCCAATCAATAGAATTACCAGGGAAATTACTACATTCAATCAAATGTATAGGAGTGTCCTGATTTAAGATGTCACAATTGTCAAGATGATAAAAAGGAACTGATTTATTTGCAGTTTTCATTTAAAATAATAGGTTCCTTTAGAACACTAAAAATATGGTTTCACTTACAAAAAGTTATTTTAAACACACACTACCGGAGACATCTATTGTAAAGGTAAGATATGCCCGGCCCAGAGCACTACAAAGCATTGCAGCTACCTACTGTCATATTCTGTCACTTACCTACTACTCCACTTTGACTACATGACTTAAAGCCTGTGCCTCAATTTCCCCATCTTTAAACTTAGGGTTACTATATTTACTTTACAGAATTATTGTGAGATTTACTAACACACACATTAAAATTACTTAGAACAGGGGATGCCCGGGTGGCTCAGTCAGTTAGGCATCTATCTTCCCTCGGTTCTGGGATGGACTCCCACACTGGGCTCCTTGCTCAGCGGGGAGCCAGCTTCTCCCTCTCCCTGCTGCTCCCCCTGCTTGTGCTCTCCCTTGCTCACTCTTGCTCTCTCACAAATAAAATCTTTAAATAAATAAATAAAACCACTTAGAATAGGACACATTCACGCTAAGCATTCAATGAACACTGTTACTACTTTCCATCAACTAAGAGCTATATTTTTAATTGATGGAAACAAAACAAATCCATACACAAAATTGGAATAAACTTACTAAAGCAACTAGGTATACTTTTTTAATTAGGTTTTGCTCAACCTAGGAAACAATGCTCCTTTAATAAATTATATTGGGGCCAAGAAACACCCTGGAATGTTGACATGCGCCTCCTTTCAGAGGAAAGGCATGCCATCAGGTTTAATTTAGTTCCCAAGTGTCTAGTAAACATGAAGATAATGTTTTGTGTCAACATTTTTGTTAATGAATGTTAGGCAAACTTTTTTTAAATAACAGCTTTACTGAGATAATTCATATACCATATATTCATCTATTTAAAATGTGCGATTTAATGGTTTTCAGTATATTCAGATATGTGCAACCATCACCATAATCAAGTATGGAACACTTTCATCATCTCAAAAAAAGAAAGAAACCAAGAAAGAAAGAGTCCCTGTACCCTTTAGCTATCACCCTTCTTTCCCCCAAAACTCCCCAGCTCTAAGCAACCACTAACCTAAATTCTCTTTTATATTCTAGACATTTAATATAAATAAAATCACATAATATGTGGTCTGTGAATAGCTTTTACTCACTTAGCACAGTGTTTTCAAGGTCTCTCCATGTTGTAGCATGCATCAATATTTCATTCCTTTTAATAGGCAAATAATATCCCATTATATGAATATGCCACATTTTGTTTACCCGTGCATTATTTGATAGACAAATGGGTTATTTCCACCTTTTGGCTACTATGAATAATGCTGCCATAAACCTTCATATGCAAGCTTCTGTGTGGACATGATACCAAAGAGTAGAATTGGCAGGTTATACAGTAACTGAGGAACCGTCAAACTATTTTCTAAAATGGATGCACCACTTTACCTTCCCTCTAGCTGTGTGTGAGGGTTCTGATTTCTCCACACTCTCCCCAGTATTTTTTATTATAGTCATCCTAGTGGATATAATATGGTATCTCACTGTGGTTTTGATTTGCATTTCCCTGATAACTAATCACGTTGGGCAACTTTTCACATACTTATTGGCCATTTGCCTCTCTTCTTTGAAAAAATGTCTGTTTACATCCTTTGCCCATTTTTAACTGGGTTATTTTTCATATTCTTGAGTTATATGTGTAGGTATTCTAGATACAAGACATTATCAGATATGTTATTTAAAAATATCTTCTCCTATTCTATGGGTTGTTTTTTCTTGAGAGTTTCATTTGAAGCACAAAAGATTTTGATTTTTATAAAATCTAATTTATTTTTTTTTTCTTTTGTTGCTCATGTTACTGGTGTTATATCTAAGAATCCATTGCCTGCCAAATCTACAGCTCTTAGGTCTTTGACCAATTTTGAGTTAAATTTTATAAATGGTGTGAGGTAGGGGTCCAATTTCATTCTTTTGCATGTGGATATCCAGTTCTCCCAGCACCGTTTATTGAAAAGACTATTCTTTCCTTATTAAATGGTCTTGGCACTCTTGTTGACCAAAGACACATGGGTTTATTTCTGAACTTTCAATTCTATACCACTGACCTATATGTCTATCCTTATGTCTGTATCACATTGCCTTAACATTGCTTTGTAGTAAGTTTTGAAATTAGAAAGTGTGAGTCCAAATTTTTTGCTCTTATTCAAACGTTTTGACTATCCTGGGTCCATTGCAATTCCACACGAATTTTAAACCAGCTTGCCAATTTCTACAAAGACACCAGACAGGATATTGACAGGGACTGTACTGAATTTGTAGATCAATTTGGGGAGTATTGCCATTTTGACAATATTAAGCCTTCTGATTGATGAACATGGGATATTTTTCCATTTATTTAGATGTTCTTTAATTTCTTTCAGTAATGTTTTCTAGTTTCAGAGCATACATTTTACTTCTTTTATTAAATGTATTTGTATTTTATTCTTTTGATGCTATTATAAATGGAATTGCTTTCTTAATTTCATTCTCAGATTGTTCAAGTATACAAAATACTACTGATTTTTGTATATTGACCTTTTATCCTGCAACCTTGATGAACCTGTTTATTATGAGGGTAGTACTGGTAGTACTCCAATCCACAGGGTGACCATTAGACTAATTATGTAATTCCTGTATAGTAATCAATACTCTGGCACATAGTAGGTGTCAAATACCAGCTATTAAGTGTTTTTATATATCTTAAGTATTTTTATATACCAAGAGATTTACTAAGGTATCTTACTATGTTTATTCAACACCTATCATGTGCAAAAGTGTGATACAGTGATTTAAAAAAAAAAAAAAATCCTGTCCAGAAGGAACAAGCAGTCTTAGAGCAGAAATAGATTCTACTTATCCCTCAAGTGATTTGTGCAGATATCAGATAAAAAAATTTTAATAAGCTTTCTTTTACAACAGATTTGCCTTCATACATTCTTTAATTAAGAGTCTCAATAAAATAAAAATAAAAAAGGGATGCCTGGGTGGCTCAGTCGGTTAAGCGGCTGCCTTTGGCTCAGGTCATGATTGGGATCAAGTCCTGTATTGGGCTCCTTACTCAGCAGGGAGCCTGCTTCTCCCTCTGCCTGCCGCTCCCCCTGCTTGTGCGCACGCTCTCTCCCCTCCCCTCACTCTCTCTCTCTGGCAAATAAATAATTTTTTTAATAAAAATAAATAAAAATAAAAAAGAGTTTCAGAAAGCTATCTACCTTAGAGTCATGCAAATGAGGTTCAGCCCTCCTTACTTTTTCCATGTTTATTACTAGACTCTTCCACACTTCTGAACACAGGTACTGTTGCAGAGCAACGCTCCCGCACTGCACTTAACCAAAGTGACTGGAAAGTTTGAGAGTCTTGTTATTACTATCTTTGGTTTTTCTTTCTCTGAAACCTATTTCGTGCTTTTCAGTTTCCAGAGAAAGGACACAAAAAAGACACAGGGAGCCAGGGGATAAAACAAGTAAGGTTCCTGCAAGACTGCAGGCTTCGATCCTACTATTCCATAGAAGTTTACTAATATTTTTTAACAAAAACAATTTCAGTCCCTGGAACTTAGACATCTGCTTATTGTTCTAACACACCATTTAAAAATCAACCAGGTCCCCTTTTGTCTCGGCAACATTTGCCGTACTTCTAAATAATTTTTAAATTCCAGTTATCTGTTGGAACAATAACAGTCACAACCTACAAACCACAATTTGTACCACAAAGTCCAATCTCAGCCCAGATCTATTTTTGGCTTCACAACAGCTTGAACTAAAGAAGAATTTCACTGCATTGTTCAAGCATGGTCATAAATAGTCTCTGGAGGGGGGAAAAAAAGAAAGCTAAACAACATAAAATACTGTAGAAAACAAAAATGGTACAAAATATGAAAAGAGATTCAAGTTCAAACATTTGCTACATAAACGCACACACAACTGTGCTCATCTCCAATCTTCACTTGCCCCATTATGCTTCCTTAAACTCCATTCTTACATCAACTATAATTCTTAATTAAGTTGTTCTGAAGTCTATCTGCTTCCAACTCTATCTCCCCTCGCACCCCACCCCCATACAAGTCTCTGAGCTTTTCAAGGGCAGAACAAGTCACGTGAATAGATGTGGAAATCTGGGTGAGACGTAGGATGAGCAACACGAGGCACTTCCATTCCACCCTACCTTCACCTAACCTACAAGTTCTTAAAAATGGCTTTAGTTTGGTTTTTTCTTTTTCTAAGATTTTATTTGAGAGAGAGAGAGAGAGCGCGCGCACACACATGCACACAGCAGGGGGAGGGGCAGAGGCAGAGGGAGAAGCAGGCTCCCCACTGAGCAGGGAGCTGGTCATGGGACTCTACCCCATGACCCTGAGGATCGTGACCTGAGCTGAAGGCAGATGCTTAACCGACTGAGCCACCCAGGTACCCCTAGTTTGGTTTTTTGGGTTTTGGCTGTTTTTATTTATTTATTTATTTATTTTTAATTTCTTTATTTGAGAGAGAAAGCACAAGCCATTGAAGGACAGAGGGAGGACGAGCAGACTCCACGCTGAGCACAGACCCTGATGGGGGACTCAATCCCAGGACCCTGAGCTCATGACCTGAGCTGAAGACAGATGCTTAACTGACTCAGCCACCCAGGCGCCCCAAAAATGGCTTTAGTTTTGCTTCTGCTCCTGTACTTGATTCAAAGGCTAACAGCTGACATTAGTCCTTCTTTAAGTGAAGACTACAGGCTCAGTAAAACATGTGCAGACCCTCTCCTGATGGAAACTGACACAGCACATATGAGAAATGACACAGGGCAAAACAAAGTTCTTTGCCAGAACTGATTAATAAATTAAATTTATTTTAAGTTAAATTAGTAAGTTAAATCCATTTCAGCTGACCTACCTGATAGTCAGTACACCTCTAAAATCGTGTTTTCTGAAGCACTGAGCCATTGAAATAGAACCAAATAGAAGTGATATATTCAGTATTTGTCCAGCAAACCTTGTGGAAAAGCTAACCAAACTGAGCAAATCAGAACATAAGTTTCCAATTTTCTTTTCCAAATTAGAGTTACTTTCCTCAAACCCTATTCTGCTGCTCTAGGCTTCTGATTAGGTGGGGAAAGAGAAACAAAAATTACAGGGAAAAGCAACATGTTCAGTGATCAAGAAATGTACCAAATTTCCATTTATCCAGAAAACTCAAATCACCAGAACTTCCTTGATTAGTACCATGCAATGATGACTGATATTTACTTACAGGACCCTAAGACAAAGTTCTCAAATGGCTTCAGAATTTCTGAAGGAAAATGAATTACATTCTAAAATATTTTAATAACAGGATGTAAAACACACGAAAGCTACCACATCTCTCTCCATCACTCTTTTTGTTGTTGTTATTTTAGAGAGAGAGCACGCACACATGTGAGCACAGGGAGAGGGGGAGAGGGAAAGCGAGGAGAGAGAATCTCAAGCACACTCCCCGCTGAGCACAGAACCTGAGGCGGGGCTCATCTCAAGACCCTGAGATCAGGACCTGAGCGGAAACCAAGAATCGGATGCTTAACCGACTGCGCCACCCAGGCGCTCCTCTCCATCACTCATGATAAACAACACCAAAAAAGTACTGATACTATACTGAGCCAGCAAATGCCTCAGAATCCTTCTCACTAGACCAAACTGGAAATAGAGACATGACTTAGAAGTACAGTATAAACAGTGAAACAGTAGTGAGCTTATGACTTGGAAGTCAAAAAGGTCTCAGATTCAATCTTAGTTATGCCATTCAAAAACAGTGACCATACAATCTATCATCTAAAAAGCACCAGTTCTGAGAGTGACACAAGACAACAGGCATAAACTGGGACAATCCCCAGGAAACAGGACATATGGTCACTGTACTCAAGCCATATGGACCTTGGGCAAGTTACTTAATCTTGAGTCTTGGATGCACATCTGTAAAATGTGAATAACAGAGTACAGAATTAAACCATCAGTAACTATAAATTGCTTTCCTACTCCTTTTCAGCTATATAACCCTATGTTCTATGATACGAAACTAGACAGCTCTGAAACTCCAAAACCCCATACAGCCTTATGGAAGGACACATCAAAGAAATAAAAATCCATCCTTGAGAGAGTCAGGATTTTTTTTTAATCCACACATTCTCTTTTTTATTAGACTTTTTACTTGCAATTAAAAAAAATTAAATAAACCCAACACCTTAGTTCAAATTTATACCTGGGCACAACTAGTCACTCAGAACTTTGTTTCCACAGCTTTGCTTTCATAGCTTCATAAAAGCAGTCGTCTTGTGATTTTGTTTTTTGACAAGCCTGATGCACTTCTATACGATGAAAATTACCTTTATTCCTGCTGTTATCCTCAACGTTTAGAGCAATTCCTGGCACACAGTAAGTGCTCGATGTTGGTTGAATAAATGATCGCTACTTTAGAAATACGACCCTTCATTACCCAGCCGTAACCCTGCTATATATTCTCCACCCACAAGGATGGTCTGTAACCACCTATGTCCTTAACCTTCCCCCAACCTGAGTTTTCACATTCGGTGAAGAATAACAGCAATCCAAAATGTTTCTTCTCTATAAAGTCCTTTCACCCATTTCCCTATGGGGAATCCATCTTGAAATCCAATTAGGTTTCCAGCTTTTAGGAGATTCCCCCTCCCCTTTTATTTTTTCATTTTTTGAGGACATGCTTCTTTTTCTCTTTAACGATTTTTTATTGATGTTTAACTGACATACAATATCTTACTAGTTTCAGGTATAATTTAAATCTTGATTCAGCCACTTCTGACTCTTCACTCACTTTATCTGAAAAAAGACAAAACTGATTGTCCCCAAACCAGACTTATCTCCACCAGTTTCCCCTTCTTTTCTCCTACTCTCAGTGAATTCTCTTCATCCAATCAAAACTTTAGCACTTTCTCCCAAAAATTAAGGTATACATGCCAAAGACCACTCTACTTAATACTGATCAGAATCCAATTAAAAAAAAAAAAAAACCAAAGCAAATTAATACAGCCCCAATTCGACAGCACTGGAACGCCTTCAATGGTAAAATGGTTTTAAATTGTGACAAACCCCCAGGGGTCCCTAAGGCATTTCTAGGGTTTCTTTAAAAAAAAAAAAATGTAGTCAATCATAGACGTGTTTGCTTTTTCTCTGCCCCGCTGCCCCAGACTCAGACTGCTCTGGGGCTGGGGGTTTCAAGACAAAACAATGAAGCATTTGACAACCTCAAAAGGTCTGAATGACATTCTGGAAACAGTCAAACTTCACTTTGGGCTGCTCATGGAAGTACAGACAAATTGTGATACACCGCCCACCTTGAGCTTGGAATATACTCTAGGTGAGAGTAACAGCTTAGGCACTTTGTATTCAAAAAGACCTCTCTCGCAGACACATCAAGAATAGTTGTGAAAATTTCCTTCTGTACATTTCCTAAATGCCATGAATCCTCACCCACCACCTCAGTAAACAACCTATGACTACTTGTTGAAAATATAACTTATGTGGAAAGAAAAAATTCGCTCTAGGAACAGCAGACGGTTCTTATCCAAAGCTAAATAAAAACAGTCAGATGAAATTTTAAAGGTCTATTTAGAGAGAGTTGGAAACTTTGTGATTTTCACTGTCCCCCTCTCCAGAGAATTCCTTTCGCTTCACAAAAATAACTTCATTCAGATGGGAATAGGGGGGGAAAAACTGCAAAACAGAAAGAAGCGGAGTCTCAGTGTGAGCACAATATTAAATGTCTTGAAAGCAGACAGATCCTCAATAACGTAGCTTCAATAAAAACTTCCTAACCCTTTCCTTTTTTTGTTCCTTTGAGAAAATGGTGAAGCAATTTGCATTTACAGCTTAGTTCCTGTTTCCAAAATACCCCTTTAACTTTTTCTTTTCTCTTTTTATGGTAGGTATAAATAGCACCAAATTGTCAAATCACAGCTATTTTGTGTGCTACCTATACAAATAGGTCTGATTTCTGGCCAGCCATAAAACAATTACTGCCGAATTCCTCTGACTCTTTGATATCCAGCTTGTCCACAGGGCTTCAAAGCTAGCCTCCAGGACTTTTCTTGGGACACTGCTGAAAAACAACCTCAACAGAAACCCAGAAGATAAAATGTTCCCACTCCTATAAACACACAAAGACATCACTACAGAAATAAAACAATTCGGCAGCATGGTGGTGGGGTTTCTTCCCCTCCCCCCCCAAGAGAATTTAAGACGTCCAAGTACTTCGAGTTGTTTTTTAGATGTGGGTCCACTAGAATTTCTTCCCCCTCGTGCACAGGGCTATTTCCCCCATTTTCAGGCCTCCAAAAATTAAGAATTATTCTGCTTTCAGAGAAATTTTCTGATTTACTAGAATAACTTATCCCATGGGAACTTACTGGGATGGAACGAAAGTTCAGCTTGAGAACATAAATAACTATACAGCACAGGATTTACTCAATGTTGCAAAACTCATTCAAGCTACAAGCTTTGTATAAGGGTAAATTTGGTCAGCATATCGAACAGAGGAAATTTATGTATGGGCAACTGTAATTTTTGAGTAAACTAATAGACCTTAAAATGTGGCTTATGAAAAAAATCACTCCATGTGGGATGGTGCACGCACGAAAGGACCCGACATATACAGCACACACACGTGCTGAGGGGACCAGTCAGGCTATTGTCAACTAAACCACAGGAAAAAGCAATACATCTATTACAAGAAAATAAATGCTCATTCCCATTAGAGAAACTTCTCGTTTGGCATCTTAGGGGAGTGGTAAATATGATTGATTATAAAATCCCTCACTGCCCAGGTTCTTATAATAAAGTTTTATTAAAGTTGATACATACACACCCCCAAAGCTATGTCCCTGCACCTAAAAAGAGAAAGACGTGTTACTTTTTAAAATTCTTCTTACCAACGGCAGCGTGCCAGATCAGTTTTTCCTCAACCCAATACTTTTGGCATCTCTATCATAATATGCCAGTTAAATGAAAAAAGTATTTCACAAAGTAAGTAGTTGGCAAACACGTGATTCTGAATTAAAAGTACAGATGACACAGTCTCCTCGTTATATGAAAGATCCCAGATATGTTCATACAAGGGGAATACTACCTTTGCACCCAAAAACCGGCCCCTTACTTCTCCTCTTCTCTTTACCACCTGTAAGAATCAAGCACTTCTAAATCATTGATCCAGACCTGATTTTAGCACTCTTCTGTGATCTTATCCAAGGAACAACTTGTACATTTTTATCCAGTGACACAGAGCCAGACTGTTTTTTAAAAATCTATACATCAACCCTCGAAGTACATAGATGAGCCTTCTCATTATAACCCGAAAATTTATCGCTCTAAATTGGAGCCACCTGTTTATAGCTCTGATCTCAAGTACACAGCTTTTATCTCTTAGGTCAACTCTGGCACCTAACATTAGTACTAAATTTCCTCATAACAACTGGATTATGGAATCTCTCAAATTTAACTATATTTTCTCTCTGGTTGGTTTTTTTTTTTTTTTTAAACCAAGGCCAAATGCATTAACATACAACAAAATTCTCAACGTGATAAAAATGCATTAAAAGTAACCTTTAATCCATGCTATTAACTGATTTTATTCTATTTTGGCACGTTTGAAGTAACTCATCTAAGGATTAGTTAGGCTTTTCTACACTTCTTTTTATCAGGACTCTACCATTCTTGATTTAGTTTTGAGAGAAAAGGGTTTGCAAAAACGATAATAATCTCACAGCTGGAGATGGCTGGCAAGTCCGTTAGTGCTCATTGTGCCCCTAATTTGCAGGAAGCCTTTGTGCTCCTTCTACCCCTCGTTTTACATGCCGAGCAGTTTTCACTGATAAAGTACTTATAGACCAGTTATTTTAGATTAACGAAAAGCCCAGTAAAATTTTATGTAAAATGGCTGCGAACTTTCTCTTTAAAATACTGAAATGTATCTTCCATCTTGATTGCATGAAAATCTTAACCCTGATCATTTGCCTCAGTAGCTTTCCTGTGAGGATGCAAAGGGAGTCTTAAAATTTTTAAGAAGTATTATTTTCAAACAGAGAAGGAATCCAAAATTTTAGACTACGAATTCAGATTGAATGGCTGAAGCCTCAGGGCAAACACACTGATTTAATCACATAGCAGTAGGTTTCAAAATCTTGCTTTCTTCAGCCTTAACAATGAAGTTATTTCCCTGCCCTTTCAACCTATGGCAATGATGCAAACACATTATGCAGAAAGAACCCAGTATCCAGTATCGTTGGGATTTTTAACACTATGACATCAATGTCGAGAGTAGGTGGCATTGTTCTAACTCGACACTTACCCAAAATGAGATTGTAAAGTCAATGACTTAGTATTTCCTCTGGACTTCAAGCCCCAAAAAGGACACTTAAATACGCCACTGTTATGGATTGTAAGTCAAACTCCATTTCCACAACTTTTCACAAGTTGCCCAGTTCCCTTACAGTCTTCAGGTACAAAAAGCCAGGTCGAACTGAAAAGTCTAAGTTTTTAAATCTGCCTCAGTATAAGCAACACTGTTGAGACTTGTCATATTCCAAGACATGAAACCGTATGGTAATGGAGTGCTAAAGTTCGTCATTTTCTGCTACACCACCTTCCTATAAGTCACAAGTTCAAATCCCAATTACAGAGACTCCTATCCAACACAGCCAGGACATCGTTCATACGGAGCACTGCAAGTATATCTGCAAAGTAGAAAGGATAGTGTCTGAAACTAACAGGGTTAAACAACTTCTTTTGTGAGGCCACTGGCAAAACCTACAGCAGCTGTCTAACTTTGCCTTCAACGATCACAGCAAAACTGTAGGAAGGGATCCAATACAGCGCCAGCCCTGAGTAACCAGATCGTTGCTAGTTCATTTTCAGCCAAGGGAACGGATAATGAAAACAAAATTATTCCTCAGTCAGAAAGCTGACTTGACAAGCTAATTTTTACCAACCTTTAACTTTTATTCACATGTATGGACATAAGAGCGGTTTCTTTTTTGTGTGGAGACAATTTTAATGACTCTAAAATGCTGGCTACGTTAGATAAACCTCAGATGGCTATCACTGCTCTAAACCCACTTACCAAAACTACTGGAAAACTTTTTAGCTATGCAAGGACTAGTCCTGAGCTAAAATAAAAAAGAAAAGGCAAACATTTAGTCAGTGCCATAAACCGGTGAGACACTCAAATGATGTGAATTTTGCAGGGAAGAAAACTTCAGAAGTCACATCATTTTACATTATGACCTAAAATAAGTGTGTAATAATTTTTAATGCAAGAAACCTCAGCTCCTGCAAGACTGCAGTTGTGGACCTAAAATTACTTACATTGTTTAAAATAAACAAAAATCATCTCTCATCGTAGATCACCAAATGGCTTTACCAACAGATCTGAAGCCTGCTCCTAACTCTTCTCTACTTTAGCCTACGGAAAACAGGTATTTCAGGACTTAGAGATATGTACCCTAAATAGAAATCCAACATTCTTCAGAAATTAATTTTCTCAAGAATGTAAACCAGGGGAAAAAAGTAATCAAATCAGTGACCCAACAAAGTTATGTTATCACTCTGGCGAATAACCGCCGGTTCACACTGGGAAGAAACTCCAAAATTACTTTCAAATAAGTTATGCAGGACTGGGCGTGATGGCAGCAGTCCCCATTTCAATACTTACGATGTATAAGTAAATCTATTGTTTTATTTAAGTAAGTTTGCCTAAAGAAACATTTTTTTTCCCCTAAAGGGCAGTCTCAATCCAGAATTAAATTGTAATTCCAATCCTGTTTGCTTCCACGGAGTTTTGACCCAAAGCAATTTCAGTGAAATTTCAGGCTAGAATACATTTCAGCTACATGCCACAGGCAAGAGATACTGATTATAAACCTATCTAATATATTTTTTGATTATAATAGATCCTATCATCTTACAGTATTTCCGGTAGGAGTACTAGGACTTCAACAACTTAACAGTTAGAAATGACTACTAGTTGTTGGTTTCCTAAAGGAAAAAATTAAAACAAAAAAAATCTATGAATTAAAATATACACACAAATGGGTAGTCCTGAATTGACATGTATGAATGGCTTACTTGTTTTAAAAAGGAAACCTCAAATCCTGGGTTAATAATATGTGTCACTTTTAGGGATTTAAACCATAAATTCTTCAAATAAAATTAAATAAATTGATTTGTAAGTAATTAACTCTGGGACTTCAATCATGTAAAATTATCTCTGTATATTCTCTATGGCTCGGGAATTTAACTGGTTATGTTCAAAATAATACACTTAGTGGGTCTTGGAGCCCACTGCCTGTAAAATCTCCCATGGAGATTCAAGACCACCCATTGAAAATAGTACAACATTACTGCCTCGAGCAAGAAGCTGGTACATAGGACTGGTTATTCAAGTCTTTTAAATACTATTTTATTGAGGGATTGTGGGAGGTGGGGGAGGGGGCCAAGGGGGATTCATGAGTGGATGGGGGAGGAAATTCAGAAAAAAAACAGAAATTTCTAAAGCAAAGGTTCCTGTAGTTCCCCCTTCACTCCTCATCGCACCCTCCCCCCTTTTTAAACAGCTACATAAACAAAGTAATAAGTGCTCAATTTCAGGGAGAATTACATTATACTCCATTTGAACAGGCTACAAAGTACTTTTATTTGAAAAGCTGCTTCTCCTCTGTTATAAACAAATTTACCCGGCACCACTTTCAGACAAGAGAAGATGGCTAAGGGAGATGGGAGGCAGAGTTAGGAAAAATTCACTCAGTGTCTTAAATAGTTGATCCAATAAAGATCCTTTAGAGAAAACTGTAAGTCTATTTTTTTTTTCCTCCCAGTAGGCAAATCATACAGGAGGGCTTTTCTTTTCTAGCGTACTGCACCCTGTCTCTTTAAATTCCAGGCCTGCCCCATTTCCCACGCATTCAATGAAAGCAACACGTTTGCTGGCCTCTAGCCCACAATGTCAAGTAGTTTTCTTGCTATTGAATTTCAAGATTATTCTTTTGGATCATTTGCCCTTTAGTTTTAAGCACGCCAAAGCAAAAATAATGTCTTTCTACAATAACATAAAGAAAACGCTGAGGCCTTTACAAGTCTACAAGTAGAGAACACCTTGTCCTTTGGCTCTCCTTTCACTGCAAAATATGCTCCCACTCTATATGCTCCAATAAGGGCCATTTATACATTCTCTTGGTCTACCATAGCTTTGTCTGTGCTATAATAAAATTCTATGAGTATATTTAATTTAGTACCAAATTTGGAATTTCTAACAGTCTGCAACACTCCAACTAAGTCTTCGTATTACTCAAGTTCTCAAGGCTTTTGCGTGGTCCCCTGAGTAGTCAGAATAGGTTTTAAAGCAATTATTTGATTTTCTGTATTTGCAGTTAAGCCATCTACATAAGTTAATAATAAAAATAGCAAGCAATAAGGGGGAGCTGTAATCATGGGGCCAAAGAGTCTATTTTCCTAATTTCAAACACATCTTAATCCTGAAGAAAAGAAACCAGGCTATTATGAATCCCATTTAGAATTCTCTCCAAAGGAACAGAAATAGTTAAATAAGAATTTATCAGCAGAACCAAATGAAGCCCATGGAAAATGTTACTCCACATGCTAGCAAATGGAACTTAAAGTGGCAATTTTATTCAAGCAGCTAATAAAGAAATGCTCTGATCACAAACATCAATTTTTGTATTTCACATCCTGAGGTGGAGTTAATCTGTCATTTACGAATTTTGTAAAAGCAGCTAAAACCAAAGGAAAAACAGACTTATTCTTATTTGACGTACAGTTTTGACATGCATTTGCGATGGAAAGTATCTTTCAATGGTTATTTTTTTAGTGGTAAAAAGGTAAAGATATTAATATCCCACAGATCATAATATCATGGACTTAACTGGATGAATTTTGGATTGCAAAGAGACCTTTAAGACAACTAAAATTAACTCTATCATTTTGCAGAAATCATTTCGTTTAGTTGTGTTTAAGGAATGCCCATATTAATCTATCTGTACTGTACATAAATCATGAAATTACAATTCTCATTTTTTAAAACTTCTGGTTATTTTTGTAGTTTATATATGAAATATTAAACTGTTTTAATACTAAAATATTGTGTTTACACAAGTATGCATCCGTCCAAAAAGAACCGCCTCTTCTTTCCCTGCCCCAAACATTATTTTTGTCTTGCTTTTGGTAGTTGTTTGGGTGCTTTTTATTTCTCATAATTTACTATTTAACTTCCAAATTATATACAAAGACACAAACTGGAAATGGGTCTTTATTTGCAATTACAGATCCCATTTATTCCTGCCACTATCATGATACATCTAAACATGATATATGCCCTTTCATTTGCCATCAATTTTTAAACTCAGATTTAGGCTCTGGAAAATTCACACACATCAAGATAAACATACTGATTAACAAACTTATCAAAACTCCACAGGAAAAAAGATCAAAACTTTTCAAAACATTCCTAAGCACTCTAAAAATGTACACTGTACTGAAATATTAAACATGGTTGTCTTTCTGTTACAAAGAACATCTTATATGAATCATGTACTCATAAATCAGGTTAATCTGATTCATTTTACAACTTCAACACAGCAACTTTGTTAAGAAAGGTAAGAATATGATTTGCATGCTTTTCTTTAAAGTTCAAAATCAACTTTTGAAACATTTGTGCATATATTATAGTTCTATTAAAGGAAGCACTCAGAGTGACAAGGTGATTAAAATTTCAAATAACAAACTATGAAAGTGTTCCTTGGGAAAGACATTTTTACGTTCTAAATGAGATTACTTAAAAAAAAAACTAAAAAGCTTATTGTAAACATGTCCATATGTACATTTAAATATCTAGTTTTACCGTCACTTAAGTAATATGTCTTATTCAAGAAAGCTCAAAAAATCCAGTAAATTTTATAAGCATTTCCTGAAAGCTCCTTTCTATCTGCTAGATAGGGGTGCTGAATATTGGAATAAAGCCAATTTTTTTAAAAATTTTTTCTTGATATCCCATCTCCCAGAGATAACTTCTATTAACATTTTGCTATAGCATTTTCTTCCCATCTTTTCACTGATGTATTTTTATCTCTCGCATAATTCTCAAAATGTGAGTAATGAACAATTCTGGCCATTCTGATACAAAGATAATGGCCTGAATCAAGTACGAAAATTAAGGATGGGGGCACCTGGGTGGCATAGCGGTTAAGCGTCTGCCTTCGGCTCAAGGCGTGATCCCGGCGTTATGGGATGGAGCCCCACATCAGGCTCCTCCGCTGTGAGCCTGCTTCTTCCTCTCCCACTCCCCCTGCTTGTGTTCCCTCTCTCGCTGGCTGTCTCTATCTCTGTCAAATAAATGAATAAAATCTTAAAAAAAAATAAAAAGAAAATTAAGGATGAAAACAAAACAAAAAAAGAGCCTCTACAGAAAGATACTATATCAAGTAGCACTAACTTCAAGCTACTGAGTAGCCTTTACAACATAATTCTCGTTTCTTTGCTGTTCTCTTTAAATTGTCTGCGTTTGTGTATTTTTGTATATTTGTATAATTAAATCCTTGGCTCTAGCATCATTCACAATTCCTTTAACAAGTTGGAATGATAACTAGAATTTTTTTTTTAAATTAGGCAGCAAGTCACAAGTAAAAAGTGGAAGGGTAATTGCTTTTCAAGACAACTTCAATTAAGAATCTGAATTAGTAAATAGAAAACCTTAAAGGTATGATGAGTGATCAAATATTTGATGTACTGTACTTTCTTTTAACCTGTTTACATGGTAAGTCCAAGTCCCCAATTATTCTGTTGATAATAGAAACATAAGTAGTTATCTGAAACATGATGCTTCAGAAAAACAAACTGAGTGACAAAATTTCAAGGTCTGGCCTACATTATATGAAATAGGAAAAAAAAATCAGTTAACTTTCATGAAAAACGCAGTGGTCTAATAACCTGGTCAAGAGCCATATTTGAACCAGAAGTTCCAAGTAAACATAGGGTATCTTGAGTTCTTGGAATGTTCCAACCTACAAGCAGTGTTGAGGGCTGGCAAAAATGGCACCAATATTATCAGAAAGTAACTTTTCATAACAAAAACATAATCACCTATCTGGTTAATTACCCTACTTCCCTGTTACTGCAGGTGAGTCTTTCACCCAGTTCACTGTTCACTCACCATTAACAAAGGTAAAAATCCCAACATACAGAAGTTCATATCAACATTTTCTTTTTTCAAAAAAAATCATTCTCCGAACTACCACATTATGAAACGTAAGAAATTAAATACAGCAACACGTCTATCCACCATGATAACCAATACAGAGTTGATATCTAATAAATGGTAGTTATTTCATTAGGAACACACTAGATCAAGGATATGCTCAGAACTTATCCTTTAAAAAAAAAAAAAAACTAAGGAAAAATAATATTTCAGAGCTGGAAAAGCCCACAGAGCTTATTTAGTCCAAACACATCCCTCTGCCTCCCAGGCCAGAGCCTTTCCTACTGCATTGCTGAATACTGCTCTACAAGTTTCTGGAATACATCTGACTCCTATTTTTAAAGCTAAAAGGATAGTTGTATTTCATGGATTAAGTAGTTAAAAAAAAAAAAAAGTGACAGACCTGGCCAAGTCTCTCAAATTTGTGACTAACTTTTGAAAAAGCATCCAAAGTAGGTGAAAAAAAAAAAAAAAGATTAAGGAAGAAGAGACAGAAAAGGAGAAAATTCATTTTTGCCTACAACATAGGCTAAAACCCATTCTAGAAAATGTGATTCTCAGCCGACACAATGCTTCTTGCTAAATTCAAGTGGTGGTTCTGTTTACACAAAGTCAATTATTAGAGGTACAGAAGAAATCAGTTTCAGAACACGGAGTAATAATTTACCACTTAAGGGAGTGGAAGCTGAAGTCAGGATTCTAAAACTTAGCCGCCTTGCAGTATCTGCCTTTATACTGTTGCCAAAAACGTCCAATGTCCAGACTACATTGATGGAAGGTATGAGGACCGTCCACAGTGATAATATAGGTCCCATCTCATGGGACGTGTAACTAATGCAACATAGGAGGAACAACAGACACATATACAAGGAGAGGCCAGTGCAGGACTCATGGAGCATGTAACACGTGCTCCCGCTCAGTGTTTATATGAGGAAAAAGTAGCTTCCCACTGCTCCTTACTGTATCTGTGCATAGGTAGGAAGTCGCACAACAAGCATCTGTGGTAAGACAATTTGGAGCTACATCGACATTTTGAATAAGCTATCCCACTAAAAGCAACCAAATCCCAACAGCCTAAACTTGATTTTTCATTTAGTCACTACAAAACAGTTGCTTATAATACGGGAACAGGGAAAGAAATTAAACAACAGAAAAAAAATTTGTAAAATAAAATATTTCTTCAATACAAAGAAACCTCTCATTATGCTGCAACTCCCACTAATGCAGTATTTGGGGTAAAAGGTATGGATAACATAAAGTCCAATGAACCTTGCTTTTAAACATCCAAAATGTTACAAATGTACAGCAAAACAAATAGGTACCTAAAATAATCTGATAGTAATCTCCCCCAACACCACCCCGGTTAGGAGGGGGAAGAAGTAGGACATAAAACCCATCTGCAAAGATTAAAGACGTCATGTAGACTAAATTTGTATCCAGATACATTAAGAGGCAAGCAACTCTGAGAGCCGCTGCAGGCCACTGCTGTTATTAATATTTTAGGAAACTGTTAATGTATATTTTGCTTCTTAAAATCAATACATACACACAGCATTTGGCCCGGTATTGATGGGAAAATAACGATTTCTGCTGAAAAAAATCTACTTTTGGCAAAATTAAATATTTTAAAATTTATTTGGCTCAGAGAATATCAATCTTCTGACATGGATAATAACTCTAATTAAATTCAACTGGTCATCTTTATAATCACTTATGAACATTATTTTAAATAAACGGACCTTAGAATTAAGTTCAAGATAAACCATAATTTTCTTTAAAAAAAAAAATGATGCATTGATTTTATCCAAAGAGTTAATTGTTAACTACTACATACCAACTAAATCACACCCAAATACTAGCGTTATCTGTTTAGAAACTCAATGATAATAGCCTTCTTCAGGCCTTAATCACTGCAAATGTATCACACTTAAAAGAATTATATCATACAACATTATTTCTTAAAACAGTGTTCTGGACCCTTTATGGAATTGCTATCCTACCGTGGTGGGGAGGCAAAATATCAGGGGATACCTACCATTTAGTAACAATTTTTCCTAATGATTTAATCTCAAAGGAAAACCTTAAATTAATCCACACAATAAATCTGATTTTGCCTGAAAGTAGCTGTAGAACTTTTCCCCCTTCAACAGCATCTACCATGGTTACCACCACTTAATTAAATCCTAGATCATGTCTACAAAAGCAGTTATTGCTGAACATTTGTCTGCTAATGTAAGTGAATAATTATTCAACATTTTAAAAGTAAACATTTACCACCGTTTATTACTAGCTATCTTTTTGCACCAGCACATTTGTGACTCATTGTGTCTACATGCAAGATCACTTCACATTTCTAGGCTTCCGATTCAAAGTAAAAAGAGGATAAATAAAGATGAAGAATCTCAAATGTCCTTTCCAGCTCTACAAGACACAAGCACGTTGAAGGCAGGGACCTCCTGTTTCTTACTTCTCCCCCAGTCCTTTCCCCGTATCCTGGGGATATAAAGTCTGTTGGTTAAGCACATTACCAAGCCCACAAATTATATTCTTAAACAAAACCCCAAAACCACACAGGAAAACAAAACAAAATAGATCAATTTGGCAAAATTAAAAACTTGTGTATGCCAAAGAGATACCATACATTAGGCTACAAGAAAAAGAAACAAGAATGAGACAAAATATTTTCAATGCAAATAACAAAGGATTAAAATCCTACAGATAAGAAAAAGACAAAGATCCCAATAGTTTCTTTTTAAAAAAAGACAAAGAATATTTTTAAAAGTCAATAAAGAGGAAATCCAAACGGTCAGTAAACATATAGAAAACTCTTAACCCCACTGGAAACCAGAGAAATGCAAATGAAAACAAAAGATACCATATTTCAACTAAATATAAAAATAAGAAATCTGAAAATATCCAACGTTGGCAAAGCTGTACAGAAAATGGTACTCATTCCCTGACAGAGTATAAACTGTCACAACTACTTTGTAGAGCAATCTGACAACGTCTAATACAAATGAAAACGCACACACAACTCAAATTCCAGGCCTATGTCCAAAATCTTGTTCATTTGTACAAGGTAACACGTTCAAAGATGTTCACTGCACAGAAAATGACCTATATATTCTTTAATAGGGGAACATAAAAGTAAGCATAGACCCTCTTCCTACCATGAAATACTGAAAAGAAGAAACTAAAGGAAATAAATTGGTTCTCTACAGATGAAATGTGTGTGAAAAGGTTCAAACATGCAGAGTGGGGGGAAACAGCAAGGTACAAAATTATTCACTCATGAAAATGTTCTGGAATTAAACAGTGGCAACTGTCGCACAACATGTGAATATACTAAAAGCCACTGATGTTACACTTCAAAGGGGTACATTTTATAGTATGCGAATTATATCTCAATTTTTAAAAAGGATTCATCCAGCATGATACTGTTCATGGAGATTTTGTAACATATTATTACTTGCAGTAGTATAAATGTGCAAATGTACATAAACAGAATGGAAGAAAGTCTGGAGTTGAAAGAAAGGATTGGGAAGCATCTAAAAACTTTAGCGGCATCTATAATACCTAATCCTCTAAAATCAAAACAAAAAATCAAATGTGATAAAACGTAAACATTTATTCAACCTTGATAGTGGGGATATGAATGTTTGTTGTATTATTCTTTCCTTTGTATCTTCCTGGGGTTTTTTGGGGTTTTGTTTGGGTTTTTTGTTTTGTTTTGGGGTTTTTTTGTTTGTTTTTGTTGTTGTTGAGCAATACAACGACAGCACAAAACAGGCATATCATAAACGACAAACAGTAAATATATACATACCTAAATATATGCAGCACTGTTAATTAAATAAATGCAAATAAAAACGAAGTTTTGCTTCATCCAGCAAATTGACAAAGATTTACAAAAACAAACAAACAGTTAATTCCCAGTATTGGCAACCATGTGGGGAAAAGGGAATTCTCCCAATCCCTGGGGAAGTATAAACTGATATAATCTTTTTGGAGGAAAGTTTGGTAATGCATTTATCAAAATTTTAAATTTTTACACCTTGTCTCGACTATCTCCTGGGAAATTTAACACAAGGAAATTACAGGAAAAACCATAAAAACGAATGTCTCAGATGTCCATCATAGCATTATTCATAACAAATTAAAACTAAGAACAATCTAAATGTCCACGTGAAGTTGTAATGAATGTATATTTGATGTAATACCATAAAATCCAGCTCTAAAAAGATGATATTTATCATATACCAGGAGGGTAGGAATATTAATTTATGCTGTATCCCCAGCTCCTAGAAGTGTTCTAGCCACATAGGAACTCCAAAAATTACCTGTTGAATGAATTCAGGTAATTTATAGTTAACGTGTGTGTGTGTGTGTGTATGTGTGTGTGTGTGTTTGTATATACAGATATAGCTATCTACTAAAATATTAATTATGGTTCTCTATAAAGAATTTTCAGGTAACTTCTCTTTATATTTGTACGGTTTGATTTTTCACAATGAACACACACCTATAAATTAAAAAAAAAAAAACACCATTCTCAATTGCATGAAAAAAATATATGGGTTCCTCATAAAAGCTGCATTGTACACTGTACAAGTTCTATAAGTTTAAAAAAAACTAATGAATTACCTGTAATATCAATGGACTCTTTCCAGACAAATTACATTCTCAAAAATGAATACTGCACTACAAACAAGAATAAGGAGAACCACAAAATACAAGAGAATAAAAGATTAAAGCATGAAAATGTATGTTACAAGGAAGAGATGAACTACAGAGACTCTGGCCACACACACACAAAGCAAAATGTTTCAAAAGAACATTAATATGTATCACTGAGACAAGAGAATTTCTCTTTCTACATGGTAGCTTCTTCTTTGAGGAGTAAAACATAAAATCAAGCAAGTATAAAAGCCAAGGGAAAAAATTACAGAATTCTATATCACTTTCATCGGGACAGTAAGAAACCCTGAGATCAGAGATCGAAATCATTCTAAAATCTGTCCAATAAATATATTTAAATATAAATAAAGTTCAGTAATACACCAAGTCCTTGCTTAATTATGTAACTGGGACAATTGTGTTTCACATCTCCTCCCCTCCCAAGTATTTAAGCTTTCCAAGTTACCTTTTGAAGACGTAAGCCACTAAGAGAGTTAAAAAGAAAAAAAGAAGAAGAAGAAGAAGAAGATTCTCTGCATCTTAGAACTGTAAAAGCTGTGTTAAGTAGTAAGGGTCATCTGTAATAGTTGACCAGAAAAACAACTAAAGGGCTAAGGTTGACCTGCAGAAGACCACTGGAAACAAACTTGAAAGAACAAAGAATCTTAAAGGTAAAATTAAGAAAGCGATTGATATCCCTGCCAGGTCTACCTCACAGAGGTAGTTCTAGAGACGGTCACCTAAAATAAGAGATGTAAAAGGCTTCTGCTTATACAAATAATATGCCATAAACTGGACAATGATATTAATGGTAAAATATATCCACTAAAACCCAAGTTTGGATTTTCTTTTTCTGAAAAAAAAAAAAAAAACTGTTAGAGAATTGCTATAATAGAATTTAACCGTGCAAATACCTTGGAAGACTTATCTTTCCTCTTTCCATTAAATGTTTTTATTAGCAATGATAATAATGGCTTTAAAAACTCAGCTTCCACATATTAATAGGGGAGCTGATCCGTGCCAGGTTCTGTGTTGAATATTTTATATCAAGAGGTTCACTGAGTGTATTCGGGGACCTCAGGATCCCCAAAACCTTTTCCAGGGCAATCCTATTGCCTATTTTTATAACAACTCTAAGATATTATTTGCCTCCTTCACTCATTCTCTCATGAGAGTACTGTGGAGTTTTCCAGAGGCTACATGATGTGTGATAACACAACAGACTGAATGCAGAAGCACGTAAGCTGATCCAGTTATTTGAAAACATCAAAAAGATTTGTACACACAAAAAGTAAAATAATACCACACTTCTCACTCCTTTTTCTTGAAAATACCCATTTTTCATTAAAATACTATTCACATGCTACCTTTAATGGGTTGATTATTGTTATCTTTAAACAAATTAATAAATAACTTTTTAAATGTCTCAAGTTTAATTTCTAATACCATAAATATCCATAGATATAACTTACCTAGAAAAAGCTCTTTGGAGTCAATTTTTAAAAGTGTAAATCAGTCTTAAGACAAACAAATTTGAGGACAGCTGATTCATATTTAACCCTCAATTTATGAGATAATGGTTCTATTCTTTCATCATTCCAGGAACACAGATAAGATCACGAAAGGACTTGCTCAAGATCATACAAGGAGTGGGGCACCTGAGAGGCTCAGACGGTTCAGCGTCTGACTGCAGCTCAGGTCATGATCTCAGGGTTCTGGGACAGAGCCCCAAGTTGGGATATCCTGTTCAGCGGGGAGTCTGCTCCTCCCCCTCCATTCCCCTGCTCCTGCTCTTTCTCTCTCTCAAATAATAAATAAAATCTTAAAAAGAAAAAAATCATACAAGGAGTCTCTTAAGCCAGCATTTGAATACAAGTCTGTAATTCCTAACCCTAACTCCTCACCGCTGAGCAACAATATCTACCCAAGACAGTTCTATATTGGGTCTTTACTCTTTGTCTTTTAGTCTTAAAAAGTAATGAGTGCTCACTGGAATGTTTTAAATATACAGAAGTAACTTTTAAAAAATCGAACACTATAAAAACAACCTCCTATCACTGCCTGTGCACCCACTAGAGAAAACTACTGGTAGGAGCTGGGTTCCCGCTCATCCAAAATTCATTTAGTTATACACACACACACATACACTTTTTATTTGTACAACATACTTTTTAAATGGATCACACTGATTTAGTGACTTGCCTTATTTCCCTTAATATCTCTCGCAGATCATCCTGCATCTACAAATAGATTTACCCCCTTTTAATAGATCACCATCATTTAACTGTACCCAGCAGGGGTCCTCTCTATGGCTTGCTTCCAAATTTTTGCTGTTTAAAAAAGTCGCAAGAAATATGTTGTAGCGTTGTATAGTTGTGAAGCCTTATCTGTTGGAAAATCCCTGGAAGTAAAATTGGTGGATCAAAGGGTATAAGCATTTAAAATCTTAATAGATGTTGCCAAATGCCCTCCACAATGTCCATGCCCGATCTGCATTCCCACTAATAGCACAGGAGATTTCCTTCAATAATTCAACTTTTAAGTGCCTTGGAAAATTATGCTGTATGTTGCTTCAAAATGCCAAGTAGCAGAACTGCTCTCAATGGTCATCTTAATTCCATGAAGAACTCTACACAAATCTTCTAACACTCACTGAATGTATCAGAATAGTTATCCGTCTTTATTTTTTCCTGAAACCTTTTAAATAATTCAGAAGAGAAAACACACCAGGTGCACGCAGTATCTTCAACTAGTTGGGTCTCAAATTTTAGGTACCCTGATAAAAAGTTACCCAAGTTATTTCAGAAGACTCTTTAACACAAATCAGAACTATGCAGTAACACTGGGTTCAACCTTTTAAATCAAAGGAAAGTTCTAAGTGTGGATTTATTATGCTTTATCTGCCCACTCAAAGGACTAGGGCTACAAATAAAAAGCTATCGAATCATACCAGTGGCCAAATTAGCTTACATAAAATAATAAGCAACAGATTTCATATCATAAATGTCAATGGAACAGACTGCAATAGTTAAGAATGGCTGTAATTGGAAAGAAAGTTCACTCAAATTCACATCATACTGAAAATGAAAACATTAATATTTTAAATGAAATGTTTTGAATGTGACCATTCATTTCAGTCATATCAGACTATTATAAATCTTTGGTACTAATAAATAAGATATGGTCTTTTTTTGCAAGTAGATAGTTTTAAAATGCATTATACTCTGACCTGCCTATTCTGCACCAGCTAATGGATATTCCAGGCTTCACTATTTCATCAAAATCTCTCTTCTAGGACTCTGGGCTAGTAATTTTAAGTTAAAAGTCTCCAACCCATCTTTGAGACAGAGTAAACCCTCATTAATTCAAGTCCAATTAGCTCAATTCTGAAATGGTACATGTAATTCTCATTAAGCAACAAGTTGAAAATACTGTAATTTCTCCCTCTACAAGTTCTCATAATATTACTGTGAAATAAAGGAAATCAACCTGAAAATCAATTTGCTTTTCCAAACCAAAGATTTACAAAACTAAGGACTCATCCATCTTCATGGCTGAGCAGTTCATCCTCAGTGTGAAGGTCCATTTCTGTTTATCAGCTACTGTATATAGTGAAAGTGATTTAACCTGTCATTATCAAGAGCCATTTACAGCTTGGCGTAAGTGCATTTCTTTTAAATATCTTGTAACTCATATTTCTCACAAAGCCATTCTTGCAGTTTCTCCCATTTCCAATTTCTCACTTACAGATCTATAAAATGGCAAATATAGCACCTTAAAAGGTACAGAAGTAGATTCTGCAATGCCTGGCATCCTTATTCTGTATTTATTCTTATCATTTTGAAAGATGTTATAAGCCCAAATATAAGTCTCAGGATTAAGTGGCATGTTTGGTGTTACTTGAATTTACAACTAACTAGTCCCAATGAACAGAGAAACCTTCTCTTGCAATCTGAATCATGTGTAATTACAGTATGACAAGGTCTCTCCTGGGCTATGTAAGCTGGCATTTTTCCCAGGACTTGTCACATCATGGGAAGCACACATACAAATAAAAATCCAAAAATAAACATTTTAAAACAATGGCTTATAGACTACATAAAGAAACTCCACAGTTGAAAATAAAACACTGAAGAGCCCAACCAGCAAGCAGGCATCTCTCACTGGAGACGGCTAAGACATCAGTGTTATCAAGCAGCTTACCACGCCTAGCAACAACTCCCAGGTGTGGGCTTTGCAGGGCAGCACCCTCATGTTCCCTCGGGCTGGGCAGAAAATCATTAAGTAGGGGAAATGCAGGGGAACATGGCCACAGACACACTGAAGCAGAGAAACAGTGGTGAATTCTGGGGAGGCTGGTCATCTTTAATTTCATAATGCCAATTGCTTGATTGTTAAGGCGCCTAAACAAAGTTATCTTAAGAGCTACATCTTCTGCCAACTGACTTAGTTTTCCTAATACAATAAATATTGCTTTTGTTGTTGTTGTTGTTCAATGTATTTCATCTCGAAGTGAGTAGCAGCCAAGTAGTCCTAACAGTGGATACCAAGGACCTTAGAAGGTGGTTTCTTTTGTTTAAACTCCTCTGCAGTGGCTCTATAGATAACATGGAAAAGGGAGAGGGAGAAGCATCACACCCAACCTCACATAGTGACAGAAACTTGACAACGCTCATCCTAATTACAGTGTTGAGGAAATATGAAGTAAAAGATCTCTGGCTATATTTTGATTTAAAATGCTAACAAAATCAAAATGTTATTTCCTAGAGGCCATGCATATTCCTACCCCTCTATTAGGGGCTGTATTAATTTATTAAGCATCCAGCAAAGCCCATCAAATTCAACTGTGCAAGTTTTCGAGAGGAGCTAAAAAACAAACCACTAAAGGCAAAACACACAATCCTACACCACATTCCATGAGCTCTGGAAGCAAAAATAAGCATCCACACAAACCTCTGCCACCTTTGGAGGTGGCATTTCTCCTTTATTCAGCTCTTCAATGCTCAATAAAGTAGCTCTAAGCAGAATGGATTTATTATGATGTTACTCTAAGAAACTGCAGGAGTTCTAGATGCCAATAAAGATTACGGATCAAATGGAAGATAACTACTAACCATTGTGTCGAGTTAGATAAATAAACCCGCTCACAAACAAAGCACCTTATTGTATTTCTACTGTTACCTCCACTAATCCAACTAAAACAACCAGACAGTAGCTTTCCGGAGGCTGAAGCGAATAGAAATCGGATTTCCCAAACCCTCTTTAAATTTCTTCCAAAATAACACCCCGTTTCTTTTTTTCAAAACTGCCCTGCCCTTTATGGAAGATGTCTGGGACCCGAGCGGGCTGAGCTGGATTATGCAAACTAAAGACCCAGGCTAAAAACCAAGGTGGGGAAGGACAGAAGCAGAAGGCAGCACCACATCGTTCCTCTGAAACTTAGCTTCGACCTTTGCGGGGACCCTCTTCCCCGCAGATCACATGGGGCAGAGACTCCGGAACGCTGCTCGCAAATCGAAGGAGCAATCAAGCGCCAACGGGGGCTAGGGACGGGTAAGCCCCCCGACTACCCAGAAAATGCCGACGGTGCCGAAGAGGGGTGGCTAACCCACAGAAAGGAAAATCTGACAACCGGCACCCGGTGCCGAATACACAGGGAGGAAGGCAGAGAAGACCCTAAAGAGAGGCGACTTCCCAAGACGGAACAATAACTACATCCCATGCATGCCTTGCTAATAACACAGGTAAATCTCAATTTCTCTAGGAAAGAAAAAAGGCGCAAGCTGTTTATTCCCTCCAGCCCCACCCCCCTCGACACCTCCAAACCCAACAACTAATTGAACCTTCCCCACAGAACCCGCTGCTAACCCCAGAGGACCGGTGAGGGCTGGCTTGGGATGAATAAACACTCGACACCTGACGGTCCTTTCTCGGCGGTGACTTTCCCGAGGCCGAAGTGGCGCGCGCGCGGGCGGGAGCCCGGACCTGGCCAGCGCGGCGCCGCGCACCCTGGTCCCGAGGCGACGCCGGCGAGCGCGACGCGGGGGGCGGGGAGAGGGGCAGGGGGACCGCCCGGGCCAAGCGATTGTTTCCTCCGCGAGCAAAGACATTTTTTATCAAGCTCCTTTTGTATTCGAGCCCTACCTCTTTTTGGCCTAGGAAAGCTTTCGTGCAAGTGGAAGACGACTTTCTCCACAAAGTGCTGTATGTTACTGTGCTCCGGGCCGCGCACGAACACCATCCAGTCGTGGGTGAAGCCCTCCACGGTGGGTTTTTTCCTCACCTGGGCGCGGTGCCCCAGCTCCAGCTTCACCTGCACGGCACACTGCGGGCAGGGGGAGGAGAGAGAGCCGTGAACAACAGGAAGGCGACCGTTCGACACTGAACATTGCGCCTGACATTTTTTTTCCTCCTTCTTGAAACGCACATAAAAGGAAACGGCGGTGCCCTCTGCATCCACGTTTCACGCGCGTGGGCGCGCGCACACCCCACACCCCCAAAGACACCCCGCCCGGCCCCCGGCGCCCCGCATCCAAACCCGCAGGGATTGTAACGGAATGTTGCCCCCAATCGGGAAGGGGGTCCGGGGTGGGGGGGAGAGGGGAGAGCACACTCAGCCACTACAAACACGACAACAAATGCATCGGAAACAAATTAGAAGACAATTAGGAGGCGATGCCGGGGCGGTTTCCCGGCGTGGGAAGGGAGGTAGCCTGGACCCCGAGGGGGGATTCTGGTGAGCCCCCTCCCTGAAAGTACCGCGGCGACAGGCACACGCCGAGGAAGTCTTTGTGTACGTGTGTGTGTGCGTGCGTGTGGAGCGCTGTGCCAGGCGGAATGGAAACTACAGGCAGCCTCTGCTGATGGGCACAAACTCCCGTGCTCTGAGCACTGGGTTCGTGCACAACAAAAATGAGACGTCGTCACACACACACGCCCGCAGGAGAACACGGCGAGGCATCCATAACTTAAGGCACCCCGCACCCCCCAGCGAAAAGCCCCACGCGATCGGCGAGGCCAGCCTCACAGAGCCCCCGAAACACACTTCCAAGAGCCAAAGTGGCCCCAAAGTAGCTCCCTCCTCCCCCCGAAAATAAAATTCAGAAAGGCAGGGCGGCGGGCGGACAGCCGCCGAGGCTCGACTGCGCACAGCCCGGCGCGGGGGCAAAGTTGCGTGCGGCCCCGCGGCTGTCAGCCCGCACACTCCGGCTCACACACGCGCGCCGCGGAGAACGCACCATCGTAGCGGCCGCCGAGGCTGCTCGCCGCGTCCCCGGACTGTGCCCGCGGCTCCCGGCGGCGGCGGCGGCTGAAATATGGCTGAGTTATTATTCGCCTCCTTCCACCGTGTGAGTGTGTGTGTGAGTGCGCGCGTGTGAGCGAGAGTGCGCTTCTTGCGATTGCAAAGAGAGGCGAGGAGAGAGGGAGGCGCGGGGGGGTGGGGAGTGGAGGGGCGAGTGTGTGAGTGTGTATGTGTGTGTGTGTGTGTGCGCGCGCCGGGGGGGGGGGGGGTTGAAGGGAGGGAGGGGAGCGGAGGCTGAGGGAGAGACAGCAGCTCCCTGCAAGCCGTACCAACCTTTCTCTAATTGGAACCGCGGAGCGCTGGCGCTGTCTGGGCTGCGGCGGCGGCGGCGGCGCAGGGCGAGGGAGGAAAGGCGGGGGGGGGGGGGGTCTTTTATTATTTTTTTTTGCATGTACTTACCGAGCTAGCCATGCCTGGGGGCCCGGAGGTTTGCTGGGGTGTTGTGTGGTACCCCCCTCCCCCGCCCCCCTCAGCTGTAATTCATGAAGAGGCTGCTATGAATGAGAGCGCGCCCAGGAGCGGAGGGTAGATGGCGGACATTCTCTGCCTTTTTCCCCCCGCGTTCGCTTGCTCGCTCGCTCGCTCGCTTATTAAACTCAGCCCCAAAAGCAAAAGCAGCAGCAGCAGCAGCAGCAGCAGCTCCAGGGCCAGAGGATGAGATTCCGGAGCATGCGCCGTGGCGCCTGACACCGGGGCTCCGAGCCTTACGGGGCGGAGGGAGGGCGCGCGGGCGGGGCGGAGCGCGCGGGGAGGCCGAGCGAGCAAGCCAGGGGGAGCTCGAAGGAGCCAATCACCGGCCACCTCCCGAAACCCCGGCGGCCCGCACCGCCACACTGGAAAGCCCTGCTTAAAGTAACAGGTTCCTACTGGGGAGGAGGGGGGGAGGTGGAGCAGAGGGCGGGGAAGGGGCGCTAGAGTGGGGAGAGCGGCCAGCTGGGGAGCCATCCCAGCCCCTGTGTAAACTCCTCTCGCCCTACAATAAAAAACGGATTAAAACTGCTGGAATGTAGCCACTGCCTAGAGCCCCCAGCAGCCGGAGAAGGGGTGTTAAATCAAGTCTTCGGCGTTTGCACGCTCGTGGTGGGGGGAGCTTTCTTTTACTTTCCACCCCGTCTGTTTGTGGTTTTGTGCTGAAAAGGCAAGAACTCACGCCCAAACAAACTTTTAAGGACAGAGCGAGAGCAGTGCCACTCTACAAACAAAACATCAAAAAGCACTCGCTGAGACTGTTATAACCGGCAACAATCCCCTGGCCCCCTTCCCAAGCTACTCGCAGGCACCCGCCCACCGGCCCCACTCCCCGCCCTTCTGCCACCGCCACAGAAAATTCAAAAATGAAATGAACAAAAATGCCATTTCCTTCCAAGGGAACTCCTCCCGCTTTGGTAATCCCCGGCTGGGAGGCATCATAAAGCGGTGCCCAGGTGAAAGTGAGACACCTGGGAGTACCGGGTGCAGACCCTCAGGGACCGGGCTTGGAGTTGTTTTCTTCGGGAGGTTTCCCCTCCTGACAGCCTGGTGGGTTGCATCAGAACGTGGAGGATTGTCCTCTGAGGACACGCGGGGCAACTGGGAGTCTTAAAATAGCAGATAAAGTTAATACTGGCAGTAATGTGCATAAATTGGATTATAATCTTTAGGCGTATTGGTGACAGCCAGCGTAATCCAACTCTGGGTATTAATCCGGTTAGGCTCCCAGGTGACAACCAGCCGCAAGAGTGTTCCCAGAGTCGCGCTCCTGCAAAGGATCCCACTCGGGGTGTGTTGGGTCTCAGCGCCCGGGGGTACAGCAGGGGAGCCACGCGAGGGGCAGGGGAGGAGTACTGACTAGCTTCCTTCAGCAACCCGGACAACCTTCACAAAGGAAACGGATAAGATCTAGACGATTGATTTGAAAGTGAAAGATGGGTGTAACTCCGGCTCGTTAAAGAAAGATCCTTGCATCTTCCTAGCCCTCATTCCTTTCTTGCCGGTCTTTGTCTGTTTTCTTTCCTCCCCTTTTTCCCTCGCCTCCCAACTTCTTTCTGAATTTTCCTTTGGTTTCATTCTCTTCTCCCTGCCTTCCCTCTTTATTTGCCTCTTTTCCTCTTTCTGGCTCAACTTTCTGGCTTTCTTCTTCTTTTCTTTCTTAAAACCGCGAAAGCAAGTTGTCTCAGCTCTTGGATTAAAGAGAGCAGTAAGGGGGGAAGGAGGTTACCTGGGGCATCCGTAGTCCTCGTTCCTAGTTTTCAGTTCTCCCAGCTGCTCACAGAAAGAGAACCCTAATCAGATCAGAGCATTTCGGGCCAACTTTAATTTCCAATCCATACCTCCAACTCCAATGGTTTGAACTACTAAAACTGACACTCTGACCTCTCCCCAGTTACAACCTGGAAAACTTCTTTGGCTTGAGGACCCCAATTCCTCCCACCCTTCTATTGGATTTAGTAGCATAGAGTGAAGGGAGCCACTGAGGGGAGCAACGTTTTAATCCAAATCCAAGGGCTTAGATTTCCCAGCTGACCCACCTGTGCATAGATGCATTATCATCTTGCATATCTGTAGGAGTAGGGGGGTGTGTATGTGTGTGTGTGTATCAGGACTAAGTTTACACAGACCTAGACAAGCTGTGTGTTGGGATCCAGGTGAAGGGTGGACCTCCTTGCTGTGCATTATTCAATTTTTGATGAAATAATTAGAGAGAAAGCCTCCAAAATAATAAGATAGGGAACTGATGGTTATCTGGATGTGCCATTAGGGTAAAGCCATTTCCTGTAAGGCAGCAACCATTGGGCAGTGAGTGAAGCTTAACACACAAGTGATAAACAGCAATCTGATTTTAAGTTTGAGTTGACTTTAGAGTTTGGCTAGCTTCTTCCAGTGCCACCTGGGCTTTCTTGTGATTCTCTCTATAACTTGTCCCCGCACTGAGGGACTGATATCTCTGTTTTGAATTATGTGTTTGTTGGATTAAAGTTTATTCCAGGAGTCACCAATAAGCCTTAGAGTCAGAGAGGGTCTTTTCCTGTTACCTCTCCTTTCTCAAAGACTTTCAAAAACCCAATGTAGGGGTAAATTTCATTCTCTAGGCACTAAAAATATAGATTCGGTCAGTAGATGGCGCATGGAGCCCTTCCACCAACGTCCTTACGTGACCTCTTTACAACAAAAAGACCAGGAGGAGGAGAAAAAGAAAGAAAACACAACCCTGAATACTCCAGATTCAACTTTTGGGCAAAGGAATTTATGCCAGTCTTTCAATGTATCATTTATAGCCTGTTCTAACAAGATGGCTATTAATTAAAAGCAATCAAAACAGGAATAACAGCAGATTAATTTTGTCCTCCATGCCTGGAGATCTTTGCACTTCAAGTGAGGTACAAATTGTGAGAAAGCTTTTGACTACTTAACAGTGCAATTATGGAAAATATTTTGCAAATAAATTTTAAGACAAGCTTCTTCAGTACTAAATATTCCAAAAAAAATTTTTTTCATGCAAATGCTTAGGGATAAAACTATCCAAAAAGCAACTATTTTACTGAAATTCATCTAACACGATATGAAACATTGTAGGATTCGTTTTGAGGAGCGGAAAAGAAAAGCAATTGACATCATCATTTCAAATAAAATTTGTGATGAAGAATACAAAAGGAGAGTGTCTGGGACAGATCTTAATTCCTGGTCATCACCACCGCCATCAACGTAGCTCTTCAACCATCATCTTGGCCCCAGCACTTTTATTTACAATAGTTTTGTGTAGTGTGGAGATTGAGGCCAGTTTGGATGTTTCCGGCACAACATAAAGAGGTCCTTTAAAGAGTAATTACGATGTTAAGGAGCAGTTATTTCTTCTTAATAGGATTTTATCTATTTATTTGTTGTGATAGATTATTCATGCATAAGCTCAAATAATCAAATCAATAAACATTAACCATTGTTCATCCTTTACTGCATGGATTTGGGGGGAGAGGGAAGAAGATGTATGGGGAAAAAAAAAACATAATGGGACAGACACTAACCAGACATCTGACAAATATTAGACTCAGAATAATTAAGGATTTTTTTTATAATAGTGCACTTTTTCTGTGTACTTTATTCATGTGTTCATTCACCAAAACCATATTTTGCTCATTCTATGTGCCAGGCACAGAGGTAGGCTGTAAGAAAATAAGAATGACAGGGTTCCTGTTGTAAGAGTTTAAGACCCAGGGGAGAAATTTTTTTTTTTATTTCTTATTACCTAAATTTGGGATGGAGATCTGTGACACACATAAGCAAGCCTCATACAAATTTGACATGAACATCACAAGGACAAGAAAAACAGTAGCACAAGATTAGAAGCCAGGACTCATTGCCGTCAATTCCACCTGTTAATACTCAGATAAGGTAGGAGGGACGTTGATATCTTTTTTTTGCAACAGCCAAGTCCTAATTTCCTTTTCCTTGATCTGAAGTGTTTTCTATGTTCACCTTATTCCAGCTCTTTTAAGAAACAAATTCACAATGAAAGAAAGCTTACTAAGCCTTTTCAAGATCATGAGCATATTTTCTCAGCTGAGATGGTCTCCCTGTTTCTTATGGAAATTTTTGGTTCAAAATGTTACATTTTTAACATTATATTTAATTCATGATCCCAGGATAGTGTATTGGGAACCCCAGAATAGTACAAATCATTACTGCTTTGAAAAAACAATTGCTTTGATATCCATTTAAGCACCTAGTCTAGGACTATTTCCAGTGATAAGAAATACACAAAGCTTTTTTAACCACCAGAGCCTCTTCATGTGTAAATTATTCCCTGAGAGTAATTTAAGCAATGCACTTATACATTCAGAAGACAAGAGTGCCTCCACAGTAATAATTTATTAATTTAGTGGGCTGTATGCCTAATTCAAAGTATAGCACCTCAAGGCCTGAAAATTAATCAAGGATGTTATGTAAGACCAACAATATGAAACAAGATAAATATTGGAGATCAGTTGATATAGTGTGATTGAAAACGTCTTCCTAATATATACAAGAACCCCAGTGGAATATTTATAGGTACAATACATATTAAATTGAAACTGCTTGCTGTGAAACTATCTAAAAAGTAGATTATTTTAATATATCTTTATGTATTTCTGGCATCTCTTCCAAGGCTACTGCATAACTTCCTAACTTTCTTTACATAATGATTTGACCTCCTTGATTTTCCAGTGGAAATTCTGTTTTTATATATGATTTCACTTCTCCCATTCACGTATTATGAATGGAGGGTTAAAGTAATCACTTTGTCCAAAAATCATAAACTATGCTTTGTCTTGTTTGAAAAAAATGGGAGAATAACATATGAGGGTTATGAACTAATGTAGACAGGTCAAACTTCAATTAAAACTGCAGAAGAGGGGCACTTGGGTGGTTCAGTCCATTAGGCCTCTGACTTTGGCTCAGGTCATGATCTCGGAGTCCTGGGATGGAGCCCTGCCCCAGCCTTCGGGGCTCTCTGCTCAGTGGGGAGTCTTCTTGCCCCTCTGCTGTTCCCCCCACTCCTGCTGTTTCTCCCTCAAATAAACGAATAAAATCTTTTAAAAAAAGAAAAGAATTACAAAACTACAGAAGAAATTTAAGAAGAAGAAATTACTCCCTTCTGTGTATTAAACGGTCTAACAGTGGTTTGAAAATAGTACTAAGCCTCTAAGAAGTGAGTGATTTACCACCTTCTGGTAGGATCAAGTATCCCAGTTGGGTTAAACTATTTACAGTCAGCTCTGAATAATCCATGATTATATTATCCACTTTGTAGCTAATCTACAATGACACAATTTATGTGTAGAGGTTTTTTTATGTTAATTTATGTTACAGTCCGGTTGTTTTTTTTTTTTTTTAACTATACAAAAATGCACATGACTATATCTAATTGCCAGATTCTTTCTTTCTTTTTTTTTTTCCAGTTTCGATTCATACTTTTTTCTCACAGGACAGCGTTTATACTAGTCTATTCTCTCTCTTTTAGACCCCATTTTCTGACTATTATTAAGCAATTTGTCATCCCAGGGATAGAATGCTTTGCAAACAACTATTGATCTGGGTAGGAATACAAATTGATAGGAAAGAAGGAATATTCATTTGCCAGTGCACTGAATCAAAAGAACTCCTGGAGGCTATTGCTAATTATAGTTCTATTATGTATTATGTATTCCCTGGGAAACCAGATAAGGGAAAGTTAGTGAAGGACTATCTTCTCAGGTGTAGTGGCAGCAGTTGGGAAATTTCAAGATGTAAAAGGAAGTTAAAAATCACTTATGAATAGCCAAAGAACTTAACTTATTTCTATATAATTAGAACTTCAATATATATTATTTCAATCTTTTGCCTTGTGTTTCATGACTTTGACATTTTGGTTTTATTATTAATTCAGTGCTTTCTATTAACTTTTATTGGCTGTCCACTGAAGGTCAGCCCCTGTACTTGGTCCTTTGGAATCAGGATACAGGTACAGGATGCCTCTAACATTCTCATTTATGTCAAGGCATTTCATAATTGCCTCAGAGTTGATAGGTTGTTATAACAAATAAAGATGTTATTTTTTTTAAGATTTATTTATTTCAGAGAGAGTGCAGGAGGGAGGAGCAGAGGGAGAAGAAGAAATTCTTTTTTTTTTTTAATTTTTTAAAACATTTTATGTATCCACTTGAGAGACAGAGAGAGAGAGAGAGCATGAGAGGGGGAGAGGGAGAAGTAGGCAGTGGGAGAAGTAGGCTCCCTCCTGAGCAAGGAGCCCAATGTGGAGCTCTATCACAGGACCCTGGGATCATGACCTGAGCCAAAGGCGGACGCCTAACCTACTGAGCCACCCAGGCATCCCAGGGAGAGAGTCTTAACCAGACTCCACACTGAGCACAGAGGCCCACGTGGGGCTCCATCTCTCCACACAGAGATCACAACATGAGCCGAAACCAAGAATCGGTTGCTTAACCAACTGTGCCATCCATGCACCCCACAAATAATGATATTTTTGAGCACATAACAATAAGCTCTTGTTATTTACTTGTGTCTCTATTTAAGAAAAAAAAGGTTTAAAAGGAAAAGATTTAGTCATAACATTAGCAGTAATTCTTACTTAGAAAAACATGATTAAGGGGCACCTGGGTGGCTCAGTGGGTAAGCATCTGACTTTTGATTTTGGCTCAGATCATGATCTCTGGGTCATGGGATGACCCCTATGTTGGGAGAATCTTAAGATTCTCTCTCTCCCTTCCCCTTTGCCCATCCCCCTTAAATAAATAAATAAATCTTTGAAACAAAAAATGATTGAACATATTTACTAAGAGTACTCCAAATCAAAATTTCATTTTCAAGGGCTCCAACTGGTCAAATTTGGGACAATTTGAGGCTCAAAAAAGAATCTATGAGTTCATAGTGAAAATTTAAAAAAATAACAAGCAGCTAAAAACAAAAGCTTCTCCATACAGAAAGATACTAGCTAATTAATATATGTAAGAGGAATGTTAGAATTAGAAAAATCGTCATTTTGCAGGCACCAAAGCTGTAACAGATTTAGTCAAGGCTCATCAATATATGCTGAAAGTTTGGAGTGAAAATTTTTGGAAAATACATTAACAATGCCCCATGGTATTACTGCCCAGATTACATATTATTCACAAAGGCAGAAAGGGATCTTTACAGTGAAGAAATCTGGTGGACACCGCTTAATGAAGTGACCAAACTTGACATCACCAGTCATGAGAAGAGCTGACATCATGGGCCTCTTGATGTGGAATGATAAAAAGCATATAACATCTAACATCATGGGTATATTATTTCTGCCAAAAGCGTTTGAATCTGTGAAGAAGAAATCAGACCCATCAAGATCGTGTGGGACATTTTACAAGATAACTGGCCTGGGTTTTTTTTGTTTTTTGTTGTTGTTGTTTTAGTAATCTTCATGCCCAATGTGGGGCTTGAACTCAGGACCCGGAGATCGAGTTGCATGTCTAATGTCTGAGCCAGCCAGACACCCCAAATAATTCACTCATTAATTTACATGAGTGTACAGATTTTTTTTTTTTTTTTTGTAAGCTCTAGGTCCAATGTGGGGCTTGAGCTCTTGACCCTCAACTCAAGAGTCACATGTTCTATCAACTGAGCCAGGGCAGGCACCCCACTGGCCTGGATTTTTGCAAAAATCAATTATCTTAAGAGACCCCTCACCACCCACAAAAAGTGAGGAGATGTTCTAGATTAAAGACAACTAAAGAAACATGACAAGTAAATAACAATTCTTAACAGTTAACTGGATTCTATTTTTCAGTAATCTCTACACCCAATGTGGGGCTCCAACTTACAACCCCTAGATCAAGAGTTGTGTGCTCTACTGACTGAGCCAGCCAGACATCCCTGAATTCCAGATCCAAAAACAAATATAAACAAAAAACAGCCTAAGGAAATTCCTGCAACAGTTGGGGAATTTTAATATGTACTGTATATCGAAGTTAAATTCAGTGGATGTGCTAATGGTACTGTGGTTGTATAGCAGACTATCCCAATTCTTAGAAAACATGTGTTGAAATGTTTCAGAAAGTGTCATGATGTCTATAACTTCCTCTTTTTTTTTTTTTTAAGATTTTATTTATTTATTCGACAGAGATAGAGACAGCCAGCGAGAGAGGGAACACAAGCAGGGGGAGTGGGAGAGGAAGAAGCAGGCTCATAGCGGAGGAGCCTGATGTGGGGCTCGATCCCATAACTCCAGGATCACGCCCTGAGCAGAAGGCAGACGCTTAACCGTTGTGCCACCCAGGCGCCCCCTATAACTTCCTCTTAAGCAGATCAGTCAAAATAATAAATACATAAAATGATATAGAGATATAAATTGAGGTAGAGAAAAAAAGAGCAAGCAAATGAATTGAGACGATCATCATACTGCCTTTTCTGTAGTTTGTTTTTCAAAATATTAATTTTAGGGGAAAAAGTGATCCTCAAGATTCAGAACGAAATTCTGAAGTCATAGTTCATATGTTTCTTCAATAGTATTTCTTTTTGTTTCAAGAAAAGGTGCTTAACAAGGATAAAAGTAAGGGAAATGGGAAGAGAAGATGTTATAATCGAAAGGATTTTATTTGAAAGAAAAGATAGAGGGTTAGAATCTTTGCTTGTTTGGCCATTTGAGGCTTTATATTTTCTCTTTTCTGCTCACCACCAAATTTGCTTCTGAAATATAATAGTTTGATGGCTTTTGGTTGACTGACAGGTTTGAGGTCAGCATCTTTGGTGATCTTAGCTTTTCTCTGGCAATGAGGGACTCCAAAAGGAGCAAGACGCAGGACATGGGTTGGACATCGTCTGCTGAATTAGCGACAATATTTTCATGTGAATGTTCTTTCAGAAGTAGATGCTGTGTGTGAAAGGTTACCCTCATGAGATTACAGCAATGTAAAGGTCATTCAATTCTACAGACCGCTTAATTGTGCCCCATTAAGCATTTCTCAAAAAAGAAGTGTGTGTGTGTGTGTGTGTGTGTATGTGTGTGTGTGTGTGTGTGTGTGTGTGTTTTAATAGCATTCAAGGACTGCCAATATCAGCATTGTCTAACTTAGAAAGATTATTTTTTTTCCATGGCTTTTATCACTGACCCTGTGTATAATGCACTGACTTTCCTTTTTCATTGCTCAAGGACAGCTGGATGAGTAACCTTGGCTCATTTAGAAACCATCCAATGCTTTTGTTCTCAGTTAATATTTTTTTAAAAGGTCACCTACATCTGACACCTGTCAGGTTAGCACTTCTCAGAATCAGGAATAGGACCTTTTCTTGATCAAGTCCAGACAATGCAAAATGTAAAGACTGTCCAGCAGTCCTGAATTACGGATTAACAGGGCCAGAATCTTTATGGGGATTTTTTTTTTGTGCCAACCATGTACCAAAGAGAGGAATGTGTAAGAGTAGATAAAATAGGAATAAGGTAGAGGGCTCTGTGTTTCCTTTCCAAACTTGCAAGAGAATGCACAAAGGCACCACTCATTCCTTAAAATGTTGGTCAGGGGTAGAGAAGGTCAATGAGTAAAAGAAGTGGGGGGGGGGGAAATAGGCCCCAAATAAAGAACAAATAAAGTAAATTCAAACCACTCTGAGAACAAAATATCCAAACTAGACCACAAAATAAAATGTATCGGAATTATAAATATAATATCTATACTGTGGAAAAATTATTTTGCTGAAAAGGCAGAGCTTTTAGAGGCAGGTTTTGGAATTTATTCAGCAACACCGATGTGATAGCCATAATTGCATATAACTACAGTTTTCCATGTAGTTTCTTAATTAATGAGTTGTTATACTGTAGTTCTTAAATATTTTTTTTAAAGATTTTATTTATTTATGTGACAGAGAGACAGCCAGCGAGAGAGGGAACACAGCAGGGGAGTGGGAGAGGAAGAAGCAGGCTCCCAGCAGAGGAGCCCCATGTGGAACTCGATCCCGGAACACGGGATCACTCCCTGAGCCGAAGACAGGTGCTTAACGACTGTGCTACGCAGGCGCCCCCTGTTATACTGTAGTTCTTACCCAAACTGTGGTTACTCTGTAAACAAAAGGGCTCAAAAGTGTCTTTTGGAGATGTCAGACCTCTTAACCTTTCCTTCAGTAAAGACCTTTAATTCTCTTATACAAACCTAAATTTAAAACTCTGTACTGGTCCCGCTATATGCCCAAGATTTCGATCAGAGAGCTAGTGGCAATGGTCTTACTATGAGCAAAAACCTAGGTTGAGCTTCAGGAAGTGATCATTTGCAAATGGCAGGAAAAAGACGGAAAGAGAATTTCCAGGTCACAACATAAAATATCCCAAACCATTGTTGTCTTCCTTGATTCACCAACTTGGTACAGATTTTTTTCACTAGACACTCAAGGCTTTGATTTTCATTGTTTTTATTTTGGGAAGAATAGGAAGCAGTCGTGATTCCTCGAATCCTAATTAAAAGTAAAACTGGCAATCACCAGAGTAGTATATGAAATTGCTTCTGTTTCTGCAGTCACCCATCTGTAAAACTTCTAATGGAATGCATTTTAAGAATATGAAACAGAAAATAACCAGTTTCCCTAACATTATAGACTTATTTAACAAATATTTATTGTACACCTATTATATGTTAAAGCACACACAGAATTACATTTTGCAACTTTCAATAGAATTCAATGGAAAGACAATTTGGCTGGAGTGATGTTGGTTAAAGGGGAGAGAAATAAATATAAGAAAAAGAGAAGGCACGGAAAGAAATACTTGGAATTATGTAAAGAAATAAGAAAATCTGCAAAAAGACAATGTTGAAAACTTAAAGTTCCTTTGGATGATGTGTGTTTCCTGGAATAAGTCTATTTGGGTTTTTTTTTTAAGTCTATTTGTTAAATAACAGGAAACAATATGAATAACATGGGCATAGTTAGAATTTCATAAAAACTTGGAAATGGAGAAACCAGGGCATTTATCATTGCTCACCATTTTGCCCTTATGAACAAATACTATCAGGGTTAAGGTGCATGAACTTCATTCTTCCAGTTGGGATAGATTAGAACATTCCTGGCCCTGGTTTTATTATAGCAGTTGTCTTTAACTTCATTTCTTCTCCCTACTCTAGTATTTGATCATATTGGTCATTTTGAAAAGCCGCTTTGTGTTTCATGGGCAAAAACCTTGAAAAATTAGGTCTGAAGGTAATTGCTGAGGCTTCATTATTTAATTTTACATGTTTGGAGTCAAGAGTTCATTGAACTCATATGAATATATCTGAAAAATGCGGCAAAGCAGTATTAAATCAATCTTAGCAGAATTTTTCCTTTTAAAAGTATTGACCTAAATGTAAATTGGCTAAACTACTCCTTAATGTCAAAGATAAAATGATTTAACTCTTGGGTATAAGCAAGCCCACTTGGCAAAACTGGGGAGCATAAGAAATTCCGAGCCAAGCACATTTCTCAAAAAGGAAGTTCTTTGACATCAAGAACTTGTCTCCAACTGGCAGAGTTCAGGAACAGCAGACTTTCCCAAAATAACAAATTTGAGACATCTTATTCTATTGTAGCAAGAGAAAAAAAATAATCTTTCATTAAGCTAATAGTATAAAATATATTTAAATTCGGAATAAAGATGGCCCCAAAGTAACTGTTAAACCAAAGGTGAAAGCAATATTTTTAAAACCCCCAAATCAGTTCGCATTTTTTTTTCCAGTGAATACACGTAGTTTTCCAAGTACTCATTCTCCCTGAAAAAAATCACAGTAAAACAAAAATAAAAGTCTGGCCTTGTTGAGTAATGATAGTTCTCATCTACCAGTTAGTTACTTAAAAGCCATTTTCAGGAAAGAATACATTTTCACAAAGAACAAAACCATAAAAAAATGGGAGAATTATATAAGAAGTAGGGAAAAAAGAATTAGTAATTGGAAATTTTTTAAAAGATTTATTTATTTGAGAGAGAGAGAGAGCACTTGAGCACAAGCAAGAGGGGCAGAGGGAGAGAGAATCTCAGGCAGACTCCACACCAAGTGCAGAGCCCCTTTGGGGCTTGATCTCACGACCCTGAGATCGTGACCCAAGCTGAGACCAAGAGTCAGACACTCAAGTGACTGTGCCACCCAGGTGACCCAGTAATTGGAAGTTTTTAAATAAAAATTTGATCTCCTTGCTTCTTCTGTTAAAAAAAAGTCAGAAGATCTGGGCATGCAACACTCACATACCTGAGTGCCACCTCAGCTGACGCTGAATCCAGACTGTTCCATCGGACTAGGTAATCATTGTCCAGTTACCTATGGTTATGCTCATTGGCTCAAGCAGTTTAGACCTTGAAACCATTTTTAGGGTAGAGAAGTTAATCTTACCCCTAGGATCCCATTGTTGACATAGAAGAGATGTGGGTAACCTATGGTGGGCGAACCATGGCCAGCAGGACGAATCAGGCTTTAAGAAGCACTTTAAGCTTAAAAAAAAAAGAAAAGAAAAAAAGAAAAGAAAAAAAGCTTGTATGTACTTTTTACAATAGCTAAATAAAAAGTCTATTTCATGACATGTGAAAATTATTTGAAATTCAAACTTCGGTGCTTATAAAGTTTTATTGGAACACGGCAAAGCTCGTTAGTTTTTTTGCTTTTGTGCTACAAGGGCAAAATGGAGTCAATGTGACAGAGACCATATGACTCATGAAGCCTAAAATATTTTTCATCTGGCCCTTTACAGAAAAAGTCGCTGACCCCTGATCTGGAACAGTACTGTTTCAGGATTGCTTTCCCTTTAGTGGCCACGGTTCTTGGTCATGCACTTCAAGGAATGAAGAGGTAGGCCGAGAGAAGAGTGGTGGGCAGCAAAGCAAGGTTTATTGAGCAAGAGCACAAAGCTCCCAAAGAGGTAGGGGACCCCAAAGGGTTGCTGGCGGAGTTTCTAAGTCTAGGGGCTTTTATGAGATCCTCCTTGGGCTGGGCTGTTTAATCTGATTAACCCTCCACAAGTCCGTCATCCAATCAGGCTTTTGTCCATGTGCTCATCTATCTGCCTACCAGGTAGTTGTTCACGTGGGGGGGGGCGAGGGGGGGCGGTGAGCAGATGGCTCCTTCCAGGGTGGTGTTTCCTAGCCTCCAGGATCAAGAGGGCAGTGGCTGCCATGGCCCTAAGGCATGCTGGCTACCCGCAGGCCACCAGATCAAGCTCTGTGTTTAAATATCCTCCTGACAGTTGAGCTGACCCCTGGGGCTGAGTTAGGATGCCAACGGCCATTCCCTTCCTTTCTGTGACCTCTAGAACCGGGTGGGGTCTTTTCCTTTTAAGTGTAGTTTCCTCTTAGAACGGGGCCCCTTGCCCCCCCCCCCCCCCGCTTTCTTCTGACTATTTTCCATTAGTACTGTCCAATAGAAAGGTAATGTGAGCCACGTATGTAATTTAAATGTTCTAATAGCCACATTTTTTTAAAAAAGATTTATTTATTTATTTTGGTGGTGGGGATGGGCAGAGACAGAGAGAATCTCTAGCGGACTTCCTCCAGAGCATGGAGCCTGATGGAGGACTCAATCTCACAACCCCAAGATCGCGACCTGAGTGGAAATCAAGAGTCAGACACTTAACTGACTGAGCCATCCAGGCACCCCAAGATCTTGTTATTCTTAAATATTTTTAAGAGTGCATGCACTCTTTGCCATGAACATTGTTCTAGATTTGAACTCCAAGGGTTACAGCTTCAAAACTTTAATCAATATATTTTTTATTATTATATTATGTTAGTCACCAAGACCAATATTTTCAAGGAGGGGAGCTCTTAGTCAAAAGACTGTAGGTGGGGAGAAAAATCTATAATCCACTCCTTCTTTCATTTCCATAGAATATGGGAGTGAACACCTCTTGTTGCCTCTTGTGAAGGAGGAGCGGCAGATCTCATGGGCTGGAGTCTGACACTCACAGGCCTGTCCTTTGTGGTGGGAGGGTGCGGATGTTAGCCACATGGAGGCAACATGTTCAGAAGTAGACCAAACAAAACCAACCCTGAAATCTGGGCCCGCTACGAGATGCCCTTCATGGAAAACTTGCCTTCACTTCACATAGTCGCCCAGTTAACACCCCAGAGTGTGCTAGGGTTGTTCACATCAATTGCTTGCAACTGGAGGACCTATATGGCCATTGTAACTTCAGCTTCCCAATCAGTCCCACACTCGGTGGAATGGATAAACTCTTTCAGAAGACATTCCAAGGAGTGGCCTCTTCCACTCTGGCAGTCCAAGAGAAGCGTCCCCACTCTCTCATCTGCTCCTTCTTTGGCCAAAAGCAAGTACAGAAAGAGCCAAAAAAGGAGTAGGATGCCTTTCTCTCTCCTGGTATCCCTGTATTCCTACACAAAGATATGGGGAGACGAAGGAATCATAAGTGCCGCTTAAAAAAATATTGTGTTTGGTTTCTTCCAACGAGACTGCGTTTAAAACTGCTTGCTATGAAGAAAAGTTTAGGAAAAAATAGCCTTAATCCGGATTTAGATATTCAAACCCAAGACACAGGAAACATACCCAACCTGAGCAGGGAGCTCAGGGAAGGGGTGAACAAGCAGTAATGCTTGAGCTGAGACTGAAGGATGAGTAAGAGTTTGTCACAGGGCCGAGGAGGAGGGAAGACTTATTAACAAATAAGTCTGGAAGGACACAAGGCAGGGTGGGGCGGGAGGTACTGGCCCCTGAAAGAGCCCAGTAGCCTAGGGAAGAAGGGTGAAAAGCATTGAGGAGCCAGTTCAGGAAGGGCCCCATGTGTCAAGCTAAGAAGTTTCCCTTCCTCCGTGTGGGCCCGAGAGCCCCTGAAACTGTGTGAGCTGAGGAGTAGCAAGATCAGATTTGCATGTTAAAAGGATTGCAGGAGAACGGTTGTCCCATAGTCTTAAGGAATGTGCCATGAGAAGACAAGATTAATGGTAAACTACTTATTAAATGGACCAGAAGAGAAAAAAGACAGTTCAAGATCTCCTGGAAAGGGATTATAAAACTAATGAAAACAATAAAAAGATTTAAACTTCTCAAAGAAAATAAGTCAGAAAGATTTTAAGCCACTTGAACCAACAATGTATTTAAAGATAAGGAAGAGAAAGTTTACAGAATGAAGAAGTTCTTGACCCCATTCCTGATCCAGGAAAGATGAGGGAAGTTGCAGTTTCCAGGCGGTCCCCAGAAATAGCAAATAATGGTCAATGGTTTGGTATTGTAAACCAGTTTTTTATAATACCTACAAAAATCATGAGGACGGGCCAGTCCTCTGAAGCACTCTTTATCCTTTTTAAGAGATCTTTCTTTCCACATAATAATCACACAGCCATTTATTTGCATATAGGTTTCTTTGCGTGTGTGTGTGTGTGTGTGTGTGTGTACATAGATTTCTGTCTTTTTTTTTTTTTTTTTTTTTAGATTTACTTATTTGTTGGGGCACCTGGGTGGCTCAGTTGGTTAAGCAACTGCCTTCAGCTCAGGTCATGATCCTGGAGTCCTGGGATCAAGTCCCACAAAGGGCTCCCCGCTCATCGAGGAGTCTGCTTTTCCCTCTGACCCTCCTCCCTCTCATGCTCTCTCTCTCGTTCATTCTCTTTCAAATAAATAAATAACATCTTAAAAAAAAAAGATTTATTTATTTTAGAGTGCATGAGAGGGAGGGGCAGAGGGAGAAAGAATCCGAAACAGGCTCTATGCATGGGGCTCGAAATGGGGCTCAATCTCACAACCCTGAGATCGTGACCTGAGCCAAAACCAAGAGTCAGCTGCTTGACTGACTGAGCCACCCAGGCACCCCCTGTGTACATAAATTTCTAATAAAGGAGGTAGTATTTTGTTTTGTTTTCGATTTTAAAATGTGGAGGGAGGAAGTTTGTTTTAATTCTTACTGTATGTTTTATTAGACTTTTTGTAGGTTATTGACTTTTAAGTTTCAATGTTTTCATTCTTTCCTAATGCTTATGTCATGGTTTCTTTTTCTTTTCTTTTGTTTTTTGGATTTTAGGTAATCTGTCCACCTAACGTGGGGGTTGAACTCACAACCCTGAGATCAAGAGTCACGTGCTCCACCAACCGAGCCAGCCAGGCACCGCCAACAGTTTCTTTTCCAAAACTGATCTTTTTTCTTTTTTTTTAAGATTTTATTTATTTATTTGACAGAGAGAGACAGCCAGCGAGAGAGGAACACAAGCAGCGGGAGTGGGAGAGGAAGAAGCAGGCTCACAGCGGAGGAGCCTGATGTGGGGCTGGATCCCAGAATGCCGGGATCACGCCCTGAGCCGAAGGCAGACACTTAACGACTGAACCACCCAGGCGCCCCAAAACTGATCTTTTCTTTCCTTGTCTTTTATTTTCTTTTTGTAGTGAGTTCTACGCCTAACGTGAGACTCAAACTCACGACTGCGAGATCAAGAGTTGTGTGCTCTACCAACTGAGCTGGCCAGGCGTCACTCCCCTCCTCTTTTTTTTTTTTTTTTAAGTGACTGATATTTTCTATATAGTTTTATTTGGTTTAATAATCATTCATTGACAGGCTGGCTGGATACCTCAGTCGGCGGAGCATGGAACCCTTGATCTCAGGGTCATGAGTTCAAGCCCCACATTGGGTGTGGAGCCTACTTAAAAAAAAAATCATTCATTGACTTTTTTAAATGGCCTTTTTCCTCCTTAGCCCATGAGTAATCAATAATTGATAAGACAGACAAATCTGGCTGCTGCCCTCACGGCTATAACTGCTGTCTACTGGCAAAGCAAAAAAAATTATAATGTGATATGTGCAAGGAACATTGCAGAAACTCACTTTGTCTACCCAATATCTGTTTACCACATCCTTCCTGCTTAGAGAACCCACTTTTGTTGGGGGCAGGCAACATGCCCAATTGTAGGGGATTGTGTTTCCCCCAAATGGCCACACCAATATCTTGATCCTCCATGCTCTTTCCAAACCTTGTCACCCCCAAATCAAGAAGTAAAATCTATTTCCCCTACGTTTTAACCTGAGTAGGTCCTTGTATTGGCCACAATGAGCAGGGTACAGCACAAGTGATGTTGTATGACTTCTAGGTCTTGGTCATCAAAGGCAAGACGGTTTCCACCTGGGTCTCTCTTGGGACCCCCCACCCTTGGAACTCAGCCACCGTGGTGCGGGAAGCCAAGCAGCCACATTAAAAGGTCATGTGTAAGTTTCTAACCACAGTTCCAACCGTGTGAGTCTTCTTGGCCGGCAGCCAGCATCACCTGTTCCTGCACTGATGTCAAGTGCAGCACAGATAGGCTGTTTCTGTTGAGCTTTGCCCAAATGGCATCTCTGTGAAGAAAAAACAACAACGACAACACCATGTTTTTATTTTAAGCCACGCAGTGTTGCGTCGGTTTGTTACACAGCAATGGATGCCCAGAGCACCGACTTTAAAAACTACATTTCCCAGCCTCCCATGTAGACTAAAGTGGCCACATGACATCATTCTTTCCACTAAGTTGTAAACCACGGGATGAGTCTTCTGAGAAAGACTCAACAGATGTACGACTTCAGGACCTGGATCTTTTGCTCTTCCTTCTGCCTACAATTCAGGGTGACAGCTAGAGCTCCAGCAGCCATTTTGTAAGAATGAGGATGAATGCTACACCCTTAGGATTCCAGAATAGAAGACTACAAACACTGTTCAACATTTTTAGGCAATGCAAAGTAAAATTACAGTGAGATACCATTCCACACCTCTAAAACGACAAACATCTGGGGCGTCTGGGTGGCTCAGTCAGTTAAGCATCTGCCTTCAGCTCAGGTTGTGATCCCAGCCGGGGTCCTGGGGTCCAGCCCCACACTGGGCTCCCTGCTCAGGGGGAGCCTGCTTCTCCCCCCCCTCTAGCCCTCCCTGCTGCTCATGTGCTTGTGCTCTCTCTCTCTCAAATAAATAAAATCTTTTAAAAAATAAAATATAAAATAAAATAAAATAAAATAAAATAAAATAAAATAAAATAAAATAAAATGACGAACATTAAAAACACTGACAAATGCCAGATTTGGGTGTGAATGTGGAACAACCAGAACATACATACGTTTCTAGTTGGTGTATAAAGTGGTTACCAACACTTTTGAAAGCTGGTTAGCAGTTTACAACAAAAATAAAAATACATTTATTCTATGATCCAGCTATTCAACTGGATTTTATTAAATTTAGGTTTTTATTAAATTTGAAATATGAAAATACACATTTATAGAAAGACTTATGTAGGAACGTTCAAAATAGCCATAAACAGGGCGATCCATAAGCTCATCAACACAAGAACTGACAAAGTGGATAAACACGTTGCAATATACATACTACATGGGAATACTATTTGGCAAAAGAAGAGGAAAAAAGTGACTCATATATGCAACAACATGGCTGAATCTCAAAAACATAGATTGAGCAAAAGAAGCCAAACATATACAATATATGCTATCTGATGGTACCTATATGGCATTCAAGAACGTGTAAAATGGGCGGCGCCTGGGTGGCACAGCGGTTAGGCGTCTGCCTTCGGCTCAGGGCGTGATCCCCGCGTTATGGGATCGAGCCCCACATCAGGCTCCTCCGCTATGAGCCTGCTTCTTCCTCTCCCACTCCCCCTGCTTGTGTTCCCTCTCTCGCTGGCTGTCTCTATCTCTGTCGAATAAATAAATAAATAAATAAATCTTTAAAAAAAAAAAAATCTTCCTTTAAAAAAAAAAAAAAAGAACGTGTAAAATGAATGGATTGTGATAGAAATCACAACAGTGGCCGCCTCATGGAGACTGACTGGAGGCATAAAGAAACTGGGGTAATGGAAAAATGCTACATTTCAACTGAGGTATTAGTTACCCACATATATACAGTTGTCAAAACTCATCAAACTGTACGCTTTACTAAGATGTGTCTATTTACATTATGTCATTTATTTCGGGATGGTTAAAAATAAATACGAGCTTAACTTGCTATTGTTTATTTACTCCTAAGAACCACTCAGAGGAGCTAAGGCTTCAATATTTTTGATTTGCTGCCGGAGCTAACTTACAGTAGCACTGTTTAAACTAATATTAGGAATGAAAATATTTTTGTGACCAGGTCTCATTGACCAGTAAAATACTATCTCTAGTTCATTTACCCAAAACAATATATTCCAAATAAAAACGTATTCGACTTGAATTTTCTTTTTCCTTTTCCCAAGCGAAGATAAGCATAACAAAAAATTGTAGGCAAATCCGCATAACAGCAACTAACAGGGTTTCTTGATAAAAAGTGATGTCTTAGCTGAGACCGGAATTACAGCAGGATTAGCAAGGGAAAAAAGAAGGGAGAAGGGTGAGGTGAAAGCAAGAGGCAAGAGAAAAAATTATATATGTTGTGTATATATATATATATATATATATATATATACACACACACATATGCGGACATATATAGATATATATATACATAGAGTGAGAAATTGAAAAATCATCAGTGAATTTATTGCAACACATGCAACCCTTGAGAAGGCTGACATAATTATCTAAGCAGAAGAAATAATGCTTGTCTGGGAAAAGACAGAGAATTTGAAGGATGTCTTCATCTAGATGGTGGTTGAATAGGTAAGCACAAAGGTAAAATTCATTAAGGTTTAACATGTATATTAGTGCACTTTACAGACTTCATTGCATTTATGTTATACCTCAATTTAAAAGATATATGTGGGGTGCCAGGTGGCTCAGTCGATTAAGTGTCTGCCTTCAGCTCAGGTCATGATCTCTGGGTCCTGGGATGGAGCCTGGAGTCTGCTTCTCCCTCTGCCCCTGCCCCTGCTCCTGTGCTCACTCTCTCCCTCTGAAAGAAATGAAGTCTTAAAAAAATTTTTTTAAATAAAAGTTATGTGTCATATATATATCATATTTATTCAATTATTTACTCATCAGCTCTGTGTTTTGGAAAAGAAACCTGGACTGAAGAAATATTTAGTAAACATCAGTGTATAACGAAGGTGTGTTGGAGACTGCTATCTTTTTTTCTTTTCTTTTTTATTTTAAGATTTTATTTCTTCATTTGACAGAGAGAGACAGCCAGCAAGAGAGGGATCACAAGCAGGGGGAGTGGGAGAGGAAGAAGCAGGCTCCCAGCGGAGGAGCCCGATGTGGGGCTCGATCCCACAACACCGGGATCACGCCCTGAGCTGAAGGCAGACGCTTAACGACTGAGCCACCCAGGTGCCCCTGGAGACTGCTATCTTTCTATATAATACAGGTTTAGCTGGATACATAGCTCCCCAAATAGAGACCCTATGTCCCAGCCTCCTTTAGAGTTAATTGTAGCCATGTGACTGGGTTCTCTTTCTGACATTTAGCAGAAATGATATTTGCAACTTCTAGCCAAGCTCTTTATAGGAAAGAAGCATGGCCCCCATTTCCGTGATCTTGAATGTCGATATGGTAGTAAAGTAACTGAGACCACATGGATGAGGGCCATAGCCAAATAGATGTCATAAGTTAAAAGGATAATGGGTTCTCTAAACCACCAGGCCACCATATTATTCCTGGCGCACATATGCAAAATATTACATGAGAAATAATTATCTTGTTTAAGTAATTTTCGTCTCTTGTTACAAGACTCTAGCCTTTATTTGAACTAACCCAACTATTATTTAAGCCCAAGGGAAAAGGAAAAAATGAGAAGTGCCAGGAGAGAGTGAAATTGTGAAGACTGAGGAAAAAGACAGAAAGGAGTGGTCAACTGTGTCAAAGGCTTTGATCCATCAAGCAAGGGATGGATTCAAGAGCATCCCCTTGGGATGCTCAATTTCATTGTGTTTTGATAAGTGTAATGTAATGACTTAGCCACAGCATCCCCATGAACCAGTCTTATCTCTCTAACTGGAACTAAATCCAGTAAATTTCTTCTAATTTTTGCTTCTGTTCTACTTGGTCTAGTAAACATTGCTTTGTCTTTGTTAAAAATCTCACCAACACTCTCATCCATGAAGGATTTTGTCAATCTAATATTGTGTTTAGGTAGACACTCTGAAAAGTGCCAGAATTGTATCCATTCTAATTTCAAACTAGTTAAGCTTGAACCAGAACCAACTACCATGACTCAAAGCAATCAGTACTCTTACCAAAAATTATATGGTATGTTAATCTAGCAGAAAGAAGCTATATCCATTTCTGCCAAAGTAGTTAAGTTAGTCAATAGTCTTCTTATACAAGGAACAGAAACTAAGGTGTGGAGGGGAGGGGAGATGGGTCAGGGAAGAATTCAATGGAAGGGCCCTCAAATAGTTCACAGTTTCTGAAGGAAACAGAGCTGTTCTAGGGGTCTCACCTGGAACCAAGGGCTCAACGCCACTCCTTTCTTTTCCCCCCTCCCCTATCCCCCCTGGCTCTCAGTTTTATGCTTACATACATATTTACATTTTCGAAGGCAAGAGCTACATTTTGTGCTTTTATTTTTATTTTATTTATTTATTTTTTACATTTTGCCCTTTTAGTGATCATAGTAGGTTAAAGAAAAATAATCATAGTAGGCTAGATCCCTAGAAAGGGAATTTGGGATAGAGTATGGACCTTTTATAAACTTCTTGATAGATGTTGCCAGTTACGTATCAAAAATATATATACCAATTTAGACTCTCAATGGGAGTGGATGAGTGGGCTTATTTTTGAAACAACTTCATCAGCCTCAAATTTTATAAATTTTACAGTCTTCATTTTTTGATAGAATGCAATGATATGTCCTTGATGCTTTATTTTGTAACTATTAATGGTGAATTGTTTCACTTTATATCTCTGCTTCTGAGATTTATCTATACATTGTCATTGCACCTTTTCCCACTGAAGTTTCAGGGTTTTCATTATTAATTTAAACTGCTACTTGCTTTTTGTCAGATATTTTTCCTTTGTAATTTATTTTTCAATTTCTGATGGTTTCTTTTAAATTTCTCCTGTAGTCAAGTCTTTCATTTCTTATTCTTTTGTGTTTACCAATTGATTTTATGCTTAGAAAAATTTTCCCTCAACTCAAGAACAAGTAAATAGTTTCCTAAATGCTCTTTTAGCTTTTTAACTAGCACTCTGGCAAACATCGGTTATATTTCAGGCACATGTTTTAATATTTGTTTGTTTATCTTACATTGAACACTTCTCACATTTAAATCACAATGAATCTGGAATTTATTTTAGTATATGTGTTAAGTTGACAATGTAACTTATCAAAGCCAGCCAATGTATTGAATAATTTTTCTTTTACACATTACAATGTGATACCAACTTTATTATTTATCTAATTTTTATAAATAATAGTATCTATTTGTGACCATTCTGTCCCAAAGATATGCTTATAAATATTTATACAAGTAGCCCTCTGTTTCATCTTTTTTTTTTTTTTTTTTACTTATTTATTTGAAAGAGAGAGCACGAGCTAGCGGGGTGCAGGGAAAGGGAGAAGCAGGCTCCCTGCTGAGCAAGCAGCCCTAATGCAGGGCTCCATCCCAGGACTCCCAGATCATGACCTGAGCTGAAGGCAGATACTTAAACTGAGCCCCCCACACACCCCTCATGTGTTGTTTTAATACCTTTTGATACATTGTGGTGCAAATCCTTGCATTAAGAGACTTCTGGTTACAACTAACAAAAATGTATTAAAGTTACTTTAAGCAAAAGAGGTGAGGATTACTTTGAACAGGAAAGACAGATACCAAGGCACCTTTATTAAATCCTTTGAGCTGGGGAGGGCACCCAGTAGGTACTCATTGCTCCCCTCATCAATTTTCTGTTTAAAAAAATTTCTTGGCTCTTCTCTATTTTTCTAGCTAATCAATTTTAGAATCACTGTTTCAAGCTCCAAAAGATATTCCTATTTGGACTTTGATTGGAGTTGCATTAAACCTATACATTAATTTGAAAAGAACTGACATCTTTATAATAGTCATTGTTACCTAGGAACATGGTAGGACTTCCCATTTATTCAAGTCTTCTTTTATGTTCTTCAGTAAAATTTTGTGGTTTTATTTATATCGTTCCTGTCCATTTCTTATTACGGTTATTCTGAGGTGTTTTACATCATTCATTTTTAAACCAATTACAATCTGACTTCTACCTATTAATCTTAATTCTCTTGTTACTAAAAAAAAAGAGGGAAGCAGTAGAAATCATTGGAAGGACATTGAGGAAACTCACAGAATTAAGAGTAGGGAACTAAGATTCAGGAAAAGGAGACAGGGCTGATATCAGGGATGATGGGATTCATGGGTTGAAACACCAATGCATCTTTCAGGTTCTCTCTCTCTCTCCATGGCTTGTCTCTCATCTCTACCTATCTGTGTATTTTGACCTCACCTATTTCCATTATCCAAAAGAAACGAGGATGTTTTTGCCCACTTGTCCCAGATAGTAAGATCCTGGGCAAATGACCCAGAAACATATGAAACGATGCTTGCTCCACCTTATTCACAAAAGCAGAAATGCAAATGAAAACAACACTGGAATATCATTTCTCAATTATCATATTAGCAAAGATCTAAAGGTTAGTTTAGACAATTTGCTTTCATGTATTTCTAGTTGAGTATAAATTGGCAATTTGGCACTATCTCACTGAATTAACAATGCAACCCAACAGGTCTTCCTCTGGGAATTTATCCCAGACTTTATCCACTCATGTATGAAATGATGTATGAAATAGATTATTCATTATAACGTTGTTTGCAATATCAAAAGGCAAATCAGTAGCGGGTGTACATGTTGACACATCTCTATATTGGGATATGGCAGCTATGAAGATGCTCTTTATGGGGTATGGAATGGGTTCCATGACCTAGCGTTGTTCAGAAAAATCAAGCTATGGCATGCATAGGTTGCTATCCTTTGTGTAAAAACAGGAGGAAAAAATAAATGTAAATTGTCTTTTTGTGTAAGAATGATCTCTAGACAAACTGAGGACTTCAGAGGGGAGGGGGGTGGGGGAATGGGATAGACCGGTGATGGGTAGTAAGGAGGGCACGTATTGCATGGTGCACTGGGTGTTATACACAACTAATGAATCATCGAGCCTTACATTGGAAACCGGGGATGTACTGTATGGTGACTAACATAATATAATAAAAAATCATTTAAAAAAAAAAAAAAAGAATGATCTCTAGAAAGATACCCAAAAGCTCTTTGTACTGCATGCTTCTGGAAAAGGAAACAGCACAGCTGGGAAATAGATGTAGAGAACAGCTTTCTTCTGTGGACCCCTTCATACTTTCTGTGTTGTGTGAATATGGTACCAATTCTAAAGTGTAAACACAATTAGATTTTAAAATGTTATTCCCCATTTCCCATTTATACAGTAGTATTTGCTTGCTGTTGAACTGACAAAATAATTCCGAGGCTCCACTATGTTTCTTTTCTGAAGCAAAATCTGAGCCTCGTGCTAATTCACAGGCGGCAGTGCAGGTGACACGTCCCAGAGAGCAGGAGGTGGGGCAACTGGAAGATAGACCAGAAGGCGCAGTTTAGACGTTAGTCTCTGATTTGGGAGGTCTAACATGTTACCTGGATGTTCCAAATACTTAATTAGTTTATCTTCAAAAGTTGCTAAGTGGGGCACCTGGGTGGCTCAGTTGGTTGAGCGTCGGACTGTTGATCTCCGCTAGGGTCTTGATCTCTGCTCAGGTCTTGATCTCAGGGTCATGAGTTCAAGTTCCGCCTTGGGTGTGGAGCCTACTTGAAAAAAAAAAAAGGTGTTAAACTAAACTAATGCCCGGTGTGACTGATGTCACATCTCTGAAATATAAACATGATACAGTTCTATTTTCCAACATCTGCTGCCACTGTATTAAGTTGGACTGCTCTTTGTCACGGACAGCGAATTTCCTCCACGATATCGGATTTCATAATCATCCTTTTCAGTCCCTTTCAATTACTAAAACCAGCCCCTTGAGGATGTAAAGTCCTGCTCACTTTATTTATTTTACAGTATCTAGGAATCTTTTTGTACCACGTGACTCAAAATGTACAAGGTACGTAAAGGCTCTGTAACAAAGAGACTTCTTTCCGCCCCTTACGCACGAGGCCTTCCTTCGCTCTTGGTTATGCGGGTTATACGCTACAGAATTCTAGGGGCTCCAGTCTCTGTCATTTAGATCAGTATTTCTCAGAATTTAACACAGTAAGAAACACCTGGAGGTCTTCCTTAGATGAAGATTATGATTCAGTGAGTCTGGGGGAGATCTGAGATTCCGCATTTCCAACAAACTCCCGGGGGCTGCCGATGCTGCTGGTCTGTAAACCCACTTTGAACAGCGAGGTCCTATGTGATTGATGCCCCAGGTGTCTAGCCTGTGTGGCATCACCTGGAAGGCCTGCATTGTCCATTTCCCCCAAGGTTCCCAAGTGTTAAATATTCTTCCAGATATGCTTTATGTGTATGCAAACATATGTGTATATAAATATATTCTATATTTTATGGAAATGATAGCATATTACATACATCGTTCTATATGTTGTTTCCCCTCCCCCTCTTACTATGTCTTGAAGCCTATTGTACCTTCTTGGTACACATAAAACTGCCTTCTCTCTCTCTTTTTTTTAAAGATTTTATCCATTTATTTGAGAGAGAGAGCACGAGCCAGAGAGGGGAGGGGCAGAGGGAGAGGGACAAGCAGACACTCCGCTGAGCAGGGAGCTGGAGGAGGGGGCACAATCCCAGGATGGGATCAGGACCTGAGCTGAAGGCAGATGCTTAACCGACGGAGCCGCTCAGGTACCCCTGCCTTCTCTTTTTAATGATAAAATATTATTACATTGCACAGCTGTAAGTATTATTTAGATAATAAGTTTTCAGATGGTGAGAAAGCAGGCAGCCCTTCTGACGCTCCTGCTCTCTGCTAGGCACCTCCCTCCCTCTGACACTTTTCTTCTTGTTCCAGCAACATCAACCTGGAACATCTATCCCATCTCCACCAAGGTGAGGATGCAGAAGGGGGAAGGCATGGTCACTGCCCCCCCCCCCCCCAGTTCCGTTTCTGTCCTAAACCATGACTGGAATTCATCAAATCCTGTATGGACATGGCTTGTCCTCCTCCTAGCAATTCTTTGACTTAACATATCAATTGTTTTCAGTTCTGGGCTCTGAGAATATATGAAAAACTCACCCAGGCACTCCCCACTACCATTTTACATACATTAGTTATCCTCTGTTTGACTTCCCTCCCACCATTTTATATCCAGTATATTATTATTACTATTGGCAAGGTAAAATAGGAATTAATGTATTACTTACATTCTATCAAGGACATTCATTAATCTATTTATTAGTGATAGCACTGAATAAATTATTATAGTGATAATGATGAGGTGTGCATCAATGGGCTATAAGAGATGAGGCCAGGTTCTAGAACTGGCTCTGTTAGCAGTGAAATTCTGCTCTTGAAGACAATCTTTTAAGTTTGCTGTGCTCTGGTTACAGAGAAACTGTAGTTGAGATACAGCAGCCCACAGAAAAGAGAATTAGTATTATTTTACATTCATTATTACTTTCAATATAGGAACTTCAGGAAACATCTAAAATTTTATTTTTTATTCTGATGGTTTACCTTTTTGGCTGATGACTTGCTTTTCTCTTCCCTTCATCATTTGGCCAGAATATCTGAGCTTGATTTCAATATTTAATGCATTTTGATCAAAATGTATTAAGAGTACAGGCCATCACTAAATACCATGCTAGGCATCAGACCTGCGGTATGGCAGGAAACAAACTAGCTTTCAGTTATTAGGGAGTTTGCAGTCTGGAAAAGGACTCTATGAAAGGGACACAAATAAAAAAGGAAATGAGCAAGTAGCCTTTTTAGGTTTGGGGGTGTGGTGGTAGTCAGAAGTACACAAAAAAAAGTTATGTTAAAATCAAGTCGGGGCGCCTGGGTTGCTGAGTCAGTTAAGCGTCTGCCTTAGGCTCAGTCATGAGCCCAAGGTCCTGGGATTGAGTCCTGCATGCAGCTCCTTGCTCAATGGGGAGTCTGCTTCTCCCTGTACCCTTCTCCCCCCCCCCACTCGTGATCTCTCTCTCTCTCTCAAATAAATAAATAAAATCTTTAAAAGAAAATCAAGTCAGAATGGGATATCTTTCTTGAAGGAAACAGTTGGTTTCTTAAAAAATAATACCTCCTGATAGTAAACCGTGAACGCAACTTCAGAAAGTACAACAGAGGTGTGCTTTAAGCCTTGTCTCTTTTTCCAGATGCAGTCTCATTACCAAAAAAAAAAAAAAAAAAGAGGAAAGGTAATTGTCTCCTCTCAGTTAGACCCATGGATTTTGCACTTCTAGGAAAAGACTAGGACTGGCCCCCAGAAACGGTCTCCTTGGAAACTGAGCAAGCCACTAATACTCAAGTCTCTGAGAGTTTTCTAGACATCACAGAAGGAGACCCAGTCCTGCTTCAGGACCTAGGATTAGGACCTATATTACGGGACCTGGCCCTGCCACCGTCAGCATGGCCTGCGGCTCCTCCGTGAAGGTCCCTTGCTGGGTCAGCAGTCTGTGGCACACCTCCCCGGAGCAAGCACCCCTGGCTGCCCTTTCCAGAGGTGAGGGACCCAGGTATTCAACAGCTTCAAGTTACAGAAGAAGAAGTCATCACTCAGGGACTGTGGGCTGAGAGCCGAGGGTGGGGAAATGCCTCAAAAGATGACTGTGATCGTCCCTAATTTACTTTGATTCAGAAAGATAAAGAAATACGACATGACCTGTACCCGAGAATGATGCAGCAGTGTAAGAGTCACTCATACTGGTAACAAAATAAGTGTTTTTTTTTTTTTAAGATTTTATTTATTTATTTGACAGAGAGACAGCCAGCGAGAGAGGGAACACAAGCAGGGGGAGTGGGAGAGGAAGAAGCAGGATCCCAGCGGAGGAGCCCGATGTGGGGCTCGATCCCGGAACGCCGGGATCACGCCCTGAGCCGAAGGCCGACGCTTAACGACTGCGCTACCCAGGCGCCCCATAAAATAAATGTTTTGAAAGTTCATCCTGGTGACATCTCCTAGCTAAATCACAAGGCAATGAAACACAGCTACATTTACAAAAAATAAAGACCTCGAAGATTATTGTGTCTAAATCAAATTGGGCGCTTGCTCAGACTGGAGTAAAATTGTGTCTTACTTGTGGGTTTCTGGTTACTAAGGTAAGAAGTAGATTTCTCAGGACCGTAGAGGTCCCCAAATTAATCCCCTTGTGGGCCTAGCTCTATAGGAAACCAGTATGTTTTCTAGTAAGACTTTCTTTAGGCATCAGACTGTCCCCTAAATGAGTTGAAACAATAGGCCTTGAATCTAAAGCTGAACGAGACAACTTGATTGTAATGCACTGGTTCGAATTCACCAGCAAATGCCATGTTTGAAAAATGAAGGTGTGATCGGCTATAAGCCATACATTTTGGGGTTTCTTTCTTTTCTTTTTAAAGAGAGAGAGAGGGAGAGAGAGCACATAAGCAGGGAAGAGACAGAGGGAGAAGGAGGAGCAGACTCCCTGTTGAGCAGTGAGCCCAATGTGGGGCTTGATCCCAGGACCTGGAGATCATGACCTGAGTGGATGGCAGACACTTAACCATCTGAGTCACCCAGGCACCCCAAGGCATATGTTTTGAAAGCATGGATGGGTTTCTCCTGCCTGGGCCAGGGAATGTTCCAAACCCTTTGGATATATTAACCCACATACCCTTACAGTGACCTTATGCCATAAATACTATTATTACTCTCATTTTAAAGGTAAGGGCACAGAGAGATTGTCCAAGGTTATCCTCAGCCAGGAAGTGGTAGAGCCAGGCTATGAACCCACGCAGTCTGATTTTAGAGTGTGTATCTCGAAAACTGGATTATTTGCCTTTTCATATAGCTGGTATTCAAAACTAAGGAAGAACATTGAGATCCATTGTGGAGAAGATCTTTATAGAGTTAGAAGCGAAGAAGTAAGGGTAAACTCTGATAAAACACTAACATGCAGGCTGTTAGCAGGAGAAGAAGCAGACAGAAACAGTTTGTTCAGAATGGGAGAAGAAAGACCAGGTAAAACCATGTGGTCAATAGTGTCAATACCACAGAGATGTCAAGTAACTGAGACATTCGCTGCATGTGAAAAGCAGGAGGTAATCAACAGCCCCAGCAAAGGTCATTTCAGGAGGGTTTTGGGGTAGAGCGGTCAGAAGTCAGTGATTTGAGAAGTAAGGCAGGAAAAGAGCGAAGGGTGGCAGGTACTTATCCAATATGTGTGATGCAGAGGAGAAAAATCAGAGACAACCAAAGCCCTACAAGGAACAACCCTAAGGGGCAGTTTTGGCTCCTGAGCTCCCAGACAAGTTGACAGGAGGTTTTGTCAGGCTGGCTTTAGGTTCAACTCTTTCCTCTGTTCAGTTCAGCTTCCTGCCCTGACTTTCGACAGGGGTTAATCCTTCGTAAACCTCTTGCACCCTGAACATCTCAGAGTCAGCTCTTGGAGGTCCTAATCTGTGAAGCACAGGTATTTGGTAACATTCTAAAGATTGTGTTCCCCCCGGGAAGTTTACACTTAGAGAAATAATTAAAATAGCACCATAGAAAATTCTTTGTAACCCTTCGTATTTCAACATAACCTCCCCTCCCCCTCAATTTTACTTAATATTAGTTTCAGGTGTGCAACATGATTCGATATTTATATCAATTGCAAAATGATTAGCACAATAAGTCTAGTTAACATCTGACCCTATGCATAGTTACAGACATTTTTTTTTCTTGTGATAAGGACTTTGCAACTTCCAAATGTGCAATAAATACACGATAGTCACCATCCTGTACATTACATCCCCAATATCTTCAACGTAACCTTTAATTGTAACAATTCTAATAGCAGCACTTACAATGTAGCTTGTTCTCAGCAAACAGAATGACCATGTAACAAAAGGGTTTCATTGTTGTTATTGTGTTGTTGGAACAATGGCTGCTTATAAATGAAATTAAACTAAAAGGAACTCTTCTATTTGATGAAATATTATACCAACAGTCTCTCTTATCACAGGTATATACGCGCATGTGCACAGACGCATACACTATATCAACCCCTTTATTTGAAATCTCTCATCCACCATGTCCTTGAATCATTTAATAAAAATTTATTAAATGTTTTGTGTCAGAAACTATTCTAAGACACAGGCCCTGTTTTCAAAGACTTCACAGTCTAGTCAGTGTTTGAATAATATTACCAGAATGCTTTTAAAGTTGTGGTTTGGGGACATCTCCCAGTCAGTTAGGCATCCCACTCTTGATCTCAGCTCAGGTCTTGATCTCAGGGTGGTGAGTTCAAGTCCCATGCTGGGCTTTGCACTGGGCTTAGATCCTACTTTAAAAATAAAAAGACTACATAAAATTGTGGTTTGAGGAGAGCAATGGTAACCTCAAACCTGAGGATGCCTTAGTTATCAGCATTTACCGAAAATTTTTTCATTCAGGCTTCCATATTTTCCATTTTTCTAAAGCACATTTTATGTTAAAAATCATCTCAAGTATTCTTACAAAATGTATTTTGTGTGATATTTTCCCCAATCTTCATGCTAGAAAACAAACATATAGGAATTATATATCTTTCTAATTTGCATTAATGTCATAAAGTAAATCAGTTGTGATGATATTTCTTTAAAATTTCATAGTTACCTATTTGTGTTGTTATTTTATCTTAATGATACCAGATGAGACAATAAATTTCAAAGTACTTCTCAAAAAAAAGTACTTCTCAAACAGTAAAGTAAAAATATTATCATTGTTTTTATTATTAATTATTAATGAAGTAAGATATTAAACCTTACTTTCCCCCTCAAGATTCTGCAGAAAATGTAATTTAAATTACACGTAATTTTAAAAAGTTCTTTTAGGGGCACCTGGACAGCTCAGTAGGAAGAGCGCGTGACTCCCAGTCTGGGGATCAAGGGTTTGAGTGCCATTTTGGGCATAGAGATTACTTAAAAAAATAAAATGAATTCTTTTTTATTTGTGTATAGGCCTAGAAGTACTAAAAAAACTTTTCTTTATTTTATCATACTAAATTCCTATCTATGTGTGATATGATATTGACCAAGTGATCTGACATCTACGATGAACATAGAAATATTTACTTTATTAAAGGAGGTTAAAAGTAACAATAGTTCAGTTAGTACTGATTCTATTTAAAGATTCAGAAGATCAGGCCTCAATAAAAACAGTTATTCTTTTTGAGTATGTATTATTTATCAAGTATTTTGAGCATTCCAAAGACAAGTAAGACTCTGTCTTTCTAAAGGTTTATAATAGGGGCACCTGGGTGGTTCAGTTGGTTAAGCACCTGCCTTCTGGCCCAGGTCACGATCCCCTGAGTCTCTGGATCAAGCCCCTGTTGGGCTCCCTGCTTGGTGTGGATTCTGCTTTTCCCCCTGCCCCTCACCCCACCCTTGTTCTCTCACTCTCTCTCTCAAATAAATAAATAAAATCTTTTAAAAAAGTTTATAGTATATTCAAGAATAATAAGGCAAATAAGCACTAAGAAGGATCTCCCATAAAGATGAGATCATATAGGACAGAGCTTCAGGTGCCAAGATAATATCTTAATTGTGATGATGGGCTCAAGACTTTGTACATATGTCAAAGCGTATTGAATTGTACACTTTAAGTATATACTGTTTATTGTATGTCAAATTTATCCTAATAAAGCTATTTTTATTTATTTTTTATTTATTTACTTTTTTTTTAAAGATTTTATTTATTTATTCGACAGAGATAGAGACAGCCAGCGAGAGAGGGAACACAGGCAGGGGGAGTGGGAGAGGAAGAAGCAGGCTCACAGTGGAGGAGCCTGATGGGGGGCTCGATCCCAGAATGCCAGGATCACGCCCTGAGCCGAAGGCAGACGCTTAACAGCTGTGCCACCCAGGCGCCCCTATTTTTTATTTATTTACTTTTAAGTAAACTCTGCCTCCAATGAGGGGCTCAGACTCATGATCCCAAGATCGAAAGTCGCGTGATGTACTGACTGACCCAGCCAGGTGCCCTGAAGTTATTTTATTATATTTTTTTAAAGATTTTATTTATTTATTTGACACAGAGAGACAGCCAGTGAGAGAGGGAACACAAGCACGGGGAAGTAGGAGAGGAAGTAGCAGGCTCCCAGCAGAGCAGGGAGCCCAATGTGGGGCTCGATCCCAGGACCCCGGGATCACGCCCTGACCCAAAGGCAGAAGCTTAACTGACTGAGCCACTCAGGCATCCCTGAAAGATATTATTTTAAAATAAAATATATGTCATCCATAAGATGAAATTCTTTCCCCCAAATTCTCTTTTGTATTAGAAAGAATTGGTCTATATTTAAGTTTTTATAGTTTCTTGTGTTATGAAAATAATTTCTCAATCATGTTACTTGAATTACAAAGCACTTTTTTTTTTTTTAAAGATTTATTTAGGGGCGCCTGGGTGGCACAGTCGTTAAGCGTCTGCCTTCGGCTCAGGGCGTGATCCCGGCGTTCCAAGATCGAGCCCCACATCAGGGTCCTCCACTGAGAGCCTGCTTCTTCCTCTCCCACTCCCCCTGCTTGTATTCACTCTCTCTCTGGCTGTCTCTCTCTGTCTAATAAATAAATAAATAAGTCTTAAAAAAAAAAGATTTATTTAATGATTTGTGAGAGAGAGAGAGCACAAGTGGGAAGGGCAGGGAGAGGGAATCTCAAGTCAACTCCACACAGAGCATGGAGCCTGATGTGGGCTCAATTTCATGACCCCAAGATCGTGACCTTCACAGAAACCAAAAGTCAGCACTTAATGGAGTATACCACTCAGGTGCTCCACAATGCATGTTTTTTTTTTTAAATAAAGACTTATTTATTTATTTATTTATTTTTTAAAGATTTTATTTATTTATTCGACAGATAGAGACAGCCAGCGAGAGAGGGAACACAAGCAGGGGGAGTGGGAGAGGAAGAAGCAGGCTCATAGCAGAGGAGCCTGATGTGGGGCTCGATCCCAGAACGCCGGGATCACGCCCTGAGCCGAAGGCAGACACTTAACCGCTGTGCCACCCAGGCGCCCCAAGACTTATTTATTTATCTGAGAGAGAGAGAGTGCGTGCTCACAAGTAGGGGGAGGGTCAAAGGGAGAGAATCGTAAGCAGACTCCCGGCTGAGTGAGGAGCTCAACATATGGCTCAATCTGATGAACCATGAGATCATAACCTGAGCAAAACTGGGAGTCAGACACTCAACCAAGTCACCCAAGCACACAGCACATTTTTGAAGAGCCATTGGCTTGAAGTTACTTAAATAAATGCTAGTTTGTCAGTACTGGAAGAAGCTTAAAAGGAAAAAAAAAAAAAAAAAAAAAGGAGACTAAGAAACTCAGCCAGATCTATCATAGTCATTATTGCTGGTATGGGAGGGTATGACCTCAAACTGAAAGCACCGTTTGTCATTTAAAACAGACTTTTTAATAAGATCCCCTTAAGAAGAAATACAGGTTTCCAATTAAATTTGAAGGAGCAAAGACATGAATTTTTCTATGCCACTTCCAGAAAACACCAACGGAAATGACAGTAAAGGAATAAAATGGTATATAAAGCCACAGGGTGAAAAACAGGAGAGGCGAGGACAATAGATCAGAGATAGCAATAACATTTTGAGGGCTGAAAAAATGGGTGAATAGTATTTGATATAACAACCAAACCAACAATGCTGACATGTAAGTGGATAAGCAAAAAAGAAAAAAGAAGTGAACCACCCCAAAGGCAGAAAATTCCAGTTATTCACAATTCCAGAGTTATTCACAAGTTGGAGGCCGTGGTACATTGGAACAAACAAACAAAACAAACAAACAAAAACAAAAAAAATACAAACAAATAATACTACTACTAATAATAAAAAAATACAAACAAACAAAACAAACAAAAACAAAAGAAAAATATACCTGAGAAAACAGATAATTCCGGGAGAATGATAAAAACAATTATGCAAAAAGAAACATTTCAGAGAGATAAATTATTATATTCATAAAATACAAATAGGGTATTATAAAAATATTGATAGAATAAAAATTATAAATATATTTATATTTATATTTATATATTTATAAATATATTTATATATTTTATATATAATTTATATATAATATATTATATATTTTATATTTATATTTTTATATATTATATATATTTATATATTTTGTATATTATATATATTATATATATTTGTATATATAATATATAAAATTTATATATATTTATATTTTATATATATTTTATATTATATATTTTATATTTATATAATTTGTATGTTAAATTTATAAATATATTTATAAATATATTTATATTTATATAAATTTATATTTATAGAATTTATATTTATATAAATAAAATATAAAATATAAATATATAAAAAAATAAAAAATATTGAGAGAATAAAAAAGACTCTTAAAAAGTGAAAATACAGAAGCAGAAATTGATAAGCCTATCTGTAGGCCCCCAAAGTTCTACACCTAGCTAAACTATCAGGCAATATAATGTAATATTTTCAGAATGCAAGGTTGCAAAGAATTTACCTGCCAATCTTTTTTTCTTAGGAAGCCAGTGAGAATGTAAACTGAGAAAGAACATGTGGGAGCAAGAGAAAAGAAGATCCACAGGAGGAAAGAAGGGAAGGGATTTTGATGATGATGAAGATAATGATTCAGGATGGGGGCGGGTCCCAGGATGACACCATGCAGCAGCTAGTTTAGAGAGAAATCAGGACGATAAAGAGATTCAGGAGGATTTGTCCCCATAAAAAATGAAACATATAGATTACCTGATGTGCGCAGATATACCAAGAAAAGATTGACAATTTTCTAAGAAAAGATTTACAATTTTCTTTGAGAGTTGGAGGATGAATTAGTAATAGACACACTGGAAAGTGAGCAAATGAAAAGGAATGAGGCAATCATTACTGCCAGGAAAAATTTTAAAATTGCACAATAATAAAAATGTCATTATAAAGCATAAAGTATATTATATATAGATTCAGCTGTGAATAATGTTAGTAAAATTGGATAAATATAAACACTGAATATTGATGAAACCCCAGATTGGGATACAACTACGTTGTAAAGATGGAGACAAGACAAAGAAAGAGAGAGAAAGTTTGTAGGAGGAGACATCTATAAGAGAGATTAGTCCTCGTCTTTCAAAGTAGGAAGTCCACACGTATTTTTTTTTTAATAGGTCTTAGGTAAATATAGTCAAGCAAGAGTGGTCTTTTTATTTTTTTTATTTTAAAAGATTTTTTAAATTTATCTATTTGACAGAAAGACAGCCAGCAAGAGAGGAAACACAAGCAGGGGGAGTGGGAGAGGAAGAAGCAGGCTCCCAGCAGAGAAGCCTGATGTGGGGCTCGATCCCAGAACACCGGGATCACGCCCTGAGCCGAAGGCAGACGCTTAACGACTGCACCACCCAGGCGCCCTGGAAGTCCACACATATTATCTAACACTTTGTTTTTCAAAAATCAAGAAATACTGGTATAACCTATTTAGCATTTGGAAGGTAAACAGTAGGAGGAAAAAACCTAACAGACTTGAACATGGTGACCAGTAGAGATCTGGAATCAGAGGTAGGAGGGTTATCATAAGACTGTTAGTTTTGTTGTTGTTAAAAATCCTGTACTAGTTACTTTGTGTTTAAATTATTTTCCAGTATTATTAAGCTATTAAGTGGTTATTTGGTGGATAGCATGAATATTATGTATAGTATGAATAAAAATAAATGACTTAATCTTACTTAAGTACTTAAGGCTTAAGATAAAATTTCCAGTTAGAGCTCATATACAGATTCAGTAAATACTTAGTCTTAAGCAACCTAGATGGAAGTAAAGATGGTGTGCTAGAAAATCATTATGATTTAAAATGTGGTTCTAGCGGTGACAAAAATACTGATGTTGGAGGGGTGCCTGGCCGGCTCAGTCGGTAGAGCATGCAACTCTTGGTCTCAGGGTTGTGAGTTCAAGCCCCACATTGGGGATAGAGATTACTTTGAAAAAATAGATGGGGTGCCTGGTGGCTTAGTCTGGTAATCCTCTGACTCTTGATTTCAGCCCAGGTGGTGATCTCAGGGTTGTGAGATTTTATTTATTTATTTGACAGAGAGTAGGAGAGCGCACGCAGGGGGAGTGGCAGAGGGAGAAGGAGAGGCAGGCTCTCTGCTGAACAGGAATTCTAATGTGGGGCTCGATCTCAGGACCCTGAGATCATGACCTGAGCCAAAGGCAGATGCTTAACTGACTGAGCCACCCAGGTGCCCCAAACCTGGCGGTAGTGCTAACACTTTGGAGACAGTCTTTGAGATGCTAGTCCACTGTCTTCCTAGTGTTAGCCTCACTGAAATAAATCCTTTTCTCCTTTACCCACCGCTCGTCTCTGCCCTTGGATTTTGTCTGTGGTGAGTGGCGGAACCTGGTCTGTTTGGGAACCCTCCCAGCGGAGCCCAGTGCTCTTGCGTTTCTGTGCCCCAGCTAGACCACTACTTTTCTATCTTCTCATTAGGAAAATAGGGGTTTGATTTAAATGTGAGGTCACTTTATATTTAGGCAAATGTGGTAGTTGTTTCCTGTGTGGTTTTCTGCAGCTACTAATAATTCCATTTAAATCAACTCAATCTACAACTAGTTTCTCTTTCTTTGTCCATCCTATACAGTCATCGAAAACATCTTTATGTGAAATGGACATGTGCCATGTCTAAAAATCATTCACTTGTTCATTTGAGATTGAAATTGTCTTACATAATTCTCATCGATAGGCACTTAAGGTTAGAGAAAAGTCTACATATTTATTAACCCAGAAGAGAAACTAAGGGTGTGCTATCTAATTTTATAATTGAGAATTTAAATGGTAAGAGAAAAAGTACCCAATAACTGGCTCGTCTCCTGAGTTTTAACCCCATCAAAATTAATCCCCACCCTTTTGGCCACTTCTCGGAACAATGCAGTCTTTCATTCTAATTCCACAATGTTAGCCTGGGGTCAGGGAACATCCCTGAGGGGACAAAAAGGAATCACCTAGGAAACCACTACAGAAATTCTGAGTATGTTTTAGGTGCTTTACAACTGACAACTGAAGATCTTTCGCACATGGTCACTGTTGTGATAGAAAGTACTGCTTCAGGGTCTGGCCGAGGAAAACGTGCATGTGGAAAACCTTGGACTTCCAAAGAGTAAATAAATCAAAAAACCCTCCAAGCCACAATAACCATCAAACCAGAATAAAAACCAGACTACCCATCTTCCTCATAAAAAAGGAATTCTTTCTTAATTGCATTTATCAAAATTATCATTCTGATGTAGACAGCGGTAGTAGGGCTAAATTATTAATATTTTTCAGTTGCTTATAAATGCCAGTAAAAAGGTTTAAGGATGTTTAGCCAGAGAAAAGGAAGTGTGACTTTTTCTTCTGTTACTCTTCTTGGGAGAGCCAGGTCTCTCTAATAACTTCTGAGTGAAATATAATTTAATTGTGTATTTTCTGTAAAGAAATACATTTCCTTATTCAACATAGCAGAGAAGAAATCCATTTTTATTTGTGTCTCTTTTTAGTATTTTTTTAGAATTAAACATTAAATTGTAATGACAAAGTTCCCTTTGTTTTCTTCCATTCAGGAGTTCATTAACATTTTCTCATAAGGGGAAAAATTGATCCCAGAATTATCTGATCTTTAATGACTTCATTTTAACAACCACATACAAAAAGAGAAGCAAGATGAAGGACATCCTCTCAACCTATTCAAATGGAAATGTGAATCAAAAGGAAACATTTTATAAATGTTTATTGATATAAACAGAATTGCATTATCTGCCAGGCAGCATTATTACGCTGTGCAAGAAAATACTCTTGGTTATAAGTAATTACCAACAGCTAACTATTGTTTTCATATTTCTGTTTTTTATGTTCTGTATAAAGCAACATCTACAGAACAAAAATACAGGGGGAGGAAAAGGAGAGATATTAGGGTAGGCTGTAAAGGTTGTAAAAATCCTAACTGGTGTGATTACAGGGCATGATGGCCATTGAATAGATCCATTAGTCATAATTGAAGCTGTCAGGAGCCAGTGAAATGGCTGTCTCCGAGGAGGTCACCTTCCACATACAAGCTGGCCTATGCTAAGCATTAGCCTTGTCAGGAGGTTGAATCCTGACTCATCTGGACAAACCTTAAAAAAATGTTCTGTTTTGTTCTGTGATATTTTTTTTTTTTTTTATAGGAATGAAGGAGCAAGTCTCACAAGGAATTTCGTGTTTCTGGACTGGACTTCAGCCCTAGCACGCAGTGTGAGTAGTGGTAATCCCTAGATAAACCTTATTGTCTGCAGTCCTGTTCCCAGCCTGTGCTGGGTTGTCTCTGTTTGCCACTCTCAGCCTCCCGGTTGGGCTGGGTGGATCTCAATGGGGTGCATCCGAAGGGGTTCCTTGCTTTCTGATTTCCATTTGGACTCAGCCAAGGAGAAGTCCTATTGGCAACTAGAGTATAAAATAGAGAGAATTTTTAATTCCTATTCTTGGATATTCATTAATTCCCTGGCATCTTCCTTTTTGGGTCTTGTGCTCCATCAAGGACCACAGCAGGGCCAGACTAGGCTAAGACAAGCGAGGCCTTTGGGGTACAAAACTTAGGGAAGCACTCACTCTCGGGTTTGCATAAGGGCAGAGATAGCATCTGAGTGCAAGGGCCTCCTTAAATTTTGATGAACAATTTCTTACATTAACCCTTCCTTTAACTGAGCTGGTTTGAGAAGATTCTGTTCCTTACAATCAATGCAACATAGACCAAAATGGCAAAGGGAGAGGAGCCTGAGAAGGAGCTGGAGAATACCTAGTTGTTAAGTGAATTGTGGATTGGAGGGCCCAGAAATATTATATCCTGGGCAGCATTGGCTACATAATTTATAAGGCCCAGGAGGGGGGGGGACCACAAAAAAAACCCACAAACCAAATGCAGAGGCCTTCTTGAGAAATTATTGAGAATTTCAAGAAAGCAATAGCAAAGCATTAAACCAAATACAAGTAGTTCCTGAGAGTGAGGCCCTATGCGACTCTGCAGGTCTGGGCAATCTGCAAATGAAATGGTTGATCTTTAAGGAATTGTGGAGAATTGGAAATATGTTAGAAAATAAGCTAAAAGTCATCCGAAAATCTTGCAAGCCCTAGCACGGCATCATGCATTTCTTATGCACCTTTTCAGCCTATGGTGTTTATTAAACACGTAATGAGAACTTAACAACAACACTAATAACCAGTATTTATTGAGCTCTTATGATGGACCCAAGGCCTGGTACATAGTAAGTATTTATACTTCGTGGAATGGATGGATACATACAATTTAAAAACGAGCTAAGGTGTTTTTCTTTTTTTTTAGATTTTATTTATTTATTTGAGAGAGCGAGAGAGAGAGTCCATGTACAATGCATATGCACCACGAGCTGCGGGGAGGGCAGAGGGAGAAGGACAAGCGGACTCTGCACTGAATGCAGAGCCTGGCAAGGGGCTCGATCCCCCAACCTTGAGATCATGACCTGAGTCAAAATCCAGAGTTGGACACTCAACCAAAGGAGCCACCCAGATGCCCCTGGCTAAGTCTTATATGAATGATCTCAGTTACTCCTCAAGCAACTGTGACAAGATAATATTATTAACCCCAGTTTACAGATAAGGAAATGACACTGAAACAGAGCAATTTACCCAAGGTTGCACAGTTGGTTAACCTCTGGGATTGGCACCAATATTTCTCTCACTTCAAAGTCTAAGCTCTTAACCATTGTGCCCATAGTAGGCACTTTGGAATGACTGACTGGTTTGGGGATTGTCTTTGGTATTAATAAAGTCATAACTCCAGCAACTTTATTATCTTGATAACAGAAAATAATAATTATTCAAAATCATCGAAATTCCAACTAGAATAGGGACACGTGGGTGGCTCAGTCAGTTAAGCATCTGCCTTTGGCTCAGGTCGTGATCCCAGGGTTCTGGGATCGAGTCCTGCATCAGACTCCTTGCTCAGTGGGGAGCCTGTTTCTGTTCTGCCAGTTGCTCCCCCTGCTTGTGCTCTCTCTCTCTGTCAAAATAAATAAATAAAATCTTAAAAAAAAAAAAAGAAATTCCAACTAGTATATAACTATACAAGGGACTCTGATTATACACAGGGCATGTTCAGGCAGATTTATTTTCAAACTTATTTTTCATTACCTTTCTGATCTTCTGTCAGAGGGCAATGAAATTATTATATCATGAATATAATATATATGTTACACTGTATTGTGGATACTTACAGTCTTACAAGTGTGTCAGGCCAATTAAAACTCTAGTCTTATCTTGAAATACACATGATGATAAATTGCATAGACAAAAAGCCACATATCCAAATTCTTGCTGATAAATTGCAAGGAGTAGAAGTATTAAAATAAAGGGGAAAAGCCCTTAAGAATGAATAGATTTTGATATTGGTGAAAGCAAATCTTCACTTGTCCCATCTCTGTATGGAAGACCCTGTACTTCAGTAGCAGTCTTCTAAAATCCACAGGCTATAGGAATGGCTCCAAATCGGAAGCGGCAAGACAAGCCTCCTCTTGGGCAGATGCACCAGTCTGAGCATCTCCGCGTCCACAGCAGAAGAGCAGATCTCTGAATTCAAGGGTATGGTGACTGCTCAGTTTACTACCTATTGACCAGCCTTGTAAGAAAAGCACCGTTCTCTCACAGAAGTAGTTCAGTGCAGCAACATGTAATGAGAGATAGGAGAGGCAGAGGGGGGAAAAAAAGAAAGACAAGAAAAAAAGCAGAAAGAGAGAAAAGCTAGTGTTAAACAGATGCTGCAGAGAAGAGTTGCGTCCCTGCAGGGAAATAAGTGGGCAAAGAATTCCCTGCGTTGCTCCCCAGTACAGTCAACCCTTGAAGACGCGATGTGCCTGTCCACCCTTCCCCTGTAAAATAACCTGAGGTACACAGACCTCCAAACCGCAGTCTCTGCTACACAGTGCTGCACCTGTGTTGTACTGAGAGCCGACTGTGCACATCTATTCCAAACTCATGTTTACGGACATCATGTTCAAAGTGTAGAATTGGCCATGATGGGAGTACTGACACCACGTAAATCAGCAGGCACTACAATCCCTGCTCCCTGCCCTGGCATCTTTGTTTGTTGCTATTATTATTATTAATAGCCAAAGGAATGTTGAAAAAGAAAACCGAAGCTGTGGCATCACAACTCCAGACTTCAAGATCTATTACAAAGCTGTAATCATCAAGAAAGTATGGTATTGGCCCCAAAACAGACACATAGATCAGTGGAACAGAAGAGAGAACCCACACATGGACCCTCAACTCAGTGGTCCACTAATCTTTGACAAAACAGGAAAGAATATCCAATGGAAAAAAGACAGTCTTTTCAACAAATGGCTTTGGGAAAATTGGACAGCCACATGCAGAAGAATGAAACTGGACCATTTCCTTACACCATATGCAAAACTAGACTCAAAATGGATGAAAGACCTAAATGTGAGACAGGAATCCATCAAAATCTTTGAGGAGAACACAGGCAGCAACCTCTGTGACCTCAGCTGCAGCAATTTCTGACTAGACACATCTCAAAAGATAAGGAGGCAAAAATGAACTACTGGGACTTAACCAAGATAAAAAGCTTTTGCGCAGCAAACGAAACAGTCAACAAAACCAAAAGACAACTGACAGAATGGGAAAAGATATTTGCAAATGCCTTATCAGATAAAGGGCTAGTAGCCAAAATCTATAAAGAACTTCTCAAACTCAACACCCAAGGAACAAATAATCCAGTCAAGAAATGGGCAGAAGACATGAACAGATATTTCTCCAAAGAAGACATCCAAATGGCCAACAGACACATGAAAATATGCTCAGCATCACTCGGCATCATTGGATTACAAATCAAAACCACGATGAGATCCTACCTCACACCAGTCAGAATGGCTAAAATTAAGTCAGGAAATGACAGATGTTGGTGAGGATGCAGAGAAAAGGGAACCCTCTCACACTGTTGGTCGGAATGCAAGCTGGTACAGTTACTCTGGAAAACAGGATGGAGGTTCTTTAAAAAGTTGAAAATAGAACTACCCTATGACCCAGCAATTACACTACTGGGTATTCTCAAATACAAATGTAGTGATCTGAAGGGGCACCTGCACCCCATTGTTATAGCAACAATGTCCTCAATAGCAAACTATGGAAAGAGCCCAGATGTCCACAAGTGGTATATATATACACAATGGAATACTACTCAGCCATAAAAAATGTGAAATCTTGCCATTTGCAACAACGTGAACAGAACTAATGGGTATTATGCTAAGGGAATTAAGTCAATCAGAGAAAGATAATTATCATATGATCTCACTCATATGTGGAATTTAAGAAACAAAGCAGTATCATGGGAGAAGAGAGGAAAAAATAAAGCAAGACAAAATCATAGAGGGAGACAAACCTTAAGAGACTCTTTTTTTAATTTTTAATTTTTAAAATTGTATTTATTTATTTGATATAGAGACAGAGACAGAGAGAGAGAGTGAACACACATGAACATTGGGGGGGGGAGCAGAGGGAGAGGGAGAAGCAGACTCCCCAAACTCCCCACTGAGCAGAGAGCCCAATGCAGGGCTCTGTCCCAGGCCCCGGGATCATGACCTGAACCAAAGGCAGATGCTTAACCGACTGAGCCACCCAGGCGTCCCAGAGACTATTAATCATAGCAAACAAACTGAGAGTTGCTGGAGGGGAGGAGGGTAAGAGGATGAGATAGCTGGGTGATGGACATTATGGAGGGCACATGATGTAATGAGCACTGGGTATTATATAAGACTGATGAATCACTGACCTCTACCTCTGAAACTAATAATACATTATATATCAATTAATTGAATTTAAATTCTTAAAAAAGTAAAAAAAGATTTTGTTTGTTTATTTAAAAAAAAAGAGACTCCTTCTCCTTCTCCTTCTTCTTCTTCTTTTTATGTAGGCTCCATGCCTAGTGTATAGTCCAAATGTGGGGTTTGAACTCAGGACTCTGAGATCAAGACCTGAGCTGAGATCAGAGTTGGATGCTTAACCAACTGAGCCACCCAGGCACCCCAATTTTACTTCTTCCACTCCAATTTGGATGCCTTTCTTTTCCTTGCCTGATAGTTCTGAGTAGGATTTCCAGTACTATGTTGAATAGGAGTGAGTGGGCACCCTTGTCTTGCTTCTGATCTTACAGGAAAAGCTTCCAGCATTTTATTGAAGAACATGATGTTAGCTCCAATCTTGTCATATATGGCTTTTATTATGTTGACTCATGTTCCCTCTATGTTCAAACTGTTGAGCATTTTTATCATGAAAGGTTATTGCATTTTGTCAAATGCTTTTTCTGCCTCTGCTGAGGTGATCATATGATTTTCACCTTTCATTCTATATTAATGTGGTGTATCACATTGAGTGATTTGCATCTGTTGAAACATCCTTGTATCTCAAGGATAAGTCCTGCTTCATCAAGGTGTAAAATCCTTTTAATGTGCTGTTGAATTCAGTTTGGTAGTATTTTGTTGGGAATTTTCATATTTTTATTCATCAGGGATATTGTTCTGTAGTTTTTTTTGTTTGTTCTGTAGTTTTCTTACAATGTCTTTATTTCGGTTTGTTACAGGGTAATACTGGTCTCATAAAACAAATTTGTTAGTGTTCCTCCTTTTTCAAATTTTGGAAAGAGTTCGAGAAAAGCTGTCATTAATTTTAGTTTAAATGTTTGGTAGAATTCATCAGTGAAACCACTGGTCCTGCGCTTTTCTTTTTTGGGATGTTTTTGATAATTGATTCAATCTCCTTACTCATTATTGCTGGTCTGTTCCAATTTTATATTTCTTCACGACTCATTCTTGTAGGTAGTATGTTTTAGGAATTTTTCCATTTCTTTAGAGATTATTCAGTCTGTCAGTGTATGACTGCTGGTGGTAGTCTCTTACAGTCTTTCGCATTTCTGTGGTATCTATTGTAATGTCTTCTCTTTCATTTCTGATTTTGTTTGCATCTTCTAGTTTTCCTAGTCTAGTAAAGTTTTATCAACTTTGTTTACCTTTTTAAAAATCAATTCTCGGGGCGCCTGGGTGGCACAGTCGTTAAGCGTCTGCCTTCGGCTCAGGGCGTGATCCTGGAGTCCTGGGATCGAGCCCCATATCGGGCTCCTCTGCTGGGAACCTGCTTCTTCCTCTCCTACTCCCCCTGCTTGTGTTCCCTCTCTCACTGGCTGTCTCTGTCAAATAAATAAGTAAAATCTTTAAAAAAAAATCAATTCCTAATTTCATTAATCTTTTGTATTGCTTTTCTTCTTTTTTAAATTTCTACTCTCCTCTTCGTTATTTTCTTCCTTCTGCTAATTTTGGGCTTAGTTTATTCTTTTTTTTTAGTTCCTTGAAGTGTAAAGTTAGGTTGTTTATTTGGCATCTTTCTTTTTCTTTTCTTTCTTTCTTTCTTTTTCTTTTTTTTTTTTTTTTAAGATTTCATCTTTAAGTAATCTCTACGCCCAAGGTGGGCCTCACACTCATAACCCTGAGATCGAGTGTCACATGTTCTACCGACTTAGCCAGCCAGGCACCCCCTTTATTTATTTTTTCTTAATGCAGATACTTCTCTCTCTCTTTTTTTTTAAGCTTTTATTTATTTGACACAAAGAGAGCAAGCGTGCACAAGCAAGGGGAGGGGCACAGGGAGAGGGAGAAGCAGGCTCCCTGCTGAGCAGGGAGCTGGAGAGGGGCTCGATCCCAGGAACCTGGGACTGAGCGGAAGACAGACGCTTAACCGACTGAGCCACCCAGGCACCCCTAGAAACGTCCCTCTTGGAAATGCTTTTGTTGTATCCCATACATTTTGGTGTGTGGTATTTCTAGTGACCAGGACAGGCAGTGATGGTGGCTGGAGTCAGGGGGGTGGGCACACACGTGACCACGAGGGCCCGCTGTAGGCGCTAGTGCGCTTGGAGAGACCAGCTACAAGTGTAACCACAGATGTGGCGGTGGGGGCCAGGGAGGCAGCAAGGGCCTGGGCCAAGTGTGGAATCCCTGGCAGCTGTGGGGACCCTGCCTGTGGGCATGAACTCCACTGTTGGGTGTAGTATATGGCTGCTGGGTCTTGCCATAGACCCACAGCGGTGGAGGCAGGTGCTGGGGGCTGGGCTGGGGCATGCACGTGTTTAGACGACGGACTAGTTGCGGGTGAACACAGTGGTGCAAGCCAGTGACCAAAGACAGGGCCTGGTCTGGTCCCCCAGGCAGCTGCGTGGGCCCTGGTCACGGGTGTGCTCTCCTGTGTCTGCGCGGTCTTCCCCTGGGTATGTGCCCTTCAATGGAATCCAGTGACGGCCAGCAGTGTGGTTCCCTGGCTCTGGGGGGGAAGAGGTGGAAGGAAGTGGCGAGGGACCCAGGTGACTGGCATCTGTGACCATGAATACCTGCGGGGTGAAATCACGGGGAAATCTGCAGGGCTCTGCCCAGGCTGTGCGGGCCGTCGGTTTCTTCAGTCTTGCAATCTGCTGAGTTTGTCTGTAAAGTAGGTCACTTGATCCGGTGACGTGGCTGCTAGTGGCAGCCCCTGCTTTTCTTCTTCGTCCCTGGTCATCTCTAGGTGTCTCTGCTTTCCTGGTCTGGGTGGAGTGACGAGATGGAACACTGATGACCTGTCCAAAAAGGCCGAGATAGCCAGTTGCCCACCCTGCTCTTCCTTTCTTGGTGAGGGGAACGCTTTCTAATTGGGAAATGTCCTCCGGGCACTGAGCAATGCCAGCGCGGGACATGGGATGATGCCGGCAAAGCGGAGCTGTCTTCCCCCTTCTGTGCACAGTTATTGTTGGGCTTTTTTGTTCTGTGTTGCTGACGTTTCTTAAGTGGACTCCAGAGTCCTCCCAGAACTGTTTTTGTTAATGGATAGCTAATTGTTGATTTTTTTCAGGGAGCAGAAGCTGGGGTCATCTACCTTGACATTTTGGTGACGTCGCTCCCCTGTCACGTCACACTTTTAAGGTGCAATGGAGTGTGGATTACTTTGTTATCAAAATAGATGGCGAAGTATGCAATTATGAGTAATGAATCATGGAACTTTACATCAAAAACTAGGGATGTACTGTATGGTGACTAACATAATATAATAAAAAATATTATTATAAAAAATATGCAATTATGGTGCAGTGCCACTCCACCTGTGCTAAATGATTATAATATATGTGAACGTTCCCAGATGCATCACAACATTCCAAACTCATAGGAAAGCAATGATAAGAAAAATAGGATTTAACTTTTTTTTTTTAAAGATTTTATTTATTTATTTGACAGAGAGAGACAGCCAGCAAGAGAGGGAACACAGCAGGGGGAGTGGGAGAGGAAGAAGCAGGCTTCCAGTGGAGGAGCCTGATGTGGGGCTCGATCCCAGAACGCCGGGATCACGCCCTGAGCCAAAGGCAGACGCTCAATGACTGTGCCACCCAGGCGCCCCAGAAAAATAGGATTTAAGAGGTAATATCTCATCACAGCAGAATTTCTTTACCAAAACAAAAATGAAAAGGCTGCAACCAAAGTAGTTTTCCAAGTAGTTCATTTGTTTGTCGAGCAAGGAAAGCTGTTTACTGATGGTGAGTTAATTAAATCATGTTTGATTGCAGCCGCTAAAGAAATGTTTCTGCAGAAAACACACTTGTTCAAGACCATTAGCCTTTCAGTGAGAATAGTTGCTTAAAGAGTTGAGGACACTGGGAGCACCATCAATAGTTAATTAAAAGACAAAGTAAATGGTTTCAAGTGGTTTTCCTTAGCTCTTGATGAGTTGACAGATGTTCCCAGGACTGATCAGTTGTTGTTTATTCAAGGAATCAGTACTAAAGTTGAAGGGACTGAAGAAGCAACCTCTATGAATTTTTTTTTTTTTTTTTTGCAGGAAACAACTATAGGTGAGTAGGTTTTCAAAGAAATTGAGAAAACCTTAGTTCAGTACAAGCTGAAGTGGAATCTGCTAAGATGCTTTACAACTGATGGGGATACAAATATGTGTGGAGTAGAAAAGGCTTAGTTGAACAAATGTATAGAGCTTGTGAAAATGTAGCTATTTAAAGCCTGTAATTTATCATTGTGCTGTTCCTCAGTGGGTAACTTGCAGAAAGTGTTTGAATTTGTTCTACTGCCGACCCAGTGGTCTCCCCAGTGAACTTCAGGTACTCTGGTGGACTTGAGGATCATTGGTTCTGTGAACTTCTGTCAAAAATAGAAGCTGCGTATCCTGACTTACCTGAACCCACAGCGGTTTGATCCCTTAGCAGTGGTAACATTTTATTGCAGTTTGTGAACTCAGGGTTGAGCCTGAAATTTTTTGGAATGAGAACTTCCTCCCATCACTTTTATTAAACACCGAATGGCTTTGAAAATTAGCTTTAGCTGCAGACTCGATCATGTTTCTCAATATAAAATTACAAGGCAAACAGTACTTATATGTAAAAGTTATACTCTGGTAAGTCATTTTAACAACAATTAATGTTGCTTGAAACACAAGTAACGTCAAGCTGTTTAATAGATTTCCTGTGCTGTCAACATTTTTTTTTTTTTAAAGCAAATCTCCATTCCCACAGAAACTTGTAGAGGATATACTTTCTAAGCTTAAACTGCAGCTCCAAAAGCATTTTTGGATCTCAGGGTAAGTGGAAAGGAATTTCCCATATTTCAAAATCTACTTAACTTTGCGATTGAGGATCTTCAATTGGAAGTGATTAAACTGCAATATAATGACACAGTAATTGGCAAATATCAAGAGAAGAATCTAATAGGATTTTGTAAATTACTTCCAAGTGATAAATATGCTCAATTAAAATCATACTCTCATAGGTTGATTTAAGTATTTGGCCCTATCTGTGTGAAAAGATACTCTCAAAGATGAAATGCGTAAAATCTCATAGATCAGCCTTAATAGATGAACTCTTGCGACTGAGTTTGGTGATAGGGTACTAACTTCGAACTCCAATTTAATGAACTATTATCCCCTCACAAAGAATTCTGTTCTTCTCATTAGTATACCTAGATCAGAAATTATTGTACTCAATTATCATAGTTTGGATTTTATCAGTAAACATTGTGTGGAAATTTGTTTTCTTTCTTGTTATTCAAGTTTCTATATAATGTCTTCAATTTTGCCTCTTGTTTCACAAACCTCAAATATTTACTTTCTGGTTCATTATAGAAAAAAAATGTGTTGACCTCTGCTGTAGGTCAATCATGTTACATCCCCTGGGGCTGGGAACATTACTGAATCAAATAAAAATTGGGACTGTTTTAACATGGGAATTCCATTGAAATAATGTGTCTTGATATTAGCAAGGATTTGATACCAGGTGAATTGGGGAGACCCTGGGCCCGGAGGCCTCCACCCAGCCCATCCCAAAGATGTTGCCAAAGGTTCTGGGTCTTGTCACAAGACAGAATTCAAGGACACACAACACATTGGACAAGCGACACGAGCGGGAAAGTTTATTAAAGTGAAAGTATACTCTGGAGATGTGAAACCGGGTGGGTGAGAGAGAGAGAAGGGGCGTGAGAGTGAGTGCGTGCGCACAGTGTAGGCTCACGGAGCCTGAGTGCAGGTGAGCTTATGCTGTGCCCTGCGCTTTGGGTTTCTATCTTTTATTGATAGTTGTTAACATGGGGACGGAATATTAACTACTTGGGGTGGGGAATCCTTGGAAGCAGGGTTTTGTGCCTTTTCTTTTTGTTTGGTTGGGTTTCTGGCCTACGTTGTCAGCCATCTTGGGCCTGTTGAGTTTGATCTGACTTTCTCTGGCTTTTTCGATAGCTGGCCGTGGCTTCCTGTTTGTGGGCCTCCAGATATCCTGATAGAACCTTACTAACTGCCTATTCTAGCAATAGTGTCTGAGGAGGAAGAAAAGTGATTGGTGACAGTCAGTAGAGACACACGGTCACATCATCCCTATTGTCCCAGCTGACATAGAGCAAACCCCCAGGCATGTGAGTGAGGCCGTCCTAGACCAGCCAAGCTGCCAGCTGACGGCAGACATGTAAGTAGTTTCAGGAGGGACCAGCAAAGCCAGCCTATATCAAAACTGCCTTGGCAACTTACACAAGTCTGAGAAGAAATAGATGTGTGTGATTTTTTTTTTTTTTTTAAGATTTTATCAGGGGAGCCGGAGAGGGAGAAGCAGATTCTCCGCTGAGCAGGGAGCCCAATGCAGGGCTCAATCCCAGGACACTGGGATCATGGCCCAGCCAAAGGCAGCCACTTAAATGACTGAGCCACCCAGGTAGCCCAGATGTCTGTGATTTTAAGCCACTAAGTTCTGGGGTGGTTTGTTACACAGCAGAAGCTAACTGTTATGGGTGAATGGAGATAATTGTGCCAGATATCTTCTTTTTGCCCCTTCACTGTTCTCCAGAAGACCAACCTATCTGAGCTGCATGAGCTTCCCTTGCTTCAGAAGATCCAGAAGGAGAAATGAAAACAACAGAGCTTATGGTATAAATTCCTGGGCTGTCTCCCTGTTGGATCACTGCAGACCGGCTGTGCTCCTTGACTAATGGTCCCAGTTCCTGTCAGGAAGTCCCTGTGTATACAGCCTTCTCCATGTTTGCTAACTCCTCCCCTTTCCCTTTGAGGTACAGGGGTGATTTTGGAGGGCCCCCATATTACTGAGTCTCCCTTGTCATCTCTTTATTTCCTGACCACACCTTTGTTTATAGGCCCTTATTGAAGTGTCTTCCAATTTTCTTAATGTGATTGTGCTGTTTCTTGCTGGGACCTGGGCCTTACCCAGCAGGTAACATCTTGGCGGGTATGGTGATCCAAGGGTATGAGTCGGGAAGGTGTGTAGAAACGCGGAGATCCTGCAGTAGCAAGGGGGCCGGGCTCCTGGAGTACAGCGAGATGGGGAGGAATGTGGAAGGCAAGGTCAAAGCCAGAACTGGTTTTGTGTGTGCCGTGGAAGGACGTGGTGCAGGAGAGGCAAATCACGTATGGGCTTGTTGGCCTTTGTAAGGACTTTGGCTTCTGCTCTGAAAGAAATGGGAAGCCGTTAGGGCCCTAGACTCACATCTCATTAAATCTACTAAGATTACTTTCTGTTAATGCGTCGGCAGTGGAGCTGTGCGACTCGGTTCTGAATTTCTCCTCCCAGTCTCGTGCCAGCTGCTGGATGTGTGGGTGTGTTAAGCTAGCCCAGCATGCTTGGGCCTGAGTTCAAGGCTTTGTGCCTCTCCTGATGCTGTGGGTGACGTGACCTCCCCTTACAGTACAGCATTCGGACTACAGCGTCTTTCTTTGTTAGCATATTCTTTTCAGTTCGGTTAATGATTTGGGAGTGGACACATTTTTCTTACTCTCTTTCTTTTGTTGTTGTTAAAGTCAATAGGCCCTTCTATCCTGACTTCAAAAAGTGTACTTATCTAAAGGGTCTGGTACAATAGGGAACTAACTGCCGAACTGCTTCAGGGGAAATAGTACACGAAGGGGAACAGAGAAACGCCGTCTGCCTGCTTACCTCTTCAAGACAGTGGTTTGTCTGGAATATTTAAAAGGCAAAGAGTTCATTTGCATTTACATTTTAAGCCTTTCCGAAAAATAATATACAGATTTGAAGCCCGCTTTAATCCCTCAGTTGAAAATTCCATCTGTCCTGGGTCTTTTGGTATTAAATCTCGATCAGCCTCTGTGGGTACCTGATGAATGGAGTTGATGCTCCTTCCTTGCTCCCACGGGGGTCCTCCCTGTCCCTGCCCTTTTCCAAAAAATCTCCGCAGGCTGACTCTCAGTGAAACACCAGCGTTGGGCTCCAAAAATCCGCATCAGATGTGGGTGTGCCCTACTCAATCAAGCAGACCTTCCTAGGTCTTACCTCAGTCAAAACGTAGCTGCAGACAGGAGCTGTATTCCCTCAGGCCCCATTTTTTGCTTTCAGCTCAGAAGGAAACCAATCTACTTAGCTAATCTGATTAATTAAGCAGGCAGGAGCCTTTTCCTCCTGGCTAACAACACAGCTGGCCTATCGGAACCAGTTCTAATCTTTGCTGTCTAACCTTGACCCTGATTTCTTTTTAAGTTTGTTATTATCACTTAAAAAAATTTTCTAGCCCCGGACACAAAATGGGCTGCTTCTGTGGGTACCCAGGAGAAAAGGGGACTGGACTTGGCTCGTCTGGAATCTTAGCTTCCCTCTCTGTAAATTAACGGGGTTAAACTAAATCACTAACACATCAATTTTGAGACCCAACATGGGGCTTTAAGATCATTAAAAAACCCCCAAGCCCCTCAACGTCTATAATCTATTCATTATTTCATACAAGAGAGGACATTTTTAACCTTACCACCACCACCAAAGCCTAATTTAAGAAAAAGGACAATTCTTTAAACTGAATAAATTTATTTTTGTGAAAATGCAATACACGTCCTTATTTATCTGTTTTTCATTTCAGCGCTTGGCAGTGAAAACTTTGTCATAGACTAGCAGCTTCTGAGACCTTTTCTAGTTCTAAAGGTCTATATACCTCTAATGCAAAAAGAAGTCTACACCTCTAGTCTTTTCCAAATAAATCTGACTTGTCCTCCAGGGTGAGCTGGCTTCTTGAGGCTCTGATTGTGTCTTTCATCGTACTCTCTCTCATATCTAGCACAATGCTTGGGAGATACAAAATAATTTAAAGTTTGAAATGATCCCTGCTGAACTATAGTCATCTATGGAAAGAGTATATCCTACAAGTAGAGTAGAGTATATCCCAGAAGGAGGTGAGGTGTACTTCCAGCCTAGTCTTAAAATTTGTAGCAAGCAGTCAGTTTAGTCCTAGGCTCTAGGGTTAACAACCTAAGTCTCTCATTCCTGCCCAAAATTTGAATCTGAAATTTCTTTCTTTCTTTTAAGATATTATTTATCCATTTGACACAGAGAGAGAGCACAAGCAGGGAGAATGGCAGAGGGAGAGGGAGAAGCAGACACGCCACTGAGCAGGGAGCCCGATGCGGGGCTCCATCCCAGGACCCCGGGATCATGACCTGACCCAAAGGCAGATGCTTCATCGACTGAGCCACCCAGGTGCTCCGGGTCTGAATTTCCAAAAGTGAAAAAATCACAGGGGCACCTGGCTGGCCCCGTTGGTAGAGTATGCAACTCTCCATCTTGGGATTGTGCGTTTAAGCCCCATGTTGGGCATAGAGCTTATTTAAAAAAAAAAAAGTGAAAAATCACAGATTAACCATTACTCTTTAAAAGGGCATTTCTCCATGTACTCCTAAAAGCCACCCTTTCTATAACAGAGGCAGTAAATTTATTTATTGAGAGCCAGGGTGTCTGGATTCAAATTTTAGTTTTACCACTAACTAGGTGCACGTGCCTGGTCAAGAGGCTTCCCATTCTGTGCCTAAGATTCCTTATTTATAAAATGTGGGTAATAACTGTATCCTAAGTTGTTCTGTGAATTAAATGAGTTGATATACTTAGAACCTTGCTAGTCACATAGTTAAATGTTCAATTGTAATTTTGACTAATGTGTCTCAAGAAACATGGGAATAGAAGAACTTTTTAGTTTTAGTTATTTATTTTTAAAGATTTTTATTTATGAGAGAGAGAGAGAGAGAGCATGAGTGGAGGAAGGGGCAGAGAGAAAGGAAGAAGGAGAAGCAGACTCCCTGCTAGTGGGGAGCCTGACTTGGTGCTCGATCCCAGAACCCTGAGATCATGACCTGAGCCAAAGTCAGGCAGGCATTTAACCGACTGAGCCACCAGGTGCCCTTTAAGGTTTATTTAAGTAATCTCTACACCCAATGTTGGGCTCAAACTTATGACCCTGAGATCAAGAGTTGAGGGCTCTTCCTACTGAGCCAGCCAAGTGCCCCCAAGGGAACAGAAAAAGAATTTTTTTTTTAAGATTTTATTTATTTGACAGAGATAGAGACAGCCAGCGAGAGAGGGAACACAAGCAGGGGGAGTGGGAGAGGAAGAAGCAGGCTCCTAGGGGAAGAGCCTGATGTGAGGCTCTATCCCACAGTGCCAGGATCATGCCCTGAGCCGAAGACAGACGCTTAACCGCTGTGCCACCCAGGCGCCCCCAGAAAAAGAATTTTAAACAAGAATTAAAATGGTCCTAGAAGAAGTGCTGATGCATTTAGAATTATTAACACTGAAGTGGAATATCATCTGTGAAAATTAATTAGGGAAAACCTCACTATAGTGGACTTGGGAGGCTTGAAGGGCAGGCTGGAAGGAAAAGCCACACCCCTCAATGTAGATTAGATTTAACAGAAGAATATTCAACAGGAAAGAATCATCAATTACAGGCCCCAATAGGGGATGCATCTCCTACAAGAAATCGACTACCTCTGAAACTCAGCCAAGGAGAAACCAACATCACCCAGAACTCTTTTTTTTCCCCCAATGGATTTTCATTCAAAACAACCCCTCTCAACTTCACTCTTCTTCTCCATAAAAAAATATTCCTCTTCTTTGTTTGTTGGACTTGCTTATGGTTTTGCTGTAGCTTGCTTGTCCTGGATTGCCATTCTCTGCTATTCCTGTTTAAACCCATCTTTTGCTGGTAAAATAATTGGCAGTTTATTTTTAAGGTTAACACATCAAATTCCATAAAATCAAGAAGGCAATTATAAGCCTTATAAAACTACTTTCTCTCAAAGGATAACAGAGATTGAATATATAAGTAGGTTCAAAATTAATTTAGATAAATTCCTACAGAATGAATGCATAATAGGTTATTGAGAGAACTGAAATGGCCTGTGGCATATAATTACTTTTCTAAAGTGGAGTATAGGGAACCAAATCCTTCCGACAAATGAGAAGTAGAACTCTTGTCAGCACATTAAAATGACTTTGGAAACTTGAGGAGTACCAATGGCAAGGACTCACAGCAGAGCTACTAAATTGAGAATCTCTAGAGATGGGGCCTAGGGACTGGTGTTTTTTAAAGAGCTCCCCACTTCTCTATATACCTACTTCTAAAGATATACCAGAGTTTGGAAACGGCTGGATAAGTCAGGTTCTCTAGAGCAACTTGTCTTAACTCTTGTATATAATTTTTCCACAACTAGAATTTCATTCCTTCATTACGTCCTCATTTTTTTTTTCTTTTCTGCCCTTTCTCATTTTTTTTTTCTTTCTGCTGTCTCCTTTAGCTTCTGTCCTGTGCCCTGTACTTTACAACCTTCCTTTGGAAATGAGTGTTCATGCACAGATGAACACGCAATAAGTATTAGACAAAATAATAATAATAACAACAACAATGCCGTGTGCCTGCTCTCCCCAGATTAACTGAGCGGAAATACCCAGGCTGTAACGTCCTGTCGGACTATCCAACAGGTGGATGTACTGTTGTAGCATTGAGAGCTGCAGTGTTCTGTGTTGGCCAAGGAAGTAAAAATACGAAACAACAGCTACAAGGGGAAGAACCAAGTGACAGGTCGGCTGTGCGCATCACATTTTCTGAATCCTTAATGTTATCGGGGCTAATTTTTTCTGGGAAACAAAATCGCCAAACACCAAGAAGCTGCTTTGCACCGCCAAAAGCTGCAACAGGGCAGGCTGCCAATAGCACTACCCAAGCACGCTGCAGTGGCATCTCCAAGCAAGTTCCTTTAATCCCCTGTGTCGTGGGCTAATCGCCACTGCGGTGCAACTCCACAACCCCCACCTGCGCGCGCCTCTCTTCCTGCCCCCGGGCCCCCGCAGAGACGCGCTCAGCCGTGCACGCCAACTCTCCAGCCGCAGTGCGCGCGGCCATGGCCTTGGCTGTGCATGCGCGAAAGCAAAGAGGGGCGGGCCGCAGCCGGAGGAGGCGGGGCAAACCCTCGCAGTCTGCAGTCCATTGGTTCTCTCTCCGTAATGCCCGCCCTCCAGGCGTTCGAGACGGCGGGGCGGGCCACGTCAGGCAGCCGGCGCGGGGCTGAGCTTGTGGCAGAAGGGAGGTAAGCGATGCGGGGTGGCAGCGGCGAGCTGTGGGCCGCTGCCCGGTGCTCTGAGGCCGCTGGATCGCACTTGCCTGTGGCCTTCTCAGCTTGGCGTGGAGGGCGGCTGAGGCCCAGCGGGCGTGGGGCTGTGCTGGGAAATGGGAGAGGGGAGTATGTGGCGGCAGGGCCTCGGCGGGGCGTGGGTGGCCAGGAAGGGGACAGGTCTTGCTCCTTGCCCTCGTCCTGGCCTGTCTGGGCTCTGAACTCCTGGAGGACAAGGCCTACTGCGTAGGAGAGCTCCGCGATGCCTGGGTGGGGCCGGCTCTGGAGCCTGCGGTGGGGCTCAGCGGGATCTTGACTCGGAAACAGATCAGCGCGATCCTTGCATACTTACCTGCAGCAGGTTGCAGTTCTCCCCTGACCGGTTCCCCAGTTAAAGGCAGTGCAGGGGATTCCGGGCCGGTTCCTGTCTGGCTGGGGGGACGGTCTTATCACCAGTGACTCACTCAGATCCCGTCCACTTTAAATGCAAAGGCTTATGGGTGAGCAGGGCCTGTTTTCAGACTTCTCAATTCTCTGGCTCTGTGTTCCCTTGCGGGAATTACCTGAAAAAATAGCATATATGTATGAATGTATGTTTTGAAATGCCTGCAACAGCTATGCGGAGATTTGCAGAGACTTGGCTGTTGTGTTGCACAGAGGAGTTGTGTGTTGCACCATGGGTTTTAATTTCAGCCTTGGCATCATCGTGATCCTTCAGTTTAGCTCCTGAAATTGGAGCTTCTCAAATCAATGAAGTCATCCGATCAAGTATCATGCAGTCGTTCATTCATCCATTCAACAAACTTTTTGGATGAATATCTTGATGGTCAGGGTCTTATGTCAGAAACTAAAATGCGCATTCCCTGCCCTTTCTCTCATTTTATCTGCCAGTTTTATTGTCTGTATTTGAGATGTAAGTTGTTTGTGTTGTTGATGGTTCAATTTCAGGTTCCAGATTGAGGTCCGGAAGCTTTTGATTCTATATCATAAGAGAAAGCTATTCTGAGACCTCATTCGGTTTTTCTTACTTTCACCTCTAGTAAGCTTCAGACCGTGGTGAGCAGAGGTGTTGTAATCCTGCTAACTAACTGCACCATGAAAGACCCTGGGTCTCAGGTGCCTATCTAAAGTGAGGAGGTAGGATTAGAAGTATTCTGCAATTTTTGTATGTACAAGGAGAGGAGGGGCACTTGGCATGTTTACTGAACTGTGTTAACAGTTGGGAAGTGACCGTGTTAAAAACACAATGTATATTATGATTATATGCTTTAATCTTTCTGAATCTGTCCACATTACTTTTTGACTAGCAAGCAAGTACATATTTACAATTTTGATTCACATTCAGTTCCTGCATACAAAGCACTATGACTCATCTAAATTTGGAAATGTAGTAACCAGGAGCTTGTTAATGTTATGTTTAAAGGCGATATAAAAACAATTGGGGGTGCCTGGGTGGCTCCGTTGGTTAAGCGTCCCACCCTTGGTTTGGCTCAGGTCATCGTGCTCTGTGGGGAGTTTGCTTGAGATTCTCTCCCCCTTTCCCTGCCCCTCCCCACCAATGTGCGCTCATGTTCTCTCACTCGCTCTCTCTAAAATAAATAAATCTTTAAAAAATTGGGTAAGTATGCAATTTTCAAGGTATTTTGAATTGCTGTGGCAGGTTAGTGGTAGCTAAAACTTCTGCCTTGGATATCTTGATTACTTTGGTTAAATGTTAGGTAGTTAACATCACCTGGCTAACATCTATCAATATCATGTCTACGTTAGCATTTATTTTATCAAGCCAAAATTTACTGCATTTCAATTGATTGCTACTTCCCCTTGAGAATTAATAACCATAAATAAATGGCTCTTCCCCCTTGAGAATTGATTGCTGTAAATAAATAGTTTGAGAATAAAAATGCCCGTAGAGATATAACAATAGCTTTTCTTTCTTTCTTTCTTTTTTTTTTTTTTTTTGAAGATTTTATTTTTTTATACGAAAGAGAGAGTCAGCAGGGGTAGGGGCAGTGGGAAAGCGAGAAGCAGACTCACTGCTGATCGGCTCCACCCCAAGACCCAGAGATTGGGACCTGAGCCGAAGTCAGGTGTTCAACCAACTGAGCCACCCAGGCACCCCATAACAATAGTTTCTCATTTGCTGCTTGGTTGATGGGGTTTACCAATAAATCGTTTGGCCTTCCTGCAGGTGTAAAATGATTTCTAAAATAGTTCTGAGGCATAATAATCTTAGACTTGTGATGCTTTTTGGATGTTGTCCACAAACCATTATGTGAATTAAATTGTTTATGTCACTGTTAAGGATTTGGAAAGTTTAAGGAAATGCAGCGTTTCAAAATTTTGCTTTTGCTATACATTTCTAGTTCTAGAAATGGACCAGATCAAGATGGGAAGATTGAAGAGAAATGCAAGAACTGAGGGGAAAAAATCCAAGAGGAGGCTTTTCTAGTTTAAAATTTGAGGAGAAAAAACACAATGAAAAATACAATTGTAAGGAAATAATAGCATGAGGATTATTGGTGGGTCTGTAGCACAACTTGATTTTTTAAACTGAAGTCTAATTGGCATACAATATCCCTATTAATTTCAGGTGTATGTCACAGTGATTTGATATTTTTATACATTATGAAATCCCTGTAAGTCTAGTTCTCATCTGTCACCATGCAAAATTCTTAGTCTTATTCACTGTATTCCCTGTGCTGTACATTACATCCCCTTGACTTACTGATGTCACAACTGGAAGTTTGTACCTCTTAATCCCCTTCACCTATTTTGTGCGCTTCCCAAATGCTACCCACTCTGGTAACCAACAGTCTGTTTACTGTATCTGTGACTTTGTTTCTGTTTTGTTTGTTTGTCTTGTTTTTCAGATTCCACATATAGGTGAAATCATACGGTGTCTTTCTCTGTCTGACTTATTTCGCTTAGCATAATACCTTCTAGGTACATCCGTGTCGCAAATGGCAAGATTTCATTCTTTTTTATGGCTGGGTAGTATTCCAGTGTGTGTGTGTGTGTGTGTGTGTGTGTGTGTGTGTGAATAAAATGTACATCCTCTTTATCCATTCATCTATCAATAGGCCTCTATTAATGGTTCTTAAAAAAAGAAACCCAGGGTGATAATTTAATTTTTGATCACATTACATGTGGGTAATACATGTTTTTTTATGGAGATGTGAAATCTATATTGTGTGTGTATAAATCACACACTATATATATATATATGAATATATATATGAATATATTTTTTTAAGTTTTATCTAAGTAATCTCTGTATCCAGCATAGGGCAGGAACTCAGGACCCTGAGATCTGGAGTCACATGCTTCTCCGACTGAGCCGGCCAGGCACCCCTATGTTGTATATTTTTTAAAAAAGTGCTACTGGTCTAGAGATGAGTAGTATAATAAAATATGGTATAGTTATGTAGGTATAATATAAGTCTGTGATTCATAATTCATGATAAATTGAATCGAGGTAGTGTGTACTATTTTTTTTTTTAAGATTTTATTTGTTTGAGAGAGAGAGCAGAGAGAGAGTGAAGTGAGCATAAGCAGGGGGAGTGGCAGGGAGAGGGAGAAGCAGGCTCCCCACTGAGCAGGGAGCCCAACGTGGGGCTTGATTCCAGGACCCTGAGATCACGACCCAAGCCGAAGGCAGAAACTTAACCGACTGAGCCACCTGGCTACCCCAGTGTCTGCTATCTGTACATGATAGGAAACAAGATTTGCTAAGCTTATAGGACAAAGGATATTAATCAGTTTTTCTCCTATTTAAATTATTTGAAATAAACTTTCAAGCTATGTGGAGGAGCCCATCTATTTTCAAACAACAGATTGAACGTTGTTTTTATAAATTGGGTACCCAAGGTACTCCTGACTTCATAATATTTTACCCTATTTCAAATCACATTGGAAGTGATAACAATGCATTTATGATTTTGAAATTTTGTTAAATTTATATTTGCTTTCATTCAGTTAGACTGAGTTACTTTAATTGTTATATTTTGAAGATGTTCAAAAGCTTTGATATTAAATACCATGCAGTTTTGCCTTGTTCATGATGGGAAAACATTTCTTTAGGCCCAAGGAATTTGAAAATCCAAGCTGCGTAGGTAGTCAGCTGTTATTATTATTTATTTAGAGATTTATCTTTTCATTTGCCTGGGAACCAATGAAGCAGTTCACCCAAGCTTCTAAACTGAAGATTTCGGTTCTTTTCAGTGCATTAAACTGTATCCTCAAATCTCATTTGGTCAGACGAATGACTGCTTGCTAATTTGGCCAATAAGCATGTTGAACAAATGTTATAATTGTGAATGTTTTAAAAGTTTAAAACAGTTTTTTAAAAAAAGTTTTAAAGATTTTTATTTATTTATTTGACAGAGAGAGAGATGGCGAGAGAGGGAACACAAGCAGGGGGAGTGGGAGAGGGAGAAGCAGGCTTCCAGTGGAGCAGAGAGCTTGATGCGGGCCTTGATCTGATCATGACCTGAGCCGAGGGCAGACGCTTAACAACTGAGCCACCCAGCCGCCCTGACGAAACAGTTTCTTTCTTTCTTTCTTTTTTTTTTTTTAAAGATTTTATTTATTTATTCTACAGAGATAGAGACAGCCAGCGAGAGAGGGAACACAAGCAGGGGGAGTAGGAGAGGAAGAAGCAGGCTCATAGCAGAGGAGCCTGATATGGGGCTCGATCCCACAACGCCAGGATCACGCCCTGAGCTGAAGGCAGACGCTTAACTGCTGTGCCACCCAGGCGCCCCTGACGAAACAGTTTCTTAATGTATTAAGGGGAGGACAGAGAGAGGAGGTTGAATATGTAAACAAAAGGCCCATAATGAAAGGCCCTCTTTCCTGCCGTGTTAAAGATTTTGAATTTTATCCATGGGTAAGAAGTTTTAAGTTCAAGCAAGGTAAGATCAGTTTCATGTGGCAAGGTGAGGAATGAATTATAGTGAAGCAAGGCCCATTTGTGAAAGCACAGTATGATCGAGCTCCAAATTAGCAGCGGGGCTTGAGAGAATAGGGTGGATCCAGGATGTGTTAAGATGATGAAATGGTGTCCATTATGATATGCGGATTGAGGAAAAGGTGGAGTCAAGATACCTCCTAGCTTTATGACTGCCCAAGGTAGGAATCATGTGTGGGGTAGCTGGTGACCAAGATCAGTCTTGGATATGCCTTTGGCTCACACAGTTGGTGCTGTTCCCTGTGGCTCCATTGGTCTAGGGATGAGGAGAGGATTTTATGCACTATGGAGATTTGGCTGTTATTAGCATGTAGGTGATAATACAGGTGATAAAACAGGGTGCAGATGGATGTAGATACCTAAGGGAGAGTTTGTAGAATAAGAAAGAATAAAACACTCAGGGGCGCCTGGGTGGCTCAGTCAGTTAAGCGTCTGCCTTCGGCTCAGGTCATGATCCCAGGGTCCTGGGATGGAGTCCCATGTCAGGCTCTCTGCTCAGAGGGCCTGCTTCTCCCTCTGCCTCTGCCTGCCTCTCTCTCTCTGTGTCAAATAAAATAAAATAAAATAAAATAAAATAAAATAAATAAATCTTAAAAAGAATAAAACAGAATAGAAACTCTGGGAAGCACCATCATATGAGGAAGATGGTCCAATGAAAAAGGATGAGAGGGAACAGCTTAATGGACGTTGGAGCTCTAGAAGACAAGGAGGCAGAGGATTTTAGGAGAGAATGGTCAACTGTTAAACACCATGGAGAATGGAAGAGAGAGCTCACTACAGGTTTTAGGGAGGTCTACGAGATAGGCAAGAATCATTAGTTTAAGGGTGCCTCGGTGGCCCAGTTGGTTAAGCGTCTGACGCTTGATTTCCACTCAGGTCGTGATCTCAGGGTCCTGGGATAGAGCCCCTGTTGAGTTCCGTGCTCAGCAGAGAGTCTGCTTGAGGATTCTCTCTCTCTTCCTCTGCGCCCCGCCCCCCCGGCTTTCTCTCAGATGAATAAATCTTTAAAAAAAAATTATCATTAGTTTGTAATTTTACTAGTTCATATAATCGTGCGACTTTCTGTAGCAAAAGTCAGTAGAACCAAAGATTTCGAATAGTTGGAATGATCCAGTATTTGGATTTTGTTATGTACATATGGTAGGAATGCATTTGAGCTCGAAGTATTAGCAAGACAGTGGTTGAAGTGATGGAATGTGAGGTTTGGACTGCATGGAGGTGGTGACCAAGCAGGAGGAGGCTGAAAGATTGAAAGACAATAATTGGTTCAGGGGTGCTTGGCTGGCCCAGTTGGAAGAGCATGTGACTCTTGACCTCAGGGTCATGAGTTCAAGCTCCACGTTGGGTGTAGAGATTACTAAGAAGTTAAACGAAAAAACAATCAGTTCAAGCGATCAGAAGTCTGGGTGCGGTAAATACACAAGTGTATGTAGGTATAAGGGAGGTAGCTGATAGAAGTACCGTGGACTCAGAGAAGAATATTGGAGTTTAAGCTTTTAGGGTGCTAATAGAATGTAGGTTTGGCCATGGATGTAGATGGCTAAAATGGAGGTGACATGGAGATACTCAAGAGCAGTGAGACCGGTATGTTGGATGAATCACTCACCTTGGGCATGGACCTCAGAAGATCATGGTGCCCAGAGTGGAGAGGTGGACAATGGTTTCCGAGGTTTTAGATCACCTATAGTACTAATCAGTATATAAGGGAGATGAAGATAACTGGATGGCATGCCCTCAGAGGAATGGGGGTCGATGGTAAGGAAGTGTTCTTCTGGGCCTTGGAGCTTGGAAGGACGATTAGCTTTCACTGAAGTGGCCCCAAAGAAGGAGAGTATAGTTTTCATTAGGGCTGAGTAGTAGGGGGAACACCTAATGAGGTCACTGAGCATCTAATAAGAAAGTTCACTGACCATGGTATTAGAGTCCAAAAGGTGAGGACTGGTTCGTGTTTACTGAAGAGGAAGGCAGATTAGGAAGAGGTTCGACTTGGGTGTAAGGCTGAAGCATATGGCTCCTTTGGAGTTGCAGTCTACGGCCATACCACCCTGAACGCGCCCGATCTCGTCTGATCTCGGAAGCTACGCAGGGTCGGGCCTGGTTAGTACTTGGATGGAGTTACAAATAGCAGTTTGCTTGTCAAGTTTGAATGAGGCTTCTTACCAGCTTTTACCCATCAAATCATCCTAGTTTCTGTTTATAGTAGGACAGCAGATAGAGTACTTTTTCTAAATTTAAGAATAACCTATGTCGCCAGTGAATATTTGTTATTTGTCGGAGAAGGAGAGGCAATGGCCTTTTTGCTTTTTGTACTTCCTTTTGAACTTTGGACTTCCAAAATACTTTTCATCACACGTGCTAGCTGTCGTCTGTTGTTAGTGGGAGGCGGGCGTACCTGCCTTTTCCTCTGATTTCCCTCCTGCTATTTTAGGACCTAGAGTCACGTTGGATAGTCTCGGTGTTTTAAGGACAGCTCCTCACTCGTGCATAATAATAAGATCGTGCATAATAAGATCGTGTTCCTTTCACCCACTCAAAGATCTGGCTCAGTGTCTCTCCTGCAAGATTGGATTTTCCCTCATTACTAGATTATTCCCTTCAGTATGGAAACATGCTATTATTTCTCCTATCTTAAAATAATTACCTTTTGATGGTGGCACCTGAGTGGCTCAGTCGGTTAAGCTCAGTTGGTTAAGTCGGTCCGAGTCTTGATCTCAGCTCAGGTCTTGGTCTCAGGGCCGTGAGTTCAAGTCCCACAGTGGGCTCCATGCTGGATGTGAAGCCTACTAAAAAAAAAAGAAAATAATTACCTTTTGAAGCCCCTCACTGGCTCAGAAGGTAGAGCGTGCAGCTCTTGATCTTGGGATTATAAATTTGAGCCCCACATTGGGTGTAGAGATTACTTAAAAATCTTAAAGGGGTGGCTGGCTGGCTTGGTTGGAGGAGCATGTGACTCTTGATCTCAGGGTTGTGAGTTTGAGCCCCACGTTCCATGTAGAGATTACTTGAATAAAAACTTAACAAAATAAAATCTTTAAAAACAAAATTACCTGTCCTGACCCCATTTCCCCCTTATGCCACCGCACAGTTTCTTTTTTTCCCTTTATGGCAGATCTTATACTCATGTATCCGATAATTTTCTTCTCATTCTCCCTCAGACCCACTCTGATCCGGCTTCTCTTACCACTCCGAAAAAATTTGCTCTTCTCAAAGTCACTAATGTGTCACTTGCTCAATCTTGCTCAATCCAAAGGTCTGTTTTTTAATCCTCATCTCTTACCTGGCCAATCAGCATTTCCACCCCAACTTTCTAGGGATATAATTGACATGTGACATTGTGAAAGTTTAAGGCATACAACCTGTTGATTTGATACGTTTGTAATTTGCAAAATGATTACCGCCATTGTGTTAGCTGCCACCTCCAGCCTTCGTGTAGTTACCATTTCCTATCAGCATTTTTTGAAACAGTTGGTCATGTGCTGCTTCTTGAAACACTTCCCGTAATTATCAAAGATGCCACAATTCCTGGGTTTTCCTTCTACGTGATTGCCCCCTTTCAACTCCCTTACTGGTTCCTTCTTATCTCTTAACGTTAGAGCGCTGCTGGGCTCAGTCATTAGAGCTCATGGTCCCTCAGTCATATCAGTCTTGAAATACTGGTGATACTCTGTTAGCTGCTCAATTTATATTTTTAGCCAGGACCTCATCCTTTGAAATCCAGACTCTCTGTATCCAGATACCTACTCAGCATTTCTAGTTGGATAACCAATAGAAATCTCAAACTCAGTTTCTGATTTCTTCCCTAAACGTGCTTCATCTGTGGTCTTCCTCATCTCAGTTCATAGAAACTCCTTCATTTCCGGGACTCGGGGCAAAAACCTGGGTGTCATTCTTGACTCTTCTCTTTCTCTCACAATCCACACATAAACTATCAGGAAAGCCTGTTGGCTGTACCTTCAGAATATGTCTAGAATCTGAGTACTTCTCACCTACTGCTCTCAGTCTAGTCTAAGCCCTATTGTCTATGTGTGTGATGCGGTAATGGCCTTATATTGGTTAGCTGTTACAACCCACCTCCAAAATTTAGTGGGGGAAAGCCGCAATCATTTTTTAGCTTATGATTCTGGGGTTGGCAATTTGGGTTGGGTTTGAGGCGGGGGAGGGGAGGCAGTTCTTTTGCTAGTCTTGCCTGGGCGCACTCCTGTAGCAAATGGGGACTAGGTTTGGAGGTTTCGTCTGGGATGGCGTGTCTCTGCTACATAGGTTCCAGCAGGCTGTCCCATGCTTCTTAACATAGTAGTCTAATGGAAACAAGAAAGCGCGAGGAAGCAGTATGGTATTAGGACTAAGAAAACCTACAACGCCACTTCCTCTGTTGCTAACTAAAGCAGTCAAAAAGAAGCCCAGATTCAAGGGGATGGAGAAGTAGATTGCCTGATTAGGAGGGGAGCAGGGAAGTCACTTTGTGAAGAAATGTGCGTACAGGAATTGGGAAGAATCTGGGGCATTTTGTGCAATCTACCATAGTCTTCTAATTGTTCTATTCTCTCTTTGCCCCCTGAAATATTGTCAGCAGAAGAGCCAAAGTGATTATTTTTATAACACACGTTAGATTTCTCCTCTTGGGATGCCTGGGTGGCTCAGCCGTTAAGTGTCTGCCTTCAGCTCAGGTCATGATCCCAGGGTCCTGGGATCAAGCCCCACATTGGGCTCCTTGCTCTGCAGGGAGCCTGCTTCTCCCTCTCCCTCTGCCTGCTGCTCCCCCTGTTCGTGCTCTCTCTGACCAAAAAAAAAAAAAAAAAGATTTCTCCTCTTACTCTTCCAGAACCCTCTAAGGGCCTCGCATTGCTACCCAAAGTAAAAGGCAAAGTCTTTGGCGTGGTCTTTGAGGCCTGCCGCGATCTGACCCCCTTTGTTGAGTTTCTAACTTCATTTCCAGCTACTCTGCCCTCACTCACTAAACCCGCTCTGTTAGCCACTTTGCTGTTCCTCAGACCTAAAGGAGACATGCTCCCACCATGGTTTTTGTATTGCTCTTCTTTCTGCCTGGAATCCTCTTCTTAGAGACTGGACTCCTTTACTTCACTAAAGTCTTTGCTTATGTGTCACCTCCGTGAGCTTCTCACTGACCATTCTTTGTAAAATTAGAACCTCTTTCTATTATCCCCCTTTCCTGCTTTACTTTTGTATATGGCCCTTAACTTATAAAATGCTGTATCATCTACTATTTTGCTTATTTTTGTTTTCCCTGTACTAGGAATGTAATCCCTTGTAAAGGCAGGGACTTAAAAAAAAATTTTTTTTTAAAGGATTTTATTTATTTGAGAGAGGAGAGAGAGAGAGAGGAGAGAGAGAGAGAGCGCATGCACATGAGGCTGGGAGGGAGAGGGAAAAGCAGACCCCCGCTGAGCAAGGAGCCCAATGTGGGGCTTGATCCCAGGACCCTGGGATCCTGACCTGAGCCAAAGGCAGACGCTTAACCGACTGAGCCACTCAGGTGTCCCAAGGCAGGGACTTTTGTATCTCCAGTGCATAGTACAGCATCTGACACAAGGTAGCATCGAATAAATATTTGTCCAATGAACGAAAGGTAGGATTTTGGTACCAAACTTTTCAGGTATCTGGGTATCTCTTCCATGTTTTATGGAAAAGCTCTTGGAACAGATTTCTGGCTATTACCTGAGGAAATTTGTGGCCTCTTCTTTCAAGTACTTCTTTTTCGCAAGTACTTCTGTGAGCCTCTGTTTTTTTAGACGTCTGCTCGCCAAAGTGTTTTTCCACATCCAGGCTCTTTATTGTTTGGAAGTAGAGTGTCCTGTTCTCCAATCAGCTACAGAGAAAACCTGCTCTTTAGGTGCTTACTAGCACCTTCTGCACTTTGAGGTGTAAATCACAGCATTTTTGTTCAAAGCAAAGCTGAAACTTAATATATGAAAGGAACAGTCTGAGACAGAAAATTTTCCAAACCTCTTAACTCTTGGACCTTTTCCTTATCGATAACTTTGGGTAAAGGAGATAGTTTTTCAGTCAAAACAGAGTTATGTTAAATTCTAATTTATAGCATAGTCTTAAATCATGGTGACCCGTGAAGCGTGAGCATAACCTTTGAAATTAGTGATTATGAATGAAACGGATAATCTCTTAATTGCCTCAGCCTCCAATTTATTTTTGTATTTTGGTTTTGTTGTGTAGTGTCAAGGAAGTCTTCATTCACATTGATTGGCCATTGCAAATGATAATAATTTTTTTTCTCATCAGTTCACATTGTAATCTTACAGTCTCCGGTTACTTAGTTTTCCAGTGGAAAATTTTGGAACACACACACATAAATAGGGACTATAATAAATGAACTTAAACAAAATTAATGTTTCGTTGATCTTGTTTTGTTTCTCTACCATTTTTTCCTCCTTCGGCTTTTTCTGCAAAAGTAATTATTTTTAATTAATATTTTAAATTATTTTAACTAAAAATTATTCCTAAGTGTAACAATTTAATTTTAATGTTTTATTTTAAAACATAATTTCTGTGCCATTATCATACCCAACAAAAGTAAAAGTAACACTGATTTCTCAAGATTCTCTGATACTCAGTCCCTCCCTATTTCAGAATTTTTTTTTTTTTTAAAGATTTTATTTATTTATTTGACAGAGATAGAGACAGCCAGCGAGGGAGGGAACACAAGCAGGGGGAGTGGGAGAGGAAGAAGCAGGCTCCTAGCGGAGGAGCCTGATGTGGGGCTCGATCCCATAACGCCGGGATCACGCCCTGAGCAGAAGGCAGGCGCTTAACCGCTGTGCCACCCAGGCGCCCCTAAAGATTTTTTTTTTAAAGAAATGAATACATTTAGATTTTCTTTACATTTCTGTTCACAGTATCACTTCACAACCAAATTTTTCCCTCCCTACTCCCCCAATTCTTAATTTAATCCCATTTGCCAAAGTTTTAGAATGTCTTGGAGCTTTAATGTAAAGCTTGGAAGGAGATATGAAGGAGAATGGGCGATGAAGGGTGGGGAAGTGGGGAGGTAGGGATTATCTACTCACCTACCTACTAGTTTACCTGTCTCCACTCTCTCCTTAGGGCCTAGTGGGCCACAGAGGCCTTCTGGGGATTGGAAAGTGGGTAGGACAGTGGCGGTGTGGACAGCAGCACTGGTATTAGATATGAGCTGAGTGTAAATGCAAGCTGGAGCTAAGCGTACACACTTTCACATTTATTGTGTGTAGTCAAGATTGGCCTCAAATAAAATTAAGAAGTATACGAAGTTTGTCCTCTGAACTTTGCACCCTTTGTCATGTAGCCTTTCCTTGTTGGCATGGACAAAAATTGTACCCCAAGGACGTAGGAGACTTGTGCATTGCTGCATTGTTTTATTTATTTTCAAAGGTTTTATTTATTTGAGAGAAAGAGAGTGCACGAGAGACATGAGCAGGGGGAGGGGCGAAGGGAGAGGGAGAGCAGACTCCCCTCTGAGCAGGGAGCCTGGTGTGATGCTGGGACCCCGGGATCCCGGCCTAAGCCAACGGCAGACGCTTAACTGACTGAGCCAACCAGGTGCCCGTGCTGTATTGTTTTAAAAACAGATGAGTGACTCCTTTAGTCTTGTGTATCTTGGTATGACTGCTGCTTTCTTTCGTTGTCTGAACTAAAAACCTTGGTGTCCTCCTCTGCTCTTCTTACCTTCCACATAATATCCGTTAGCAAATTTTGTCTGACCTAGTCTCACCATTTCTGCTGCTGTTCTTCTCCAGGCAACATGGTTTCCTTCCCAGATTGTTGCTATAACCTCCTCACTGGCCTCACTTTTTCCATCCTTGCCTGTTCGTGGTCTGTTCTTCAGAGAAAAGAATGCTCTTTTAAAAATGACAGTCAAGTCTGCCATGCCCCTGTCCTAAACCCTTCAGGACTTCCGGTTTCACTCAGGAGCCCCACAGGCTCATAGCGTCCTGCGGGGACTTATGTGATCTGGGCCCCTGGTCACTCTGTCCTCTCTCCCCCAGCCCAGCTTGCTCACATGCACCAACCGTGCTGGTGTCCTTGGTCGTCCCTGAACTTGCTAAGCCTGCTTCCACCTCAACATTGTTGCCCTTTAGTGTTCCTTCTGTCGGGAGTGGTCTTTTCCTTCCGGTCTCTGTCCAAATGTTACTCTTTCAAAAAGGCCTTTCTTTATTCTTTGACAGATGCCAAAACATAAGACTGCCGTAAAAATTTATCTGTTGATGATGTAATTTTTTTGGGGGGGGGTATAAGGTTGTATATGCGTTTGGAAAATTAAAAGAAAATAAACTCTCTGTACTATAAGCAGTTAAATATACGTACTTTTATAAACTTTTAGTTATGCTAAAATGAGTAAGTTCTAGAGAGATACGGTACAACAATATGATATTGTGAACTAAATTTGTTAGTAGAGTAGATCTCATGTGAAGTTTAACACAAGACAAAAACCAAAGGACGCAAGAAAGCTCTGGAAGGTGTTGCATGTGTATTGCCTTGATTTTGCTGATGGTATCCCGGGGCTGTTTGCATATGTCCAGACTCATCACATAGTCCACATTAAACATGTGCATTTCTTTGTATATCTGTTACTATTACAATAACTCTGTTAAAAAATACCTACTCTCTCAATTGCTGCTAACGTACTTGGTTAAAATGAGATTGGAGAAAGTTGAACACACTGGAGGATCACTTAATTTTTTTCAGGGACAGATGGATTAATTTGCTGGCAAACAATTTAGAATCAAAGGTAATTCTGTTAGCTTACTTGTTTGGAACTCTGCAGGACCATTATAGCTTCTAATAACTCAAAGGTGTGACTTTCTCATTAAATAGCTCTTAATAAGCAGTGTAATTGGATCAAGTGAGACTTTTATCTTGGTGTGCACTGTGGCGAAACTGCCTCTTTAGACAGTGATAAAAGACCATGGTTGCAAGTGAATAAATAAGATCACCATTTTTTTTTTTATTGAGACCCCAAAACTGACCGTATGGCTTTATTTGAAGAGAATTAATAATTTTTACGTAGTGTAAAAAAAGTAATGGATGCCCATTGCAGGGGGGCGGAATTAAATGTAGCAAGTATAAGGAGGAATGTCGTAGGTTGTGTTCACCTATGATCTTATTCTCCAGACAGGAACCTGTTAATATTTTTGCATATACACTTCTTTTTCTTAATCCTATGTCTCTCTCTCTCTCTATATATATTATATATATATATATATAGGTTGTGTTCATGATTGTGTGTAATAATTTCTTTTTCTTTATTGTGTTTCCTTATACTATTAAAACTCTTTGTAAATGTGTTTGACATAACTGATCAATATTTTATCTGCCTGTTCCTTAGTTACTCTTCGATCAATCAGTGAATAATTTTACACAAAAGGCGGTTGCTTTTAAGCCTTTTGCATTCTCATACTTTCGAAATGGGAAGTGAGTAGGACTTGAAGACTCTGTGCCACTCTTTGGCATGTAGCCAAGAAACGCCAAACGTTAAGACCCAGTGTTCGGCTAGTAGTACCTTGGCTGCCCGCTCCCATACAGAGGGGGCTAGTTTTGACCCACCGCAGACTTTCAGCTTTCGTGTGCTAAGTTCCCTGTGGAATTGAGTTTGGTGGGTAGGACTTGGGGAGGCTCTCGCGGTCCTGGGGGCCATGCTGGTTCTAGATTCTTTCTGTGGCTTTGAGGACATTGGCATCAGTTTGGAGGTAAGCCAGGTTGGGAGCAATTTCATAGTGTTGGGATTTGGGCTGAGAGGCAGAAGTAGTCTTAGGAAATGAAGCTCTTTGAACACTGGCTTTATTGTGAGCTGCTGGTCCGTAGAGCGGCTTCTGTCAGCTAGCCGGTCATTTACGTCCAACATTGCGTTGGAAAGTTCCATGGAAACTGTACATAAAAAATTCTGTGTATTGGTTTTAAAACTGATGACGTTAAAATTCTCACGAGGTCTTCCTCTTCCTCTTCTTCCATCAGCTCCTCCTGCTCTTCTTTGTTTAAATATGATCTTAAGGGGCGCCTGGGTGGCACAGCAGTTAAGCGTCTGCCTTCGGCTCGGGGCGTGATGCCGGCGTTATGGGATCGAGCCCCACATCAGGCTCCTCCGCTAGGAGCCTGCTTCTTCCTCTCCCACTCCCCCTGCTTGTGTTCCCTCTCTCGCTGGCTGTCCCTATCTCTGTCAAATAAATAAATAAAATCTTAAAATGATCTTAAAATGAACCATCTGAAAGACATTGTACGCGCTGTACTCTGCCAGCTGGATATCCGCATTTTCCAGGAGCCTCTTCTCATCTTGCAAATGCTGCTTGGTGTCTCCGTGCTAATGTGAAATGATTTACTAATGGACTTCTGCCCAGGACGGTTGTGAAGGTTAACTAGTCTCTGATTATTAAGCACCCTACAAATAAAAACAGCCATGAGTAATGCTGGCTGTGTAATAGAAAATTAGTAAATGTTACTTCTTTGGGTAATTACATGCTTAAAATGCCTTTTACCCCAGTGGGAAATATGCAGAGGTGATACTGTGGGTTTCTAAAGGGTTGTAATACATAACAGATTAAGAGCATAGCTATGATAAATAATAGCCGTCAACCGAAGCATTCATGTAAAACTTATGATGTAGTCAAGTAACAAAGACCCATTTTCCATCTCTATTAGATTCAGCTGGAAACAGTGAAGAACCCGTCTTGTGAGCTTTTGCATGTGTTCTTTGACCTTTTTCCCCCCCTTTTTAAAGAAAATGTACCAAAATGAATAACAGTAATAAAATCTCATTAATCTGGATTCTGCTGATTTAGGATTTGGACTTGGTACATCTTTATACTACCTATATGAAAGTTATTTGCTCAGTTAAAAAAAGAAAGAAAGAAAAGCGGGGAGGAAGGGGTGTGTCTAAAAAGAATGAATTATTTTCGAACCCTGAATGCATTGGTAAGTGAACTCAGGTTACTGTGTTAATTTGACAATAAAGTTGTTTACGTATTTATTTTTCTCCTTCTGGTTCTTATTAATTTATTTGGCTCTTTGTTTCGTGAGTCTTAATTAGTGAGAAAGATTGCAGATTCTTCTCTTTCTCAGTTTCTGTTTTGGAAAGCTGATCTGAAAGCAAAAGAAAGAGCCGAATTCTGATTCTAACATTTTTTTGAGTCTGTTGTGTGTTAGCTACTGTGCTAAACACAACAACTCAAAAAATACTAACCGCTTATTGCACCCCAGGCCCAGCAGCAGTGAATAAGACCCAGCTGCTTCCCTCAAGAAACTCAAAAGGCCAGGGGAAAAAAATGCAGCAGGCTTGGCCAGTGAGGAACCCTTCCTGCTTGCCGTACTTCTTCACTAGTGTTGGGCAGGTACAGCTGCTGTGTGGATGGAAGCCAGCCCCTCCATAACGAGCTCTACATCTTGAGGACTGCTGACAATCTTCTCAGGGCTGGAAGGGACATTCGAAATGCGCTGAGCCTAGCTCTGCAATGAGACCCCTCCTCACCTTATCCTCTTCTTCTCCTTGCCTGGAAGATGATGCCACATTGTAGTTCAAGCCCTGTTTTGTGAGCCAGCTTTGGGAGCTGAGAAGGAACATGCAGTGGCTTCCGTTTGGCTTTTCCAGAACATTCCACCGTTATTTCAAACTTTGTGTTTTTACAAGTGAACTCACCCACACAGAAATTTCCGTGTCTCGTGGAGCTGTGTTTCGACCTGTCACATGGCGGGGCTACCTGCCAGCCAAGCGTTCATTTGCGGAAGCGTAGCCATCTGTGTCTGTGTGGTAGTGTTTGAGCAGTTGTTTGGGCAAATAATTGCTTTCATCTCTCTTAATGAATATTTACTTATTTTTAAAAAATGGAAAATGGTTTTTTAACAGACTGCTTTGTGTGTGCTAAAAAAACGGGGTGGGGATGTAAATATGGAATTGTTGTCAGTAGCAAGAAGCATGGACCAAACTAAAGATCCACTCTCATCACCGTGACAAAAGTAGCCAATCTTTATTCTTCATTAGAGACCCTTTGGACCTAACCTGAATGGTCAGTGATGAGATGAAAATACAAAATCGAGAACACACACGAATGCGGGAGACGTACCGCAGGTGATGGTGCCACAGGATGAGGGTAGGTTTAGGTGGATCATTCTCGTGTTTTGTGGTCGGCATGGGACTCCCCCCTCTTTGGAAAAGATTTTATTTGTAAGCAATCTCCACACCCAGCGTGGGGCTCAAACCTGCAACCCCGAAATCAAGAGTTGCATGCAACACCGACTGAGCCAGCTAGGTGCCCCGGGCAGCCTTTAATATGTAACTTTTGCACATTAGACTCGCCCACACGTTTTTGGGATTGCAGTATATACAGAGGTGCAGAGCTGTTTGCATATGCTGATGAGCTACTTTGGTAACCTGATTTAACACTGTAGATCCATACCCAGGGTTTTTTTTGTTTCGTTTTGTTTTGTTTCGTTTTTTTTTTTGAAAGAGATGCTTGATTCCCTGGGATGCAGCAAGATGTAATAGAAAAAGCAAGGTGTTGGATTCAGACTCAGAATAATAATGGCTAACGTTTTAAAAGTGTTTGTTATGTGCCTGGTTATGAGTAAAGCGCTTTAATGGGCTATCTTAATTTTACAAAAACTCGGTGTCAACTCTACTTTATAGAGTAGTGGTTAAGAATGTGAGCTCCGGAGGCAGATTGCACGGTTCATGCTCGTGCTCTGCTTCTTACATAATTAGGCAATTAATTTTGACCTCTCTTTGCCTCCCTTGGTTTTTCATATGAAAATGAGGATAATAATAGTACTCATGTCATGTGGTTGTTTTGAATATCGGATGAGAGAAGACATGGAAAGGGCTTCGACAGTGCCTGCCTGGCACATGGTGAAACTCAATAAATCCTGGCTATTAATACCACTGTATAACCTCAGGCAAGTGGCTTCCTCTCTGAGCTCCTATTTTCTCATGTGGGAAGTGGGAGTTAATAATACCTACCTCAGAGTTACTGTGAAGATCCAACGGGATTAGTTATTTAAAGGGTTTTGCGGCATGCTTGACAGGGAGGAACGGTCTCGTCCAACTTGGCATTCTGAATCCTAGTTCTGGCTTTGCTTACTCAGTGCGTCTTTATGGAACAGGTACTTTTCTATGCTGAGGTTACAGTGGTCAAAAAGACCAGGTCCCTGCATGCAAGGAGTTTGCCTTTCACTAGGAGGTAGAGGGGGCAGCTGAAATAAGTAAGTGATGATCGTTTGAGATTCTGACAAATACGGAGGTGGGTCCCTGGGAGAGCAGGTGGGGAGCTACTTGAGGCGAGGGGATAGGGAAGGCTCAAGGGAAGATGTGAAGGGCGGGAAGAGTCAACTGTTGGAACAAGAAGGCAAGAACGCTTGAGGCTGAGGGTCCTGAGTTCCAGACCTCTACTTGGAAAGAGCTTGGGGGTTTCAACGGAGCGAGCTGGAGGTCATGGTGGCTGAAGCTCTCTGACTGAGGGAGGGCTGTGAGACCCAATCATGTAGGACCCTTTGGCCGTGCTAAGAAGTTTTTATTGTCTTATTACAAAGTGTCGTGGGAAACTATGGAAAAGTTTTCAGCAGGTAAGTTAAAATTCAACTCTATTTTGAGTGGAAATCTCATCTATTTTCTGACTTTGGGGCTGGTGACTTACGTACAAGATCCCACTCTGGTCTTTGGTCAGAGACAATCTACTTATCACTAAAACTCAAGTTCTCATCCATCATTCACCTCCCTTGACTATCCCACATGGTATCAAGGGAGGGAGGAGACACATTTGCAGAGTTTCTGCTATGTCAAGACCCTCTTGGCTTTCAGGCACACTTCATATAGTTCCTCAAACCACTTGTGAGGCCGGTGTCCCCTATATTTAACCAAGGAGGAAACAGGCTCCGCAGTAGTAAGGGATTAAACCTAAATGTTAATGGCTAGTGCTGGAGCCCACATTTGCATCCAGGTTTGTTCCTTGTTCCCCTGCACCCCACCCCGAGCCCCATGTACTTTGGTCTCTGTGTCTGGTCGCTCTGTCATGACGATGAAAGAAGTATATGAGGCTGTAGGCATAATCGGCTTAGAGATGTTTGCTCACCTTCGTTATGGACAGTCTTAGGGTTTGCAAAAAAATACATGGCGTTGCTTCAGGGTGCACTATTTATTTTATTTCAGAATGATTCTTTCAGGGCGATTATGTTTTCGTGACTATATCTCCCAGGACTGGCATGTAAAGATAGTCTCCGTGTCCGCGGGGGCTACATTGACTTAGGTAACAGCAGGGAAATTTACAATCTTCCCGTAAAAAGATTCCTTTGCTCATTGGTCTTCAGCTTTCACTAGTACTAAGAATGCAAGTTAAAATAACTAAACTGTAACTCTTACATTCTCCATGGATTTAATAATTTAGTTTTCATAAGAAATAAAAAATGAGGTTGAGTTGTCAGTTTGTAGCAAGCAAGAAAAATGTTGGCATTTAATTTGTAATCGGTGCGTGTAATTCTTCTGTTTTGGTGTAAAATTTCCCAGGAGTCTAAATGGGAAAACTATAATGGTTATGTTCCTCCTTAAAAATGGAAGGAGTTTTTAAGCGGTCTAAAGTTAATTGTATCTATCTAGTTAAATTACATTGACCTTGTTTCAGTATGACTCTTTCCGTGAAGCATTGGTAAAAAGGCTAACCAAGTAATCTTTTATCATTTCTAGCATTTTCCTCGTTTGCTGCTCACTGTATGACACTTGTTAGTGATGGATTTGTATGCTTGCAGTAATTTGGTTTCAGGAAGTCATATCCTTTGTTTCCAAAGAACATGTTAGCATCTGAATAAGTATTTTGGTAACTCTTTAAAATGATAGAAACAAATGTTCTTGTGAAAAAATTAGAAAATAGAACCAAGCGAAAATAAAGATCACCCATAACTGTATTTTCCATGCTTTTCCATGTCCATGTATACCCAGAAAGTCTGGATTTGGATTTGGATCTGTCTAACTTTTCTGTGCCTCAGTTTCTTCATCTGCAAAAGGAGTACCTAGCTCATAGAATTATTGGAGGATTAAATGAGTTAATCTAAGTGCTTAGAATATTGCCTGCCCCCTACTAACAACCAATATATGAAGTTTTAAAAAATTTAAAAAACAAACCAACAGGGACGCCTGGGTGGTACAGTCAGTTGAGGGCCCGACTCTTGGTTTCAGCTGGAGTTGTGGTCTCTAGGTCATGGGATCTAGCCCCACGTGGGGCTCTGTACTTAGCGTGGAGTCTGCAGAAGATTCTCTTTCCCTCTCCCTTTGCCCCTCCTGCTCGTGCTCTTTTTCTCTCTCTCTGGTAAATAGATGTTAAAAAAAATTTAATTCTCACAGTTGTGGAGGGTAACAGTCTGAGATTAGGGTGTCAGCATGATTGGATGAGGACCCTCTTTCTTGGTTCATAGGCAGTGACTTCTCTCTGTGTCCTTATACGGGGGAAAGCCTAAAAAACATTCTAGAAATTTTCAAACATACATAAAAATCGAATAGTATTATGAACTTGAATGTACTCATCTATTATCAACATTTAGACATTCTTCTTTTATTTACTATCCCCCTCCCCCATCCCTTTGAGGGTAAGCAGAGTATTTTATAGAAAATCCTTGATGTCATATCATTACCCCCTAAATACTTCAGTTTGTACCATGTTAATATTTAAGAAGTAAATTATTCTAGAGAACCAGTGCACAAAATTGGAGTCATTTTTGAGAGGAGGAAATACAAGTAAAATACCTATAAATTACGTTCTGTGGTGCTTTAATAAATTCTAGTTAACTGAATGCTGTTTGAAGTAAGATTATGAATATGGAGATTTTAGCTATTCAGATTAGCTAAACATTTATTGGTCAGTAAGGTCTTTAAAATGATTGGTATCAGTTTTATTATAAATATACTGTAAAGATTATTATTATTATTATTTTAAAGATTTTATTTATTTGACAGAGAGAGAGACAGCCAGTGAGAGAGGGAACACAAGCAGGGGGAGTGGGAGAGGAAGAAGCAGGCTCCCAGCGGAGCAGGGAGCCCGATGCGGGGCTTGATCCCAGGACCCTGGGATCATGCCCTGAGCCAAAGGCAGACGCTTAACGACTGAGCCACCCAGGCGCCCCTGTAAAGATTATTTTGATTATTTTATATCAACATAAGACATTTATTTTAAAAATGTAGAGAACAATTTGAGTATTCTTTAGGTGGAGAAATATATAAAAATTGTAACAGAAAAAAAATCATCTCATAAAGGAGCTACTTTGAAGACTTTTGAAGACTTAGATTGGATACTGTAAAAATTGTAGATAAGTAAAATCTTTAGATTTTTAAAAATAACTTTTTCACCTATATTCCCTTATATATTTAACACACAAATACATACACATACATGACACTTCAAAGAGAGTATTTGAGAATAATTGGAGAAAATGTAAAAAATTAGGCATTATTCAAGGAGGTGGTTTTGTTTTGTTTTGTTTTTTACTTTAATGCCTGGTTCTCCTGGACAGCAATCAATTCTAACTTGGAATTTCCTGCCTTTGGTCTTATTCTAGACTCCCATTTCAAAATCTATGAGTAAGTAGCATGTGACATAAACTCAGAAAGAACTAAACTATAAAGGCAGGAATTTGGTTGCAATTAGATATATTTCAGTAAATTGCAACCGGTGAGATCATCAGAACTCATAGTTACCTAAATTTGGTCAGCACTTGAATTCTAGATCTTAAAATTCCTGGGGCACGGTGCAGTAATGGGAATGTGCTGGTCATGCCTCGTGTTACTACTGATGGTCCAGGGATACACCGGGTCGGAAGTGAAGAAACCTCCCTTTTCACCTGAGCCGCCGGGCTGATTAGCCTTTTTGGCAAGTTGCTTAACCTCTTTGACATTCAATTTCTTCATTTCTATAGTGAAAAAAAAAAAAGTATGGAAGGGAGATAGTCTCAGGTCTACTGTATTATTAAGGAAGTTCTACCTACTGTAACAAAGAGATCCCAGAATGCAAATAGTTGATACAAAGTAGAAGATTCTTTCTCTCTCATGAAATAGTTGGAGTTGCAGGTATGGAGTTCTGCTTCATGCTAGAATCTGGGGATCCGGGTTCCTTCCATCTTGTTTCTTTTTTTTTTTTTTTTTTAAAGATTTTATTTATTTATTCGACAGAGATAGAGACAGCCAGTGAGAGAGAGAACACAAGCAGGGGGAGTGGGAGAGGAAGAAGCAGGCTCATAGCAGAGGAGCCTGATATGGGGCTCGATCCCATAACGCCGGGATCACGCCCTGAGCCGAAGGCAGACGCCTAACCGCTGTGCCACCCAGGCGCCCCCCTTCCATCTTGTTTCTATCACAGTGAGCTGGAGGCACTGTCTTCATGCATATGTTGAATCTGATGCCAGTTGCTAAGACCTGTTGAGGCAGAGAGTGGAGGAAGCAGGCTATTGCCTGGAAGGGACGTATCACGTTTGCTAAAACTCACTGGAGAGAACTTGATTACACACATGGTCGTACCTAAGCATCCTCGAGGCCGAGAAATATGATGGAGCTGGTCAGGGTACTGTTTCATTAATACAGACGAAGGGGAACACGGAGCATGAAGGATAGTTAGCAGTCTCCGCCACATCCGTGCAGTTCCTGCTTTCTCCGATTATGATGTTGACCACGTGTCTTCGTCACACCTCTTAGTTGTCCTCTACTTTGGCTTGGTTTTGAAATTACCAGTTAATATAAAGGTATTTTCTACTCTCAGCTGAATTTAATGATGACTTAGTGGTCTCTATTTTTCTTACACTTGCTGTGTAGTATTAAAAGCTTCCATTGTGATTTCCCCATGATCATTTCATTTTTATGGATCATATAGTGAGGAGGGCCCTGTTGTCTTGTCCTGTTAATTTGAGAGTGCACGTGGCAGTTGGATTTCAGAGCTTTTGAAGGAAGAGCTGAGGCTAAGCTTGAGTTTCTAGCAGGCATCAGGATTTAATACAGGGTGAATGAAATAGAATCCAGCTGCTGGATTCTAGAGAGCATGTGGAGAAGCAATTAGGGACCAAGAACTGGTAGGTGAGAAGCTAAGCAGGCAGAAGAACAAGGAAGACATAAATACTGGATAGCAAAGCAGGGTGGGTGGTTGAAAAGGATAGACAGGTTTTTCCCCCCTTCTTTAAGAAGCTGGGCAAAGCAACTAGGAGACACAAGAATATACCCCTGAGCCGCAGTCTTGACAAACTTATAAGATCAGCTCAAATTTTTTGGTGGCACTCTCAGCCTTTGTATAAGCTATTAAAATGAAAGTCATGAAAAATTGTCAAATATATGTTTAAAATCCTCAGGCTGATGGTTCCAGAGCTTAATTTGTGGGAGGAAGAAACCATATGAACAATTGGAATAGTTGATCAAGTCTTAGAAGGAAGAAAAGTCCTACTAGATTTTGTGTCCCTGAAACAGAGGGCCCCATTAGTGAGTGAAGTATGTATTTTTGTCAGTCTGCTAATATAAACTCTCTCGAGCTCTGGCTTGACCTACGTTGCTTCCCTGAGTCCTTCCTGTAAAGGAATTTGGTGGTGAAGGGTGTTCGAAGTCCTCTTTCTCTGTGATCATCAGACACTCCCCCAACATCCGTCCTCACCTACCCCACATAATCCCTTGCCGGGTGCCCATAGCAAGTGTGAATGTAATTAGAGAGAGCTCTCGTTTTCCAGGTTGTGCACTTCCTTGGAAGTTGGACACGAAACACTTGCGTGTGAGATGTACGGTTGTGTCTTTCCATATCCCAGGGAAAGCTAAACACCTGAAGTGTTGTGTCTCTATCTGCCGCTCCTTTATTACCTTTAGAATGCAGTTGCTAGGTTTATTTTCTTGGAAGTATTCTTACGGTGCTGAAACACCTTGGCAGAGAAGGTGATAATTGCTGAAGTTAAACAAATGCTTTGATTCCCCTGGAACTTAAAGGCCTCATTAAAAATTCTCTTTCGGATTTCGATTTAGACAGCCAAAAAGGCACCATGACAGGTTGGAGATAAATCCTTAAAAATCAAACACTTTTGTGACAAGTGGTTTATGGAGCACATGCTGTGAGTGGTTTCCCTTTTGTAAAGAATGTCATGGGAAGAAGTAATGTATAAATTGTTTTCTTTAATGCATAAAATGCCCAAGGGAAGTTGAGATTAGAAATAAAGTAGGACACAAGCTAGACTTCCAATGCTAAAGCAAGCATTATGTACTCTCTCTTTTTTTTTTTTTTTTTGAAATTTCCTCCGAGAATATGATGTTCTGATACCTTGAAAGGCCAAATGGTTGTGATTAACCTTGAAGTCTGAGTCTCCAGCCGGTGCAAGACAGTTGCAGTTTGTAGCCCAAGGGTAGCAAATCAAGGGTGATATCAAATCCTCGTGCAGCTTGGGGAGTGGTTTTTGGAATGCTTAGTGGCCGTTTATTAGGCAAGGTCAAGTGGCGATACTTTGAAAAATGTATTTTAAAAACGTATTCATTCTCTAAAGTGTCACACAGATCTTGGGGCTGTCTTTTGTAAACTTAGGTATTTGTCAGCTGTACTTAAGTAATTTTGATAAAAAAGGTACTCTCTTAAGCCATTGGCCTACCTCCTGGAGACAAAGTCGTTCTTTCTGTACGGTGTGGCTTTTCCACTGCGTGAGAAGTTATTAGCCTGACCAGCTGCTCATCTGTCCCCAAAGCATCTTGGAAGTCCACCATTCTGGGCCTGCATCAGAGAGTAGAAGCACGCATTTTCTTCTATTTCGCTCTATCACCATTGGCATTTGGGTGAGACTGTCCTGTGATATCTTTATAATCATCTGCTACTCTGGAGAGTTTGACGTCTCCTTTTTACTGACTCAGATTAGATCATCAGAAAACTGTACTTGCACTCCATTCGCCGAGTCTCTCTTGCTAAATTATATGGTATGTTATACCCATGGCTTTACCTAGGGTTTGTTTAAAAAAGAAGTAATATAAAATTCCCTTTAGCTTATGTTGCTGACAATATTGCTTATTATATCACTCTGTATTCCATACATAAAGCCTAACCTGAGAAATTTCCTTCAGAGTTCAGGGACATGAAAAAATTTGTTTTCTTTGATAAAAGGTACTTCTCCACCCCTCCCCCCCTGGTTTTTAGATAATAAAAGATGTGTTATTTACCTTATGTATATATTTACTTGTGCTTGGGAGCACAGGGCCAAACCTGAATGCCAATGTTAGCAATTGTGTCAACACATTTTATAAATTAATTTAAAAAAAGTCATTAATTAAGCCAGGAGTCAGCGAACTATGGCCCACCCTCCTCCTGTGCTCGTAAGGAAAGTTTTCTCGGAGCGTAGCCATGGTCGATCGTCCGTGTATTGTCTCTGGCTGCTTCCATGCTACTGTGGCAAATTTGAGTAGTTGCTGTCTGACCCTTTAGAAAAAAAATATTTCCAATCCCAATGCAAATAGTCACACGATGGTATGCACCAGCCAGAACACTGAAAGAATACAAAACGAGGTGACTTCCAGAAAATGTGGCTACTTGGGTAAGGCCTAACAAAAAAGATGGGCTATGAAAGACATTTCATGTTTAAATAGTGGGAACATACAGACAAGGGCATTTTATGAGGGCGAGAACAGCATAAGTAAAATTCCTTAGGAATGAGCACATTTTGAGCAACATGGGACTAATTTGAAAACTGTTGTAGCCAGATTGGAATTAGACAGCAGTGACGATGAAGCCGACTGGGAGAGATGCTTGATGGAGGGCTTAAAAGCGAGGAATCAGAATTTGCATTTTATCTGACAGGCTAGTGAAACCCCGCTCTGAATTCTTCGCAGGGAAATGATGTGATGGAAATCGTGTTTTAGGACAGTTCATCTGATAGCAGCGTATGGGATGTGCTCATGCGTGGAGATCCCCGGGACTAAGCAGTTACTGAAGTACGCCTAGCAGGAGGAAATGATATGAGGAGGGTAAAATGGGGACGAGAGGTAGGCTCCGGGGTGCCGGGAGGGATGAAAGCGACTTGGCGATTGAGTGGCTGCAGAGAATGGTAGCAAAGGAACTCTTGAGAGAACTGGGAAAAGTGGACCCAAAATGGTAAATGTGTTTGTGAGGAAAGATAGGTTCTTTCCTCTTCCTTCCTTTTTTTTTATTTTAAAGATTTTTTTTTACTTATTTAAATTCAATTAGTTAACATAAAGTGTATCATTACTTTCAGAGTTAGAGGTCGGTGATTCATCAGTTGCATATAACACCCACTGCTCATCACATCACGTGCCCTCATTAATGCCCATCATCCAGTTACCCCATCCCCCCACCCACCTCATCTTCCAGCAACCCTCAGTTTGTTTCCTATAGTCTTTTTCTCCCTCTCTGATTTTGTCTTATTTTATTTTTCCCTCCCTTCCCCTATGATCCTCTCTTTTGTTTCTTAAATTCCACATACGAGTGAAGCCATATGATAATTGTCACTCTCTGATTGACTCTTTCGCTCAGCATCATACACTCCAGTTCCATCCACGTCAATGTAAATGGTAAGATTTCGTCTTTTTTGATGGCCAAGTAATATTCCATTGTATATATGAACCACATCTTCTTATCCATTCATCTGTTGATGGACATCTGGGCCCTTTCCATTGTTTGGCTATTGTGGACATTGCTGCTATTGGGGTGCCGGTGCCCCTTCAGATCGCGTTTGTATCCTTTGGGTAAATACCTAGTAGTGCAATTGCTGGCGCATAGGGTAGCTCTATTTTTAACTTCTTGAGGAGCCTCCATACTGTTTCCCAGAGTGGCTGCACCAGCCTGCATTCCCACCCACAGTGTAAGAGGGATCCCCTTTCTCCACATCCTTGTCAACATTGTTTCCTGACTTGTTAATTTCAGCCATTGTGACCGGTGTGAAGTGGTATCTTACTGTGGTTTTGATGTGTATTGTCCTGGTGCTGAGTGATGTTGAGCATTTTTTCATGAAGATTTTTTGTTTTTAAGCACTCTCTGCGTCTAACAGAACTCACAGCCCTGAGCTCAGAAGCGGTGTGCTCTTCCGACTGAGCCAGCCAGGTGCCCTAATATGTGCTTTCTTCTTGACATCTCTAATCGCTGGCTTTATAAGAGAGAGTAGGGAAGTGTTTGGGGACATGGACTGGACTCTGGGAGGGTTTCCATGGAGGGAGAGAGCGCAAGGCGTGGAAGTTGGTAGCAGGAAGAAAGATGGGGTGCAGGCAGGAAGTGGAATGGACAGAGGACTTGGAGTTGGCACAGGAGTTTCCCAGTGCGCATCCCAGGAAAGGCTGGTTGTATAGACTGTTACCAGATATTTCTAGAAAAAAGGGTGCCGTGATCAGATAAGTTTGGTAAACTCTGGGTTAAGCAAAGTGAATCAGACTTCTTGCTTTAACACCTGTCAGATTCGATAATTAAGTGCGTCATCATTTGTATCTTCAACTAAGATCTGTCTCTTCAGGTATAGATCCATGTGTCCAACTTCCTACCTGACATCTCCATTCGGATATCTATTAGACATCCGAGACTTACCTGTTCCAAATGAAATTCCCAGTCTTTCCCCACAAAACTGGTTTCCCTATCTCAGTTGATGGCAACTCCACCTTTTTCTCTTAGTAAAAAATGCCATGGTAAGTGATATATCAATTGTTTTGTTTAATGTATAAAATACCCAAAGGAATTGAGATTAAAATTAAAGGTGTTCAGGTCAAAAACTTTGGAGTCCTCTCTGACCCTTTCTTCTGTACTCTCAACCAATCATCAGCAACCACGTTGGCTCTACTTTCAGATATATCTAGAATCTGAGCACTCCTCATCTCAAGCGATTCTATTAAAATCTTATCACTCGTTTTCAGTAGTAGCTTACCACTCACTGGGGATAGATACATCAGTCCTTCTGGTGACCTGCACGGCCTTTTATGATCTGACTTTTTTTTTTTTTAAGATTTTATTTATTTATATGCCAGAGAGAGTGAGAGAAAGCATAAACAGGGGGAGTGGCAGGCAGAGGGAGAAGTAGGCTCCCTGCTGACCAAGGACCCTGGGATCATGACCTGAGCCGAAGGCAATTGCTTAACCCACTGAGCCATCCAGGCATTCCTATGATCTGACTTCTTATTGACTTTCTGATTTCCCATTCTCTTCCTCCTTAACTCACTTTTTAAAAAAAGATTTTATTTATTTATTTGAGAGAAAGAGAGAGAGCATGAGTGGAGGGGGAGGGGCAAAGGGAGAGCGAGAAGCAGGCTTCCTGTGGAGCAGGGAGCCCGACTCTGGACTCGATCCCAGAACCCTGGGATCATGACCTGAGCCAAAGGCAGACGTTTAAGGACTGAGCCGCCCAGGGGCCCCTTTTATTCACTCTTGACTCCTTTCTTTGCTCTTTTCGAGCCCCGGCCTTAAGCACGTGATGAGCTTTCGGCTTTTTTACTCACCGTTTACTGTGCCTGTGAGACTCTTCCCCCAGACATCTGTATGGCTCTCTCATGAAAGGTCATCCTCTCTAGAAGAGACTGACCCTGGCTGCCATATTTAAAATAGAGAGAGTTTCTGTAATACTCTGAGCTCCGTGAGTGTAGGGGATTTTTGTCTGTTCCGTTCCCTGAGGTTGCCTGAACACGCAGAGTAGTGCCCGACTCCCAATAGGCAGCTAATAAGTATTTGAGTGAATGAGTGAATGAAAATTCAAGGTGCCAATATACGATCCCTACAAAATCTTTTACCCTCTTGGAGATCTCTTCATCCTAGGTTTCCCAGGACACACTCCGAGAAATTGTGTTATGATAGCTTATGGAATTCCCAAGAGCAGAAAATTCCAAGAAAAAGGAGGTGGACACATCTGAAAAGTTGAAGAAATTCTGACCTGCATAAACTAATGAGTAGATTTTGATAGGAGACATAACTTGCAGTCTTGGAACAAGCTGTTTCATTGGGCGCAATGTCAAATTCAGGGGAATAAAGTTGGCCCTAGATGTTGAAGAAGAGGGCTGGGATAAATGAACCATTCAGCGCGTTTAGTTTTGAAGGAAGGGAAGGAAAATAGTAGAGCCATGCATTCAACACAAGGCACCTCCATTTGTGAGAGCAGGAGAGCTTGGTTTTGCTGCTTGTTATTTCTATAAGGTAACCTGGACTACCTGGAATTTTTTTTTAAATATATATGTATATATTTTTAAGCAGGCTCCATGCCCAGCATGAAGTGCACCACGGGGCTTGAACTCACGACCTTGAGACCTTGCGATCAAGAGTGGGATGCTTAACCAACTGAGCCGCTCAGGCGCCCCTAAAGCATCTTATTTTTCAAAGTAGTGTAATTTGGTGGGTTCAGTGCTGCGTGGACTAGATAAATTGAGATCCTTAGGAAGTCCTCTCAGTACTTCGGAGCCTTCTCTTGACCTTGCCCTCCTCCATCCTTTTTGCATGCTTGAAAAATTTTTTTTCTCTTTTCTCTTTTCCTTTTTCTTTTTCTTCTTTCTTTCCGCCCAGTAGGAACGAGAGTGTGATGTCAATATTAAAAGTTGGTGCTAATTGCTTGCTCTTTTAGCAGACGAGCAATCTGTTTCCGTGTGTGAGTTTCTAGGTCATTTCTGTACTCCCTGAGAAAAGCTCACGTAGGCTTTACACTTGTCACCAGCACTTAGATGAGTGCTCCAATGAAAGCTTGTACCCGAACCGTGGTAGCATTTACACAATTTTGCAAAAACTTGATTCTTTCTCTCTTAGAAGTTTTGATCTTTGAAAGCATTTCTATTTCAAACTTGTGGTTGAACTTTTAAAAGCCTGTTATTTAGTCTTGACCTTTTGGATCTTGGGGGGGTTTCGATAGTGCGAATTAATCTGTTCTAGGATTTGCTCTAATGGGGAAAACCAAGAGTGGTTGAGCATTTCAGTTTATTTATCAATCATGGCATTTGTGGGCCGAAGTGGTTGGTGATCATATGCCAGCAATTACGCTGCCGGGCCCTGTGTCTTATTTCCATTGTTGCCTTTGGAATGAATTACTTTTATGTTATTTGAGGAATAATTGGTTTGAAATCCTTTTCCGGACTAACAAATATTCTTTTGTTTTAATTACAGTGTCTGCATATATACCTGTAAGAGGAGCAAAAATGTCAGATGATATCAGGAAAAGGTTTGAATTTCCAAATTCTCTTATCCAATCACAGGTAATTTTTATTTATTTAATTATTTTTGCTTCATGGTAACAAATGAACTGCTTTGTGGATTGTTAGTAGAGCTTTACGTTTGTAGCATTAAATATTGTATTCTCTAAATAGGATTCTACATACATATTGCTTTATTAACTTTTATATAAGTTCATTTGAAAATCTCTCCTTGCGGGGCACCTGGCTGGCTCAGTCAGTGGAGCATGCTAATGTGGATCTTGGGGTTGTGAGTTTGAGCCCCACATTGGATGTAGAGATTATTATATTTTATTTTTTTAAGATTTTATTTATTTATTTGAGAGAGAGTGAGTGAGAGGGAGAGGGACAGAGAATCTGAAGCAGACTCTGCACTGAGCACAGAGCCCGACGTGGGGACTTGATCCCAGAACCGTGAGATCATGACCTGAGTGGAAACCAAGAGTCGGCCGCTTAACCAACTGAGCCACCCAAGCGCCCTCATATCTTGTAGAGATTACTTTTAAAAAATTAAATAAAAAAACAAAACAAAAATTTATATGTGACACAGGAAAGTGAATATTTGAAATTGACCAATCTCTCCTTCTTCTTCTTCTTTTTTTTTTTTTTTGATTTTTTTTTATTTATTTGGGGGGGGAGAGAGAGAGAGAGAGCCCATAGAGGGAGAAGCAGACTCCGTGCTGAGCACAGAGCCTGACTAGGGGCTCGATCCCAGGACCCTGAGATTATGACCGAGCCAAAGGCAGACGCTTAACCGACTGAGCCACCCCGGTGCTCCCCAACCCCAGCTTCTATTTATATCGTACTTTTTGTCTTAGACATAATTAAACCTCTATGAACTAGGAGGCCCCTGGATCTGTACTTTTTTTTAAGTCTGTAATGAATTTTGGGGAATAGAAGTAAATGGTTATACATCTACGGAGTATGAGAGATTGGTATTTAAAATGGTATATTTTATTCCTGTATAACTATTAAGAATAAGAGATTTTGACCATAATAGCTAACATTCAGTAAGTGAAATATCCTGGATTAAAAAATTTGATGTATATACTGACACAGGCAGCGTTTAGTGATAATTTATTTTAGAGAGCTTTTCAGTTATTACGGTTCAAACAAAAGTGGTTTTCTGGTTAGCCTTCCACCAACTAGAACCGTTCTGGTTAGTCAAGGTACTGTAATAGCTTACTGTCTTTTCTTGTGAGAGTGAAGCCAGGGGCCCAGCAGAAGCCAGCCTGAAGACTGAACGACATACAGCGTCTTGGATGCTTTCAACAGTTTTCTCCGGAGATGCCTGCTGTGGGAATTGACTTAGCTGGGTAGTGGGGAACCCTTCCATGAGGAGTAGGACACTCCTTATGCAAGATTCCCTTCTACCTGACTGGGTTGGAGTCCTATCCTGTGCAGCACAGGTCCTTGCCATGAAGAGGAAGATGAAGGCTTGGAGGATACCGTCCGCAGTTCCTATTTTTCTGTGCCTGGAGTCCCTTCATTAGCATAGATAACCGAGAAATGCCTATGTGTGTTACTGTTAAATTAAGTGAGAAGTGTGCATGTATTGTTTCATGGAGAATGTGTCTTTCAACTATTCTGTTGTGGAAAACCTAAGTAGCAAGATAGGGTCATTTATTTTTGGACTTTGTACTTTAAAATCAATGTAGCCTGTGTTCTCTGATTTGTTAGAAGGATACATAGAAAGGCAAACTGGAGAAGTTGGATCTGGTGGGGGGATGTTTGTCAGTAAGCCGATCTTCTTTTAGTCTTTTTTTCTAAATATGAAAGGGAGCTTTTTTTTTTTTTTTTTTTTTTTTGTTCCCTGTTGTGATTCATACTGGTTTTATTTGGTCCTTGCAATTGTGCCCTGTTCTCTGTGAATACTTCTTATTGTTCTTTTGTAATCACTGCTCAGTGTTAGCACCATATTTCATTGATTCACAAACGTTTTTTTCACATTTTAGCAGCTTTGAAATTGGGTTGCATCTAGTAATTCGTGACAGCAGTTGTTTTACAGTTGGTATTGCCTGCACCATTGCGAACTTGGCCATTATTTTCTAAATGAGTCTGAAGGAACTCTTTCGCTAATATAAAAGCAAAATTCTAAATTCTAAGGTGCGTGATGTAACATAGATTGATGGGCAGCCTTTCTTCCTCAGCGGTACAGAAAAGAATGGTGCATCTTGCAGTTGATAGCCAGTTGCATTCAATGAAATATGGTCTGTTTTGTAAACAGGCACCAAAACTGTTCACTGGTCTTCAATTCTTGTTACTGTCCCTTTAACTAGGAGGTAAGAGACAGTTCTTGGTCTAAACTTAATATTCATGTAAACGAGTGATTTATATTACAAAACTGAGGTCATCAAGCATCAAGGTCTTAAGTCATTTCCAATGCGTGAAACACAAAAAGAAACAAAGGAGGAGGGGATGCTCTGTTCTTGGGTGAGCTTTTCTGGAGACTGCAAGACTGACAGGGATTCACAGATGTATCATACGTTGGTCCAAGTGCGGGATCAACACTTCTGCAAGTGGAGCGTTTTTTTTTCCAGCCCGTACGCAGGATGGCTGTCATTGCGGGCCTACGGCTCTAAGACAGCAGAGCAGTGTTGGGGAGTGCTGAGGAACCAGGAGAGTGGAGTGGAGGTGGTATGAAGAGCAATATATATGTATTTATGTCATCAGCACTCCTCTATAAGAGTCTTAGATTGAATTTTGGGCTTTTTGACCAAAGCAGGATCTGGGAACATTTTAGAGATTTATGAGACTAAAAGCTTATGAAAGGGCTGACACCTATGAGAAAATAATAAAGAAATGAAATCATAGAGCCTACGCGAGAGAGAACGGTTGTGGTAGGGGGAGCCCTGTTGGTTCAGATCTGTACGGGCCATGGTCGTAAAGATGGGGATGAGTTTTCTCCGTCTTCATTAAGGGCGTGATGAAGCATGATGGATTTCATTTAGATGCAAAAATGATTTTAAAAGCTGTGGAGTTTCTCATTTGTCTCACGGTTTAATGGATGAAGCAATCTCGCATTATCTTCTAATACTAAGTGACAGCAATTTGAACTGAAAACCTGGCAATTTTCTTAACATCTATGTACTGTAGTTTGCTTATTAGGATAAGAATGCTTACCTTGAGAGTTGTTATGAAGCTAAGAAATTATGTATGTAGAATGCCTAATTCACCGCCTGCCGCAGAGCGCACTCTCAAATGAATGGGGATTTCATTACCACCTGACTGGCGGGCACACTCATATTCCTATCACCTAGTATTTTTTTTTTTTCATATCAACTAGTAGTGACAGGAGTTACCTTCAAATGCACTAATTGGAGAGAACTTCTGATGCCATGTATTTATTGATTTTTTTTTCTTTTTTTTTTTAAGGCTGTGGGTCATCTAATTGCTGCAGTCCTGAAGGAAAATGGTTTTTCAGAAAAGATCCACCAATCCACAAACCAGGTCTGTATTCAACTTTGTGCCTGAGTTCTATTCAGTTACTGCTCCCAGCTGCACATAGGCGCTCCTCATGTCTCAGGTCACCGTAGAAATGATTTCAAACTGGTTTTGTTCGTTTGTTTTTTGGTTTACCATGTTCTTCTTCCAAATTCTTTTTTTTTTTTTTAAGATTTTATTTATTTATTTGTCAGAGAGAGAGAGAGCGCGCGCACGCGTGAGCACAAGCAGGGGGAGCGGCAGAGGGAGAAATACGCAGAGGGAGAAGCAGGCTCCCTGCTGAGCGGGGAGCCTGATGTGGGACTCGATCCCAGGACCCTGGGAGCATGACCTGAGCCGAAGGCAGATGCTTAACCGACTGAGCCACCCAGGCATCCCCCTTCTTCCAAATTCTTTACAATTTTGAAATCGGTTACAGTAGATTCCGGGAAGGAGATATAGAGGGGGTGGTGAAGGGGCGTATTCTTGTGACTCTTCGTGAAACATAGCATGAGTAGAATGAGGGTAGACATGCCTTAGAGAAGGTTGGTAGGATTTCCTCTGAGGGAATCTTTTCGTTTAATGGAGAAACTGAACAGAGCAACGTTGTTTGGATATAGGAGACTGCTCCTACTTAGGGTGCCCCGAATAGGAGTTCTAAGTTGGAAAGGTCATGCCTTGGTACTTGGAGCTGAAGGAGAATTTCCATACCATGCATGGGGCAGGAGAATGCCAAGACTGAAGCAGTGCTCAGCTTCCTGAGATGGAGACCATTGGGTTTTGGTCAACCCATGTTGTAGATTTTGACCTGCTGGTTGGAAATTCCACTTAAGTGGGTGCTCTCAGGTAAACTCTGTGGAGAATGTAGAGGATGGAAATAAAAGATTTTTTTTTTCACGAGAGAAATAATTGATTTCCTTTCTCTCACATGCTTTTCTTTACCCACTCGTACTGCTTTTGATTAGCTACTGCAAGTTACATCTGTTTCCAGCGTCTGCTGCCATGTTGAAATCAGTGCAGAGGCAAACTTCACTAATTGGCATTTATCTGGTATTTGTATGTTGTTGTATAAATTAGGTTTTCTGGAAACCCTGATCTTAATCCTGCCTATAATCCCATTATGTACTCTGAGGTGATCTAGTGGTTTTACTTAAACAGCCGGGATTTATTGAATGTCAAATCCCTGTGACTGTTTTCTCTTCTATTAATAAATGAATGCTTACTTCCACAAGGGCACAGTAATACCAGAGGCAAGATTTTTTTATTCATTTATTTCGTTTTTCTGGTCTATAATGGAGTAATGACATTTGGAACTCTTTGATATTGGCCATACAGGTGAATAAAATTTCCTTCTGAATAAAAGCCTGGAATATAACTATTTCTCTCCTGCCGTGACCGTTAACTGCATTGTTCTGTTATAGTGGGATCTGAAGATTGAAAAGCCTCAGAGCCAGCTATAGTGGAAAAGTGGGCACAATATGATGTTGATTTTCATTCTTTCAGTTATTCTGTGGGAGCTGAGGATCTTATTTTTTTTCTCAAATTATGTATTTTTCTAATAACTTATGTCAGGAAGAGGGAAAAATAGCTTCATGATGTGTTCTTAAAACAAAACAAAACCCAAACCGCATGTAAATCTAAATGGACTTAACCCACAATACATTCAAGTATGGGTTTATCATTAGTCGTAAACCTCTGGTGGGGTGGGTCATGGATTCTTGAGGAAGTAATGAAAGCTAGAAGCTCTGTCTTTCAGAATAAAGATCTTACATTTACTTACGTGCCCTTTCGGTGCTTTTCTCTCAAAGATGACAGATTCACGGTCTGAGGGGGCAAAAAGTCAGTTTCTTTCTTTCTTTTTTTAAAGATTTTATTTACTTGAGAGAGAGAAAGAGAGAGAGCGAGCACAAGCAGGGGGAGAGGCAGAGGTAGAGGGAGAAGCAGACTCCCCCCTGAGCAGGGAGTCCGACAGGCTGGATCCCAGGACGCCGCGATCATGACCTGAGCGAAGGCAGACGCTTAACCGACCGAGCCACCTGGGCGACCCAAGTCAGTTTCTTTCTTGACCACAACAGTTTTCTAGGCTTTTGTTGGAAGCCATGGAAATAGCAGCTTGCTGATCCCCCCATCACTGCCTTTCCCCTGGGCCCACATTAGACTTTAGTAACTTGGGGCAGGGGCATTGCAGGGGGTGGTGGGGTGCTTAGAGGTGGTAGAGATTGCTGGTAAGAGGGCAGAAACACGTTCTGAAAGTGTTAACTGCATTTAGGGCTTACACCATAGGCATGATGCGGAGTTCAGCCTGGACGAACAGCTAGGTTGCTATCGATGGTGCCTGGTTGAAGGGCTTGGTTGGAGCGCTGTGCGTGAGTCACGTCTTAGTTTCGATCCCGTCAGTTTCCTTGGGTTGCTCAAAGTCAAGTCATACCCCGGTCTGCAGCCAGACTTACTTTGCAGCGGGGACACCAGAGGGGCAAGAGTGGCTGTGTCAGAACGCATCCATTATCTCTCCTGGAAAACCGACTTGAGTTTATTCTACAAATGGTGGGACAACAGCATCATCTTTGTATCGGAAAGCTAGCCCACTGTGAACGAATGACGCTTCGATGAATGGCTGGCGGTGTGCACGCCTTTGCTGCTCATCAGAAGTGTCCTTTAATCACTGGTTTGATTGCAGACTCCGGCTTTGAACTTGCTGTGGGAGAAGTGTTGCAGTGATAATGTGGTGGTTCGAACAGCCTGCTGCGAGGGTCTCGTGGCCCTTGTCGCTCAGGATCACGCGGAGTTCAGCTACGTGCTCAATGGGCTCCTCAACCTGATTCCGTCCACCAGGTAGGTCTTCTTTCCTTCGCATTTGATCAGTAAAACACATTTTTAGAAGAAAAAAAAAAGTCACTAATTTGGCATTAAAGGTCAACATTCACTCTACTTGCCAGTTGTTTTTCTTCCCCTTAAGATGTCATGCAGTGATTATGTGCTGATTTAAACTCTATATTCTTGGAATTTGTGGTCATTTGCTGTACTTAAGCCTTCAGGGCTTTTTGAGGCCCCGTTCTTTCTCTCTCTCTCTCTTTTTTTAAGATTTTATTTATTTATTAGAGAGAAAGAGAGCACAAGCAGGGGGAGCGGCGGAGGGAGAGGGAGAAGCAGGCTCCCCACTGAGTAGGGAGCCTGACGCAGGCCTCGATCCCAGGACCCTGGGATCATGACCCGAGCTAAAGCAGACGCTTAACCGACTGAGCCACCCAGGCACCATTCTGAGGTGGTCAAACAGGACCATATTTGCACCATGTCGTGGAAGTGAGCGTCTCTTCTAAAATGTTCCTTGAAAAGGAGATGCCGCTTTTTGCTTCAAAAAATGATCTTGATCTGTATGCCTTCAATTCAGCCTATTTTAAATCATTTAGGCATCTGCTCCCTTCTCCCAGTTTTTACCCAGCCACTGGCCTCCTCCTCCGTGGGATTGCTCGCTCTCCTTGTGTTTTTTATCGTAGTGTCCTCAGAAGTGAACACCTAATCTTTTTTTCCTGCTTTCCGTGGAGAAGGAGTACAGCTGTCACAGGCCGTCTGTGGAAGGCGGCCTCCTGGGCCTGTAGTCTGTTAGGTTGAATAACCTCTGGCCTTTTCATCTTTCTTCACAAATCTTATTTTGTTCTCTTAGATCATCTCTTTGTATCTTTCTGGAACCTTGATTTTTCTCTCTAGTGTGTTGTCTCTAGTTAGAAACTCAAGCCCTTTAGTGTGGCATACTTGCCCTTCCCCAGACTGCCTCCAGCCTTCTGTTGGGCCTGTGTTTTCTGCTGTGAACCCTCTTCTCCAGCCGGACACAGCCCTTCCCTATTCCGGAGCCTCTGCATGAGCTCCACTTCTGCATGGAAGGTTTCTTCCTGTTCTCCTCCTGACATCATCTCCTTCATCCTTCAGGGTTCAGCTCAGATGTCACCTCTCCTGGCCAGATAACTTCTCTCTTCCCAGCTGGGCTACTTGCTCTTTCATAGTATTTTTTTTAAATCTGTATTTTCATATTGAGCACAGTTTTGGACAGTAATTCGATGTCCAGTATTTCCGAATAAGTAAGAATTTGATCATGGCTAAAAACTTAATCATTTTCTGTCTTTTTCTGTGTGTGCACGCCCACACGTGTGTGCCTGTTTGTGTGTGCACACGTGCGTACATCTTTACAAAAGTAGTTTTGAAGAGGCTTTTAAAAAGTTGAGTTGAATGTGTCTCTCTTTTAACTTATTGGTTGATCTTAAGCAGGCCATATAGATTTTGCCTTATGCCTTTTTTTCAGATGCAGGTAATGGTATTTGTTTCCCCTGAAAATAGATTTCACTGAAATGCCTTAAAATTCATAAACACAAACGTAAAATCTACTTGTATGTGTAGCTATACTATTTATATTCAGAAGTAAGTATCAGCAGCTAAGGAGCCAGGGTAATGTCTCTATGTGAGGAATAATTAGAGCAGGTTAGATTATACCTTTTTTTTTTTTAAGACTTTATTTTTAAGTAATTTGTACACCCAACATGGGGCTTGAACTTATAGCCCTGAGATCAAGAGTTGTCTGCTCTACCAGCTGAGCCAGCCAGGTGCCCCAGATTATACCTTTAATTCCAGAAGGTTATGTTAGAAGGGGTGCCTGGGTGGCAGAGTGGTTAAGCGTCTGCCTTTGGCTCAGGGCGTGATCCCGGCGTTCTGGGATCGAGCCCCAAGTCAGGCTCTTCCACTCTGAGCCTGCTTCTTCCTCTCCCACTCCCCCTGCTTGTGTTCCCTCTCTCGCTGGCTGTCTCTATCTCTGTCGAATAAATAAATAAAATCTTAAAAAAGAAAAAAAAATTATGCCATGTGGGGTGTCCTTCATCCCTCAGTTTAAGTCTGTCATTACTATTGTAAACGGAAAAGCATAAGATGTGCTGATAGTGAAGCAGCATGTTATCTGTCTATGTTATAATTTGTCAGTAACCTTAGATTTTTTTTTAAATTTAAAAGTGTATTTTTTGGGGGCACCTGGGTGGCTCGGTCTGACTGTTGATTTCAGCTGAGGTCACGATCTCAGGGTCGTGAGATCGAGACCTGCATTGGGCTCTGTGCCCAGCTTAAGATTCTCTCTCTCTCTCTCCCTCTGCCTGCCGTCTAAAAAATTAGACCAAAAAATTTTTTATTTTTTGAATAAGCAACACAGTCACATGGAAAAAACCCTAAAGGGTATATGAGGCAAGGTGTCTGTCTTATTCCTGTATTTCAGTTTTTCTCCTCAGAGGCAAAACTCTTACCAGATCTTATTTTCCTTTTAGAGATGTTGTATGTACATATAACTGACAATGTATGTGTTTACATTTTTCCTTAAGAAAAAAACCAAAATTAATAGCCTACCGTACACAGTATTTATTTTTCGTTCTTTGGTCAAAAAAATATATCTTGGAGATTGTTCTTTAACAAAAATGAAGTGCTTTCTAATTTTTTCGAGCTGCATAATATTCCATTGTGTGAATATGCCATAATTTACCAAATCCCTATTGTTTTCAATTTTTTTTCCTATTATAGGCAGTGCTTCATTGGGTAATATGAAACATATAGGTGACCGTTAGTTTTCAAGGGTCATCGGAAACATGGTCAAGACATAGAAGAAAGCCTTGTATTTTATAGTAAACCTATATAGGAATTTTAACGATTGGAAGATCCTGGGGGGAAATTTTTTTTTAAAGTTTCTTATCTGAGAATGTTCTTGACTAACTTAAAAGCCACAGGGAGATGGAGACAGGGTAGACCTTGAAGCTATCCAGTTTAATTTTTGAATCAATTTGGTGATGATATATGTTATATAAGTGCTACGTTTTATTTATTGTTGCCAGTAGAGATAATAATTATGTGTGAAGAATTTTTTCTTTTGCTTTATTTCAAGTAGCAGAGCTTTGTGGTTTGCAAAGATTACAAAGACTACACTTTGCATTGTTTCTGTCTTTAAAAAGAAACCAACCAAAATGAGAATAAATGTAAGAAATTAAATTAAATTTAATTAAAAACAGGAGACCCAAACAGCCTTCTCCTTCAAATGCTGCTCAGGGAATTTTGTGACATAGAACACCATCTTTTTACCATGCAGATGGAAGCAAAAAGAAAACTGGGGCACTAGTACTTACATTGCACAAAATAGCCTTTAAAACAAAGACTGTAACAAGAAACAGAGAAGAACACTACCTAATGATAAAGGAGACAGTCCAACAGCAGGATATAACAATTTTAAATATGTATGCACCCAACACGGGAGCACCTAATACATAAAAAACAACTATTGACAGGGGCGCCTGGGTGGCACAGCGGTTAAGCGTCTGCCTTCGGCTCAGGGCGTGATCCCGGCGTTACGGGATCGAGCCCCACATCAGGCTCTTCCGCTATGAGCCTGCTTCTTTCTCTCCCACTCCCCCTGCTTGTGTTCCCTCTCTCGCTGGCTGTCTCTATCTCTGTCGAATAAATAAATAAAATCTTTAAAAAAAAAAAAAAAAAAAAAACAACTATTGACAGACATAAAGGAAGGAAACAGTAATACAATAATAGAAGACTGTAACACCCCACTTATATCAATGGACAGATCATCCAGACAGAAAATCAACAAGGAGACAGTGGTTTTGAATGATATGTTGGACCAGATGGACCTAACAGGATATATCCAGAACATTCTATCCAAAAATAGTGGAATACACATTTCTTTTCAAGTGTACGTGGAACACTGTCCTGAATAGATCACAAGTTAGGCCACAAAACAAATCTCAATAAATTAAAAAAGATTGAGATCATATCTTGTACTTTTTCTGACCACAACAGTATAAAACTAGAAATAAAAATCAAACAAACATACAGTCCCCCCCCCTCCCCCACATTTATCTTTGGGATATAAAAGCAGGAATGACTTTGACATTTCCCTCTGCTTCTTGCCTGAGACATTGTGGATCTTCAGTTTCCAGCATTTAAATTTCTACTGGTCTCTGGATTTCCCTTCTTCAAAGAGAGATTTATAGAATCTAGAGGCACCCTGGGAACAGAGCCACACAATAATTGCTCAGCTTTGACGGAGAACAGGAATTCTAAAGTGTAATCTTTTCATTTTGCTGAACTGCTAGTGCATCCTTCAGGAACTGAGAGAGAGATTGAGAGAGGGAGGGAGTGAGCCATAGTGAGAGGCAGCCTTCTGTAGAACAGAGATTTAGAGAATGTAGGTTCTGGAGCTTTCTCAGCATTGCAGTAAATGTTGAAAGGGGCAAGGAAAGATGGAAGGCAAAGTCTGTGAGGTCGTCTCCCCTAGCCTTATAACCTGCTTCTTGGCTCTTTGTAAATCTAGTCTATAAAATTCTCTTGGAACATGTATGGAAGCCCCCCCCCCCCGCCTCCCGCCATTCAACGTACAATTTCAGAAACATTGGTCTAGAGCGTGCTACACTGTATAGTCTAACTTTGCAAAAGACTTGACATTTGCAAAGGTCTGGTTGTCTAAGCTTCAGGGAGTGGCTGGGAAAGTGTCTGGCTCCGTTTGAGAGACTGTTCCCTTCAAAGGAATAGTTTGATGTCTAAGAGTGTTCTTGGTTCAAAGCTGAGGCAACATGAAACAATTGTAAACTAGTTTTTATAGCTTCTGTAAACAAAGAAATGGATTTAAGAGGTCTAAAATGTTCTTTTAATCAGTAAGGAAATTTGAAAAAAAAATTATTCCCTAGGGAGGGTGAAGGAAAGAAGGGGGACCACAAAGGAAATACAGTAAGGAAATCATTATCACCAGTTAAATGTGAATTTTGAAATTAAACAAACTGAAATTAAAGTGAATGATACATGGTAGCATGTACTTTTCTTGTCTCTTAAGGAACTGCTTGTTTTAAGTTTAGATTGTTTTAGATTTTGTTTATTTTTGTTTTACATTGGATTTATCCTGAGATAACGATTCCCAAGGCAAGTTTTTCCATTTTTCTGTTCTTAGATCCCGCCCCCCCCCCTTACCGCACTAGCTTCTAGGCTTCTAGAAAGCTCATGCAGCCATTGTTGTAGTTGCTTAGTAACGGGATTGTGCATAAAAACTGTACTCTCCTTTGGAACCAGGTATTCAGTTTTCGATATTGAGATATCATGACAGCCTGTAATTTTAGTTCAACTGCTTCCCCAACCCCTTCCTTCTTTTAAAAAATGTGTTCGGGAGGATGGTTGTGTGCTAGATAAACTAGGCTGGCCCTTGATTTCTGTGCCTTTTGTGCTTTTAAATAGGGGAGAGACCTGCAATTTATGTATTTGGGGAAAATAAAGTGTGTTAAGGTGTGAGAGATTAAAGTCTATTTCCTGAGATTCCTAAAGGAAAGCCTACTTTTTATTTTATTTTTTTTATTTTTTGAAGGTTTTATTTATTTGAGAGAGAGAGAGAGAGCACGCAGGGGAGGGGCAGAGAGAGGAAGAGAGAGAATCCTAAGCAGACTCCATGCTGAGCTCAGATCCTGATGCGGGCGGGGCTTGATCCCAGGACCCTGAGATCATGATCTGAGCCAAATCCAAGATTCGGACGCTTAACTGACTGAGCCACCCAGGCGCCCTGCAAAGCCAGCTTTTTAATGAAATCTTGTGTAGACTGTTAAAAATGCCCGTAGTGGGGGCGCCTGGGTGGCTCAGTCGTTAAGCGTCTGCCTTCGGCTCAGGGCGTGATCCCGGGGTCTTGGGATCGAGCCCCACATCAGGCTCCTCTGCTGAGAGCCTGCTTCTTCCTCTCCCGCTTCCCCTGCTTGTGTTCCCTCTCTCGCTGGCTGTCTCTATCTCTGTCAAATAAATAAATAAAATCTTTTTTTTTTTTTTTAAATGCCCGTAGTGGTCCTGACTGAAGCTGATGGATTGAGTGAGTCTTTGATCATAGATTGATGAAGATCCAAGTTGTTTAAAAATGATTCTAAGGACTACTGGGAGTTAATATTTAGGGTAATTTAATGAGAAAAATTCTCATGTCTCTGGCTCTTGTCTTTTATTGATGACTCTGTTCCTTGCGAAACTTGTTTCTTTCTCTTGCAGGCAATGGGTAGCAACTGAGGAGACAATGTATTCATATCTTGTACTATGGAAGCTTTTCTGTACTATTTAGGTTCTCCATTTTTATTTTATTTGGCAGGAGAAGAAGCATCAAGGAAGGATGCCTTCATGAGATTTCCCCACGATTTAAGGGGTACAGTCATAGCATGCTTTCATCTGTAGTTGGGGTGTCAGTATTTTTCATGAATTTGGGATGGTTTCAGGTTTATATCTACATGGGTATCTTTGCTCATTTCACCCTTATCTGAGAGTGACAGAATCATTAGACCATGCCTGTTTCCCCATCGTGTCTTCTAAATATTCCTTAAGCTGTTTAGCTTGTTTCCAGATGTTTTTCTTTTCTTTTCTCCAATCCTTTTTCTTTCCCTAAAATCCCAGAACCTCTCTTAGCTTGCAGCTCGTAACCAGAAAAGTGATTCCAGGCACTTTTTTCGTCTAGGACATTCTGCCCTATTTCTTTTCAAGTTCCTTGATCTGGTTGAAGGCTTTGTTTGTCTCAAAATCTTCCGTTGTAAGAGCCATGTGTTTGTGCTAAGATGTTTCTAGGTGATTTAGGAAAAGCAACGACTGAAACACATGTTACTGTTATAGTGGGAAATGGCTTCAGAAGAAATCAGGCTGTTTTCTGGGACTGAGAAGACAAATGAGTATGTGGAACTTCCCCAAGCAAAAAGTCAATAACATTATATTTCTTAGATTTTTTTCTTAAGCATAATTTTTTGTCATTTATTCAAGCCTGGGTTCCCCAGAACTGTTTTTGATTTCCTTCCTTTCTTCCTGGTCTTCTTTGTCTCTCTCTCTTTTCTCGTATAATTTTATAACGAATTTAGAAAATGATTTGTTGATCATTAATCTAGTGTTTAACGTTCTCTTATTTGCTGGCGACTTACTGTGCTTAAGGCTGACCAATTATTCTTTCTGGTGAAAAAGGAGACTTGGCCACATTTGTACCATTTGTTCCCATAATACCCAGCGATGCCCCCTTCGGAGATAATTTGTGTCATTCTCTTCAACCCAGACCCTTGTCATTCTCATCCCTGCTCCAAAAATTAGTATGGGTCCTTCCTTGTCCCTCATATTTGGAATATTTCAAAAGCAAAGAACCAAGCATTATTTGAAGTCTTTCCCGAGGGAGACTGAGCATACATGAGCAGTGTTTCACGCTGTCATCGAATCAGCCCCACACAAAGCAAACCTGATGCGTGCTCTGCGTGTGCCTGGTAGTAACCGTACTATATTTACCTAGAGAAAAGCCGGTTTTGTGGGTGGCTTTAATTACTGTAGTTTGTACAGCTTGACCAAAAATGTTTTCTTTTCTTTCTTAACTTATTTATTTCTTTGGAAACCTCCGGGTCGTTACTGACCCACAGCCCCTCTCATGATAAGATCTGCGCCTTGGCTCTTAGGCCCAGTGAAAATCGAGGTTCCTTTTCCCATTGCCTCTTGCTGCTCCGCTTGTAGCGCAGGCCTGAAGTTTCTGTTGCCGTCACTGAGAGGGTTCTCGAACCCATTCAGCTATTTCCGGCACCTTCCTAAGGAAGAACCTGTCCCAGCTGGTCTTCACAGAAGGATTTTGTAGCAGGTTACTGAGTGTGTTAGGACTCTTCCGGCTACAAGTTGCAGAAACCCACTTGAACTAATTTGAGCATAAAAGGGTGCTTTTATTTTTTTGGTCAACGGGTGTCCCCCAGGACCCAGGAACAGGGATGCAGCCGGGCCTCAGAACTGAATTGGATACAGACTGTGTTTCTCCCCTCTTGCCGCAGACCGAGTCTCTCTGCCTCGAATCCCCAGGGCAGCACCTGCTCCTGGGTTCCTGGCTCTTAGGTATAAGAGACAGCCAGCGGAGGTTGGCCACAGTTATGGATTTCCAAGGACCTGCGTGTGTGAGATGTTCTCTCTGGACCAGTCAGATCTGCCAGGGGCCATGTGTTAGTTTCCTGGGGCTGTTGCAACAAAATGACCACAAATTTGGTGGCTTAAAATAACAGAAATTTATTATTTCACAATTCTGGAGGCTAGAAGTACCAAACCAAGGAGGCCACAGGATTGGTTCCTTCTGGAGGCTGGGAGCACATGTTCCATTTCTTTTCTTTTCTTTTCTTTTCTTTTTCTTCTTTCTTTCTTTCTTTTCTTGATTTTATTTATTTATTCATGAGAGAGAGAGGCAGAGGAAGAAGCAGGCTCCCTGCAGAGCAGGGAGCCTGTTGTGGGACTCCATCCCGGGACCCTGGGATCATGACCTGAGCCAAAGGCAGATGCTTAACCAACTGAGCCACCCAGGCGCCCCTCCATTTCTCTCTCTTAGCTCCTGGTGGCTGTTGCAACCCTTGGCATTCCCCGCCTTGTGGCTGCACAACTCTGTCTTTTCAGGCCCTCCTGGTCTGTGTGTCTGTTTCTGCTCCCCCTCCCCTTGCTCTTAGAAGTATACCAGTCATTGAATCTGAGGCCCACCCTGGATGATCTGATCTCAAGATCCTTAATTATATCTGCAGAGACCCTATTTCCGAAGAAAGTCACGTCACGGGTACCAGGGGATAGGACTTAGATGTATCCTTCTGCGAGACACAATTTAACCCTCTAGAGTCTGTGTCTTCACTGTGTGAACATATGTGTGCTAGGTTCCCTACACGGAAACCACATGAATGGGGAAGGAGTGGCAAGTCCTCACACAGGAGACTGAAACACTGTTTGCAAGGAGTCTTCTGCACTAGGATTGAACTTGGAGGAAAGCCATGACTTGGGAAATAGGTATTGTTCAGCCCCTCAGCTCAGCCGTAGCTTTGAACTATAATTGTGCGTACGTGACTAATGTTAGACCAGTGTTGCTCTGACAGGGCTAGAAGGAGGAGACATGGAGTGGATAGAGAGTCATTGTCAAAGGTAACATAACTGTGTTCCTGTGATGGTGAGATGCCACTGTGTTTTCCATTGTCATCATCCTCTGGAATATTCTTTTGAAACTACGTATTTCCTCTCCAAACAGTAACAATGGTAGAAACAACCACTGGCTTTATTGTCAGGGGGACTAAGGGAAGGAAATCAGCTTATAGTGTCACACAAAAAAATTACCAAGAAAATTTTGGATAAAGTTGGTGTTTAAAAGAGGAACTTTTTGGGGCACCTGGGTGGCTCAGTCGTTAAGCGTCTGCCTTCGGCTCAGGGCATGATCCCAGAGTCCTGGGATCGAGCCCCACATCGGGCTCCTCCGCTGGAAGCCTGCTTCTTCCTCTCCCACTCCCCTGCTTGTGTTCCCTCTCTCACTGGCTGTCTCTCTCTGTGTCAAATAAATAAAAATAAAATCTTTATAACTGTTTCCTTGGCTGTGCAGAAGTTTTTATCTTGATGAAGTCCCATAAGTTCATTTTATCTTTTGTTTCTCTTGCCTTTGGAGATGTGTCATGAAAAAGGTGCTTTGGCCGATGTCGTAGAGGTTGCTGCCTATGTTCTCCTCTAGAATTTTGATGGATTCCTGTCTCACATCGAGGTCTTTCATCCATTTGGAGTTTATTTTTGTGTATGGTGTGAGAGAGTGGTCAAGTTTCATTCTTTTGCATGTAGCTGTCCAGTTTTCCCAGCACCATTTATTGAAGAGACTGTCTTTTGTCCATCGGATGTTTTTTCCTGCTTTATCAAAGATTAGTTGCCCAAAGAGCCGAGGGTCCATTTCTGGGTTCTCTATTCTGTTCCATTGGTCTATGTGTCTGTTTTTGTGCCAGTACCATGCTGTCTTTGTGATCACAGCTTTGTAGTACAGCTCGAAATCCGGCATTGTGATGCCCCCAGCTTTGTTTTTCCTTTTCAACACTTCCTTGGAGATTCGGGACCTTTTCTGGTTCCATACAAATGTAAGGACTATTTGTTCCAGTTCTTTGAAAAAATGTGCTCGGTATTTTGATCGGAATTGAAAGTGTAGATTGCTCTGGGTAGCATGGACATTTTATTTATTTATTTTTATTTTTTATTTTCTTAAAAGATTTTATTTATTTATTCGACAGAGATAGAGACAGCCAGTGAGAGAGGGAACACAAGCAGGGGGAGTGGGAGAGGAAGAAGCAGCTCATAGCAGAAGAGCCTGATGTGGGGCTCAATCCCAGAATGCCGGGATCACGCCCTGAGCCGAAGGCAGACGCTTAACCGCTGTGCCACCCAGGCGCCCCAGCATGGTCATTTTAACTATGTTAATTCTTCCGATCCACGAGCATGGACTATTTTTCCATCTTTTTATGTCTTCCTCAATGTCTTTCAAGAGTGATTTATAGTGTCTAGAATATAGGTCCTTTACGCCTCTGGTTAAATTAATTCCAAGGTAACATATGGTTTTTGGTGCTATTATAAATGGGATGGATTCCCTAATTTCTCTTTCTTCAGTCTCGTTATTCGTGTATAGAAATGCAACTGATTTCTGAGCATTGATTTTGTATCCCGCCACATTACTGAATTGCTCTATAACTTCTAATAGTTTGGGAGTGGATTCTTTTGGGTTTTCAATATAGAGTATCATGTCATCTGCGTAGAGAGACATTTTGACTTCTTCTTTGCCGATTTGGATATCTTTTATCCCTTTTTGTTGTCTGATTGCTGTTGCAAGGACTTCTAGTACTATGTTGAATAATAGTGGCGAGAGTGGGCATCCTTGTCGTGTTCCTAATCTTAAGGGAAAGGCTTCCTGCTTTTCCCCATTGAGAATGATATTTGCTGTAGGCTTTTCATAGATGGCTTTTATGAGATTGAGAAATGTACCCTCTATTCCTACACTCTGAAGGGTTTTAATCAGGAAAGGATGCTGTATTTTGTCAAATGCTTTTTCTGCATCAATTGAGAGGATCATATGGTTCCTGAGACTTTTCTTGTTGATATGATGTATCACGCTGATTGATTTGTGAATGTTGAACCACCCTTGCATCCCAGGTATGAATCCCACTTGGTCATGATGGATAATCCTTTTAATGTACTGTTGGAGTCTATTAGCCAGGATCTTGTTGAGGATTTTGGCGTCCATATTCATTAGGGAAATCGGTCTGTAATTCTCCTTTTTGATGGGGTCTTTGCCTGGAGGCAGCCCACGGAATGGGAGAATATATTTGCAAATGACACTACAGATAAAAGACTGGTATCCAAGATCTACAAAGAACTTCTCAAACTCAATACACGAGAAACAAATAAACAAATCAAAAAATGGGCAGAAGATATGAACAGACACTTTTCCAATGAAGACATACAAATGGCTAACAGACACATGAAAAAATGTTCAAAATCATTAGCCATCAGGGAAATTCAAATCAAAACCACACTGAGATACCACCTTACGCCAGTTAGAATGGCAAAAATAGACAAGGCAAGAAACAACAATTGTTGGAGAGGATGTGGAGAAAGGGGATCCCTCCTACATTGTTGGTGGGAATGCAAGTTGGTACAGCCACTCTGGAAAACAGTGTGGAGGTCCCTTAAAAAGTTAAAAATTGAGCTACCCCATGACCCAGCCATTGCACTACTGGGTGTTTACCCCAAAGATACAGACGTAGTGAAGAGAAGGGCCATATGCACCCCAATGTACATAGCAGCAATGTCCACAATAGCTAAATCGTGGAAGGAGCTGAGATGCCCTTCAACAGATGACTGGATTAAGAAGTTGTGGTCCATATATAATATGGAATATTACTCAGCTATCAGAAAGAACGAGTTCTCAACATTTGCTGCAACATGGATGGCACTGGAGGAGATAATGCTAAGTGAAATAAGTCAAGCAGAGAAAGACAATTATCATATGATTTCTCTCATCTATGGAACATAAGAACTAGGAAGATCAGTAGGGGAAGAAAGGGATAAAGAAAGGGGGGGTAATCAGAAGGGGGAATGAAACATGAGAGACTGTGGACTATGAGAAACAAACTGGGGGCTTCAGAGGGGAGGGGGCTGGGGGAATGGGATAGACCGGTGATGGGCAGTAAGGAGGGCACGTATTGCATGGTGCACTGGGTGTTATACGCAACTAATGAATCATCGAACTTTACATCAAAAACCGGGGATGTACTGTATGGTGACTAACATAATATAATAAAAAATTATTAAAAAAATAAAAAATAAATAAAATCTTTAAAAAATTAAAAAAAAATTTTTTAAAAAGAGGAACTTTTCCTATAATTTTAAAAAGTTTTTATAGGGAATTTCAAAAGTAGGTAGAATAATTAATTAATTGGGGGAGGCGGGGAGCAGCAGAGGGAGAGGGAGAGAAAGAAAATTTTAAGCAGGCTCCACACCCAATTTGGAGCCCAACTCGGGACTCGATCTCATGACCCTGAGATCATGACCCGAGCTGAAATCGAGAGTTGGAAGCTTAACCGACTGAGCCACCCTGGTGCCCCCTAGACCCACTCTTTAGAAGCACTGGGGTAGGGGGCAGATGGGAGGAGGGATTTAAGTTTCAGAAGTTGCACTGTTATTTAATGATTTTCATGTATAACAAATGAATTAAGAGGGAAGCGAGTGAAAGCAAATGGCATCTTCCAAAGGGGACTTCGAGACCACTCTGATCTTAAGTCACAGGAACCATCTAATATTCTTCAGATTCTCCTAGGAGTTCATGTGCAGTGTGGTGAGTTTAGCTGCACGGTGGGCAGTCTTCAATACAGTAGTTAAATCTCTCTTTACCACACTGAATATTTATCTTTTACTTTACTTATTCTATCAGGAGTCTTAAGTTGGTTTTAGTGTTAGAATTACAAGAATTAAGATATATTAAAAAAAGCTCCAACAAAACCTACCTGCCTCCCTTCCCTCAATAGGGTTGTTTCGTTGCTTGATAACACAACAGGTATTTTATTAATTTTATCTTTCCTCCTATTCCCTCATTTGCTAAATATACAATCCTTGAGATGAAGGGCTTATAACTACAACTAGTAATACTATTCATATCAGTTTATTTAGTAGTAAACTAAATAACAAATTTTAATAAATAAGTTATCAGATACGGTCATGTCAGTGTGCACGTGTAAAATCACGTAATGGTAGAGCTAGCAATTACCTTGAGAGGTTTCCTCTGCAGTCAAGCAAGACAATATCTTAGCTGTCTTCCATCCAACTATCATCTTTTAATTCGCATTGTTATTGCCTATCTCCTGTATACCTGTGCTTGGTGCTATGATATCATGGTGAGGAAAGCAGAACTAGTCGTTGTACTCGTGATGCCTTTGGTTTAGAGCCAGGGCCTGCGACAATCACATAGTCGCACAGTTAGGTATTAAACTACATTCAGGGGTGTCTGGGTGGCGCAGTCGTTAAGCGTCTGCCTTCGGCTCAGGGCGTGATCCCGGTGTTATGGGATCGAGCCCCACATCAGGCTCCTCCGCTATGAGCCTGCTTCTTCCTCTCCCAATCCCCCTGCTTGTGTTCCCTCTCTCGCTTGGTGTCTCCATCTCTGTCGAATAAATAAATAAAATCTTAAAAAAAAAAAAACTACATTCAGACAAAATACACTGTGCTGGGAGTCCCTTTACTACCGTCCTGATGAAGTAACACCTAAGATGAGACCGAGGAATGAATAGAATTTATCCAGGCAGACAGGAGAGGGTAGGCTTTCCCATTACAGGAAATAGCATGTGCCAAGTCCCTATGGTGGGAGGGACGATGGCTCGTAGGAAGGCCTAAAAGAATGTCAAAAGCTGGGGCCCCTGGGCGGCTCAGTTGATTAAACGTCTGCCTTTGGCTCAGGTCATGATCCCAGGGTCCTGGGATCCAGCCCTGCGTGGATCTGGGGTCAAGCCCCATGCTCAGTGGAGAGTTCGCCTGTCCCTCTGTCCCTTTCCCAGCTCCTGTGCACTGTCTCTCTCTCTCTCTCTCAAATAAACGAATCACATCTTTACAAAAAAAAAAAAAAAGTCAAAAGCAAAGGGAGAGTGGTTTGAGATTAATCTGGGAAGGTAGGTGGGGCCCGGTAATACAGTTCACAATGGCTAATCTTGAGGATTTGTGTCTTTATCCTGAGTGCTGAGGGAATGTACCGAAGTATTTATCTAGTGGGAATCAGGGGTTTCAGAAAGGCCACTCTAGCTACAACATGCACATAATATTGAAAGTGTTGGAGGGTGCATAGGTGGCTCAGTCGGTTAAACATCTACCTTCGGCTCAGGTCCTGATCCCAGAGCCTCAGGATCGAGCTCTGTGTTGGGCTCCCTTCTCGGTGGGGAGCCTGCTTCTCCCTCTCCCTCTACCACTCCCCCTGCTTGTGCTCTCTTGCTCTCTCTCCGTCAAGTAAATAAAATCTTTGTAATTGTGTTGGGTTTTGGGCAGGCACAATGGATATAAGGAGGTGAGTTTAGGGAGCTATTGGTATATATCAGGTGAAGGAAGATACCTGCCTGCTTGCACTAGACGTGGAGGGAAATAGATGGATTTGTGAGATGTAGAAAGGGTGAAGTTGGGCTACCTGGGTGGTGTGGTCAGTTAAGCATCTGACCCTTGGTTTCATCTTAGGTTGCAATCTCAGGGTCATTAGATCGAGCCCCACGTTGGGCTTCTTGCTCAGCGTGGAGTCCGCTTAGGAGAGGACCCTCTCCCTCTGCTCCTCCACCCCACGTTCTCTCTGTCTCAAATAAATAATTTTTTTTAAAAAAGGGGGGTGAAGCATTTGAGGTGGATTAAATATGAGGATGAGTGACAGGAATATGTCAAAGGTGACTCCTTGATTTCTGACTTGCCTAACAGGTAGCTAGGGAACATGGAAAGAAAAGGTGCATGGGAGGAGCAAGAGGTGGGTTTTAGACATGTTGAATTGGAGGCACAGTTCCCACCCGGATGTGGGAATATCTAGTAACACATTGTACTATGGGTAAGTTAGTCACAATATGTAACCAGATCTTTTCTGTCCTGATTAAAGCCTTCACTTCAATTCGTTCAAGAACTCTTCTCTGTATGTCTGTCCACAGAGAACCTGCTTACTAAGGGCTAATTCCAATTCCTGCAAATGTTCTTCAGAAGTCTGCTTTTCCATATTAACCTGTTTTTGTGTCTGTGCCAAACTGTGCCGAGCGAGAGGTCCTAAATAATAGATACCATGGCTATTTCATTGTTTACTTAAATTTCTGCTTATATTATCCATCTAGGAGATCAGACTTACTCTTCTATTTGTGTTCAGCAAGTCCTTCCTCACCGTGAGATTATAAATCTCTTTCCCCCCTTTTTTCACTAATAGAAAAATGAAAGTGGTGCATACTTCTTTGAAAACTCAAACAATGGCACGAGTAGGTAGTGAAAGCAGTTAGGTGGTAAAACTGTTCCTTTTGTCATTGTGTCTCTTCTTCTTTTTTAAAAATTCAATTTCTTTTTGGGCTCTGGTGAACACTGGAAATTAGAAGACTCGGGGCTCCTAGCGTGTTTCAGAGATGCCTTCGAATCTTAACTTGGTTCCCTTTGGAATATAGAAGGGGCTAGGGTGAGGGTCTGCAGTCAGGACCAGGCCTGTGGAATCAGGGACCAGCTAATTCCATTGAAGTTGGAGCCCCATTTCTAGACCTGTAAAGAAAGTATCTGTAAGTACGTACACTCTAAGTGTTTTAAAATTGGGTAATCCATTCCTATGTATATGGTTCTAAAACTTGCATTTTTCACTTAATACGTATTGGATAGCTTTCCATACATCTTTTCACATCTTTGTTAACAGCTGCGGAGTATTCTTCATTATGAATGTATCATATTTTATTTTATTGTTATTTTTAAAGATTTTGTTTATTTGAGAGAGAGAGAGCATGAAGGAAGGGCGTGCTTGTGCCCATGAGGCAGGGGCAGAAGGGGAGAGGGGGATGAGCAGACTCCCTGCTGAGCCAGGAGTCCAAGGTGGGGCTCGACCTCAAGACTCCGAGATCATGACCTGAGCTGAAACCAAGAGTTGGATGCCCCCCATGCACCCTAAATGTATTATATTTTAAACATTTCTCTATTGACAAACATGTTTTTCTTCTTCCATTTTTTAAGATAACAAATGCAGTGTAATCTTTTGGCTACGAAAGGGTATTTCTTTTTTTTTTTTTTTAAGATTTTATTATTTATTTATTCGACAGAGATAAAGACACCCAGCGAGAGAGGGAACACAAGCAGGGGGAGTGGGAGAGGAAGAAGCAGGCTCATAGCGGAGGAGCTTGATGTGGGGCTCGATCCCACAACGCCGGGATCACGCCCTGAGCCGAAGGCAGACACTCAACCGCTGTGCCACCCAGGTGCCCTGGAAAGGGTATTTCTATACGATGGGTTCTCGAAAGTGGAACTTATGGGAGAAAGGGTATATACATTTAGAATTTTTTTTTAATGGATTTAAACATTTATGAATACTGTCACTTTGCTCTTTATGAAGACCGAACCCATGGGAGCACTTGGCTGGCTCAGTTGGGGAGAACATGCTTGATTTCAGGGTTGAAAGTTCAAGTCCCACGTTGGGTGTAGAGATTACTTGAAAAAAAAAAAAAAAAGACTGAACCAATGTATACTCAACCTGAAAGTGTTTATTTCCCCATTCACTCATCAACACTGAACCTTATTCTTCTGTGATTTGCATATCTATATTCTTTGCTCATCTTGCTATTATGTGATTAGCCTTATTTTGTTGCTTTTCTTGTTTTTTTTGGATAGTAACGCTTTTTCCTATATGTTGTTAAGCATTTCATCTTGGATGATCTCTTGTCTTAACTTAATGTTTTTTCTCCCCTAAAAACCCTCCCCACTAACTTTTTTAAAACGTATCTGGAATTTTAGTTATAGGTTGTCTTTCTCTCTCTCTCTTTTTTTTTTCCACACTCTCCCCTCCCCTCTTCCAAATCCTCTCTGAACAATTGCTTTAAACTTCATAGTCACATTTGAAAAATGTTAAAGACTTGAATATAAGTTCTTCTGGTATTCATTCTGACCAGTTCTTTGTAGTCTGTCTCTTTCTATTTTGTCAGTTCTTTTGTATGCTTTATCTTTTTCTTTCTTTCTTTCTTTAAATAACAGACTTATTGAGATAAAATTCTCATAGTGGAAAATCATCCTTTGAAAGTATATAACTCAGTGGTTTGAGATATATTTACAAAATTGTGCAGTTACCATGTATTATCTTTTAACTGGAGCACTTATTTGAGAATTTCAGAGTATAATGTCTGAAAGTATTTCTTTTATCCTCATACATTACTCTTAGTTTTCGGGGGCGAGGTTAGACTTATTAAGTTATATAAACCATTCTATTTCCATTTTATTTCCATGTATATTTCTTCATTCGGTATTGCAGATGAGAATTCTGATGCCAAATTAGAAATGATGTCAGTCTAATGGTCTTTATTTTTTTTAATTATTATTTTTTAAATGGTCTTTATTTTATTTTATTTTTTAAGAGAACAGAACTCTTCTGGTTTTTTTTTGTTTGTTTGTTTGTTTTTAGATTTTATTTTATTCATTCCACAGAGACAGAGACAGCCAGCGAGAGAGAGAACACAAGCAGGGGGAGTGGGAGAGGAAGAAGCAGACTCATAGCCAAGGAGCCTGATGTGGGGCTCGATCCCATAACGCCAGGATCATGCCCTGAGCCGAAGGCAGACACTTAACCGCTGTGCCACCCAGGCGCCCCTAAATGGTCTTTATTTTATAAATTTTATCTTATAAATCTGAGAGGTCATAGGATTTTCCTTTTATCTTTGGATTTGAGAAATGTCAGCAATTTTTTTCATGAATCTTGCCTAGCACTTGGTAGCCTTTGTAATTTGAAGACATAGTTTCAATGAAAAATTTTTCTATCTTGTCTTTGGTTTTCGTTCTGCTAGTGGTTATTTTTTCTTCTATTTCACCATTTTAATTTTCAGTACTAATCAAACTGATTTATTTAAAAAATTTATTTAAAAGATTTTATTTATTTGAGAGAGAGAGAGAGAGAGAGAAGAGAGAGAGAGAGCACAAACAGGGGGAGGGGCAGGGGGCGAGGGAGAAGCAGACTCACCACTGAGCGGGAAACCTAATATGGGGCTTGATCCCAGGACGCTCAATGTACTGAGCCACTCAGGTGCCCCTAATCAAACTATTATTGTAACCTCTTTCTGCAGTCATACAGAATTCAATAGAAATTCAGTTTTTTAAGAGTAGATCTCAGATACAGAGTAACAGTGGCTTAAAAACAAGAAAAAGAGGGTTTTGTGAGGAGAGATGGAAAATACTAGGAGGTAGGGTAGGTTTGGGTTTGTAGGTAGGTTTAGGCACATTCCAGTTTTGAGCGTTTATGAACTCTGATGCTTGTGTTTGCGTAGTAGCCTCATCTGTAAACAGGGAAAACATTACAATCTTTATGATACAGTTGCATGTATTAGATTACCACAGTTTATTGAAAAAATAACCAGGTTCTTTGCTGACATACTCTTAGTTATTCTTTATAACAACACAAGAGGTGGGCTTATTATCATGATTCTCGACTATATAGATGAGGATGCTGTGGCTTCTAGGTGTTAAGTGCCTTGCCCCACGTTCCCTAGTTAATTACAATTAAAGCAGGGGTTTAAATAATAGTTAATCTGAAACCATCCCTCTCAGCCCACTTGAAATATTTAATCTAAATAATTATTTAGTTGAATTTAACTGTTATTTGAGTGGATTTGTTATTTGATTGATGCCATCATTTTTCAAAACTTATAATCTATTCATGCTACACTCTCACTTAAAATATAGTACACTTACTTATTTACACAGTAAGATCTGGTCCACAAATAAGGCCAAACAAGACTGAATTTAAGGGTTAGAAAACTGGAGGGGCGCCTGGGTGGCTCAGTCGTTAAGCATCTGCCTTCGGCTCAGGGCGTGATCCCAGTGTTCTGGGATCGAGCCCCATATCAGGCTCCTCCTTTGGGAGCCTGCTTCTTCCTCTCCCACTCCCCCTGCTTGTGTTCCCTCTCTCTCTGCCTGTCTCTCTCTCGGTCATATAAATAAATAAAATCTTTAAGAAAAGAAAGAAAGAAAGAAAGAAAGAAAGAAAGAAAGAAAGAAAGAAAGAAAGAAAATAAGAAAGAAAAGAAGGAAGGAAGGAAGGGAGAAAGAAAGAAAGAAAGAAAGAAAGAAAGAAAGAGGGGCACCTAGGTGGCACAGCGGTTAAGCGTCTGCCTTTGGCTCAGGGCGTGATCCCGGCATTATGGGATCGAGCCCCACATCAGGCTCCTCTGCTATGAGCCTGCTTTTTCCTCTCCCACTCCCCCTGCTTGTGTTCCCTCTCTCGCTGGCTGTCTTTATCTCTGTCAAATAAATAATTAAATCTTTAAAAAAAGAAAGAAAGAAGGAAAGAAAGAAAGAAAGAAAGAAAGAAAGAAAGAAAGAAAGAAAGGTTAGAAAACTGGAGTTCAAGAAAGAAAGAAAGAAAGAAAGGTTAGAAAACTGGAGTTCAAGGGCACCTGGCTGGCTAAGCGGTTGAGCATGCAGCTCTTGATCTTGGGGTCGTGAATTGAAGCCCCATGTTGGGTGTAGAGATTACTAAAAATAAATAAATTAAAAAAAAAAAGGAAAACTGGCATTCATTTATTAGCCTCAATAGTTCTGTGAATGAAATGCAAATATGATGTATGTGTTTTTCTCTGGGATTCTACTGCTTTTTTAAAGTGGTAGATGCCCCAAATTGGTTAAAAATCATAGGTCTGTATGGAGGTTCCTCAAAAAATTAATAACAGAATTACCATATGACCAGTAATTCTACTATTGGGAATTTACTCAAAAGAAAGTGAAAATACTCATTAGAAAAGATCTATGCATCTCTGTGGTTTTTTTGTGCACCTCTATGTTTATTGCAGTATTATTTACAATAGCCAAGATATGGATGCAACTCAACTGTCCATTGATAGACGAATGGATAAAGAAGGTGTGGTGTTTATATACAATGGAATATTACTCATCCATAAAAAAGATTGAAATTTTGCCATTTGCGGCACCACGGATGGCCGGGGAGGGCATATAATGCTAAGTGAAATAAGTCAATCAGAGAAAGACAAATATCACATGATCTCACTCATATGTGGAATTTAAGAAACAAAACAAATGAACAAAGAAAAATAGAGATAAACAAAGAAACCAGACTCTTAAATACAGAGAAGAAAGTGATGGCTGCCAGAGGGAAGGTGGGTGGGGGTGATGGGTGAAATTGTTTAAGAGGATTAAGAGTACACTTATCTTGATGAGCACAGAGGAGTGTATAGAATCGTTGAATCATTATATTGTACACCTGAAACTAATATAATGCTGTATGTTAATTATACTTCAATAGAAAAATAGGTCTGTTACCTGTCTTCTCTAAAACTCTGATCATATGAAAAGTAAATCATTAGATGAGGAAAGGTGAGTCACAAACGTGAGCCACATATATAATTCAAAATTTTCTCATAGCCATATTAAAAAGTTAAAAGAAATAGGTGATGTTAATTTTAGTTATATATATTGTATGCCCCATGTTTCGAAAATATTATTTCCGTATAGATAGAGTCGATATAAAAAATTACACATAACATTTTATATTCTTTTCCGTGTCCTAAGTCTTTAAAATCTGGTGTGTGTTTTACGCTTCTAGCACATCTCAGTTTGGATTAGCTGGAGTCCGTGTGCTCAGCGGTCATGTATGGCGGTTGGCTACTGTATTGGACAGTATGGGCAAACCTATGTCAGTTCGAAAACTCGAAATGTAAAAGATTACACTAAATAACACCTCACATAATTGCCCCCAAATAATACCAATGGATTGAGTCCAAGTCTTGTCCTAGCCTAAAAATAAACAGTGATTTGTAACTTGCTGTATTTTGGGTAGTAAATGACAATAGACGGTAAGCACTTAGGGGAGTACTTAGCTTACAACGGATGCTCTGTAAATATCAACAGCCGTGATTTAAAAAATAATTCCTTTTTTTCCTATTGAACAAGCAATATTTTTTTATTTCTAAATTTCTTCATTCCCCGGGGAGAACCTTATTTAAAAAGGGCAGGCTAATTTGTGACAGTAAGGATGAACCTGGAGGGCATTATGCTAAGTGAAATAAGACAGAGAGAGACAAATATGAGTGGTAACACTTATATGTGGAATAAAAAAAAAAAGCCAAACTCCTAGAAACAGAGTGGAATGGTGGTTGCCAGCGGCTGGGTGGGAGAAGTGGGCAGAGGTGGGTCAGAGGATGCAAACTTCCAGTGAGAAGGTGAACGCGTTCTGATCATCTAACGTACAGCGTGGTGACTGTAGTTAACAATACTCTGTCGTATACTCGAAATTCCTGTGAGGAGATCTTTAGCATTCCCACCAAAAAAAAGAAAGAAAAGTATGTGAGTTGATGGATGTGTGAATTATAAAGTGGTTGCCATAATTACGTTAATGTATGCGTATATCACATTGTATATTTTAAATATACTACAATTGTATTTGTCAATTTTACCTCAGTAAAGCAGGAGAAAAATTCCATGTCACAATTAAAAAAAAATTAATAACGAAAGAAAAAGGGCAGGCAATTCTCATCTTTGTTTCTTTTTTTTTTTTCTTTCTTCTTTCGTTTTTTTTTTTTTTTTTTAAATATATTATCCTCCTACCTCTTACAGAGAATAAAGAAAAAAATTAAGGTTTTATTCCCCACTCCCATTAACTTTATTTTATTGGGGGTTATTTGCTCTGAATGGTCCCCTGGCCCACATTTTTGAGTAGCTAATCCATTTCATATGTCTGGTTATTATTCATGGTCTACTAATATTTATAAATGAAGGACTTAATTATTCAGTATGGGTAACTGATGTGGTCACTGCCTGCAATTATGTGGGCTAATGTTTATTTTTTCCTGATTGATACCCCCAAGCGTGTGTAGAGAGGTGATTGATAGGTTGGTAGTTTGATTCTTTGGCTCCACTTCTCTTTTAAATGTGTTGGGTGGGAGCTGTCTACCTTTAGGCCTCTTGGCTGTACTGTAGGATGAGGTGGGTGCATGTGGGTGGTTACAGTTCAGTGTGGGTGGCGAGTGTTCAATTATTTAAAAAAGGCAGATTTAAGTACCTGATTAGAATATTCACTTTATATGTATTGCATTTATCAATTTATTATATTTCTTTACAGGAATACACATGGCTTGATAAAAGCCATTATGAAATTATTACAAATGCAAGCTCTTAAGGAAGGACAAGGTGGGGAGAAGAACATTCGGAATTTATATACTATTAGGTATGCAATTTTTCCTTTCAAACAAATTGCGTGTGTGTGCGTGTGAATTGTTAACTACGTTATGAACAGATATGTAATCGATTAAGAATTAGTTATTTAATTCAACAGTGATGGTGGGTCTTGGACCTCTTAGGAAGTTAGTATTTCAAAGACATGGAAGAGGGAGATAGAGTTGAAAACATGCTGATATCACCATTGTGGGTTTCGCAGTTGCTTCCGTGGAATTGGAGTCTGTTACCCAAAATTCTTTCTACTCTGGGATGTCTATAACGATCTTCCCAAATCCTATGAAGACTGAAGAGTTGATTGAGCAGGCGTACTGAAAGCAGGAGGGGTTTAGGTTAGGTAGGAGGGTACTATAAAAAGTAATAGATTATTTAAGGGTTAATACCCAGGGCAAGGTTAGTAGGTAGGAACATTGATTTGCCTTCTCTTTGTCATCTATATAATGTAACATGGTAGAGTTATGTTAAAATTAAATACACAGAACAACAATAATAGTGAAATGCATTGGATTTTATTGAGTTTGGACGAGGGAAGGATCATACTTACTTGTGAAGGTGACCCTAACCATTGCCTTGAAGGTCCCAGAAAGCCAGTTCTTAAGAGGGGGGCTCCTACTTAGTGAGCAGAGTGCCCCAGAAGATGCCCTGTAACTAGTATATGTTGTAGAGTCCTGGGATCGAGCCCCAAGTGTCGGGCTCCCTGCTCAGCGGGGAGTCTGCTTCTCCCTCTGCCACTCCCCCTGCTTGTGCACTCTCGCTCTCTCTCTCTCAGATAAATAGATAAAATCTTTAAAAAAAAATAAAAGGTTTTATTCATTGAGAGAGAGAGAGAGAGAGAATACATGAGCAGGGGGTAGGGGCAGAGGGAGAAGGAGAAGTAGACTCTCCACTGAGCAGGGAGCCTGATTCGGGGCTGGATCCCAGGACTCTGGGATCATGACCTGAGCCGAAGGCAGCCGCTTAACTGACTGAGCCACCCAGGTGTTCCCCTATTTATCATCTTTTTTATTGAGTACATTACTGAGAGTTTAAGCTAATTTTTTAACAAGGGCAGATTTTCATTTTATGTATTTTTTTCCTAACATATTTTTGAATACCTTCAAACATACAGAAAATTTGGAAGAATGTAGTACATTGAGTTAGTTAATTCATTATTAGTAGTAAATTCATAAGTTAATTTATTTTCAAATTGGTAAGCAAAAGGAAAATTATTTTTTTGAAAATACCCTGGAAACTTGGGGTGTGTAGAGCAAACTTTTCCAAAATGTTAAATATGCTTTTCTTCCCTTTTGTTTTTCCTTATATATTGTGGTGCTGTATGACATAACAAGGTTTTCATTTCAGGTTTCTCTTTCATCCATTGCCTTTATCAGAATTGAACCTAAGAAGAAGATGAGCAGATCTTAATATTTTTTGATGACTCATATAAATATCTGTGTTTTGTTTTGTTTTGTTTTGAAGAATTTCAAACTCTTGGGCCAGAGTTCCAGGATAGAAGATAATTCCAGGGGCACCTGGGTGGCTAAGTTGATGAAGTGTCCGACTCTGGGTTTCGGCTCAGGTCATGATCCCAGGGTCCTGAGATCGAGCTCCACCTGGAGCTCAGCTCAGCATGGAGTTTGCTTAAGATTCTCTCCCCACATTCTGCCCCTCCCCTTGCTTTTATGTTCACTCTCTCTCTCTAAAAATAAATAAATAAAATCTTAAAGAGAGAGAAAAGAATTCCATTTTATTGTTGTTCAGTGGGAGTTATTTATTTTAAAATAGGAAAGCTATTAAAGTTTTAAATTTTTATATAACAGTTTTATTGAGATATAATTCACATACCACAGGATTGACCCATTTAAAGTATACAGTTCAGTGGGGTTTTTTGTTGTTGTTGTTTGGTTGGGTTTTTTTTGTATATTCATGCAACCATTGCCATAATTTTAGGACATTTTCACATCCCCCCAAATTCCTCATCCATTAGCAGTCACTCCATATTTCCGTCCTCCCAGTGGGGGGGTCTTTAATTCAGTGGTTCACAACGCTGGCCGCTTATTAGAACCACCTGGGTGTGCTGAAAAACAAGCCATCCCAAGTGATTCTGATCCACCCTGAGTACAAGATTTCATGTCAGCTGCACTGATGTGAATGCTAATCGCCTGGGACCTTGTTGAACAGAAGATTCTCTTTCTTTAGGGCCAGGGTGGGCTCAGGATTCTCCAGTAACAAGCTCCCAGGTGATGCTGATGCTTCTTTAGCCCACTGCATTGTGGGTAGCAGAGCTGTGCGACGGCGTTAGTGGTACCTGGGAGCCTGTTAGGAGAGAGCCCTCCATCTCAGACTACCTGTATCAGCACCCGCATTCCAGTTAGATTTCGCAGGTAAGCCCTAGGCACCTTAAGGTTTAAGAAGCTCTGGTTTAGATGATGGTAAAAGGGAATTTTCTACCAACAGAAGGGTTAGAGTTATTCTCCCCTTCACACTGGTATTGGCCTTACCGTGTGTGAGTGCCGGACCTCAGTTGTCTGTCGCGTTTCACCTGTTTTCCTGCTTTATAATTCATTTTCTCCGCTAGTTGGTTCTTTAAAAGACAGTGGGTGCAAGGTGTGGATAGGGAACCCAGTTTGAGGAGCTGAAGTTGTACTGGGTACATAAGGTGTGTCTTTAGAGTGGCAGCACATCGAGAGGTCCAGAATCAGTCACCGGAGTTGGCATAATCCGTAATGTTTATGGAGAGCCCTTATGTGAATGGCTGCTTGGCACTATAAATCAGTAGAGTGTAATCGAGTGTGTAAGAGCCTCAAGTTCCTCCAGGGGGGATTGTGGATGGCGGGAACAGAGGCGAGGTGCGCCTGAAGAGCAGACTCCCCTCAAGAGAGCTATGATTACCTGAGTCAAGCATAAAATTGTCATGCTGTTTTAGAGCCTTCTTTGCCCCATGTTGGTTACGATATCCTCCAGCTTTGGAGAGGCAACTGATGAGCTGTGTATGAAAGCATAACAGGGTTACGAGAAGCCCAGAACTCCAGAGAGGTGTTCCCTGGTTATGCTGGAAGATTCATTTCAAATGGAAGTACTAGGACAGATAATTGGAAGCTGTCTGGGAATGAGACTTATCTGTGTTTTTTTACGGTAGTAAGGACTCGGCTAGCATACACAGTTTTGGAGTTTGTGCATTTTTCACTTGTTCTTGTCCTAAGACCTGATTAATTTGCATTCTAGCGGGACAGAATACGTGGTTATTTTAAATGGGTTGGTGCTGAATTGTGTCGGTTATGCCAGTATGGAAACGAAGGGGGGGAGCCGTGAGGACCGGAAGTGTGAGCCAGTGGCTTGCCCTGGTTCCTGTGAATTTCACGGAAGGAGCTCTAGAGAGGGTGTTCTCTTTGTTGAACCTAGAGCGCAGTGGTTCTCAAACTTTGTATGCCAAAGAAGCGCCCGGGGAGCTGGTTAACAGTGCAGCTTTTCAAGCCCTGGCTGGAAATTCTTTTTCAGTCCGTTTTGCACGAGACTTAGGAATCAGCATGTTTACCCAGCTGCTCAGTGATCTGGATATAGGTCATTTGTGGTTCGCAATTGAGAAATATTGCTTGAGGCTGTGGGAGCTTAAAGGTACCATATACAAGCTGCAAGGAGCCCCTCGGGGGTACACCAGGGGGGATATTGAGTGGCTTAATCCTGTCTCCTTGTCTCTCTTCCCTGTTGGGGGGCAAAAAGCCTGTTTCCTTCTCAGCACCAAGGCACCAAGTTCATCAAACCACGTCTGCCATGGAAAATAGAGAGGCCAGGATCAGAACCAAAGAGCATTTTAAAGGAAAAGCTGTCTAGTGAGGGCAAGCCAAGTACAAATGCAAGAGAGCATGTAAGAGATTTAAACCTTATTGCTCTATTCAAAGAAATCATTCTGTGGCCCCAGCAAGTGAGTGTTCTTCGTGGTCAGATGGTAGATGCTTGTTTGGAGTAGGAGGGGAAGAGAGCCCTCAGCAACTCTCTTAAAAAAGCAACACTGGTTTTCAGTGTTTACAGTGCAGCAGGAGCTCTTGCTCAGAGTTTTTGATATGGACGTCTGGAACATGACTGGAAACCTGCATTTTAACGAAATTTAGATGCACAGGTAGTCTACTGACCGTGCTTTGAGATACATTAGACTAGAGTGTATGGCTGATAAAGTTCATATTGCTTACCTGGACCCTTCTTTAGTTTTGTGACTTAAGATTGAATGGGGATGTTTAAATGTGGCTTTAACTCTGATGGTTTTTAGGATGGGGTTAGCTGGAAGAATACAGCACATTTATACTTAGCATATGCTATGCGTGAAACTCCAGGTGCGTGAGTCCCGACTCCGGTTGCACGGTAGAGCTTTTGAGGGGCTTTTATTTTATTCTTATTTTTTAAAGATTTTATTTATTTGAGAGAGAGAGCACAAGCGGGGGTGGGAAGCGGAGGGGCAGAAGGAGAAGAGATTCCCCCAGGACCAGGAAGCCCCACAGGGGGCTCGATGATCGCAGGACACTGGGTTCAAGACCTGAGGCGGAGGCAGATGCCCAATGACTGAACCACCCTGGCGCCTTGAGGGGCTTTTAAATGTAGGGGGCCTGGGCTTTCCCTGGAAGGACTGGAGGGTTAGCCTCAGGCACTGGTGGTTTTTCAAAGCTTCCTCGATGGTTTCCAGGGTGCTGGTAGCAGGGAGAACTGCTGGCGGATTGTTGAAATGAGGCAATAGGGGTTCATTGTTGCTAGACCTTCAGATCTTTCAGTATTAATAACATTTTATATGAAATCTCCTGACCACCGAATGCTGGAAAACAATTCAGACTTTTAAAAATACAGGGTAGGCAGACCAAACACCTCTGTTCACAGGATGCAATCCAAGGGCAACAACGTTGTGACCCCTGTTTTAGGCATTTAACAGTTTTCAAATCTTAGACGTGCTTTTCTGCCTGTGAACAATTTTTATAATAATTGCCTTTTTTTAAAGTTTATTTTTTTGTAATCTCTACACGCAATGTGGGGCTTGAACTCAAGACCCCAAGATCAAGAGTCACCCGCTCTACCGACCAAGCCAGCCAGGTGCCCCTCCCCCCCCATCCTGCCTTTTAAAAACTGCTACTAATGTATCCTTCAGTTAGGCTTTTCTTTCTTCTCCCCCTTTTGTTTGGTCTGGATTTTCTCTTGCTTAGCTTGAACTCCATTTTTCTGTTACTTATATTTAAGTTACTTAGACATTCTCGAATACTGACCCTGGAGGAAGCACGGCAGAGAGCAGATCCGGGTATTTCAGTTTTGAGGAAGAATAAATAAACTATGTTTTTACAATTCATTAATTATTGAGGTTCATTTTCTTAGTTGCTTTGTAATAGGCCACCCCCCCCCCCGAAATTTGATCATGTGCTTCTCTGCCTTTCGTTCCCCCTCTGCATATTCATGCTATGGCAGTCTTTTCAAGATCTCTCTTCCCTTTGCCGAAGTGAGGAAATAGCTGTGAATTCATGAGCAGAGACTGCTTGTTCCAGAATTCATACCGTTCTGATGTGCCAGACAGTGGCTGACAGGCACACATAGCAAATGTTAAGAATCTTATTTGTGGAAAGGTTTGGTCTGATCAGCACCAAGCTGTACTTTCTGAAATTAGGGAATATTAAATGCTTTTGGCAGATGGTGTACTCTGAATGGGGGATGAGGCCAAGGGTAATGGGCGGTTCTGCCCTGCTCCGATTAGTTACACACACTCTGTGTATTCGTCCATCTCTTCGGACAGTGTTATGTAGTTGATTTAGAGAGTTAATTTTTTAAAGAAAAGATGTTATTTATTCATTTGACAGAGAGCAGAAGCAGGGGGAGCGGCAGGGAGAGGGAGAAGCAAGCCCCCCTATCCCCCGCAGAGCAGGGAGCCCGGGATCCGGACCCGAGCTCAAGGCAGACAGCCAACCGACTGAGCCACCCAGGCGTCCCTGGAGAGTTAATTTTAAGAACATAAAGATGTGTGTCCCGAAGGCTGAGTTACTTTGTAATTCATACTGCTCTTTTCCACTTAGTTCTTAAGGCAAACACATTCCTCCCTTAGGTCTATCACATAGAAGAACAAGAGGGTCCCAAGAAGACTGACGTGCAGTGCACTAAGACCAGTTTGTGGCTGTGGACATCAAAATGGAGCCCCAGTTTTGATTTTGATAACTGGCTTTTTCTCAGCATTAAATTCCCTCTGCATTTTCTCTCCTGCCCATTTTGAAGAATGAGACGGAGTCAGCCATGGGAAGAGCACAGGAAGGGTGCTGCGGATCTAGGTGGAAGCAGGTGTGTCCCCACTGCTGTGAGAGAGAGCGGGTGCGCGGGAGCAAGCGCAGGAGGCCGAGCGCCTGGAGCTGAGCGTTCAGGGAGGGAGAGCCTGAGCCGGAGGCCCGGGAGAGGGGCGTGGCCTAGAATACACAAGACCATGGCGGACACTTTGGGAGTTAGAGAGTCCTGGGGAGCTTTGAAGGTCTATCTTTTTAACTTATTATTTTGAAATAATTTCAAAGTTCCAGAAAGATTGTCAGAATAGTACGAAAGCCGCCCATATACCATTTACCCTGATTCATGAGTTTAATACTTAGCCATATTTGCTTTATCATTCTGTCTATTCTATATAATTCTTAAAAAACATGTGTGAGATTTTATGTATTCAGTAGTGTGTATTTTCTAAGAACAAGGGTATTCTCATATAATCAGAGAGCAGTTATAATACTGAGAAAATTTAACATCGATATAGCGATCTACAGTTCATATTCCAGTTTTGTCATAGTGTCGTTGTATACTTTTTTCCTTTTTATTTTTAGTGTGTAGGATCTAATTTAGGATCACATGTTACCTTTAGCTGTCCTATCTTTTTAGTCTTTTAAAGTCTGGAACAATCTCTCTTCCTTTCTTTGTCTTTCATGGCATTGACATTTTGGAAATCTATAAAAGTGATGCCATATCCTTCTCCGGATATCACACCTGGAGGCACTGATGTCCATCTCATCCCTCACTGGGAGTTTTAATTTAAAAAAATTTTTTTTTAAATAAACTCTATCCCCATCGTGGGGCTCAAACTCACAGCCCCAGGATCAAGCGTCACATGCTCTACTGACTGAGCCAGCCAGGCACCCCTCCGTGGTGATCTTAATATTGGTTACCCAGTCAGGGGTGATGTCTGGTTTCTTTACTATAGAGTTAATCATTTTTCTCTTGTAACTAATAAGCAATCTGTGGAGAAGGCTCTTGGAACCATGCAAACACCTGCTCCTCATTACGCCCCCAACCTCCCAACTAATTTTCACTGTGATGATTTCAAAATGGTGGTTTGCCTAGCGTACCACTCTTTTCAGATTTGCTAGTGGCAATGGAGAGGTGGAAATGGTGGGAATCCTTGGAAATGCACTTAATCTATAGATTCTGAAACCCTGCCTCTATAGAGTCCGATTTAGAAAGCTTGGGTGTCAGCCACTGTGGGTACCTAGAACCTGTATATTTTTTTAAAAGTCTCGAGGGATTCTGATGGGGAAATAGGTTTGAGAATCACTGGATGAATGGCTAAAATAACCAAACAACATCACGGTGTTTCATAGTGATTAGAAAAAGATGCAACTTTCTTTCCTCGCACATCTGCATCTTTAAAAATGGGCATAATTAGGGCGCCTGGGTGGCTCAGTTGGTTAAGTGTCTGCCTTCGGCTCAGGTCATGATCCTGGGGTCCTGGGATCGAGAGTCCCCCAACAGGCTCCCTGCACAGCGGGGAGTCTGCTTCTGCCTCTCCCTCTCTGCTCCCCCTGCTTGTGTACTTTCTCTCTTTCTCTTTCAAGTAAATGAATAAAATCTTAAAAAAGAAATGGGTGTAATCAACCAGGTGTATTGAGGTAATAAATGAGATTCTGATTTGAACTCACTTCCTTTGTAAGGGAAATTCAAGTTATTTTGAGTCCGTTGGTGGTGTACTTCACATGATACACGTGGATTTTTCTAAAATCGAGACGAGGTTAACTAAATTTAAGATAGTATGTGGCTGAATTAAATTTGAAATTTTTTTATGTTTTATTTATTTAAGTAATCTCTGTGCCCTACGTGGGGTTTGAACTCATGAACCCAAGATCAAGCATCACATGCTCCACTAACTGAGGCAGCCAGGCACCCCTGAAATATTTTTTAATGCATTTTTTTTGGAGATATAATTTATATGCCATAAAAGTCACCTTTTAAAGCCATACAGTTCAGTATGATATCCACAAAGTTGTCTAACCATTATCACTGTCTAATTCTAGAACATTTTCATCACCCCTAAAAGAAGCCCCATTAACGGTCATTCCCTAGTATCTCTTACTCCCAAGCTGTGGAAAACACTACTTTTTGTATGTGGATTTGCTTCTTCTGGACATTTTATGTAAATGGAATTCCTGCAATACATGGCCTTTTATGTCTTTCTTTTCCCACCTAGCATAATGTTTTCAAGGTTCATCTGTGCTGTAGCATGAGCAGAACCTCATTCCCTTTTATGGCTGAATAATATTCCATTGCATGGACATACCACATTTTGTTTATTCTGTAACCTTTTTGTATGTTTACCAAGTCCAGTGAATTTTTGCTGTTTTTGCTTTTTACATTTATTTTTGGAGGTAAATTTGTAAGTTATGGAAATAAACTTAGCCTCTAAGAGTAATTGTTATATGCAAGTGATGAATCACTGAATTGTCCTGAAACTAATATTACCCTATGTATTAACTAGAATTTAAATAAAAACTTAAAACCTTAAAAAAATTTTTTAAGAGTAGCTATTGTTTTTCATTTCTATGCAAATTTCCATATTACGTTTACTTTTTCTTAATGAGGTTGCTTGGAATCCTGTAATTCTTTAAAAACTTGACTGTCTAGCTTTTTTGGGGGGGGTCAAAGTGAGCGTTTTGCTTTTGGGGGAGCTGATTATTTCAGTAATTGAATATATTATCTAAAAGGATCCCCTGAGATGTAGATGTTTGGTTTTATTTAGCATAAAATAAGCATGACACCATTATTAAATCATCTGTACTACACAGTCAAGCTGCCATAAGGGATTGGAACTGGTAGAATACATGAATATATTTAATTTTGCTGGAGTTACAAAAACTTCAGTACTTGGGGAACTACCATTTTCGGGAACATCATATATAACCTTTTTTGGGGGGGAGATTGTACTTTGTAGTTTTTTTTGAAAGCGGGAGTTTAACAAGACTGAATTACAGTAATCACCTCACCTCTGCTTTAATTCACTGGTATTTACTGGTTTTTGGAGGGGAGATGGTCAAGAAACGTCTTTGAGAATCTCATAAAAGTTTTGGTCCTTCCTTAGAAAATGTATACACACACACACACACACGTCCTCAAAATTTTGTGTATCATTTCAGAGGGCTTGTGTATTCTTGCTTTAATGGATAAAGGGACATCCTTATAGGAAAATCATGAAAGTGAATACGAGTAAGAAGGGATTATCAGCGTCAGATCTGACCCGGAGAAAGCCCAGCAGAGTTAATATTAAGACACAAGGGCAGTAGCAGGGGAAGCATAGCCGTTACTTTCTAAGGGCCATCTGGCCCTTTGCAGTTTGATGCTTTCTGTTGAACTGCATGTTTTGCTTCTGTTTTCATTTCCTCTTTTCTCTCCTTTTTCCCACCCAGGGAAGTCTTTGTTCACAGTTTATGGTTCTAATCACCTGGGGTTTACACTTGGGATTTATAATCAGACCTAAAGAATAAGCTACACGTATTGTACGGTCTTCCAGTTACGCGATTGCCCCTAGAAAGTGCTTTTAAGTTCTTCTAAAGGTGGATGTTTAATTTAAAAATTGCTGTGGTAATTTGATGATCAGTGTCTTTAAGGACGTAAAATGTCATTTTGGCCTTATGAGCCTATTTATCTTGTTTCCTGTTTTTAAATTTAATTCAATTTTATTTTTATTTATATATATATATTTTGCACTCGTGGCAGGTGACTTAATAATAGAAGTTTTGGAACCCTAAGTATTTGTTTGTTTCCCTACAGCCCTTACCTTCTACATAGAATAGTTTTAAACTTCTCACATTGGCACACACCTTTGCGTCAAAACCCTGCCTCTCAGTATAGGGATCCTGCAAAACGTTCAGTATGAGGGCAGAATCAATTGTAATATGAACTGTGTTTTCAAAGAAATCTTACACTTTCCCTATCTGCCTTACGGACCCAAGGAAAATAGTCAAATTAGTCAAAATTTGTCAAAATGTCCAAGTTGAAATACTTCTTGCTCCAAAAGTCTTCTTTTCCTGGCAGCTTATGTGGAAAGGAAAAATACGTGTGTCTTAAAAACACAACAGGATAATTCACAATTATTGTGTAATTTTTCTTCTTTGTAGTAATATTCATTGTGGAATCTTAAATTTTTGTTATGCCTTTTTTTTTAATCTTAAAATCGTCGGGGCTTTTTTTTTTTTAATCCCTTTTTGGCTTCTAACCAGCACTTTCAAATCAAAATTCAGAGCAGGTAGAGAAATGCTTTTAAAATGCATATTTGATGTAGTAAGTGCTATGCTGTGCTTCTGAAAGTGCCGGGGTCACAGCTGCATACATGAAAATGCATGGTGACTGTAGGCATTGTTTCCTCACACAGAAAAGGCAATCTGAGTCTATCGCTGAATTTATGATGTAAATCAAATCCTAGCTTTCCTGTACTCAGAGATGGAGCAGAAAGGTTGAGGTGACCTAAAGGTTACAAATAACTTTTGCTTTTTGATTTGCCTACCGCAAGACTAATTTTTTTTACGTCCCTCTTTTCTATTAAGATTGATGTATTTATACTTGGGAAGGTGAATCTAGTTACATACCTTACTCTGTCATTGCCTCGGTGCTAGTCTAGCGGAACCGTGCATTTGTCATTCACTCCTGCCCCCACTCCATTCTGTTAAGATGCGTGCACCGCGCTGTGTTGTTGACAATATTACTAAAGGGTGGGGAGGGCTCAAGTATTAGGTACCAACTCTGCGTGTTTCCTCTGTGCTTTTTATCCCTGAACAGTGTGGACTCTGAAAGCGTGTACTAGAGGCACTGTGATAAGTTGGTTTTTCACGACCCAGTGAAAGAGTTTAAAAAGGTGCTTTGGGGAGAGTGTGTGTGTGAGTTACATTTATCGTAGCTGTGCCTCGGCATTGAAAGGGAAACCTAACAAGAATAAGACAGCTCCAGCTTTCACGCAGCCTTTGCTCTGGTTTGAGATACAAACCTACCTGTCTGATAATCAGAATGGTTCCGCATTGATGGAGTATTCCGTGTGCTAGGTACAGTGTAAATGCTTTACTTAAAATGGCAGTTAAGACATTTATAAATCACGAAATGGGAAGGTGCCGAAGAACGTACGACAAATTGGTTCCTCTATGGCAAAAACAGAAACCAGACGGTGAGGGAGAGACAAGAGGCACTAGAGGCCAATGAAGGGTGACCAGGTCACCTGGTCTGTATTGATTTTAAACTTTAGAAACAGTGCTCTTCTCTTTTAAGAGGAAAGCAGAATCTATTGGTTGTCTCAGGAGTTGGGAAATTATGACTTAAAACATTTGTGCTCATTCTGGGCACCGTACTTCTCTCTGAAATAAATGTGGTATGGTTTATCTCTTTGAGATTAAAAATAAGAGATTCCTGGGGTGCCTGGGTGGCTCAGTCGGTTAAGCATCTGCCTTCGGCTTTTGGTCATGATCCCAGGGTCCTGGGATCGAGCCCCCTCATCGGGCTCTCTGCTCAGGGAGTCTGCTTCTCCTTCTCCCTCTGAGCTCTCTCTCTCTCTCTCATGCTCTCTCACTCTCTCTCAAGCAAATAAATAAAATCTTAAAAATAAAAAAAGGAGACTCCTTTGTGAGGCTTAGATTTTATTGGACGTTGGCCTTAGAGCCATGCAAGATTGGCACAGAATTATTAACAGTCGAGAGCCTTCTGTACCCTGCCTTTGCACAGTTGGGTCCTACCTCTAGTCCAGAGCAGTAGGAAGATTAGGGCTTTAATGGGTGGCATTATCTTTAGCACTGGAAGGTACTTGGTCTGATGTCTTCAGTTTACAGATGAAGAAACTCTGTCCAGGAGAGGTTCATTCTCTTGCCTGAGATCAGAGCCTGCATGTATATCTGGAACTCTTGACCCTTTTTGTTCATTGCCTCCCCTTCACTATTTTCTGCCTCCTCTCTACTTGCAGTTTTTTCGGAGATGGGATTGTGGCAGCCTAACAGTGAGTGATTCCAGTGACGCTAGGGAGGCACTGCTTATCTAAATAATAATGATGAGCATGTCCCAAGGTTGTTTTTGTTCCTCAAAACTTGCATAGCTCATTGTCTGCCACTAATACTTTCACAAATGATCATGTTGATTGTATGGTCAGCCCATCCATCATTTTCAATACAGCGTTGTAGTCAGCTTTGTATCACTTGAGTAGTGGGGTTGGGGAGAAGTGAAATTTTAAGGCATAACCCGGGTTTTACTTGGTGTTCTGTACTACATTCTTTGTTTGATCTTCTGATGAAGAGCAGAGGTGACCTGTTTAAACTGTGGATCCTCCCATTTACCTTGACCTTTCTCAGTTGGGTGTACTTGAACGAAGTGGAATGGCTAACGAGCAGTGAATGAGAGGAAGAAGGAAAAGAGAAATCTTGAATAAGCCATAAATTTAATAATCCCTGAATGCATCAAGAATGAATTATGCTTAGTCTTATGACATCTTAAATGTTCCAATGATAATATTTTAAATAGGAAAATGACTATTTTCTATCATACCCAAATTAGTAGGTATATTATTGAATACAGTTTATTTTGGAACATGATTCTGTATTTTGCAAAGGAATAATTTTCCATTAGTTTTCCATTGAAAATTTTGGAGTTTCTGCTGTATTGTGTTACTCTTATGTACCTAACGTTAATATTTAATGACTATATTTCCATAAGAAACTTAGAATTTTGAGTATGATGGGTTGCTTTTGGTTCATTGCAAGGAAGGGTGAAGGTGGCATCGTCTTTTTTTTAAATAGCTCTGGGACGGTACCATGGTTTAATCAGTTTTGTGCCTTTCATAAGTGCTTGTCATTTTACAGTGGCTCAGTGATTCTTAACCAGGGCAGTTTTGCCCCCACCCCCCCAGGAGACATTTGGTAATGTCTGGGGACATTTTTGATTGTCATAACTATATTGAATGCTATTAGCGTCTTGTGGGTAGAGGCCAGGAATGCCGCTAAATCCCCTTCAGTGCACTGGACAACCCCCAAAAGAATTCTCTGACCCCAAATAGCGGTTGTGCAAAGACTGAGAAAACTTCATGCGTGCCAGTTGCACCATAAAGTCTATTGAATTACAAAATGCATTCATTCTATTAAGCATAAAGCTTTCTATATTTGTATTCACACACCAATTTGATGATTCACCAGGGAGAATTTAGCTCTTTGCTTCATTACGCTCAAAGTAGTAAAACAAAATTTTGGCAATTAACATTGATTTTAGGTTAGTTGTATTCAGTTGAAATAGTATAATATTATAATCAAATGTTAATCACTAGTAAGATGCAATGTTCTTAATTTGGACTTCCCTTCTTCCTCAAGAGAGCTTCTTGGAATCAATATTGTATATTATTCTCTGCAATATTTGCACTTGGACCTGACGTAATCAATTCTTTGGTAAAGTTAATTATCCAGATGTCTAAATCAGTAATTAATCTGGATAATCCCTATTCTCCTATATTCTACTTCATCTCATCTTTAGTGTTTAAGTCTGAGATACGAAATAGACTCTCCTGGATCCAGTGGCAAGCAAAACAGGCCTTTGGCTTCACGCAACAAAGCTAGGGCGGGTCCCACAATCCCAGTGAAGTAGAAGGGAAATTATATTGGCCACATGTGCAGCATTTCTGGTCCTACTTTAAAATTACTACCTCTTATTTCTGTTGACCCGATTTAATTTGGACAAAAGTGTTAAACGATAGAAAAAAAAAAAAAAACACCTCACCGGATAGATACTTGGGTATTTTTTGGAGGGGGAGCGAGGTGGAGGAAGGAACGACTTACAAGGGAAGAGTATTGAAAAGCGCCGAAGTGCTTTAGGATCACACGCAGTGTGTGATCCTACGTGATGGTGTGATACCTTGTTGCATTTTCTTCTTAGATCGTCATAAATGCCACCATTAGGGGGAGGATTAATGGATGGTCCTATGTGATGTTCCTCATTTTAATATGGTGCTTGGCAGGAGCCAAACTCATACCTAAAATGACCGCAAGTGCCCTTCTTTCCTTTTTTTCATGTTTACGTGAACATGACCTTCTGAACTCTCAATGTTAGAAGTTTGGCTGGTGTGACGTTCCTGGGAGACTGTCAGGTTTTGTAGCATTTGTTTGTTAATATCTGTGGCAACTCGAGTAGAAGCAATTCTAGGTAGGTGTGCGTGCCAAAGAGTTTGGAATTTGGAAATAGGATTTTGATGGGAGTTTTGAGTGTTGGCAGAAAACCGTTGGAGCGACCCCTCAGCAATGGCAGTAGTCTGATCAAACGGGAGGCCGCCAGGAGGTGACGTTAGTGCCTGATAGATGAGGTGCGGTGGAGGAGCCCATCCGGAGATGGTGTTATCATACCTGGGAACGGTGGGGTCGTGTCCGAGCCGGGCTTCACACGAGAGCTTCCATGTGCCGGACCTGCCATATTTTTCTTTTTCTGTTTAAGAGAGAGAAACATCCGAAAACTTCCTGACTCTTCACCTCCCTCTGGGTTTTTTTCCTTGTAGTGGTTCTCAACCCTAACAACGTGTCAGAATTGCTGGAAGAGTTATTAAAAATGACTAATGCCTGTGCTCCACACGTAGCAACCCCAGTATAATTGATCGGGGTTTTTTTTTTTGGGGGGGGTATCAGTATTTTTAAAAGAGCTTCCCAGATGAATCAAACAGTGCTTTGAGAGTGGTTGAGAACCACTGCTTTATAGCAGGGCCTCAGAATTGTCTGGAGGGCTATTTATTAGGTCTGGAATGGGCCCTGTGAATCCATTTGCATTTCTAACAAGTTCCCAGGTGATGTTGATACTGACCTTAAGGAGATCGCATTTTGAGAATCACCAAGAAGGCTGTCTTAAAAAAAAAAAAGGTCATTTGGGTGTAATTGATGGCTTGATCTTTTTTTTTTTTCTTTAAATATTGCTAGAGATACATTGTAGGGTTAAAATTAGAGATTAAAGAGTATTATGTATATGATTCCTTTTATGTAAAAAAGGAAAGGTTTTGTTTTTTTTAACAATTGTTTTATTAAAATTTTTTTTGGAGGAAAAAGCCATATCAATAATAACTAAAAGTTTTGTATAGTACTTCATAGTTTAAAAAGCTAATGGATTAAAAACTAAGGATGTACTGTATGGTGACTAACATAGCATAATAAAAAACTTAAAAAAGCTAATGAATTTACTATTTCTAATAAGCTTTTGAACTATTTAAAATAACTTTCGTAGGTTTTTTTTCCCCTTAAACCTCATTATTTGAGAATCCTGCAATTTCAGATCTTATGTTTTGTAGTCTCTTTAGGTATCTTTATGGATGTAGACCAGATAAAAATTCTTTTTCTTGTTCAATAGAAATTTTAAGAGTTTTCGTTTTGAAGAGTTTATTTTGAGATGGAAGAAATGTTTTTTGGTTTTTGTTTTTTTTCCTTGTCTTAAATATGCTGGAGGAATGGAGCCATACACTGAGAAGAATGGGGGGTAAGTAGGAACAGAGAAGGAGAGGGTGCTTATAAGTTGGAGCAATGTTAGAGGAAATAGAACATTCCAGGTTTGGAAAGAGAGGAGGAGGAGACCTCCAGGAATGAAGAAACCGAGGAGGAGATGGATATGACCGAGCTCCTGGATTCCAAAGCTTGGCCAAAGTCCCAGAGGTACTGTGTGGCTGAGTTTGTGGTCAAATCTGGATCCCTAAGACTCAGAGTTGATGTTCTTTTCTGCAAAACAGGTAGATAAGGAAAAAAAATGTTAGTTCTAATGACCCAACTCTGCAACAAATGGTAATTTTGCATCCCGGAAAACAGTTTCTAGATGGTGTTGGCTCTTGTTGCTGTATTTGGATGTTGAGAATTTGTAGTCCCAAAACAACAGCTTCCAACGCGACTTTCTGTGCTTTTCAGAAATCACCCCCAGCCTTTGATCACTGTGCTCGAACACAGACCTGATTGCTGGCCAGTACTTTTGCAGCAGCTGACGGCTTTTTTCCAGCAATGCCCTGAAAGGTAATGTAAAATAAAATAAATGAGGGAGATGGAATGGCATCTGCTCATTTTAGAGCTTTTGTTTTTTTCTTTTTTTTAAAGCTACTTTGACTATGTTGTTTTCTGTTGAAGAAAAGAAATGTTTTAGAACAAGATATAGTTGTGTTTTCTATTTAAGAGGCAAAAAAAAAAAAAAACCCCAAAAAACAAACCCCTACCAGATCTAATTGATGGTTGAAATATTGAATATGAAAAAAGCTATTAAAGAAGTTAAGGCTTCCCTGCTCAGTGGGGAGTCTGCTTCTCCCTCTCCCTCTGCCTCTGGGTACGTGTGCACATGCGTGCATGCTTGCTCACTCTCTCAAATAAATAAATCTTAAAAAAAAAAAAAGAGTAAATCTTGTTGTATGACTCCCTTGCTTAAATTAACACAACTGTGGTTTTCAAACTGCACTTGCGTCGTGTGGACAAAGCATGGGGACTGTCCTCCACCCCGTTAGCTCTTTCTATAGAACTTACATGTAGATATCTTGTGGTAGCTTTCTACTGGCAAACAATAGTGTGGCTTCCGAAATAATTGGAAAATCCCTGGGCTAAAAGGTAAAATCTAGTTTGTTATGCTAGGCTCTCTTTCCTACACAGTTTCAACCTATTTCCCCAGTTTTCTCTTGACCTGCTGATTTATGAATGGCGTATGCAGCAGTTCGTGGACTTGCTTTCGATTCCATCCAGAAAGCTGTGCTGTTCCCTTCCCTCCGTGCTTTTGCTTATCAGTACCTACTTTACTCTTGAATTTTACCCCAACCCTTTCCTGACTCATTTCTCTATTTTAAATCTCTCTGCTCGGAAGTCCTTGCTTACCAAGCTGAATGAGGGGTCTCTTTTATGTGCTCTCATAATAACGTCAGCTGTGATTCGTAACATTATTGTACTTCATTGTCTTGGAATTCCTCTCTGGGGAAACTTCCTGAGGGCAGGGACTGTGTCTCATTAGTCTTTGTATTAATAAAGCCTGGCCCATTTCTAGGTGCTCTATAAATACTGAATTTATGTACATGAGGTGGGTTGCAGAGGGCCTCTTAATACGTAATATCACTGCGTACTTAGTACTATCATGCAAGGTCATGATAGGACACAACGGTCCCAGGTAATCCAGTGCCTGAGTGACATTCACCACACCAGCTACATTCATATTTTCTTGTTCTTGAAGGTCTTACAGTGTCCTATACATACAGTTTCTTAGAACACCACTTCTGAGTCCACAACTTTAATGTTAGGTGGGATTTCTAGGCATGGCGTACTGTCGCAGGGAGTTGTAAGAGACATAGGGAACCTTGGACCATCTGCCAGTGAGAAAAATTCATGTGACATTTGGCTGATAGCTCAACATAAACTTCACTATCCTCTTTTCCTTCACCTAGATTGCATTTTCAAAGGTAAGATATTAATATTTCTGAAATAAGTCTTTGTTCATCTTTGTCGGAAATTAAAAATAACGAACTTATAAATACGTTTTTTAAATGAAATTTCTTGCTCTTGTTAAATAGATTAGGAGGATATTTTATAAAAGATGCTGCTGCTGTTGTGCCAAACTTTTTATTAAGCTTGTTTTTAGGGTAATCCTCAGGACTGTCTTTCTTTTCCAGCTCTTGAGTTAGCCATCATGTAATTAATTACCTTTTGGTTATCTTCATTTCAAAGGAGTGTTATATTGGGATTTGGAAGTCGTTATCCTAATGAAATATGTCCAGATATTCATAAGGTAAAAAAGATTATTAATTGACTTTGGTTTTTTCCCTGATAAGCTTCTATTGACTCTTTTCATTCAAGTTCTTATGTGTTAGGTTACACTATCTAGAGCCTTTCGGAAGTTCTAAATTAAATTTATTTGCTAAGAATAATTTCAGTTGCCTCATTTCCACTTTTATACTATGGGGTTATTCTTCGCAGAATGAAATTGATATTTCTGGTTGCATTTTTCGGCAGACCATTAGTTTCCTGAGATTTAATTTTAGAACAAGTTAGCTTCATAACTTAGTACTGAGCAACTTTAGTTGTTTGGAAGGTAATGAAGGAAGGTTGGTGATTTAATTTGCTAAGAATATAAACAGTGATTCACAACTAGGGGAAGAAGGCAAAATGTTGTGAAGATAGCTTGTACTCTGGTTCCTCCTGTGTCAAGAATTGTTCATTAGCTGGGTTCCTTTTTAATGGTATGTAGATGTCCTGACATGACAGTGTATCTTCATGCTAGATTTTTTGGGCATTATGTTCTAATTAAATTCTGCATGCATTTATAGAAGGCCTATGATGTTAAGCCCTGAGAATTGCATAAATTGTCAATGACATCATTGTCTCTGGTGCTTTAAGTTTTTCTAGTCTCACGCATAATTTCTCAAATGAAGGAATGAAGGTGAGCAACATCAAATGACCTTCTCAAGGTCACCGGGTTAGTTAGTGGTTGAGAAGGGCCGAAAGCCTGTTTCTTGACTCTCATTCCGAGTTTTTCCCTACCACTTCTCCCTCTGTGAACATAGAGAAGACTTGTGTGTAGGTACATACATGCACAGTTGGGTACGGTTGTAAACATTCTTAATCACTTTGGGATTTCAGGTGGTCTGTTTGATTCTATTTCTTTTCTCCTTCAGACCTGTCAATTTCATACCCCACTGAAATGCCAGTCATCAGATACCACATAGGAAATCTAAAATCAGGACTGATTAAGCCAAGGATAATTCAATTTTTAAAATTTATTTATTCATTTATTTATTTTAAAGATTTTATTTATTCACTTGACGGGGGGAGCACAAAAGGGGGTGGCAGGCAGAGGGAGAGGGAGAAGCAGGGTGCCTAACGTGGGACTCGATTCCGGGACTCTGGGCTCATGACCTGAGCTGAAGGCAGACGCTTAACTGACTGAGCCACCCAGGCGCCAAGCCAAAGAGGTTTGTAAACAGTATATTATCCTAAAGAAGCTCAGCGTTATGTTTGTGATGTCAAACAATAATAGCGTCTTGGAAATACGTTTCTTTACACGAAACTTGCAGTTTGCCTTCAGCATCTCAATGTAGGAGAAAACTGAGAAGGTATTCGTGGGTGTTCTTGACACCTAGATTGTATTTATTGTTTGGGGAATACATTATTAGGGAACGGGGAAACAACATTTCTTAAATCTCTCTTCTGGAGACTTCTTCATATTCTAACCTACACATACATTGTCCTCTTGCTTGTTCTATGAAGATTTTTTTAGTTTCCTAAAATGGTTGGTATGATAAAGGCATGTTTCAGTAATAATTATGAACTCAAAGTCCTCAGAAGTTTTTTATAGATTGTGTAAATATTTGTCTCATGAGGAAAAAATTCCTCCAGCTTGTGAGCTCCGTCAGAACCAATATTTATTCTTGTTTCTTGCTTTGTTTCTAGCACGTAGAAGAGTGAATGGGATGCTGTAGGTACTCAGTAAATTTTGCCAAGAGAATCAATGAAAAAATAAATGTTATCAGTTTGGTAACTTTGAAATTTTTATTAATGTTAATGGTGTTTTAAAATCACATTGCTGTGTAATGTATTATAAAATTATGTTGTCAAGCATAATTCAAGTAGCATTTCCTCCATGAAGTATTGAAGTATTGCACTTTATACCTTTCTTTTAGAAGTTTTCACTTTCTGTCCTCTAGTCCAGGAACAGACCTGATTGCCACTGTTAGACCGTATGCCTCTCTTTTTTTTTTTTTTTTTTTTTAAAGATTTATTTGAGAGGTGGAGAGAGCGTGCAAGGAGGGGGCGAGAAAGGGGGAAAGAGAAAATCCTAAGCAGACTCCATACTCAGCATGGACCCTGGTGCCAGCCTTGATCCTATGCATCCCATGACCCTGAGATCATGACCTGAGCCAAAGCCAAGATGCTTAACCGACTGAGCCACCCAGGCGCCCCTAGACTGGATGCCTTTTAAGGAGAGATAATGCCTGTTCATCTTTGTATCTTACCTAATAATTCTTTATGTATAATACATATGAAGCAGTAAAATAAAATTATGATATCTGATGCACGCTAATTGTAAAACTATGGTGTAGTATAACTTGAGTCGATTAATTTAGTGATCGAACATCTCTTTGGAGGCCTAATATGTCATTATTGGTGATACAGCAGTAAACAGAAATTCATGCTGTCATTTGGCTTCTAGTCTGGCCTGAGATAGAGATATTAAATAAATAATGACAATATATTCACTGTCCCGTGAAAGCACATAATGGGGGTCTGCCTTACGCTAGGTTAAGGGCAGGCCCTCAGGGAGTCGTTTTAAAAGAGAGCACTGGAAAATGACAGGAATTAGCAGAGGAAGGAACAGGAAAGGAAGAAAGAGGAGAATGTTCTAGGTAGAGGTAATAGCAAGTGAGAAGAAAGCTCGGGGAACTCGATTGAACATCTGAAATACATTTAGAGTAGCTCAGTGGAGAGCAGAGGGGAGCAAGCAATGAGGCTGAAAAGACAAGCAGAGGCTAAATTATGGAGGGTTTGTGAATTGGGCCAAATACTTTCTCTTAAGGGGGCATGCTCTTTTAAGCTGGTTAATGACCTGATCAAATGTATATACCTCAGGGGTCATTCTGGCATTTTAGTGACTTTGGCTGTGGAGTTATTGAGATATATTGAAATCTAAATAGGTAGGAAAGATTTGTAAAGCTTTCCTCCTCTGAGTGGGAAGAGCTTAAGAGGAAGGACTTGGCAAATTACTTAACCTCTCTCTGCTTTCGTTTCTTCATCTGCGTAATGGGATGGTTTTATTTCATAGGGTTGTGGTGAGGATGACATGAGTTGAAAGGCATAAATATGGTGCAATAGCTTGGACCCCACATGTGTTAACCATTTGACAAATAAATGTTAACTGTTCATATAATCTTCTTGGGATGTCCATATGGTTCTGTTTTACATAGAACTTCACCTATAGAGTTTTTCCAAAAATGCATGCCCTTGTCCTATTCCTGGAGAGTGGATCCTGATGTCTGCAATTCCAAAAAGGTTCCAGGATCATTCTGATGTTCACCAAAGCCTGGTCCTGCAGACGCCAGTGCTATTCTAGTATGCAAGTAGAGAGTCTCCTAGTCCTGGGCACCGGGCTTATGGGCTGCAGGTGTTGTCATTTCCCCCAGGCACAAAGAACTGCTTGGTGTGGATCCAGGTAGATCATGGTAGAATTGAAGAATTATGAAAAAAAGTTACATTCCATGGTATCCTAGTGTGTCATGAACTATAAGTTGATGTTTGATGATTACTGCTTGGTACCCTGTTTAACTTGGTGAACTGGCTTGTGCATGAAATGATTTGCAGGTCAGAAGTTTCGTGTATCCAAATAATGGCACCGTTTCTATGGTATCTGTATTGCGAACCATCCCAGTTACAAGAATACGCTAAACTCCGTCTAACCCTGCTGAAAGTCTTACTTCAACCCCGGGTGTCTGGTGACCCAGGACAACCATCAGTCTTGGAACAACAGATACTTCAGCTGTGTTGTGACATGGTCCCATGTTTGCAGGTAAGGCCCCTCGTCCTCCTTCACTGGTACGGCAGCAGCATCGGTTCATGTTACTTGTTACGTCATGCATAGAGTAGAACCTAGGTGATTTGCAAGCCTGGTTCCAGAAACGCTCCCAGGCTTTTGGAGATGATGAAGGAACCAGTCTAGACTTAACATTTACACGTATCGTGTTAACTAAGTTCACAGACCTATAAATCAACGTAATCCATTTTAGGATTCGTAAGGATGCAAACTTTCTGTTGCTCAAGGAAGACTTCTCAGGGCAAAGAATCTTGAGTTGAGTTTCTCCTTGTGCTAGACACAAGACAGTTACAAGAAAAAAAAAAAAGAGCTCTGCACAAATTAGAAAAAGGTGCGCCTCCTGGCAGATACAGCCCTAGAGATGCAGGGCTTGACCAGCTGAGTCTGGCTAGATTCCAGTTTCTCCATGTCTCCTTAGAGCGTACGTGGTGACCCTGATGTCTCCGGCTCATGAGAAGCCCACAGTCTAGGAAGGGAGTTAAGACAAGTATATAAATTCTCATAATTCGAAGTAGATGGATAAAAGATGTTTAACAGGTATGGATAAAATGCCTAGGAAGTTCCAGGAAGAAATAAATATGAGCTAATGTCTCTATAACTGCAGATTAAAAAAAAAAAAAGCCAGTTGCTGGTGGGTTGTGCTGTTAGTGTAGTGATTAATTCATCAGGCCATCCCTCTCATCGTCGAGCTTTCTCATTTGCCTAGAATCTGAGAGCCATGCTGCTTAGCTGCTGGAGGAAATCTGCGAATATTTTTCAGAGCGATCACTTGAGGTCACAGATGACCTGTTTTAAGTTTGTGTTAGCAAAGAGTGACTAGAGTGAATCTTTCCTCTGCGACTCATAAATAGGCTTTCCTGTAATCAAGGCAGAGAAAAGTTAATTAAAATGAATTCTCCTGTGGCTTTTCCAAGGCTTTTGTTTTGTGTGGGCAATAAAGCAGTGTATAAACCGGGGCACACTTTTTCCACCGCGTGCTTGCGTCACCCAGTTCTGTGCTCTTCTGTGGATGTTTGCCTTCATCCTCAGGAACCTGTATCTATAAGCCTAAATAACTTCTCCAGGTGAGCTCTGTGAGATATTTTGGGAAATCTGTGACTTCCTAATATAGTCGAGATAGGCAAAGAAAAAGAAGGAGAGAGATACATCATTTGGAACTAATGGAACTAGCAGCATAAATACATTTAATCACTTAACAAATAGGCTTTATTAAAAGATGCAGACTGAGCGTCAGGAGGGATCTTAGTGGGAACGGATTCCATTTTCCCACTGATTACAGGTATTCCTGAACTCTCTGAGATAACCATCCATGACTAATTTTTTAGTGATAAGTGTGCTATTTTGGAAGGCAGCCTTTTTTTTTTTTAAGTATTTCTAATTGACATGCATTTTCCTAAGATTTTACCCATTAGTTTCCATTCTTCATAGAATAAAACAAAATAGGCTTCTTAAAAAGCTCATCTGCATCCTGTTTTGTGTTATTTCTCCTTTTCCTTTCTTCCTTTCCATCCTTTCCTCCTTTCTTTCCTTCATCGCTTTCTGTACTAGGGTTTCCAGACCTTTCACTGTCCGTTGCCAGGAATTCTCTAGTTTATTGGTGTGCAGAAGGCGTTACTATGAAATGTTCTTTTTAGAGCTGAACACACTCCTATATTTGTGGTCTGACCCATACTGTGCACGTGCATAGAATCTCCTCAATTAAAAAAAAAGGTTATTTTAGACATAGCCATGCCACCCTGTTGACCTATGATGAAACGATGGTTAATGAAATTTCTAATTTCTGTTCACAACAGTTGCTCTTCCATTTTGTGTTTGTTTGTTTGTTTGTTTTTATTTACCTGCCTTAAACTTCACTGTTGACCTTGGTCCAAATAGTTCTTTCTTTTTAACTGTGACTCTTGCATTGCATATTTCTTCCATTGCACATAATCTATTGCTACCTCAACACAGAACATTACTTCACAAGTATTGGTAAAAATTTCGGTAATATTGAAGATTAGAGAGCCTTTAATGCTAACTTGCTGAGGTTGTGCAAAAATTTTTTAATAATTTCAAAATTTCAAGTATGCACAAAAAATACATTCAAGGAAATATGTTGTCCAATAAACATAAGGCTTTCTCTTGTTTTAAATCCCTTTTCTTGGTGGCCTTTTGCCTTTACCATTGTAAATTTGCAAAAGGGTAAAATAATTTAGCTACTTGATGGTTCACATTTATTTTTTATAACTTAGTATTTTCTGTCTCTTCTTTCAATATCTTTTTTCCCTCTTGTTTGCTAGGAATTAATTTTTCTCTTTGTGTAACTTACAGTCCTTTTGGGTTATTATGGTGGTAACGATTGGTGAAAGGTACAGCTGGTCAACTGTAGGCTTTCCTCTTGATGAATTTAACAGACACAAGGCTTCTGATTGAAGCAGATGGTTCATTGTTTGTAATCTCTGGTAAATGCCAATGTGTCTGTGAGCAGGACTATATCCTTAATACCAACTCCAGAATTTTGATCGGAACAGCTGGGTTTGAATTGAATTGGGATTTTCAAGAGCACCCAAGTCCTTCCTATCTAATGCATTAGCCTGTTGAGAAGACACCCTACCATTCGAATGTGGTCTTTCATTGCATCTGCCAACTGTGGAAAAGATGCTCTCAGTTAAGGTTGTCTGAGCAAATATCTTCCAGATGAAGGGCTTAGTAGTACATTAGAATAACACGCTGCCCTTTTCTTCCAGGTAACTGTGTTGGACTCGTTGAAAGGAGAGTTCATTTGGAGAACTCAAAACCAACTTTAATTTCCTTCAACATGTTGGCACAGTCATGTAATTTGTCTTAAAGAAAAATCTACACTCAGAGAAGTCAGAAAAATACATGAAAAGAATTTGTGTCATTCAGCAGTAACAAAAATGGTAGCAAATTGTATTTTGGTTAGTGACCAAAAAAAAGGGCAGAGTTTATACCTGGTTTAATTCTCTTTGAGTTATGTAAATGTCTTCGTCTCTTTAAGTCTTCATAGGTTTAGAAAAAATTATTAATACTTCTTACATAGTTTAAAATGATCCTCTGTTTTGTATATTATTTTAATACCGTATAATGGCTTTTTTAAACAGGTTAAAGATTTGATCCAGACAACAGAAGTGATGCTGTTTATTGAGGAAGTATATTTAAGCCTTCTGCGTCATCCCGTTTTCTGGAAAATTCAGCTTACCCAGCTCACCCTTCAGCTGCTGTGTGTCTGTGAAGTCAGCTTAACGATAACTGGGGAATGCTCATCTTTAATTCACCTTTTAGAGCACGGTGTTGAACTTCTGAAGGAGGTAAGGAAAGTACGGGGAAAAAAATTTGTTTAAGGTTTCATTTTATTTATTTGACAGAGAGGGAAAGAGAGAGAGAGCGTGCACAATCAGGGGAGTGGCAGGCAGAGGGCGAGGGAGAAGCAGGCTCCTGTGGAGCAGGGAGCCCAATGTGGGGCTTGATCCCAGGACCCTGGAATCATGACTCGAGCTAAAGGCAGACGCTTAACCAACTGAACCACCCAGGTGCCCCGAGGGTATGAAATTTTACTCCGTAGTTCTCCTAATTGGGTCTTCCAATAGCAGGGTGAGCGTGCTCGTTTACCTTATTGGTATCACTGTTTTTACCGTTGGGTCGTACTACTAACGTACTACTATTGTCTGTTATAAAAGCAAGTCACTGCGTTTGGAGCACCAGTAAAGGGTCTACTGCTGTGGCATTTTTTTCCCATTTGTTTATGTAGAATGCAAGTATCGAACACCTATTATATGGCGGACCCTATAGAATACATACATAAAAAGACACTTTCTGTGACCTCAGGAGACTCACAGGCATTCACATAAATAATTTAAGTAACTGGCATCCAGTAAGGTGACTGCTTCTATGGGACTACATGTAAAGGGCAGTGGGAGTACGAGTGAAGGGAAGTAGGGCATGGGCTCCGATTTGAGGAAGCCCGCCTAGGAGCTGGCCTGGTACAAACCACATGTGGGGAGGCCTTCCAGCTGTGGAAGAGCATGTGCCCAAGCACAGAAACATGAACCAGCAGGGCAGGCATGCCGTGTTCTGAAGACAATGTGTGCAGTATCGTTGACACGTGAAGGTATAGGACATAACGCTGGTCTACCGCGGAAGGTCTTCCACGCCCCACCAATGACTTTACGATTTTGTCTTCTCGGCAATGGCGTGCTATTGAAGACCTTTCTGCATAGAGGTGCCCTCAGAGTTTTGTGTTTGGAAGATCGTCGTGGTGGGAGACTGGAGGACGTTTTAGAGCTGGGCAACACTACTGGGGCCGGATGTGAGGAGGCGGGTCTTACGCTGCTCGCTGGCGTAACAAACTACTGCAGAGTGCGTGGCTTAAACAACACGAGTGTGTTTGTCACTCTTCTGGAGACTAGGAAGTCAAAGATCAGGGTGCTGACCAGCCGGGTTCTGGTGGGGAATCTCTTCTTGGCTTGTAGATAGCTGCCTCCTTGCTGTGTTCTCACAGGCTGGGGAGAGAGCAAGAGAGAGCTATTACTTCTTTTTGAAAGAATGCTAGTCTTACTTGGATTTTGGCCCTACTCTTATGACTTCATTGAATTTTTTAATTACTTGTGTTCTTTAAATATAGTCAGATTGGTAGTTAGGTCTTCAATATGTGTATTTGTGTGGCAGGGGTGTAATTCAGTCCATAGCAAGGGACTAGTTTGGGGAAGAGAGTAGGAAAGAATAGAAGAGGGAGGAAAAGAAAGGGAGGAGATGAAATCAGTAGGGCTTTGTGGCTGATTAGATGGTCAAGGAGAAGTTCCTTGGTAGAGTCTCAGCTGTCTCTTTTGAGCAACTGCATGTTGCCCTTCACTTTGAGAAATGGTAGCTGGTGTTAGAGGGAAGATGATAAATTTGGTTTTAGATATGCTTGGTTTGAGGTATGTATGGATCATGGATCGTAGTTGGATATGGGGTTTTATTTTTTTATTTTACTTTATTTTTTTAATGATTTTTTATTATATTATGTTAGTCACCATACAGTACATCCCCGGTTTCCGATGTAAGGCTCGATGATTCATTAGTTGTGTATAACACCCAGTGCACCATGCAATACGTGCCCTCCTTACTACCCATCACCGGTCTATCCCATTCCCCCACCCCCCTCCCCTCTGAAGTCCTCAGTTTGTTTCTCATAGTCCATAGTCTCTCATGTTTCATTCCCCCTTCTGATTACCCCCCCCTTCTTTATCCCTTTCTTCCCCTACCGATCATCCTAGTTCTTATGTTCCATAGATGAGAGAAATCATATGATAATTGTCTTTCTCTGCTTGACTTATTTCACTTAGCATTATCTCCTCCAGTGCCGTCCATGTTGTAGCAAATGTTGAGAACTCGTTCTTTCTGATAGCTGAGTCATATTCCATTGTATATATGGACCACAACTTCTTAATCCAGTCATCTGTTGAAGGGCATCTCGGCTCCTTCCACGATTTAGCTATTGTGGACATTGCTGCTATGAACATTGGGGGTGCATATGGCCCTTCTCTTCACTACGTCTGTATCTTTGGGGTAAATACCCAGTAGTGCAATGGCTGGATCATAGGGTAGCTCAATTTTTAACTTTTTAAGGGACCTCCACACTGTTTTCCAGAGTGGCTGTACCAACTTGCATTCCCACCAACAATGTAGGAGGGATCCCCTTTCTCCACATCCTCTCCAACAATTGTTTCTTGCCTTGTCTATTTTTGCCATTCTAACTGGCGTAAGGTGGTATCTCAGTGTGGTTTTGATTTGAATTTCCTTGATGGCTAATGATTTTGAACATTTTTTCATGTGTCTGTTAGCCATTTGTATGTCTTCATTGGAAAAGTGTCTGTTCATATCTTCTGCCCATTTTTTGATTTGTTTATTTGTTTCTCGTGTATTGAGTTTGAGAAGTTCTTTGTAGATCTTGGATACCAGTCCTTTATCTGTAGTGTCATTTGCAAATATATTCTCCCATTCCGTGGGCTGCCTCTTAGTTTTTCTGACTGTTTCCTTGGCTGTGCAGAAACTTTTAATCTTGATGAAGTCCCATAAATTCATTTTATCTTTTGTTTCTCTTGCCTTTGGGGATGTGTCATGAAAAAGGTTGCTTTGGCTGATGTCGTAGAGGTTGTTGCCTATGTTCTCCTCTAGGATTTTGATGGATTCCTGTCTCACATCGAGGTCTTTCATCCATTTGGAGTTTATTTTTGTGTATGGTGTGAGATAGTGGTCAAGTTTCATTCTCTTGCATGTAGCTGTCCAATTTTCCCAGCACCATTTATTGAAGAGACTGTCTTTTTCCCACCGGATGTTTTTTCCTGCTTTATCAAATATTAGTTGCCCAAAGAGCCGAGGGTCCATTTCTGGGCTCTCTATTCTGTTCCATTGGTCTATGTGTCTGTTTTTGTGCCAGTAGGATATGGGGTTTTAAAATTCAGGATAGAGGGGCGCCTGGGTAGCGCAGCCGTTAGGCATCTGCCTTCGGCCCAGGGCATGATCCTGGCGTTCTGGGATCGAGCCCCACATCAGGCTCTTCCACTGTGAGCCTTCTTCTTCCTCTCCCACTCCCCCCGCTTGTGTTTCCTCTCTCGCTGGCTGTCTCTATCTCTGTCGAATAAATAAATAAAATATTTTTTAAAAAAATTCAGGATAGAAGCTTAGGCTAAAGGTATCGATTTGTAGACCTTTACTTCAGGGTGGGAGTTTTACCAATGAGATTACATTACATGCGTTTTCGTGGAACTCCAGGGGCTAGAGTGTACTGAAAATGAGGAGATAGTCTGGCCAGAAGGATTGTATGATAAGCAGAAGAGACCGAGGGCATGAAAATCAAGGGAAGGAATATCTCAGAAAGGGCAATAGTGAATAGCATCATGGAGAGAGTGTTTAAAGTAAGGTATAGAGGAGCGCCTGGATGGCTCAGATGGTTAAGTGGCTGCCTTCGGCTCAGGTCATGATCCCAGGGTCCTGGGATTGAGCCCGTGTTGGGCTCCCTGCTCAGCAGGGAGTCTGTTTCTCCTCTCTCTGCCTACAGCTCCCCCTGCTTGTGCTCTCTCCCCCTTCTCTCTGTCAAATAAATAAATAAAATCTAAAAAATAAATTAAGGTATGAAAAGAACTCTTAGGGTGCAATAAGTAGAAGTTTATTGTTTACATTAGAGGAAATTATTTCAGTGGAGTGATAGAGGTAGGAAGCAAATTAGAATAAAGGGAAGAAGAAAAGGGGGGTAAACAGAAGGGGGAATGAACCATGAGAGACTCTGGACTCTAGGAAACAAACTGAGGGCTTCAAAGGGGGGGAAATGGAATAGGCTGGTGATGGGTATTAAGGAGGGCACGTATTGCATGGTGCACTGGGTGTTATACGCAAGTAATGAATCATGGAACTTTACATCAAAAGCTAGGGATGTACTGTATGGTGACTAACATAATATAATAAAAAATATTATTAAAAAAAAGAATGAAGGAATAAATGGTAGGTAGGAAACAGAAACTGAATGTGAATTTTAGAGGGAAGTAGGAGCCGAGGAACCCTCAGGTAAGTCATTTTTCAATTTGACTATCTTGTGATTAGCATGGTTTCACATCTGCGGGACTTTATAGGTAATACTACATTATATATTATATAATGATATATTGGTGTTATATATATTACTTCTTATGTATAATAGTAATGTATGTTATGTAGTAATATGTATCTGTTATCTCTATTATTTAACACCTGTTAGCTCTAGTATATAACATGTTACATATAATGATAATTATAGCTTAAACACCTTTTCAGATGTATAATTATTATATACAATTTTACCTATTAGATATATAATATATGCTATATGTGATAAATAATATTTTAGAGATAAGATATAGGAAACATGTAAAAATATAGTTCTTTTTACATGTTGCATGTTAACCCCTCATCAGATATGTCATTAGCAAATATCTTCTCCCATTCTATAGGTTGTTTTTTCATTTTAATGGCTTCCTTTGCTTGCAAAAGCTTTTAATTTTGATGTGGTCTCATTTGTTTTTGCTTTTGTTGTCCTTGTCTGAGGAGACATTCAAAAAATACTGCTAAGACCAACATCAAATTACTCACTGTCTGTGTTTTCTCCTAAGAATTTTATGGTTTCAGGTCTTATAATAAGGCTTTAATCCATTTTGATTTTATTTTTGTGTATGGTGTCACACAGTGGTCCAGTTTCATTCTTTTGCATGTAGCTCTCCAATTTTCCCAGCATCATTTATCAAGAGACTATCCTTTCCCCATTGTATAGTCTTGTCTTTTTTGTTGAAGATTTATTGTCCATATAAGTGTGGGTTTATTTCTGAGCCCTCTATTCTGTTCTGTTGATCATGTGTTTTTTTGTGTGCCAGTATCATACTGTTTTGGTCACTACAGCTTTGCAGTTTAATTTGGAATCTGGAAGTGTGATACCCGCCCCCCCCCCCCCTGCGCTCCGGCTTTCTTCTTCTTCTCTCATGATTACCTTGGCTATTGGAGGTCTTTTGTGGTTCCCTACAAATTTTAGGCTTATTTCTTCTAGTTCTGTGAAAAATTCCATTGACATTTTGATAGGGATTGCACTGAATCCATAGATTGTTCTGGGTGTTATGGACATTTTAACAGCATAGAATATCTTTCCATTTATTTGTGTCTTCTTTAGTTTCTTTCATCAGAGCCTTATTGTTTTCACAGTATAGGTCTTCTCCCTCCTTGGTTAAATTTATTCCTGTGGTTTTTTTTTTTTTTTTTTGATACAATGGTATATGGGATTGCTTTTTTTAAATTTTATCTTTCTGATAGTTCAGTGTTAGTGTATAGAGACATAACAGATTTCTGTATATTGATTTTTATATCCTGCAACTTTACTGAATTCACTTATTCCAATAGTTTTTCGGTGAAGACGTTAGGGGTTTCCATATATAGTATACGTTATCAGCAAGTAGTGACAGTTTTCTTTCTTTCTAATTTGAATGTCTTTTATCTGTTTTTCTTGCCTAATTGCTGTGGCTCTGATTTCCTATACTATGTTGAATAAAAGTAGTGAGAGTGGACACACTTGTCTTTTTTCCTGATCTTAGAGGAAAAGCTTAGCTTTTACCATTGAGTGTAAGTTTAGGTGTGGGTTTCTCATATATATATATATATATATATATCCTTTAGTATGTTGAAGTATGTCCCCTCTCTACCCACCTTGTTGAGAGTTCTTATCATAAATGATTGTTGAGTTTTGTCAAATGCTTTTTCTGCATCTATTGAGGTGATCATGTGGTTTTTAGTCTTTGTTCTGTGAAAGTGGTATATCATGTTCATTTGCAACTGTTGAACCATCTTTGCATCCCTAGAATAAATCCCACTTGATTACGATACACGATCCTTTCAATAAATGATTGAATTTGGTTTGATAACACTTTGTTGAATTTTGCACATGTGTTCATTAGGGGTATTGGCCTGTGGAATTACACAATATTTTAATTTAGAACAATAGTGATGCCTGTGAAAGTCATATTTATAGTGTCTTCCTTTTACTCAATATTTAACAATTTAGAAGGAAGTAAATATGAATAAAAGTGTTAATATACTTGTGTTTTGTAATTTTCTACCCCCACCTCTGGCCCAGTGTTTTCTGAGGTTTAACTAAAAAAAAAGAAAGAAAAAAAAAGCCTAGAAAAACTAAGTTGCAAACCTGTATCCTTTAGTGCTACATACACTGTAATTTGAAACAAAATAAAGTAGAATAGGCGTTTTTATTACCGGGGCACCTGGGTGGCTCAGTTGGCTAAGCATCTGCCTTCGGCTCAGATCATGATCACAGAATCCCAGATTGAGCCCCAAGTGAGGCTCCCTGCTCAGCAAGGAGTCTGCCCCCCCATCCCCCGCTGCTCCATTTCTCTTTCTCAAATTAAAAAAAAAAAAAAAACAAAACCTAAAAAAAAAAAAAAAAAGACATTCTTATTACCTAGGCTAAGACTGTATCTTTCCTGTATCACTGAGTTTATCAGCTGGCTATGCAGTTCAAATATTACATTAACTTTTCTTTTCCCCTTTGTTGTTTTTACATTCTTCTATTGGAGATGTTTCGTGGCATTCTGAAAATGGATGCATTCCTTATGCTATGTTAATTGCAGTGGATTTAGTCTTGGTTGAGTTATTTTTAGCCCTTTTTGAATGGTCATCACCTAAAGTCCTTTCCATTACTCTTATCAGCAAAATTAGGAGAAATGATACTGATTGTGAGGAGACTGGATAGCTGTCAAAGTGAAGCAAGAGCTAACCAGCCCATCTTTAGGAAGGCCAGGAACCCGTGTTCTCGAAGACCTCACCATCAGCTGATGCAGTTCCACTAACCTTTCTTCACTGTGTGTGTCTGTGTACTTAGTGCCTCCTTCGTTGGTGGTGCCCAGTGATATCTCTCATTTGAATTGAGGACGGGAAGTGTGGACTCCAAGATCTGCTGCTATTAAAAGTCCTGTGATATCTATGGCCCAGTGTAAAGGCATTTCCTCCTCTTTTGTATTTTACTTCCTTGCTCCAGATAGGTTCTGATAGGCTGGGTTCCTCCAAAAGTAGTCCCTCAGTTTCCCTAACATCAAGAGCAGAGCCTGGGTTTCCACAAAAGCCAAGGTTTATGCAGCAGGAGTTTATTTGCAAGGGTGATGGCAGGAAGCAAGTGGGAAAGGGACGAGAAGTGCGAAATGCTGGAGGTGGGAGAGGCGATCCAAGTATTCCCATGTTGCCCAGTACTACTCACAACCAGTTGCTCGAGGAGTATTATGAAATATGTCTCAGAATCCTCCAGATGGATCCAGGTGAAGGAGGGAAGCATTTATCCATGGGCTTGTCCGTTTGCCAGGCGTCAGCCTGTGGGGGCTTTAACTGTCCTGTCCTCTGGATCTTTCACTGGTCTGGGGCAGAAAGCACGAGTTACAGTAGCCACATGTATAGGATTTCAAGTGGCATATGAGATGTTTAACACAGTCTTTTATGGAAGGACTTCATGAAGTGCTACTGTTATTTGATTTCCATTAAAAATCAATCACACAATAACTTCTCAGAACTGTAAGCAATTTAAGCTTATCTAGTGTAATCCCCTACTATTCCTTTTCCTTTGTTTTCGTGCCTTGCTCTCCAGCTCATTTCCTTTCACCTTCTATTCTGAACAGGCCAGGCTCCCTTTTCTTGGAGAATGCCATTTTTACTCGGGCCTTCCCACCTTTAAGTTCCATCCACTTAGGGGCCCTTGGGTGGCTCGGTCAATTAAGCAGCCGACTCTTGATTTTGACTCAGTTGTGATCTCAAGGTCATGAGATTGAGCCTTGCGTCAGGCTCTGTGCTGGGCAAGGAGCCTGCTTGAGGGTCTCTCTCTCCCTCTGCCCCAACCTCACACATTCTCTGTCTCTTAAAAGAAAAAAGTTACATCCACTTAGCATATTTCTAGTCCTTGTCAGAACTCCAGAATGCTACTTTGTGGCCCTTGCAGTGATAGCTTGTGTGAAAAAGGCTTTCCAGGTAGCCTTAGTATAAAGTCATACTTTCATTTGTCTCTGATCTTCTTGGTAGCCAGGAAATTCAAAATTTAAATGACCTTGCTGCTTTTTTCTTCTCTCTTTTTTTAAATGGATATGCAGAATATGAAATGAAATTGAGGGAAAGATCATGGCAAAGAATGATGTGATGGTATATACAGTAAGTGTATTGGTTTCAAAAATGCATTGATTGTCCTCAAATAGCCGTTGCTTTGTTGTTCTCAACTGTATTTCAAAGCAGTGAGTGGGTATGGGCCCAAAGGCACAAATTAGAAAATATTCCATTAAAACAATTTAATTTTTCTTCTTTTGCTGGTTTGTAAAAGTCCGTAAATGAGCACTTGGGAAGAGTTTGCAGTTTACTTTCACTTTTTAAATGGTAAAACTGAGATGTGGATATATTATTTATTTTGTATTTATTTGTGCCATAGTTAATAGCACCTCCAAGATTGTAACTTCTGAGTTTGTCAGACTAGTTTGTTTTCTCCAAGTGTTTTCTTAACACATGGCTCTACCTCACATTTCTTTCCTTCTTTCTTTTTTTTTCTTGCTCATCTTCGATTCATAGATACTTCTGCTCTGTAGTTGTGTCTGTAAAAATTTCAGAATGAAATAATTTTAGTGAAGTGTGCTGGGCCTTTCTTCTTTAGTTCCAGAATATGTTAATGTTTTCTTTATTTAGAAGGCTCAAATAACATTTTATATCTCTTGCAGTTTACTTATTAGAGCTTGATGTTCACGTCCATTTTTCTTTTTCATTTCATTGATACACTTGGTGAAAAATAATGATTTTCAGTTTCTATGGTTATTGCTTTGCTACATTTAAATACTGTTAATCGATTACTGTAATTAAAAAATAATCTTTGCCTCCCTGGGTATTACTCTTTCTTTTATTAAAATAACATTTGTTTTTTTTTATTTTTATTTTTTTAAAGTTTAATTTATTTCAGAGAGAGAGAGAGGGTATGCTTGAGCAAGCAGGGGGGAGGGTCAGAGGGGGAGAGAAAGAAGACTTCCCACTGAGGGTGGAGCCCAATGTTGGGCTCGATATCCCCGCCTGGAGATCATAATCTGAGCCTAAACCAAGAGTGGGATGCTTAATTGACTGAGCCTGGGACCCAGGCAGCCCAAAATAATATGATTTATTAAAATTTGTTAAGTGTAGTTCTTTATGTAAGTTACATAGATGAATCATGCCCGTATTAGGTAATTAGACAGTTGACCTACTTTTCAGAAATGAAGGATTCTTTGAGAATTTCAGGTAATTTTTCAGTGTTTTGAAAGACTTGTCTGTTGTGGTAAGGCATTTTCTCTTTATTTTTAATTATTTTTTTAAAGAGATTTTATTTATTTGAGAGAGAGAGGGAGAGAACAAGTTGGGGAGAGGGGTAGAGGGACTGGATCCCCAGGATCATGAGCTGAGCCAAAGACAGACACTTAATCGACTGAGCCTCCCAGGTGCCCAGGCATTTTCTCTTTAGATTAATTTGGTGCATAGCTTCTGCTCTTGGACCAGATATAACGTTTTGAATTTCCCTGTGATTGCTCTGGAGTCACCATCCTTCCTGCAGTGGAGCAGGCTTGCTGTAAATAACTTTGTACGACAGGTTGATGATTTTTCATGTTGGATATACTCTTCATGGATGCATGTTGGTAAAAAGCAATGGCTCTGGGAACTTCTTCAACTCTCTTGTTTTTCTCTTAGGATTTTCCTGTCGAACTGGTCACCGTTGGAATAGCTTTATTGCTGCTACAGACTCCGGCAAGTCAGCAGAAGCCAATCCTAAGTCTAGGTAAAGAAAAACACTCTCACAAGAGTGGCGTGTAAATATAACATAAGTGTTGGGAGGAGTCCCTTGAGCTATGTATTATGCTATGCTATAAAGTCCTGTATACTTTTGAGTTTTCATTCTAGAATTTTCCTAATTAATCATTCTGAAATAGACCTTTGTTTTTCTTCTCCAACAAGGTGTTTTGTGCAAAGGCTCCACCTACCATAATTTACCTAGTGTCTCCGTTGTCCTAAGAGTGCGGAATGGGACTAAAGAGGCGGGGGGGGGGGCGGGTAACAATGTGCTATTTCAGAATATGGTAAAAAATCAAGTTGATAGGTCTGGCCGATTGGCAACCAAGTCACAGCTTTAATCTGCAGCTTTTATGTGAATGTTGCGTGTCTACTCGTTGTGACATCTACGTGGTAACGGAGGATCTGTCTAGATTGTGTTGTGTGGTGCCATGAGCTGTTGATACAGCCCCACTCTCATTTTAAAGTGCTTAGAGGGGTAAACACTGATTGTGTAGCTCATTGTGAGCATTTTAATTCGCCATGATTTTGAGGGTAAATTGCTTTTCCACTTACAATCTGTCTGGAGAATGGCCTTAGCACGCAGAGGGGCCCTTGGCTTCCCACTCTCTTTTTGTCTGTTGGCCTCGTGCTCATTTGTGCCCTCCTCCTGCGGCTCTTGCTGAGATGCTTTTGCCTTTTTTGTTGATGTTGTTCTGCTAGCAGAACACGGCATCTTCCCAGAGGTATAATTTGCCAGGGCCGGTACTTCTGAGAGCCATAGGTTTTTTGTTTTGTTTTTTTTCCCCCTCGTTCCTCCATTTGTTAATTTAAATTCAGTTAATTAACATATAATGTATTACTGGTTTCAGAGATAGAGGTCAGTGACTCCTCAGTCTTATAGAACACCCAGGGCTCATTACATCACATGCCCTCCTTAGTGCCCATCACCCCCATTACCCCATCCCCCACTCCCCTCCCCTCCAGCAACCCTCAGTTTGTTTCCTATGATTAAGAGTCTCTTATGGTTTGTCTCCCTCTCTGATTTCATCTTATTTTATTTTTTCCTCCCTTCCCCTATGGTCCTCTGTTTTGTTTCTTAAATTCCACACGAGTGAGATCATATGATAATTGTTCTCTGATTGACTTATTTCGCTTAGTGTAATACCCTCCAGTTCCATCCACTGACAGCCATAGTTGTATTTTCTTTTTTAAACAGCTTTATTAAGGTATAGTTTATTTTACCATAAAGTTTACCATTTTTAAGTGTACAATAAAGTGGCTTTTTTTTTTAAATGAATCGACTGAGTTGTGCAATCATCACTACAATCTAGTCGTAGACCATTTCCATCAAGTATGTTATGTTGAAAAGTAGGGAAGATCAGCTATTTCGTATATTGGGAAAGAGCATTCAAATAGGATAACCAAGAAGATATTAATGATTTCAAATTTGACAAATGCACAGCATTAATACAATGTGCTTCTTAATTATTAATACTAGACTTGATTGTAAATAGCAATTTATTAAAATGTCTGGAAGATTTATAATATAGAAGATAGAAATGTATACCTTTCCTGTTTTATTTCTCTCAGGGACAATTATGGATTAAGACTCATATTTCGATTGGAATGATACAGAAAAGATTTGCATGCCCCCTGTGCAAAGATACATGCACACTCGTGAAGCATTCCATATTTTTAAAACTTAATTGAAAAACCAATATTTAGGCAGAAAAGGTCAGTTAGCAGTGTTAGAGTAACAGGTGTTTGTGCTTCACACCATGTTCAGGTTTGACTTCCAAGTGATGAAAAGAAAATATTGGCAACTCACTGACATGACTTAAGGCTTGTAGACTTTTTTTTTGGTGTTGTGGGGAAATCGATGATCGATAATCTAGCGTGGAAGCCCATGAATAACATCTTTTGGTAAATTAGGGTTCATCTAATAATTGGGAAAAACGTATTTCTGCTTTAACTCATTCTGTTAAGGGTGTAAGGGAGATTATACATGTGGCTAAGTTATCGCACATTTGCCTATGTATTTCCGATGCGTGAGTTGAGTGTCCATGTTTAAAAAAAAATCGTTTATGAATATGGGTTTGATTTTTGCTGGTTATGGACTTTCAGAATTTTCCTGATTTGCTTTTTAGCAATTACAGTGAAGGACATCCCTGCTTCACCTCCTTTACTAATTCATCTCAAAGTAATTCTCACCTGGGTCGATAAGGGAAGCATGCACATTGGTCTTAAAATCCACTGATCAGGAACTCCAGTCTCTTGGCTCTGTTGAGGGTAGTGGAAGGACCTGACAATATAAGGACAAAAGTTGAATTGTATTTTATTTATTTTTAAATTATTTGAGAGAAATAGAGCATGTGTGTGGGGGAGGTGTAGAAGGGGAAGGGCAGAGGGAGAGGGAGAGAGAATCCCAAGTGGACTCTGCACTGAGCACGGAGCCCGATGTGGGCCTTGATCTCAGGACCCTGAAGTCATGACCTGAGTCGAAACCAAGGGTTGGGCACTCAACCGACTGAGCTACTCAGGCACCCCAGTTGAATTGTATTTTAAAGAAAGTCATATTTACTTAAAGAGCTGGTTTATACTTTACAGTATGTATTTTCTCTGAGTATTCTGAAGTTATCAGGTACAGACATTAACAGCTTATTTTAGACAATAGTTAATTTTTATGTTCCTTTCTAAAATGATAAGATTCATTGTCTTAATGTGTCTGACCCAGTTGTAAAGGGTAAGAAAACTTTTTGCGTATCACTCTTAAACAAAATAGCCTTTCGTGATTGTGGTAGTAATTTTTAAAATGTGAATTGTTTTGATGAATAGCTTTGAAGCTCCTCTCTGTTGCCGAGGGTCAGAAAATCCCAAGGTCATCCCTGGTGCTAGTGATGCCGCTTCTGCAGATACTATCTTCTACCGCCTTGGAAGACTGTATATCCGTGGAGGAAGAAGGTCCCTCGAGGCAGCAGTTGGCTTTGAACCTTTTGGAAATGGTACAGCAGGAGTCCTACAGAGATGACCACCAAAAGGTAATGAGTTCAGCCTTGTTTCTCTTATTTTTTAAAAACTTTTACTTATTTATTTGACAGAGAGACTGAGAGAACGTGTGGGAGGAAGGGCAGAAGGAGAAGCAGACTCCCTGTGGAGCAGGGAGCCCGATGCAGGACTTGATCCCAGGACCCTGGGATTACGACCTGAGCTGAAGGCAGATGCTTAACCAACTGAGCCACCCAGGCGCCCTTGTTTCTCTTAAAGAAAGGCGAAGTGATAATGTGGCACTGCTGTTTGTGCAGAGAATCTCACCTCCTGATGAAATCTCTGGTTGGGTTTAAGCCCCTGTCCTTGAACTTCAGCATTCTGTCAGGCGGTGGTGTAGCTATTAGTACATTCTTCTGGACTGTGAGAGGAGAGCGCAAAATACATTTTGGGAATGCTGTGTAATTTTTTTCCTCTTTGAGTTTTCTTAAAAAAAATTTTTTTAGAGATTTCATTTATTTGCCAGAGAGAGAGGGCATGAGTGCAAGCAGGGAGAGCGGCAGGCAGAGGGAGAAGGAAAAGCTGGCTCCCGATGTGGGGCTCGATCCCAAGACCCCAGGATCATGACCCGAGCTGAAGGCAGACGCTCAGCTGACTGAGCCACCCGGGTGTCCCCCTCTTTGAGTTTTCTGACTACATTAGCAGTTAAAGGTCCTGAGCAATCCTGCAGAAAAGGAACTAGTTCTGTTTAACCTAGTGATTCTCCAACACATTTGAGCATGGAATCCTTTTTTCTTATCATACTGTTTAATTTATGCATTTATGCAACATGTTGTTACATCTGGGACAATCCAAGGTGGGAAATCTCAAATGCCTGAAAGTTCTGGGACCTGTAAGACCTAAGACTTCTTCTTCTTCTTCTTCTTTTTTTTTTTTTTAGATTTTATTTTAAGATTTTATTTATTTGAGAGGGAGTGAGTGCGCAAGCAGGGGGAGCGGCAGGCAGAGGGAGAGGGAGAAGCAGGCTCCCCGCTGAGCAGGGAGCCCAATGCAGGGCTCGATCCCACAGTCCTGGGATCATGACCTGAGCCGAAGGCAGACGCTCAACCAACTGAGCCTCCCAGGCGCCCCAAGACTTCATTTTTTAATATGTGGCACCTTGGGCCATTTTCCTTGGCATAATGGCTCTTGATGTCTCCTGTGTGGTCCCCTCCATGGCTGCCTTCAGTAGGAAGATGACAGGTCTGTCACCCTGCATCCCTACTCCCCCCCTGCATCCCTACTCCCCCCCTGCATCCCTACTCCCCCCTGCTAGGCAGACCTCAGTCTGAGTTGTCAGTCTCACTGTTTCTGTCAGGAGAATGTAGAAGTATTGTCAACGTCTGGTTTGTGGCTGGGTTCTGGGCCTGCATTGATTGGACATTTTCTCTTTTGGTATTTGAGTTTTGCCTTCAGTAAAATATAGTATTACTTTCCCAGCTATGAATCTGATGGGGATTGAATGAGGATTAAAGAAGTAAAACTGGTGAAGCACCTTATGTCTCCATGGAGAGAGTCATCCTGCAAATGCAGGCGAGAGCCCGTTGTTTCATCTGCAAAAGCAGGGATGCGTCTAATCGTGTGTTGTTAGATGTCCTAGCAGCAAAAATGCAGGCCCTGCCATTCGTGGTTGGAGGGCGCGGCAGAAACTAGCCTATAGGTAAATTGACCACATTCTACAGCTTCCGAATTCCTAATTGTTTGTCTAAAACCTTCAAACTTGAAGTAGTTAACTGACTTGCATTCAGAGAAGGAAGATCTTGCCTCCGCCCTGAGAGGACAGAATATAGCCCATATTTTCTAATAGCCTTTTACTTTCCCGTGTGCTTTGCTCCTAGAGAGCAATGATTGGGGTCCGGATGGGCACGGGGCCAGGGCAGGATGTACTGATGTCTACGAGTTCTTCTGTTCTTTGGGCTCCCAGGTGATATTTACTGAGAATCGCCCTGACTCCGATACACGAGCCGTTGCTTTACTAGTCACTAATGTGTGTGTGAATCTTCCTCATTAACACTAATAGCTGGACTTTCTCTTCGGCAGCTGGTGAAGAGGGAAGAGGAGGGGATACCATAAGGGCTATAAACTTCTCCTGATGATAACGTGCTGCGTTATGGAGGCTTGGAGTAGAGATATGATCACTGTTTTTAAAATCATAAGCTACAGTTTGCTGTTGGCTTTTCTTCTGTGCCTGTGCGGGCCTCTGTATTCCAAGCGGACCTATAAATTTAACAGGATGCAAACTCTCCTGGCCTCTCCCTGAATCTTTGCTTTTGCTCATAACGCTCTTTTGTCTCCTTTGCCTGACCTACTCATCCTTCAAGATCCAGCCAAAGGTTCTCAGCCTCCCAGAGTCTGAATTCATGACCCTTTTCTTGGCATCCGGAGGACTTTTCATAGTACTCAGTTGTGTTGTGTCCTAAGTTGGAGGGCTACGTCTGTGTACTTCCAGCTCTGCTGCGAGCTCATTGAGGGGAAGATTCTTGGCCCTTCTCCCACTTTGCCTCTATTTTCGAAGCATGTTGAAACTGGAATTGCAACAGTTGTTAAACTTTTTGTATGTTTTCCACATGAGTGTTTTTCTTTATCTTTGTCACCTGATCATAGATGAGAGCATACAAAATCTTTTAGCCAGTTCTTAATTGAATACTCTGTTTTCCACATAGTTAAATATCTAGGGCGTTATCTATTTAACTTGGCATCCTCAACACCTGCCACATTGTTTACCACGTGATAGACAGTCACTAAATTTCTCTTCACTGAGGCGTGTGTGCTTCTCATAAGGATATGGAAGATCATTTTTCCATCTCCACATATTACAGAAAGACCTTTGTATAAAACCACAGATCTTGTTGCTTTTTATTATTATTTTTAGATGGGTGACTCTGACTTAGCATGTTTGATTTAGAACCAGGGCAGTTCTTAAGCACAGTTCTTCTGGTGAATGAAGACAAGGGTAAATGTTCTGTACCACACAACTCTGTATTCCCTATCCATTTCCGAAGTGTTGATAACCATGAAATTAAACACATTTTAATTTCCAATTCTAAGAAGTAAAAAATGTAAGCTATCAAGACAACCACTCATCTTTTAAAGATTAACATAATCTAATAAGCTTTTAATATTTTTTAGTGGTGTGTGGAAAACAGGATTCCTTCTATTAGGCTATTAAATATGATATTTAAAGTCACCTATTTAGGGGTGCCTGGGTGGCACAGCGGTTAAGCGTCTGCCTTCGGCTCAGGGCGTGATCCCGACGTTATGGGATCGAGCCCCACATCAGGCTCCTCCGCTGGGAGCCTGCTTCTTCCTCTCCCACTCCCCTGCTTGTGTTCCCTCTCTCGCTGGCTGTCTCTATCTCTGTCGAATGAATAAATAAAATCTTAAAAAAAAAAAAAAATGAAGCACCTATTTGTGTTTTCCTAGGCTAAAAAAAAAAAAAAAAAAAATCAGACACTAGTTGTAAATTCTAACGTGCTTAAAATCTTTGTGCCCCGGCCGCCAGAGAATGTCAGGAGAGAAAGAAAGCATCAGGGTATGAGTCTGGGTCTCGGCCTGAGAGAGACCTCGTGCTGATAATTTGAAGAATGAAAAACTTAATACAAAGAATTATTAACTAGTAAATGGTCTCCGATTTCTAAAAGTTATGGAAGAGGCTCTAAGGAATATTGCATTAATAAACGTAAGGAGCAGCTACCACTTCTAGGACTGGAAGGATTACTGAAGGAAGGAATGGAGAGTGTCTCCCTACTCAAGACGGGGATCAGACCTTGTAGAAAGAACGTGGCTGTGGAGTGCTGGACGGTAATGTTCTCTGCGGTGCCTCAGGCCAGAGGTCTGTAGGAAGCCACTGCCTGGGGGTGTGAATGGGGTGGCCTGGGTCCTCCACAGGAAGACACCTGCTGGGGTCTCCTGCATGCCCCTGGCAGACATGGTAGGATAAATCCCTGAATAATATTCCACTGCATAGATATGCACCACATTTTATTTTTCCATTCATCTGCTGATGAACTTTTGGGTGGTTTTCACTTTTTGGCTATTAGGAATAGTGCCATTATGAACCTTCCCATACAAGTTTTTATGTGGACATGGTTTCATTTCTCTTGGGTAGATACCTAGGAGCGGAATTGTTAGATCCTACGATAACTCTCTTGGAGGAACTGCCAGACTATTTTCCAAAGGGGCTATGCCATTTTACATTCCCGCCAGCCCACCAGCTGTGTGTGAAGACTCCAGTGTGTCCACATCCCTGCCAACACTTTGTCATTGCCTGTGTTTTTGCTTCTAGCGGGTGTGAAGTGCCTTTTCATTAGGGTTTTGATTTGCATTTCCCTGACGACTTCTTAGAATACTCGCTTGACAGGTGAAGAACCGGAGGCTAGAGAGGTTAAGTTGCCCAAATTCCACAGGTAGTGAAGAACACAGCTGAGATTCAGATTTTGACTGTTTAACTATAGAGCCTACGTCTTACTGTCTCCAGTTTGAGGTGGTGTTTTTTCTTTTTTTTTTCTTTTTTTCTTTTTTTTTTTTTTAAAGATTTTATTTATTTATTCGACAGAGATAGAGACAGCCAGCGAGAGAGGGAACACAAGCAGGGGGAGTGGGAGAGGAAGAAGCAGGCTCATAGCAGAGGAGCCTGATGTGGGGCCCGATCCCATAACACCGGGATCACGCCCTGAGCCGAAGGCAGACGCTTAACCGCTGTGCCACCCAGGCGCCCCGAGGTGGTGTTTTTTCTTTTGGCGCCGTAATTTGTCATCTTTGTGCTGAACTTGCAAGTAAATAGAACAGTTGCAGATTTACAGGTGAACACTAAGTCGTAATGCATTAAAATAAACTGGCTCTTAAAAGCTTTTAGTTGGAAGTTTAAAGGAGTTCGTAAGTCTTAGCTCTCGTACTTGTGCCATCATCTTCTGAATAACATGGATACTGAGGACAGTGCAGGTTGTCCTTTGGTGATAAGCAGCCCTGCCAAACCTCTCCACTCGACTTGATTCTTCATAGGGATGTAGAGCAGAAAGAGCCTCTTGAGGCTTTGTCTAGTCCAATCTTCTGCTCTGGTCAGTGATTAAATCCCTTCTAACAAAAATCTGTCCTCCTTTCAAGGGCCTCCAGGTTTGAGTTTGCACACTCCCTCTCCTGATCAAATGCTGGCTCCACTTTAATTAAGCCTATTTTAGTCACTATTACAGATGAGTGTTATTATTTTTTAAGATTTAGGTATTCGAGAGAGTGCATGCGAGAGCAAGACTGCAGAAGGTGGGGGGAGAGGGAGATGGAGAGGAAAAGAATCCCAAGAAGACTCCCTGCTGAGCATGGAGCCTTACTCGGGGCTTGATCCCGGGACCCTGAGACCATGACCCGAACTGAAATCCAGAGTCGGACACTTAACCGGCTGAGCCACCCAGGGTGCCACAGATGAGTGTTATTCTTTAAAGTTAATGAAAATCTGTATTGTTCACTGAATTCACAATATCTTTCTCAGATCCCTTTAGGCAAAGAAGTACTATCAGATATCTGTCTTATTGTTAATACTTAAGAGACTTAAACATTTTTATTATGTGCTTTTTAGAAAAAAGATTCTCAACTAATATCTGTAAAAGATGTTTTACAACCATTTAATATTCATTTAAATGTTATTTTTTTTATGGTTTCTTTTCTCTTGTATTTTTCTACTGAGATGTAACTCACCTAACATAAACCTCTTTTATTTTTAAACACCTGCTTTCTCCTCTAAATCACAGAGCCTGCCAGCACTTTCACAGGCCCTCCCCCAGTCTGTGGGGCCAGGATTTGGTAGCTGGTGCTTAGAGAAAGCCCTGGGTTGCATCCTTGCCCTGGGATTTTGCCAGCGGCAGCTGTCACTCACTGGGACAGAGAGACTGTTCTGGGATGTCTCATTCAACACAGTGCTTTTCTCCTGCTGTTCTGACCTTAGGCAAACAGACAAAAAACAGAGCCTAAACATCAACATAATACTTCAAGTAAAACAGGATTACTTTTCTGTTTCAGTATGTTTATTCTTATCCGTCTGGGTAATGTTGCCGCTTTTGACTCAATTTATGGTTGATGGTGATTTCCAATTACTTTCTTTTATACTCCTATCCACCAGTTTTATTTTTCTCTCCTAAAGATGACAGAGATCATATTTCTCTGTGTTTTGCAACTTTGGAGACTGTGCTAGGTGCTTTATTGTGTCATTATCTACCTCAATAATCTTGGCAGGAAGGTAGTCATCACTTCCATTTTACGAATGAGCAAGGTGAGTCTCAGAGATTGTGTCATAGCCTCTAGCCGGCATGGCTGTACTAACGTCCTGGTCTTTCACATCTCACGTTCGATGCTCTTTGTCCTTTGTCTAAAGAACTTGACTCTGGTCTTCAGTGAATTTCATCTTTGGGTCGTGGAAGTATTTTTAGAGATAAAGAGCTATAATAAATGTAAATATTTAATTTTAAAATTTTATTATTAAAAAATAACACATTAAAGTGGTTCAAAAATTATTAAATAGTATACAATGAGAAGTTTCCTTCTCACCCTTGATTCGGGTTGCCCAGTTCCCACCCTTTCAAATAGAAAATGAATAGTGGCTGTTAATTTCTTCTGTATTTGTCTCATAACTTTCTTTGCATATATAAGCAAATGCAAATACATAGTCCCCATCCCCTTTAAAAAACTAATTGGTAGCATTCCAGGCACACTGTCTGCATCTTGTATTTTCATGAGAGCTCTTTTTATATCAATAAAGATAGCTTCCTCATTTGTTTTTACACTGGGATTTGCCTTCAAATAGTATCTCTACTCTAAAGCATTTACTCGAGACAATTGAATACCTATATCCTCACAAAACTTTTATAGGACTATTCTTGGCAGCATTATTCATAATAACCAAAAAGAGGAAACAACCCAATGTCCATTAATTGATGGAATGGTAAAATGTGGTATATCCATTCAATGGAGTATTACTTGCCAATGAAAAGAAATGAAGTATTGATATAAACCATAGCCTGGATGAATCTTGAAAACCTGTGTGAAAGGAGCCAGTCACCAGGAAGCACATCTTTTGTGGTTCCTATTCTGTGAAATAGCCAGAATAGAAACAAAGTAGATTAATTAGTGGTCGCCAGAGGGCAGCGTTGGGGGAATGAGGAGTGACTGTTAATGAGTATGGGGTTTCCCTTTGGGGTGATGAATATAGCCACGGCAGTGGTTCTACCTCTCCATGAATTACTAAAGGTCACTGAGTTGTAAACTTTAAAAGGATGAGTTTTATGGTATGTGGATTATATCTCAATAAATGTGTTATTTAAAAAATTTCAAAGGTGCCTGGCTGGCTCAGTTGATAGAACGTGCAACTGGGTCTCAAGGTCATGAGTTCAAGCCCCACGCTGGGTGTGGGGCCTACTTAAAAAAAATTTTTTTTTAATAAAGCTTAACTTTTTTTTTTTTTTTTTAAAGATTTTATGTATTTGACAGAGAGAACAAGCAGGGGGCACAACAGGCAGAGGGAGAGGGAGAAGCAGACTCCCTGCTAAACAGGGAGCCCAGTGCGGGACTTGATCCCAGGACCCTGAGATCATGACCTGAGCTGAAGGCAGACGCTTAACCAACTGAGCCATCCAGGTGCCCCTATAAAGCTTTATTTTTACTTCCCATCCTTTTAGTTGTTATCTGTATCCATATAAGACAGTGTCTCATAACAGGTCAGTTATAATCTAGAGATTTCTAATTTGTCTCATCACACTCTGAATCAATTGAATCTTTTTATTAGCAGGCAGTATTTAATGCTTCTTTAACGTCTGTGGCTTCTCCTAAGCCACATGGGCACACTGCTCACCTTGGCAGAGTTCTGTCTATTCTCTGTCCCTGACGGCACTACTTTTATTTCTGTGAGGAGTCATTTCTCAGGTTGACTTAAGCATAACCTCTTCTGTGGGTATCATTTCAATTTAGAGCTGTCAGGCTATTTCTTATTGCAGAAGTTATTCACAGTTATTAATTCCCAGGTTCCAGCTGAACCAACGCTGTTCCTGTCAACATACTGTCTGTTACAAAAATGAATTGTCCTCAGTCCAAGTCTGCCACCTGCCCAGGGTTGTCTCTTACTGGAGCTGGAGCTGGGCAAAGACAGTGACATTTTTTTTTTTCCCTTAAATCTTCCCTCCCCTGGGGTGTCTGGGTGGCACTGTCGGTTGAGCCTGTGCTCTTGATTTTGGCTTGGGTCATGATCTTGGGGTCTTGGCATTGTGCCCTGTGTTGGGTTCCACACTCAGTGCAGAGTCTGCTTGTCCACCCCCTCACCCCTGTGCATGCACTCTCAAATAAATAAATAAATAAATAAATAAATAAATAAATAAATAAAATCTTCAAAAAAAAAAAATCTTCCCTCTCACTGGTGAATGAATACTTTCTTGGTGATAATAGGTTCCCCCCCCCAAACTCCATTGCCTTTGGATCTTGTATATTGATCCTCCCCCCCCCCCCAGTAACTAGGACCGATTGGTAAATAGGAGGAAATGTTGAAATCAGGTGTTCTAGGGTTCCGTCTGTTTTCTTTTTGTGTAATCCTATCAGCTCAGATACGTGCTAAGGAGCTTTTGGCAGGAATCGAAAATTCTGTATTTTGTGGGAAGGATTGATTTCTCACAATGAAGTATAAAAAAATAAATGAATCTATCTCTGGCCAATACACTTGCCTCATTTACTCATGCCTCTTTTTGTTGGTTTTCCAGCTTTCCTACAAGCTCACGTTCCCCATAACCAGCATGTATGGGTCAATATTTACAGCCTGGAGGGTCCTGGAAGTAATGAGAGAAGAGTCTGCGGCCAGTGACTGGCTGTTTTCCGTAGAGTCCTTGCTCCCTATCACCACAGTGATCCCTGCGCATGTTTTCCTTTTGCTGGCTCACCTCCTTGTTGAAGATCAAGGGCAAAATCTTCGCCAGATACTGAAGGTCACTACGTTATTAGCCCAAGCAGATTCCTCTCAGGTAAAGTAAGAAAATAAAGCAACAGTTAGCAGGGGCAAGGCTTAACTTTTGGAATTGAGATTATTCTTAGCTTGTGGATGATTTCGATCAAAGGCTTAAATTACGTGTTGGTTCTTCTTGGGGGGTGGGGGGCTATTTTTATCTTCTCAATTTGTTGTGTTTTTTGTCCTTACTCTGAGTTAATGAATACTTGATGCAAACGTTTCTTTAATGAAAGCACATGTCACAGGGAAATCTGCACACGATGCTCTTCTGGTTTTCTGGTTTATTGGTAGATTTGCTCATTTGTAACACTTTTGTTAACTCTGGCGGCCTGTTCCAAGGTGAATATCCTTTAGTTCTAATACTGATCTTTTATTTATTTTTTCAAAAAGATTTCATTTGTTTCTTAGAGAGCAAGCACAGAAGTTGGCGGGGAGGGGCAGAGGGAGAAGCAGACTTCTCGCTGAGCAGGGAGCCCCATGCGGGGTTCAGTCGCAGGAGCCTGGGATCATGACCTGAGCTGAAGGCAGATGCTTAACCGACTGAGCCACCCAGGCGCCCCTAATATTGATCTTTTAAAGTGGATGTAGATTAATTAATTTAGGATAAAGATGCTTATGCACTAGGCATTAATCTCTTTGACTTTGGGCAATTCGATCCTTTCTTCATTCAGTCATTTAATAAACTAAAAAACACTGGGTCCTTGCTATGTATGGTAATGAACATGCTGGGCTGTGGGGGTAAACAATTATTCTTCCTATCTCCACAGAACTTGGAGTGTAATAAGCAGTCAGACATTAATAAGACTCCTCTTCCCCCTTTAAACTAACCATATATTTGGTAAAGTGGTCTAATTTTTCCCCAGTGGATAGACTGAAGGGAAGGGTTTCCTAATCAGATAGGTATGGTATGTGCTTATGCTTCTTGCCAAACATGGTGACGAAAAAGTTCATCTCTTGACGGAAAACTTGTGTTCCTACAGGAAATAATTTAGTTGTAGAGGTGGGAGAAATATGTGTATATAAGATGTGAAGTTAATGTATTTGGGTTCTTTTTATCCCCAACTTGTCATGCTCATTCCTCTTAGTCAAGTAAACAACTACTGATCACAAGAGGTTCCTTCTTAAACGAAAAAAACAAAAAACAAAAAAAAAAAACCAGAAGGTTCCTTCTGACTAGACCTCTTGTGGTCTGATTCTCCAAGTGGATCTGTAATGTTCTCAAAGTACCTTTGTGTCATATACGGTGTAGGCATAATGTGCATCATTTCACTTCGCTTCCCACTTTATTCCTCCCCTCCCCTCCTGTAATAATTTGGCTTCTAATAAATGTTTTCTTTCAGTGTGGACACCTTATAGGATAATATCTTTATAATAGGTAATACATAGGTAATGCCTGGAGATTATCTAAAGAAGTGCCGTAGTAAGTTACCTGACCTGTGTATGCTGCTGACGTAAAACATATTACATCAAATTATGTGTTGATACTCAGGAAATGCATTGGTCTTTGAAATTCTAGGGTGATACTTTTGGTTATAAGTAACAGAGACACATCTGTCTTAAATAGCTTTTATTAGCTCCGGAATTTAGAACAAGCGTGGCCTAGACAGTATATTCACTGTATAGTTTCTTTGTTTCCTCTGTGAATTGGCTGGCAGCCCAAAGCCTTATAACCTTATATTCCATCCAAAAGGAAGAAGGATGTAGAGGTATTTGGATTGACCTTGTTGGGTCCTGTGCCCACACTGAATCAACCATTATGGCAGGATAATGGGACACTTTAATGCACTTTAATTGGCCATCGTGGGTAGGATGGAAGTGGGTGAAGTGTCAGCCCTGTCTGTGCCGCCAGGATCATGTGGATTGAGGGTGAGGGTGGGATGATTCACCAAAGGAAAAATAGTTTCCTGGCAGTACGAGTGGGAATATGCTAAATAGGCAAAAAATGTCGCAGAGGACTTTGCAGCATTCTGGGAACCCCGCAGTGGTGCAAGTGCATTGCAGGTGTGCCAAGAACATCTCCCCTCTGAGCTCTCAGGCAGCCAGAGAGTTGTCCAAGCTCAGGGTGCTTGGCTGGTCGCCTCTGGCCACCTGGTGTTTCAGATATTTACCCCACTCTCCTTAGAAACTTGATTTTCATGTGGACGATGAAACGCAAGAGGTTGGGAAGTACTAGAGTGACCATCAGGTTGATTTATTTATTCAATAATGTTTAAGAAGCAGTGGAAGAAATCGAAGTCAGTATGTTATACTTCTGTTGATTATTTCTTGGATAGTTTTGAAAGAGATGAGAGTGTCCTTGTGCTGTTAACATGAGTAGTAGGGTGAAATGCGTAAAGGGTTACTCAAATTCATGCATAAGCAAAGGCAGTATCATTAATAAGAACTTAGAAGTGGAGTTTTTGTAAAAAAGACAAAAGTATCCTTGAACTAGGAGATACTGTGTTTTGTTGTTGCTTTTGTTTTTTTTAAGATTTATTCATTTATTTGAGAGAAAGAGCGCAGGGGAAGGGGCAGAGAGAGAGAATCTCAAGCAGACTCCCTGCTGAGCACAGAGCCTGACACAGGGCTCAGTCCTACAGCCCCGAGATCATGACCGCAGTCGAAATCAGGAGTCCAACACAACCTCCTGAGCCACACGTGTGCCCTTGGGAGAGATTGTTACTTTCCTCACTTCTTATGAAGTGACCATTTCATATCCTTTCACTGGACCTTAGTTATAGGCAAAGTAGCCAGAAGGAAAGGATTGAATCTTTGGAAAAAGCCAATTTTCCAATTGTGAGTAGATAGGTGAAATAGACTCCGTTGAAATGAGTTATGATTGTAATCTGTTACTGGCGGGTTGTTTCTATTTCATTAAGTTGACAAGTCTGCTGTCCTTTCTCACCTTATAGAAAGAAGCTCTATTACGTTTAAGCAATCTTTGGCTCAGATTCATGGGCAGTCAACACTAAGGTTGATTGATTGATTGATTGATATGAGAGAAAGAGAGAGAGAGAGAGAACGAACAGAGGGGCAGTGAGAAGGAGAAGCAGGCTCCCCGCTGGGTGGAGAGCCCGTCGCCAGGCTCGATCCCACGACCCTGAGATCGTGGCCTGAGCTGAAGGCAGATGCTTAACCGACTGAGCCACCCAGGCGCCCATCATGGCAGTTGATGCTAAACAGAAGTCTCGGACTACGAATAAGCAGAAGCTAAGTAAATAAGTAGGTGAGACTAGGAATTTCGAGGCTGTCTTCCACCTCTGTTTTGGTGGTCACTTAACCTGTATAGTGGAATTTGTTGGCCTTCAGTATGCTTACTAAGGATTGAGTTTGTGTGTCAACCATGATTTACTGAAAGAATCCTATACTGTAAGATCTTGTGAGAAAAAGTATTTGAAAAATTTAAAGGAGGTGAAGTATGTTTTGGTATCCTTGTTACTATTATTCTAAGGTATTAATTGAAATTATGTTTAGTGCTGATTAATGGTAGTACCAGTCAATATCAACTAGTAATGTTATATTAGTGGAAAAGGGCTTTTTAAAAAACTGTGATTGTGTTACTTCTTACCTGTCCTGCAGTTTGATGGATCCTCTTCCTCCGTGAGTTTTTATCCTTCATCTCTCACCTGGTTCCTGTGGGGCTGCATTTTCCATGTGGTCTGATAGCTTTAGGGCCGTGGAAGACTCATGCAGTTACGAAGTCTGAAGGGAACTTGGCTTTGTGAGTACCATTTTAGAGTTAACTAGATGCAGATGATAATGTTAAAATAACCAGATAATTAACTAAAGCCACAGCAATAAATTGACACTTGGAAAAAATAGGAAACTTTTGACCCCCTATCTAGGAACGCCATCAGTAGTTACTAATGATCCTGATAGTTTTCTTACCCGGACATCGTGAGTTTGAGTTTGCAAAGGACTCAAGCTCGGGTCAGGTAGCGTTCAGGAAAAGTTAGGCTCCTTTTACATTCTTGGGGGGAATGTCTTCTAGTGTTCTGGGGAGAGATCCAAGAGCGAGCATCCTGTGTAAATTCCCATGGAAGTCTTGAAAGTTTTAAACACATCGATTGAGTTTAGAGAGGGTTTTTCATATCATAGCCTGTGCTTATAATAAATGAGAGTGCCATCTATTTCCTAAATTAGTGTTTTTTCTGGAAATAAATTTGATAGATTGGTGTGCTTTTTGGTTATGTTTATATAGTAGTTCCTGCCTTTCTGATACTGAGTAATGTTATTTTCCTTCATTTTGATGGAAGTCATTCAGACTGCCTTCGGAGATGCTTGAAGGGGAATTGAAGCACATGGTTTCATGGCTCATGTACAGTAATGTCCAGTTGGGCTTATTCTTTCCTCTTCAGAGAGCTGTTTCCTACCTGTGCGAATTGCTCAGGACTTGGTTTCATCAGGTGTGAAATCAGTGGTAGTGAATGTAAACACGGACTCTACTAAGTTAATTAAGGGATAATGTGGACTCCAGGCCTAAATGAGGACATTTTCTGAACTTTATGGATTTTTCATCATTTTTTCCCCCCTAAGTAGTCTACACACCCAGCGTGGAGCCCAACATGGGGCTTGAACTCATGAACCTGTAATCAAGACCTGAGCTGAGATCAAGAGTCAGGTGTGTAAACGACTGAGCTACCCAGGCACCCTTATATGTTTTTATTTATTTTTTTTAAAGATTTTATCTATCTATCTATCTATCTATCTATTTATTTATTTATTTATTTATTTATTTATTTGAGAGAGCGAGAGAGAGCGAGCGAGTGAGCGAGAGAGAGCAAGTGAGCAGGTCGAAGGGGCAGAGGGAGAGGGAGAAACAGACTCCCTGCTGAGTTGGAAGCCCAACGCAGGACTCAGTCCCAGGACCCTGGGATCATGACCTGAGCCGAAGGCAGGCGCTTAACCAACTGAGCCACCCAGGCGCCCCCACCCCTACGGCTTTTTAAAAAAGACAAATCAAATCATATTTTGAACCCTGAGCCAATGACGGGAGAACTTGTATATAACATGACTGTGGACTGTTTGGAAATGTCTCAAACTGACAGAACTTCCTTAAGGAGAGGTTAATAACTCTTAATCAACAAGCCAGCTTCAGGTAAACTCCGTATGTTTACTCGGAACTCCCCTAACCAAACCCCCAAGATGTTTTCCGGACCCCTGGGCCCTGGGCCCTGTGAGAAGAAAAGGCTGTTACAAAGTTCTTAAAACCTTCCCTATCTATTAGCTTAGCTATATTATATTAACCATATTATAAACTAATTACTATAGTATTATAATTTATTATATTATGTATTTAACAGATTATATATAAGGTATATAATTATAATTACTTATGATATTGGATATGTTATAACTATAGTTTCCCTATAGTTGTTGGAAGTGAGACACTCCATCTGATCCTGGAGAATAACAGAGGTGTTGAAGGAAGCTGTTTTGCACATTGTAGTATGTTTATACAAAAGCCTTATTGGAATTATTAGGTGCTTAGTAGTAGGTCTTCTAAATATATGTAGGAAGAACATCTGACAAAAGATTATAGTCTCTTTTGGAAATCAGGGATCCTTGTTAGTGGTTTTAAAACCTGAGAAAATGTGTTTTTTTCCGATCTTTCTATGTATAGTACGAGTTTATGGCAAGATTACATAGGTATAGGCATTGAACATTAACCACAAAGGTTAGTAATTTTTAGGTAGGCTGAGATGTTTTAAAATGAAATCTTATAGCTTAGTATCTGAACTTCAATGGAATAACTCTAAATACTCCGTGTAACGTTCATCAGTTTCTTTTTGACTGTCTGATAGAATATGCCATGGGGGAAAGTTTATGAACTTTGGCTTCAGAGAAGTACACATTCCTCCCTTAAAATCCACCGTCATTGAAGAGCTTAACAAATTAAGTTTTGTGAAGCTCACTGTGTCTGTCAAACCCTTGATACTTGCTTACTTTTCTCTTATTTGGAAGTGGGGAGAGAGAGATGGGTTTTTTCGGTTGTTTGTTCATTTATTTATTTTTTACTTGCAGTTTACAACTTTCCAGTCTCTTATTTCCCTTTTACGTTTTGGTTAAGTCTAGTTAAAGGTCTTGCTTAGTGGGAACAATTGCATTCTTTGAGAATTTAATTTTATCCTTTGTAATGTTTTCAGGGCTTAATTTTTCCCATTTGTAAACGTGTACACACTTCTGAGCTATTTGAAATCAGTTACGTAGCTACGTTCATGGCCCATGACTTGCTGGTCTTTCAAAAGTCATATATTATCACATAGTAAAAAAGCCGACTTTCAGGGCAGAATCCTGTGATAGTTCTACTCTGGGTCATAAGCCATATTTTAACATGGAAAATGAATAGGAAATGTGTGAAATTTAATGGTCTGTAAGTTACTGCTGTGAGAAAAGGAGAGAATATATTCTATAAAAGAACTTGCACAAAGAGTCTTTGGACACTTTGCACTCTGTTCTATTGTCACTGAGTTCTATGAATTGCTACCCCCTGAAGTCAGTCTGCTTTCTGTGTTCTTCACACCAGCAAAAAGAAGCCAGAATGTACAGTACTTTTAATAAAGAGCTTTACAGATAAGAAGTGCTGTACTACTATTCCCTCGTACCCGTAGCATCGATTATGCCTAGAGCAAAATTGGGCTGAGCCTGTCAACATGAAACAATTAGACAAAGAGAAACACAGACCGAAATTGAAGGTCAGGTGTCTATTCCGTTCGGTGGTAATATGCTCATTTCTTCTTTGTAAACCCCACACAGATACCTGTAGAATAAACATGTTTTTAACTGGCATTTGAATCCTTTACTGTTTTTATTTCTTTTTTGCAGAAAGCCTAGAATTTATACACAGCAAAGAGTTCTATATCAATTTCTTGCCTTCCCTGAGTGTTGATACTGGGCAGAGTTTCTTTTGAGGAGCCTGTAGATTGTAAATTGCTTAAAATTCTCACCGAAATTGTTTGATTGTGATTTTCAGGTCCACCCTATATCACTGTGATATTCAGTAGTTCTAACACACCGAAACAGAAGCATTTGTCTTGTCGTGTCACTGAGCACTGAGTGGAGGGAGGGGGTGGGGCGGGGCCCAGTGCTGTGTTGAAATAATGGAGTCTGTTTGCTTCCAGTTAAATACCAGGTAGAGTAGCTTTGTCTTCTGGATAAAACTCTCTAAGGGGACTACCTGCCTGAGATGGGCTTCTAGTGTTGGTGAAGCGGGGGTGGGGGGAGGCGGGCATCAGATTTTGTGGCAGCTTTGAATTTCCAAACAGGTATGAGGAATTCCCCTTAAGGGGAAAACACACTGAAGTCCACCATTTCCAGAATAAACATTTCTTCTTTTAATGAGCGGACAGGGAAGGGAGAGGTGGTATTGGTCTCCTGCCTACATGTATCATGGCCAGAAACTCTCAGGTAAAGTTGCCAGTTGACATCCTTTACCATTCATTCTTCAGCTCTTCTAAGTCAGCCCTTCAAGTAAGAGGAGAGGTTTATTTAAGGAAACACTGCTTTTCATCTACAGGAACAACCCATACGAGTTCCCTACAGCCAACTTGGCATTGATTCATAAATATAAATGGATAACGAAGGCTTACCAGACTTTGAGAAAACATAACAGCATCAGTAACCCAAAGAATCTGTTTTTATTTTTTTAAGATTTTATTTATTTATTTGACAGAGATAGAGACAGCCAGCGAGAGAGGGAACACAAGCAGGGGGAGTGCGAGAGGAAGAAGCAGGTTCCCAGCGGAGGAGCCTGACGTGGGGCTCGATCCCACAACACCGGGATCACGCCCCGAGCCGAAGGCAGACGCTCAACCGCTGTGCCACCCAGGCGCCCCCGAAGAATCTGTTTTTAGAAGAAAGAGAACTCAGGGAGAAGAATATAATGAAAAACAATCTAAGTCCTGAGAGATATCGGAAAGCTATTCTATGATTCTATGTTTTTATACTATAAACAAAAATACTGCTATGAGAAGGAAGAAATTCAATGATGAGGTTTTAGAAATGGAGAATGTGATTGGCACAGTACATAAATGGAGACAGGATTAGTGATTTACAGAATGTGCAAGTAAATATTTCAGAATACAGAACAAAAAAATTTTTTGAGGTTAAGACACTGAGGGTTAATATTGGGAGTTCTAACCTCTTTCTCTAGAAATTCCAGTTGGTGGAATGGAGAATATGAAGGCAAAAAACTTAAAACATGACAAAACTATTTCTTGAGCTGAAAAAAGACACAAGGGTACAGATTGTTAGGACCCTTTGAAAGCCAAGCAGCATATGTAAGAAGAGATCAGTACCTAAATTTGTCCCCAGAACTTAAAGGATGAAGAGAAAGTCATGAGAGATTTTTAGAGAAGAATGGGGACAAGAAAAACTTAAAGTAAGGTTGATCTTAATTTCTTAACAGCCTCACACTAGGTGCTGGAATACATGGGGTTATTGCCTTCTAATTTCTTGGGGAAAATCACTTTGTACCCAGATTATTTGTCCCCATTATTCTACCTTTTATGACTGATAGAAATAAAGGCTTTTCCTGGTGTGCAAGAATTCAAGAACATTTCTTGTTTGCTGATTTTTTTATGGGGGCAGGGGAGGAAATCCCTCAAGGATGTGCTTCAACAAAATGAAAAATGAATCCAAGAAAGCACAGAGAAGAAATGTTGAGTGGTGATCAAAATATCCAGTAAACCTTATGGTTAGTTTAAAGTAATTATTTATAGAGTGTGAAAAATAATTACCTGGAGCTAAAGTTCAAGCTTTAAAACATGATGGGGGTAGGTAGTGGAACTGTGATACTGTGAAGAGTTGAGGATGTGCTAAGGGTGGAACTGGAAACTGAGTAGTTCTTGATGTTAGTAGAAAAAATAAGTTGAAATATGCACATAAGCCCTTATTAGTAACAATTAGGGATTTATAATTTCTAAATAATATAGCAAAAGGAAAAAAGAAATAAAAAACCCTAAAAGGATGGCAAATGTGAACATAAAATTAGGTGGTAGGAATAATTTCAAGTGGACCAGGTATGACAATTACTGTGTGTGAATTATCTTATCAAAAGAAAGGCTCATACACTCTGTAGTGTTTCTAAGAGGCAAACCTTGAGACAGGTGACAACAACTTGTAAATAAATGGTAACAGAAGCTAGGTAGATCATTAAGATAGAAGATGTGGTAATATCATCACCCAAGGTAGATAATACAGCATCCAAGATAAAAAGCTGTGACACAGGACAAGAGGTATTTTTTTACTGACGGAGGTAGATTCCGAGGTAGATTCCAAGTCCAGTTTCATTCAGAAGCTGTTCCATTGAAGTTAGGGATCAGAAGAATACAGCTGATGGTCATGTTGCTATTTTTCTGGAGGTTCTAGCCATTGTTCTTTCACGAAAAAGAAAGAAAACTTACATGTGTACTACAAAGGAAAAAGCCAAAGCTCCTTAGAAAATGAAAGAGAATTTACTTAAAGCTGTTGCTTTTAGAATGGATAGGAGAGTTCATTACAGTGGATAGATGTAAGATCAGTGTACAAAACCAGTTGATTTTCTTTACCAAAAAAACCAGTAAATTAGGTAACTTTGGCAGTATATGGGAAAGGTATAATTTATAAGTAGTGTAGAAGCTATAACTTGAAATACTAGAAATGTATAGAAACAGTTTGATGTAATTATAAAACGTCACCAAAACACACACAACGGCTTCTAGTAGGATACTTTAGGTATGGAATTCACATCATAAATGTTTATCATTGATTGAAATTTAATGCTCTTATGATTGCAAGACATTTCGTCTTGTTTTTTTCTGTTAATTACCTTTAATTGGTATATGGGTTCTGATTCATTACCATAAATTCGAGGCCAAAAGATATTCAGTTAATCAGTTTCATGTATAGAGCCGAGGGTCCAAAAGGGAAGTGTCGGTCATGTTTGTCAGTTTGACTGAATTCTGAGTTCTGTTGAGTAAATCAGTTCTAGACCTTTTGATAACCTGGCTCGTGCTTTGGAATAAATTCTTCTATCCTTAATCTTCCAGTGCTAAATAGTTTTAAACGTGGTCTACTCTTTAGAAGTTATAGTATCTCCTTGAACAAAGTAATACCAAATAAAAATAGCTAACGTTGACATATGCTTACAACATACAAGTCACTATTTTAATCACTTCACTATTAACTAACTCACAAATCGCTCTTTGAGGTTGCTACCACTACTGGTTAGGAACTGAGGCACAGAGTTTGCTTAACTTCCCCAAAGTCACACAGCTAGTAATTGGCAAAGTCAGGATTTGAACCCAGCACATATGGTTCCAGAGTCTGTGCTCTTACCCACTATGTTTTACTGTCTCTACAACTTTTAGTTAAACTATTAAAAAAGTTTTTTTGAAAGAGTAAACTTTCACTAACTTCACATTTTTAGGATTGGCCCGGTCAGTTGTAGAGAGAATTAAATGCTAAGAGAAGGGCCTCAACATTTGTTTGAAATCTGGCCAGATCTTCAATCTTGCGTGATTATTTTTGCCTCCATTATGCTAGCTTCCATTGGCCCTTCTATAAATAGGCAAATCACATTTAGCCTGATCTTTATACCTAAATAGAACACCTATACACAGACCTAACTCCTGAAGGCATTGATCAAAGGGAAGATTGAGATGGTCCAAGTGAATCAGCAAATCAGCGAGCATGGTTGCAATTGAGATTATTGCTTAATGGTCAAAAATGATTTCACGCTTTTTTGTTTGTAATGATCCTTTTCTAAAAATTTTTAAAATTTATTTTATTTTATTTGTTGATGTAAGGTTCGATGATTCATTAGTTGCGTATAACACCCAGTGCACCATGCAATACGTGCCCTCCTAACTAGAGATTCTGAAATCTAATCGAAGTCAGGAATTAAATTAGTGAACAAAAAAAGTAGGTTGTTGTAGTCTCTTTGAAAAATAATGTCTGTCAGTGTTGAAGAAAATTATACGTTGGTTATTAGGTTTGAAACCTCTGAAATATTGGTAAGATATATAGCTAATTCAGGATCTAGATGGGGTATGACAGCATCAGTTCTTCAGTAAATAGTCATGGAGAACCTGTTTGGGATGCACATTTTAATTGGAACTTAGGATACAAAGACCCTCGTTGGAGGACTCACAGTGCTTAGGGAAGATAGCAATATCCGATTAGACTACCATGTGGTGAGCGTGATAATGCAGGGAAGCACAGTGTGTTTTAGGACCAAGCCCAGAGGGGCAGCAAAATCATAATAGGAAGACTGCCTGAAGTAGGTGATTCATGAGCTAAATCTTGCAGGACAAATACAAGTTCAAAAAGAATATCTTTGAAATGAACTAGAAGCAGTGTATATTGCCTGTTTTTATGCTCTACAAAGCATTACTTTTTATATATGACATTTATGTGGTCCTTCTTGAGTACCATTTTGGGCAAATGGTGGAATACATACATTTCTGGAGGTGTTGGAGTGGGGTTTTTGCTTTTGGGGTGTGTGTGTGTGTGTGTGTGTGTGTGTGTGTGTTCGTTCGTTCCCTAGCAGTAATATATTTTACATTTCAGATGTAATTTTTTGTTGTTGGGGAGTGAAAGAAAGCCATTGACAGTCACAATTGTAGGTACTATCTGATAGCTGTAATTGAAAGAATGGGTCAGGATTTGGTGGATTTGATGGGAAAGGTCTATTCTAGAATTCTGAAAGTAGGACTGCTGGGTTAGTTCCCCTACCAGAAGTCTTGAGACTTATTCGGTCCCTTTGTCTTCTCAGCACACTGGACTTCTACCCTGCCAGTGATAATTTTGAGCTTTTCATGATGGATAGTATAATAGACTCTTTGGCAAGTTGTCAGAACAGTTGTGTAATGCAATTGGGCATCCTGAAGTCCGTTTATTTCAAATGAGGAGACATGGTTACAAACTGAGTGGAGCCAGACAAGTAGTTAAGGAGTGACTTGGGATGATTTCTGTGTGTCAGGCTTCCAGTGTATTGATGGGACTTTCAGAGACCTCATGTCCTCTTATCCTTGCTCAGTACCATTTTTGTGATAGTGGATCGTATCTGCATTTGAGACAATTTGTGTCCCTCCCCCTCATCGAGAGAAAATGAGCATGTAAAAATACATGTAACTTGAATTTATATCATACCAGAATTAAACAGTGCTAAAGATGATTGAATATGAGTAAGCACAGATTTGAATTTTTAGATGTCCTAGAGTGATTTTGAACATAAGCGGTCTCCGATGGAAATTTTCAATAGATTACAATTAGATTTAGAATTCATAAAAGGAATTCCTTAAGGGAAACAGTCTTGCTTGTTTTGTCTCCTAGTGACCTTGGACAGTTCCTGGTCAGATTAGTTTCTGGACAGACACCTGCTTTGTTGCCTGATTGAATTAACACATTAATATATTAGATGCACGTATCAACCCTACTAGAACCAACAAAACCCTATTTTCCAGTATTGTCATGTGTTATCCAGACCAATAAAGGGAACAGTGTGGAGTCCAGGGATAGAATTTAGGTTCGGCTAGATTACAGTAAAATCTTATTAAATGAAATCCTATTAATTTAGGGTTCAGGGTAATTGGATACAGGCTGAGTTAAAACATAAGCTGATTTTGAAGCTATTGTTTTTAGGCAGTTTGGGCTTGCTCATTTGCATGAGTACAATGAATGTGCCAATTTAAAATGATCACATTATCTATTCATTAAGACATATCAGCAGGGACTGGTACTTGGCAACACTTGGCTAATTAGTTTGTTACAGTATGTACATGAAAGTAATCGAATTTTGTTTCTTTAACATTTTTCTCTAATCCAGTCTTTCCTACCTTCATTGTTTCCAGTAGTCTGAATTGTTATTAGTGATAATTATACTGGTGGCATTTTACTCTACTTAGGTGTATTCAGTTGTCAAATTGTATTCAGTTTTTAATGGTGCATCTTGATCTATGTTAAGTGGAATTATTGTGGAATTATCATTAAGCTTGAAATACTGCAGATACCTTGTTTTTACTAGGTCTCATTTTATTAAGCATTTTCAGAACATTCATTTTGTCGTGTATCCCCTCTCTTGTTCTCTCCCTTTCTCTCTCTCTCTCTCTCTCTCTCTCTCTCTCTCTCTCTTTCTCTCTGTCTAGCAAACCTCCTGTATGGCAGGTTCTGGTAATACTAAGGTGAAAGGGTATGGTCTTTGTTTTCAGAAATCATAGAGCTGAGTGTGTTGACAGAGGCATGAAAATGTACTGTGTAGTGCAGAATGGTGACTGCCATTGTGGAGGTGTGTAAATGTCCGTGGAACTTCCATGAAGAGGAGCACAGGTTTCCCTGATGCAGGGGACAGGGAAGGCATTCTAGGCAGGATGAAGGGCAATGTGCAAAGGCACGCATGTGGGGCAGGTCGCAGTGGGGAAACAAGGCAGCAAGAGTACTCTATTAAACTGAGATAGGTAGGGTACAGGCAACCGTTCCTTGAGTGGATACTGGGCAAGCGTGTGGAAGCAAGATCCTGAGAGTCTTGCAGTCAGGCAGGAGAGGAGAATTTATCTGAGAGAGGAGATAAAGCGATATGACAGGATGTTAGAAGTGTTGGTGGGGACCTTGAAATAGCAAAATGAAATTGTGAGACAGAACACCCAGCAGAACTTGGAGAGTAATAGGAATAAACTTCGATGTCTGAGTACTACTGCAGTTTTTAACCCCTCACTCAGGAGATGACAGGAGAGGTGAAGAGAAGAGGGGGGATTTTTGCGGCAAGTTGCTGGTGTGCTGAGTCCTACAGTTGCCAGCATCTCACCTCAAGCCTAGTGACACGACTTCAGTGGAACCCCACATCCGTTCTGTCCAACTATGTGTATCCTTGGCAGTTGGGGTGGACAGACGTTTAGGGTGACTGTCCCCAAGATCTAGAATCTGAGAGTGATGGACTGGCTAGCCGTTGTGATCCTGGAAGTGAGGGAGAGAGAGTACTGGCCGCGTAGGGATGGCTTGTGTGCCTAGAAGTTGTCCAAACAGAAGATGCGTTTGTGTTTCCAGTGGGCAGAGCGCGGGCAGCATGGGCAAGAGAATACAGTGGACTTGTCTCATCTCGTCTTACAGGTTTGCTTAGAGGGCTATACACACTTCGTGAAAGAAACAGGATTCCTACAGAGCGCGTGGGACAGTCAGACCGGAAGAGCATCTCTCCTGTATCAGGAGTCTAAAGAGAACTTAATCTTGCAGGTTTAGGCTGCTTGCCAAGGAGCCATAGGAGGGTCCCTTTGGGGCAGGTGAGCTGGAAAGACGCGCCTAGTCCTCTAGCAGAGGAGTGCTGGCACTACTCCTCTCCTCCGAGGGCCTGGCCCGCTTCCAGAGAAGGAAGGGGAAGCCACGCCTATCAGCATCCTCTAAAGGGAGAAGTGAAGGGAACTCTTGAGAGTGTCTCCAGCATCACTGTGAAAGAGGACTTCAGCTTCCTCCATTTGGACTTCAAACTTCCTAATTAAGTTCTTCTTTCCAGCTTCCCCGCAGGCAAAGCATCCCTGATAGGACCCGCCATTATCCCCTCAAGCAATAAGGACTGCCCTGAGCCAGCAAGACCCCATCCACAACTGACCCCGAGACAGGGATGGACCTGACCTTTACTGCCCACCCGCATGTACCCACTGACCTTTGGCCTACATTTTCCTTATACAAACCTGGAAGTCTTTTTCAGTACTTTGGAGACTGTGTTTGAGGTTCAAGTTCGCTGTCTTCCCAACGTTAGTCTCACTGAAATAAATTCCTTTCTTGTTTCCCCACCGCTCATTTCTCTCCCTTTGGATTTTATCGGTGGGTGGCAAGTGGCCAAACCTGGTCTGTTTGGGAACCCCCCAATGGGGCCAGGTGCTCTTGCACTCCTGTGCCCTGGTACAACTGTAGCCTTTCACTGCAGAGATGCTGCATTTAGCCTTCTTAATCTCATCAGCAAGGCAGTAAGAAATGTGTAGATGTCATCAGGTTGAGGCTTCTGTGGGCACAGAATGATGCTGAACCATTTATTGTGGTGGGGATTGCCATGTGGTTGGTTCATTTCACACTTTTTCCTTTGGTTTCCACTTTTTAAATTTTCTGCACTTTGCTGAGGTTTACCACTGGTGGTCTCCAAATTCACTTTATCTGGAGCTTTTCTCCGTGATGTCCTATGTCCCTTACATTTAGTGGTGAATTGCTGAAATGTCGTGATGCATTAAAGTAATTGAAGTAACCAGTTAAGCCCATTCTGTCCCTTTTCGTGTTTCTTCTCATTTGAGGCATTGGAGGGATTTCATTTAACCCACGTAGAAACGAGGAGCCTTTATGCACATTTCTGTTGCCTGGTGAAAAATTGTTGGTACCTGTTTTAAAGTGCTCAGTGAGCGTCTGATGAGTTCTTAGTTATTTTTTGAAGCCAGGGAGGACTCAGGCAATGGTCTGCAAAATTGCTGAAGGAAGTCCAGGAATCTTCTTTAAAACGGTGGAAAAATGAAGAATCACGCGTGCATATATTAGGTCGTCTTAAATCAGGCCCTCGCTGAAGCAGTGGTGACACATGCTGTTCATGAAAGACTTAATACAGTCCTTCTAATCGGATGAATTGTCTTGTTGTGCAAAAACTGTTATTACACTGTGTGTGAAACCAACCATGCTGCAGGGGGAAAAATTAAATCGCCTGACTGAGAGGTCACTTGTGAATAGTAACACAAGATCTATTACCGTTATTAGGGGCTCTGGAGGACATTCACCCTTTTATGGTCTTTCAACTGCTGGAATGAAATATTTTAGTGGTAAATGACACCCTTCTGGGAAATCCTCCGAAGGATTCATTCTTTGCTGTTTGTACATTTAAAAATGGGGGAGGGGCCTCGGGGAAAAAAAAATCACATTGTTCCTTTCAGATCACTTAAAAAAATTTACAGATTTTGACTTGGTGTGATGACGATTGCCTTTTAATGTTCCTCATTTACACCATTCTTAATCTGGGTCTATTAGTATCACACTTTATCTTTCGTAACATGTCACGCACGTTCGGTAATCTTTTCCTTAGGGAAATTCGTGATCGCATGGAAGCTCAGAGACCAAGGCTGTATGTGGTTTATGTCAAAATCTGAATTAAGCACTTTAAAATTCATGAAATGAGAAGTCTGCTTATTTTGTTTATTTTCTTTTAAGGCTCTAAAAGTGTATATAAGGAAGATTATGTGAGTATATATTTTAGTTCTGCATGGCAACCATGCTGAGTGGTAAATATTTTAAGAAATATTTTCAGAAGGGAATGAACAGCTATTGATCTGAGGTGCAGCTTTATGACATAGTATTAAATTGGGAACCAGAGTTCCTTACCTATGGATTACATTCATTATAAACTGTCAGTCCACTCTGGAATTACCACTCTAGAATCTTCTGCCTTTTTGCTATTTTGCTATATATTTGAGAGTAGCTTTTGTGGGGGGAAAAGAAAGAAACAAGAAATCAAGAGCCTTGCAAATAATTGGGGTGATTTTTTGGTGAATTTTGAAGTCCTACCTATTTCCTCTTCCCATTATTTGATTTTAGCATCTTTTTTTTTTTTCTTCTAAAACTTCCTTACCTTATTGCCCCAAAGATGTGGAACTGTTACAGTGATGTGAATAAGCATATAAATTCTGTTGGATTTCTCAGTGCCTGCTTTTGTTACAGGTATTTTGATGGGTTCATTAAAACCTGTCTGTTGAAATGGGGGTTGGTCAGAAGACAGAAGAGAGGGAAGGGAAAATGTTGTCAGTTGGAATAATACATAGATATTTGAGCTTCACCTGGAAATAAAAATAATTTTGTAAAATGGGAGATAGAAACCCTTTGTCAGGTTGCTAATGAGAGGCTTGACCTAGCCGCTGCTGCTGTAGCATCTTTGGGGATGATGAGAGATGCAAAATGCACTGTTGCTAGGCAACTCTCTTGGCTGCCTTTGGAGCAGGTTCATATGTGCTAAGAGCTAATGAATCCTCATGTCTGCTCTTTGAAACTGTTCAAAAGCCAATGAAGACATACCCGGACATTTAGCATTTACAAGTACCTGAACTATTCTTGCCATGTCATTTACCCATTAAAAATTAAGTTGACCATTTAGTGTGTACTGAATATTGCTTTATTTTTTCAAGGTGGACCAAGATTTGAGCCCTAATATGTTTTCAAACAGGAGCTTAATAAGAATGCCTTATCTCCTATTGACGCTAGTTAAGTTGTTCCATATGAAGGCTGATTTTAAATTCGAATGCTTTTTTGCCCCCGCCCAAAGTGATCAGTTGTTGGAACTTGCCTCTTTAAGCCTCTTAGAAAGTTTTTAATTACACTGTCTTCATGCCTCGCTCAGCCCAAGGCCATTATTTCTCACGATGATAGGAATCTGGAACCCCAAACTAATTTTCTAGGTGGCCTGCCTAAAACTCCTTCCCTTTCCGTCTCCCCCACCCCAAATCCTGGACAGTAGCCATCAAACAAGCACAGAACAGGAATTAAAGCTGATAAGGAACATCCCCGGATCGGATAATGAATCTGAGTACTTGTAGATTCCAGCCAACGTCTAGCGATAGCTACCGATCAAGGATACTGTAAGGATCACAAGATTCTGCGCACGAACAATGTTGGAATGCGCCGTATGGACACGAGTTTTTACAGCAATTTCCAAGGTATTGTCTAAGTCTAACAAGAATTTTGTGTGACTGGATTATTAGATATTAGGCTTGTTACTATTTTGGTAGGATATGGGATAATTGTAGTGGGATTTATTTGTAACAGGATTTAGCCTATACCTTGTTTATATTTTGGTTGTATTAACCTACGATTCTTCCTAGTGTCACAGCACCTAGTATAATACCATGTGATAGATAGAAGGCATTCCATCTATATTTATTGCTTAAAGTTGTGTAAACCTCCTGTATAGATTATCTAAATTGAATTGGTTCATTTCTCGTAATCTTGTAAAGTATACTAGAGATTCTATTGTAATTCTGTGTCTGTGTTTTCTCACCTTTAAAATAAGAATAATAGAAGAACCCACCTCATTAAATTCATCATGTAGATTAAGTGAGATAATCCAGAGTAGAGTACCTGGTTTATAATCAGTGCTCAATAAAGGATATGTATTATTAAAATTGTGGTTGACTTTTATAGCCCCTTTTATTCATTTCACAATTATGCCTTATGTTCAAGGAGCAGTGCTAGGCTATTTAGCAAATAGACATGTTCCTTGCCCATCTGGGGCTTATTGTTATACTTTATTCCCCAAGTACATGAAAAGAGAGCCATTAACTGTTTTCTACGTGTGCCTGTGTGTGCGTATGTGTGTGTGTATGAGAGAGAGAGAAACTACATTTAGTATATTTAGGTGCATTAAGGGGATAAAGAATAGTGCTGTTCAAGAGAAATGTAACATGAACCCCATATATAATTTTAAATTTTTTGGTTGCCACATTAAAAACGTAAAAAAAGAGGGGTGCCAGGGTGGCTCAGTGGGTTGAGCCTCCAACTCTTGATTTTGGTTCAGTCATGATCTCAGTGTCGTGGGATGGAGTCTTGTGTGGGGCTCCACGCTCTGTGCTCAGTGGGGAGTCTGCTTCTCTCTCTCTCCCTCAGCCCCTTCCCCTGCTCACACATGTGCGCGCGCTCTCTCTTTGTAAAATAAATACATCTTTAAAAAGAAAGTGAAAATAAACAGATGAAATTAATTTAAAAAGTATATTTTACTTAATATGTCTGAAATATTTTCAAATGTAATCAACATAAAATTATTAATGAAATATTTCATATATATATGTATATATATGTTACTAAACCTTCCAAATTTGGTTTATGTGTTTTAGCCTTATAGCACATCTCAATTTAGACTACCCACATTTCAAGTGCTTGATAGCCACATGTGGCTAGTGGCTACTGTGTTGAATAGTATAGTGGTACTAAAAACATCCCAATGCTCATTTATTCGACATCATTGTAAATATGTACTTAGAAATACTCTTATTTATTGGTTTTACTTGGCTAAAAATAGCCTTACAGTTCCTGCAGTGGGATAAAAACCTAGAATGATTAAGAACAATAATTATTAAAATGCGGTTTTCAGGGAGGGAGGTACTCAGCAGGTGAGGCTACGTCAGGCAGGTGTGTGTGTGTGAGTGTGTGTGTAGCCAGTCTTAAATATTCTTACTCTGTTAGCCTTTTCTTCTTTCTTCAGCTCGTCTTGAGTTTCATCCCACTCCTGTTTCCTGAGAATTGGCTCTATGTGTGTTTTGGGCTAATAGTACAAAGAATAGGAATAGTGGGGCTGCCTGCAAGGCACTCACAGGCTAGTGTGGGCAACAGTTGTGAGGAGGAACTATGACGCAAAGTGTACTGAAACAAAGGTGTGCGCGAAGCTACAGTGGCAAACATTGGAATATTCTTTGGCCAGAAAGGGCCAATTACTCAATTAGCCTTAAATATTTTTCATGACTCTAAAAGAATATCTTTCATGGTTAGTTCATAAGTAGTTGAATTATCGGCTTGAAAACAGAGAAACACAAGGTTCAGTGAGTAAGAGGAAGGGCTAGATGTGCCTTGACAACAGAGCTGAGCAAGAAGGGGGGGGGGGGGAGGGAGGAGCGTGACCAGACTTCGTTCACTGACGTCAAGTGCCTTGTGTGGGCGGGAAATCTGCTGTCAGTCTCATTGTCTCTTCCTCCAGTGAGCCTTTACTGGGTCCTACAGCCGCCGTGTTCATTTCCGCCTTTTCTACTAGTCCTGTGTCTTCTGGTCGTTTAGTTTGGTTCCATCACTTACTGAAGCATTGTTGTAAATAATTTTAGTAAAATACCCTCTTTTCTTTTTAACTAAAGTAATATGTAATAGTCATATGTAAAATATCCAAACAATATAGTGTAGTATATACTATAGTCATAAGCAAGATAAATATCTTGATGCCACCTTTTCCCCCAAATATATGCACACGACGGCATTGTGTTTTATGAATGTTCCTTTGCAGGGGCGCCCGGATAGCTCAGTCGGGTGAGCATCCGACTCATGATTTCAGCGCAGGTCACGATCTCAGGGTCCTGTGATCAAGCCCTGCACCCTGCTCGGCGCTCAGCGCGGAGTCGGCTTCTTCTGCTCCCTCTGCTCTCCCCGCCTGGCTTGCGCGCGCGCGCACTCTTTCCCGCTCAAATAAAAAAAAAAGTTCCTTTGTGTTTTTATGTCATCAGTATGTTAGAGCTATTTTTCCATGATAGTTTATACAGGTCTATTTTATGATTGTTGAAGGATACTGGTGTTCCACACTGTATCAATACCTTTTTTTTTTTTTTAATACCAGGAGCTTTATGTGTGTAGCTGTTTCCACATGGACAGACGTTTAAGTTGTCCGTGTGTTGTTGTTGCCATTACAGATAACGTGGTAGCAAACATCTGAGGCATTCTCGGGCCCCTCAGCCTTTCAGAACAGCCTTGTTCGTAGAACTTTCTGAAATGTTCTGTAATTCGTGCTGTCTGATATGGTAGCCACTGGTGACAGGTGACTATTGAGCGTTCGAAATTTGAGTAGTGTGGTTGAGGAAATGGAGTTTTAGTTTTATTTACTTTTCATTAGATTCAAATTTAGATAGCCGCCTGTGGCTAGTGGCTACTGGATTGGGCAGCCCAGCTCCGGAATCTCGCCCTTCCTCTGAAAAATGAAAAGTAGTCATTGTTAGACTAGGTAGTATCTTACACTTATCAAAGACTGTCTTGAATTGTTTTCTTGTTCTTGTATTTTAATTTCTGTCTATAGAAACTGTTTTCTATATTTCTAATCTTCAAAGTTGAGTTCGGCTGATTCAATGGTGATTGAGATTTTAATTGTTAGTTCCTTAAGGAGACTATAAACTCCTTAAGAGCAGGGGCTGACTTCTCTTAGATGTATCATTAAAGCCTAACACAGCTCCCACTGTGGAGTTAATCCTCAAATACTTTTGATTGTTAGGTATATGACTCATAGGAAAGCTTACTGTTACTATTGATATCAGAAATACTCTAGAAATTATTCTTTTTAAAAATCTACGTAACATTTTTTTTAATTGCTGTTTTGTGTTTGTTTTTGTTTTTAAAGCAAAATATAAGATGATTCTGGTCAGGGTTCTCCAACATGACCGCCAGGTTCAGTGATTTGCTAGAAGGGCCCGCAGGACTCAGGATATAGTTGCAACCACGACTATGATTTATTACCACAAATGGATAAAAAGCAAAATGAACAAGGGAAAGGGTTCAGTGGGTAAAGTCCTGGGGAAAACAGATAACAAGTTCCAGAGAGTCCTGTCCCAGGGTAGTCACCCAGGAAACACTTCATTCCTCCAGCAGGGAATTGTGGTAACATGGGTAAAGTGTTGTCTACTAGGGAAGTACATTCGAGACTCTGTGCTCAAGGTTTTTATTGGGGGGCTCTGTAGGTACCACGTTTTGTTTACTGTGTTTGTACAAATAGTTTAGGCACAGCCGTATCAGTAAAGAATGGTAGGAACGCTTAGAAAATCCACTTTCCAGGATGCCACCCAGAGGCTAAATTTGCAATCAAGTCTTTTAAGGATGGCAGTCTCAGGCCTGCTATGTTAACTCTTTTGTGCACAAATATTTACTTAAATTTTGTAATTTAAGTTGTGCACAAATATTTACTTAAAATTTTGTAATTTTGTAATTTAATGTTTTGTACACTATATTGGTCATTTTGAGTATGGAAGCTTTTGTTTTTCTTTTTTAGTTGATTTATTCTGATATAAAAATAATACATGATATCATATGTGTATTTATGTGTATCGGGGGAAATTTTCTGAATTTTATTGAATTTCTGATCTGTTTAAAAAATACATTTATGTAGAGAGAATACGAGATTAGGAGATTTGTAACCTTTTATTATGAAAAGCTTCATATTCAAAAGTGGAGAGAGTAGTATAATAAACTTGACATACACATCCCTTAACTTCAGAAGTTATTGCACACCTGGGTCTGTATTTCTGTACTTCCCACTCCACGGTTCCCAGTTCTGTAATGTTATTTTGAAGGAAATCTCAGATTGGAGCTGAACGTTCTAAGTGAAGCTTGAAATTTCTCATTTTAGGAACATTGGGTCACATTTTACTCCTCCAGAGTTATATGAGAATGTCTGTTCACTGTATCTTTACATACATTTTATAATTTAAAATAATTTAAACTTCAGTATGAGAATATTATTTTTAGTTTTAAAAATTAATAGTGAGATTTAAAGTTGCTGCTAGATGTGTTTTATTCTCTTTCAGTTTTAGATTTATGTGTTTTGCCCGTATTTCGTGGGAAAGGAATCTGTATTTTAAGAATTTGTGCATTCTTTATTTAGAATATCAAATAATTGCTTGATAATTGTGTGTGTGTGTGTGTGTGTGTGTGTGTGTTTAATAGCTAAGTATTAGTACTTTACTGTGTGGCAGGTATTTGGGTTAGTTTGGCTAAATGTGGAATTCTGGGCTAGGAACAATTCCCCCTCCCCCAAACTTATTTGTTTTCTTCCATTGCTTCCATAGCTTGTGGTATTGGTGTGGAGAAATTCAAAGTTATTCTGCTTACTGAATTCCTAAGTATATGTTTATGTGAACCAATTTTTTTTTATTTCAAAGATTTCATTTATTTATTCAACAGAGAAAGAGAGAGAGAGAGAGCACATAAGCAGGGGGAGCTGCAGAGGGAGAGGGAGAAACAGTCTCCCCACTAAGCAGGGAGTTCCAATGTGTGCGGCTGTATCCCAGGATCCTGGGATCATGACCTGAGCCCAAGACAGTGCTTAACTGACTGAGCCACCCAGCTGCCCCTTTGTGAATCAATTTTTGTTTTTATTTTTCCTCTTAGGAAGCTCTTAGGATCTTCTCTTTGTCCCTGGTACTCTGTAATTTCATGATGATGTGCCTTGATGTGTGTATATATATATATATATATATAATATATATTTCAGCTTCTTATTTAAATTCCAGTTAGTTAACATAGTGTTCATAGTTTCAGGTGTAGAACTGAGTGATTCATCACTTGCATATCACAACTGGCACTCCTCACAACAAGTGCCCTCCTTAATCCCCATCATCTATTTATCTACCCCCCCAGCCCAGCCCCCTTCCCCTTCAGCAACCCTCAATTTATTCTCTATAGTTGAGTGTGTTTCCTGGTTTGCCTCTCTTCCCCCACTTCTCCCCCCCCCCGCCATGTTCATCTGTTTTGTTTCTTAAATTCCACATATGAGTGAGATCATACGGTATTTGTCTTTTTCTGAACTGACTTATTTTGCTTAGCATAATACTCTCTAGCTCCATCCATGTCATTGCAAATAGTAAGATTTCTTTCTTTTTTATGGCTGAATAATATTCCATGGTGTACGCACACACCACTTCTTTATCCATTCTTCAGCCAGTGGACTTTTGGGCTCTTGACGTTTTCATGTGTTGGGCTGCATAATTGGTGGCTTTTTTAAATCTAGAAATTCAGGTTCTTGAATTCTGGGGAATGTTTTTCATTACATTGTCATTAATTTCTTTCTCTCTGCTGACTTTGTTTTTTCTTTCTGGATATTCTCTTATTTGGACCATGAATTCCTGTACCAATCTCATAATTTTCGTATCTTTCTTCCCCTATTTCCTTCTGTCTACTTTTTTACTCCTTGAGAGATTTCCTTATCTTTATCTTTCAACTGTTACTGAATTTTTTGTTGTGCTAACAAAAATTCAGCAGCTCTTTTTATTTTCTGAATATTCTTCTTAAATTGTATCTGTCTTTACTTAGTAGTCTTTCATTGTTTTAACCCCTAGTGATCTCTTTCCTTTCTAGAGAGATGTAAATAGTCGCTTACCATTCTAGTTTCGTAAAAGATTCTTTCTTTCTTTCTTTCTTTCTTTCTTTCTCTCTCTCTCTCTCTCTCTCTCTCTTTCTCTCTCTCTCTTTCTTTCTCTTTCTTTCTTTCTTTCTTTCTTTCTTTCTTTCTTTCTTTCTTTCTTTCTTTCTTTCTTTCTTTCTTTCTTTCTTTCTTTCTTTCTTTCAACATCTTATTTATTTATTTGACAGAGAGGCAGCCAGCGAGAGAGGGAACACAAGCAGGGGGAGTGGGAGAGGAAGAAGCAGGCTCCCAGCGGAGGAGCCTGATGTGGGACTCGATCCCAGGACTCTGGGATCACGCCCTGGGCCGAAGGCAGATGCTTAACGACTGAGCCACCCAGGTGCCCCAAAAGATTATTTCTGATTTTAATTTTTTAATCCATCTGGAATTTTTCTCCTGCATAGTATGTGTTAGGATCTCTCCTCCCCATTTTTTCTATCACCATTCATGGATTAATCTTTTTTTTCCCCCTGTTGGTTTGAACTGTCTGCTTCTATCATGAATGTCACTGTCAGTGTTTTCTTACTAGCATTCATTTTATCTTTGTAGTCTAATAATTTTCCTTAATGCAGAGATCATGCACGATACGAGTTTGCTAAATCTGTTTTTTTTCATTCCTTAATGGTACACCATCTACTCCAAGCGATGGAATCAGTTTTCTTATTCATTGTTGCAAGAAATTTAAATCAATCCTGTTTTATGTTACTGGCCTCTTTCATTAATTTCACTTCATCTTGGGGTATTAATCTTCTTGGCTAATAAAGCATTCTAATAAGGTCATTTGTTTACCATTATTTGTGCAGACCCTATTTCATGGTCAGTCTTTTATTTGAGACTAAGGACCTTATATAAAATTCACAGTATTAAGATATTTACCACTTACTTAATCTTCAAAAGATTTTTTGTCATTGAGGAAGAGTGATGATTGGAGTCATACTTTGTATTCAGCCAACTTGTGTTGGCTGTGTAATCGTTTTTTCTCCAATGTAGTATGGATTATCTCCACAGTTACATGGTCAGTCCAGCATAGTTTTTCATATCCCAATAAATTGACCTGACTTTCATAGCTTTGGGATCTTTGAACAATTTACTATTTTAATAAATTCAAAAGCATTGACTCTATTTTTACTACATAAGTGCTTACCTAGCTGAGCTATATTTAATTATATCCCATTGTTGGAGGGCAGTCAGACTCCTTCTCCCAACTCTGATGTAAAACACATTGCCAGTGATGGGTACAGTAGTAGAAATTGACTGCACCTAATTGAAAGGAAAAATACACACATTGTACTTAAAGGACATTGGCTTTTAACTTGTGTTCTGCCAGTCAGCTCACCAAAGATTTAGGTCTCATCACGATAGAAATGTAAAACCTACATTTTATTTTGCTCAGGAAGGAAATTTCATGCTTATAGGAATTCAGTCATTATACTTAGCGTTTATAGCAAGTGTCAAAATGTTAGCAATTGAAAAAATTAATGGTGGTTATACTTCTTTTTCCCACTGATGGTTGCGTGTTAATTATGTGGCTTACCCTAACTTTATAATTTTTCTTATACCATTTTCTAAAAATATATATTGCCTCCGACTCTGAGAGATAATGAAGATTCAGATGGCTAAGGAGACTAACCAAGAAATCAAGTTTAGGTAGAGAAAGATCACAATTCTTCTCTTCTAGGGTTTTAAACGCCTCAAGTGATTTGATACTTGACTTTCTCTTATTCTAGTCTAGCGATATTTCTCCTGTTTTTATATATTTGGAGCTTCTGTGGTGTTGAGCTGACGTTCTGTGTACTTGAACTTCTTACTTCAAATTCTGATGAATGTCCTGGTAACATTTTGATATCCTGGTAACATTTACTCAGTAGGTGTATTTTCTATTTCTACGTTAATTTGGTCAGAGCTACTGTCCTTAAGTACTTTTCTTTGCAAGTGGTATTTTTAAATAATTGTTTACAGAATCAAATAACTGAAACACTATTACAAGATCCGTCTTGCTGAATGGAACCAGAGCAGATAAACACATTAGGACTAGTTTATGCATTCTGAAAGCATTCGTAGTATGCTGGGAACCAGAGATACAAAGGAGAAGATGTCATCCCTCCCTTTGGCAAGGCAGAGTGGCACGTACATGGGCTTTGGAGGTCAGTTGCTTTGGTCCAGTCCTAACTCCAGCATGTGCCAGCTCTGTTAGCTTGCACAAATTATTTGGCTTTCACGAGCTTCACTTTTGCCATTTGAAACACTGTGATAATCATGATTTTCTGTTAAGTGTTTAGGACAGCGTTCACAGTAGCTGTTCGGCAGATGTTAGCTGCTAGTATTAGAGGAGTCAGTATAGATCAGACTGCTCGTGGCAGACTGGAATAAGGCTGGAGCGAATCGCAAATAGAAGGTTTCCCATTAGGGGCCTTCGTTAGTCTAGACATCTTTCTGCCCTTGACCTTGTTTGACTATCAAAGGTTAAATTTCAAGACCTGAGACCACTTATTAATTATGTTATGATATAAATAGAATTTGAATCATGGAAGAATAGCATTGTCCTGTTTACATTTCTTTGATGTTGCTGCATGCCTGCAGTTTCATTATCAGCGAAAGAAATGATCAGCTTTTCAGCATTTCGTCAATGCACTGCTTTCCAAGATATTACTTAAGTAATAAGCCGAAACCATATGTAGTTATGCCAAGTAAGTGAGGAAAGTGGAATTAACTAATGTTCAAAGGCATAATAGTACATTATGCCCCTTTTTGTAGAATAATTTTTAAAAAGTTTCTTTCAGTGTTAAAATTATTAAGGAATGCATTTATGCTTTTCTTCGTATGTGCCATTCAAGTATATTCATTCTTTGTTGTATAAAGATGTAGTTTTTTCATTTCTAATTTAATGCATACTGTTTTCTTCCCACTGTTCTATAAATGGCAAATACACTTGTGTACACAGAATTTACTTTGATTTTTTTCACAGGACAAAGTCTTAGGCAAAGATGGTTCAGCGCTTATCCCATCAAAGGACGACAATAAAATCTGAACTGGGAATGTGCCTGTGTGGCTCAGATCTAGTTTTGTAAAACTGAAGTCTGAAAAGTTAAAGAAAACCTGATATTGCTTTGGATTTTTGCCTAGATGACCATGTCTTAAATTATTTCTTTCCACTAGTATCTTTGTTTCCATGGATATTAATTTATTATTGTATCTTTTATATAGCAATAAAGTAGGAGCTCATTCGTTTAAAAAGGAGGGACAGTTGTAAACGTTAATTATATATTCTCCCATCTGATGGCTAAGATGAGTAGCAAGGCACTTTCTCTTTCTCATACTTTAGAAGCAGGTGGCCCTCCTCACGATTCTCATTCAGAACTGTCTGAGGGACCAGGCTGCTGTCCTGTGACCTCAGAGCGTTGCCAACGTGGATGTTTTTCATGGGGTCCAGAGTTAAATTTTTATATTCTGTTCTTTCTATGATTGACTCCAGGAAGATGCTGGCTTATGTCTCTCCTGCTTGTTTTCCTCTGTGTGTTTTGTCTAATTACAGGGAGAGGTCTTACCTGATGGCTCTTTACCCTGTTACAGATAGTCTGGAATCCCCGATGGCCTTCACTCTGCCCAGTAGAATGGAGGAGTGAGCTGAGACACGGACCCCACCAACTAGCTCTGTGATCCCTTTGGGCCACACTTTCCATCATAACCAACTGAGCCAACCAGGTGCCCCTGGCACTGTTAGTTTTGATAATGAAACACCCACAGGGATTTTTAAAAAATATTTCAAAGAGGGGCGCCTGGGTGGCTCAGTCAGTTAAGTGTCTCAGTCTTGATTTCAGCTCAGGTCACAATCTCAGGGTTGTGAGATCAAGCCCTGTGTCGGGCTCCGCCCTGGGTGTGGAGTCTGCTTGAGATTCTCTCTCTCCCCCTCCTTTTGCCTCCCCCCAAAATAAATAAAATTGTTCAACCAAAAGAACTTAACAAAGACTCTTCTGACTATTAAAAAAGACAACCTTTTGATTCTTTTTAAAAACTGTGGTATGAAAAACACATATGGGATACACCTTCTTAGCAAAATGTTGGGTATACGGTACAATTTTGGGTACAAATTTTCATCTTGCAAGACTGAATCTCTATACCCATTGAATAGCAGCTCCCTGTTCCCCCCTCTCCCCAGCTCCCCAGCAATCACTATTCTATTTTCTTCTCCTAAGACTGTCTACTTTGTATACCTGGTATAAATGTGGAGTCATGCAGGATCTCTCTGATCGGCTTGTTTCACATATAATGTCCTCAAGATTCATCCATGCTGTATTCTGTGACAGGATTTCCTTTCTTTTAAGGCTGAATAGTATTTCATTGTATGTATAGACCACATTTTCTTTACCTTCTCATCCACTGATATTTAGGTTGTTTCCATCACTTGGCTCTTGTGAATAATGTTGTAGTCAACATGGGAGTGCAAACATCTCTTCCAAATCCTGGTTGCAATTCTCTTGAAATACTGTAATTCTTTGAAAAAAATTTTTAATGATTTATTTATTTGAGAGAGAGAACGAGAGCAGGGGTAGGGTCAGAGGGAGAGGGAGAGAGAGAATTTTCAATCAGGACATTTAAAAATATTTTTAGAAAGATTTTATTTATTTGTCAGAGGGAGAGAGAGCACAAGCAGGGGGTAGTGGCAGAGGGAGAGGGAGAGGCAGGCTCGATCCCAGGACCCTGGGATCATGACCTGAGCCCAAGGCAGATGCTTAACCGACTGCGCCACCCGGGCATCCCGTAAATAAAATCTTAAAAAAAAAAAAAAAAATTTTTTTTTGCCAAATTGAACAAGTCAAACAGTTAGTCTCTTTATGTTCTGTAAAATATTCAAGAAAAGTTTGTCTTTCAATAGAGAGACCATTGTTTTAGAACAGGTACCTAAAAGCAAGTGTGCAGGTAATGGACTTTTGTCAATATATTTTAAAAGACACTAGTACTTGTTCTGAAATTCCTGGAGGTAGCATTGCTGGATCATATGTTGGTTTTATTTTTAATTTTGGGGGGAACCTCCGTACTATTTTTCACAGTGGCTGCACCATTTTACCTTCCACGAACAGAGCACAAGGGCTCCAGTTTACTCACATCCTCACCAGCACATGTGAATTTCTATTTTTATTGATCATGCCCATCCTAACAGGTGTGACATGGTAGCTCTTTGTGGCTTTGATTTGCATTTCCCTGCTGATGAGCGGGGCTGAGCATCTTTTTATGTGCCTGTGGCCGTGGGTACATCTGCTTTGGAAAATGTTTAACTCCTTTGCTCACTTTTTAATCGGTTTATTTGTTGTTGTTGAGTTATAAGAGTTCCTGACATACTTTGGATTTTAACCCCTGATCAGATACGTGGTTTATAAGTATTTCCTGTGTTCTGTAGGCTGCTTTTTTTTTTTTTTTTAATTCTGTTGATTGCTGCATCAGGTTGATGTGGGCCCACGTGTCTGTTGTTGCCTTTGTCACCTGTACTTTTGGTGACATATCCAAGAAATCATTGCCAAGACCAATGTTATAAAGTTTCCACCCTCTGTTTTCTTCTAGGTGTTTTATAGTTTTAGGTCCTTTATGTCTTTTATTCATTTTGAGTTGATTTTTGTGTATGGTGTTAAGACAAGGGTCCAATGTCCTTTTTCATGCAGATATCTGGTTATCCCAACATCATTTGTTCTAGAGCCTGTCCTCTCTCCATTGTATTTTCTTGTATCCTTTGTAATAAATTAATTGACCATATATACCTGGATTTATTTCTGGGCTCTCTGTTCTGTTCTATTGGTCTATTTGTCCCTGTGCTAAGGTCACACCGTTTTGATTACTGTAGCTTTGTCTTATGTTTTGAGGTCAGGAAATGTGAGGTACCCAGTTTTGTTTCTTTCTTAAGATTGTCTCGGCTTTGTGGTTGGTTTCATGTGATTTTCATGATTATTTTTTCTGTTGTGCAAAAAATGTCATCAGGATTTTGGTAGGGATCACACTGAATCTGTAGATTGCTTTGGGTGTTATGTACATTTTAACAATAATAATTTTTTCAATCTATAAATATAAAATGTTTTTCTGTTTATTGGTGTCTTCAACTTAAGCAGTCCTTTGTAGTTTTCAGTAGACAAGTCTTTCACTTCACTAGTTTATTCCCAAGTATTTTATTGTTTTTGATGCTATTGCAAATGGGGTTGTTTTTTAAATTTCCTTCTTGGACTGTTTGTTATTAGTTTATGAGAACACAGCTGATTTTTTTTTTTTTAATGTTCATTTTGTATCCTGCAACTTTTCTAAATTCACTTGTTAGGTTTTTTCCCCCTCATTAGTTAGTTTTAACTATTTTTGGTGGAATCCTCAGGGTTTTCTGCATGTAATATCATGTCTGTGAACAAAGATAATTTTACTTCTTACTTGCTGATTTGAATGATCTTTCTTTTCTTTCTTTTTCTTTCTCTTTCTTTTTTCTTTCCTTCTTTCCTTTTTTCCTCCCTCCCTTTCTCCCTCCCTCCCTCCTTTCCTCCCTTCCTCCCTCTTTTCCTTTCTCTCCCTAATTGCTCTGGCCAGTACTTCCAGTGCTACGATAAATAGCTTTGCTCCTGATCTTAGAGGAAAAGTTTTCGGGTTTTTACCATTCAGCATGGTGTTAGCAGTGGGCTTTTCATATAGAGCCTTTATTATGTTGAGGTAAATTATCTTCCATCCTTAGTTTAGTAAATGGTTTTATCATGAAAGTGTGTTGAGTTTTGTCAAATGCTTTTTCTATGTCTATTGAGATGATCATGATTTTTATCCTTCATCCTGTTAATGTAGTTTGTCACATGATTGATTTTTGTATGTTGAACCATTCCTGCATCTCAGGGATAAATCCCACTTGGTCATAGTATGTGATCCTTTATAAAGGAATTCTGTTTGCTAGTAGTTTGAGGATTTTTGTGTCCATGTTCATGAGGATGGGGAGTCCCACATCAGGCTCTTTGCTCAGCAGGGAGCCTGCTTCTCCCTCTCCCTCTGCCACTACCCCCTGTAGTGCCTATACAGGCCTATAATTTTCTTTTCTTGCAGTGTCTTTGGTTTTGGTATGAGAGTAATGATATGGTCTTATAAAATGAGTTTGGAAGTATTCCCACCTCTTCAACTTTTTGGCAAGAGTTTAAGAAAGATTGGTGTTAATTCATCTTTAAATGTTTGGTAGAAATCACCTGTGAAGCCATCTGTTCGTGAGCTTTCTACATTGGGAGGTTTTTGGTTACTGATTCAATCTCCTTCTTTGTTATCAGTCTGTTCAGATTTTCAGTTCATGATTCAGTCTTGGTAAGTTGTATGTCTCTAGGAATTTATCCATTTCTTCTATGCTATTCATTTAGTTGTAGAATAATTGTATATAGTTGTCTCTTCCATCATTTTTATTTCTGTGGCTCTGGTGGTAATGTCTCCTCTTTCATTTCTGATTTTATTTGAATCTTCTCTCTTTCTTATTCTACATAAAGGATTGTCCATTTCACTGATCTTTTAAAATACCAACTCTTTTTTTTTTAATAATGATTTTTTATTATATTATGTTAGTCACCATACAGTACATCCCCGGTTTTCGATGTAAGGCTCGATGATTCATTAGTTGTGTATAACACCCAGTGCACCATGCAATATGTGCCCTCCTTACTACCCATCACCGGTCTATCCCATTCCCCCACCCCCCTCCCCTCTGTAGCCCTCAGTTTGTTTCTCATAGTCCATAGTCTCTCATGTTTCATTCCCCCTTCTGATTACCCCCCCTTTCTTTATCCCTTTCTTCCCCTACTGATCATTCTAGTTCTTATGTTCCATAGATGAGAGAAATTATATGATAGTTGTCTTTCTCTGCTTGACTTATTTCACTAAGCATTATCTCCTCCAGTGCCGTCCATGTTGTAGCAAATGTTGAGAACTCGTTCTTTCTGATAGCTGAGTAATATTCCATTGTATATATGGACCACAACTTCTTAATCCAGTCATCTGTTGCAGGGCATCTCGGCTCCTTCCACGATTTAGCTATTGTGGACATTGCTGCTATGAACATTGGGGTGCATATGGCCCTTCTCTTCACTACGTCTGTATCTTTGGGGTAAACACCCAGTAGTGCAATGGCTGGATCATAGGGTAGCTCAATTTTTAACTTTTTAAGGGACCTCCACACTGTTTTCCAGAGTGGCTGTACCAACTTGCATTCCCACCAACAATGTAGGAGGGATCCCCTTTCTCCACATCCTCTCCAACAATTGTTGTTTCTTGCCTTGTCTATTTTTGCCATTCTAACTGGCGTAAGGTGGTATCTCAGTGTGGTTTTGATTTGAATTTCCTTGATGGCTAATGATTTTGAACATTTTTTCATGTGTCTGTTAGCCATTTGTATGTCTTCATTGGAAAAGTGTCTGTTCATATCTTCTGCCCATTTTTTGATTTGTTTATTTGTTTCTCGTGTATTGAGTTTGAGAAGTTCTTTGTAGATCTTGGATACCAGTCCTTTATCTGTAGTGTCATTTGCAAATATATTCTCCCATTCCGTGGGCTGCCTCTTAGTTTTTCTGACTGTTTCCTTGGCTGTGCAGAAACTTTTAATCTTGATGAAGTCCCATAAATTCATTTTATCTTTTGTTTCTCTTGCCTTTGGGGATGTATCATGAAAAAGGTTGCTTTGGCCGATGTCGTAGAGGTTGCTGCCTATGTTCTCCTCTAGAATTTTGATGGATTCCTGTCTCACATCGAGGTCTTTCATCCATTTGGAGTTTATTTTTGTATATGGTGTGAGATAGTGGTCAAGTTTCATTCTTTTGCATGTAGCTGTCCAATTTTCCCAGCACCATTTATTGAAGAGACTGTCTTTTTCCCACCGGATGTTTTTTCCTGCTTTATCAAATATTAGTTGCCCAAAGAGCTGAGAGTCCATTTCTGGGCTCTCTATTCTGTTCCACTGGTCTATGTGTCTGTTTTTGTGCCAGTACCATGCTGTCTTTGTGATCACAGCTTTGTAGTACAGCTCGAAATCCGGCATTGTGATGCCCCCAGCTTTGTTTTTCCTTTTCAACAGTTCCTTGGAGATTCGGGGTCTTTTCTGGTTCCATACAAATTTAAGGACTATTTGTTCCAGTTCTTTGAAAAACGTTCTCGGTATTTTGATCGGGATAGCATTGAAAGTGTAGATTGCTCTGGGTAGCATGGACATTTTAACTATGTTAATTCTTCCGATCCATGAGCATGGAATATCTTTCCATCTTTTTATGTCTTCCTCAATGTCTTTTAAGAGTGATTTATAGTTTCTAGAATAAAGGTCCTTTACGTCTCTGGTTAAGTTAATTCCAAGGTAACGTATGGTTTTTGGTGCTGTTGTAAATGGGATGGATTCCCTAATTTCTCTTTCTTCGTTCTCGTTATTCGTGTACAGAAATGCAACTGATTTCTGAGCATTGATTTTGTATCCCGCCACGTTACTGAATTGCTCTATAACTTCTAATAGTTTGGGAGTGGCTTCTTTTGGGTTTTCCATATAGAGTATCATGTCATCTGCGAAGAGAGACATTTTGACTTCTTCTTTGCCGATTTGAATACCTTTGATCCCTTTTTGTTGTCTGACTGCTGTTGCAAGGACTTCTAGTACTATGTTGAATAATAGTGGCGAGAGTGGGCATCCTTGTCGTGTTCCTGATCTTAAGGGAAAGGCTTCCAGCTTTTCCCCATTGAGAATAATATTTGCAGTAGGCTTTTCATAGATGGCTTTTATGAGATTGAGAAATGTACCTTCTATTCCTACACTCTGAAGGGTTTTAATCAGGAAAGGATGCTGTATTTTGTCAAATGCTTTTTCGGCATCGATTGAGAGGATCATATGGTTCTTGAGTCTTTTCTTGTTGATATGATGTATCACGCTGATTGATTTGCGAATATTGAACCACGCTTGCATCCCAGGTATGAATCCCACTTGATCGTGTAAAATACCAACTCTTAATTTGTTTTTTCCCCCTGTTTTTTATTTCATTTATTTTAGCTTTTATCTTTATTATTTCCTTCCTTATGCTACCTTTGGTTTGGTTTATTCTTTTTCTACTTCCTTGAGGTACAAAGTTAGTTTATTTGAGATCTCCTTTCTTTTTTGATGTCGATGTTTGCCTCCACACATTTCCCTCCTAGTGCTGCTTTTGCTGCTTCCCATAAGTTTTGGTATCTTGTGTTTTCATTGTTATTTGTCTCAAAATATTTTCCAATTTCCTCTTAGATTTCTTCTTTCCCTCATTGGTTATTCAAGAGTGTGTTGTTTAATTTCCATGTGTTTGTGAATTTTTCTGTTTTCTTACTTTATTGACTCCTTGTTTCATTTCGTTTTGGTAAGAAAAGATACTTGGTATTATTTCAATCTTCTTAAAAATTTTTTAAAAGATTTTATTTATTTGACACACAGAGAAAGAGCCCAAGCAGGGGGTAGTGGCAGAGGGAGAAGCAGGCTTCCCGCTGAGCAGGGAGCCCAATGTGGGACTCCATCCCAGGACTCCAGGATCATGACCTGAGCTGAAGGCAGACACTTAACTGACTGAGCCACCCAGGCGCCCCACAGTCTTCTTAAATTTGTTAAGGGTTATTTTGTGACCTAACATGTGATCTATTCTGGGGAATATTCCATGTGTGCTTGAAAATAATTTGTATTTTGCTGCTATCGGATGGAATGTTTTGTACCCGTCGGTTAGGCACGTTTGGTGTATGGTATACGTGTCCTCTGTTCCCTTACTGATCTTCGCCTGGATGTCCCATCCATTATTGAAGTGGAGCGATGAGATCTCTTATTTGTGTTATCTTCCCCCCCTTCAGTTCTGTAAATGTTTGCTTCGTAGTTTTGGGCTTACATATATCGCTCTGACGTTGGATGCTTATATATTTATAATTGTGTATCTTCCCGGTGAATTGACCCTTTTTATCATAATGTCTTTGTTTCTCATGACAGTTGTTGACTTAAAGTCTGGTTGTATGATATAAGTATATAGCTGTCCTTGCTCTCTTTTGGTTACCATTTGCTTGGAATATCTTCTTTCATCCTTTCATTTTTTTTAGCCAATGTGTATCCTTAAACGTGAAGTAAGTCTTTTGTAGTCAGCATATATTTGTATCTTGGTTTTTATCCTGTCAGCTACTCTATATTTTAATGTGGGAGTTTAATCCATTTACATTTAAAGTAATCACAAATAAAGTTTTAATTTTGCCATTTTGTCCATTATTTCCCATCAGTCTTACAGCCTTTTTTTTTTTTTTAAGATGTATTTATTTATTCGAGAGAGAGAGAGAGACAGAGAGAGAGAGTGCAAGTGGGGGGAGAGGCGTAGGGAGAGAGAGAGAAAATCTTCAAGCCGACTTCCCACAGAGCAGGGAGTCCAGTACTCAGCTTGATCTCAGGACCCTGAGATCATGTCCTGAGCTGAAACAAAGAGTTGGATGCTTAACTGACAGCCACGCAGGCACCCTGGTCTTAAAGCTTTTTGTCCCTCATTTCCTCTGTTGCTATCTTACTTTGTGTTTCATTTATTATTATTATTAGTAGTAGTAGTAGTAGTAGTAGCAGCAGCATGTAGACATGCTTTGATCCCTTACACATATCTTTAGTGTATCTTCTATAGGTGTTTTGTTTGTGGTTACCTGGGGCTTCTAGAAACCATCTTATAGATATAACAGTGTATTATAAGCTGAGAAACAACTTCTGCTGCACACAGAAGCACTTTTTTATTCTCCCCACACTTTGTTATTGTCGCAAATTACATCTTTTTATATGTGTATCCATTAACATATGTTTATAATTGTAGTCATTGATACATTTGTCCTTTAACTCCCATACCAGAATTTCAAGTGATTTATGCACTATCATTACAGTATTATAGTATTCTGTGTTCTTCTCTTTACCTTTATCACTGAGAGTTATACTTAGATATGCTTTTGTGTTGCTGTCTAATATCCTTTAATTTCAACTTGAAGGATTTCCTTTCACATTTCTTGAAAGGCAGGTCTGATGGGTGAACTCCCTCAGCTTTTGTTTATTTGAAAAAGTATTTCTCTTTCATTTTTGAGGGAGAGTTTTGCTGGCTATAGTATTCCTGGTTGTCTTTTTTTTCCCCCAGCGTTTTGAATATGTTATCTCGCATCCCCTTCTGACTTATAGGATTTCTGCTGAGGAATCTGGTAATAGTCTTATGGGGACTCTTTAATAATCCCATCATTATAAACTAAACTTTTTTTTTTTTTTTTTTTTTTTTAGAAGGAGAGAGGGAATTTTAACTGGGCTGTATGCTCAGCAGGGAGCCGAACAGGGGGCTTGATTTCACAGCCCTGAGATCATGACCGGAGCCAAAATGAGGATTTGGTCGGTTAACCGACTGAGCTGTCCCCCCCATCATTCTAAATCAATTTTTTGTCATTGACTTGAATTCTGAAGGAGGGAAGCAAAAGCATAGAATTTTCTGAAACCAGGAGATTATGAGACTGAATTATAGGGCACTTTCCAGGTGATTTTAAAAGAGAATTCATTCTTTTTTCTGCCTCCATAGTTGAATGCTCAAGAGCAGAGGAATCAGTCGCCTGGGTGACTTGGTTGGTTAAGTGTCTGCCTTCGGCTCAGGTCATGATCATAGGGCTCTGGGATCGAGTCCTGCAGCGGGCTCCCTGCTCAGTGGGGAGTCTGTTTCTGCCTCTACCCCTTCCCCCTACTCGTGATCTCTCTCTTTCACATTCTCTCTTTCAAATAAATAAATAAAATCTTAGAAAAAAATCAGGAATCAAGAGCTCATAATTGCACCTTACGTAAATCAATCAATGCATATATGTTATTTCATTAGGAAAACAACAGTCCATACTTTATGCAAAAAAATGTTTTCCACATGTATATATTTGTATCTGTGTTTTCCTAATGAAATAACATCTATTTTGTTTCCCCCACTTTTTTTTAAAAAAGATTATTTATTTATTTAGTTGACAGAGAGAGACAGCCAGTGAGAGAGGGAACACAAGCAGGGGGAGTAGGAGAGGAAGAAGCAGGCTCCCAGCGGAGGAGCTTGATGTGGGGCTCGATCCCATAACCCTGGGATCACGCCCTGAGCCGAAGGCAGACGCTTAAGGACTGAGCCACTCAGGCGCCCCTCCCCCATTGACTTTTGACGATTTAATTTGGGGTATAATAGCCTTTGAACTGTATTAAGTTTAAGATTATTTACAGTAAAATGTTCCCACTTAGGTTTTTTCATTTCTGATCTCGCCAGGAAAAAAATAAACATCCATACATTCTTCTTTAAGTCTGAGGCTCGTAGAAAGAAACTGTACTCCTCACCATAAATAGAGTACTTTATTTCTTTTCTGACAGTATAATTAAAGCAGTTGTTTAAAAACCATACAGCTAAATACACTATTTTATAAAATGTCAGTGAATGTACTGATTGCCTTCCCAGAACTAAGAATCTGTCAAAGTGTCTTAGTAGAAATCTTACCAGAAGGGGTAATTGAGACTTGGGCAATGCAGTCAAAGATAACCTTTTGTTTTTAATTAAAATAGGGAATAAGAAGCCAATTCAAAAATTCGTCTCCCTTCATTTGCTCAAGGTAGGGTGATGGAACTTCTGTTCTAATAGAGTCCCAGCCCTTGTTAACAACATCAATTCTGGCCGTGTGTGGTGAGTCTAGCCATTACCTGCCTAGCTCCAAACGCTGCCATGCCATGGTCTATCACGGGCAGGCTCCTACATGAATTAACGTTTAACTGTTACTTTTTGGGTAATAGGTTAGTAGAGGATTTTTCTTCCTTCTTGAAAGTGAATTAAAGTAGATGTCTTCCTAAGCTTAGAAGAAACAGGGCTTCTAAGATTATCGCCGACAGAGGAAATTTAACATTTCTGGACAACAAAAGTGTGGAACGCACTGGATGGAAAATAAAATTTCTTTGGTGCTACATTGTGCCATCAATAGGCCCATAGTATTCACTTACTGATTTTGAATTGAATTTTTAAAAATAGCTTTATTAAGGTATAATTCATATGCTGTATGTCTATATATGGTATATAATTCATCCATTCAAAGTGTACACTTCAGTGACTTGTAGTGTATTCACAGAGCTGTGCAAATGTAATTACAAATAATTTGAGAACATTCTATCATCCCCCCAAGAAACCTTGTACCCATTAGCAGTTGCTCCCCATTTCCCTCTACACCTTTCCAATCTGAAGCAATTACGTTCTGTCTCTTTAGATTTACCTGTTCTGGACATTTCATGTAAATGGAATCATATAATACGTGGTCTTTTGTGACTGGCGTCTTTCACTTGACATGATGTTTGCAAGGTTCCTTTCCCTTTTTAAGGCTGAATAATATTTCCATTGTATGGCTATACTACGTTTATTTATCAGTTCATCAGTTGATGGACACTTGGGTTGTTTCTACTATTTGGCTATTGTGAATTATGTTGCTCTGAACATTCATGTAGGAGTTTTTTTGTGTGGATGTGTTTTCATTTTTCCTGCGTAGATACCTAGGAGTAGAATTGCTAGGTCATATGGTAATTTTGTTTAAACATTTGATAAACTGCCCAACTGTTTTCTGAATAGGCTGCACCATTTTATATTCCTACCAGGAGTGTGTGAGGGTCCCAGATTCTCCACATCTTTCCAACACTTGCTATTGTCTTTCTTTTTTTATTATAAATCCTATTGGACGTTAAGTGGTATGTCATTCTGGTTTTAATTTGCAATTATTTCGTGGCTGATGATGGTTGAATATCCCGGTCTTTATTAACATTTCTTTATCTTCTTTGGTTCCTTTGCTCTTTTAGAATTGGGTTATTTGTCCTTTCATTATTGAGTTATCAGAATTCTTTATTCTGGATACAAATCACTTATTAGATTTGTAAAAAATTTTCCCCCATTCTGTGGGTTGTCTTTTCATTTTCTTTCTAGTGTCCTTTGAAGGACAAATGTTTTTAATTTGATGAAATCTATTTCTTTCTTTTGTTGCACTTGCTTTGGTGTCATATCTAAGAAGGCTTTGCCTAATCTAAGGTCACAAAGATTTACTACTATATTTTCTTTAAGAGTTTGATGGGGCTAGCCTGACATTTAGGTCTAAAATTTATGTCGAGTTAATTTTTATGTGTTGTGTGAGAAAAGGTCCCAAATTCATTCTTTTGTATGTGGATATCTAGTTGTTGAAATCCAGCACCGTTTTTCAAAGAAACTCTTCTTTCTCCATGTATTTTCTTGGCGTATTTATCAAAAAATCAATAGAACATGAATGCAAGTATTTATTCCTAGACTCTGAGTTCTGTTTATTGATCTGTATGTTTTGTTGTTGTGCCAGTACCACGCTCTTTTGGTTACCGTAGCTTTGTAGTAAATTTTGAAATTGAGAAGTTTAAGTGTCAGACTTTGTTCTTTTTCAAGACTGTTTTGGCCATTTGGGATCCCTCCCTTTTCCACATGAGTTTTAAAATCAAATTTTCAATTTTGGCAGATAAGCCAGCTAGGATTTTGATGGGATTGTGTTGAATTGGTAGATCTATTTGGAAAATACTACCATCTTAACAATATTACATTTTTTGGTCCACAAATGAATTGCTTTTCTCTTTTTATTATGTTATGCATAGGGATTGAAATGGACACCTGGAGAGAAATTTTTGTCCGTTAACCACTCCTTACAGTACAATTAATTTTACTTATTCCATATTGGAGTAACGCATCTCACTCTACAGCTATTTTGTTGTTATATATATCTCCTATGATTTAGCTTCTCATTAGAACTGTAAACTTTTTGGGGGCAGGATATATTTTAACTACTTTTGTATTGCTGAGAGTGTTATGCTCGTTTAAGAAAACATTTTTTATTGGTATTTGGCAAGTCATTATAAAAGAGATAGAATATTAGTGGCACTATGAAATTACCACTAACAACGAATGGCTAGCTAACATTTTTTTGTCTTCAAAGTTATATATATTCCCATTATTCTTTTGAGGAAAAACAAAATAATGATTGCATTAGAGATAGATTTCCTTTAGAAGGCACAATGAATACATTCTTTAAATTCATTTTAGGTACCAAATCTGATTCCAGTTTTGATGTTCAAATTGGGAAGACCACTGGAACCTGTATTATATAATGACATCTTGTATACTTTACCTACACTTGGTGTTCACAAGGTCTGTATATTAACCAAATTACTTGGGGACAAAAAGAGAGTGAGGCATGAATAATACATTGAATTTTGTTTGGTATGATGAAATTTTGAGCCCTTAATTTTGCCATGACCACTACTTCCCTTGTTGGGCCAGAAGTATTTATTATGGTATTTAAAAATTGATTCTTTTGAATCATTTAGTAGCCAAATTTTCACATTGGCTGTTGTCTGAGATTAGGTCTTATGCCCCCAGGATTGCTAGCTAGCCTCTCCCCAAAACTATCCCCCATGTCTGAGAAGATCGGTCATATTGTAGTTAGCTTCTATTTCGGTCTTGATTCTATAATAAGGGATTTTCACATTCTTTTGTTAACCTGGGGATTACCTACCTTTACATTTGTGAAACCAAAATTTCTTCAATATTTTCTAGGTGTGTATCGGACAAATTCTGCGAGTGATCCAACTTCTTGGAACCACTCCACAACTAAGAGCCGTCACTCTGCGCTTGTTGACATCTTTGTGGGAAAAGCAGGTGAGCTCAGAGATACACTTGTGTATTAAACACGTTCCTTTCACCAGAGCAGATTAGTGTTGTCTGTGTGACAGTGCTTTGATACAGTAGTGTTAAGGAGTGGCATCAGTGATTGCATTGAGAAATTTTGGTTCAGCGTGATGCTTTTGAGCTCTATTGCAGTCAGTTGTGATTGACTCTCAAAGAGAAATTGAGAATAGAAAAAAAAAACTTATTTCCTTAATTCTGAAATTTTTTTTTCCATCTGTATGGAAAAAGTAATAGAAATATGATTACACGTGATTAGAACCTTTGTAATTAGGGTGAGATTCAGCCACCTTTTTCTTGCCTTATGAAATGAACAGTACATGGGTCTGTAAGAAAATCCCCTGCAATCACAAAAGCATTCTTCTCTGCTGATTAGAAGAAATGCTTTATAATTAGTGATGCAAATGTGAGATTTGGAGGTAAAAATTTTATGTAAAGTGATTATTCAACTCAAGTTGGGAAATTACCTTTTTTATGAAATTGCCACCTTAGGATCGTGTCTACCCTGAACTGCAGCGTTTCATGGCCATGTCTGATGTGCCTTCTCTGTCTGTGGGCAAGGAAGTCCAGTGGGAAAAACTCATCGCCAAAGCAGCATCGATCCGAGACATATGTAAGCAAAGGTAGGATGTGCTTAATCCTTGGAGGTGGATATCATGATACATTCTTTTGCTCTTAATTTTTTTATTGCAAGCAAGAAACTAGGAATAATAGAGGATATTTGAGTAAGAGTAAATTAATTTTCAGTTCCAGTTTTCTGATTGTAGAACTTAGTAAGATTAAATAATAACTTTGAGAAGCAGGCATGTCCTTTGTATTTCAGGTCTAGCCTTGTATCTATATTTATAGGAAATTTGTATCCTTTTCTGGATAATAATTTAATATTATAATAAAAACTGTGATGCTATGTTTTCTGGTTTTTGGTATACAAATCTCTGAAACCTAACCAGTAGACTATAGTCAACTGTTCTTTTTTTTTTTTTTTAATTTTATTTATTTATTTTTTTGTCAGAGTGTGAGAGAGATCACAGGCAGAGGGAGAAGCAGGCTCCCTGCTGAGCTGGGAGTCTGATGTGGGGATTCGATCCCGGGACCCTGAGATCATGACCTGAGCCAAAGGCAGATGCTTAACTGACTGAGCCATCCAGGAGTCCCTATAGTCAGCTATTCTTTCTTATCTTTTCCCTATGTTATACCTAATTGTTATAAGGAGTTTGAATAGGGAAGATCTCATTTGTGACTCATTGCTTGGAATTAATTACTAGGAATTATTACAAGGAAGGCCTGATCTTGAATCCCTGTATGCTCTACAGTTGAGGAAGACACGAAGGTATTAGGGAAGTGACTCTGCTGTTGGAGTTTAGGGATTAATCCCGAAGCTCATAACATGGATGATTCTTGTTTCAAATCTGGGATCAGGATGTATCTAAACCTCCACAGTTCTCCTCTGTCTAAGCTTCAGCCTTTTGGCAACACCAACATAACCTCATTCTACAGGTCACGCACGTGAAGCCCAAGACCTGGGAGTGTGGATTATTTTGAGCTACTGGCATGGAAGACATTTTAGAGACGAAGGATTATTAGCCGACATTTTGATTTTACGTGCTTAACGCTGAGGTTCAGGAAAGGTTAGATAACAGAGCAGGTCAGAGTCCGTTGATAATTTATTCAGTATTCCATCTCAAGATCTGCCCCTATTTCCAGTTTTGGAAAATGATTACTGTTTGCCAGACAGTGAAACAGTGGAATCCAGCCAGGCAATTTCATCCGTTGGTAGTTTGTTAGAGAAAACTATTTTATCACTCAGCGGTTACATGGAAAGCCAAGGATGGATCTGAGCATTTCTTTGAGAAGTTAATATCTTTCTGGGGATAGCAGATGACATGTGGCATAGAGAGGAGAGGAAGAGGGGGAGGAGGAGGAGTGAGTGAATCCAGTGTAGGGCCTGGCGTGAGATGAGTGTTTAGTTGGTTATAATTCATATCATTACTTTTATCATCATCGCCGTCATCATTGGCGTCATTATGGTGATAGGGGTAACCACCTTAGTATCACTGCTGTGAGAAATTATCTTCTCCTCTCCGGTCCCTGCTTTTGTAGTCCGCAGCTGCTGCCAGAGCATCCGGCAGGCAGGAATAGCTCTCTCTTTACTGATAATCTCAGTGAGGTAAGTCAGTTCTTCTCACCGTCATCATAGACTTGAGTTTTTGTCAATTCAGGCAGTAGGATTTACAGTTTAGGGAGAAGAAAATTCGTTAGCAAGTGTCCTCTTGCTTGGATAATGGTTCTTTATCAAAATTGAGCCTTACGTTACAGCAGGAGCGACGTTGATGCAAATCTTGGCAGAAAACATATGTTAGTATTTGAAGGTCAACATTTCATGTACGTAAGGGTAAAGAAAAGCACTCAAGCTTTTTGTTCAGGCAAAAGACCTGGGAGGGGGCGTGGCCTCGTTGGCTTTCATCTTGTTTCTCAACTATGGTTTCTTGTAGGCCTTACCAGCATGGCGCAGATATGCTGGCCGCCGTTTCCCAGGTGTTGAATGAATGCACCAAACCTGATCAAGCTACTCCGGCAGCCTTGGTGCTCCAGGGTCTTCACGCGCTCTGCCAAGCGGAGGTAGGCTTTTTAACATTGTTTTGGATCCTTTCAAAGACAATATTGTCCGAGCCGTGGTAGTTACAAGGAGGTAAGCTTAGATTCAATTAATTGAGTGTCTGAATATTCATTCCCAGAGATTTTTGTTTGGGAAGTGAAGCAAGACCTTCTACTTTCCAAATTCTTTCCAGAGGGGAGTCTTGAAACAGGTGGTCCTGTGGACGTTCTCTAGAGGCTAAAGACAACTGCTCTGTGTTTTCCCTTGTTCTTATTTATTTTTGGTAACAGAGACAGGAAGGTTATGCTCCTAGGAGAACTCTTGGGTAAAGCTGCTTCTTACGTTTGTGATTAGTGAGCCTTAGAAGCAGAGGAGGCGAAGAGATGGGCGTACGCCTGTGGCAGTTTTATAGTGCACAGAAATTATTATTGGCTTGAAGACTGGCGAAGGATCCTTTCTTCCCAGTGATCAGTTTGGGTAGGATGGATTGATGTTAGACTTGATCCTCTAAACATTGTCTGAACTTGAGACCACTCCCCAGATGACAGCACAGCAGAGAGAATCGTAACCATTTTGGAGAAAGGGGCAAATTATGTCCAAGATCATTGATCAACCTAACCAAAGTTTTTGACGCAGTGAGACATGCTTACACTATAGTCGTCTTTTAGTGAAAGGAGACGAAGTAGAATTCTCCTGGCTTTGGCAGTTACGGTTGATATGCTGATGAATATAATGATATAATAATACAGGCAGTGACTGTACTAGCGTTTCTGTGCTCATGTTCTTGGGCTAAGTACTTTTCATTTATGTTCCTCATTAATCCTGCAATATGGGGATTATAACACCATTTTATAGATGAGGAAAATAGACCTTCGAGGGAGATCGTTTACTCAGGATCTTGGTATGAGACTAAACTGTTCTTTTGGGCAGACGCTGATTTTAGCAGAGAGAGCATCATCACTGTTGAGGAGCCGATGTGTACTGAGGGCAGTGCTTCTAGACCGTGGGCCCAGTGGTTGGCAGAGTTGTTAGGGGTTCATAGCGGAGGGCCGTTACAGCTGGGGACAACTGCACAAAACCAAGGACTTTAGCTTTTTATTGCTTCAGTTAGTCATCTGGAATTGGGAAGTGTCGCTTTAATAATGATCTTGCTTTCACAATGAAGAATTCTAAAACCTCATTTTGAAATGACTTTTTAAGAGAAGCTTTGAGAGAAGAGAGAATTCTATACTTTCACCTCCAAACAGTGATCAGTGTTACCATTTTGGAGTATTTCCTTTTCATTATTTTTTCCAAACAGGAATCAAGTCGTTTCCAAAATTAACTTTTTCCCTCTAACAAATGGTAATTTTGTCTTACCGTGTCTGTAATTCCATTGTGTTTCCCACCCACCCTCTGCCGTTACTACCCGGCTCTGTTGTCTGTAGAGGCTTATTAACTCATACGAAACGCTCAGTGTGTGGTGCTAATTTTTCTCATTCCATTTTCTCTAAGATATCATTAACCGTAGTTAGTACTGGAGGTATGAAGAATGTGGCCTGATGTGGCAGGAAGCGTCTTTGTCTTGGGGCACTTGTGGGACTCCGCCTGATCTATACCAGTTATTCGCTTCCTGTCCTTTGGTTAGTTTGCTTAACCTCTGAGCCTCTAGTTCTTCAAATGAAGATAAAAGATTACTCAAAAAACTAAAAGAAGCCTTGTATAATGCTGGTCCACATAGGCGCTCTTTAAATGTCGAGCTTACTCCTGAAAAATTGGTACATAGTTGGATAGAGTGAGTGGCATCAAGGAGGATCTAAGTAGTCTTTTGCTTTTAATCTTTTCCATAAAGCTCACATGATATAGGACAGTGACTTAATTTCTTCCTACAGATGGTATCCTCTCCTTTCAGTGCTGAAGCTCTAGTTACTTCTTTCAGTACTTAAAGGAGACAGTGTAGGATTGTTGAAGTCTACTCACCCAATCCAAACTCCTACCCAGAGGATTTTACTGAATATGGTCTAAATCCATTCAGGCTGCTATAATATAACATAACGTAAACTGGGTCACTTGTTAGCAAACATTTATTTGTCATGATCTGGAGGTCGGTAAGTTTGAGCTCAAGGTGTCTGGATCCTAGACGGCCATCTTTATAGATAGCTTTAACCTCGCATAGCTGCAGGGACAAGCATCTCTCTGGAGACTCTTTATGTGGTCACTAATCCCAGTCATGAAGGCTCTACCCTCATAACCTAGTCATTCCCCAAAGATCCCAGCTCCTAAAGCTATCCCCTTGAGAACTACAATTTCAGTATATGAATTTTGGTGGGGATACAAATGTTCCACCCACAGCAGCTACTTTGCTTCTCACATTCCATTCTCTTCTAGAAAATTGAGACATCATGTCTAGGTATTTTATTTGATGAAGTCTGTGTCTTATTATGATACTTTAATACTCCTTCCTCTGCTTGGTTAAAGGCATTTCTCTTTTCTGTTGTCTTTCAGTTCTCCCCCTTTTGTTTCTTTTCATGTTATGAAATCCAGATCCCATACGATGTTTTTATCAAAAATTCACTTTTAAGGGGCGCCTGGATGGCTCAGTTGGTTGAGCGTCCGACTCTTGGTTTCGGCTCAGGGTCATGAGATCAAGCCCCGCGTTAGGCTCTGCGCTCAGCGTGGAGTCCGCTTGACCTTCTCCCTCTGCCCCTCCCCCACCCAGCTTGTGCACACTCCCTCTCTCTCAAATAAGTAAATAAATTAAACCTTAAAAAATTCACTTTTAAAAAACTTCAGCTGACAGCTTGCAAATGAAATAAATCCACCCTGTCTTTCTAACAAATTGGTGTAAGCTTTTCGAATCTTTTTTGTATTAAGATGAGTATTAATAAATCATAAAGCAATACTGGCAATCAGTTAACTTACATTTTTTATTAAGAATGCTTATTTTCTTATCCCTTATTTTTCATCTTTCTTGTCTGAGAGGATAAACTATTTTATTGACCCTTACCAGAGGCACACAGTTATTTACCATCTCTTCCTTATAGATAGTACAAGTGTCCTGAGTTGTGGAATTATGTTTTTTTTTTCCTGAATTGTGGAATTTGTCGAAACTGACTGCATCACAGTTAATTTTGGTAATAGAAATACTCTTTTTTAAAAAATATTTTGTAATAAATAGCTGTATGTTCATTTAAATAAGTAGAAATAATCTATTTCCCCTTGATGAACCTTGACAGTAGTAATTTATCTTTGTGTTTTGTTTAAGCCATTCCATGCTTTTTTTGGTATGTGTTCATTATCTGTGAAGCTGCTGCTGTTATGTCCTGTGATGTGTGTTAAATTTGCAAAATATAGTCAATTTGGTGGCTCTTGCCAGGACACATTTACTAATTTTGGGCTAATTTTTTTTTCTTTTTTTTTTTTTTTTTGCCAGCATGCTATCCACAGAAGCCAGCATGCATTCTTTGAGGCCATTTATTCTGTCTTCTAATTGATATCATGTGTGAAACAATTGATGGTTGCCAAGAGTTTCAAGACTGAAAATATTCAGCATAGTTATAAATCTATTTCCCAGTAGCATTTGGTAGTAATTTGTCTATCCACTGCTTTTTAGATCCTTGACTATTAAATATAATTAAGAATATAGAAAGCTGAAAACAATGATATTTTAAAGATGAATAAGGAAAGGAGTAAAATTGAATAACCCTATCTTTTAGAAAATATCTCATTTCGAAAACCATCCCAAGTTGGATTTCATTGGTCTTTCCCATCCTTGCCTTTTTTATAGCAAGTAGAGCTCTTTTTCTTAAGGTCGACACTGGACTCCTCAATTTTAGAGTCACATTATGAATTTCATTTTCTTGGAGGGACAGATTAAGCCTGTAATTCCTACTCCTTAATCATTTATCATGGTCTCCAGTGAGAGATTGAAAGGATGGCTTCCATCCCAGCGCCAACTCTCTGAAGGTGAAGATTGTGTTTCCAATGTGGGTTTCTTTTACGCTGCTTTACTGAACAAAAAAATGTAAGGGGAAGTTCTAGGAATCTTGGTTAACCGTAAAGACAAGAATGTAGTTTCCATTTTGGAACTGGAAAAGAAACATATTCTTTCCTAACACTATTGGTATATTGATTCAGGACTTCACACATTTTTTTTTTTAATTGGCTGAACTACTTTTTACAAGTTACAGCTAATATTTCTGGGGTACCTAACGTGAATTTGGACATTTGGTGATATGGGGATTCATTTTATACTGAAGAAACAGTGGCTCTAGCAATTTAAGCAACTTTCTAAGGTCCCATGACTCATAAATGAAAGAGAAGGAAAGTAGACCCAAGACACTCCATATCTGACTTTCTTTTGTAATTTTGAGGCTTCCTTCCTTTGAAAAATATGAGCATTGAAAGAAGTACTTTTCTTTATCTTCAAGCAGAGGGTTTGCCATTTTCAAATGAAAATTAATATTCTTGCATTATCTTTTCTATATTTTTTTCCATTCACTTTTCTCATCTCATCACTTTTTGCCCCATTCCATCCCTATTTGCCTTAATTTTCTTCTTTTTTTTTTTTTAAGATTTATTTATTTATTTGAGAGAGAAAGCTCGCACATGCAAGTGGGGAAGGGGGCAGAGGCAGAGGGAGAGGGAGAGAGAGAATCTTAAGACAACTCCACGCTGAATCTCAACTCAGAACCCTACTCAGGGTTTGATCTCGCAACCCTGAGATCATGACCTGAACTGAAATCAAGAATGGGTCACTTAACTGACTGTGCCACCTAGGTGCCCCATTTCTTTTTGACTTAATATAAAGTTATGTCTCTGAGAAACTATATTCTCTCTCTTTAAAAAAAAAAAATTATTAAGCTATAATTTACATACTATTCATTTCATCCATTTAAATGTTTACAATTCAATGGATTTAGTATATTTTCAGAGTTCTGCCGTCATCACCACAATCAATTTTAGAACATTCATCACCTCCACAGGAAAAGCTTGTACCCTTTAGCTGTCACCCCCAACCCCTCACATTTGCCCTAGCTCTAGGCTCCGGCAATCATGAATCTACTTTCTCTCTCTATGGATTTGCCTGTTCTGGACAGTATATAAGTGGAATCATACAATATATTGTTTTCTTGTGACTGGCTTCTTTTACCCAACATGTTTTCAAGGTTCATCAATGTTGTATCATGTATCAATACTTCATTTCTTTTTATGGTCAGATAATATTCTATATGGCAATTCTACATTTTATCCATTTATCAGTTAATGAACATTTGGGTTTTTCCCCTTTTTTGTCTATTATGAACAATGCTGCTAAGAACATTTCTGTACAGATTTTGGCATAGACGTATGTTTTCATTTTGGGGAGATATACTCCTAGGAATGGAATTGCTGGGTCACATGCTTTTACTCTGTGTCTAACATTTAAAAAACTGCCAGACTGTTTTCCAAAGTGGCTGCGCCATTTTGCATTCCCACCAGCAGTGTATGAAGATTCTAATTTCTCCTCATCCTTAGCAACACTTCCTCTTAGCTGCTCTTTCTTTCTTTCTTTCTTCCTTTCTTTCTTTCTTTCTTTTTTTAAAAGATTTTATTTATTTATTTATTTGACAGGGAGAGAGAGAGCCAGCGAGAGAGGGAACACAAGCAGGGGGAGTGGGAGAGGAAGAAGCAGGCTCATAGCGGAGGAGCCTGATGTGGGGCTCGATCCCAGAACGCCGGGATCACGCCCTGAGCCGAAGGCAGACGCTTAACCACTGTGCCCCCCAGGCGCCCCGGAATTTCTTTTTTCTAACTGTAGCCATCCTAGCGAGTGTGAAGTGGTATCTTATAAGGCTTTGATTTGCATTTCCCTGATGACTAATGATATTGAGTGTCTTTTCTTGTGGTTCTTAGCCACTTGTATATCTTTTTGGAGAAATGTCTATTGTGATCCTTTGAATATTTTCTCCATAGCTTTTAACTCGCCTCATCAGCCAAGTTACATTTTGTTCCTATATGAATGATTAGTAAAACAGTTTTGTTCTCATATATCAAAGTAAAGGAGACTGGGAAATCATGAGCTTTTTTATGGGCCTTTTACTACAGAGAGAGCTTATCAAACCATATGAAATATCAGATAAAGACTCGTATGTTCCATTTTACCACTTTGTCTACATATTACATTTTCTTTATTTTTAATGAAATTAGCAGAATGCTTTCATTTCAGTTGATAGAAAACTATTAGAGACGTTTTAATAATAGTATTAGTAAGCATCTGTTGTTTTACTGAGTGTTTTCTATATAGTAACTATTATAGATTACAGTCATTATATTTATTATCTCATTTAATCTTACTAAAAGAAGCCCTCTACGTGAAAGGTACTATTTTCTTCTGGGAGGCTGACAGTAGTTAAATAATTGCCCAAGATCATATAGCCAACATGTGGTAGAGCTAGGATTCAAATCCAGATCTGGCTCCATTCAAAGTCTATGTCTTAATCACTTTTTTAAAAAACCCTAGCTTTGTTGAGAGAGAATTCACAAACGACCACTGTGTGTTTTTGTTAGTCATGTTTGTGTTCAGTTGACCTAGTTTATGGTATGGTGTTATTGGAGAAATCTTCTTGTGAGCGTGACATTTGGACTCATTTCCCACACTTCTCCTCCATTTCCTTTGTGATTGGTTTACTGCAAGAGTTTATATAATTTAGGGTTGGCATAAAGATCCTAATGAGGGGGCGCCTGGGTGGCACAGCGGTTAAGCGTCTGCCTTCGGCTCAGGGCGGGATCCCGACGTTATGGGATCGAGCCCCACATCAGGCTCCTCCGCTATGAGCCTGCTTCTTCCTCTCCCGCTCCCCCTGCTTGTGTTCCCTCTCTCGCTGGCTGTCTCTATCTCTGTCGAATAAATAAATAAAATCTTTAAAAAAAAAAGATCCTAATGAAAAAGATGTTTTAAACTAAACTAGATTAATTTTTAGTGTTTTTACTGATTAAAAATTAGATTTTATAATTTAAAGGTGTGTTGAATGTTTTTATATCACTTTTAAAGACATTTGGTTTTTATAGTATCACATTTACTTTGAACAATGAAAAATATAGTATCCCTCATCAACTTTTCACAAAAGCATTTTCATTTTGTTTGTTTTCCTTTCCATTATAGATACATATGTTTAAGATTTCGTTAGAGAGAGAGAGCATGAGAGGGGCGGAGAGAGAAGCAGACTTCCCATTGAGGAGGGAGTCCAACACGGGGCTTGATCCCAGGACTCAGGGATCATGACCCGAGCTGAAGGCAGACACTCAACTAACTGACTGAGCCACCCAGGCGCCCTCTTGCTACGTATTTTAATGACTTAATTACATTCCATTGAGTTAAAGTATCGTAATCAAATAATTCATTTCTTAAAAATTTTTTTAAAAAGAATTTATTTATTTATGTATTTGAGAAAGAGAGAAAGCAAAGGGGCGGGGAGCAGAGGGAGAGAGGGACAAGCAGACTGTGCGCTGAGCACAGAGCCCACTCGGGGCTCGATCTCACAACTCTGAGATCAGGACCTGAGCTGAAACCAAGAGCTGGTTGTTCAACTGACTAAACCACCCAGGCGCCCCACAAATAATTCATTTTTGATTGAATTTTAAGTTGTTTCCCACCTTTTTCTCTTTATTTATTTATTTATTTTAAAGATTTATTGTTTTAAAGAGAGGGAGAGGGAAAGAGAAAATCCCAAGCAGAGTCCTGCTGAGCACGGAGCCCGACCGGGGCGGGGGGGGGGGTGTGCTCAGTCCCTGAGATCATGACCTGAGCCACACAGGTGCCCACCACTTTTCTGTCTTTATAATTAGTAGTCTAATTACCTATGTAAAGTTTTAACTTTCTTTTGGATTATTTTCTTAGAATAAATATTTTAGGGTTCTAAGGATATTTTTATGATCTTGTTAAATAGTGAACTTATTTTTATAGTAACTCTTCCATGTTTACCTGAGCACGAGAGGTGGAATGTAGCTATTTGTACCCAAGTTTCGGGCAGTATTGTTTGTTACTAGGGAGAACAGTTCAGTTGTGTCACTACGTCATTAACTCCTTGGTAGCATTTTTTGTTATGATCCTTGTGCTTGCTACCAGGAGCCCATAATCCCTTATGTCGCCAAATTACAAGCTGTCATTAAGGAAAGGAAAGATCTAAATTGTTTCCTCATAGTGAATTTGCCCAATGTAGGTTTAGCTTTAGGGCTTTGGAGAATTATTAATACAGGAGGCAGGGTGGTGATTTAATTCAATATGGGTTTTTAAGTACAAGTTGTAAAAAGTTAACTATTTTTAATTAATTTTATTTTTTTAATTTTTATTTTTGAACATTTTATTTGAGAAAGAGGGCATGCACACATACAAGAGAGGGGAGGAGCAGAAGGAAAGAGAGAGGGACAATCAGGCTCCCCACTGAGCTCGGAGCCCAACACGGGGCTCCATCCCAGGACCCCGAGATCATGACCTGAGCCAAAGTCAGACGCTTAACCAACTGAGCCACCCAGGTGCCCCTTAATTAGTTTTATTTTTAAATCATTTGTGTATTGTTATTATAAGTGCTTTTAAAGTTGATCTTGTTTGCTTGAGATCATATTAAATCCAAATTTCACCTTTTTTTGGTTTGCTATTATTTTATATTTTAAAAATGTCATTGTTTTGCTTTCTAGATTTATGGGTTTAAATGTAAAAGAGATCGTATTTATCTCATAATCTCATGCAGTCTGTTGCCTGTTCCGGAAGATGTTCAAGTAGAAACAGTTGGTAGCCTTTCAGAAGGATTCTGCCACGTTGTCACCGATTCGTGTTCTGATGAGTTGAGAGGTGGGGAGGAGAGCAGGGAAGAGGAGGTGGTGTGGCTTCCCCCTCGAGCCCCGTGGCCACCACAACAGCAAACAGTAGGCGAGGATTCCTTGGGCAGGAAACAAAAAAGTTTTCACCTTGAAATAAAAATATTGACAGTTTCAGCCAGAATGTGCAAGGCTCTCTGGATATAAAGATTTATGAGACACTTTTGGCCTAGGAGTTCACGGTCTAGGAGGGGGGAGCACTGCGTTAAGTAGACTGAATGTATTCAGAATTCAGAAATAAGGGAGAGGAGAGAGAGGTGACAGCACAGGAACCCTTCTCTAAACCTCACGCAGAAAGTTCCCGTGGCAGAGGGAAAGAACATCTGTGTCTAGAAGAGAGAGGCTCTGTCGTTCATTTCTAGCTCTCAGTTTTTCTCTCGTTTACAAAGAAAGCTGTCTTGTAAAACAGCCCTATGGAGATATAATTCACATAGTCTACATTTCACCCGTTGACAGTGTACAATTCAGTAGCTTTTTGAGTATTCCCAGAGTTGTGCAGCCATCTCCACAACCAATTTTAGAACATTTTCATGACTCCAAAAAGAAACCCCATACCCTCCATGCACCCTCCCCCCAGCCTTAGGAAACACTAGTCTATTTTCTTGTCTCTATAGAATTGCCTGTTGTGGACATTGCATGTAAAAGGAGCCATATAATACATGGCCTTTTGTGACTGGCTTTTCATTAGCATAGTGTTTTCAGGGTTCATCTATGCTGTAGCAGGTAGCCGTACATTATTTTTTATAGCTGGGTGATACTGCTTTGTATGGTTATACCACATTTTATTTATCCGTTCATTTGGTGATGCACTTTTGATTTTTTCCCGCTTTTTGGCTATTATGAATAATGCTGCTATGAACACTCATGTACAAGGTCCTTTTTTTTTTTTTTTAAGAATTTATTCGTGAGAGAGTGAGCAAGTGCATGAAAAGAGGGGAGGATCAGAGGGAGAGGGAGAAGCAGACTCCCTGCTGACCAAGGACCCCCCCCCCCTTCCCCCAGCATGTAGCACTTGATCTCAGCACCCCAGGATCCTGACCTGAACCCAAGGCAGACGCTTAACCGACTAAGCCACCCAGGCACCCCTCATGTACAAGGTCTTCTGTGGACATTGGTTTCATTTTCCTCAGGTGTATCTCTAAGAGTGGGATTGCTGGATCACGTAGCTCTATGGTTAGCTGGTTGAGTAATGGCCAGACTGTTGTCCAAATGAACTGAACTGTTTTACCAACATACATCTTCTGTCCCCAGACAATGCAGATACTCGTAGGTAGGCAACGCCACTGAAGCACTGTGAGCTGTTACCTACATTCTTACAAAATGTTTATGATGTGGGTAGTCATTTAAGAATAAGAACGTAATAGCATATCTTTGGTCATATAGGAGGGTTGCTAGGAAAGGGCGAGCTGCCCGGGCCAGTTGTTTCTAACTTTCTTTGGGGCATTGTTGCCTTGCCTCCCAAAATGATTTCATCTGCCTTCGGGAAATTGCCAACCCTTGTCCTAATAGGTGTCATCTTTGACCAGTAATTAATAACAATCCTGAATGGTGTATTGTTTACCATACTAAGGATGTCTATCTTCATAAAAAGTAACATTTCTATACGTCAGAGTTTGAAAACGTATGGCCTATTTTGTTTGATTATCATAGGATTAATATTTTAAATTCTAATATTAATGAAAAATGAACAGATGGATATCTACTGTCTCTTGGCGAGACAGGAATATCTTGCAGTACCTGCCCTATTTGTCCATGTGGCCGTGACCCCCTTGGTGTTAAGTAGCACTTACCGGCTTCCTTTCGACGAGCGTGTGCTCTAATTTGCTGTGGTTCCTTAGCCTTCTTGATTTATGTTACCTGCCTGACCCAGGTAGTCCTTGCACGTGTGTCCCTTATTTTAATATTACAAGTAATTTCATATAAGTTTGTTTTTGCTTCGAAAATGAAGCTGTTACATGATTTTGGCTGGCAGACATGAAAAAAGGTCCACATTATTGGTCATCGGGAAACGTATATGCCACTGCAATCACTAAAATTAAAAAGACTGTCAATACCAGATATTAGAGAAAGTGAATGTCTCTTATGTTTTTTTTTATTATGTTATGTTAGTCACCATACAGTACATCATTAGTTTTTGATGTAGTGTTCCATGATTCATTGTTTGCGTATAACACCCAGTGCTCCATGCAATACGTGTTCTCCTTAATACCCATGAATATCTCCAATGTTATTGCCAGGAATATAAAGGGATAATAACACTGTGGGAAAGTATTTGGCAATTTTTTTTTCCTTAAGGTTTTATTTATTTATTAGAGAGAAAGAGTACGAGCAGGAAGTGGGCAGAGGGACAAGCAGACTCTGAGCTAACCTATTGGGCTCCACGCAGGGCTCCATGTCAGGACCCTGATATCATGACCTGAGCAGATGTCAGACGCTTAACCCACTGAGCCACCTCAGTGCCGCAGCAGGTTTTTTTGTAAAGATGAACATAAACCTACTTCATGATCCAGCATTTCTACTTCTAGGTATTTACCTGAGTAAATGAAAACACATCCATAAAAAAACCCCTACAAGAATGCTCAGTTCAGGGGCGCCTGGGTGGCTCAGTCGTTAAGCGTCTGCCTTTGGCTCAGGGCATGATCCCAGAGTCCTGGGATCGAGCCCCACATCGGGCTCCTCCGCTAGGAGCCTGCTTCTTCCTCTCCCACTCCCCCTGCTTGTGTTCCCTCTCTCGCTGTCTGTCTGTCTCTCCGTCAAATAAATAAAATCTGTAAAAAAGAAAAAAAAAAAAAAAGAATGTTCAGTTCAGCTTAATTAATGGTAACGTATTTGCAAACAACACGAGTGTTCATCAGCTGGTCAGCGGGTGCACAGATAGTGGTGTATTTGTGCAGTGCAATGCTATTCATCCAGAAAAAGGAATGTACCACTGCTACTCGGGACAGCATGGACGAATCTTAAGAACGTGCTCGTTGAAAGAAGCCAGTCACAAAAAGTCATTACATATCATTTATATGAAATTCAAAAATAGGCAAAATTAATCTACGGGAACAAATCAGCATAGTGGTTGACTTGCGGCGGGGAGGGCAAGGATAGAGTAGAAAGGGACCTTTGGAAATTCCGGGCTGTGGTCTATACCTGCACTGGTAATATCATAGCTGTTAGCTACATGTGACTAGTAAGCACTAGAACGATGGCTAATTCAACGTATGATATGCTGCAAACATAAAATACACAGCAGATCGAAGCCTTATGGAAAACATGTAAAGTACCACATTGATAATAGTTTTAAAATCAATTCCAGATTGACATGGTAGTATTTTGGGTATATTGGGTTAAATAAAACATATTTAAGTTAATGTCATCTGTCTCCTTTAACTTTTTAAAATGTGGTTACTGGAAAATTTGAAATTGAGTATGTGGGTCACATTCTATTTCCATGGTCTGTCCATCTTGATCGGGGTGGTGGTTACAGCAGTGTGTACATCTGTCAGAAATCATTGAACTCTAAGATTAAGATCTGTACTTTTAGTCATGTGTTATTATACTTCATAAAACAAAACTATAAAAGCTATCTTTTTCCTGCTAGTTATCATATTTGGCATTCGGCATCCATTACATTGTATGTGAAACTTCAAAATCACCTTACAATGTAGGTGATATTTGCTGAGAAGTCTAGGGAGTCTAAGTAACCTCCAAACTGACGTGGTAACACGGAGATTCGAATGCCCTGTGGTTCGACTGTATTTCTTGTGCTTTTCCCCATTCGATCCTGACGCTTTACCAATGATAGTAAAAACGTGAGTATACTTTGGGGCAGTTTGTTTTGTGACGAAAGCCACGGATTTCTAACCCTGTACTCCGGGAGGTGTTGTCTGAGTCCTAACATTTTGGAAAGATAATTCTGTCGGTGCATAGGAGTCTAGAAGCATTGCTCCTGAGGTTTCAAGGAGGAAAATAACTTGCAGTCTAAACAAATTGCCCGCCGTTGGAGGGGCAACAGCCCTGGTGTGTGTAGACATGAAAATCAATACGTTGTCCTGAAAAGCAGGGCTCATTCACTTTTAACATTCTCTCTCTCAAGTCTTGAGATGGGACCGTGAGGCCGGCCTGGCCCTCTGTTTTCTTACTCAGCTGTGAGTCTGTTGTAGCAAAAATTAATAGGCGTTGCAGGATCGTGAAGAAAAGCTCTTTCATCTTGCCCAGCTCCAAGAGGGTGTTGTATTTTCAAAGCGGAGTATTGTACACTTGAGCAATAGATAAGGAGGGGAGGGGCCTTTCCTGGGGATTCTTGACCGCGGCAAGAGTTCACTTCAGGCCATTTGTCACAGCGGTGATTTTCCCGGAAATACCCTATGCCAAGGTTATGTTTTGGCTATTCTATCCTCTTTTATTGATTTATTTTCTGAAATCACGGGGGAAGGTAGTTGTCCTGCCCTCTCTTCATCGTCCCAGCTCTTTGTCTCGCGGCTCCTTCGGAGCACCACGGGGTGGGAACGATTTTCAATGGGACGCAGCAGGTTTGAAAGGTTTTAGGGAGTGAGTGTGGTACAGAAATGGCCAATAGAAATCCTGTATTTCGTTTAAGCATTTTTCAGCGTGATAAATATAATTTAATATGGAAATGTGATCCATTGTCCCGCGGCAGGTTTTCTCAGCTGCGTACAGTAAGGATTCTGTCGCCTACTGTGGATTCGGTATTTATTACACTCCGGAACCTCTTTTGTTGTTCTGAGGTTTTGTTTGTGGGGACATTTAAAGGTGGATTGCCTGTTCAACCTTGCAGAGGAGTTGATGAAGTTTAATTTGCTATGCATTAGGGAAGGAATTTGCTGGTCTTTTTGAACTGAGCTCCACGTTATTTGTAGTTGGGGCATGTTTTTTGATGCCTTCAGTGCTTTCTGGGCATGAAAACGCTTTTTGTACATTTGTTGAATCTGTTTCCACGCTGAGCTTTTTATATCCCGCACAACGACCCTTTGCATTTGCAGTGTAGTTGGGCCTGATTTTTAACTTTAAAAGGACAGCAGGAACTTGCCTTTTATCAAACATTTGCAGGATATTATAACATTTACTTTGTCACCCCGTAAGTAGATGTTTCAATATGGTTTTTCATTTTCAAAATAAAATTTCAACTGTGTTATTTTTATACGGTTCAGCATACATACGCCATGTGAAATGTGTGTGGGAAAATAAAAATATTGGGTTTTTTTTCTTTAAATAGAAAAGACTTAAGCTTCCCACTGTTTAATTGGTTGTTTTTATTTATTTTTTTTTTTGAAGACGTATTTGGAGACCATGTCAAATTGAGCACTGTATCAAAACTTATCATGGGAAATCTTGAATGTGAGGTGTTGAAATTTTGCCATTTCCTGTTTTTGCTTTTTTTTTTTTCTTTTTTATTACATTTTTAATTTTCCTTCTAGTATCGTGAACGTCCAGTGTTACATTAGTCTCAGGTGTACGGTACAGTGATCAGCACAGCAGATGACGTGCTCCTCGTAAGTGTACTCTTTAGTCCCCCAAACCCCTCTCTTGTTGATGCTTTTATATTTCCGTCCTCTTTCCTCTTGTCTGCCCTTGACCATACCCAGATTTGCCATGATCTTCTCACCATACTTTGAAAACTTTATAATCTCCACCTCTTAGGTGACAACGTTTAGGAGCTCCTCCTGCCCCCTGTACGTGATCTTAATCCCACTTTCTGTTGATGGTGTGTTTAAAGAATTTTGTAGGAAAGGTTTTTCTCTCTTGAATTGGCCTCATGGTCTCTGAGGATTTTGAACTGATGTGAGTCATCTGTGAGCGAACGTGAGCGCTGTTCAGGGTATCCAGCCGTGAGTTTCTGGCTCTCAGTCACAAACCCAGGGCATTCTTTAAGAGATCAAACAAGTTGGACACAGGGAGGGTTTCACGATGCCAGTTAACATCAGAAGAGCTGGACTCAGTGGTTGCAAATTGTGCTTATCTGAATCAATGCCACTGAGCTGGAAATAATGACATGACTAAAATGCTGCTGATTGTGTGCCCTGCTACCATCCCTGTGACTAAAATATATCGGTTTGAGCTTATACAAGGGGTGGGTTTTCCTTTGGGGGGTAAATAGGGACATGGGGTATAGAAGAGGGAATTACTGAATCAGGGTAGTAGACCAGATAGCATTAATGTTTGAAAGGCTTTATGGATTTTGAGATCTTATTGAAAGCATTATTTGGGTACCTTCCAAGAATTTAAAAGGTTTATTTCTAAAAAGATTTTATTCGTTACATACCCTTAAGTGACCGAGAATTAAACTTTTATCAAAATGGCGTTGTCATCTGTGGTGCTTAAGCTCGTCTTTGTGCCATGTAAATGTGTTGATGAAAAACAGAAGTATGTCACCCTCTCATTGCCTCCGATGAAACACCGCTAGGAGGCTCATTTCTGGAAACACTGTTCCCAGATTACACTTCACCTTGACTAGACGACGAAAATCACGTGTTAGTGAAAGGCAGTTAACTTGCTTCGGAAATACTCGGGATTAAGACAGTAAGAATTTGGTAAATCTCCACCTAGGTACCCAATTACTCAGAATACCTCTGTAACGTGCATGCAAATCCAGAAGTAATACTTAAGGGAGATAATGTATGCACTCTTTTAATTCTTCAGTTTTAAGTTTGGGAGACGTTTTATCGTTTATAGTAAAGGATTTTGTCAGTCTCTGTACTACGCTGTTACTTGGATGTCATTCTAATGCTTTTTGCATGTTTTGCGTGTGTGCTGCTTCTCTGATTTTATATGACTTCTTACTGTAGATCCCGTGGTCTGCTTTTTGAGCTTTATGAAAAGCTGGGCCAAAGTTTTCTCACAATAACAAAGTGGAATGCGTTGCCCTGGGTTCTAATTCAGCATTAATGGGTTAGATATTCTCAGGGGAACCATTCTTTTTGCTGCAGAGCCATGGCATGCTGCCTCTGCTTCTGTAAGCGGTCATTTGAGCAATTAGCTTGCTTAAAGAGATTGACGCGGATCGGCTTCCGTCTGAAATGGTTGAAATACAGATCCAGTAAAGGAATGTCATGGACTTTGTTTCACTGTGTTATACTTGAAACTTCAGTTGGAGTATGGTTCCTTCTCTGTCACTCGTTTGGCTCAGCCGCTGTATCCAAGTTGCAGACTGCACAGAGAAATGAACGCCGCTAGTTTTTGGTGCGTAGGGTAGAGCCTTCAAAAGTTGGTGGAAAGCTTGTGCCTACTAAATCAGAATCTCTGGAGAGGAAATCTGGGCTATTTTTTAATGAGCTCTCCAGTGACTTTGATGTGCAGTGAAATTCGGGACCACTGTCGAGAACAGTGGTCTCTAAAGCGGATTGTGTGTAAGCCTCCCCATGAGGTGTAGAAAGAAGGTATTAGGATATTTCTTATCTTTTATCTCAAGAAGAGAGAAATAAAGCTTAGTGAGATTTAACATGTAGATTAATGGTTTCTTGCACTTCCATCAGATGGTCAGGTTTTACACGGAGTAGCCAGGTATTCAAAGGAAGAACGAGAGTTCCAGAGTGAACCCTGGTTGTAGAACCATCTCTCCTCCGTTAGACTATGGCAATCCATTACAGTTTATGCACATGAGTTAAATGAATTTATAGAAGTATGTGCATGCATGCATACGTACACACATACGTATGTAGTTGTCATTTTGCATGTGTTTGTGTGGGGGGATGTGTGTGTGTATGTATATATTATCCTACATAGATACATGGGCATATATATGTGTGCGTGTGTGTATACACATATGTATGTAGTGTGTCATTTAATTAAGACATGATGATTCTGCGTATGGATTGTTGAAAAGTTTATCGGAAAAAAAAAAGTTTATCTGAAGCACTGTTAACCTTGACTTAATGGAATTTCTTGATTCCTTCCTGTTACGCCGAAGCACAACTACACACAAATCATTTGCCTTTTTTTGAACCATGTAATAGCTATATTTTTCTAACAACAGTGTCATTTAAAGAAAATAACAGCTTTACTGAGATATAACTCCCATATCATAAAGTTCACTGTTAAAGTGTATAATTCAGTGGTTTTTAGTATAGTCACAAAGTTGTGCATCGATCACCATTGTCAAATTCCAGAACGTTTTAAAATCATTCCTGTGGCAGGCTGAATAATGGCCTCCAAAGATATTCAGGTCCTAATCCTTCTGGAACCTATGAATGTAACCATATATAATGAAAGGGGACTTTGAATATCTGATTAAGGATCTTGAGATGATTAAATTGGCCTGGATTATCTGGGTGGTGCCTTCAATGTAATCACTCCCGTCCCTGTAAGAAGGAGACAAGGAGAAAGAATGTGATGTGGTGGCTGAAGCAGAAGGACAAAAGGTGATGCGTTAGGAAGGCGGCATCAGGAGCCAAAGACTGCAGGCAGCTTCCAAAAACTAGAGCAGGCCCGGAAATAGCTTCTCCTCTAGAAGGAGCATTGATTTTTAGCCTTGTAAGACCCATTTGAACTCTGGCCTCCAGGACTGGAATACGTATGTGTCATTTTAGGCCACTACATTTGTGGAAATTTGTGACAGCAGCTGCAGGAAATGAACACAATCTCCAGAAGAAACTCCGTACTCATCAGCAGCCACTCATTCTCTGTGGGAAGAACAGTCCTCGGCAACCACTTTCTGTCTTTATAGACTTGCCTCTTCTGGACTTTACATGTCAGTGGAATCATGCGGGGTATAGCCTTTCGTGTCTGGCTTCTTTTACCTAGCATAATATTTTCAGGGTTCACCAAAGCTTCACTCCTTCTTATGGCTGAATAATAATCCATTGTAATGGCTGTAGCATGTTTTATTAAATCCATTCATCAGATGATGGCCGTTGGGATGATTTCTGCTTTGTGACGATCAGAAATACTGCGCTGAGCATTCCTACTCAAGTTTCTTCATGGACTTATGTTTTCCGTGCTCTTGATACATACTTTGGAATGGAATTTCTGGGTCATAGGATAACTCTTTTTAATTTTTCATGGAATTGCCAAAGTATTTTTCCGAGTGGTTGCGCCATTTTACATTCTTCTCAGCAATGTATAAGAGTTTCCGTTTTCCACACGCTCACCGACGTTTGTTATTGTCTTTTTTATCGTAGTCATCCTATGGGGAATGAGGTGTCCTACTGTGGTTTGAATTGCAGTTTCCTGCTGACTTAGGGTGTTGAGCATCTTTTCATGTGCTTATTGGCAGATTATAATATTTACAGTATTTTGTACCGAGATTGTGAGTATCTCTGAAAAAATATATATTACATAGAGGTTGAAAAGTTATTGAACTTTGTGGCACCCAGGTGGCTCAGTCAGTTAGGCATCTGCTTTCGGCTCAAGTCATGATCCTGGGGTCCTGGGATCGAGCCTCGTGTTGGGCTCCCTGCTCAGCCAGGAGCCTGCTTCTCCCTCTCCCTCTGCCTGCTGCTCTCCCTGCTTATGCTCTCTCTGTCTCTCTCAAATAAATAAATAAAATCTTTAAAAAAACAAAACAGTTACTGAACTTAAAGATGTTTTACTTTTTTCTTTTATTGAGAATAATTGTCTCAAGTTTTCTTACTTTGCCTAATATTTTCCTTCTTATCGTTCATGTATATAACAAAGAAATATGCATATATGCTGGTGCGTTTTTTTTGTTTTGTTTTTGTTTTTGTTTTTTTTACCAGTAGAGCTGTACAAACAAGCATGTTTCTAGGTCACTGGATTAGAGGTTGCTCCTGTGTAACATATGGTAAGATGTCTTTCAAAGGTGTCATCACAAGCCATCTTTATGAAGAGGTCTGTTAAGATGATCCTTTTTCTCAGATTTTTTGTTAATACGGTATAGAAATGCTTTGAAGGGGGGCACCTGGCTGGTTCAGTCAGTAGAACATGGGGCTCTTGATCTTGGAGTTGTGAGTTTGAGCCCCACATTGGGTGTAGAGAGTACTTTAAAAAAAAAAACTTTAAAAAAGAAATGCTTTGAAGGAATAAGGATTTGACTTTAAAGAAACTAGGCTATAGCATTCACTTAGAGGAATTTTTAAATGAGTGATTTAGGAGCAAATAGCATTATGTAATAACCACAAAGTCAAGGAAAACAACCATTCCATTTATTGAGTGCCCGTTGTGCTCAAGGCACAACACTAAGTATAACATACATTATCTCATTTAATTATTACAACATCTCTGTGAGTTTGGTGGTCTTGTCCCTGTTTTATATGGGAATAAGCTAAGACGTACAGAGTGTAAGTAATTTTCCCAAGGGCATGGAGCTAAGAAGAGGCAGAGTTGGGATTTGAATGCAAGGCTAATCCCTTGCCTTTTATTCAGTATCATATCATAAAATGTCATTCTCGTTACTTCTCTTCCCATCCCCCACCCCATACCCCCTCCTACCCCAGAGGCGGGGCAGATGTAGCCTGCTGCCACTCGATAAATAAAAGGGCTGAAGAAGAATGGCTTAGAGGTTTAGCGAGCAGGAGCATTTCCATTTAGCCCCGGGAAACTCAAGAACCACTTAGAATTGGCTAGGGTTTAGAGCCAGCAGTTGCAGGACATTATGAAAGAGGGACTTGATTCTGGTCACAAGTGACAGCCATCCTTGAGCCGAGGAAGGCAACCCGCTTTCTGAGCCAACCCAGTGGAGGAAAGGAGAAACTGACTATTTTTATTTATATTCGTGTTCATCTAAAATTTGTGTGCCCACTATGAACAAGGCACTGAGAAATGCGAGAGAGAGAATGATGTAAAGGACAGACCTGGTTCTTAATCCCCTGGAAGCTCTCATTCTAAGTCAGGGGTCCAGAGCAAATGGTCATTTAACCATTCGTGGTTCGTCTCACGGTTTGCAGTTGTGATAATTTCTACAAAGCAGGATTATAAATTGCTTTGGAATAAACTGTGAATTTCAGGTAACCTAAGAATGCTAGTACAACTTTTGTAATTGGTGAGATCTTCCCTGGTTAATTATGAAGATAAATGATTGGTTTCTGTTTCTCCATTATGAAATTTCCTTTTCCCTTAGGTTTGTGTCTTCTCTTTGCCCCAAAGCATCCCTTTCTATTTGAGCATTGTAACTGACTGTAAATATTTGCTTCCCATGTTTGTGCTCCTGTGAGCTACTTTGGGGAGGTAATAAGCTCTTTTTATTTCTCTCTACTCCTAGTTCTTAACAGAGAGGTTGGCCTCTTATGAGATTTGAATGTCAGTTTGCTGAGGAGACATTCTGAATTTTCCAGGAAAGTTATGATTTCACATTCTATTCCATTATCTCATTGAATTTTTCCTTTTCGGAATATGTATATTGAGTTTTTTTAAAGTATTTTTTTATTACATGGAGTGTTTGTTGCTCAAAAATCAGAAAATACAGATATGCAAAATGTGAAACAAAGAGTCTGTAATTTTACTATATATATATTATATTTTACTAGATAGAGATAAATCTAATTTAAACAACTTGCCATATATAATTTTGTGCCTTTTTATATATGTGTATGGGTGTATACCTACAGATACTTTAAAAAATGAGAGTGTATTGAGCATACTATTTAGTATAACCTGATTTTTCTTAATATATTGTGTACATCTCTTTTTGGCAATATGTATACACATAATTTAATGGCAACATAGTATTTCATTGTGCATTGCATGTATCATACTTTTTTTTTTTTTTAAGATTTTATTTATTTATTTGACAGAGAGAGAGCCAGCGAGAGAGGGAACACAAGCAGGGGGAGTGGGAGAGGAAGAAGCAGGCTCATAGCAGAGGAGCCTGATGTGGGGCTCGATCCCAGAACGCCGGGATCACGCCCTGAGCTGAAGGCAGACTCTTAATGACTGCACCCAGGAGCCCCGCATGTATCATACTTTTACCAATCTTTGATTGACGGGTATTTTGTTTGTTTCTGGTTTTTTACTCTCGTATTCAGAGCTGTGATAATCATCCTTAGAGCTAAACCTTAACATATATCTCTAATTATTTCCTTAGAATAAGTTTTTAGAAATGGAATTGCTAGCCCAAGGGTATATATTACCATCCATAAAGATTTCTCCCTTTTGAACTCTGACTTGGATTATATGGGAGTGTTGCTTTGCCTATACTTTTTTCTGCATGGGATATGAATTTTTCACATATATCTTTATTGATTTTGGGAAACATGGATGACCATGGTAACTTAATTTTTTCTTCCTTTAGTCGCATACTAAATGTGATCCTTTCGCAACTGCTCACAGAGGTAGGCATGATTTGGTGACAGCTGAGAATAAAGTATATGATACATTGTAATAAATGAGAACACGAACATTATTATTATCGAACATTATTATTATTACTGCAGTGAAAATTCCACATTGACATTTACTTTCTTGTAGGGTTGTGGGAAAGAATAGTGTGAAGGCCTCCAAGCCTTCTACAGTCAAGCAGACACTTCTGGGTTGCTCTCTGGGACTTCAGGCTAGGATGTGGCTGTTCAGCGATTGTGTTGGGTGCTCTCCCCGCAGCCTCATGTGGCCCGTCTAGATATTTGTGTTGACACTAGGTTTCTGAGGATCGAAACTCAGAAGCCGCGGCAGAGAAGGGCACACTCACGCCTGTGGAGGTTCTGGCCAGGCTTACCTCCTCCCCCTCGCCTGGAGCTTAGGCTGCGGAGAGCCCAAAGATACTTCCACATCTCCTTTGTTTCCCTTCCGTCACACGTAAAAGTCAAACCAACCCAGGGAGAAACAGTCAACTTCCTGGTGTTCCTCTCCTTCCGTGGGGCTGTTAGCTTCAGCCCGCACGCGAGCCACCAAAAGTCCACTAGGAAAGAGCGAGGAGAAAAGAGCGAGAAGGAGAGACGGGAGCTTTTAAAATCTCTTGACTTCTTCCGCTCTGCCTGGAAGCGTTCGCCGAACAGTAGGGTGGGAGCTGTGTGGTGAAGTTGGATGAAGCAGGTGCCCAGTGAACACCCTATGCATCCCTCCTGGTCAGACCCAGAAAAGGTGTTGAATAAGTAGAAAGGAGAGTGATGAGCGTGGAAGTGGAATTCTGATGAAGCACGGTCAGCCCAGTGCTTGAAAATGGGTAGTGGTCTAATAGACAATTCCTACCTTGGAAAATTACCCAAGTTAGAGTTAAAACCGGAATATAATCTTTTTTTAACATTTTATTTTTAAGTAATCTCTTTTTTTTAGAGATTACTTACAACCTGAGATCTTACAACCCTGAGATCAAGAGTCGCCTGCTCTACTGACTGAGCCAGCCTGGTGCCCCCAGATTATAATCTTAATACTGACGCCAAAAGTAAACGTTGGTTGAGCACCTCCCCCTTGCCCAGTACTATCCTAAGTCTTTTTATAAAAAGCATCATTGTAACCTTGTGAGGTTGGTATTCATGCTGTGATGGTTAATTTTATGTGTTAATTTGACTGATGTATGGGATGCCCAGATAACAGGTAAAACATTATTTTGGGGTGTGTCTGTGAGGGCGGTTCTGGTAAAGATTAGCATTTGAATCGGTAGACTGACAAAAGGGATCCTCCCTCTCGGATCTGTGAGCCCTGGTGGTGGCGTCCAATCCCTGGAGGGCTGGGAGGGCAACAGAAAGGCAGAGAACTGACAAATTCTCTTCCTAAACTGGGACAGCCCTGGTCTCCTAGCCTGGGACATCACTGGCTCCCTGGTTCTCAGACCTATGGCCTCGGACTGAATTGTACCACCAGCTTTCCTAGTTCGTCAGGTTGCTGACAGCAGATTGTGGTAAATCTCTGTCGTCGGTCGGTCTATCTATCTATCTATCTATCTATCTATCTATCTATCTATCTATGTGTCTGTCTGTCCTCTCCTGTTGGTTCTGTTTGTCTAGAGAATCCTGCCCAACACAAGCACTGTCCTGCATTTTGCAGATGAAGAAGCTGGTTAACATGGCTGCTTAGTGGCAGAGGCCAGGTTTGCAACTAGAGCTGGCAGACAGCAAAGTCCTTGTTCCCCTGCTGTAAGCAGGACCACACTAAATCTAAACTTTTTTTTTTTCTGAGATAAAATTCACACACAGTACACTCTACCCATGTAAGGTTCATAATTTGATGGTGCTTAGTATAGTCAGAGATGTGGGCAGCCATCACCGTGGTCAAGTTTAGGACATTTTCATCAACCCGGAAAGAAACTTTGTACCCTTGCGCTGTCAGCCCCACAGTGTCCCTGTCCCTCCCCTGTCCCCAGTCCTATACAACCGCTAATCTACTTCCTGTCTCTACAGAGTTGCCCGTTTTCTGTTTCGTATAAATGGAGTCCTACAATGTGTGGTGTTTGACCGGCTTCCTTCGCACAGCAGAATGTTTTCAAGGTTCATCCATGTTGTAGCGTGTGGAATCTGAACTCCTACGGTGCCCCTGGCTATTATTTCCTTTGAGACCCTCCAGGAAGCTCTTTAGTCCATCTGCTCAGAATTTTCCCAGCTTTGTACAGTATTATTTTCCTGGCATGTGTTTATAGGTTGTAGAGTTATCACCAGCCATATATTTATTTGATGTGGCGGGAATAGCTGTGAATTCCTGGCTGATGCTTCGTGGGAGGGGGGAGCAGTCCTCCTGCAATGAGGGGGTTTAAGGAAACCTTTGGAATTATATTATATTATATTATATTATATTATATTATATTATATTATATTATATTATATTATATTATATTAGGTTTCCCAGGTGTGGTGGGAGATGTTTGACTCCATTTTGTAGAGTAAGAACAGCTATAGTCAACTTTCAGATTTCCCTATAAAATATTAATTTAGGTAGGTGGAAGGAAGAAACATAAATCTCACTCCTTACCAAAGAATGATCACTTTGCCAAATGTCATTTTAAAAATACACTAATTTGGGGTATCATGAAAATAAATCTTTTTTTTTAATCTTTATGTAAGCTATAGGGAAATGGGAGAATCAAATTAATTTTAACTGTAGAAAAATGATTCAGGCTCAAATGCATAAAATGGATATATATTTCCTTAAAATATGACTCAACTATTATATGTATATAGTAGGAGAGTCATAAGTTATAACCGAGGAAAAGATTAAAAATCACCTCTAAACCACAGGTATAGAACGAAAAAGAGATCATACTATGTTGGCAGGATGTGTTAGGTGTTCTTTTGTAATGTGTTCTTTTGGCTAGCAGTTTACCAAGTCATGGTGGTAATCTACTTCAGACATGGATTTGAATGAGCACATGGCTGTAACATAATGAATTTCCTGTTGTGGGATACTTAAATTATTTACTGTTTAGTTTCGATTTTTTTTCCCCATATTGTAAACCACACTGTGATCACTGTTTTTTGTGTCTTAATCTTTCTTTATTATTTAGCAGATGTACATTTCTGATACAAATGGACACTTAGGTTTGAGAAGAATTTGGGGGGTTAGCATTACATTTCTATATTCTTAATTTTTAAAAAAAGATTTTTATTTATTTATTTGAGAGACAGCATGAACCAGGGGGAGGAGCAGAGGGTGAGGGGGAAGCAAACTCCCCACTGAACAGAGAGCCCGATGTGGGGCTTGACCCCAGGACCTCCGGATCATGACCTGAGCTGAAGGCAGATGCTTAACCGACTGAGCCACCTAGGCGTCCCTGTATTCCTAATTTTGTAATAATAAACAGGAGGCTTAAACAGAAAGTGGTTTAATTTTCCATTTGGATGGAAAACTTTAAAAAGACTTTATTCCTGGCAAAGCCAAAGGACTCATCCCATACTCCTTTACCTTCTCTTGAGTGTAAAATGCCACAGAAATCTCCTTTTTTTTTTTTTTTTTTTTTTTGGTTTTTCTTACAACCCTCTCCCTCCTCTCCTGGACTCCACGGCCCCATCCTTTCTTGGTTCTCCTGTTCTGTTGACATTTCTGTGATGTCTAAATGGGGAATCTGTCAACGGATGGGGGCTCCCAAATGTGTGGTGATGATCAGGTGGGCGATGGTGCGGGAGGTGAAAGAATTCCCCCGTGGCAGAACAAAGGAGGTAGAAGTTTATCGAACACACTGCCCGGGAGCTGTGGGCAGGACAGCAGAGAAGAGACTGTAATGAGGCAGTGGGCAGGGGCTGTTTTTAAAGAGGAAAGATGAGCGGGGCGCTGGGTGGCTCAGTGGGTTAAGCATCTGCCTTCGGCTCAGGTCATGATCCCAGGGTTCTGGGATCGAGTCCTGGTGGGCTCCCTGCTCCTCGGGGAGCCTGCTTCTCCCTCTCCCTCTGCTCCTGTCCGTCGCTCATGCTCTCTCTCTTGCTCTTTCTCAAATAAATAAAATCTTGAAAAAAATTAAAGAGGGAAGATGAGGTGTGGTGACGTTTGTCATTTTCCCCTTTTTGACAACTGTGCCTGGGTGTAAGTAGCCATTGGTCAGTTGGGGCCAGTGGCTGTTTTGAGGTGGGTCCCCGATGGGCCCAGCTGTATCAGCCTGGGGATCGCTGTGGTCCTTTCTACATTCCATCGCCCAAGCCTATTTGCCTAAATGCGGCCTCTACACTTTCTTGCCGCGCCCTTTGTTTCCTCATTGTCTCAATATTCTTTCCCGTGGCAGGTGGACTCTTGAAAATCACCAGTCTGTCTGCTCTCCCCCATCAATTGTAGCTGCTTTTCTCGAAAAGTCCCTTTACCATTGCTGGAGTCCTGATGTTTTCCTGGATTTTCTGGTATGATTATTCCATGGCAAAACAGACTGCTGAGAATAATTTAAGAAGACATTAATAGCTCATTTAGACTCGTGGAGTCCTCACATATAATTTCAATTTTTGAACTCCTTGGTGCTTGCCGAGGGGTGGTCTCGATTTGCTGTCTCTCCGGAGACCGGGGCCCAGGGACTGGCACCTACACTTTGCAGTGAGGAGTTCATTCACGCTGCAGCGCACGAGGGCCACACGAGGAGCGGGAAGGCGTTCTGGGGGAGAGGCCAACGTGGGTAGTTTGACGTGAGGACATTGGCAGATCTTCACCGTCCCCGTGTCCCCATATACTCCTCCCTAGCACTTCTCTGCCTGAAATCATGCCGTGTTTCCTTTTCCGACTCTCCAGAACGGCCCGCTCTCCACTGTACAGAGGGATGGCATATTTCTACTTACTGTAAATATTTCTTCGGTCATTTTCTGAGGTGTAAAACCTCCAGGGCGTCAAACAAAGGGACAGTTCGGCATACTGATTTTAAGGAAGCATTTCTTAATTAAGTCACCATTCCTCCCTTCCGCACGAGTCGTGCCATTTCCGATGTTTGGGTGTGTTCTGGTTTTCTTTCCTACCTCTTCTGTGTGCTGATGATCCCCGTTTGCAGTATGTAAATGCTGTTCTCATCATCGGCTGCTCTCGTGACACAGCGGCAGAGTTGGGTGGTTAGTGACAGAATGTGTGGTCATCAGCGCCTAAAACGTGGACTCTCTGGTGCTTGGCAGGAAAATCTCCAGCCCTGTTCTAGCTGGTGCTGGGCCAGTTTACAGCCTTCATTTGTTCAGCACGTTTGTTTGAGGGGAGTGCCAAGCCGTGTACTAGCTCCTGCATTTGTCGGGAAGGAAAAACGGTTTATACCTGTTAAAACCTTGTGAAGGGGAACCATTTTCGTTGTAAACCAGTGGCTTTTTTGCACGAAAGAATAATTCCTAAAGAAGGCCTGCTAAAATTCCCTCCCTCTCTCTCTCTCTCTCTCTCTCTCTCTCTCTCTCACACACACACACACACACACACACACACACACACACACTTGTAGATTACGGCTTTTGCCTTTAGTTTTCATTAAACAGGGGCTTGTTTGTTTCTTTGGGAAGGGGTCCCACGTGTCTTCCTTGTTATCAGGAAGTTGTAGATGAATTTTTTTGAGTTATTCACACACATAAGACTGATCTTCACTCTTGTTACCCACAAGGAATTCGTGAGTCGGGTTATCCTCAAATCTGGATAAATAGAGTGGGTGGGGGAGGATAGAAGAGTCATTTTCAGTGAACATGTAATCAGGTTACGTTTCAGTAATGGCAACATTGGTTATTCAGAAATGTTTTCACGGAACTCCATCATTGTAAAGGGGACTAAACCCGGTAGGTATTTCTAAAAGCTTCATCTGTGCCATTTAGAATCGTTCTGTAAAGTGTTTTTAGAGCCTCTGTAGTGACTGCTTAATTCATCCATTATTTTTGATGCCTACCATGTTGATTTTTCAGTATGTAATGGCACTGAACTATTTCTCAAGCTCTTTCTACAGTGCACTCATATTAGTCCCTTTAGCCCATTTTAAAATTTAGATGGGGGATATTTTACTCTTGCTGCCGGAAGATATTTGCTTTCAGTTCTGTATCTGGTGATCAACTTTTTAGCAATTTGGTGGGTTTTTTTTAAGCTATTTTGATTGAAGTTCTGTTTGTTTTTTTTTTTTACTACCTTGAGATCGAAACCTCCATTTATCTTAACAATGGAAGGACTGACCTTTTAAAAAAAAAAAAGAAAAGATTCCCTCTGGTTATTGGGGGGGGGCTGAATAAAGCACTAATCATTTTGTTATCAAAGGAGATTTCTGACGTATTCTTAACTGTGAGTTTGCTCGTTCTTGCCGGAAGAATGTCCAACATGAAGTAGATAATTAATCCGGACAGAAGCTAGCAAAACGGAAAAGTGAGCATCCCTTCGGGGAGCTCTGTGTGTCGTTCTTTCTGTTCCTGCCGAGAAATCAATGGCGTTTGCATCGGAAGATACTGTTCCCAAGGGGAGGTAGCTGGGGCAGCTGCAACTTCTCACATGGGGGAATAAAAGAGAAACTTAAAATCCCTGGCCGCTGAGGAGCGAGTCCCCTGGGCGGCTTGATAATCTAGATCAGTCTGTTTAAGAAATGCTTCTCTGTTGAATTATCCGTCTGCACTACAAACTGCCAGTTTTCCAGAAGTGCGGAATAATGTGAAAGGTCTCTGTAGTCCCTCTTTTAGAGACGGCATTAGAGAGGTTAGGCATTGTTGATATGAGGGCAGCCTTACCACATCGAGTACAAATATTTTTGATTTACTGAGCCACAGTTTGGAATTCAGATATGTGCTTCTACACTATGTGCCATGAACAGGACAGACACTGAGCACCCGGAAGAGACAGTCATTGGAATTACTGTCCTTTAGATTATCAAGGACTTTTAAAAAGGCAACTCGGTATTTCTGTTATTTTCTCTGACACTGCCTTGGTCATCAACTAGCCTCAGGCATGAAAGGACTGTAAAATTACTTAAATAAACCTGTGCTAGTCATTTTTTTTATACTTATAACCTTTAACCCCGTATTATTAGAGTAAGAAAGGGTGTTATTTTTCTCATTGTTTCTGCCCCATTGATTGTGTCTGCTTAAACTCCCTCTTATCTCCCATTCTTGGATTTTTTGTAATAGAAGCATCCTGTTTTATGAATCATGTGTGCTGAATTAGCTTAAGAGGACTTCACCGCCAGATGATGACTTGAGTCCTTTAATTATGAAGGCAGTTTCTTTTACCTTCATTATGAAAAGGTCAAATAAGGCAGTTTTCATTGCCTGAAGGTTTTTGGTTTTGTTTTGTTTTATAAAGCTTTCCGTCTGTTGGAGTAAAGAATCAGGACAAAAGGAGTAGGCTGTTCCCAGGAATTTCTAGAAATAGCTTTTGGAAGTAAAATTAGAAGATAGCTTTCTGTTCCCCTGTGAAGGAATAAAGTCATTCTTATGGCACAAGAATTAGAAGCAGAGGCTTTGATTCTTTGGGGATTCATGATTTTTTCCCATTGGTTATAACAGCAATAACTATCTTTCACAGTGTACGAAGCACGTTTGCATACAGTCGTCCCAACATTGCCTTCGCTGTTAACCTTGTGCTACATAAAAGCAGGTGTTGCTACTATTATTTCCGTTTTGCAGCTGGGGAAACAGATTGAAGGAGATTAATGATTTTGCCAGAGTCACTCAGCTACCAAATGAGAGAGCCTGGGGTTTTGACTCCAATCATGCGCTCTTTCGAGTGTACCACGCTGCCCAGGGTCTTCTTACTCTGTGCTGTTTAGTGTTGCTAAGATTCTGGGGGAACAATGAGAGGATGAAAGTATCCTTCTCCCTGAGAAACACAAGTGGCAATAAAATACGCATAATGGAAGCGCTTAGAATGAGATGTATTCTGTAGAACTCATAGACAAACTGAGCAACGTGTTCTGAGTAATTTGTACATAAATATTCATATGCTGTAATGTGCTTAATGCCTAGGTGTTCCGTCTATTTAATTTAATTCATATATTCTTGTTTCTTTTGCCCTTACTAGTGAATTCAGTATTGTGAATTCAGTATTACAGGCTGATAGTTTCCTCAGACCTTTAAGATGTTACTGCATGGTCGCTGGTCTTGTTAATTTTGAAGACTGTTGTTATTCTAAATTGTTCCTTTACAGACAGTCTCTATTTAAAAAAAAATTTTTTTTTAAATAAAATTTTATTTACTTGTCAGAGGGAGAGAGAGCGCGCACAAGCAGGGGGAGAGGTAGGCAGAGAGAGAAGCAAGCTCCCCGCTGCGCAAGGAGCCTGATGCAGGACTGGATCCCAGAACCCTGGGATCATGACCTGAGCCAAAGGCAGATGCTTAACCGACTGAGCCACCCAGGAGTCCCCGACAGTCTCTATTTTTTGATAGTCTCTTTTTTTTTCCACGTTCGGCTTTGAAGATTATCTCTTTGCCTTTGGTGCTAAACAGCCATCTTATAATGTATATAGATGTAAGCTTATTTTTATTTTCCTTGCTGATGATTTAGAGAATTAATGTCTTTCATGGACTTTGGAAATTCTTTTCTTTTTTTTTTTTTAAAGATTTTATTTATTTATTTGACAGAGAGAGACAGCCAGCGAGAGAGGGAACACAAGCAGGGGGAGTGGGAGAGGAAGAAGCAGGCTCCTAGTGGAGGAGCCTGATGTGGGGCTCGATCCCATAACGCCAGGATCACGCCCTGAGCCGAAGGCAGACGCTTAACCGCTGTGCCACCCAGGCGCCCCTGGACTTTGGAAATTCTTAGCCATTATTTCTTTAAGTAGTTCTTTTTTTTTCTGTTCCTATTTTTTATCCTTTTATTTTGAAATAACTTTAAAGCTACAGAAAGGTTTCAAAAAATAGTACAGAGAGGCATATACATAGAATGGCATATTATTTAGCAACAAAAAAGACTTAAGTACCAATACATACTATATCAAGGATGAACCTTAAAAGCAATGTACTGATTGAAAGAAGCCAATAACAGAAGACCATATATTGTATGATTTCCTTTACAGGAAAGGTCTAGAAAAAGCAAAGTTAAAGAGACAGAAAGTAGATTTATGGTTGCCTAGGACTGGGTAGGCTGAGGGGAAATGAGTGATGAACGATCATATCGATTGTGATAATGGTCATACAACTTTGTTATCATACTGAAAACCATTGAATTGTATGCTTTAGGTGAATTGTATGTGAATTATATCTCCAAAGAGCTGTTGTAAAAAAAAAAAAAAGAAAAGAAAAAAGAAAAATAGTATAGAGAGTTCTTGTGTATTTTTCACTGTGCTTTCCCTAATGTAGCATCTTACTGTCATTACTGTAAGACAGTCATCAACTCTAAGAAATTAACATTGGTATAATGCTATGAGCTGGACTATGGATTTTATTCAGGCTTCATACTTTCCCCACTGAAGTCCTTTTTCTGTTCCAGGATCCAATCCAGGGTCTCATGTTGCACTGAGTTGTCATGTTCCCTGGTTCTTCCCATCTGTGCCACTTTCTCAGTCTCCTCTACTTGCACGATGCTGACCCTTTCAAAGGGTCCTGGTTAGGTCTTTGGTAAAATGTCCTTCAATTTGGGTGTATAGGTGTTTCCTCGGGAGTAGATGGAGCTTATGCATTTTTTGACAAGAATACTCCAGAAGTAGTATTTCTCAGCATATCATATCAGGAGTACATGGTGTTGATATGTTTTATTACTGGTGATATCAACCTTTATCACTTGGTGATGTTAACCTCAATCATTTGGTTAATGGGTTTCTCAACATCACAGTTACTGTTCTTTCTTCTGTAATTAACCCATTTCTTGGAGGAGATACGTTGAGACCATCCAGTTGTCCTGTTTGTCCTCATGCTTTGCCCACTAATTTTAACATCCATTCACAGATCTTGCCTGTGACAATTACTACTGTGGTGTTTGTCTAATGGTGATTTTTTTTCTTTCTTTCATTGCTTCTACGTTTTTCAGTAGGAATTTTTCTGTAAGGAAGTGCTGTTCCTTCTTTCTTATTTGCTTATTTATTTATCAATATATGCCTCTGTGGACTTAGGGGTTTCTATTTGGCCATTGGGAGCACTTTGAGATTGGCTCCTATGTCCTTTCAACAAGTGTACATCCTCTTTTGAACACTCCCTTACTTCTGGCACCGTAAGATGTTCTAGACTTCACTTTATATATTTTCTTAGAATCAGCCACTTCTCTAAGGGCCCTTCTCAAATGAATCTCCTCTGAGAACTCTTGATAAACATAAGAAAGACAACCTTTTTTGATACTCCCTGACTTTGAATTTCTTTTTAGCTTTATGAACTCTAATCTCTCTGGTCTATATTTAGGATAATTTCCTATCTGTTGGGTTAATAATTTCAGTGATTATATTCTTCATTTCTGGAGATCTTATTTGGTTCTTTTCCACATTTGCTTCTTCTTTTCCATCATGCCGTATTCTTTTACTAGTAATTAAATGCCTTGTCTGAAATCTTTAATTCTTACAAGTACTTTTGTATTGCTGTTGTGTTATCTGAAGGTCTTAGATGTTTAGTCCTGCTGTTTCTTGTTTTTGTTGATTCTTTCACGTTGGACTGTACTATAGTTTTTGAGAATTTTTTAACTGTGAACTCCTTTTTAGAGGAGCTTATTTTATTTCATTTTTCTTTGTGAGCCATTTGGGTTATGTGTTATAGGAATACCCTTTGAGAGTGATCCGGGTGCCCCCTAGCTCACTGCTGTTTTTTATGTTAGTGTCTCAGCTCAGTGGTTTTTAGTCCAACCATTACACTAAGGATTCAGCTCTTTTCAAGGGAGCTGTTTTGTTTTGTTTTTTAAGATTTTATTTATTTTATTTTAGAGGGAGAGAGGGAGATAGAGTACGCACAAGTAGGGGGACCAGAGGGAGAGGGAGAGAGAGTCGTAAGAATACTCCCCACTGAGCACAGAGCCCATTGCAGGGCTTGATCTCACGACCCTGAGAACATGATCCTGAGATCATGACCCCGAGATCACTACCTGAGCTGAAACCAAGAGTTGGACGCTTAACCACCTGTGCCACCCAGGCGCCCCGAGGGTGCTGGTGTTTTGTGAGGGTCTCAGTTCCAGCCCCCTGCCTTCTACAGGGCTCAAGGCAGTATCTCCTCTTTCCCTGTGGACATTGAAACACAAGCTGTTAGGTTATGGAAACGGACAACTTTCTTACAGTCGCTCAGTGTAGTTATTTGCCTCTTTGTTTCTGGCACTGGGTAGTTAACACCCCCCCACCCCCATTCCCACCCCTGCCTTTTTTCCTTTCCAGCTCAGCTGTATAGAACAGAATTTCCCTCTTTATCAGTCACTTCAGGTGCGGTCCATCACATTCCTAGAGACAGATGTCGATTTGTTTTCTGAAAACAGACAAGTGATTGGGTAATGAATAGTAGAGGCAGAACAAGCCAGTAAAGGCCAGGACCATGAACCTTACTAATCTGATATAATTCGACAGATTGTTCAGGTCACTTCCACAGGGTTCCAGGAGATGGATATAGCAAGATGGTAATAGATTACATTCAAGGAGCCCCCAGGGTCAAGAGATCTCTGCGGTGTAGTGTGAAGAATAGCCCAGGGTTGGGAAGGTCAGGGAAAGCAGCCCTCTTTACTAGAGGCTTCGCTGCTTCTGATTATGCGGGCAAGCCTGGGTTTGCAAATACTCCCTGCAGGTATACCTTGCTTCTGTGTAAGGCCATAGTTCCTGGCTGCGGTTCTGAAATATCTTCTCATAGTCCATATGTACAGTCCCGTTTCAGGCCTTCGCTTTCAAACGTTCTAGAAAGTAGACTTTTTTTTAGAAAAAGTTCTTTGAACCCTTGAATAAACTTGGAGGATGTAGCCTTCCTGCCCACCCACCACCCATGGAAAGGGCAAGGCCCTTTTTGTACTTGCGTCATCGGCGGCCAGGCAGCCTCTTTGTCCGTCTGCAGCGTGCATCAGAGCATCTGTGAGGCCCTACCTCCTCCTGGCATTTTGACTGCTAGAGATACTCAAACGACAAGGCTGTTGTTGACCAACCTCACATCTGAGTTATAGTACTCTTCTTTTCCTTGCAGGATATTTCTCTCTGGATGTCTTCCCATCAACTCACATTAGACATATCTCAAATGGGACTCATATCTCTAGCTCCATCTCCTACAAATGTGCTCCTTCTTCCAGCCCTCCCCCCCACTTTTTAAAAGAATTTATTTATTTATTTGAGAGAGAGCAGAGAGGAGGAGCAGAGGGAGAAGGAGAAGCAAGCTCCCTGCTGAGCAGGGAGCCCAACGTGGGGCTCAATCCCAGGACCCTGAGATCATGACCTGAGCCAAAGGCAGACGCTTAACCAACTGAGGCACCCAGGCGCCCCTCCCTCCTTTTTTTAATGTTACTTTTTATTCACCCAGGTCTTTAGGTGCAAAACCTTTCCCTTCCAGATTCATTCTCTAGGTTCTTTTAATTCTTTTATTTCCCCATTTTTCGCTTTAGCATTCCTCAGCTTCCAGTCCCATGAGTAGTTGATAAGTACAGAGAATCTGTTATATGCTTCTTACCACGCGAGGTGAGTGGAATGAGAACGATAAGACATCATTATCTTCAAAGAACTTAATATCTACTTGAGGAGGCAACTTACGTTCACGAAAATGGTGAATAATACTAGACAGTATATAATTAAATGCTAAATTGGATGGTGCAGAGTTTTAAGTGTTAGAAGGTGGAGGAAAGAAAGGGATAAAAGGAGGGCTTGAATTGTAAGAGAAAGCCTCATTGTGGAATTGGGGTTTGAACTGGGTCTTGAAACCCCCTCAGCTGGAATCGGACGGGCCTGTCAAGTGAAGAGAAAGCACAGACAGTTAGCACACTGAGCGTGAGACTTGGGGAAAATGTTTGCAACGCTGTATGTGTTGGAGACCAATGAGAAATAGGAATTAGTGAGGTTGGGTGACTGCTTTGACTTTGGCTCTAAGACTCCCAAAAGATTCTTTCAAAAGTAGCATTTTAATTTTGATTGTTTAATTTTGATTGTTCAGAAACCACTAGAGGCTTCCTTTTCTTTTCTTTTCTTTTCTTTTTTTAAGATTTTATTTATTTATTTGACAGAGATAGAGACAGCCAGTGAGAGAGGGAACACAGGCAGGGGGAGTGGGAGAGGAAGAAGCAGGCTCATAGTGGAGGAGCCTGATGTGGGGCTCGATCCCAGAACTCCGGGATCACGCCCTGAGCCGAAGGCAGACGCCCAACCGCTGTGCCACGCAGGCGCCCCTTCCTTTTCTTTTTTGATTCTGATTCAGACTCATTTTGGGATCCTAGGTCCTTTCTGATCTGTCAGCGTTTCCTCACTGGTACTTTGCACACCAGTTTTGTGCCTACAGCTTGCTTTCTCTGTGTTTTGACTTACGCTTTCCACTTCCTCAGGGAGTGTCTGCCTGATTTCTGTCTATTCCTTCTTCCAGTCCCATCTCTAGGCTTCCTGGTTCTTGATGTTTTCTCTGATGACCCCCACCCCCAGACAGCACTTTACGCCCTAGTTCCTCCTGAAACTCTTTTCTATTGAAAAGAGTTTAAAATCTAATCATATACTTTGCATTTCCTGATAATTTAGAATTATACACATTCTCTTCCTTTTCAGTAGGTGCTAAATTCTTTGAGATGTTCGATTATGTTTTATAGTCCATTGTCCCTCTTAGTACTTTATGCTACTCTGGGTATATACTCGATGTTGAATTGATAGCTTTGAAAGAATTAATTTATCTTTTGATTGCAAATATCAGTGATTTGTAATATTAGAGCTACTTTGTATAAACGTGCCTACTGACATGCCTGGCACACAGTATTCCCCTTGGTAAATGTGAATTCGATCCGAATTTGTAGTGGGTTCCAAGCCAAAGAACGTTTTTCTGCTGTTTCACGGAAAGATGAAAGTAAGAGCAAAAGCGTCAAATCCAAGTGTTCTGAGATATTCCTTCTGCGGTCTCCTCTTTAAGCCTCTCCATAATCTATGTTCTTAAGTATATATTATTCATTTATCTTTGACATCCTTTCACTTACTACCTTATGTCGTTTTTCCTAAATAATTTATGTTTGTAGATAGAGATGAATTGTGTGTGTTAATTAAAGCTTAAGAGAAGAGATGGGAGTATTTTAGAAAGATTGATCCTTGTTAAACTGTCTAATTGATCTATGTTGGCACTCTTCTTGCCTGGAGTTTAAAATTTTAATAAAATATCTTTAAGTGAAGAAATCATCTGTTGTAGTTGGAATCGAACTTAAGACATTTGAATCTCCAGAAAACCAGATAGTGAAATGAACTAAGAACACTTGGTTTAGAAAATTGGGTCGAGTTAAAAATAACATTTTTGTTGGGCTGTAGTTTTATTTTATCATTTAACAGCCTCTTAAAGAATCTGAAGTGACTTTTAAAGCAAAGTTTTAAAGTATTTTATTTATTAGGTTAGTTAGTTTAGTTGGTTTAATTACTTAGTTAGTCAGTCAGTCAGTCAGTAAGCTCTCTGCCCAACCTGGGGCTTGAACTTAAGACCCCCACCTCAAGAGTCGCTTACTCTACAAGCTGAGCCAGCCAGGTGCTCAAATTATTATTTTAAATAATACAGCTATTCTCCTGCCTCCTTTCAATGTTTGTAGGATGACTTAAGGGTGTTCAATTTATATTTACTAACATCTCCATTTTCTGAGGGCCGATGCAGTTCTAGCAGAGCTGGGAAACTACAGAAGCTGCGGATACCTGCTCTAACATTAGCTGACCTCAGACAATGGCTCTTCAGCCACACACTAGCTCATTTAACTCGCGTGTGCTCCTGGGCACGCATGCGCGTGGGGGGGGGGTGCGCGGGGAGAGTTTTATTTCCTTGGTTAGCAAAGAAGCTGTCATGTGGCTCAGGCTGGATCTTCTTCAACCACAGTTTATGTTGGTTTTAATCCTTTCTTGTGAGGAGTGATACCTTATCAAGTCTTCACTTCTGGGAATGTTCTCGTTCTTTCCTGGTTTCCTTTCTCAGGAAAGATAGTGCTCTGTACTAATGGCCTCCTATCAGTTGGGATTGTGTTAGGCATTGACGTTGACGCTCTCGTTTGCTTCCCAGGTCGTTTGCATTCGCTCCGCTTGGAACGCGCTGTCCCCAAAGCTCAGCTGCGACACGAGACCTCTCATCTTGAAGACCCTCAGCGACCTGTTTTCTCTCGTTCCTTCCTTAACAGTCAATACAGCCGAATATGAGGTACGCATTTGGAGGTCAATAAGTGTTCTCTTTCTACATTGGAAGGACATGGGCTTTATAATAACTTAGGGGAAAAGATATTCATAATCTTTCTTTGCCAAAAATCCTTTAACACTTTTTGTTCTAAGGACATGGTAGCTTTATGGACTGCCAGAAATAGGAGAATATCCACCCTTATCAATTCTGTGTCTTTAAGGGTTATTCACCTAAAGGATATCAAGTTTTTATTATGAGAATATAGCCAAGATTTTAAAAAGTCAGTATGTAATAAATACATAAGTAAAATAAAAAGTCAGTATATTAAAAATAGGGTTTCTAAAATAATGGAATTCTGAGGCCCAAAGTTTAAATTTTAGTAGTGTTTTTAGTTCTCAAAAAATGTCACGAAGACTTTAATAAGGCAGGGCAGAATCTCCCATGGTGTAGACATATTGTCATTTGTGTTTTGCTTCTAGGTTTCCCATAAAGATTTGTTTTTACACGTCAGTTCACATTTCCTGTATACATCTGTACGATGAGGAAGATTGTAAAATCAGTCTATCTTAGGAGAGGAAAATAACTTTCTGAGCTGCTCGATTTTTATCATTGCAGTGAACTCAAACGCTTGGTGGAAGATGCTTTGCTCTAAGAGCCATATATTCTGTGTAACATTTTCTGTGTTATCTCTTCTGAAATGAGGGAAATGAGAGGGTGGTGAATTCATGTACGGGTCCCCTTCTGTAGCCATAGTCCCTCTCACGCTTACCTTTTTTCTTTCTCCATTAAAGCGCAGCAATTGATTTCACTTGAAATCTTCATGAACTTTTTGTTTGATTTAGTGCTTCACAGACTTTGATAAACTACCTCCCCCACAAGAATCCAATAATAGTCCCTTACCTGCTTTAGATTACGTGATACGGCAGGACTATAAGATAATACTTCTTCTACTCTTTCTTAATGCTGCACAGCGAATAAAATCACATTTGTCCTTCCGAAGCTACGGTACCTGGCTTAGTGCCTGGCACGTAACATACATTCAGTAAGTAGTTACTGAATGATTGAACCGATATAGGATGAGTTTATTCTCATATTTGGGTTTTTGTTTTAGGGTATTAAAAAAATCGATTTGAGACTCCTAGAGTATATAGTTCACCAACAGTCTTTGTTATGGAGACTGTTATGATACATACACTTACGTTGTCTGAGAGTCTGCTGGGCTACTGATGAGGAGTTAAGACTAAAAGCCAAAGTGAGGACATGTTGTGTTTATTTTCTGTTTTCAAGACTGAGCTCATATACCTTTGTATTGCTTGTACTTTGAGTTCTTCAGATTTTATTACAGGTTAATTTATGAACTGGTTTTTGTATTGGTTTCTTATGTTTGCTTATCAATGACTGTAAAAAATTTTTTGGGGTGTGTGTGTGGGGGGGAGGACACTTAATATTTTTTCTTCTTCTTCAAATTTACATTCTTGTCCACCGGTGTCTTATTTTGATGTATTTTCATGCTTCTGTTAGTACTAAGGTTCCTCTGTTGCTCACACAGACTGCTTTGGAGCCGTTCTGTCCATCAGTTTCCTCCCAGTAAGGGGGGGCCCTTCAGTAACCATAGTCCACTTGGAAGCAGAAGTCAAGAAATATGGAGAGAGACCTCTGTCCATCTGTCTCGCTCTGCCTGTCTTTCTGTCTCTCCCTGTTCCTCTCTTTTCCCCCATCTCCCCCTCTCTCACCCCCCAGTCCCATCCTTTCTCCTTCCCTCTCTTCCTCTCTCCCTATTTGTGTTTAAATCATGTGTTCTCTGTGAACTGCTTATAGTTAGGATGTAATTTTCCCAAAGCATTTCTTAGGTCTTTGTTCTTCCCGGTCACCTCAGCATCTGGGGTTTGCCTAGAATGGCATCCAGCCTCTCTATACCTAACTAGTCAGGCCTTTTAGAATCTGGCCTCACTCTACCTTTCTGCCTCCTGCACTCCAGGAAAACTAACCCGCTTGCAGTGTTTTTTTTCTGCCCCCAAACATTTCCATTTCTTTTCCTTTGTGCACGTTCTTCTGTCTGTCAGAATTGCTTTTTTTTAAATCCCTAATTTAAAAATCTTTAAAAAAAATAATTGGTTTCATTCATCCCCTTTTTTGCAGATTTTTGTGCAAGCAGGAGTCTATTGCTATAGACTTGAGTCTTTATACTGTTCTTTATACTGTTCTAAGAACATTTATTTCTGTTTTATACTACAGGTATATGTATATGTATATATATTATTTTCCCCATTAAACTATAAGCTTGTCGCAAATAGAGACCATGTTTCAATTAGTGTATTTTCTGAATGGCTTTGCTAAGTGCTTGTACATCCATTCATTGACTCAGAATATACTTAGTAAAACTATCCTAGGCTTTAGAAATACTAATACATAATAGATATTCTTTTTAAGTACCCATTATATTCCCAGCACTCTTCTCATTACTTTATGCCAATTTGTTCTAATATCTCACAGGAAGGTATTATTTTCATTTTAGAGCTAAGGAATCTAAGGTTTTGAAAGGTACATCCATTCATTAAATATTTATTGAGTACCTGCTACATGCCAGATAAGTAGTTTGAATAACGTAGTTTCTAACCGAAGGCTGGTGTCTGAGCCTGGGACATTTAGCTCTATAGCCACTGTTTCCCCATTATGCCAGATTGTCAGTCACTGCCTTTTAAAAGCTCAAAAGTTGGCAAAAGAGTTGGACATAAGCAATAATGATTATAATAACATTTGATGAGTATATTTAATCAGAGGGCTACGAGAGTATGGTGGTGGAAGTGACTCACATTCTAGAAGGAATTGAATGAAACCTTACTTAGTTGGTGCTATTAGACTAGGTTTCTAGAGAATTAAAAAAATGTTGCTTCTCACTGAAGTCTAAGGATTAGACTATACAAAGACAAGGAGGTATAGAAGAACCTTCTGTGACTTAGAAGGGCAAGAAGTTAGATGTGATGGAAATGAAGAAGACGTGGAGCCAATGTTGGAAGATAAGTGGCTTTTTGAGCTCATTACTTATTAAATATTTGTCATTTGAGGAACTGGGCTTTATGTCCTTTATTTTTCTGGGGTTTATGGTCCAGGCTTTTGAAATGCAAAAGAAAGTCAGTGTCCGAAAGTGTGTGAATCTAGTAGGGAGTTAACCACACACACAGAGAAGCGGACAGGATGCTAAAGTGTGCCATGGGCCACGTGGCCACTCGGCGAAGGGAGAAGTCCCTTCCGGGTAGAGGATCAGGTACCGGGACACGGAAGAGGAGAGTGAGATTTGTTCTACGTGGGACTTGAGACATCAGCCAAAAAATAGCTGGGTTTCTAAATTTCATAATATTAACATTCTGTGTGTAAAATGTCCATGTGTTTCCATGATGCATCCCTTCCTGTGTTCACTGTGTAAATGATGGGTAAGTGCAGATTAAGTCCATCACAAGTGGTGTAATTTTGAGTGATTTCATTTTCACTGTTTGCTGATTCAGATTGCTCCCAGTTTTGTCTTCATCTTAACACTTTATTGTGATGTTTGTTAATTTTTCAGAATTTTAAAGTTCAAGTCCTCAGCTTCCTCTGGACCCACACTCAAAACAAGGTACTGTCGCAAGGGTATCAGTGACACGGAGCGAAGCTGAGAAACAGCTGTGAAATAAGACTCTGGCAATAAAACATGTACCTAACTTGAAATGATGGCTTCAGGATCTTAAAAGAATTGTGACGTTAATGAGTTGGGGTTTTAGAGATTCTCCATTTATGCCCCTTAATACATTTTTGTCGTGAAGTACAGTTCATTAGTTTGTGTTACTTTGTGAAGCTGACAGATGTGAAGAGAGACTGTTGTCGTCGTCTCATGTTTTGTTAACGGCCCTTCCCCTTTCCTGATTTGCCCCTCCCCCACCAATAAGCACATCAAGCAAACAGAAAGTCCAGTTCATTTTTTAGACATCATTTCCAGTCAAGGAGTACAGGGAAGAGGGTGTCCTTCCGTGATGTTATACTGGACTCAAGAGTGTAGGAGCTGAGATTCCCACGGGCCAACTTTCCCGGTTAGTAGCCGGAGAATCCCCACCTAATTCCAACCTATCAGACTCCATTCCACATCAAGGGGACCTGCGCGATTTTGAGTTACTTTTTGTTTACTGTCCAAACTAGGATAAAAATTGAGTGCTTCTGCCCTCTCTACCCAATGCTGATTTCTCTCTGTTTTTAGTTGGGACATAGTAAGCACGGCTTGAGTAGCCTTTCCAAAGCACTGACTCTAGAACTTTGAGGTGGGTGCGGGAAGATTTTCTTCCTTCCTCCAGAGGTGATGTGTAATGTATGTTGTTCCTTTTGTTTGTCTTTCTGGTGCCCTGTCTAGGACCCCGTTGTAGCAAATGCTGCGTATAAATCTCTGTCGCTCTTCAGTGCGGGAGAGCACACCATTCTGCATCTGCCTGAGGAGGTAGGCCTTTCTGCCTCTCACTGCTGTCTCTTCACCGCTGGGTTTTATATTTATTTGTATCTCCTCCCTTAGAAGACTCTTACCCGATGGCTGTACCTCTAAATATGTGGTCCGTGAGAGCTAAGAGTTTGCATTTATTATTTATTTAATCTGTAAAAGACCGTAGGGGTTGTAGACCTCACAGATAATGGGTGTAGGACCGCACGCCCGCGCCCCTGCCTTCCTCCAGAAGATCTGTAGCCCCATAGCAGCTGTTTTGCCCAGTTGGTGTCCCACCTTGGACTTTAAATCCAAGCATGGCCTGCATCAACTAAGGTTCGTGCAGCCTGTGCAGCCCAAGTGTGATACAAAATTGAGATGCCACGTCAAAAAAAAAAAAAAAAAATCTGCTATTTCTTAGTTTGCTATGAAAAGATCTGTAGGTTAGCCCCAGGGAACTAGATGAGGAAAGTATCACTCTTTTAAGGGTCAACACGCTGTGGGACACTATCTTGGTTTTTAGATTAAAAACATACAGCCGTTTCTACTACCTACTGAACATAACCAGCTGTAAATTATTTGGTTATATTAAGGAGCTAAGTGTATGACTTCACATTTCGTGTTACTGCTAATTCAAATGCGTACAAATGTTTATCGAGTGCCTGTAGAGTGTAAGGCAGACATTGTGTTAGAAGTTATGTTTAACGTTACCCAGAATCTGTCCTTAGGTCAAATGGCTTAAGAAGTTTTGATATAAATTTCTTGGTACCCTAAGGTATTAAAATGGGTTGACTTTTTCTTTGGGATTTCGTTGCCAGTAGGAACAAGGCAGACCTGTGTGGATTGACGTGAATTGGAGGGACCAATAAAAGGTTCTTGTGAAACCAGATCCTGAGTCAGGCAGGATTTCTCATGTTGAGGATGCAAAGACAGATTGGCCAGCTCGTCGTTGGTTATCACAAATGAGTTCTGTGACTCATCAAATTAAAAAAGATGGGACTTCAGACTGCGCTGTGGTGACTAGCAATACTCATACCTTCTAGGAAGGAAGGGAGGGAGGGAGGGAGGGAGGGAAAGGAAGGAAAGAAGGAAGGAAGAACAAGAAAAGAAAAGAAAAAGGAAAAAAAGCTACTTGTAAATTTTGTATGCAGACTACCAGTAAATTGGCTACAACATCTGCAAAGATACCTTTTATTATTATTATTATTATTATTTTAATGACCAATTGCTAAGTTAGATCACAGCATAATAATTACCTTTACTTTTAGCTATTCCTCATGAAATACTCCAGCTGGACTAGTAGGTTTCATTAAATAACTCCCACATATTCTTGACTGTTTAGTCTACCCTTTTACATATTGATATATTTATATCTGTTCCGGCTTTGGCCTTCTATTCAGTTTCTGACTGTGCCTTTTAGAGTTTATGTGCTTTTTAGAGTTTATGCTCAGGTAAGTGTTCTGCTCCGTCAAATATTAGGTACTTTCTTAATCTAACTCTTTAATATTCTCTGATCCCTAAGGAGCCATAAATAGCTCTTTATACCTTCCAACATAAAGGGTAGTGATAGAGTTGGGATTTCTATATATGCTTGGGTTTTCACCTTTAGAGTGTGAAGAACTATAAAGGAAATGTCTAAAATGTATCCTTTCTCTGCCACGCTTTTCAACTTTTTTCTACCCTTACCTCCTTCTGGGATTCGGCTTATTCCCCAAAGTAACAGTGGTTCACTGTAGTGAATGTTCTCAGCTAGGTTTAAGATGAGGGGACATAAAGTGACTTAAAAGAGTCTGTCTTTGACCTCCAGTTTCTGATGTAGGTAACCTGCCTCTTCATGGAGAATTATTGTTTACAAGACTGCAGAATGCATTCTTCTTTTTATTGATGACTGAGTTTCCCTTTGGCTGTTTCAATACCTAAGGGCTAAAAGTCCAGAAAATGGTCAGTGTGTTCATATTCCAAACAAGCCCCCAAAGGCTAAGGATACAACTGAGTCAGGTTCCCACCTCTGGTAGTTGATAGCGGTGCGGTGAAACCGAGGCTCATTTTCTCTGAAACCATATTTTCAACGATTTTAAAGTCCCTGACAGGTAGGGTCTCCTACAGTGTAAAAACCAAGATTCTTGCTGTTAGAGATACTCCCTCTGCACCAAGGCTCACTCACAAAACTGAAGGTTACCTCTGTACCTTTCTAGTGAAAGTATACCCACATTCTCTCGGTTTGTGGAAACTTGTGAAATAATCTTTTAAGTGAGAGTGCTGTCAATTTCAAGTAGAAAGAAACAATAGAAAGATACATTGTATCCTTATCGACATTGCTACTTTTGCGGATAATTCAGCTGCTGGGGTAAGTACTACTTCTGTTTAAATTTACTAAAGATAGATTTCTTGTTGACTGATGCATCAATTCAAACTGTGAAACTTGTCGAGAGGTCACAGGTTGATAGAACAAAAGGTGTTGGGGGAGTGGCAGACATCGGGTAGGGCTGAATGAAACATTACATGTAAGGTAGGATGGAAAATGTGAATGATTAGTAGAGCTGAATAAGATACCATGCGAGTTAGGGATTTGCGTATCAAATTCATTAACTCCGGTTTCTTGTCATTGGTTTGCTATTAGAAAGTTCTGTGGGATTATTAATGACAGACACTTCACACTTGCATCGGTTTAGCAATTATTTATTGAACATACACTAAGTACTAGGCCATTTTATAATCTGGGAATGTTGAATGAATCCATATGTTTTGTTGGTTGGTAAAAGTGTCATTGTTAATCACTTGAAACGTGCAACTCTGAAGTTGGTCAAAAAGTTTCCGGGGGGTGGCGGGCGCCTGGGTGGTGCAGTCGTTAAGCATCTGCCTTCAGCTCAGGGCGTGATCCCGGGGTTCTGGGATCGAGCCCCACATCAGGCTCCTTCGCTATGAGCCTGCTTCTTCCTCTCCCACTCCCCTGCTTGTGTTCCCTCTCTTGCTGGCTGTCTCTGTCAAATAAATAAATAATGTCTAAAAAAAAAAAGTTTCCGGGGGCTTTTTTGAGGACTTGTTGATTCCAATGTCAAGAAATGGACACAAATGATTTTTAGTTTGTATTTTGTTGTTATTCTGCTTAGCTATTTATCCTTCTCCTCTGCCTTCCTTAATGTCCCCGCTACCAAATAAAACAAAACAAAAACATGCAAAACAGAGAGAATTGTTACTCTGGTAAAACAATCAGTAGTGGATGAACCTTTAGGTAGAAGATTGAGTCTCATCTCTGACTTGGGTTCATTAAAAAAATATTTAGTTGTTTAAAAATTAAACCTTTTATTTTAGCGATCTTAAGATAGATTGTGTTATTGATTTCTGGAGTTAATTTTAGAAGTGAGTAATATAAGAGAACTCATTATGCATCCTGGGTTGGTATTAATATGGTGTAACCTGTTTGGCTTTGATTTAGGTGAATGTCACTGCATTCATCAGAAGCTGTTGCTCTTCTTAAATAAATTTATGCGGATACTTGACGTGTTCTAAATAAAAGCCTGTGTTTATGCACAAACTCCTGGATTTTCATAGGTTTTACACAAGGAAAGGTGGTTGAAAGGTTATCTGGCTCAGAACCCTTAGAGGAGGCATTTCATAGGATAAGCTTTCCAATATTCAATTTGGAGCAGATTCTAAAAGTAATTTATCATCTTATATTTGGCTCTTCACTTTAAGTTTTTTCAACAAAGCTTAGCTATAAATGGAAGGGCATAGTGTGTGTGTGTGTGTGTGTGTGTGTGTGTGTGTGTGTGTGTGTTTTAAATATGTATGTAGTTTTTTGGATGTTTTAGTAGCTAATGTAATATAATTACCAAAATGTTATAATTTTACGGGTATTCTTTTATATGACTTCTCTTGATTTTTCTTAGTTGTGCACACACTCATATTCTTCAGTCGTTACACACAAAGCCAGGGAAAAGCCCCGGGCTAGCGTAGAGAAGCTGGAACAAATACTTCTTTAAGAGATGAGTAGAGGAAGACGGAAATGTGATGAAACCAAGGTCCAGCAATAAGTGCTAATATGTTCAGGAGAATTAACTCGCCTTTGAAGACACAAATCCTACCATTATAAGTCGGCAGAGTATATCAGCTATTCTTAAATTACAGTACATCTGTCGTTTCTTTGTTAAAATATATGCATATGTAAGATGCAGACATATGCTCTTTACCACATGGCAGATAAATTAATACAGGCATCCAGTTATGTGAATGTAAAATTAGACAACATAAGATAGATGAGTGGATCGTTATTTTTTATTTCCAACCTAGTAGGTCTTTCTTTAGCGTTTCTAAGAAATATGGATGGCTTGGGTGCTGTGACTCATTTCAAGTAATTTAGGTTGACCGAACAGAACTCCTGGGTGGGCTAAAATATGTGCAAAAATAATCCTATCCCTTTTACATGAAATAATTCTGGAATTGGAAGCATTTGGTCATTTGCCATAGTTCCTACACCAGTTAAGACCCCTCTGAAGGTGGTGACGACTTCCAGCTTCCACCACCCCCTCCCCGTTCCTCTACCACCTTCTCCTTATAACCTGCCTTCCCTCCCCCTTCCTTCCAACTCACCTCCTTCCCTCAGCAGCTTTATTGAGCTATAATTCTCATTCCATATAATTCACCCATTTAAAGTGTACAATTCAGTGATTTTAGTATATTCAAGAACTGTGCAGCTAATCACAGAGCAACCACAATCTAATTTTAGAACATTTTATTAGTAGTCAATCCCTATCACCCCTTTCCCCTCCCACAGCCCTAAGCAACTGTTAATCTACTTTCTGTCCCTAAATTTGCCTAACCCAAACCTTTCCTATAATGCAACCACACAGTACGTGGCCTTTCATGACTGGCTTCCTTCACTTAGCATTATGGTTTCAAGGGTCACTCATCTCTAGCGTGTCTCTGTACTTCGTTCACGCTCTTGTGTGAGTAATATTCCGTTGTGTGGATATGCCACATGCAGTTTGTGCGTGTATCAGTTCACGGACATTTGACTTGCTTCCATTTTGGGGCTGTTATGAATAATGCATTCACACACGTATGCAAGTTTTTGTGTGATTGCGTATTTTCATTTCTCTCGTTCATATAGCTAGGAGTGGAATTGGTGGGCCATGTGGTAACCCTGTTGAACTTTTCGAGAAACCGCCAAACTGTTTTCCAAAGGGGCTGTGCCATTTTATATTCCCACCAGCAGAGTAGGAGGGCTCTGATTTCTCCATATCCTCACCGTCCCTCTGAATTTTCATGGTGATTTATATGTTTACCTCTGTCTTCGGACTCCCCAAATCTCCTGCCCATTGTGCACAGGGCGTCGGTCAGAGCTTCGTGGTGCTTTGATACACTGGTGTGGTAGCTGGTGTTAACCCTGTAGTCTCGGGCTGTGAACATTGTTGTCTGTTCCCCCCCCCCCGGATGCTCTTCAAATATCATTTTCAATTTGTACTATGATGTGTAAAAAGGAAGCAAGGCAAACGAACCCAGGACCACCTCCTTTTATGAATCTTCTTAGGCAAATGGGACTGGTTAGGATCTCTAAGATGACTCCCGATGGTACTAAACCTGGCCAGTTCAAAGTACGTCCACAGACCGGCGACGCTTGGAAAACCCCCACTCGTGAGAGCCGAAAGGGTTGCAGATGTGCCGGTTTCTGCAGTAAGCGCTGATATCCACAAACACTGTTGTGCCCGTGCAGAGCATCCGTTGTTATCTCTGTAATTATGGCTGGCTCAGTCCTCTGAGAATTAGGTACTCGGTACTGAATCAGAATTAAATCGTGTCTTGGAAAGTGCTCGGGTAGTCAGGTTGCTTTTATTCCTTCACTAGTGAAGAGAACACTAGTTATGGTTGAAGGACTTCAATGGAGTTGAGGTTATTAAACTTAAGAGAAGCATTTCCTCTCTGTTTTCTTTTATCCCCCTGCAAGAATCCTGACTCAGTGCAGTTCCTAAATGGAACAGTGCTTTGGGGACCTATGAAGAAGGCAGTCTGCAGGAATTGTTAATTATTTCTAAAAATAACTCCGGGAGACAGGCTAATGGTAATGACTGGGTTCTGGCACTTTATGGTTATAGCAACCACTTTTATATATTTTGATTTCCTCCCCTAATGCTTAATTATCTCCATGTGGGCATTATGATGGTGTGTCATTGAAAGTATTACAAATTTAATTAATTGCTTGACAATTATATCTTGTTAGAAACTACAATAGTGGTAATCTTTTTACATTTTTAAATTTTTGGTTCAAACAAACCTAACTAATCACAGAGCAAGCACAAAATCTTCCAGTTGCAAATTAGACACAATAAAGTATAGCTACCAATTACAGATGTTAGTGTTTTTATATTCTATGGCAACAAACTGCCGCGTCTAAACGAAAGACAACTCAAGCATTCTGTCTTTTTCGGATCTCCAGTTTATATTCTACTGGAAGATTTTAAGCTTTGCCGTAGAGATATGGCTAGAATCACAAGTTAAAAAAGAAAGTATTCCGACAAGGCAAATATTTAATTACAAACCATAGAAGTTCAATATATTGAATGTGTCAGTGTTTGCATTTTATTGTCAGATGGCGTAAAATTTTATTAGTGTTCTATAATAATCATTGCTTACGCTGGCTTGCGATAATTTTCTTAGTATATTACCATTAGTGCTTTCCATGGATCTGGGATTGTAGCTACTAAGACAGAGTTTACCATTCAGTTAATCTGAAAATGAATAGATATTTTCAAATGAATTTTTAATGGTCTTTTGACATTACAGTACAATGAGTCTACCTCAGTTTTTAGATCTCGACATAAAAAGGACAAAGAAAAGATTTTACATAATGTTTTAGTATTGCCTTCTCTGTCATTTCAGATAAGACCAGAAATCCCTACTCCCAATGAGCTGGATGAAGACGAAGATGATGAGGGCGATGAGAAGGATCTGGATCTTTCCATTCCTGGCTCTTGCTATCTCAAACTGTTGTCCCTTACCGCTCCTTTGGTTTTACCAGGTGACTCCTAGTTAGTGGCAGAGGAACTCGCATTTCTCAGTGATGTTACCTGTCGATTGTGTTCTTTTGTGATGTGTATGTATGATAGCTTACTTTAAGTATAGCTTACTGTCTATCTGAAAGGCTCAAGGTATCCGTCTGTTGTAGAGGGACTGCTTGAGGTAGTAATGGTGCTCAGAACACACTGAAAAGTGTTGGAGTCGAATAAAATTGAACCAGAAAACTAGTTTAAACAACCATTTTCAGTGAGAAATTAAAATTCATTTCAAAAGCTATATTCTGCAAGACAAATTTGCAGTGGGACTTCAAGTCACTGGCTCCAATAATGGTTCTTTATTCTATAAGCTAAATGAAAAGATGGTTAGAATCTTCAGAGATTTACTGGGTGCTTTTATTATGAATTTATTCTTTAGAATTATTACAAAGATGGTATCAATATTTGAGAGCTGCAAATTAATGGTTTAAAAATGGATTAAATTGTACGATCGTTCTATTTTGATAAAAAGCTTACAGGACCTTCACATTTAAAAAAATTATTCTAATTATATCTAATTATTGTAATTCAATCTTTGCCAAGCATGCATCTATTACCTTGTTCTGTCCCAATTCTACCTTAAATGTACATGGACGTAAAAAACTCAATTTCTGAAAATTAAGTTCAGTACACTCAAGGTATGTCATCTGGTCAATCATAATCTCAATATCCTGTACCAGGGGACATTTTCCCCTTGGTTTCACCCCACATAGAGATTTCCTGAGGAATTCAGGCAAATAGATATTATCTATTTCTAGACAAAGCTCCTGTCCCAAATCCCTGCCTCCTTTCATTAGAGAAAACTGAAATGGTACAACTTAGACAAAGAGAGCACCCTTCCTTTTCTCTTGATGTCCAGAACAAGCCTTAAAGATTTGTTCCCTGGTCCTCTCTTCTGTTCTTCCCCACGTCCGGAAGGCTCTTCAGAGTCTAGGACCCCTTTGCCATTTTAACGGTCAGTCCTAGGAAGGAAAGAACTTTGTTATCCAAGGTTCCCCCTGTATCCCCAAATCGCCTTAGTGGTAAATCTTCTTTTGGGCTTTTTAAATGACGTTGTTCCTCCTGACGAGGGTCCTTCCCTCCAGTCTTGTCGTATTGGAAAGAGGAGAAGGTGTGGCCGAGGACTGCTGTTGCTTCTCTGCTCTCAGGATGTGGTGGCCATTAACCTGTCCTACATCGTTTGTTCTTGATGGTACAAGTGCCTTTCCCTGAGAAAGAAGGAGGGAGGACTGGAGTTCAGCAACTGTATCTGTTTGAGAAAATTCAATAATTAGACTCGGTTGGGGGTGCCGTAGATGCTGTCTGTGTCTGGCAAACCATGTCACCATGGGCAGAGTTCTTTATTTTTCGGTGCCTCCCTTTCCCTGCACTTACTGCAACTACTCAAAAAAGAACCAGGGGAAAGCACCGGCCTTAAGAATATGTGCCCTCAAATGTACAGGGTGGATAGTATAGACGAGATCTCTAGTTACAGCAGCCAGAAAACCCAGTTGCACTGAGTGTGAGTGACTCCTGGTCCTTTTCTTCTCTTACTTCCTTTCAAGTAAACACAAAAGCAGCCGCGGCGTGAATCCAGTAACTTGCGTTATTTTGTACGGGGTTGTTACTGGTATTTATTAATTTTTTATTTTGACATAAATTTAGACTTAAAAGAAGTTGCAGTACACTTTAGAGAGTTCCCGTGTACTTTTACCCAGCTGCATAACATCTCACATACCTTAGTGCATTATTAAAACCAGGAAATTCACATTGGTACAAAGCAAGTAACTAAAGTATGGACCTATTAGGATTTCTCCAGTTGTTGTTGTTGTTTTTCCATACAGTATATACACTTCTTGGTTTAACATTGTTTTTTGTTCTTTGTTTTTTTCACTCAGCATAGTGTCTTTGATCTTTATTCAAATACTGGCCTATCTCAATTTTTTTCCAAATTGCTGAGTAGTACCCCACTGTACTACGTACCATAGTTTGTCCACTCGCTCGTTAAGGGACATGGGGGTTGTTTTAAAAATTTCTATCTAACACCCTCTCTACAGATTTTCAGCTCTTTTAAGTTCTCACCTGGTCACCTGGAGGGACAGGGCAAGGCTCGGAAGCAGCGGAAAAATTCCTAGTTGCTGGCTTGGTGGTTGGAGGCAGATGGTGCTGTATATATATCAGTTATACTCGTGGCATAATACCATTTCAGCTCTTGGTTTTACGACATGGTCTCATAGCATTTAAACTATTTTCGGGGCTGCAGTTAATTTGAGAATCCTTCGTTCTCAGAAGAGCTTGACAAGTAGACAAGTTTCCATTCCTGAGTTAGTGCATGTACAGGTGTGTACGTACCTCCTGACCTGTGTGAGCTTTTGCCAAAATAGGAGCCCTTTGGGGAAAGCATGAAATTATCTTCTCTCCCCATAGCTCCTCTGTCCTCGCAAAAATGAGTCTTCGCTGCGTTCTGAAAAGTCTGTACTTCCACTCAGCGTGAAGCGTTCACACACGTGCATGCATATTAGATGCAACTGGATGTTCCTCATTTCTTTCATTGAGGTGGTGTGTTGATCAGGGTCTTGACAGAAAAGGCACATTCGGACGCAGTCCTTGAGAGGTTAATGGGCTCTTGATAGCCGTGTGGTCAGGGCTGCAGGACATTCACGACAGCGGTGCAGCACCCCAGGGTGGTTAATATCCCTCAGCCTGAGGAGGTGAGGAAGGGGAGGTGGCAGTTTGGAGAATTAGGGAGAGCATCTGCGTCATAATTAGTGCTGCCGAAGGGGAACCAGGGCCTGCAGAAGAGGGATGCAGGCAACTTGTAGCAGTCCTGCAGGAGGGGGTCTGGGGAGTACATGCCCTGACCTCATTCCGTTCCCACCGTCTGATCTCCTGCAAGTGTCTCCGTGGGATAAAGCCAACTGGAAGCCAAAGGACAAGGGAGCCTGTGGGTGCACTCGTTACAGGTTATTCTTCCAGGGCAGGAAGCAAGGTTGAGAGGGTAGAGGGTGGATCTGGAGGCGTACATGGGAAACATCCCACACGGGCGTCCTCTGGGCTCTGAATGGGGAAACGTGGTCGCGTCTGTGAAGGCTGCAGGTAGGAGCGACAGGACTGGATGTGTAACAGACGCTCCGGGGTGCGCTTGCTGCCTTTAATTTAATCATGGTCATTGAGCGCAGACTTCTAGATCTACTAGGAACGAACTTCCGGTTTCGTCAGCTGGACCTTTCATTTTTGTTCCTCTGAGAAGGCACATGCAGTGGTTTTCTTTTTTGTTTTCCATACATCTGTTTAGCTTTAATGTGTTTGTTGTTTTTGTTTCCTGCATTGGCAACCTCTAGTGGTCCTTAGAAAAATAACACTTGAATATGAACCTGTAGTCTTACCAGATATTTTGTTTGGACGTCCTGTTGTCTTCTGCTCCCATAGTCTGTCTCTAATAAGTAGAAAGGTGAAGCAATAAAGGGTTGGGCTTAATTCGAGGGAACCAAAGAAATAATGAGCTAATATTTTGGTGTTTTAAATAATTGTACTGATATTGCTACAGAATGATGGATGGTCATAAACGGCCTCTCTGAAATACCTAAGCGACAAGAAGGAACTGGTCCCATGGAAATCTGAGACTGGCGTGTTCCACTAGTGGAAGGAATAGCACGTGCAGCGGGTCTGACTTAGATAGGACCTTTGTGTCATTGCAGAATAGAAACGAAGGCTGTGTGGCAGCGTGCCCTTCGCAGAGCTAGCAAGGAGGGTGGATGGCAGAGCTGAGGTCAAAGGGAGAGTCGGGGGCTAGATCCTATAAAGCCTTGATCATTGTCAAAGTGTTAATGTTACTCCATGGATGGTGAAAAATCACTGGAAGTTGTTAGGGAAGGCAGTGACGTGAAATTCTGGCTTTGGGGCAGAGGGCAGTTTGGGGGGGTGGTCATGAGGAGAAGACACCAAGAAGCTAGTTTTTAAATTCGTCCAGATGAGGAAGAGAGAAGAGGATGACTAGCCAAGTAGCAGTGAAAATGGAGGGAAATGGATGGATCTGGGATATATTTTCAAAGGTAGATCTGGAAGGACTTGTTAATGGATTACATATGAGAAATATGAGAAAGAGAGGAATTAAGAATGTGTAAGGTTTTAAGCTTGAGTACCCAGCTGCCATGATCTAATTTGGGAAGCCTGAGACAAGAATGGGGATCAAGATTTCCCTTTTCACTTTGTGAAGTTTGGTTTGAAATATAGCTCTAGGTCTGTGTGTGTGTGTGTGTGTATAAGTGTGTACTTATACACTTACACTTCTATATACACACACACACACATATACTTAAACACACACACACATATATGAGTTAACAATGAATGATCGATTCTCTCCTAACATACTATATTTACTCTATTTTTTATCTCCTTTCAGCTTTGGAGGAATTTTTTACATCTCTTGTGAAGCAAGAAATGGTGAATATGCCCCGAGGGGTGTATCACTCTGCATTAAAAGGAGGTGTCCGGTCCGACCAAGGAAAAACTGTAGCAGGAATCCCCAATTTTATATTGAAAATGTATGAAACCAATAAGCAACCAGGTTTGAAACCTGGCCTTGCAGGTAAGTACAGTACATAGTATCAACGTATAGGCTTTTTTTTTTCCCCCTCTACGGATTCTATTTATTTATTTGAAAGAGAGAGAGAATGAGGTGGGGAGGGACAGAAGGAGAGAGAGAAGCAGGCTCCCCGCTGAGCAGGAAGCCCGACCCAGGGCTCGATCTCAGGACCCTGGGATCATGACCTGAGCCAAAGGCAGACGTTTAACCAGCTGAGCCACCCAGGCTGCCCCAAGGTATAGATTTTTAATGTAAGGATGTAACTTCCACTTCCAAGACAGATGTGAAGAGGTCATGGCAGAATGCCACTGCTGCTAACATTTTGGCACAACTGGACAAATTACAAAAATAAATCACATTGTAAAGACATCAGAGAACTGCAGAAGCAAAGACAAGTAGACTAAAATTACAGAATGGGGAGAAAGAACATTTTAGGGCTGTGCCCCTACTGCCCCATGGGAGATAGTCACTGGTTTTGGTTGTGCACTAGGATTGGGGCTTGGCCCAAGAAGAGGTCTGTTGGAGTAGAGAGAAACCAGTGGAACTTTTAGTGGTTTCATGGGTCTAGAGTGATGTGATGGCTGATTTTCTATGTCAACTTGACTGGGCTGAGTGATACTCAGATATCTGGAAAAACATTATTTCTGGACGTCTTTGAGTATATTTCCCAAAGAGGTTAGCATTAGAACCAGTAGACTGAGTAAAGAAGGTCACCCTCACCAGTGTGGGCAGGCAACAACCAATTCCCTGATGGCCTGACTATAACAGAGAGCTGGAAGAAGGGTGAGTTTGCGCTTTCCCTAGCCAGGATGTCCATCTTCCCTGAATTACATTGAATTACTGAATTACACCACCAGCCTTCCTGGATCTCCAGCTTGCAGACAGCAAGATCATGGGACTTCTTAGCCTCCATAATCTTGTGAGCCAATTCCTGTAATAAATATCCCCATATATAGAGAGAGAAAGGGTTGGGGGAGAAAGAAGGAGAAGAGCGGGGAGAGAAATTGACCTTGAGATTCTGGTTCTCTGAAGACTCTAATAGAGGTGAGAAACCAGAGAATTTTCTCATAAGCTATCGGACTGAATTTTGAGTTTGTACTGAAAGTTAAAAGAACTAGGCTGGTGCTTCTGAGAGGCAAAGTGAAATCTCCAGCCTCCCTGTGCTTAGGAAACAAAGAAGAGGTAGGAGAATGGGCCTGAAAAACACACGAGGAGTGAATTGATACCGAAGGTCTACACCTCTTCTCCCCGGAGGGCATTTACCTATTCTGGCCTCAGCTGGAGGCTGAAATTCAGGCTTGACCTTAACAAGAGGCTGGTGCAGGAGGCAGAGAAACCAACAGAGACCTTGTTCATGCAGTGTCTGAGTGGTAAAACTGGGGACTTGTGGGACCTCAGACACAGAGCCTATTTCTCCCTCAAGATTATTTGTCAAATTTTGAAGCTTTATGGGATGGAAGGTTAAAGAGCTAAACTGAAAACCTCGGAGGACACATCTGAATCTCTCATAAGCTTTCTGTATTGAGGAGACCAATTAGGCTGTCAGATGAAAATCTTGGGGAAGGCATGCCCGAGGAACAGGGCTGAACCAGAGGTAGACTGAGATTCACCAAAGCTATAATCAAGCCTAACCCAGTTGAATCGGATTCAATTGAAATGATCAGTCCTTTATTCTCTCTACCTGAAAGAGGGGAAGAGAAACTCCTGTCTGAGTAAAAAAAATAGTATCATCTAGATTTTCTGTGGTTCCTTTGTGTGCTCTCCAATACTCAGTGACAAAGGTATTGGACGTATGAAAAAGGAAGAAACTTTGAAATGAAGGGGCATTTCATGGAGACAAGTCATTCCACTAAGAAAATATCACACTTCTAATCAGTGTACACAAAATAGCATAATTTTTAAAATATATGGACAACATTCCCAAAACTAAAAGACAAAGTGGACAAACCTGCCAGAAGGGTGGTGGGTGGGGCCTGGGTTCATAGGTGATGGGGATTAAGGAGTGCACCTGTTGTGATGAACACCAGGTGTCATATGGAAGTTTGGAATCACTATATTGTAGACCTGAAACTAATATTATACTCTGTTAACTAGCTGGCATTTAAATTTAAGACGTGGACAAACCTACAATAATAGTGGGAAACTTCAAAACACTTCTTTAAAGATTTTATCTATTTTTGAGAGAGAGAGAGCACCAGCTCAAGCACAAGGAGGGGGAGGGGGAGAGGGAGAAGCAGCCCCTCCCCGTTGCTGAGCAGGAAGCCTGAGTGGAACTTGATCCCAGGACCTTGAGATTATGACCTGAGCCGAAGGCACACACTTAACCAACTAAGCCACCCAGGTGTCCCACTTTAAAACATTTTAAGGGACGCCTGACTGGCTCAATCAGTTAAGTGTCTGCCTTCAGCTCAGGTCATGCTCCCAGGGTCCGGGGATCGAGTCCCACATCGGGCTCCCTGCTCAGCGGGGAGTCTGCTCCTCCCACTCCCTCTGCTGCTGCTGCTCTGTCATATATTGAAATTTACAAAATAATCAGTAAATTTACCTCTGAACTATACTGTGAACTAACTTTACTTAATTGACATATAGAGCATTACACGTTACAGTAACAGAATTCTTAGGCTTTTTAGCAGTGCTTGGGGAAATTAACAAAATGACCATATGATGGACCATAAACTTCAAGAAATTTCAAAACATTAAAGTTATCTTCTGATAACTGATATTAGAGTCTATCTTCTGATGATGGTGGAATTGAGCTAAAAATAAATAACAAAAGGATAGCTAGAATGTCTCCAGTAGCTTCAAAATTGAACAGTATACTTATAAGTAATCCATGGATCAAAGAAAAAATAAAAATGGAAATCAGAAAATATTTTTAACTGAATCATAATGAAAATAAGCCACATCATGACTTGTGGGACTTAGCTAAAACAGCAGTAGAGGGAAATTTGTACTTTCAATACATATGTTAAATAACAAGAAAGGAAAACAATTTGATTTAAGCTTCCATTTCAAGAATAACAGCAAATTAAGCTTAAAGAAAGGAATAATGAAGATAAGAATAAAAAAACAAGAGAAAACATATAAAGAAAATCACAGCCAAAAATTGATTTTTTTTTTAAATATTTTATTTATTCAAGAGAGAGTACATGCACACGTGAGCAGGGGGAAGGGCACAGGGAAAGGGAGAGAATCCCATGCAGACTCTGAGATGAGTGCAGAGCCCGATGCAGGGCTCCATCCCAGGACCCTGAAACCAAGAGTTGGATGCTTAACTGACTGAGCCACCCGGGTGCCCGTAAAATTGATTCTTTAAAAAGTTTTTTAAAAAAAAAATTGATAAAGCCGTTGTAAGTTTAGACAATAAAATGGAGAAATATAGATTGTCTCTATTAGAACAACAGAGAGGACACCACTTCAGACCTACAGCATTCAAGAAGACCGTAAAAAAGGGGCGCCTGGGTGGCTCAGTCGTTAAGTGACTGCCTTCGGCTCAGGGTGTGATCTCGGAGTCCTGGGATCGAGTCCCATGTCAGGCTCCTCCACTGGGAGCCTGCTTCTTCCTCTCCCACTCCCCCTGCTTGTGTTCCCTCTCTCGCTGGCTGTCTCTCTGTCAAATAAATAAATAAAATCTTAAAAAAAAAAAAAAGATCATAAAAGAATATTACGAAGAACTTTCAGCCAGTAAGTGTCACAGTTTGGATGAAATATAGAAATTCACTAAAATATAAAACTTTGCAAAACTGACAGAAGGAGAAATAGACTATATGAATAGTTTGATATGTATTGAAGAAATTGAATCTCTAACAACTTTCCCACAAAGAAAACTCTAAGTGCAAATGGCTTTCTTGGCTAATTCTTCCCAAAAATCAAAGAAGTAATAATAATGGTCTTCCATAAATTCTAACAGAGAATAGGAAAAAGGGAACACTGTTGATGAGATCAGCATAATCTTGATACTGAGTACAAGAAGGGAATATTATAAAGCAATCTCTTCCATTACACATAGTTGTAAAACTACCCCAAAAATATATTAGAAAATGGAATTTAGCAATACAGAAGATAGTACATAACAATTGAGGTTAATTTAATATTTGAAAATCAGTATAGTTCAGTACATTAATAGAAAAAGGCAGAACAATCTTTAGGTGATCTCAATAGATGCAGAAATAGCCTTTGAATGATTTTGTTTTCATTCCTGATACAAAAAAGACTCTCATTAAACTATGAATGGAAGGGAGCTTTTTAAAATTCTCATAAAGAACATCTACAATGCTGTCTTTGTACTTTATACTGAAATATTGAAACTTTTACTTCTGAAATTGGGAAAGAGACAGGGGTGTTTGTTATAAGCACTATATTTTTCAGTATTGTAATGAAGACTATAGCTAGTGTAATAAGCCTCGAAAAATTAAAGTCATAAGGATTAGAAAGGAAGAAGTAGAATAGTAATTATTTGCAGACAAAAAATTAGCCATTAAAATAGTCGTCAGTGGGGTGCCTGGCTGGCTCAGTTGGTAGCACATGCAACTCTTGATCTCAGGGTCGTGAGTTCAAGCCCCGTGTTGGTTGTAAAGCTTAGTTTAAAAACTTTTCTTTCTTTCTTTCTTTCTTTCTTTCTTTCTTTCTTTCTTTCTTTCTTTCTTTCCTTTCTTCCTTTCTTCCTTTCTTCCTTTCTTTCTTTTTTTTAAAGACTTTATTTGAGAGAGAGGGAGAGGGAGAGGCAGACTCCCTGCTGAGCAGAGAGCCAGATGTGGTGCTGGATCCCAGGACCCTGAGATAATGACTTGAGCTGAAGGCAGATACTTAACTGACTGAGCCACCCAGGCACCCCTGTAAAGCTTAGTTAAAAAAAAAAAAAAAAAAAAATATATATATATATATATATACACACACACACACACACACACACACATATATATATACATATATATATTAAAAAATATTCATTAGTGATTACTTAGTTAAATAGTCATTGTAGATGCTTGTATAATACATGGAAAATCCAAAATAATCTACAGACTAATTAGGATTAGTAAATGAATTCAGCAAGGTTACTTTATACATATAAAGGTCAACATACAAATCAATTATATATTTTTATATACCATAGTAAAAAAAATTTTTAAAACTGTACCATTTATATAGCACTGAAAAATATAGATTACCTAGGATAAATTTAACAGAGTGTATAAAACCTTTACACTGGAAGCTACAAATTATTATGGAGAAAAATTAAAGACATCCTAATAAATGAAGTCATATACAATGTTGATGGACTAGAAGACTCTAATTTGTAAAAATGTCAACTCTCTTAAATTAATGAATAGATTCATTCCAGTCCCTAGCAATATCCTGGCTAGGATATTGGAAATTGACAAGCTGATTCTAAAATTTGTGTGGAAATGCAAAGGTCAGAATTAGCCAAAGTAATGTTGAAGAACAACACCAAAATAGGAGGATATACATTACCAGGTATCAAGACCTATTATAAAGCCACAATAACTAAAAGTGGTATTGGTGCAAGGATTGACAGGTTGACCCACGAAGAATATAGAGTGTCCAGAAACAGACCCACATACCAAGGTCTCCAAATTTGTTACCTGAGTGACATTGCAGTGCTGTGGAGAAAAGGGATGATCTTTTCAACAAATGATCCTATAATTAAAATCTCTGATTATAATAAAAAAATAAAAATAAAATCTCTGATTATAAAAGTAATAACAAATTATATTAAAATCAAGAACACATGTTAACCAAAATCTACCATTAAGAGCATTTAAACTCAGGCCACGGAATGCAAAGAAGGTATTTATAATACACATACCTGATAAAGGACTCAATTTAGATTATATCAAATATTTTTTGCAAATCAATAAGAAAGTTAATAAAAAATTGGAAAAAGAATTGAACACATCCTCCAAAAGAAGAAATTCCAATGTCCAATGAACATATGAGTAAATAGTCTTCTTCGTTATCAGAGAAATGCAAATTAAAACCACAGTAAGATACTGTTACATACTTACCAGGTTGGCTAAGTGAAAAAAGATGGAAAATAAAAAGTATTGATAAAAAAATGGAGCAACTAGACTGGGGTTGGGAATGCAAGTCAGTACAACCACTGTGGAAAGCTGGTTCTGAACAAACTGGTTCAGACTGGTTCTGAACAAAATCATACCCTGTTTTACCTAGTGTTTTCATTCCTAGGGATAAACCTAAATGAAGTCCCCAAAAGGCATACTGTAATGTCCATAGCAGCATTATTTGAGGAGCCCTAACCTTGGAAGCTGTCTAAATGCCTACTGACAGTAAAATGGATAGATAAATTGTGTTATATTCACGTGGTGGAATATTATTCAGCAACGAGAAGGAATAGACTACAACTGCGAATAATGTGGATGATTCTCGCAATGATTATTTGAGGGAACGAAGCCAGATACAAAAGCATATGTACAGTCTAATTCCATTTATATAAAGTACCGAAGTGGGCAGAATGGTTGTTAGCAGGTTGGTATGTTTGGGGTGGGGGTGGACGTGACTGGAAGGAGGCATGAGAAAGGCGTCCGGGATGTTGATAATGGTTTATTTCTTGATGTGGGTGCCAATTACTTGTTCAGTTTGTGAAAATTCATTGAGCCGTATGCTTTTGAAGTGCACTTTTCTCAGCATATATTGTACTTCAGTAAGAGATATTTAAAAATGTAATGATCTCCATGTTTTAAATTTTTAGTTCTTGAGTGTGTCTTCTCATTGGCTCACAATTACCCAGATAGCTTCCAAGACTACTTCCAGCATTTGTCTGTCTTCCTTTGCTTTTCCGTGAACACTGGGGGCCAGCTGGAGCTGGAAGTTCAGTTTGAGAACTTAGTTGACCAGAGTGGGGAGGACAGGGAGGTGAAAGATTAGAGGAGGAGGAGGAGGGAGGAAAAAGGGGAGAGTGAATGCATGTGAGTGTAGGGATGAAGGAAAACTTGTCCACTTGTGGGTATAACCTAAAGGAGCCCCTGTTATCAGGAGTTCACAAGGGTTGATATGTGTAGGCATTTCTCTCTAATTGGAATCTTTCTTTCTTTCTTTCTTTCTTTCTTTCTTTCTTTCTTTCTTTTCTTCTTCTTCTTCTTCTTCTTCTTCTTCTTCACCTATTTAGAGAGAGAGTTCACGCATGCAGGGGGAAGGGCAGAGGGAGAGAGAGAATCCTCAAGCCAACTCCCTGCTGAGTGGGGATTCCCCACATGGGGCCCAATCCCAGGACCCTGAGATCATGACCTGAGCTGAAATCAAGAGTCCACGATACTCAACCAACTGAGCTGCCCAGGTGCCCCTAATTGGAATTTATTCTTAAAAAATTAAAAATCTCTAGAAGTAACAGCTCACAAAATTTAAAATCATAAATTGTAAATTTGTTTATTTACAAATGAATAAAGCTCATGAATAAGTGATAATTTGAATATGGTAACTGCTAACTTCTTAAATCACTTCTATTTTTTCTTTCCTTAGACACCGGTAGTCAAAAAATCGTATTTGCTTAGCAAATTATTCTAATTTGTAAATCTCTCAATCCAGGAGCGCCTGGGTGGCTCAGTCCATTAAGCATCTGCCTTCCGCCCAGGTCACGATTGCAGGGTCGCTCTGCCCTCCCCTTGCTCTTGTTCTCGGGTGTGCGCTCTCTCTCTCTCAAATAAATGAAATCTTAAAAACAAAAACAAAAAAAACCTGACTATCCAGATTGATTGAATATGGATTACTGAGACTCTGGGAATCTAATTAATTAAGTTTTTCCATAAGAAATGTTTTTATAAGTTGTTTTTCCCCCCTCAGGTGGTATGTTATTTTGTTACGATGTTTCAACCTATCAGAGTAAAGATGGCAAACCATTGAATCGACTGATGGCCAGTAGAGGGCGAAGTTTCAAGCAGACCTCACTCGCTCTAGTGCATGAGGTAGGTGCCTCCATAGACAGTGTAACCGGTTCTTCTTGCTTGTATATGTTTAGGCGCTACACCCCCTTCAGTTTATGGTCATTAAATTTAGTGTGTGTTTATTTTATTTTGTTCCAAAGATTTTTAAAATTTATTCGAGAAAGAGAGAGTGAGAGAGCATGAGCAGGGCGAGGGTGGGGGAAAGAAGGAGAAGCAGAAGCAGGCTCCCCACTGAGCAGGGAGCCTGATGTGATGCATGGGCTCCATTCTAGGACCCTGGGATCCCAGCCTGAGCCGAAGGCAGATGCTTAACTGACTGAGCCACCCAGGCGCCCCTACATTCCTTTTTTAAATTCAAAACTTGCATACCGTTTTGAGAGAGAGCACACAAGCAGGGGGAGCAGCAGGCAGAGTGAGAAGCAGGCTCCTCACTGAGCAAGGAGCCTGATGTGGGACTTGATCCCAGGACCTTGGGATCATGACCTGAGCTGAAGGCAGACGTTTGACTGAGCCACCCAGGTTTCCCTATAAGTTGCTTTTAAAGGCAACCAAAATAGTGGACCCAACTGAATACTAAAATATTTGGATGTGTTTGGATGTGTTTCTGAAAGAAACATGCTTCTCTCATTGCCCAGCCTTATTATTAGGGAGTAGTATGTAGTAATTTGGTTTCTTTCATCATTGTTTAACTTGTATTGTTCAGAATAAATACCAACTTATTATTTAAAGAAATAATCTTGCCTGTTTCTTGATTTGAATCCTCTGCAAGTACGTAGGGCTCCAGTGTTTATATATTTTGTGGATGTTGTGAATTAACCGTAAATAAGTGTTTAAGGAAAAAAAACCCTTTGGTTTTCGTGTTTATTCTGTTTTTCTTTTAGGCTACCCTTTTAAAATAAAGTTATGTGATGCCGTGAGATGATTTGTATAAAGTCTGATCATATCAGATTGTAGCAACACCAGAGGGAGGAGAGAAGCTGGAGAGCATGTGGGAAATGTGGGCTTTAGTGTTACCTTTAAACAGTTTATGACGGTTACTCATTCAGGTGTATATAGATTAAAATAAATGAATAACAAAGTATCCTAACAAAGAGGTTTCTTTTATATGATTTGGACATGGTAGGTTATATACCACTTACAAATGAAGATAGGAATTGTAAAACATTTAATGGTTTGATGTAAACGTAATTAGAGCTACTACAGTATGTTTGTACTAAATCTCATTTTGGTGCGTAATTTCTAAATCTTGGCACCACTCATTTGGCTGGATTATATTCTGCATCCTGTCACTTGCTACAAGTAGCATATCCAGTTTTTAGAGATCTGTCTTTATCCTGTGCCGCCCATGTTCTTTCATATATTTAATTAGAGTTGAAATTATATAAATATTTGGTTCAAAGCTTTTTTTTGTCTAATTCAGTGTTTTCACTTAACTAAGGAGGGACTAAAGATCTGGGAGGAAAATTTCTTAATTTCTTAATTTCATGAAAGAAAGAACATAGGTGATTTCTAGATTTGTTTTCCCTAACATCTCATTACTGCCATGGAGAAGGGAGAGATTTGGTGCCTTTTTGTGTTTTAAGCTGTGCACCTAGGGGTTTGAAGGTTACTTAACCAAGTACTTAACCAAAGTGTTAAGTATTAATGGAAAGTTGATTTTAAAAGTCACCATCAGAACAGAAACAAGAAAAAGTGTTAATATGAGGAGTAGCAGAAGGCAATCTAATAAGTTTCAGCAAATGGCATCAGAATTTAGGCATGCCTTGGATATGAACAGAGAAATTATTTGGGTTAAAATAATTGTTGCTGGGGCGCCTGGGTGGCATAGCGGTTAAGCTTCTGCCTTCGGCTCAGGGCGTGATCCTGGCGTTATGGGATCGAGCCCCACATCAGGCTCCTCCGCTATGAGCCTGCTTCTTCCTCTCCCACTCCCCCTGCTTGTGTTCCCTCTCTCGCTGGCTGTCTCTATCTCTGTCAAATAAATAAATAAAATCTTTAAAAAAAAAATAATTGTTGCTGGTATTGTAGAATGCCTAGAAAATTTCGAAGAGATGAGGAAATCATTATTTTAGGAGTCAGTTGGAAGATACATTGGATAGAATTTTGTCAAGTCTATGGTAGGATTTTAGTTTGGATTCATCTTGTTGTAATTCATTTAAAAAAAGGCAGAGATAGAGAATGAATCGTACAGTTTCTCAAACTAGGTGACAACAAATAATACGAGTTTTAAGATCTGGTTAATCAGAATAATAATTGCAGTGATAATAGCTAACAACCAGCTCAGGTATTTTAAAAATTGCTATATATATGTATATTCATTTAATCTCTACAGTAACACTGTGAAACGTTGGTACTGCTAATGTGCTTGAGATCACAGAGCTCCTAAGTACAGGAGCCTGGATGCTGAACCCGGGCAGTATGACTCAGGGTGGTCCTTGGACTACCCTACGCCATCCCAGGTTAACCAGACAGCATTTAACGATACTTTGGATCTTCCCAAGATGACTCTAGGGTTTCCTTACTCTTCTCCTTGCTTCTGGTCCTTCTTTTGTTGGGATCCTTTTGGTATAGTTGCAGGGGACATTTTCTTCAAACTTCTTTGGGTTCTCATTATTGCTTCTGAGTCTTTTATTTTAAAAATATCTGTCGTGAGAGTTTCCGTTGGTTTATTCACCCATCGATGGGCCCTTGGGGTGTTTCCAGTTCTTGGCAATTAGGACTGAAGCCACTATAAGCAATTCTCATATAGGTCTATGTGTGGACATCTGTTTTCATTTCTTTTGAGTAAATAAAGATGTCGGAGTGGGATTGCTAGGCCATACGGTAAGTGAATGAAACAAGCTACCAAACTTTTCCTAGTGACTGTCCATTTGGAGTGCCCACCGGCAACGTAAGGGAGGTTCCACTTGCTCTCTTTGCCCAGAGTCCTCGGTTTTTTATTTTTTTTTATTTTTTATTTTATTATTATTATTATTATTATTTTTAAAGATTTTTTATTTATTTATTCGACATGGATAGAGACAGCCAGCGAGAGAGGGAACACAAGCAGGGGGAGTGGGAGAGGAAGAAGCAGGCTTATAACGGAGGAGCCTGATGTGGGGCTCGATCCCATAACGCCGGGATCACACCCTGAGCCGAAGGCAGACGCTTAACCGCTGTGCCACCCAGGCGCCCCTATTATTTTTAATAATAATAATTTTTATTATGTTAGTCACGATACAGTACATCTCTAGTTTCTGATGTAAAGTTCCATGATTCATTACTTGCATATAACACCCAGTGCACCATGCAGTACGTGCCCTCCTTTTCTTTTTTTTAATGATTTTTTATTATGTTAGTCACCATACAGTACATCCCTGGTTTCCGATGTAAAGTTCGATGATTCATTAGTTACGTATAACACCCAGTGCACCATGCGATACGTGCCCTCCTTACTACCCATCACCGGTCTATCCCATTCCCCCACCCCCCTCCCCTCTGAGGCCCTCAGTTTGTTTCTCATAGTCCATAGTCTCTCATGTTTCATTCCCCTCTCTGATTACCCCCCCATCCCTTTCTTCCCCTACCGATCATCCTAGTTCTTATATTCCATAGATGAGAGAAATCATATGATAATTGTCTTTCTCTGCTTGACTTATTTCACTTAGCATTATCTCCTCCAGTGCCATCCATGTTGCAGCAAATGTTGAGAAATCTTTCTTTTTGATGGCTGAGTAATATTCCATTGTATATATGGACCACATCTTCTTAATCCAGTCATCTGTTGAAGGGCATCTCGGCTCCTTCCACGATTTAGCTATTGTGGACAATGCTGCTATGAACATTAGGGTGCATATGGCCCTCCTCTTCACTACGTCTGTATCTTTGGGCTAAACACCCAGTATTGTAATGGCTGGGTCATAGGGTAGCTCAATTTTTAACTTTTTAAGGGACCTCCACACTGTTTTCCAGAGCGGCTGTACCAACTTGTATTCCCAAGAGTCCTCAGTTTTTTAAAAGCTAGCCATTCTCATCCCTGGAGAGTGGCTTCTCTTCTGTGGTTTTGTTTCCTTAATGGCTGTTGGTATTGAGGATCTCTTTCTTTTATTTTTTGCCAGTCATACCTTTTCTTCTATGAAGGATTCTGTTGTTGTGCTTGGTTTTTTGTTGTTGTTGTTGTTGTTTTTAACCAGGTTTTTCTTTTCAAATGAGAGTTCTTTATTCTGGTATAAATTCTTTATTAGAAATGTGTTTTGCAAATTTTTTTTTAACCAAATCTGTAACTTGTCTTTTTATTTCCTTGGCAGTGTCTTTTGAAGAGCAAATGGTTACCTTTAAAGAACTTCAGTTTATCAAGGTTTTCCGCTTATGGTCCTTGCTTTTTGTCTAACCCAAAGTCTCAAAGGTCTTCTGTTTTCTTTTTTTTCCCCTCCTATATTTTCTGCTTTCTTTATTTTTTAAAAAACCGAGGCATAATTAATGTGCAATGAAACCCACTCATGTAAGATGTGCAAAACAGTGGTTTTAGCATATTCACAGAGTTGCGAAACCATCAGCACAATCAATTTTAGAATATTTTCATCCCACCAAAAAGAAATTCTGTACCTATTAGCAGAGAGACTCCCTTTTCCTCTTTTCCTAGCTTCCAGCAACCACTAATCCACTTATCTGTCTCTATAGTTCGCATATTTTGGACATTACATGTATATGGAATCATACAATATGTGGTCTATTTGTCTGACTTTTTTCACGCAGTATAATGTTTTCAAAGTTTATATATGCTGTAGCATGTCAGGATGTCATTCGTTTTTATGACCGAAAAATATCCCATTATATGAATCTAGCATACATAGTTTATCCATTAGTCCCTTGATCATCTCCTGTGTTTACATATAGAAGTTTTATAGTTTACAGTTTACATTCTAGCCTAGAATCTGTGTGAGTTAATTTTTCATGAGATATGAGTTATATTTATTGAATATTCCATTCTTTCTTCACTGAGACACCTCTGTTGAAAACCATTTGTCCATATGTATGGGTCTACTTCTTTTTTGTTTTTTTTTTTTAAGATTTTATTTATTTATTTGAGAGAGAATGAGAGCTAGAGAGAGTGAGAGAGCGTGAGCACACACAGAGGGAGAGGCACAGGGTAAAGCAGACGCCCCACCAAGCAGGGAGCCTGACTCAGGGCTCAATCCCAGAACCCTGGGATCACGACCTGAGCTGAAGGCAGACGCTTAACTGACTGAGCCACCCAGGCGCCCCTGCGTGGGTCTACTTCTGCATTCAGTTGTATTCCCTTGATCTATGTGTGTATACTTTAACCAAAACCACACAGCTTAATTACTGTCGCTTTATAAAAAGTCTTGAAAAGCAATATGAATCCTCCAATTTTGTTGTTTTAAAATTTGGCTATCTTTGGCTTTTCCATGTAAACTTTAAATCAGCTTTGAGAAACCACAAAAAAGCCTGCTGTAATTTTGGTTAGAAATGTATTGAATCTGTAGATTAATTTGGGAGAGAACTGACATCTCACTAATATTGAGTCTTTCAACTCATGCACAAGGCATATATATCTTTCCATTATTTCAGGTCAGTGTTTTGTTCTATTACAAATTTTATGCATATTTTGTTAAATTTAATGAGGATTGCGTGTCCCCAAGTATTTTGATGCTCCTGCATCAAATTAAACTGTTTTTTCGTTTGTCTTAATTTGCACCTGCTCATTGCTAGTGTATAAACATATAATGGATATCTCTGACTTTACTAAACCCACCTACATATTCTTGTTGATTTCTTGTAGCTTTTTTTTGTTTTTCATTGTGATGTGTATAAGTAGGGATGATCTTAATTTTTTTTTCCTGATGTGTGTGCCTTTCATTTCTTTTTCTTGCCTGATTACACTGTATAGGGCCTTCCAGTGCAGCGTTGAACTAGAGTGTAAGAGCAGACATTTCTTATCTTATGCACAGTCTTGCGGGAAAACATGCAGTGTCTTAACATTAAATACGGTGCTATATTTAGCTTATTTCAGGATGAAGATTTTGTAGATAAGCTTTATCAGATTCGCAAAGTTTCCTTTTATTCCTAAATTGCTGAAAGTTTTTATATCACAAATGGATGTTGAATTTTGTTGAATGTTTTGTTCTATATCAGAAGATTGTATACTTTTTAAACTTGTTGATATGATGAATTATTTTGATTTGTCTAAGTGAACCAAATCTTCATTCCTGGGAAAAACTCCACGTAATCCTAATGTATGGTCCTATTTATATGTTGCTGAATTTGACTTGCTAGTAATATTTTGTTAAGGATTTTTCTATCTTCGTTCATGAGGAATATTGTTCTGTAGCTTCCCTTTATTGTCTTTGCCTGATATGTTACTGTATAATGCTATCCTAATAAATAATTTTTCCTTAAATGTTTGGTAGAATTTTCCAGTGAAACCATTTGGGCTTGGAGTTTTCCTCAGGAATGTTTATAACTATGAATTCAATTTATTTAATATATGAGTCTGTTCACTCAGATCTATCCATCTTCCTACTAATCCTGAAGGGGGCGTTGTGGGTGGCAGAGCATACATGACAGTTAGTCCCCCTCTGTAAAGTGTAAAGTTTATAAAATCAGGGAGCTTTGTTTTGGTCACCTGTAGCTCCAATGCCTGGTATTCCCGGCACATAGCAGATGCTTCATAGACCTTTGTTGGGTTAATGATTTAAATCCTTTTGAAACATGGATGTGCCTTAGACTTCATATGTGCATTTCGTATGATAGTTTCCTTTTTCCAGAAATGTTGTTAATAAATTGACGGTGAATCTAATAATTATTGAGGTCTTACTAAGAAGTGACATTAGTATAATTTGAATGGCTTTTGTGTACTGTTTTATGTCATTAGTCATTTATATGAATAGATGTAGCCTTTCCTCCCTGCGAAGATTACGTATACTAGGGCCTTCTGAATGCCTACAACTATAGGTGGGTGAGTGTGTGAATAGGTAAAAGAACTTTGTTTTGAATGTCCTAAGAGCTCTGTTCTTCCTATCCTTACGTATTTTGCTTTATGTAATTGTCAATATTTCTGAAGAACTGTGTTCATTAAATCAAGTAATTTCCATTGTGGAGAACTAGTTATTTTATCTGTGGTGAATTCTTTTGGAGATTATTATATTCCCTTCTTTTTGAAAATTCTTAATGTTTTGATTTTTTTTTTCATTGATTTTTTTTAAAGTGAAACTCTCTCATGGGACTTTTGGAAGACTCGCAAATCTAAGTCTGATTTGACTTTGACCTGACATACCCCAGGAGAAGTTCTGTATAATCATTGGCCTGTCTAGACTTTTCTAAACCTGAAGTGCCCCCTCTCTCTCCGCTCCTTTGAAGAGGGACAACCAGGGGTCATTTCAGACCTACTAGGACTTCTCCAACCTCAAGTGACTGTCCTCTTCTGCTCTGTTTATAACTACACTTTCTCATCCTGAGACTAACTTGATTCCTCCTGATAAGGAAGTTGAAGGTGAATGACAGTTTCCTTCCCTGAAATTTGCTGCCTGTCTTGTCATCCTTTGGCATTTCTAACTCTGACGTGACACTCTCACCTAAATTGGATGATAGTGATTTGTCCCTGGATGAGAATGGCAGTCTTGCTTCATTATTTCCTCCATCTTTGGGCACATGCAAATTTCCCTGATCCTGCTGCCTTCACCCAACCATATTTCTGCCTCTGCGTTAGGTAATGAGCTCTGTTTTCATTTTTATTCCAGGGAACTCTTACCTGGACTTATTGGCAGCACTCATTCTGAATGAAATCTGTCCTTCCTTCCTTCCTTCCTTCCTTCCTTCCTTCCTTCCTTCCTTCCTTCTCTATGAATCATCATTTGATTCTTTTGCCCTATAAATCAATTTTGCCTTTCTTCTGCCTTCTGTGGATTTTTTTCCCTAGATGCCCAGAAATAGGTGAGATATAACCCATCATTTGAAATGCAAGGAATATATTTGCCGTTTTCTTTCATTCCTTCTTTATTTAAAAACATATTTCTTAGGAAGAGCGTGGAGTAGCATTAGCATTCGTGCAATATGAAACAATTAGATGGAAATTCTGAATAATAATTGGGAGAAGTGGTATCTGTGCTTATTACACATTCCCCCTTAGAAAACACCGTGAAAAGTATGGTTTGCTGTATTTTAGAGACTCCATAATTACCATGTGATGTGAGTTGTTATGGTAACTGGGTTTTCCCCCCTCCTATTAAATAACAGAGTAAGTAAATGGTTGCTTGAGATGTGATTGAATTGTCAGCTTTCAGGCTAATGTTATCCTGATGGGGTGGGGGGGAATAGACTGAGGAAGAGAGAGAGAGAAGATGAGGGGGAGAGAGTCAGGGAGAGAAATTTTTAAATGTCCAGAAAGCACCCACAAAGAGAAGAGTGTCATTTTACTTTTAAAACGTGTCCTCTACAAGCCCTCCCTTCTTGTCCTTCAGTCACAATTTGTCAGGAGACAGGACTAACAAAATTATTTTTGTGCAAACAAGATTACTATTGACAGAAAATTGAAGGCTATTATATCTCATATGTAAACAATGGGACATTGAGTGGCTTCGGGGTCTCTAGCACTAAGTACAAATGGTTTTTCTTCTGGGCATGTGGGAGGAGTGTGTGTGTCACAGACTAAATGTAGTGGCTCAGTGTTTGTGTGTCTGTGGAGCAGCTGACATTAAATACTTTTATTCTTTTGATAATAAATACATCTGGGGAGCGTGGAAATGTCTTCCTTTGTGAAATTGGGGTTTTAAAGCCGATAGCAAGCACTTCGTTTACCTGTAAATTTGTACATGCTACCCTACCTTATTTCATTCTACTTTGACCTTCTAACCACCTCACCAAAGGTTATTTTACTCAGTTTATCGTATTTAATGAAAGTCTGTTAAAATGGATGTTTTCTTATAAACAAGTAATCATACTTGTTAAGATGGCGTAAGAGACAGAAGACACTACGAAATTTCTGGGCGGTGTATTCTGAACAGTAAGTTAATGAGCGGCCGGGTAGTTCCTTCAAGTAAACTACGTAGCAGTGAGGAAACAAAATCTACTTTTTGATTTTCTCTTTCAACATTTCCCTTTATTTGTGAATCGTGTTTCTAAGTGAGATATTTTCTGTTGAGCTACTATTTCAGGTATACTTGATTAAATCCTATATGATACAAGTAGGTTTAGTGAGGAGATTTCAAAATATAAAACATATAATACCCACTTGAAAATTGTGCTTTGTCACTCACTGTGGTTTTAGCTGGAACGAAACATTTCCTGGCCAGAACATTTTGGTCGTGCTTTTATAAAATTTCAAATAACTGTGTCCTCAACAATTTGTGTTTGAGTTTAGCTGTGTCTACCTAAAAAAGTTTTTTTTTTTTTTTTTTTTTTAGATTTTATTTATTTATTCGACAGAGAGAGAGACAGCCAGCGAGAGAGGGAACACAAGCAGGGGGAGTGGGAGAGGAAGAAGCAGGCTCATAGCGGAGGAGCCTGATGTGGGGCTCGATCCCATAACGCCGGGATCACGCCCTGAGCGGAAGGCAGACGCTTAATGACTGCACCACCCAGGCACCCCTAAAAAAGTTTTCTAACACTGTTTCCAGCCTGATTGAAAGTTGAACGTCATAATTTTCTGTGATTGCTTGTTTATGACCGTATAGTTTTCACATGACAGAATTTTGTCTTAAAGCAAATACTGTACATTTAATTTGATTAAACTCAGCAGGTACTTAATTGAACACTTAAGTGCAGAACGCTATTATGGGTCCGTGGGAGGGATTCTGAGATGAGTAGGACAGGATCTCTACCCTTAGGATTGTATGAGGTTAGGGTGCATACACAAATAATCAAAGATGGAATCGGTTGAATGTTACAGGAGAGGTTTGTGCATCCTGGAAGTATAGAGATGGAAGAAACTATTTCAGTAAGTAGAGATGAGAGGAAGACGGGGCGTTCCAGGTAGTGGAAGTAGTGAGTGCAAAGGTGCCGTAGAGTATAGGACTGACTTGGGAATTGGTTTATAACCCAGTTCAGCCAGAATGCAGGTTAAATGAAAGAGAGGAGCAGGAAATCATCTAGGGAAATTGGATGGGGATCTTGGCCAGCAGAGTTCTTAACATGAGAACAAATTATGTCTTAAAGTAAATGGTGTGCTTTTGATTCTGAAAGGCTTTGAACATAGTACAAAAGAGTTTGGACTTTATTCTTTAATGAGCCATCAAAGGTTTTTGAAAAGAAGTTCTGAGTTAATGGAAGAGTAGCAGCACCATTTCGGATGTGTTAGAAAGAGGAAAGATGTTAGGCTGTTAGGAGATCAGTTAGGGGCCTCAGTACTCTAGGCAGGAATTCGGACTAAGCCAGTGAGGAAGAAAGTATGGGAAATAGAAGAAACATTTCAGAGGTGGAGTTGGCTGTTGAGTTGGGGGCAAGAAAGAAGTCCAGGATCAGTGAGAAGTTTCAGACCTGGGTGACTGGGATACTGATGTGTGATATTGATAGAAACACAAAAGATAAGAGGAAGGGTGGATTTTCAGTGCTGATGGCAAGTGTACAGAGTGTCATAGATGGTGGGAAGTGAGGGTTTGAGAAGCATTACAGGCTGAAAGTGACTTTCAGACTTTTAATTTTATTTGTATTGAGGTATAATATACACGCAGTGGATTTCACCTCTCTTAGTACTTAGTTCTATGAATTTTTATAAGTACGCACGTTCATGTAACCCATACCCCAGTCAAGATAAGAACAGTTCTGTCGCCCTAAAAATTCCCCCATGCTCCTTTGTAGTCAGTGGCCCTTTCATCTCCCCCTTCTTCTGAAACCGCTGATCTAGTTTATGTCCTTCTGGTTAAAACCGTGTTTTCAAGAGTCCTGAGGACCACCGCAAATAGGGTCAGATGATCAAGAAGGCTGACCACCAAGCCCCCCAGCCCTCGTCCTCACTTCATCTAGACAAGTTTTGCCTGTTTTCTGTTTTATATATTGGCATTTTACTTGACGTTTGGGGTGGGTGGAAAAATTACATAGCCAAACATTCAAAAACTCGTCGTATTCTGCAGTGTTGCTGACACAACTCTCAGCCACTGTTCTGTCTCATCCGGATTTTTGCAGTAGCCCCTGTGAGTAGGCGGCTCTGCTCTGACCTTTGCCCCCTATGGTCTGTTCTCAACATAGCAGTCAGCATGATCCTTTTACGCTGTAGGTTAGATCATGTCTTTCTTCTCAAAACCTTATAATGGCTCCCCCTTTACTAAGAATAAAGACAAGTCCTGAGGGGCACCCAGGTGACTCAGTCAGTTAAGCGTCCGCCTCTTGATTTCAGCTCCAGTCATGAGCTCAGGGTTGTGAGCTCAAGCCCCGTGTTGGGTTCTGTCCTGGGTGTGGAGTCTGCTTAAGATTCTCTCTCTCCCTCTACTTCTGCCCCTCGTCCTCTGTGCCCGCACACGCACACTGTCTCTCTCTCTCAAAAAAAAAAAAAAAAAAAAAAAAGTCCTGAAAAGTGACCTAGAAGTCACTTCCCTGCACTGAGTGCCCTCTTAATTTGCCGAACTTCTCTCTCGCTCACTCTGTCCGTGCTCATTGGTTCCTCAGGCAGGTGAGCCATGTGGGCTTTAGGACCTGTGCCTTACCTTGTCTTTGTGTGTTTTTTAACTGAAGTAAAATTCACATAACATAAAATTAACCCTTTTAAAGCTTGAAGCATACAATTCTGTGGTATTCAGTATATTCACAGTGTGCAAACCATCACCTCTGTCTAGTTCCAGAACATTTTCATCACCCTCCAGTGAGATTGTGTGTGTGTGTGTGTGTGTGTGTGTGTGTGTGTTAAACAGTCACTTCCCATTTCCCCCTCTCTTTTTTCCTTCCCTTGTCTCTTCCCCTCCCCTGGCAACCACAGTCTGCTTTCTGTCTCTATGGATTTACCTACTCTGGATATTTCATATAAATAAAATAATCTAATAGGAGCCTTTCTGTCTGGCTTCTTTCTCTTTCACGTAAATGTTTTCACAGTTCCTCTACATCTATTTTGCGTCTGCACGCCATTCCTTTTTATGGTTGAATAATATTCCGTTGTAGATATATTGTGTTCGTTCGTTCTTTGCTCACGTGGGCGCGCTCCATCTTTTGGTTATTGTGAAAATGCTTTGAGCATTCATGTACAGTGTTTGTTTGCATAAATGGTTTTGATTCTTCTGGATATGTATGTAGAATTGGAATTGCTGGTTCATAAGGTAGTTCTGCGTTTGGCTTCTTGAGGAATGACCAAAGCTGAACTGTTTTCCATTCCCACCAGCACTTATCATCACATTCCAGTCTTTATTCAGCCTTCACCTTCTCAACGAGGTCTACCTAACCACCCTGTTGAGTCCTGTAAACTGTTCCAGTCCCCGTCCTCCCCTCATTGTCCCCCCCCCCCATACCCTCCTCATGTGTATTTCTCTAATATGGTCTCTTTTTTAGGCACATGCATAATGTTTCATGGTACTTACTCCCTCTTAACACCTGGAAATGCTTACCCTTCTCCAGATTCTAGAGCCTGCTCATGCCAAGAGTCCATCAGACACCCATCATTGCAAGAGTATGTGTAGGTGAAGCAAGACCACATTCCACGTGCGTGAAAACTTGCCGCACAGTAGTTGAGAACCCTCATCCGCTGGGTAACAGGGTTGCCAGTTCGTGAATTGCAATTCTTTAGTTGTTTGGGTTTCCTTCAAAGCCTTCTCAGAGTATAGCAAATTATACGTAGTTTTCATGCTTTAAAAATGCTAATTGTATTTTTCAGCCTAGCAACATTAACCTATATGGGTGGCTATATATTGAATTAGAATAGTGTCCTAAAATGTTTTTTTGTTAAAAACGGTCCAAGGCGTCTCTTTTGCTGTGTAACACAACTGGAGTGTAAGGGCATGACTGACTGCAGGCTCTTTCCCTGTTTCTCTTCAGTGAAGGAGAGCGCAGCCAGCCAGTGCATTTTTAAGGAGATTTTTTTTTTTTAAAGATTTTATTTATTTATTCGACAGAGGTAGAGACAGCCAGCGAGAGAGGGAACACAAGCAGGGGGAGTGGGAGAGGAAGAAGCAGGCTCATAGCGAAAGAGCCTGATGTGGGGCTCGATCCCATAACACCGGGATCACGCCCTGAGCTGAAGGCAGACGCTTAACCGCTGTGCCACCCAGGCGCCCCTAAGGAGATTTTTTTCACAGCTGACTCCGTGGAACCCTGGGACCAGGTATAATCGCATAAACCACGAGGAGGAGTTCAGGCTGGTGTGTCCGCTCGAGAGTTGTGCTGGGTCCCCGCACCCACCTTCAGATGTGGTTCGAGCGGCAGCAGGAGGATTAGCTTTCCCCTTCAGTTTGTAACCTCCTTTCGAATAGGTTTCCGGGCACAAATCCTTCTGTTCTTAGAAGCTCAACGTTTGATTTGCTCATTTTCCTTTACATTTTTTCCATAATACTTTCTTTTTTCTTAACTGAGGTTGAAGTGGTAATCGCCACTGTTGTCCTTCCAAAAACATTCAGCGCTCTTTTTACCAATTCACGGAGACCCTGGATAGCCCCAGTGCTGCAGAGATGTCCGTGGATTATTTGACAGGAAAATATTGAAGTATTTTGAGGTTGTGAACTAAGAGAGGAAGGTTTGATTGTGGTGTTTGAGTGTTCTTCCTGTTAAATCCAGGTCTCAAAATAAGATTTTTTTTAAGGGGGGGAGGAGCAGAGGGAGGGGGACAGAGGGAATCCTAAGCAGGCTTCATGCCCAGTGCGGAGCCTGACGTGGGGCTCCATCTCAGGACCCTGCGATCATGACCTGAGCCAAAGTCAAGAGTCAGATGCTCAACTGACTGAGTCACCCAGATGCCCCAAATTGGACTTGATAGTTAATGTAGTTTATGAAACGGAAATAGAATTGACAGGAAAATGCCCCACATTTTGGAAACGGACAGCAGGGCCAAGGACCGATTAATGCCTCTCCAGCTGGAAATGTGGCCTCCGTTGTAGTCTGCTTCCAGATAATGAGAGAGGAAGCAGGAGTTGGTGGGCCTGTTCCTTCCAGGATTTTTGTTGACCTATTGACAAGGCTCCCCCTCCCCTACTCGATACAGTGAGTACTTAATCAGAAAAAGAAGAAACCTATCCTTAAAATTTTTTTAAAGTTCATTTCATGGTGCGAGTGTCTTCTTCAGACTACATGTCAAGGTGTTTTGTTTGTTTGTTTGTTTGTTTTGAGAGAAGCAGTGCTAGGATGAGAAGTAATAGATAGCAGACAGAATTTTCTTTGTTCTTTTCATTCCCGTAGGTTCCTCTTAATTTTCCCTGATAATCTATTTGTGCTCCTTTCTGACTCTCCCACTAGAACGTTCTCTGCAGACACACACTGATTGATAATCCTCATAACCTGTCCTCGTATCTTGGGTGTAGCAGGCCCACACAAGGACTAGGGTTACAGAAAATTCCAGAGGCCCTGGGAAGCAGCTGTATTCAGAGCAGCTGTTCTCTTCCCTATCAAAGCCCTTGAGAAAATTAATTCCCACAATACAGTAAGACCTCCTTACGCACTCTAGTTATCATGATTCTGGGGCCATTATATAGAAATTCGTCTTTTTTGCTGTTTGTTGTTGTTTTTGTGCGTAGGACCCAGACTACAGTTCTAGTTGTTTGGGTTTAGAGGAGATGAGTTACAGGAAATGTGAAATGTGATGCACTGTGACTGTTTTTCTTGAGTGATCTTTCTTTCACAGAAGCAGACCTTGGGAAGATTTGTTGCAAGATAGCCTCATACTAATAGGTAGAAGCAGAAATGACTATGAAAACCAGATGTTTTGTCTGGGCCTCTCTTCAGAAACAGGGCTTCGGTGTTGGCGTATATCATTTTTCTCTTGTTTACGCACAGTGATTAAAGGGCATTTATCTAGTGGTGTGCGCGACTGAGGGACTCATTTGCATCTCTGGCCCTCATGGTTTCGACACAACGTGATATTTCTGTTGGCAATTGGAGTTTATTACTTCAGAAATTGTCATAGTAGAAATCCAGGATGTGAGCAATATTTATTTTTATTTAAAATGACTAGGGGCATTTGCCAGACAATACCTAGTTTCCTGACATTGGCAAGAGGCTTCACACAGAGTTGCCCCCTCATTTTCAGGGACACATTTGTATTACACATACATCTTAACTTGTGATTACTGTAGAGCTCTATTTGCTTTAATTTAGAAAATTCCAGGCTTATTTTATTTTGTCTTGACGCGACTCTAAACTCTGCTCCTTTGAAAACAGCTGAAAGACCTTATTTGTGGTTCTGATCCTAGACTGATTTGGTTTGTTTTAGAATCTAAATCATTTAAATGAAGGGAAGGAAAGAAGTTTATTCTGTTTTAATACCACACAGTCTAACTTATGTTGTGGTCCGTTTTCCCCACAGGTTCACATCCAGCTTTCCGAGTGGCACCGGGCGATCTTTCTGCCACAGGCCTGGCTTGCGTATATGAGTCGAGCTTATCATGCCATTTTACAGGTAACGAAACCGTAGGATCGGGTGCTGTAGGACAGTGTCTTCTTCGGATCTCAAGTTTTACTGCATATATGGATTTAATATAAAAGCAATTAGGAAAATAGCACTATCAAAAAGGCAGCGCTTGGGGCTCCTGGGTGGCTCAGTCGGATAAGTGTCTGCCTTCTGCTCAGGTCATGATCCCAGGGTCCTGGGATTGAGTCCCGCATGGGACTCCTTGCTCAGCGGGAGCCTGCTTCTCCCTCTGCCTGCTGCTGCCCCTGCTTGTACTCTCTCTCTCCTTTTCTCTCTGACAAATAAATAAATCTTAAAAAAAAAAAATGCGACGTTTAGTTTTGCTCATAAAAGAATGTGAGTTATGCACGTAACTGCACTTACATTTCAACCTTGATGTCCTCCATCTGTTGCCAGTCCAGAGCCCCCCTTGGGTGCTCCTCTTCTACACCGTGCTGCTTTCTGAGACCTCCTAGATGTCACAGGTGTCCCCTGTGGCTGTCCCACGGCACCTTGTCGTGAGCACGTCCCAGGCTGAGCTCACCGTCCGCCCCTGTACCTGTGCCTCCCCAGGCTGGACTTGTTTACAGTTCCAGCCTTATTATCTCTTAGTCCTTCCCCGGAATTGTGTGTTTCAGTCTCGCTAAGTCTCTTCGTTGTCCACACTCGGCATGTCTCCCCTAACCTCTTGACTCACACACAGCCGCTTCTGCTATAGGCCCTGCCTTCCCTCTTTGCCCACCTAATTTCTGCTGGTTTTTTAGAGTATTTTATCTCTGAAGGCACCTACCTGTGGGGCCCCCAAAACTGAATTATATGCCCCTCTTTTGTGCTTTCTTAGAATCCCTGCTTCCCCACCCTACCCCCACCCTCACTTTAAGATTTGATTTGATTTTTTAATATTTTTTTTGGTAATCTCTACACCCAACGTGGGGCTGGAACTCACAACCCCGAGATCACAAGTCCTGCCCTCTGCTGACTGAGCCGGTCAAGCATCCCCCATGCTTCCCGTTTTGAAGCCCGTACCAACTTAGGTGTTTGTCTGGGGTCCTTTGGTTCTCTCTGTTCCTTAAAGCTAGGAACTGTTGTTTTCTTCCCTGTTGTCTCTCCAGAACCTGGCACAGTGTCTGAAACATAGTAGGTGCTTTCTAAATAAACGAATTATACTCAGTTTGCCTTCATTTAATCCAGCAATACTGAAAGTCGTAGGTTGTGAATTTTGAAATTAGAAAATTTGGGGTCAGGGGCACCTGGGTGGCACAGCGGTTAAGCGCCTGCCTTCGGCTCAGGGCGTGATCCCAGCGTTCTGGGATCGAGCCCCACATCAGGCTCCTCTGCTATGAGCCTGCTTCTTCCTCTCCCACTCCCCCTGCTTGTGTTCCCTCTCTCGCTGGCTGTCTCTATCTCTGTCAAATAAATAAATAAAATCTTTAAAAAAAAGAAAAAATTGGGGGTCAGCGTGGGAATATACGAACAGTTAACAATATAAGGAAATGACTAACCAACCTTTATTCCGAGCTTAAAATTCATTTTTAAGGATGACAGAAAAAAAATCTGATGGTACCTAAGTAATTTGTGGCCCAGAATAGGATTTTCATGGAGTCTCAGGAAGTGTGGTGTTATGGTTAAGGGCTAACAGCTGTCCTAGAAGACCAAGTGGGGAGAAGGAGTGGGTGGGGCGGGGGGGGGGGTTCGGGAAGGAATGACTAAGCATCTTAGCATTGGTGTTCTCGTCTTAAATTAAAACTTTGCCGCAGCCTATTTTATTGAGTCTAGGATTTGTGAAGCAGCGATGCATCTTCAGAGGTTCTGACTCATTAAAACTGAGTAGGGGACCAGGAACGTCCATGTTCACCAAGCTGTCCAGTCATTTTAACATAGTCTGTCAGCCACAGCACTGCGTTTTAGACGGTTCCCCAAACTACACTGGAATTCAGATTTTAAAGATGGCCTTTTAGAACCCTCCTTCGGCTCAGCTTTCACACGTTTTTGTTCCAGGTGGCATCTGGGCCCTCGGTTTTGAACAGATGCATGAGTGGAGGAATGTGTGTTACTCATACACACTGTCAACCAATCATAGTTTTTATGCAACGAGAGTGAGATTGCAAGTCAGAGTACGCACTTTTTCTCACATCTGTTTGCCTCGATGTGATTTTTCCAGTGCTTTCCTTCAGCAAACATTTACGGGCCACCTTTCACTGGCCAGGCCCTGTGCCAGGCGCGTGGGACACGAAGGAGAATAAAGCGCTCCTTCCTCTCTGCGAGCTCCTGGTCCAGTGCGGGAGACTGACACTCCACCAGCAACTGTAATACAACATCTCTGAGGCTTTTTTTTTAAATGGATTTTATTTATTTATTAGGGAATGAAAGAGCACAAGGAGGAGGAGCAGCAGGCAGAGGGAGAGGGAGAAGCAGGTTCCCTGCTCAGCAAGGAACCAGATGTGGGGCTCGATCCCAGGACCCTGGGAGCATGACCTGAGCCGAAGGCAGCCGCTTAACTAGCTGAGCCACCCAGGCACCCCATCTCTGAGGCTTTAACAGAGGCTGTACAAAGTACTATGGGTGCCTGGAGAAAGAAGGAAGGAATAACTCCTCCTCCTGGAGCATGAATTGAGAATTTTATTTAGCTCTTAGCATAAGGAAGGCTAAATTGAACAGGATGATGGTATATGCAGATGACTTGCAATTGATTTAAAAAAAAAAAAAACCTCCACAGTTATTTTTTATAATAAGAACTACCATTTATTGAACAGCTAGTATGTGTCCAACACTTCACATGTATTATTTCAATGAATGTTTACAGAAACCCTTTGACGTGAGTGTTGTTAACCCCGTGTATGATGGGATTCCAGACGAAAAAGCAGGGTTTGCTAGGAAAGCAAAGCAACAGTGCAAAACCCAACAGTCACAACTGTCGGGCTCCAGGGAAGGAACTGGGACTTCACCTGGATTTGTCTGTCCCCAGAGCCTCAGCCTTTTCCACTGCGGCACGCACGTTCCCTGGCACTGTCATTCGTTGTAACAACAAATAATGGAAATTGCTTTAGTTTTTTAGAGGATAGATCTGTTTATGAAAAGCCAGCTGAGTACATTTAGTACTGCAGGTCAATTATCCTACCTTTCTACTGTTGTAGGTACTGGTGTGCCTCTTTGCTTATTTATCCTTTAAAACCCTTTTTACTGGGGCGCCTGGGTAGTGCAGTCGCTAAGCGTCTGCTTTCGGCTCAGGGCGTGATCCCGGCGTTCTGGGATCGAGCCCCACATCAGGCTCCTCCGCTGGGAGCCTGCTTCTTCCTCTCCCACTCCCCCTGCTTGTGTTCCCTCTCTTGCTAGCTGTCTCTCTGTCAAATAAATAAATAAAATCTTTTAAAAAAATAAAATAAAACCCTTTTTACTTTGGATTTCTCAGTTCCCCTGAGAATTGGTGACAATAGAAATGAAACTCAAAGCGTGGACTCTGAGAAGATCTTCGGTATCATTTAAAAGTACAGGAAAGCTTTTTAGGGCATCACTATTATTTGAAAGCACACTGATGCATTTTAATTGTTTGAGTTTTTTTAAATGAGCCCACACCCTTAAACCGAATTTATGGTGTCTTAGAAGAATTAGAGCAACTGCCAGACTCCTTGTCTATATCAAGAATTTCTGTCCTGGAGGACCCTTCTGTACAAGAGTTACAGTTCCTTCCATCTGGTGCTAGACATACTTTGTAGCATTAAACCAGAGGATCATTTAGAGGAGGCGTGTTTTATTCAGTTAAGCCTAGGAGACGTGTTGAAGGATACATCCTACATTACTTCCTGGAGGTTGATTACAATGTGAATAAGTTCGAGATCCTGATCAGGACCAGTGGTTTTAGCCTGGGCATCTGCTTCCGGCCTGATCTAATTTTTCCACAAGAATGTTGGAATTTGAATTTTAAGCATATCAATGTGGTTGACACGAGGAGGTATTTGGCTTTCTTCCCATTAAGATGGAAAATGTGGATAGATACGAGTTGATTGACAGTTCAGAGTCCGTTTTGGTAAGGAGGGCTGTACAGCCACCTTTACCTTGGTCCCCATGTGGCATGCCGAGTTGGTTAAGTTCTCCGGCCTTCGCGGAAAGGGCTCTTGTGAATATGACCTCAGCCTGGAGAGAGGAATTAGAAAGCAGGTTGACTGCAGACGTTTGCTTCCTGAGTGGGTCAGCTGGCTGTGAAGCAATCTGAAATCCAAACCTGGGTCCGGAATTGGTGGATTTCTCTCTGACCGTTTGTAGGAGTTGTTTGTTCTTAACGTCTGCACGTTTGGGACTAGGTGAGGTCGCTCACTAGAATCAGCAAGCTCTTAGTTATATAGATGGGAGAGTCAAAAAAAAAAAAAAAAGGTAAGAAGGGTAGATAAATAATTGGAGTCTACAGGCAACCCGAAAATCTCGGTTCAGGTGACCATTTCCGCCGTTTTCCTCCCGGTGAGTGCTTTCCCCCCTTAATCACAGAAGCAGAGGTGACAGGGATGGGTGGCCTGATGAACAACACAGACTCCGGGGGCACAGTGGGTCTGAATAAATAGCCCCACAGGGACTGGGTGGACAGGGGGAGAGAGACATTCCAGAAGAGGATTGAAAGGAGCGAGAGACTTTGGAAGAAGAAGTAAGAAATTTAGTTACGCCGATGGCTGTACTGGGTTATGGCTATAGGAGAGATTAGAAACATAGGCCTTCTCAGTAGGCTGCCTGTATACTAAGCTCTTTTGTTTTATGGTTTATTTCTAAGCAGATTTTGAACCTTTTCATTTCCTACTGTTTATCCTTTTTGGAAAAGGATATAAGCAAGTACATGTTCCTAGGAGTAAAGAGGCCTAATTTAAGAAGCATAACTAACAGGGATAGGCAAGAAATACTATTTTCTAATTTGCCTATTGCTCTGGGAGGTCAGTATCAGTATTAATAAGTATTAATATTAATGTCTTGCCGGTTTGTTCGCCTCTGATACCTTGCTCCAGGAGACAGAGGGGAGAATGAAAGGGCCAGGGTTCTATCTTTGGAAACACGGAGATGGGGATGGATATGAGTGAAGTGAATGGAAATTATGAAGGATGAGAATAGGGTGCCCATCAAATCTCTGAGCCTGTGAGCTGGTCAGCCGCAGGGCACCGTGGGCTGGAATTTGCACTGAAGGACAAGGACCCCTTAACCTGATAAACAGTCTTTGCCTTCAGTGAGCCCGCAGACTGGTGGTAACTGAGAGTTTATATATATTCATGAGAGATCAGTTCCTAAGAAGATAATAGAGGGAGGTGGGGTTGTTGTTGTTGTTGTTGTTGTTGTTGTTGTTGTTGACAATAAACCTGGTATGGAAGCTCTTTGTTATCAGCTACCACACTAAACAGACACTTCCCACAGGATGTAGCTTGGCGCTCTAATGCCGTGAGATAGTTGTTAGCTACGTTTCACAAATGAGGAAATGCAGGTTTAGAGAGATGAAGTAACTTGTCGGAATTTACACGGCGAGTAAGGGAGCATGGCCTTAGATCAAGGCATTCTGATTCCAGAGCCCACATCCTCAACCCAGCAAGCTGTATTGCTTCCCTCTCTACAGTTTGTATGGAGATAGACTTTGCTGCTGCGGAAAGGACTCTTTTTAGGACTCTCTTCTTTTCATTTTATTTTATTCTTTATTTTTTAAGTAAGCTCTACACCTGGCACGGGGCTTGAACTCACAACCCTGAGACAGAGCGCGTGTGCTCTACTGACTGAGCCAGCCAGGCGCCCCCATACTTTAGAACTCTAAAATCAGTAAGGAAAAGACAACCAGTAGGAAAGTAGACACACGGGGATGCCTGGGTGGCACAGTCAGTTGGGTGTCGGACTCTTGGTTTCAGCTCAGGTCGTGATCTCAGGGTCGTGGGATGGAGGAGAGCCCCGTGTCAGGCTGTGTGCTCAGCACGGAGTCTGCGTTTCTTTCTCCCTCTCCCTCTCTGTGCCTCCTCCAGGCTCTCTCTCGCAAATAAATAAACAAATCTTTAAAAAGAGAAAAAAAAAAAAAGAAAGAAAGAAAAATGGACACAGTAGGAAATCTAAAAGTCAATAAACATTTGAAAGGATTTTCAATCTCATTGATAAACAGTGAAATAAAAATTAAAACCATAATAAACACTGTTTCGCACTTGCCAGAACAGTAAAAATTCAAAGCCTGACAACTCCAAATATTGGTGAGAATGTGGAGTAGCTAGAACTTGTATTTTCCCTTCCCTTCCCTTCCCTTCTCCCTTCTCTTCCCTTCCCTCCCCACTTTCCTCCCTCCCCCCTCCTTCCTTTCCTTTTTTCTTTTTTCTTTTCTTTTCTTTCTTTCTTTCAAGATTTTATTTATACATTTGAAAGATAGAGAAAATGGGGGGGGGGACAGAGGGAGAGGGAGAAGCAGACTCCCCACTGAGCAGGGAGCCCAATGTGGGGCTTGACCCCAGGGTCCTGAGATTATGACCTGAGCCGAAATCATCAGTTGGACGCTTAACCAACCAAGCCACCCAGGAGCCCCTAAACCAGTGTTTTAAGTACATTTAAATAATGTAATTGCTGATAGACTAGAGGGGAAAGGAGCTGATCAAAATAATCCTGAGTGTAAAAAAACAGGATAATTATCTGAAGGTCTTGGTCTTAAAGGGGTGATAGCAACTATAGTTTTCTTGTGTATAGAAGTGAAAATTATGGTATTGACTTTTATAAATTCAAGAGGTAAATATGTAATGTGTAGGTGTTTGAGAGTAACTTTGGTTATATATGACCCAAATCTTCCGTGTTAGATGATAAGCCCCATTTTCTGTCGTTCCGTTGTAGTACGGATGCCCAGACCCCAGTCTTGGTAATAGTGTCCGTTACAACGATCAGCTATCGACAGAGGCAGATCATTATGATAAGGGGGATTTTTTTTTTTTTTAACGGGACCTATGGAATTCAAATCTGCTTTTAATCGATATCCCAAAATGAAGTGCTATGCACTAAATTTCCCAAATCTACAGCTGCTCCAGGATAAATTTCTTTGGTGAGTGTTGAAATACCTGAGTGGTGATATAATTCTCTGTCCTCACACATTCTTTTTTAATAATCTAACATTTTATCAGGAACGCTGGAAGCCAATGGGGAAAGCTATATCGGTTATCAGTGTTTTACGAAGAAATGTTGAGGTCATTTCGGCCGTCAGGTTTGCATGCCGATTTATGCTGTGTGTCCTGCAGGGCAGGGCAGGAGAGCTGGACTTGCAACTGAAACATGGGAAAGAAGGCCCCGAGGAGGTGCAGTACAAAAAAGGCACAGCCTGGCTCTGGTAAGGGGACAGCATCCCGCAGCTCATTGCTCATCATGGGAAACAAACGACGAGCGGGGAGGGGCCCACTGTTTAAAGGCTTATGTGGGGAATTTTAACTTGCATACATGCCCGAAGGTGAAGAGACTAAAGCTCTGATAGGTGGACTTTCCAGATCTAACAACTAGAGCTTTATTCGTAAATTTTAATTATTTTTAAAATGGTTTTCTAAAGCAGTGTGGAAATGGGTTGCTTTTCCCTTTTCCCCCCTGTAACTGATTATTTCATATGCTTTCAAAGGAGAAATTCTGTTTTTCCCACTCAATTCATTGCCTTCATAACAACTCCTGTTTCGTCAAGGAATACCCTTCCACTCCCGTGCTCCCCCCTCCCCAAGACATCTTCATTATTAGGAGCAACTTTAAGGCGTCAGGGTTTTAATTTCTTTGGCAGACATCCCCAAGCGAATTCCTACTATATTAGCTAGAAATGTATAAGCGCTGGCACATTAAAAGCAATTTAAATTATTACATGGGTTAGGAAGAATACCTTGTCAGATTAATGTGGCAGCCACCTAAATCGCGGTAAAGTGCCTAGAACCTAAATTGCTTTACCTGCAGCCACCAGGTTTCTTGAATCTAAAAATCTGTTCAAAGCTTACTGGAGTTTAGGTTTTTGTTTACTGATAACGGGCATTTGTAGAAAAGCAGAAGCTGTGTGCACGTATGTTTAAGTAATTCTATTGTAAGTTACATTTTCTAGATTAACTTTCAAAGTAGGAACACAGTTTAAAACATTAGGACATCGAATTTAAGATTAGAGGTTAAGAATTTGGATTTCGCTTCCCCCTTTGTGATTCTCTTTTACGTATAGTTGAGGTTCATCTACTAAAAATGATCATTTGGTGGGGGTTGTATATTGGCTATATTCTCCAAAATATTAGAGATGGAATGAAGAATGTGACAGAAAGGTGGGTGTCCAGGGTTACTCCAAGATTTTGACTGTGAGTAACTTAAAGTATGAACTTCCCACTTACTAAGATGGGAGGACAATAGTCTGTGTAGGGTAGGAATTAGGTTTGGGACTTGCTAATTAGACCTCCAATTTGGAGATATCAGGTAGGTCGTTGACCATATGAGTCTAGAGTTTGGGGATGAGGTCGGGGCTGAAAATATAAATTTGGGAATTACCAACATATCAACTGCCTCTAAAATCATGGTGCTCGATCAGATCACCTAAAGGGAAGAGAAAAGGTCAGAGGACAGAGCCTCAGAGCAGTTCAACATTTAGACATGGGGCAGATGAAGAGGCACCCAATAAAGCGCAGAGAAAAGTAGTGGTCAGTGATGTGGGAGGAAAACCAAGAAAGAATGGAATCTGAAACACCGAGGGAAGAAGATGTTTGGAGACAGGAGAAACCAGTTATGTCAAAGGCTGCTATGAGGCTGCAAAAGGTGGAGACGGAGAATCAGGAAAGACTTAACCTCTTGAAAGTCCTTGGCGGCCATGACAGGAGCTGTTTTGGTGGAGCTGTGGGGACAAAAGCCAGATTATAGAAGGGTCTAGAAAGAGTGGAAGGAAATGAGCTCTTTTAAATGAGTTCTGATGTATGAAAGCAGCGAAATGGGGCAATCGCTGGGGAGTTTTTTCTTCTTTGAAGATGGTAGACACCACAGTGTGTTCACCTGCTAAGGGGAGTTATACAAGTGGAGAAGGAACATTTGGTGGTACAGCAGACAGAAGCAGGTAGGTAAGAGGTGGGAACTAGCCCACACATAGAAGGTTTGGCCCTACACAGAATTATAGGCAGGTCATCATTTGTAAATATTCCACATTGACCAGTAATAAAACCCGCAGTGAGTTCACTGTACTCCATTTAGGAAGCCTGAGATAGGACAATACATTTTAGAGAAATTTATTGTCGAATAGTTTTATAGAATGCAAGTTTATCGTCTGTAGGAGCAATGTTTGCAACCTTTTGAAAAACTTGGCTCTTAAGATCGAGTCATTCTCAGAGTGCTGAGAGCTAAGATTCTTTAACATTTCCAGTGAAAATAAAGCAGCTATAACATTTGCAAAATTTTATATTTATAAAAAGTTTGAACTTACGAAACTTAAAGTGTATAGTGAAAATATCGATGATTGCTTCTTCAAATACGGCAGTCCATGGTTGTTCTTGAGCTCAAGGCTTTTATGTTGAAAAGACATTTTATCTGGTGAATATTTGAATTGGGTATGCTATCTTCCAGTCCACACGTGTAATTATTTTCTTTCGGCTCCAGAGTGATTTTATAACCATTTAAAATTTTATTTTCTATACACACTTAGTGACTATTCCATTATCTACGATTTGGAAATAGTAAATTGCTATTTTAGTGAGCTCTTCTGCAAAAAACGAGAGAATGTCTTAGTCAGTTTAGGCTGCTATAACTAAAATACCATAGATTGGGTGGATGGCTTAAACCACAGAAATTTATTTCTCACCCTTCTGGAGGCTGGGACATGCCAGTCAAGGGGCCAGGATATGTTGCGCTGGTGAGGGCCTGCTTCCTGGTTTGCAAGGGGCTGCCTTCGCCTTGTACTGTCACGTGAAGGAAGGCAAGCATTGTGTCTCTTCTTACAAGGGCACTCGTCCCACTCGTCCCACTCATCCCACTCATGAGTGCGCCACCCGCACGACCTCCCAAAGGCCTCACCTCCAAACGCTCTACAGGGAGTGTTAGGATTTTAATATATGAATTTCCAGGGAATACGGACATTCAGCCCAGAGCAGAATATAACATAAAGGATGCCTGTGTAGCCACCACTCAGTTTAAGAGGTGACATAACTGCCCATGTGTCCCTCCTTCCCTGCCTCCGGTAAGTGACCTAAGGAATAGGCAGGGGAGAGTCTTTGAAGTAGAGCTCCTATGCCAGGTTTTTCACCTTACACTAAAACTCCACATACATTGTTTTAGGATCTGGAGTCTTATCAATTGACAGGTAAGCAAAAAGATTGGGTTCTTATCCCAACGTAAACTCCCGCACCTATTTTCAATCTGTATTGCAGGGTCCGAGACATGTTGACTGAGGAGATCACCAAGGCGGCGGCCAAGTAAGATCCATTTATTCTCTTACCAAAAATTTTCTTTAAATTTTTTTCCCCCAGCAGGTGCATACCATTTCTCCCTTTAGAGTGTATCCCAACTTTAAGAATTTTGAAGGATTTTTAAATTATTTTTTTTAAATCAGTTATTATCCTTTCTCATGTTAAGTTAATTCTTAAGTTAATGTCTTTTTGTGAGAAGACAGAGGAATCAATACAAACATGACTTCTACATCAAGAGTCACTGAGGTCGTGCCCTTGTTGTACACCTGACAAAGTGCCCCGTGCTTTGACTTAGATTTAAAGGATTCTCATTTGGGTTGGGGCGGGGGCGGGGGCTGCTGAGGGAAGGAGAAATTCTTGCTAATGTGAATTATGTGGGTTTTACAAATAGGTTATTAAATCTCAACTGCGAGCCAGGAAATAAATCAAAGTAGTACTTCCTTTCATTCCCTTTGTGTTACTGGGCCCAGGGTATCTAAAAATTGAATTTTTAAATACCAAAAACGAGCGTGAAGGCCCATGAAAATGGCAGTTTCAATCATATCCTTATGGTTGTTTTAACAAAAATAATGAGTATTACCACCTTGAGGCTTTTTATTTATCTTAAGCCAACTCTCAACAGAAAATTATACCCTAATGAACTTGCTTGAACAATCTCTTCAGGTTTCTTTGCTAACAAGCTGAGTAATTGTTTCTGGCAGTAAGTTACATGTCAGTTACGGCCACTTCTCCCTTCCACCATCACCTTTAGGGCTGCCCTTTCTGTAGGACTTCCTTTTTTCTTATCCGCTAAATAACATGGATTGACCTTTGACCTAGAGGGTTTCATGTGTCCACATTATCTAGACATATTTAATTGCAGTATAGTTTATCCCTATCATGTCCCAGAACCTTCCGTGACTAAATAGGTTTTGCCTTTAAAAAAAAAAAACCCGAAAACAAAGAACATAATCTACCTCAGAGTTCGCTTTCTACCAGTAATTTCTTAAGCAGGCACGTAATCGTGAAGTCTGATCATAGTACATGATCACTACTCAGCCTCATGTCTTCTGAATAAAGGGAGATAGAGATGGTAATCCTCCCCTGCACTCAGTTCTGTGGGAGGCCCTGGGAAATATCTGTTGACATATCTGTTGACAAAATGAAAACTAAAGTACAGAGAGGCTTCGCTAGGGACTCATTTGTGTCTGCTTATCCAGTTTGGTGAATTGCAGACACAGTGGGGGAGCTCTCAGCTGCATATTGGAGGGGAGGGGGTGCTGGGTCGGGGGCTGCCTTTGACCTTTACCTTTCATAGTTTGTTCCATTATGTAGCCTACTTATATCCTGTTAAAAAACAGTGCTCTGACATTTGCAGCAAAAAGACCGTGAACACTGAAGAATCTCGTAGCTTTCTATTAGACTATAATTTTGCCTCTCTAGTAGCTTTTGCATTTTCCATTCTAAAATTTTATTTCAACAAGATTTTAATCTTCAGATTTGCAAAGCATCGTTTCATGACTAATACCTAAGAAGAGTGTGTTCACATTCTCAGTGGTAGGGAATAAAAATAATTCATGTTCTCATGGTGCTAAACCTTTTCATCAAAAATTTCTAAGTATTTTATAGACCTTATCTTATTAAAGCAATGCTGACAATAGTAGGTATGACAGCAAGTGAGGTTCGGAGGCTGAGAGATTAATGATAGTGTAGGGGGAAAAAAATAACTCTGCTGCCCTCTCTTTGCTTTTTGCCACTGGCTTCCTCCAACCATGGGAGGACCCCCCCCCCCCCCACCTGCTGCCAGCTTAGCCTTCGCTTTCCTGGATCATGGCTGCCACAGGCTGGTTTGGACCATTGTAAGACTTACTTTGTTCTGAGCCCTAAGTTAAATGCAGGAAGTAAAACACCAGTCACAGGATTACACTGATTTGCTCATTTAAGAGCAGTTTTAAAGCATCAAGGATAGGGCTAAGGGACAATCAGAACACAGATAAACCCTGATGATTGATGTAAGTTTATTTTCATTGTTATTAATGAAATAGATCTGAACCCAAAGATGAAAATCCCCGAAGGACTGGGTCACTTTACTAATATGTAATGTAATACTTTGTCCCTAAGAAAGCATCATTGTAGCTCATCCTTCCCTGTGCTTTTTAATTAGGTTAATGGCATCAGTTTGTTCCAAAGGACAGTTTAATTAAAATGCTAGTGGTGTTGCCTAGATAAATACTGTACTGATGCTGACATGTTATTATGCAAATTAGTTACTACTGCCCGGCTGGTAGGGGATAGTTATTTGATCCACAAGCTGATGAGTTTTTGCTGAACCGTTTTTAGATTTTCACCTGGCCGGCTCCTCGGTGAATTTGTTTCACTAAATATGTATCGAGCGTCTCCCCTCCATAAATCACTGTGCTAGGCATGCAGGGACTGCAGAGTTGACCAAGACCTAGTCACAGTACCTGTGTGAAGTGTGCGGCTTGGCCCGAGCATTCATTGTGCGGACTGTGACTTATTTTTTCTATTCAAAGATTAATGTCCAAATATGCATTTAGTCTGCAAGCAATGGTCTAATTTCTAGTGGCTTTAAATACATTTTTCTCCATTTTACAAGAACAATACATGTCCAGGAGTGTCAGGACCAGTGAAAGTTCTGAAACAAAATCATTTGGGGGCTCTGTTTTAAAATGGAGACTAGATGTTCTTCCAGAATTTCATGGTTACAAGAGGACTTTTCATGTCATCTTATGTAATATCCTTGTTTTAAATGATTTGGTACCTGATTTCTGGTGACCATCTGAGTTTTTCTATAGGGTGATAAAAACTAGGAATTGAATTGTCAGATCACTGAGAATTTGAAAATCTTTTTTTTTTTTTTTTTTTAAATGTAACTTTAGGGATTCATGGCCGATTTGTAGCAGGACAGGCTTTGGGATATTCTCAGCTAAAGGAAAGAGATCCTATTAGAAATAGATTTAATTTTGGTTTTGCTAAGTGATATTATGGCTCGGGTGCCTCGGAATGCCCAGATCTTGCCGTGCTCCCTGGTGTTTTATTATTATCTGTAGGAGTTCACGGTGATCCTTCCTGCAGAACTCTAGCAAACCTTGGTTGAAGGCATCGGCTTCACCTTCAGGTCTTCCTCCTATTTTCTCCCCTCACCCCATCCCCCAATATAAACATTGTTGTGTGATCAAAGAATGGCAGGCCTTGTAGAGGAACGAATTAAGCAGGAGTAGACAGAATGAGCAAGTGCGCAAAGGAAGACTTCACTGAGTTTGACCACCCCAAGGTGGGGAGAGCAGGAAGGCGGGAGGGATTCACTGAATAGGTAGTTGGAGGAACTCGACCATGGCAAGTCCTGAATCCCATTCTTACCCAATGGAAACAAACATGCAAGAACGTGTGTATATACTCACCTTTGACTCCCCACTAACTCACAGGTTCCGTCATCATCGTGGCCTGGGACCGGAGGTCCTTAGTTTGCACGGGGTGTGGGGCTGGCAATCTCCTCACCCCACAGATCTGTTCCGGTCCTGCACTGGGGTGAGCAGGAGTCATCCTGGCACGTACACACAGGTCAATGTTCAGGTCTTGAGTCCAGGTTTTGGGAAACGGTCTCTGTGTTTATGGGAACCCACAACCAGGACAGAATGGAACCATCCGAGGGCTTGGGTACTCTGTTGCCCGGGTTCCGTTATGACGGAGGTGGCCAACCAAGAGCATCTAGTCAGTGTCCCACTGAAGATTTTCTTCTACAGAATCACGTTGGAATAATGGAATAATATTAAATGTTCATTTTCAGGTGGTAAGTATATTTTAAAAGGTTCAGTTTTTTTCATACTACATCCAGAAGTCATATTTAAGCTTTTGTTGCTAATAATAGAAAAAACACCATTTGGATAATAGGAGAGAGCAACTCTCCATCCAGGTAGTTTAAAAACAGCCCCCCCCCTTTTCTTGGCATCTTTTCTAGGGTCTCTAAGTTATATCACAAACCACCTTTAAGGTTGCTGGGTTTGGCATCTCGGGGGAAAGAAGGGGAGGATAATAATGATCATAATAAGTGTGGCAGGTCGCTGTCTAAGTGGCTCACGAGAAGCTGCTTCCACACGCCAGTGCCCGAGAACAGCCAGAGGCCGGTTGCATTCTACTGCGTTCATTCACGCACCTGGCTCCGTGTTTGCAGTACAAATCGATAAAATCCGTATTGGCCAAAGATGAGGTGGAAAGACATAGGTTACGAAATGCCACGTCCAATGATGAAATAAAAGCTTTAGGAAGAAAGGACTTCGATATATGAGCTTAGATTTGAAGGTGACACAGACACAAAAAGCCTAACGACCATACCCGTCCTAGGAGAGTGAAAAATCAGAGCTGGCGTCAGAAGAAGGGAAGAATATCAGGGCACAAGCAGACATGAAGCCCTGTGAGGGAATGGACGTGCTTTTTGACCTCATCTGCCTTCTCTGTAATAATGCCTTCTCTTCTCCCGGCTAATGCCCCCAAATCCTCTCTTGGAATTTTTTTCTTTTTAAACAGGGAGAGCCCAGTGGTCAAGGGCAACGCGCTGTTAGCCTTAAGCAGCCTCGCTGTCGTCGTATCCAGACACGAAGCCAGCCTCTCCTCGGACTCGGACGGGGTCCCAGAGGTGAGTTAAGGGTGACTTGAGCCAGTTGGGCAATGTTTGAAAAGTGAGCAGCCTCTGTAAGCCTGGCCCTGAATTTATGAGGTTCAAGCCAGTGCCTGCCGCGCACCGAGTCATGCTACTTGATGGTCTTTGCACGGCGAGCTTGAGGGGCTCCTCAGACACTTTGCCTTGCTGCTTTTCTGTTTTGCTTTCTCCATCACAGTTAAGTGGTCATTTCCATTTGAAGGTACCAATTTTATGCAACAGGGGTTGTCTTTTTGTGATTACATCAGTGGTAACCAATCTTAGGAGGTTAACTAGGCTTACTGAAAGTGAACAATGCTGTCAAAAAATGATAAATAAGCAGTGTTTACTGACTGAAAAAAATTGTACTTTGCATTTTAATTGTAGATGTCAATGACAAAGTGCCTATTCATTTTTGCAAGGCATTTATTTCTTAATTAAACATGTGGCGAGCTGGCCAATGTTCATTTCCAATGTACTTTTTCGGATAATTCATATCTGTCAAAATAGAAAGGCATGGATTTATTCTTCTTTTAAGCCCCATTATCTGGTAGCTATCATTATCTGGAGACAATATAGCCGAGTGGTTAAAAAACATAGGCTTTGGAGTGGAAGAGTCCTGTATGAAATCCCAGTACTTACACTTACTAGCTCTGTGGTCTATTGTTAGAACCTCGTCTTGCAGAGCCTGTTCCCCCATCTGTAAAGTGGGGATAAGGGTCCTCACCAGACAGGATTGCTGTGAGGATCAAATGAATGAATGTGTAGAGCTCAACAGCTGGTAGATACTAAGCATTCAGTCATAGTAACCATCGTCTGACTTCTTGCTGCAAAAACCGGGCTTTAGTCAATGCTGTTCAGCCGGTCTCTGTTCCCTCAGTGTGTCTTATGGGCCATCCGTACTCTTTTTTCATGGTGGAGTTTTTTGGTTGCAAGCAAAGGAACCAACTCTCATCTAAATAAAAAAGCAGAAGGATGTGGCATCCAGAAGCCCATGGAATTGAAGGCAAAGCTGAAAACTGGGTTTGGGGAAGAGCATAAGGCACAGGAAGCAATAGGAGAACCGTCATGGCAGACGACCACCACTGGGATGGATCCGCTCTGATCACGTACTATGCTCGCGTCACTCAAGGGTTAGGGTCCCATGGGTCTCATGCCCACCCCTTGGGCAGGTCAGATGGGTACCTTTGTTGAGCATTTAACCAAGTTTCAAATCATGGAGGAGGGAATTCTCCAAAGGGTGCCATTACCAGTAAACAAGAGAATAGAGGCCGTGTGGCAAAAGCTACAAATGTATATTACTCTTGGGGAAGGGAAAGAGGCCAAGCAATTATTGCATGAAGCATAGAAGTGTAGTTACCATGGGAAAATTTGACTTTAAATGCAGGATTTTACTTTAATGATGAGAAAGATGTTTTATATCCTTGAAAGAGCCATGGAATCCTTTAGCAGAGACAACGTGCTGAGTAGACTCTATGACCTAAAAACTTAACGTGCCTTTCTAGGGTCCCTGATTTGGGGCGTTCGTGCAGGGTATTTGCCCCAGCGGTAACCAGGGGTCTAGCTGTGAGTCTGAGTTCCGGACAGTCTTATTCTTCTGTATTTCCCCACCCCTTTGCTCTGGGCTGTAGCACATACTACACGAAACATCGAGAAGCCTCACGACCCAAAGACGGGGCTCTGCTTTCATTCTTCATCACCGTGTCTTTGGTTGGTATTCAGTACAAACTCAAGACCTCGTTATTTGATTAAAGTTGAAGTTTTCAAACTTTGTTCAAATCTGCATCTGACTAACAACCAAAGATCCCAGGAAGAGGCCTTCTTTGAGTCAAGGCATGAATTCCAAGGATGCTTCACACCGCACTGACCTTTGTTGTTTGCCCCACCTGAGTGTGACCTTGTGAGTTAATGGATGCTTTTGACATCCACGGTTCATGAATGATTTTCAAAACCAAGATCTCTTTTTAATGAGTTGGGTTTTGTTGTTGTTTTGGGGTTTTTTTTTACATTCTCTTTCCTCTTCTTTTCCCAACTGAAGTTCATTTATGCTTTCATACCTAATTAGCGAGGCAAACGTTGTGATGATTCAGAATGATAAATCTATGGTGATAGTAAGCAGAAATGCTAAAGACGGTGATGAGAATTTTGTAGGCTGCTTTATTACCTCCTTTGTGAAATGGCAAGTCATAGAAATGAGACATTTTGAGTTTTTCTCTGCACGTCTCTCCTTTAACCCCCATGTCACCCTCACTAAACACAGGCGGGCAGTGGAGAGCTCTCAGACACGGTCTGTTTTGCAGCCCCCGTCCTCTCACCTCTGCTTGTCTTGTATAAAAGGTAAATCTTATTCCAGTTGGGGCACAGGCTGAGGCTGTTTATTTGTCAAATATCTATCTGCCTCCTGAAGTCCTGGTGGGTGAAGGTTACTTTTTGATAATAGCACTTTACTCCTTAATACAGAAGGGGGTTGTGCCCCGGATCTAGAAATAATATTTAGGTTTTCTTTTTTTTCCATTTTCATTTCATGTTTTTCCTTTTTTTTTTTTAAGATTTATTTATTTATCTGAGAGAGAGAGAGAGAGAAAGCAAGCAGGGGAGGGGCGGAGGGGGAGGGAGAGAGAATCCTCAAGCAGACACTCTGCTGAGCACTGTGCCCGACAATGTGGGGCTAGATCCCAGGACCCCAAGATCATGACCTGAGCCAAAATCAGGAGTCTGGACGCTTAACCGACCGAGTCACCCACGTGCCCCTCATTTCATGTTTTTCTTCGTCTGCAGGTTCAGCCTAATTTCCTTTCAATGAAGGAGTGGGTTTCCATGGTGTCTGATACTCTCCTGGTCATTGTGGATAGCCATTACCAACCCAGAGGACAACTTTTCTCCTCGTTTTATTATGTAAGTCTGAGAAATAAAATTTAAAAAATGTTTGGAAAAGTCAAAACCCATATTGTTCACATGAAAGCCATACCATAGTGTAATTATTCTCAGTCTTAGCTTAATGTTGGACTCACCTGGGGAACTTGAAGTGTGTGTGTGTGCGTGCACACACGTGTATGTATATAAAATCTCTCTATAGATAGAAAAAAATAAATACCTGTAGGCCTCTCCTCTGATTTAATTGCTTAGGAACGGACCATGGGCATCCTCAGTATTTCGAAGGGTTTCTAGATTATTCCCATGTGTAGTCAGAGGCAAGAGCTACAGCTGTAGTGAAAGAAACGTTGGTTAAAGATTGGGGTCCCTGAGTTTCTAGTCCTAGTGTTTTTAAATTCCAGGATATGTGACCACAGGCAGTGCATGTAATCTCTTTGGACCTTTGTTTCCTTACGTGTGAAAGGAGGCAAATTGAACAATGTTCTCTCTAGCGATTATAGCCCCAGCTCTACCCCTTACTGGTTTTGTGACTGTTGACCTGATATTTCACCCATCATTTTTACTTTCCTTACCTGTACGATGAAGGTAAAAAATTAATGCTTTGCCAACTTCATAAAAGATTTGCGAGGATCACATGATATAACCAGTGGGAAAATGTTTTGAAAACTGTGAAATACTCTGTACATACCAAGGAATATTGTTGTTGCTCAGAAAAAAGCTCCTGTCACTTAGTCACTCTTTTTCTTCATGCTGATATCCTAAGATCTGAAACAAACTGAAAACACACTTTTTTTGGTTTAGGCTTTATTTCCCCTTCATTGGCTCTAGTGCATGCCTTATTTCTGTATCTGCCCGGATTTTTTTTTGGTTCTGCCTATCACTCTCCACTGCTTAGGGAATTACAGTGATCATGGGACAGTCAGCTGAGTGGAAAAGGATTATAGTCGATTTGAATAAAAATATAGCACAGGTCGTGAACTGTTGCTAAGATCATGAATTGAGCCTGAAACTCCATTGCCTTGTCTTCTCTGTACAGCATTCTGCGTGCCTCTGTCCTCCTGCTATTGGGAGGACCTGGTACGTATTCCTCTGGGCCTCGGAGTCTGGAACTAGGATTTGTAACTATACTTGGGGACAAACAAATGACTTGCAGATAATACAGAATTAAATTGGAAGGTAGATTTTCCTCAAGTCATTGGATTATGACCATTTCTTTGCTGTCAGCAATGTTCTTACTCCTTTAACGATGGATGAAAAGCTAGTTTATATTAGAGGTCTTTGCAATAGCTCCCTGGTTCGGATATTCACCAGGACAGGGTATTCTATGAGATTTCTAATCACGCTGCTTAGTTCTCGCAAACCAAGAAAAATAATCTCCTTAGTAGCCAGCTCAGGTTGCCGCTTACCTTTGTGATTTTTGCATTATTCTGCCTCTTCAAAGCCCTGATTCGAAAGTCACTCTCTCGACTTCCCGACTTCCCGTGTTGGGGCAGCTGGGTCACTTTGAATAGTATTGTCATTGCAATAATGCTCTGTTAACTTGAAGAATACCTTAGCACATGTTTGAGTTTTGTCCTTGAAGTACTAAAGCTTAGAGAGCAAATGGGTACAGAATTAAACACACTTTTTAATGTGCTTTGATTGCAAGGGACAGCCCAGCTTTATGGTGTGTCTGAAAATTTGAAGTGGGTAATAGTGTGGAATGAGAAATGGGCTTTCTTCCCCCACTTGAGACATATTTATAACTGTCTACCATGTCTGTTGGAGCTCCCTAACGTGGGATTCTTGTAGAAGTTCTTCCATACTCAGCTGCCCTGCCATTTTATTAGGGCTGTTATTCATTTCTTTTCCCATAATTACAATATAGGAAGGAGCGTATAGAGCTCTCCCATTTCGTTTTGAATAGCTGGTTATTGCTTTGTAACCAGAGGCTTTTAGGATTTCAACTTCCTTTTTAATTAAAAGGAATTAACCCCCTGTAGGAAATAATCCATCTACTGGGAAGCGTTCCCACCAAAAATTTTGGGACATCTGCCAATAGATCCCCGTGCTGAACTGAACTTACACTTCTTCCTTCGTACTAAACTTTAACAACCAACCCCCCCACCACCACACACACGCTTTCTTTCTTCCCTGGAAAACTGGCTTTCTGGACGTTTATAGTGTGGCTTGGTGGTTTCTCCAAGCTTGGGTAACTTCACTTCAGGTTTTGTTGTTTTGTTTTGTTTTGTTTTGTTTTGTTTTTTAGTAAACACATGTGGGCTTTCAAAACACTGGATTTTTTTCAGGCTGTGTAGTCAGGGAATTCACACCCTGTAAAAAAAGACTCTTAATTTTTTTGTTTTCAGATTTAAAAGGATATTATCAATCAACTGATTGTTTAGTAGCAAATTGCTTCAGGAAGGAAGGGTGAAAAGGGGACCTACCCAAACACAGAAATGGGGTTTTTTAAATGCTATTTTTGATTGGCGGGGGTGGATCTAAGAGCCGCTGATGTTGTGTGGTGCTTCTGTGATAGGTATGCTTCCTTCATGTTTTAAACAAAAGGCCAACCCCTGTTTTCTTCCTTTGGCATGTCCTAGAAATCCTATTCTGGTGAAAACACAGCTAGCGCGATTGCCCGCTCCGCTGCTGCCACGGCTTTGTCTCTCCTCGTGCCAGTTTTCATTATTTCTTGCAAAGAGAAGGTTGAGGAAATCCTAAACATGCTGACTGCCAGGTTACCTGGGAAACCAAGAGCCGATGAGTCTCAAGCCGTGCAAATCCACATGGGCCTTGCTTTGGGGATGTTTCTCTCTCGCTTGTGTGAGGAGAAACTCAGGTACAGTTGATGAAAATACTCCTCCTTTTCGTCTTTGTGATGATGTAGGCAGACGATGCGATGCACGGGCACGAACGTTCACGAACATTCTGTCTGAGCGATTATGTGGTTGCTAAACTTTTTGAAATGGGCACAGCGACCCTTTCTTGTCCTTTGTGAATGCATCTGGCTTTCCAAAATGCCATCACGAAGATATTAGTGTATTTTTAGGGTTGCTCTTACGAAGGTGATGGTGACTTGAACACCATTCCATGCTTCTGAAAGCTCTGGATATGTCCATGTAATACATTTGAGGAAAAGTGTGGTCTTGCAGGGCTAAAAATTAAAAAGCTGCTTTCCGCCCCCCCCCCCCCGGTTTCTAAGGGTGAAAATAATTGTTGATCTTTTATTGATATTACTATAAAATGGGAGGAGAAGATTGGAGTATCCCTGCTGCCTGAGGGCACTGGGAATCACCTGGGTCACCAGAGAACTGCATGTACCCAGTTTTAAAGATTGCTTTTATCCTGTGCCCTAGCTACATTTTTATAATCCTTAAACAAGAGTCTTAATCTGTGTATATTATACTGTGTTCTTTATTCCATTTGCTCAGTTTTGGGCTGCTGACTTTATCCTTGAATGGAGCTAACCGAGTATCAAAGACCCAGGTGGAAAATTCCACTAGATGGGAAAGTTTTCTTGTGCATGAATCTGCCTTGGTTGTGTTGTCCGTTCTATTTATTCTTTATTTTGTAACACGTCTTGGAATTTTATATATCCAGGTTGATTGCAGTGTGGTACAACATGAATATTTGAATATCATGAATATTTAGATGTTCACTGACTTGGAATTCAGCCCCATTTTCCCCCCGCACTGGAAATAGGATAGTTGGGAGAGGCATCCTGTTGTGACGTTCGATGTCCTTAAACTTCCCTGGTTGGCAGATTTTAACGGTCTGTCCAAAGCCAAGAGACGGTGTCGATGTGGGTAAACTGGATGACATTATGCTATATTTAGATTTCAGTTTGAAACCAGTGGTTAAGTTTGCATTTGTAATTTACATAGCTTTGTGCAAACACCATTATGTGAAACCTTTATGAGAACTGCTATTGATCTAGGGAAATACTATCTTTCAGATGATCATTTGCAGCTCTTGGAAACATCTGTCAGATGATTGGGAAGATTGGCTTCGTCTTTGTGATCATAAATGAAAACGTTTCTAGAATGTTCATTTTGTTCTGTTGACCGGCATTCGTATTTATAGGCCTGGTTCTGGACATGAACAAAAGGCTGCCCTTTGCATGTGAATTGACTGTTACATATCTCGTGTGTGTGACAGAACGCAACATGTTTTTTAAAGACTTAAAACTTGAAAGCGATTTTTTTTTTCCCTTTGCTACTATGCTACAAATGGCAGTTTCTTCACCATCTGTGTTCATGCTCTTTCTTCAGTATCTTTCAAGCAACACGTTTTACAACTAAAAATGAGCCATGGCAGTTTAATTCCAGGCAACTCATTTCATCCTATCTTGGCTCTGGCTCCCCTCTTCATTAGTTTAGGATGAGATGCTGCTGGTTTTAGGGTTTGACAAGCTTGCACTCGAGGTTAATTTAATCATGCTACCTGGAGAAACCTGAAGGATTCATCCCAGTTCCTAGATTACCTTCTACCCCTGTCTGTCTTACTTGACGTGGCACCTGCAGGAGAGCCTGGGGACGGACACCAGGAAGCTCTTGCCAAGGCCGAACGGCCTCAGAGTCCGTGCGGATTTTTAATTTGCTCTAATGATCTGTTTGGACAGTGTGCTTCCTCTCTTGGCCAGTGTGGGGTGCTGTAGGTCCTCGTGTAGTTATTCATGTTTCCCACCTTCCTAATTTCTCAGAGCCAAGGAATCTGAAATATTTGCCTTTTGGTGCTGATAAGTATTTTACTAAATAATGACAGTGTCACTCAAGAATGACATTTTTGGAGGAAGTTTCCATTTTTCTAAAATTAAGGTCATGATTTTGAGGGCTGTTGACTCCGAGTCATCGGCGACATCCAGTAAGTGGCCCCGCACGACCCACCCCCCCCCCCCAGGGATATAGGACTAGGACAGTATGTTGGGCTCAAGATGGAAAAATCAGCTTGTAGAAGAGAATCATGACAATCCATTTTTTGCCATGGCTTATGAAAAAGTCGCCTGAATTTCAATTCCGGTCTAAAATTTATTCAGAAAAGCATATTATTCCCAAGCTTGCTTCTGTCATAACTCCCAGAGGATACTAGTAGGATCTCTTCAGCATTTGTTTAGGATAGTTATTTTACTCCAGAGAACAACTATTACAGGACTTAAAGCTATTAAAACTGTGTGTGTGTGTGTGTGTGTGCGCGTGCGTGCGTGTGCATTCGCTAAATGCAAAACGTAATCCTTCACCTCAGGCCAAACCACTATATTCTTGGTTTGGGAGACAGTGTTTAAAGTGTCCTGTGGCTGGTTGGCATTCCTGGGACTGCATTCCACTGAGCATGGTCCGAGGGAACAGCAATGACAGTTGACATGTTAGGAACCCCCGGACAGTCAAGTGTTGGTGACGAAGCCCATAACTCTGCCTGAAAAAGTTTTCTTTTACTGTAGAAGTCCTAGTTCTCACCAAGACCATTGCAAAACCACATCAATTACCCTCTAACGGCAGAAAAATGTATGGCTGGGTTCCCCCCCCTTCTGAAAAAAACAAATGTAAGAAAAAAGGAATAGAACAGCCTTTACAACTGAGACATGAAATCAGAAGTAACAGTCTTTGCAAGAAAGAGATTTGGAATGATTATTGTTAATTTCAGCTTCATGGGTTGTTAAATATTCCCAAGAAAATCACGTTAGCATTCTTAGAAATGTTTCTGGAATTCTGATTTTGGTTTTTATTTTTCAGTGGTTTAAAAGTGGAATGGGCTGAGGAAATACAGAAGTAGCAGTTTTTGAGTTTATTGGTTTACAAGTGATTAAAGTGTTCGGGAACTCAGTTATTAAATTCTCTGACTCGGTTTCTCTGTCTGCAAAATAAGTGTATGTGGGTCATCAATGTTATTGTAACTTTTATGTTTTTTTAATGAAATGAATGTTCAGTAAAATATTAAGAGGAAATATATAGTATTTTGGACATTTGAATGATTTTTAAGTAATTGAATTTTTCCTTTTGGTCTTTGCCCAGTGATATCTCTGGCCAACAGATGAACCTTCTTCTGATGAAGTCTCTGGATGCCCTGGAAAATTGCTGCTTTGATCCTAGTCTTGAATATAAGTATGTTGGTTCCATTTCCTCTCTGGTACTTGGGGATTGAATCTTTCTCTGCCGTAAACTTTCATTCAATCGTGAAATACTTGTAGGACTAGATCTTGAATTCCTTTGTAAAGAGTTTTCAGTAATAATCAGAACCTGTAGTTAAAGGTACTTGTTCTAAAAACCATGTTTCAGCAATAGACAGTTTGCTTCAATGCAAAGCAATGAATGTCATTTCAGAGCTGTCATTAAGTTATTAATACCTTGTTCTGTCTTGTACTTATCATATGAAGCTTGTATCTGGAGACTTATATGCATGCCGTAACCTTTTTAAATAGTTGAAACTATTCTTTGAATTTGATTGGACAAAGAAAACCTTTGACCCATGGTTTAGATTTCCCTTGTGAAATCCAATGACTGAAGAATCAAAACGGAAACAAATATAGGTTATACGCAGGGTTCCCAAGTTCCTCAATATTAATAGTTTATCCCTGCCCCACCGCAGACTTCATGCTTTTTAAGGATTTTGTCTATTAAACTAAATATCTTAAAAATTTATTATTCCAATCATGAAAGGTAACCAAAACAAAAAGAAATAATTAGAAAAGAATGCTTTGCACCTGGCTGTCTTCGTCGGTAGAACACGCAGCTCTTAATCCAGGGGTTGTGAGTTCAAGCCCCACGCTGGATGTAGATATTACTTAAAAATAAAATCTTTAAATAAAAAAAAAAAGAATACCTCAAAAAACTGTTAAACATACTCATTTAGTGAGACATTTGATGTTTTAATTAGCCTGTGGCTTGTGTGGAAGAATATAGTTTTATTAGGCTTCCTGAAATACTAGCACAGTCGAGGACTTAACATTATATCTTTTCGGATTTCCACGTGTTTTGGAACCTATAAGTTTAGATCCTCTGGTATTCATTGTTACTAAAAAACTCAACAAACTGTAAGCACTAACCTCCAGTTTATTAACTCATTTACTTTTCGCTGTTAGGGGCACTGCTCAAATGTGACTGTTTACATATGTGGCCTTTAAGAACTTGTGATCTAAAGTTACGTTCCTGTCATCTAACCTGTTACGTTCAGACAGAGAAAAGAGGAAGTAGTAGAAGTAACTGCATATGTCAGATATTTCATTATGAGTAGATAAAGTCAAATCTTCACTTGGTAGGTGGTGGTTATAGGACCTTCTTTCAGATGCTGGCTAAGATTAGATAAGAATCATTGACATCCACCCAGTTTATCATGAAACACTTTAGAGATGAAATGAGATGTTTTAAGAGCGCGGTTTTGCGTATGGGAAAAGAGAATTCAGTGGTAGGATTGAAGTCTCTTGAAAGTAGAAAATGACTAATGGGAGGGATAGGGCCATTTCGCTGTTACCTGGTGTGATGGACAGATATTTTGGAGCCCAATCCGTCTGTTGGTGGTGTTGCCTTTTCCAACCAAGAAGTAAGACAGAGTTCTCTCCCCCTGCCCCGCCTTGCCCCAAAGGTATTCATCGTAGCTATAGCTCAGGGGATTATAAAGCTGGGAACGGATTTGTGGATCAACTTACTGCAGGCTCTCAGCCAGTTGTAACAATCGGGAGTGATTTACAGGCATCACCTCCGTCAGTCTGCAGGAAGTTTATTTCAATGAAGGAGAACCATAGAGATAACGGAACTGTCCACAGTGTGGGTACTTATGCATGTAAACACCTCATATGTGTAAGGACGTTTCACTTTATTGTTAACTATATCGAGAAGATTCTTATTTCTTCATTATTCTTTCTTGATTCTTAACCTCCCTAATGATCAGCTGTGTTTGGGAGAGGAAAGGGTGGGCCCAGATCGGGACTAATCCTGCAGAATTAGGTAGAATAGGGTCATCAGAAATCTCCTGTCCATTTAGTAAAGTCCTGCTTGTCTCTCAGAGCTCAATTAAAAGCCCAGATCCTTCAAGAAACTCTCCATCTTCTTCAGACTCCCGTTCTTTCTGCAGTTAATGAAGTTTAGTATTTTGTCATTCCTAATGCTTCGTGGCTCTTTAGTGCTCAGGGTAGCTCTGTCTCTGGTTTCAGTTCAGCTAATACCAAGCAGCCGCGTACTGTGCTAGGCATTTTCACATCCGTTTCTCCTGTCATTCAGCCCCAGGGACAAGCTAAATATTGCTACTAAAACAGGAACACTCGTCGCTTTGGTTTGCAGATTAAGAAAATGAGTCTCGCGCAAGAGACTGGCTCAAGGTCACACAGTCAGTGGCAGCTAGGGGAGAAGCCTAGGTTGTCTGCCTTCGGAGCCATTTCTCTGTCTCTTAACATAGTTCGGTGTGGAGAACACATTTCAGTTGAAAGGAAGCAATTTGACACCTGACACTATGGTGTTTACTACTCTCTTTGACATGTGGGTATGTCTCACTAATAAAAAGAGAGGCAGACACACTAGACCCAGGCGTAAAGTATTCCCCTGACTAATGAGATTCAGGAGTCTGGGGCAGTCCTCCCTCAAGTGAAATAGTGGAAGCATTACCAGGAGGTAGTTAATAGATCTGGGAGCTTGCTACCTCAAGTGATAGAATTCACCCAGAGCAAATTCACCACGCTTCCTTGATCTAATGGACACGACCCTGCTGAGAGGACCCGGCACCTGGGCCGGTCCTGGTGTGTGGCCTTATCACTTACATGCTGCTGCCATCTAGTGGTACTTATTGTGCCATTGCAGTCCTCACAGCCTTAACTAGTCCGGCCGTCCGTCAATGACCTGAGCGTTGGTTAATTACTATTGAGCTTTTACAAATACGATAAGATCTGTATAGCACTTTGCAAAGGGCAAAGCGCTATACAAATGTTAACTGTTATTAGAACTAATTATTAGGTGGCCTCATACTTAATCTGCAGGGTTGTCCACAATAAAGTAAAGAATTAAAGATTCATCTCTGGTTAATTTTAGAAACAATTTATCATTATATCTCAGTTGATATAGCAACACACAGCAGAACTGCACAGCTTTTAAGTCTCAGATTTTCTTTTCGCCAGTGATATTTTAATGTACTTGGATAAGAGGGTCAAATAAGTAAAGACATTATAGGGCATATATTTTAAAACTCACATTCTCTGTCATTTGTTAGTATTCTTAAAGATTCATGTTAGTAATTCCAAAACCTGAAATTTATAGCTAATGTTATCATTTTTAAAAAAATTTCACCTAAGACACCACCATGGAACTCCTTTTTGTGTTGAGTGGAGAGAAAAATGTGGAAGCTACCTTTGCCCAAGTGACTCTTGGTTTACGGTTGGCAAACATATCAAAGGGGAGCTAAGATGAGGTGAATGCATAGCAGTACTGACCTAAGCACCTAGGAGAATCTTTAAGACTCAGGACAAAAAAATAAACCCATTAAAATATAGACCACTTGGAAATCAGAAGAAAATATCAGGAATAAAACTTCAGGACTATCTTCTTGGAGCCTGCTGGAAAAATGAGACAGAGTAGACGAGTTCAGAAGGTCAATAGATGCATTCACCCTAGCGTATTTATACTGGCACACATTTATACATAGTTAGATTATATATTCATATATGACCACAGTCATTGACCATTGTGGCAATGAATAGAATCGTTGGTGAATGGTAACCTTGCCCAAGAATAGTTATGCTGTGACAATATTAGGTAAATGTAAACTAGAAACCACGATATCTTTTTCTAAGCCTTTGTGCCTGTATGCCTTGGGGTGGTAAAAGAGGAGTTTTAGTCCAGGGGATAAAGATGTTTGCATGCCCAGAAGAGCCCCCAAAAGTGAGACTTAGGATACCTGCTACTTATTGGGAAAGATGAACCCCAATACTTAAGTGAGCTTTGAGAGGTATCCTTTTCCCGCATGAAATCTGACACTCCTCTTTCTTAAATTAGTCTGGCAAGACACGGAAATTGAGTTTTCTTGATTGAGTCTTGGGTAACATATTCAGTGTATTTTACAACGGGTAAATTTCGCCTCCAACTGAATATAAGAATCCAGTCTCGTTTCTGTTGTTTTTCTTGTAGATCTTCTCTCCACTGTAGACTCTCTTGGAACCCTGCGTTGGGTCAGTTCTTCAGCATTCAATAATTACTGATTGAACTCTGTCCCTGTCAAAGCAGTATGCTAAATGCCGCAGGTGCTGTGGTGAGGGAAAATCAGAAAACGTACCTGGCCTTGTGGAGCTTACAGGCTAGTGAAGGACATGGGCAGAAATCAAACAGTCCTTCAAGTCATCCTCATCAGAGTTTATCATTAAGGGACACCTGGGTGGTTCAGTTGGTTAAGCATCTGGCTTTGGCTCAGGTCATGATCCCAGAGTCCTGGGTTCAAGCCCCACATCAGGCTCCCTGCTCAGCGGGGAGCCTGCTTCTCCCTCTCCCACTGTTCCTCCCCACCTCCCTCATACTCTCTCTCTCTCAAATAAATAAATAAAACCTTTTAAAAAAAGAGAGAGAGAGAGAATTTATAATTAAAGTTATCTGAATTAAATTAGTATGGGGTGTTTTGGGAGAGTCCCGAAGAGGTTCCCTGCTGGGCCAGAGAAGGTGTCCCTGAGGAAGTAACATTTGAAATCTTAATCGAAAGTAGCAGTTAAATAGTCAAGAGGGAGCAAAAGTCAGATTTTTCAAAGTATTAATCACATTTTGTCTAACTACATCTTTGGTTCTAATTTTGTCAAATTTTTATATGCACCAGTATAGAAAGAGCCAAAAAACCCCAAAAAACAAAAAAACTTCCCTGAAGATTCTAAGTGGAAACAAAGACCATAAATCCATACTAATGAAGAGCGCCTGTCCTCTTTCAGAAACGTGATTTGTCTCAAAAGCATGCAGTGTTCAGATGTTAGATGCTGGTTTAACTGGTTGGAAATGCATTATGCTAGTTGAGCTTTGTCGTTAAGTCCCTGTAAGCCGTAACAGCAGTTCTGCCTGGCTAATGATGGATTATTACTGCAGTAGCTTCTTTACAAAGGATTCCCGATGCCAGATAGTTATGCAATAGAACCTAGAAAAACACGCTCGAGATACGGTGCCTTCGCATAGGCATTTCATCAGGGCATCCCTGCGGGGCACTGAGAGGGGCCTGGGGCTTGGCAGATGGAGCAGGAGGCTGGGAATCCAAAACCCCCGTCTCCTGGCCACGCTCTGCTGGAAACTCTCCGTATGACCTTGAACAAATCCTGTAGCCTCTCTGTCCTTTTGGGTGTCTCTTATCCTTTGTGGATGCTTCGTTTGCGAGAGGTGTTTGAGGGAGGGAACTCACATGTTCGGGAAATGATGTGAAGGTTCTTGATGCCAGCCAAGGACATAAATACTATATACGAGCAAAATGACGTTCGGGCACTGAACTATGTTCCTGGAGAAATGCCCTGGAACGGCGTCTTCAGCGGCAGATATCATGACAGGCAAGCCAAACCAGAGCTGGGACGATTTCTGAAAACCACTCAATATTTCCTCAGTTCAAAACACAACAATGATGACAAAAACTTTTTTTTTTTTTTAAGTAGAAAAATCACCCTACAGCTGCATTATCTTATCATACTAAGTAGGAGTTTTCTGGGAGAACATTTTTTTTTCTTTCAATGGGTATGTATTCTTTCCCAAGAATTGGGGCACAAAGCCTAAGATTCCAATTGAATTGTCACATGGGGTAACTTTTGACAAGCCTGTCATTTGTCCATTTTCTCTTCTGACCCAGTGGTACTCTGAGGGATCAGAGGGGAGAGGAGGATTAATGTCATTGTGCACAGACAAATACACAGTTTCTTTAAGAAATTCCACTTGTGGAAGTTGACTAGGAAACACGAAGCACTTAGCCGTTCCTCATCATCATGCCTTGCGACGTATCCCCCCGTCATTAGTCAGATGTCCTCAGCTCATATTCTCAGATGGAGTCTTTTCTGTCATGCAGTTCGTCATGGCGCACTCCACGTGCAGACACGGGGATGGTGCAGAGGCCCACAGAACTTCTCTCAGTGCAGGGATAGAGCTGGTTTGACTTGACTTCTTATTCATCCTCCTACCTCACCATAGAGCTTAGGTCAACTCTATTTCATATTTTCGTCTATTCTTCTCCAGTGGGTCCACAGCACTAACATGGGCCAGAGACCCCTGTTTTGATAAAACATTTTCCTCTTGGGGGGGGGGTTGGCAGTGGGTGTGCCTGTGGTGGTTCATGGGGCACACTTACACACCAGGCAGCAGACCGAGAATCCAGCCCTCCCGGGGCGCCTGGGTGGCGCAGTCATTAAGCGTCTGCCTTCGGCTCAGGGCGTGATCCCGGCGTTCTGGGATCGAGCCCCACATCAGGCTCCTCCGCTGGGAGCCTGCTTCCTCCTCTCCCACTCCCCTGCTTGTGTTCCCTCTCTCGCTGGCTGTCTCTATCTCTGTTAAATAAATAAATAAAATCTTAAAAAAAAAAAAAAAAAAAAAAAGAATCCAGCCCTCTTATCTCAGGTAGAAGAGCAGTAGAAACGCCCATGATGAGTGAAGAGTGAACCTCTGGTGATTTTAACACGTCTTTTTTTTTTCTTTCTTTCTTTTTTTTTTTTTTTTTTTTTGCATCGAAGCACGGGCTGTATATTGGGAGTTGGACTTGTTCTGTCCCTCATGAGCCACAGCAGCCAAACGGAGTCTCGAGTTCACGTGGCGGCATCACTTCGGAAGCTCTCGACGTACCTGGACGACAGTGGGAGCCAAAGCAGAACATTTCAGGAGGTAGGAGCGCGAGGTTAAGGCTTTCTTCCCTTTGTTGTCTTTTGTTTCCCTGTGGCCGCTTCTTTTCTACTTCTCATATTTTGGTAACCCTGAAATTAAATTTTTCCTCAGTTTCAACTGGGATAAGGAGAAAGATCTGAGTGGCAAACAGCCTATATTAGATCATAAGGTTTTCAAACTGTGCAGCTGTTTAAATCAACTCAGACGTAAATGTGGCCCATAAGATAAGAGCCTTTAGCAAATGCAAAAACCCAAGGCAGCATCTCTCGAAGGCACTTTCTAAGAAGAGCTGCGGATTTCTGGAGGAAGGTTAAATGGAGATTTTTAGAATTACGCCCAAGCCAAGTGTAACTTTAAAAAATGGCCAGGAATCAGCTTAAGAAACTGCGGATTGGAAAAGGCATTTGATTTTTTTTCTTTTTTCTTTCCTTTCCTTTCCTTTCCTTTTCTTTTCTTTCTTTTCTTTTCTTTTCTTTTCTTTTCTTTTCTTTTCTTTTCTTTTCTTTTTTTAATGTCAGCCAGCATGAAAAATCATTGAGGAAATTCCCTTTACCACACTTAATGAAAAGATTTTTCTGTTACGGTGCAAAAATAACTCTGAATTGCAGTTCATGGGACACAGCTCTTGTGTGTCGACCGTGTTCAGAGGGAGCGTCTGAGGTGTGTGTCTGTGCCCAGGTGAAGCTGAAGGGCCTGGGCTCTGTCTTTGGGAGGACCCAGGGATGACCTTTCGGCCTGGCCAGATTCTCGGTCTCATTAGAGCAGATTCTCTTTTCTCCGGGCCTGCCCACGAGCTATTGATGAGTACATAAAGGCTGCTGTGTTCCCCCGCGCGGCTCCCCTGCTTTCAGCAATAGGACTTGTTGAATCGGTGAATTTCTTTGGGGCACAGAGGCTTGAAGTTTTGTTCTAATACGTGCACCACATTTCCATCTTTAAAGCAGTTGCAGAGCGCAGTTTAAAAGGACGTATCTTTTTGAGCAAAGGGAGAAAATTTTGCCACCAAGGGCCAATTTGATTCATAAACGAAAGCAGGGCTTTTCGAGTTGATGCTTTGGTCTGCCTTGATGTTTTGATTTAAAAGGCCTCGAGCAGGCAGTTGGGGTTTTTTCCCCTCCCTTCTGATGTTTTAGTATCCAATTTCTACCTTAGAAAAGCTTCCTTTTTTCATGCTGTAGCGACCAGGGTTGGGAGTTGAACATTTCCACTTCGCCTTATCAGCATCTTTGTGAAGGAGGGCTTCAGGAGGAAAACGTGAGGTAGCGGGGAGGAGGTGGTTAACCAGGATTTGCAAAAATTGAGGCTCAAGTGGATTGAGCGACTTGCCCGAAGTTTCTTAGCCCGTCAGTGGTCAATGTGGGACATACACCTGCGTGGACCATCTTGACTCCCAGCATTCTTTTATTTATAATTTGTTCATTTATTCATCTATTCATTTATTAAATTAGCACACCAGTGCTCTGAGGTAAGAAATATCACCTCTGTTTTACACAGTTTATACGACTCTAAAACGCACACGCCTGGCCACTATGCCCCAGTCCTTCTACGAGGGAAACTTAATTCAGCCATGCGTCACGTCTTTGAATTTCCTCTCCGGCTTGGCCGTGGATCGGAGCGCATGGCTGTTAGTAGCATTCACCGGTGAAGAAAATCTAGCCTCTGCTGTTGATAGATCCAGTGTTCCGACAGGAGATGCTAATTTTGAGTCCAAAGACCTGGGTTTGAATCTCAGCTCTGTCACTGGCAAGCTATATGTAGTTGGACCTCAGCATCCCTACCTGTAAAATGGGAATTCTGACACGCATCTCGGAACATCGTTGGGACAGGTCAGGCAATGCAACAGTGCCTGGTCTGTGGTAGGTGTGCTTGACCCCGGTCCTTATCCCGGAGAGAAGTTGGACGGAACGCTGGTGTCCACTAAACCGTGTTCTTTTGTTTTCCCTCACGAAGAAACATTTCCTGCCATCTCTTCTTCTAGGTCCTGGCCTATACCCTCAGCTGTGTATGTACCTCAGCGTTCAGTACCGGGATTGTTGAGGCTGAGGAGGCAGAGGAGGTCATGAACAAGCTTCGGATGTTGGTGGAGAACAACCAGCAGGTTGGACTGCATGCCCTCATCTCTCCTCTCTTTAGGTCTCCTGTTGCTGCTGAGTCCTAATTTTGACGGACTCTGATGAGACTATTACCGGAATGTTTTCGTGCCCAGAACTGAGGAACTTCTTTTTTTTTTTTTTTTTTTTTAAGATTTTTTAAAGAATTTACTTAGAGAGAGCACAAGTGGCGGGGGGGGGGGGGCAGAGGGAGAGGGAGAAGCAGACTCCCCGCTGATCAGGGAGCCCGATGTGGGGCTCGATCCCAGGACCCCAGGATCATGACCTGATCCAAAGGCAGATGCTTAACTGACTGAGCCCCCCAGGCGCCCCTAGAACTGAGGGACTTCTCACTTTCTCACCACTGTAGCCAACGGTCACAGATGTCTTTTTTTCTCTCCTTATACTTTATCTTTTGTAGGTACTTCTTTTTCCTTGTCAGAGAGAATGTGAAAGGCTTTTCTCTCTCTCCATCTGTATTTATAAAACCTTCAAACATGTGGCTAGGGATTGTAAGGCTAGCGATAACAATGTGTAAAGGTGTGGGTACTTAATGGACTCTGATAAGGTCAAACCTCAGCAAATTCAAAGCAGAGAATCTCTGCTCATGACTGAACATGCATGGGACAATTTAAACACCTATAAATTAAATTAAATACCTTTAAAATGTTCCCTCTGAAATATTATTCAGCCTTAAAACGGAAGGCAATTCAGACACATGCTGCAACATGGGTGATCTTGAGGACATTATGCTAAGTGAAACAAACCAATCACAAAAAGACAAATACTGTATGACTCTATTGATACGAGGTACTTGGAGTAGTCAAAAGCTTAGAGACAGAATGCAAAAGCATAGAGACAGAAAGTAGAAAGATGGTCACCAGGGGCTTGGGGAGGGAGGATGGGGAGTTCTTGTTTAAGGGGTACAAGTTTCGAATTTGCAAGATTAAAGAGTTCTGGAGACGGATGGTGGTGATAGTTGCACAGTAGTGTGAATATACTTAATGCCACTGACCTGTACCCTGAAAAGCGGTGAAGAGGGAAAATTGTATGTTATGTGTATTTTACAATTAAACTGAAAAATATGTTCCCTCTGATTACACATGTTATAAAATTGCCCCGTCTGGATTTTTTTTAGATTTCTCCACAGTCCCAATTTTGGCCATGGTGGATTCTTGCAGGATTCACTGGTTATTAGCTAATATTGTATTGTATCGGTACTCTTTTCTGGATCTGTGACTGCTCACTTAAATTCAGAATAGGTTTTGCAACGCCAGGATGTGGAAGTTTGCGAATGCTCTGCTCATTATGGGACTTTGTCTCCTCTTGTTTGGGAGCTGGCTCGGCTTGTGTGGCCTACCTCAGTATTTCCCCCCAGTTCCTTCCGAAAATTGGGATCGTTTGAGTCAAGTCTTGTAACAGTCCAGTATTGTTTTCCTAAAATAAACCATTCACTGCAGCTGAATTCCTTAGAGTTAGACTGCAGTTTCTGTTGCAGACCAAACTTGATTTTTAAAAAAAAAAATCTGCAAATCGATGATTTTCAGATGGCAAAGGAACCTGTCGGTAGGAAAGAGAGCCCCTCGAAGTGCTTAGATGCTGTCTGTAAAAATTCTGTGCCATGTGTGCTATTCTTCTTTTTCCTCACCCTTTGTTTTTATGTGTTTATAACAGACTTCAGGTTTTGCCCTGGCCTTGGGAAACCTAGTTCATGGTTTGTCTGTGTGCGGACACGGAAAAGCTGAGGACTTGGGCCACAGACTGCTCCCCGCCTGGATCAGAATTGTTCTGGCACAGGTAGGAGGTCACGTCCTAGCATGGGATTTTATATTTTTATAAAGGAAAAAAGAGCAACTTTATCGGACCATTTATAGGTGCTGCTAAGATATACAGCCTAACAATAAAAGAATAGGCAATGTCAAACGAAAGAGACGCAAGAACTTTAAATCCCTTGTAAATGATATATCCTGTCAACCATTATAACTTTTTTTTTTTAAACAGGCCACTTTCTCAGGGTTTTGATTTTCAAACAGCATTGTGGTTTTAAAAAATGCAGAACAAGAAACCACCTATGATCAAATAACTTCAACCTATTACTGTATTCAAGTCTGCTGCCATTTTTGGTTCAGTGATGCAAGTTATGTTGACCCTACAAAAGGAGTGCCATTTTGGCCGGTGTTTCTCTAGGATAGAATAAGTTTTATAAGATAATGCTAAGTGAAATAAGTCAAGCAGAGAAAGACAACTATCATATGATTTCTCTCATCTATGGAACGTAAGAACTAGGAAGATCGGTAGGGGAAGAAAGGGATAAAGAAAGGGGGGTAATCAGAAGGGGGAATGAAGCATGAGAGACTATGGATTCTGGGAAACAAACTGAGGGCTTCGGGGGGGGGGGGGAATGGGATAGACCGGTGATGGGTAGTAAGGAGGGCACGTATTGCATGGTGAACTGGGTGTTATACGCAACTAATGAATCATCGAACTTTACATCGGAAACCAGGGATGTACTGTATGGTGACTAACATAATATAATAAAAAAAATATTAAAAAAAAAAAAAGTTTTATAGGATTCAGACCCAAGGACTGTTTGCCTCGTGACATACCTGATGCTTTGTTTTCAGGGCACTCCTACGATGCTTTGTTTGGCCGCGCTTCACGGCATGGTGGCGTTGGTAGGCTCTGAAGGGGATGTAATCCAGGTAAAAAAAACAACAAAAACAAACAAACAAAACATGAACGGAGAAATCTACGTGTGCTCATAGCCACAGCAAGCAAGAGGAGGATACCCAGCATCTCAGTATGCTACATACAGAATACATGCCCGTCGTAATGGTTATACTGGGCTTTTCGATGCCTTGATATGTAGAAAATTGCTCCTGGCGGAGAATGCATTTTTCGAGATTTGTTCCTTCTTTTATTTGGTTCGTACGAATTAAACCCAGTCAGCCTGTGTACTTCCCACAAAGTCCCCTGCCCGAGAAAAGTGACTGAATCGTAAGAAATTTCCAAAGTCATCCGTAAGAAACACCATTTTGTATCTGTCATGTTTAAGTTTATATCGAGGTAGTTATTCTTTCACTTTTAAGTGTTTTCCACGGTGGACGTAAGTATGTCCCGGTTTGCCAGTGATGCTAAGGAGCGCCTGTGTTCATGCAGCGACGGTCTCTTCAGTTGAGCACTGCTCGCTGCGCTGAACCTGTGTCAGGAAGTCAGTGATAAATACGGCACTCCTGCCCTCAAGGAGCCCACAGCTTTTGTTTCTGAAACGTAAGGATGCAATGGTAAATGATACCGTAGCGTAAAAGATGATAGCTCATCCACCAGAAATAGCATCAGTTACTTTTCTGGGGACGTTGGGATGGATATTTCTTCTTTTTCTTTCAGCTGAAGTCTGAAGCCATCCAGTCCTCTGATTTTCAAGCCAGACTTAATGAAGTCATCAAAACTGTAACTCAGGTGAGAAGAGGAATTTAAAATCCTTGGATGGGAAAACAGATAATCCCCCCCCCCTTTTTTTTTGAGAGAGAGAGAGAGAGCATGCATGTGTGTGTGAGCAGCTGGGGGGGGCAGCGGGAGAGGGAGAGAGAGAATCTCAAGCAGGCTTCAAGCCCAGCGCGGAGCCTCATGCGGGGCGGGATCTCGTGACCTGAGATCATGACCTGAGCTGAAACCAAGAGTCACACACTTAACCGACTGCGCCACCCAGGTGCCCCTCAGCTACTTCCTTTTACTGCCTTTCTCTTTCACGATACAAACTGTTTTACTTGGAAAATGGGGAGATGTCTGATTATTGAGTTGAGTCCAAGCAGCATTTGAGAGGGGCTTAGGCCGCACATTCACCGGCAAACACACACTGACAGCCTCGGAGGAAAAAAAAGCTGACATTTTTGAGTTAACTTAAATCGGCTTGGTTTCCTTTAAAAATGAAAATCTGACCCTGCAAGGGATGTTAGGCCCTCAGGACAAAGTAAAATGGAAGGTGATCAAAGGGCAGGACAGATATCTAAGAACGTCGAGAAGCGCTAGTTCAGATGTCTCTGATAAAAGTATTCGGGTAAATTATTATCAGCATTCTTGGCAAGACAGTAAGGATGTTCATCTGCTGAGAAATGATTATATATTTTAAGATTTTTATACAAATTTATTAGTTTCATTGCACCAAACGTGAAAACACAGAATGAAAGAAGTTGAAAAAATATCATTGATGGTCCTCACAACTTGAAGCAAGTGTTAATAATAATTGGTCATATTTCTTTCCAATTATTCTTTTTTTTTTTTGCATAGTTGGTATTCTTACTATATATAGAACTTTGTAGATAGTCTTTTTACTTAGTCTTCACGTTTAGCATACTTTTTCTCCTTCTTGTAAATACAGCTGATTATTACACCTACCACATAAACAAGTTTTAGTAATTCATGCTTTGGAAAGCAAACATAAGTGTCTGAACAGAGGAAACTCTCTTTTGCACGTATGAACGTGATTCTCAGGAAAAGCATTATACTGAAACTTAAGTTGCTATTAACTTGGGAGAAAAATCTGTAAATGAAAACTTATTTAAGAAAATCCTTACTATAAGTGATAAAGCAGTAATAGAACATTACTTAAGAGAACAAAATAATATCTCCTTCCACTTTTAGAGGTATTTTATTCTTAAATAACTAACACCTTTTTTTTTTTTTTTTTTTTTTACTTTTTGGATCTTTTCCCCCCTTCAAAAAAAAAAATTCCTTTGAGACCAGTCGGACTCAGTGACACTTGAGACAACCAGTACTACCTTGTGTCGTGATTGATTGATCCATTCATTCATTCAGTTCTTCAACAATTGTTGATCACCTGTGTGTCCGGGTTTAGTATATTAGACACATGATATTATGTCTTGTCAGAGAACTTGTCATTACCAGACAAGCCGCCACCTCATTAAAGATAAATGACTTTCTCTGAGTTACCTTTTAATAAACGAAGTTTGGATCTAGCCCGATCATTGAACTGTTACACTCTCATCCATAGGTCATCAGTGTGTCTGGGGTGATTGGTCTTCAATCAAATGCTCTTTGGCTTCTAGGACATCTTCATCTGTCTACTCTGTCCTCAAGTCAGAGCAGAACCTCTGGTAAGATTGGAGTCTTAGGATACTGGGGCTGGAGGGATTGCTGACCGGGGGCCGTGTACTTGCGTTAAGAGCATTAATCTTCGCACCCGCCTTAAGTGGTGGATGTTACCACCCCTCTTTTATGTCAGAAGAAGAGGGGCTGTGGAGAGCCTTCCTGACTTGCCCAGGGCCACGTGGCATCAAGTGGTGGACATACAGTTGAACTCACCTCCGTCAGCCTCCAAAACCCATGCTCTTCTGTTCTTCTTCCCTGCCTCCCTTGGAGAACAGATTAGACGGTCTAACCCCATATTTCACAAATGAAGACATTGAAGCTTAGAAAGATGACATGACTTCCATAAGGAGTTCAGTGACAAATCCGGAAAGTAGGAACAGGTCCTTGAAGCTCGACACAGAGTTCTTTCTTATTTTCCTAGATGTAATCATATTTCATTAAAGGACTCTGCCTTTATGACTGGATTTCTTCGGGCCCCTGCTTTTAAGAAAATAATGGGGTCTGCACATTTAAAGATATGCACATGCTTGACGTTGAAATGAAAATCCTAGGTCTTAACATAGCAAGGCCTTTTCTATGTCCACATTTTTGATAAAAAGTAATAAAAAATATTTGCAATTCCCACATGCTTAAGTTTGCACTTGGAGATTTTCTGCGGAAGGCATCACTGTAATACACTGGGACCTGAATCTGCTCATTGATCTTTATAGAATTTTGACCCACTGGCTCTCTTGGACCCAGGCCACAAAGGTTTAGGTACCACAGATTTCTCATTAAAACCTGGTTTCGCATACCCCCTGACAGGTAGTCTACAGACAGCATCACCATGGACATGTAGCACTGTAATTACCTTTCCCTCACTTTCGGTCACTTCGTAGCTAGAGAAATAGGACTTCGTTCCTCAGTATTCCCAACATAATGAACTTGCGACAGCTGGAAGCTGTCATGTTAAAAGGGGAAAAAAACCACCAACTTAGTCATAGTGGAAACCTTAAGTAATGCTAGTTTGGAAGGGCAGTGTGCTCCTGAGGTCCTGCTAAAATAGCAAGTTGATGTCAGGCTTTTGCTTTTTTACCTAGGTTTTTAATCGCTAGTGCTATGGGTTACACAGTCCGGCCCCCATGCACTCAAGTCGGGTGGTCGCGAACCATCTCACACCCAGTTTCATTGGGACACGATGCTCGTGTGTCTGGAAAAGTACAGCTGTCCTTGCTTCTGTTGGAATTTTCCAGTTGAGCCATTTGTTGCAGTAAAAAGCATCTCATGAAGCAATTCTGGGGGACTGGCAGGAAGAGAATCGAGGAAACTCCCCAGACTCGACTCGCCTCCATGTCACTGCCTCCGTGTTCTAGGTCAGCAGCCACAGCTGGTGACTTGGACGTGCTGCTCACAGAGAGGTCCTGCCTTCTGAAGTAACAGGCCGGCTGCTCTTATTACTGATTGTTGCATTTCCCTGGTTCATGGATCTCATTCAGGATGTCCTCAAGTCGCCCCTGGAATGGTGGTCTCAGCCTAGAGGCCGGCAGACACCAAGGGTCACCGGACTGGGGCTTATTGATGTGACAGTGTGGAAAGGATTTTTTTTGTAACCACTTCATTAAAGTTCACAACCCCTGTGATTTTGCAGTCTCTGCTAGGTTTACCACCGTTTCAGCTTTGCTTGCATAGCCGAAGTGATTACTTCAAGGCCAGTCACTTAATCTAATAGAATTAGTTGCCACCGCAGAGTATTGTGCTGAGATTAATGGCATAAACATCTCCGCTTTGTCTCTAGGTTGATATGGCAGCATGAGATCATTATCTTTCCTTCATTAGTCCCGCCAAGTTCACTGGTTAATTTGATCATTTTCTGTCTCCACAGTTCCTACTGACTATAGCTATTTGCCTGAGAGCAGTTTTATGAGAGCGGCCATTGGCTTCTTCGTTACAGGAGGAAAAAAAGGCAAGTGGGCACATTTCTTGAATTTTATCATTCTTCCGACGCGTTAGATTTGTGGGCCCCAAGCTTGCGTCTGTGCGATTAAACCGTCATCAATCTGAGGGAGGGAATATTTCCTTCTGCTGGACCGTCTTTGCAATAGAAATGACCAGGAGGCCAACTACCATAAGACTATGTCGTCTCTTGGAATCATTGTATCTGACCTTGGAGGGGGCGGGGTGGGGGGACAGGGGTTCAGGGGGACCTGTGAAGACCTTATTCTTTCATTGGACCTTTTCAAAAGTATGAGCACACGTGGCTTTTCTTGTCAGTGTTGACCGGGTGTGACCATAAAAGAGAAAACACAGTTGGGACCTAACTTGGGAGTAAGTCTTCTCCCTGAACCTCAAATGACCGGTCTCTGTTGTTGGAATCACCGGCTCTGGTTCTTAATTTTAGCTTGTGTTCTTTTTGTCTGCAAACATTTGTGCCTTTGGGATTCTTTGGTGCTGCCACCCATACTCGAGCATAAGCAACCTGAAGACAGATTGAATTGCCTTTTGTTTTTAACTGGAGTCTGAATAAAGCCATGTAAGTCTTTAAATAAATGCTCTCTACTGATACACATCGACTATTCAGAGATGTGAGGGCAAAATGTATCCCTCTTGAGAATTTCATAGCTCAGGAAATAGTTTCATTCGTATAATATTCTTTCATTGATATTTACTAGTTTCTTTCTTGCCTGGCCTGGTTAGGTCGATCTGGGCAAGTTCAGTGCCTGTATTATAATAAGATCATCGCAATTTTGGGGGGGGGGGGGGAGTTTTGAAACAACTTAAACTGAAGAAATCTGGAGGAAGCAGTTTGATTAACGAAGGTCGTAAAAGAGTATAATCTTACTCTTGGAAGGGGCATTAAAGGTCATGTCATCTGATTTCCTGTTGGATACGGTAATCCCTGCAGCTTCCACATTATAAACTAGTTTCAGAGTTTGGAGATGAATTCCTTTAGTTCCTAGAGTTCTCGAAATTGTAGTATTATTTTAGGGTCATGAGTTAGGGTGACTGCTTTTACATACCCTCAGTAAAAAGTTGATACATAGTTATGCCACTGTTGTACATAACATATTTAAATGTTATGTACATATATAAATATGTAACCTATTACATGTAATACAGAGTTAATTGTTTATATTTTCATAAGTTCGGTCTATTTATAGTAGTATCACAATAGAAATGTCTTCATTAGTAAGAAATTGAATTTTTACTAAAGGAGCATCTAAAATTTCCATTGCCAGGATAATCTTAGGAATATATATTTTTGCTCCTTTTGTTTGTTTGTTTGCTCATTGATATCTTACAAAAGTTTTAAATGACAATAATGTGAACTATTTCCATGAGCAAGAAAATATAAATTCTTCAGACAAAATGAAAGATACTCTTTTACTGTTCCGGTGAATAAAATGTAATGTTGACTCCCCAGATCCCTATTTCTTGGCAGACATGAATTTTCTCTGAATCCTGTGGGAACTTCTTGGTTAAACATAACATTTTTATGATTACACAGTCAGGGCACAACAGGCAGTGTTCTGCTCTAAAATTGAAAAATCAGGTGGAGCTGGCCGCAGTGACTTTCTTTGCAGTCTTACTGAAAGCTATTTTAAGACAAATAAATGAAGTATTAAAAATGCCATATTACCAATCAGATTTTTGGCATTTTCAGGTTGTGGGAGAGGGCTGCCTTCTTGTCAGGTTTGCTGACTAGATTCAGAGAAAAATCTATTCAGCCTTACACATTACTAATGATGACCCCAGAGGAGTGGGGGCCGTGGGAGGCTGACCTCCGCCTCCGAAGCCCATTTACAAAAACAAAACCAGACCCTGCTCTATGGGTCTAAATGGGATGGCCAAATGCGGAGGTGTGCATGCAAACGAGTGTTTTCTTCTTCAATATGCCCAGCTCATTTGAATTTTAATAACTCCCTTCTGAAGCAGCTTTTGAGTTGAAATGTCTGGATGTCACTCACTAGAGCCCAGTGGGGCTGCCGATAGGAAGGATGACGACGTTGGTGAGCTCTTTTGAGGGAGAAATGGCTTTAGAGAATAAAAATCATGCATGGCATAGGCAGGAGAGAGGAGACTTGAGGGGTGGCATGGCTTCATTCCCCCTGTGTGCTGTTTCCTAACTCATGAGTGGAAGAGAAATGTGATGAGTTATCCCTGACCCTCAGTGATGCCGGGACAAGATAGGGCGTCATCGATTTTAGCCAATCAGATTTGAGAGAGGGAATACATGACTCTGAGTGTCTAACGCTTAGGGCTTCTCTCCCATTGGATCCTCATTTTAATATGTGTATGATAGAACACACGAGATGTTCATAACAGCCATTCCTTCACACAGGCCTACATTGGAAAACCCAACAGATGAAATTCTTTCTCGTTTTTAGGGACTTCACTTGGTAGTTTTGAATATAACTGGTTTTTTGCTCTGCCCCATGACATTCTCCTTTCTTCCCTGATAACCATGGCCTCTTCCAGCAGATGTCGTCGTCATCAGCATCTTTATTTATTCCTGCGGACATTTCTTCACGATGCTAAGTTTAAAACGTGCTCAGAATCTTTCTTCCTATCATGGAATTATTTTTTTCCCCTTAAGGGACTCTCAATTTTGACCCTTATTTTTGCTTCTTTTCTATTCATTTATTCTTTTTCCTGATGTTTGTTTTTTCTCAACCTCATAGCCTTATTCAGCTTTCATCAAGATTATATCTATTTCTTTCATAAAACATTTAAAGTGGATTAAAAGCACTTAATAAAAGTAATGGTTCATTTTTGATGCTAACACCAAGTATTTCTACCTAACGATTTAGAATTATTTTTTCTTACCATTCTGTTGCTGGGGAATGTGAGTAGCTTTTTAAGCTTGTGTTTTTCTGTTAAGCTTTTAAGTTCACAGTAAGACGTATTATTTGAGTAAAGTGTATGTCAATCCTTGTGATAAAATCTTTAGCATTTCCTTCTTGATATGAATTCATTGGTCTGTGATTCATGTGCGTAAGTGACGGACTCTTGCGTAAACTGTAGGTAGGTATATTCTCAGTTGGTTGTTCGGGACCGTTAGCATGGGATGTGCTTATTGATGAGTCTAGTCAAAGGGGCAGGGTTAGTGAACTCTGGGTGTAGAATAAGCGACATGGGAAAGCCGTCCTATTTTTCTGGTGAAATTACGGAGTTGGTTGCCGAGTTTGCGTTAAAGTATTTTAATTTAGTAATGGTTTACCTATACAAAGCTTTTGACAAGTATTATTAGAAGTGAATACTTGTATATAACACTAAGTTCAAAAATGGAATAAAGAAGAAAAAAAGATCTCCTCTAATCTCACCACCTAGAGATAGCCACATAGGTCCTCCTGGATGTGGGTGTGTTACATGACATTGAATCATGAAATTTATTTTATTTTGTTGCCTGATTTTTAAAAATTTAACAACTTTTCTTGTAAAGGGACATAATCACCATTCATCTCCTCCAAAAGGAGGTTCGGGGGAAAGTACAAAAAGAATTCTTGCATCGCTTTCTAGACATTTGTTAATGGGATATGCTTTGGGAGTATTTGATTGCTATTTTTGGTTGTAAATACTGTGAAAAATACTTGTAAGGAAAAAAGTCACCAATTATCCCATGACTTTCTAACTGCTATTATCATTTTTGAATTTTTCTTTTTAATTTGTTGCTTTTGTGCACATGCAAGCTTTATGTATTTCCGAGTATACGTATGCTTTGAATCTTTTATTAACCTTTCCCTACCTTTCATTATATCTCCATAGTTATCATTTCCAAATGACTGTAGAATATTCCATCAAAATGATGGATCATAATTAATTTAGCCATTTTTCGATTGGTCATTTTTAAAATTTCCATTATAGAGAACATCTTTATGCATGTAGCTTTTGCTTTTCTGCATATAGGTGTCCTGGAGATGCATTCACAGCAGGTTATTAGTGGGCAAGAGGATTTGGTGACCCTAGGGATGGCTTGGCCCCGTTGTTCTTTGAAGGATTATACCAGGTTTGGGCACCTCAGCCCCAGACGCGTACGCGAAGCAGATTTCCTAGAGGGGGAAGGCGTGGAAGTCGGGCTGCTGGGGCTCACACTCCACTCCCACCACAGGCAGGCTGTGTAATCTCAGACAAGCTGCTTAAGTCCCGACGCCCCAGTTGCTTCCGTAAAGTGGAGGAAATAACTGAATCTTCTTTATAGAGTTTTTGTAAAGATGATGAGTTTAGGAGTCACTTGATGTAACAGTGCTTAGAAAACAAAATAAGAAACCCTTTCTAGCTATCGTATTACAAAACAAACCAACATATAGGAAAACAGATGATTACAATAAAAGTCCATCAGGTGTAAAATGATAACACTACCCTAACACTGTTCTAATTTACATTTCATTGCCAGAAGGAATGAACATTTTTGCACGTATTTACTCTTCGAGAAGTTTATTTTTAAATTAAATTTTAGACCACTTCTTTTTAAAAATTCAACCCCCCCCTTTTGTTTTGATGTAAGCTCTACACCCAAAGTGGGGCTGTGGGGCTTGAACTCCCAGCCGTGAGATCGAGCGTCGCATGCTCTACCGACTGAGCCAGCCAGGCGCCCCCCAAATTTGTACCTTTTTTCTCTTACTCTGTGTTTTGAAATAATTCCAAACGTATAAAAAAGTGAAAACAGCCAGAGAACCCTATTGAAGTTTCACTGACTGTCCGAATGATGTCTTTAGCAGAGGAAGAATTCAATCCAGAACGTTACACTGCACTTACCTGTCCTATCTCTTCAGTCTCCTTCAATCTGGAACAGTTCCTCAGTCATTCTTCACCTTTCAAGACTTGAACATGCTTTTTTGTTCTTTGTTTTTTATTTTGTTTTGTTCCTCGAGAGAGCGCGAGCGGCGGCAGGGAGCAGAGAGAAAGAGAATCTTTTTTTTTTTTCCTTAAAGATTTATGTTGTTATTTTAGAAGGAGGGAGGGAGGAGAGAGTGCAAGGGGGAAGGAATAGAGGGGGAGAGAGAGAGAGAAAGAGAGAGATAATCCTTAAGCGGACTCCGTGCTGAGCAGGGAGCTGGACTTGGGTCTTGATTCCAGGACCTTGAGATCATGATCTGAGAAGAAATCAAGAGTCAGACGCTTAGCTGACTGAGCCACCCAGGTGCCCCGTGGGAGAGAGAATCTTAAGCAGGCTCCACACTCAGCACAGAGCCTGACCTGGGCTTTGATCTCACCACCTGAGATCACGACCTGAGCAGAAATCAAGAGTTGGACACCTAACCAACTGAGCCACCCAGGCGCCCCCAGACTTGAACATGTTTTAAGATTAGAAGCCAGTTATTTAGTAGAACGGTTTTCCATTTCAACTTGCCGGTTTGCCTGCTGTTGCTCACGTGGGAGGCGAGTCAGTCATCGTCGGCAGGAGTAGCACAGACATGGAGCATGGCTCCTCTCACGGTGGTACATGGTGTGTCTCTCCCTCCACCAGGGATGTTAATTTTGATCTGTTCCTTGGCTAAGGTGTATCTTCCAGGCCTCTCCACTGTGAAGTTCTCTTTTCCCTTTATCATCAGTAAATATTCTGTGTGGAGGTCTTTCGAGACTTCATGATTATCCAGTTTTACATCCTAGTTTCACCCATTAGTTTCAGCATCGATGAATGTTTTCTTGCCTGAATTGGTTATTACTATGATGATTCTTGAAGGCGATGATTCAAAAGGTGATTCTTCCCTTATTCCATTTATGCTTCTCAGTAGGCTTTCTATTGTACGGAAGACCTGCCTTTTCCTTCCCTCCATCTCACTCTCTACTGGTATGGCCCACAAACATTTTATTTCATTTAATTATTTGTTATTCAGTTATTCGTGATTTCAACCTTCATATATTCCACATTTGATCAGTGAGAACCTCTTTACATTGGCTTTGTGTCCATTTGACATGACCCCGTCATTCTGTGAGTACCTTGTTTCGTCGCGGCCCAAGAAAATGTTCTAGGTTCATCTCGTATTATCCGCAGCTCTGTAACAGCGAGATAGCTCAGGTTCCTTTTAGTGGGAAATGATACTTAGAAGCAAAGATCTGGGTACAAATTCTCCTCGTTCCTGGGGTGAGCACTGCTCCCAGGCTCTTTCAGTGAACAGTTGTTAGGAAATGGACACACATACCCTCTCGCTGTCATGTCTGTATTCATTTCTGTATCTAGCTAGATATACTGAAAGCCGTGAGTTTATACCAGTATCTCCAGTTCCAGTTCAACACCACAGGGTTCATTGTACTTTTCCCCTCTTTTCATATTTGTAACTTTCTTCTCTGACAGGTAGAATCCTGGCTCCATTTTTCTCTGTGTATCTGCTCATTTGCGGAGTCCCCTGTATACAAACAGTCTTCTGTCCCCACTGGTCCCCAGCCCTGCGGAGGCCACCTTCCTCTCTCAGGTCCTGATCCCCGAGGGGCAGCCACCCTGCTTGGCAGCCTTCCTGGTGCAAAGGGGCCCAGGGATATTTTTGTTTCTGATAACTGAATGTCGTTGAAGTACTTCTACCAAGTCTTAGTATCTGACTGACCTCTCAGAATCTTCAAGTGTTTCTAACTACCGTCCGGATTTCAGAGTAGTTTCTGGCAGGGGCACAGCGTCTCCTCATCTCCGCAACTAAGCCATGCTGTCATCGTTTCTACCTGTGTTTTCTAAGGACTTCGTCTAGAAAAGTCCTAGTGATCCTTTCCGTCTTGGTTTAAACATCCTTTCCTCAGTCGGTGTTTCCAGGCCAGTTCGGATTTCTTCTGTTGCATTTTCCAATATGTTTTTCATAGTACTTGATATAGGAGTAGTTATTTTCTTAATTATTTCTGGCTCTTTGTTTAAAGTCTCTCTTTCCCATGACTGTAATTTCCTCAAGGGCAGGAGGAACATAGGTGTTTTATCCTAAATTCTTAGAACAGAGTACTTGGCATTTAATAGTTTTCAGATATTTGTCGATCTACAGCTGTGTGTGTGTATGAGATAATTCTAAGCGAAGTTGCTTCTAGACAACACTGAGGATGGAGAAAATCAAGACATGTCCACACTACGCGAGCAACATGTGATGGGGGATAGACACACCCCCGGCTGTCAGCCTATGGCCTGTTACCAGACTTTTACTGGAGGGCTTACACATGTGCCTTGTGGCATTGAGATGTGATCCTCTGTGTAGCTGAAGTATGTGTGATAATGGGTCCTGTTGTAATGCATTATGTTCGGATATGCCATTTATATCAGGTTCTTTGAGGCTGTCAACTGGATGAGAGATTTAAAGCAACTTTGTATCTGGGTTTTAAAACATCTGGATCCTGTTAACAAGGACTGTTAGGCCTTCTCAGTTCCAAAGCCATTGTCTATGCATTCCAGTATTTCTCTTTATCTAAGGCACTTGCTTGAAAGACAAAGCACTGCAAGAAGGGAGCTAATCATTCCTGTTGCTTAGATTTGGATTCCTGTGTCCAGTGCTGAAGATCTCTGGGGAAGGAACCACGTGACTCTGTTCTCCCGTCTGGGGACTCTCTCTCTTTCCATACCCGCCCCTGCCCCCCGCCCAGCCACCATGTGCATGGAACTGCCAAGTATTTCCTCCATTCCGAACAGTTACTATAATTCCTTTCATTCCAGTTAGCGTCAGAATTAGTTCCCTGCAAATACAGTGGAAAATTTTGTGTGATTCTAGTTACGCCACTCAGTACTGACGCTCTGCCCTTCTTTGAAAGTGGAAGATTTCTTGTTTCCTAGCACTTACTTGATTTTCAATCCTATGTTCCCTGTTTCAAGGTCTTGTTTCTGATACTTGCTTGTATATCAGGTCAATTCTAAAGAGTCTAGAAGCAAGGTGCAAAGTGTGAGTGAAGTGCAGTTACGTATTGTTACGTATATATAGTGCAAGTTATTGGTGCAAGAGCTTGTTGTGTAAGCAATCACATGTGGTGTGGTTTTGTGTGTGCATGTGTGTGAAATGGTCGTATTTTGCACTGGGTCCTGGTATTAGAGGACAGGGTGAATGTCTTTCCTGATTCCCTAGATCCTCTGGAAACTGCAGAATTTCTGTAGTAAATTCTGTAGAGGGACCTGGAATAAAATTTTATGTTAATCTTGAACACACTTGATCTGAGAAAAAAAATTTGAAAATTTAAAAATTTAAAGGAATCTGCTTATGAATGAATGATTTCCAATATAAAACTGGATTCATGTCCTTACTAGGAGAGAAAAGCAGTTCTATGCTCAGATTTTAAGATCCCATTTGCCAGTTCATCAGGCCATTTCTGAGAATCACATGCCAAAATGACCCCAAAAATGCAGCTTATTTTTTCTTTGTGTGAAATCAGAGACTCTAATTTGCTGCCCACATGGTATAGGGACAGTTCCCCATGTGTGTGATCCGGACGGTGTCCTATGAATAGCCAACCAGTTAGTTCCTAGCACAGCAGTTTAATTTTTATCACATCTGACTTTTCCTTGTCCGTGTGTCTGTCCTCTCACTAGAATATGAGCTGCATTAGCAAAGGAACCTGTTCTGTCTTGTTGCAAACTCTCGTTTGTGTCTGGAACAGTGCATGGTACCTACTAGATACCCAGTGATTGAACAAATGAATGTTTTTTATGAATATATTTACTTTTTTGGGTCAGCAATTCTTCTCTCTGTAATAGCAACGGTAAATTCCCTGATAATCCTTCCTGCGCTCCTAGTATTACATCTTAAGGTGGAATAGAAATAAAGCTTCAGTTAGTGGTAGCATAGCCGAAAAGGGCGGCAGGTGCATTGAGCTTTTAACATTCTCAAAAAGCAAAAAAGCGCTTGTTGGAGGGGAGAGAAACGTCACTGGAAGGTACACTACTAGTTTTCCCTTTCCAAGTTGGCAGAGGCAGGGGTAAGGAGGTAGGTTAGTTGGTGACTAGCCTAAAAAAAACATGCTGATTTTTGAGGTCATGATCCCAGGGTCCTGGGATCTAGCCCCACTTTGGCTCCCTGCTCAGTGGGGAGTCTGCCTCTCCCTCTGCCCCTCCCCCCGCTCATGAACATGTGGAAATATTTTCTTCTCTTCTTAGTTTGTCTTTTCACTTTGTTGATGATTCCTTTGATGCACAGAAGTTTTTAACTTCGACAACTCCAATATGTCTATTTTTTTTCTTTTGTTGCTCATGTTTTTGGCATCGTATCTGAGAATCCATTGCCAAATCAAAGGTCATGAAGATTTACCCCTGTGTTTTCTTCTAAGAGTTTTATGGTTTAATTCTTATAGTTAGGTCCTTGATCTATTTTGAGTTAATTTTTGTATACAGTATTAGGTTGGGGTCCTACTTCCTTATTTGCATGTGGGACCATTTGCTGAAAAGAATGTTCTTTTCCCATTGAATGGTCTTAGCACTCTTGCCAAAAATCAGTTGACCAGGGGACCCTGGGTGGCTCAGTTGGTTGAGCGTCCGACTCTTGATTTGCACTCAGTTCATGATCTTGGGGTCATGAGATAGAGCCCCACATCAGGCTCTGTGCTCAGCGCTGGGTCTGCTTGAGATTCTCTCTCTCTTTCTCCCTCTCCCTCTGCCCCCTGCGCTCACTCGCTCTCTCTTTCTCTCTCCGTTTCTTAAAAAAAAAAAAAAAAAATCAGTTGACTGTAAATGTATGGGTTTATTTTTAGCCTCGCAGTCTTATTTCATTTGTTTATATGTCTGTCCTTACATTCGCCAATACCACACTGTTTTGATTACTGTAGCTCTGTAGTAAATTTTGAAATTGGTATGTATGAGTTCTTCAGATTTTTCCTTTCCAAGATTGTTTGGGCTATTTGGAGCCCCTTATATTCCATATGAATTTGAGAACCAGCTTTTCCATTTCTGGGGAGCGGGAAAAGAAAGGCCATTGAAATTTTGATAGGGATTATGCCGAATCTGTAGAAGGCTTTGGATAGTGTTGTCATCTTTCAGTATTAAGTATCCCAATCCATGAACATAAGATGTCTTTCCATTTATTCAGATCGTTCATTTCTTTCAGCAATGTTTGTCCTTTTCAGTATATGTTTCACCTGAGTTAAATTTATTCCCAGGTATTTTATTCTTTTGAATACCACAGCATGTGGAATTGTTTCTTAATTTCGTTTTCAGATTAGTCATTGCTGAGATTAAAAATACATCTAAATTTTGTGTGTTTATCTTACACCCTGCAAGTTTACTAAACTGTTATTCTGTATCTAGAATCATGTCATCTGCAAATAGAGGTAGTTTTACTTCTTTCCAATTTGGATTCCTTTTATTTCCTTTTCTTGTGTAATGGCTCTGGCTAGAATGTGTAATACAAAAGGGTGAAAGTGGGCATTCTTGTTTTTTATTGTAAAGGAAAGCTTTTAGTCTTTTATCATTGAATATAGTGTTCACTGTGGATTTTTTACAAATGCCCTTATCATGTTAATCTAATTCCATTCTATTCCTAATTTTCTGAGTATTTTTATTATGAAAGGCTGTTGGATTTTATCAAAAGCTTTATGTGTCAATTAAAATTATCATGTATTTCTCCCCCTTTGTTCTATTGATGTAGTAAATTACATTGACTTATTTCTTCTGTTGAATGATATTTGCGTTCCCAGGATAGATCCCCACCTCAGCTTCCCCCTCGTTCAGTGCTTGCTGATCCTGCTGCCCCGTCTGCCTCAGCTTCTCCCTTTTCTTGTGCTTCTCCTTTCTGCAGCTGTTGTTCCTTTCACTGACTCTGCCCCCGCCTGCTTCCTCCTTGTTCAGTGCCTGCTGCTGCTGCTGCTGCTGCCGCCTCTTCTGCCTCAGCTTCTCCCTTTTCCTGTGCTTCTCCTTTCTGCAGCTGTTGTTCCTTTTTCAGGTTCTGTCCCCACCTCAGCTTCTCCCTTTTCCTGTGCTTCTCCTTTCTGCAGCTGTTGTTCCTTTTTCAGGTTCTGTCCCCACCTCAGCTTCCCCCTTGTTCAGCCCCTGCTGATGCTGCTGCCCCTGCTGCCTCAGCTTCTCCCTTTTCCTGTGCTTCTCCTTTCTGCAGCTGTTGTTCCTTTTTCAGGTTCTGTCCCCACCTCAGCTTCCCCCTTGTTCAGTCCCTGCCGATGCTGCTGCTGCCCCTGCTACCTCAGCTTCTCCTTCTCTGCTTCTCCCTTCTGCAGCTGTTGTTCCTTTTTCAGATTCTATACCCACCTCAGCTTCCTCCTTGTTCAGCCCCTGCTGGTGCTGCTGCCCCTGCTGCCTCAGCTTCTCCCTTTTCCTGTGCTTCTCCCTTCTGCAGCTGTTGTTCCTTTTTCAGGTTCTGTCCCCACCTCAGCTTCCCCCTTGTTCAGTCCCTGCTGATGCTGCTGCTGCCCCTGCTGCCTCAGCTACTCCCTTTTCCTGTGCTTCTCCTTTCTGCAGCTGTTGTTCCTTTTTCAGGTTCTGTCCCCACCTCAGCTTCCCCCTTGTTCAGTCCCTGCTGATGCTGCTGCCTCTTCTGCCTCAGCTTCTCCTTTTGTGCTTCTCCTTTCTGCAGCTATTGTTCCTTTTTCAGAGTCTGTCCCCACCTCAGCTTCCCCCTTGTTTAGTCCCTGCTGATCTTGCTGCCTCTTCTGCCACAGCTTCTTCTTCTCTTGCGCTTGTCCTTTCTGCAGCTGTTGCTCCTTTTGCTGACTCCACCCCACCTTTGCTTCCTCCTCTTTCAGTGTCTGCTGACCCTGCCCCTGCTTTGCTTTTCCTTTCCCTGCTGATGCGTGTCCTGAGTCTGCTGCCCTTTCTGCTGATGCTGATTTCCCTTCTGCCGCATATGTTGACCCAGCTGCTTTGGCTTCTCCTTGCAGTTTTCTGTTTTTACACATCATTTCTGGCTTCCTTTGAACTTCACTTTTACGTGGCACTCAGTGGCTACTCCATCCCTGACTGTGCCTTATGGCTCCACTCATAATTGCTTCAGTGTCTCATCATTTCAACTTCAAATTAGCCCCCTCCTGAAAAGAAAAGACACCGATTGTGTTGAAGCACAAGTAGTCCGATGTCACGGGGGCCGATGAGCCTGTGGGCTAGTGGCAGCGTAGGTACTCGCCTCTGGAGCAGTCGGCCGTGGCCGAGGGCCGGTGCTGGATCCCCTGGGGGAGAACATGACCCCCGTGGGCCGCAGGCACTGAGGGACTTCATGGTCGTTCGAAGGGACTGTGCCCGAGTAGGAAGTAATTGGCTCCTTTTCTGGACGTGGATCGAGGAGTGAGTGAGTGAGTGAAGAGGCAATAATGTGGATCAGTTACTCTTTTTAGAAAGTTAGATGCAGCGTCTGCGGGAGAGGACGGAAGACGGGTAAGTAGTAATGTGGAATATCTCCATCTAGACAAGAGGGGAAACTGGAGGCAAATAAGAAAGAGAAGAACAGAGGGAGCAAGCTTTTGTAACAAATGGGCTTGAGGTTGAGAGCACAGAATTAAAGGACTGACCACAGTTGAAGGTGTGCTACCAAATCTTTTGAAACTGGAACAAAGAAAAGTTGGTATTTTCCCCTCTGACGATGCTGTCGAGGTGTTTCATTAATTCGTTTCCTTTCTGTTGCAGGTCCCGAATCTGTGCCTCCTTCCCTTCTCAAAGTCGTGATGAAACCCATCGCAGCTGTCGGAGAAAGCTACCAGTATCCTCCTGTGAACTGGGCTGCGCTCCTCTCTCCACTTATGAGGCTCAACTTTGGTAAATATCAAGTGTCTTCGGGCCTTCAGACTCTGGTTTAGGATGTGACCTGAATAGAAAAATAGATTCTGGGTGGCAACTGGTGATGACTGGATAGACCTTTGGGATCTCGAGGTTTGTCTTCTTGGATGGGACAGCCGGCTTACTTCCACCGAGTCACTTTCTAGGTCGCTGGGGCTGAGGAGGAGGAGGTCTGAAGACACAGACCAGATGCCCTCCGCGAAACAGTACTTGACTGACGTGTGCGTGTTGCCGCCTGCATGGGGCAGGTCCCGGAAAGCCTGGTTTGCTGGTCATCCAGCTGTCTGGTCAGAGCTCTGGGTTCGAGGCAGTCCCCTGTGGGATGGTGCATTAGTTTTCTATTGCCGCTGCAACAAGTCACCACGGATTTAGTGGCTTGAAGTGATGCAGATTTTTCACCTTACAGTTCTGTCGATCAGAAGTCCAATGTGGTTCTTCCTGGGCCAAGATCAAGGTATCAGCAGAGCATCATCCTTTTCTAGATGCCCTGAGGAGTGCTATGGTCTCAGTGTTTTTGTCCCCCCAAAATTCATTTTTGTTGAAATCCTAATCCCTAGCGTGATGGTATTAAGAGGTGGGGCCTTTTGGAGGTGATTAGGTCATGAGTGTGGAGCCCTCATGAATGGGATTGGTGCCCTCATAAAAGGGGCCCCAGAGAGCTCGTCCGCCCCTGCCACAGTGTGAGGACACAGCGAGAGTTGGCAGTCTACAGCTGGGTACAGGCTTCCACCAGGACCTGACTGTGCTAGCTCCCTGATCTCAGACTTCCAGCTGCCAGAACGCTGAAGGCAAATTTCTGTTGCCTGTAAACCACCCGGTCTGTGGTACTTTGTTAGAGCGGCCTGAGCAGACTAAGGCAGGGAGAAGCCATTTCTTTCCCTTTCCAGCTTCTAGAGGCTGCCCACCTTCCGTGGCTCGTGTGTCCCCCTTTCTTCATGTTCACAGCCTGCCACAGAGAGCTGAAACCTCACAGTGTCCTCTTTCAGGTTCTCTACAACCAGGAAAGGTTTTCCACATTGAAGATTCATGTGATTAATGGGTCCATTTGAATAATCCAGGATAATCTCCCATCTCAGTGGTCCTTAACCTTAATCACATCTGAGAAGTCCCTTTGTCAAGCAAGGTCACATAACATATTCACAGATTCCAGGCATTAGGATGTAGGCATCTCTGAGGGCCATTTTTGTGTTTACCACAAATACTTTGTGATGAGAGACAGAGGGACCGCACACCTTTAATTCAGCCACAGAACCTCTTTTATGAAGTTCGCATATGTAAATTTGATCCCATGTACTTGCCCCCCCATACTTCAAGAAAAAGAGAGAGTGAGAACAATTTTTTTAACAGTGCTATCTGTGTGTGTGTGTGTGTGTGTGTGTGTGTGTGTATTTGCAATGAGTGTTCTATTATTTAAGTAGGGTGCTCACTTACATAGGATATACAGAAAGATTTATAAACTATAATTTGCTGACAGTTGAAAGGATAATCAAAGATGATTTTGACTATACACAGTTTTTCACTCAAATGCTTTCATTTGAACCTAATACCTGTATTAGGTACGATGTCACCATACCTGTTTTTGGAGATTTCGTTTGAAAAGTATGTTCTCCTGAGCCTCCCCTATTTTTGCGTGCTGTATTAAAAATGCTTATGTTTCAGTAAATATCCTTAGAAAAAAGGAAGAAAAGGTCTGGTTGGGAAAATACACCTGCTGATGGGGATCAGGCGGCTAAAAAGACTGGATCCCTAAGAATGTGGCTACATTTTTAGATCCTTCCAGACCTAAACCGATTTCTCTATCTGCCAAATGCAAGGTGGAGAGGAGGGGAAAACAGAGACAGAGAGTTTATCTAGAATTTTCTCAAGTTTTTGATAGGATTCGATTCTTCAGATGTCTTAGGACATCACAAGAGAAATTTCGTGAGCTAGGTCAAGTCCCTTGCCAGTTCCAAGACTCACCCCTCTGTTGTCGGTGGGTACGTTCTTCGCTTCACAGTGGAGAGGTCACTTGAGATATTTTTTGGTTCATTCAAGTTTTGTTACTGGGAGAAGTCACACAAGCAGATGCTTTGATTGGAGACACGGAAGCCTGAACATGAGTCCAGGAAGCAGCTGAATTACCAACATTCTTGGCTTGTCTTGCAGGCGAAGAGATACAGCAACTGTGCCTTGAGATCATGGTGACACAGGCGCAGTCATCCCAGAATGCAGCTGCGCTCTTGGGACTGTGGGTGACGCCCCCACTGGTCCACGCTCTGAGTGTACGTAGCAGTCAAGGGGGTTGGGCAACGGGGATATGGTTCTTTTGGGGAGAGGAACGTTGATTTGGTGGGTGTATGTTCTCAAAGTCAAGAGTGGGCAAATGTGATTTTGTAAAACCTGGGGGCTTGGCAGTAGCTGGCCGGCAGATTGAGAGAGTGCTGAAGCAGAACTCTGCCCTAGCCATCGGCATTCATGCTTTCAGCTCCCATGGATTACAAAACAGGGAGCTGACGGTAAGCGGTATTAAGGTTCCTTTCTGCAGCTCATACAGCTAGAACATTGTAGAGTTATTGGAACCTAGGTTTATTCATATGATATACACTGTATTGGTTCAGGAGGTATTACGAGAATGGCAAATCCATACATGTTCCCTCCCTTTCACAGAAAAGGAAGCAATTCAGGTGCGCCTTGAAGGCTTGGTAGGGTTTCGTTCGGCATCAGGTTAGAGGCACCAAGGGGATGTAGGCGGGAAGGTGTAGGTGAAGAGAGTAGAACATCTCTGCTAGGATGTTTGGCTTGAGCAAAGCTCCAAGGAAGAAGCGACCTCGCCTGCTGTCTCTGATGGAGAGAGCGAGCCAGCACCTTCGCCTTCCGGGGGATAGGCTAAGGGTAAACAGGAAGAAAGGGGTAACATTGTTTAAAAATGTGAAATTAGCAAATCGTATAATTTTGAGCATATTCCAAACCGGAACCAAAGTGAAAAAAAAAAAAAAAAACACATTCCGTGATTCCTTAGAGGGTTAGCAGTTGATTGTAAATTAAATGATCTTGTTGTTACTCTTCTGTTCAGGAGGCTTTAATTCTTTGAGAATAGCGCAGAAGTTCTCATATTAGTTCCTCAGTCTTTGAACTTCAGTTCCTATCCTGTCCTTTTTTCTTTTAAGCTCTGCTGCGTATTCTAATGCTCTTTAATTGAAGGGGGATGTGACTGAGGGCTGCATCCTCTCTGTCAGCAGTTATCCTGAGCTGTGTGCTCCAAGCACCTTGCATCTAGCTGCCAGTACCCAGCACTTGCTAGGTACCTCCTACTCGCAGGCACGCAGTGAGCACTTTCACACAGCAGACCGAATCTTCAATTCTGACCGATTTTTTTTATAACCTTGAGTTATAACTTATAGTCCATAAAATATGGCTGTGTTAAGTGTACAAGCTGATGGGTTCCAGTACGTTTATACATTTTCATCCATCACCAATAATACTTCCATCACCCCCAAAAAGTTGCATTGTGCCAACGTTGGGATGATCCCCGCTCCCAGTCTCAGACCCAGACTCTCATCTGCTTTTTGTCTCTATAACTTTTCCTTTTTTAAGAAGACTTTCCTATAAATTTCAATTTCGTATAAACTTTAGGAATTCTTTAGAAAGGAATCGTACAATCTGAAGTCTCCCGTGCCTGGTTTATTTCACTTCTGAGAGGTAGATTTTTTCCCCTCATTTTACAGGTTGATAAACTGAGGCACAATGCAATTATATATAAACAAGGTTTATATTGCTAATAAACGGGAGTGAGTCCAGCTGACTCCAAAGTCTGTGTCTAAGACACTGTTCTACGAAACCCTCTTTCCTTTTGAGTCCAGTATACCTTGAACAGCCCGTTTTGTTTACCTCAAAAATCTCTCTAGAATTTAGTTATCCTTACACTTCCCTTTTAGACCTCTGTTACTTTTTTGCATTTGTCCGTGACTGTGGACTTTTGTTATTATCTACATTAATGGACAAATTAAGTTAATTCATTTTCTTAATTATATACCTGTCATTTACAAGAAAGATCAGGAATGGCGTGTTCTTCACAGTGAACTGTTCGGCTAACTCATGTAACCACACTGATATTTTTTGAAATTTACTGTCAGGTTTTATTTGTCTGGTTTTATTTTTTTAGGTCTACTTCTTTCCGACTCGCTGCTGTTTAGTAGCATCCTTATGTCTCCAAGAACTTTTCCAGCCTCCCCTCTTAACGTGTCTGGCACAGAGCTCTTTCGAACCACACCCCCTTTCAGCTCTCATGACCTCCAGGAGGCCATGGTCATGTCCACAAGTCCAGCCGCTCCTCTGTGGGCAGATATGGTCCTGGCATGCCAGTTCTTTCAATTTCCTTATGCTTCCTAGAAGACGAAATTAATAATATCTGATATTCCGGTGTGTCAATTTCCTGCAGATGAGACTTTCATCTTCAGGATTTTGTTTCTTGCCAGAGAATGTGACCTTTTAAGATCGACTAGCAACTGTCATGTACGTTGCGAAGCAGCGTATCATTCCCCTCCCTGAAAAGATCCGCGGCTCAAGCTGGGTAGTTCACAGATGGATCGGCAGAGACCGCATACACATGAGCCACCCTGGCCCCCAAGTCTGCAGCAGCAGCCAGAACTGCGTGCACCGGTGGCCCGTTGGACCCTGAGGCTGGGGGAGGCGAGGGGCGAGGACCTTTCTTCTCTCAGCCCACCCTCAAACCCAGTGATGACCTCGAGGTTTTGAGCACTGCGGACCCAGACTTGCCTGTTTCTGACCTCTTTTGTTTTGCTTCCAGTTGAATATCAAGAAATACCTCCTGGTGTCTACGCCTCTGTGGATAAAACATGTCTCCGACGAACAGATCCTGGGCTTTGTTGAGAATGTCATGGTGGCAGTTTTTAAAGCAGCTTCTCCCCTTCTCCATCCTGAGTTATGCGGAAGTGCCTTACAGGGGCTGAGTCAGGCCATGAAGCTGCCCAGCCCTACCCACCACCTCTGGAGTCTGCTCTCTGAAGCTACTGGAAAAATTTTTGACCTCCTGCCAAATAAGATTCGGGTGAGGAACAAAAATATTTACGCTCCTGACAATTTACGTTTGGGATTTTTTGAAAGCCCTTTTGGCAAAGCAGGGAGGTATATGTTTTAAGAATGTGGTGGGAAGGCTAGGAAGAAATAACCACATTTTTCACTAAGAATGTGTTTGCTTCCAAGATCTAAATTGAGGTTGAATATTTAGAACCAAAGTTTCGAGCAAGCTTCGATACAGGTTAACCAGGGCTATACACCAGGAAATATGCTCTTGGGCCTTTTACCAAATGCCTACGGAGATGAGCAAACTCAGAAATGCTTCCCTGTTACACCTGGAGATTCTTGGGGCATATTATCCAGTATTTTACTTACATCAAGTGATGCAATCCTAGTCTTTCCCCTCCCCCAACAGATTCCTGAATTGTAGTTTTACAAAGAAGTTAAAAAATCCATTTGGAATGACGGATTCTGATAAGAGAAAGAAAGTACAGCCATACAAATAAACAAGTATAGCCAAACAAATAATAGGAAAGATGGTTTTTGTTTTGTTTTTAAGTAAGCGCTATCCCACTGTGGGGCTTGAACTCATGACCCTGAGATCAAGGGTCACCTGGTCTACTGACTGAGCCAGCCAGGCACTCCAGAAAGAAGGTTTTTTTAATGATAAAAACTGGCCATATATTTGGTTTGATTAACATCTCATTAGCTGCTGCTCGCGGAGAGAAGTAAATCTAATAATCCGTCAGAACATGGGGAATATCTGTTATGTTACATTGCATGTTGACATGCTTGTGGTCTCTCTTTACCAGAGACATGATCTAGAGCTGTATGTCGGTGTAGCAAGATGCCTCTCAGAAATGACGGATGATGAGGCTAGTCGGGTTGCTCAGCTCACTGAGGTAAGAACGTGTCTATGTATTTGTTTCCATCATTGATGTGGGGGTTACAGGTGAAGAGGTGAGGATACTACAGTGTATCCTTTTGACTGAAGCTAGTTTTGCTTCATATTTATTAGGGGGTAATTTGAGGAAGCTCTCTGTTTCACTGTGGGGTCTCATGTACGGGCTAGTAGTATGGATGGATAGACAGATGAACAACGTTTTGACCTAATTCCACTTTGTCAAGAACATTTTAGTGTCACCCGTGGGCCAACATAAGTACAGGACAACATCTTCAATACAAAATCCATAAGAACGGGAATAGTCTGGCTGAAGAACTTTCTGGTGCATGGAAGGCATAAATAAATAGTTTTGGTTTTGAATTTATTTCCTTTCACCTGGTACTTATTCTTTTGTAATGAAGAAAGGTGGCTATTTGAAAACCAAACACTGTTAGCCCAGACACAAGGTAATTAACAAGTACTCCTTTAAAAAAAAAGACTTTATGTATTTAAATTTGTCAGAGAGAGAGAGAGAGCACAGGCAGGGGGAGCAGCAGGCAGAGGAAGAAGCAGACTCCCCGCTGAGCAGGGAGCTCGATGTGGGGCTCGATCCCAGCACCCTGGACCCTGGGATCATGACCTGAGCTGAAGGCAGACGCTTAACCAACTGAGCCACCCAGGCGCCCAACAAGTACCCCTTATACCCACACCCAAAGGATGAATGAGTAACATACCAGTAAAGCTGCACATTTAGCTAGTAGAATGCATGTCTTGTTAGATTTGAATTGCCTATAAACGATGAATGATGTTTATAACCATATCCCAATGGACATACTTTAACAAATGTTAACCTTACATACCAAATAATAACAAAGGTCTAGAGAACTGTGAGCCCTCACCCAGCTAGTGGACCTCTTACCATGTATTTCACTTGATGACAGGTTTGCCTATTCAGTTGAATCCTGGCATTTCTGCATCGTGTAGCAGTGATTCTCAAAACGTGTTCCCTGGGCCAGTGGCATAAGCGTGGCGACTGATTAGAAATGAAAATTCTGGAGTCCCACTTCAGGTCTACCGAGTAAAAGGTGGGGGCCCAGGAGTCTGTGTTTTAACAGTCCCTCCAGCCGGTTGTGCTGCAGCTGAGGTGTGAGAAGCCCTGTTAGAGCGTTTGGAGTATCAGCATTCGGGAGGTTAGTTTGTTTTAAGCAAAGACAAGCAGTCTAAGGAAATGCTTAAGAGAATGGACCGTGGAGCCTCACTGCTGGGGTTTGAAATCCAGCCCTGTAATTTACTAGCAATGTGACCTTGGTTACCTTTCATAATCTCTCTCTGCCTCAGTTTCCTTATCTATAAAAAGGAGATATTAGCACCTACTTCCCAGAGTTGTTTTGAGGGTTACAGTGACTTTTAATCCATATTAAGTTCTTGGAAAAGTACCTGACGTAAGGCTAGTACGTAGTAATTATTTATTATCCCAATGATCACATTCATGTAACTTATTATATCCTATTATCATTATATTCATGTAATATAGTTGGAAGTAATGCGTGTAATTTCCTTCGTGGTACCTGGAGCCGAAGGTTGCTGTGTTACTCACCTGGTTCTTAAAGTACCAGTTAGAACATTTTCGCTAGAACTTACTGAGTAGTGTTCTTATGTCCACAAAAGAGTTAGTGTGTTTTACTGAGGTCACTGTTTTCTGTTCTTTTCTGGAAAGAATAACGTAGCGAAGAGCTCGGACTCCCTGGGTTTCAGTTCTTCCTCTGCCACCTCGAGCCATGTGACCATAAGCAAGTTACTTAACCTCTGTGCTTCCAACTGTTGTCTACAGGGAAGGGTGATGGTAGTAATCTGCACAGGGCGGTGTGAAAATTCAGTGGTTCATACAGGACTGCTCAGACGTTTTGGTCTCCGGTATGCTTTAGTGTCTTAAAATTGTTGAAGATTCCAAAAGACTTTAATTTAAATGGGTCAAATCTTTCAATATTTACCACATTAGAGATTAAAACTAGGAAATTAAAAAAATATTTACCTTAAAGTAATAATAAACCCATTGCATCTTAACACAAATAAGAAAAATTTTTGAAAACAAAACAGTGAGAAAAGTGGCATCGTTTTCCATTTTTGCAAATCTCTTTCACGTCTGGCTTAACGGAGATCTCTGTCATGTTGGGTTTTCATAGCTGCTGCTGCATTCAGTCTGCTGGGATGTTCTTTCGTGAAGTATGTGGGGAAGATCCAGCCTCATACAATATGTCGGTAGGAGAGGGAAGAGTGTGTTAATAATTTCAGATAATTATGGATATCTTTTTTTTTTTTTTGATGTTGCAACAGAACTCAACACATGGTGTTTCCTTCAGGGTAGGTGCAGTGTGCGGAGTCGGAGTCCCGATCAGTGAACTTCACATAGTCTTTTGTATTAAAATCCATTGGTCCGACTTGCGTTCCGGGTACGAGATCACAAAATCAATTTGGAAAACACTGAATCATTGAGTTTTGAAAATCTTCCAAATGTTGATGCATTTCATTATACACTATCAAAACATCACGTTTGTTAAAATCATCAGAAAAGTCTTTTATGTATTGGGAAGCTGCCAACTCATAGTAACAAATACAAATTTTCCAAAAGTCTAATTTTTCACTTGAAAGCTCAGATTTTATCATTGGCAACAAATACTGTCAAGTATTTCCTTGAAGTGACAGTCTCACTTTCTTCTACCTAAAAAAAAAAAAAAAAAAAAAGTCTGTCAAATACTCAGTTTGAATAACCACCGTTTGTCCGTCAGTCATCCTTTCAAGTAAATGGTGTTCCATGAAAAGTGGCTTCTTCAGTTCACAGTCCGAACTTATGAGTGTTTTTCCTCGAGACAACCGTAGTACTTGGCTGTGCAGCAGAAGTCCCTGGTGCATACTCGCCATTTTATCATCCATGCTGTTAGAAGGATGTGTGCTCAAGGGCAAAGGTTTAATGAAACTAATAATTTTTATTGTTTATAAGGGTATTTTAAATAAAAGTCATTTAGAAAAAATTGCAAGTGGCTGTGAAAAATACAGCGACTCTTACTGTGGTTTTGGTGCTATTGTGAATATAGTTTGACCTCACAGACCCTCTAAAAGGGTCTTGGGGTCCCTGGGAGGTCTGTGTACCGCACTTTGCGAACTGCTGAATTAATACATGTTAAGTGCTTAGAATGGCGGCTGGCACGTAAGTGCCGTGTTTTTAAGTTATCATCACCATCATCATCACCATCATCATCATCATCATCATCATCATCATCATCATCATCACCATCATCATCATTTGTGTATTTGTACAAAATATCATCACCAATTAACCCCTGAAATCGCTGATGGTTTTTAGGAGAAAGCAAGAGGTGACATTATAACCCTCTATCTGTATGTACATTTTAAAATATAGCAGACAGACAGGTCACATGCTGCAGGAAATGAACAGTATTAGCATTTGGAATAATAATCAACTTTCAGCTCACCCTCTCTGTTTTGCCCTTGCCCCGAGGTTTTATAATAATGACTTCAGCTAATTTAATAGTAACCGAACAATTTGCTTCTCTGCAGAGCAATCTAGAAAAAGCTGCCTTTGTCAGACTGTACTTGGTCTCTCAAGGACGATTCCCCTTGATGGGCTTGATGGATGTCCTCAGCGTTGCCGTTCAGCACCCGGAAAAAGACACGCTGGCTTGGATGGTACTGCACGGCCTCTACCAGGCGCGGGTTGTGAGCCATGCCAACACAGGTGAGGCCGGCCTGGGCTGGGCCGCAGGAACGGAAGGTCGCCTGCCCTCCCTTTTAGCCCGGGAGTGTTTCCTCGACTTGAAAAGGAGTTTAGTGCTTCTGGACCCAGGAGAGCTCTCGTTACCCCCAAACGAAGAGCACCTTAAATGAAAAGACCAGCCACAGCTCACGACGACCATCCCGGAGATGGGAATGGATTCCGCTGGGGATCTTTATCGTCTTTAGCTCTCCAGGCCCTCGAGTCGAGAAACAGGTGTATCAGGTTGATTCTGCCTGATGTTTTCAGGAAAGTGACTTTTAGGTGGTTACTTAACAAACAAATAAAAAGGGAAAACAGTGACAACAAAATTAAATTGTTATTCTACTGAAGAGCTTCTCCGGAGGGTGAGGGGAATAAAATCGGGGCACCCTCCCTACATCCTCAAGCCGGAAGCTCTAGGCCTGCAGCTCTGCTAGTGAATCCTGCCGTGGAACTTGTAGCCTCTCATAGACCTTTACACCTGAATAATAATGAGCTCCCCCATTTCTCCTCCCGTGCCTTTGGTCACGTTGCTTCTAGCCGACATTCAGGGCTGAACGGCGCCTGGCTTCAGTAGATCGGGTCGGCGGGGGAGCCTTAGTGACCCGAGGCATGTTACTTATATTTCTGGGGTTTTTTTGTATTTTCCTCATCTCTTGTGTCTTGAAGGTTTTGAGCCTGGCGGACATCATTGTAATACCTTTTTGAGACTAGATAGGAAATTCTGATTTATTCTCCTTATTCTCAGTTTGGCAGTTGAGATAGTTGTCTCATCTCTGCACTAGTGCCTGCCCAGTGAAAAATGAACCTGTGGTGAAAAACGAGGATTTCTTTTACTCTAAATCAAAAGTGTTTTTATCAAGGAGAAATCTAGTAAATATTCCCAAGGAAGCATGAAGATACGTGAAGTAAACTGAAATAAAGTGGATACCGCCTTTGGTTTTAACTAGCTGGCCTTCCAGCTTAGTTCCTGTTTTCCTCTGACTCACTAAAATTTGACAGCCTTCCCAAATGAGCTTTACTGTGCTGGGAGTCCTCATTTAAAAAAAAAAAAAAAAGGAAGAATCAGTATTTATGCTGATGTTTGTTCTCCAGTTACTGTATAATGGCTGGTTTTTATTTTTCTTCTTATGTCTTTGGGATAGGTTTTCTCTCTGATTTTCCCATAAAACGGGAACATTTAAGTAAAGGAAGACCGTAAAAACAACTAATTATCCAGGATTCAACATCACTGGCTAGCTGGCGTGCCAGATTTCTGCTAGTGTGTTTAGTGTTGAGAAACTCCGATAAGTGCATTTTATCACTAGCGGGTGCATCGTTTTGAAGAATAAATTACCTTTTGCAAATAAAGACAAAACTACATTCAGCTGATGTGTGAATAGTGTCAAAGAACTCTCTCCTGCAGAATCACAAGTCTCAGGTGTTGCAAGAGGATTTGAAACGGTTTCGTGGAATCCTCCCAGGTGTTCCGCTTTAGTGATGGCGGCTAGTACTGATCTGTTGTAAGTTCATAGGAAAACCACGGTCTGGTAAGAAAATATCGCTTTTTGTTTCAGGCGTGTTGAAGAGAATGGAATGGCTCTTGGAACTGATGGGTTATATCAGGAATATCGCGTACCAGTCAACATCTGTTCAGAACGTGACTCTCGATGAGGTACAATCTAGAGGAGTCACCTGTGGCTCCCGTACGTTTGTGCTCCCAAAAGACCAAAAGGTTGCTGCTTGCCTATTCCCCCCCCCTTCCTTTTACTTTTGGGCAACACTGGTGAGAACTCTCTGCTGTCACAGGGAAAGGGATGTTCTTGCCTGGCTCCTGGAGACCCCCACGGCTGCCCTTAGAAAAATATTTTCAACAGAGTAAGTTCCTCGATAGGCAGCACAAAAAGGACACTAGCTGATGAGGGAACCCAGGGTTCTGTGTACGTGGGCTTGACCCCACAAAGGAGATGAGGTACAGGGCTCTGGCTTTCACACTGGCCCAGAGAATGTCTTCAAACGTCTGGTTTGAAGAGGTCCCTGAAGTGTATGCAGGTAATACGGGTTTGCGCCAATACTGAATGTGCAGGAGAGGATTATGTGTGTGTGACCCCAAAAAGGTTAACAACCACAGATATTGGGTAAAATAGAAAAATGTTGATAAATAAAAGAAAGATAGCGCTTTACCACTCTTCTTATTTTCTTGACTGCTGCCCACCGTGCGTTTTTTAGTAGTAGAATTCTTTCACAGGTATCTTGGTTACTGTGTGAGTGGAATTTGTATGATCTGGGATGTTGTTTGAAATTCTGACCAGCTTTTCTGAAGAGTTGCATATATTTTTGAAATTTTACTTGGTGAGATTATGAATTTTAAGATATTAAGGAGTACTTTTTAAACTTTTTTTTAAAACTAGCAGAATCTGTCATCTTTTTCTTCTGATCTCCTAAGTTTTTGTTAACTTTCTGTTTTCTTACAAATATCTTTTAAAACTTAGAAAATACAGATAAGCAGAAAGAAGCGTAATTTGAATCACAGTAATTCAACAACACAGGGGGCCCCTTGTTACCACCATTTCTATAAGAGTGTAGATTAGTCTAAACTCTAAATAGATGGATCTTAGATTATTTTAAATGCATGTGGAGATATATAGGCTGAGAAGATGGCGGAATAGGGGAACTCTAAGCTCACCTCATCCCATAGACTACAACTAGATAATACTCTCATCAGTGTAAATAACCCAGGAAATGACCCGAAGGCTGGCAGAACAAACTCCTCAACTAAATGTAGAGAAGAGACCACATTGAAGAGGGTAGGAAGGGCAGAGACACACTGGGGAGCTAAATGGATCATGGGTGTGAAGAAGGGGAAGAAGGAGCCCACTGAGGAGCCCACATGGGGAAGATGAGTCTCCGTAATATTTGGCTTTGAAAACTAGAGGGGGTGAAGTTTTGTGAGTTCTTACAATGAGCAGGACTTAAAGGCTACAACTTTAAAAATCAGCAGGTTGGGTTCTGGGAGAACCTGGCCACTGAGAGGAAACTGAGTCCCTGCCCTTAAAGAGACAGCATAAGAAACAGCCTGTGGAAATAGAACACAGAAGGAGCAATTTGAAAAATGCCTGGGACATAGGGAGGAAGAGTTATTAACTCATCTCAGAGCCTGTCCCAGAGGGGTAGTGTTCACAGGGAGTTTCCTCCAGGAACGAAGGAGCTGGTAGGTGCCATTTCCCTCCCCTGCACTCCCCGCCCCCCCCCCCCAGCATAAAGACATGGCCACCTGCAGCCACCTGCAGGAACCAGTTTAGTGCTCACATTTGCTACCTAACTTGCTTATACTATGCCCTGCCTCCCCACCCCCCCAGCACAGCTCTGGGGATTTGCCCACTCCAGCTGGGATTGCCTCAGTCCCAGTGCTGTGGATCCCCTCCCCCAGAAGACCTCAGATTTTGCTAACCATGCACTTTGTGGGGACTCGGCAGTGGTGATGGCGGCAAGTACCTTCTCATGGAAGACGGGCACACACCTTGCTAAAACTGTGTGCCTGCCCACCCACTCTTTGTGGATCCACATGGGCTGGCCTAATGCTGGTGGTAGGTCTCCTTTCACAGCAAACCTGCGTGCACCTTGGTAAAACTGCATGCCCTATCCCTGTATGCTTTGCGGATTGGTCCAGCCACTGTGGTCCCAGAGGTGGCAGCACAGCACGTCCCCTCTCCCTGGTGCACAAACCTTGTGGGCTCTGCCCATGTCACTTCTGCAGCATGTCTGGATCTGCCTCCTCCAGTATGCTCTTGGCCAAAGCCCATTCAAACTGAAGCCATAAGCCTGGCAGTGTGCTAGCAGCCTGGGCAGGGACCAGCACCACTCCAAAGTGATTCCTGCCCTGGGGAAAGAGAAAGATAAGCACACGCATTGGTCAGACTGTGGCCCCTGCGATGGGCTGGGGACAGACAATTCGTCTGATTTCAGGCCCTGCCCACCAATGAAGGCTTCTCAGGGGACAATGCAGGGAAAGTGCTCTGCAGTTTGGTGCCACTGCATATCTGCTGAACACCTGGTCTGACTCAGCTCAACCCCAGGGCAGCACCCGACTGGCTAACACCACAGGGACTAATCATTGCCCACAACAGGTGAAGAGACCCATTGCAGACGACTGGACTGAAGGAAAAAGCAGTCAAGTGACAATAACAGAGTGCACGCAACACACATAGGAGACACCTCTGAAGCGCCAGATTCTGGTAAACGGGAAAGTGCCCTGCAGAGCACTACAGGACCTCTTCTTCACAAGGCCACTACTTTTAAGAGCAGGAGACATAGCTGACTTTCCTAACACAGAAACAGACACAGAGAGTTAGACAAAAAGAGGAGACAGAGGAATATGTCCTAAATGAAAGAACAAGACAAAACCACAACAAGAGTCCTAAGCAAAATGGAGATAAATAATACGCCTGATAGAGAATTTAAAGTAATGATTATAAAGATACTCACTGGACTTGAGAAAAGAATGGAAGACATCAGTGACACCCTTGACAAAGAGATAAAGAAGAATCAGTCACAGTTGAAAAACACAATAAATGAAATTAAAAATACACTAGATGGAATACGTAGCCGAGTACAGGAAGCAGAAGAATGAATCAACAACCTGAAGGACAGAGTAATGGAAAGTAATCAAGCTGAGCAGAAGAGAGAAAAAAAAAGTATGTAAAATGAGGATAGACTTAGGGAACTCAGCCACTTCGTTAAGAGTAATAACATTTGCATTATCGGGATCACAGAAGAAGAAGAAAGAGAAAAGTGAGTAGAAACTTTATTTGAAGAAATAATAACTGAAAATTTCCTGAATCTGGAGAAGGAAACCAGTTCAGATCCAGGAGGCACAAAGATCTCCCAACATAAAGAGTCCAAGGAGGTCCACACCAAGACACATAGTAACCAAAATGGCAAAAAGTAGTGGCAGAGAATTTTAAAAGCAGCAAGACAAAAGAAGACCATTACACACAAGGGAAATCCCATAAGGCTATCAGCAGATTTTTCAGCAGAATCTTCGCAGACCAGAAGAGAGTGGCAGATATTCAAAGTGCTAAAAGGGAAAAATCTGCAGCCAAGAATACAAGCAAGGCTATCATTCAGAATAGAAGGAGAGAGAGAGTTTCCCACACAAACGAAAGTTAAAGGAATTCGTGACCACTAAGCCAGCCCAATAAGAAATGTTAAAGGAGACTCTTCAAGTGAAAAGGAAAGACCATAAGTAAGAATAAGAAAATAGGAAGCATAAGAGCAATAAAAATAAGAATATCCATAAAAATTAGGCAAGAGATTCACAAAATAAAAGAATATAAAGTATGACACCATATACCTAAAATGTGACAGGGAGAGGAGTAAAGAATGGGTTCAAACTTAAGTGACCATTAACTTAATAGAGACTGCTATATGCAGAAGATGTTACATACAGCCCTGACGGTAACCACAAATCAAAAACCAGTAATAGATACACAAAAAGTAAAGAGAAAGGATTCCAAGTATAGCACTGAAGAAAACCAACTTATGGTGAGAGAAGAGAGCAAGGGAAGAAAGGTACAGAGAAGAACTACAAGAACAACCATAAAACAAGTGACAAATGGCAATAAATACATACATATCAGTAATTATTTTGAATGTGAATGGACTAAATGCTCTAATCAAAAGACATGGGAGGACAGAATAGGTAAAACAAACAAACAAACAAAAAAAAAAAACCCCAAGATCCATCTATATGCTGCCTACAAAAGACTCATTTCAGACCTAAAGACACCTGCAGATTGAAAATGAGGGGATTGGGGGCGCCTGGGTGGCACAGCGGTTAAGCGTCTGCCTTCGGCTCAGGGCGTGATCCCGGCGTTATGGGATCGAGCCCCACATCAGGCTCCTCTGCTATGAGCCTGCTTCTTCCTCTCCCACTCCCCCTGCTTGTGTTCCCTCTCCCGCTGACTGTCTCTATCTCTGTCGAATAAATAAATAAATAAATAAATAAATAAATAAATAAATAAATAAATAAAAAGAAAGTGAGGGGATGGAGAAGCATTTCTCATGCAAATGGAGATGAAAAGAAAACTGGGGTAACAGTACTTATATTGGACAAAATAGACTTTAATTTTTTTTTAAAGATTTTATTTATTTGACAGAGACAGCCAGTGAGAGAGGGAACACAAGCAGGGGGAGTGGGAGAGGAGAAGCAGGCTCCTAGCGGAGGAGCCTGATGTGGGGCTCAATCCCAAAATGCCGGGATCACGCCCTGAGCCGAAGGCAGACGCTTAACGACTGCACCACCCAGGCGCCCCCAGGACAAAATAGACTTTAAAAGGAAGACTATAACAAGAGACAAAGAAGGACACTATATAATCATAAAGGGTACAATCCAGCAAGAAGATATATCAATTGTAACTATGCACTCACCATGGGAGCACTCAAATACATAAAAGAGTTAATAATAAACATAAAGGAAATAACCGATAGTAATACAATAAGAGTAGGGGACTTTAACATCACCCCACTTGGCATTGATGGACAGATCATCCAAACAGAAAAATCAACAAGGAAACAAAGGCTTTGAATGACACACTGGACCAGGTGGATTTAACAGACATACTCAGAACATTCCATCCTAAAACAGCAGAATACACATTCTTTTCAAGTGCACATGGAACATCTCCAGAACAGATCACAAAAGTTTGCAAAACAAGTCTCAATAAATGCAAAAAACCTGAAGTCATACCATGCAGCTTTTCTAACCACAACACTATGGAAACTGGACATCACCCAGGGAGGTTTGTAGTGATACAGGCCTACCTCAAGAAGAATCTCAAACAACCTGGCCTTACACCTAAAGGAACTAGAAAAAGAAGAACAAACAAAATCCTAAACCAGTAGAAGGGAGGAGGAAATAATAAAGATTAGAGCAGAAATAAATGATATAGAAACTAAAAAAACAATAGAACAGATCAATGAAACCAGGAGCTGTTGCTTTGAAAAGATCAACAAAATTGATGAACCTTGAGCCAGACTCATCAAAAAAAAAAAAAAAAAAAAGACTCATAAAATCACAAATGAAAGAGGAGAAATAAACAACAGCACAAAAATACAAAGGATTAGAAGAGAATATTATGCAAAATTATATGCCAATGTATTGGCCAACCTAGATGAAATGGATAAAGTCTAGAAACATATACCCTCCCAAAGCTGAATGAGGAAGAAATAGAAAATTTGAACAGACCGATTACCAACAATGAAATTGAATCAGTAATCAGAAAATTCGCAACAGACCAAAGTCCAGGACCAGATGGCTTCACAGGGGAATTCTACCAAACATTTAAAGAAGACTTAATACCTATTCTTCTCAAACTTTTTCAAAAAATAGAAGGAGGAGGAAAACTTCCACATTCATTCTATGAGACTAGCGTTATCCTGATGCCAAAACCAGAGAAGAGACACCACAAAAGACTATAGGCCAGTCTGTCTGATGAACATACATGTAAAGATCCTCAACAAAAATATTAGCAAACCAAATCCAACAATACGTTTAAAAAATCATTCACCACAGGGGCGCCTGGGTGGCTCAGTCGTTAAGCATCTGCCTTTGGCTCAGGGCGTGATCCTGGCATTCTGGGATCAAGCCCCACATCAGGCTTCTCCGCTGGGAGCCTGCTTCTTCCTCTCCCACTCCCCCTGCTTGTGTTCCCTCTCTCGCTGGCTGTCTCTCTCTGTGTCGAATGAATAAATAAAATCTTAAAAAAAAAAAATCCGTTCACCACAATGAAGTGGGACACAAGGGTGGTTTAATACTTACAAGTCAAACAACATGATACATCAGTAAGAGAAAAGATAAAAACCATATGATCCTTTCAATGGATACAGAAAAATCATTTGGCAAAATACAACACCCATTCATGATAAAAACTCTCAGCGAGATGGGTTTAGAGGGAACATACCTCGACATAATAAAGCCACATGTAAAAAACCCACAGCTAACACCATACTCAGTGGGGGAAAACGGAGAGCTTTTCCCCTAAGGTCAGGAACAAGACGAGGTTGTCCACTCTCACCACTTTTATTCAACATAGTACTGGAAGTCCTAGCCACAGCAGTCAGATGACAGAGAGAAAAGGCATCCAAATTGGTAAGAAAGAAGTAAAACTTACGGTCTTTGCAGATGACGTGATACTGTATAGAGAAAAGACTCCTCCAAAAAACTGCTATTAATACTTGAATTCGGTAAGGTTGCAGGATACAAAATCAGTGTACAGAAATCCGTTGCCTTCCTATAGACTAATAATGAAGCAGCAGAAAGAGAAATTAAGAAACAGTCCCATTTGCAATTTCACCAAACATAATAAAATACCTAGGAATAAACTTAACCAAAGAGATGAAAGACTTGTATGCAGAAAACTATAAAACACTGATGAAAGAAAATGAAGATGACACAAAAGAAATGGAAAGACAGTCTGTGCTCATGGTTTAGAAGAACAAATATTGTTGAAATGTCTATACTACCCAAAGCAGTCTACAGATTTAACGCACTCCCTATCGTAATACCAACAGCAGTTTTTACAGAACTAAAACAAATCCTAAACTTTGTTTGGAACCACAAAAGACCCTGAATACCCAAAGCAGTCTTGGAAAAGAAAAACAAAACTGGAGGTATCACAATTTCAGGCTTCAAGTTATATTACAAAGCTGTCATTACAAAACAGTATGGTACTGGCATCAAAATAGGCACATAGATCAATGGAACACAGTAGAAAGCCCAGAAATAAACCCACAATTATATGGTCAATTAGTCTGCAACAAAGGAGGCAAGAATATGCAATGGGAAAAAGACAGTCTCTTCAACAAATTATATTGGGAAAACTGGACAACAACATGCAAAAGAATGAAAATGGTCCACTTTCTTAAACGAAACACAAAAATAAACTTAAAAATGGATTAAGGACCTAAATGTGAGACCTGAAACCATTGAAATTCTGGAAAAGTAATTTCTCTCACATCAGCCATAGCATCATCTTCCTCTATATGTCTCCTGGGGCAAGGGAAACAAAAGCAGAAGTAAACTATTGGGACTGTATAAAAAAAAAAGCTTCTGCACAGCAAAGGAAACAGTCAACAAAACTAATGGACAACCTACTGAATGGGAGAACATACTTGCAAATGGCATATCTGATAAAAGGTTCGTGTCCAAAGTATATAAAGAACTTCTACAACTCACACCAAAAAACCCCCCAAACAATCCAATTAAAAAAATGGACAGAAAACATGAACCAACACTTCTCCAAGGAAGACATATGGGTGGCCAACAGACACATGAAAAGATTCTCGACATCACCCCTCATCAGGGCAATACAAATCAGACCCACCGTGTGATACCACCTCACACCTGTCAGAAGGGCTGAAGTCAAAAACTCAAGAAACAACAAATGTTGGTGAGGATGTGAAGAAAAAGGACCCCTCATGCACTGTTGGTGGGAAAGCAAACTGGTGTAGCCACTGTGGAGGAAGGTATGAAGTATCCTCAAAAAATTAAAAATAGAACTGCCCTATGATCCAGTAATCGCATCACTGAGTATTTACCCAAAGATTTACAAAAACACTAATTCAAAGGAATATATGCAGTCCTATGTTCAAAGCAGCATTATCAACAATAGCCTAAGTATGGAAGCAACACAGGTGTCCATTGATAGGTGAATGGAAAAAGAAGAGGTGAGATACACACACACACACACACACACACACACACACACACAGATATTATTCAGCCATAAAAAAGAATGAAATCTTGCCATTTACAAGGACATGGATGGAGCTAGAGAAGATAGTGCCAAGCAAAATAAGCCAGTCAGAGAAAGACAAATACCATATGATTTCACTCCTATGAGGAATTTAAGAAACAAAACAAACACGGGGCGGGGGGGGGGGGGGGAGGGAGACAAACCAAAAAAAAAACCCCAGACTCTTAACTGTAGACGACAAACAGATGGTGACCAGAGGGGAGGCGGGGAGGGATGGGTGAAATAGACGATGGGGATTAAGAGCACACTTAGCTCGATGAGCACTGGGTGATACAAGGAATTGTTGAATCACTATATTATACACCTGAAACTAACAATACACTGGAATTAAAATCTAAACAGATCCTTGGAAATTATAGATATAGGTCAGGAGCCAAACTCTGGTGGGTCTATTTCAGTTCGCGGCTGAACACACTGAAAAAAATTGTTTTTAAAAAAAAGCCTAATGATTTGTTGTGACTGACTCCCTTATTCCAAGAACGCTTGTTTTTAGTTTGTCTTCATGCTTACGTTTCTGCATTAATGGAACAAAATCAAGTCTTTGCCACTCAAATATTTAGATGAAATAATGAGCACAGAAAAATAAAATGCGTGGGGAGGGTCGTTTGTCATTGTTCAAAAGTAGAATCAGACTACACCTCTTTTTAAAAATCCGTTTTGGCCACATAACAGTAACTCTGAACATCCGTTCCATATCACTCCTAACGAGCTCTTCAGTCCTTCGGAAACACCGAAGCAGGAATCTCAGTAGGATTAGGGGTGAAATAAGGTTTCTCCTGCATTCTTAAAGCAATAACAGTGAAACTGTTGGGCCTTCTGGCTTGCAAGAGAGGATCCCTAAAACCTTCTGGAGCCCTGAAATGTCTGTTCATTAAGTGTGGGAACAGAGTTTGCTGCTGAGTCCGGTTTGTCTTCTGGGGTGAAGGGGAAGGTGACATTGCATCACCCCGACAGGGGCTGTGTGCGTGAACGTGTGTTACTCCGACTTGTTGGAGCATGGGACCTCACTTCGTTTCTATTTCCTTTGTAGGCTTTGGACTTCTTGTTGCTGCTGTTTGCAGCCGCAGTGGTGACATGGGCAGACCACGCCGCGCCTCTCCTCCTTGGCCTCAGCGCCAGCTGGTTGCCATGGCATCGGGAAGGTGGCCCAGCGGGGTCAGCTTCAAGCTTCCTTGGCAGGAGTCCAGTGCACAGGGTCACTCTGCAGGAGGCTCTCACTCTGCTTCCCGGTAGCATGCCCCTTCTGCTGCAAAAAGAGCCATGGAAGGAACAGACCCAGAAGGTGAGGTTGGCAGCCCCCTGCTGTCAGGGCAGGTGGCCATCTTCTCTTGGGCAATTTCTGCCGTAGAATTGAGGTCGGCAGTTCAGTGAAACCGCAGTCCCCCCGCGGGCTTTCATCCTCAGCCCCGAAGCGCGGCCAGATGCAGACCCTCAGAGACTGAGGCTGACTGCTGGCCAGAAGCAACAGTGACAATAGCAGCAACTCGCTTCCAGTGGGAGGTGAGGCGGGAAGAAGAGCTTATACTTGCCCTCGATGTGTTCTTGATCCTGGGGCTGAAAGGAGGAGTGAGGCTGTGAGTGCTCAGAATGTCCGCGTGAGGACAGATGGGAAGGCAGGTTCAGGGCTGCAAGGATCGTAGGACCGGGAGATGACAGCGGTGCTGAGCAAGGGTGGGGACGATCTGTCACGGGGGGCGGGGAACGGGCGTCGGGAGCATGCACATCGCTTGTTCGGTCCTGCAGCCACATTCCGGGGCCCGTCCTGCTCCTGGCCTGAGCTCGATGACGTGGGGAAATTTGTGAAGGTCGTCACCCTAGCCCTCAGGAAAATCCAGACTGTAGGAAGCACCTTTTCGCTTTTAATGTTGAGCTTCCGCAGGCCCCTGGCCGCCGTGCGGAGCTTGCGGAAATACCGTGCTTCCTCCACTTCTCGTTCCGTGGCTCTGAGCAGCCTTTAAGACACTTGATTGAAAGAGTCTTTTTTGAATCCCATTTAATGAAAACTGGATTTTTATGAGTTTGAAAGCTTAAAGCGAACTTTTTGTGGCTTTTTGTGAAAATCTGAACATTATTCTTTACAAATATTTCTGAACTATGGACCCACAGGTTAGCCATCGCACAGCTCCACTGAGCATGTCAGTTAAGAGGCTTGGTTTTCGTAAGCATTCGTATTATCCCAAATGTGGTGTTTCCTGTTTCATTTTAAATCAAAATCAATTCAGATGTGGTATCCCCTTGTGTTTTTTCTGGCCTGGGACACCGTGATCACTTTGGGCCACAGTGCAGTCATCCTGTGTCTGTTACGTATTTATTTACTTACCAGTCGGCTATCATAAAACAAATTTGAGAAAAAGAAATTTTTTAAAAAAATTTAATCAAAACAGAGAATTAGGAGTATTTTCTTTCTGTCTGACTCTTTCTTGCAAGCCAGTTTCTATGTCCAAAGTTAAGCTACCTGGTACCTATGACTAATATACGTGTTTTAGTCGGGATTGGCAACATTCAGTCATTAATGAAATTATCCTCTACCTAATTCAGAAACAATTTTGGCTGTACCCTGGGAGATCAAACTCCTGAGTCGTCTGAGTTTCTACTTTCTACCTCATTTGTGGGATTTATTTGCAGTTAACACACTTGGCTCTGCCTAATAAATTATTTTATGCCTTTCTCCTGCATTTCAACTTCCTGTTTCAATTCCATTTGGGCACAAATTGTTCTCATCTACGGAATATCTGATTTAGAAACGGGCTTATGTCTGATGTGTTTCCCTATTTACCTCCTACCATACGAGCCTGGGCCTCGATGCGTGCAGCGTCAGGCAGCAGGATTCAAAGAAGCACGAGGCTCTGAACTGGGTTGAAATCTGGACTCTGCCTTTCACCGGGAGTGGACTCGGGCAAGGTTCTTAACCTCTCGGGTGCCCTCAGAGGGATGAGAGAGGAAGCTCATGGCACACTGGAGGCCCACTGGGCCCATGTCTACCTTGCCGCTGAAGTCTATAGCAGGTCTCAGGGTATTTCGCTGGGAAAGGAGTTTTGACTTTGCTGGCTCATTGGCCTAAATGGGAGCTGTGTCCAGCTTCCCCATCTCTTAGGCCTGGTCCCCTTCTCATCTCCAGTCGGCGAGCCCTGCAGAGTGCATGTCTGCAGGCCCAAGGGCCCGACCGCGCTCTCACCAATAGTCGGACTGTCTTCACTGACCCTGCTCTTCCTTTTCACCGTAGTTCATTGACTGGCTCTTTGTCATCATGGAAAGCCCTAAAGAAGGCCTCTCGGCAAAATCCAGGGATCTTTTAAAAGGTATGACTTCAGTACTACGTGCCCAGCCACCCCTGGTTGTCTTTGCTACAGAAACGGCATTCTCGTGAATATTGGCTCCTGAAAGGGCTCATCTGAAGTCCGTGTAGAGAAGTAATCTGGAGCTGTCACTGTGCGGCATTTTGAAGTAGAAAGTAGATTTAAAAAGAGTTCCATGCCTTTAAATGTAACTTTTATTTAAATAGCTTTTAAATGTTTTATTATGATGGCAAACTTTCACTTTAATTAAATTTTAGAAAATTTAGGAAAGAGCAAAGGGAATCCAGGGTCCCATTGCCCGGTGGCAGTTTTGATATTTTTTCCCTAAGAAGTTTTTGCCCCGTCTGCGTATGAGTGTTGTTCGAACATATTTGTAACCATTGAGCAACTGAAAAAATACACATAGACACTTTGAGCACTGCCTTTTTTATTTAAAAGTTACGTTTAAAGCATTTTAACCTATTCCTATATTGGCTTCTTAATAATATTTGTAATAGCTGCATAGTATTTTGCCGAGGGAATTGGACATTTCCCATGCTTTCGGGCGTTTGAATAGTTTGTGTTTTTTATACTTCTCTATAGATTTGTTGAACTATGACTGTAGGAACCACAGACATAGAATATCTTTCTGTGAGAATGATGTACGTTACTTTATTCCGAACTGAGAAGTCTTTTGGGCGTTGGTCCTGTGGCCTGAGACAGCTTGTACTGTCATCTGTATCTTGGGACTTGGGGGTCTGGTCCACCCATGGCTGCCGTTGAGATGGCCCCTGACATGCTGTAAGATAATGCACTGGGAAGTCTCAGCTCGGGAAAATCACTTCCTGGCCTACACTTGCAATGATTTATCTGGCCAGCCTGGAGTCTTAGGATGACCATATTTTATTCTAATTACAGTATAATTTGTTGGTTGCCAAACAAGTAGGAATTCCCTGATCGGTTGGTTCTGATCGCTCTCCCCACCACCGCCCCCCACATACGCGAAGGGCGTGTTTGGGAAGTGGATTGAGACCAAGCGCAGAGCTTCGCTGGGCATGCGCACCGTGGTCTGACATATGTTACTCGATCCGTCCCTTGAGACTTGCTAGGGTTTCCTTCATTTGTTTGTCTCAGGGAGCGTGAGCTCCTTTTTAATGGCCATGGGTCTACAACACCATTGGTTGCTGCAAACAGACACCGTTTTAGGTCATGAAGATAGCGAACAACTTGATACTGATAAGGAAAATAGTTATTTGGGTCAAGGAAGTACACGTTCACTTGATTAGATCGTCAAGGGCTTATTAGAGTCACACACAAGAATGGTGTAATTGGCTCACCTACATTTCCTCCCTATTATATTTTAACTAACATCTCAATATATTTATATTAATATCCTAAAATAACATCTGTAATAAGTGACCTAGAGGAATTAGAGCTGCCCTACTTTAAATTGATCCCCGAGGGACCCGTGATGAATAAGAAAAGGTGTGGACTTGTGAGCACGCCATGGAACGCAGAGTCGCACAGTCACGCCTGCTCCATCGAGCAACGAGGACCTAACTTCTTTGCAGGATCAGTTTTTATTTTTCTTCCTTACCTTTTAACTAAACATCTAGTGGAAAAATCATATTCATGTAGAAAAAACACAGAAATCGGTAAGTAGCTTTTTTACAAAGGGACACACCTAGGCGATCATCACCCGGATGAAGGAAACAAACCAGCACCCAGAAGTCAGCGTTTGTTAAACTCTGCAGAGTTTCCTGTGAACTGATTGCAGAAGAACTTAACAGCAAAGAAACCCTTTCCCCCAGATTTTATTAATCGTGTCGTACCATTCAAATTCTGCCTAAGGCTTGATGGGAATTCTTAGTCTTGAAGATGAGCCCAGTAAGAAGCAGCCAAGGTCTGTTCGGACACGTTTTCCATCTAAATGCCCTTTTCAAATGCAGTTTCACCAAATGCAACAGTGCACTTTACTTTTTTTTTTGTCCCCTTAGCCACCCTGCTGTCCTTGAGAGTTCTCCCCGAGTTTAAGAAGAAAGCTGTGTGGACCAGAGCGTACGGTTGGTGAAGCATTGGGGTGGCCAGCAGCATCCTCAGCTGGATGTGGAAAACCATAGAAATGGAAGAAGGTTTTCAGAATTCGTGCCTGGGAGTGCTGAGCTACAATGCAGAGGGTCGGGGGGCATGAAAAGGTGGACGCAGAATGCCTGACCGGTGCGTGCCAAGAGAAGGGGGCATTGCTTTGGGGCCCAGGCCAGTTGGGACTGAAACCAGAACTTGAATTTTCTTTTATTTGGCTAGAGTTCAACCTGAAGATTTTCTTTGTGAAGAGTTGACTACATTATCTTCTCCCCGTAAATTCTAGTAAAATAATCTTGTGAATTTTGTGCACGTGACTTCTTTGTTTTAAGGCACAGGGAAGGTTTTGCTGGCAAAGCCAAACTATAGTGGTGACATCGGCACCCTGATCGATTTCCCATGAAGTTTCTAGAGGATATTCTCTGACTCAGTGTTTTCTTATTTTTACTGATAAAACACTGTCTCGGAACTTCTGTCCACACTTAAAAAATTAGCCTGGTGTGTGTCGAACGTTAGCTGAATCAGATTCATTCTTGGTGGCTATACTTTTCGTATGCTTGGGTCTCTTGAATGCAGTTGAAAGTTTCTCAATTCAAAATAGCTTCAACCAAGGAAGAGAATGTTAGGTCACAAACCAAGAAGTTCAGGAGTAGATCTGATCAGGTCAGTCAGCTGCACCCAGTGAGTCAAACAATGCCATTGTGGCGTAGATGGGATCACGCAATGTAGTTGGTAAGATGGCGACCGGCAACTTCAAAGGGAAGGAAAGGTGTCTTTGCTCGTGGGTGCGGCAGAAGCAACATGGAGAGGACTCTGGTTCTGCTTGGGTCACATGAGAGTCCCTGAACAACTCTGCAGGCCTTGAGAGTTGGGGTACTTCTAATGGACCAGGCCTGGGTCCTACCTGAACCGGCTTTCCTCCGGGAGAAAGGTAATGGAATGCTGGGCAAATATCTCCTTGAAAGAACAGTGTGTTTTATAAGTACACATCTCTGTCCTAAGCAGGGTGACTGGTGGCCTAATGACAAGTAAATGAAGTTACACGACCGTGTCCTGAAGGATAGTTTATTCAAGGGCTTGAGAATCAGCCAGCATTTGATCTGTTTGCTGCTTGCTTTTCCTTCATGCTGGCTTGAACCAACCATGTGAACGTACTGATGGAGACAGACAGATAGAGTCTCTGGGGAGAGAGGGTGTGCCACCCGAATAATACACCTTTGTGTTTCCGAGGCCATAGCAGTGCCTGGTACTTAAAAGCACCGTAGAGCCTTTAGCATTATTCCCGTGTGACATGTACATTCATGTTGTCACTAAGTGAACCCACCTACCACTTAGGTTAAAAATAGCTCTCCTAGTTTTATTTTCCGAATATATGGATTTAGGATTCCGGGTTTCAGATATTTGTGGTTCACTGTGTACTTCACACTCTGTTCTTTCTTTTGCTGAACGTCAGTACGGCGCCGAGATGCTTGCAGAAAAGGGGACGGGAGGGCGAGCTTTCAGGGTGTATTCACCTGCAGTGCCAGCATTTTTATTACCTCCTCGGAGGCCGGGCTGGAGGGAAATGAATTAGCAGCGAGCATGTTCTGGGAGAAGCCGGCTTCTCTTTCCTTCCCACTGCATACACTTTGTTTTCCTTCCGACCAATTAGTGATCGCAATTCATCTAACATTTATTGTTAGGTGCCAGACAGTAAGTTCACTAGAACTTTCTCATTATCTAATTTCACTCCTACAACAAGACCGTGAAGAAGCGTTTTCTATTTTAAAATGGAGAAGATACATCTAATAAGAGGCAGAGCTACGTAGAACACCGAAGCCTTAACCCCACAGCCAGTGATCTTCCTGCTGCATCGGGGCGTTAGCGCGCGTTTTAAGAGGAAAACTATGAAGGATGAAGCCTCTTGCATGCTTCATATGGTTTGCTGTCATCAGATAAAAGAAATAACCCTGAAGCACGGGGACTATCGTCAATAATATTGAAATAATGGTGGCGACAGATGGTGCCTACACTCACCGTGGCACACGTCGCGAAATGCATAGAGTTGTCAGACATCTGTACTGACACCCGAGACTAACAGAACATGGTATGTCCACTACAAAACCAAAAATCAAAAAAGGACACCGCCTCGTGTTCTAAGCTGCGGGAACTGGGAAGTCGAGGAGTTGTAGTGAAAAGGAACAGGTCTTGGTGGGTTGAAGGACTTTAAATTCCTGGGGCAGCTTGCAAACGGGGGTGGGGGGAGAGAACAGTGAAGGGGAAGTGGGCTCTGAGGAGCCCAGCCTGCCTTTCTCTTCTCCGCCTGGTTTCTTCTCAAACTCTGTCCTTGCTCCTGCCCTTGACAAGAAAACAGAAGGGTACAAAATGGAGGCTCTCAAATACATCAGTATCCTTTCTTCCCAGGCCAACCCCTCTCCTGTTTTTGTTTTCAGGGGTCCTGAGCTTCAGATTTGTAGGATTTTCCTATCCTTGGTTACCTCTAAAGAGTCAAAAAATGTAAGATGCTAGGGGTGCCTGGGTGGCTCAGACGGGTAAGCAACCAACTCTATTTTTTTTTTTAAAGATTTTATTTATTTATTTGACACAGAGGCAGCGAGAGAGGGAACACAAGCAGGGGGAGTGAGAGGGAGAAGCAGGCTTCCCGCTGAGCAGGGAGCCAGATGCGGGGCTCGATCCCAGAACTCTGGGATCACGACCAGAGCCGAAGGCAGATGCTTAACGACTGAGCCACCCAGGCGCCCCAAAGTGAGCGACTCTTGGTTTTGGCTCAGGTCATGATCTCTCGAGCCCCACGTAGGGCTCCGTGCTGGGCTTTCAGCTGCTTGAGATTTTCTTTCTCTCCCTCTGCCCCTCCTGGGCTCACTCACTTGCTCTCTCTCAAAAAAAAAAGAAAAATCTAAATTTGAAACCTCAAGTTTCTCAAATCTAAGCACACTAAGATATTAGGTCACGGATAATAACACTCTTTGTCTTGGTTACCTGTATGACCTCAGGTCAGAGTTGTTAATTCCCTCAGGATGGCTCACCTTCTTCTCCAGAAACCAGAAGTCTCTGCGTTTTGAGACCGGATGTTCCAAACTATGCATGGAAGCACTTCCTTCACAAGGCACTTCAGCTGGATTTTGAAATCACAAGTTGCCAAGACAAAGAGCATGCTGGGACAGACTAACAAATGAACGTGTGGGGTGAGAGCCTTACGCATCTCAGAACACTCTGACTCTGGATTTGAAAAGTGTGCGTTTGGAACAGATGTTGGCATCCACGCATGGGCCTAAAATCATCTTTGTGTTTTGTCATGTAATGACTCCATGGTAACTAACTACAAGACTGTTAATAACTTTTTGAAGTTAATTGTCAGAAGTTCTCCAAAATGATTTTAACAAAATATAGTGATACTATAATTATAAAAGGAGCAGGACTTTGTTAGGGACTCAACTACTATCTTGAAATAACTCAGTAACTTTGAAAATAAGCAGTTTACGCTTTTGGTAAACATTTTCGTAAATTGCTGTTTTAGAAGGGAAATCCGACCTTGTGCTTAGGGGGATGGGGCCTTCACTAAAGCCAGAGCTGCAGGCTAGGCCTCTGGCGAGTCTGTGTGAGATGCTCCACCAGCCTATTCCCAGCAGCCGGCAGTTCGGATGGACCCAGGGGACAGAACGTGGCTGGAACAATTCACATCCATCGTCCTACCATCGCAGAAAACCACCTGCCGGCGTCAGCTTCATGTAGAAATGAGTACCGTCAGCTCTCTGGTCCTGGATGAGGTAATACGCTTTTATATTTTCTGGAAGGAAATTCTTTATTCTGATCCTAAACTCTCAAGTCTCATTTTTTTTTTAAATGTAAGATATATATAGTAATTATGAAGTTGTGAGTGTGCACGGAATGTGCTAATTTCATAAACAGTATGGAATTCTTTAAAATTGCCACTTAGAAAGATGGTCTTATTGTCAAACATGAGGAAGTTGTGAAATAATTTTTAGCGAAATTATTGGATATGAAACTAAGTAAAAATGACAGGGATGACTCCCTGACTTTGGTTTTATTTCCTGGATACAAGGAATAACTTACCTCACAAAGTAGTTGTGAGGATAAAAGAATACAAAAATATGCTTTATAAATTCTAAAATGTAATAGAAATGTTACCACTTTCAGATGTTTCACTGAAAATAGCTCTCACGTTTGATGATCTGTATGTTGGGACTTGGGAAGATAATGGAAATTTAACAAATTGTTCTCCCTAAAACATTCTAAAACCAAGTAGCCCATTAAGAAAGGATACTTAGAGAAGTTAAACCTTCTTTTTGTCTCTTCTAAACATGAACTGCCCTTTGAGAATAATCAAATCTAATTGAGACATCACCTAATTAATCGGATAGATTTCTTAAAACAGGTCTTTTTCTGGAGGTCCTGGTAGTAATCTACAAAGCCAGAGCTGCACAACTCCGAGTGTGTACCGTGTGCCCGGAGTGAACAGGGCGTGACATTCCTGCCTTCACACAACTTACATTCAGAAAATATAAATCAGGAAACCGTCAGACAATTTTAACGCTTCCAGGAAACGTGTCACACACCTCCTACTTCTGTGTGGCTCTGTATCACTTTACAAGGTTCAGTTTACCACACTGCATTTGTTCTTTACAACGAGGTTGGGCAGTTAAGGAACGGAACTCGGGGTCATTCGCTTAGTGAACGGTGGAGCTGGAGTTCACATCAAACCCACTGCTCTTACTTCCGTCCGGGCCACGGTCTCTCACAGGACCCCCGTGGCTCCGCTGAACACCATAAAGTGAGTACACAGTGGACACCTACACTTACCCGCTGAATTCAGGCATGTTCTCAACTAGTTGAGTTTCGTATGGGATTGACGGTTACCTTTACTTAAGGTGGGATTTTAAACTCTACCTACCCTAGCAAAGATACACGAATTCCTCTAGCATCTTTTAACTAAACATACAGTAAATGCCATCACCTCAGTTCTAAAAGCAGAACCACATTGTATGGTGGCTTTTATATAAGTTTGATTTTATTTGACAGCGAGAGAGGGAACACAAGCAGGAGGAGCAGCAGGCAGAGGGAGAGCCAGGCTCCCCCGCTGAGCAGGGAGCCCGACGCGGGGCTCGATCCCAAGTCTCTGGGACCATGACCTGAGCCCAAGGCAGATGCTTAATTGACGGAGCCACCCAGGACCCCCGTATAAGTTCTCGTAGCAGTTTTCTGTCCGAAGCTGAAATACTTTAGACTCAAACTGTAGTGTGCGAGGGGCATGGGCAGTTCCTGGGTCCCAGGGGAGCCCACCAATCTGGGTCCTAGGTGGCACCCTGTTAGTTCTAGGACTGTTGCTCCCTGGAGTATACTTTGAAAAAGTGCTGTATCAAAGGTAACATAGCAATTAGAGCCAGAAGCCGAAAGTAAAAATGATCTGAACAAGGGAAAATATCACGTTTACAAAGGAAAAATAAGCAAATGAGAGGAAGATGTCGGGGAAAGCGGAGATCATTTGTAGCATATTTTAATTTTAAATCACTTTGATACTTTCGCACAATAAAATGTAACTTTCTTTGTACATAAATGTAAGATTCTCTGTGGAAACATTTTGGATACAGATGTTACAGCTGCATCATCTTGTAAAAGAAATACAAAGTCTTAGAGGTGCAACGTGCTCCAGGTAGGCAGAATAAGGTATCCTCAAACTAACAGCATAGTTAACTTCTTTTCGGGACTTCAGTGAGACGTGGTACATTGTTTAGTAACCAGTGTGTTTGCAGGAGGCCTGGTGAAGTTTTATAATTTTGTGCCTACAGTGTGCCAGGCACCCCACTACATTTAAGTGTCTCTTGAAGGAACGCAGACGTGTATGCAGCAACTAAGAATCAACTCATTCTAACGTTCACCTGTCTATTGAACAGAAACTAAGACCGGGATAAGTGCAGTTCTTGAGAAAGCATACTGGGGGAAAATAAAATGCATCAATATTGAACGGATACTTTTGGAAGAAGTGTTACCGCTTTTCTTTTTTCCTTTTTTTTTTTTTTAAAGATTTTATTTATTTATCCGACAGAGATAGAGACAGCCAGCGAGAGAGGGAACACAAGCAGGGGGAGTGGGAGAGGAAGAAGCAGGCGCCTAGCGGAGGAGCCTGATGTGGGGCTCGATCCCATAACGCGGGGATCACGCCCTGAGCCGAAGGCAGACGCTTAACCGCTGTGCCACCCAGGCGCCCCGTGTTTCCGCTTTTCATTCAACTATTTTGATAAAGTAAAAGCCCAGGGACTTTGATGATATTAGTGTCTGTGCGTTGTATTTTTTTGGCAGACTCTTGCCAAGTGATGAAATCAATGCTTTGAAGTAATTTTCATTCAGAGCAGTTTTACCCCCCCACCCCCCACCCCCTTTTTTTAAGCTCCAGAAGCACTGCTGATGGTGAGTACTACACCTTAGCTTGGACTGACAACTCCAAAGACTTGTTTGTTTTTTGTTTTTTATGGTTTTGTTTGTTTTATAGAGAGGAAGAGAAAGGGAATTGGGGAGGGACAGAAGGGGAGAGAATCTTAAGCAGGCTCCACACCCAGCACAGAGCCCAATCTCATGACCCTGAGATGATGACCTCAGCTGAAATCAAGAGTCAGACACTTAACCAACCGAGCCACTCAGGTAGCCCAAGGAAGATCATTTTAGAAGTCGTGTATTATGCTTTTAAAATATCTAGTAGTTTGCTGTCTCATTATATTTATTAGATTTAAGAAACTAAGCCTTTGAACAAAATGCAATAGAGATTTGATGGACAGTTAAAGAAATCAACTTGGCAATCTGGGTAATATCCAGTTAACTAGGTAGATGTGTACTGTCTAGGTTTCTTGAACTTGAAGAGAAATGACATCCGTATTTCCACTAACCTCTAGTGAAATTTTTCTTTCCCTTATGAATACAGGCAACCAACAACCGTTGTGACTGTGTCACCAAAGGAGTCACAGATCTTTGTTACAGTTGTTGCAGGGGACTGAAATTATTATCAATCCAGAATTATCAATTGTGTTTCTTTTTAGTCTGTTTTAAGAAGTTGGCAGGTTCTTAAGGTAATTTAAAAATTTAATAACAAAATTTTAATTTCTTATGACCCAGTAAGATAGCTTGATTCTTACTCTGCAACTGTAGTGATTCTAGATGTGTGTAGTCCTTCAGCAATCTACGTAGCCATGTTGACTGAGTCACCTAAAGTTGGCGAAGGGATTCTGTTCTCTTTGTACAATAAAGCTTTCGGTATTTTTTAAATTTAGAAGTAAAATAATAAGTAACTTTAAAAACAAAACGTAGCTTTTAAAAAGCTCTTATTTGAGAGTGGGAGGGGTGGAGGGACAGGGACTAGCGGACTTCCTACTGAGCAGGGAGCCCGGATGCAGGGCTTGATCCCAGGACCCTGGGATCATGACCTGAGCCAAAGGCAGGCTCTTAACTGACTGAGCCACCCAGGCGCCCTTGTTTATTTTTTTCAGAGGGGGAGAGGGAGAGAAGCAGACTCCCCGCTGAGCACAGAGCCCAACTTGCAGCCTGAACTCACAACCTGAGCCAAAATCAAGAATCGGATGCTTAACTGACTGAGCCACCCAGGTGCCTCAAAATGTAGCTTTTTAAAAGGGTAATTTTATTTATTTTAAAATTCCAAATAGGATACTAAATTTACAAAGATATCAATTATTAATACTCAATTGTTTCTTTTTAAATATTTTATTTAGTTACCAGTTTTTTTGTAACTACATTTTACTACCTGGTTTTTATGTCATAAAGTATTTAGTAAACTTTCTATACAGTTACTGGATAATAAGATTCTAGAATTCTTTCAAGAAAAGTGAATATACACCAATGGAACAGAAATGATATTAGTCAATTATTCATGTGTTTTAGATCTTCAAAGAGTTTTCAAAACTCTAGGTGATGACGTGTGTGTGACATAGTTATTAGCAATAATTCAGTAATAATATGAAACACCACTCATTCTTCATTGCCTTGCCTCCTTTAAAATAATTTACTGTAGTTTTACCTTTTTTCTCCCTGTAAGGTAAGTATATGGCCTGATTTCAACCCCCCACCCCAGAAAAGGAATATGGAACATTCTTTGTATATTTACCAAGTCCAAATATTAATGGGTACTCTCTCAAGGTTTGGAAAATGTATACTTTTCTAAGCGTGTCTCATGTGTAAGATGGGGGTGAACTCTGGCCCTGGTGACAACCACAGAACATATTTCACGTTGTTGCCCTCCTGGGGAGTCGCTATTTGCGAACTCCAAAGTGAAACGAAATAGATGTAAACAGGTACAATTCTGGCTAACAACTTTGGTTTCTCACTTTAATTGAAGCCATTCCAGTTAATCTATGTCTCATTCACCTTACAGGAAAACAAACTTGTATAAAGTCCACAGCTTTGGTCAAGTAGGTTGTACAGAGAATGTGTTTTGAAAATCTGCAAGGATAACAGGCTGCTGCGATCTAGTTTGAGAAGAACGGCTGTGTCGAGTACCAGCTATTTTCCCACCCGAAGGCTTCCTGTGCTGGTTGCTGCAGCTGACTCCACAAGCCTGTTTTTTCTTATGTCACGTCGGAACGCGTGCTTCACATTTTCTTCTTTTTAAAGGGAAAGACTCTGAGGACGTCTCTTCTTTCTGAGTAAAGATGACCGTAGGTATAATACATACCTAACATGGAGAAGGAAGGGGCAAAAGTAAGGCTGATTAACCATTTCTCTGGACAGAACCATGGTTTTAAAATACAGTCAGGGTGCTGCTTGGAGTCTGAGGACAAGACCCTTGCAAGGGAGACTCAAAGAAGGAACATGTAAACCAGGGTCCAGGACAGGGAAGTAAAGCAAACTCCTCTGCCCTCCTGTTTTGTTTAAGGCAAGGAATGAATTTCCCCCTCTCTTTGGGTAGCGCTCTCTGCCACCCCTCAAGTTTCACATCTGTCTTCTCCCTTATGCATTGTTCTTGTCTGATACTGACTGGCTCTAGAACAACGACCTTGGGGATTTGTCAAGGTTAGAGCTGCAGAGAGTGAAATGTAATCACAGAAGTCCTTTGCCAATTATATTTTCTTAACATTTAAGTTTTTGTTCCACGCATTTTTCTTGTGGTGTTAGCACCTACTCCCACGTGCCTGCTGGGAAATGCCAGCACATAAAACCCAACAAACAGGAAACAAAACAGAAATGGCCCAGCCTGCTTAGTTGGACATCTGTGTTTTCTCTGTAGATCCCTGTATCCATGGTCAGACTTCTAAGTTTCCTACACGACTCAGGTATGACCTGCTGGTGAACCTGTTCTTGTTTATACAGTGAAACACTGATCTATTTGATCTTGTGATGTCCTGCAAAAAGCACGATAACTTCTAGGTGCTTTCCTAACAAGCCGGGCTTCCTTCTCGTTTCTCCCATGTCCACAGACCTTTCTGTTAAAGTAGATAGCAGCACACACCAGAAAGCACTGGAAGAGTGCAAAAACAAAACAAAAGCCACTTACCTATAAAGAGCATCATGAGATATATTTTCAGCACGTACGGGAAATAGATGGATAAGTCAAAGGGCAGCTTTGTGGAGTAAGTGCCAAACGATTCAAAATAAGGCAGCGACTGATAGATGGCAAACGCTGTTTGAAGAACAGAGAAGGAATTGTGAAAGGTTCCCCTCATATCACTACAGGGATGTATATACGTAAATGTCGACAGAGTTGAAGGAACTTTGAATTTTATGACAGTTGCTAAATCCTTTAGCTAAAGCTGCAGTTTGATACAGAAATCAGTGATTTAACAGGCAAGGCCGTTACCACAGTGTGACTTGTTGAACTTTTCTCCATTTTATACTTGGTTATACCTACACAAAAATCATTTCTGTTTCTTGAAATGGTCTCCCCCCAACCCTAGTCCTCTTCTCACAAATAGGAAAATGAATTTGAAAAATGCTACATATAGTTTCTTCTTGGTACCATAGAGATTCTGAAAAGCTCTGCAGTAAAGAAACTGGTTTTACTTAACATTTTTTCAGCTTAACTGGCCTTGGAAGAGCACCTCCTTCTTCCTCACCCACTAGTAGAACTTACTTAATGCTGAGAAACTCTGGGAGAAATGGCGGCCAAAATATTTTGAAGGAGGAGGCTGGTGTCAGATAAGACACGGAGGGTCAGAGAGGCAGGGGCAGATGGTGGGGTAGGAGGGTCCTGAGCTCACCTCATCCTGTGGACACCCCAGGTGAACAGCTACATCTGCACAACTCTGAAAACCACCGAAAGACAGAACAGACCTTCCACAGCTAATGGTAGAGAGAAGGTCACATGGAAAAGGGTAGGGGGAGTGGAGTTGTGGCTGGTGCCCCGGTGAGACTAACCTCAAAAGGGAGGGACACTACAAGCATGAAGAAGCCAGAGGACCACACCCCACACCAGAGACCTGTGGCACTGGGGGGATCTGCACTGCAAACATGAGTCCCTATCACATCTGGCTTTGAAAACCAGTAGGGCTTATCTTTGGGAGCCTTAAAAATCAGCAGGATACAATGTGAGTAGAGGGAAGGAAATCATAAAGGTCAGAGCAGAAATAAATAGAGACTAAAAGCAATAGAAAAGATCAATGAAACCAAGAGCAGGTTCCTTGAAAAGATAAAAAATTAATAAACCTTTAGCCAAGCTCATCAAAAAAAAAAAAGGAGAGGACCAAAATAAAATCCGGAAACAAAACAGCAGAAAGAGTAACTGACCTACGTAAATACAACAGGTTATGCACACGTACACGCCAGCAAACTGCACAGCTTAGAGCAAGTTCCTAGAAACGTACACCTTTCCAAAACTGAATCAGGAAAAAATAAAAAATCTGAATAGACTATTAGTAACAAAGTTGAATGGATAATTTAAAAAATCCCAACAAAAGTCCAGGCTAGATGGATTTGCAGGTGAAGTCTAACAAGCATTTAAGAGTTTATACCTATTCACGGCAATCTATTCCAAAAAATAGAAGCGGAAGGGAAGCTTCCAGATACATTCTATGAGGCCAGCATTGCCCTGATATCAAAACCAGGCAAAGACACTACCCCTTCAAACCCCCAAAACACAGGCTATTATCCCTAAATCCTCAATAAATAGCAAACCACATTCAGTAATATTCCCCATGATTAAGTGGGACTGATTATGGGGATGCAGGCGTGGTTCAATATTTGCAAATCAATGTGATATGATCAACAGATGAAGAAAAAGCATTTGACAAAATTCAGTATTTGATCATGATGAAAACTCAACATAATAAAGGCAACATATAAAAAAGCCCAAAGCTATCATATTCAATAAGAAACAGAGCTTTTCTTCTAAGATCAGGAACAAGTCAGATGTCTACACCTCCTGCTTTATAGTTACTAGAAGTCCTAGCTATATCAGACAAGAAGAGGAAACAAGAGGCATCCAAAGTGGCAAGAAGTTAAACTCACTGCACACGACAAGATACTATACATAAAAATCCTAAAGACATCACAAAAAGAAAACTATTAGAAGTAACAAATTCAGTAAGGTTGCAGGACATAAAATTAACACATAGAAATCAATTGCATTTCTATACACTAATAATAAAGTAGCAGAGAAATTAAGAAAACAACAATCCCATTAACAATTGCATCAAAAAGAATAAAATACTTAGAAATAAACTTAACCAAGCAGTGAAAGACCTATACTCTGAAAACTATAAGACACTGGTGAAAGAAACTGAAGATGACACAAATAAATGGAAAGATATACCATGCTCATGATTGGAAGAATATCATTAAAATGTCCATACTACCCAAAGCAAACTACAGATTTAGGGCAATCCCTATTCAAAATACAATAGCATTCTTTATAGAACTAGAACAAATCATCCTAAAGTTGGTACAGAATCACAAAAGACCTCAAACAGCCAAAGCAATCTTGAGAAAGAACACAGCTAGAGATACCACAATTGCATATTCCAAGATATATGACTAAGCTGACATAATCAATATAGTACCGGCACAAAAATAGACGTATAAAGGGGCACCTGGGTGGCTCAGTCGGTTAAACATCTGATTCTTGGTTTTGGCTCAGGTCATGATTTCAGGGTCATGAGACTGAGCTCGACAACGGGTTCTGCATTCAGTGGGGAGTCTGCTTGAGACTCTCTCTTCCTCTGCCCACCCCCGGCTCTAAAATAAATAATTTTTTTTTTAACAAAAATAGACATGTAGGGGATATCTGGGTGGCTCAGTTGGTTAAGCATCCAAATCTTAATCTCCTCTCAGGTCTTGATCTCAGGGTTGTGAGTTCAAGCCCTACACTGGGCTCCATGATGGGCATGGAGGCTACTTAAAAAAAAAAGAAGACCTAGATTAATGGAACAGGATAGCCAAGAGATAAACCCATGCCTATATATCTTGTCATAACAAAGAAGGCAAGAACATACAATGGGGAAAAGACAGTCTCTTCAATAAATGATGCTGGGAACACTGAATGGCCACATTCAAAAGAAAAACTGGACTTCTTTCTTATATCAGACACAAAAATAAACTCAATGGATTAAAGACCTAAATGTGAAACCTGAAACCATAAAACTCCTAGAGGAAAACAAGCAGTACACTCTTGGATATTTCTCTTAGCAACATATTTATGGATAGGTCTCCTCAGAAAAGGGAAACAAAAGCAATATAAAGTATTGGGATTACACCAAAATAAGATTTTGCGCAGTAAAGGAAACCAACAAAACAAAAAGATAACCTACTGAGTGGGAGAAGATATTTGCAAATTATTTATCTTATAAGGTATTAGTATTCAAAATATATGAAGAACTTAATATAACACCAAAAACGCAATTCAGTTTGAAAATGTGCAGAAGACATGAACATACATTTCTCTGAAGAAGACATACAAATCCTCAACATCACCAATCATCTCAGAAATGCAAATAAAAATCACAATGAGATATTACCTCAAAAAAACAAGTGTTGGCAAGGATGTGGAAAAAAAGAAGCCCTTTTGCTTGCACTGTTGGTAGGAATGTAAACGGGTGCAGCCACTGTGGAAAACAGTAAGGAGGTTTAAAAAAAAAAATCAAATACAGAAATACCACTATGATCCAGTAATTCCAAAACTGGGTATTTACCCAAAGAAAACAAAAACATCAATTCAAGAAAATAAATGCATCCCTCTGTTTACTGCATCATGATTTACAGTAACCAAGATATGGAAGCAACCCAAGTGTCCACCAATAGTTGAATGGATAAAGATGTAGTGTGGTGTGTATACACACAAATATACACAACAGAATATTACTTAGCCATAAAAAAAGAAGGAAATCTTACCATTTGCAAGAACATGGAGGGACTAGAGGGTACTATGCTAAATGAAATAAGTCAGACAGAAAGACAAATGCCATATGGTTTCACTTATATATGGAATCTAAAAAACAGAAGAACAAAAAGCAGAAACAGACCCATAAATACAGAGAACTGATGGCTGCTACAGAGGCGGGGGTGGGGGGTTTGGGCAAAATGGGTGAAGGGGAGTGGAAGATAAAAGCTTCCAGTTATGGAATCAATGAGTCGCAGGGCTAAAAGGTACAGGACAGGGACTGTAAGCAATAGCTCTGTAATAGTGGTGCACGGTAAGAGATGTAGCTACCCTGTGGTGAGCACAGCATAACACAGAGCTGCTGAATCACTATGTTGTATGCCTGAAACTATTATAACATCGTGTGTCACCAATACTTCAATAAAAAAAAAAAATCAGTGGGGCTTAACTCCAGGAATGTTAAAAATCAGTAAGCTTAATGCCAGGAGAGTCAGAGGGCAATAGGAAACTGAGTCCCAGCATTTAAGGACCCAGCATAATAAGTAGCTTGGCAGAGACTCAGTGCAGAAAAGTACATGGGGTACATGTCGAGGAAATTTACTGACTAGCAGTTTGAAAAGTACATGGGGTACATGTCGAGGAAATTTACTGACTAGTCTTAAATTGTGTGCTAGAAGGGCAGGGATCTTCAGGAGATTTCTCTGGGAACAAAAGTGCTGACAGGTGCCATTTCTCTTCCCCTCCCCCAGCCTAGATGGCTAGACGCTTATGGAAGTTAGCGCTAACCCTGTCTATCTTGCTAGCACCATGTGATTGACCTGACCCATCCAACCTGCCCCCTTCAGCAGGCAACCCTCCAAAGGGGATCCTGCCCTGGGGAGGGGAGAAATAAGCCCCACACACCAGTGCACCCACAGTTTCAGCAGCCCGGGATCTTTGCTGGCTGTGCAGGGAGTAAGTCCTGCACTTTGGTGCAACAGAAATTGTGCTAGAGTGCCTAACTGCAGACACAGGGCTGACTGCTGGTCTTCCCACCAAATAGTCACAGAGGCCTCAACCAGCCCTCTCAATAGTGTAGGGACCAAACCCTGCTCAGTGTGCCCACAGCAGGCAAAGTGGGTCACAGCAGCTGGCTAAACTGAAAGCAGCTATGGCTCAGCCACAGCAGTAAGGCACATTTAGCCCACACAGCGGACATTCCTAAAGTGCCTGATTTTGAAGACCAAGGGGAAACTGTGCTACAGGACTCCACAGGACCTCTTCAATATAAGGCCACTACTTTCAAGACCAGGAGATGTAGCTAATTCATCTAATACACAAATACAAAGGGTTAGACAAAATGAGGAGACGGAGGAATATGACCCAAATGAAAGAACAAAATCACAGTAAAAGAGCTAAATGAAACAACCAATGCACCCGATATAAAGAGTTCCAAGTAATGGTCATAACGATACTGGATGTGAGAAAGAGTGGATGATCCCAGTGAGAACTTCAAGAAAGAGAAAATAACAAACCAGTTAGAGCTGAAAAATTCAAAAAATCAAATAAAGACACTGGAATCAAGAGCAGATCAGAGGATGCAGAAAGATCAACAATCTGGAAGACAAGGTAATGGAAAGTAATCAAGTTGAACAACAAAAACCAAAAAAGAATAAAAAATGAGATCAGTTAAGGGAACTCAACATCATCAAGGGTAACAACATTCACATTATAGGAATGCAAGAAGAGAGAGAAGGGAGCAGAAAACATTATTTGAAGAAATAACTAAAAACTTCTCTCATCTGGGAAAGAAAAGAGCATCACATTTCAGGAAGCACAGAAAGCCCCTAATGAGATGAATCCAAGGAGGTCTACACCAACACACATAAATTAAAATGGCAAAAAGCAGTGATACAGAATGAATTATTTATTTATTTGACAGAGAGACAGACAGCGAGAGAGGGAACACAAGCAGGGGGAGTAGGAGAGGAAGAAGCAGGCTCCCAGTGGAGGAGCCTGATCTGGGGCTCGATCCCAGAACACCGGGATCACGCCCTGAGCCGAAGGCAGACGCTTAACGACTGCGCCACCCAGGCGCCCCTGGAATGAATTTTTAAAGCAGCAAAAGAAAACCACTGCACACAGGGAAATCCCCAATGGCTATCAGCTGATTTTTTTCAGGAGAAACTCTGCAGGCCAGAAGGCAGTGGCATAATTAGACCAGATGGCCCTAACAGATATATACAGAACATTCCATTAAAAAACAGAACATGCATTCTATTCAAGTGCACACAGAACATTCTCCAGGATACATCAAATGTTAGGCCACAACACAAGTCTCAAAAATTTTAAAAAGACTTGAAGTCCTATCAAGCGTTTTTTTCAACCATGACATTATGAACTAGAAATCAATTATAAGAAAAACTTGAAAAGAATACAAATACGAGAAGGCTAAACATGCTATCAAACAATGAATAGGGCAACAAAGAAATCAAAGAGAAAATTTTAAAAATACACGGAGACAAATGAAAATGGAAACACTGCAGTCCAAAATCTTTGGGATGTGGCAAAAGCAGCTCTAAGAAGGAAGTTTATAGCAATACAGGCCTATCTCAAGAAACAAGAAAACTCTCAAACAATCTAAAGTTATACCTAAAGGTATACTCCACATACTCTAAAGGAGCTGGAAAAAGAACAAAGCCTAAAGCTAGTAGAAAGTAGAAGGAGGGAAATAATAAAGACTAAAACAGAAATAAGTGAAAAAGTAAAAAAAAAAAAAAAAAAAAAAACAGATCAATGAAACCAAGAGCTGGTACTTAGAAATAACCAAAATTGATAATTCTTCAGCCAGACTCATCAGAAAAAAAGAGAACTAAAATAAAATTAAAAATGAAGGAGAAGAAATAACTGATACCAGAGAAATACAGAGGATAAGATAATATGATGAAAAATTATATGCCAACAAATTGGACAACCTAGGAGAAACAGAAAAATTCTGAGAAATATACAATACCCCAAAAAGTGATTAAGGAAGAAATAGAAAATTTGAACAGACCAATTACTAGTAATGAAATTGAATCTGTAATAAAAAACCCAACAAACAAAAGTCTGGGACCATATAACTTCACAGGTGAATTCTACCAAACATTTAAAGTGTTAATACCTGTCTCAAATTATTCCAAAAAATAGAAGAGGAAGGAAAACTTCCAAACTCATTCTACAAGGCCATCATTACCCTGATTTCAAAACCAAAGACACTGTTAAAAGGGAAAAAGAGAAAAAAAAAAATACCTACAGCCAGTATCTCTGATTAACAGAGTGCAAAAATCTTCAACAAAATACTAGCAAACTGCATACAGCAATACATTAAAAAAGATCATTCACCAGGAACAAGTGAGCTTTATTCCAGGGATGCAAGGGTGATTCAATGTTTGCAAATCAGTAAATGTGATAATATCACATTGACAAGAGGAAACAAAACCCATAGGACCATTTCAATAGATGCAGAAAAAGCATTTGACAAAATACAGCATCCGTTCATGATAAAAACTCTTAATGAAATGGGTTTTGAGGGAACATACCTCAACATAATCAAGGCCACATGTGAAAAACCCACAGCTAACATCATAATGCTGAAAAACAAGGTTTTTCTCTAAGATCAGGAACAAGACAAGGATGTCCACTCTCACCATTTTTATTCAACAGAGTACTGGAAGTCCCCGCTGCAGCAATCAGAGAAGAAAAAGAGGTTTCCAAATTAGCAAGGAAGAAATTAAGCCAGCACTTTGCAGATGACATGCTACACCACATACAGAAAATCCTACGGACTCCACTAAAAAACTATTACAACTGATACATGAATTCAGTAAATTTGCAGGATACAAAATTAACAGAGAATTCTGTTTCATTTCTTCTATACACCACTAACCATTTACACTTGCGTCAAAAAGAATAAAATACCTAGGAATAATCTTAACCAAGGAGATGAAAGACCTACACTCCACAAAATATAAGACCCTGGTGAAAGAAACTGAAGATGACACAAATGGAAAGATCTACCATGCTCACGGATTGGAAGACTATCATTAAAATGTCCATAGTACCCAAAGCAAACTACAGATTCAATGCAATCCCCATAAAAATATCAATAGCATTTTTCATAGAAACAGAACAAATAATCCTAAAATTTGTGTAGAACCATGAAAGACCTTGAATAGACAAAGGAATCAAGAAATCTTGAGAAAGAAGAACACAGCCAGAGGTATCACAATTCCAGATTTCAAGACATGTGACAAAGCTATAGGAATCCAAGCAGTACGGTACTGACATAAAAACAGATACACCGATCTGTGGAACAGGATAGAGAATCCAGAAAAAAACCCATGCCTATACACTCAATTAATTTATGACAAAGAAAAGAATTTACGGTGGGGAAAAGACAGCCTTTTCAATAAATGGTGCAGAAAAAAAACGGGACAGCTACATGCAAAACAATGAAGTTGGACCCCTTTCTTAGACCGTACACAAAAATAAACTCAGAATGGGGGCGCCTGGGTGGCACAGCGGTTAGGTGTCTGCCTTCGGCTCAGGGCGTGATCCCGGCATTGTGGGATCAAGCCCCACATCAGGCTCCTCCGCTAGAAGCCTGCTTCTTCCTCTCCCACTCCCCCTGCTTGTGTTCCCTCTCTCGCTGGCTGTCTCTCTCTCTCTGTCAAATAAATAAATAAAATCTTTAAAAAAAATAAATAAATAAAAAATAAACTCAGAATGGATCAGAGACCTCAATGTGAATCCCAAAACCATAAAACTCCTGCAAGAAAACATAAGCAGTAATTTGGACATCACCCTTAGCAACATACTTATAGATAAGTCTCCTCAGACAAGGGAAATGAAAGCAAGCTTAACTATTGGGACTACATCAAAATAAAAAGCTTTTGCACAGCAAAGGAAACCACCAACAAAATAAAAGACAACCTACAGAATGGGAGAAGATATTTGAAAGCAAAATATCTCACAAAGGGTTAATGTCCAAAATATATAAGAACTTATACAACTCAATACCAGACACTTGGTTAACTATCTGATTAAAAAACAGGCAGAGGACCTGAACAGACATTTTTCCAAAGAGATACAGATGGCAAATAGACCATGAAAGGATGCTCAACATCACTAGTCATCATGGAAATGCAGATCAAAATCATAATGAGATATCACCTCACACCTGTCGGAATAGCTAGTATCAATCAATCAATAAATAAATAAATAACAAATGCTGGTAAGGATGGGAAGCAAAAGAAACCTGATACATTGTTGGTGGGCATGTAAATAGGTACAGCCACTGTGGAAAATAGTATGGAAGTTCATCAAAAAAATTAAAAATAGAAATACCATACCAGGGAACTCATACTTACTAGGAAATGTCACATTCAAATATTAAATGGGAATGGGGTGAGCAGTCTTAAAGGTACAGAGACCCTCATGTTGAACAGACACGAGTGCACTGCATGAGTGAATGCTTAAAATATACTTAAGATTTTGTCTAATATATTTCTTTGTGAGAAATTATTGCTTAATAAAATGGATAATTACAGTGTTAGCTTAAAAAATAAAAAGAAATACCATACCATCCAGTAACTTCACTACTGGGTATTTAACCAAAGAAAACAAAAACACTAATTTGAGAAGATACATGCTCCCCTGTGTTTACTGCAGCACGATTTACAATAACCAAGGAAGCAACCCAAGTGTCAACAATAGATGAATGGATGAAGATGTGTTAATGTGTTGGAGAAGATACACACACACACACACACACACACACAGTGGAATGTTACTGAGAGGGTATTATGCCAAGGAATAAGTCAGAGGGGAAAAAAACCAGATGATTTCATTTATACATGGAATATAAAAAATAAAAAACAGACTCTTAAATACACAGCACCAACCTGTGGTTGCCAGTGGGAGGTATTTGGGGGACGGGCCCAATAGATAAAGGGGATTAAGAGGTATAAACTCCCAGTTATAAAATGAGTAAATGGTGGAGATGAAAAGTACAGCATAGGGAATATAGTCCATAATACTCTAATAACGCTGTACGGTGACAGGTGGTGACTACGCTTACTGTGGCAAGCAATGAGTGACGTATGGAATTGCTGAATCAATGTGTCGTACGCCTGTAACACTGTGTGTTAATTATACGTCAATAGAAATACAAAGGAGGAGGTTCTATGAAGCTGTATCTCACATGTAGATGTTTTATGACATTTTATGAAATGATAATGCACTACGGTTATATAAAATGTTGAAGGGGACACGGGAACTATGCACTGTGTTTGTAACTTCTTGTGAGTCTAAAATTATTTGTAAATAAAAAAACAAAGAAGAAATGTTGGGCAGCCACAGCTGTTAGAGCCTGAGCCGGATGCGTGGCAGGGGCGCAGGGTCCGCAACTGACCTGCCATCTAAGATTTCCCGATGCTTCACGCAAGTCTCTAGCATTTAATCAGTATAAACCGTTGTCTTGGTTATCTATAGAACTTGCTTTTGTCTTTTATATTATTGGATGGGAAACTATAGTTATTTTTAAATATTTGAGTCATTAAGAGTAAAGTAGGTTTTCTTAACTACATATTTTTATACTCTGGGGCATGTGACATACAAAGAAACATATAAAGGTTAAGACTACAGTTACCTATATTCTGCCGCCCGGAGCCATTACTGACATTTTGTCACATATGCTTCCAGACTCTTTTTCTTCATATACTTTGCTTTTTAATTGCAAGTATAAGTTTATGAATCTAATTTCAATAAAAGAAATGGGTTTTATGGCAAACATATTGAAACATGGCTTTCCCAGAAATGTGAAGGCTTAACGTTATCAAATAAGGAGAATGGAAAAGTTTTCTATAGTTATTCATCTTTTATCTTTAGGAAAAGATTACTCCTATCTCTACCTTATTCCTTTATAATATATTCTTTACAGTATTTTTCATATAACAAAGGAATGTACTTAATAAATGGTTCAATGAGTGAAGAATCTCATTCTCAAATGAGCAATCTAGTTTCTTTTTTTTTAGTTTTTAGGAGTATTCTCTAGATTCTTTTGGCACAGCCTATTCTAAAAATAAGTAATTCTTCTGAAAGCAAAACAAATTTTAAAGTTCCACCTAATATGATTTACTATAAACTTTTCTCTGGTCATCGGAAGACAGAAAACATGTGGATAGAATATATACACTTTATGATTATCGCCAATGTCACCATCATATTCTATTAAATTTCTTTTTGTATGTTTTCCCTTAGTTACCTTAATATGCTTTCTTAATTTCTTTATGCCTTCTGTTTTCAAAAATTTTAATGTCTGTTTCAGAAAGTTCCCTACCATTCTGCCAAAACCATTACAGAAAGAAGCATATATTCCCCTAATATCCTCAAGCTTTTAGCAAACTGATGAATTATTTAAGTTTTAGGTTTACATTCAGGCTAAGTAGCTAGCTTATTTCATACTGTATTCAGTAATTTATTCACTGTTAATTGAGCATGTATATTGGGTGCATGAGAAAAAGGGAAGCAAGGAAACAACCCCATATCCCCAAGTTGCTTAGAGGCTAGACAGGAAACAGACATTATTCAAAGAATCACACAAATGTCTAATCACACCTGAGATAGGTCTTATGAAAGAGAGATTCATGGTGCTGTACTTGTTGGGAGGGGTGGGGATGGACTTAGATGAGAAAGTTGAGGAATGCTTCCCTGAGAAATTGAGAACCAATCTACAGGTCTCCCGAACTCTAGTTAACTGTTCCTGGCAGACAGTGTGATGCGCGGTAGGTGGTTAAGTAGGAAAGATAGTCCCGCCAGGGGGAACTGAATTTCTATGCATTAAAAATAATCACTGGGGCGTCTGGGTGGCTCAGTCGGCTAAGCATCCGACTCTTGATCTCAGCTCAGGTCTTGATCTCAGGGTCATGAGTTCAAGCCTCATGCTGCGTGTGAAGCCTACTTAAGAAAAAAAAAAAAATCACTGAGTCACTAAACGTTAAGCCCCTTTTTGATGAGTAAACTGAGAGAAGTTAAATGATTTGCCCAAAACTCATACAGCGAGTTAATGAAGTTAAGGGCCTGTACTCAGATGTCTTCATTCCTCATCTAATATTTTGTCTACTCTGCAAAGTTGCTTCCCCCTCTAACTCTGTTTCTTAATGCTTTGCTTTTTTGCATCAAGGGAAGTGTGCCAGGAATGATGCACTGAGTCAGCTGTCAGCTAGCAGCGGCAAAAATAGTAATTTAATCATCAGAAAGTTAAGTGAACCATTCTAACTAGATTGCTTTTGTCGGTCAGCAATAATGCGAAGTCACTTTTCTTACCTTCAGCAAGAACACACAGAGGATAAATCGGCATCCACAGTGTCTGACTGAGCCAGGTCAAGACAGCATAGGAGATCCCTACGACTGATAACATGCTGTAAGTGTACCTGAAAGACGACAAAAGCTCAGAAACATCAATCCTGCTGATGTCTGGGAAAGAACAAGAGAAGAAAATACCTTACACTGTAATTAAATACAGAGATACAACTGGAAAGTTTAAACTCCTATCATTTAAGCAGGAGAAGAGATAAAAATAAATAAGGGAAAGGGAACTGTGTCAGTCTGGCTTCTCTCCGGGGGTGGATCATGGATAATTATGGAGGTGACCAAAGAAAAATGGAACCCTTATCCCTCAGCAAATTACAAGTTTCCCTGATTGGTGACTTCAATTTCACTCAGAAGGTAAGCCCATTTAATGCAGCATGCAGCTAGGTTTCTAAAGACACATACTTGCAAATATTTAGGGAATGAATTTAAAATGCAAGTGTGACTTCCAAGTCCTTCTCTGGCTTCCTTCTGCTTGTGTGGTTGTGCGATCCTGTTGCGTGATCAATGAAAGAACTGGCTTAGAGGACTGTTTTGTGTGCAGTCGGTGGTTTGAAAGCTGCCCTCATGATGTAACAGATGAAGTAGTCTACATCCTTCTGATTCTCTGACTGGAGGTCCTGCTAAAGCACAGAGTGCTGGGCCGTATGCCCAGCGTCTCATTCCGTGGGTCTGAGGTAGAGCCAGAGAATTTGTACTATAAACTAGTTCCAGGGGATGCTGATGCCACACTCGTTTGGGGACTATACTTTGAGAACTACTGGGATAGGCGGTCCATGATATGGCAAAACAAAATCTGAAACTCTGAAAACAGGAATGGACAAAACTAAACCTTTCTCCCATTCCAGAACCCCAATTCCATTCCTCAGAGGCAATGACCAATGCCAGTTTTTTATATATCCTCTCAAATCCTTTTTGCATTTGCTTATCTGTGTATATAAATACTATATATCAACAGTCCAAGCCTTCGCTAAACATGGCATGTTATCAAACTTGATTTGTACCAATCTCAGTGAAAAATGGAATCTATTTTTTATTACTAGAGTGTATAGATAAGCATCTTATATATTTAAAGCCATTTTTGATGAAGTCCAATGTATCTTTTTTTCTTTGGTGGCTTCTGTTTTTGGTGTCTAAGAATCCATTGCCAAATCCAAAAAAAACAGATTTACCCCCATGTGTTCTTCTCAGTTTTATAGTTTTAGCTCTTACATTTAGGTTTTTGATCCATTTTAATTTTTGTATATGGTGTGAGGTTAAGGGTCCACACATCTTGTTGTCCCAGCACCATTTGCTGAAAAGACTATCCCCCCCCATTTAATGGTCTTGGTACCCTTGTCAAAAGTCAATTGACTATAAATGTGAGAGCTTATCCCCGAACTACCAATTCTATTCTATGATATATCCTTATGCCAGTACCACATTCTTGATTATTATTGCTTTGTAGTGAGTTTTGAAATTGAGAAGTGTGAGTCTTCCAACTATGTTCTTCAAGACTGCTTGGGCTAGTCTAAGTTCCTTGAATTTCCGTATGAGTTTTGAGATCAGCTTTGCGATTTCCACAAAGCAGCCAGCTCAGATTCTAATAAGGATCGCAATTAATATGCAGATCAATTTGGAGAGTGTTGTAGTCTTAACAGGATTAAGTTTTCAACCCATAAACATGGATTACCTATTTAGAAATTCTTAAATTTCTCCCAGTATTTTATAGTTTTCAATGTAGAAGTTCTGCACATCTTCTGTTAAATGTATTCCGAAGTACTTCATTTTTTTGATGCTATTATGAATAAAATTTTTTCCTTAATTTTATTTTAGGATAGGTCATTCCAAGTGTATAGAACACAACTGATTTTTGTATATTGGTTTTGTATTCTACAACCTTTCTTTACCAGTTTGCTAGTTCTAGTATTTTTAGTGGATTCCTTATGATTTTTTTATGTACAAAATCATATAACCTGCCAACAGAGACTGTACTCCTTCCTAACAGGATTGCTTTTTACAGCATTTTCTTGTCTAACCGCCATGACGAGAACTTCCGGTACAATGTTGAACAGAAGTGGCAAGAGTGTACATCCTTGTTTCATTCCTCATCTTAGGAGGAAAGCATCAGTCTTTCAACATTAACAATCATCTGGATGTGGATTTTTTATAGACGCCTTTATCAGGTTAAGGAAATTTCTAGTCCTTGCATTTATTTAAGATTTTATTTATTTGAGAGAGAGATTACACACGCACACAAGCAGGGCAGAGGGCAAAGCTGACTCCCTGCTGAGCAGGGAGCCTGATGTGGGGCTTGATCCCAGGACCCCGGGATCATGACCTGAGCCGAAGACAGACGTTTAACCGACTGAGCCACCCAGGTGCCCCTCTAGTCCTTGCATTAAAAAAAAAAAAAAAGTCATTTTAGGGTAAACTTGGGAAGATAATTCCACCCCAACTTTACAGAGGAGAACTGAGTTTCAAAAAGGCTAGGTGCTCAGGAATTGCACTTCTAAGTCAGCAGAAATGAAAGCCTATGTGCATACAAAAGCTTCCACATGAATGTTCACAGCAGTATTCCTCATAACCAAAAAGTTATGTCCATCAACTGAAAAAGGAATAAAATACTCGAAAACATTATGCTAAGTGAAGGAAATCAGTCACCAAAGGCCACATCTTGTATGGTTTGATTTATATGAAATGTCAAGAATAGGCAAATTCATAGAGACAGTATGTTAGTGGTTGCCAGGGGCTGAGAGGAGAAAATGGGGATTTTACTGCTAAGGGAGCTTGGGGTTTCTTTAGAGTGCAATGAAAATGTCCTCAAATTAGTAATGATAGTTATACATCTTTAAATACACTAAAAACCACAAATTTTCTATTTTAAAAAGGTGAATGTTGGAGGCACCTGGGTGGCTCAGTCAGTGTGGAGCCTGCTTAAGATTCTCTCCCTTTCCCTCTACCCCTCCCCACCCCCACTCTTGCTCTAATCAATTAATTAAATTAAAAAAATAAAAGGGTGAATGTTAAAGTACATGAATTATCTCAATTCTGTTACTTGTTTTTGAAGGTTCAGTGGTATGTCCAAGATTATATAGCAAGTAGTGGAGGTGGGATTCATCCTAAGGTCTTCTATGTTAAAAAGCCCTTCCATGACATCATGAGACTACTCAATGTTAAAATCATTTTGTTGTCTAACGGGTTTAACTGACTTTTAAGGGACTGAATCAACACTGAAAGAGTCAGGCGTACCAGAGAACAACATGTCAGAAAGTCACAGTCCCAGATGGGGCTCCTTGTCTCATGAACAGAAAGTCACAGGCTACAAAAGTCCATGAAATTCACCCCAAGTCTACAACATTATCAGTTAAAAATGAGGAATAACTTACTAAATTATATATACAAAGAATTAGTCATTTTACGTTCAACAAAACATTTCATTCTAACTCAGTTTAGGGCTCAACCCATTATTTAGAAATACTTTAATTCAGCTGAGTTACAATATAATAAATGAAGAATTTACATAACCTCAGCTAAAATGCTAGTGCTCTTTCGTTACTTATCCACATCCAGCTCTTTCAAGTGGAAGGGGCGGGTCTCGCTTGTGAAAGCAAAGCAGTTAGGACACCTCCCAAGATGAGCCTCTGAGCAAAGGGGACTGTTTACCCCACTGCTGGTATAGAAAAGACCAGACCCACCTCTTAGCAAAGTTTTAGAAATAGAAGGAAACTGAAGATGATCTACAGCAAAGGTTCTTAACCCGAGGTTCAAGGGTTCCCAGGGAATCCACAAAATAACCTCAGTACGTCATTTGAACCCACTGGAATTATATACAAAATGTATCACGGAGATAAAAAGTACAGCATAGGGAATATAGTCAAAAATACTGTAATAATGTTGTATGGTGCCAGACGGAGACCGCACTTATCATGGTCAGCACTGATTACCGTACAGAACTACCCAATCGGGCACCTGGGTGGCTCAGTAGGTTAAGCATCTGCCTTTGGCTCAGGTCACAATCCCAGGGTCCTGGGATCGAGCCCCGCGTCGGGCTCCCTGCTCAGTGGGGAGCCTGCTTCTCCCTCTCCCTCTGTTGCTCCCCCTGCTTGTGCTTGCTCTGTCAAATAAATAAAATCTTTAAAAAAGACCTGTCCAATCAGTATGTTGTACACCTACAAACTAATATGACATTGTAAGTTAATTATACATCAATAAAAAGAACACAAAATAAACGTATGCAGAGGTTCGTTCTCCCCAGAGCGATGAGGCCATATACTTAAAATATTCTGGAATTCACAGAAACCAGCTTTGTAAATCCGGACTACGACATAGCAGAAGTCTTGCTTTGCTTGTTAGAGTAACGTGTACCTGAGCAATTTCAAGGAATGCCTTCCATTAGCAAGCAGCCGTGAGGTTCATCCCAAATTGGTGCTATGCCAAGTCTTCTGCTGGAAACGTGAAGGCCCTGATTTGCTCTTGTAATTCCGCGGGAGGTTTGCATTACCTCCACTATGCCCATTATGGAAAGCGCTCAGAATGCATTTCCATATCAAGACAAAATAACTTGGAAAGGGGTTGTTTTTCTCTCTCAGTCAGAGTAACCAAATGTAGGCAGCTATTACTGGTTTCGCTGTAGAAAAGCACCTTGGCTGTAAGCGAGGATTTTGCCTCCTTACCTAACCATATCCAACAGGTTCCAAAAGATGAATAAAACACACACCACGTGCTTCTCTTGGACTTCTTCTTGACTGGTGATCACCACAAAGAGGATGACTATTCTCTCTGTGAGCTAACAAAGAAACAGCAAAGTCAAGAATTAGGATCATCTGTTAAGCATGTAGGTAATTTTCTAATTTTAAAAACCAGAGTTCCTCTTCAAAGTGTGCTTTAACTGGAAATAGGTATGCTAAACTAGTAACGTGAGCTCTCAGGGAGTAGGGCTGTAGGTCAATTTCACTTCCTCCTTGGTGTTTTTTGTGTCCTCCAAATTATATATAACGAATGAAAAGAAAACAAGACATATTTTATCTGATCAGGGAATTTTCCCTCCTGCGGTATATGCGCCCATGTTTTTCCCACTCTGGCAAGCTTTTGTGGAATGTCCACCACGTATTAGATGCCAAGGTTATACATATAGTGAAAGCACGGTCCTTGCTCCGGAGGGTAGCAGTGGTAGGAGAATGTGGGGGTAGAATTCCAACACAGTGTGAATACTGCGGTCATTTAAAGTGCTCTGAATGGGAACACAGGGGAGGGACATCCCTGCCTGGGGAAAGGATGCAGAGAAACTTATGAAGACGGGCAACACCTCAGCTGGATCTGGGAGAAGAAGCAGGAGTTTGTCAGGTAGACTGAATAGGAAACAGGACGTCCTAGGTCAGAGGAGCAGGCAAAGCAAAGAGGCAGAGGTGTGAAAATGCAGGTGTATTTAGGGAGTAAGGAGAACCCCTGGAGGCCGGAGTTGGGGGAAAGTGCAGAAAAGGGAATAAATAGGAGATAAAATTGAAAACGTGGCAGGGGCTGGGTTGGCCACGAAATTTCGATTTCATCTAACAGGGAAACTATTGCAGCTCTTTTTTTTTTTAGGGGGTGAATGGAGAGGGGAAGAGAAGTAATATAATCCTAACCTTTATAAGCCAGCGGAAAATGAAAGGAATTCAACATACACATTTTTTTTTCCAAGTCAGTAAGCATTTGCAAATCATGGAGAATTCACACACTTACAGCTTAGCTCCAATTACTGACCTCAAAAAATAAGTTCTTCTTTCCCAATCTAATGTGCCTTCTTATATTGTATTAATGCCCCCTGTACAGTCTGCATTTTTTTTTAAACAAAACATTCTACTTTGCTCTCAGTGGTCAAAGGCAAATGTACTTGAGATTGAGGGAGCGTATTAGTGATAAAAGGGGAGGACTGCTTTATATGTTTCAGTAGTTGTCTTTATTTTTAAGGCAGATCAAGGAGAAAAGAATGGAACAATTGGTGACTTAGAATCATAGGCTGTTCATCCTGGAAAATCACCTAGTGCAGAGAAATCCAAGATTTGCCAACATTGGGCCACATGATCAGATATGCACGTGCCCAAGCTGTCGGCACGCATGACCGCAGCAGTGAATCAGATATGATTCAAACCTTAGTCAACCTATTGAAGCCATTTACATAGCTGTACTGACTTGTCCATCTTTCTTTAAAATGCCCCAGTTTCTTGATTTAATTATATTTACATAATGAAGTATACTTAACTGCAATTATTACCAAATGATCCAAGCTTGCGGTCAATGACACCTGGCAGCCTTCAGATAAAAGATCTTAGCAGCAAATAAGTACTTAGGAACCTCCTAATCTTATGTTTGGTCAGTGCCTAATTAGGAAAATCATCTAATTTTTGATAAATCTCAAGATACACATACATGAGTGCATACATACAGTGCACATTTCTAATTATATGGCTGACTACAGAAAGCAAAACCCGAAATAACGCTTGATAAGATGGATCTCGAGGGTCCACTCTAGATTAGCCCAATCTTACCTTTTTACAAATAAAAAACTGGGGAACCAGAGAAGTGACTTGCCCTAGTGGCAGACCTGGAAACATACAGCCCACATTCTGTGGTTTGCAGAGTTATAAGCTAACCATGATGCCAGACTGCCCCTTCACTGATGAGTACAGAAAGGCAAATCTCCTAAAACAAAAATGGTGCTGCACAGAATTCACCCTGTTGAATATCATCACTTGAGGGGCGCCTGGGTGGCGCAGTCGGTTAAGCATCTGCCTTCAGCTCAGGTCGTGATCCCAGGGTCCTGGGATCGAGTCCCACATCAGGCTCCCTGCTCAGCAGGAAGTCTCCTTCTCCCTCTGCCCCTCCCTCCTCTTGTGCACATCTCTCTCAAATAAATAAAAATTCTAAAAAACAACAAAACAAAGTGAACGTGACTTGCCTACAAATCTGGAGTAAAATCTAGACAATGTGATTCTAAATCCCTTGTTCTGAAACACTAATACATTTTCCCCTTTGTTACTTTATGGGCTACTCTCATGCCTAATATCCAGGTTATAGTCTACCCTTTCAAAAAGCCTCTCTTCAAAAGTTAAACCTTAAAATAAGAACCTCCTTGATATTCTAAATCAACATAAAAACACTTCTGGAAAACAGACTTTTTCAATCTGTTGCTTTTTTATGTGTAACAATTTGACCAGTTATCTGGAGCTTTACACTTGTGAGAACTTAGCACTTGGTCATTTTAAATAAATCCTAAGAGAACATGACTAATTGCTAATGGCTTTTTAGTGTTTAGTGTGGCTCAAACTAGGTAGAATAAAAGTACAATAAAAAACCCTATAACTTAGGCCAAATTAAACATTGTCTTAATGTGGTCTACTCAGAAGTATGGTAACTATAAAACAGAAATACTTTGCATTTTTATGTTCTATTTGGGAATCCTAAATTCTAAGTTAAGCAGTGACTAAAACTAAGTTGTTATTTAATAAATGGCAGCTGGCACTTCAGTTATCAATTATATAGTTACAAACTATTCCCTCTATGGAGAGAATTTCTAGAATTAAGTAGTAGAAAAAGAAATGAAGAGAACAATCACATTTACAATTGCACAAAAGACCCCAAAAAAACCCCAAAATACCCAGAAATAAATTTAACCAAGGAGATGAAAGACCTGTACTCCGGAAACTATAAAACTCTGATAAAAGAAATTGAAGATGACATGTAAATGGAAAGCTATTCCACGCTTATGGGTTAGAAGAACCAATATTGTTAAAATGTCCACACCAGGGGCTCCTGGGTGGCATAGCGGTTAAGCGTTTGCCTTCGGCTCAGGGCGTGATCCCGGCGTTCTGGGATCGAGCCCCACATCAGGCTCCTCTGCTATGAGCCTGCTTCTTCCTCTCCCACTTCCCCTGCTTGTGTTCCCTCTCTCGCTGGCTGTCTCTATCTCTGTCAAATAAATAAATAAATAATCTTAAAAAAAAAAAAATGTCCACACCACCCAAAGCAATCTACAGATGTAATGCAATCCCTATCAAAATGCCAACAACATCTTTCACAGAACTAGAATAAAGAATCCTAAAATTTGTGTGGAACCACAAGACTTCAAATAGACAAAGCCATCTTGAGAAAAAAGAACAAAGCTGGAGCTGCTACAATCCCAGATTGTAAGATACATGACAAAGCTGTATTAATCAAAAGACAAAGCCGTATTAATCAAAACAGTATGGTATTGGCACAGAAACAGACACATAAATCAAGGGAACAGGATAGGGAGCCCAGAAATAAATGCATGCTCATATGGTCAATTAATCTACAACAAAGGGGGCAAGAATACACAATGGGGAAAAGACGGTCTCTGCAACAAATGGTGCTGGGAAAATGAGACAGCTACATTCAAAAGAATGAAACTGGACCGCTTTCTTACACCACACACAAAAATAAACTCAAAATGGGTCAAAGACCTAAACATGAGACCTGAAACCATAAAAATCCTAGAAGACAGCACAGGCAGTAATTTCTTTGACATCAGCCATGGAACCACTTTTCCCGACAGGTCTCCTCAGGCAAGAGAAAACAAACGTGAAAGGAAACTACCGAGACTACACCAAAACAAAGAACTGTTGTGCAGGGAAGGAAACCATCGGCAAAAAGGCAACCTACTGAACGGGAGAAGATATTTGCAAATGACACATATCCTGTAAGGCGTTAGTACCCAAAATACATGAAGAACTTCTACAGCACCAAATACACCGAATGATCTCATTACGAATAGGCAGGGGACCTGAATAGACCTTTTTCCAAAGACATTCAGATGGCCGAAGACACATGAGACGATGCGCACATCACTCGACATCAGGGAAACACAAATCAAAACCACAACGAGATACCGCCTCACATCAGTCAGGATGGCTAAAATCAGAAACACAGGACATAGGTATTAGTGAGGACATGGAGAAAAGGAACCTTCGTGCACTGCTGGTGAAAATGTCTGTGGTGCAGTCACTGTGGAAGACAGTAGGAGGTTCCTTAAAAATTAAAAATAGAATTACCATATGACCCAGTAATTCCACTACTAGATATTTACCCAAAAAAAACCAAAAACACTAATTTAAAAAGATATACACACCCTTATGTTTATTGCAGCATTACTTATAATAGCCAAGATAAGGAAGCAACCCAAGTGTCCATCCACAGAAAATGGCTAAAGAAGATGTATGTTATATACAATGGAATTTTTAAAATTATTTTATTTAAATTCAATTTAGTTAACATAATGTATTATGTTTCAGAGGCAGAGTTTAGTGATTCTTCAGTTGCACATAACACCCAATGCTCGTGCCATCACGTGCCCTCCTTAATCCCCACCATCCAGTTACCCCATTCCCCACCCACCTCCCCTCCAGCAACCCTCAGTTTGTTTCCTATAGTTAAAAGTCTCTTATGGTTTGCCTCCCTTTTTATAAATTTGGGTTTTTTAAAATATTTTATTTATTTACTTGCAAGAGGGACAGCACAAGTGGAAGGAGAAGCAGAGGCAGAGGGAGAAGCAGACTCTCTGCTGAGTGGGAAGCCTGATGCAGGGCTTGATCCCAGGACTCCGAGATCATGACCTGAGCCAAAGTCAGCCGCTTAACGAACTGAGCCACCCAGGTGCCCCAACTCCCTCTCTGATTTTATCTTATTTTCCTTTCTTTCTCCATTGTTCATCTTCTTGTTTCTTGAATTCCACATATGACTGGAATATTACTCATAAGAAAATGAGATCTCGCCATCTGCAACAGCATGAATGGACCTAGAGGGTATAATGCTACGTGAAATGAGAAAGACAAATACTACAGGATTTCATTCATAAGTGGAATTTAAGAAACAAAACAAATGAACAAACAGAAAGGAGAAACAATAAAACAGACTCAAATACAGAGAACAAACTGATGGCTGCACAAGGGGATGTGGTGGGGGGCTGAGTGAAACAGATAAAGGATATTAAGAGCGCACTTACTGTGGTGAGCGCTGAGTAATGTATAGAATTGTTGAATCATACTGTACCCTGAACTACGACACTAAATGTTAATTATACTTCATTTTAAAAAGAAATAAAAATTATTTTTAGCCTCAAAGACTATTATTTTACTAAAACAATAACCCAAACTATTTCAATCCTACGAACTTTTGTTAAGAACTTCAGAAACATCCTTAACATGTTCAAAACCACCAATTACAGGGCGCCTGGGTGGCTCCGTTGGTTAAGCGGCTGACTTCGGCTCAGGTCACAATCCCAGGGTCCTGGGATTGAGCCCCGTATTGGGCCCCCTGCTCAGTGGGGAGTCTGCTGCTCCCTCTTCTACTCCCCCTGCTCGTGTACTCTCTGTAATAAATAAATAAAAATCTAAAACAAAACAAAAAAACCCACCAATTACTTTCTTCTATAAGACATAAGCATTTACATATTTCTATTTAAATATTTTTTGTTTATTCATCATTCAGTAGATATTTATTGAGTGTACTGTTCTGGGTCCTGGGAGATGTAGCTATGAACAAGACCAAGTTCCAGCCCTCAGGGTATTTATATCCTCCTTGGTGAGATATACAGTAAGCAAATTTAGAATAGTTGAGAGTTCAAGACAAATAGCCTAAATCCAAATTTTCACTCCACCATTCACAATGTACGGGCCTTGGGTAATTTATTTAGCTTCTGTGCTAAGTAATTAGACTGCAGATAATAATTAGCATTAGCCTTATATAGTAAATTATAAAGGATAAGGTTATTATCGAAGACTTTAGATTCAATGAGTTAATGGACATGAACGTAGAAAACTATTTGGCACATAAAAAGCCCTAAATAAATGTAAGTTATTACTAATAAAATAAACATAATTTAATGTAGTGATTAGTATATTCACAGGAAAATATATTTTTCTATCTAGATTAAGACTATCAGTGAATAAAAAAGGTTAATCTCAGCATCTTTTTTTTTTTTAAGATTTTATTTATTTATTTGACAGAGATAGAGAAAGCCGGCGAGAGAGGGAACACAAGCAGGGGGAGTGGGAGAGGAAGAAGCAGGCTCATAGCGGAGGAGCCTGATGTGGGGCTCAATCCCAGAACACTGGGATCACGGCCTGAGCCGAAGGCAGACGCTTAACCGCTGTGCCACCCAGGCGCCCCAATCTCAGCATCTTTAAAATTATACTACAAATATAGTTTTATAACAATCACACTGAAGAACTCCATGGATCAAATACAAAAAAAAAAAAAAAAAAGTAAAAAGGGAAAAATCTAAAATCTTACCTACAGAGTGAATTGTGTCATTCATTCCCAGGAGGCTTCAACACTGAGAACATGAGCTTGACACACATTCCAGGACAGTTTCATCTCTAACAATACAAACCTGTTCTCAACTCAAAACTGGAGAGAAAACCCATAGGACTACATGGAAAACCAGATTATTTCATCTAGCACTGCAAAGAGACACCTGCTTCACAGCTAAAAAGAAATCAGGGTGAAACTTGGCTGTTTCCCTAAAAGGGTTTATGTCAAGGCACCCTTGTCTTCATATTTGTTCTCAGAATCGACGACTGTGAAAAGTCTTTGGAGTGAGTTTTGGCAAGCAGACCCCTGCCTGCCCTTCGCAGAAATAGGAGGTGATATTCGTAAATATAAAAGTTTTTGCAATTTGGGTTCACAAATGTAAGTTTCTGTGGGCACAGTAATCTGGGGGCAGTAATTCCTAGTGTTCTGAATTATAGATTTTTCAAGTTTTGTAAACTAACACACATGCAGCAGGTGTGTCTTGCAATGCAAAGGAAGAATGCAGAATTTAGCCATTTTAATTCAATTATGTATGAAGTCTTTGAATTTCAAGCATTTCTCCAAAGGTGAAGAAGTAAATGGGATTACTCTGAGAGTTTCCTAAATGTGCATCGGTCTGATGCCCTGATCCAAAGGCTAGTTTTGTGGATGTTTTCCCCTCTCCTGGAGTCGAGACAACCTAGAGCTAGGTCAATAAAAACCTCTCCTGGGGCGCCTGGGTGGCTCAGTCGTTAAGCATCTGCCTTCGGCTCAGGGCGTGATCCCGGCGTTATGGGATCGAGCCCCACATCAGGCTCCTCCACTGGGAGCCTGCTTCTCCCTCTCCCACTCCCCCTGCTTGTGTTCCCTCTCTCGCTGGCTGTCTCTCTCTGTCAAATAAATAAATAAAATCTTTAAAAAATAAATAAAATAAAATAAAAATAAAAACCTCTCTCAGGCTTCTGCACAAAGTTCGAACAAAGTCCTTCAAGATCAGTATTTCAGGGTTGGCAGTGTTTCCACACTATAAAAACCCAGTTGTTTTTAAAAATAGAAAATAAAATAGAAAATAAAAGCTAAGTTATTTTGATTACACCAACTGAAATAAATGAATTTCCCAATTCAACTTTTTTTTCCTTACTAAGCTAAATATGTGAGCTCTTTTGGGAGGAAGAGGTTAGAGAGGAAAGATGCCTAGTTTTCACTTATATTATCATGTCTTATAATAGTTATGTGTTTGTTTTGGACCTAAATTACTTTCCCATTTTATAAATTAAAACATAAAAAGTTTACTGTATTTCTTTATATGATTTTAATTGATATGTAATTATTTCCAAAAAAGGATGTCTATAAGCAACTATTTATGTCACAGTTTTGCCTTTTTCCCCTAAAGTATATTTTAAAAAATACATTAAATTTATTATTGTTTATTGTATATTATGTATTTTGAAAATACATTAAAATTTTTTATTGTCCTAAATTATTTTAGCCTTATTGTCAATTGTGTATAATTTCGGAAATTCATAATGGCTTTTCCCTGTCAAAATAAAGATGTGTGTATAAAACATCTAGAAACGCACGGAACAAAACACAGAAAACAGACCTCCTGGATACCTGCCACCACCATTTGATACACGGCTCAACTAGCTAAATTTTCCTGTAGCTTTTTGGAGTTGCTTATCTTGATATTTTGGAAGACCAGTTTCCAAAACAAGATTTCAGTCATGCCTTCGTCTCACAAAGGTAATGGCAAAATAACATCACAAATATGCGGATGTGTTTTTTGGCCCACGGAAAGCAGCTGGACGCCATGCATTTTTCAAGATACTGTGCGCGACCAGCCAGGATTACCGAGTAGCTTAGCCACATTCTTAACTACAGTTTCCTCACTTAAAAATGGGGAAACAGGAAAACCAAGAATGGTTACACAACCTTAGAGTTTTGTTTGGTTTTTTTAAAACAGAGGCCTCAGAGTCATCTCATAATGAGGGAATTCTTCTAACTGTCGGCAGAACTCAAAGGAAGGGGGTAGAAAATGCAACTTTGAACATGACGATACGGGTTTCTGAAGCTCTTTCCAACACCAGGTCCTTCTGGAAAACTGTAGAAAAGATAGTAAATGAGTAATGCAAATAGAGGACAGATAAAATCGCAAAGAGATTAAAAAAAAAAAAAAAGGAAGCCAGACAATCACAACAAAAATAGTAACCCGGGATGAAAATGGTAGCTGTCTTCCCTGATGTGGTGAATCCCTCTCTTGTTATCCATGCCAACAAAAAAGACTTAAAAATCACTCGAGCCCCATTAACAGCAGACACTGCAAACTCACTTTGAATAAAAAGATTCAATATATATATATGTGCCATTATTAGTTTAAATTACCAAACCAGGATATAGTTTGATTACAGCGATCATAGTTCTAGAAACCATTACATTAACAGTGATTAAAACCACATTTAAATACTCTAGGACTTCTAGAACTCCAAGAAATCAGATTTCTAAGTTGTATAATAATTTCTATTACAGGATAAGCCTACATAATTTTGGAAATCATAAAAAAGGTGCATATCTTCTAGGCATCGTTAAGGTCTTCTATTTTCTTTCTTCCCAGTCTACCTGTCCTGTTTCTCACCTGCGTTTCTTACACTGTAACTAAAATAACACTACTCTTAGTTTTGAAAATGCTGTTATACTATAGAACTAATTATTAGCCAATTTAGCCTTAAAAAGTAAAAAGTCCAGGGGTGGAGGTGACTCGGTCAGTTAAGTGTCTGACTTCAGCTCAGGTGATGATCTCAGGGTCTTGGGATTAAGCAGCCCATTTGGGCTCCTCACTCAGCAGAGTCTGCTTGTCCCTCTGCCTCTTCCCACTCTAGTGTTTTTTCTCTCTCTCTCTCAAATAAATGAAAACCTTAAAAAAATTAAAGTAAAAGTCCAAAGAAGTGTACCAAAAGAAAACATAACTTAGACTTTCAATGAATTTGGTCATACTCCAGACAAAATAATTCCCTATGACAGCCTACAACTTTCATTCAACCTGGGTCGTTAATTCTGTCTCTAGAATGAGCGTGACAGGATGCTAGAACTGTAAGTGTTTTGGTTGTTACATGTAATACACATCAATAAATCTTGTTCCCCAAAAATATGCTTCTTCGGGGACAGATATGTACCCCTTTTTATAAGGAAATATACTTAAGGGAAGTCCATCTAGGTCTTGGCTAGCTGGCTACTCTGTTATTAGGAGTTCAGACTCTAAATATTACCCTGATTTTTATTTTACATTTGCTATTTCAAGACGTAAAATGTCTTCACATCCTAATGAATACTATTTCTCTACTTTTATTTAATAAGTAAAATTTAAAATCTCCCATAAACTTCTAATGCTAAGTTCTTAATAGGCTCCTTAGGATTATATTCCTATTTCCATCTTTTAAACTTTCATGGTATTTTAAACAAATTTTATTACAAGAATCTGTGTCACGATAGTCAACAAAAACTTAAGGCGTATGTTTACGTCCTAAACAATTTGCTAGATGCTAGCAGTACAATCAGATTCTGGCAGATTATTTTCACAATGCAACTTGTCAAACTTAGTCATTTCCATTTTCCCAATTTATTTTGCAAATAGTTAAAGTTATCCTCACAGAAACCCCTTTTTCTGTTGATTTTAAACACATGTTCATATAGTCACCTAACTTTTATCTCCCTCTTCATATGGAAAATACCACTTTTTTCTCTTGCCTTACCAGCAATGATTTCCTATATTGAATCTCCACCCGTGAATTCCTCATCTTCCTTCAACCTGCCTTTAAAAAGGAATATGGTGGGCGTGCCCGGGTGGCTCAGTCAGTTAAGTGTCTGCCTTTGCCTCAGGTCATGGTCTCAGGGTCCTGGGATGGAGCCCTGGCTTGGGCTCTGCTCAGGGGGTAGTCTGCTCCTCCCTCTCCCCCTGCCCCTCTGCCTCCACCCTCACACTCATGCAGGCTCTCGCTCTTTTAAAACAAATCTTAAAAAAAAAAAAAAAAAAAAAGAAGAAAAGAAAAAAGGAACATGGTCCTCTAGGGCTAAAGACCTGGTACAGGAAACAAATAATAGCTAAAATAATAGCAATAGCTTCCAGATATTGTATTCTAACTAAGCACTAGGAACTTATCCCACCCATTTTTTCAGTCACTTCATGAGAGAAAATAAGTGTTATTTTCACATCACATGAGAAAATGAGGCTCAGAACAATTCCTATGTTTAAATTCATACAACTAGTTTCTACTCCTGAAACTAGTATTACACTATCTGTTAACTAACTGGAATTTCAATAAAAACTTGAAGTAAAAAAAAATAAATTCATACAATGAGTAAGAGCTAGAACTGGGATTTGAATCCAGGTCTGCAGGATTCCCCAGTCTATGATTAGATGCTATATTAGATAAACATGAATGATCTCTCCTTTCCATTTGTATTCAGTAAAAGTAGCAGAAAAAACAAGAAACGGCTGAGTATTCTATTCTTTGGATATGGGTGAAGGAAACTTTTTCTTTTTTGGATCATTTACCGGTTTTTCCCCTTTTTTTAAAGATTTTATTTATTTATCTGACAGAGACAGAGAGAGAGGGAACACAAGCAAGGGGAATAGGAGAGGGAGAAGTAGGCTTCTCGCCAAGCAGGGATCCCGATGCGGGGCTCAATCCCAGGACCCTGGGATCACGACCCAAGCCGAAGGCAGACGCCCAACGGCTGAGCCACACAGGCACCCCCATTTACCTTTTTTTTTTTTTTTGAAGATTTTATTTATTTGAAAGAGAGAACGTGGGGGCGTTGGAGGGGAGAGGGAGAAGTAGGCTCCCCGCTGAGCAGAGCCCAATGCAGGGCTCGGTCCCAGGACCCTAGGATCACGCCCAGAGCCAAAAGCAGAAGCTTAACCTACTGAGCCACCGAGGTGTCCCTGGACCATTTACTCTTGGCCAGATATTTTGTGTGCTGTCTTTTCCCCAAAACAGCTCAATGACTGTGGATATGATCCCACAGTGATAGCTGGGGGAGCCAGGTGTCAAACCCAAGTCTGAATGACTCCAATCCTACACTGCCCAGGGCAGGGGCCCAGTGAGAGTGGGAACTGGCTGTGAAATCTGCCCCTTCAGAGAGGATCACCCCAGCGCTTCACAGCACATCACCGCCCTGTTTCCAACTGGCCAGTCTAACTCTGCAGTGTCTCGGAATGAGGCCATTTTTTCATAGAGTTCTTTTTTTTTTTTTTTAAAGATTTTATTTATTTATTTGACAGAGATAGAGACAGCCAGTGAGACAGGGAACACAAGCAGGGGGAGTGGGAGAGGAAGAAGCAGGCTCACAGTGGAGGAGCCTGATGTGGGGCTCGATCTCGTAACGCCAGGATCACGCCCTGAGCCGAAGGCAGACGCTTAACCGCTGTGCCACCCAGGCGCCCCTTTTCATAGAGTTCTTATTAGTGACTTGAGTTGCAAGTTTTCACAGGTTTGCTTTTCTTTTTTTAAGATTTTTATTTATTTATTTGACAGAGATAGAGACAGCCAGCAAGAGAGGGAACACAAGCAGGGGGAGTGGGAGAGGAAGAAGCAGGCTCATAGCGGAGGAGCCTGACGTGGGACTCGATCCCATAACGCCGGGATCACGCCCTGAGCCGAAGGCAGACGCTTAACCACTGTGCCACCCAGGCGCCCCACAGGTTTGCTTTTCAACTGCTAACTTTAAGTCAAGAGAGGATGAAACAGTACGAAGTATAAAACAGATTCTGTAATACTGATAATGTGATTAAAACCTACCTGCAAAACCACGCTCATGGGAGAATTATTATCATTACAATGTCCATACTATCCAAAGCAGACTAGAGACTCAAAGCACACCCTATAAAAATACCACAAGCATTTTCACAGAACTAGAACAAACAACCCTAAACTTTGTATGGAACCACGAAGACCTCGAATAGACAAAGTAGTCTTGAGAAAGAACCACACAGTGGAGGTATTACAATCCCAGATTCTGAGATACAGGACAAAGCTGAAGTAATCAAAACAGCATGGTACTGGCACAAAAACAGACACACAGATCAAAGGAACAGAACAGAAAGCCCAGAAATAAACCCATGATTATATGGTCAATTAATCTTCAACAAAGGAAGCAATATTATCCAATGGGGAAAAGACAGTCTCTCCTACAAGTGTTGAGAAAATGGGACAGCTACATGTGAAAGAAAGAAACTGGACCACTTTCTTATACCATACACAAAAACAAACTCGAAATGGATTAAAGACCTAAATGTGAGACCTACAACTGTTAAACTCCTAAAGAAAACATAGCCAGTAATCTCCTGGACATCAGCCTTAGCAACATACTTATACATATGTCTCCTCAGGCAAGAGAAACAAAAGCAAAACTAAACCATCGGGACTACACCAAAATAAAAAGCTTTTGCACAGTAAATGAAACTATCAACAAAACAAAAAGGCTACCTACTGAATGGGAGAACATATTTGAATGAGAAATATCTGATAAGGGGCTAATATCCAAATATATAGGAAGTACTTACACCAGAAAAACAAACAAACCAATTAAAAAATGGGCAGAAGAATTGAATAGACATGTTTTCAAAGAAAACCTACAGATGGCCTACAGGCATATTAGAAGACGCTCAACATCACTCATCATCAGGGAAATGCAAATCAAAACCACAATGAGATATCACCTCACACCTGGCAGTGTCTAGAATCAAAGAGACAAGAAACAACAAGTGTTGGTAAGGATGTGGAGAAAAGGCAACTGTTGGTGGGAATGTAAATTAATGTAGCCACTGGGGAAAACAGTATGGACTTTCCTTAACTATTTAAACATAAATACCATATAATCCAGTAACTCCACTACTGGATATTTATCCACAGAAAACAAAAACACTAATCGGAAAACATATGCACCCCTGTGATTATTGCCACATTATTTCTAATAGGCAAGTTACGGAAGCAACTCCAAGTGTCCATCCACAGGTGAATAAATAAAGATGTGGTGTGTGTGTGCACACACATGTACGTACGTACACACACACACACACACGAATACTACTCAGCCATGACAAGAAATGAGATCTTGCCATTTACAAAAACATGGATGGAGCTAGAGGGTATTATGCTAAGTGAAGTAAGTTAGAAAGAGAAAGACAAATATCATATAATTTGACTTATTTGTGATACCTAAACAACAAATGAACAACCAAAAAAATTAACAAATAAAACCTCCAATCAGACTCCTTAATCCAGGGAACTGACGGTTGCCCGACGTGGCTGAGGGGATGGGCAAAACAGAGAAAGGAGATTAAGAGGTACAAATGTCCAGCTATAAAATACGTCACAGGAATGAAAAGTACAGCATAAGGAATATAGTCAATAATACTGTGTGCGTGTGGTTTTTTTTTTTTTAAGATTTATTTTTTTATTTGAGAGAGAGAGGACACGCGCGCGTGCGCAAAAACGGAAGGGGGGAGAGGGAGAGAGAATCTGAAGCGGAGTCTGCGCTGAGCGTGGAGCCTGACGTCGGGTTCAATCTCATGACCCTACGATCACGACCTGAGCAGAAACCAAGAGTTGGCTGCTTAACCAGCTGTGCCATCCAGGAGCCCTCAATGATACTGTTCAAAAACGAAACGCAACGAAAGCCCACCTGCAGAAGCCTGGGAAGGAGACGGTTTGGGTCAATGCCGACACATATGTGCAGCAGCTCCAGCAGGGAGATGGACTGGCAAAGGCGCATCACAAGACCAATGGCGTAAAAAGTGTCAACCATGGAATCTGTGTCCAGGGGATTAAAAATAGATACAGTAAAAACTGGGTCACAATCCAAATCTATGCAGCACTTTGAAATAAAATTGTCACCATTTACTTCTTTTTTCATTGTACACGTGAGAAATTGCCTACCAGCTACTAAATTATTAAGAATACTATGCATCCAAAGAAAGCACTTCACATTATAGTACAACTTAGCTGCTCCTCCTCCAAAAAACGGAAACATTTGAAAAAGAAGGCCCGTGGCCAAAGCTATAGTATTTATGCTCTGTATATAATTCCCCAGATGTATCATAAAACAATTCCCACATAAAAGTAACCCGGCAGAATCTAGAACGTATCAACTGTAAACAGGTTGGAGATAAGCTTATTAAAGAAGCTGGCCTCTTTCATTGACAAGAAAATGACAAAGATGAGAAAAATATGATTTTAGAGAAGCTTTACGGAGAGGACATTCATAATGATGTCATATTTAATAACATCTCATGTGTGTCCTATACATACTTGGTTAATGCTTTCCAGACCTTTGTTAGAACCTGGGCCTCTGGTGGGGCCTTTGGAGTCTGCGTTGCAGAGAGCCCATACTTACATTTGGAAAGACCTGAAATAGGAGAGAAAAACTACTCCTCTAAATAGGATAAATTTGTTGGTTTAAATTTTAAAATGAAATTCCGCCACATTAAGAAACGTCTAGGGAAGACCTGGCTGTCTTTACTGCCCATTCATTCACATAATTCACGGAGCACTTAAGGGTTTCCCTTCTCAACCGCTCTGAGGTGAACACTGTTGTCATCATCCCCATTTCACAGATGGTTCCTGAGGCGCAGTCCGCGCTCTCATCCACGGCCCCGCACCTGCTACAACAGAGCGTTATCACGGCTCTGTGATAGGGAAGGAAGCAGGTGTTACTCCTCAGGGGATCAGACTGTTACCAAGCTCCGTAATTTACACACTGACTCAGGAATTGTATTGAACTCCCACTTAGCTGTTTTCAGTCTGCTTTCCATATGAATGGTTGTGTTGCTTTAATAAGAGGCTTCGTTAATTATAACAGTAGGATAATAATTAAGAAATAAACACACTCCTGACTAAAGCAATTTTTCCCACTGGAAAGGCCAAGCAGGATAAGAAAGTTCGCTGCTTTTAACTCTTGGCGTGAATGACTTGTAATATGCCCACAAAGCCCCAGCTAACTTCCAAGGCCTAGAAGGGTTGATGTTTTTCCTATACGCATGCAGGAAGTTTGCCCACCGCTCGTGTTTTCCTCTGCTTGAAGACTCCCAACATTCATAGTTGAAATTCAAGCCTTCGGTTGTATCTTTGGAGGTTGCTGAAGGCAGCAATTTAACTGCAGGTTTGCAGTAAGAAAAAGCAATCTAAGATAGTTATGGTACCTCAGAATTACATTAATTTCCTTACGATACAGAAGTCTGAATTGATGAGCACAGCAAGACTTTTCCTGGGTATTTCTTTGTGTTTGTTTCTAGCTGAAACCAGCAGTTGCTCAAACTGTCAAGTCACCCAACAGTTGTAAACTGCGACGACACTTACCCATGTGGGGATGGAGCATGAGAAGAATATTGTTTCGACAGTTACTTAGTGATTCATTCCTTAAAAACTGAAATGCCAATTACAATCTTTACTTTTTAGAGAACTGGAGGAAACATGACTTTCACCATTAATACCAACTCCCATACAGATGGGGAGTCATCTATAAGGTGAGTCACTTACTTAGGGACACATTACTTCTTAAGGGGACCAAACGGAACCCTGGGGACTATACAGTTTTTTCCTTCACTTATTAGTAGTCTCTAGTTATCTTCAGCCTGAGGAATAAAAAAACAAGGGAAGAATTTGGTGAATTCCTGAGTTCTCTGCACAAATGTGCTACTGGAATTTACAGATTTCCTCAAAACCCATCAAATCTGCTAAGGTCTGCTGCAGAACCAAAAAAGAAGAGACAGATGGCACCACCCCCATGCCATGTCAGTGTTTTCAGGGCAAACTGCCTAGTCAGAGGGAAGTCAAGTCCCTCTCCCTCATCTCACCTGCCCCCTTCTCTAAAAAGGTTTTGCTTTTTGCAATGAGCGAGAAGTATGGTTACTGAAAAATATGGCTACTAAATTTTATAGCAGTGAAAGATATTAGGTGAAGTTCACAGAAGTTGAAAAATTAACATAAGCAGGACTAGGTGAAAACAAGTATTGAAAGTTAAAAATCCAAAACGGTTTCTGGAGTTTTACCTTCTCCAAATGAAAAGAACCGGACTGTCATATTGGTAAATATCCATGAGTGGCCACAGAACTGGATTAAGTAGTAGATGAAAAGATAGGTGTTCTTTCTATACCTATAAATACAGGAAAATACCATTAAGTACTTCCTTCATAATAATCTTTTTGGTATTACATACAAATCTTTTGGACCACCTAAGCAAGCAAGAGAAAACCATTCTATATCAGAGTCTTTTATTTGGTTACTCCTATAATGCATATCAGATTTTGGAAGGACCCAAAGCACACATTATCTGCTAAAAGGAGTCTCCTGAGTTTGCTTAAAGCCAAGCATGGCTCTATTTCAAAATTCACTTTCAGCTTTGAGGAAGTTCTAACCTTGTTCTCACGAAGGGCTAAAGTATAAGCATTGCAAAATTGGCTTTGAATATTTAAAAAAAAAAATGCTGAGGGTTTGACATGCTCAGTGTGTCCCTGCAGCTCAGTCTGCAGCTCAGTCTGCTAAGTGCAAACCCTGAGATCACTGGTTTATAGTCACAAGAGGGGAGCGGTGGTGGTGGCATTTCCAAATGGTGAATGATTCAGTACTTGGCCATACCTGACTTGTGAACACATTATATGATGGGGGACAGTACCTCGCCACTGCCTATTATATTTGCAAGGGCAGACTGTTTCCTTCACCAGACACACATTAGAAAGCAGTTTAGTGGCTCAGGCCAGAAAAGGGAAGTCAAGCTGGGTTTAAAACTGGGTTGCTGGGGAGATGACGAAGGGATGATTGACAGATACACAGTCTGAGGTAGTTAGGAAAAGCATGGTTTGAAATGTGCCCTGGGGGTTCAGAAGGGTGGTGGGAAGGACCCTGCCGGTACAGACGAGGATTTCTCCTAGTCGGAGATGTGAAACCTCGGAGAAACGAGGCAAATAAGGAGGAAGCAGGTACAGGGTAACTTGATGACAGGCACCCTACAGATAATGCGAACTACTAAGAGGGGTGGGCGGAAGAAGTCCTTCCTTAAACCTGCATCAGAATCACCTGGCGTGTTGGTTAAACATACACATCCCCAAGTCCACTGAACCGGGCTCTGGGGTCCACACCCCAATACCACTTAACTGGGCTCTGGAACCTACACATGCGACAGGTGTTTCTGCTGCAGGTAGATCTAAAACCCACCCCGCGACACCGGGTCCGTGAAAGTCGAGGAAAAGACTCCTCGTGGGCAGAGAAGGAAGGAAAGAGGGACTGGTAGAGGGCGCACAAAAGGAAGGGGTGGCAGCGTAGCCTGTCCTTCCCATTTCCTCGTCCGTAGATGGGGGAAATAACAAAGTCTTCCTCCTAGGGTTCTCGAGAGAAGTGAAAACCAGCTAAAGCCTGTCGAGAGTTCAAGGGCGCGCGGGGTTCAAGGTTGCGCAGCGCCGTGCTGCGGGTGCCCGCCCAGTCGCCGGCGGGCGTGGGGGGGGAGGAACCCCTCCCCTGGCGCCCCATCCCCCGCACCCCTCGCCTTCCGCCACCGGCCAGGCGCCCTACCTGGGCTGCAGCCAGGCGGGCAGCGCCATGGGTTTCGTGGGCCGCCGCCGCCGGGCCCTCCAGCGCTGTCAGGGAAGGAGCACCCGCCGGGGAGCGCGGGAGGGTCGGCCCCGTGGACAAGCTCTGGCCCGGAAAGGCGGGGCCTCTCCACACTCAGCAATTTACAAAACACACACACACACACACACACACACACACACACACACACGCGGGGCCTCTCCACACTCAGCAATTTACAAAACACACACACACACACACACACACACACACACACATACACACACACACACACACACACAAAACCAAAAACCTAAGGTCGTGCTTTGGGAACAAAGCCAAGTTCCTGAAGTTCCTGCCGGGGCGAGAGCGCGCTGCACCGCGAATGCGGGACCCGGGCGCTGCACGTGCGCGAGGCTGGGCTGGGCTGCAGCCCGGGGGTTCACGAAGCTCCTGCCAGGACTCTCTAATCTTTGCATTGACACTCCGTTGCAGCCGCGTGGAATTAATGGACCCTCCCCCTTAACCTCCAAAATCAGGCTTGCAGCCACGCCATCCCTAAAGATGTTCGGGCCCCAGGTGGGCGCCGGCGTCTCTTACTACCCTCACCTGTGAGAGCCGGTCAGCGAGGAAGCGTGTGGGCGCACCTTCCCTAACCCCTTCTTTTCAGCTATGGGTCCTGATTCCTTCAGGATCGGGCACCCTTGCCCTCTAATTGTCCCCTGGGTCTTCACAGATGCTTCCAAAACCTTTTATTCACGTTGTGTTTTTCTTCCTATCCTATGCGCACCCCCTCGGAAATCCTCATCACTGAGACCTATGGCATTACTGTCTCTTTCTTGCTCAGAGGACCCACCTCCTACTTTGCTGCTTACATCCAGACCACCTTCCAGCTTCTCCACCCTCTAAGGGAAAAATCCCCAAATAAATTCAAAACAAACAAAAAGCCAAGAAAGCCTTTGCAAGTAAGTGGGTGGGCAACACCTGATTTTTGGAGCTGGAGGTAGTTATGCCCATTTTACCTACGGGAAAGTTGAGGCGTTTGAAAAAAGTATTACGTCACTTGCCACAGTTGGCACGACTGATGAAGTGAAGGGCAGTATTAGAACTCCAGGGCCGCAGTGTTTTCATCAGGCCAGAGGCTCCTCCCTCGCAGTCCATTCTGACCTCCCGCAGCAGAGTCCACCTCTCACGGCTACATTTCTCAGGGTTTTCACCCACCCCTGCCCCCTGCCCGAGCTTCATCCCTCCCCTGCATCCACCAGTCCCTCTCAGAATCCCTCCATGTATCATTGCCACTGCCACTTTTCGCACCCTCAACCTCTCCCTTCCCTGGGCCGGCACCACAGTGTAGGAACGTGTTCAGATCTCTTGTACCCGAGAATTAAACGTTTTATTCTTTCCACCTCTCTCTTGGTGAGCTCTCTCCCCCTCCTTTTCTCATAACTGTCTGCCTGATGCTTCTTTCATTTCTTAACATCGTCCTGTTTCATCACACCCTACACTTTGACTTTCCTTCTCAACGCCTCCCTGAAACCGCTCTCTCGGGGAGCTGCCTTCATGTCCTCAGTCCTCATCCTATGCTCACCGTGTTGACGACTCCACACAGTCCTGGCTCTGTGCGAGCATTTGATCTAACGGGGAAACAGATACACAAGCAAACACTGGTGGCTAACCTGTCACTGACGCTCAGGCCAAGCCACGAGAGGAAAGTCCTGGATGGCCTGGAGTGGGGCAGAAAGACTGCCCAGAGGAAGTGACCCTTTATCACCAAACACAGCCCCCGCGACTACCTCCTCCACCCCCTCCTCCACCAGCCTGCTGCATTTACCAACTTCACATCTCCTCCCTTTACCACTGCAGCTCTGCACACTCTACTTCTCTCGCCTCTGTTCTCTTTCTCTCTCTCTCTAGATGGCTCCCCTTCTCCTGCTCTATTTCTTCGAAGTTTACCCCCCACATCTTGTCCATTTGCCACCATGTTATCCCTCCGCACAGGCACCCACCACACAGGCTTTATCTCCATGCAGACAACAGCCAACTGTATTATCTCCAGCTCCTACTTTTTTTTTTTCCTAAATACCAGCTCTGGCCTTTCAACAGCTTCTGGATACTTCTGCATGAAAAGGCTGCTGTAACTTCCAATTGAGCCCGTGTGGCATACCGACTTTCTTCTCAAATCACAGCCTTATTTCCCACAGGGAGACCACCATTTTCCTAGTCGTTCAGGTTTAAAATTTTGAATCATCATTAAGTCTCCCCATCCAATCAAATTCTATTGACTCCATCCTTTCCAGATCCCTTACTGGTCACTAGCATTCCACTTCCATTCGTTATGACCTAGAACCTGAGTAAAAAGGACACAAAAGAGCTCCCTTTTACTTGCCAGATAAAGAACTATAAACAAAAGAGCGGTTTCAAATCAAGCAGTCAGGGAATTCTACCTATTTTTCAAGGAATAAGCGCAGAAGAGAGCTTCCAAGAGAACGTCTGGGGTGCGGAGCAAAATTCTCCCTTTCCTTTGGCAGAGCTCAGGGTGGGTCCTCTTCAGGTTCTGCCAGCATTACTGAAACGGCCTCCACCAGCCTTCCTGCCTCCTCTTTCTACCCAGAAGAATTCTTAAAACACAGTCCTGTTCCAGCTATTCCCCTGGTCAAAAGTCCTTGCTGGTTCCTTGTTGCCTGCTACAGTTACATTGTGAGAGTAGGCCGTTCAGTTTTAACAGGATGCCAGGAGCCCGGCAAAGGGGGAGTGGAGGCCCGTTATCAGCACAGTTAGCAACCTGTCCCAGGCGCACACCACAAACAAAACCACAAGAAACCAGATCAGACCAGACAGGCCCAAGACAAAGAAGGCCTGACACCCTGACCAAGTAGGGGCAAAGAAATCCCCTCCCCAAATAATAAATATTCCACCCCTTGGTTAACAACTGCCAAGACAAGATAGAGACCCAAAATCCCGGGCACAGCGTCCCTTGAGCTGGCCCACTCTCACATCTTGAGAGTGTACTTTAAGAAATTCTTCACTTGCACTGTTCAACCACTGTCTCCGCCGTCCTTGAATTCTTGTGATAAGACCAAGAGCCTCTGGTGATGTCCAAGGGACAGGCTGGGTGAGAGCCGCAGGGCCCACAGGTCTCCCCAGTCCACCTGGCAACAGGAGCTCATCTTGCCTCCGAGTCTGTCACAGGTGCTGACATCTTGAACCATCCTATCCTGCCCCCAATCCCAACCCCAACCCCAATCAATTAGAACAACACTGACTGTGTGCTGGCCACACCAGGTATTCTGGTCATCATGCCTCTGGGAAACTTTTCTCCTCTATTCCGAATTTCTCTTCTGCCTCCTCCTCAACTCACAGCCCTGTATTTACCTGTCAAAGTTTGATTCATCCTTGAAAGCCCTTCCCAGGGCTTCCTCAAGCAGCCACGCGGGACTAACAGAGGTCCATCGTGGGACCTGTTTGAGGTGTGGTATCTGCCTGCTCGGCTAGATCACGGATTCCCAGAGAGCGACCCTCTTACTAACAGTAAGAGTGGGACAAGTCTTAACTTCTCCAAATAAAGTTTCTGTTCCCCAACTACACAACCGTTGGGATTAAATAAGAAAATGTATAAAACATGTAAAATATATGATTGTCCTCTCCCAAAATTACAACCAGAATAAAACAAACTTTCAGCAATACTTGCATTTTTGAAATATGTACAGTGGACTCTCAATTATCTACTGGTACAGATGTCAGAGGCCAAGATAGTTCAAATAACTCAATATATTGTCTTTTGAAGGAACTTTAACATTATTTGAACATGTCAGGTTTTTTTTTCTTGGGCAAATGTTTAAATGTGTTTTCATCCCTATGAACACAATTGGAAGACTAAAGCCTCAAAATATATTTCATACCAAGAACAGACTGACTCGAGATTTTTTTAAACCATGCACAAAAAGTGATAAAGGATAACTATTTCACAATGATCTTCAGAGAAATTGAAATTAAGTCCAGACTGCACATCCTGACTGTGGACACTTAACCATCCATTGTATTGTATGTGTGGATTTTTTCTCTCCCACAATGGTAAGCTCATTTTTAAATGCCAATACTTCATGCAATATTCACTGAAAACAGAAATTCTGGAAAAGTGGCCCATCGCCCACTTTTGCTTCCATTGGCCACAAATGGCTCCATAAGGAACCACTTATACTCTGATAACTTTCATTTCTAGATTTTTTTTTTCTACCACCTAGAATTTTCAAGGATCCTCTCCCTTTTTCCCATTCCCAGTCCCATAGTACAGACTGGAAATTTCACAGGCTGCTGGACCCAAATAAAACCCTCAAGATTATGTGGCCCAATCTCCTTATTTCACAGGCACCTAAAAACCAATGAAAGCTGGGTTGAGAGTGCCTTCCAACCCACCGTGCAAAATTTCAGCCATATTTGCCCCATTACTTAATCTTACTCAGGCATTAGTCATAGTCATCTCTTGTAATCTTTGCTTGTATACGCTCTTATCCTCTATTATCACTCTTTTTCAGCTGTTCCGAAGCATTGCTTGCACTTCGCTGCTAGAACTTTAACCATCCTTCCTTTAAATAGCTTTGACCCTACTACTCCATTCAAAAGATCAAACCCTGGGGTGCCTGGGTGCTCAGTCAGTTAAGTGTCTCTTAATTTAGGCTCAGGTCATGATCTTAGGTTCATGAGATCGAGCCCCGTGTCAGAAGCCTGCTTAAGATATTCTCTCTCGCACGTGCGCTCTCTCTTCTCTCTCTCTCTCCCCCCCCAGCCCCTCCCCACCTTCTCATACTCTCCAAAAAAAAAAGAAAAAAAGAAAAGAAGAAGAAGATCAAAGCCTGGACTGGGATACTTGCCTTGTCACATCATCATTCCCCAATCTCCCCCCTGTCCTCCTCCTAATAGATTCAAGTGTGTAACTGGCTCATTCAATTACACAGAAGCCATTTTTTCAATTGGTTTTTTTATGCCATGGACCCTCTCCTCTTCCACATATCTCACTGAATCCTCAGAGCAATCCTATGAGATGGTAACTATTCTTACCCAATATTATAGATGAGGAAAAAAGGTTAGAGCTCTTAAATTATCCTAAGATCAAGACAACTAGTAAATGCTGGAACTGAGATTAGAACTTTAGTCTGTCTCCAGATACTGAATTCTTAACCACTATATTAACTTGTTTCACATGATTGTTCAGTATTTGTTCACAAATACTGTTACATATAACAGAGTCAAAGTATAAGTCTACGCAAAACCCAAAACAAACAACCCAATAAAAAAGTCAAAAGCATAAGCACACACTTCACCAAAGGAGATACCCAGATGGCCAAGACAATGAAAAGATGCTCAACATCATTAGTCATTAGGGAAATGCAAATTAAAGACACAACGAGATATCACTACACAGCTAGGAGAATGGATAAAATGAAAAAAGGCTCACCGACTCCATTCTAAATGAGAGTTCCTTTTTTTTAATTTTCATATTCCCCACTTTTGATCAAGATCTTTCTTTGAAAGCATTACTGATTGAGAGTCACATTTTCCATATTTAGTGGTTTTGTCCCTCAGTGCCAGGAAGGACCTTTCCTGGGTGTCACGTCCTACATTAGAGGGAAAGGGCATAGTGGTTAGAAACCACGTAAGGCCACATCTGAGCTAACAAGGAAGGTTAGGAGGGAGAAACTCTCAGGGTCTCCCACCTAAAGTTTTTATCTTCTCCAGGTCCTAATAGTTGGAGATCATCTCAAAGCATTGAGCCAGCATCACCTTATTGGGTACATAATTTTTAACAAGTTTTACGGGCAACAATATACAAAACTTAAATTATACAAAGCGGAAGTGACAGCAATTCCAAATTGTATCATGGTTCTAAACCAGGCCTCTACATCTGCAAGTAGCCACTGAAATTTTTATTGGCGTTTATTCCGACTTAGGAGAGAGCTTTTCCCTATTGAAGGCAAACCCGAAGTCATGTGTGCCTTCTGGAAGTCTCCACTTAAAGCGACCATGAAAGCAAAATAGTGAAGACTGCAAGAGCACACTGAAAGAATTAAGCAAGTGCATTTGGGAAGACACAGTACAAGTATACACATGAAACGATCGCCAGCAAAGTTTCTGCAAAAAAGCAAAACTTCAAAGACATTTTAATGCAGTACTGTTATCTCAAAAGAACTGTTTGCAACGAAATGTGTTATTGATAATACAGCCCCTAAGTTTGTAAATTCAGAGAACATCAATCTAGGTAAGAATCCAAAGCCAGTTAATAGTTCAGATTAAAAAAGACTTTTGTGACTTCTGAACCTTCTAACCCTTCAGAAAAAGCAAATGAAAACTTTAATTGTCCTGGCATCGTGATGAGGCTGTTTCCAAAAGGCCATAAACAAAGAAGAGGTTCCTTCCTCTCACAAGGGCTTGGGAAATGCCAATAGGGGCACGGTCTTTCCACAAGAGAAAAAGCAACAGTGTGAAGGAAAAGGTGTACAGGCCTGACCTGGACCTCTTGGGAGAGTGTCTCAGCTGATGTCATCTGCTTCAGTGCCAGGAAATCTTTACTCTCAGGTCCAGCCAGGGTTTGGTGCTTTCTTCAGATGTGTCACATGAATCTAAGAGTCTATTCCCTCGAGTTCAGTGGCATAAGGGCTGCTTAGCAGTTCCTGGTAAGGGCCTTTCCAGTGAGGTAGAAGACTCCTTCTGGGGGGTCTTTCTCGATAGAGGAAATCTCTAGGTTGCAAGATGTGATCTTTAAGGTCACAGTCTCTCAGGAGACTGCTCTGCCAAAGCATGGTTATTTTTAATAGAAGCAATTAGGCCTTTATGCTATTGAATTATATTTCCTTTTATCAACTATGGGCCAAAGGAGGCAGGCGACAAGTGTACTGGACATCCTGTGACTATCTCAAAGACTAGAGTCTATGAGTTCCCAAGGGACAGATCTGTGATTGAGAAGACCAATAGCAGTGCTTCAGGCCAAGGTATCTGGAGGGTCTCTACGAATTTTGCCGAGTCTCAGTAGTGCCCTTAGGACATGTGACTAACCCTGAGGACTGAGGATGGTATGCACGATGGAAGTGTTATAAAACTGGCCAAATAGCACAGACTTCTCAAACTAGCTGACTAGTAAAATGGGTTCCCCAGGTAGAGATAATCTTTTCTAACAGAAGCAGCATTGGCTTGTCTACAAGAGAAAGTCTGGGTCCAGTGAGAAGCCCTATAAACATTTATCCACGAGAGGGAGTTGTATGATCCATTTGTGTGAACAGGTTTCCCTGGAATGTACTTTGGACAGGTGGGACAAGTGAGGCAGGCAATTTTTGCAGCCACATTAACTTTTCACCAATATTGGTTCATGAATGCCATGATTTTGTCAATAGTCTGATAGTTTAATGCAGATACAGTGGTAAATATTGGGAATTTTAGAATTACTGGCAAGGACATATTGTTATTTAGCCCAAACAAGAGTTCTTTTTATTGAGCCCACAATTATTAGCTTTCCATATTGTTTTTCCCTTTCTGGGGCCAATTCCTGGGTGTCTCTTATCAATTTTTCCAAATGATCATTTGGGAGAACATCCCTTTGGGCCATGACAGAGATTTGGCTATTGGTTTCCTTTAGAGCAGCATTTTTGGCAGAAATATTGGTGTGGTGGATTACTTTGGGCTCCAGGGAGTTGAATCTGGAATGCCCAGGAACTTTAAGAGCCCAAGCAGTGGACAAAAGCATTTCATCTAAAAAATTTTGGACATAGAAGTCATTTTAAATTTTATTCCCATTGGAGGGAAGGGCATCTCATTGTTTCCATAATATTCCAAAGTCATGAGCTACCCCACGACTATCAGTATAAATGCCCGTGGTTTTACCCTTGGCTAAGGTACAAGTCAAGGAATGGTGTAGAATTCAGTCTCTTTGGCTGAAGTAGCCAAACGTAAAGGTGCTGTTTCAGTGACTTCAAAAGGAGCTTCAATAGCATATCCGGCATGATATTTTCCATTTGTATCCTTTAAACAAGAACCACCAGTAAACCATGAAAAATCTGCATACGCTTAAGGAGTTTCCTGTAAATTGTCTTGGGGACTCAAAAGGTAACCTATCAGCATTGAGCAGTCATGCGGGGTTTCATCTGGATCCAAACATAGTCCTTGATTTGAGATCAGACGCCCCAAGTATTAAACCTGAGCTTGAGGAAACTGTAATTTTCTTTGGAAATTTTATGTCCCTTTAAAGCCAAAAGTTTTAACAGGTGGATGCTATCTTCCTGTGAAGAGGTTTGAGAAGGCGGGGGGGCGCAGGGAAGCAAATCATCTGTGTACTGTTAACTCGTAGAGCCTGCAGAAAACCTTATTTCATCCAAGTCAGCTTTTAAGGTTTGGGAAAATAAGGAGGACTCCCTGTGAAACCCTGGGGCATTACTATCCAGGTGTATTTCCTAGCCTCCCAAGTGAAAGCAAAAAGATATTGACCATCCTGATTAACTGGAATACTAACAAACCATAGCACGCATAGGTCAATTACAGTGAAATACTTTCAGTGCAAATGGCTGTCCTCAGGGCATGAGGGTTGGGAACAATAGGGCGCCAAGAGATAACAATGTTATTCATTGCTCAGAGGTCCCGGACAAACCGCCATGTTTGGCCACTGCGTTCTCATAGGTACACTGGGAGTAACACAGGGACTAGTGCAGGAGATAATGAGGCCCTAACACTTCGAATCTTCTGTTAAGGGCTTGATGCCTTGAAGGGCTTATTTCACTAACAGGGTATTAATTATGGGAAGAGGTTTTGAGGGATCTCTCTGAATCTTGATGAGAAGTGCACTGTGGAATCTGCCAACATCAGGTGAGGATTTTGCCCATAAAGGGATGGTAGCTAATCCAATAAAAATTAATAAAAGATGTCAACGTGTCATTTTATTCCCCTGGTTGGCTATTTTGATTACTACGGTCAAAATCCAGACTTATTTCCCCCTTTTGGGAGGAAGAAATTCAGGCATGATACTTTTCTAAGAAATCTCAGCCCAATAAATGAATAGGGTCGGAGGAACAAAGGAGAAAAGAGTGTCTCTCTCTCAAAGGGCCTAGACAAAAGGGAGTAGGTTCAGAGACAGGAACCCCTGGAGGCTGATCAGAGGCCCCCACCATCTGAACTGTTCTGGTACTCCGAGCAAGGGCTGCTTTACAGCAGTGGGGTTCGGCACCGAGAGTATAGCTCCGCTGTCAATATGGACACAGAGAGATTCATTCCAAATCTGAAGAGTGGTTTCTCTGAGCAGATTAAGTGGAGGGACTGGAAGGAGCACCGCAGTTCCTCGGAGCCTCGTCATTGGGAATTAGGAGGACACTGGAAACACTGACTAGAGGGCTGAAGATGCCCGGAGCACTTAAATTTGTAACAATGTTTTTTTTTCAACGCCCAGATCTTGCAATAACAGCAGAAACAGATTTGGGGTCTGTTTAGGGGCCTTCATTTGCTGGAGTTGAAAATCGAGAAATTTAGCAAGTTCTTTGTTTCGTTTTGCTTTTTAGAGAGACAGTGTGTGAGGGGCTGGGGCAGAGGGAGAGAGAGGATCTCAAGCAGGCTCCAAGCCCACCATGGAGCAGGACGTGGGGCTCGATCTCACAACCTTGAGATCACGACCTGAGCCAAAATCAAGAGTCAATGCTTAACAGATTGAGCCACCCAGGAGCCCCTAGCGCTCTCTTTCAGGTGACTCATCTAGGATGCAAGCGAGCTGGTTTGCCAAATTAACTAAATCTGGAGTGGTAGTGTCCCATTCCACCCTGGTCCTAGCTAAAAGAAAAACATCCCGTTTCAACCTGTTAATAAACACAGACTTATATGGAACCTGGATGGACCCAACATCTAAAGATCAGAAGATTCTTAAAAGACAATTTGGAGTTGATTCTAACAGTCATGAACAAATTCATCAGGCTTTTGCGTGCAAGCCTAAATTTTGTTCCAATCGGCAGGCATGGAGAAAACTACTGCAATTGCTTGGGGGAGCATTCCAGCCAGTGCTACAGCATCCCGTCAAAAGTTAGGGGTTTGGTGAGGTGCCTGAGTGTCTCAGTCTGTTAAGCACTGACTCTTGCTTTCAGCTCAGGTCATGATCTCAGGGTTGTAAGATCGAGCCCTGTACCAGGCTTTGCGTTCTGTCTGGAGCCTACTTAAGATTCTCTCTCTCCCTGTCCATCTGCCCCTCCCCCCTAATAAAAAATAAAACAAAAATCTTCTGAAAAAGCTAGTGGTTTGGGGACATCTGGCTGGCTCAGCCAGTACAGCATGCGACTCTTGATCTCAGAGTCATAGTTCAAGCCCCACGCTAGGAATAGAGATTACATACAAAAAACGAGAAGAGAGAGAAAAAATATTAGGGGTGTGTTTTCCTAAATTTCCTTCAGAACGTTCCCTTCTGACTAGTTTCATCCAATGTTTGGTCTGGTCCTCACCCACAAGCACGTGGAGTAATTGATATAAATCTGAGAAACCAGATTGGTAAATTGAAATAACTAGATTTAATTCTTCAGCAAACTGATGGGGGGCGTCAGTCATTTTAGGAAACTCATTAACTAGGGCTCACAATTCAGCCTTAGTCCAGGTAACATAAGAAACCGGAGTTTCGTTTAGATCCTCAGCAGACTTAATTTTAAAGAGGCAGGTTTTCCTAGGTTCATGGGAGGAGCAAGTGGGGAGAGAAAGGGAAGAAATGGGAAGTTCGGCAAAGAGGAAAATGGCGGCGGGGGGGGGGGGGGCTGAGTGCAAGGTGACTGTCACCTGTCTGCAGACAAAGAAGATGGGAGAGGGGAATAAGTCCTCAGAAACCACTTGCCTCCTCTCAGTTGTTTGCCTCAGTGAATTTAGAAACAGTATTTTGCAGAAGCAAACTTAGAATCCTCAAAACATCTGGAAGCCTCAAGGTACCATTTGAAATAGGCACCCCATTCAGGTTTGGGTTGTTTGTTTTGGAGCCATGGCTTTCTAATTTAATCTTGAGTAAAATAGGTTTGGGGAGATCAAAATTCCCCCTAATGGCCACTGAAGTTCTAAATTACTTTTGGTTAAATAAGTCCACTTGGTTATAAATATGCACACGGAGGAGCCATGGTTTTTCAACACAGAACTGGCCAGAGTCCCAGCTGGGGCGGGGAGGCGGCAGGGGCACCCTCAAAGTATTCTGATGACTGGAATCCCATTTCTTAGAGGTTTTTCTCTACAGCAAAGAGAAAAGTTCCTAAACGGGGAAGTTGCAGCAGGACAGCCTGGTTCCAGAAGTTACCAGACCAAAGGCCAGCCCAGTTCCTATGGGAGCAATCTGGTTCCAAACGGAAGATGGACCAAGGGCCAGAAGTTGCGACGGGATTGATCAGGTTCCGAAAAAGAGTCAGACTGAAGGCCAAACGAGGATCCTCAAAGAAAGCCCAAGCCTTAAAACACGTCCCAAATAAGGCCTAGAGGGCGAGCCGCCAAAATCCAGGAGACAACTTACCGCAGACGCCAGGGTGGGAGAGGAGTGAGCGCAAAGGGTTCTGCGGGTACCGGCACCTGCTTACCGACAAGCCTCGCAGTTGTTGGGAGTCTTCTCTGGATCCCACTTCCGATCACAGAGTAACTGAACCTTAGAAAACAAAACTGCCAGTTATTTTACCTGCAAAAGTGAGTTTTTGGAGAGACTGGCAGAGAATTGCAAACCAAAAGAACACACCACAGCAAAACCATGGGGCAGTGTTCCCCGAACAGAGGAAACGAAGCCTTTTTTTATACAGGAAAGGGGGACATTGGGAAGGCTTTTATAAACAAAAAACCCATTGGAGTAAACTGGGACTTCGAAGTGTAGTGGCTTTTCATTGGCTAAGTTGTGACTGTCTCTCATTGGCTGGGCTGTTGCCGGGGAGGAGGACAGACTTTCTTCCACCTGCTGGGCTAGTAAAACAATGTCCAGCTGCAAGATGTGTCTCTTCCTTTGGGTTTGCAAGTGGTAGGGCATGAGAGTTCCCCTGCAAGCCTCCCAACTCCGTTCTAATTGAGATTTCCTTTTATTAATGTTCATAGGAGTCATGTGTAAGCTTCTGGAGTAAGCTGTGAGAAATCAGTCACGTTATTTCAGGCTATCTCTGCAGGCATCTCTCTGTCTGTCCCACATCGTGCTGGACATGGCACTGTGCTGAATGTGATGCTACTTTCAGAGCCCACGAGTTTGCCAGCATCTGCCTGAGAAAGTAGGATGCTAAGTCTATGGCTCTTATTTTTCCGTGTCACTCAGGATGTTTCTACTACCATCTTTGTAGCAGGGCTGGGACTAGGTGAGGCTAGCAAGCACTTAGGGTGCAAAATTTAAGCAGGTACACACCCTCTCAGCATTGCCTGCCTGAAAGGAGCCATCTCCTTAAATTTTGCAGCTCAGACACCTCTTGTCCATGTTCCCATGTCCCTGCCCTGCTTGGTAGTTTGGTTTCTGCCTGGGCCACCAGGTGGGGAGGTGAGGGGGAGAGAAATGGACTTTTGCTATAGATGTTTTCATATAGCTTGCTTTTTAAAAAATCTCTAATTCCTCCCATCCTAGAAATCTGCCCACCAATCCCCTAGGCAGGTGTGGTCTTCACCTACTGTCAAATACTAAGTTTTCTTTCCCTGTTCAGATATCCATCCCTCACCATCACATTTTCCGGGGCAGCTGTCATATTAAAGAAATTGAATCTATCACCCTCAAGGCACATAAAGACACAGCTAATAGACGCCTCTCCCTTGACTGTGCTTTTGCTCCAGCTGTTGTCTTATCTCTCCCCTTCCATTCACAGCCAACTTGGCCTGCCTTTCATACCCTATCTTCCTGGGCTTTCTCCTTCCCTTGACGTTGTTAACCACTTCCTGCTCTTTAAACCCTCTGTGGTCTACTGATGGCCTCTGCCTCCATCCTATCTCTTTCCCCCTTTTTGGGTCTTCTTTCTCATTTCAGACTTTACACTTACCATAACCTCGATGGATTTGTATGTCTGCCTCTTCTTCACACTTAGAGCTTTCTGAACCCAGGAATCTTTGCGCTGGCTCCCCACCCTACCTCCAACCTGGCAGGATGCCAGGAGAGGAGGAGCTACTTGTGAAATGGTGTTCAATGTTACTTGAAATAGCTCCCATTAAGAATATTGGCAGGTAATCCCGTAATGACTCCTTGGGGATGGTAAAGAATCCTATTCCAGGAAAATCATGGATATTACTCTCAAGGGAAGTTTTTCTCCACATTTGGGAGACTGTGCACATTTAAAGACCCAGAGGAAGAGTGCTGTGGAGAGTAAGTGATTAAATTCATTTAACAAATGGAGATAGGATTCTAGATTGAGAGGAGAGGGGTCCTCACATTCTCATCTCTGCTCTTCCTGAACTAAGGTTCCTTCTCTCTCAGAGAGCAAATGTGTTCAAAAATTCCTTTGAGCATCAGAAATACTCTGATAGGAAAACCATTAGCTCTTCTTCCCAAAACACACTGTGGTGAAGATCTTTGGTGATTAGACATTTAACATTTTTTACTTTGGTGATTTGACAGCTGCACCCAAAAGTGATTGATTTCATCTTCAAGATGTTTGTGATCTCACTAGAGAACAACCCTGAATTGTCCCCATCTGCCCTGTGGCAGGAGAGCGGGCAGAGCTGTGTAAGCTCAGCTCCCTAAGGTCCATCAGCCTCCAAGAGGGCCTATCCTGCTGGTCGGACCTTCCCTTTGTGTGTATACGGAAAATATACACAATCGTGCTGTTTGGATATTGCTGAAGGTCTGGTGGACACAATCCTCATGACGTCAGAGTGTATTTTAAAAGATGATAATTTTTTTTAAAGATGTATTTATTGAGAGAGAGTGTGCGCACAGGTGGGGAGGAGCAGAGGGAGACGGAGAGAGAGAGAGAATCTCAAGCAGACTCTATACCGAGCATGGAGTCCCACATAGGGCTCGATCTCATGACCCTGAGATCACCACCTGAGGAAAAATCAAGAGTTGGACCCTCAACCGACTGAGCCACCCAAGCACCCCAAGATAATAATATTAATGGGTGAAGAACTGAAGAGAAAAATCTTTAAAATGATAACCAAACTACAATGATGTATTGTCTATAGTATGTTAAATATCATTTCAAAAATAATATGAATACAATAGTTGAGTTGCAGTTACTACCAAAGAGACTATTTGGGTAAAGAACTCATCTCTTTAAGCTCTAGTTACCTCACCCAATTCCCAAGGTATGATACATCCACTTTGGTGCTAAAATATTTTTGCTATTAATAAGAATTGATATGTTAACTCTGTCCTTGTGTAAAAGGTATCACCTTATCCTGATAGAAGCTATAATGGGATGAAGATTGTCCCTCTTAAACCAAACTTATTGGTTTCTTAAATAAATATGTTTTAGTTGATTAGGTTTTATTATGGTTTAAAAAATCTAAGTGGTAAGTAATGCAAACATAATTTCTTCAATTGGCTTGAAATGTATTCTTTGTAGGGGTTTTAAGGTTCACATGATATTTAACATATTTTTATATTTTTACATATGGTATTTTATATATGATATTTTTACCATATTTTTGTATATGGTAAAGTATTTTTATATATGGTATCTCATTTAATCTTGCTCATGAGTAGGAAGGGTAGATATTATTGATAGGGTTTTTAGGCTTAAGGCAAATGAGCCTCTGAGGGATTAAGTGACGGGGCAGTCATAGTAAATGGTGGTCAAGACCTGGTACTTACCATGAGCTGGATTTTCTGACCCAAGTCATGTGCTCATTCCTCCTCACTCTGCCTCTATCTGTTGTGGTCATCAGTTCATGGGTTTGAACCTTAGAAACGTAAGTGTATTTAGGTGCGTGCCCCTAGGATTTTAATTAGCTCTCTTAGTTCTTAAAAAGCAGAACTTTTCACGTATTGTAAATTCTTTTTTTATCCATAACCACAGACAGATTTCTAACTGTTGCTGTGAATGCATTTATGTTTCTGGGAAAGTTGATCTCTAAGATCTGGATCCCAAGGCATTGTAGGTAGAATTTGTAAATACCTTCTGAAATAATATTTTCTAAAAGATCAAATTCCTGTTACTTTTATTTTGCTGATGAATTTTATTATAGTCTCAATCTTGAATCCTGTAAAACTATATACGGCATATATTCTCTATTAAACACACTGACAAATAAACAAAAGCTTTCAGAGCCTTTAACAAGTGCCACGAGATGTTTCTGTGGCAGCACACAGCTTTTGCTGCATACAGGAGAGGTATTAACCCTTAACTTAGCAACAGGAGCAGTGGAAAGGCGGAAGCAGGGAGAGACTATGAAAAACCGAACGATTACTCCCATGGGTACCATCTCTGAGCAGTGGGCTTTTCTGAGAGACTCTGTTTTTCTCTCCACTCAAAGCCCAGCCCAGGAAGATGCATCTTCTCTCTCAGCGTAGTGAGAGAGATGAGCACATAGAAAACTGGCCGTGGGAATGTGGGAGAGCATGGGACTGCAGGAGAAGTTTATGATCAGTGAGAGGCCACCATGGGCCACACGAGGAGTTGGGTCAGCGTGTGGACACCGGGCAGTGTGGACCAAGGCGACTACATTCGCTTCCTAGGGTTGCCGAAACAATGTATCACAAACTAGGGGCTTAAAACAACAGAAATGTATTCCCTTCCAGTTCTGGGAGCTCAAAATCCAAAATCAAGATGTTGGCAGGACTACATTCTCTCCGAAGACAGTAAGGGAGGATCCTTCCTTGCCTTCTTCCTAGCTTCCGGTGTCCCCTAGCAAAGCTTGACGTGTCTTTGACTTATAGATACGTCACTCCAGTCTCTGCCTCCCTGTGAACGGGCCTCTCCTCCGTCTGTCTGTGTCCAGGTTTCCCTGGATAAATCACAATACTAAGAATGTGGCCCCACAATTCATATAAACTTGAAGGCAACACTGAATGAATAGACATCAGTGATCGATGATTTACCACTGATGGGCTTAAGCAGAAGATGAGAAGTCTAAGAACGGGTAGTGACCGTCCTTGAGGGCTTTCCACACTTGTCTGTGTGCGGAGACACGGAAGGAGGGCATCTCAGAAATCCCGGCTCCACCTTTCTTCCCTTCCCTCACTTTTTCTTAGCCATTACCATCTTTATCCCCACGCTTTTCTTTGTTCTCATTCTCTTCTGAAGTCACATATGACATCGAAAACAGACACTAGGCATGCTCAAGATTGGGATGACAGCTAGGGTGCAAGACATGTTTCTGTTCTTGCTCAAGTTTAGGACTCATTGAGGAGCAAAACTGCCAAATTTTTCATCTTCTTCTTTTTTTAATCTCCTCTTTCACAATCTTCTTTATTTCTGCTAATCCTTCTATCAAGACACTCTTTCCTTCAGCAGTGCAAAATGATCCTAAAGATAGTTTAAGATTAACTATTTTCTCTGTCAAATGAAGCAGTCTGAAGATGACGCTTTGAGCAAAGTTCCAAGAACACTGAATTTAGATTTGATTGTGAAAATGAAATAAAAGAATCATTTAATTTTAAAATATTTTATATATAAATCATCAACTGTTACTATTTGTATAATAAATAAATGTTTAGGTAATTTCAATAAACTAATCCATTAAACTAATATTTGCAAATGGTAAGAATAATTTTTTAAAGGTTTTATTTATTTATTTGAGAGAGAGCGAGCATAGGCAAGAGTGGGGGGAGGGGCAGAGGGAGAGCGAAAAGCCAACTCCCCGCTGAGCAGGGAGGATCATGACCTGAGCCCAAGCAGACGCTTAACTGACTGAGCCATCCAGGCGCCCTAAGAATGGTTTTATCAGTCCAGAAAATTGACTGACAATATTATCCTAAGTCACAAAAAGAATAAACAGGAAGTTGCTTAGAAATATCACAGTGGTTTGAGGAGACGTCTAAAATGATACTAGCAATCAGCTCCAAACTAGTTAGTTATGTAAGTGACCTATTTCTTGGTCCTGAAGTCTTGTGGTAAGCTGCTCAGTGAACAGAAAACACCTTCGCATCTCTACACGGATGACCTCCCAGGCACAGTTGCTATACTTTTGGTCTTGCAAATAGTCCCGGATCCCTTGGAAATAATTCTTTATTCCAAGTCTGGTATCTTCCCTCTGAGAGGATGAGCGATCCGCCTGCCCAGTTTCCTGCTCCAGGCATGCCTCTATCTTCTCCGTCTGCAGATTAAGTCCACTTAGGAGTCTCTCTACACTGCTTTTATCCCACAGAGACCGGGAGACATCGAGGCTGAAAGTGCTGAAGACCTGCTGTAGCATTTCTCAGAGGGCAGGGAAAGCTCTTTCAGAACCTGGTCAATTTTTGAAACCTGGAGGAACCTGAAGTCACTTCTGTCCTTCAGACATCTCAGAGGAAATTGGCCTCCTAGGTTTTCGGAATGTCGTAAAATCTCCCACTTGCTCCTGCCTTCAAAGTGACAGTCCAGGGAGCAGGCAGTACTGGAAAGAAGTAGCACCAAGGTCCAACCGGGCAAGCGCCAGCGGGTCGTGGTGGGTCCCTTCCCAGCGCTACCCCTTCCTCAGCGAGAGCCTGGATAGGGACCACCTCTGGTTGCACAGGTCCCGCAGCTCCGAATTTTTGTTTCTGTGGGAACCTTGTTTTTGCACGACCTTTCAGGGCCCCCCTACTTTCCTGTGGTCTTTTTTGTTTTTTGTTATTAATAATAATAAACAAAACTTGTTAATAAGTAGTGTCTTTGGAAGGTGATACTCAGATATTCAATTGGTGATATTCAATTTCAGAATTGTGATAGATACGAACTATCTCCTATGAAAGACCAGGTGATACTCAGATATTCAATTGGTGATATTCAAGTTCAGAATTGTGATAGATACGAACTATCTCCTATGAAAGACCAGCAGTCAGTTAAGTGGAAACAAAGCAGCAAATGTTTTTGCTTTGTTTACATTTTCTACGCATGGCTCATAATGGCTTTCCTTCCTTTCTGTATGCTGTTTGTCCTTGTTTCAGTGGAGAGTGACTCTCTCTGGATAACATGCTTGTTTAGATATTTGGGATGGTTTTCAAGGCTTTGTTTTAGCTAACGGTACTTTATCACAAACTTGTATTTCAAAGTCCTTCCAACATGTTTGTGTACATTGAGATTTTTGTTAGTTTTTGTTCTTCCGGCAAAACCAGAATTGTGGAATGTGTGAAACGTGTCTTTGGTCTCCTATCTCCCCCATTTAATTGTGCTCACCTCCTCTGTACTTATGATATTCCTCTTTTCCTCCTTCAGCAGAAAAGCAGAATGAGGGAGAGTACCAATGCTGAAGCCAGGCTCCCTAGATTTGGATCAGATTTACCCCCTTCAACCTTAGGCAGCTAATTTAGCTCTCTAGGCCTCAGCTCTTTGCTTATTCATGTCAAGTGCTTAGGACACTGCTCTCAGTTTTCAAAGATTATTAGGATTATCAAGCACTTCACACCAGCCTGCTCTCAGCAGGCTGCCACGATCCCACATGTGCTGTCAACTATGAAGACTGGAAAGCTGCTAACACTTCCCCCTCTTCCTTCTAATTTTATTGAAGATGGGCCATGTATAGGATACCATGTTAAATACTAGGGATGCAGAAACAATGAAGGAAAGAAGCTAGCGCCACTGCTTTTAAGATGCTCATATCTAGACATTACAAAAAGACCATGAAGGGAACAAGGAAGTCTAGTAGTGTGAAAATAGCCATAAAATATAATATAGTGTGATAAGTTAGAATAAAAAATCTTCAGAAAATTCTAGAAGGAGTCATGTCTCTGAGAATGGGGAAGGTAGTGAAAAGCCTCGGAAACCCTTACAGAATAGTTGGTCCAACAGGAGATGAGTTGGAGAACACTGTCCAGGAAGAGAGACAAAGGCATCAGCAAAGGCATGGAATGGTCCATGTTGGAAAGTCATGGAGAGATCCACAGGTGGAAGTGAGGGTGAATGCTGTTCAGTGCCTGGAGATAAGTCCAGAAATGATCACTTGAAGGCAGAAAACCCTCCTGGTTGAAAGGAATGAATTTTTATTGGAAGAATTTACAGTTCTGTAAAACTAGAAAAATATCTTGAGACATGGAGTAGGCTCCAGGGTCTCTCATATCACAAACGTGAGTGACCACCTAATGGTCAAGGGTGACCTTTATAATTGCAATTGCTGAGTTATCTGGTTTATATGGATTTAAATCTGTTTTGTCTTGACCATCATTTATTGGCCCAAAACAGACTTTCCACCTGAGAACCGCTTTGTCCTCAACTCAGTCACACTCTTTAGCACTTATTCTACTTAAGATTTGTTGGTGGCAAAACCTTCGTTTATATTTGTCTAAAAATGTCTCTATTTATGGAAAGCACATCAACAAATATTAGTTAAATAGTTGAATAATGGATTGAACTAAATAACACTTTTTTTAACTCATAAAGATCCTTTTAAAGATCAATTTTGAATTTTCCAAGCAAATAAACTTAAAAATGCTATTAATGTATTAGCCCAATAACTGGCATATTTTTATTTCATTGGCCTACTTTTTATTAATTTTTCTTACTATTGTAAGCCATATTACAAGCGTTTGACTGCCTTTAAAAACCACTTTATAACCTAAGGGTGAAAATGTAGGTGAAACACAAAAGGACTATATCAAATATTGGTTAATCCACATTTATTGGTTTTATTCAGCTTTATCGAGGTATAATTGATACATAAAATGATAAGATATTTAAAGTATACAATGTGATGATTTGATACATGTATATGTTGTGAAAGTATTATATGGATTTAAATATTGGTCTTCCTCGGAAATAGCTTTTAAATGGATTTCCTGGCAGTTTAGGACAGTTTTTGGGCTTTTACCCCATCAGCCAGAATCTCCCTTTATCCCGTTTGTTTTGCTGTCTCCAGCTGCTTTTGCAGTCAACCTTCTCATGTCTCTTTATTTTACTCACACTTTGATATATACCTTTATATTTCTAGAGCTATCAAAAATTCTTCGTGAGATATTTAAAAGCCCCGATCCTGCCTTGGGGTATACAGTCTCAGGCAGGGTAATCAGGCAGCACCTGGACAGGGCTCACGCAGTTCTGTAGATACAGGAGGAGGGGCAAGGAAGAAGGGTCTGGCTCCATTAGCACACCATCCCAAGAGATCCCATTCTGCTTGACACAACCTCCACAAATCCATAGAGAAGAGTAGGGAAAGAGGAAGCAGAAATGGATTGAGATGAGAATATAGGTTCCAGAACCAGGCTGCTTGGGTTTGAATCCCTACTTAATAATTGCATGACTTACTGTGATGGTTAATTCTACGTGTCCATTTGACTGGGCTAAGGGATGCCCAGATAGCCGGCAAAACATTATTTCTGGGCATGTCTGTTAAAGTGTCTTTGGAAGAAATTAACATTTGAGTCAGTAAGTTGAGTAAAGAAGATCCCTCACCAGTGAGGATGGGCATCATCTAATCCACTGAGGGCCTGAATAGAATGAAAAAGCAGAGCAAAGGCAAATTCTCTGTCTCTGCTGGAACTGAGACATCCAGCTTCTCCTGCCTTTGGATGAGGGCTGATGCTCCTGGTTCTCAAGTTTTGGGATTCAATACACCATCTGCATCCCTCCACCCTTCCCCACTCCTATTCACAGGTTTTTTTGACTCAGACTGAATGATATCACCAGCTTTCCTGGTTCTCCAGCTTGCAGACAGATCACAGACTTGTTAGCTTCCGTAATTGCATGAGCCAATCCTATAATAAATCTCATCTATATCTACGTCTCTATTTCCTATTGGTTCTGTTTCTCTGGAGAACGCTAATACATCAATGTAATAGTTGCGTGGCCTTGGAAAGTTGTGTGACCTCTCTGTGACAATTTCCTGATGTCTAAAGTGAAGATAATATTATCACATGGGATTGTTATAAAGACTAATGATCAATGACTGGCACATAGGAAATTGCCAGTGGAGCAGAAGCACTGTCATCATCCTCTTAGGGAGGGGAAGGCCTGGATGCCCCTGCCACAGACATACTTCTTTCCAGGGTTTTCCATCTTTGGGAAAGAATGCCGCAGACTAGTGAAACCAGCCAAGGTACTGTTTTTAAATCCTCTGAGACATTATGCTTTGCAATGTATTGAACTGGGGCAGATGGTGGTGTGAAAATGCTGTGAACACTAATAGTTGATGAATGAGCAGGAGCGAGTCAGGAACAGGCGGGGGGGGGCTAATGTTTATGGAGAACAAATTACGTGCCGACACTGTGCTAGGTGAGGCACGACTTTGTGTAAGGCAGGCCAGAATTTTCTGAGGCAGAAAGCTAATGATGAGGGGAACAATTAAAATGAGTGGAATAAAACAAGCCATTGTATAACGTTAAAGGTAGTCACAGTTATTCTGTATGTTTGCATCGTGTTTTTATATACATTATCTTATTACAGACTCAATGTGGGGTAATCATATGATACTCATTTCATGGGTGAGGAAAGTGAGTTTCAGAAGGACCACATAAGTAGCAGAGGCAATGTTATCCGGTGAAGAAGCTACCGGACTAGGGGACTGTGCTCTAAATTGGAGATGGCAAAGAGGTTTCATCCCAAATCAGTTGGTGTTAGTCTTCTGGAGTGAGGAGGATTGTGAGGCTTCATCTGGGTGGGGTGGAAAGAGTACTGTCATCAGCTAGCCATGTCTGCCACGAGATGGGGGAAGAGGAGCGGTCATCCCCATATAAATATTATGATATCTTAGCTATGTGTCTTGTTTGCTTGAGTGTATATAGTGCAGGATATAAATCTGAGGTGGATGAACAGAGATTAAACAAGACAGGTGACCACAAGCTATTAAAAGGGGTTAGAAGAATGATGTAGTGATTTCTGCAAGTTAATACTGTTTTTACAACCTGGTATTGTAAATATATTTTTGAAACAAAAACACTACTTCTCCTTCCTTCCTTTCTTTCTTCCTTCCTTCCCTCTTTCCTTCCTTCTTCTTAGGCATGGATAGATAGAATAATCTGTAAGACTGAAAATTCAGATAGTGATTTCCAATCAAACTTCTAACTGTGGTCTTGGGGAAGTCCCACAACCCAGGAAGTTTTATCTTTATGGAAGAGAAGCCAGATTGAGTAAGATACCTTATCGTTCAGAGTAGTTGTGAGAGGCCACCAATATAAATAGAAAAACTTTACCTCAAATTTAAAATGACATCAAGATCCTCAACTAAGCAGCCCTAATGGCAGGGCAAGTCAACACCTGCTTCACCATGAAAGAAAAAGGCGAATCACCATCTGTTTGTATGTTTACTGACTGCCTCCACGTGAAAGTGGTACGTGTCTAGCCTTTGCTTTGCTAACCCTGGAAAACCACTTCCCCTCTCTGTGGCCTGGAAAATGACAACCACATGTTATTCCAGTCTTTCCTCTCAGTTTATTTTCCAGGTCTAAATTCATGATTGCCCTCTGGGTTTCTGTAATGGTAAGGGAATGTTTTCAATTGAAACAAGAGTTCCTGCCAAAATGAAGGGACATGAAAACATGATTCTTCATCACATATGTGGTAAATCCCCTGCTCTCCATTTGAAATTCAGAATTTGGGAGTTCGCTTACAAGAGCACTTTCAAGTGCTGCTTTTAAAAAAGAAATGTTTATCTAAAGTCACAGGCCATCTTTGTATGAGCCTGAGTATTAAAACTGCATAGATACAATTTTTTGAGGAAGACTTGTGAATGGGAATGGATAAAGAATCTAGGGAAACAAACACTTTCATCAAATCACTGTTTAACTACTATTATGAAATGAGCTGCTTTCAGGAGAACATTCCAAGTTGTGGTTGCTGGTAAACACTTTAAGACAAATTGTTTTTACTAATGATAAGAAAAGATGATTCTCAAGTTCTTACAAATGAGGAATTCCTTTGACGGTACCCAGGAAATTCTGATGTAGAATCATTTCTCTTTTTTCCCTCAACTTCTTCATTCGTGTGTATTGTGAACATGAAAGCCTATTTGTACTTAACAAAATGGACATGGAGATGTACGCTAATGAAAATGTATGCTAAGGGAAACTTCGGCTTTCCTAGGGTTTAATGTGTGTTTGAGTAGGGGTGTGTAACCAGTGAAGCCAATGGTAACGAGAAATAACAGGTGTCTAGCACTTCCTATGTATCAGGAATCGTGCCAGAGATTTAGATACGCTATCTCATGTCTTAAATCTTAAAGAGATAGATCATTTTACTTGCTCATTTTTAAAGCAATGATGCTGAACCCCTGAAAGGTGAAGGAATCTGCCCGTCACACAATTTATAGGTGTTGCTTTATAAATATAAGGACTCAAATATACATTCAAAAATAGAGTCCAATCCAGACCTTTTGCTTCAGGTCTAGTAAAACCGCCAGGAAAAGTTCTTTATATTTGACTATAATCTTTTTTTTTAATGATTTTTTTATTATATTATGTTAGTCACCATACAGTACATCCCCGGTTTCCGATGTAAGGCTCGATGATTCATTAGTTGTGTATAACACCCAGTTCACCATGTAATACGTGCCCTCCTTACTACCCACCACCGGTCTATCCCATTCCCCCACCCCCCTCCCCTCTGAAGTCCTCAGTTTGTTTCTCATAGTCCATAGTCTCTCATGTTTCATTCCCCCTTCTGATTACCCCCCCTTTCTTTATCCCTCTCTTCCCCTACCGATCATCCTAGTTCTTATGTTCCATAGATGAGAGAAATCATATGATAGTTGTCTTTCTCTGCTTGACTTATTTCACTTAGCATTATCTCCTCCAGTGCTGTCCATGTTGTAGCAAATGTTGAGAACTCGTTCTTTCTGATAGCTGAGTAATATTCCATCGTATATATGGACCACAACTTCTTAATCCAGTCATCTGTTGAAGGGCATCTCGGCTCCTTCCACAATTTAGCTATTGTGGACATTGCTGCTATGAACATTGGGGTGCATATGGCCCCTCTCTTCACTACGTCTGTATCTTTGGGGTAAATACCCAGTAGTGCAATGGCTGGGTCATAGGGTAGCTCAATTTTTAACTTTTTAAGGGACCTCCACACTGTTTTCCAGAGTGGCTGTACCAACTTGCATTCCCACCAACAATGTAGGAGGGATCCCCTTTCTCCACATCCTCTCCAACAATTGTTGTTTCTTGCCTTGTCTATTTTTGCCATTCTAACTGGCGTAAGGTGGTATCTCAGTGTGGTTTTGATTTGAATTTCCTTGATGGCTAATGATTTTGAACATTTTTTCATGTGTCTGTTAGCCATTTGTATGTCTTCATTGGAAAAGTGTCTGTTCATATCTTCTGCCCATTTTTTGATTTGTTTATTTGTTTCTCGTGTATTGAGTTTGAGAAGTTCTTTGTAGATCTTGGATACCAGTCCTTTATCTGTAGTGTCATTTGCAAATATATTCTCCCATTCCGTGGGCTGCCTCTTAGTTTTTCTGACTGTTTCCTTGGATGTGCAGAAACTTTTAATCTTGATGAAGTCCCATAAGTTCATTTTATCTTTTGTTTCTCTTGCCTTTGGGGATGTGTCATGAAAAAGGTTGCTTTGGCCGATGTCGTAGAGGTTGTTGCCTATGTTCTCCTCTAGAATTTTGATGGATTCCTGTCTCACATCGAGGTCTTTCATCCATTTGGAGTTTATTTTTGTGTATGGTGTGAGATAGTGGTCAAGTTTCATTCTCTTGCATGTAGCTGTATATTTGACTATAATCTTAAAAAGAGAAGGATACCAGAGAAAACTGAAGATCTCCGAGAGACAGACCTAAGTTCATGGAGGCTCAAGCTTCTGAAATCTCCACGGGGCTCCACAAAGTCCTGGAGAGAGACCTGCCCACTCGCTAGTAGCTGAGGAGAGAAAAGGGGTCAAGCTTCCTAAATCCCAGACTAGTGCATTTTCTTTTAATGATAAAAGTTTATGACTGGGTAATTATGTTTTAAAATTACATCAAGGTACAAAATACTATCATTATGTGATTCTCAGAAACTAGACTGGGGCTTCTAACTGTACCAAGTGGAGCTTATTTCCATGTTCCCAGTTAACTTCTTGTCAGGGACACGATGCAGCCTATGGAATATCAAGGTACAACTACAGCAAATGACTCAGTAGGGTTGAGGTAAGACTGAATACAATGTATTTCATGTTTCAAAATTAAGATCACTTTATTATTAAGTGATCAAGAGAAGCCATTACCTGCTACTGAATGTGCTAAACATTCAGGAAAAGTACAAAGAAGAAAATAAACCTATCCACAAACCTGTCAGAGATGCTCACTCTACTATTTCATTTACCATTTATGATTGACATAATTCTAGGCTTTACTGTATGCAGGTGTGTATGTATTTTCTCACAAAAACGGGGGTTTTGTATGTACAGTGTTTTAAAATACATCTTTGTCGGGGCGCCTGGGTGGCACAGCGGTTAAGCGTCTGCCTTCGGCTCAGGGCGTGATCCCGGCGTTATGGGATCGAGCCCCACATCAGGCTCCTCTGCTCTGAGCCTGCTTCTTCCTCTCCCACTCCCCCTGCTTGTGTTCCCTCTCTCGCTGGCTGTCTCTATCTCTGTCGAATAAATAAATAAAATATTTAAAAAAAAAAATAAAATAAAATAAAATAAAATAAAATAAAATATATCTTTGTCACTTAACAGTGTGTTGGCTATGGAATACTTTGTAAGTTGAGGCATACAGATGTAGCATAATCTTTATTTTTTTTTTTTGCTGTTCCATTCTATTTAAATTCACCTCTGAATATATTTAATGATTCTAAATATGACACATGACACTTGTGAATTTATAGCCAGGTGAGTCATTACAGAACATATCTTGTAAGTTCTTCTGCTTAGCATGTCCAGGGGATGGAAGTCACCCCATGCACCAGGATCATTCAGATTCTTAACTTGATTTTCTATCCCTCAGTGTGTATTCAGATGGCTTTAAAATTAATTTTACTCAAAAAGAATCTTTCCTCAATATTGAACTTCTTACCGGCTAAAATATTTTTTTGTGAGCTGAAATGCTCCTATCCAGCACATATAAAATAAACTGGAAATCATGTTTAAATGCTCTTATCTGTTAAAAAGGAAACATTTCAGTAATTTGAGGTGCTTCCTTCATTTTTCAAAAAGGCATCACACGAAAAGACTTTTCTCTGGAGCAAATATTTTGCCTACATAAATACAACCACATAAACGGTTTGCTTATTGACAGAGGGTTATCTGCTGGTCTAGCATTATCGTTTTTAATGGCTATAGCATTTCATTTTGAGGCTGTAGCATAATTTAGTTAATTAATCTTCCATGGCTAGACATTGTTATTTTTATAGACCTCCTGAAGCCAACAGAGCCTGGGTGAAACCAAGGGTTTAGGATGAATTGATTTAAGAATGAAATCTTTGGTGGTCATCACAGAAAGTATTAGGATGTGGCCCAGAAAAGCTGAGTACTCTTGGCTTAATAAATCCAATGTTATTAGGCCATAAGAAACAAGAACAAAGCTAAGTAAATAGGAAGGGAATCTGTCATGCAGACCATAGTGGTTATTGAGTGGCTGGGTGGGTTTCTAGTTTATTGTCCAGTCCCCTCTAATTCTATTTCACAACTCAGATAGCTTAAACATTTTAGGACACAAACCTTCAGGCAGGGCTGAAACAATATTTTAAGGTACGTGTCTTTATCTGTCTTCCCCTTCTGCTCCTCCTTTGAGTTGGCTTTATTTTTAAGCAGGTCTTCCAATGTGGGACATGTCAGGATCACCAGAGAAGGGCACCACCTAGAGGTGTGCAGAGTATAAGCTGTGTGGCTGGATGCGGCGGTCCGGGCTCTGGGCTTAGACTGGACCAGGCACCTGCTACTGCGGATCGAGATGCTCTTCTCCCCGGCATTCCAGCAGGAGCTCTGCTTGATGCTCTCATGGCCTCTGCTTGAGTTACTTATCCACTTCTGACCAGTCACTGTGGCCGTGGAGAAACCAGTGTTCTCGGCGACCCAGCCTGGGGCACATGCCCACTCCCATAGCCGTAAGTGGCGGTCCTCCATGCCAGGCAGATGACAACAGACGTCCAATGTAATATGTGCAGTGCTGAGCACAGTTCAGACACATCATAGGAGATCGACAAAGACCGATTATTCTTTCTGTTCACCCTTCCCCACAGTCTGTTTTACCCATCTTTTTTTTCTTGACATTTCAAAGGTCTGTGAAACAATTGGTTTTCCTTTTTTTTTTTTAGAGTATTTGTATTTTTAAAAAAGATTTTATTTATTTATTCAGGAGAGACAGAGAGAAAGAGAGGCAGAGGAAGAAGCAGGCTCCCCTCAGAGCAGAGAGCCCGATGTGGGACTTGATCCCAGGACCCTGAGATCATGACCTGAGCCAAAGGCAGACGCTTAACTGACTGAGCCACCCAGGAGCCCCAACAGTGGGCATTTCCATAGACAAGGCCCAGTACTGGATTAAGGCATACATCCTGTTATTCCATTTATTCCTCAAGAGTTCGAGGTATGATTATCTCCAATTTACATATCTTGTTCAAGATCATACAGTTAGAAAGTGGCAGAACCCACATTAGCTCTCAGGTTTGTATAACTCCGTGTCTTGGGCCTTTTCCTCTTGGGTATATGAAGCTTTTAAAAAATATTTGGACTCGTGGGGCCCCTGAGTGGCTCAGTCAGTTAAGCATCTGACTCGATCTCAGCTCAGGTCTTGATTTCAGGGTGGTGAGTTCAAGCCCTGTGTTGGGCTCCACGCTGGGCATGGAGTGAAAGAAAGAAAGAAAGAAAGAAAGAAAGAAAGAAAGAAAGAAAGAAAGAAAGAAAGCCGAAAAAAATATATATGGACTTTCAAATTAACAGATTTCCCATTCGTGCATTTCTGGATTAGCACTGCTTTGAAAACTATTTGCCCTATCTCTCTGGGTTTTCCCTGGGGAAAAAAAGAGAGAGAAAAAGAGAGAGAGAGAGAGAACCAAGAAATTAAAAAGTGAAAGGAAAGAGAAATCTGTTGTGTGTTTCATTAAATAATGCAGGTTCTTAAATGTTCCTATGAGATAAGGAAAGCAGCTGGTGGCAGGCTTGAAAAGGAAACTGCATTCAGCGCCCTGCTGCAGGCACCTGGGAGGGACCCAAGTGGCGGAGAGGAGGAAATGCAGCCTTGCCAGGGAAACAATGACTCAGGGCTCAGACAATGGCCTCACAAAAACCGAAGGGAAAATAGTCTCTGTAGAGTCTGGCGAGAGAGCAAGTGGGAATTTCCTAGTAATCGCTCAGGGGGGGGAGAGAGAGAGAGAGAGAGAGAGAGCCCTTCCCCGCATGGGGGCAGCAGGGAAACAAACTGCTGGAGGGAAGGGAGTAGCCACTTGTATGCAGAGAAGTGCTCACAGCGCTTGCAGCAAAGCCGGGAGCTGGGGCCGCTGTAGAGCTTCCTGTTCCCTAAGTCACGGTGTCAGTGCTATGTCCTTGGATTAAAAATACCATGTTGGGGGGTGCCTGGGGGGCGCAGTCGTTAAGCGTCTGCCTTCGGCTCAGGGCGTGATCCTGGCGTTCTGGGATCGAGCCCCACATCAGGCTCCTCTGCTGGAAGCCTGCTTCTTCCTCTCCCACTCCCCCTGCTTGTGTTCCCTCTCTCGCTGGCTGTCTCTCTCTCTGTCAAATAAATAAATAAAATCTTTGAAAAAAAAATAACATGTTGGGAGGTAGAAGAAGATGACAGAGAGTTAAGAGTATGGTCTCTGGGGGAGTCTGGGTGGCTCAGTCGGTTAAGCGTCTGCCTTAGGCTCAGGTCACAATCCCAAGGGTCTGGGGATCGAATCCCGCATCCGGCTTCCTGCTTCCTGATTAGTGGGGAGACTGCTTCTCCCTCTCCATCTGCCCGCGGCTCCCCCTGCTTGTGCGTGCTCTGTCAAATAAATAAATAAAATCTTAAAAAAAAAAAAAAAGAGTATGGTCTCCCGTTCCAAATATGTCTCTCTCTCACGCATGCTCTTTTTTTTTTTTTTTTTTTTTTTTACCAACTGTGGACTTGGGTAAAAGTTACTTAACCTTACTGAGCCTTAGTTTTCTTAATACTTGCCTCCTAGGGTCTCCAGGAGAATTAAATAAGATGGTGCATATTTATAACACACATAGCAGAGTCCCTTGCAGAACATATGTCTTTAAGAAATGTGGCTGTCATTGTTGTGTTTGCATTCTGTTATTATTGCAAATATTTGCACCATGAAGACAGAACTTAAAAATAGTCGCTTTGGTGATTCCTCAAAAAAATTCAGTAGAGAATTATCATATGATCCAACAATTTCGCTTGCGGGGATATATCTGACAGAAGTGAAAGCTGGGACCCAGCAGGTATTGGCAGCAGCATTTTTCACGGTCGCCAAAAGATAGAAGTAACTCAAGGGTCCATCAGTGGATTCAGTGGATGAACGGGTCACTAAAATGTGATACAGACACGCAACGGAATATTATTCAGCCTTAACAAGGAAGGAAACTCTCACACATTACAACATGGATGAGACTTGGAGACACCGTGCAAAATGAAATAAGCCAGTTGCAAAAGGACACCTATTACATGATTCCACTTATATGAAGCACCTAGAGGCAGAAAGTAGAATGGTGATTGCCAAGGGCTGGTGGGAGGGTGAGATGGGGCGTTAGTGTTTAGTGAGTACCGAGGTTCCAGTTGGAGAAGATAAAAATGGTTCTGCTTGTACAAACATGTGAAGGTACTTAATGCCACAGAACTGTACACTTAAAAGTGGTTTAAATGGTAAATACTATGTCATGTATTTTTTACCGCAATAAAAAAAAAAAGACGAAGTAGTTTCATGAGCCCTGGACTTGGTAATCCGCAACTTGAAACGACCCCACACGTGGTGGGGGCGTGCAACACATAGAGTGCCCTGCGCTCTTCTCAGAGTTTTAGAATGTGAAGCTGTCGAGCCACTTCTTGGGCAACCTTTTAAAATAGGAAAGACTAGGGACACCTGGGTGGCTCAGTTCTGTGAAGCATCTGACTGTGGCTCAGGTCAAGATCTCAGGGCCCTGGGATCAAGCCCTACGCTCAGTGGGGAGTCTGCTTCCCCTGCCACTCTCCCTCTGCCCCTCCCCCTGCTCGTGCTCACTCTCTCTCTCTCAAATAAAGAAATAAAATCTTAAAAAAATAAATAAATAAATAAAAAATAAAATCTGTCTTCTTGTGTTCAGCATAATTATTCAAGATTCATCCATGTTGTTATGGATATTGGCCACTCATTCCTTTTCATTGCTTAATAGTAGTCCGCTATATGGATACATTGTTTTTTTAAAGATTGTTTATTTATTTAGAGAGCATGAGCAGGAGGAGGGGCAGAGGGAAAGGGAGAAAGAGAATCTCAAGCAGACTCCCCACTGAGTACAGAGCCTGGTACAGGGCTCCATCTCACAGCACTGAGATCCTGAGATTGTGATCTGAGCCAAAATCAGGAGTTGGAGGCCTAACCGAGGGAGCCACCCAGGCGCCCCTACAATTTCCTTAAGCACTCATCTGTGATGGACATTTGAGTTTGGGGGATATTATAAATAACACTCCTACCAACATTCACATACAAGTCTGTGCATGGAAACCCTTTCTCTTGGGTAAACAACTGAGTGGAATGGCGGGGTCATATGGTAGGTGTATACTTACCTTTTTAAAAACTGCAAAAATGATTTTCCAAAGTGGTTGTACCATGTGTTATTCCACCAGCAGTGTTTGAGGGTCCCAGTTGCTCCACGTCCTTGCCAAAACTTGATACAGTCTTTTTGACGCTAGCCCTTCTAATAAGCATCTCACTGTGGTTTTAATTTGCATTTCCGTAATAACTAATGATGTTGATCATCTATTAGCCATCTGTGTGTTGTCTTTGGTGAAGTGTTGAAATCTTTTGTCCATCTTTAATGGAGGATATTATTACTGAGTTTCAAGGGTTCTTTATGTATTGATATATCCTTTGTCAGATCTGTGACTTGCAAATATATTCTCCCGGTCTGTGACATGTCCTTTCATTTTCTTAAGAGGGTCTTTCAAAGTGAGCTCCATTTCTCTTTTATTTCTAGGCTAATTGTTGGGAGATACAATTTAAATAATGCATTTTGGGTTTCCTAGGAACACCCTACATGGAATTATAAAGCAAAGCAGGAATTTTGAAATAGAATGTCAATTGAAGCCAAATTACCACGGATTTGGTGGTAATTGTTTGACAGTGAACACATGTCTGGTGTATGCACCATCAAGTTAATTCACATATTAAGTGACTAACTTGGTCCCACCTAAATTAGGAGAATATAAGTCCATGCTGACAATTCTAGTCCAGTCTCAGAGTTTATGATTTTAAACTATTCTAGAAGATTTTAGACAGTTAAACTGATGTTTGAGAAGCAACAATTAACACTGAGAATGAAAGAATAAATTCATAAAACAGTTTTTGAGGCTCTATTACATCAGTACAACAGATGTTGAGAAAAGGTCTGGAATTGGCAAGGTCTGGTCCTGGGTGCCCTTCACCTTCTGACGTCACTACCAACTGCTGGCTCTCCCTGTATGTCTCAGAGCCGGACTAATCGAGACAGAAGTGGGTACTGATCAAGGCCCTGCCTCTTCTGCTGGCAGACCTCAAGTGTATCACATATACAAGCCGACCAGGATGGCTGGTGGACTCTTCTCAGAAAAGGCAGTGGCTAGGGTAGGTCCTCACAGTGGAATGGGCTCCTTTTAATCAAAAACCATTTCACATTCATTATCTGGCCTAAGCCACAAAAAATAAATAAATAACTAAGTCCACGAGGAAGGCTTCAGTAGTTCCATGTACTTATTTGCTACTCATGTAATCTCTTGCTGTAGTATCCACTCAAATACATCACCCATCTTTTATTGGGTTATTTTCTTATTGGTGAGTTTTGAGAGTATTTTTTTAAAAATATATTCTGGATACAAATCCTTTATCAGATATGTGATTTGCAAACATTTTTGGCCAGCCTGTGGCTTATTCTTTCATTTTTAAAAAGACTTATTTACTTATTTGAGACAGAGAGAGAGGGAGAGTCCTGAGAGGGGCTGAAGGAGAGCGAGAGAGAGAATCTCCAGCAGACTCCCCACTGAGCGCGGAGCCTGGGGAGATCCCCTGAGACCATGACCTGAGCCGAAATCAGGAGTTGGACCCTTCACCAACTGAGCCACCCAGGCTCCCCCTTTTCCTTTTTTCAAGAGTCTTTTATGAACAAGTCCCTGGATCAGATGTATCTGAGTACCTAAATGTGCCTGACACGCAAAGCGCCTCAATATCAGCTTTGTTAACTGCGAAAAATACAAATATACGCGGTTACCCTGTGTCTACATGTCCGTAGGGTGGGGCAGTATTTCTGTACTTATATGTAACCCAAACGCTTGCCAGGGCCTTCTAAGTGCTTAAGAGCGAGATAAAACTTCCCACCTCCTAATCACTGTCTGTGGAGGCCCAAGTCCTCAGAATTCCTCGGATTCCTCAAGCAGGAGGTAGGAGGGGGCAAAGTGGCTGCATGTCATGGCTCCGCCTTCTGTCCTGACTAATTTGGTTCATGTGTGGATGTCTGGCCACCCGATTTCGCCCCCTCCCCCCGCTATTTCAAACATGGACCTGGACGCCCTCCATGAGTTCTGCACACAGGGGGACTTCGTGTGGGTGGCCATCTCCACTGAGGGTCTGGGGGAGACGGTGTCATCACAACACTGCACCTAATTTCCAGTTGCACGGGAGACATCCTTGTCCTTAAAAGCCCTGTATTTGCCCTCTCCGGAAAATTTTCACTGCCATCTCATTCCAGGGGCCATCACAGCTCGAGGGCAGCTGACGGGCTTCTGTCTGTGGGTTTTCCTCCTCGGAAACAGACACACCCAAAAACATACCATTGGTGATGTCACTATACCCCCTGTGCTGGCAGATCCACAATCTCTAGAGGCTTCTCAGTATCTTCCTAAACGAGTGCTCTCTTTTGAGGTATTCTGGTGCCGGCTCAAACAACAACTTTACTCCTGATCTGTAGCTATGCTCACACGTGTGCTTTTGAGCTAGCCTTCCTCATCCTTACTGGAATTAATATTAATTCTCATGCTCTCCCGGTGATGGACGTACTTCTGGTATTGTAGACGGGCTGACATACTCAGCTGTGGCAAAGGTATTTAGAATTCTTCAGAAGCAGTCTTTCCTCTGGCCTTCTGGCCCCCAGGACACGTGCTGAGCAGACCTTTCCAGCCTCTCGGGGTCTGGGCCAACTTAGCGATGAGCCGAGAAGAGCCTATTGCTGAGACTTCTTTGGTATCCTCAGCCTAGAGATGATGGGCAGTTGGGGCCCATTGCTGAGAGAGACTCCTCGGCTGTTCTAACCACGACCCATAGTCTGCATTTCTCCGTGCCCATCTTCTCTTTGAATCCCTAGCAAAAGGAAGCATGTCTGCAGAAGGCTTTTGGCAGAGCTGGGGGCGGCATAGTGGAGTGTGATGAGTTTTGGGGACAGGGAAGGTTTCTTGCTTCACCAGGACCTCGACTGTCTTGGGACAAAGGCAGCAGATCCATGAGGGAATATGGCACTTCTTGGTTCCACAGCCCGTGTGTTTCTGGCCTTGAGTCAGAAGAGGGAGTCCCAAGTTCATTGTCTGCCCTGTACTGTGTAATGTCTTCTCTGAAACTCCTGACAGATTTCTTCTCAAGGCTGAATCCCTTAAAGAGAACTCAGACTTCTGTACTGCTCTAGGAGAAAATGCTTAGATATGAACAAAGTCATATGATTCTGCCCTTTGTATTTTTTTTTAAACCCCCATGCATTTAGCTATGGTGACCTTGGGGCAGTTGCTAAACCTGAGACTTCGTTTCTGGAACCGTAAAACAGCAATAATATAATTGTGCCCACCTGAAGCATGCTTGTGAGGAGGACTTATTTCCAATTACATGCATACGGGGGCACAGCGCCTGGATGGCAGCTGCCAATGACAGGAACAGCCATAATAATCTAAATTCCCAAGGGGGTCAGTACAAAGACAGAAACCTGGCCAATTGGCACATGCTGGCCAGGTGCCTGGAGAGCTCCTAGGAAAATTGTATTTTCTCAGTGTAAGCCCTGAGAAAAGTTAGTGCACTCTCCATCTCACCTGAATTTCCCTTTCCCCCAGGCTTCCTGGTTTTCCACTTGACAGAAATGACTCAATCTGCCACGCCTGGATCTGGCTTTAGGGGGCTCGTGGTTCAGAGATGCAGAACATCAGGAAAAGGAGATAAGGTAGTCCTGGAATTCTGTATGAGCAGGGCAGCGGGGTCCAGGAGCAAACTTCTTTTCTGACAAAATTAGGAGAAAACCTGGCCAGGGAGCAGAAATCTAAAACAGAGTTCTTTCTCCCTCTGGTGTTTATACCCTAAAAGCAAACAGAGACCCCCAACTCTACTGAGACACCCATTTATTTTAGCTGTCCAGGAAGAGTACAATAGAAGGACTGCTCTTTAACACAGTCACAGACGTGCCTGGGACTTCTCAACCTTAGCTTAGGGCGGCACATAAATATTTTAAAATCCTGCAGAGTTGGGAAGAGGGGCAAGCAGAGCATCTTGCAAATAATAGGAATGAGTTCAGGGCAAACCAAGAGCCAAAATATTCCTCTAGCTGCCCTGATAGCCAGTCAAATTCTAACTTTAGGGTCAGAGAGCCTGAGGGCACAGAGCAGGAGGAGAGTCGAAGCAGCAGAACCCCTTGTCCTAATTCCAGGGCCACCTGCCTGCCTCTTCCATTTTAATTCCAAAGAGGCTGAGGTCCCATTGATTCTCCTGAAAGGTTCATCTCCCCTTATCATCTATCATCTTATATATTCCACACGGCTTCTTTGGATTTTAAATCCTTGTAGGCAGAGGCCAGAACCTATACGATTTTGCAGGCACATTTTACAAAGAACATCTAATAGGTGCTCCGTAATTTTTAATACGGTGCTAATGAAATTGACTTGAAATTAAACTGCTATGTTGACTTTTGTTTCATAAAAAAAAATTTATTTTCCAGGGTGAAAGTTGAAATAAGTAGAAAAATAACTTAATGCATAAATTAATTTTAAAGAGCTAAAGTCCTTGTCCTTTCAATACAGTACATTGGCTGTCAGTCACTTAGAGAGCCCCTGCGAGTTCAGGAATGCCTGAAATCCTTATCAACATCGTCCATTCCCAGAGGCAGAGGCTGACAGACCTTCAGTTTGGGAGATAATCCGTAAGTTTATCAAGGAAGAAAAAGCTCCTGAGCATCTCTGCTTGCACTATTGTCCAGGCACAAATGCTGTACTCCTTGGCCTTCAGGTATCGCACGATCCTTAGATAATATTTCTTCAGGTGCAGAAGGGTCCTGTCGTCCCAGGTGAAGTTTTCCTCCTCCATGATTTTCTCCAGGATTTCCTCCAGATGTTCCTTCTGCCAATGGAGCGTCTCAAGGAGGTTCTTGACAATGATCTCATTCCACCCTGTGCTCGAGAGATTTCTCCTGAAAATATCAGAGGTCTTCTGGAACATCTCAAGGGTGACCAATATGAAGTCCTCCTTCTGGAACTGCTGGGATTTCTCGATCTCCTCAGGGAACTTGAAGTTCATCCGGTCCTTGAGGCAATCTTTAGTCGTTCCATTCAACTGCAGAAGGAGCTCCTGGCACTCCACACTGCTGCTGCTTAGTTGGAATCGAAGCAAGTCGTAGTTCACGGCGAGAACCGTGGTGGAGAAATACACCAGGAGAGCGGTTTGGAGGATGCACCTGCTGGTCATGATGAAAAGAGAAAGAGTCTTGCCTGCCCCCGTCTAGGTGCTGAAGCCAAGGCTTCAAGAGTTTGCAGTGTGAATGCCCTTCTTCCATGAGTGTGGCCTATATATACAGGATGGTCCTTTCAGAGGAATTTCCCACTTTCAGTTCTCCCTTTCAGTTTTCCTATGTCATTTAAATTGTAGGTGCAAAAATCTGTTTTCTTTAAGGTCCTACTTTATTTTATATGTATTGGGGGGAAAGATAAAGAAACTATGAGGATTTCTAATGTTTTGCATAGTTTCAATGAATTCCCAGTTTCTAAAGAGAAAAAAGGTAAGCCCAATCATTTAGAACCTGGCCATTACAGGATTCTTTCACTTGGCAAAGATTTTTTATTTTTCTTTTTTAGTATTATGAGGTGGGATTTTTTGGGGGGGGGGCGTGTCTTTGTGTGCAAGTTTTCCTTTTCATAAGAATTGGGTTTAATTCCCAATTACACTATCACAAAACAATAAATATATGCAGTTCATGATTTTTAAAAAGACACCTACCTTTTTTCCCCCTCTGTAAAATAGAATAGTGTTAAAACTAAGTTGATCTGAATATTTGTTGTAGGACTTCACCCACATACAGCAAGACATCACACAGCTTTATTAGTCTTACTTACTGTTTTATCTGGCAATCTCAACTACCGAGAATATACCTGAAAACTATAGATTAAGCAATATCTCTAAGCAGACAAAATGAATGTTATGTGAGCTGAGCATAAAAGTTTGTGGCTCCCCTTATAGGGTCTTATGTGATCATTATTGAGGGTCAAAGTATTCTTATTTAGTACATAGTTCTAACAAATCTAAACATCTGATTTTCATTCTCATGCAAACAACAACTTAGAAAGAGGTCTGGAAGGAAAATGGGAGGAAAAAAGTCAAGCAATCAGAGGATGTTACTGTTGAAACACATGGTCCTATCTCAATATTCCTAAGGCTTTTTTTTTTTTTTTGCTAGAGTATAATAACTGATTTTAATAAGAGAAGAATCAGTAAAAATCAAATTACAATTTTCACATCCTGCTTATATAGACAGGAAGGCATATGATACATTTCTAAAGGTTTTAATACAAGTTTATAATAATTATGATAAAGTAATAACTTTTAAGTTTTCAGAAAACTTTGCATTACCTTTCAACCCAAATTTATCAAAACCCCACTGAGTGCAAGAATTCAGCTGAGCTGCTACAGATTATAATCCTCACTCTCATAGATTGTACAACTAATTAGGGGAGAAGAACATTAATCAGAGAATTACACAAAAGTAAACTGCAAGGGTGACAGTGTTCCAGAGGAGAGGTTCACAGTACCGTGACTGCTTATGATATGGGACATATGTAGTAGGAGAGGTCAGAGAAGACCGCCCTGAGACAGTGACAGTGGAGCTGAAATCAAAAGGAAGATCAGCTGGAACTGCATGTGTAAAGGCCCTGTGGTGGGAAGATGCATGGTAAGGGCAAAGAAATTGACCAAAGGCCAACGTGACCTTCCGGTTAGAAACTGGTCAGGGAATGGTCTGAGATGAGGCCAGAGGGCAAGTGGGAGCCACACAGCACAGGGTTTGGCTAAGAAGTTTTGAGTTTGTTTGTTTGTTTGTTTGTTTGCTTTAATCCCAGGAGCAATAGAAGCCATGGAAATGTTTTAGGCAAGGTGGAATAACTTGATTAGATTCTGGGGAAACAAAGACTTTCTCTGTAGTAAGCAATAAGTAATGCAAGGAGTACAGAACGCAGGCAGAACAGTTAGGGGATTTATGAAAATTTTAGACCAGGGAGCTAGTGGTGGAGAATGAATTCACTTATGTGAAATCTCTCATTTCCTGACAGCAACGGATTCAAATGCTTCAAGAAATTCTCCATCATTTTACAGATAGCTGCATCAGTTCTGTGGATTATGGTGATTTCTATATATGCTTAATGTACAGGGACATTACTTCTATTGTAACAAATTGAAGTAGAGGCTGGAAGTACTAGATAAATGTGGATTTATAAACCAGGATCAACTGTGTGCTCCAGGTTTCCCATCATCACTAAGTTTCCTGTCTCCTGATCTTTACAGTATGCTCAACATATCTCCCAAATACTCCTCCATTCCTCGTCTTTATTCTTAGTTGCCTGTTAATCAGCTATCCCCAGGAGAGAGTATCTGTTGGTGATGTCTGAGGTGTTCCTAAAAAAATTACCCGTGCTTGAACTGTGTTGGTGCAATGCCTTCCAAATGGAGTGGGGAGGAAGCAATTTATCTTTCCTCCTAAATTGGGGGAGTGGGAAAGACACCAGTGGTATTCACTGAAAGACGAATGAAGAGTATGGAGAGTTAACAAGACGTAGCAAATGATCCAAAAATAGGGGGACGAGATTCCAGGAAGAAGGCAGAGATGGCGGTATAGTTTTGAATATCCCTTAGTCCCCCCGCAAAAACACACACTGCTACTAGATAGACACCAAAACCCCATTTGACATAAAACTGATTGACATGAACCACAGCAGACAGGCAGATGAGGACAAACCACCAAATGCCACAAAACCTGTCTGGGAGCACCAGCTGTGTGGGAAAAAGCAGAGTAAAGCAATCAAGAATCCTAATATAACCAAGAAGTATTTACTGGAAAGCCATCCGGGCTGATTTGAGAACGACAGTGGAAACTGGAGGGGATTTTGCCCAAATCAATAGCTGGTGAGTTTGAGGAGGGCCTCAATAGATTCTGGAAGGCACTCGAATAGTCTAGGATACAAGTAATTTTCAAACCAACCGGGCACAGCTCCCCTTTGGGAAAGGGTCCTACACTGAGGAGAAACTGCTAGAAGTGGAACCGAATTTGAGCAGGATAGAGAAAAGAAAAGAAAAAAAAAAAAAGAGAATTGAGCAGGATAGAAACAACAGAGGAAAGGAAAGAGAAAACCAGACCAGTTTGGGAGTGAGCCACTCAGCAAGCTGCCATGTTTTTGAGCACTTCACAAAAGCAACAGAAGAGGGAGCTCTGTGAAGTTAGAGAAACTACCAAACCACATCTAGAAGTTTAAGAAAAACAAGCGCCTATAAAATCCAGCAGGAAGACTGAGACTCATACAAAGTTATTATTAGAAACAAGTGAATGAGGAGTAAATCATATCTGTATAGATAATGAAACTATGCCAGGAATGCATGCACACAAAACAGATCAAAATTTTAACACCATGTTACCAAAGGATTTTAAGATATTAAGAAATGTTACAAACAATATAAATCAGAATTAGACAAACCGAGAAATAAATTAATATATGTAGGAAATAATTAGAAATAAAAGAAAAACTCTAAATTTCGCAGAATAAAATAGAGTCACAAGAAATAAGAAGTTTGGGAGAAATCTAACACTGGTGAAAAACTTTAATCTGGGGGAAAATTGTAGCAACTAGAACCCAACAGTATATAAAAAATCATGTCTATTGGCCAAAGGGAGCTATTTTCGGGAAACCAAGGATGGTACAATATTATATAGTCATGTAACATTATATGGAATAGATCAGAAGCTAAAACGATCAAAATCTAGAAGAAAACTTGGGTATTTTTTTTTCAAACATTGGAGTACAGAAGACTTTTCTCAGCAAGATATAAAACCCAGGAACTCTAATGGAAAATATTGATAAATATGACTAGAAACAAGTTACAAATTTCAATGACAAAAAAACAAAGTCAAAGTGGAAGAGCATAAAAAAAAGAAAAAAAAAGAGGAAGAGCAATGTCAAAAAAAATTGTTACAACGTACAGTGAGAAAGGGATCATTCTCTTCACTTGCAAGCAGCCCTTAAAATGAATAGAAAGCTATCAGATAGAAAAGTTTATATAGGGGCGCCTGGGTGGCTCAGTTGTTAAGCGTCTGCCTTCGGCTCAGGGCGTGATCCTGGCATTCTGGGATCGAGCCCCACATCAGGCTCCTCCGCTGGGAGCCTGCTTCTTCCTCTCCCACTCCCCCTGCTTGTGTTCCCTCTCTCGCTGGTTGTCTCTCTGTCAAATAAATAAATAAAATCTTTAAAAAAAAAAAAAAAAGAAAAGTTTATATATAGGAAAAGAAATATAAAGGATCAATAAAAGATATGAAAATCTGGGGTGCCTGGGTGGCTCAGTCGTTAAGCATCTGCCTTTGGCTCAGGGCATGATCCCAGGTCCCTGGGATCGAGCCCCGCATCAGGCTCCTCCGCTAGCAGCCTGCTTCTTCCTCTCCCACTATCCCTGCTTGTGTTCCCTCTCTCACTGGCTGTCTCTCTGTCAAATAAATAAATAAAATCTTAAAAAAAAAAAAAAAGATACGAAAATCTGTTCAAATGTTACTAAGAAATGTAAATCAAACTAGTAACGAGGCAATCATTTTTCACCAATAAGATTTGCAAAGGGTATGGGGAAATGGGTATTCTAATATACACTCAACAGAAGTATAAATTAATGCAAACATTTAGAGAATGGGGCAGGCTGTTTTTTCAAAAGTAGCCAGAGCAATATCTCCCATCCCACATGAAGGCCTACAGTGTGACTTTGACTCTACCTGTCAAGAGGTAGGGTCTGTGTCTTCCTCTGGAATCTTGGCAGAATTCTGTGCTAGAAACAATGTTGTATAATTTTTGAGGCTGAGTCAAGAAAGACAATACAATGTCTACCTTGTTAGCTGAAATTCTTTCTCTTGAAGCCATCGGCCACTATATAAGTGACCTTACCACCCTGAGTCTGCCATGCTGTGACAAAGCCCAAGCTAGCTCACAAGGACAGATAACACGACAATTGGCAATATATTTCAAAACGTAAAATTTCAAGCTATGGAATTGTCCCTTTAACTTGCAATACCACTACTAGAAATTTATCTATGGATATTCCTGCAGAAGTATATGTGTATATATGTGTGAATATAATATACATTATATACAAACATATATGAATATATTATATATGAACATATGTGAACATAATATATATTATATACGAACATATATGAACATCATTTCAGTACTACTATAGTATGAAAGACAAATTAAATATCCATCATTGGGGAATTGATTAAGTAATACCATGGTAGACAAAAATGGAATACCATATAGCCATTAAAAAGGAAGATCCACTGGTATGGGCCTATATTCCAGATATACTTAACGAAAGGAGTAATACATATAATAATGGATACGGTACTATCATTTGTTTTATAAATTAATACAGAGATATACAAAAATATGCTGATACATGCATGTAATTTTTTTTGTCACGCACATTTACTCATCTGTTATTAGTGGTTACCGTAGGGGAGAATGCTAACAGGGATGAGGATGTAGAAAGGAGGAAAATTCTTTCCCTTTTCACTTTTTACCTTAGAACCATTTGTATGTATGTTTTTCCCTTTCATCAGAAGATATCTGGGGAATAGAATTGTTAGGCATTCTCAAAATTTAGTGCATTTTATTTGCTTAAAAGAATTTAATGTAAATGTTGCTAAATTTTTAACCTTCATTTTATTCACTTTTTAAAATTTCCTCTAATGAACGCATGTTACTGTGTCATTAGAAAATAAAAAGCACCCATTTATATTAAAAAGAGAATATAAAAGTGTACATACAACACAGCCATGTGAAAGTACACACGGAAAAAAATTAATAACAAAAATACACTAACAATTTGATAGTGGTTAAGTTTGACTTGCATAACAAAAGGGTGGTAGTTTTTTTTTCTTTGCGTGGCTTTCCAATTTTTCACCAGTGGGTGTGTTCTTTCATTACAGAATAATCTACACGAAGAAAGAGCCAGTAAGCCCCAGCCTTTCTGGTTGTTCGGCCCCGATTTCATTCTCTCTCTCTCTGGCCTTTTGACCTTCACATGCCAGCTCTGAACAGAATCCGTGTCATCTCCTGCATTCTTCACAATGAGTTTTGGTAAAAGCAAAATCATCCCACAGTTGTTCCACTTTCAAATGCCCAGTGATGTCAGTCATTGAGCCATTCTTCAGAGTTTCTGCTTTTTGAAAAGTATCTCTGGGTTAAATTGGAATCGTCCATGGCTCAGAGCACAAAAGCCAATGCAAGAAGTCACAGGGATCAGTCAGCCTAGAGATGGTCCATTGCACTCAGGGGATGGAGGTCGTCCGAGGAGTCTGGTCACTGGGGCCTGCCCCTCCAGGGTGACTTGCACGCTCAGGTAGAGCTGAGCTCCGCAGGTGTGGCAGAGGGCCTCCTCAGCCTGCCCGCATCCAACAGCCTCTGATCCTCTGTGACCAGAGAGAGCAAAATCCGAAACAACAGTGGTGGCAGTAGTGGCAGTCATGTTAATTACCACAAACTGGGCAGTTACTGTGTGTCACTCTCTGGATGAACCTCACAGGAAACACTGCAGATGGGTTACCATTACTCCCATTTTACAGAGGAGGAGACTGAGCCTCAAAGAGGGCTAAATAACATACCCAAGATACATACAGCTAATCAAATGAGTGGACTGCATCCAAACCTGTGCTCTTTCCATATGCCACAGTTAAAATATGAAGTAGACAACGGCTAGTGCCTTCACATAGGTACAGGGTGCCAACCAAGGTGGCAATGGTGGCACTCAAAGGACAAAGGAATTACAGCCGATGGGGAGGATAAGGAGGCAAGAGGTGCGCCTAAAGAAGTAATGACCATAGTGAAGGTGAGAGGGTAGAGGGCATTCTAGGTCGACACTGTCCAACAGAAATATAATGCGAGCCACATCTGCAACTTACAATTTTCTAGGGCGCCTGGGTGGCTCAGTCAGTTAAGCATCTGCCTTCGGCTCAGGTCGTGATCTCAGGGTCCTGGGATCGAGCCCTGCATCGGGCTCCCAGCTCCGTGGGGAGCCTGTTTCTCCCTCTGCTTCTCTCTCTGTCTCTCATGAATAAAGGAATAAAATCTTTTTTTAAAAGATTTTATTTATTTATTTGAGAGAAAGTGAAAGCAAGAGAGATCACAGGGGGATCTGTGCAGGGAGCCCAATGCGGGGCTCAATCCCAGGACCCTGAGATCACGACCTGAGCCGAAGGCAGACGCTTAACCGAGTGAGCCACCCAGGAGCCCCCATGAATAAAACCTTTAAAAAAATAAAATTTTCTAGGGGCGCCTGGTGGCATAGTGGTTAAGCGTCTGCCTTCGGCTCAGGGTGTAATCCTGGCGTTATGGGATCGAGCCCCACATCAGGCTCCTCCGCTGGGAGCCTGCTTCTTCCTCTCCCACTCCCCCTGCCTGTGTTCCCTCTCTTGCTGGCTATCTCTATCTCTGTCAAATAAATAAATAAAATATTTAAAAAAAAATAAAATTTTCTAGTAGCCACATTAAAAGAGTATAAAGAAACATTTACAGAGGCAAAGTTAATTTTAATAGTATATTTATTTAACATAATATATCCAAAGAGTATCGTTTTAATAAGTAATCAATATAAAATTACCAATGAGATAGTTACATTCTTCTTTTCATACTGTCCTCAAAATACAATGCACATTTTTACATTCATAGTACAGCTCACTTTGGACTCGTGGAGTTCTCAACAGGCCAACTGTGGTGAGTGCCTGCCACAGTTATCAGCACAGCTCTAGATGGAAGGGCCTAACCAACAGGGCCAGGAGAATGGACGATAGTGGAAGGAGCAAGCTAGAAGGAGCTTCAAGTTCTGGACAAGGCTACGTGTTAGGAGTCAAGGGGACTGAAGGTGGGAAAATGAGCTCACGATGTATTGTGGAGGCTTCCAAATGCCAGAGTGTAGCCTTTGTACTTCATTCAAGAGATCTTTGGGCAGAGAGAAGACTGGAGTTTTGTACTGGGCCGAAGTCTCGGCAGAAATCTTGGAGGTGGACCGGGGCAGGAGAGGCAGGGAGGCCCTGCCCAAAGGCTCTCATGGTTGTGGAGGTGGAAAATAAAGGCATACGAGGGATTGGAAGAAAAGGGACAGAGCAGAATACTGAAGAGGGAATTCTTTTTTTCCTGATTTCTTCCCTTTGTCCTCTTCCCAGGTCCTGCCGTTGTGTTCGTGAAGGGCATCCTAGCCCTCTCTCTGGCCGCCTTCATGAAGCTTCTCTCTACCCCTTGTCCCGAGGGTCTGCTAAGGGTGGTGGCAGGCGTCTGCCCATGAATGGGTTAAAGCCTCTTCCTTTGTAAGACACGGTGTTTTATTTTTGTTTCATTTCCTCTAATTTATTAGAGTCTTATCACAAGAACCAGAAAAACTCAGATAACCTTGTCTCTATCAGGGGTATCTACATCTTAGAGTGGCCTAACCTATGCCTCTGTCGCCAGGATTAATGTGCCAGGCCTTTCCATCAGCTTTTCCTTTCTGATTTGAAGCCATTTTTCATGTCAGCCCTGTGTGGTTGGAGATTGGTTTTTGCACATATTTTCTCCCACCAACTTTCTGTGGTGCAGACAACTACTTCCCACCCCTGTACCGGTTTCTTCTGGTTAATGAGGTCTTCCAGACAGGGAGGATGACATTTAGAAAGCAAAACTTGCATGGCGTTTCTAGCCATTTGAAATCATCATTTAAATTTGGAGATGCTTTTATTTATTTATTTATTTTTAAAGATTTGTCTATTTATTTGCGAGAGAGAGCGAGCGAGCATGTGCAAAGGGAGGGGAAGAGGGAGAGGGAGAAGCAGACTCCAGGCTGAACAAGGAGCCCGCAACGCAGGGCTGGATCTCACAACCCTGAGATCATGACCTCAGCCAAATCAAGAGTTGGTGGGGACTGAGCCCCCCAGCTGCCCCTGGAGCTGCTTTTCTATAAACCTTCCAAACAGGAAGATGTTCTTCCTCCTTTTGATTCCATTAATTACCTATGCAGGACAAAGATGTATCTAGAAATCAAAATTATAGTTGTCTAGTCATCTGTAGATGAAAAAAGAATCATGGAAGGACTTTTTTCAAGGAAAGGGGCCCTATAAAAAATGATAAATTGGACAAGATGGAAAGGTAACAGTAAGTGCCTGAACAGTGGAGAACAGAAATTAAGCACCCCAAAACCCTTTCGGTGATAACCTCGAAGGGGCAGCAAAGTTGATCGTAAGAAAGTATTTTAATAGATAAAAGGGAAAATTCCTCATTCCTCCTTTTGAAAACAAAATTATACAATATCAACAAATTATTATAAATAATTATAATAATTATAAAATAAAATCTTCTGCACACCTTTGCAACCCCCAAACTAAGTGAAGGCAGAAGCATTACCCACAGGACAGAAGCCCCGGCTCGTCCCCTCGCAATCATTATTCCATTCTCCACCCCAGAGCCACTACTGCGTTTGAACTCCCCGTATCCTGCCAGGTTTTAAACTTTGTATAAATGGCTTCTTTCACTCTATAGTATGTCTGTGAGATTCATCAATGTTGCTGTGTGTAGTTATAGTTCAATAATTCACACCAATGTGTCATACCTACTTAGAAATGTCACAGTGTTTTATCCTTTCCACTACTGATGAACGTTTGGGTATTTTTCTTCCTGAGTGTTTTGTCATTATAATTAATGCTGCTATGAAAACCCTTGTATGTATCTTTTGGAGAGCATTTGTGCCTATTTCCTTGGTTATATGCACAGGATGAAGTAACCAGGTCACAGACTATGCGTATGTTCAGATTTAACAGATAATATCAAACACATTTCCCAAATGTTTTCACCAATTTATATTCTCACTTTCTATGTATGGAAAGTACATTTGCATCACACTCTTGCCAACACCTGATGTTGGCAGTCTTCTTAATTTTAGCCATGCTAGTGGTGTGTAGTGATATCTCATTATGGTTTTAATTCGTATTCCCTGGCAAGAATAAGGTTCAGCACATTTTCATGTTTATTGGCCACTTGAATATTTTCTTTGTGAGGTGCTTGTTCCAATCTCTTGCTGTCTCAAATATTTTACTTCATTATCTCCAACAAAATACAAAAGAATCTACAGATAAACAATGAGAATGAAAAAATAAAATTAGTGAGATCGCTGAGCACAAGCTCAATGTTACAAAGCAATCACCTCTTTTTATGCTTTGCAACAAAAAATTGGGAAGTGAAACTTAAAAAATGATACCACTGACAATATCATTAAAAGTCTACCACTGAGAAATTGTCATGGCCAAGAGGAACCTATGGTAACCTGACAACTGAATGTAACGTGGGGTCCTGAATGAGATCCTAGAACAGAAAAAGAACATTAGGTAAAAAAATAAGGAAATCTGAATAAAGTTTGGACTTCAATTAAAACATAAAACATAGCATCGACAGGGAAAGTTATCTTCAGCCTTTTCTTGGCTTCTAAATATGAGTCTATATTTTTGATTCAAATAAGATGGCCAGCAACCAATGAAAAACATTACATAGTCTCTTCCCTTAAATTGAGACTGATTTTTTTCACCTTGATCATCAATGAGGATTAAGCAACTTCTCTCCCTTGCTCTTTTCGTAGGTAAGCAAAGGACATTTAAGCGTGTGGTGGGGTGAACAGTATCATAAGAAGGAAAATCAGACTCTGCAATTGGAGGCCGTTGTGCCAGCCTCCTCTTGAGAAACACACATTCATTTATTGAATAGATATTTATTCAGCAAATATTTATTAATCACTTCATAAAGAAGAATGGTGAATCTTGTCATTTTATTGGGCTATTTTCAAAATGTCTTTCAATAAGATTTTACTGTTGGCTTCGTTCTATGTCTTGCACATTCTTCCTTAGTCCAATGTATTTAATCTTTATTTTTGTTAAAATTATGAACAAATTTTTTTTTCATTTTTCATTACATTTTCTGATTTTGAATGGGACTAACTCATTACATTTTCATATATATGTATATATATATATAAGCACACACATATACATGTGAAAGTTATTAATTCTGATTTTGTATCTGGACAACTTTGTAAATACGATGCCTAAAAGTTTTTTATTGATTTTTCAGATTTTTAAATCAACAAATACATTGGATACATGCAAAAAAAAAAAAAATGAAAGGATTGGAAATACCAAGCGTTATAATGATATAAATCAACAGACTTTTCATCCACTGCCGTTGAGTGTATAAATTTGTCCAACTGCTTTGGAAAACATTATGGCATTATCTAGCAAAGCTGAAAATATGCATCGCCTATGACCCAGTAAGTCTACTTTCAGGAACTAACCTGGGGAACACATCATACAGCTATGCATCAGAATATATGCACAAGAATATTCATTACAGCACTATACATAATAGTCCCAAACTAGAAACATCTGAAATACCCCTTAAAAGTCATATAGATAAATATACTGTAGTCTATGCATAAGATAGGATCATAAATAACAACAAAAATGAAGAGCCACGATTATAGGTATAAACAAGGCTAAATCTTACAAACATAATGGTGAATGAAAAAATTAAACTCAAAAGAATACATACCGACTTTATATAAGTTTAAGAACAAGCAGGGAGCCCCTGGGTGGTTCTGTCCGTTAAGCTTCCGACTCTTGGTTTTCAGAACCCTGCCCCAGGCTCCATGCTCAGTGGGGAGTCTGCTTGAGATTCTCTGTCTCCCTCTGCGGCCCCAACCCCCTCCACACCCCCCACCCCAGCTCTCTCCTCTCTCTCGCAAATAAATAAATAAATCTCTTTTAAAAAATAGGCAAAACTAGACTGGATGACTCAATGTAAAATTACAAAGAAAAGTGAGCCTGTGATTACCATAAAATTCAGAATAGCGGTTACCTTTAGCACAGAGAGTTGGAGTTATATCCAAGAGGGGCGCAGTGGCTGGTAATGGTGGTGAGGCTTCTAGAATGTTGTGAAATTTGGTTATTTTTACTGGCTGGTGGTTACATGAATATTTGCTTTAATTATTCGTTAACATTTTTACTTATCTTTCGTGCATTTTTGGGAATGATTTTTCTATTTCACAATGAAAGGTTAGTAAACAAGAATCAAAGCTATGAATGAACACTTACTCTTACCTAAAACTTTTAACTGATAATCCCGAACAATATCAGCCACAAGGGTATAGTTTTCCCAAACTGCTTGGTTTTCTAAACTATAATGAAAATAAGCAGAATTGGAAAATGGGCAGAAAAGAACAGTAATTCAAACTCACTGTGGGCAGTAAGTATCCTTTCGATCTTGTGTGATGATCACGTATTTGAGTGGTTCTCAGAGTGTAGTCTGAGCACCTCTGAGGTTCCCAGAGACTCTTTTAGTGGTCTGCAAGGTTCTCCATTTCCCATATCTGTGTGAGTCTGGATTTCCATTCAAAGACTTGAAACAGACAACACATCACAGCAGATTGAACTCAGAGCTGATGTGAGAACCCAGTTGTCTGCTATTAGGCCAGACATTAAAGAGATGTGCAAAACTTTAAAATATTTTCATTATTTTTTTTTGCTTTGGAAAATGTAGTTTTTTTTCATAAAACTATATTTTTATGTTAAGATGTAAATCGGTTTATTTAGAACTCTTTCAGTTTTAATTTCTAACATGGTAAATATCAATAAATGCAACCCACATAAGTACAATCTCTCTGGGGGTCTCAATAATTTTAAAGAGTATCAGTGGGTCTTGAGACCAGAACACTTAAAAACAGCTGATGTTGGTAATATTTACAAGAACCCACTTGGTTCTTGTAAATTGAAGAAGTATTATGGGTTTATAATAACATGAATCCTTCTTCTTTATTGGTCGTTCTATCTGAATCACAGGATAACAAATGTGATTTTTTTTCCTGCCCCTGGGTAGCAATTGTGGTGTGAGATTGCACTTGCAGTGAAGCCCACTGAAAAAGGAGGAAGGGTGGGGGCAATGAGGACATAGGAAATGAGGAAGAACTTGGTTCAAAAAGAATATTCTCTACAACAATAAAAACGCATGGTGATCTCACCAAAAGTTTTAATTTCACTGGAGACGTTTTACTCCAGAACCTGAAGAGTTCTGTTAAACTTTGGAACTACAATGCAAAAGCCTGCTTTGGCGGAGAGTCTGTCACCTGCTCCCTTCTACTCACTCTCACTCGGTGCCTGAGTCTAGAGTTGGGGTTTCCCTGTGACCACACGCCAGCAGCTGCTGAGGGAGCGAGCCACCGTCAGGCCACCGAGCTGGTGTGGAGCGAAGATCTAAGTGCCTCTGGTTTCAGATTCCTCTCTTTCCCTTTCCCACATCCTGGATATCTTGTCACAGGCCTTTGACTAAACTCATTCCTCAGTTTCCTTCCTCATCACCCGGAATCCCTCTGGGACAAGGCCCCGTTGCTGAAGGTCCTCCCTAGCTCTTGCTTGTAGCACCCCTGCTCCAATATGCATGCTCAACCAGAGGGTCCTACACTGTGTGCCCCCCTGTCATGCTCAGGGTGGTCCCATCAACATGCTGGTGGCCCAGGGACACTCACAGGGCTGCCCATCCAGCATCTCCCCCGTTTGCCCCGGGGATTCCCACTGATGCTAATTGACTCCCAGTCTGCATCAAGCCTGGATTTACATTTCCCTTCAGATACTCGGCAATGCTCTGAGCCAGACTTCTTTAATTTTCAGGACCACTCAGGGGGCGGATGGAGCCAGGCCTACTTGGCCATGAGAAGGGAATTAAACGGGCAACACATTTACAATAGCAGCCGAGTAAGCTCCGGTCCCTCCCTCCGCTAACACATGGGAATGTCTTATTGCTGGACTCCCCGTGTGAGTTTCCTGTCTCTGAAGCAGTTCCTTGGTCTTCTTTAAAGTGAAACAGTCCAAAGCAAAATCCTCTACGTAATTAAAACCTACAGCTAAATTTAGTTTTATCTCATCATCTGCCATTGTGTAATGAACCGGGGAATGCAAAAATAACAAGTCTGCTGCAACAAGTGAAAAGGAAACTAAAATTCAAGCTGTCAAACTGAAGCTTAAAAAAGGAGGCTGGGATTTTCCTCTGGCCCTGAGGGCATGGCTGAGTCCTGTGCATGGAATCTTCACAGAGCAGAGGATTCTTCTCGTGGAAACTTTTAGATCCTAAATGCCCTGAATGCAAGGCAGAACCACAGTGAGGAAAGCAGTGGGGGAAAGGCGTGTGCTTATAGACAGCGGGTATGTGTATGAGTAGGAACGTGTGCCGAGATACACCGGGCGCCGTCATCCCCGAGAATGGCTATTTCTCCCCGTCCTTGTGCAGTGTTCAGCTGGCCCTACAAATTCTCCTGGACAGCTCTCTTGAACTGCCTCTTCTTCCCAGCCACAAACCTGGAACACCAGGGAATAAACTTCTCACCAGATTCCAATAGAAGAGCTGACGTGAAAAGAGCATTTACTAAGTACCAGGTATCATTCTGACCACATTATCCAAACTAAAGCAACTAATCCTCACCCCAGTTTTAGGAGGTGGTACCATGATTATCTTCATTTTACAGATAAGGAAACTGGACACAGGGAGGCCTCTTTGACCGGCCTGTGTGAAGAAGTTTAACAACATCCTGGTCTCAGAGTTGTAGCAGGGACATTCAAGGTCTAGTGTAACTTTCCCATGTCTCATTTCTAGACCCCTTGTAAGGAGGGAAACTTGATTTTGTTCCTAGCTCTTACTCATTTTTATAAAATGCCCAATTTTGCCCACTCTTCGGCTAGTTCTTACTTCCAAATCCCTCCACGTTTCTGGCCCTTTTCCCATTGTCCAGTTCTTTCGATGTCTTTCCATATCCATGTATCGTCTTACAGTACCAATAAATTGATTATCTCTCTCCATTTCATAACCCACCCTCCGTGCCTACGGCTCTATGCAAATACGCCATTTCCATTAGAACACTTATTCTGTTCTATAATTGATCATTTATTTTTTCTGTCTGTTCCAGAAGATTAGACTTTTGAGTCGGAGCTTTGTATCCCCAGTCATTAGCACAGTTTCCAGCCCACGGTAGGAACTTAAGTATTGTTTATTAAGTAAGTACTGTGCGAGCAATATGTGCTTTCATGAGCTTCCTGCTGTCAAGCTGCAAGAGGTTATCTCAGCACTATTTGCTGTGTTTACGAAATAAACCTTCTAGCCAAGAATTCAAGCCCCTGTCATATCCATGAGCACACTGCTCGGCAAAGTGAACAAAGGAAGCAAAATAAAATTCAAAATTCATTTTGATAAAACTAAAAAATATTGTTTTAGACAAGTTTAGCCCCACTGCATGAGGGTCTTCTTAGACTCTTTCCAGCATGCTGCTGCATCCAAAAGAAACAGCAATTCATCATCAAAAGTCTTTAAAAAGCAATATGAGCTTTTAATCAAGTGGTTTGAAGAAACAGCAAAGTGGGAAACCATATCATGAAACTATTTAGTAAATCATATTTTGTTCCTGCTTTAAGAGGACAGAGGAGCTCAGAAAGCTCATCAAGTCATTTTATAAGGCCGTTATAACCCGGAGAACAAAATCAGAAGAGAAAATCATAGAACATTCTTACTTGTAAACATGAAGATAAAAATACCATGTTAAATAGGAGTAAATCAGACCACAGGTGTATGGTAATAAACAACTGGAGTTTACCCAGGACATTAATGATAGTTCAAAATAAGAAAACCTGCTCATAGAATTCACTACATCAGTATGCAACAAGGATTAACCAAACACTAATCTTAACAGGTGCCCCAGAACATGGGCTTTAATTAAAAAGCTATACCTTAGCCTACCGAGGCTTGAAGAAAGAGCTGACATCTGATCAATAGTATTGTATCGATTAGGAATGCTTTTTGCTGTAAGTTAACAGATAACTCAGCTATCAGAGGCTAAAATAATGAAGGTGGGTGCTTATCTCAATTTAAAGTCTGCAGGGTGATGGTTGCAGGGGTTAGATCAGCAGCTCAAAGCCCTGAGTGTGCTGAATGGCATCTCTGTGACTCTCTTGGTCTCTGGCTCATAGTCAGAGGACAGGTAACACTAGCTCCAAGTATCAAACCCTTGCGAGAGCATCCCTAGCAGAAAGAGAGGAATAAGAGCTGAAATTCTTTCTAGAATTGCCCAGCAGACTTCTCCCAAATCTTGTTTTTTAGAGTTGTGTCACATGACTATATCTAGCTTATATTGGTCTCTTCCTCCCCATTTTTTTTGAAATATTTTATTTATTTATTCAAGAGAAAGAGACAGAGATAGCGACAGAGCACAAGTGGGGAGGAGAGGGAGAAGCAGACTCCCCACTGAGCAGCGAGCCTGAGGCGGGGGCTCCATCCCAGGATCCCAAGCAGAAGGCAGACCCTTAACGGACTGAGCCACCCAGGCGCCCCTCTTCCTCCCCATTTTTGATTATATACTTAGGCCGAAAGCAGCAAGGAGAACCTGGAAGAACGTGACAGAGGGATGATGCTATTTTTCAAATGGCTTAGCTAATTGCCCCCTGACACCCACTTTTCCCACTTGTTTGAAATGCCACTTTTATTATATGCAAAGGTCCACTAAATTCAATTGTCTTATCCTCAACCTGTAATCTGTTTTCTGGATCAAATTTGTCTATTCTTACAATAACACCACTTGGTTTCACTTTCTATAGCCTTAGAGGATTGATAAGTCAAGCTCATCTGTGTATTTCCCCCTTTCTCAGATTTTCTTATAAATGATTTCTTCTTGATACATTTTACAATCAACTTGTAAAGATCCAACTAAACATCCTGTTGAAGGGCCTCCTGGGCGGCTCAGTGAGTTAAGCATCTGTCTTGCTCAGGTCATGATCCTGGAGTTCCAGGATCATCCAGCCCTGCATCCGGCTTCCGGCTCAATGGGGAGTCGGCTTCTCCCTCTCCGTCTCCCTCTGCCCCTCCCCCCACTTGTGCGTACTCTCTCGCCCCCGCGCTCTAACAGATAAACAGAATCTTCAAAAAAAAATCTTGTTGAAGTATGGATTAGGAATGAATTGAAGGGGGGAGGGGCTAAGATGGCGGCGGGAGTAGGAGGACCCAAGCCTTGTCCGGAACACAAAGAGATAACTATTAAATCATCCTAAATACCCGAGAAATTGGCCTGAAGATTGACAGAACAAACTTCAAAACTAAAAGGGTGGGAAGAAGCCTCACCGAGGAGGGTTGGAAGGGTAGAGACGTGGTTTGGGGCAGACAAGGATCAGGACTGCTGTGGGGAAGAGGGAGCCATGGTTGCAGAAGCGAGAGAGAGAGAGAGAGAGAGAGAGAGAGAGAGAGAGAAGCACATAGGGGAGCCCACGAGGAGAACATTTCCCAAAGCCATTTGCTGGGAAAAAGAGCGGGGCTGAGTTTTGTGAGTTCTTGCAGCCAGAGGGGCTTCAAGCCTGGAGTTTTGAAACGTTGGTGGGCTTGGCTGGCCTAGAGCCCTGAGGGCGCCCCTGCTCCCAGAGAGAAGGCAGGCAAACCCCCCGGGGGGGCAGAGGGCCTGGGAACAGCCATCTAAAGAGTACCTGTAGCACACGGCGGGGAGATGACTTGCCCTTCTCGGAGGAGTCGCAGGGAGGTAGTCGTAGCCCTGGAGATGCCTCTCCCAAAGGCGCCATTTCTCTCCCCGTCTGGCAGCAGGAACGCAGATGCACCAGCAGGAGGCAGCACTGGGCCGGCACAGGCTGCCGCACTTGCTTCCGCCAAACCCCACGTCGCTGCACGCTGGTGAGGCTGTCTTTCCAGGTCATGCCCCCGCAGTCCCAGCTCAGTGAGACCCTCCTCCAGAAGAGCAGCACAGACCCCTGCCCACATCATGTCCCTAAAGCCCGGAGTTTGAAAAGTCGGCAGGTTTGGCTGGGATAGAAGCCGCAGGGCACCCCGCTGCTCCTGGTGAGGAGAGGAGGCCCACAAGCCAGGGGAGGATGGCCTGGAAACAGTGATCTGGAAAAGGCCGGGGACACACCGGGGGGAGGTGATTTGTTCTTCTCAGAGTGCTTTCCTGAGACGCAGCAAGGTATTATTATTCCCATTCGGTAGAGGAGAAAAACTGAGGCTGCCCAAAAAGGTTACGCTTATTTCCCAAGGTCATACAGTTAATCAGTGGGAAGTCAGAATTTAAACACTGGTTCAAACGTGAATAAATCCCATGCCTTTACCCACACTGATATGATGTTTGTGTGTCTATGCAAGGCTTAGGTTTTTGGTTTTTTTAAAATTTTAATGGTGGTAAAATGCAAAGGCATAAGATTCACCATCTTAGCCATTTTGAAGTGCATAGTTCAATAGCGCTAATTATATTCACACTGTTGTGCAACCAGCCTCCAGAACTTTTCATTTTGCAAAACTGAAGCTGTATACTCATTAAAAAACAACTTCCCGTTCTCCCATCCCCTAAGGCCATGGCAACCACTTCTGTATCTATGAATGTGATGATTCTAGGTACTGCATATAATTGAAATTCCACAGTATTTGTCTTTCTGTGACTGGCTTATTTAATTTAGTATAGTGTCCTCAAGGGTCATCCATCTTGCGGCATGTGTCAGATTTCTTTCCTTTTTAAAGCTGAATAATATTCCATTGTATGGATAGACCACATTTTATTTCTCTGTTTATCTGTCAGTAGGCACTTCGGTTCCTTCTAGCTTTGGGCTATTGTGAATCATGCTGCTGAGAATGTGAGTGTACGAATATCTCTTTGAGAACCTGCTTTCACTTATTTTGAGATATACCCAGAAGCAAAATTGCTGGATTTGCTGGATCATATGGTAATTCTATTTTTAACTAAGCGACCACCACACTGTTTTCCATAGCGACTGTACCATTTTACATTCTCACCAACCGGGTATAAGGGTTCCAGTTTCTCTAGACCCTTGTCAACACTTTTCTTTTTGTAGTAGCTATTCTAATAAGTGTGGGGTAGCCTCTCATTGTGTTTTGATTTGCATTTCCCTAATGATTAGTGATGTTGAGCATCGTTTCATGTTCTTATTGGCCATTTATATATCTTCTTTGGAGAAATGTCTGTTCAGGTCCTTTGCCCATTTTTTAATTAGGTCTGGGTTTTATTGCTGTTGTTATCTATGCAAGACTTTCAACACCCTTTTATCCCCCAAAGTTTTTGTTCTTTGGTTTTTGAGGCAAGCTCCCTGCCCCCTTCTCTGTACGTTTGACCAGTTCTTTCTCTCCAGCTCCCGAGAAGTTGAGACATTAACGAAAGGTCAAGAGGCATCCAAATTTCTTTAAATAATTACCATAAGAAACTCAGAAGTGAAGAATTATTTACTGAGTAACTAATATGTGCACAGTTAATAAAAAAGAAAGTAACAAATATCTCACTTCTGAGTGATTCCTTTGTACCAGGCATTTTGTGCCCATTACTCATTTAATCTCATAAATCTCTTGAATAGGTATTATTATGAACCCCATAATACAACAGTGAAAATTAAGCCACAGAAGGTTTAGGCAACTTGCCGAAGACCTGCAGTAAACCGTGGGAGTTGCTAAGAAGGGTTCCACTGCAAGCAATGTCCAAAGGAGAAGACAAGACTAGCATACTAGAGAAAATTTGGAATGATGCAGCATTCATGAAAACTCCGATTACTATGTCAACACAGCTACTATTTATATGGGTGAAATTTTTTACTTTTATTACCCATCTTTAGGACCTCCCTGCACTGCCCTGCAAACAGGATAAGACACTATGAAAGGGGAAGTCATGATCACTACTCTAAAGGACCAATTACTCAGCAATCATGTAAATATTCCTCTGTTCAAAATTCTGGACTAGCCGAGTTGGGTAAGGATCCAGTATTTCCTTATCTTTAAGGAACTTACCGTCTTCAGGGAAGACATGAACATGGGAAATGGTCAGAGGAAAAAAAGGTCATCTGCCCAATTAACCATTTTAAAGTACACAATTCAGTGATATTTAGTACGTTCACCATGTTGTGCAACCATCACCACAGTCTAGTTCCAGAACTTTTTTTTTTTTTTTTAGAGTGGGGAGGGGCAGAGGAAGAGGGAGAGAGAGAATCTTAAGCAGGTTCCATGCCCAGTGCAGAGCTCAACGTGGGCCTCTGTCTCACAACCCTGAGATCATGATCTGAGCCGAAATCAAGAGTTGGATGCTTAACCGACTGAGCCACCCAGGTGCCCCTACAACTTTTTCATCACCCCAACTGGAAACTTCATACACATTAAGTAGTCGTCACTCCTCATACCCTCTTCCTTCTGAACCCCTGGCAACCGCAATCTGCTTTCTGTGTCTCTGAATTTACCTATTCCAGATATTGCATATAAATGGAATCATACAATTAGTCATCTTTTGTGTCTGGCTTCTATCACTGTGCATAATGTTTTCAAGGCTCATTCCCATTGCAGTAGGTACCAGTACTTCATCCTTTTTATGACCGAACAGTATTCCATGGCATGAATACGCAACAGTTTATCCATTCATCCATCAGTGGGTTGTTTCTACTTTTTGCTATCATGAATAGTGCTGTTGAGAACATATGTGTACAAGGATTTGTTTGAATATCCAGTTTCAGTTCTTTTGTGGTATATACCTAGAAGTGAAATTACTGGTCCATATGATAATTTTATGTTTAACTTTTTCAAGAACCACCGAACTGTTTTCCACGGAATTTGAAACATTTTACATTCCTACCAATAATGTGTAGGGGTTGCAATGTCTCCACATTCACCAACACTTATTATTTTCCATTACGGGATTATAACCATCCTAGTGAGTATGAAGTGGTATGCCATTGTGGTTTTGATTTACATTTCCCTAATGACTAATGATACTGAACTTCATTTAATATTATTGTTGTCCCCTTGTGTATCTTCTTGGCAAAAAATTTCTATTCAATCCTTTGCCCCGTTTTATTTAGGTTTTTTGCCTTTTTATTATTGAGTTATTCGAGTTCTTTATATATTCTGCATACTAAACCCTTATTAGATATATAATATGCAAATATTTTCTTCTATTCTGTAGATTGCCTTTTCACTTCCTTGATGGTGTCCTTTAATGCACAAAAGTTTTAATTTTGATGAAGTTCAATTTATCTATTTTTTTTTCTTTTGTTACTTATGCCTTTAGTGTTTTACCTAAGAAATCATTGGCAAATCTAATGTCAGTCAAGATTTATTTCTGTTTTTCTCTAAGAGTTTTTTAGATTTAGCTCTTATATTTAGACCTTTGATCCATTTTGGATTTTTTTTCTATATGATGTGAGGTTGGGATCCAAATTCCTTCTTTTGCAGTGTGAATATCCAGTTTTCCCAGCACCATTTTGTAGAAGATACTGTTCTTTCTTCATTAAATGGTCTTAATACCCTTGTCAAAAATCAAGTGACAATAGATGTATAGGCTTATTTCTGCATTCTCAATTCTATTCTGTTGGTCTACATGTCTACCTTTATGCCAGTATCCCACGGTTTTGATAACAGTAATTTGTAACATGTTTTGAAATCAGGAATGTGAGCCTTCCAACTTTGCTCTTATTTTCCAAGATTGTTCTGGCAATTTGAAGTCACTTGCAATTCCATATGAATGTTAGCACTGGCTTTTCCACTAGCCATGTTGTACTATCGCTATTCCCTGCTCATTCAGGAACCTTCCGTAGGTCTATTTTGTGAGATCAGGCTTTGGGTTAGGTTTTTATTCAAAAAGTGTGTGCAAGCAAAATCGATTTTTAAAAATTGCTTTTATTTCCCATAACTTAAAAATGAGCAGTAGTCTTATATAAAAAATAATTCTAAACAAGTGGTTTATGAACAATAAATATTTAAATAGTATGAACAGGACAAATATTTCAAATAATTTAAATAAATAAAAAGTACAAAAGATTTGAAGTATTGCAGATGAATTGTGCATTTCCCTGTTCTAAACAACTTACAACAATTAACATAACTTTATAATAATCCCATACATTTGCTATTATTTTTTTTTTTATCTTCTGGCATAAAGATAGAGATGAAAATTGCACTTTGAGTCCTAGAAAATAACCGTTTAGTTGACCAGATGAGTTTTCAGACTCGGCATCTTTTTTATTTCCTGAGTTTCCCTGCGAGCTCGTTAACGAAGAACAAGCACCTTCTGATTTCCACCCTGACAACCTCCCAGGCACAGCGGCTGTATTTTTTCTTTTCAAGATAGAGACTGATTCCATGGAAGTATCTCTTCACAGCCAGTCTGGAGTTCTCGCTTCCCAGGAGTAACTGTTCCACATTCTTTTCCTCCTCCAAACATGTCTCCAGGTCTTCCAGCTGCTGATGAAGTCCAGCGAGGAATTTGTCTAGTGGGGTCTCATCCCAAGCCACAAGAGAGCCACTTTGGCTGAAGAGGTTGAAGATCTGCCGGAACATCTCATGCATGACAGCTGTGGCTTCTGTCTTCTCAAACTTGCTCCCATCCACAAGCATCTGAGGAAAGCTGAAGTCAGTCCTATCCTTCAGACAGGATAGAATGGAGATTCTCTCCATTTGACTCAACAGCACGAAGGGTTCTGGATGGCTTGGACGCAGGGTGCAGTCCAAAGAGCAGGCAGGGCTGGAGCACAGCATCACCAGGGCCAGCAGCACAGAGATCGAGAGGGCCATTAGGCAGCTGGGGGGGATTCTGCAGGACTGCCTGAAGAGGAAGTCTCAGTAGGTTCTGAGAACTTTGGGTGCTGAGTGCCTTTTAAATAGTGAGTATAGAAACTTTCATTTTCTGGGTTTTTCCATTGTCGTGCTTTCCTTTCCCTTTCTACTTTTTTTTTTATTTTTACAAAGTCAATTAAAAAGGTACATTTATTAACATGAGCACCTAGATGGGGGACTCCAACCACGTGTGCCAATGCAGTATTTACAGAGCATTATAACATATATTTTCATATTTTTCACACCTCCCAGGTTGTTCTTGGAAAGAAAAGCCTAGACAAAGTCAGAAAAGGGAGAAATATTTATGCAAGAAATGATGGTCTTTCCAGGTCAACAGGAAATATAAAAAAGCTTATAAAACAGGAGATTTAAATTTTTCTTATATTTTCCTTATTTACACTATTCCCCCTTCTTTAACAAGTTTCAGTTGTATATGTACTTCAAAGGTATCCCTTGAGTTGGTTACTGAAGATATTGTTTGGAAAACAATTTTGCAGATATCATTTGTCAAAAATAAATTATGGTCTGCCAAGCAAGCACTTTGCTAGGTGTTGGTTTCCCTAAAAGATTCAAGTTTGCATGTGTGCGATTCTCTTGGTTCTCTACCAAGTACAACCTTTCACAGTAAAACCTTTGCCTTAGCCATTGTGTGGTAATCCGGGTAATCTCATACCCTTAGGTACTGCACTGATAAGTCATATCCTACCACTTACTCAGGGCTAATGGGGCTGCAACAGTGTTCAAAGCTTACCATGATATGTCTTCATTGAATCTGTAACATACAGATTATTTTAATAATATTAATGGCAGCAATCTTCAAATTATTTGTAGGCTCTCAGCAAAGTGTTTTACAAACAGTAGTTCATTTAAACTTCACAACTTCCCTATGAGGTAATTACTCTAATTATATTTTGCAAATAAGGAAACCCAAAAACTCAAGACAGGTTACTTAACTTGCTAAAAGTCACAATTTCTTATATGCGTGGTACTTCACCTCTATACTGTTCTGCCTCCATATTACTTCATAATCTTAAGCATTCTCCTTTGGCTACATTCTGTTTGTTTGTCATTAAGTAATCAATTTAATTATTTGTTTAATGTTTGGCTGCCCTGATAAACTGTACCTAGTATGTGTACCTTGAGTGCCTGTCACAGACGAGGCATGCAGAGAACTTACTGTCCCATAGCAGGCACAAAAAGGACTACATTTTCCAAAAAGTGAGTAGACCTAAAATTTGGGGACTATGTCAGAAAACGATAGTCTTCTGAAAGCAGGGATAGTAAGAATAACGTTTATTCTGCAGCACTGCTTTCCAAACAATATCTTCAGTGAGTTTAAGACCAACTCAAGTGATACTCATTTAAAATGGATGCTTTAACCTCCGCGATAATTTCTGAAAATATTTCAGAGGGGAACAGGGCGTTTCAAAGATCCACTAGAGATCAACAAAACACGTCATTTGGAAGACAGGACTGGAACTTGGCAAGTGAAGAGGGAGTTGTCTCCTCTCCAAGTGTATGGTAAAGTCTCTGAAATAACCGAATGGTGTTTTTAAAAAAAAAGATTTATTTATTTATTTATTTTAGAGAGAGAGAAAGAGCGTGAGCAGTGGGAAGGGGCAGAGAGAGAGAGAAACTCAAGCAGACTTTGCTCTGAGCAGGGAGCCTGACTTGGGGCTGGATCCCACGACCGGGAGATTGTGCCCTGAGCCAAAACCAGGAGTCTGACGCTTAACTGACCACGTCATCCAGACACCCACAAACGGTGTTTTTGGTCACTAAAACGGCAACTGGAGAGTAAGAACTTGCTAAGTGTTCATTTAAGATGGGAAGAACATTGTCAGAGGAGAAGGCCCAATCTAGTGGCCCGTAGACTCTGGGGCTGGACTCCTGGGATTCATGTCGTAGTCCAGCCTTTGCGCTGATGTGTGACCTTGGGCTCCTCATTTTTCTCCTCTGTCATACGGAAATGATAATCATATCTATTTAACCAGGTTGTTGTGAAGACAGGATGATGTCACATACCTGGAACAATGCCTGGGCAAAATAAGCACTCAACGTCTGTTAGCCACAATGGAGAAAACTAAGCCATCCGACTGTGGGAACCGGGTGGCTGTTTCCCTGAGGTGATCTGCTTCCCTTCCCTTCCTTCTCAGCTCACTAATAAACATTTTTATTTCTAATCTGATCTCTTACGTGAACATGAGCATGTGTTTATGTGACAGGGAGTGCTCCGTCCAAATGACTAACATCTATTAGCTTCCGGGTAATGGCTGACCTCTCACACATCAATAAAATGGCCATCCGATCTATAATCCAGTCTCTTTTGAGTGTGAGTTGGTATGACTAAGTCCTCAGAATCTGATCTTCTCTGTGAGAAAAAGTAAACTTATCTAGATAGATGGGTTCTCTGATTCAGCAAAGAGGAAAACCAGCCAGCCTTTTAGGTAATAGTCTGCCTTAAAGGTCCAGCTGCCCTCCCTGGGGTCTTGTCTCACACCGGCTGCGGCTGGTTTGAATCTGCCACTCTGTAGAGCTCCTGATCCCTTGTGTAGTGTAAGTAACATTTCGTCATTGGGACAGAGAAGATGTCACTTTTTTTTCCTTTCATTTTCAGCATCTACTTTCCATTTGCCTTTTGTGCATTACGTTTTTATAACTGCTTCCTTCTACTCTCTAGGAATGTGAAAAAGAGAGAGGCAAGTTCTGATGTCTTGAAAATCATACAGGAAATGTTCTCTCTTCTTTTCTCTTACGTTTTCCCTTCCTTGTTTTGCAAGAAACCTCAAAGTGGAAATAGAAAAGATTGTGGGGAGCGTTAGGACCACTTTTACAAAGAGAAAAGACCATGACAAAGAAAAGGCAACAATTTTATAATTATGTAACAACAGCAAAGAAAAGCAAGGGTGGTTTAACCATTACTTCGCCAGAACTAAGACAATGGTCTGGGCTAAGGCAAAGAGGCAGCCACAAGGCAGCAAACACACATTCTGACAACTTGAACACCGTACGGTAGTAGAGGTTGCACATTACTCTTCTTGTGGGCAAGATTAGAGGTTTAAGGATCTTGGTATAGCCTGAGCTCAGTGTAATAATTGGCACATAGTAAATGTTCAGTAATTTTCTCTATGAAGCAGAGTAAATAACAAAATTTGACAAATTAAATGTTTTGCAGCAGAGAATAAGGTGAAAGCCATGTATTTACAAATCAGGTTATCTTTCACACCTGATCAACACTTCCAAGAGAGCCATCTGGAAGGGGAATAAAGAAGGTTTTAAAAGGAATCCTAGTAAACCTTCCCTAAAAGTTGTTTATTAGCATGAGGAAAAAAGATCCAGAGAGCTTTACTGCTAGTTCAAAGCTGGTTTTTATTAAGATGATAAGCATTCCATTGAATTAGGGTTTCTAATTTTTTAGTGAGTGAATTTTGCTTCAATTGTAGGATTACAGAAAGAGTTGAAACAAATGACAACTTTCCAGAAGGCTTGATGAGAAAGTAAAGCCCAAAATGGGGAAGTACAAAGTTCTGAGGGAAATTAAGAAAATGACAACTTCTCACTCAATCCCTAAGAGACCCATAGACAGAAGATTTTCAGAGAAGCTGGACAAAAGCTCACCATCTCCATCCGAAGGTCTTCTTGGAACTTACCAGCTGCTTACCAAGTACTTTAGTACTTTTATTACCGATAGCCCTGGTGATGATTTCGCAACCCAAGACCTCCACTAGCTGTGACCTGTCTCAGGGCTTTAATAAAAATGTTGGTTTTTTACTTATTAAATTTAAGACGTTTCTCTTCTTTTTTTATAGACCTTCTCCAAAGTCCTAATTCTGCAAACGAAGTATAAACATATGTGGTACACTTCCTTTGTTCATTTATTGGCCTTGGGGATAGAGTCTTGAGTACGAGATGTGTAGTTTCACTGGAGGACGTTGGAGCAAAAGACATAGCCATTAAAGAAGTAGTTAACATAGAATTAGGTATTTACATTTGGGACCTGGGCCACACAGAGGTAAGAGATGCTATGGCAGTGAGTTTCATGGGTAGCTCACTCAGAGTACTTGCAGTTTTCCTCAGGGAAGTACTATGAAGTAGGAGACCGGAAAAATGAGTAGGAGTTTGTTAAGTATCACATGGACGGCAACATTTCCCAGGGTCAAAAACAACTGCATAGGGAGGGGGTGGCCCTGTAGCAGGAAGGGGCGTGGTCCATTTGAAAGAGTGAAAAAGACCAGAGTAGAGGCACTGTACTGACAGATGAAAAGCATGGCCTGCAATGAAAAGAAGTCCAACCACAGACTATCTTAGAAGTGTTAGACTTTATCTTAGGAGTCAAGGAAAGTTACTTTAGGATTTAAAATAAGCGAGTAGCCTGACCAGAGCAGATGCAGGGAAATTCATCAGACTAGCAGTTCTCAAAGTGTGGTCTGTGGGCCCCTAGGAGTCCCCAAGACACTTTAAGGGGATCCATGACATCAAAATTACTTTTATAACAATATCAAGACGTTATTTGCTTTTTTCACCACATTAACAGCTTGCGCTGATGGTGCAGAAATGATGGTGGGTAAATCTCCTGGTGCCCAAGTGTCAATCAGGGTAGTGGCACCAAAATGTACCAGCAGTTATATTTTTTACTGTAATATACTTAAAGTAAAAGGAAAACCAGTTTCACTTAATAATGCCCTTGATGAACTAGAAAGAATAGTAATATTATTAACTCTGAGTACACATCTTTTTAATAGTCTCTGTGATAGTCTTTTAGTGTTCCGTGCGACAGGCACTTTGGCTGCATGGTGATTGTTTTGAGGAAAAGCATTTCTATGATTATTTGAGTTGTGAGCTAAACTAGCCACTCTTCACGGAATCCATTCTTGCTTGAAAGAATGACAGACAAACTATGGTTACTCAGACTCGGGCATTTGACAAACATTTTCTCAAGATACTTACAAAGTGAACTTGTAACTCAAAGAAAAACATGAGGTGCCAACGATAACGTTTGAGCTTTTGGTAGAAAATTAAAATTTTGGAAAACCTACCTTGTGAACTTGACAAGTTCTCAAGACTTAAAGACTTCTGTGATGACAACAATGGTGATATTAACAAGGAACTCACTTGGTTATTACACTGGAACTATATATAGATCTTTATGTCAGAATATCTCAGTGAAGCAATATTTTCTCAATGACCAATGCGTATATTACAAAATTATGCGTGGGCGACAGAGATCTATTCAAAGACTAAGTCAGATTGATAGGTTATTTTTTGTAATAGAATTTTAAAAGTTTGTTGTTTTAGTTTTAGACTCCACATTGCAACTAATCCTTAAGAAACTACCACTTAACAAGTTCTGGTGTGATAAATAATGCATTATATAAATATATTTTCTTGTATAAAATCATCTTTATATTTCTATGATACTCTCTAATCATGATGAACTGGATTATTCATGTGATTTTGAGTTCTGTCACAGTGGAAAGCCTATGGAATTGGGAAAATACTAAGTTTGAATCATAGTTCTGCTGCTTAATAGCTTCTATTATCTGCTGCTCTTACACACAGTAGGTGCTCAAAAAAATATTATCATCTATGGATATGCAGTAGAAAATAAGGTATTGTTTAAGAGCATGGAAAGATTGTTGAAAAGATAAAAATGTTCCTGTAAAGTGTCTAGCACAGTCACTGCTGCAGAGTGAAAATTCAATAAACATTAGCTTTTATTATTTATACAGTGTATTAATATTATTTAGAATCTTTTATTGACTTTAATTAGTGAGGCGGGTCTATTTTCATTCATATGTTTGGTAAAGGTGTGAGTTCATCCCAGTGTGTAACTGTGACTGCTTCTGCAAATTTTAATAGTGCTTTCATTTCCATTACTAAATTTCTCATTTCTTTCTCTCTGACTTGACTATAATTTATCGGTATGATTTTAAATATCTAATTGATTTGTTTAAAAATTATTTTTAAATTGATTTCAGACGTTGTGATCTGAGCATTCAACTTTACAGCATTTTTGCTCTGAAAGGATTTTTGATATTTTCTTTGTAGTTTAATATACAATGATTTTTGTGAATGATTTATAAATATTTGAAAGAAATTTTAGTGCCCTGGAGTCTTAACCACTAATTTACTCTCTTAAATCATAATTTCCAATTCTTTCCGTCATTATTTTTCTGTAATTATTTTATAGACATTGTGCTAAAATTGCAATGCTACCATCCTGTTTCTATTCATATTTCTATATGTCGCTAAGCATTTTTGCAATGTTTTATATTATTTGAATTTTAGTTCCATGCCTTCTATAATTTAATTACAGATTCTATTTGTGTCCTATGTATGTTGACCCTCTTTCCCAAATTTAACTCATTCAATTCTCACAGATATCAGTATTGTTAATCATTTTCAATATCTCATTCGTATTAATATTGCCACCTCTAATTACTTTCCTTCATTGTATTTTCTTGCTCTACCTTTGCCCATCTTTTCTTGTGCTGTTTTAGTATTATATATGTAGTATTATTTGATTTTTGGCTTATCTCCCTATGCAAAGTGCTTTAAACCAATAGAGAGTTTTTTCTTTTAATAAGGAAGCTTAAGCAGTTTATACTTATAATCTTAACCATATGTGTTTGGTTCTCAAATGTATTGATTTATGTTTTACTTTCTATATTACTTTTATTTTTTTGACACTTGTCATACTCCCTCCAGCTGCCCACTTATTATCAAAGATAATATATTTTTTTAAAGCAATTTAAATTTTCTCCTAATTTTTGAGTGAAAACTTGTACAATACTTTAGAAATAAAGTTTTAAATTTTAATAGAAAATTACTGATTTTATTATTTAGTCCCAGTTCTTACTAGCACTGTGGCTTGAAGTCAGCATTAACGATTGTGCATAAGGGACCACGTATACTAGATACGCATGTGAGTTTATGTTCATATAGATATAGAAACAGATGAGGTCTAAAAAGTTAGTGAATAGAAATTTACTTCTTTATTTTATTTGATATTAAAGAACTTATTTATTTACTTATTTATTTGAGAGAGAGCGCGAGTGGGGGGGGGAGCAGAGGGAGAGGGACAAGCGGACTCCACGCTGAGCACGGACCCCACGCGGGGCTCCATCTCACAACACTGAGATCACGACCTGAGCCCAGACCAAGAGTTGGCTGCTTAACCAACGTAGCCACCCAGGTGCCCCGACTTCTTATTTTAGAAAACAAAGATATTTAATTTTGAATGCTCTTCCAATGGCAGTAAGTCGGATGTGGTATGTGAAATAAGGACCTGTACTCCAAATGTAATCCCTGGAAGTTCTTAGGAGTCCTGTGGTCAGCCAGGGGGTAATCAACTTGCCTTAAACAATGTTAAGATGAAACATATGACTGTAAGGCAATGACTTTGAAATTCTTGTTACTTTCTAAATTGGCTTTGAAGAAGTTCTCATCCTGGAACGCAAAATCTTTGAATGAGAATGATACTATTGCCATTATTAGTCATTATATTTCTGACACGTTTTTCAAGATTCATATTGAAGCCGCGGTAAGGTACACGCACAACCAAGGAAACAAATGAAAGATCTATACGAGTGCTACCCCTTTTCGAAGACTCCCTCCAACCTTTTACCAAAAAGGCAGATGAATCAAGTTAGTCTGCATGTAGAGTATAAACCACGGGGCTTCCTTCTCTCCATGCTCTCCATCTGTTACTGTAGGCCTTCAGTGGCCTCTCTTTGGTGTTTTACTATCTAATGCTCGATCAAGCTACAACAAAGAGAGAATAAAGATTTTAGGCAACATTCCTTCTCCGTTCTCCAGGCCCTCGCTTTCCTTCCCAGTCTTGTTTTGACTAGTGGGCCACGCTTTCCTTAGCTAAAGGTACGGAAGTCTGGTGTTATACTGCCATCTACTGGCAATTACTGGATCAGAGGCTGGGTCTCCCTTCCAGGACCTTCAGTGGGAAGAAGGCAGGACATTAGAAATAAAAGAAAGAACATTTTTGATGTTCTGCCCATTTAAAAACAAAGAAACAGGGGCGCCTGGGTGGCGCAGTCATTAAACATCTGCCTTCGGCTCAGGGCGTGATCCCGGCGTTCTGGGATCGAGCCCCATGTTGGGCTCCACTGCTGGAGGCCTGCTTCTTCCTCTCCCACTCCCCCTGCTTGTGTTCCCTCTCTCGTTGGCCGTCTCTATCTCTGTCAAATAAATAAATGAAATCTTAAAAAAAAAAAAAAAAAAACAAAGAAAGAAACAAGTGTATAAGTGGAACAAAATAAATTCTAATTCATAATAGTGACCCTAGTAATGGGAAATGTTCTTAGGCCTACATAGTCATCTTCTTACTCCAAAGTAAGTTTATACATATAATTGCCATAGTGTATAAATAGTCCAATTTAAACCAAAAAAGAGACATTTATATTTCATTAGCACTTTGTTTGTAAGTATTTCTGATATCCTTGCGCTGACTTGTGTTGTATCAAGCACCACACCGAGACAATTATCAAGTTTTAATAACTGAATCTTGGGATGAATGGAGTTGGGCTTTGGGTTCCTGTTTTCTCTAAAAGCCCTTGAGTTCTGTTATGCAAATTTGCTCACCCACCTCCCCCATCAATAACCCATCGGTAATTTCTTTCATGGAAAACGTTCATTAAAAGCATATGCTCACTGGACATTTTCTCCAGGTGGAATCCCACGAGCTAGGTTGTGATCACAGGACAATGAGCCCTGCCTGTGTGGCCCAGGGTGATAAGGCTGCCCTGTCAGGGCTGGGAGTGGCAGCCAGAGCGTGCTGACAATTAGGGTGGTTAGCAAAGGACAGAATGAACACCAAAGTTTTTTGAGCCAGAAGAAAATTCGGTGTGGAGGAAGATTCAGTGAGGTGATTCGTTTATGATGAGGTGAGAAAAGTAACTTTTTCCAGCCAGGTTCAACAACCTTCCTGGAATAATCGGGGATCATTCTAAGTGTTTGGACCATAAAAAGCTGAATTTTATTTGCATCTCTTGGGGCTAAGTTTCTGCTACCCCTTTCAAGCAAGCTGGACCTGGGATTCCCGTCCAGGACCAAGATGGCTGATCTCTGGGTCTCTGTGAGGTGCTCAAGGAGGAAGACCATGAGCTGGGACTCCTGGAGTTACTGAGAAGTGACCTTCTAGCTGCCCGTCAGGCTTGAGGGGGAGGTCGCATGAAAGCAGTCAGGTAGAAAGTAGTGGGACAGAAATCAGATGGACGTGGAAACAGTTCAAAGCAGGGGATAGACATAAGGCACGAGAAGGGGGGACTGAGATTCAAGGTGAGTCCATTAGGGCTCCAGCTGGCTCAGGTGAGCAATGAAGGTCTCAAAGGATGTGGAGCCTTTTAAGGCACTACCTCACAGGTGTCCTTTATCCTGTGGTTGGTCTAACCATAGTTGGAGTTTCCTTTTCCGGGGAGCTGAAGAGCAAATCGTAGCAGAGGGGTACCCTCTGCCTACCCCAAAACGTATTTCTTTTAGACCTTTCCCATAGGATCCCAGATAGAGAAACGACTTCAGAAAGGAATTGGACCACACCTCCTATCTTCGCAAACGTGACCAACATCATGTAAACAAATCTTCTGAGTAAAAAAAAAAAAGATCACCTGAGACCCACAGAAGTTTGTTAACATAAGAAATCTAAATAATGATAATAATAATAATAATAATAAATCTAATAACCTGGATCTGCTCGGGCAATTTTCTTTACACAACACCACACACACGTTTTCTTTTCATTAACTAAATTTTTTCTTTTTTCCCCTGCAGGTATGCATTTGACCAATAATTAGACTTTGTAGAGATCTACCTGAAACCTCCAGCTCTATTCTCCTCTCCTGGTGCATCCATTTAGAGCTTGAATCTGTACATTCAAAATTCAAAAAGAGAAGGGAGAGACAAGCATTAATCCTCAAAAGACCTCCAAGTAGTGCTGATATGACAAAATGGGGAAGAGCCAATCTTTATCAATCGGAGCCAGAGTGATGACATACGTTGGCGAAGAAATGAGAAATTATACTGTATAGCAGACCAGTCCTTTGTCTGACAATCTTTGAGCACTTATTTTATACCATACACTTGGCCACTGTGTTTTTTAATTTTCTTAAATACATTTTTATTCCAAAAAACATTGTTATTTGTTTTTTGTCTGCTCACTTGTTTGTTTTTCCTATAGGATAGTGAATAGGGGAGATGAAAGAAATTAAAGGAAACAAAGTACAATTTTGGTCTATCTCTGGTTTTCATTTTTCTGAGGTAAATGTCTAGGAATGGAATGGCTTAATCATATGGAATTTTTGTTGTCTTCCAAAATGGTTGTACCATTTTACTTTCCCACGACCAATGAAGGAGAGCTCCATTTGCCCCACATCCTCCCCAATACTCAGTATGGTCAGTCTTTTTCATTTTAACTATTTCCATCAGTGTGTGGAGGTGAGGAAAATGGCATTTTCCACATGACTAATGGTGTTGAGCATCTCTTCATATTTGTTTGTCACTTGCATACTTCTTTGGTAAAGTGTTTATATAAATCTGTCCAAAAATATTTGACAGAAAACTTAAAAAAAAAAAGAATTTAAAGTAGATCCATTCTCTAGCCCCATCTGTTTTTGTTTTTTTTTTTAAGATTTTATTTATTTGACAGAGAGAGACAGCCAGCGAGAGAGGGAACACAAGCAGGGGGAGTGGGAGAGGAAGAAGCAGGCTCCCAGTGGAGGAGCCTGACGTGGGGCTCGATCCCAGAACGCCGGGATCACGCCCTGAGCCAAAGGCAGACGCTTAACGCTGAGCCACCCAGGCGCCCCTAGCCCCATCTTTCTTTCTGGGTTGTGAGCTGACTCAGACCATGGTCTGGACAACTGGGATATCATGTTGCTTCACCAAAAGCTGAGTGTTTCCTGTCTGTTATTCCTGGAGGATGGTTCTGACTGCTTCTCATAGAAATTCTACATTGGGCATTGTCAGTAGCTGGAGATGAACCTTGGTCACAGATATTTAGAAAAAAACTTCCTGGAAGTGAGATTCCAAGACTGGGTATGAACAGTCACTTTCAATAGTGTTCAGTCTTTTTAGATTCTACATATAAGTGAGAGCACATGGTATTTGTCTTTTTTTTTAAAGATTTTATTTATTTATTTATTTATTTATTTAGCCTGCCAGTGGTGGGAGGGGCAGCTGGAGGAGAGAGGGAATCTCTAGCCGACTCTGCACTGAGAGAGGAGCCCAACTCGGGGCTCGATCTCACAGCCCTGAGCTCATGACCTGAGCCGAAATCAAGAGTTAGACGCTTAACCAACTGAGCTCCCCCGGTGCCCCAGGATTTGTCTTTCTTTAAGACCCCAAGAATTCTGAGGTGTCATGCCATGTTGCATCTAAACATTCAATACAGAGACAAGGCACGTCTAGAACTTCTTCTGACTGGAACACCAAGCACGTGCAACACACCCAGCTGGGCTCACTCAAGGTAGGGGACCATTACACACTTAATCCTGGCCTCTATTTACTGCTGTCCTCTGTGAAGCGGATAAGAAAACAACAGGCCGTAATCTGTCCCGGGATCACTTCTGCCTCCTCCTCACCAGCTGTGGCTCTTGGGTAATAACCTTGCCATCTCAAAAGCTCACACTTCCCCATCATGCTCTGAGCCGCACGTGAGGGAACGAACACTGGAAGAGTAGGTGTGATACATGTACAAAGTGCCACGTGGAAGTCAGTGGTTATTGTACACATCTCATTTTACTGTTTTGGACTGTGCCCCAGCTCACCTTGCTAGTTCGCACAGTATCTATTTTAGCGGTTAAGGAAGGCGTTTCTGGAGCCCGAGTTTGAGGATTGAATCCCAGCCCTGCTATCCACTACTAGTGGCACTATGTTCTCTAGTTTCCTCGTCTTTAATATGAGGGACGATAATGGCATTTTTTTCAAGGATTAGTGTAGGAAATGAGTAAATACAGATGAAGGGCCTGAAAGTGTGCAACAGATTGGTGGATGCCAGAGGTGGGGGGGATGGGCAATGGGTGAAGGTGACCAAAAGGCACAAATTTCTAATTATAAGAGAAATCAGTACTGGGGATGTAATGCACAGCGTGACGACTAAAGTGAACAGTACTGTAGCATATATTCGAAAGTTGCTTAGAGAGTAGATCTTAAAAGTCCCCATCAAAAGAAAAAAATCATGACCATATGAGGTGGTGGAAGTTAACTAAATTTAGTAATCCTTTCACAATATATACATACATCAAACCATGACGTCATACACTTTAAACTAAAACAAAGTTACATGCCAATTATATCTCAGTATAACTGAGGGGGATCCCTTGGGGTCTTGAATGTATTCATGCTGGTGACAGAAGATTTGCTTATAACCTAGAAAAATGCTGTAGGAGAATGAGAATTGGGGGTGGTGGTGTGAGAATGAGGAGAATTGTGGGGGGGGGGTGAGGCTCAGGGGGAACAAGGCAGAGGCTCTCTGTGAATTCAGGGCTCCAGGAGGGGTGACTGGTGGGGGCTTGACTACCCTGATTGCCACAGCCATCTGGGCGGCGGGGAAGCATGACATTCACTCAGTTTTGCCAGGTGTAAGAGTCTCCATCAGCACACCCGGACTCAAGTCCCGGCTCTACCAACCCCTTGCTGTGCACTGGACGGGTCACTTCATCTCTTGGGGTTCTGCTTTATTCAGTTGGACTCGATAGCATTACTGTTTCAGCAAATTGACAGGCAATTCAATAAGGTAATATATTATGTACCTTGTAGATGGCACATAAATGGCCAGATACATTTTTGTTTCTCTTTCTCGCTTTCTGATCTTGCTGAACTCTCTTCTTTTCCATACCAATCTAATAGGGTAAGCATCAATGAGGTTACTCACTTTTAAAAGGGAAATGCACTGAAAATTAAAAGTTTCTTCTAAAGCCATATTAGTGTGGAGGGTCTTCATCGGTCTTGCATGACCGGTGACAAGGTGTAGACTTAGACAGATTCAATACAACAAAAAGGACCCTGGTTGTGGAACTGGCTGTGAGTCCCATCTCTGCCACTTGCCACAGCGTGGATGGGTGTCCTTGAAGATACCACTTCCCACCTTTGATCTGAAAACCATTCCTCGTAGCAGCTCCAATGAGCTTCTGGATGAGAGAAAACTTTGCAAAATTCTGCCCAAGGATGAGTGGGCTTTATGATTCGGTACTAGAGATGGGAATCCAGTGGGCTGACGCGCCAACACCACGGTTTGCTGATGTTCTCAACGTGGCAGCTGAACGTACTTCCCCCAAAGGATCCTCACATGGAAAGGTGCCACCTAACGCTCTACTGAGATGGCCGTCTTCGTCTAGCCTAAGCTAAGAATTTGTATCTCTAAGGCTGGAATGAGGGGAGTATGATGAATGAGTAACATGCCCTTTCTTCCACAGTTCTTCCAACATGTGTTCAGATTCATTGAAGGATGTTGTCAGGCTTCCGTTTTCAGATGGGACTTGCATAAGGGGGGTGCAAAGCAGGAACGCGGTGACACATCTAGCTCGGAAGACCGTGCAGTGATGATGCCTTTGACCTTCTTAGAGACATCAAGAGCTGAAACATCATTAGGCCTTCATTTTGTCACTCCTGGAATGTATTGATGATTGATGTTAAGCTGGAAGAACCAAGCCCGAGAACATCCATGTCAAGGATCGTCAGTAGTTCTAAACTTCAGATAAGTCCCCCTAGTGACTCCGAGGCTGTGGCTCATGTTGAACAAGATGCCTGTATTGAGAGATGCTGCCCGTGTCATACAGTATGGGAGATTGGCTTGTAATTGTGTTTTCCATCATGGAAAAAGGGGCAAGATTATGCTAGTTTTAAAGTCAGAATGACGTGGATTCGATTTCAGGGACTATTTTGAACCATTTGAGCTATCAGGAAAATTATTTACCCTAAGTCTGAATTTTCTCATCAGGAACAACTCCTACCCAGGGTGGTAGTGAGGGTTTCTACATGCCTGGCACACAGTTGTCTCTCAGATCTCATTGGTCCTGTTTTATGGGATCAGGATAGATTGATGAAGTTTGGAAACTAAAGAACACATTCACAGTCCTGTGGGTAAGAATACTGGCAAAAGTCACCATCAACCTTGTCTAGTTCCTAAAGCCCCGGTCCTTTGGAGGACCAAACCTCAAAGGTTCCAAATTCTTATTTTCATTTTTCATCTGATTGTAAATTTATCTGATCATAATGTGTATGATATCAACTCTTCTATAATAATGTAGGCTTATCATTTTTATTGTTCACACTTTCCCATAAGGACAGTGAACTTTAGAAACATTCAATAACTTATCCGAGGCCACACCGTTACCAAGTGATGAAGATTCAAACCCAAGACAGTCTAACTGAAAATTCCACCCAGTCTAATTGTGTTATGCTGCCTTGTTGACAATGAACAGATCTTCTAAAAAAAAAGAAAGAGGAAGAGCAAGCATGTTACCATTCATTCCCTATGCAGTTAGCCCTACTTGGCACATTTCTTGGGTTCTGAGGGTGATTGTCTGGGTTTGCATAGTCAACCTTTTCCCAGAACATTGCTAAATGTGCACCCAGATTTCTGGGGACATGGAGAGCTCTGCAGTGTGGGCTGCTCTTGCTGCCTAAAGGGGATATTTTCAAGTTGAAGCACCACAAGGAGCGAGGGGGCTAGTACATCCTGACCGATTCCTTCTACCCTACGTACATTGCCCAGGAAGCAGAGGTGATTGGGTAAGATCTCCCAGCCTAAAGCTTCCAAGCAGTTAATTGCATGTCAAACGTAGGGGCGCCTGGGTGGCTCGGTCAATTAAGCGTCTGCCTTCCACTCAGGTCATGATTTCAGAATCCTGGGATCAAGCCCCGTGTCGGGCTCCCCAGGGCTCCCCACCCAGCGGGGAGTCTGCGTCTCTCTTTCCTTCTACCCACCTCCCCTCTCCCCGCCCAGCCCCCCCAAATGAATAAATAGATAAAATCTTTTTTTAAAAATGCCAAAGTATTCTGCCGGAGGTTTGCTGAGAGGTGGAATGGTATAGGAGGACTGTGGGGTGATCAGCATGGCCTCAAGCCAAAAGAAACCTTGACTGGAGACTGATTTGTAAGAGGGACGCCAAATGAACTTGCGATCCAGAAGTGGTGTATTTCAACTTTAACCGATGCCCTAGGGAATCCATGCAAATCTCCCATTTCAAGGGCCAATAATGTGAACACCCATGCCTTCTCCTGTTGGGTCCCTTGCCTGGTTTTCATTTGTGGACTCGGATTTGTGGTCAGCAAGAAAATTGGCTGTTTCTCCTAAAAACAGAATTAGTGTACATAGTTTAAAAATTAATAGTGGTCTTATTCCTTAAACTTGCATCTTTTCCCCACTGGTCACAAAATTAGACTCGCTCTCCCAGTCTTTTTTACAGTAGATGTGGCCATGCGGAGGAATCCTGGCCAATGGAATGTGGCTGCAAATTATGTTTGGTCTGCTCAGGTCTGGCCCATGAAAACATGCCCATGGGATCAACCAAGCTTTCTTCTTTTACAACTGAGTGGGAGAAACCCAAGCACCACAGCCGTATTTAAAGTCACCTATTGATGATGGCAAAGGCACTAAATAGAAGGTAACTGGATCCCTGAATCACTGTTTGAGGGGGAACCTACCAGAAGAGTCATTTGTTCAGGAATACTTGCATTGAAGTACCCCACGAAGAGAAGATCAACTTGTATTATGTTCAAAATACTGACATTTCCATGTTTATCTGTTTGAGCAGCTAACATGACCTTAACAGATAAGAAGTCTGTAACAAAATAAAATAATGGAGAAGTTTTCCAGGATTAGTTATATTTCAGATTCTAGGGTCGACAAATGTCCTCCAAAAATTTGAAAAGATAAATGAAAATTGTATTATCACAGGTTATTTATCTAAGAAACAGATCGCTTATTTTTCTGAACATTTTCTGAAGACTATAATTTAAACATAAAGTTTTAACTTCAGACATTTGACAGCTGGCACAGAAAATACAGTGCAGATTGCTTTCTTTGATTTGACAAACAATAATACAGTGATTAGAGAGTCATGCAAATAATTTTTTTCCTGATTTTCTTTGGAATTTATTAAATAAGGAAAAGCATATTTCAGCCATCGCTCTGACAACTTCCAAGGCGCAACAGCTCTATTCCTTCTTCTTTAGGAAGCTGCTGATTCCCTGAAAGTACTTTTAGATAAAATCTCCAAGTAAGGACAAACCCGAAGATTTTCTACTTTCTTTTTCTGCCCCTGTTGTTCCAGACTGCCTCGGGAGTAATCCAACCAGCAGCTCTTACTCCAAGCTGTGCTCTAGTCTTCCGCGTAAGCAGCGTGAAGATCCGTATTGTAGTCTCTGTGGGACAGGCTGAGAATCCGATGCCAGGAACAGGTGGCTTGTGTCTTCAGGATGTTGATACCTATTTTGTGGTGGGGAAAAAAATGAAAGGAGGTTCTGTTATTCTGGCGTGCCTGAGAAGCTATCATTTTCTCAAAAGCGTGATTTCTTGTTTTTCACGGCCGTCAGATCCGGAGGGGCTAGACCAAAGCATCGCCAGCACCATCAGCGAACAGATTATGCCGCTGAGTTCTGTGATCGAGCGGACCACAGGGAAACACGCGCGGCCAGCACTCAACGGCGCACGCAAGGCTCCCTCGCTGCACCCCGACGGCCAGAAGGGGGCGCGCGAACTCAACGTAGAGGGCACTCCCGGCGCGCCAGCAGCTCGTCCCCCGAGAACCGCAGCTGCGCAAGCAGCGGGGCCCGGCCCGGGTGAGGAGTCGCCGGGTCCGGGAAGGCGTGGCGCCGCGGGGACTGAGAGCAAACTCTCCCCTGTAGGGCCTGACCGGCGAGGGGAAGCTTTGCGTGCTCTGGGTCGGCCCCTGCGTGGGTCCTCTCCTTCGTCGCGCAGTGTTTTAGCCAGAGCGATGTACAAAGAAAGGATGCGTTTCCTCTGGATGCGCGGCCTCAACTGGGAGAGGGCTGCTTGGGGTATGTTTGCAGACCCACGATTGTTTCTGGGGAGAAAGACACCAATTCAGGGAAGGGGGGATAGACATCTACATAATCTGGACACGATCTCAAAAATATCGAAATCCTGCAGTGGAATGACTGGTTAATATGCCCAACGCACGACTGAGAATTATTGGAGCTCGAGGCAAAAGGCAAACTCTGTTCCCATATACACTTGCTTTTACTATTTTTACTATTTTTTAATGGCTCATTTATCTCAGAGTGTTAAGAGTTGAAAACATTTTCTCTCTTTAGTGTCATTGCCCTACATTTTCTAAAATTGTCAAGGCCGTCAAAGTTAAGGAAAGTCTGAAGAATAGTTTCCAATTAAAAGGAAAAAGAACTACATGAGTACTGGGTGAAAGTCATGGATTAAATTCTTTGAATATAAAGGAATTGGGAAGGACAGTTGGCATATGGAGGGGGGTCTGTGAGTGATGGGAGTGCGTGAATTTTTTCTCCTATTCTTTGAACTTTTCTGTGTTTGGAAATTATCTCAAAATAAAATTATTCTAAAATAGTTATGCTCTCCTCAGCCTCCGCAAAGTGTCTGTTGTAATTCATCTGGCATAGAATCTAGGCAACCTCTTAAAAAAAAAGTTCCCCTGTTCAGTCAATGATGAAGTCTAGATTCACAGCCAGAGCGCTGTGAAAACCTAGAAGGTCCAGAGACTAAGTGATCATATACTAGAAGGGTGTAGCTCTCAATTATTAGAAAGACAGAGCTGTTCCGGATCGTGGCGAGTGGTGTGGGTCGGTAATGGAAAAGGTGGGGGAGATGTGAGCAGAGGAGGAAGGAAGGAAGAAGTGGGTAGAAGAGTCAGGTTATACAAAAGTACTTAATTCAGGAACTCTAGTGGAAAGTGAGTTAACAGAATTGAGGGAGCTGATTTAACAGGAAAAGCACCATGAAGTGAGGACGTTTGGAATGAACCTCAGGGCAGGGTTTAGTTTTATTTGAAAATGTTTGTTTCTCTTTATTTCCACTTTAGTGCCCCTGGGGGAATTAGTTGACTCTCCAGGCAGAGACACTACTGTTCTTAAGTTTCCCTGGCGTCTTCCTTGTTTCAACTCTATGAATCCTCTATTCCTTAGCTTCTGATAATATATTTTTTAGAGATACTAATTTTTTGTCATTTTTAGTGAATCGGTAAGAAAGTTCTATGGTGAGGAGTAATTGAATATTAGTTACAGTGTCCCTCAGAAATGAATAAGGGAGGTAAGATGTTTTCAATAAGTGGGTGTGGTGGGGTGTTCCTGAGGAAAACAGGTCTGTCAACCTTTGTTCATCAGACACCTTCCCATCTCAGGGGTCTCTGGGCCAGACCTCTTTATTGTGTCAGCTCCAACACGGTAGTGAGGAGAGCCGTGGTGGGCCCCCGAAAGTCTCCCAGCAGATGCTACTCAATATGGCCTCAGAGTAGAATCCTATCAAATGGAGAACATGTGATCCCGAAGACCTGACATTGTGCGCCTTTCCTCAGCAGGACTCGTGCATGAAATATGCTAAAAGGACCACACGCAGAAAACCATTCCTGGAGTTTTTCAGAGAAGAATCAGTAGAAAATATTGCTAACCACTTAAAAAATGAATAACTTAAAAGATGGGTCTCAAATCAGTGTAGACTCACATTATTCACTAATCATGACTGGCTGCTGCTTTTGTAGACAGAGGAAAGGGAGATTGTCTTAGATATCATTTTTCCTTGTCTTTCAGCATCAACATAGAGGCAGAAAGAAAAAGCTGGAGGCTTAAAGGTAATGTTCTACTCTTGAAAGCCAGGCTCTCTGTCGATTAGACTTCATATCTCTTTTCAGTGAGGGCTTGGGGAGATCAGTTCCCAGAACCTGTCCTTCTCAGAAATTAATGACCTGGGGGGCGCCTGGGTGGCACAGCGGTTAAGCATCTGCCTTTGGCTCAGGGTGTGATCCCGGCATTATGGGATCGAGCCCCACATCAGGCTCCTCCTCTATGAGCCTGCTTCTTCCTCTCCCACTCCCTCTGCTTGTGTTCCCTCTCTCGCTGGCTGTCTCTATCTCTGTCGAATAAATAAATAAAATCTTAAAAAAAAAAAAAGAAATTAATGACCTGGTAGGCCCGCCCTTTGGGAACAAGGCCTGATCCTGATCTTTGTACTCACCCATTGGAATGGAAGAGTGATTGAATTGGGCCATGGGTCTTGCCCACTAGGTGGTGGTGTGAGATGTAGTGGAAGGACTGTTGGTTTGGGGGGGGGGCAAATGTCCCAGTCCTTTGGACATATTCCAAATTAACTTCCCTACGCATCAGACTACTCTTTGGAAAGAGTACTGGCCTGCAAATCTCGTGGGGCTGTTGTGTTGATCACTTGGGACCATGTGTTGGAAAGAGTGTTAAGATGACATAGCCCTAACCATAAGTGAAGCTTACTATAATTGTCATTGAACTTTCGACTTTGCATCCTAATCCCTGGGCATTCACAATCTAATCTTGCAAGAGTTTATGCCCAATGCAACATTCTACTCAGCTTCCTACAAGATACTACCTTCATCCTATGTGACCCAGGGTCCTATATTCTCTGTTGGGAGCTCACGGCCAAGGCATTAACATGGCACCAGACCTATTTTCTCTTCAGAAAAGGGGATTGATCTGTCCTGTTAGTCCTGTTATTTCAGACATCCTTCTTCCTAGGTTGACTGTGGAATGCCAGGCTCCACATGCAGCCTGGGGTTGACATTAGAGGCAAGTCATAAATGGTTGTGAAATCAAGCCATACAGTGGGATAAAAAGAATATCATGAGGTCAGAATGTGGCAAAATGTGACCTCTGTCAAGCCTGCCTCTCCCCATTCTGCCTTTAAAAGTACTCTGTATCCTGTCTCTTGCAGGTTCCTGCACGAGTTTCCTTTGGCAGGTGGCTTTCCAGAGCAGTTCCACCAAGATCCTTTTTCTGAGGAGTGAGTTAGAGCAGACAAGGCAGGGCCGCCTGGGTGGCTCAGTCAGTTAAACATCTGCCTTCAGATTGGATCATGATCCCAGGGTCCTGGGATCAAGCCCTGCATGGGGCTCCTTGCTCAGCAGGAAGTCTGCTTCTCCCTCTCCCTCTGCCCGTCCCCCTGCTCATGCACTCTCTCGCTTTCTTTCTCTCTCTTGAAGAAATAATAAAATCTTTAAAAAAATTTTTAAAAACAAGCAGCCAAGGAAGCAGACATGGTGTTGTTCATGGTGCCAGGAAGATGTTTCTCAATGTCGTCTTTGAGATCCACTAAGTCATGATTCACTCTGGTGTCCTTACTCAGGCCTCCGCCCCCTGATTGGACTATACCACCCACTTTCCTTTTTTCTACCATATAAGCACTGGATTCTTTTCTTCGAACATAGCCTGCTATTTCACTGGATCCCACATTGTCAGGACTATCTTTACCCTTACCATATTGACCTTTTCCTTTCTACGCTGAAAACACACTCAGATACAGGACCCTATTTCCAATTCAGACCCCACATTGTCTTTGGATCCCACCTCATCACCCGGCACCCTCCCACCCTGATCCCACTCTCTCTCAGGATCTCAACAACTCCCCTAAGGTGACATACCCCTTGGATTCCAGTGGTTCAGTCCATTCTCTCCCTAGTCATCCAAGGCTCCAAGTGAGAGCCCCCGAATTATTCAGCTATGTGAAGACTGGGACAATGGCCTCCTACATGACGTGAGGAGCGTTCCAATACACAGCCATGGATCCATGAGGCTCCCTCCCCCCAACTCTGCCTCTGGAAGCATGTTCCTCAGGTCAGCCAAACAGTCTTCCAGCATCCCTCAATCCCTACAAAATTTCTCTCAAAGAAATGTTCCCATAAAACCAGAGAAAATTGCTTTTCACATACCATCTTCTCTGAAGTAGTCTCTATTGTAAGTAGAGATATGTATTTCCAGAATATATATTTTCTTCTGAAAGGAGATTTGTGTCTTCTGCCTCAGCCACATTTTGGGGAAGTTCATGGTTAGCCAGGAGCTCAGGCTTAGAGTAACAGTCAGCTTCAGTTTCTATGGAGAGCCAGCTTTGACTTTCTGGAGGTCATCAGGGTTAGGGAGGACTGGTGACAGTGGCATTCTACACCCACCATCACCTCAGATTCTTTCATCTGTATTTATGAATGTATCTCAATTTTAAGATCTTGTTAATACCAACGCTGTTAATACTAACACAAGAATACAACAAAAAATACAAAGCTCAAGGGCCTTAAAAGTGAGAAAACCAGGGGTGCGTGGGTGGCTCAGTTGGCTAAGTGTCTGCTTTCAGCTCAGGTCATGATCTCAGGGTCCTGGGATCGAGCCCCACTTTGGGCTCCCTGTTAAGTGGGGAGTCTGCTTCTCCCTCTCCCTTTGCCCCTCCCCCCATGCTCCTGCACGCGCGCACACTCTCTCAAATAAATAAAATATTTTAAAAAAAAATTTTTAAATAAATAAACAAAATTTTTAAAAGGGAGAAAACCAAAGACAATGGCCCAGTACTGAGACCCAACAGTCCTTCCCTGTGTTCCCTCATTATCTAGAACATTGTATGGTCATGGGGTGGAGTAGCTGGGGTCACACAGGCAGCATAGGGCCAGAAACCTCCCACCCAGCCTCTGAAAATGGTAAGAGACAAAGTACATCACATATCCCAACATGCAGCTGGACTCTTGGGGCTCTAAGTTCAGGTGGGCAAGGGGAAGTCCTTATGACCTTGAATCTCTTGGTGGGGAATAGCTTCCACCTGCCCCCAAATCCTCCCTCTATTGTTGACACAGGCTGGGGAGATGAGCACTGCTCCCCAATATGCATTTACCAAACAGCTGCTTCTCATTGCCTACTGTGTCAGTCACTGTAGTTCATACCAGTGAACAGAATGGGCCGATAGACACTCTTTCATTATCTCCATTTTCTGAAGAACCAAACAGAGCACGTGGAGGTGAAATAACTTTCTCAAGGTCATACAGTCTGGAATGTAGGCCTTCTGTCTCCCCAGCCTGAGCTCCCGACTACATGGTAGGACTATCACGGTCCACACTAATCAAAGAGGCTGTTGAAAATCTGAGGGAAGCCTTTGGGATGGTGAACTTTATGTGTCACAAGGCTGGGATACCCAGATTTTTAGTCAAACATTCTAGATGTTGCTGTGAAGCTGTTTTTTGGATGAGATTGACATTTACATTAGTAGATGTTGAACAAACCAGACTGCCCTCTGTCATGGGGGTGAGCCCCATCCACTCCACCAAAGGCCTTCATAGAAAAAGCCTGACCTTCCCGGAAGGAGTGGAACTTCTGCCAGGAGACCACATTTAGACTCAAACTGCAACTCTTCCCTGGGCCTCCAGCTCTAGAGTAGTCTACAGCTACTAGACTTGACCATCTCCACAAACACATGGGCCACTTCCTCAAACTAAATCTCTATGTATATACATAGTACTGGTTCTGTTTGTCTGGAGAGCTCTGTCTCGTACAGTCTCAGAGAAGAAGTTCTCTCTCCAGTTCCCATTTGTCCTGGGCGTAGCAGGCACCACCCCCTCATGACAGACATTCACAGTCCAGTTAACCTTGTCATCACGATCCTCACAACTGTTATACACTGGTCTTGTCTCCTGGAGGATGACGGCATTTGTGAAACACCTTGCTTGGCCAGCAGTGTTTTCTAAAACCTGAATTTGGATGGGTTTGCGTGTTGCTGTCTACCAAGTGAGTCTTTTCTGCTTTTCTTGCACTTGCAAACTTAGGCTCTGCTTGCCTCCCCCAACACCCAGCCACCCTGCAACTGGCCTTTAAATGTGGCTGGAGGCAGAGAACCAGCAGTGCAGAAGCCCCGGGAGAAAGCAGCCAGCCTACACACCACTTTGCAACTGAAACAGATCACGCTTGACGTCTGTACTTCATCTGTGCAGCTGAGAGCCCCGGGGAGCCCAGAGCTGCTGAGCTGCTTCCGTTCCGAGGTCTCCAGCTGCTGCTGCCTCTTACAGCCTCACAGTTCCTGATGCCCACTTTGCTATGTTGAGCAGATGAGCTCCTGTGACGGGTGCCGTCTCCTCCTGGTGGAATGAGAACATCTAGTTCCTACACACTGGTGCAAGATGCTCCTGGACACTTTACCAGCTTGTGTGGTGTAGACTCGCGGGCAGTGCTGGTGCTGTGGCTCTCTTTATTCAGTTTCTCTACTCAGCTGCTCATCCGTGGTGTCCTGCCTATGACAGCAAAGCACTGCACGAGGGGAGGATCCAGCTGACACTGCACAGTGATTCCCTGTAGAAGTTCACAGCCGCCATAGCGGTGTCCTGGGCCTCCCATCATCCCTGTCCCCACACACAGGTGTCTTGGGCAGGTGAAGTCCAGAAGGAGACCAGGACATTTCAGAATCAAAGACCCAGAGGGCTTAGGTGTCTTGCCCAAGATCACACACACAAAATGGCAGAATGGGTAATCGATGCAAAATCCTATACTATGGAGTAGGGATGACACTTTATGTTTCATATTAGGGATTTCTGTTTATTTTTTAAATCTGAGTTTAGGCTATTATTGAAGGCTCTTTGTCCTGGTCCCTGGATTTCCAGAAAGATGTTGCAGAAACATAAAAATATATATGCACAGAGATGTTAACCCACCTATCCCTCAAAGTACCACCTCATTTCTCTCCTCCCTTTTGCAAACAAGCTTCCCCAAAATGACTTTGTGTACACAGTGGCCCTGAGTTCCGTGCCTGTGTTTCCTCTTCCACCTACTCCCATCTGGTTCTGCCCCATCAATTCCACTGAACAGATTCTGCTCAGGTCACCAAAGGCGTCTGTTTGCAGAGTCCCTGGGACAGATCATCTGCACCTGTCCTGCAAGCACCACGTCTGTCCCCCATGTGTCATCGTCCCCATGTGTCCTTCCAACTGCACTGGCTACTCTGCCACAGGCTCTCCTCTGCCTGCCCTTCAAATGCTGAGGGTCTGCAGGACTATATTTAGGTCCTCTTCTCATTGTCTTCTCTACATAGAAGTGACCACATCCACTCTCTTGCCCTCATTCCCAGATATGCAATAAAGAATTTCACATGAATACTGCCCCCCAGGGCATTTGTTGTTCAGTCTAGACCCATAAGCCCAACCACCAAAAAGATCTCTGCGATTAAGTATCTCCCAGGCACCCTACAAAGGATGCTAGCTTCACCCCCTCCACACTATTTGTATTTAAAGCTTCTATGTAAGAACATCATTTTCCTTTACATCTTTTTGAATTTTATAAAATAATTGAAAGTTAAAAACTATTTATTGTCTCTTTATGCCTCTTCCCTTGTGAGACTGAAAGTTCGAAAACAGGAGTTGTCCCGTTAGGTTTACTGAGCTGTGCTTCTGGAAGGTGATTCTGCAATCCGCCACACTGACACTCAGCTTACATATGAAATGAACTGAATGAACGAATGAATAGATAAATATTACCACTCATTCTTCCATTTGGCTTTGAAAACCACTATTCGGATTTAGATTTGAACAAACAGACTCGGGGCGCCTGTGTGGCTCAGTCCATTAGGAGTCCAACTCTTGATTTTGGCTCAGGTCATTTTCTCAGGGTCATGAAATGGATTCTCCTCCCCCACTCCCCATGAGGTTCCTTGAGCATTAGGAAGCCTGCCTAAAAGTCTCTCCCTCTCCCTCTCCCTCTGCCCACCTCCCACTATCCCCTCACACTCTCTCTGTCTCTCTCTCAAAAAAAAAAAAAAAAAGAGAGAGAGAAAGAAAAGAGGAAACAAAAAACAGACTCAAGAAGTCGTCCTTGATAAGAATTAAATAAGATAAAATGCATATTTAATAACATGAAAAGATGACTGTTTTCTAAATTATAATACAAGTAAAGACAAATATTTTATATGAAAATATAAATATAAATATGATAAGCTACAAGAATGAATGAGTGAATAAATAAATAAATAAATAAATAAATAAATAAATAAGAATAAACAATAAAGAAATAACATCAGGGCAGTCATCTCTTAGGGACAGTTGATCCTGAAGCTGGATTTTTAAACATACTCTTGCTTAATACTTCTTAGAAAATACTTGCCGAGTGAAACTCAATAAATTCTGAAATGAAAGCAGGAATGAGAGAGCCCCTTGCAGTGACCAGACATAGGTGCGTGGGTGATACGGCACATTCGTCCCTGAGAAGCATTTCGAGGTGACCCCAGGTCTGCATCCCTAATCCCTAACCTATCTGCACGTGGGCGGAGGAAGACAACGATCCCCTGATTGCCGCTCTGACAACTTCCCAGGCGCAGTCGCTGTACTTCTTCTCTTCCAGGTGCGGACGGATTTCCCGGAAGTCCCTCTTCAGGGCGGGTGTCGGGCGGTCGGTTCCAGAGCGGATTCCTCCCGTCCCACCGCCCGCAGCTCCCAGGGGTCCGGGTCTGGCAGCGGCCGACGGAGGCCAGAGCGCAGCTGGTCCGGCAGGGGGCGCTCCAGGCAGCCGAGGAGCGCCGTGTGCGGCGGGGGCTGAAGGTCCGCGGGAGCCGCTCGCGGAGGACGGACGCGGCCTGAGGCTTGTGCAGCCGCCCGCCCTCCGCCATCTCCCGCGGGGATCCGAAGGCTCTTCCGTCCTGCAGACAGAAGAGAGCGGACAGTCGGCTCCCTTGCCCCGCAGCACGAAGTGCTCCCTGCTCACCCGCGCGTGGCTCTGAGGCCGGGCACAGCCCGAGAGCCCCCGGGCCGCAGGGGAGCACCCCGAGGGCGCGGAGCAGAGGGCGCAGGACGGCCGCGGGGAAGACGAGGCTGCTGCAGGCCTGGCCGGGCTGGGCGCCCGGAGAACCCCGAGCCGCGGTTCTCTGAAGACAGGCTTGGCCAGCAGGGCTCTTCAGTGGGCAACGCCGAAATGTTCCTTTTCTGAGCAGTCCTCTCTGCTTTTACTGCCTAGTTTTAGTTTTCACTGAGGTCTTGCCCGCATTATCTAGGAAGCTGGCACCAACCTAGACCATGACTTGCACAACAGAAGCTCATTCTCCCAGTGAACTTCCGATGGGTCCATCCACGTGGGTTCTTAGCAGTCAAACGAGAGCCATCTTTACCCTGAAACGGAAGTGGTGTAGGAACGTGAGGCCTCACACACACACCTACACACGCACCAGTTTTACTCTAGAAACGTTGCTCTTTGTGTGAGGAACAAAATGGGGCCTTGATTCTGGACTAGGTTTTTACCCTCCTTCCCTCACGCGGGGAGACGGGCTCCTTCGTCTCGACGGATTTGTATCTTGTTGGGTACTGACCAGACCAGCTATGGTAAGACGCTCTCTAGAACCAGGACTGGGCTTTATTCAGTGTTATAGTCACAACAGAGGCTTATGGTAATGAGTGCAGGAGTTCTCCGATGTTCCTCTTCATTCTAGAAGTAACTGATGCAGGTCCCTGCAGTGATGGGTCCCTTGGGACTCAGGGTCAGGACTAGTACAGACGCTGTCCTTTCTCTGGGTCATTTTGTAACCGGTCTACACTGCTCCTCAGGCTGTGCCCGTGCCCCCAGCAGGAGGCCTGGTTCTTGTCTGGACGTGGACGGGTGAAGATTGTGTTCTGCCAGGCACACCTCACTCACAAGGTAGTTACCACCTCTAGGAACATTTTTCCTCTGGAGTGGCTGAGTGTCTTCCACCCGGGCTCTCCGGGACTCACTCCCTGAGGGCGGGCTCACCATGTCCTGAGGACTTTAGGTTCCCCAACTGTGCAGGGGCTGGTTTCCTTGTGAGCAAAGCCATTACTGCCGCTAGGTCCTTGCCCTCGCCCCTGGAGTGTTTGTGCGGGGACGCGAGCTCTCAGTGCTGACCTCCTCCTCCTCTCCTGACCAGGCATCAAAAGTGTCAGCAGCCCTCAGATGCTGAGGTGAACGATTGTGTTGTCAACCTAGAGGAAAGACCCAATTGTAATCATTTCACCTTGAGTTGTGAATATATTTATTTTGCCACCACAGCTTTTACTTTTCAATTTTTTCATTTTTTTAAGTAGGCTCCACACACAGGGTGGAGCCCAACGTGGGGCTTGAACTCACAGTCTGAGATCAAGAGTCGGATGCTCACCCTCGGCTCTTTGGGCAACTAATATTTGATAAAGCAGGAAAAAACATCCGGTGGGAAAAAGACAGTCTCTTCAATAAATGGTGCTGGGAAAATTGGACAGCTACATGCAAGAGAATGAAACTTGACCACTATCTCACACCATACACAAAAATAAACTCCAAATGGATGAAAGACCTCGATGTGAGACAGGAATCCATCAAAATTCTAGAGGAGAACATAGGCAACAACCTCTACGACATCGGCCAAAGCAACCTTTTTCATGACACATCCCCAAAGGCAAGAGAAACAAAAGATAAAATGAACTTATGGGACTTCATCAAGATTAAAAGTTTCTGCACATCCAAGGAAACAGTCAGAAAAATTAAGAGGCAGCCCACGGAATGGGAGAAGATATTTGCAAATGACACTACAGATAAAGGACTGGTATCCAAGATCTACAAAGAACTTCTCAAACTCAATACACGAGAAACAAATAAACAAATCAAAAAATGGGCAGAAGATATGAACAGACACTTTTCCAATGAAGACATACAAATGGCTAACAGACACATGAAAAAATGTTCAAAATCATTAGCCATCAAGGAAATTCAAATCAAAACCACACTGAGATACCACCTTACGCCAGTTAGAATGGCAAAAATAGACAAGGCAAGAAACAGCAATTGTTGGAGAGGATGTGGAGAAAGGGGATCCCTCCTACATTGTTGGTGGGAATGCAAGTTGGTACAGCCACTCTGGAAAACAGTGTGGAGGTCCCTTAAAAAGTTAAAAATGGAGCTACCCTATGATCCAGCCATTGCACTACTGGGTATTTACCCCAAAGATACAGACGTAGTGAAGAGAGGGGCCATATGCACCCCAATGTTCATAGCAGCAATGTCCACAATAGCTAAATTGTGGAAGGAGCCGAGATGCCCTTCAACAGATGACTGGATTAAGAAGTTGTGGTCCATATATACAATGGAATATTACTCAGCTATCAGAAAGAATGAGTTCTCAACATTTGCTACAACATGGACAGCACTGGAGGAGATAATGCTAAGTGAAATAAGTCAAGCAGAGAAAGACAGCTATCATATGATTTCTCTCATCTATGGAACATAAGAACTAGGATGATCGGTAGGGGAAGAAAGGGATAAAGAAAGGGGGGGGTAATCAGAAGGGGGAATGAAACATGAGAGACTATGGACTATGAGAAACAAACTGAGGACTTCAGAGGGGAGGGGGGTGGGGGAATGGGATAGACCGGTGATGGGTAGTAAGGAGGGCACGTATTGCATGGTGCACTGGGTGTTATACACAACTAATGAATCATCGAGCCTTACATCGGAAACCGGGGATGTACTGTATGGTGACTAACATAATATAATAAAAAATCATTAAAAAAAAAAAAAGAGTCGGATGCTCAACCAATTGAGCCACCCAGGTGTCCCTATTGTTCAGTTTCTTCTTAAACTCCTGAGCAATTGTTAGTCTCCCCTTTGGAATTCAGTTACTGAAGGGTAGGACACAGAGTTCTGCATAATTTTGTAGAAAGAGACAAACAATATTCTCATATATAGCTGTAGAAGCAAAATAAGATGATACCTACCACAATTTAAGTCATTCCTCTGTGGAACGTGTGATGCTAGGTGCCTTAAAGGACATGAGTTCACTGAATATTCACAATATTATGTCATAATTGTTAAGTCTCTTTTTACTCTTGAATTATACACAACTCACTCTTTTCACAGATTTCCATAATTCTGTTGTATTTTCAGCTGATTTTGGCCAATTATTTTTCTTTGCTTTAAATATTAAGAGAAGGCCTGACCAGCTTCCCACTCTCATTTTTGAAGAAAGTCTGTCAGTCTTTATGTGCTTGAGAATTCTGTTATTTGGGGATCCACTAAAAATTGTGACGTTCATAAAATTAGGTAACATTACTAGTGGGTAACAGAAAAGAATTCTTATCATATCAAGCTCTTTAGAAAACGAAATGTGCTATAGAGCTGCTGTAGTAAACAGGGTCACAAAGAGGAGTTAAGGAACCTAATTAATAAAGCCAATAATTCCAGGAACCATTATTTGTCAGTATTGATAGATAATTGGATGAAGGATTGAATGAGTTATCTATTCCTGCCCAGTGAGTTCTTAAAGCTGAGCAGCTCACCGATACACAAGGTAGTAAGAACCAAGACAGGATACACCATTGTACGTAGTTAAGTCACGATTCAGTCTAAATACAGTATTAAACACATTAATATGATTTGCCAGAACATCAATTTCATGAATGACCCAGGAAGAAAGAAATGACATAAAACGGCAAACTATGCACAGAAAAACTGACCCACATTATTCCCAGATCCTATGCTGTATTCTTCTCCACTTCAGAGGTGCTGACTTCTCTTATTCCTGCTCCCACCTGCTCCATTGCGGTCTCTGCTTCTGCGTTCCACCAGACTGACTCTCAGGAAAGGCAGCGAAGGCATCTATTCTGACTTAGCAGGCAGTTGCAATCCACATCTTCCAGGAATCCACTGACGCTTCCCAAAGCACATTTATTTCCTTAGATACGCTCATCAGCATCCTCTCTTGTGACCCGTGTACTGTATGGCCAGAAGTTCACTGTCTCCCCTGTGGCTCTTCTGTCCCCTCCCTTTCACGGTTGGAGAGCCTCAGAATCAAGTTTATGTCTGTTTCTCACACTACACGGTCTCCCCGCAGGACCACCTCTGTTTCTGGCTTTCCCTGCTAGATATGGACCTCAGCCGTGGTGTTTCTTGTCAAATGCCGGCTCACCTCTCCCCTGACACTGGACATTTGTGCGTCCACGACTACCAGTCCCCCGTCGAGGGGTCCACAGCTTGCATGTGTACTGGCTGACCTTCTCCATTCTAGCCGCAGGTGAGAGAATTCACTTCCTTCCCTTCTTCATATAACACTAAGTATGAGGATTGTTTTCAGATTCTTATGCCTACAACAGCCAAAAATATAGATATCAGAAACTGTGTTTATTACGTCCTATAGCCTAAGGGCAACGAGCAAGTTGTCTTAGAGGAAGTCCGTGGTTATTTCCGATGTTAATATAGTATGATAGGTAAATGTATTCTGCCCTCCAGTTTCCAATCAAGTTGCACAATTAGACTTGGTGTTACCCTTTAAAAATACTTTCCATAGTAAAAGTTCAATAAAGAGGAAAAATGATAAACTTATTGTATATTTAAAATATATTTTATTATAATCTGCTATGTAAAGGTGCAGATATTATATGAAAAATCCAAATCTTGTAAGTATTTACATAAATAAATATTTAAATAGATAAATAAACATGGGCATGGTCATCCGTAAGAGACTATTGCTTGTAGAGTTGACATGTTCTGGAAACACTTGAGAAATTGGCTCTGTTCATGTCACCAGGACAGCAGAAATGAGAGTCTTTCACATGGCAAACTCAGTCAGGAAAGTGTGATATTATTAGTCAGAGAGAATATTCCCATGTTGAATTGGATCTCATTTCTTGTGCCTTAGTCTTTCTTGCAAGATCGTTGATGAAAACAAGGAGCTCGTGATTTCTGCTCTGACAGTCTCCCAGGCACAAGGGCTGTATTGCTTCTCTTGCAGGTAGAGGGAGATTCTTTGGAAGTAGTTCCTCAGGATGGAGTCCACATTCATGCCGGGAGTCTCTCCCACTCGCGCCGCCTGCATGGGACAGGCTTCCAGGGTGCTCAGCTGCTCAGAAAGTCCCGAGCAGAATTCCTCTAGGAGGGTCATGTTCCAAGCAACAGATGAGGCCTCTGTGCAGAAGATGTGGAAGATCTTCTGGTTCATCACATGCACGACCGAGAGGGCTTGAGCCTTCTGCAACTGCTTGCCATCAACCACCTCCTTGGGGAAAGCAAAGTCATGTGTGTACCCGTCACAAGAGCTAACAGACATTCTCTTCATTTGTCCCAGGAGCGTCAAGGCCCTCCAGGCAAACAGGCCATGGTTCTGAGGCAGGTCACAGCCCAGAGAGCAGAGGGAGTTGCCGCTGAGCACCACCAGGGCCACCAAGAAGGAGAAGGGCAGGGCCATTGGGGATCCTGCAGAGGCTGCTGGCCTGGCTGGGGTGGGCAAGTCTGGGAACCGTGGCTCTAGGTTCTCTGAGCATCTTGCCTTGTGCGTGTGCCTTAAGTAGGGGACTTAGGAGTTTTCAATTTCTGAACGTTTCCCTTACTGTCCACTTCTCTTTTTGCTTTCCTTATGCGCTTTCTACTTGGGTTTAGAACCTGAGTTTCTCAACCGTTTATTGTGTTTTCATTATTGTCTCATGCCTTCAGAGTCTTTTTGGATGTTTTTAATTGAACCTTCCAAGACACACAGTATATCCATGGAATATATAGTTACATATTGTGTTCATATCTGTGCTTTATAGGTAAAAAAGAAAGTGTAAAGTTTATCCCATGCAGGGTAAGAATGAATGAAAATTTTAAACTAAAAGTATAATTTTAAAGCTATTGTTTCCTAAGTATGTAAGTAAATTTGATGAGTGACTTATAATTTATTTACATATAGAAATTGTAATATATAAGTACATATGCAAGTTAGCAATTTCTAAAAAAGACATAATGGTTTCAGTGTACTTAAACATTTAAAATCATTCCAAATTGCTAAAAGTTAGTGAAAAATTAAATTGTTTACTTAACTTTTCATTTTAGTGTACTGAATTTTGATTTTGCCTCATATGACAAAATAATTTTTAACTTCACCTGCTACTAGACACTCTTGAAGGTATTGTCAAAATATTTTTTCTGCGTAGTACTAGAGAATTACTGATGTGTTGAGTAAGTTTTGTAGAACTAATAATAAAATATAATTTGTATTTTATTGCCAAAGCCTGCATCACATCAAAGCTCAGACAAGCAACAACCACAAGACAGCCAATGGCAGCTCAAAAGTAAGCAGAGATCACCTCTCCAGGTAAGACTTTGAGATCCAAGAAATGATGGAGAGAAATTCCTTCAATCTTAAGTGATTGGTCTTATTCCTGGTTTGTCGCAAGGATCTTGCAGACAGTTTGTGTATCATCTAAGAATTCTATGTCATTGTTTCTTGTAGAATACCCAAGAAAACCCAATGAGAGACAATAAATACTAAGGTTGTGTTAGACTGCTCCAAGGTCAAGCTTTGGATACCACAGACCATTGTGATATTTCAGATTTGTTCACAACCCTAAGAACTACTTGGAACATTGTTGGAAGCAATTGCAACAACTATTCTCTCTGTTGGGGGAATATTGATATTCGATTGACAATGCAGATGCAGAACCAGAAACTACATGAAAATTCTTAGTATCTTTTACTCAATTTTGCTAACTGCTAGCTGCTCTTTAAGAAAAGTATGTTTTTTTTTTCAAAATATACAAAAGCTCAGGAAATTGGCTTATTACACTATTGGAGTCAGTTCCTTCCAAGAATGAGCCTCTTTTGCTCTGGAATCCTGCCAGGAGATAGTCTTCTGCATAGAACACGACGCAAGTCTCCAGACTTGCTCACTGTCTTTGTCCATCTTAGCCAGTAGGTGACACTCTTCCTTCGTAAACATTTTAACAGGCCACAGAGTAAAATGATCCTGCTTTCTATTTCCTTTTTGCTAAAGCTGCTGTTGCATCACTGGGGCAGGGACATTCCCTCAGGCCCAAAAATAGTCACCAGGAGGAAAAGAAGAGAACAAGGCCTCTCCTAGAAGAGTTTCCAAAAACCTAGAACTTTCACACCACTCTTGGTTTCAGTTAACGGCTTCGTACTTGGCAGAATGCCAGCCAGAAACTACAAGAGTAAAGGAAGCAGCTGTGTGAATGGGCAGGAGAGGTTCATGAGGAGTGAATGAGGAGGGCAGAGCCCACTCGGGGTTTCTACATGGGGAGAGGGAAACATTGTAATATGGGAGTGAGTGGATGGGATCTGGGAAAGCAGGGAAGAAGGGGGAAACGTGCTAGGTATCAGAATATATAGTGTATAATACTATTATGTATGTAATTGATGAGCCACTTGTCCCCAGTTCTGTTTTTTTTTTCTTTTTTTCTTTTATTTTTTTAAATTTTTTTCTAACCCCCGAGGGGGCGCACCGTTCTGGAAGTACTGCAATACCAGGTCGATGCGTGGAGTGGATGGAGCAAGCTCCTATTCCATCTCCTAACTCCAAAAATCCATTTAATATATCGTCCTCGGATAGAGGACGTATCAGATATTAAACTGATAAGAACAGATACTACACTTGATCTTAGCCAAAAGGCCGAGAAGCGATGCCCCAGTTCTGTTTTTTTAGACCCTCAGCAGTTTGCAATCAGTAACAGAGAGAAGGCTAGGAGAAGTCCACTATTCTCTTCTAGATCTCTATGAAAAATAAGAAAATAGTCACCATCTGTTGAGGTGAAATACTCTGCTAAGTGCTTCTAAGTGTTCTAGATTATTTAATACTCACAACTCAAGAACATTTCTAACGTCCTTTATATTTGGAGAAACTGAGGTCCAAAGTGGTTAAGTGAATTATTCAGGATCAAACATCTAAATTCCTTAGCAAAATATAGGTGCAGTACATAATCCTATGTCACGTGTCATAAATATGCCTTATAATTCTTATTCTGAAGTTCTCATATATCTTAATCCCAAATTTACACACTTTTTACTCTCTGTCTTTTTTGATGGCCTTCAGATATTGGAGAAGAGAAAGTTTCTGATTCACTTTCATTTTTTCATCTTATGCGGGAAGTGTCCCTGGCCATTATATTCATTGTAAACTCATTATTTATTAATGCCTAAGAATTTATCATTTTTCTGAAGTCATTGCCCTACCTAAAGATCAAATCTTTATTTAGTCAGGAAGAAAGGAAGCAATAGAGAAGTCTGGGCATATCAATCTCTATGTAAAAATAAGCTGTATTTCATAGCAACAGAAAATGCAATGTAACAAAGAGGAAAATTAGGTAACCAGATTGGTAAAACATATCATGCTCAAAACGGTTGTGTTATTGTTGACGGTCACGTTTCAGATCAAGGATGTATCTGGTGTTCAAATGGTGGGATTAACTATCCAGAAATGATTCCACAATGATTACCTGCCAATCCAGGTAGAGATCAATGTCAACTCTCACATCATATGGTAGATGAAAATAAAATCCTGATGGAATACAGATTTGATATAAATTGGATTTTAAGAAGAAAAGTGGCTCAGTTGGTTAAGCATCTGCCACTGCTCAGGTCCTGATCCCAGGGTTCTGGGATTGAGTCCTGCGTCAGGCTCCTTGCTCAGCGGGGAGCCTGCTCCTCCCTCTGCCTACCTTTCTTGTGCTCTGTCTCTCTCTCTCTCTCTCTCTCTCTCTGACAAATAAAGTCTTTTAAAAAATAAAAATTAAAAGGAAAGTAGTGCAGTTTCGGTCACAATGTATTAAGAAGGCTTGAACATGTGCTCCTAGCAGAAAAAACTAGAAAACTGTCCGTGATGCTGAGACAAAGAACAATATCTCCTTGAGTTTGATAATTAAGATGACTTTCTTCCTCAAGGTACAGGGAAGGAAAAAATGGAAGACACAAATAAAAACTGATAGGAACTTTTAGTGATGGAAAATATTACAAATATTACTAGTGACATATATTTTTTCAGATTTCTTTACGACAGTCATAAATATAGACCAGATTCTGGGTCATAAAAAAATTTCTATGGAATTAAAAGGACTGAGATGATAGAGTAAGTTCTTTAACTGCAATAGAAAGAAATGGAAAACAATACCAGAGAGATACCTGAAAAATCTCCCAATATTTGGAAATTAAATAACGCACATTTAAATAACTCATGGGACAAAGAAGAAATCCCAAGGGAAGGATGAAAATACATGGAAATAAATGGAAATGAAAACACAACATACTGGAGGTGCCTGGCTGGCTCAGTCAGTAGAACATGCAACTGTTTATCTCAGGGTCGTGAGTTCAAGCCCCATGTTGGGTGTGGCGCCTACTTTAAAAATAAATAAATGAAAAAAAAATTTAAAAGCCCATAACATACCAAAATTTGTGCGATGCAGCTAGGCAGGATTAAAGTGTAACTTAAGGCTTTAGATGCTCACGCTAGAGAAGTGGGAAATTCCAAAGCCAGGATTCTTCACTTTCACTGTAACAAGCTAGAAATAAAAAGAAGCAATTAAAAAATAAAATAAATAAAAAGAAACAATAAGGAGAATAGTGAAAATCAAGGAAATAGAAACCAGAAAAACTCTAAAGAAAATAAAAGAAACCAAGAGCTTCTTAAAAATATTTTTTTCAGTAAATTTATAGAACCATAGCAACGCTGATCTGCTTAAAAAGAGAGAGGAGACAACTTACCACACTCTTATTCTTCATCTATCAACATGGCCTGTCTTTCTGCCTAATCGGATCTTACCAAAGTGATCAATGGCACCTATGTTTCCAGATCCACTGGGACAAGTTAGCCCTGTCCTTCTCTAAGACTCCCCTCAAATTTAAACTCTTTGTTTGCTTAGTCAGTGCATTCTGAAGATCATTCCTCTCTTGTTGTCTCCTACCTGCACTGGCTACACCATCTCTGTGCCCTTTGCTAGCTCTTCCCTTTTAACCTTAAAAGTTGAACATCTTCCTAAGCTTTAGGTCATCTCCTCATTTTACAATCTACTCATAAGTGAACACATCTATTATCATGCCCTGATTTGCAAGTATGCAACAAGCAATTGTAAATTAATATCTCCACTATATACTCTGTTGGAGATTCTGGATGCAAGGACCTATGTACTGGCGGAATGTCTGTGTTTAGAGGTTTCATCTACTTTAAAGAATTCATCTGCTCTGTCCCCCCTCTTGACATCCCTCATTGAAGCTTCTAGCAAAAGAGTCTCTTGTGCTCTACCTCTCATTGTAATATGAAATAGAATTGAAATTCCTTAAGGATGATTATTGCTGCTCCTTTCTCTTCAAAATGGAAAGCTCAAAGAGAATAAGCTTTACAATTGCTTTATTCACCTCTGTGTCCCCAGAATAACCACATAATCTGGCATAGAGATATGCAGTTTTAAGATAACAAATGATAGGGGCACCTGAGTGGCTCAGCCGTTAAACGTCTGCCTTTGGCTCAGGCGGCTCAGGCCATGATCCCAGGGTCCCGGGATCGGCGGGAAGCCTGCTTCTCCCCGTCACACTCCCCCTGCTTGTGTTCCCTCTCTCGCTGGCTGGCTGTCTCTCTGTCAAATAAATAAATAAATAAATAAATAAATAAATACATACATACATACATAAATAAAATCTTAAAAAAAAAAAGAAAACAATCTGACAAAAATAAGATGAACAAATTTTGTTACATTCAAATGTATTGAAAGGTAAATATGATATTATATGAACAAAACTATTTTTTTGTTTTTTAAAGGGCATCTTGCTGAACAAATCTATTTTAAATAGTACGTAGTGGAAAAAATAGATGAATGAATAAATGAATGAGAATATGAGTACATTAAAGCCCTCAGCATATTAATGATTGTCGTTTTATTTATTTATTTATTTATTTATTTATTTATTTATTTATTTATTTATTTGACAGAGAGCGAGAGATAGCGAGCGAGCGCAAGTAGGGGAACAGCAGGTAGAGGGAGAGGGAGAAGCAAACTCCCCGCTGAACAAGGAGCCCGACATGGGACTCGACATGGGGCTCGACATGGGGCTCGACATGGGGCTCGATCCCAGGACCCTGGGATCATTACCTGAGCGGAAGGCAGACACTCAACCGACTGACTGAGTCACCCAGGCGCCCCATGATTGTCATTTTAAATACCTGGTCTGACAATTCAAAAATCTCTGCCATAGCTGAGTCTGGTGACCTGGGTGACCAGTGGGGGGGCGCCGTGCCCCCCAGTTCCTCTCCAGTTCTTTCTACTCAGGACTCTTAAATAGAACAGGGTAGTTTTCATTTGCAGAATGTTCCTGTACACTATGCCTTTTTATTTTTGTTTGCTTTTCTTTACATACACTTTACTTAGATTAGAAGAGACTGGAAGACATCACCCATTTCAATTATTTTTTCATTTTTTCATCGAAGTTTAATTTGTTCAATGCTTGAGATGTGTTTCTATGTAAACAGAGCCAAAGCTTTCAAGTGAGAAAAAATGTTTGTGTTGCGGTCATAAGTATGCAGCTTTGTTCTCCTTGCTCAGAACACAATTTCACCTCTGCTCCTGGGCTCTGTTTTCGCTCTTTTCATTTCCACACCTCAGCCCTGCTGCCTCATCCCTAGGCATCTGTCCTCTTCAGAAAGGATGTGTTCCCCCTGTTTGACAAGCACCCCCAGGGGTCTTCCCACACCTTGATCATAGGCCAGCGTTCATATTAATTGCTCAGGGAATAATGACCAATGAAGAATATTCTCAGATTTTGTGTACAAAAGAAGATTTCCAAGGCTGGCCACGTGGCATGCTGTATGGGGGCCTCATGACCAGGGAGGTAAGTGGCATTTCCCCCTCTTTCCACCTTGTCCTACTAATGACTCATCAGTTTCTTCCCCAAGACCCTGGCTGGTTTCCTAATTTTTTAAGTGCACCTGGGTGTTTCCGTTCTGATTTCAGCCGCACTTCTGTGTGTCCTTTCTGGACAGCACCTCATCCCACCGAGCAGTGCATCTTACCCTGTGGGTCCGTGTGCCCACAGCCACCTGTGTTCCACCTTCGCCCTCCTCACTCCCTCCCTCCCTCCCTCGCTAGCTCCCTCTCTGTCTACCTGGCTGCCAGGAGTCAGCTCATCACACTTCTAGCTTTGAGCCAACCTGTCTTGGAGGAGGGTTGTTTTTGCCCCCTAACAATCAACTGCCCAACACCCAAGAGTGTTTCTGTGACCAATTGCTCTTCTTTCCATCAGGTACTCACGTGTCGTATTTTTCCATGTCTTCCAGAAGACACAAGGTAAACATTATGTACTACATTCTTGTATCAGGGGCACGGATATGGATGAATCATACCCCCCCCTTTTTTTCAATTTTACCTTAACTAGCGACAGCAATTTTATGTCGCTAAATGTTGATGTCTATGTGGAGTTCAGCTCATTAGACTGTGGAGTCCTTCTGCTCTCGGTTTCTGAGGCCACAGGGGACTCTGTGAGGCTTTCGCTGCCATACAGGACTTCAATTGAAGGAATGACCGTCCCTGCAGTATTTAGTCAGTCCTCTTCTTCTGAGCCTTTTGATTCCTTACTCTCTGTCTCACGGTGAAAATGTGGGGCAGTGAGGCTACATAGGATGCTAGAGAAAACCAGCCACCTTTGCTTTACTAGTTCAGAGTTTTAAAATTGTATATGTTCGTTTTAATTTAGTAATTTTCTCGACAGGAGTTGTCTTGCTCTTCTGAATTCCTTTCCATTTCATCCTGAGGTCAGTACCAAACTAGGGAAGTAAAAATGGAAACAGGAAGGGCCTGTACCATTAGTTTCTATCATTTTCAATACATCATTTTTTTTTTCCTTTCTCCACTCAGCTTTGCTAGAAAGCTGTCATTACATTTGGAGGCAGTGAGGCCACAGGAACTCAAAGGCAATCTGACCAGGAACGGAGTGACAACACGAAAGTGACTCCCAGCTCAGAGAAAGACATCGGGATCTCCTCTCTTCTGCAACCGCCTTCCACCTGCTGCTCTGTGGTCTCTGGTTGTGAATTCCACCAAACCTGCTCTCACTGTGGGCAGTTCCGTCTGCTTCCGCCTGTACCAGATGGTTTCAATCCATAGAGCAGCTTACTGACGTTCCACACAGTAGTAATCAAAATAATAATGAATTAGCATTGTGAGTAATGAAATACGCCATGCTTTAAAAGAGATACATATTAAACAGATTGACATGATTGTCTATGAATCAAATCCATGAATCGACTAAGAGACACATACATTGCAAAAAGGGGAACTCTGCAGAAAAAAAAATTCACAAAATTTCCAATTCCCATTCTGTTTTCCTGCTGCATTTCAGAAGGCAAATCTCTCACAAATATTTTCTCCAAATACATTAACTTCTCTTCTTGTATTCAGTCACTCCCCCCACCTTCCAGTATGGTTTCTATTGATGAATTCCGGCAAACCAGCTCTCAATAAAGTTTCAGTGCTCCCCATATCCCAGTGTGTTGGGCACTTTCCAGCCACATTTTGCAACGATGCAATTCTTTGAAGCACTTTCCATCTTTGAAATAGACTCGTCCCAATATTCTTTCTTGTCCTACTGCCTTAGGGCCATTCCACCTTTGTTTCCTTTGTGGCTCTTTTCTCCCTTACCATTCAAAGGTTTAAAGAATTAGTCTTTTTATTTTATTTTATTTTATCTTATTTTATTTTGAGAGAGAGAGTGCAAGCACAAGTCAGGGTGTGGGGGAGGGGTGGCGGGGGAGGGAGAAGCAGACTCCTTGATGAGCAGGGAGCCCGTCCATCGTGGGACTCCATCCCAGGACCCCGAGATCATGACCTGAGCTGAAGGCAGATGCTTAGCCCACTGAGGCACTCCGGCACCCGTCGAGGAATCAATCAATTAATCAATCTTAATCAATCTTCTTTTCTCATAGTCTACTCTTCCCGTGTGACCACTTCTTGTTCCTAGGCTTTCAGTTAATGGAGTGGCTTATAAATCACAGACTCAAATATCCATTTTCCAAGAATATTTACACTTGGAAGTCTACCAGTCAATTGTAGGAGGTATCTACTGCTTCTGCTGAGAGAACTCCATTTTCCCTCTTCTTCTCATTATACCACTTAACATGACTGATACTACTTCAGTACGATAATTGTTTTCAGGTTGGTTTGCCACAAAAATCAGTGGTACAAAGCAGGATTGGATTTGTTATGCCCACCTCTATCCTGACAGCAACATACAAACTGGCTTAGAGAAAGTCTAGTTTTAACTTATAGCATGAATAATGTAATAATGAGTAAGTGTGTTGTACAATCCATTCTCTCAGGTTATAATGAGACGTTTCTTTTTTAAATAATAAACAAATACAAGAATTTTTCTATACAAAATATTTAATAAAGAAAGGAAATAATAAATTGAACACATATAAAGGATATATTTTTTTCTCTTAACCACAAAGGGGAAGTATACCTAATATTATTCAAAGATAATTTAAATCCTATAAATGGTTAAATAAATAAGTTGTTAAATAGATACATAAATAGATCAGCATGGTCATCTGAAAGCAGCTAGTGCTTGTAGAGCTGACGTGATGTCACTTAATACTCCTGAAAACATGTGACAAATTGATTCCATCATGTCATGATTATAGCAAAAATGAGAGTCTTTGACAGGGCGGAATACATGGCAGTATGATATTATTTGTCAGTGAAAGTCATTACCATGTTGAAATGGGTCTCATTTCTTGCCCCTTAACCTTTCTTGCAAGGTTGTTGATGAAGAGAAGGGTTTAATGATTTCTGCTCTGACAGTCTCCCAGGCACAAGGGCTGTATTGCTTCTCTTGCAGGTAGAGGGAGATTCTTTGGAAGTAGTTCCTCAGGATGGAGTCCACATTCATGGCGGGAGTCTCTCCCACTCCCGCCGCCTGCATGGGACAGGCTTCCAGGACGCTCAGCTGCTCAGAAAGTCCCGAGCAGAATTCCTCTAGGAGGGTCGTGTTCCAAGCAGCAGATGAGGCCTCTGTGCAGAAGATGTGGAAGATCTTCTGGTTCATCACATGCACGACCAAGAGGGCTTGAGCCTTCTGCAACTGCTTGCCATCAACCACCTCCTTGGGGAAGGCAAAGTCATGTGTGTACTTGTGTACGCAAGAGATAAGGGAGATTCTCTTCATTTGTCCCAGGAGCGTCAAGGCCCTCCAGGCAAACAGGCCATGGTTCTGAGGCAGGTCACAGCCCAGAGAGCAGAGGGAGTTGCCGCTGAGCACCACCAGGGCCACCAAGAAGGAGAAGGGCAGGGCCATTGGGGATCCTGCAGAGGCTGCTGGCCTGGCTGGGGTGGGCAAGTCTGGGAACCGTGGCTCTAGGTTCTCTGAGCATCTTGCCTTGTGAGCCCTCTTAAATGGGAACACATCAGTTTCCATCTTCTGAATGTTCCTCTTACTTTCTACTTTTGTTTTTGTTTTTCATTTTGCACTTTCCAAATGGGTTTAGAGCAGTGTTTCTCAACCATTTCACTTCATTATTGCCTCCCCTTCCCTTGACCCCAGAGGCATTTTAGATATTTTTTGCTAATTGAATCCCTCATGAAATTTTAACGACACAGTTATCCTCTATATCTATTTATGTCCTCTCTATGTAGCTGTACTTTATACATAGAAAGAGTGCCAAACTTCACTCTTCTATCCAATACAGGATTAAGATTGACAAAAATTTTAAGCTAAAAGTAAATTTAAAAGTTATTAACATTTTATTTAACTTTATAGCTAAGTTTTCAGAGCAAATTGTAATATACTTATATAAACAGTAATGTATTAAAATCATATCCAAATTTAAAATTATACCAATATATAATAATAATAGGACTGCAATGATATACTTTAAAATTTATTAGAAGTACTCAAAACAATTGAAAATTTACAGTATTTTCCTAACATGTATTTTTAGGCCTTAACTTTTAATTTTGCTTCATATCAGAAAATAATTTTTAATTTCACTAGGTGCTAGATGTTCATCCAGATATTCTCAACATGTATTTCTTTTCAGCAATTGACATAATTATTAATGTGTTTAATAACTTTAGTAGAATTAAATGATCAAATATGAACTACTTGCATTTAATTCTGAAGCGCAGTTCACACTAAGGCTTCCACATAAGCAACATAGACAAGCAATGGCAGCTACTACGTAAGGGAAGGCCACCTGTCCCAATGCAGCTTTGAGATCAAGCAAATGACGGAGGGAGAATCATCTGGCGAACCATCTATTTGATGTAAATTTTATTGCTCTAAACTTGCATACATTTTCTATAACTTCCATGAACTCAATGTCAATACTTCACATAAGATACCCAACAAAAACCAATAAGATACGAGATAATAAGAAAATAAATATTAAGGACTAAGATTTTGTCAGATATGGTTGATTTAAAGAGCAACGAACCATTGTAATATGTAAGATTCGTTCACTCTCAAGAACTAATTTTTGCACCATTGGAAGTAAAAACAGGCAAGTAAAAAAATGTATCCAATGTGAATCTTTCTTTTTTTAAAAGATTTATTTATTTATTTGAGAGAGAGCGAGCAGAAGAAGGGTCGGAGGCAGAGGGACAGAATCTCAGGCAGACCCCCTTCAGAGCCTGGAGCCCGATGCAGAGCTCCATCTCACCACCCTGAGATCATGACCTGACCTGAAACTGAAAGAGGGATATTCAACCGAATGAGCCACCCAGGCGCCCCTGAATCTCTGTTTATACTTTTTCATGTAATTTCAAATTTCCCAAAGGACTTTCAGAGATTGCAAAGCAGATCTATTAAAAAAAAAAAAAAAGGAAGGGTGTTTGTCCTAAATTCAAAACTGTGTAAATATTGATTATTATCATATGAAGAACTTACTCTCACCTCCTATCCAGAACTCTTTTCATTTTGCCTAAGCCCTCTACATTCCTACTCTTTATGTGGAAGGTACGTAACCATTTTTAACACACCAGCTCTTAGTCATGGACTCTTCATTACTCAGTAGTCATCCTTGGCACCAGGCCCAGCGCCCCGGCTCAATACATCATGTTTACTGCAGCAGCTGTCCGATTTGCTTCTTCATGGCCATATTTGCTAGGACCGTATGAGACAGTGGCTAAAATATCCACTCTCCTCTTCCCAGTGTCAACAACTCCTACTGAGATTATTGCTGAAACTACTGGGATTCTAGTTGCTTTCAGGTGCACAGGGCTCTGGGATTTGGGCTGCAAGAGCACAATTTTCAGCCTTTGCCCAGCACTAGAGGAAACCCCCAAGGATGGTCTCATCTCAAATTTGCCCTCAACTTGGTCATCATAGAAAAATAACTAGCCTGGTGTCCTACACAGAGCCACACATCTAAACTCAAGCTCTCCCTGATTCACACAGCTCACAGCAATCAGGCTATTTATCCATGAGTTGTGGTGGATCTTTCCTGAAGTGTCATTGAACGACCTTTATCCTGAGATGCTCTGGAGACAACTCAGAGACAACAATGAACGATCAATTGCATGCTCTTATCTCCATCCATTTGTGTGGGAGAGTCGGCTCCATTTCAGTTCGATTTCCACAATTTGGTGGGTAAAAAGCAGAGTGTGACTTCAGGTCAAAAAATGAAGATGTGGATTCTCAGTTCTTGGCCCTATTGCTCTTACTTGCTAATGCACTTACTCTTCTTTGTTACTAAGCATGGCTATATTCTCTCTTCTAGATGGCAGTCATGGAGCCTGCTATGGTCTGAATGCTTGGATATTATCTGTTGAAATCTTAACCCAGAAGTGATGATATTGGATGGTGGGCCCTTTGGAGGTGATGGGAGTACAAGGACATGGCCCTGATGATGAAATTGGGTCCCTTTTAAGAGACACCCTAATATTGGATTTCCAAGCTCTAGAACTGTGACCAATGACTTTCTACTCTTTACACGTTACCCAGGATATACCATTTTTAAAAAAAGTAGCCCAAAGGGACTGAGCCCTGACCTGACATATTTTCTCCTTAGACTGTCTCCCTCAGGGGTCTGTAAAATACCCAAGCGGAGAGACTTCATCTTACCCAACTTGTTTTTCTAGGCATCCGGTACCGGTCCCCATCCTTTCCAGCACACCATCAATATTCATGAGGAAAACAAGCATGGTAATTATAGGAGAAAGAATAATACCAACAGATACTACAGCGGAAACTTCTTTATACTGAGACCGCCCATGAGAATAAATTCAGGCCACACAAATGTTGGTGGAAGTGACATTGTCCTGCATTGGTATGGTCTCGGTCTCTGAAATCATCCCCTGTGATCCACCACACTTTTCCCCTTCGCAAATGATTGGAATAGACTCAAGGACCCCAGACACATTTGGAGTCCTACGTAGAATATGGCAAAGTCACAGAAGAGAAGATCCCTGTGTCCCCGAATAACTGTTTGAAGAAGAGCCAGCCAGGAGAGTCATTTGAGCAGGAACTCCTGCACCGTGCTCTTACCGGTTTCTCTAGGTCAGTTGCAGCAGGGGGACATTCCCTTACCTGACACATGTCATCAACCAAATACTATCCTCAAGTACTTTTCCCTATAAACTCGGACTTTACATTTTGGAAATGCAAAGTACACCCCAAAACTGAAAAAGATGTTAAAAATGAAATCATAAAAGCATTTATTTAAGAAAGTAGCTCACGTTCTCTCTGAACATGTTTATTGTAAATTCATTCAGGACGATACATTTTTTTTTAAGTTTGTGATTTTGGTTCAGATATTTCTCATCTGATGCCCAGGCACAGCGGCTGTATTTCTTTTCCTCGAGGTAGTGATGGGTGCTTCTGAAATCCTTCCGGACAACAGTCCCCAAATGCAGAGAGGCCAGGGTGTCCTCTTCCCTGGGCTCCCGGTGTTCCAGGCAGCCGTGAAGGCTGGAGAGGAGGTTATCCAGGGCGGCGTGGCTCCAAGCAGCCTGGCTGTGCTCTGTGCTGAAGAGGCCGAAGATCTGCTGGAGCATCTGGCGGTGGAAGCAGGTGCTTTGTGTCTTCTGGGTTTGGGTGACGGTCCCTCTTTCCCAAGGAACTCTGAAGTAGGTTCTGTCCTTCAGGCACGTGGGAGAGGAGACACTTTTCAGCTGTGTCATGAGTACGAGGATGTCCGTGCACTCTGGGCTATGGATCGAGGCAGGTGTCCAGCGAGGGAGCGAGCAGGGACGCAGGTGATCAGGGCTACTGCCAGTAGCCAAGAGAGGTGGGCCATGGAAGAGTTCGGCGATTCTCCAGGCGGCCGCAAGGGGACGCGCGGGTGTCATTTTCGGCAGCTGTTTGTGGCCCAAGACTGACGTAAGCGGCCTCGGAAGCCATTTGGGTGCTGCTTTAAGGACCCACGCGGGGGGGGGCCTGGGTGGCTCAGTGGGTTAAAGCGTCTGCCTGCGGCTTGGGCCATGATTCACAGTCTAAGCCTAAGATCGAATCCCCAGTAGGGATTCTGGAGCCTGCTAAGCCTTTGCCCCTCCCGTTTCCCCTCTCCCTGCGCGCTTTAGCTTTCGCTTTAGCTCGCGCAACCTCCAACAAAGCACGCTGCACTTTCAGCTGGGACTTTTGCAGACCGGAGCCCCTTCAGCAATGGCCCAGACGGGTGAGACACCACGGGGCGAAGCCACTTCGACACGGGGGACGGTGGCGAAGCCGCGGTGGCGTTCGGAGAACACGATGGCGGGACGATGACGTTAGGAATGGGAGCCAGGGCCCTTGGGTTGACTGGCGAGGGGAGGATGGGCGATGGGAGGATACGATTCCACCCAGCCAGTCCCGCGCCGCCGGTGGCTGCGTCGGCAAGGGAAAGAAGTCATGCATTCGCGCTCTGCAGACTTCTAGACCGATTAGCCATGGGAGAGCGGAGCAGCCACCGGCACAGGCTTCCCCGGGCGGGACAGTGGGATAAGACGATGGGGCGATGGCGGTATGGGATGACCGAACGACGGGACCATAGGCCCATGGGGGACAGGATAACCGGAGGATGGACGATGGAACTATGGAAGGAGGGGAAGATGGGGCAAAGAGACGGGGCGACGATGGCACAAACAGGCGATGAAATGGGACAATGGGGAGAGAAGACGGACAGAAGACGGACGGGCACTGGGGGAAACGGGACGATGGAGCGAAGGGAGAATAGGACGCGCTTGGAGTGCCGCGGGGAATTCCAAGCAGTCAGTGGAGCACCGACACCGGCACCGTCTGCGTTGGCGCTGGAAGGAAATCGTGTGCCCACAAAGCACTCTGCAACTTCTACACCGATTTGCGATGGGACAGGGGTGCAGCCACAGGCACCGGCTTCCGCGGCGAGACGGTAGGACAGATAGGACGATGGGGCGATGTTAGGATACTTGGAGGGGACGATGAGGCGATGGCTGTACGGGGTGACAGGACGATGGGGCGATGGACGATGGGGCCATGGAGGAGTTCGGCTATTCTCCAGGCGGCCTCGAGGGGGCGCGCGGATGTAATTTCCGGCAGCTGTTTGTGGCTCAAGACTGACGTAAGTGGCCTCGGAAGCCATTTGTTTGCTACTTTAAAAAACTGTGGATGGGCTAGCTCAGTTGGCTTAGTGGGTTAAAGCCTCTGCCTACTGCTTGAGCCACGACACACAATCGTGAGATCGAGTTTCGCATAGGGCTTCTGGAATCGGCTTAACCCCTGCCCCTCCCATTTCCCCTCCCACTGGGTGGTTTCTCTTTTGCATGAGCTTGCGCGTTACCCTGGCTACCTCTAATAAAACAGGCGGCACATTCAGCCGGGACATTTTCAGACCGGCCACCCTTCAGCGATGGCCCGGAGGGCCGAAACACCGAGCCGTGGCTCGTGGGATCGAATCCCCCGTAGGACTTCTGGAATCTGCTTAACCCCTGCTCCTCCCATTTCTCCTGCCACCGTGTGCTTTCTCTTTTGCTTGCGCGTTACCTTTCGCTACCTCTAATAAAACAGGCGGTACAGTCAGCCGAGACATTTTCAGACCGGCCACCCTTCAGCGATGGCCCGGAGGGCTGAGACTAGGAGCCGTGGCTCCTGGGATCGAATCCTCCATAGGAATTCTGGAATCTGCTTAACCCCTGCCCCTCCCATTTCCCCTCCCACTGTGTGCTTTCTCTTTTGCATGGGCTTCCGCGTTACCTTTGGCTACCTCTAATAAAACAGGTGGCACATTTAGCATGGACATTTTCAGACCGGCCACCCTTCAGCGATGGCCCGGAGGGCTGAGACATGGAGCCTCGGCTCCTGGGATCGAATCCCCCGTAGGGCTTCTGGAACCTGCTTAACCCCTGCCCCTCCCATTTCTCCTGCCACTTTTGCTTCCGCGTTACCTTTCGCTACCTCTAATAAAACAGGCGGCACATTCAGCCGGGACATTTTCAGACCCGCGGCCTTTCAGTAATGGCCCGGAGGGCTGAGACACGGAGCCGCGACGGACGGTGGCGGAGCCCCGGCGGACGTGGCCAGAGGAAGAGAAGGTTAGGAATGGAGGCCAGGGGCCACGGGATGATGGGTGAGGGGAGGATGGGGCGAAGGGAGGATACGATTCCACCCAGCCAGTCCCGCGCCGCGGGTGTCTGGGTCGGCAATGGAAGGAAATCCTGCGTTCGCGCTTTGCAGACTTCTAGACCGATTAGCAATGGGGGAAGAGCGGAGCAGCCACTGCCACAGGCTGCCCCCGAGGGACACTGATAGAACGATGGGGCGATGGCGATACGTGATGACAGAACTATGGGACCATAGGACCATGGGGGACAAGATAACGGGGGATGGACGATGGAAAGAGGGGAAGATGGGGCAAAGGGACTGAGGCCAATGGGACGGGGCGGGGGGAATGGGACACTGGGACGATGGCACAAACAGGCTTTGAGATGGGATAATGGGAACCCGGGACAGAAGACCGACAGAAAGACGGACGGGCACTGGGGGAAACGGGACGATGAGGCAAAAGGAGAATAGGACGCGCTAGTAGCGCAGCTGAGATGCATTCTAAGCAGCCAGTCCGGCGCCGCCAGCGTCAGCACTGGCGCTGGAAGGAAGTTGCCCACAGCTATAATGCGCTCTGCAGATCACGAAACCCGTATGTGATGGGAGAGGGGTTATTCCACTGCACAGGCTTATTTAACGGGACGGTGGGGTGGCGGGCAGATGGGGCGAAGGGGTCGGCCACCGGCACAGGCTTCCCGGAGGGCACGGTGGGGTGGCCAGACATTGGGGCCATGGAACGATGGGGAGATGCTAGGGTAGGACGCGCCTGGAGCGGCACGCGGACGCATTACACGCAGCCTGTCACGCGCCGCCGTCCTCCACATTGGCGCTGGAAGGAAATCCTGCGAATACAGTTAATGAGCTTTGAAGACTTCTAATCCGATTTGCGAGGGGACAGGGTTTCAACCACCCGCGCTGGCTTCCTCAGCGGTTGGTGGGGCAGCTGGATGGTGGGGTGATGGAGCCTAGGATGCGCCTGGAGCGCAGGCAGGACGCATCCCACACAGCCTGTCCATCACCTCCATCGTCTGCCTTGGCGCTGGAAGGAAGTCGTGTGCCTAGCTATAACGCGATCTGCAGACTTCTAATCCGATTTGCGATGGCACAGGGATGCAGCCGCATGTCAAGATTTCCTGGACTAGATGATGGCGCGATAGGATGATAGCAGGAGGGGAGGATGGGAGAATGGCAAAAATGGCAATGAGCTCAAGGCACTCTGGGGAGATGGGATGATGGGGGATGATGGGGCCTCGATGAGGACAGATGGACGATGGTGGTACTGGGCTTTAGGGCAACGGAACGGTGGGGCAATGGAAGGAGAGGAGTGCCTGGAGCGCAGCGGGGACCCATTCCACCCAGCCAGTTATGTGCTGCCATCCTCTGCTTTGGCGCTGGGAGGACGTCATGCGCACAGCTATAACACCCTCTGCAGACTTCTAAATCCATTTGCGATGGCACAGGGATGCAGCCACAAGCCCAGGATTCCGCGGCCTGAAGATGGCCCGATGGGATGACACCGGGAGGGGATGATGGGCCATTGAAAAAATGGACGATGAGTTAATGGGACTTTTCAGAGATGGAAGATGGGGGATGATGGGGCCTTCGGGGTACAGGTGGACAATAGGGGAACTGGGCTTTGGGGCGACGGAATAGGGGGGCGATGGGTGGAGAGGAGTGCCTGGAGCACAGCGGGGACCCATTCCACCCAGCCAGTTATGTGCTGCCAACGTCTGCATTGGTATTGGGAGGACGTCGTGCACACAGCTATAACACCCTCTGCAGACTTCTAAATCCATTTGCCGCCCGACAGGAGTTCAGCCAGGGCACAGGCTTATTTAAAGAGACAGTGGGGCAGGAGGCAGATGGGGTGATGGGAGGATAGCACTTCCGCAGAGCGCAGCAGGGATGCCTTGATCATAGCCAGTCCCACACCACCACCATCTGAGTAGGAGCCACGAGGAAGTCCTGTGCCCACGACGCACTCTGCAAATTCTACAGCGATTTGCAGTGGGACAAGGGATCAACCACTGGGACCTGCGGCCCTCGGGGGAGGGTGGGGGTGGGTAGATGCAGAGATGGGAGGATAGGACGCACCTGGAGCAGTAGGACACATTCCACGCAGCCAGTTATGTGCGGCCATCCTCTTCCCTGGTGCTGGGAGGACCTCGTGCGCCCAACTATAATGCGCTCTGCAGACTTTTAAATCGATTTGCGGCAGGACAACAGTTCAGCCAGGCTTCTTTGACTGGGGGGTGGGGCGGTGGGGCGAGGAGACAGATGTGGCGATGGGAGGATACCACTTGCATGGAGCGCAGCAGCGATGCATTGCCCAGAGCCAGTCGAACACCGCCACAGTCTGAGTAGGTGCCACAAGGGAGTCCTGTGCTCAGAATGCACTCTGCGACTTCTGAAGCGATTTGCGGTGGCACAAGGGGTCAGTGGCCTTAGATGGTTGGTGGAGCAGCAGGTCCTAGGGGCAAAGGGAGGATAGGACGCGACTGAAGCACACTAGGATGCCTTCCAGGCAGCCAGTCCTGCACTGCCACTGTCTGCATCAGGGATGGAAGGAAGTCCTGTGCCCACGGGCACTCTTCAACTTCTACACCGATTTGCGATGGGACAAGGGTTCAGCCACAAGCACCAACTTCCATGGCAAGACGATGGGACAGATAGGACGATGAGGCCCTATTAGGGGACAATGGGACAATGGCAGTGTATGGGATGACTGGACGATGGGACCATAGGGCCATGCGGCGACAGGATGAGTGGAGGATGGACAATGGGATGGTCGACGATGGCAAAAAGGAACGATGGGATGGATGATGGGACGATGGGGAGATGTGATGATGGGGCCTCAGGAAGGACTTATGGACTATGGGGGAACTGGGCATTGGGGCCATGGGAAGATAGGGCGAAGGGGGGATAGGACATGAGTGGAGCTCAGCGGGGACACAATCCATTCAGGCCATTCCCGGCCACCATCCTCTGCATTGGCACCAGAAGGACTTCGTGCGCATACCTATAGGGCCCTCTGCAGACTTCTAAACCCATATGTAATGGGAGAGGGGTTCAGCCAGGGCACAGGCCTATTTGATAGGACTGTGGGGGGAGGGCAGATGGGGCTATGCAAGGATAGCACTTGCGCAGAGCTCAGCGGGGACGCTTTGCCCAGAACCAGTACAGCACCGCCACCATCTGAGTAGGCGCCACAAGGGAGTCCTGTGCCCATGACACACTCTGCAACTTCTGCAGCTATTTGCGGTGGGACAAGGGATCAGCCAATGGAACCGGCGGCCTTGGGGGGGTGGGGTGGGGCAGTGGGTCCATGCAACCATGGTAGGACAGGAGGCTCCTGGAGCGCTATAGGACGCATTCCACGCAGCCAGTCGTGCACCGCCACCCTCTGCCTCAGGCTGCAAGGAAGTCCTGTGCGCACAACGCACACTGCGACTTCTACACTGATTTGCGATGGGACGGACGTTCAGCCACTGGCACAGGCTTTCCTGAGGGGACGATGGGGCGCAGGGACTTTGGGGCGATGGCAGTATGGGGGCGATGCGAGGATAGGACGCGCCAGGAGCACAGGGGGGACCCATTACACGCAGCCTGTCGCGCGCCGCCATCCCCCTCCTTGGCGCTGGAAGGAAATCACATCAATACCGTTAGTGAGCTCTGAGGACTTCTAATCCTATTTGCGAGGGGACAGGGTGTCAGCCACCCACACTGGCTTCCTCAGCGGTTGGTGGGGCCACTGCAGGTGGGTCCATGGAACCTAGGACGTGCCTGGAGCTCAGGCAGGATGCATTCCACACAGCCTGTCCATCACCGCCATCATCTGCCTTGGCATTGGAAGGAAGTCGTGTGCCTAGCTGTAATGCGATCTGCAGACTTCTAATCCGATTTGCGATGGCACAGGGATGCAGCCACAAGCCAAGGATTCCTGGGCTAGATGATTGCCCAATGGGATGATGGCAGGAGGGGAGGATGGGACGATGGCAAAAATGGCAATGAGCCCAAGGCACTCTGGAGAGATGGGATGATGGGGGATGATGGGGCCTCGATTAGGACAGATGGACAATGGTGGTACTGGGCTTTAGGGCAAAGGAACTGTTGGGCCATGGGCGGAGAGGAGTGCCTGGAGCGCAGTAGGGACCCATTCCACCCAGCCAGTTCTGTGCTGCCATCATCTGCATTGCGCTGGGAGGACATCCTGCGCACAGCAATAACGTGCTCTGCAGACTTCTATATTCATTTGCGGAGGGACAGGGGTTCAGCCAGTGCACAGGCTTATTTGATGGGACTAGGTGGGGTCCAGATGGGGCGATGGAGGATAGCACTTGCGTGAAGCGCAGCAGGGACACATTGCCCAGAGCCAGTGGCACACCGCCACCGAGTAGGCGCCAGGCGACTTCTGCAGCAATTTGTGGTGGGGCAAGGGATCAGCCACTGGAACAGGCGGCCTTCTGGGGAGGGCAGTGGGTCCATGCGGGGCAATGGGAGGACAGGATGCCCCTGGAGCACCGTAGGATTCATTCCACACAGCCAGTCGCACACCACCCCTGTCTTCCTCCTGGCTGCAAGGAAGTCCTGTGCACACAAGGCATCCTGCGACTTCTATGCTGATTTGTGGTGGGACAGACGTTCAGCCACTGGCACAGGCTTTCCTGAGGGGAGGATGGGGTGTGGGACATTGCAGCGATGGGATGATGGGCGATGTGAGGATAGGACGCGCCTGAACACCAGGGGCACGCATTCCAGGCAGCGACTCGCCATCCAGAAGAGTCATCTGAGCAGGAACTCCTGCGTTGTACTGCTGCAGCTCTGAGTCCACGAGTCCCAGCAACTGCCATGCACTTACCTGACCAATGTCTTCAGCGCTACACTCTCCTCCAGACCTTTGTCCATAAAAAGTGGGACTTTTGACTCTGGAAACAGCAAATATGCCCCCAAACAGAAACAGAGTAAAACAATGGTGTCATGAAATCGTTTATTTAAGAAAGGCGTTCATGCTGTTCTGTCTAAACGTATTTTTGTGAATTCGTGAAGTGCACTCCATTTTAAAAAAAACTTCATGATTTTGGTTTCAGATCTTTTCAGCTGGTGCCACAATAGGGGATGAGTTGAGATCGTTTTTGGGGGCTCAGCACAGCATGTCACTGATTAGGGAGAGTCCTGGGTATCACTTTCTCCTTTCCTTGAGGGGTGTGAAAGGAGGAAAAGACGCCTCTCCATTTCCGCTCTGACCACCTCCCAGGCACAGTGGCTGTATTTCTTTTCCTCGAGGTAGTGATGAGTGCTTTGGAAATCCTTCCGGACAATAGTCCCCAAATGCAGACAGGCCAGGGTGTCCTCTTCCCTGGGCTCCCGGTGTTCCAGGCAGCCGTGAAGGCTGGAGAGGAGGTTATCCAGGGCGGCGTGGCTCCAAGCAGCCTGGCTGTGCTCTGTGCTGAAGAGGCCGAAGATCTGCTGGAGCGTCTGGCGGTGGAAGCAGGTGCTTTGTGTCTTTCGGATTTGGGTGACGGTGCCTCTTTCCCAAGGAACTCTGATGTAGGTTCTGCCCTTCAGGCACGTGGGAGAGGAGACGTTTTTCAGCTGTGTCATGAGTAGGAGGATGTCCCTGCACTCTGGGCTATAGTTCCGAGGCAGGTGTCCAGCGAGGGAGCGGGCAGGGACGCAGGGGAGCAGGGCTGCTGCCAGTAGCCAAGAGAGGTGCGCCATGGAGGAGTTCAACGATTCTCCAGGCGGTGGAAAAAGGGCTTGTGGGTCGTCGTTCTCAGCAGCAGTCTCAGGCAAAGGCTGAGCTGCTGTCTCAGGGGCCAGCTTTGTGCTTCTTATATATTCCTCAAAACTCATCCTTTGCCCGCCCTTTCCGGTGAGTAGGCCCCCTGTGGCCTGTAGACCGGGACATTTGCCAGGAGGAAGTCCTGCATCTTGCATGTTCTGGGGTGTGAATCGTTTTCTTAGAAGGATTTGAGGCTGGGAACAGGAGCGCATTCAGTCGCCTTTACAGCTTCAGGGGATGTGTGCGAGGGGCCACGAGGAGATGATGGGAGGATGGGGCTATGGGAGGACAGGGTGACCTGATGATGCGGTTAGGAGATGGGGCCATGGGATGATGTGAGGGGACATAGAAGCCTCTGGAAGATGGGGCAGTGTGAGGATAGGACACGCCTGGAGCGCAGTAGGAGGCATTCCAGGCAGCCAGTCGTGCGCCGCCACCCTCTGCGTCGGGGATGGAAGGAAGTCCTGTGCCCTCGGGCACTCTGCAACTTCTACACCGATTTGCGATGGGACAAGGGTTCAGCCACAAGCACCGGCTTCCGAGGCGAGACGATGGGACAGATAGGACGATGGGGCGATGTTAGGGGACAATGGCCATGTATGGGATGACTGGACGATGGGACCATAGGGCCACGTGGCGACAGGATGAGTGGAGGATGCACGATGGGACGGTGGACGATGGCAAAAAGGAACGATGGGATGGATGATGGGATGATGGGGAGATGTGATGATGGGGGATGATGGGGCCTCAGGAAGGACTTATGGACGATGGGGGAACTGGGCATTGGGGCCATGGGAAGATAGGGCGAAGGGGGGGTAGGATAGGACTGGAGCTCAGCGGGGATGCAATCCATTCAGGCCGTTCCAGGCCACCATCGTCTGCATTGGCGCTAGAAGGACATCGTGCCCATACCTACAATGTGCTCTGCAGACTTCTCTGTGATGGGAGAGGGGTTCAGCCAGGGCACAGGCTTATTTGATGGGAAGGTGGGGGGGGCGCAGATGGGGCGATGGGAGAATAGCGTTTGCAGAGAGCGCAGTGGGGACACATTGCCCAGAGCCAGTGGCGCACCGCTACCTTCTGAGTAGGCGCCAGGAGGGAGTCCTGTGCCCACGATGCACTCTGCGACTTCTGCAGCGATTTGCGGTGGGACAAGGGATCAGCCACTGGTACCGGAGGCCTTGGGGGGACGGTTGGGCGGTGGGTCAAGGCGGCGATGGGAGGATAGGATGCCCCTGGAGCGCAGTAGGACGCATTCCACGCAGCCAGTCGCGCACCGCCACCCTCTGCCTTGGGCTGCCAGGAAGTCGTGTGCGCACAACGCACACTGCGACTTCTACACTGATTTGCGATGGGACGGACATTCAGCCAGCAGCACAGGCTTTCCTGAGGGAATGATGGGGTGCCTGGACACCGGGGCGATGCGACGACGGGGCGATGGGAGGATGGGAAGCGCCTGTATCGCCATGGAGACTCACTACCCTTGGCTCCGGAAGGAAATCGTGCGCATACCATTAATGCGCTCTGCAGACTTGTAATCCGATTTGCGATGGGACAGAGGTCAGCCACTGGCACAGGCTTTCCTGAGGGGACGATGGGGCGCTGGGACTTTGGGACGATGGCAGGATGGGGCAATGCCAGGATGGGAAGCGCCTGTATCGCCACGGGGACTCACTACAGGCAGCCTGTCCCGGCCGCCATCCTCCCGTTGGCGCTGGAAGGAAATCGTGCGCAAACCTTTAATGCGCTCCGCAGACTTCTAATCCGATTTGCCATGGGACGGACGTTCAGCCACTGGCACAGGCTTTCCTGAGGGGACGATGGGGCGCAGGGACTTTGGGGCGATGGCAGGATGGGGCGATGCGAGGATAGGACGCGCCAGGAGCGCAGGGGGGACCCATTACACGCAGCCTGTCGTGCGCCGCCATCCCCCTCGTTGGCGCTGGAAGGAAATCGCGCGAATACCCTTAATGAGCTCTGCAGACTTCTAATCCGATTTTTCGAGGGGACAGGGTGTCAGCCACCCGCACTGGCTTCCTCAGCGGTTGGTGGGGCGGCTGGATGGTGGGGCCATGGAGCCTAGGACGCTCCTGGAGCGCAGGCAGGACGCATCCCACACAGCCTGTCCATCACCTCCATCGTCCACCTTGGCACTGGAAGGAAGTCGTGTGCCTAGCTATAACGGGATCTGCAGACTTCTAATCCGATTTGCGATGGCACAGGGATGCAGCCACAAGCCAAGGATTCCTGGGCTAGATGATGGCGCAATGGGATGATGGCAGGAGGGGAGGGGGGGAGGATGGCAAAAATGGCAATGAGTTGATGGCACTCAGGGGAGAGGGGATGATGGGGGATGATGGGGCCTCAATGAGGACAGATGGACGATGGTGGTACTGGGCTTTAGGGCGAAGGAATGGTTGGGCCATGCATGGAGAGGAATGCCTTGAGGGCAGCGGGAACGCATTCCACCCAGCCAGTTATGTGCTGCCATCCTCTGCTTGGCGGTGGGAGGAGATCGTGCGCAGAGCTATAAGGTGCTCTGCAGACTTCTAAATCGATTTGCCACAGGACACGGGTTCAGCCAGTGCACAGGCTTATTTGATGGGAAGGTGGGGGCCGCAGATGGGCTATGGGAGGATAGTACTTGCGGAGAGTGCAGCAGGGACACATTGCCCAGAGCCAGTCCTGCACTGCCACCATCTGACTAGGCGCCAGGAGGGAGTCCTGTGCCCAGGATGCACTCTGGGATTTCTGCAGGGATTTGCGGTGGGACAAGGGATCAGACACTGGTACCAGAGGCCTTGGGGGGACGGTTGGGCAGTGGGTCGAGGCGGCGATGGGAGGATAGGACGCCCCAGGAGCACAGCAGGACGCATTCCAGGCAGCCAGTCCCACACCGCCACCCTCTGCCTCGGGGCTGCAAGGAAGTCCTGTGCGCACAATGCACCCTGCGACTTCTACACTGATTTGCGATGGGACAGACGTTCAGCCACTGGCACAGGCTTTCCCGAGTGGACGATGGGGTGCCGGGACACTGGGGCGATGGGACGATGGGGCGATGCGAGGATGGGAAGCGCCTGTATTGCCTTGGGGACTCAGTACAGGCAGCCAGTTGCGGGCCGCCATCCTCCTGTTGGCGCTGGAAGGAAATCCTGCGCAAACCTTTAATGCGCTCCGCAGACTTCTGGTCCGATTTGTGGTGGGACAGAGGTCAGCCACTGGCACAGGCTTTCCTGAGGGGACGATGGGGTGTGGGACATTGCAGCGATGGGACGATGGGCGATGTGAGGATAGGACGTGCCTGGGGCGCCATGGGCTCGCATCAGGCAGCCAGTCGCCATCCCGAAGAGTCTTCTGAGCAGGAACTCCTGCGTTGTACTGCTGCAGCTCTGAGTCCACGAGTCCCAGCAATGCCATGCACTTACCTGACCAATGTCTTCAACGCTACACTCTCCTCCAGACCTTTGTCCATAAAAAGTGGGACTTTTGACTCTGGAAACAGCAAATATGCCCCCAAACAGAAACAGAGTAAAACAATGGTGTCATGAAATCGTTTATTTAAGAAAGGCGTTCATGCTGGTCTGTCTAAACGTATTTTTGTGAATTCGTGAAGTGCACTCCATTTTTAAAAAAACTTCATGATTTTGGTTTCAGATCTTTTCAGCTGGTGCCACAATAGGGGATGAGTTGAGATCGTTTTTGGGGGCTCAGCACAGAATGTCACTGATTAGGGAGAGTCCTGGGTATCACTTTCTCCTTTCCTTGAGGGGTGTGAAAGGAGGAAAAGACGCCTCTCCATTTCCGCTCTGACCACCTCCCAGGCACAGTGGCTGTATTTCTTTTCCTGGAGGTAGAGATGGGTGCTTCGGAAATCCTTCCGGACAATAGTCCCCAAATGCAGACAGGCCAGGGTGTCCTCTTCCCTGGGCTCCCGGTGTTCCAGGCAGCCGTGAAGGCTGGAGAGGAGGTTATCCAGGGCGGCGTGGCTCCAAGCAGCCTGGCTGTGCTCTGTGCTGAAGAGGCCGAAGATCTGCTGGAGCGTCTGGCGGTGGAAGCAGGCGCTTTGTGTCTTTCGGATTTGGGCGACGGTCCCTCTTTCCCAAGGAACTCTGAAGTAGGTTCTGTCCTTCAGGCACGTGGAAGAGGAGACGTTTTTCAGCTGTGTCATGAGTAGGAGGATGTCCCTGCACTCTGGGCTATAGTTCCGAGGCAGGTGTCCAGCGAGGGAGCGGGCAGGGACGCAGGGGAGCAGGGCTGCTGCCAGTAGCCAAGAGAGGTGCGCCATGGAGGAGTTCAACGATTCTCCAGGCGGTGGAAAAAGGGCTCGTGGGTCGTCGTTCTCAGCAGCAGTCTCAGGCAAAGGCTGAGCTGCTGTCTCAGGGGCCAGCTTTGTGCTTCTTATATATTCCTCAAAACTCATCCTTTGCCCGCCCTTTCCGGTGAGTAGGCCCCCTGTGGCCTGTAGACCGGGACATTTGCCAGGAGGAAGTCCTGCATCTTGCATGTTCTGGGGTGTGAATCGTTTTCTTAGAAGGATTTGAGGCTGGGAACAGGAGCGCATTCAGTCGCCTTTACAGCTTCAGGGGATGTGTGCGAGGGGCCACGAGGAGATGATGGGAGGATGGGGCTATGGGAGGACAGGGTGACCTGATGATGCGGTTAGGAGATGGGGCCATGGGATGATGTGAGGGGACATAGAAGCCTCTGGAAGATGGGGCAGTGTGAGGATAGGACACGCCTGGAGCGCAGTAGGAGGCATTCCAGGCAGCCAGTCGTGCGCCGCCACCCTCTGCGTCGGGGATGGAAGGAAGTCCTGTGCCCTCGGGCACTCTGCAACTTCTACACCGATTTGCGATGGGACAAGGGTTCAGCCACAAGCACCGGCTTCCGAGGCGAGACGATGGGACAGATAGGACGATGGGGCGATGTTAGGGGACAATGGCCATGTATGGGATGACTGGACGATGGGACCATAGGGCCACGTGGCGACAGGATGAGTGGAGGATGCACGATGGGACGGTGGACGATGGCAAAAAGGAACGATGGGATGGATGATGGGATGATGGGGAGATGTGATGATGGGGGATGATGGGGCCTCAGGAAGGACTTATGGACGATGGGGGAACTGGGCATTGGGGCCATGGGAAGATAGGGCGAAGGGGGGGTAGGATAGGACTGGAGCTCAGCGGGGATGCAATCCATTCAGGCCGTTCCAGGCCACCATCGTCTGCATTGGCGCTAGAAGGACATCGTGCCCATACCTACAATGTGCTCTGCAGACTTCTCTGTGATGGGAGAGGGGTTCAGCCAGGGCACAGGCTTATTTGATGGGAAGGTGGGGGGGGCGCAGATGGGGCGATGGGAGAATAGCGTTTGCAGAGAGCGCAGTGGGGACACATTGCCCAGAGCCAGTGGCGCACCGCTACCTTCTGAGTAGGCGCCAGGAGGGAGTCCTGTGCCCACGATGCACTCTGCGACTTCTGCAGCGATTTGCGGTGGGACAAGGGATCAGCCACTGGTACCGGAGGCCTTGGGGGGACGGTTGGGCGGTGGGTCAAGGCGGCGATGGGAGGATAGGATGCCCCTGGAGCGCAGTAGGACGCATTCCACGCAGCCAGTCGCGCACCGCCACCCTCTGCCTTGGGCTGCCAGGAAGTCGTGTGCGCACAACGCACACTGCGACTTCTACACTGATTTGCGATGGGACGGACATTCAGCCAGCAGCACAGGCTTTCCTGAGAGAGTGATGGGGTGCCTGGACACCGGAGCGATGCGACGACGGGGCGATGGGAGGATGGGAAGCGCCTGTATCGCCATGGAGACTCACTACCCTTGGCTCCGGAAGGAAATCGTGCGCATACCATTAATGCGCTCTGCAGACTTGTAATCCGATTTGCGATGGGACAGAGGTCAGCCACTGGCACAGGCTTTCCTGAGGGGACGATGGGGCGCTGGGACTTTGGGACGATGGCAGGATGGGGCAATGCCAGGATGGGAAGCGCCTGTATCGCCACGGGGACTCACTACAGGCAGCCTGTCCCGGCCGCCATCCTCCCGTTGGCGCTGGAAGGAAATCGTGCGCAAACCTTTAATGCGCTCCGCAGACTTCTAATCCGATTTGCCATGGGACGGACGTTCAGCCACTGGCACAGGCTTTCCTGAGGGGACGATGGGGCGCAGGGACTTTGGGGCGATGGCAGGATGGGGCGATGCGAGGATAGGACGCGCCAGGAGCGCAGGGGGGACCCATTACACGCAGCCTGTCGTGCGCCGCCATCCCCCTCGTTGGCGCTGGAAGGAAATCGCGCGAATACCCTTAATGAGCTCTGCAGACTTCTAATCCGATTTTTCGAGGGGACAGGGTGTCAGCCACCCGCACTGGCTTCCTCAGCGGTTGGTGGGGCGGCTGGATGGTGGGGCCATGGAGCCTAGGACGCTCCTGGAGCGCAGGCAGGACGCATCCCACACAGCCTGTCCATCACCTCCATCGTCCACCTTGGCACTGGAAGGAAGTCGTGTGCCTAGCTATAACGGGATCTGCAGACTTCTAATCCGATTTGCGATGGCACAGGGATGCAGCCACAAGCCAAGGATTCCTGGGCTAGATGATGGCGCAATGGGATGATGGCAGGAGGGGAGGGGGGGAGGATGGCAAAAATGGCAATGAGTTGATGGCACTCAGGGGAGAGGGGATGATGGGGGATGATGGGGCCTCAATGAGGACAGATGGACGATGGTGGTACTGGGCTTTAGGGCGAAGGAATGGTTGGGCCATGCATGGAGAGGAATGCCTTGAGGGCAGCGGGAACGCATTCCACCCAGCCAGTTATGTGCTGCCATCCTCTGCTTGGCGGTGGGAGGAGATCGTGCGCAGAGCTATAAGGTGCTCTGCAGACTTCTAAATCGATTTGCCACAGGACACGGGTTCAGCCAGTGCACAGGCTTATTTGATGGGAAGGTGGGGGCCGCAGATGGGCTATGGGAGGATAGTACTTGCGGAGAGTGCAGCAGGGACACATTGCCCAGAGCCAGTCCTGCACTGCCACCATCTGACTAGGCGCCAGGAGGGAGTCCTGTGCCCAGGATGCACTCTGGGATTTCTGCAGGGATTTGCGGTGGGACAAGGGATCAGACACTGGTACCAGAGGCCTTGGGGGGACGGTTGGGCAGTGGGTCGAGGTGGCGATGGGAGGATAGGACGCCCCTGGAGCACAGCAGGACGCATTCGAGGCAGCCAGTCCCACACCGCCACCCTCTGCCTCGGGGCTGCAAGTAAGTCCTGTGCGCACAATGCACCCTGCGACTTCTACACTGATTTGCGATGGGATAGATGTTCAGCCACTGGCACAGGCTTTCCTGAGTGGACGATGGGGTGCCGGGACACTGGGGCGATGGGACGATGGGGCGATGCGAGGATGGGAAGCTCCTGTATTGCCTTGGGGACTCAGTACAGGCAGCCAGTTGCGGGCCGCCATCCTCCTGTTGGCGCTGGAAGGAAATCCTGCGCAAACCTTTAATGCGCTCCGCAGACTTCTGATCCGATTTGCGGTGGGACAGAGGTCAGCCACTGGCACAGGCTTTCCTGAGGGTACGATGGGGTGTGGGACATTGCGGCGATGGGACGATGGGCGATGTGAGGATAGGACGTGCCTGGGGCGCCATGGGCTCGCATCAGGCAGCCAGTCGCCATCCCGAAGAGTCATCTGAGCAGGAACTCCTGCGTTGTACTGCTGCAGCTCTGAGTCCACGAGTCCCAGCAACTGCCATGCACTTACCTGACCAATGTCTTCAGCGCTACACTCTCCTCCAGACCTTTGTCCATAAAAAGTGGGACTTTTGACTCTGGAAACAGCAAATATGCCCCCAAACAGAAACAGAGTAAAACAATGGTGTCATGAAATCGTTTATTTAAGAAAGGCGTTCATGCTGGTCTGTCTAAACGTATTTTTGTGAATTCGTGAAGTGCACTCCATTTTAAAAAAAACTTCATGATTTTGGTTTCAGATCTTTTCAGCTGGTGCCACAATAGGGGATGAGTTGAGATCGTTTTTGGGGGCTCAGCACAGCATGTCACTGATTAGGGAGAGTCCTGGGTATCACTTTCTCCTTTCCTTGAGGGGTGTGAAAGGAGGAAAAGACGCCTCTCCATTTCCGCTCTGACCACCTCCCAGGCACAGTGGCTGTATTTCTTTTCCTCGAGGTAGTGATGAGTGCTTTGGAAATCCTTCCGGACAATAGTCCCCAAATGCAGACAGGCCAGGGTGTCCTCTTCCCTGGGCTCCCGGTGTTCCAGGCAGCCGTGAAGGCTGGAGAGGAGGTTATCCAGGGCGGCGTGGCTCCAAGCAGCCTGGCTGTGCTCTGTGCTGAAGAGGCCGAAGATCTGCTGGAGCGTCTGGCGGTGGAAGCAGGTGCTTTGTGTCTTTCGGATTTGGGTGACGGTGCCTCTTTCCCAAGGAACTCTGATGTAGGTTCTGCCCTTCAGGCACGTGGGAGAGGAGACGTTTTTCAGCTGTGTCATGAGTAGGAGGATGTCCCTGCACTCTGGGCTATAGTTCCGAGGCAGGTGTCCAGCGAGGGAGCGGGCAGGGACGCAGGGGAGCAGGGCTGCTGCCAGTAGCCAAGAGAGGTGCGCCATGGAGGAGTTCAACGATTCTCCAGGCGGTGGAAAAAGGGCTCGTGGGTCGTCGTTCTCAGCAGCAGTCTCAGGCAAAGGCTGAGCTGCTGTCTCAGGGGCCAGCTTTGTGCTTCTTATATATTCCTCAAAACTCATCCTTTGCCCGCCCTTTCCGGTGAGTAGGCCCCCTGTGGCCTGTAGACCGGGACATTTGCCAGGAGGAAGTCCTGCATCTTGCATGTTCTGGGGTGTGAATCGTTTTCTTAGAAGGATTTGAGGCTGGGAACAGGAGCGCATTCAGTCGCCTTTACAGCTTCAGGGGATGTGTGCGAGGGGCCACGAGGAGATGATGGGAGGATGGGGCTATGGGAGGACAGGGTGACCTGATGATGCGGTTAGGAGATGGGGCCATGGGATGATGTGAGGGGACATAGAAGCCTCTGGAAGATGGGGCAGTGTGAGGATAGGACACGCCTGGAGCGCAGTAGGAGGCATTCCAGGCAGCCAGTCGTGCGCCGCCACCCTCTGCGTCGGGGATGGAAGGAAGTCCTGTGCCCTCGGGCACTCTGCAACTTCTACACCGATTTGCGATGGGACAAGGGTTCAGCCACAAGCACCGGCTTCCGAGGCGAGACGATGGGACAGATAGGACGATGGGGCGATGTTAGGGGACAATGGCCATGTATGGGATGACTGGACGATGGGACCATAGGGCCACGTGGCGACAGGATGAGTGGAGGATGCACGATGGGACGGTGGACGATGGCAAAAAGGAACGATGGGATGGATGATGGGATGATGGGGAGATGTGATGATGGGGGATGATGGGGCCTCAGGAAGGACTTATGGACGATGGGGGAACTGGGCATTGGGGCCATGGGAAGATAGGGCGAAGGGGGGGTAGGATAGGACTGGAGCTCAGCGGGGATGCAATCCATTCAGGCCGTTCCAGGCCACCATCGTCTGCATTGGCGCTAGAAGGACATCGTGCCCATACCTACAATGTGCTCTGCAGACTTCTCTGTGATGGGAGAGGGGTTCAGCCAGGGCACAGGCTTATTTGATGGGAAGGTGGGGGGGGCGCAGATGGGGCGATGGGAGAATAGCGTTTGCAGAGAGCGCAGTGGGGACACATTGCCCAGAGCCAGTGGCGCACCGCTACCTTCTGAGTAGGCGCCAGGAGGGAGTCCTGTGCCCACGATGCACTCTGCGACTTCTGCAGCGATTTGCGGTGGGACAAGGGATCAGCCACTGGTACCGGAGGCCTTGGGGGGACGGTTGGGCGGTGGGTCAAGGCGGCGATGGGAGGATAGGATGCCCCTGGAGCGCAGTAGGACGCATTCCACGCAGCCAGTCGCGCACCGCCACCCTCTGCCTTGGGCTGCCAGGAAGTCGTGTGCGCACAACGCACACTGCGACTTCTACACTGATTTGCGATGGGACGGACATTCAGCCAGCAGCACAGGCTTTCCTGAGAGAGTGATGGGGTGCCTGGACACCGGAGCGATGCGACGACGGGGCGATGGGAGGATGGGAAGCGCCTGTATCGCCATGGAGACTCACTACCCTTGGCTCCGGAAGGAAATCGTGCGCATACCATTAATGCGCTCTGCAGACTTGTAATCCGATTTGCGATGGGACAGAGGTCAGCCACTGGCACAGGCTTTCCTGAGGGGACGATGGGGCGCTGGGACTTTGGGACGATGGCAGGATGGGGCAATGCCAGGATGGGAAGCGCCTGTATCGCCACGGGGACTCACTACAGGCAGCCTGTCCCGGCCGCCATCCTCCCGTTGGCGCTGGAAGGAAATCGTGCGCAAACCTTTAATGCGCTCCGCAGACTTCTAATCCGATTTGCCATGGGACGGACGTTCAGCCACTGGCACAGGCTTTCCTGAGGGGACGATGGGGCGCAGGGACTTTGGGGCGATGGCAGGATGGGGCGATGCGAGGATAGGACGCGCCAGGAGCGCAGGGGGGACCCATTACACGCAGCCTGTCGTGCGCCGCCATCCCCCTCGTTGGCGCTGGAAGGAAATCGCGCGAATACCCTTAATGAGCTCTGCAGACTTCTAATCCGATTTTTCGAGGGGACAGGGTGTCAGCCACCCGCACTGGCTTCCTCAGCGGTTGGTGGGGCGGCTGGATGGTGGGGCCATGGAGCCTAGGACGCTCCTGGAGCGCAGGCAGGACGCATCCCACACAGCCTGTCCATCACCTCCATCGTCCACCTTGGCACTGGAAGGAAGTCGTGTGCCTAGCTATAACGGGATCTGCAGACTTCTAATCCGATTTGCGATGGCACAGGGATGCAGCCACAAGCCAAGGATTCCTGGGCTAGATGATGGCGCAATGGGATGATGGCAGGAGGGGAGGGGGGGAGGATGGCAAAAATGGCAATGAGTTGATGGCACTCAGGGGAGAGGGGATGATGGGGGATGATGGGGCCTCAATGAGGACAGATGGACGATGGTGGTACTGGGCTTTAGGGCGAAGGAATGGTTGGGCCATGCATGGAGAGGAATGCCTTGAGGGCAGCGGGAACGCATTCCACCCAGCCAGTTATGTGCTGCCATCCTCTGCTTGGCGGTGGGAGGAGATCGTGCGCAGAGCTATAAGGTGCTCTGCAGACTTCTAAATCGATTTGCCACAGGACACGGGTTCAGCCAGTGCACAGGCTTATTTGATGGGAAGGTGGGGGCCGCAGATGGGCTATGGGAGGATAGTACTTGCGGAGAGTGCAGCAGGGACACATTGCCCAGAGCCAGTCCTGCACTGCCACCATCTGACTAGGCGCCAGGAGGGAGTCCTGTGCCCAGGATGCACTCTGGGATTTCTGCAGGGATTTGCGGTGGGACAAGGGATCAGACACTGGTACCAGAGGCCTTGGGGGGACGGTTGGGCAGTGGGTCGAGGTGGCGATGGGAGGATAGGACGCCCCTGGAGCACAGCAGGACGCATTCGAGGCAGCCAGTCCCACACCGCCACCCTCTGCCTCGGGGCTGCAAGTAAGTCCTGTGCGCACAATGCACCCTGCGACTTCTACACTGATTTGCGATGGGATAGATGTTCAGCCACTGGCACAGGCTTTCCTGAGTGGACGATGGGGTGCCGGGACACTGGGGCGATGGGACGATGGGGCGATGCGAGGATGGGAAGCTCCTGTATTGCCTTGGGGACTCAGTACAGGCAGCCAGTTGCGGGCCGCCATCCTCCTGTTGGCGCTGGAAGGAAATCCTGCGCAAACCTTTAATGCGCTCCGCAGACTTCTGATCCGATTTGCGGTGGGACAGAGGTCAGCCACTGGCACAGGCTTTCCTGAGGGTACGATGGGGTGTGGGACATTGCGGCGATGGGACGATGGGCGATGTGAGGATAGGACGTGCCTGGGGCGCCATGGGCTCGCATCAGGCAGCCAGTCGCCATCCCGAAGAGTCATCTGAGCAGGAACTCCTGCGTTGTACTGCTGCAGCTCTGAGTCCACGAGTCCCAGCAACTGCCATGCACTTACCTGACCAATGTCTTCAACGCTACACTCTCCTCCAGACCTTTGTCCATAAAAAGTGGGACTTTTGACTCTGGAAACAGCAAATATGCCCCCAAACAGAAACAGAGTAAAACAATGGTGTCATGAAATCGTTTATTTAAGAAAGGCGTTCATGCTGGTCTGTCTAAACGTATTTTTGTGAATTCGTGAAGTGCACTCCATTTTTAAAAAAACTTCATGATTTTGGTTTCAGATCTTTTCAGCTGGTGCCACAATAGGGGATGAGTTGAGATCGTTTTTGGGGGCTCAGCACAGCATGTCACTGATTAGGGAGAGTCCTGGGTATCACTTTCTCCTTTCCTTGAGGGGTGTGAAAGGAGGAAAAGACGCCTCTCCATTTCCGCTCTGACCACCTCCCAGGCACAGTGGCTGTATTTCTTTTCCTGGAGGTAGTGATGAGTGCTTTGGAAATCCTTCCGGACAATAGTCCCCAAATGCAGACAGGCCAGGGTGTCCTCTTCCCTGGGCTCCCGGTGTTCCAGGCAGCCGTGAAGGCTGGAGAGGAGGTTATCCAGGGCGGCGTGGCTCCAAGCAGCCTGGCTGTGCTCTGTGCTGAAGAGGCCGAAGATCTGCTGGAGCGTCTGGCGGTGGAAGCAGGTGCTTTGTGTCTTTCGGATTTGGGTGACGGTGCCTCTTTCCCAAGGAACTCTGATGTAGGTTCTGCCCTTCAGGCACGTGGGAGAGGAGACGTTTTTCAGCTGTGTCATGAGTAGGAGGATGTCCCTGCACTCTGGGCTATAGTTCCGAGGCAGGTGTCCAGCGAGGGAGCGGGCAGGGACGCAGGGGAGCAGGGCTGCTGCCAGTAGCCAAGAGAGGTGCGCCATGGAGGAGTTCAACGATTCTCCAGGCGGTGGAAAAAGGGCTCGTGGGTCGTCGTTCTCAGCAGCAGTCTCAGGCAAAGGCTGAGCTGCTGTCTCAGGGGCCAGCTTTGTGCTTCTTATATATTCCTCAAAACTCATCCTTTGCCCGCCCTTTCCGGTGAGTAGGCCCCCTGTGGCCTGTAGACCGGGACATTTGCCAGGAGGAAGTCCTGCATCTTGCATGTTCTGGGGTGTGAATCGTTTTCTTAGAAGGATTTGAGGCTGGGAACAGGAGCGCATTCAGTCGCCTTTACAGCTTCAGGGGATGTGTGCGAGGGGCCACGAGGAGATGATGGGAGGATGGGGCTATGGGAGGACAGGGTGACCTGATGATGCGGTTAGGAGATGGGGCCATGGGATGATGTGAGGGGACATAGAAGCCTCTGGAAGATGGGGCAGTGTGAGGATAGGACACGCCTGGAGCGCAGTAGGAGGCATTCCAGGCAGCCAGTCGTGCGCCGCCACCCTCTGCGTCGGGGATGGAAGGAAGTCCTGTGCCCTCGGGCACTCTGCAACTTCTACACCGATTTGCGATGGGACAAGGGTTCAGCCACAAGCACCGGCTTCCGAGGCGAGACGATGGGACAGATAGGACGATGGGGCGATGTTAGGGGACAATGGCCATGTATGGGATGACTGGACGATGGGACCATAGGGCCACGTGGCGACAGGATGAGTGGAGGATGCACGATGGGACGGTGGACGATGGCAAAAAGGAACGATGGGATGGATGATGGGATGATGGGGAGATGTGATGATGGGGGATGATGGGGCCTCAGGAAGGACTTATGGACGATGGGGGAACTGGGCATTGGGGCCATGGGAAGATAGGGCGAAGGGGGGGTAGGATAGGACTGGAGCTCAGCGGGGATGCAATCCATTCAGGCCGTTCCAGGCCACCATCGTCTGCATTGGCGCTAGAAGGACATCGTGCCCATACCTACAATGTGCTCTGCAGACTTCTCTGTGATGGGAGAGGGGTTCAGCCAGGGCACAGGCTTATTTGATGGGAAGGTGGGGGGGGCGCAGATGGGGCGATGGGAGAATAGCGTTTGCAGAGAGCGCAGTGGGGACACATTGCCCAGAGCCAGTGGCGCACCGCTACCTTCTGAGTAGGCGCCAGGAGGGAGTCCTGTGCCCACGATGCACTCTGCGACTTCTGCAGCGATTTGCGGTGGGACAAGGGATCAGCCACTGGTACCGGAGGCCTTGGGGGGACGGTTGGGCGGTGGGTCAAGGCGGCGATGGGAGGATAGGATGCCCCTGGAGCGCAGTAGGACGCATTCCACGCAGCCAGTCGCGCACCGCCACCCTCTGCCTTGGGCTGCCAGGAAGTCGTGTGCGCACAACGCACACTGCGACTTCTACACTGATTTGCGATGGGACGGACATTCAGCCAGCAGCACAGGCTTTCCTGAGAGAGTGATGGGGTGCCTGGACACCGGAGCGATGCGACGACGGGGCGATGGGAGGATGGGAAGCGCCTGTATCGCCATGGAGACTCACTACCCTTGGCTCCGGAAGGAAATCGTGCGCATACCATTAATGCGCTCTGCAGACTTGTAATCCGATTTGCGATGGGACAGAGGTCAGCCACTGGCACAGGCTTTCCTGAGGGGACGATGGGGCGCTGGGACTTTGGGACGATGGCAGGATGGGGCAATGCCAGGATGGGAAGCGCCTGTATCGCCACGGGGACTCACTACAGGCAGCCTGTCCCGGCCGCCATCCTCCCGTTGGCGCTGGAAGGAAATCGTGCGCAAACCTTTAATGCGCTCCGCAGACTTCTAATCCGATTTGCCATGGGACGGACGTTCAGCCACTGGCACAGGCTTTCCTGAGGGGACGATGGGGCGCAGGGACTTTGGGGCGATGGCAGGATGGGGCGATGCGAGGATAGGACGCGCCAGGAGCGCAGGGGGGACCCATTACACGCAGCCTGTCGTGCGCCGCCATCCCCCTCGTTGGCGCTGGAAGGAAATCGCGCGAATACCCTTAATGAGCTCTGCAGACTTCTAATCCGATTTTTCGAGGGGACAGGGTGTCAGCCACCCGCACTGGCTTCCTCAGCGGTTGGTGGGGCGGCTGGATGGTGGGGCCATGGAGCCTAGGACGCTCCTGGAGCGCAGGCAGGACGCATCCCACACAGCCTGTCCATCACCTCCATCGTCCACCTTGGCACTGGAAGGAAGTCGTGTGCCTAGCTATAACGGGATCTGCAGACTTCTAATCCGATTTGCGATGGCACAGGGATGCAGCCACAAGCCAAGGATTCCTGGGCTAGATGATGGCGCAATGGGATGATGGCAGGAGGGGAGGGGGGGAGGATGGCAAAAATGGCAATGAGTTGATGGCACTCAGGGGAGAGGGGATGATGGGGGATGATGGGGCCTCAATGAGGACAGATGGACGATGGTGGTACTGGGCTTTAGGGCGAAGGAATGGTTGGGCCATGCATGGAGAGGAATGCCTTGAGGGCAGCGGGAACGCATTCCACCCAGCCAGTTATGTGCTGCCATCCTCTGCTTGGCGGTGGGAGGAGATCGTGCGCAGAGCTATAAGGTGCTCTGCAGACTTCTAAATCGATTTGCCACAGGACACGGGTTCAGCCAGTGCACAGGCTTATTTGATGGGAAGGTGGGGGCCGCAGATGGGCTATGGGAGGATAGTACTTGCGGAGAGTGCAGCAGGGACACATTGCCCAGAGCCAGTCCTGCACTGCCACCATCTGACTAGGCGCCAGGAGGGAGTCCTGTGCCCAGGATGCACTCTGGGATTTCTGCAGGGATTTGGGGTGGGACAAGGGATCAGACACTGGTACCAGAGGCCTTGGGGGGACGGTTGGGCAGTGGGTCGAGGCGGCGATGGGAGGATAGGACGCCCCTGGAGCACAGCAGGACGCATTCCAGGCAGCCAGTCCCACACCGCCACCCTCTGCCTCGGGGCTGCAAGTAAGTCCTGTGCGCACAATGCACCCTGCGACTTCTACACTGATTTGCGATAGGACAGATGTTCAGCCACTGGCACAGGCTTTCCTGAGTGGACGATGGGGTGCCGGGACACTGGGGCGATGGGACGATGGGGCGATGCGAGGATGGGAAGCTCCTGTATTGCCTTGGGGACTCAGTACAGGCAGCCAGTTGCGGGCCGCCATCCTCCTGTTGGCGCTGGAAGGAAATCCTGCGCAAACCTTTAATGCGCTCCGCAGACTTCTGATCCGATTTGCGGTGGGACAGAGGTCAGCCACTGGCACAGGCTTTCCTGAGGGTACGATGGGGTGTGGGACATTGCGGCGATGGGACGATGGGCGATGTGAGGATAGGACGTGCCTGGGGCGCCATGGGCTCGCATCAGGCAGCCAGTCGCCATCCCGAAGAGTCTTCTGAGCAGGAACTCCTGCGTTGTACTGCTGCAGCTCTGAGTCCACGAGTCCCAGCAACTGCCATGCACTTACCTGACCAATGTCTTCAACGCTACACTCTCCTCCAGACCTTTGTCCATAAAAAGTGGGACTTTTGACTCTGGAAACAGCAAATATGCCCCCAAACAGAAACAGAGTAAAACAATGGTGTCATGAAATCGTTTATTTAAGAAAGGCGTTCATGCTGTTCTGTCTAAACGTATTTTTGTGAATTCGTGAAGTGCACTCCATTTTAAAAAAAACTTCATGATTTTGGTTTCAGATCTTTTCAGCTGGTGCCACAATAGGGGATGAGTTGAGATCGTTTTTGGGGGCTCAGCACAGAATGTCACTGATTAGGGAGAGTCCTGGGTATCACTTTCTCCTTTCCTTGAGGGGTGTGAAAGGAGGAAAAGACGCCTCTCCATTTCCGCTCTGACCACCTCCCAGGCACAGTGGCTGTATTTCTTTTCCTGGAGGTAGAGATGGGTGCTTCGGAAATCCTTCCGGACAACAGTCCCCAAATGCAGACAGGCCAGGGTGTCCTCTTCCCTGGGCTCCCGGTGTTCCAGGCAGCCGTGAAGGCTGGAGAGGAGGTTATCCAGGGCGGCGTGGCTCCAAGCAGCCTGGCTGTGCTCTGTGCTGAAGAGGCCGAAGATCTGCTGGAGCGTCTGGCGGTGGAAGCAGGCGCTTTGTGTCTTTCAGATTTGGGTGACGGTCCCTCTTTCCCAAGGAACCCTGTGGTAGGTTCTGTCCTTCAGGCTCGTGGGAGAGGAGACATTTTTTCAGCTGTGTCATGAGTACAAGGGATTCCGTGCACTCTGGGCTATGGATCGAGGCAGGTGTCCAGCAAGGGAGCGGGCAGGGATGCAGTGGAGCAAGGCTGCTGCCACTAGCTAAGAGAGGTGGGCCATGGAGGAGTTCGATGACCGCAAAGGGGTGTGTGGTCGTCGTTTTCAGCACTGGTCTCAGGCAAAGGCTGACCCTGTTCCTCAGAGCCAGCTTTGTGTCTCTTGTATAGTCCCCAAAACTCATCCTTTGCGCTGCCCTTTCCACTGATTATGTCTCTCTCTGAGTCTTTGGAGGGGACATTTTCGGCCTGGAGGAAGTCCTACCCCTTGCTTCTTCTGGGTTCTGCCCTGAGTCCTGGGCTCTTTTTTCCCTGCACAAACTCCATGCCAACCACGGTCTCCTGAATCGTTTTCCTACAGTGATTTGAGACTGGGAATGGGAGCACATTCAGAGGTGTTTACAGCTTCTGGGTCACGTGTGCATGCAGTGTTGTGGGTATGAAAGGCTCAGTCAGTTTGGTGGGTAGAGACACGATGGGTCAGTGGTTTGGTGGGAGGCTCGGGCAAGGGTTTTGGGATGATGGTACGATGGTCGACAGGGTGATGTTGAGATAGGTCCATGGGGCTGAGTGATGTCTGGATGAGGTGACTGTGGAAAGATGGGGTGATGGGAGGATGTATGATGGGATTATGGGTTGATGGGGCAATGGGATGATAGGGCAATGGGATGATGGGGCTGCAAGATATCAAGTTGATGGGACTGTGAAACAATGGGGGTGATGATACATTGGGAAGATGGGATGATGGGATATTGGTGAATAGTGAAGATGGGGCTGCAGGATGCCAGGATGATGGGGCATTTGGACAATGGGATGGTGCCACGATGGGGTGGTGATAGGATGGGGTGGTGGGAGGATGGGATGATGACGTGATGGGGTTATAGGTTGATGGGAAGATGCCACTGTGGGATGTCAGCTGATGGAAGTTTGGAATGTTGCAGTGAGGGGGCTTTGGACTGTGGTATGTCAGGACGACTGGCCTTGGAACGATGGGGACAATGGGAGGATGAGGCATTGGGACAATGGGGTGATAGGATGATGGGACAATCGGGCAATGGGAGAATGGGACAATGGTGCAAAGGGTCGATGGGATGGTGGGAAGATGGGGTGTTGGGAGGATGGGACAGGTGATGATGTGGGGATGTGAGGATGGGGCTGCAGGATGTCAGGATGATGGGACTCCGGAATGATGGGGTGATGGGAGGATGGAACTGTGGGATGTCAGGACCATGGGACCCTGGGAGGATGGGGCAAAGGGACGATGGGGCTGCAGGATGTAAGGAGGATGAGACTGTGGAAAGATGGGATGATGGGAGGATGAGGCATTGGAAAGATGGGTGATGGGATGATGGGGCAAAGGGATGATAGGGTGATGGGAGGATGGAGGATGGGGCGGTGGGACAATGGCATTGTGGGATGTCAGGATGACAAGACTGTGGAAGATGGGTTGGTGGGAGGATGAGCCGATGGGACTATGATGCAATTGGGGGATGGGTCAGTGGGGTGATGGTAGGATGGTGGGATGGGAGGATGGGACCTTGGGGGTGATGGTGCAATGGGGGGATGGGATGATGGGGCTTCAGGGATGTCAGATGGTGGGACTGTGGAAGATAGGGTGGTGGGAGATGAGAGCATGGGACTATGGTGCAATGGGGCAATGGGAGGTTGGGACCTTGGCTTGATGATGTGATGGGGGGATGGGACAATGGGGCTGTCGGTATCAGGATGCTGGAACTGTGGAAAGATGGGGAATGGGAGGATGGACACTGTGATGGTGTGATGGGAGTATGGGACGTTGGTGGTCCCATCATCCTATTGTGGTCCATTCTCCTGACATCTGGTTTCTGCTGTGAATGGCAAGTCATTTCGGTATTCTATTCTGATAGGTCATGGGCTGGGAGTTTGGGATCTTGGGAGTAATTTTCTCCCCACAGGGCCATGCTTCCCTCAGCAAAGACTGACCCTGCACTCAGTGCTCCTGCAGTTCCTTATGCGCGAAAACCTCTGTCTCTTCCTAGCCTGGGCTCCCTACCAGCTTTAGCCTTGGGAGGCAACTGGCAAAGAGAAAGTTGGCCAGTAGTAAGAACACCTGGGGAAAGCTGGGGTGGGAGACTGAGCTGGTGCGGTTATGTGAACTCAAAGGTAGCTTCCCCGCCCCTAACTACTTCTGTCCACAGTATTTATTTTCTATTCATTCTCTTTCACTGTGCCTCTATCATTTGCAACTGAAATAATCACAAGTAAGGCCATTTCTGCAGCACTGCTCTGTGTCATTCTTCTCAATGTGGAGACCTATAATCCAAACAGAGAGGTTATTTGTCCCTTTACTATCAATATATAGTGTCTAAGACAGAAACAAGGGAACATTACCAACCTTCCCTTTCCAAATGAGGGAAAGCAGAAAGCACACAGCGCTCACTGGTCTATCGTAATCTGATAGCCATTAGGGCGGGTGGTGTCGGTTTTCAGATTGGGGCTCAGGCCAACTCTCTGGGAGCTACTCTCCATGGCTGATTTTTCTCCTCTCTGTGCTTCTTGGTTCTGCCTTTTAAGTTATCCTTCCTTTTCCACAAGAAGTGGTTCGTGTTTCTACTGCTTTGGCTTCTCAACCTTCTTTCTTTCCATAAAAGGTTGGTGCTCCAGAGTCCTCTTTATTTTGTGTTATCTCTTACTCTCAGTCTAAACTGATATATTACTTTAAAAATAGTGGGTTGGCTATATATCAATTTATAATGAATGTCACTAGATAGTAGGCACACCCACAAATTTCTTCAAATACACCCTTTTCCACTTTGGGCCTGACCCACAAGGCTGCTGTGAGACAACAGTTTGGTCTCTTAGGGTCCTCTTGCTTAATGGTGAGCACCTGTGAGGCACTCCCTGCCGATCCTTAGACGCCTGGTGTTTGTTTGAAAATCTACAAGGCGCGACCTTAGATCTTTCTTTTTTTTTCTTTTTTTTTTTAAAGGTTTTATTTATTTATTTGACAGAGACAGCCAGCGAGAGAGGGAACACAAGCAGGGGGAGTGGGAGAGGAAGAAGCAGGCTCCTAGCAAAGGAGCCTGATGTGGGGCTCGATCCCAGAACTCCGGGATCACGCCCTGAGCCGAAGGCAGACGCTCAACGACTGCACCACCCAGGCGCCCCTAAGATCTTTCTTAAGTGTTAAAAGATTTTACAGTCTCTTACTCAGTCTGATCTGATAGACAGGGTTTGTTATTTACTTGTTATTTTCATCATTCCACTCCCGATACACACTATCCCCTTAACTATAGCTTTGAAACAAATTACCCTAAAATGCATGATCCTAAATCACAACTGTCTTATTCTCACAGGTTCTGAGAGTCAGATTCAAAGGAGTGGCTTATCTCTGCTGCACGTCTGAGCCCTCAGCTTGGAACACAGCCCACTGGATGGCTGGGGCTGACTTGACAGTGGGTAGACATTTTCACTGGTACGTCTGATGCTTATATGTCTCAGCGAGGATCTCAGCTGGCACTGGGTGCAGGAGCACCTCGCTATCACTTCTCCTTGAGGCCTGGTTTCTCTGACTGGTGGACCCGGTACAGTCACACTGTTTACAGAGGGACTGAGGGCTCCAAAATGAGGGGCCCAATGACGAAGCTGTATCATCTTTCATGACCTAACCCAGTGGTTCTCCGTAAGAATGATTTTGTCCCCCAGGGGACTTTTGGCAATGTCTGGAGACATTTTTAGTTGTCACAACTGATCAGGGCTGCTACTGGCAGCTGATGGGTATAAGCCACGGAGGCTGCTAATATCCCACGGTGCCTGGGACAGGGCCCCACAACAGAGCGTTGTCTGGTCTCAAGTATCAGTAGTGTCAAGGTTGCTAAACTCTAACATAATCGTGGAAGTCATGCAACATTATTTCTAACAGATTCTTTTATAAGCAATTTCCAGGCCCTCCCATACTTAATGGGGGAGGTGAATTAGAGTCAACCTTTTGAGAAATGGCAAAGTTCTCAAGACACATGTGGGATGGGAGATACTGTTGTGGCCATCTTTGGAACAGTCTGTCGCTGAGTCTCCCTGGGATTTCTCTCTCTCTGTGATTTTGTCGTTCTCACCTTGTAGGTTGTGTGTTTTCTGCTCTTAGAAGCCAAGCCTATCGAATCCGCTTGTCATCTTCCAGGTCTTCCAGATCAGTGTTGCCAATTCAAGGGACTTGGGTGCAAGATGCGATCACATTGCTGATTTTTTAATATTCAAAATATCTATACAATAGCTACGAGAGAGTAATGGACAAGCTTTCTTTGTTATAGGTTTCCCCCATCCACATTTTTTTCTTTTCACATCAGTTGAAGAAAGAAGAGATTTTTTTCTCCCTAAGATCTTTCAGATATTTAAAAAAACAGTTTGAAACATTATTTCTGTGTATAAAATAAAAGGGGGCACCTGCCAGCCTCCTCACCCCCTCCCCCCAAAATTTAACACCGAATTTTCTTCTCTCTGACCACTGACAGCACAGATGGAGCTGAAGACTGTGCTTACTCTCTCTGGTTACTCTCACACACCTTCCTTTCTTGGAATGTAATGAAGCCCAGCAGGTGTAGACCAACAGCGACAGATCTATAGTCAAACCAAGTTAGATTTCTTAACTTTCGCTGTGAGATCATCCACCATAAGGAATCACGATAAAGTTCAGTCGGAAGGGGTAGGAAGGGTATTCTCATAGGGTTGAACTTGGACTACATGAGTCTAAGGAAATCGGGGAAGAGAATATCAGCTCTGGACTAGCTCTTGAGCTAGTGTTTATCCCGGAGGTTCTAGGAACACAGTGGAGTTGGGGTAGTCATTGGTAAGAAAGCAATAATCACTCAAAAGCTGAGAGGACTGTGTGTCACGGGCCACGGGACTGAGGAGAATCCTGACCTCGTTTCCTTGGAACTTATAATGCCAGGAAAAATGTGGAGTGTAGCGGATGATAACCTGCCATTTGAAGCTTTGCGTTTGGGCTGGAAATTGGGTTGCTGTTCTGTTGTGTCCAAGTGGCCATGTGGCTCAGTCTTCAAAAAGAGGACACTCAGAAATATGCTATCAAATAGACACTAACCTATAATGTTCCTCAGTACTATGTTCTTGATATTAATAAAAGCAGTTTTTAAGTGTCAAATGCCCAATTTGCGTAGGGGAATAGAATTATGGGGACTGCGGAAGAGGTTAGGTCTGGGGCGTGAAGTCATTCCTAAGGGCTGGACAGGGCTGTTATGGAGTTAGACTATTGCTGAGATTTTTCTCTGTGCCCCCGGTCTCCTGAGAGCCAGCAGTGTGTGTGTGTGTGGGGGGGAAATTACACATAAGGTGAACTAGAGAAAAACCAATCACTCTTTCTGTGCAGGCAGGGAGCTTAGGCGTAGCAAGTTCTGCGTGTTTCTTGTGCCTGATACCATTGTCTTGAGTCATCTCCCTAACAGCATCCTGAACATTTGTGTGATTAAGTATTCAAAAACTGCCCATTTCTTCAAATAGAACGGCTGGGTCCTGTGACATCACTGAAGTGTAGTAACGACCCCAGGGAAGTGCAATTATGGACCAGAATGATCAGTTGTTTTCATGATTTTTTAAAATAAAACGTCCAGCTGGTGACTAGTTTATAGTTCAGGACAGGTTCATAGCTGTAAGAGGGCTAATCCTGTCATTCTCCTGAATAAACCCCCTCCCCGCTCCTGCCCCTGCACGAGACCAAGGCTTCAGCAGACTCAGGTCATTCTCCACGTTATAATCCTGATTGCTACTTAGATCTTGACAGGGCTTCTCTTTTATCCACATAAGCAGGGTGCCGTCCCCTGGGAGCGTTGACCAACTGGAAGTGCCCAGCAGGGAATCCTCATCCATTTCTAGACATTGGGTTTGGGAGCTAAGTTGAGAGGGATTTTCTTGAGTTTGGTCTACACGCAGAGGTTTTCCCAAGTGATAGCCACGAACCTGTTGCACCTGGCTGAATTAGCTCCCAGGTAAGTGGTGGGGGTGAATATAGAATATATTAAAACCCAAGAAGTGAACAAAGTGGACAGCGTCAGTGGAACCCATAACCTACTCCCCTTGCAGGATAAAGTCAACAGTTCAGGGCCTGGGTGAGCTCAGTCAGGGAGAGCAGCCTTGAAGGTCAGAAAACTCTTTCCCCAGTCTTTGACCTTAAGTGACATCCTCAGCTGTATCTGTATACATGCTATGTGGAAGGTTTTGTGAAATCTGTGATTTTTTCATTTAGAGAAGGATGGAGATATTAATAAAAACTGTAGTAAATTTTTTGCCTAGTATGAAGAAATATTATTATTGACTCTGGGATTCTATATTAAGTTTTGTTTAATGATTTACCGTGAATTAAAGTTTTTATGAATCACAAATTCCTGGATGGAAGAATGTTTCCTTCACGTCTAAGTGATAAACTATGCTTCCCAACTATGATAAAGTTGTTCGAGTCAGTAAAAATTAGAGCTGCCTTTTGACTCACGCATAAACCGATGGTGCCGACTGGCTCTTGGGTGAAATGTGGCAAAGGATGATAACCGCTACCTGCACAGTTACAGCTTTCTGGAAGATGGACCGGTAAAGAGTCAGGATACTCTACGGACTTAGAACTGAGGATGGGGCTGGACACAGTGAAACATCTGGCTGTGGCTGCTGCCATCAGCTTTATACTCATCTTGTTCTAAGATTGCATGAAATATAACCTTGTCCCTTCGGCTCTGTCTGGAAAAGAAAGACGGGCATATGCGTACTCTTGATAGCCTTCAGGAGGCATCAGTAGGAAGTCAACTGTTTTCAGTCACATCCATCCTAAGGAAAAGAATGCTTTATGTATGAGAATAGTTTTCTCTGAGACAGTTTTGGACAATTAGAAATGGGTAGTTATGCCACTCTTCCAATAGCCAAGAAACAGGCTTTCTTTGAGCCCATGGATGGCACTCTAAAGAATTTGAATCGGCTGGTTCAGAAGTCAGTGTGTGGGGGCGCCTGGGTGGCACAGCGGTTAAGCGTCTGCCTTCGGCTCAGGGCGTGATCCCAGCGTTATGGGATCGAGCCCCACATCGGACTCCTCCACTATGAGCCTGCTTCTTCCTTTCCTACTCCCCCTGCTTGTGTTCCCTCTCTCGCTGGCTGTCTCTATCTCTGTCAAATAAATAAATAAAATCTTAAAAAAAAAAAAAGTCAGTGTGTGGTTATGTAAATATGCTGCTGTCCAGGCTGAATGAAAGCTATGTGGCTGGAGCAGTGATCTGATCCTAGCATCCGCATGGGCAAGCCGATATAAAAAGCCCTTAGAATATTATGTTTGTCAGATTTATTTATACCTGGATATATTACATTCTTTACATAATTGCAAAATATTTATAAGTGTCTTCAGGATGAGGCTCTTTGCTAAAAAAAAATTTAAAAGGAATGGGGAATGCTCCCCCCCTGCCCAAGGAAGGCATGCAGTAGTGGGTATGGATGCTTCGATAAAATGTTGCAGATTTTGGGGCACCTGCCTGGCTCAGTTGGTTGAGCCTCTGACTCTTGGTTTGGCTCAGGTCATGATCTCAGGGTCGTGGGATTGAGCTCCTTGTGGGGCTCCAAGCCCAGAGCAGGGGTCTGCTTAGGTTTCTCTCCCTCTCCCTTTCCCCGCCCCCTCTGGTCCTCCCCCCATGTGCAGTGCCTTTGAGCATGCTCTCTGAAATAATAAATAAAATCCTTTAAAAAATGTCGCAGACTTTAGATATTTGGCAATTTATATGAATTAATCAATTAAAGGTCAAAGCAATTTAAATGTATTTTTATGTGATGCCAAAAAATACATTCTCTTTGATTATCTGACCCACTCTATCCACCAAGAGTTATCATAGGTTTTATATATTTAATTAGATAATTGAGTATGATGTGAAGACTTGATGCTACAAAAATTCCTTGTGGTTTTTTGTCATTCCTGGGGTTTTGGGGATTTTGTTGTTGTTGTTTTTCAGAAGATAGGTTTTCTGGAATCTATCTAAAATGAGGACTTTTAATTCCAACCAGTAGATGGCAGAATAATATCAGTCCCTAGAAAGTGGTTGCTCAGAGACTGTTACCAAGAAAATAGAGGCATGAAATCTATTATTCATGCATTTGGTTAAGAACACTGCACCAGTTCTGCACTGTGAACAATCACCTTTAATGAACAAAAGAATATCTGTCTTTAACAAAGAAATTAGAAAACTATAATCACCCCTATTAAAATTACCTACAAGACACGATGACTTGTCATTACTATAATTTTGCCGGAAGTATTAACAAATGTTTCAAGTTATGATACAAATAATACGAAACATGGTTTTTATACTGTGCAGATAATATGATTCTCTAGGGTAAAAACACGAGAGAATCCGCCCAAAAATCTGTTACAAATCAATGAGACTAATGTTTCATCCAAAAACTTAAGAATCAATGGCGGTAATGATGACAAAAAACCAACATGCTAAAATCATGTATTTCCTACTACTGCTGCAATAAAGTTTCGAATACAATGTGAAATCAGCAATCTAGGGGCGCCTGGGTGGCTCAGTCGTTAAGCGTCTGCCTTCGGCTCAGGGCGTAATCCCAGGGTCTTGGGATCGAGCCCCACATCGGGCTCCCTGCTCTGCTGGGAGCCTGCTTCTTCCTCTCCCACTCCCCCTGCTTGTGTTCCCTCTCTTGCTGGCTGTCTCTCTCTCTGTCAAATAAATAAATAAAATCTTAAAAAAATAAATAAAAAATAAAACAGCAATCTATATGCCAAAGACAATGTGAATAACAGTTCATTGGAACTGAGGAAAGAGACCCTAAGTGATCCATGTAAGATTTTATTATATGATTTTAAAAAGCATAAAAATTCAGTGAGAAAGTAAAAATTATTCAAAAAGTGGTGATGGGACAATTGGATAACAATTTGAAAATATATTAGATTTTATGCTAGAAGTCTAGTAAAAATTGATATTCATAACAATGATATAAAATACTGGGATAACTATACCATATCGTGGTGGGAAAAAATACACAAGAAAATATTTAAAAATGACAAAGGAAAAAGTAATTTCACTACATTACCAAAAAAATTTTGCATGTTAAGACATATTCTCAAACAAAAAAGATGGGAAAATACTTACTGTAAATAGAGACTAATACTAATGTAAAAGGAATTTTTGAAAATTTTAAAAAGTCATGTTCATTTCAATCAAAAAGACGAAAAGCTATTTGACAAGAGATAAGCAGTAAATCCTCCCTTAGCAAGTTAAGAATTGGCACTAATAAAGCAATAGGATAAAGAATGAGAAATGTGACACCAGTACTACATTAAAAAAAAAGTAAAATTATCACCAGAAGTTCAAGATGCAAAAAGATGGACATATTTGACTGCATTAAATGGAAGGGGTGAAGGTGGTCAAAAGGTACAAACTTCTAGTTATAAAATAAATTAGGATGCAATGTACAGCATGTAACTACAGTTAATCATACTGTTATATATTTGAAAGTTGCTAAGAGTAAATCTTAAAATGTTCTCATTCCAAGAAAAAAACTGTGTACCTCTGTGTGGTGATGCATGTTAATTACATTGATTGTGGTGATCATTTCGCAGATTGATATGTAGATATCAAGTCATTATGTTGTGAACCTCGACTAATACATGTCCATTATATCTCAACTAAAAAGTTGAGTAGCCCTGCCCCCATAAAAATGCCATAAATTGAGAAAAAAAAAGTCTTTGCAGCAAATAAGACGTTTAAAGCGAAAGACAGAAACAAATGATTCCCAAGAATGCACATGCTCGATTAACAACAATTTCAGTGTTGTAATTAAAAATATATCAACCCAAAACAAGAAAACTGGAACTGTAAAGATTTCCTTCAAAATTATCACTAAACACATTCCGCTGGAAATGCATATCGGCACACTCTTGGAATATTTTTCAAGAGCCTACGCAATTTTGACTCCGATTTTACTACTTTACTTCTTTACTTTACTTCTTTACTTCTAAATTCTTTAGAATTTATCAGAGTCAGACATGGACAAAATTTTATGTAGGAATATTAAATCTTGCTCAATTTATAATGATGAAAACTTAGGGTAGATATTTAAATATACACTCATAGGAAATGGAAAAAAATATGAAGGTACATTCATGAGTGGAAAATTGTATGGACATTTAATACTTTCTAGGAAAAATAACCTATGAAAATCATTAAGATAAAACTAAAGTCAAAAATTATGATGCAAAATGCCAACTTTATTAGTACCAACTATCATTTACTAAATGCTTCTCTGTGCATCTTATGCTAATCACTTTGTAACATTCTCTACTTATAATGCTGACAGATACCACAATTATTAACACGCACCTTAATGCCATAGACAAAAGGGTAAACTTTACCTTTGGGAGCTTACCTACCCCAGGGTCTTTCAGTTAATAACTGGTCGAGCTGTGGATAGGGCATTGGTTTTATTTCTCTTGATGGTATGTTTCTGTAGTTTTGAATGAAATGTTCTGTAGGAGCGTATTTTGTCTTTATAATCAAAACCAGGCAATTCCAGTTACAAACCAGAACAATTTAAACATGATTGAATGTGTTTGCTTTACGGGTAAACTACAGGAATTCTGCTGGCAAGAAAGGAAAACAAGAAGTATGGATTTGAGTAAAAATAGAATATTTTTCTCAATGCACATGTATTTGATAATTAGGGAAAAAAGCACATTATTTTGTAATATATACACATTTTATAAAATCTGAAGAAAAAGTCATAATGATAGCAGTGTATGTGTTTCAAAGTTGGATTTAGTTCCTTTTATCATCCAGATTTTTAAATTTTTTAAAATTATATTATGTTAGTCACCATACAGTACATCCCTGGTTTTTGATGTGAAGTTCGATGATTCATTAGTTGCGTATAACACCCAGTGCACCATGCAATACGTGCCCTCCTTACTACCCATCACCAGCCTATCCCATTCCCCCACCCCCCTTATCATACAGATTTAAGGTTAGGATCTGGTATATTTGAAAAATACTTGGCAAATGTCTGTACCTATGTATAAGCATAACATACCCAATATTAACAGAAGTTACCCTTGGCATGTGGAAATCATTGATAATTTACACTTTTCACTTTTATTTTCCTGTACTTTTTATAATACACATAAATTACTTCTATAATCAGAAAAACTAACGAACATTAATTTTGAAACTTAGAAAACTAAAAATAAGAAACATTAAAAATGTCTAATGTGCTTGCAGTTTATCCTTCTTTTCGTCTTAATTTTCGGTAAAAAATTAATAGCTTATGAAAATAAAATCTCTTCCCAATCATTTCAAAGCCACTGAAAATGTCTTTATCTGTAAGCAAGGAATTCCAGACGTAATTAGTAGCGTTAGCATACCATCAGTCAGCTACTGTGTAACCGCCAAGACAGCTGTCCACTGCAGAAAATTATAAAAGGGTGAGAGGGGGAGCAGGTGAGGCTGGAGGTGGTGGATATAGGTGTAGTTAGCTTACCTGGTTAAGCAATTTTTAGCTAGTTACAAAGCAACAGAGTCAACTGTAATAGAGGGCAAAAACCTTTTTTCAACAAGGTAAAGAGAAAAGTTTGTGCAGAACAGAGGGTGAGCAGGGCAATACCACCTCAGCAGGTCAGAATTAGCACCAAGAGAAATACATCAATAGTACGTAAAAACAATAATCACAGCAGAATTATCCCTAAAAGATAAAAAAGATGGACAGATTTTATCTCTAAAATTACCTGAATGGCCCTGCCTTTGTAAAACTGTAATAGACTGACAAAAAGAAATCAATGCAAACAAATGCCAGTTAAATTATATTTATTACATAAAGAGATCCTATAACTTGGTATGAAAAAACAAAGCAAGTCCAATAGGTATCACAAGGGTAAAGCACATCAACATTCAAAGAGGAAACAGAACTATTCAAAAAACACAAATATTTAACCTCATTAATAAATGATTGGGATGCCATCTTGCTTATTTAATGCACAAAGTTAACATCAATTTCTACATTTTCTATTTTCTAAATGTACTCAACTGTGCTATTTTTAGTAATAAAAAATTAGTCATTTAAAAAAAACACAGAAAGTATGAAATTTTCTGCCCAGGCAGAAATCATAAAAAGCATTCAAATGAATCAACACTTGTATGGGCAGTAGGTTCAGATCCCTGTAAGCCAATTACTTTTGTCTGGGTTCCTGAGTTTTATTATGGGATCGTCAGTAAAGAGAAGATTGTGCCTGATTTATACTATCACAATCTCCCAAGTGCAGGGATATATTTATATGTATGTAAATGTGCATATGTAAATTTTTCTTCAGGTAGGCAATTATTCCAGGAAAGTACCTCTCCAGAATCACTCACTACATACAAAAGGATTCGTAGGACTCCCATTTGCTGAAAAGGTCTCATTAAGGTCTCCCCATCTGATTCTCAACCAGTAGGGATGCCCTTGGTATTTCAGAGGCTGAACGTGTACTTTAGGGCTGCCTGAAAACCAGCAGTGTCCTAGGCCTTCTGTAGCTGGCTTCTTAGGAAATCTGAAGTTGGTCCTGTTCTTTAGACATAGCCAAAAAGACATTTTTCTGATCCGTTACAGAACTGAGTGTATGTCTTGTTTGCTGAGATCACAGCCGTGAGGCAGATCACACAAAGCTCAGGATGCACAGGCCAGAGCAACCACCCCCCAAAAGGATCACGTTAGAATGACTGAGCTGGGAGACTGAACTTAAAATCCTATACTTTTGTTCAGCGTATTTCTTTCTTAGCTTACCTCACGTAAGTTCTACTGGACAAGAAGGCAGAAAACAGCAGAGCTTAACCTTACTCAGCAAAACCAATTCTCAGAAACCTGAACTCTGCTAAATAACCTGTATAAAAGCAACTCCACAGAAAACAATACACAAGCGGAAAAGTAGTATGTTTCATCTGAAATAACCATTTAGTCAAATGACAGATTTGGCAATCAATTTAAAATGGTGTACCCTTATCTATCTCAATTTAGTATGACTCTATAGATACTTATTTTCTGGTACTGAATTCCCATTTGAACAGAAATAGCTGCTAGGTAGAAGAAAAAACCCTTAATTTAAAAACAATTTCCCTATAGCTGAAATACCAATTTAGAAATTACACGTGTACGGATGTATGGATGTGTATACACATGTATGTAACGTACGTACACACTTATATTTTCTCTCTCCCTTTCCCTCTCTCCAGAGAGATACAACACCCTGACTTAGGGCTACACTGTTCATTTCTCTTATCTAAGAAACTTCACATATTCTGAATGCACTCAATCTGGTGACTTGGCAACGATGTCAAAAACTATATGAAAAGAGGGAGGTAGGTAACAATATTTGATGACCTTTTGTTTACTTTAGGTCAGAGCAGGCAGCCTCCCTTTGATGTTTTGAAGTCAAAGATGAAAACTTGCAGCTTTGAAGCATAAGGAACATAATTATACATTTACTACAATCACCTACAATTTGACTTACACAACACCACAAACACATCGAAAACATTTTTCTACGTATCTTGTTACACTTGTTAAAACAGCTGGCTATGTTGAATACATTTTCAGAATGCATTTGTTAACCATATGATAAACACACTGAGCCAAACAATACAAACAACAGCAATTACCATTTTATCTAATAACTGTACCAATCATTCTAAGAAGAGACAACTGCAGGGGAAGTGTGAGATCATCCATGACGTAAAGGTACTACATTCTAGTCCTAAGAATGATCTGAAGGTGCTGAAAGAGGTGATTCTCTAGAAGGTGACCCAGGGTTTTCCTCGGGGGGAAAAACTGTGAGAGTGCAAGCTCGAATGCCACCAAGTGACTCTGGAAGGTCAAAAACTTTATGCCACTCATCCTTCTCTGGGTCATATTTCTGAACAATTTCAACCATACAACGATTATTCCAAGAATAACCACCTACAACATAGATTTTATTTTCAAAGACAGCAACTCCAACATCACTCTGACCTCTTAACATAGCAGCGATTGGTGTCCACTGGTCAAGGGTTGGTGAATAGTATTCACAGCTTAGAACATCATCATAATCACTTGTTCCTCTGAAGTGATTGCCACCGATGACATAGAGCTTGTCTCCAACTGTACACATGCAGTGCAGACCTCTGACTGTAGTCATCGGAGCCTTCTGTGTCCATTTGTCTGTATCTGGGTCAAAACACATGAGCTCGTTTTGGAAAGTGTCGTGAGTAATTCCTCCTGAAATATACATTAAGCCTCCATACACTGTTCCAGCATGGCCATAGTGGGGTTCGCTCATCTTTGCAACATAGCTCCACTCGTTCATCCTTGGGTTGTAACATTCTACTGTGGCCAGCTCACCAGCTGCACTTCGCCCACCAACAGCATATAAATGTCCTTTGAGGGCACTCAAGTGGAAAAATGTGCGCTTTTCATTTAATGATGCAACCTGCATCCATTTATTATACCGAGGATCAAATCTGAACACTGTGTCAACAGCAGTTTTTCCTTTTGTATCATAATTACTTTGACCACCAACGACATAAAGAAAGTTTCCAATGACAGCAATGCCATGCTGATAACGAGGAGCATCCATGGGGGCTAGAGATCTCCATTCTTGTGCCCTTTCATCATACATCCGTAATTCTTTACTGACAACCAGCTGCTGCCTCAAAACTCCTCCTAATGTGACCAAGTGTGTCGAGTCAGAGCGAATGGCAGTCCTGTCTGACTGCATCACTGGCTGCATATACGGCATCATTTGGTAATTGCTAGCTTCTAGAAGCAAATTCACACAGGTATTGTCTGTTCTCATGAAATCTACTGTCTGCACATAATTGATGAGATCCTGGGGTGTCATCAATGGAAATCGAATATTCTTCATTAATTTTGCAGCATAATCCATCCGAGGGTCTTCCAACCTTAGCCAGCGACAGGCAGCCTTGAAGAGCTCAAGTTCAGTACAGTGCTTAAGACTATTACTAGAAAGCACAAAAGCAAGCCGCTCAAAGGGGAGTTTGAGAAATTCCCCAGTACTCAGTAATGCAGGAAAATTCTTCAGGATGAAATTGTTGACATATTTATCCACTTCGATAAGATTGTAGGTGTTGGCAATTCGTCCAACTTCAACACAGTTATCTAGAGAGACTCCTGAAATAAGAAATACTTTACAGAAGTCCAAAACAGGTAAAATTTGTAAAAAGCTGGCAGCTTCAAGCGTGTCCTGGAGATTGTCCATATTAAGAGAAAGTTTTGCAGTATAAATAAAATCAATTATTTTCTTCAGACCAACCTTGTTCACCCCGTGAAGCTTAATGCACATTAAATCTTGCTCTTTCATTCCACCTGTGAACATCGCCTTGAAATAATCACTAGCAGACGCCATCATAGCTCTGTGAACGGGGAAGATTTCATCCCCATCCCCTGGTACCAGGGTCACATCACAAAGCAAGCCTTCTATTCTAAGCTGATCAAAGCCTTGCAATACCACCGAACTGTGAGTATTGCTGGTAAAAAAACGTGTGGTTCCTGCCTTGCAAGGCTGCAAATGGGCGGAGACGCCCATTTCGCCGTTACCAAGAGACACTTTCATGTGAAATCCTTCCTCTGGCACAAAGATCTGTGCCCGAGCACGAAATTATAACCTGAAAGCTTTCAAGGAAACGAGGCGGCGGCCCGAAGAGCAGGAGAGCTCGCTTTCCTTATCAAGGGCCAGCAGTCGCTGTGGCACCCCCGACAACACACCAGGCAGTCATCCACTGAAAACTGTTCGACAGCAGGACCACAAAGGGCTGTGGACCTCAAATCTGATTATTATGCAGATGATTCACCAGAAGGCGGTTAAGTGACCCGGTTCACCTGGTCAGGCCTGCGCTGCCGCTCCTCCAGCGGTTCTGCTCCGGGCCAAGGGGGAGGCGCCGCCACGTACTGCGGCTCCCGAGGCGGCGAGGCCGGCCACCTCAGCGAGCGGCCCGCTGCGCCCTCCGCTGTCACCCGACCGTCGCCGCGGCCACCGACGACTCTGTTAGGACGAGGGCCTGGAACACGGGCCTGACGTGGGCCTGGGCCTGGGCCTGGAACACGGGCCTAGCCCCTGACGCCGAGCCGGTCCTTCCGGAAAGGCTTCGTCCCAGGATCCCTCGGGCTAGGAGCGGCCGCGGCAGCTACTGCGGCTGCGCGGCCGCCGGAGCGCGTCAGTGGGCGGACGTGTGGGGGATGGGGAGGAAGGGCGCGGGAGGCGCCCAGGGTGGGCGTTGGGGAGGGGTGGCTGTGCGGGGAGCCCGCAAGCTGGCCTCTCCGGGTCGCTCCGCACGTGGAATTCAGTCGGCCGGAACAGGTGCACGTATGTGATGCTACGCGTTTGGTATAAACTTTGCACGGCATCTGAGCTCTTCTGCTAAATTCATACTTTTTCTTTAAGATTTACACTTCCTGGCTTCTGCTTTTTGAATAACAATGAAATGCAGCTTTTGTATAAATTGAAAAGAAACGGGGAGGAAGAGGACCTATGGGCAAGATGCTGAAAACTGTTCCTCACTAAAGCGCTTGAGCTGTGATTTTTATCCTACACAATTCAGTAACACCTCAATTTTAATTTTGGTTCATATTTTCATATTACTAATCATTTAAAACACATATCATGTGTCTCTAAATACCAAATTGTGACATGGTATGTAAATAACATAGCCTGAATTTTTGCTGCGCAATACAATTCCATCTTGTTTTCCACTCACACATTTTTAAATGGCTACACAACTTTGCAATGACTATACATACTATAGTTTCCTTTGCCCATTATTTGTTCCTGGATATACATCTTCTTGTACTTCGTTGTTTTATAGACGGTAATAAACTAAAATCTGGGCATAAAACTCTCCCCTGTATTTAGATAAACACTAAGGATAGGATTCAAGGCGTATAAAAATTTCTTTCCAAAATATTGTCACCAGCAATGTTTGTGCATTTCCTCCATATTTATTTTCGCTTGATGGATATTTTCATTAACTTGCGTTTCTTCAGTAGTAAATTTCAATTTGTCAATTTGTCAAAACATACATTTTGACACAATTTCTTCCAACATTTCCCACAGTGTGAAGAGTTTAATGTCTTTTAAATCTATCTAGTTTCTTTTTGCATATGCAAACTAGTAAGAATATAACTATATTCTTTTATTACACTATTTTTATATAAAACATAGCAGCCCCAGGGATGCAGCAGGAGTGGCAGGCAGAGGGAGAAGCAGGAAGCCCCATGTGGACTCGATCCCAGGACCCTGGATCATGACCTGAGCTGAAGGCAGATGCTTAACGGACTGAGCCACAGAGGCATCCCTATATTTTTATTCTCTTTATTTAAAGTTTTACTGTCAAATCTTTTTGCATTTGTTCATTTTAAATAATATTTAATAATAAATATTTTAATTTTAATCTTGAATACCAAGACTGATTTTGTAGCTCAACTGAAGGTACAGTTCATTCATTTTATTCAAGCCACATGTGATACTTAAGTATTTAAATCACAGAAACTATCCCTGCCTTCAAGATGGAAAGCTGAATAAAGAAAACGAAGTGCCAGGGACCTGGGTGGCTCAGTTGATGAAACAGCTGCCTTCTGCTTAGGTGGTGATCCCAGCAGGGTCCTGGGATTGAGTCCTGCATTAGGCTCCCTGCTCAGCAGGGAGTCTACTTCTCCCTCCCCCTGCTCTTGTGCTCTCACTTGCTTTCTCTCCCTCTCAAATAAATAAACACAATATATTTTTTAAAAAGTGTCAGCCCTCTTGGAACTTTTCCTTTTTGTTGGAAGGAAACATAAAAGTATTAAGCAATTAATTAATTTCAACCACATCATATGCTAACATAGTAACCAAAAGAAAATTATCATCTAATACCAGGAACTGGTGGATGCAGAAACACTGAGCCTTGACACTTGATGTACATTTCTAGAATTTCCAGTGCTATGGAAAAATGTAAACTTGGGAGCTGAAGTATACCTGGTCCCAAAAGGCCAAGAATGAGAGGAATACAAAATAGGAAAACTACCAAATTTGAACCTTAGGGACTTCACAATTTCATGTAGGGGAGAGAATAAGGAGCGTGAAAAGCACACTGGAATGGAGGCAGCGCCATAGGAGGACGACCAGGAGAGACTGGTGATGAGAGAATGTTCAAGGGAAGAAATGTGTTTAAAAGGCGCTATCTTGGGGTACCCAGTGGCTCAGTCAGTTAAGCACCTGACTCTTGATTCTGGCTCAGGTAGTGATCTCAGAGTCCCGAGATGAAGTCCTGCATGGGGCTCTGCCCTCAGCATGCAGTCTCCTTGAGATTCTCTCTCTCTCTCTCTCAAATAAATAAATAAATAAATAAATCTTTAAAAAAAAAAAAGTAGAGTGCTGTCTTGGGACACCTGGGTGGCTCAGTTGGTTAAGCGGCTGCCTTCAGCTCAGGTCACGATCCCAGGGTGCTGGGATTGAGTCCTGCATCGGGGCGGGGGCGGGGGGGGGGGGTTCTTGCTCAGCGGGGAGCCTGCTTCTCCCTCTGCCTGCTGTTCCCTCTGCTTGTGCTCGCTCTCTCTCTGACAAATAAATAAATAAATCTTTAAAAAAATAAATGGAAGGCTAAGACGTCAGGCATCATTGCTCAACCGTGTTCAAGTAGTAGCGGGCTAGAACGTTTTTTCATTTGTCTGCTAGTTTTAGTTCTCTTTTTTGGGTTTTATTTTATGACATTAGTTTTGTATTGTCCTTACGCATTACGTTTTTATATATCCTTAATTCTTAAAAGTAGGTATAAACCGCTCATGCAGATGGCGGCTACGGTCCTATGATGTACCTCTTTGTCCCATTTTCTTTACATTTTCTTTGGGTTCCAGTATGTCGAACATGTAGAAACGATACTCTCCCATTCCCATTCCACTATAGAGTTTATGAATTACCAGTTCCCGTTTATGTTTTAAACCCTTCACATGTTTTTCTATATCTCATTAGAATTTTATTTTCATCTATGATTTGAGATGAGAATCTAAATTGATTTGTGTCTGTGTCGCAAGGCATTTATCCCGTTACCATTTACTGAAAGTTCTTTTCTTCTGTATTAACATCTAAGATGCGCTTAATCCCAAATTTAATTACTACTGATAATACAATTTCTGGGATTATTTTCTTAATTATTCTGGCCCCCTATGTTTCCTTACTGGCCCCATGTTTACACCGTTGCTGCATTACAATCCAGTTCATTTTCTGGTAAAGCTAGATCTGTAAAAAATTTTCCTGTTCTATTCTTGGATATTTTTGCTTGGTGATCTTTCCCGATTAACTTTTGAATTGTCTTACAGAGGTCAGCGTTGGCTTTATAAAAATCATGGAATTTTGTGGACTCAGATATAACCATACTGCAATGAATATAAAATTCTGAGAAACTTTTTTTTTTTAAGATTTAATTTATTTATTTGACAGAGAGAGAGAGAGAGACAGCCAGCGAGAGAGGGAACACAAGCAGGGGAGTGGGAGAGGAAGAAGCAGGCTCCCAGCGGAGGAGCCTGATGTGGGGCTCGATCCCAGGACTCCGGGATCATGCCCTGAGCTGAAGGCAGATGCTTAACGACTGAGCCACCCAGGTGCCCCTCTGAGAAACTTCTTCATCCGATGGAAAAATGAAGTTGTATCAGAGAATTTCTCTTTCACAAAAATCTAAAGTAAGAACCAAAAAAATAGATTAACATAATCAGAAAGTCAAATGTAGCTGCTAAAAAGAGAAGCCCAGGGAAAAAAGAGGAAGAATAATTTTTCAAGTGAAAAAAAAAAAGATTAAAAAACCAGAAATCTGGAGCACCTGGGTGGCTCAGTCAGTTAAGCGTCTGCCTTCCGCTCAGGTCATGATCCCAGGGTCGTGGGATCGAGTCCTGGGTTGGGCTCCCTGCTCAGCAGGGAGCCTGCTTCTTGCTCTCCCTCTGCCGTTCCCCCTGCTTGTGCTCCCTCGCTCCCTTTCTCTCAAATAAATAAATAAATAAATAAAATCTTTAAAGAACCAATCAAGCAAACAGAAATCCAACTTAAAGCATCACCCCTAGCTCGCTGTGGGAGATGCTGCTTGCAGAGTCTATGTGGATTCCCCGTGGAACTCCCGCTCTGCTCAAAGGCTACTCAACTTCCCCGAGACTCCGTTTTCTCAAATGGAACATGGAGTAAAAATGTTTGTAGAGCTCATGTAAGTCTATTTAAGAGCCCTTAGGACACCCCCTTCCTCAGAGTCAGCGCTTAGTAAGTGCTGACCGTTCTCTTCATTTTCTCCATTCCATGTCTTCTAGAAACTGGCTTGAAGTCAGGCCGTCTCACTCTTGATTGCTGCCCAAGTCCGCTGAATTCTGGCCATCGACCTGAAGAAAACGGCGACGCGTGCCATCGAAGCCCTGTTGGAGTTCTGCTCCGTCAGCGCGGCGGCTTGCATCCGTATCTGAAATGGGGGCGAACTTCCTCGACTGGAAAGGGGGAGACGACGGCTCTCCTGGATCTGTTTCTTCGGCACAGCAGTGACCAGGGAGCCCTCCTGCCTCCCCCCTCTCCTTGCGCTGCCCTTCAGTACAGCGGCTCGCTCCCTGTCCTGCTGTGGTCTCTGGCTGAAAGTTTTCCCAGATGAACACAAACAAATCGTTGGATGAGATTTCCAGATTTTGTAAAAACAGGGAAGAGAAGTCTCCCTTTTTTAGGTTGCGTACTTTTGAAGCCTCAGGGCAGCAGCCCTTGCACGTAGTTCAAAGGAAGCAGAAAGCAGGTGCAGTGACTGCGGGCTAATAAAAGAGCCCCAGCTGGCCAAGCGCGACGGGGCTAGAGACCAAGTCTGCGGAGGGCAGGCTTCTGGTCTGTGTAGGTGGGCTCCTTTGGGGGAATCTTCCTCGGGAAGTGGTAAGAGGCTCTTTCCTAGCAGGAATTGGCCCTCATATTGGAATCGGCCTCATGCCATAGTCTTCGTTACAAAGAGTGAGTTTAGGCACAGCACGGCACCTTGGGGCCTGCGGCAGCTATGGTGAGAGAGAGGGGCCAAAATATGTCCTTTCTCCAGCTTGTTGTGCAAACTCACGGATCCCGATCAATGACCAGCTCCCCATAGGAGGTGACACTAAGAGGTGGGTACGGCCTAACAATCTGAGGGTAAAACCTGCAATACCGTTTTGAGTACAAGCCCATATTTCATGGTGCATTACATTTCTCTGTTAACAGTAACTTCCCAGTTTCACAAATTCATTTTTTGTACCAGATCTCTTGATTTCATAATTAGGAAAATCTGTTCATCCAACCTTTGCATCAGGATTGCAACATCCTTTCTCACTCTGACGCAGTTGTAAAAGAGAGCAGTCTTGCTCCATGTCTGTGAAATTTCCCAATCAGCCCTTGTGAAAAGCCCAGCGAATGATCACATCTTCACTGAACGCTAATTTTTCGGCAGAGTTCTTAACTCACAATGCTGAATGGCTGACCGCTCGGTAGCTGTTTTTACAGCACTAACTACCTTATCTATGTTCCTGTTCCTGTTATTCTGTCCCGGGAAGATGAGAGCCCCTTGAAGGAGAGCACTTTAGCTGACTCAACACAGAATAGGTATTAATGACGGTTCTGATAGCGTTACCTGCTGTTCACTGTGACAGCACCTAATCAAAACACACCAAGACTTTCTGGTTGTCCCTGCATCAAATCTGTGGGGTTTTGTTTTTTTGTTTTGTTTTGTTTTTTGGTAGATTCCCCAAATTAGAAGTACGTTAATATGAAAAAAAAAAGAAGTACGTTAATATGAGTGAAACACAGAACCTTGTGGTTAAGATAAAACCCCTAGAAGGCATGCAGAGGTCAGTGGCTGAAGAATATCCCAAGACCACAAAGCAGTTAAGGAATATGGGTTTCAAATCACACTGGCCTCCTCAGATGACTGGGTTATCTCTGTCGATGTGAATTAATAATATCTAGACACTCCTTGGAGGGAGTGTGGATGACTGGTCAGAGAGCTCATTTATCACACTCTTCTCCCATCAGAGATGTTAATTCTGCCAAAGTCTAGAAACCAAGGGAAGTCTAGACAAGCATAGCCATCCCCATAAAGGGCTGTGTGGCACCCTGACCTGTCCCCAGTCTGCTCCCAGAAGCATTTTGAACTTCCTGTCTCCTGCAGGGATGTGCACAAGTTCCTTTTTAAGGGTATCTTTCTGGAGCAGCTACAGCAACCATGGAAGCAGACATTCTTTTCTGGGCCGAGTGGGGGGGGGGGGAGGTGGGGCACCTGGGGCTGTGCTCTGTTATCTTTGGGATCCACTGGGTCATTACTCTCTCTGACCTCTTCACCTTCAACTTCTCCCTACCCATTTACCCCTCACTTTCCATTTTATCACCACCTTCAAATCCATTTTTATCATTGGATCCCATAATATCCAAGGATCATGTTTACCCCACCATTGGCCTTTTACTTTCAACACACAGAGCATGCAGATACTATAACCTACTCCCCACTTTCTCTTCCAACACTACCTCCTCACGTGACCTACACTTCCCAAGTCCGCCTTTCCCTCCTCAGTTACCTATGTTTCAAGGACACACTCCATGGCCCAGATTGCAAAGGGCAGAGAGAAGAGTTTCAGTCCTCAAACTGGATTGCTCTTTCCCCGCTCCCTCACCTGTGGTAAAGGAAGGTCAGCTAGCCGTGGGAGGGGCTGTCTAATCCTTCTCCTAGGTTTGTAGAATTAGGCCCTGAGCCTCCATCAGCCTTACTGGGACCCACGGCACATAGAGTATACAGTATTTGGAAATAACCATCCAACTAGCCCAGAACAGTCCATGAGAAGAGAAACTCCACAGTCTTCTGCCCCATGTCTCAGGTCATCATGTTACTGTGCCTTTACTATCTAATGATATAAACTAACTTTTCATTAGAGAAAGAGAGAGACTTCATTTTTGACTCCAAGAAATAATCCACAGGCTCCATCCAGGAAGAGTGAAAAGGCTAAAAAATAAAAATGATCCCTTAGCAGAGCCAGGCAAGCAGAGCTCTCTCGTTGTTTTGAATGTTTTGGCAACGCAAACTGGAGTCAGGGTGCCCTCATCTCCAGACTGATTCTTCTCACATGCCTAAGAGGTCAGGACAATATGGTACTGATTTAACCCCCCTTTCCTTTAAAACTACATTGTTTTTATATTTTTCTATTCAGTCAAGACTCAGAATGTCTCGTTATGTGTGAAAGATTGTACTATATACTGCAGGTAAAGAGACCAAGAGTCACATCCCCACCAGCTCCTAGTCTAGTTGGAAGAAAGAAATGTGATCTGTTACATTTTAGTGCCATATGCCACATGATAGGACTTGTGTCCCAGAGATTAGTAGACTCAGACTACTAGGGTTTTCTGATGAAAGTAACCATCTTAATGAGTCATGAAGAACAAGAAAGAGAAAGTAGCAGGCATAAGAGAGTATGTACCTGTCCGGGGGAATGTCATGTCAGCTTGGGTTTCCGGGGGACCCAAATGGAAGATCTCGTATATTGTGCTGTTGGAGGTTAGCTATGCAAGAAGCAGACCCTGGGATGAGAGATTATTACCTGCAAGGGGTTTATTGGGAAGCGCATGGGTCAATGATTGGGGCAGAGGGAGTTGAGCTGCAGTCCAGTCCTATCAGGGCTTCAGCTGACCCCAAGGGAGCTCTGAAGCTGAGATGACCCTTTGGAGGCAGAGTTCAGGAGCCAGGCCTTTCTACCCCACCTGGACCGGTAATTGGATACAGGCTGCCCCCAGGAGGGGGAAAAAGCTTTGGGCTAAATGACTCATTTTAACAGAGAGGAGTTTCCAGAGAGGGCCTATATGGGAGGGCTGTCAGCTCGCAGCCCTAACAGTAGCCAGAGGGAGTAGGTCCTTAGGTCTTGAAGAGAGATTTGAATTGTGTATCAAATGTCTATTATAAATGCCGAAGTATCGGATTGTACTCATAGGATTATAGGAAGCAACTGAATCCTGGAAATAATATGCCTAGAGCTGTATTTGTAAACTAAACATATTTGACGCCATCAGCCTCGAGAAGGTGCCACCGCAGTTGGACAGGAGCGTTCCACAGAATAATCTGCCGTATTTCTCTACAGACGTCTTTCTGTCTTCAAGTTTCTAAGTCCTCTGCAAAAATAACACCATCTTTCGAAGTCTCGTTACTCAAGTAAGAGACCTCAGGTCCCTCTAGGAAGTGGAGAAAGAGCCTCAAGAAGTATGACTGTGTAAACATGGCCACCTGAGGAGCCAAATAGGCAAAGAGAACGTGTTGGGAGAAGAAGAAGAATATCCTACCATCCAATTACTGCCTTGTCACCACTTGCAGAAATTAGCTCTGCAGTCTCTAGATGTTTGTTCTTTCTTCTTGGGATTGTAAAAAAAAAAGAAGAAAAAAAGAAAAAAATTGAAAAACTTTATTATTCCTTTTTATAAAAGTTTTCTCTCTTCCTTTTGCTTCTTTCGGATAGATTTGGTCATACTCAAATTTTCAACTAGGTCCCTTACTTACAAAAAGGCACAACAGGATTGTGCTGGACAAAGCATATGATGTTTATGAGAAGCGGTTTACGGATGTGCTATTTGTTGTGTCTGACTGGGGGCGTGACAGTTGCAGATGGGATCGCTCCATCGGGCACCTCTGAAGTAGTGTGAACGGGAAGGATGTAGATACTGGGAAGCCAAGGGTAGAACAGAGTAGGACACATTATCTGTTCTCACAGCCCTTCTAGAACTGCCCTCCAGCCATGACATCAGGCTCTGGAAGCTATAGGGCTGCTGCCAATGGCTGATAAAACCAGGGTGAGCCAATCAGAGAGCTGCTCCCAAGAATTTGACTCAAGAAAGCCAGAACCTGAGACTTCGGAGCTAAGTCACCTTAGAATGTTCTGAGGTTGTTAGAGTTTATGTAGTCCTTACCTCTTCTCAGGCTAAACTGTTTCACCGTCACTTGGATTGTATGAAATACCATAATATTCCTTGCAGCACTTCTTTTTAAAAGATTTTATTTATTTGTCAGAAAGAGAGAGAGCACAAGCAGGGGGAGCGGCAGGCAGATGGAGAGGCAGACTCCCCGCTGAGCAAGGAGCCTGATGTGGGACTTGATCCCAGGACCTTGGGATCACGACCTGAGCCGAAGGCAGACGCTTAACCAACGGAGCCACCCAGGTGCCCCCATAATAAAAATAAAATTTAAAAATGTTCATAGTCAATCATAGATTGACTTACCCATTTTAAAATTTCTATTACAAACATATACTTTATGATATGCAGAGTATTTTATAAATGTAGTATATATATTATAAATAAAAATAAACACTGGAGCTGTGTGCTTAGCATTTTTTCTGAGAGGCAGAAGGTGAAATATTGAGTACCTGTATCCCCAAAGCCCCGGGTACTCCACCTTAAAGACATGGGTGAATATGCTCCGGGATCCACATATGTGTTAAAAGTTGACAGTTCTGCTTTGGTTGCAGGAATAGCACAAGATTTACATTCATACACTTTTTTGGACATGTTAGGTGTACCCGGGAGACCTAGATTGTGAGACCCTGTACCCACAGCACTGAATAATGTCACAGTCCCCTCTCCCAAGGGGGTTGTGGGCTGTCAGGACAGATCAAGTGCCCACAAGTCACCCTTTCTAGAACCTGGGTTCACAGAGAGCCCCTGCCCTGCTTCCCCTGTGCCTTGCTCCCCTCCCACCACCACCTCGATTCTCATCTTCCTGCACGATCTGCCTATGCAGTTAGCAAATCTCCTATCACCAGGACAAGTGCGGTCAAGATCTAGGGCTCCCAGCGCCCCCGGGTGGTGCAGTCCGGTAAGCCATCCACTCATGGTTTCGGCTCAGGTCCTGATCATAGGGTCGTGAGATCGAGCCCTGTGTAGGGCTCTGTGCTCAGTGTGGCGTCTGCTTGGCATTCTCTCTCCTTCTGCCCGTCTGGCTCATGCTATCAATCAATCAATCAATCAATCAATCAATCTTCTTTTAAAAAAAAAAGATCTAGGGCTCCCTCCAGTAGTCTGGGGCTTCAAGAAGCACCCAAATATTCAGGACAGAGATGAGGCCAGTCTAGGACTTGCCTACGACACTTGCAAAGGTGTCGAGCCGGCTCCACTGGTGGGAAGGGACTCTAACTCACATAAGCCACCTGGGCCCAGTTATCTCCTGTCATCTGTAGAATGGACAAGAAAATAGAGGTCCCCAACCTGTCTCGTGCTCAAATAGGATGCTGCTCCTTACCAGCGGTGGCCCTTGGGCACGTCCCCTCCCTTTTTGAGCCCCATGCCTCTCCACAGCTTTCTCAGTTGCAAGAAAGAGGAGGTAACTTAAAGAGCAACGTAAAATCATCTGCAAGGCGCTATGTGGGAGTGAGCTACTCTTCTTCAACCCCTGGAATGGGATTACATTTGCATGCTTCCCAAAGTGGAACTCAAAATTTTGAAGTCGTGAAAGCCCTGAGTGCAGAGGGTGAGGGAAAAGATCGATGACCGTGACCCTCTGGTAGGGCACAGCGCCCGTCTGCCCCCAAGATCCCATGCCCTTCCCGAGGAAAGCTGGAGAGCTGGGCGCTGCTGCTCATTTCTCAGCCTCAAGGAAAACCTACAGCTGATCCCCACGTCTCCTCTCGTCCCCTCCTCCCCCGCGACATGGTCTGGGCCAGGAGGGGACACAGGCCTCGTACCTCTGTTTCTGTAAAGTGCTGGTGGTGGTAGAGCTCTGTGGGGAGCTGTGGACCTGGGGTGGGCTGGGCTTGCTAAAGCAGGTGTCTTCTCTGCTTTTCCTCCTGACAGGAGGTGGCTAAAGGAAGGGCCGCTGATGGAAGGGTTTAGCGAAGCGGGGAGGAAAAGGGGAAAATACTGCCCACAGGCTTGGGGAAGAAATGCCCGCATATCTTCCAGTAACATTTGTGTCACTCTCTAGTTACTGGAAGGAAACTGGATTCAAAACGAGGGATGTGAAAAGTGGCCATGGCCACCAGGCAGCCCAGCTCTGAAGGGGTTCAGAGACAGGATAACCTTCCTCGAAAATCCAGCTTTTTCAGATGTTAGACAGGCAGCCTACTACTATTTACTACCTATTTACTACTAAATCCACCTTTAATTTTTAGTTTCATAGAAATTTTCGTCTGAGTTATAGGGGGCACAGAACTGGGGGAGTGGGGGTGGAGGCGGGGGGGGGGGCTCGGGGGGGGGTATTGCTAAGCTAGGTCCTGACATGGGTGTGCTAAGACCTGACTATGGTCAGTGCTACTGAGAGATGGGCAATATCTGTGATATCCATCTGGTTTGAAACAAACTTCAAACTCAAAATGAACTCTCCCTGCTGGTTAGTCACCCTGGGCCAGGAGCCCCTCCTCACTGAGACGCTGCTCTGCTCCATAGCGTCAGGGCTGGGCAAATGGATCACCTGGTCATCGGTGATGGGAATGTCCACACGCAGACACACAGCACCTGCAGGAAAGTAAGGAGAGAGTGAGGAAGGGTCAGGGGTTGAGTGAATGAAAAGGAGAGAAACAAATGAAGAGGGACCAAAGGACCCCTGGGCGGGAAGGACTGAGGATGTCCCGATCACCACTAATCAGGCCACTTCCAGCCTGCTCTTCTCCCCCACTGCCTGACTTGGGCTCCTCCTGCTGGTGACTGACTAGAACACTAAGAGGTGACGTGGACCTGGTGCCATCTTGGCAAGAGAGTGCGTGGAGCAGGTTGGGGGGGAGGGTGTCTTTGAGCACAAAAACAATGCCTGCCAAACTCCTTTTTGGTTAAGTCCCTTTTTTACAGTCTTTCTTTCTTTCTTTAAGGATTTTATTTATTTTTGTGAGAGTGAGGGAGGAAGAGAGAGAGAGAGAGAGAGAGAGAGAGAGCAGGGAGCTCAATGATGTGGGACTCGATCCCAGGACCCTGGGATCATAACCTGAGCTGAAGGCAGATGCTCAACCGACCGAGCCATCCAGGCGCCCCAATAGCCATTCTTTATGACATCACGCAGGATCTTGTACTCAATGCGAATAGCGGCCCATCAGGTCTGAGGTGCCCTCTGTGACTGTGGTACACTTAGTAGAGTCATGCGCTATCTTCTTCAGGACACACCCGGTGCATGCAACGCAGGTGCGTTCTGCAAATCCTGACAAGGGTGCAGTTTTCCTGGGCTCACCTGGGACCACTACTCAGCCCACTGAAGCCAATGTAGCCAAACACGCTAAAGGACTCTCCATAGTCCTCTACCTCCATGTAGTCGGGATCACTGCCACTAAAGGGCTGAGTGGAGTGACTGCTGAAAAGAAGAGCCATGAAAAAGTGGAGTCACCAAAAAGGAGGAGTCCCCATGAAATAGAAGAGTCACTGGAGCCACCTGTCATGCCGTTTCCACCTGGAGGAGAGAAGAGGGTGGGGTCACCGTCGCTCATCCTGGCTCTCCTCCAGTCTCTTCACCTGCCTCGGCTCCCATACCCACATAGAGAAGCAACCCTTCTCTACAGGCAGGTGTACCCTTACACAGCAATTCAAGCCTGGGGAGGTGAATGTCTGCTTTTTGTTACATAATTAGTAACACTGAACTTAATTTTTAAAACTTTGATTCTCCTGGGGGCGCCGGGGGGGGGCTCAGTCAGTTGAGCACCTGACTCTTGATCTTCGTGCAGGTCTTGATCTCAGGGTCATGAGTTCAAGCCTTGCGATGGGCTCCACTCTGGGTGTGGAGCCTACTTAAAAAAAAATTGACTCTCCTAACTCGAGTTTCAGAGAGGATGAGTAACCACATAGGTAGAAAATCCAGGGCTAAAGAACTCAGAGGAGGTGACCTTCAGGACAGTGACCTTTCTTATGCTCCCAAGGGCAAACACAACTCATCCTCAGAGACATTAGTGGCTTCACATGCTGAAGGACTGGCGGTGGGTCCCACAACAAGTCATACCTGGCTCCCAGATCTGTACTTTTCTCCAGAAACACACGTGGGGTTGGGTAGTCAGACAAGCTGTGCATTCACAAAGGGCTACTAAGAGAGCTTCCAAAATTGGGGGGGGGGTACACCACAGGAAGGATCCCTTACCCTAGCTCTGCTTCTAGCTCTTCCCCCTTCTCCTTCCCTAACTTGCCCACATTGACTATTTGGCAATTTCTTGGTTGCTTTTAAGTTGAGACAATGTGTCAATTAGTGTCATGCATGTGTCTTACACCCAAGTGAGAGTCTTTCTCTAAGGAAGGTGCCATGAAGTAAAATTTATTGGTTGCAATACATACACATTGCAAATAAGTGCTGCCAATTGTCCACCAAAAAAATGGCTACATTAATCTACAATCAAGAGTGTATAAATCCTTATGTTCCCATACATTGACAAACACAGCATCTTATCTCTCTCTTTTTTTTTTTAGTCTTTGCCAGTCTGATAGCATCTACTAGCAACCATGAGTTGTCCTTTTCCTAATGGATAGTAGTTGGGACTACAGTGCAGTTGGGGAAACAAAGCCTACTTCCAGCTTTCCAGTCCATCTCCTGAAATTGGTGTGCTCCTGAAATTGGTAACTTCAAAAAACAAAAAACAAAAAACCAACAAATCTTGGGGCGCCTGGGTGGCTCAGTCGTTAAGCGTCTGCCTTCGGCTCAGGGCGTGATCCCAGGGTCCTGGGATCAAGCCACGAGTGGGGCTCCCTGCTCTGCTGGCAGCCTGCTTCTTCCTCTCCCACTCCCCCTGCTGGTGCTCCCTCTCTCGCTGGCTGTCTTTCTCTCTGTCAAATAAATAAATAAAATCTTAAAAAAAACAAAAAACAAAAACCAAATCTACTAGCAAAGCGGAAATATAGTTAAAGGAACTGAAGCCCCAGCTTCACAAACCAGAATTGAGAAGAATAGATCCAGAGCTGACTTTAGCTTTAAGAGCAGTATATTTCCATATTCATTGGAAACTCATATTTCTTCTGGGTTTCCTACCCACAGACAATGTACCTATTGCTTTTGCATTGTCTTTTTCTGAATTATTTAAAGAAATTCATTATTCCTTTTTTAATACAAAGTCTTTAGACAACACACGCTGTGTAGCAGACACACACACACACACACACACACACACACACACACACACACACACAATCTGTAAGATTTTCGGTTAGATCCCAGATGTGCTGTTCTCCTTTCTGGCTGCCCGTTCCGAGTTTCATTGGTGACATCTAAATTTGTGGTTTTCCTGTGTTCAGTGCTAGAATTCTTTTCAGTTTAAACTCATGAACTAGGTCCTGACCCCATCTGGTTTTCAGGGCTCGAAGCACAACCTCATTGCCCAGCTATTCTGAAGTTCTGAAATCATATACCAACAGCCTATTTGATAGTTGGTATCTAATAAACATCTCAACTTCACGTTACTCAAAATTGTGAAATCTCCTTTAAAAACCTGGAAACCAAATAAAAACAAACACAACTCACCCTCCTTTCTTATTTTTTATCATTCAATTAATGACAACTCTATATTTTCAAGTGCTAAAATACAAGAAATCATTCTCAACTCCTCTTTCTCGAACATTACGTATTGAGTTTGTCACTGAGGTTTTGCACAATTGAGGGTTTTCATCCATGAAGTTGATGAAGCTCTGCACTTTGAGCACAAGGCTTCTAAAATCTATTGAATTATATTAATAGCTATGGTGCAAGCCTTCTTGAATTATTAAGCTCTACTTGATTATGATTTATGAATTATTAACATGCCTTCTGATTTATTTTACTGATATTTTACTTGTTATGCATGGATAGTTGTTTTTTTTTTAATCTGAGTTTCTTATTTAATCCATTAAAAAATACTTGAGGGGCGCCTGGGTGGCTCAGTCACTTAAGCGTCTGCCTTCGGTTTAGGTCATGATCCCAGGGTCCTGGGATCAAGTCTTGCATCCGGTTCCCTGCTCAGTGGGCATTCTGCTTCTCCCTCTGCCTGCTTTTCCTCCCTGCTCATTCTCTCTCTCTCTCAAATAAATAAACAAAATCTTAAAAAAACCCTGACCCCCAAACTCCTGCCAAGGGTTTATACATTGCATTTATTTCAACTTTTATTATTCCAACAATTTCCTATGGTCCTGTACTTCTTAAGGGCAAGGTCTTGCCCTTTACTCTTACCTGCCTTTCCCCCACACGGGCCCTTATAACTGAGTCACTTTAATGTTTGTCATTCATTGACTGCCCAGAGCAGAAACACTTCTACATCTCTTACTCCCACCCTGTATTTCGCACAATGTTAGGGATATTGTAGGTCCTCGGGGTAGTTAATAAAAGCGCAATAAAAGTTAATAAAAAAGTGTAATAAACTTAAAATACTTGTGCCAGGGGCGGCTCCTTCGGTTAAGCCACTAACTCTTGATTTCAGCTCAGGTCACATTCCCACAGTGGTGAGATCGAGCCCCACGTAGGGGTCCAGCTGAGCGCAGAGCTTACTTAAGATTCTCTCCCTCTCCCTCTGCCCCACCTCCTGCTCCCCATTCTCTCTCTCAAAACAAAACAAAACAAAAGTTGTCCCAGAAAGAGTGTTCACAAACACCTGTCCTAGTGCATGTTTTTCTGGTGGGTTACTCTGGTTTTCTTAGGAGACCTATACATTTGTTAATGAGGCATTTCTGAATCTTTCCCTCAATTTGCTGCATGATTGGGGCAATTGTTTCCATTGTCCTATAGTATAGTTTTCTCAGCTTCAAAATAAGTATAATGAGAATACCGCATTCCATTCAATATACCATATCCCATGTCGTATTCCCTAAATAGTGAGAATACGACAATGCATAATGTCACCAAAACTGAGTAATTGCATAAAGCATCAGGGACATCTTGAACATAGCTATGATAGTTGTTACTGCGACAGGTGTATCCAAAGGTAAAAAAGCCATTATTTCATGCCCCCCCAAAGATGATTATGCCACAGTTGTGCCTTGCTCACCTCATAATTCTGTTATGCAAAAACTCTTTCTCCTTCACTTCTGAATGATGGTTTTGTGGCTACAGTATTCCTGGTTGGAAGCTTTTTCCTTTCAGCAGTTTGAATATAATGTGTCACTGCCTTCTGGTCTGCAAAGTTACTGGTAAAAAGTACTTAAAATTTAAAAAATATTTTTTGACTATCTTAACATTGTGCAGAAATTAACCTTTGAAATGGAATGAAATTGTTTGTATATAGGCATGCATTTTCCCCTTCCCTGAATTGGTGTCTTTCTCCCCAGAAACAATCGTGGGTCTGCAAACATACCCCAAGCAGCCCTCTCCCAGTTCAGGCCGCGCATCCAGAGGAAACGCATCCTTTCTTTGTACATCGCTCTGGCTAAAACACTGCGCGACGAAGGAGAGGACCCACGCAGGGGCCGACCCGGAACAGGAACAGCTCCGTGCAAGGCGTCGCACAGCACTCCTCGAGAGTTTACTCACTGTCCTCGAGACTTCACCTGCTCCCGGAGTCGCCGGTGCCGGGCGCCTGCTGCCTGCGAAGCTGGGGTTCTCACAGGGAACCAGCCGCGACAGGCCAGGACGGTCCCGCTGGTGGGCGGTGCCGGATGGGCCATTTCGGTGAGTTCGGGCGCCGCCTGCTGGCCGTTGGGGTGCAGCGACGGAGCCCTGCGTGCTGGGTTTCACTGTGGTCCAGGGAAAGCCTGGATTTCTCGCTCCCCAGTTGCTCTGTGGATGGCAGTGGTGAAGCTCCGCTCCATTTCTGACACTTTACCTCTTAGCATATGTCATCTTCTATTTTTCCAATCATTTCCCATATTCACCTAAATTTGTAGCACGAATAATTGTTCTTTTTAATCCATAAGAACCACCAGCTCAGTGTTTTCTATACAGGAGTCGCTGAAATGTTTGTAATTCAGTCCCTCTCTTGGGCAGGGGCTGGAACTCCCATGGGTCTGGTGTCCCAGATTCTCAAAAATTTTATGGTGAGAATTAACTAAGCAATCTCAATGAGCCATCTGGGATATATTAAATATGGGTATTTTAAAATTATTAATAAAATCATTACTTCTGTTGGTCACATTTTTAAAAAGATTTTATTTATTTGACAGAGAGAGAGAGAGACAGCCAGCGAGAGAGGCAACACAAGCAGGGGGAGTGGGAGAGGAAGAGGCAGGCTTCCAGCGAAGCAGGGAGCCCGATGCGGGGCTCGATCCCAGGACCCTGGGATCATGACCTGAGTGGAAGGCAGATACTTAATGACTGAGCCACCCAGGCGCCCCTGTTGGTCACATTTTAGGCTCTCAGAAACAATTGCCAATTGCTCATTTCATTTGGCTTATGCAAAATAATCAAATTACTTTGTCATGTGGTCTATGCATGAACATATTTGGAGGTGGAAGCCAAATTAATGACAACACGGAGAATTTGTAATCAGTGAGGGAGGAGACAATAAAGGAACACGATGTGTAAGAAGTCTAGACTTTCCAGAAAGTAAGTGTAGTTCACTACATGCAGTTTGCACAGGCGTCTAATGCTGTGGATGAGGAGGTGGAGTTTGGAATCGGAGATAGCAGGTGTTTAAACCTGGATTTGCCATTGACTTATTAGATTGTTTTATTTTATCTAAACTCGTAGGAGGTGCTTTTGGACATAATAGTATTAGCAACTATGTTGAAAGGATTGAATGGGTCCCTTACAAGTATTTGTAGTTGTTATCATCACCAGCAGCAGCAGTCTCGGCATCATTTTTGATAAAGACTTCGATAAACTCTGTGCAATTTGGTAGCTCCTTCAGGATCATCATCAGAGAGTAGCACCGTAACATTTAACGAGTCAACAATTAGGATTAAGGTGCCATCGAAAACGAAGCAAGCTTCAAAAAACGTGTTCTTCATCCCAAGTGAATGTGGAAACGAAAACTATTCTAATAAAACTTTGTCATACCCACCATATTTGGGGATCTTCTTATCAGGGTGTTCTGGACTGAATGTGTGTACCCCAAGTTCATGTTGAAACCCTACCCCTCAGTGTAATGGTAGGAGGAGGTGGAGTATTTGGGCGATAATTGGGATTAGGCGAGGGTGTAGGGGGGAGGTCTCGTGAATGGGATCAATGCCTTTATGAGTCACAAGAGTTTGCTTCCTCTGTCTGTCCCCTACCAGGTGAGGATACAAAGAGGAGTTGGCCATCTGCACCCCAGAAGAGGCCTCTCACCGGAACTGAGCCATGCTGACACCCTGATCTTAAACTTCCAGCCTCCAGGATCCTGACAAATCCATTTTTTTAAAAGATTTTATTTATTCATTCGACAGAGATAGAGACAGCCAGCAAGAGAGGGAACACAAGCAGGGGGAGTGGGAGAGGAAGAAGCAGGCTCATAGTGGAAGAGCCTGATGTGGGGCTCGATCCCATAACGCCGGGATCACACCCTGAGCCAAAGGCAGATGCTTAACCGCTGTGCCACCCAGGCGCCCCCTGACAAATCCATTTTTGTTGCTGACAAGACTCAGTCTTTGCTAATTTGTTACAGGAGGCTGCGCTAAGACTGGGGGCATCATTCGCTTAGCACTTCTGACATACTAGTTGAGATCGTGCTTACGTATTTCCAGTTCAAATCACACATGACAGAGAGGAAGCAGTCATGTATAACTATTTAACTTTTGTTCGAAAAAGACCTGATATCTGTGTGCATAGCGAAAAATGTGGATGCCGAATCCGAGAAAGAAGGGGAAGGATGGCCCCGTCTGAAAGGCTTGAGTAATAATGAGAATAGGAATAATGAGAAAGGAAACAGCAAGAAGTAGGAGATGGCTGCCAGAAAGAAGACACTGCTGTTTGGCTCCCCACCCCCAGCAGATCGTCTCAAATACAATTTTAAAATAATTTTTAGGGGCGCCTGGGTGGCTCAGTCGTTAAGCGTCTGCCTTTGGCTCAGGGCGTGACCCCAGCATTCTGGAATCGAGCCCCACATCAGGCTCCTCCGCTATGAGCCTGCTTCTTCCTCTCCCACTCCCCCTGCTTGTGTTCCCTCTCTCGCTGGCTGTCTCTCTCTCTGTCAAATAAATAAATAAAATATTTTAAAAAATAATTTTTATACTTCAGGTTTTGAAAAAATGTTGGAGACCATACCAGTTGTTCCCTAATCACGGCCCGCTCTAAATATTTGCATCAACCATTCCTTTATTCACCAACCAGTAAGAAGGAGGGCAGTGAAATTAGCCACTTGCTGGATTTCACGTACCAGTGACCGTCAATGACTTTCAGTATCTCCAGTGTCAAAACCCTTTTCCTTAACTCCTGAGTTTTCCTGTCAACTTGTTAATGAAGAAGAAAAACTTACTCGATTCCAGGGCCAAAATTATTTTATTTATTTTCCTATTATCCTTGAAAGGGCAGAAGGAGGATGTGATTTCTTTTCCGTGTAATCTGCCCATGGAAAAATATTCTCAAAGCACTAGGCTATTTTGCATGGTTTCTTAGAAAATCCACATGTGCTTTAATGCCAAAGTGGGTGTGTCGGGTCAGTCAGACAGAAGCTGATAAGGAAAGAAAGGATTTACTGGTGAATCCAGACTCATTAAAAGTTTAAATATTTTTTGATTTTATACTTTGTCACATGCTGATCTAAAGATCTATTTTTTAGTACAATATATTTCTCTATGTTTACAATTATGATACATGTTTATGCATATAAAGACTTACTCAATATGTGACCATGTTAGGTATCAAAGAAAGAATATCTCCTAATTTGCTGTCTGATTTTACTAATTCCTGGAGTGAATGTGAACTCCTAGCCCCCGGTTATGCAAAAGTCTTTATTGACATGACTGGGAAAATTCTCTTTTCCCCATGCCACACTGTTGTATATTTTAAATATTCAGAAGATGGTCCGTTTCAATATTTTAAAAAAGTGTTCAAAGTTAATTTAAATTTTGCATTCAGCCGATTTTTAACATCCTCAACGCTGGTGAACGTGCTTCCATAAAGCTGATCTGCCTGAGAAATGGAAGTTTGGCCCATCTGCATTCCCACTTCCGTACTCACATGTACACCTTCCATCACTTTGTGAAACTCTTCCTCATCCCAGGGCTCTGGTGCACTGCCCCAGGTGCAAAACCTCTGTGACACCAGAGGGACAATTCCAGAAGGCTTAGCTTTGGGGAGAGATTCCCTTGATGCAAAGTACAGAAGGTTCTGGTAAGATGCTTAGGACTGACCTTCTCTCCTCTCTGGATCACATTTTTGTATTCCCTTCAAAAGAAGTGAACATCAAATGTGCTGAATTTTCGATTTCTTCATCCTCAGCCCTACAAGCACCTGTAGGCTTTATCTTGCTTCTGTCATTCTGTCCATACCCAAACTTTTTGAAGTTCCCTGTCATGTCTGTTCCTATTTCACCTTTGGATCTTCCTGCACTCACTGGAATGTGGCTCCAGCCTCTCTGATCTCCTGAAACTGCTCAGCCAAGGTTTCCAAGAAACTACACCTTACTGAGGTCAGAGATTGCTATCAGTCACCTTGGCTGACATTTCATAAACATCTGGCCCTTCTGAATACATCGTCCGTGTTCAAGTCTGACCTCCATCTGGCTTCTGTGTCTCACTATCTTCTGCTTTTCTGCTCTTCCTCCTCTCTTTCTTTTGGTGATATTCCCTCTTATGTTGGGAGAAATTTGGTGTTCCTCAAAATTCTCTGCTAGGTGCCACACTCCTCTCTGCACATACAGACCCAACCTCCCAAATAGTTCAGAACTATTTAACCAAAAGTCAAATAAAAATTATTTAACATTGTCACAGAGACCCAAGAAATTGTCAGACATACAGATCTTTCAACTGAAAAGAAGGGAAGAAGTAATCTTCAATAGATCATTGAGTTTGTTTCCATCAATGGTAGAAAAGTCAAGTTATATTCAATTGTTGTTATTTTTTTCAAGATTTTATTTATTTATTTGACAGAGAGTGAGACAGCCAGTGAGAGAGGGAACACAAGCAGGGGGAGTGGGAGAGGAAGAAGCAGACTCCCAGTGGAGGAGCCCGATGTAGGGCTCGATCCCAGGACTCTGGGATCACGCCCTGGGCCGAAGGCAGATGCTTAATGACTGAGCCACCCAGGCGCCCCCAATTGTTATTTTTTAAAGATTTTATGTATTTGTGTGTGTGTGTGTGTGTGTGTGTGAGAGAGAGAGAGAGAGAGAGAGAGAGAGAGCACGGACAGCAGGGGGAGCGACAGAGGGAGAGGGAGAAGCAGGCTCCTGCTGAGCAGGGATCCCAAAGCAGACTCCTGGGATCATGACCTGAACCGAAGGTAGATGCTTAACCAACAGAGCCACCCAGCTGTCCCTCAATTGTTGTTTTGATGTGAATAAGATATAGCTTCAATCCCACTTCAAAAGTTGACTAGAATGTTATGAGCTTGAATATTTTTAATATGAGAAGTTTTGATGTTTTATGTTGTACATTTTCATTTAATATCTGCTGTCAAATATATCATGTGGATGAAGTTGACTGGGATGCTGAGTGAGTTTCCAGGTTCTTCCTTTGCACTCTGCAATCCTGTTCCGCTGGCTGCCCTGCTGTCCCGCTGGCAAATAGGCCTAGAAGTCAGGGGAGCGTGGTGTGGACACGCGACTTCCTTCCAGTGACAATCACATGAGGCTGGCTGGTGACTGGCTCTGTCCAACGCATCCTCATTGTGGTGCAGGCGAATCCTGCCATCCCGTCTCTCATCACCCTGTCGCCACATCATCCCGTTGGCCATCGTCCCCTCATCTCATCTCTCATTGTCCCATAGCCCCATGTGTCCTCTTGTCACTCTGTTGTCCCATCATCCATTGTCCCTTTGTCTCATCTCTCATTCTCCCCTCGCCCTATCACCCCATGCCTTCTCCCTGTTGCCCCCATCCTCCCATTATGGTGTCGCCTCATCGCCCCATTATGTCATAGTCACATCCCGTCCTGTCAGCCGGTCCCCACAAGGCCCCATTGTCCCGAATTCCCATCATCTCGTCGTCCCTTTGCCCCATGGACCCGTCCTTCAGTCGCCCTGTCATCAAATCTCCCCATCACCCACTCCCTGTTGCCCTGTCACTCCAATGTCGCATGCTCCTGTCATCCTGGTGCCTCATCATCCATTACCTGTCACCGCGTGCCCCCATCTCCCCATCATCCCATCTTCCCATAGCCTCATCGCCCCTGTGTCTGATCGTCCCATTGTCCCTTCATCACATCGCCCAATCATGCCAGCTTCCCATCTTCCCATCACTTATCGTGCCAAGCCCTCATTGCCCCAGTGACCTGCCATTAGTTGTCTGTGGATGTAGCTTGTGTGCAACCTGGGCTTTGGGAGTTAAATGCAAATGGTTTCTATTTTATTATTTTCGCAGATAAAGTGACTCAGCCCATTGTAATTACGTCGACTGCTGAAAAGAAAAAAAATGTTGATAATATCTGGGTGAATATCTAGCAGCTAGTGAAGTTAAAAATTATTTTCTGAGATGAAGCAAGATTTGTATTTCCTTACCTTATTATAATTAGTATGTATTTGTATGAATTTTTAATTTGAATATTTTGAATGGGAAAGATGGCTCAGCAACCAGAAGTTAAATACAAATTATATTTTAGATTGCCATGGAGTGGCAAAAAATTGTCCAACCTGCAGTCCTCTCCGCTGCAAATAAGTAAAGGAGAAATCTGGAATGCATGCTTGACTTAGCTCTGATCAAATGTGGGAAAGTAAAGTTATTCCATCATTATTTCGGTGTAAATAAAACAAGTTTCAATCCCATTGAAAAAGGGGCCTAAAATAGTGTGAGTTGGAATATTTTTAATATGAAAATAGTTTAATATTTTGTTTGACGTTTTAATTTAATAGGTCCTGTGAGATAGTTCCTGCTGACCAAGTGGACTGCGATGCTGTACGGGTGCTGGTACTCCTCCCTCGCAGGCTACAACCCTGTTCCCTGGGCTGCCCCGCTGTGCTGCCAGCAAATCGGTTTACAAGTCAGGAAAGTGCTTTGCGGGTGCATGACTTCCTTCCAGAGATGATGCAGATGATGGCGGCGCCCAACTGGCTCAGTGGAATGCGTCACCCCTGTGGTCCAGGCGTGCCCTATCCTCCCATTGCCCCATTGTCCCGTTTTCCCATCGCCCAGAGGTCCCATCATTCCCTCTCCCCACCATCCCATCTTCCCATTGTCCCACCATCCCATTGTCTCATCATCCTGTCACCCATTTGTGCCATCTTCCCATCATCCATTGCCCCTCTGTCCCTTTGCCCCATTGTTCCTTAGTCCCATCACCCCAACCCCATCTTCCCATAGCCCCATTGACCCATTGTCGCATTGTCCCATCATCCCAATGCCAGATTGCTCCTTCCTCCCATGGTGGTAATGCTCCATTCTCCCAGCTTGTCATCGTCCAATCATCTCCTTATCCTTCCCCCATTGCCCCATCATCCTATGGTCGCATTGTCTTGTCGCCCCATCTCCTATCAGCCCGTCGCCTCATCGCCCCACTGCCCCATCTCCCATTGTCCCATTACCTCTGTGTCTTAGGCCAGTCGCTCCATCACCCCATTGCCCTATTGTCCCATCCTCCCATTATTCCGTTACCCTGTTGCCCCGTTGCCCAGTCACCCTGTTGCCCTATTGCCCTATTGTGCCATCATCCTGTCATCCCTAATCACCATTGCCCCATCGTCCCATCCTGGTATCATCTCATTGCCCCATCATCCCATTGTACTATCTTCCTGTCCCTCAGTCACCCCATTGTCCCATCATCCTGTCATCCTGCCCCCCAACTTTGCCTCCTTGTATGGGGCCAATGTCCCAAAACGTCCTGTGCCCTAGTCCTTTCACCTCAACACTCCTTCATCACCCCTTTGCCCCATCATCACATTGCCTAATGGCCCCATTGTCCCATCATATTCTCACCCAGTCCCCTCAAAGCCCCATCATCCCAAAGCCCCATCGTCCAATCGCCCCCTTGCCGTCTCATGATCTCAGCGTCCAGTCATCCCATCCATCTGTCAACCAGTCACCCCATCATCAAGTGTCCCCGTCACACTGTCACCTCTTCGCCCCATAGTCCCATCACCCATGTGCCTTCTTGCCCTCGCCCTAACGTGGCATAGTTCTGTTATCCCACTTTTCAAAACCCCATCAACCCATCATCTCAGGGTCCATCCGCCCATTGACCCATCAGCCCCTCACCCGTCATCCTGTGGCCCCCATCGCCTAACAGTCTCGTCGTCAGGTCACACTGTCCTCCCTACACCCCATGGTTCCATTGCCCCATCTACCCGTCCTCCCATCGTCTCGCCCTGTCCCCTGCCCCCCTCTCTGTGTCGGTCATCGGGCGCACACATGGCCCTGAAGCTATACACGCCACTGAAGGTGCCCCCATTCTGAGTCTCAAATCCTGTTTGGTGACAACGGTCTGCCTGCAGTTTCTGCGCGAAAGCAGAGCCCAGGTTTCAGGGCTGAGCTCAGAAAACGCAAGGTCCAGGACTTCCTCCTGGCCGAAAATGTCCTCGCCTCAAGAGCCACAGAGTGGCATACTCAGTGGAAAGGGCGACACAGACGCCTAGTTTTGCACACTACCAAAGCTGCAGGGCGCTGGCGCCTGAGGCCGCGCAAGTCAACCTTGGGTCACCATCAGCTGCGGGAAAGGACACCGCGCACCCTCTCGAAGCCGTCTGGAGAATCGCCGAACTCCTCCATGGCCCACCTCTCTTAGCTAGTGGCAGTAGCCCTGCTCCCCTGCGTCCCTGCCTGCTCCCTCGCTGGACCCTGGCCTGGTTCTGTAGCCCAGAGTGCACGGGCATCCTCGTACTCATGACACAGCTGAAAAGTGTCTCCTCTCCCACGTGCCTGAAGGACAGAACCTACTTCAGAGTTCCTTGGGAAAGAGGGACCGTCACCCAAACCCAGAAGACACAAAGCACCTGCTTCCACCGCCAGATGCTCCAGCAGATCTTCGGCCTCTTCAGCACAGAGCACAGCCAGGCTGCTTGGAGCCACGCCGCCCTGGATAACCTCCTCTCCAGCCTTCACGGCTGCCTGGAACACCGGGAGCCCAGGGAAGAGGACACCCTGGCCTGTCTGCATTTGGGGACTGTTGTCCGGAAGGATTTCCGAAGCACCCATCTCTACCTCGAGGAAAAGAAATACAGTCGCTGTGCCTGGGAGGTGGTCAGAGCGGAAATGGAGAGGCATCTTTTCCTTTCGCACCCCTCAAGGAAAGGAGAAAGTGATACCCAGGACTCTCCCTAATCAGTGACATTCTGTGCTGAGCCCCCCAAAACAATCTCAACTCATCCCCTATTGTGGCACCAGCTGAAAAGATCTGAAACCAAAATCATGAAGTTTTTTAAAAAATGGAGTGCACTTCACGAATTCACAAAAATACGTTTAGACAGAACAGCATGAACTCCTTTCTTAAATAAACGATTTAATGACACCATTGTTTTACTCTGTTTCTGTTTGGGGGCATATTTGCTGTTTCCAGAGCCAAAAGTCTCACTTTTTATGGACAAAGGTCTGGAGGAGAGTGTAGCGTTGAAGACATTGGTCAGGTAAGTGCATGGCAGTTGCTGGGACTCATGGACTCAGAGCTGCAGCAGTACAACGCAGGAGTTCCTGCTCAGATGACTCTTCGGGATGGCGACTGGCTGCCTGAAATGCGTCCCCGCGGCATTCCAGGCGCGTCCTATCCTCGCATCGCCCCATCGTCCCATCGCCCCAGTGTCCCGCCCCCCTCATCCCATCAGGGAAGCCTGTGCCTGTGGCTGACCCCTGTCCCACCGCAAATCGCTGCAGAAGTCGCAGAGTGCGTTGTGGGCACACGACTTCCTTGTGGCGCCTACTCAGACGGTGGCGGTGCGCGACTGGCTCTGGGCAATGTGTCCCCGCGGCGCTCCAGGCGCGTCCTATCCTCCCATCGCCCCACCTGCCCGGCGCCCCCGTCCGGTCAAATAAGCCCGTACGGGTGGCTGAACCCCTCTCCCATCGCATATAGGTTTAGAAGTCTGTAGAGCGCATTATAGCTGTGCGCACGACGTCCTTCTAGCGCCAACGCAGACGGTGGCGGCGTGTAACTGGCTGAGCGGAATGCGTCCCCGCCGCGCTCCAGGCGCGTCCTATCCGCTCTTCGCCCTATCTTCCCATCGCCCCAACGCCCCGCTCCCTCATCGTCCATAAGTCCATCCTGAGGCCCCATCATCCCCCATCATATGTCCCCATCGTCCCATCATCCCATCGTCCCATCATCCCATCGTCCACCGTCCCATCGTCCATCCTCCACTCATCCTGTCTCCTCTTGGCCCTATCGTCCCATCGTCCCATCGCCCCATCGTCCTGTCACCCCGTACAGCCATCGCCTCATCGTCCCCTCCAAGTATCCTAACATCGCCCCATCGTCCTATCTGTCCTACCGTTTCGCCGCAGAAGCCGGTGCCTGTGGCTGCACCCCTGTCCCATCGCAAATCGGTGTAGAAGTTGCAGAGTGCTTTGTGGGCACACGATTTCCTTCCAGCGCCAACGCAGACGGTGCCGGTGTCGGTGCTCCACTGACTGCTTGGAATTCCCCGCGGCACTCCAAGCGCGTCCTATTCTCCCTTCGCTCCATCGTCCCGTTTCCCCCAGTGCCCGTCCGTCTTCTGTCCGTCTTCTCTCCCCATTGTCCCATTTCATCGCCTGTTTGTGCCATCGTCGCCCCGTCTCTTTGCCCCATCTTCCCCTCCTTCCATAGTTCCATCGTCCATCCTCCGGTTATCCTGTCCCCCATGGGCCTATGGTCCCATCGTTCGGTCATCCCATACCGCCATCGCCCCATCGTCTTATCCCACTGTCCCGCCCGGGGAAGCCTGTGCCAGTGGCTGCTCCGCTCTCCCATGGCTAATCGGTCTAGAAGTCTGCAGAGCGCGAATGCATGACTTCTTTCCCTTGCCGACGCAGCCACCGGCGGCGCGGGACTGGCTGGGTGGAATCGTATCCTCCCATCGCCCATCCTCCCCTCGCCAGTCAACCCAAGGGCCCTGGCTCCCATTCCTAACGTCATCGTCCCGCCATCGTGTTCTCCGAACGCCACCGCGGCTTCGCCACCGTCCCCCGTGTCGAAGTGGCTTCGCCCCGTGGTGTCTCACCCGTCTGGGCCATTGCTGAAGGGGCTCCGGTCTGCAAACGTCCCAGCTGAAAGTGCAGCGTGCTTTGTTGGAGGTTGCGCGAGCTAAAGCGAAAGCTAAAGCGCGCAGGGAGAGGGGAAACGGGAGGGGCAAAGGCTTAGCAGGCTCCAGAATCCCTACTGGGGATTCGATCTTAGGCTTAGACTGTGAATCATGGCCCAAGCCGCAGGCAGACGCTTTAACCCACTGAGCCACCCAGGCCCGGCCCCCCCCCGCGTGGGTCCTTAAAGCAGCACCCAAATGGCTTCCGAGGCCGCTTACGTCAGTCTTGGGCCACAAACAGCTGCCGAAAATGACACCCGCGCGTCCCCTTGCGGCCGCCTGGAGAATCGCCGAACTCCTCCATGGCCCACCTCTCTTGGCTAGTGGCAGTAGCCCTGCTCCCCTGCGTCCCTGCCCGCTCCCTTGCTGGACACCTGCCTCGATCCATAACCCAGAGTGCACGGGCATCCTCGTACTCATGACACAGCTGAAAAGTGTCTCCTCTCCCACGTGCCTGAAGGACAGAACCTACTTCAGAGTTCCTTGGGAAAGAGGGACCGTCACCCAAACCCAGAAGACACAAAGCACCTGCTTCCACCGCCAGATGCTCCAGCAGATCTTCGGCCTCTTCAGCACAGAGCACAGCCAGGCTGCTTGGAGCCACGCCGCCCTGGATAACCTCCTCTCCAGCCTTCACGGCTGCCTGGAACACCGGGAGCCCAGGGAAGAGGACACCCTGGCCTGTCTGCATTTGGGGACTGTTGTCCGGAAGGATTTCAGAAGCCCCTGTCTCTACCTCCAGGAAAAGAAATACAGTCGCTGTGCCTGGGAGGTGGTCAGAGCGGAAATGGAGAGGCATCTTTTCCTCCTTTCGCACCCCTCAAGGAAAGGAGAAAGTGATACCCAGGACTCTCCCTAATCAGTGACATTGTTTGCTGAGCCCCCAAAACACTTTGTGGTTAACAGAAAAAAAAGTATGCTTTATATCTATACCATTTTTTATTTTTTGTTCATTCAATTTTTCTATAGAAAACTTCTTGTATCTGTTTCTCAGTAGAAGAGGAATCAAGTCTGATTATCATCTGATGAGAAATGGATTGTACAACTCACTTACTCATTATTACATTGTTCACACTTTAAGTAAAAGATAGACTTTCTCCAAGCCAGTGTACATGTTGTGGTCAGGAGAGAGGGGGACATAACAAATCTGCTCCTTTGTCTGTATCATTGAGTTTTGTAGAAAAACCAATTTCCAAGCAATAATCCCATTTAATTAATATTAGTTATTTTAAATGGGATAAGGACAAAAGGGAAAAAAATGGAATCTCTCAGCCGACTTCGGAAGCAAACATGTCAGGAATAAAAACAAAGCAGTAGATATCTCCTACAGTTGACCAGTAGACATGTCCGAATGCAAATATTCTTTAGAACATGGATATTTGAGTCTGCCATTTGGAAGCAATTCTATCAAATTAAAGCCCAGGAATGGAAGTGGTCACAAGGGAAGAGAGTGTAGACTAGAAAAGAACTTACAATTGATTCTCTTCAGGCACCTGGATAGCCCAGCCAGTTAAGTGTCCTTCTTTGGCTCAGGTCATGATCCCAGGGTCCTGGGATGGAGCCTGGGGTCTGGGTCCTTCTCAGCAGGGAGCCTGCTTCTGTCTCTGTCATTCTCCCTGCTTGTATTCTCTCTCTGTCTGTCAAATAAATGAACAAAATCTTAAAATAAATTGATTCTCTTGTGGTTTCTGTCTGACAGTTTTACTTCCAAGTACAAGGCCACCAACTGAAACCAAGAGTTGTGTGAAATTTCTAGGCTTTCTGAAAACTCTCCTAGAAAAGGCCTTGTTCTCCTCTTTTTCTCCTGGTGACTATTTTTGGATATGAGGGAATGTCCCTGTTACAATGATGTAACAGTGGCTGTAGCAAAATGGGAATAGAAAGCAGGATTATTTTATTCTGTGGCTTGTCAAATTATTTGCAAAGGAAGAGTGTTCCCTCCTACCCAAGATGGACTAAGACAGTGACCACATCTAGAGACCCGGCTTGTGTTCTCTGCATATGGACAAAGAAACAAACAAAGAAACAAACAAAATCCTCTAACCTGGAAAGAACTGACTCTATTAGTGTAATAAGACACTTTCCCTAGCTTTTACATATTTTTGGAAAAACATAGTTTTTAAAGAAAGATTTAGTTATTTTATTTTTTTAAACAGAATGGGGAATGAACCATGCGAGACTATGGACTCTGGGAAACAAACTGAGGGCTTCAGAGGGGAGGCGGGTGGGGGACTGGGCTAGGCCGGTGATGGGTAGTAAGGAGGGCACGTGTTACATGGAGCACAGGGTGTTATACGCAAACAATGGATCATGGAACACTACATCAAAAGCTAAGGATGTACTGTATGGTGACTAACATAACATAATAAAAAATTATTATTAAAAAATGTATACATACAAAAATAAATTAAAAAGCAGAGGGTAAAAAAAATGATTTTCTCAGCAGAGGTAACATTCAAATTCAGTACACCAAAAACAAATGTCAACTAAATAATTTAATTTTTCAAATGCTGTTAGGAAATTGGAATGGTTTTAAATATTTAAATACATTGAACGAATTATTATGTCTTTGTAGAAATTGTAAATTTGCATATGTGCTTTATAAATTACAATTTATATAAGTAAGTATATTATAGGTCACTCATCAAATTTAGTCATAGAGTTGAACACCAATAGCTCTAAAATTTGGCTTTTAGCTTAAAATTGTTAGTCATTCTTAACCCTGCATTGAGTTAAAAATAAAAAGTAAATTTTACACTTTCTTTTGTATCTGCAAAGCTCAGATATAAGTACAGTTCCTAACTTTATCCATACTGTATCCTTGTTATTAACTTTTCTGGAAGGTTCAATTAAAAAACATCAAAGGAGACTCTGGAGGCAAGGGCAATCATGAAAAATATGTACATAGAGTTGGGTAACAATGCTCCATACCAGTAGAACGTGCATAAGGAAAGCAAAAAGAGAAGTGGACAGTAAGGGAAACGTTCAGAAATTGAAAACTCCTAAGTCCCCTACTTAAGGCACATGCACAAGGCAAGATGCTGAGAGAACCTAGAGCCACGGTTCCCAGACTTGCCCACCCCAGCCAGGCCAGCAGCCTCTGCAGGATCCCCAATGGCCCTGCCCTTCTCCTTCTTGGTGGCCCTGGTGGTGCTCAGCGGCAACTCCCTCTGCTCTCTGGGCTGTGACCTGCCTCAGAACCATGGCCTGTTTGCCTGGAGGGCCTTGACGCTCCTGGGACAAATGAAGAGAATGTCTGCTAGCTCTTGTGACGGGTACACACGTGACTTTGCCTTCCCCAAGGAGGTGGTTGATGGCAAGCAGTTGCAGAAGGCTCAAGCCCTCTTGGTCGTGCATGTGATGAACCAGAAGATCTTCCACGTCTTCTGCACAGAGGCCTCATCTGCTGCTTGGAACACGACCCTCCTAGAGGAATTCTGCTCGGGACTTTCTGAGCAGCTGAGCGCCCTGGAAGCCTGTCCCATGCAGGCGGCGCGAGTGGGAGAGACTCCCGGCATGAATGTGGACTCCATCCTGAGGAACTACTTCCAAAGAATCTCCCTCTACCTGCAAGAGAAGCAATACAGCCCTTGTGCCTGGGAGACTGTCAGAGCAGAAATCATGAAACCCTTGTTTTCATCAACAATCTTGCAAGAAGGACTAAGGCGCAAGAAATGAGACCCATTTCATCATGGAAATTATTTTCATTGGCTAATAATATCACACTTTCCCGAGTTACCTGCCATGTCAAAGACTGTCATTTCTGCTGTCCTGGTGACATGAACAGAATCAATTTGTCACATATTCTCAGGAGTATAAAGCAACATCAAGTCAACTCTACAAACACCTGTCGCTTTCAGATGACCATGCTGATCTACCTATTTATTTATTTCACTATTTATAAGATTTAAATTATTTTTCTTTGTATAATAGTAGGTGTATCTTCACTTTGTGACAATACAAATATACATGCTTTACATTTATTAAATTTTTTATTTTTTTGTACATTAAATGTTTCTATAGAAAAATTCTTGTATTTGTTTCTTACTGAAGGAGGAGGGGCGCCTGGGTGGCTCAGTTGGTTAGGTGGCTGCCTTCTGCACCCTCGGATCAGCCCTGCATCAGGCTCCTGCTTCTCCCTCCCCCTGCTCTGGTGTTCTTGCTTGCTCTCTCTCTCTCTCCCCCTCTCAAATAAATAAATAAATAAATAAATAAATAAATAAATAAAAACTTAAAAAAAAAGGGGGGAAACAAGTCTGATGACGACCTGATGAAAGAATGGATTGTACAACTCCCTTACTCATTATTTCATGATTCTCATTAGAAGTAACACCATAGACTTCCTTAACGTCAGTTTGTATGTTGTTGTCAGGGTAAAGGCAGAGATAACAAATCTAATCCCCTATCTGTGTCTTTGAGTTTTGTAGAAAAACCAACCTCCAAGCAATAACCATAGTGAATTAATATCAGTTATCCTAAAGGGTAGAAGGAGAAAAAAAGAATATGGGAATTCTGAAAGCAGAAAAGGAAGCAGACAGGTCAGGGAATAGAATCAAAAGTACGAGTTACCTTCCACATTAGACTGGTAAACATCCAAGTGCGAATATTCTTTACAAAATGCATCTCTGAGTCTGCCATTTGCAAGCCATTCCACTCACCTAAAGCCCAGGAAGGGAAGTGGTCGCGTGGGAAGATACTGTAGAATGAGAGAAGGACTTAAAACCGATGCCTCAAACCTCCACTGGTTAAGGGAGAAAAGAGCCACACTGGAAACAAAGGTGGAATGGCCCTAAGGCTGTAGGGTAAGAGCGAATATTGGTTAAGAGTCTATTTCAAAACTGAAAAAGGCTTCAAGGAATTGCATCATTGCAAAAGGTGAATGGAAAGTGCCCATGAGGCTGGAAGGAGAGGGCATGTGACCCAGGTGCGAGCTGGTTTGACTGAATTACTCACCAGAAACTATACTGGGGGGGGGGGGGAAAGGGCAAGGAACAGAAGAGAAGCTAGTGACTATAGATAGAATATAGTTTGGAGAGATTTACCTTCTTTGGGCAAATTAAACTTGGATGAAAAAATGAAAAAATAATTGCAATGGGTGATGTAGTCTGATCTCTGCTAATCAATGTAACACATACTTAAAGAGAAGCAAACAAAAGTTAAAAGGTGTAAAGAGCGTACAGGAACATTCTGCAAATGAAAAGTACCCTGTTCTATTTAAGAGTCATGAATAGAAAGAATTGGAGAGGAGCTGGGGGTCACGGTGCCCAGGCCACCAGAAGCCCTCAGGTGCAGCGCCCAGGCCATCTGCGGTGCTCCTGCTGGTCCCCTGTGGTGGCCTCTCAGCTCTGGGCCGTGACCTGCCTCCCAGCCCCGGGAGGCTCCACAGGAGGACCTGCTGCTTCTGACCTGGAGGAGGAGGATCTGTCCCTTCTCCTGACTGAGGGACATCTCCTCTGGGACATGGTGGGTGGCCAGCAGGTCCAGGAGGGCCCAGGACACCTCTGTCCTCCACCAGATGCTCCAGCAGACCTTCACCCTCTTCCTCACCGGGCACCGTGTGCTGCCTCAACACGACCCTGCTGGACAAACTCCCCCCGGGGCTCCAGGGGCAGCTGGAATCCTGGACACCTGTGTGGTGCCTGCGATGGGGGAGGGGGGTCTCCCCCGGGGATTGAGGGCCCTACTCTGGCCTTGAACAGGTGCTTCCAGAGAATCCATCTCCATCTGAGAGAGAAGAAATATAGTGACTGCCTGGGAAGGTGTCCGAGTCAAAATCAGGAGACCCATCTCTTTATACTCAAATGAAGAAATAAGGAAAGGAAAATTTTAAAAAAGGTGGAAAGCAGGAATAGGACCTAGAATGCTATTCTTGACCTACAACACTAAGTCACATGCCCCTGTGTTCCTTCTTTCTAAGGACTCTTCTTTCTGCTTCAGTCATAGAACGCATTGAGTTGAATTATTCAAAACTGTGGTTAAAATGTGTCTGTGAACATGAGTATCTCTAAGGGCATCCTCCATAGGAGAGAGCTATAATGAAGTTGTTCTGTGTTCATATATTGCAGGACCCTCTGGATTCTTGTTTGACACGGAACCAGTTGGAAACTGTATTCCTGACGTCACAGCAACAGCAACAACAGCAACCACAAAATGTAAGACGATTGAAAACAACAACTCTTCTCAGATCCATTCACAGCTGAGGTCCCAGGGCCAGCCTCAGCGCTGGTAACTGGAGAAAAAGGAGCATGCAGACAATCCCACAGGTATTGGTAGGAACACAAGCCGGCACTGAAGCATTGCTCGAGGCTCTGTGTGCTTCCACTGGAAAGGTACAAACTCCAGGGCTCCGTAGTTAGTGGAGCCCACAGGTGTGTGAGTTTTACCTTCAGAATCCCCACTAGGTTCCCCCTGTGAAGATCAGAGAAAATCTGCTGGCTTTTCCAGCAGAGGGAGGGGAAAGGCATCATTCTAAAATCCTCTTGAGTTTCCTCTTCTCCTCAGTAAGAGGCCTGCCCGCAGGGAACCTGTCCTTGCCCAATTCACCTGGGGCAAGGGAAATCCGGACTCCACGCCGCTCTAAGTCTCCTGTCTTCCCGAGCAGAGTGGTGCAAACGCTGAGCAAGGCCACCTGTGCAGGTCACAGCCAGGAGCGCAGGCTCACATAAAGCCTGACACAGAATCCTAGCTTTAGAGAGCATTCTCTCCCCCAGCACATCAACAGGATTCCCATGGAGTGGTGGCATCACCACTGAAAAGGACAGCACGTGTCAGAAGTCACTGAAGAAGTCTCTAGGACAGACAAAAGCAGGGACACCGGAGGAATTTAGGCTCTGACAGCTGTGGCTACCACACACACAGTAAGCTCAGCCATGTGCTAGCAAGAGAAACACAAAACCTCACCCTAAAGCCCAATTTTCTGCACTTCCTTTTACCCAGTGTATCCTGTTCATCTGTGCACAAGAGCTTCCATGTCAAACAGAAAGGTGAGAACCAGTTTGAAGAGATTGAGCATATGTCAGAACTAGACTCAGAGATACTAGAGATTTTGGAATTATCAGACCAGGAATTCAAATTAACTATGATTACTATGCTGGGGGGGGGGTCAATGTATTCATACATGCATTCTTTGCCTTTATCTGTGCCACACTATCTAGCAGAGCTAAGATAGTTTAAAAAATAAAATAATTTTGTTCATATAATATTATGACCACTTGATAATATGTTCAGATAACTATGTCCATCTTTTTTTAAATTTTTTATTTATTTTTTTAAGGATTTTATTTATTTGACACAGAGAGAAAGAGAGAACAAGTAGGGGGAGCAGTAGGCAGAGGGAGAGGCTGGTTCCCCCTTGAGCAGGGAGCCCAACGGGGGGCTCCACCACAGGACCCTGGAATCATGACCTGAGCTGAAGTCATAGGTTTAACAGACTGAGCCACCAGGCGTCCCTGTCCACCTTTTAATTTGATTTAATTTAATTTAAATTTAAGGTTTTATTTATTTGATAGAGAGAGTATGAGAGCACAAGCAGAGTGAGCTGTAGAGGCAGAGGGAAAATCAATCTCCTTGCTGAGCAGGCTGCCGGACCTGAGGTTGGATCCCAGACCCTGGATTCATGAACTGAGCAGAAGGCAGACACTTAACAGGCTGAGCCACCCAGGAACCTCTCCACCTTTTACTTTTATCAAGTTATTTTCTTCATTATTTTATGAAATTCTTTTGAGGAAGACATTTTGGATTTCTTTATTCTTAAAAAAAGTAATAGCTTGACTGTGCAACCCATAGTGAAGAATCCATGGTGAATTCAACTTACTCAGTTTTAGCACTCAGTTATATTTCAAAACTGCATATTTCTAAGTTAGGGAGTTGTAGTTCTGAGAATATGGAGGTGAAAAAAGGAATTTGAAAGTCTATTCTTTGGGATCTTTCAATTTAGAAGAGAAAGAGATATAAGAACAGCCATCATGCTTGATGAATACCAATTATGTTTCATGGTCGAATGAGAGGTAGAGGACAAAGGATTCTGTCACCAGGAGCTTGAAGGAGGGATGCCAAGAAGAGGGGAAAGCAGACTTCCCACTGGTAGATGCATAGGTGAATCTAGAATCTCCAACAATTCATGTCCTGGAGTCATTAAATCACAATTGTTTGTTGTATATTTGGAAATTGAGGCACGGTACTGAAAGTCCTTCCATCTGAGTTGTGTGTGGAGTGAAAGATGTCCTAAAGCTTTAGAGAACCGTTAACTTTTAAGGCTGAGAAAGAGAAGGGGAGCCTGCAAAGGGCACAGAGATGGGGCAGCCAGTGCAGGTGGGGCACAATCAGGGAAGAGTGATCTCCAGAAAGTGTGCAAGAAGAGAAGTTGCAGAATTTCCCAGGATGAACGTTAGGGAGTAATTTACCACATGAGCTATAGGATGATGCACTGCATCTGGATTCTGCTACGATCTAGTTGTTTGATCCTGAGAAACTCACTTGGGCTCTCTGAAACTCAGTTTCCCCAAATGCAAAGTCGGGTGGGAATATTGCTAGAGCTGCTGTAATAACAAAGTAGCACCTTTAAAAGTCTCTAGTATCTTCCACTGAGTGAGGGTTTAAGAGATGGCGACTATTTTCTTATGTTCTTCATCGAGATCTCTGAGAGAATAGTGGACTTCTCCTAGCCTTCTCTCTGTAACTGACTGCAAACTGCTCATCCTCTAAGATACCCAATTGGGAACAGGTGGCCCATGAATTCAGTGTCATTATAGACACGATAATATGCTATGTATACATAGACTGTGTACCTATGTACACATACTCTCTACATTCTGTTAGAGGACATTTCCCCTTCCTCCCAGCTTCCCCAGTTCCCATCCTTTCACTCCCAAATCACAATGTTTCCCTCTCCCCCAGAGTAGAAACTCTCAGTGAGCTCTGCCCTCCTCCCTCCATCTTCATGAGCCTCTCCTGCCCATTCACACAGCTGCTTCCTTTTCCTTTGTGGTTTCTGTCTGGCAATTTTACTTGCAATGACAAAGCCACCAAGGAAGAGCAAAAGTTGTTTGAAATGTCTAGGTGTTTTCGAAACTCTCATAGGAGAAGCCTAGTTCTCTTCTTTTGTCCTGGTGGCTGTTTTTGGCCCTGCGGGACTGTCCCTGCTGCAGTGACGTCACAGTGGCTGTAACAGAGAGGAAATAGGAGCAGGAGGTTGCTGATTCGTGGCCCAACACAATCTTTACAGGGGAAGGAGGCCAGCGAGTGGCCAAGTTGGGCTAAGACTGTGACCGAGTCTGGAGACTGGCCTTGTCTTGTATGTAGAAGTCTGTCCCCTGGTGGGAGATTTCCCCCCAGAGCAAAAAAAGGCCCTTTCTTGCAATGAACTGACTCTGCTAGTATAACAAGGCAATTTCCGTGGCTTGTATGTACTTTCAGAAAAGAATACTTTCTAAACAGAGCAGTTATGTTCACAGCCAAAGTGAGCAGAAGGTCCTGAAATTTTTCCCACCCTCCCTGCTTCCATAGCTGCCCAGGCTCTCCCATTATCAGCATTCCTGTACCAGAGGGAACCATTGATACAATTGCTTCCAACAATGTAACAAGTAGTTCTTAGGGTTGGGAACAAGTCTTCAATATTGCAGGTGTGTGGTACGCCAAAGCTCAACCTTGGAGAGCTCTAACAAAACCTTAGTCCTCAGTATTTATTGCCTGTCATTGGGTTTTCTTGGGTATCACACGAGAAGCATGGACATGGAATTTGTGGAAGATACACAAAATGTCTGCAAGATAACGCCACACCTAGGAATAATGGGAATATCAGGATTGGAGGAATTTTTCTCCATCATTTCCTGGATCTCAAAGTCTTACCTAGAGAGGTGATCTTTGCTGACTTGTGAGCTGCCATTGGCTGTCTTGTGGACATGGCTAATGTTTGAGCCTTGTTGTGATGCGGGCTTTGGAAATTTAATACTAATAGATTATATTTTATATTATATATTTGCATATATATACAATATATATACATATACATATGTATATATACATACATATATAAATATACAGAAATATATATTACATATATATTTGAGTTCTGGAAAGCCTATTCAATACATCAATAATTCTATGTACAGCAAAACAGAAAAAAATATTGTGATAATAACTTGATGAGTATATATTGTTGGAAGTGAACTTAGACATTATTTTCCCATTGGGTCACATTAAAATTCAGTATACTAAAAACAAATGTTAAGTAGGTAAATTAATTTTTCAATTGCTGTTAACAATTTGGGATGATTCTAAATATTTAAGTACATTGATGTCATTATTATGTCTTTCTAGAAATTGTTATTTTGCCTATGAATTTTATATACTTCAATTTGTATAAGTAAAAAATTAGAAGTAGCTGATCAAATTTAGTTATTCAGTGAGGGAGGAATAGCTTTAAAATTTTACTTCCAGCTAAAATTTTTAGTCATTTGGGTCACCTGGGTGGCTCAGTCGGTTAAGCATCTGGCTCTTGTTTTCAGCTTAGGTCATGGTCTCATGTGTCTTGGGGTCCACCTAGGCATCAAGCCCTCCATTGACCTTCCTGCTCCATAGGGAGTCAGCTTCAAGATCCTCACCCTTTGCCCCTCACTAGCACTCCCTCTGTCTCTCTCTCTCTTTCTAAAATAAATCAGTGAAACTCTAAATTTTTTTTACTCATTCTTAACCCTGAATTGAATGAACAGAGTAAAATGTACAATATTTTTTCTCTATAAAGCAGAGCTATAAATACAACTATATATATATATATATATATATATATATATATATATATATATATATATATATATACACACACACACACTGTACATAGATCCCTGTAACTAAATTTTCTTGGAAAGTTCAATTACATAAATATTGAAGAGAATCTGAAGGAAGGAGGCAATAAGAAAAAGAAATGGATGAGGAACCCATGCTCTAAACCCAAGTAGAAAGTGCCTAAGGAAAGCAAAAAGAGAAGTGGACAGTAAGGGAAACGTTCAGAAATTGAAAACTCCTAAGTCCCCTACTTAAGGCACACGCACAAGGCAAGATGCTCAGAGAACCTAGAGCCACGGTTCCCAGACTTGCCCACCCCAGCCAGGCCAGCAGCCTCTGCAGGATCCCCAATGGCCCTGCCCTTCTCCTTCTTGGTGGCCCTGGTGGTGCTCAGCGGCAACTCCCTCTGCTCTCTGGGCTGTGACCTGCCTCAGAACCATGGCCTGTTTGCCTGGAGGGCCTTGACGCTCCTGGGACAAATGAAGAGAATGTCTGCTAGCTCTTGTGACGGGTACACACATGACTTTGCCTTCCCCAAGGAGGTGGTTGATGGCAAGCAGTTGCAGAAGGCTCAAGCCCTCTTGGTCGTGCATGTGATGAACCAGAAGATCTTCCACGTCTTCTGCACAGAGGCCTCATCTGCTGCTTGGAACACGACCCTCCTAGAGGAATTCTGCTCGGGACTTTCTGAGCAGCTGAGCGCCCTGGAAGCCTGTCCCATGCAGGCGGCGCGAGTGGGAGAGACTCCCGGCATGAATGTGGACTCCATCCTGAGGAACTACTTCCAAAGAATCTCCCTCTACCTGCAAGAGAAGCAATACAGCCCTTGTGCCTGGGAGACTGTCAGAGCAGAAATCACGAGCTCCTTGTTTTCTTCAACGATCTTGCAAGAAGGACTAAGGCGCAAGAAATGAGACCCATTTCAACACGTAAATGAATCTCTCTGACTGAGATTATCACACTTTCCTGACCGAGTGGGCCGTGTCAAAGACTCTCATTTCTGCTGTCCTGGTGACATGAACAGAGTCAATTTCTCAAGTGTTTCTAAAACATGTCAACTCTACAAGCAGTAGTCGCTTCCGGATGACCATGCTCATGTTTATTTATCTATTTAAATACTTATTTATGTAAATATTTATAAGATTCAGATTTTTATATATGATTATGTACCCCTTATGTTCCAGAATACAATAAATACAAATATAATAAATATTTAATCAGTTTATAATTTGTTTCTTTATTGAACTTTTAAAAAGGATTTTGTTCATTTGAGAAAGAGAGAGTGAGAGAGAGAGAGAGAGAGCAGAAGCAGGGGTGAGGGGAAGAGAGAGAGGGAAGAGCAGACTCCTCCTGGAGCAGGGAGCCCAAGGCGGGGCTCCATCTCAGGACCCTGAGATCATGACATGATCTGAAGGCAGACACCTAATCGACTGAGACACCCAGGCACCCCTCTTTATTGAACTTTTACTACTGGCGTTCTTTTTAAAGAGTAACACTAATTCTAATTGTGCAGTTTGATTGAAAAATGGATGGCAGAATGCATTTCCCTCTCATACTATATTAACATCAGAAGGAACAACTGACTTCCTCTAACGCAAGTTGTACGTTGCCCTTAGGTTATAGGACATGACAAATATGGTCCTGATATCTATATCTTTGGCTTTTGTAGGCATAAGAATCTAAAAACAATCCTCATACTTAGTGTTATAATGAAGAAGGGAAGGAAGTAAATTCTCTCACCTGCAGCTAGAACGGAGAAGGTCAGCCAGTACACATGAAAGCTATGGACCCCTCGACAGGTGACTGGTAGTCGTGGAGGCACAAATGTCCAGTGTCAGGGGAGAGGTGAGCCGGCATTTGACAAGAAACACCACGGCTGAGGTCCATATCTAGCAGGGAAAGCCAGAAACAGAGGTGGTCCTGCGGGGAGACCGTGTAGTGTGAGAAACAGACATAAACTTGATTCTGAGGCTCTCCAACCATTAAAGGGAGGGGACAGACGAGCCCCAGAGGAGACAGTGGACTCATGGCCATACAGTACACGGGTAATGAGAGAGGATGCTGATGAGTGTATTTAAGGAAATAAGTGTGTTTGGTGACGTCATTGGATTCCTGGAAGATGTGGATTGAAACTGCCTGCTATGTCAGAAGAATAGATGCCTTTACTGCCCTTCATGAGAGTCGGTCTGGTGGAACGCATAAGCAGAGACCACACTGGAGCAGGTGGGGGCAGAAATAAGAGAAGTCAGTGCCTCTGAAGTGAAGAAGAATACAGCGTGAGATCTGGGAATAATGTGGGTCAGTTTTTCTGTCATTTTATGTCATTTCTCTCTTCCTGGGTGATCCATGGAATTGATGTTCTGGAAAATCATGTTAATGTTTTTAATATTGTATTCAGACTGAATCGTGACTTAACTACGTACAATGGTGTATCCTGTCTTGGTTCTTACTACCTTGTGTATCAGCGAGCTGCTCAGGTTTAAGAATCACTAGATGGGAATAGATAACCTCTTCAACGCTTCATCGCTTTATCAAAATATCTATCACTACTGATAAAATAATGTTTCCTGGAATTATTGGCTTCACTAATTAAGCTACTTAACTTTTATCATTGTGACACTGGTTTACAGCGGCTTTATAGTGCATGTCATTTCCTAGGAGAGTTCGATATGATAAGAATTCTTTTATGTTACTTGCTGGAAATTTTTCCTCATTTTCTGAGTATCAGAAACTTCCATGGATTCCAAAATTACAAAATTATCATGGACATAAAGACTGACTGAATTTCTTCACAATTTGAGTGGGTCTAGCAATCTCTTTCTTAATATTTAAGGCAAAGAAAAAATTGGTTAAAATCAGTTGAAAATACAGGAATCATGGAAATCCATGGAGATCGAGCACTTTGTGTATAATTCAGGAGTAAAAACAGACTTAATAATTATAACAGAATATTGTGAATATTAACCCAACTCATGCACTTTAAAGGCACCTAGCATCACATGTTCCATAGAATAACTGATGTGGGAAACAAAGGAAAAGAAAAATTACATTTCCTTACTACCTACAGCCCATTGACAAGTCCTCCAAACACGCAGAGTGACATTGCTCTAGGAACTCAGCTGCCTCCATGTTAAAGCTTCGCTAAGGGCAAAAGGCAATCTTAGCCCAACCTCAGGATCCTATAAGCCTACTTTAACATATAAAAATTCCTTTGGAAACTTCCTTTATCTCCAACCCCCAAGATACATATTGGCAATCATCCCCGAAACATACGGCCCACCAATATACATCTGGAGAGTCTCCTGACTAAGGTTTTATTCGATAGTAATAAATGATTTTTTCCCAACAGCCAGCCCCTTCAAGGTCCGGGAAAACTTGCTTCCAGAATTCCTTAGAGACTTATGCTATCCTCACCACCTCCCAACTTGAAAATATATAATCAGCCACTCCTCATGACCCTCGTGCAGTTTTGTCTGCTCACGGGTCCTGTCCCCTTGCTTTAATAAAACCACCTTTTTTGCACCAAAGACATCTCAAGAATTCTCTCTTGGCCATCAGCTTCGAACCTCAATGTCTTTGCTACATCAAAACCACTTAAAATATGGTATGTATTCTCTTATTTTTCTTCAGACGGCTATACATGAGAATATTGTTTGTCTCTTTCTACAAAATTCTTGGGACCCTGCGTGTTCTACACTTTAGTAACTGACTTCCAAAGGAGGCAGCCTCCAAAACCAGAATTCTGCTGATATTTCTAGAGAAGGCTGACCAATTCACTCTCCATTGCAAAGAAGAGTCTTATTTATATTCAGTGATGAAATGGTGGCTTATATGAACATCTGAGAGTTGAGAATAAATATCTAGGTAGAAGTGCACAAGACCATGCTATTTCTTTAATCATCTGGCACCTGCCCTCGCCTCCACACTCCAGGACACATTCCCCTGTCCTAACAGTTTCCTTCCTCACAAAGGCTGAAGTCCCCACAGCATCCTTGGCATTCACTCTCTTGACCTCTAAGCCTATTCACACAACAGCTTTCTTTTTTATTTTATTTTATTTTTTTAAATGGTTTTTTATTATATTATGTTAGTCACCATACAGTACATCCCTGGTTTCCGATATAAAGTTCGATGATTCATTAGTTGCGTATAACACCCAGTGCACCATACAATACGTGCCCTCCTTACTACCCATCACCAGTCTATCCCATTCCCCCACCCCCCTCCCCTCTGAGGCCCTCAGTTTGTTTCTCATAGTCCATAGTCTCTCATGTTTCATTCCCCCTTCTGATTACCCCCCCTTTCTTTATCCCTTTCTTCCCCTACCAATCATCCTAGTTCTTATGTTCCATAGATGAGAGAAATCATATGATATTTGTCTTTCTCTGCTTGACTTATTTCACTTAGCATTATTTCCTCCAGTGCCGTCCATGTTGCAGCAAATGTTGAGACCTTGTTCTTTCTGATAGCTGAGTAATATTCCATTGTATATATGGACCACAACTTCTTAATCCAGTCATCTGTTGAAGGGCATCTCGGCTCCTTCCACGATTTAGCTATTGTGGACAATGCTGCTATGAACATTGGGGTGCATATGGCCCTTCTCTTCACTACGTCTGTATCTTTGGGGTAAACACCCAGTAGTGCAATGGCTGGGTCATAGGGTAGCTCAATTTTTAACTTTTTAAGGGACCTCCACACTGTTTTCCAGAGTGGCTGTACCAACTTACACAACAGCTTTCTGTTCTGTTGTGGTCTCAGCTTCAAGGTTTCCCTAAAGAGCAGCACATCTCAAGAAAGCAAATAGAAAGCAAAAATGAAATGAAATCTCTAGGTTTTGCAGAACCACCTGCAAGACAGGCTTTGTTTTGATTTCCACCCAATGTGATGTAAGAGCAGCTGTGGCTAAAAGGAACCAGAAAGCAGGATCAGGTTGAATGGTGGGCTACTGAAGCTCGTCTCTGGGAAGACCGCCCCCCGCTGGTGGCCATGTACAATAAGGGCACAGACCAAGACTCAAGGCCATGCTTGGGATCCATGCAGAAATGGGACCTCTTCCTGAGGATGTCCCTTCAAGCTACAAAAAGGCTACTTGTTGACAACCAGAGATTCTAATGCTGTCATAAACCTGTTTCCTTATTCTGTCTGTGAGAAAGAGTAAGTCTTGTCCTGAAAATCCCTATAGCCACATTTGGTTTCAATCCCAGTGTTACTGAATATTAAATACTGGAAAGTTTTGGAGAACCAATCAGCAGGGCCAGAGGCAGGGGCGACGGGGCATCGCCCGTACAACTTTCCATCCCCAGGAGCTTCTGGTCAACATGACAGGTGAGTCGGCAGTGGAGGGTTTGGTGACCGGATGCCCACCAATGGGCTGTGAGAGATCACTGGGCAGCATGGGCCACAAGCAGCCAAGCTTTGTCAGCTTCAAGAGCCAGAGTGTGCACTTGCCCTCCCTCCACCCTCCCCGCCAGCTGATTCCTGCTGCAGAGCTGAAGGCTCCCAGATGTCCAGTCCCGCACAGAAAACAAAGTAAGTACAGGGAACGCAGCTCACACATGTACACCTGAACAATCACAGAGGCTCATCTCTGCCAGTGTTTGGGCATTTCTATTGATGTGGGGAACAAAGGCAAAAAAGGAAATGTAGATAAAATTAAATTTCCTTATAAGCTCCAGCCCATTGACAAATACTTCCTCCAAGAAACTCCCAACTGTCTTAATGTTATTGCCTTGCTAGAGGGGAAGACAACCTTAGCTTGACAATACTAGGCTTCCAGGATCCTGTGAGTCTTCCTTGGCATATGAAAGTCCTTTTGGAAACGTCCCTTTATCTTTACTTCCCCCAACTAAAGTATATAATCAGCCATTCCTCACAACCCCAGTACAGCTCTTTCTGCCCAAAGGTCCTGTCTCCATGCTTTTATAAAACCACCTTTTTGCACGAAAGATGTCTCAAGAATTCTTTCTCGGCTGTCGGCTCTGAACTTCAACATTTCCTACATCACTATGTTCTGATTAACAAGGGCATGGGACGCTTATTTGCTCAGAACACCACAGTTGCATGTCTGGAAACACGAAAGTGTTGAAAGTCAACAGCAACTTGGGAACCTGGAAGGAGAACAGAAATGTGAATCAGTGACTTGTCCTCAGGAGGTGGAACAGTAGGAAAGGGCAGCATTGAGTCAACTGTCTCTCCACATCCTTCCCGAGACTCAGAAGATTTAAGTGGATGCTGGGAGCACAGAGTTCTCCAATGCAGATGTGACCCGTAGCAGTGTCCCCACCACGGGTAACACTGACGTGATAGCAGCCTGCAGGGTATTGGAAGGAGGAGGGTTACTCCAATGCTAAGTGCAAATGTCTATTTCCATTGGGAGAAAAATCTACTCCCTTGTGATTCTTTAAAAGGGATTTTCCCAACTTTTATGTAGAACCTATAGTCAGTCAGTTCATGGAACTAAAAAGTGTTACGCTAAGCAAAATAAGTCAGAGAAAGACAAATACCATATGATTTCCTTCACTCATATGTGGAATTTCAGAAACAAAACAGATGAACACATGAAAAAAAAAAAGGAAAAGAAAAAGTAAGTCTCGAACTGGAAAATAGACTCTTACCTATAGAGAACAAACTGAAGGTGACTGGGGGGGAGGTGGACGGGAGGATCAGTTAAAGGAATGAAGATTACAGAGGCACTTGAAGTGATGAGCACTGGGTGTCATATGTAAGAGATGAATCATTAAATTCTACATCAGAAATGAATATTATACTGTATGTTAACTTACCTAGGAAAGATGTTGTGGTCCGGAGCCTACAACCAAGAAAGAATTCTTGAGACATCTTCTGTGCAAAAAGGTGGTTTTATTAAAGCACAGGAACAGGATCTGTGGGCAGAAAGAGCTGCCCTGGGGTCATGAGGAATGGCAATTATATACTTTACAGTTGGGAAGGGGTTAGGGATACCACACACCACCCAGGTATTTTGGAAACAAGGTTTCCAGGATGTTGAGGGTGCTAGATTTGTTGGGAAAAGTCTTTTAGGTCAGTAGAAACTCAGTCATGAGACCCTGCAGATGTATATCAGTGGGTCATATGCGTGGGGGATGATGGACAACATATATCTTGTGGGGTGGAGATAAAGGAATTTTTCAAAGGAATTTTATCTGTTAAAACAGACTTACAGGATGCTGGGGGTTGAGCCAAGATTGCCTTTGCCCTTAGCAAAGTATTAACAAAGAGGGAGCTGAGTTTCTAGAGGAATGTCACTTGGCCTGTTTAGAGGACTTGTGAGTGGGCTATCGGTAATAAGGACATTTAATTTTTGCTTTGCCTTTGTTTCCCACATCATTAACTAACTGGAATTTAAATAAAAACTTGAATAAATAAAGATACAGGTCTTTTGAAAAAGGCTAAAGAATTTCAAGTCAGTCATTCAGTTGACTCACAACACACTCCCTGTGGCCACACACAACAATAGACAACAAACCTTTGGCATCTGAAGAAGAATCTGGAATCCAAGATCCCTCACCCTCCCCTCCCGACTGATTTCATGCCATTTCCTCTCCTGGCTCTTCAATCCTCTGTCCATTTCTATCCATCGCCCTTTCTAACAGGTGCTTCCAGACAAGCCATTATCTCACAACTCCTTAACGTTCGACCTCGGTACCTTCAGAATAATTCACCCCTCTGGGTATCGACGTCTCTCGAAACAGCTGTATAAATACGCCGGATCCAAACGGAGATGTTGAGAAGATAGAGTTACGGATTTCAAGGATCTCAGAAGAGTTAGCCTGCAATCAGCTTTAGTGTTATCATCATAAAACATCATCATAACTGTTCTTATCCAGATGAAGAGCAGATCATTCAGGATCATTCCGTTCCCTTGGCCTTAATATTAGATGTATCAAGGCAAGCTCCCTGGCCTGAGTCGATTTCTCAAGTAGGTCGAGCGCTCAGGCAGGGCGAGTATCCTCTCTCCTTCCACGGAGGGTGAGCAGCTGGGGTGCTGGTCGCCAGCCTCTTGTGAGCTGGTTGGTGTGACTCCTCTCATCTCTCCTCACCGCTGAGCACATGTGGATTGAATGAAAGAAAACTCAGGTGGCTGGTCTTGCCAAGCTGAGGGCTGCCCGGGGCCCCAGGAGCTGGTCTCGTGTGAGCCTCTGGTCGAGGCAGCCACTTTCCTGACTTGGGGTAACTCGGTGCAGCCTTCATGCTCCCCCTCTGCCAGAGCTGACCCTCCCCAGTGTTGCCGCATCCAATTTTGCTAACGCACACTCTGGCATTTCCTCAGCAGAGAGGCCACTCTTTTCACTTCTGTGACGTTCAGACGGAACATCTGTCTTGCCCCCTCCCCCACACACCACTGTCATGTTTGGCTCTCTAGGAAAGTTGAAATGAGAAACAGAGAAACGGATGTTTTGAAAGTGATAGAGAAAACCGGTGCAGCCCCTTGGCCTTTCTTTCACTTCCTTTCGTATGATCCTCGCGATGACGTAGAAGAGGAGGCAGGCGCAGCAAGTCGGGGTGTGTCCAGTAAAGCACTGTGGACAGATTAAGTCATGCAGATCTTCTTGGTGTGGTTACTGAAATTGAAAATGCAATAGCATGACTAAGGAGAGGCAAGAAGGCTGTTTCTCCCTGACGTCACAGCCTGGGCCTCGGCCCCCGCATTCTGAACACCAGGCAGATGACCACACTGAGATGCCTCACAGAAGGACGCAGACTGAAGGAACTACTCCAAGTCATTGGTTTTTTGTTGGAAGTTTCACCAGAGAGACAGAATCAGCGGGTTCCCCGTGCCCCGCTCAGCAATTACGAGCCTAACGAGTGTTCAGTAGTTTCAGTAAAATTGGAACAATAGGGGCGCCTGGGGGGCTCAGTCCCTTAAGGATCTGATTCTTACTCTCACCTCAGGCCTTGATCTCAGACTGTGAGTTCAAGCCCCACGTTGGGCTCCACCCTGTGTGTGGAGCCTACTAAAAAAAATGAAAAAATGGAAAAGTAAGAGCTGTCGTGACAAAATAAACACATTCCCAAACTCAAGGTGAAACGATTCCAATTGGGTCTTTCCTCTAGGTCGACAACACAATCGTTCACCCTCAGCATCTGAGGGCTGCTGACACTTTTGATGCCTGGTCAGGAGAGGAGGAGGAGGTCAGCACCGAGAGCTCGCGTCCCCGCACAAACACTCCAGGGGCGAGGGCAAGGACCTAGCGGCAGTAATGGCTTTGCTCACAAGGAAACCAGCCCCTGCACAGTTGGGGAACTGTCCTCAGGACATGGTGAGCCCGCCCTCAGGGAGTGAGTCCCGGAGAGCTCGGGTGGAAGACACTCAGTCACTCCAGAGGAAAAATGTTCCTAGAGGTGGTAACTACCTTGTGAGTGAGGTGTGCCTGGCAGAACACAATCTTCACCCGTCCACGTCCCAGACGAGAACCAGGCCACCTGCTAGGGGCCGTGGCACAGCCTTGGAGCGGTCTAACACAACCTTATTTATCGTCTCTCATTGGGTTTTCTTGGGTCTTATACAAGAAACAATGACATAGAATTCTTGGATGACACACAAACTGTCTGCAAGATCCTTGCGACAAACCAGGAATAAGACCAATCACTTAGGATTGACAGAGTTTCTCTCCATCACTTCCTGGATCTCAATGTCTTACCTGGAGAGGTGATCCTTGCTTACTTTTGAGCTGCCATTGGCTGTCTTGTGGTGGTTGCTTGTCAGAGCTTTGATGTGATGTGGGCTTTGGCAATAAAATACCAATTATATTTTACTCTTTAGTTCTACAAAACTTGTCCAACACATCAGTAATTGTCTAGTGCTACACAGAAAAAATATTTTGACAATACCTTCAAGAGTGTCTAGTAGCAGGTGAAGTGAAAAATGATTTTGTCCTAGGAGGCAACACTGAAATTCAGTACACTAAAACCAGATGTTAAGTAAATCATTTAAGTTTTCACGTGATTCTAGTGATTTGGAATGATTTTAAATGTTTAAGTCCACTGAAATCGTTCTGTCTTTTCAGAAGTTGTTACTTTGCATATGTACTTCCTATGTTATAACTTATATCTGTAAAGAAGTTATAAGTCACTTATCAAATTTCCTTATTACTTCAGCATCAATAGCTTTAAAATTGAAGTTTTAGCTTAAAGTGTTTAGTCGATCTTAACCCTGAATTGGATAAACTTGACACTTTCCTTGAATCTATAAAGCACAGATAGAAATACAATGCACAACTCTCTCTCTATATAAATTGTGTATCCATGCTCTTAAGTTTTCTTGGAAGGTTGAATTAAAAGCATCCAGAAAGACTCTGGAGACAAGACACAATGATGAAAAAATAATACATGGTTGAGAAACCCATGCTCTAAACCCAAGTAGAAAGTGCCTAAGGAAAGCAAAAAGAGAAGTAGAAAGTAAGGGAAACGTTCAGAAATTGAAAACTCCTAAGTCCCCTACTTAAGGCACACGCACAAGGCAAGATGCTCAGAGAACCTAGAGCCACGGTTCCCAGACTTGCCCACCCCAGCCAGGCCAGCAGCCTCTGCAGGATCCCCAATGGCCCTGCCCTTCTCCTTCTTGGTGGCCCTGGTGGTGCTCAGCGGCAACTCCCTCTGCTCTCTGGGCTGTGACCTGCCTCAGAACCATGGCCTGTTTGCCTGGAGGGCCTTGACGCTCCTGGGACAAATGAAGAGAATGTCTGCTAGCTCTTGTGACGGGTACACACGTGACTTTGCCTTCCCCAAGGAGGTGGTTGATGGTAAGCAGTTGCAGAAGGCTCAAGCCTTCTCGGTCGTTTATGTGATGAACCAGAAGATCTTCCACGTCTTCTGCACAGAGGCCTCATCTGCTGCTTGGAACACGACCCTCCTAGAGGAATTCTGCTCGGGACTTTCTGAGCAGCTGAGCGTCCTGGAAGCCTGTCCCATGCAGGCGGCGGGATTGGGAGAGACTCCCGGCATGAATGTGGACTCCATCCTGAGGAACTACTTCCAAAGAATCTCCCTCTACCTGCAAGCGAAGCAATACAGCCCTTGTGCCTGGGAGACTGTCAGAGCAGAAATCACGAGCTCCTTGTTTTCTTCAACGATCTTGCAAGAAGGACTAAGGCGCAAGAAATGAGACCCATTTCAACACGGAAATGAATCTCTCTGACTGAGAATATCACACTTTCCCGACCGAGTGGGCCGTGTCAAAGACTCTCATTTCTGCTGTCCTGGTGACATGAACAGAGTCGATTTTTCCAGTGTTTCTAGAACATGTCAACCCCACAAGCAGTAGTTGCTTCCGGATGACCATGCTCATGTTTATTTATCTATTTAAATATTTATGTATGTAAATACTTTTAAGATTCAGATTATTTTATTCAGATATTATGTGCACCTTTACATTGCAGAATATAATAAAATCTATTTTTGATATTTAACCAGCTCATCAATTTTTTCTTATTGAACTTTTTATGGGAGTTTTTTGAAAGGGTAACACCAAGTCCAATTGTGCAACTCCATTGGAAATCGGACGGCAGAATGCATTTACCTATCATACTACATTAACATCGGAAATACCAACGGACGTCCGCTAAGGCAACTTGCTCATAGCCCTTAGGCTTTAGGACAAAATAAATACAGTTCCAGGTATCTATATCGTTGGTGGTTGTAGGCATAGGAATTTATAAACAATCAGCATACTTAGTGTTATAATGAAGAAGGGAAGGAAGTAAATTCTCTCACCTGCAGCTAGAACGGAGAAGGTCAGCCAGTACACATGAAAGCGGTGGATCCCTCGACAGGGGACTGGTAGACGTGGAGGCACAAATGTCCAGTGTCAGGGGAGAGGTGAGCCGGCATTTGACAAGAAACACCACGGCTGAGGTCCATATCTAGCAGGGAAAGCCAGAGACAGAGGTGGTCCTGCGGGGAGACCGTGTAGTGTGAGAAACAGACATAAACTTGATTCTGAGGCTCTCCAACCGTGAAAGGGAGGGGACAGAAGAGCCACAGGGGAGACAGTGGACTTCTGGCCATACAGTACACGGGTCACAAGAGAGGATGCTGATGAGCGTATCTAAGGAAATAAATGTGCTTTGGGGAGCATCAGTGGATTCCTGGAAGATGTGGATTGCAACTGCCTGCTAAGTCAGAATAGATGCCTTTGCTGCCTTTCCTGAGAGTCGGTCTGGTGGAACGCAGAAGCAGAGACCGCCATGGAGCAGGTGGGAGCAGGAATAAGAGAAGTCAGCACCTCTGAAGTGGAGAAGAATACAGCATGGGATCTGGGAATAATGTGGGTGGGTTTTTGTGTGCATAATTTGCCCTTTCATGTCATTGCCTTCTTCCTGGGTCATCCATGGAACTGATGTTCTGGCAAATCATGTTAATGTCTTTAATATTGTATTCAGACCGAATCGTGACTTAACTACGTTCAACGGTGTATCCTGTCCTGATTCTTACTACCTTGCATTATCGGTGAACTGTTCAGCTTTAAGAACTCACTGGGCAGGAATAGATAACTCATTCAATCCTTCATCAAATTATCTATTCCTATTGATAAAATAACGGTTCCTTTGATTATTGGCTTTATTAAATAGGTTCCTTAACTCCTCATCGGGACCCTGTTTACTACAGCAGCTCTACGCCACATTTCGTTTTCTAAAGAGTCGGATACGATAAGAATTCTTTTCTGCTACTCACTGGCAATGTTTCCACATTTAGGAATACCATAATCTTTGGTGGATCCCCAAATAACAAAATTCTCATGCACATAAAGACTGACAGATGTTCTTCAACAATGAGCGTGGGAAACTGGGTCAGGCATTCTCTTTCTTAATATCCAGAGCAAAGAAAACACATTGGTCAAAATCAGATGAAAATACATGGATCATGGGAATCCATAGAGTAAGAGTGGGTTGAGTAAAATTCAGGAGTAAAAACAGATTGAACGATTATGGCAGAATATTGTGAATATTACCTGACCTCGTGCACTTTAAAGACACCTAGCATTGCGTCTTTCACCAAGGAATGATTTATATATGGTCCGTAAGTCTTATTTTTCTTCCCGAGACTGAGACAATTCAAGTGGACGCTGGGAGCACAGAGGTCTCCTATGCGGACGTGGCCCATACCAGTGTCCCCAGCAGGGGTGACACCGACACGACACCAGCCGGCGGGGTAGCGGAAGGAAGTAAGGTTACTCCAGTGCCAGCTGCAAACTTCTGTTTCAACTGGCAGAAAAGTCTAGTGCCTTATGAGTATTTAGAAGGGATTCTGTCAACTTTTCCTTAGAACTTCAAGTCAGTCGTTCAGTTGACTCACACCACACCCCCTGGGACCACACACAACAAGAGACGACAACCCTCTGGCCTCTGAAGTGGAATCTGGAATCCTTGATCCCTCACACTCCCCTCCCGACCGATTTCATGCCATTTCCTCTCCTGGCTCTTCAATCCTCTGTCCATTTCTATCCATCGCACTTTCTAACAGGTGCTTCCAGACAAGCCATTATCTCACAACTCCTTAACGTTCGACCTCGGTACCTTCAGAATAATTCACTCCTCTGGGTTTCGACTTCTCTCCAAACAGCTGTATAAATACGCCGGATCCAAACGGAGATGTTGAGAAGATAGAGTTACGGATTTCAAGGATCTCAGAAGAGTTAGCCTGCAATCAGCTTTAGTGTTATCATCATAAAACGTCATCATCACTGTTCTTATCCAGAGGAAGAGCAGATCATTCAGGATCATTCCGTTCCCTTGGCCTTAATATTAGGTGTATCAAGGCAAGCTTCCTGGCCTGAGTGGATTTCTCAAGTAGGTCGAGCGCTCAGGCAGGGCGAGTATCCTCTCTCCTTCCACGGAGGGTGAGCAGCTGGGGTGCTGGTCGCCAGCCTCTTGTGAGCTGGTTGGTGTGACTCCTCTCATCTCTCCTCACTGCTGAGCACATGTGGATTGAATGAAAGAAAACTCAGGTGGCTGGTCTTGCCAAGCTGAGGGCTGCCCGGGGCCCCAGGAGCTGGTCTCGTGTGAGCCTCTGGTCGAGGCAGCCACTTTCCTGACTTGGGGTAACTCGGTGCAGCCTTCATGCTCCCCCTCTGCCAGAGCTGACCCTCCCCAGTGTTGCCGCATCCAATTTTGCTAACGCACACTCTGGCATTTCCTCAGCAGAGAGGCCACTCTTTTCACTTCTGTGACGTTCAGACGGAACATCTGTCTTGCCCCCTCCCCCACACACCACTGTCATGTTTGGCTCTCTAGGAAAGTTGAAATGAGAAACAGAGAAACGGATGTCTTGAAAGTGATAGAGAAAACCGGTGCAGCCCCTTGGCCTTTCTTTCACTTCCTTTCGTATGATCCTCGCGATGACGTAGAAGAGGAGGCAGGCGCAGCAAGTCGGGGTGTGTCCAGTAAAGCACTGTGGACAGATTAAGTCATGCAGATCTTCTCGGTGTGGTTACTGAAATTGAAAATGCAATAGCATGACTAAGGAGAGGCAAGAAGGCTGTTTCTCCCTGACGTCACAGCCTGGGCCTCGGCCCCTGCATTCTGAACACCAGGCAGATGACCACACTGAGATGCCTCACAGAAGGACGCAGACTGAAGGAACTACTCCAAGTCATTGTTTTTTTGTTGGAAGTTTCACCAGAGAGACAGAATCAGCGGGTTCCCCGTGCCCCGCTCAGCAATTACAAGCCTAACGAGTGTTCAGTAGTTTCAGTAAAATTGGAACAATAGGGGCGCCTGGGGGGCTCAGTCCCTTAAGGATCTGATTCTTACTCTCACCTCAGGCCTTGATCTCAGACTGTGAGTTCAAGCCCCACGTTGGGCTCCACCCTGTGTGTGGAGCCTACTAAAAAAAATGAAAAAATGGAAAAGTAAGAGCTGTCGTGACAAAATAAACACATTCCCAAACTCAAGGTGAAACGATTCCAATTGGGTCTTTCCTCTAGGTCGACAACACAATCGTTCACCCTCAGCATCTGAGGGCTGCTGACACTTTTGATGCCTGGTCAGGAGAGGAGGAGGAGGTCAGCACCGAGAGCTCGCGTCCCCGCACAAACACTCCAGGGGTGAGGGCAAGGACCTAGCGGCAGTAATGGCTTTGCTCACAAGGAAACCAGCCCCTGCACAGTTGGGGAACCTAAAGTCCTCAGGACATGGTGAGCCCGCCCTCAGGGAGTGAGTCCCGGAGAGCCCGGGTGGAAGACACTCAGCCACTCCAGAGGAAAGATGTTCCGAGAGGTGGTAACTACCTTGTGAGTGAGGTGTGCCTGGCAGAACACAATCTTCACCCGTCCACGTCGCAGACGAGAACCAGGCCACCTGCTAGGGGCCGTGGCACAGCCTTGGAGCGGTCTAACACAACCTTAGTATTTATCGTCTCGCATTGGGTTTTCTTGGGTCTTATACAAGAAACAATGACATAGAATGCTTGGATGACACACAAACTGTCTGCAAGATCCTTCCGACAAACCAGGAATCAGACCAATCACTTAGGATTGAAAGAGTTTCTCTCCATCATTTCCTGGATCTCAATGTCTTACCTGGAGAGGTGATCCTTGCTTACTTTTGAGCTGCCATTGGCTGTCTTGTGGTGGTTGCTTGTCAGAGCTTTGATGTGATGTGGGCTTTGGCAATAAAATACCAATTATATTTTACTCTTTAGTTCTACAAAACTTGTCCAACACATCAGTAATTGTCTAGTGCTACACAGAAAAAATATTTTGACAATACCTTCAAGAGTGTCTAGTAGCAGGTGAAGTGAAAAATGATTTTGTCCTATGAGGCAACACTGAAATTCAGTACACTAAAACCAGATGTTAAGTAAATCATTTAAGTTTTCACGTGATTCTAGTGATTTGGAATGATTTTAAATGTTTACGTCCACAGAAATCGTTCTGTCTTTTCAGAAGTTGTTACTTTGCATATGTACTTCCTATGTTATAACTTATATCTGTAAAGAAGTTATGAGTCACTTATCAAATTTCCTTATTACTTCAGCATCAATAGCTTTAAAATTGAACTTTTAGCTTAAAGTGTTTAGTCAATCTTAACCCTGAATTGGATAAACTTGACACTTTCCTTGAATCTATAAAGCACAGATAGAAATACAATACACAACTCTCTCTATATATAAATTGTGTATCCATGCTCTTAAGTTTTCTTGGAAGGTTGAATTAAAAGCATCCAGAAAGACTCTGGGGACAAGACACAATGATGAAAAAAATAATACATGGTTGAGAAACCCATGCTCTAAACCCAAGTAGAAAGTGCCTAAGGAAAGCAAAAAGAGAAGTAGAAAGTAAGGGAAACGTTCAGAAATTGAAAACTCCTAAGTCCCCTACTTAAGGCACACGCACAAGGCAAGATGCTCAGAGAACCTAGAGCCACAGTTCCCAGACTTGCCCACCCCAGCCAGGCCAGCAGCCTCTGCAGGATCCCCAATGGCCCTGCCCTTCTCCTTCTTGGTGGCCCTGGTGGTGCTCAGCGGCAACTCCCTCTGCTCTCTGGGCTGTGACCTGCCTCAGAACCATGGCCTGTTTGCCTGGAGGGCCTTGACGCTCCTGGGACAAATGAAGAGAATGTCTGCTAGCTCTTGTGACGGGTACACACGTGACTTTGCCTTCCCCAAGGAGGTGGTTGATGGTAAGCAGTTGCAGAAGGCTCAAGCCCTCTCGGTCGTGCATGTGATGAACCAGAAGATCTTCCACGTCTTCTGCACAGAGGCCTCATCTGCTGCTTGGAACACGACCCTCCTAGAGGAATTCTGCTCGGGACTTTCTGAGCAGCTGAGCGTCCTGGAAGCCTGTCCCATGCAGGCGGCGGGAGTGGGAGAGACTCCCGCCATGAATGTGGACTCCATCCTGAGGAACTACTTCCAAAGAATCTCCCTCTACCTGCAAGAGAAGCAATACAGCCCTTGTGCCTGGGAGACTGTCAGAGCAGAAATCACGAGCTCCTTGTTTTCTTCAACGATCTTGCAAGAAGGACTAAGGCGCAAGAAATGAGACCCATTTCAACACGGGAATGAATCTCTCTGACTGAGAATATCACACTTTCCCGACGGAGTGGGCCGTGTCAAAGACTCTCATTTCTGCTGTCCTGGTGACATGAACAGAGTCGATTTTTCCAGTGTTTCTAGAACATGTCAACCCCACAAGCAGTAGTTGCTTCCGGATGACCATGCTCATGTTTATTTATCTATTTAAATATTTATGTATGTAAATACTTTTAAGATTCAGATTATTTTATTCAGATATTATGTGCACCTTTACGTTGCAGAATATAATAAAATCTATTTTTGATATTTAACCAGCTCATCAATTTTTTCTTATTGAACTTTTTATGGGAGTTTTTTGAAAGGGTAACACCAAGTCCAATTGTGCAACTCCATTGGAAATCGGACGGCAGAATGCATTTACCTATCATACTACATTAACATCGGAAATACCAACGGACGTCCGCTAAGGCAACTTCCTCATAGCCCTTAGGCTTTAGGACAAAATAAATACAGTTCCAGGTATCTATATCGTTGGTGGTTGTAGGCATAGGAATTTATAAACAATCAGCATACTTAGTGTTATAATGAAGAAGGGAAGGAAGTAAATTCTCTCACCTGCAGCTAGAACGGAGAAGGTCAGCCAGTACACATGAAAGCGGTGGATCCCTTGACAGGGGACTGGTAGACGTGGAGGCACAAATGTCCAGTGTCAGGGGAGAGGTGAGCCGGCATTTGACAAGAAACACCACGGCTGAGGTCCATATCTAGCAGGGAAAGCCAGAAACAGAGGTGGTCCTGCGGGGAGACCGTGTAGTGTGAGAAACAGACATAAACTTGATTCTGAGGCTCTCCAACCGTGAAAGGGAGGGGACAGAAGAGCCACAGGGGAGACAGTGGACTTCTGGCCATACAGTACACGGGTCACAAGAGAGGATGCTGATGAGCGTATCTAAGGAAATAAATGTGCTTTGGGGAGCATCAGTGGATTCCTGGAAGATGTGGATTGCAACTGCCTGCTAAGTCAGAATAGGTGCCTTTGCTGCCTTTCCTGAGAGTCGGTCTGGTGGAACGCAGAAGCAGAGACCGCCATGGAGCAGGTGGGAGCAAGAATAAGAGAAGTCAGCACCTCTGAAGTGGAGAAGAATACAGCATGGGATCTGGGAATAATGTGGGTCGGTTTTTGTGTGCATAATTTGCCCTTTCATGTCATTGCCTTCTTCCTGGGTCATCCATGGAATTGATGTTCTGGCAAATCATGTTAATGTCTTTAATATTGTATTCAGACCGAATCGTGACTTAACTACGTTCAACGGTGTATCCTGTCCTGATTCTTACTACCTTGCATTATCGGTGAACTGTTCAGCTTTAAGAACTCACTGGGCAGGAATAGATAACTCATTCAATCCTTCATCAAATTATCTATTCCTATTGATAAAATAACGGTTCCTTTGATTATTGGCTTTATTAAATAGGTTCCTTAACTCCTCATCGGGACCCTGTTTACTACAGCAGCTCTACGCCACATTTCGTTTTCTAAAGAGTTGGATACGATAAGAATTCTTTTCTGCTACTCACTGGCAATGTTTCCACATTTAGGAATACCATAATCTTTGGTGGATCCCCAAATAACAAAATTCTCATGCACATAAAGACTGACAGATGTTCTTCAACAATGAGCGTGGGAAACTGGGTCAGGCATTCTCTTTCTTAATATCCAGAGCAAAGAAAACACATTGGTCAAAATCAGATGAAAATACATGGATCATGGGAATCCATAGAGTAAGAGTGAGTTGAGTAAAATTCAGGAGTAAAAACAGATTGAACGATTATGGCAGAATATTGTGAATATTACCTGACCTCGTGCACTTTAAAGACACCTAGCATTGCGTCTTTCACCAAGGAATGATTTATATATGGTCCGTAAGTCTTATTTTTCTTCCCGAGACTGAGACAATTCAAGTGGACGCTGGGAGCACAGAGGTCTCCTATGCGGACGTGGCCCATAGCAGTGTCCCCAGCAGGGGTGACACCGACACGACACCAGCCGGTGGGGTAGCGGAAGGAAGTAAGGTTACTCCAGTGCCAGCTGCAAACTTCTGTTTCAACTGGCAGAAAAGTCTAGTGCCTTATGAGTATTTAGAAGGGATTCTGTCAACTTTTCCTTAGAACTTCAAGTCAGTCGTTCAGTTGACTCACACCACACCCCCTGGGACCACACACAACAAGAGACGACAACCCTCTGGCCTCTGAAGTGGAATCTGGAATCCTTGATCCCTCACACTCCCCTCCCGACCGATTTCATGCCATTTCCTCTCCTGGCTCTTCAATCCTCTGTCCATTTCTATCCATCGCACTTTCTAACAGGTGCTTCCAGACAAGCCATTATCTCACAACTCCTTAACGTTCGACCTCGGTACCTTCAGAATAATTCACTCCTCTGGGTTTCGACTTCTCTCCAAACAGCTGTATAAATACGCCGGATCCAAACGGAGATGTTGAGAAGATAGAGTTACGGATTTCAAGGATCTCAGAAGAGTTAGCCTGCAATCAGCTTTAGTGTTATCATCATAAAACGTCATCATCACTGTTCTTATCCAGAGGAAGAGCAGATCATTCAGGATCATTCCGTTCCCTTGGCCTTAATATTAGGTGTATCAAGGCAAGCTTCCTGGCCTGAGTGGATTTCTCAAGTAGGTCGAGCGCTCAGGCAGGGCGAGTATCCTCTCTCCTTCCACGGAGGGTGAGCAGCTGGGGTGCTGGTCGCCAGCCTCTTGTGAGCTGGTTGGTGTGACTCCTCTCATCTCTCCTCACTGCTGAGCACATGTGGATTGAATGAAAGAAAACTCAGGTGGCTGGTCTTGCCAAGCTGAGGGCTGCCCGGGGCCCCAGGAGCTGGTCTCGTGTGAGCCTCTGGTCGAGGCAGCCACTTTCCTGACTTGGGGTAACTCGGTGCAGCCTTCATGCTCCCCCTCTGCCAGAGCTGACCCTCCCCAGTGTTGCCGCATCCAATTTTGCTAACGCACACTCTGGCATTTCCTCAGCAGAGAGGCCACTCTTTTCACTTCTGTGACGTTCAGACGGAACATCTGTCTTGCCCCCTCCCCCACACACCACTGTCATGTTTGGCTCTCTAGGAAAGTTGAAATGAGAAACAGAGAAACGGATGTCTTGAAAGTGATAGAGAAAACCGGTGCAGCCCCTTGGCCTTTCTTTCACTTCCTTTCGTATGATCCTCGCGATGACGTAGAAGAGGAGGCAGGCGCAGCAAGTCGGGGTGTGTCCAGTAAAGCACTGTGGACAGATTAAGTCATGCAGATCTTCTCGGTGTGGTTACTGAAATTGAAAATGCAATAGCATGACTAAGGAGAGGCAAGAAGGCTGTTTCTCCCTGACGTCACAGCCTGGGCCTCGGCCCCTGCATTCTGAACACCAGGCAGATGACCACACTGAGATGCCTCACAGAAGGACGCAGACTGAAGGAACTACTCCAAGTCATTGTTTTTTTGTTGGAAGTTTCACCAGAGAGACAGAATCAGCGGGTTCCCCGTGCCCCGCTCAGCAATTACGAGCCTAACGAGTGTTCAGTAGTTTCAGTAAAATTGGAACAATAGGGGCGCCTGGGGGGCTCAGTCCCTTAAGGATCTGATTCTTACTCTCACCTCAGGCCTTGATCTCAGACTGTGAGTTCAAGCCCCACGTTGGGCTCCACCCTGTGTGTGGAGCCTACTAAAAAAAATGAAAAAATGGAAAAGTAAGAGCTGTCGTGACAAAATAAACACATTCCCAAACTCAAGGTGAAACGATTCCAATTGGGTCTTTCCTCTAGGTCGACAACACAATCGTTCACCCTCAGCATCTGAGGGCTGCTGACACTTTTGATGCCTGGTCAGGAGAGGAGGAGGAGGTCAGCACCGAGAGCTCGCGTCCCCGCACAAACACTCCAGGGGTGAGGGCAAGGACCTAGCGGCAGTAATGGCTTTGCTCACAAGGAAACCAGCCCCTGCACAGTTGGGGAACCTAAAGTCCTCAGGACATGGTGAGCCCGCCCTCAGGGAGTGAGTCCCGGAGAGCCCGGGTGGAAGACACTCAGCCACTCCAGAGGAAAGATGTTCCGAGAGGTGGTAACTACCTTGTGAGTGAGGTGTGCCTGGCAGAACACAATCTTCACCCGTCCACGTCGCAGACGAGAACCAGGCCACCTGCTAGGGGCCGTGGCACAGCCTTGGAGCGGTCTAACACAACCTTAGTATTTATCGTCTCGCATTGGGTTTTCTTGGGTCTTATACAAGAAACAATGACATAGAATGCTTGGATGACACACAAACTGTCTGCAAGATCCTTCCGACAAACCAGGAATCAGACCAATCACTTAGGATTGAAAGAGTTTCTCTCCATCATTTCCTGGATCTCAATGTCTTACCTGGAGAGGTGATCCTTGCTTACTTTTGAGCTGCCATTGGCTGTCTTGTGGTGGTTGCTTGTCAGAGCTTTGATGTGATGTGGGCTTTGGCAATAAAATACCAATTATATTTTACTCTTTAGTTCTACAAAACTTGTCCAACACATCAGTAATTGTCTAGTGCTACACAGAAAAAATATTTTGACAATACCTTCAAGAGTGTCTAGTAGCAGGTGAAGTGAAAAATGATTTTGTCCTATGAGGCAACACTGAAATTCAGTACACTAAAACCAGATGTTAAGTAAATCATTTAAGTTTTCACGTGATTCTAGTGATTTGGAATGATTTTAAATGTTTACGTCCACAGAAATCGTTCTGTCTTTTCAGAAGTTGTTACTTTGCATATGTACTTCCTATGTTATAACTTATATCTGTAAAGAAGTTATGAGTCACTTATCAAATTTCCTTATTACTTCAGCATCAATAGCTTTAAAATTGAACTTTTAGCTTAAAGTGTTTAGTCAATCTTAACCCTGAATTGGATAAACTTGACACTTTCCTTGAATCTATAAAGCACAGATAGAAATACAATACACAACTCTCTCTCTATATAAATTGTGTATCCATGCTCTTAAGTTTTCTTGGAAGGTTGAATTAAAAGCATCCAGAAAGACTCTGGGGACAAGACACAATGATGAAAAAAATAATACATGGTTGAGAAACCCATGCTCTAAACCCAAGTAGAAAGTGCCTAAGGAAAGCAAAAAGAGAAGTAGAAAGTAAGGGAAACGTTCAGAAATTGAAAACTCCTAAGTCCCCTACTTAAGGCACACGCACAAGGCAAGATGCTCAGAGAACCTAGAGCCACGGTTCCCAGACTTGCCCACCCCAGCCAGGCCAGCAGCCTCTGCAGGATCCCCAATGGCCCTGCCCTTCTCCTTCTTGGTGGCCCTGGTGGTGCTCAGCGGCAACTCCCTCTGCTCTCTGGGCTGTGACCTGCCTCAGAACCATGGCCTGTTTGCCTGGAGGGCCTTGACGCTCCTGGGACAAATGAAGAGAATGTCTGCTAGCTCTTGTGACGGGTACACACGTGACTTTGCCTTCCCCAAGGAGGTGGTTGATGGTAAGCAGTTGCAGAAGGCTCAAGCCCTCTCGGTCGTGCATGTGATGAACCAGAAGATCTTCCACGTCTTCTGCACAGAGGCCTCATCTGCTGCTTGGAACACGACCCTCCTAGAGGAATTCTGCTCGGGACTTTCTGAGCAGCTGAGCGTCCTGGAAGCCTGTCCCATGCAGGCGGCGGGAGTGGGAGAGACTCCCGCCATGAATGTGGACTCCATCCTGAGGAACTACTTCCAAAGAATCTCCCTCTACCTGCAAGAGAAGCAATACAGCCCTTGTGCCTGGGAGACTGTCAGAGCAGAAATCACGAGCTCCTTGTTTTCTTCAACGATCTTGCAAGAAGGACTAAGGCGCAAGAAATGAGACCCATTTCAACACGGGAATGAATCTCTCTGACTGAGAATATCACACTTTCCCGACGGAGTGGGCCGTGTCAAAGACTCTCATTTCTGCTGTCCTGGTGACATGAACAGAGTCGATTTTTCCAGTGTTTCTAGAACATGTCAACCCCACAAGCAGTAGTTGCTTCCGGATGACCATGCTCATGTTTATTTATCTATTTAAATATTTATGTATGTAAATACTTTTAAGATTCAGATTATTTTATTCAGATATTATGTGCACCTTTACGTTGCAGAATATAATAAAATCTATTTTTGATATTTAACCAGCTCATCAATTTTTTCTTATTGAACTTTTTATGGGAGTTTTTTGAAAGGGTAACACCAAGTCCAATTGTGCAACTCCATTGGAAATCGGACGGCAGAATGCATTTACCTATCATACTACATTAACATCGGAAATACCAACGGACGTCCGCTAAGGCAACTTCCTCATAGCCCTTAGGCTTTAGGACAAAATAAATACAGTTCCAGGTATCTATATCGTTGGTGGTTGTAGGCATAGGAATTTATAAACAATCAGCATACTTAGTGTTATAATGAAGAAGGGAAGGAAGTAAATTCTCTCACCTGCAGCTAGAACGGAGAAGGTCAGCCAGTACACATGAAAGCGGTGGATCCCTTGACAGGGGACTGGTAGACGTGGAGGCACAAATGTCCAGTGTCAGGGGAGAGGTGAGCCGGCATTTGACAAGAAACACCACGGCTGAGGTCCATATCTAGCAGGGAAAGCCAGAAACAGAGGTGGTCCTGCGGGGAGACCGTGTAGTGTGAGAAACAGACATAAACTTGATTCTGAGGCTCTCCAACCGTGAAAGGGAGGGGACAGAAGAGCCACAGGGGAGACAGTGGACTTCTGGCCATACAGTACACGGGTCACAAGAGAGGATGCTGATGAGCGTATCTAAGGAAATAAATGTGCTTTGGGGAGCATCAGTGGATTCCTGGAAGATGTGGATTGCAACTGCCTGCTAAGTCAGAATAGGTGCCTTTGCTGCCTTTCCTGAGAGTCGGTCTGGTGGAACGCAGAAGCAGAGACCGCCATGGAGCAGGTGGGAGCAAGAATAAGAGAAGTCAGCACCTCTGAAGTGGAGAAGAATACAGCATGGGATCTGGGAATAATGTGGGTCGGTTTTTGTGTGCATAATTTGCCCTTTCATGTCATTGCCTTCTTCCTGGGTCATCCATGGAATTGATGTTCTGGCAAATCATGTTAATGTCTTTAATATTGTATTCAGACCGAATCGTGACTTAACTACGTTCAACGGTGTATCCTGTCCTGATTCTTACTACCTTGCATTATCGGTGAACTGTTCAGCTTTAAGAACTCACTGGGCAGGAATAGATAACTCATTCAATCCTTCATCAAATTATCTATTCCTATTGATAAAATAACGGTTCCTTTGATTATTGGCTTTATTAAATAGGTTCCTTAACTCCTCATCGGGACCCTGTTTACTACAGCAGCTCTACGCCACATTTCGTTTTCTAAAGAGTTGGATACGATAAGAATTCTTTTCTGCTACTCACTGGCAATGTTTCCACATTTAGGAATACCATAATCTTTGGTGGATCCCCAAATAACAAAATTCTCATGCACATAAAGACTGACAGATGTTCTTCAACAATGAGCGTGGGAAACTGGGTCAGGCATTCTCTTTCTTAATATCCAGAGCAAAGAAAACACATTGGTCAAAATCAGATGAAAATACATGGATCATGGGAATCCATAGAGTAAGAGTGAGTTGAGTAAAATTCAGGAGTAAAAACAGATTGAACGATTATGGCAGAATACTGTGAATATTACCTGACCTCGTGCACTTTAAAGACACCTAGCATTGCGTCTTTCACCAAGGAATGATTTATATATGGTCCGTAAGTCTTATTTTTCTTCCCGAGACTGAGACAATTCAAGTGGACGCTGGGAGCACAGAGGTCTCCTATGCGGACGTGGCCCATAGCAGTGTCCCCAGCAGGGGTGACACCGACACGACACCAGCCGGCGGGGGTAGCGGAAGGAAGTAAGGTTACTCCAGTGCCAGCTGCAAACTTCTGTTTCAACTGGCAGAAAAGTCTAGTGCCTTATGAGTATTTAGAAGGGATTCTGTCAACTTTTCCTTAGAACTTCAAGTCAGTCGTTCAGTTGACTCACACCACACCCCCTGGGACCACACACAACAAGAGACGACAACCCTCTGGCCTCTGAAGTGGAATCTGGAATCCTTGATCCCTCACACTCCCCTCCCGACCGATTTCATGCCATTTCCTCTCCTGGCTCTTCAATCCTCTGTCCATTTCTATCCATCGCACTTTCTAACAGGTGCTTCCAGACAAGCCATTATCTCACAACTCCTTAACGTTCGACCTCGGTACCTTCAGAATAATTCACTCCTCTGGGTTTCGACTTCTCTCCAAACAGCTGTATAAATACGCCGGATCCAAACGGAGATGTTGAGAAGATAGAGTTACGGATTTCAAGGATCTCAGAAGAGTTAGCCTGCAATCAGCTTTAGTGTTATCATCATAAAACGTCATCATCACTGTTCTTATCCAGAGGAAGAGCAGATCATTCAGGATCATTCCGTTCCCTTGGCCTTAATATTAGGTGTATCAAGGCAAGCTTCCTGGCCTGAGTGGATTTCTCAAGTAGGTCGAGCGCTCAGGCAGGGCGAGTATCCTCTCTCCTTCCACGGAGGGTGAGCAGCTGGGGTGCTGGTCGCCAGCCTCTTGTGAGCTGGTTGGTGTGACTCCTCTCATCTCTCCTCACTGCTGAGCACATGTGGATTGAATGAAAGAAAACTCAGGTGGCTGGTCTTGCCAAGCTGAGGGCTGCCCGGGGCCCCAGGAGCTGGTCTCGTGTGAGCCTCTGGCCGAGGCAGCCACTTTCCTGACTTGGGGTAACTCGGTGCAGCCTTCATGCTCCCCCTCTGCCAGAGCTGACCCTCCCCAGTGTTGCCGCATCCAATTTTGCTAACGCACACTCTGGCATTTCCTCAGCAGAGAGGCCACTCTTTTCACTTCTGTGACGTTCAGACGGAACATCTGTCTTGCCCCCTCCCCCACACACCACTGTCATGTTTGGCTCTCTAGGAAAGTTGAAATGAGAAACAGAGAAACGGATGTCTTGAAAGTGATAGAGAAAACCGGTGCAGCCCCTTGGCCTTTCTTTCACTTCCTTTCGTATGATCCTCGCGATGACGTAGAAGAGGAGGCAGGCGCAGCAAGTCGGGGTGTGTCCAGTAAAGCACTGTGGACAGATTAAGTCATGCAGATCTTCTCGGTGTGGTTACTGAAATTGAAAATGCAATAGCATGACTAAGGAGAGGCAAGAAGGCTGTTTCTCCCTGACGTCACAGCCTGGGCCTCGGCCCCTGCATTCTGAACACCAGGCAGATGACCACACTGAGATGCCTCACAGAAGGACGCAGACTGAAGGAACTACTCCAAGTCATTGTTTTTTTGTTGGAAGTTTCACCAGAGAGACAGAATCAGCGGGTTCCCCGTGCCCCGCTCAGCAATTACGAGCCTAACGAGTGTTCAGTAGTTTCAGTAAAATTGGAACAATAGGGGCGCCTGGGGGGCTCAGTCCCTTAAGGATCTGATTCTTACTCTCACCTCAGGCCTTGATCTCAGACTGTGAGTTCAAGCCCCACGTTGGGCTCCACCCTGTGTGTGGAGCCTACTAAAAAAAATGAAAAAATGGAAAAGTAAGAGCTGTCGTGACAAAATAAACACATTCCCAAACTCAAGGTGAAACGATTCCAATTGGGTCTTTCCTCTAGGTCGACAACACAATCGTTCACCCTCAGCATCTGAGGGCTGCTGACACTTTTGATGCCTGGTCAGGAGAGGAGGAGGAGGTCAGCACCGAGAGCTCGCGTCCCCGCACAAACACTCCAGGGGTGAGGGCAAGGACCTAGCGGCAGTAATGGCTTTGCTCACAAGGAAACCAGCCCCTGCACAGTTGGGGAACCTAAAGTCCTCAGGACATGGTGAGCCCGCCCTCAGGGAGTGAGTCCCGGAGAGCCCGGGTGGAAGACACTCAGCCACTCCAGAGGAAAGATGTTCCGAGAGGTGGTAACTACCTTGTGAGTGAGGTGTGCCTGGCAGAACACAATCTTCACCCGTCCACGTCGCAGACGAGAACCAGGCCACCTGCTAGGGGCCGTGGCACAGCCTTGGAGCGGTCTAACACAACCTTAGTATTTATCGTCTCGCATTGGGTTTTCTTGGGTCTTATACAAGAAACAATGACATAGAATGCTTGGATGACACACAAACTGTCTGCAAGATCCTTCCGACAAACCAGGAATCAGACCAATCACTTAGGATTGAAAGAGTTTCTCTCCATCATTTCCTGGATCTCAATGTCTTACCTGGAGAGGTGATCCTTGCTTACTTTTGAGCTGCCATTGGCTGTCTTGTGGTGGTTGCTTGTCAGAGCTTTGATGTGATGTGGGCTTTGGCAATAAAATACCAATTATATTTTACTCTTTAGTTCTACAAAACTTGTCCAACACATCAGTAATTGTCTAGTGCTACACAGAAAAAATATTTTGACAATACCTTCAAGAGTGTCTAGTAGCAGGTGAAGTGAAAAATGATTTTGTCCTATGAGGCAACACTGAAATTCAGCACACTAAAACCAGATGTTAAGTAAATCATTTAAGTTTTCACGTGATTCTAGTGATTTGGAATGATTTTAAATGTTTACGTCCACAGAAATCGTTCTGTCTTTTCAGAAGTTGTTACTTTGCATATGTACTTCCTATGTTATAACTTATATCTGTAAAGAAGTTATGAGTCACTTATCAAATTTCCTTATTACTTCAGCATCAATAGCTTTAAAATTGAACTTTTAGCTTAAAGTGTTTAGTCAATCTTAACCCTGAATTGGATAAACTTGACACTTTCCTTGAATCTATAAAGCACAGATAGAAATACAATACACAACTCTCTCTCTATATAAATTGTGTATCCATGCTCTTAAGTTTTCTTGGAAGGTTGAATTAAAAGCATCCAGAAAGACTCTGGGGACAAGACACAATGATGAAAAAAATAATACATGGTTGAGAAACCCATGCTCTAAACCCAAGTAGAAAGTGCCTAAGGAAAGCAAAAAGAGAAGTAGAAAGTAAGGGAAACGTTCAGAAATTGAAAACTCCTAAGTCCCTTACTTAAGGCACACGCACAAGGCAAGATGCTCAGAGAACCTAGAGCCACGGTTCCCAGACTTGCCCACCCCAGCCAGGCCAGCAGCCTCTGCAGGATCCCCAATGGCCCTGCCCTTCTCCTTCTTGGTGGCCCTGGTGGTGCTCAGCGGCAACTCCCTCTGCTCTCTGGGCTGTGACCTGCCTCAGAACCATGGCCTGTTTGCCTGGAGGGCCTTGACGCTCCTGGGACAAATGAAGAGAATGTCTGCTAGCTCTTGTGACGGGTACACACGTGACTTTGCCTTCCCCAAGGAGGTGGTTGATGGTAAGCAGTTGCAGAAGGCTCAAGCCCTCTCGGTCGTGCATGTGATGAACCAGAAGATCTTCCACGTCTTCTGCACAGAGGCCTCATCTGCTGCTTGGAACACGACCCTCCTAGAGGAATTCTGCTCGGGACTTTCTGAGCAGCTGAGCGTCCTGGAAGCCTGTCCCATGCAGGCGGCGGGAGTGGGAGAGACTCCCGCCATGAATGTGGACTCCATCCTGAGGAACTACTTCCAAAGAATCTCCCTCTACCTGCAAGAGAAGCAATACAGCCCTTGTGCCTGGGAGACTGTCAGAGCAGAAATCACGAGCTCCTTGTTTTCTTCAACGATCTTGCAAGAAGGACTAAGGCGCAAGAAATGAGACCCATTTCAACACGGGAATGAATCTCTCTGACTGAGAATATCACACTTTCCCGACGGAGTGGGCCGTGTCAAAGACTCTCATTTCTGCTGTCCTGGTGACATGAACAGAGTCGATTTTTCCAGTGTTTCTAGAACATGTCAACCCCACAAGCAGTAGTTGCTTCCGGATGACCATGCTCATGTTTATTTATCTATTTAAATATTTATGTATGTAAATACTTTTAAGATTCAGATTATTTTATTCAGATATTATGTGCACCTTTACGTTGCAGAATATAATAAAATCTATTTTTGATATTTAACCAGCTCATCAATTTTTTCTTATTGAACTTTTTATGGGAGTTTTTTGAAAGGGTAACACCAAGTCCAATTGTGCAACTCCATTGGAAATCGGACGGCAGAATGCATTTACCTATCATACTACATTAACATCGGAAATACCAACGGACGTCCGCTAAGGCAACTTCCTCATAGCCCTTAGGCTTTAGGACAAAATAAATACAGTTCCAGGTATCTATATCGTTGGTGGTTGTAGGCATAGGAATTTATAAACAATCAGCATACTTAGTGTTATAATGAAGAAGGGAAGGAAGTAAATTCTCTCACCTGCAGCTAGAACGGAGAAGGTCAGCCAGTACACATGAAAGCGGTGGATCCCTTGACAGGGGACTGGTAGACGTGGAGGCACAAATGTCCAGTGTCAGGGGAGAGGTGAGCCGGCATTTGACAAGAAACACCACGGCTGAGGTCCATATCTAGCAGGGAAAGCCAGAAACAGAGGTGGTCCTGCGGGGAGACCGTGTAGTGTGAGAAACAGACATAAACTTGATTCTGAGGCTCTCCAACCGTGAAAGGGAGGGGACAGAAGAGCCACAGGGGAGACAGTGGACTTCTGGCCATACAGTACACGGGTCACAAGAGAGGATGCTGATGAGCGTATCTAAGGAAATAAATGTGCTTTGGGGAGCATCAGTGGATTCCTGGAAGATGTGGATTGCAACTGCCTGCTAAGTCAGAATAGGTGCCTTTGCTGCCTTTCCTGAGAGTCGGTCTGGTGGAACGCAGAAGCAGAGACCGCCATGGAGCAGGTGGGAGCAAGAATAAGAGAAGTCAGCACCTCTGAAGTGGAGAAGAATACAGCATGGGATCTGGGAATAATGTGGGTCGGTTTTTGTGTGCATAATTTGCCCTTTCATGTCATTGCCTTCTTCCTGGGTCATCCATGGAATTGATGTTCTGGCAAATCATGTTAATGTCTTTAATATTGTATTCAGACCGAATCGTGACTTAACTACGTTCAACGGTGTATCCTGTCCTGATTCTTACTACCTTGCATTATCGGTGAACTGTTCAGCTTTAAGAACTCACTGGGCAGGAATAGATAACTCATTCAATCCTTCATCAAATTATCTATTCCTATTGATAAAATAACGGTTCCTTTGATTATTGGCTTTATTAAATAGGTTCCTTAACTCCTCATCGGGACCCTGTTTACTACAGCAGCTCTACGCCACATTTCGTTTTCTAAAGAGTTGGATACGATAAGAATTCTTTTCTGCTACTCACTGGCAATGTTTCCACATTTAGGAATACCATAATCTTTGGTGGATCCCCAAATAACAAAATTCTCATGCACATAAAGACTGACAGATGTTCTTCAACAATGAGCGTGGGAAACTGGGTCAGGCATTCTCTTTCTTAATATCCAGAGCAAAGAAAACACATTGGTCAAAATCAGATGAAAATACATGGATCATGGGAATCCATAGAGTAAGAGTGAGTTGAGTAAAATTCAGGAGTAAAAACAGATTGAACGATTATGGCAGAATACTGTGAATATTACCTGACCTCGTGCACTTTAAAGACACCTAGCATTGCGTCTTTCACCAAGGAATGATTTATATATGGTCCGTAAGTCTTATTTTTCTTCCCGAGACTGAGACAATTCAAGTGGACGCTGGGAGCACAGAGGTCTCCTATGCGGACGTGGCCCATAGCAGTGTCCCCAGCAGGGGTGACACCGACACGACACCAGCCGGCGGGGTAGCGGAAGGAAGTAAGGTTACTCCAGTGCCAGCTGCAAACTTCTGTTTCAACTGGCAGAAAAGTCTAGTGCCTTATGAGTATTTAGAAGGGATTCTGTCAACTTTTCCTTAGAACTTCAAGTCAGTCGTTCAGTTGACTCACACCACACCCCCTGGGACCACACACAACAAGAGACGACAACCCTCTGGCCTCTGAAGTGGAATCTGGAATCCTTGATCCCTCACACTCCCCTCCCGACCGATTTCATGCCATTTCCTCTCCTGGCTCTTCAATCCTCTGTCCATTTCTATCCATCGCACTTTCTAACAGGTGCTTCCAGACAAGCCATTATCTCACAACTCCTTAACGTTCGACCTCGGTACCTTCAGAATAATTCACTCCTCTGGGTTTCGACTTCTCTCCAAACAGCTGTATAAATACGCCGGATCCAAACGGAGATGTTGAGAAGATAGAGTTACGGATTTCAAGGATCTCAGAAGAGTTAGCCTGCAATCAGCTTTAGTGTTATCATCATAAAACGTCATCATCACTGTTCTTATCCAGAGGAAGAGCAGATCATTCAGGATCATTCCGTTCCCTTGGCCTTAATATTAGGTGTATCAAGGCAAGCTTCCTGGCCTGAGTGGATTTCTCAAGTAGGTCGAGCGCTCAGGCAGGGCGAGTATCCTCTCTCCTTCCACGGAGGGTGAGCAGCTGGGGTGCTGGTCGCCAGCCTCTTGTGAGCTGGTTGGTGTGACTCCTCTCATCTCTCCTCACTGCTGAGCACATGTGGATTGAATGAAAGAAAACTCAGGTGGCTGGTCTTGCCAAGCTGAGGGCTGCCCGGGGCCCCAGGAGCTGGTCTCGTGTGAGCCTCTGGCCGAGGCAGCCACTTTCCTGACTTGGGGTAACTCGGTGCAGCCTTCATGCTCCCCCTCTGCCAGAGCTGACCCTCCCCAGTGTTGCCGCATCCAATTTTGCTAACGCACACTCTGGCATTTCCTCAGCAGAGAGGCCACTCTTTTCACTTCTGTGACGTTCAGACGGAACATCTGTCTTGCCCCCTCCCCCACACACCACTGTCATGTTTGGCTCTCTAGGAAAGTTGAAATGAGAAACAGAGAAACGGATGTCTTGAAAGTGATAGAGAAAACCGGTGCAGCCCCTTGGCCTTTCTTTCACTTCCTTTCGTATGATCCTCGCGATGACGTAGAAGAGGAGGCAGGCGCAGCAAGTCGGGGTGTGTCCAGTAAAGCACTGTGGACAGATTAAGTCATGCAGATCTTCTCGGTGTGGTTACTGAAATTGAAAATGCAATAGCATGACTAAGGAGAGGCAAGAAGGCTGTTTCTCCCTGACGTCACAGCCTGGGCCTCGGCCCCTGCATTCTGAACACCAGGCAGATGACCACACTGAGATGCCTCACAGAAGGACGCAGACTGAAGGAACTACTCCAAGTCATTGTTTTTTTGTTGGAAGTTTCACCAGAGAGACAGAATCAGCGGGTTCCCCGTGCCCCGCTCAGCAATTACGAGCCTAACGAGTGTTCAGTAGTTTCAGTAAAATTGGAACAATAGGGGCGCCTGGGGGGCTCAGTCCCTTAAGGATCTGATTCTTACTCTCACCTCAGGCCTTGATCTCAGACTGTGAGTTCAAGCCCCACGTTGGGCTCCACCCTGTGTGTGGAGCCTACTAAAAAAAATGAAAAAATGGAAAAGTAAGAGCTGTCGTGACAAAATAAACACATTCCCAAACTCAAGGTGAAACGATTCCAATTGGGTCTTTCCTCTAGGTCGACAACACAATCGTTCACCCTCAGCATCTGAGGGCTGCTGACACTTTTGATGCCTGGTCAGGAGAGGAGGAGGAGGTCAGCACCGAGAGCTCGCGTCCCCGCACAAACACTCCAGGGGTGAGGGCAAGGACCTAGCGGCAGTAATGGCTTTGCTCACAAGGAAACCAGCCCCTGCACAGTTGGGGAACCTAAAGTCCTCAGGACATGGTGAGCCCGCCCTCAGGGAGTGAGTCCCGGAGAGCCCGGGTGGAAGACACTCAGCCACTCCAGAGGAAAGATGTTCCGAGAGGTGGTAACTACCTTGTGAGTGAGGTGTGCCTGGCAGAACACAATCTTCACCCGTCCACGTCGCAGACGAGAACCAGGCCACCTGCTAGGGGCCGTGGCACAGCCTTGGAGCGGTCTAACACAACCTTAGTATTTATCGTCTCGCATTGGGTTTTCTTGGGTCTTATACAAGAAACAATGACATAGAATGCTTGGATGACACACAAACTGTCTGCAAGATCCTTCCGACAAACCAGGAATCAGACCAATCACTTAGGATTGAAAGAGTTTCTCTCCATCATTTCCTGGATCTCAATGTCTTACCTGGAGAGGTGATCCTTGCTTACTTTTGAGCTGCCATTGGCTGTCTTGTGGTGGTTGCTTGTCAGAGCTTTGATGTGATGTGGGCTTTGGCAATAAAATACCAATTATATTTTACTCTTTAGTTCTACAAAACTTGTCCAACACATCAGTAATTGTCTAGTGCTACACAGAAAAAATATTTTGACAATACCTTCAAGAGTGTCTAGTAGCAGGTGAAGTGAAAAATGATTTTGTCCTATGAGGCAACACTGAAATTCAGTACACTAAAACCAGATGTTAAGTAAATCATTTAAGTTTTCACGTGATTCTAGTGATTTGGAATGATTTTAAATGTTTACGTCCACAGAAATCGTTCTGTCTTTTCAGAAGTTGTTACTTTGCATATGTACTTCCTATGTTATAACTTATATCTGTAAAGAAGTTATGAGTCACTTATCAAATTTCCTTATCACTTCGGCATCAATAGCTTTAAAATTGAACTTTTAGCTTAAAGTGTTTAGTCAATCTTAACCCTGAATTGGATAAACTTGACACTTTCCTTGAATCTATAAAGCACAGATAGAAATACAATACACAACTCTCTCTCTCTATAAATTGTGTATCCATGCTCTTAAGTTTTCTTGGAAGGTTGAATTAAAAGCATCCAGAAAGACTCTGGGGACAAGACACAATGATGAAAAAAATAATACATGGTTGAGAAACCCATGCTCTAAACCCAAGTAGAAAGTGCCTAAGGAAAGCAAAAAGAGAAGTAGAAAGTAAGGGAAACGTTCAGAAATTGAAAACTCCTAAGTCCCCTACTTAAGGCACACGCACAAGGCAAGATGCTCAGAGAACCTAGAGCCACGGTTCCCAGACTTGCCCACCCCAGCCAGGCCAGCAGCCTCTGCAGGATCCCCAATGGCCCTGCCCTTCTCCTTCTTGGTGGCCCTGGTGGTGCTCAGCGGCAACTCCCTCTGCTCTCTGGGCTGTGACCTGCCTCAGAACCATGGCCTGTTTGCCTGGAGGGCCTTGACGCTCCTGGGACAAATGAAGAGAATGTCTGCTAGCTCTTGTGACGGGTACACACGTGACTTTGCCTTCCCCAAGGAGGTGGTTGATGGTAAGCAGTTGCAGAAGGCTCAAGCCCTCTCGGTCGTGCATGTGATGAACCAGAAGATCTTCCACGTCTTCTGCACAGAGGCCTCATCTGCTGCTTGGAACACGACCCTCCTAGAGGAATTCTGCTCGGGACTTTCTGAGCAGCTGAGCGTCCTGGAAGCCTGTCCCATGCAGGCGGCGGGAGTGGGAGAGACTCCCGCCATGAATGTGGACTCCATCCTGAGGAACTACTTCCAAAGAATCTCCCTCTACCTGCAAGAGAAGCAATACAGCCCTTGTGCCTGGGAGACTGTCAGAGCAGAAATCACGAGCTCCTTGTTTTCTTCAACGATCTTGCAAGAAGGACTAAGGCGCAAGAAATGAGACCCATTTCAACACGGGAATGAATCTCTCTGACTGAGAATATCACACTTTCCCGACGGAGTGGGCCGTGTCAAAGACTCTCATTTCTGCTGTCCTGGTGACATGAACAGAGTCGATTTTTCCAGTGTTTCTAGAACATGTCAACCCCACAAGCAGTAGTTGCTTCCGGATGACCATGCTCATGTTTATTTATCTATTTAAATATTTATGTATGTAAATACTTTTAAGATTCAGATTATTTTATTCAGATATTATGTGCACCTTTACGTTGCAGAATATAATAAAATCTATTTTTGATATTTAACCAGCTCATCAATTTTTTCTTATTGAACTTTTTATGGGAGTTTTTTGAAAGGGTAACACCAAGTCCAATTGTGCAACTCCATTGGAAATCGGACGGCAGAATGCATTTACCTATCATACTACATTAACATCGGAAATACCAACGGACGTCCGCTAAGGCAACTTCCTCATAGCCCTTAGGCTTTAGGACAAAATAAATACAGTTCCAGGTATCTATATCGTTGGTGGTTGTAGGCATAGGAATTTATAAACAATCAGCATACTTAGTGTTATAATGAAGAAGGGAAGGAAGTAAATTCTCTCACCTGCAGCTAGAACGGAGAAGGTCAGCCAGTACACATGAAAGCGGTGGATCCCTTGACAGGGGACTGGTAGACGTGGAGGCACAAATGTCCAGTGTCAGGGGAGAGGTGAGCCGGCATTTGACAAGAAACACCACGGCTGAGGTCCATATCTAGCAGGGAAAGCCAGAAACAGAGGTGGTCCTGCGGGGAGACCGTGTAGTGTGAGAAACAGACATAAACTTGATTCTGAGGCTCTCCAACCGTGAAAGGGAGGGGACAGAAGAGCCACAGGGGAGACAGTGGACTTCTGGCCATACAGTACACGGGTCACAAGAGAGGATGCTGATGAGCGTATCTAAGGAAATAAATGTGCTTTGGGGAGCATCAGTGGATTCCTGGAAGATGTGGATTGCAACTGCCTGCTAAGTCAGAATAGGTGCCTTTGCTGCCTTTCCTGAGAGTCGGTCTGGTGGAACGCAGAAGCAGAGACCGCCATGGAGCAGGTGGGAGCAAGAATAAGAGAAGTCAGCACCTCTGAAGTGGAGAAGAATACAGCATGGGATCTGGGAATAATGTGGGTCGGTTTTTGTGTGCGTAATTTGCCCTTTCATGTCATTGCCTTCTTCCTGGGTCATCCATGGAATTGATGTTCTGGCAAATCATGTTAATGTCTTTAATATTGTATTCAGACCGAATCGTGACTTAACTACATTCAACGGTGTATCCTGTCCTGATTCTTACTACCTTGCATTATCGGTGAACTGTTCAGCTTTAAGAACTCACTGGGCAGGAATAGATAACTCATTCAATCCTTCATCAAATTATCTATTCCTATTGATAAAATAACGGTTCCTTTGATTATTGGCTTTATTAAATAGGTTCCTTAACTCCTCATCGGGACCCTGTTTACTACAGCAGCTCTACGCCACATTTCGTTTTCTAAAGAGTCGGATACGATAAGAATTCTTTTCTGCTACTCACTGGCAATGTTTCCACATTTAGGAATACCATAATCTTTGGTGGATCCCCAAATAACAAAATTCTCATGCACATAAAGACTGACAGATGTTCTTCAACAATGAGCGTGGGAAACTGGGTCAGGCATTCTCTTTCTTAATATCCAGAGCAAAGAAAACACATTGGTCAAAATCAGATGAAAATACATGGATCATGGGAATCCATAGAGTAAGAGTGAGTTGAGTAAAATTCAGGAGTAAAAACAGATTGAACGATTATGGCAGAATATTGTGAATATTACCTGACCTCGTGCACTTTAAAGACACCTAGCATTGCGTCTTTCACCAAGGAATGATTTATATATGGTCCGTAAGTCTTATTTTTCTTCCCGAGACTGAGACAATTCAAGTGGACGCTGGGAGCACAGAGGTCTCCTATGCGGACGTGGCCCATAGCAGTGTCCCCAGCAGGGGTGACACCGACACGACACCAGCCGGCGGGGTAGCGGAAGGAAGTAAGGTTACTCCAGTGCCAGCTGCAAACTTCTGTTTCAACTGGCAGAAAAGTCTAGTGCCTTATGAGTATTTAGAAGGGATTCTGTCAACTTTTCCTTAGAACTTCAAGTCAGTCGTTCAGTTGACTCACACCACACCCCCTGGGACCACACACAACAAGAGACGACAACCCTCTGGCCTCTGAAGTGGAATCTGGAATCCTTGATCCCTCACACTCCCCTCCCGACCGATTTCATGCCATTTCCTCTCCTGGCTCTTCAATCCTCTGTCCATTTCCATCCATCGCACTTTCTAACAGGTGCTTCCAGACAAGCCATTATCTCACAACTCCTTAACGTTCGACCTCGTTACCTTCAGAATAATTCACTCCTCTGGGTTTCAACTTCTCTCCAAACAGCTGTATAAATACGCCGGATCCAAACGGAGATGTTGAGAAGATAGAGTTACGGATTTCAAGGATCTCAGAAGAGTTAGCCTGCAATCAGCTTTAGTGTTATCATCATAAAACGTCATCATCACTGTTCTTATCCAGAGGAAGAGCAGATCATTCAGGATCATTCCGTTCCCTTGGCCTTAATATTAGGTGTATCAAGGCAAGCTTCCTGGCCTGAGTGGATTTCTCAAGTAGGTCGAGCGCTCAGGCAGGGCGAGTATCCTCTCTCCTTCCACGGAGGGTGAGCAGCTGGGGTGCTGGTCGCCAGCCTCTTGTGAGCTGGTTGGTGTGACTCCTCTCATCTCTCCTCACTGCTGAGCACATGTGGATTGAATGAAAGAAAACTCAGGTGGCTGGTCTTGCCAAGCTGAGGGCTGCCCGGGGCCCCAGGAGCTGGTCTCGTGTGAGCCTCTGGTCGAGGCAGCCACTTTCCTGACTTGGGGTAACTCGGTGCAGCCTTCATGCTCCCCCTCTGCCAGAGCTGACCCTCCCCAGTGTTGCCGCATCCAATTTTGCTAACGCACACTCTGGCATTTCCTCAGCAGAGAGGCCACTCTTTTCACTTCTGTGACGTTCAGACGGAACATCTGTCTTGCCCCCTCCCCCACACACCACTGTCATGTTTGGCTCTCTAGGAAAGTTGAAATGAGAAACAGAGAAACGGATGTCTTGAAAGTGATAGAGAAAACCGGTGCAGCCCCTTGGCCTTTCTTTCACTTCCTTTCGTATGATCCTCGCGATGACGTAGAAGAGGAGGCAGGCGCAGCAAGTCGGGGTGTGTCCAGTAAAGCACTGTGGACAGATTAAGTCATGCAGATCTTCTCGGTGTGGTTACTGAAATTGAAAATGCAATAGCATGACTAAGGAGAGGCAAGAAGGCTGTTTCTCCCTGACGTCACAGCCTGGGCCTCGGCCCCTGCATTCTGAACACCAGGCAGATGACCACACTGAGATGCCTCACAGAAGGACGCAGACTGAAGGAACTACTCCAAGTCATTGTTTTTTTGTTGGAAGTTTCACCAGAGAGACAGAATCAGCGGGTTCCCCGTGCCCCGCTCAGCAATTACGAGCCTAACGAGTGTTCAGTAGTTTCAGTAAAATTGGAACAATAGGGGCGCCTGGGGGGCTCAGTCCCTTAAGGATCTGATTCTTACTCTCACCTCAGGCCTTGATCTCAGACTGTGAGTTCAAGCCCCACGTTGGGCTCCACCCTGTGTGTGGAGCCTACTAAAAAAAATGAAAAAATGGAAAAGTAAGAGCTGTCGTGACAAAATAAACACATTCCCAAACTCAAGGTGAAACGTATCCTATTGGGTCTTTCCTCTAGGTCGACAACACAATCGTTCACCCTCAGCATCTGAGGGCTGCTGACACTTTTGATGCCTGGTCAGGAGAGGAGGAGGAGGTCAGCACCGAGAGCTCGCGTCCCCGCACAAACACTCCAGGGGCGAGGGCAAGGATCTAGCGGCAGTAATGGCTTTGCTCACAAGGAAACCAGCCCCTGCACAGTTGGGGAACGGAAAGTCCTCAGGACACGGTGATCCCGCCCTCAGGGAGTGAGTCCCGGAGAGCCCGGGTGGAAGACACTCAGCCACTCCGGAGGAAAAATGTTCCTAGAGGTGGTAACTACCTTGTGAGTGAGGTGTGCCTGGCAAAACACAATCTTCACCCGTCCACGTCCCAGACGAGAACCAGGCCACCTGCTAGGGGCCGTGGCACAGCCTTGGAGCGGTCTAACACAACCTTAGTATTTATCGTCTCTCATTGGGTTTTCTTGGGTCTTATACAAGAAACAATGACATAGAATGCTTGGATGACACACAAACTGTCTGCAAGATCCTTGCAACAAACCAGGAATAAGACCAATCACTGAGGATTGAAAGAGTTTCTCTCCATCATTTCCTGGATCTCAATGTCTTACCTGGAGAGGTGATCCTTGCTTACTTTTGAGCTGCCATTGGCTGTCTTGTGGTGGTTGCTTGTCAGAGCTTTGATGTGATGTGGGCTTTGGCAACAAAATACCAATTATATTTTACTCTTTAGTTCTACAAAACTTGTCCAACACATCAGTAATTGTCTAGTGGTACACAGAAAAAATATTTTGACAATACCTTCAAGAGTGTCTAGTAGCAGGTGAAGTGAAAAATGATTTTGTCCTATGAGGCAACACTGAAATTCAGTACACTAAAACCAGATGTTAAGTAAATCATTTAAGTTTTCACGTGATTCTAGTGATCTGGAATGATTTTAAATGTTTAAGTCCACTGAAATCGTTCTGTCTTTTCAGAAGTTGTTACTTTGCATATGTACTTTCTATGTTATAACTTATATCTGTAAAGAAGTTATAAGTCACTTATCAAATTTCCTTATTACTTCAGCATCAATAGCTTTAAAATTGAACTTTTAGCTTAAAGTGTTTAGTCAATCTTAACCCTGAATTGGATAAACTTGACACTTTCCTTGAATCTATAAAGCACAGATAGAAATACAATACACAACTCTCTCTCTCTATAAATTGTGTATCCATGCTCTTAAGTTTTCTTGGAAGGTTGAATTAAAAGCATCCAGAAAGACTCTGGAGACAAGACACAATGACGAAAAAAATAATACATGGTTGAGAAACCCATGCTCTAAACCCAAGTAGAAAGTGCCTAAGGAAAGCAAAAAGAGAAGTAGAAAGTAAGGGAAACGTTCAGAAATTGAAAACTCCTAAGTCCCCTACTTAAGGCACACGCACAAGGCAAGATGCTCAGAGAACCTAGAGCCACGGTTCCCAGACTTGCCCACCCCAGCCAGGCCAGCAGCCTCTGCAGGATCCCCAATGGCCCTGCCCTTCTCCTTCTTGGTGGCCCTGGTGGTGCTCAGCGGCAACTCCCTCTGCTCTCTGGGCTGTGACCTGCCTCAGAACCATGGCCTGTTTGCCTGGAGGGCCTTGACGCTCCTGGGACAAATGAAGAGAATGTCTGCTAGCTCTTGTGACGGGTACACACGTGACTTTGCCTTCCCCAAGGAGGTGGTTGATGGTAAGCAGTTGCAGAAGGCTCAAGCCCTCTCGGTCGTGCATGTGATGAACCAGAAGATCTTCCACGTCTTCTGCACAGAGGCCTCATCTGCTGCTTGGAACACGACCCTCCTAGAGGAATTCTGCTCGGGACTTTCTGAGCAGCTGAGCGCCCTGGAAGCCTGTCCCATGCAGGCGGCGGGAGTGGGAGAGACTCCCGGCATGAATGTGGACTCCATCCTGAGGAACTACTTCCAAAGAATCTCCCTCTACCTGCAAGAGAAGCAATACAGCCCTTGTGCCTGGGAGACTGTCAGAGCAGAAATCACGAGCTCCTTGTTTTCATCAACGATCTTGCAAGAAGGACTAAGGCGCAAGAAATGAGACCCTTTTCAACACGGAAATGAATCTCTCTGACTGAGAATATCACCCTTTCCCGACGGAGTGGGCCGTGTCAAAGACTCTCATTTCTGCTGTCCTGGTGACATGAACAGAGTCGATTTTTCCAGTGTTTCTAGAACATGTCAACCCCACAAGCAGTAGTCGCGTCCGGATGACCATGCTCATGTTTATTTATCTATTTAAATATTTATGTATGTAAATACTTATAAGATTAGATTTTTTCATACAATATTATGTGCGTCTTTACATTGCAGAATAAAGTATATTTTTTATATTTATGAGTTTACTATTCTTTTCTTAATGAATTTTTACTTCAGAATGTGTTTTGATAGGGTAACAGCAAGTCCAATTGTGCAACTCCATTGGAAATCGGACGGCAGAATACATTCACCTATCATACTACATTAACATCGGAAATAACGACGGACTTCCTCTAAGACAACTTGCTTGTTGTCCTTAGGCTCTAGGACGTAAGAAATACAGTTCCAGGTATCTATATCTTTGGTTGTTGTAGGCATAGGAATTTATAAACAATCACCATACTTAGTGTTATTGCGAAGAAGGGAAGGAAGTGAATTCTCTCACCTGCAGCTAGAATGGAGAAGGTCAGCAAGTACACATGAAAGCTGTGGAACCCTCGACAGGTGACTGGTAGTCGTGGAGGCACAAATGTCCAGTGTCAGGGGAGAGGTGAGCCGGCATTTGACAAGAAAGGCCATGGCTGAGGTCCATATCTAGCAGGGAAATCCAGAAACAGAGGTGGTCATGCCGTGAAATCGTGCAGCGTGAGAAACATATAAACTTGATTCTGAGGGGCGCCTGGGTGCCTCAGTCGTTAAGCCTCTGTCTGTGGCTCAGCGTGTGATCCTGGATTCCTGGGATTGAGCCCCACATCAGGCCTCTCCTCTGGGAGCTTGCTTCTTCCTCTCCCACTCCCCTTGCCTGTGTTCCTTCTCTCGCTGGTTGTCTCTCTCTCTTTCAAATGAATAAAGAAAATCTTTTGAAAAAATTGATTCTGAGTGCTTCCGACCATTAAATGGACGGGACAGAAGAGCCACAGAGGAGACACTGGACTCGTGGCCATACAGTACAGGGGTAAGGAGAGAGGATGCTGATTAGTGTATTTAAGGAAATAAGTGTGTTTGGTGACCATCAGTGGATTCCTGGAAGATGTGGATTGAAACTGCCTGCTATGTCAGAAGAATAGATGCCTTTGCTGCCCTTCATGAGGGTTGGTTTGGTGGAATGCATAAGCAGAGACCACACTGGAGCAGGTGGGAGCAGAAATAAGGGAAATCAGTGCCTCTGAAGTGGAGAAGAATACAGCATGGGATCTGGGAATAATGTGGGTCAGTTTTGCTGCGCATAATTTGCCCTTTTATGTCATTTCTCTCTTCCTGGGTGACCCATGGAATTGATGTTCTGGCAAATCACGTTAATGTTTTTAATATTATATTCAGACTGAATTGTGACTTAACTACTTACGATGGTGTATCCTGCCTTGGTTCTTACTACCTTCTGCATCAGCGAGCTGTTCAGCTTTAAGAATTCACTGGGCAGGAATAGATAACTCATTCAACCTTCATGAAATTTTCTATTACTACTGATTAAAAATGTTCCTGGAATGTCTGGATTTATTAATTTGGTTACCTCCTGTCATTGCGACCATAATTTACTACAGAAGCTTTATGCCACATTTCGTTTCCTAGGAAGTTTGCTATGATAAGAATTCTTTTCTGTTACTCACTGGTAATGTTACCTAAGTTTATGAATATCACAATCTTTGGGGGATCCCCAGATAACAAAATTCTCATGCACATAAAGACTGAGAGATTTTCTTAAAAAATGACCGGGGGAAACTGGGTCAGGCATTCCCTTTCTTAATATTCAGAACAAAGAAAAACATTGGTCAAAATCAGCTGAAAATATAACATGAATCATGGAAATCCATAGAGCAAGAGTGTGTTGTGTGTTCTTCAGGAGTAAAAACAGATTTAACATATTTGTTAAATATCGTGAATATTCAGTGAACTCATGCCCTTTAAGGCACCTAGCATCACAGGTTCCATAGAGGAATGACTTAAATTGTGGTAGGTATCATCTTATTTTGCTTCTACAGCTATATATGAGAATATTGTTTGTCTCTTTCTACAAAATTATGCAGAACTCTGTGTCCTACGCTTCAGTAACTGAATTCCAAAGGGGAGACTAACAATTGTTCAGGAGTTTAAGAAGAAACTGAACAATAGGGACACCTGTGTGGCCAATTGGTTGAGCATCCGACTCTTGATCTCAGCTCAGGTCTTGATCTCAGACTGTGAGTTCAAGCCCCACGTTGGGCTCCACCCTGTGTGTGGAGCCTACTTAAAAAATGAAAAAATTGAAAAGTAAAAGCTGTGGTGGCAAAATAAATATATTCACAACTCAAGGTGAAATGATTACAATTGGGTCTTTCCTCTAGGTCGACAACACAAACGTTCACCTCAGCATCTGAGGGCTGCTGACACTTTTGATGCCTGGTCAGGAGAGGAGGAGGAGGTCAGCACTGAGAGCTCGCATCCCCGCACAAACACTCCAGGGGCGAGGGCAAGGATCTAGCGGCAGTAATGGCTTTGCTCACAAGGAAACCAGCCCCTGCACAGTTGGGGAACCTAAAGTCCTCAGGACATGGTGAGCCCGCCCTCAGGGAGTGAGTCCCAGAGAGCCCGGGTGGAAGACACTCAGTCACTCCAGAGGAAAATGTTCCTAGAGGTGGTAACTACCTTGTGAGTGAGGTGTGCCTGGCAGAACACAATCTTCACCCGTCCACGTCCCAGACGAGAACCAGGACACCTGCTGGGGGCAGGGGCACAGCCTGAGGAGCAGTGTAGACCGGTTACAAAATGACCCAGAGAAAGGACAGCGTCTGTACTAGTCCTGACCCTGAGTCCCAAGGGACCCATCACTGCAGGGACCTGCATCAGTTACTTCTAGAATGAAGAGGAACATCGGAGAACTCCTGCACTCATAACCATAAGCCTCTGTTGTGACTATAACACTGAATAAAGCCCAGTCCTGGTTCTAGAGAGCGTCTTACCATAGCTGGTCTGGTCAGTACCCAACAAGATACAAATCCGTCGAGACGAAGGAGCCCGTCTCCCCGCGTGAGGAAAGGAGGGTAAAAACCTAGTCCAGAATCAAGGCCCCATTTTGTTCCTCACACAAAGAGGAGCAACGTTTCTAGAGTAAAACTGGTGCGTGTGTAGGTGTGTGTGTGAGGCCTCACGTTCCTACACCACTTCCGTTTCAGGGTAAAGATGGCTCTCGTTTGACTGCTAAGAACCCACGTGGATGGACCCATCGGAAGTTCACTGGGAGAATGAGCTTCTGTTGTGCAAGTCATGGTCTAGGTTGGTGCCAGCTTCCTAGATAATGCGGGCAAGACCTCAGTGAAAACTAAAACTAGGCAGTAAAAGCAGAGAGGACTGCTCAGAAAAGGAACATTTCGGCGTTGCCCACTGAAGAGCCCTGCTGGCCAAGCCTGTCTTCAGAGAACCGCGGCTCGGGGTTCTCCGGGCGCCCAGCCCGGCCAGGCCTGCAGCAGCCTCGTCTTCCCCGCGGCCGTCCTGCGCCCTCTGCTCCGCGCCCTCGGGGTGCTCCCCTGCGGCCCGGGGGCTCTCGGGCTGTGCCCGGCCTCAGAGCCACGCGCGGGTGAGCAGGGAGCACTTCGTGCTGCGGGGCAAGGGAGCCGACTGTCCGCTCTCTTCTGTCTGCAGGACGGAAGAGCCTTCGGATCCCCGCGGGAGATGGCGGAGGGCGGGCGGCTGCACAAGCCTCAGGCCGCGTCCGTCCTCCGCGAGCGGCTCCCGCGGACCTTCAGCCCCCGCCGCACACGGCGCTCCTCGGCTGCCTGGAGCGCCCCCTGCCGGACCAGCTGCGCTCTGGCCTCCGTCGGCCGCTGCCAGACCCGGACCCCTGGGAGCTGCGGGCGGTGGGACGGGAGGAATCCGCTCTGGAACCGACCGCCCGACACCCGCCCTGAAGAGGGACTTCCGGGAAATCCGTCCGCACCTGGAAGAGAAGAAGTACAGCGACTGCGCCTGGGAAGTTGTCAGAGCGGCAATCAGGGGATCGTTGTCTTCCTCCGCCCACGTGCAGATAGGTTAGGGATTAGGGATGCAGACCTGGGGTCACCTCGAAATGCTTCTCAGGGACGAATGTGCCCTATCACCCACGCACCTATGTCTGGTCACTGCAAGGGGCTCTCTCATTCCTGCTTTAGTAGAGAACTTATGGAATTTAACTCAGCAAATATTTCGTGAATAGTATGACACAAGAATATTAAAAAATCCAGCTTCAGGATCATTAATGCCTAAGAGATGACTGCCCTGATGCTTTCCTGCTTATGTATTTATTTACTTATTTAATTTATTTATTCATTTCTTCTTGCACTTATGATATTTATAGAATTCAGAAATTATATATAACAAATTGTTTATCTTTTCGCTGCATTAAAATTTACAAAACGTGTTTACCTTTTCATATTATTAAATTTGCACTTTGATTTATATATTAAATACTTGTCAGAGGAATCTTCTTGGATTGTTTACTCCAAAATCAAAATCCAAATTGTTTTGTAAATGTTATTGAAGAACAGATAGTAGAATTTTATTTACTCTTTCATTCCATTCAAAGTATATGTCAAAATAGAGTATCTAAATGACAAATGTGTAATTGTGGTCAAGAACTACAGGTGAACTGAGGCACCTGGCTGGTTCAGTCAGTAGAATGGCAACTCTTGATCTCAGGGTTGTGAGTTCAATCCCCACGGTGGGTGTGGAGATTACTTAAAAATAAAATCTTAAAAAAAAAAGGAAAAAAGGGGCATCTGGGTGGCTTGGTCAGTAAGCGTCAGACTCTTCATTTTGGCTCAGGTCATGATCTCAGGGTCCTGAGATCAAGCCCCAGGTCAAGCTCCATGCTCAGCAGAGAGTCTGCTTGAGATTCCTCCCTCTCCCTGTGCACCCCCCTCAAATGAATGAATGCATGAATGAATTAATAAATCTTTTTTTTTTTAATGGGAAAAAAAAAGAAAACCAACCTAGAGGTAAATAAAGCACATGTAGTTCCTGCTGCGTTGAAACTTAGTCTCCTAGGGAAGGAAACATGAAAATGCTACTAATGTTTATTTTACTTCAATTATGTTATTTTTTAAAAGATTTTATTTATTTACTTATTTGTTAGAGAGAGAGCACAAGCAGGGAGAGCTGCCGGCAGAGGGAGAAGCAGGCTCCCTGCTGAGCAAGGAGCAGGATGTGGGACTGGATCCCAGGACCCTGGGATGATGACCTGAGCCAAAGGCAGACGCTTAACCAACTGAGCCACCCAGGCATCCCTATTTCAATTCTCTTAAAAACTACAAAGAGAAGCAAAGGAAAATGATGTTCTTACACAAGCAACTTTATTTATTTTTATTTATTTGTTTATCTTTTTAGAGAGGCAGACAAGGGTAGAGGCAGAGGGAGAGGGAGAGAGAGAATCTCAAGCAGGCTCCAGGCCTGGTGCAGAGCCTGACCCAGGGCTCCATCTCACAATCCTGAGATCATGACCTGAGCAGAAATCAAGAGTCAGATGCCTAACTGACTGTGCCCCCCACCCCAGAAGCCCCTACACAAGAAGCTTTAGATACAAATGATGCTGGAAAGGAAAAATAATATTAGATGTCCTTTCTAAGGTGCCTGGGAGACCTATAAATGCAGAAGTCTTACGGGCAGTTGGGAATGTGTGTCTAGAATTTACAAAAATGCCATGAGGAAGGTGTCAATTTGGGATTCTTTATTGAGTATCTGGGAATGAGGGCAGGGCAGTGGGTGTGGTCATTTTCTAAGTAGAGTGGACAATGAGAAGAGACCCAAAGGTAGTCCTGCAGACCCGCAACATTTAACGGTCAGACAGAGGAGAACCTGCAAGGGCACTGAGGTGGAGGGGCCAGTGCAGTTGGAAGGTCACATGGGGACTAGACTCTCGAAGGGAATATGTCTCAGAGTGGTGCTTGCAGGACAGGTGTGGATGAACTGTCCCAGTAGGCCTGCAAGCAGATGCCGCTGGTGACTTTGGCATGGTTCTGGTTTAGTGGAATTAATGGGGCAGAAACCAGATGGGTGTAGGTTGAAGAGGAAACACAAGAATGAGAATTAGGGATACTGTGTGTAGGAGATTATCTCTGTAAGCTTGTTTGTGAAGTGGAAGAGAGAATAAGGTGTTACTTCCAGGAAAACGTGGGTTAACATCTCTGTGTTTAAGCAACTGTCACAGTGAAAATCAGCAGGTGCTTTCTCTTATTAACAAAGCTGTAAAGAAAGGAAAGGGCACCTGGGTGGTTCAGTTGGTTGGGTGTCTGCCTTCGGCTTGGGTCATGATCTCAGGTCCTGGGATCGAGCTCCACAGTGGGCCCCCTGCTCCGAGGAGAGTCTGCTCCCCCACCCCCACTTGTGCTGTCTCTCTCTCAGATGGATAAATAGGATCTTCAAAAAAAAAAACAAAAACAAAAACTGTCCTTTATTTGGAAAAAAAAGAAAAAAGAAAACCGAAGAGAAACGGAAGAGAACTAGTCTCTCACAAAACAGTGACAAATGATTCACATAAAGTCCAGGCGGTCACGCATTTTGGAAGGTGCTCTACCAACCGAAAACTAAAGCCTCGAATCAACAATAGTGACCTTAGAAGCAGAGACATATGAATTATCTGACGGGTTTAATTTTGTATTTTATTTTGCACATGGTATTTATATTTCATAGAACAATGTTTTCACTACAATGTATAACAACTTTATTTTGTAACAATGCATGCAATTTCTCAAAAGTTATGTGTTCATGTGTTCAATTTTTAACATCTAAGTCAATGCAAAGATAAAGTGCAAGAAAGGTGATGTCTTTTTCAGGAGAGACCTACATGAGAAACCGGGAATACCTGTATTTCCCAGACTGATTACGGCGTGGAATCTCAGTGAAGCATTTTTGTTCAGGACCAATGGACACATTAAGTCCTTAGGATGAGGGAGAGCCTCTAGACACTTGACGTAAACGCTGTAACAAAATATTCTAGCTTTAAGGGAGCTCTAAGTCTATTTGAAGATGAAGATTGAACTCACTTAAAGGCAAAAATAGATGGTTTATTTTGACGACTCCAAGAATGGTACCAGCACCGAGAGGCTTCCCCCATACCAGAGCTGCTGTAGCACAGACTGGCCTCCCCTGACACCCTGAAATCTTGGAGAACATGGCCTGAGAACAAGAAAAATCTCCCCCGAGTATCTTCAGCATCTTCAAAGGTATGTCAGTTCATGTGCAGTGCTTAATCACCACCACTCCTGCCAAGATCCTGATACTCCTCATTTATTTGTATTCATTCATTCATTCATTCATTCATTCATTCATTCATTCATTCAAACAACACATAATCGTTATGTGTCGTACATAAAAATACAAAAGGGAAAAAAGCTTATTAGGTAGCAACAGACACAGAAATTACTAACATGGGGAAATGCATTCACTCTCTTATCTTAGGGACTTTCTCTAAAGAAAATCCTGAATTTGTCTGATTGATTCTTTATCCTGTGTGTTCAGGATTATGCATTGCCTAGAAAGAAAAGCAGAACTGGAAAGAAGCTAAAACAAGCCAGTGGGATTTTTATGTTGGACAGGAGGGAATATTTTGGCCGAAGAGGTAGGAAGAATGGATCCAAAAGAGCAAGGGTATGCTGGGTGTGCTCACCTGTGCCCTGGGCAGGAGACCCAGCCCCCACAGGTGAAGAACCCTATGTCTGTCTTTTTCTTGGAACCAAAACAAGGTGACCTCCCCAGGTTTGTGTTGATATATACAAAATATGGGATATTTCTTAAAGTAAAGTTTGTAATTATTGTCTTGAGGAAGGTGTATGTATGTATGTGGGCAGAGGGGATGGCAGAAAAAAATGGAGCAAACGTTAAGCCTGGTGGAAGAAGCAAGATTTATAAGGATTGTGTATTATGAGTTGATACTGATTTTTTTTAATTAAAATTCACACTGAGAGAAAATTTCCTATTGATGGCTAAATTTTGACTTAAGGAATATTTTGATTTCTGAGTATTATGCTTTCCCCACTTACTAAGATAAGTAGATGAGTCAATAGTAAGTATAATCTCCCTCCCCCAGCCTCCTCGTCCTTATCCCCAAAGCCGTTGACTGGCCCTTGGCTGAAGTAAGTCAAAGAATGATAAGCCCCCATTTTTATTGTAACAGTTTGGGAACATGGACCAGGAAAGAGCTGGACATGCTTTTATAGACAAGAATTAGAAGGAGACTGTGCATAATAAAACTGCACAGCTTGACTCACAGGTCTGGGGAGCTCTCAACTGTTGTATATCAATCTCATTCTAATACTGCTTCTTAAACTATTCTTTCCATCATATCTACAAAAGAAAGATGGCAATATGTCCAGGCAAGCTGAGGTTTAGGAAGCACCATGAAATAGCACATCCGTCCTGAGTGAGGCAATGCTCAGTAGAGGAGAACATAATCTTGAGAGAATGGGCTGGAGAATGGGGGACATAGTCAGTGCCACTTGACTATGAGAAGTTCAATAAATCACCTTGGTTGAAACATGTGTGAGCACCGGGAGAGTCTGGGTTAGCTGGTCCAGAAGCCATTCTGTGTCATTCATACGTGTGTGTGTGTGTTTGCCTGAACTGGATGAAAGCTATTGAACTAAAGTAGCAAAGATCCTAGTGCCTTCAAGGAAATAGTGTATAAAAAGCACTTAGAATACTAAGACTTGGTCAGCTTTGTGTTTGGATATATTGCATGGTCCCTTTTTTCTGCCTTTGAAAAATCTTACACTCTTAAGGCTTGAAGATATGGTACTCTGTTCAGAAAATGGCATGGGGAAGCGTCTGTAGTACTCCACTGTTTGTTGTGAATGCTTAAATCGAGTTGAAATGTTGCAGTTTTTGAAAACTTTTGAATGACGTAATGGGCAAAACTGCAAACCTGAAATTCGATGAGATCAAAATATTTCTGCTCCGATTATTTGATGATGTATATACATCAAGTTTTCCATGCTGTTTTTCATTTTTGGCTTGTTGTCCTTTTAAGGGGAAAATTTCATAAAAATCCTGCCTTAAAGCTTTTCCTGGAATGTAGTCAAACAGGGATTTTTAATTTGAACCACTAGAGGGCAGAATAACATCAGTCACTAGAATGGTTTGCTCAGTGTGTCAACCTCTAGAAATAAAGTAACTCCAGGTATTCCTATGCCTTATTGCATCTGGTTAATTAACATAGCACCATGTTCTGTTCATCCTTAATGAAGACAGCCAAAGCCTCCCCCCCCCTTTTTAACCAGCACTAAGCCATTCCAATCTGCTTCTCAGCAAAGACACACCAGAGAACAAAGTTATTAAAGTTGGGATGGAAACAAAAATCTCCCCAAATTCCCTTAAAAACCAATTATATTGGATGGTGTGATGTGGTCAGATTAGATAGTAAATAACAACACAGAACTGGTATTAGACTGACATCACCATTTTAAAGCCTGCCTTTCCCCTTTATTTTGCATTATGTACTTTTTCTAGATTCCCATAAATATGTTTGCTGTTTAAATAAAAAGACAGAACATTTTTGTACATATTGTTTCTAAGCCAGTAATCACAATCAATAATGTGATCAGTAACATGGATTTTCTTTCTTTTTTTTATAATAATATTTTTTTATTATGTTAGTCACCATACAGTACATCCCTGGTTTTTGATATAAAGTTCGATGATTCATTAGTTTTCATTAGTTGTGTATAACACCCAGTGCACCATGCAATACATGCCCTCCTTACTACCCATCATCAGCCTATCCCATTCCCCCACCCCCCTCCCCATGGATTTTCTATACAACATGTGAAACTTAATAAAGTGGAGTTGAGAGGTTGGACACGGGGAACTCTCATGCCTTACCATCGCTACTACTCAAAGACAATTGCAAATCAACAGGAAAAGATGGACCTTGCAAGCGAATACTACTTTACTATTCCAGTAGGAGGACCTCCCCTGGCAAAAGCCCAGCCAATGAGAGATAAATCACAATTCAGCCAATGAGAAGCCACTATACTTTGAGCTCCTAGTTTTTTCCAAAGGACTTTTTGTTTATAATAGCTCTACACCCCGATGCCCTCCACCACTTTTCTCTATAAAAGTTCATTCCTTTTTTTTTCTTAAGATTTCATTTATTTATTTGAGAGAGAGGAGAGCATGAGAGAGAGCATGAGCAGAAGAGAGGGGTAGAGGGAGAAGCAGACTCCCTGCTGAGCAAGGAGTCTGACTCAGGGCTCAATCCCAGGACCCTGAGATCATGACCTGAGCCGAAGGCAGATGCTTAACCTACTGAGCCACCCAGGTGCCCCTATATATCTCTTCTTTCTGTTGACACTGCCTTTTAAATGTCTTTATTCATTCAGTATTTAGATTGTCCCATTATGTGTTCAAGAATGTGCTAGGCAAAAAGGTAAGAAGTCATTTCCCCACCCTGAAGTAGGTCATACTTTTGTTGAGAGAGAAGTAGTCCATCCTCGTACAGCGTGGTTTGTGACCTGATAGGAGTTCTGCTCTGGAGGGGCAAACAGATTTTGACAAATCAGACTCTAAGGGTTTTCTGTGAAGTGAAAAATTTTAAGGAGTCATAAATAGCAAGAATGAGATAATAACACATATTAGGAAGCTAATATGTACTTGACCAAGACAATATGTGAATTTGGGTTTTCTATGGCCCCAAATGGAAGGTCTGTGGGTTATGCTTTTGGAAGTCAGGTGCTGAGAAAGCAGGCTCTGAGACAAAATTGCCATGCAAAGAGTTGATTAGGGAGGGCTATGGGCTCAACACGTGTGAGAAGAGAAGGCAGGACGTGGAAGAGAGGAAAAGCTGAGTTGCAGGCCAGTCACAACGTGGCTTCAGTCAAAAGCTGGGTGTGGGGGGAGGGCTCTGAAGCGGCAATGACCCTTCAGAGGTGGAGTGAGGGATCTGAGCCTTTATCCCCCAATGACATCCAATCACTGGATACGGGGAGAAAACTTGGGCTAAATGACTCATTCCAGTCGAAGGCAATTCCAAGAATGCCCCCAAACCTCTGTATTTCCCAAACATCTATAATTCTCGATTACTGAACCAGTTTGCCATCTTTTACCTTGGAATCCTTTGATTTCTTTTGTGTTCACATCATATTCCTCATCCAGTCATGTTATGGTTCCAGGTTGGATGTGACACCACAACAGGCATGAGGAACAGAAACCCAGACAAAAACTTGGTTCGGGTCATTTTCCTGAGAAGACAGTTACTGTCATGGGGTGCACCTGGGGTATTATAGTCTCTATATCCAGCTTCTTTAAGAAGGAGAAAGACCATCAAAACTGCTGCTGTGAAAAGGCAGTGATAGAAAAAGACAAAACTCTCCTTATCAGCTATCTCCCACCTAGGATGGTATTGTGGGAAAATATGAGATCAGTAACCTCAAGGAGACCAGGCCTTTAACTGTGAAAAGTCCACCAAGGCTATCAAGAAATAGAGGCATGGTTTGTAATGTGGAGTCTTAGGACCAACAGCATCAGCATCATCTAGAAATTGTTAGAAATGCAAATACTTGGGCCCCACTACAGACTTATTGGATCAGAAACATTGGGGGTGAAGCCATGCTATCTGTGTTTTAACAAGCCCTCTAGATGATTCTGATACATACTGGAGGTGGGGCTTAATTTACTGCAGGTGGTTAAGTATCCTAAGCCAACTCTCTACAAGGAGCCATATTTATTGTTCTTTTTTTTAAAATTTCAAAAATAAAATAATTTAATTTTTTTCCTGATTCTAAAATAAATTTATATTGATGGGAGAAATATTTAAAATTCAAAAAGTATAAGAGAATGAAAATTCTATCACCCAGTAGCACTACTTTGAACATTTTAGTGCATTTCGTTTCAGACATTTCACATGCATTTTTATTTGTAGAAAATATGATGATACTATACTTGTTATTTTGTAACCTGCTTTTTCTTTTCTTTTTTTTTTTTTAAAGATTTTATTTATTTATTTGACAGAGAGAGACAGCCAGTGAGAGGGGGAACACAAGCAGGGGGAGTGGGTGAGGGAGAAGCAGGCTCCCAGCAGAGGAGCCTGACGTGGGGCTCGATCCCAGAACGCCAGGATCACGCCCTGAGCCGAAGGCAGACGCTTAACGACTGCACCACCCAGGCACCCCATGTAACCTGCTTTTTCATTTAATAATCTATTTAGCTCAGTACATGTAGATGTAACAAGGATAACTCAGATGACCGAGCCTGTGAGTACAAATGACCTGACCTTTACTCTGAGCCCAGAATCACACTACCAGCAGGGCAGCTAGTCTCTTTATTTATTTATTTATTTGTTTGTTTATTTATTTATTTATTTTTTCATCTAGTCTCTTTAAAGTATTTATCTTCCTCAATATCTCCAAATTTAGAACTCTGGTTTTAAAGTTTTAAGACAGCACATATATTTAAAAGCAAGCAATTTTTATTTTGTATTAGGCAGTGACAACAGTTGTACAAGCAGGATGTCAACTTAATAAAGCTAAATGGTTGGGGACACATTAGCATATAAAGTATTGGTTTTAGCTTCTAAATGTGAGTACATATTATCTGCTATGAATTTCTACTTGGCACTTCCTCCATTCTGTTTTCCTCAATTCTCAGGAAAGAAATGTCCAGGGAGGAGAAAATGTTCTTCCTTTAATTCAAGGCTGCAGACAGGGTGTGAACTTGAATAAGGAACGCCAGAGCAAATTATCATCCCTCTTGTTACCATTATTATTTCGCAGCGATGTTGCATAGTGCCGTTGGGGTTGGTGGGGTCTGGAACACGGCGCAGGCTCCCAAGTCAGCAGATGGGTTGAGAATCTTTGTGCTGGCGTTGGCCGGCTCCATGGCTTGTTACATTACTTTGACCAAGTTATTTCACTGTAAGAGTCTTGTCATTCTCACCTGAGAAAAGCGTGTAATAACAGAATCTACTTTGCTAGGTTAATGAGAGAATTGAATAATGTGTTAAACGAAGGATTTTGTTCTGAAAACTTCCTGGTTTAAAGAAAACACAAATTCTACTGATCATGTGAAGCGCATGACCTGTATTTGCAGTCAAGTGTGGCAAATACCTCTCCTCTCTCCACTTCCCTGTCTCTGGGTAAACTTGAAGGTGAACAGGTCAGTGCCTGGGCTGAAATGTGACAGACTTCCTCCTGACTGCCCAGCCTCTGCTTCTCTGTCCCTTTCCTCTAGGGCAGCTGATCCTGCCTCCAACCCAGGAGCCAATTCAGCTGGTCCTCCTCCCTTTGAAGCCAAATCTGAAAGTATGGACCAACAGCTAAAACACTTACACTGATTAAACTGGGACGAAATATGTTTTGCTCTTCAGCGAGTTTTCACATTCAGTGATCAAGTTCATCTCGATGCGATGACTCGAAAGCAGAACATGACGTCAAGTAGTAGAACTAGCCCCAGACTTTTGGGCCGTGGCTCTGCTTCTTACATGGGGCGAAAGTCACTGTGACTGTGGGAAAGCCACCAAGTCTCAGTGAACGTCTAGTTTCTCTGGCCCCACATGTGTTCCACGATGATTTCTGAGAGCTCCTGGCTGGAAGAGCTGGAGTCCCTTCATCACCCACAGTTCTGACGAGTGGAAACCCTCTCCCTTGGTTGCCATGGGTGCCCTTCTGTCCAGCTCTCTTCCTCCTGGCCACTCCCCTCCCCGCCAAGGGAAGGCTGGTACAGTCCTGTTTCTTCTAATCTTCATCTAACACTTCCTTTTGCCAGCAAGACTCCTTCATGCATATATTTTTTTAAGATTTTATTTATTTATTTATTTGAGAGAGAGAGAGAGCACGAGCAGGGGGAAGGGCAAAGGGAGACGCAGACTTCCCACTGAGCAGGGAGCCCCAGGCAGGGCCAATCCCAGGACCCCAAGATTAGAACCTGAGCTGAAGGCAGACGTTTAACTGACTGAGCCACCAGCTGCCCCTCCTTCATGTATATTTCTAATAACTGGCACTTGTTGGATATATTTTAATTTATTATTTTAATTTGTAATGTTCACATGACTAAAAATGAAAATATAAAAATAAGCTGTGAGGGGCGCCTGGGTAGCGCAGTCATTGTCTGCCTTTGGCTCAGGGTGTGATCCCGGCGTTCCGGGATCGAGTCCCACATCCGGCTCCTCCGCTGGGAGCCCGCTTCTTCCTCTCCCACTCCCCTGCTGTGTTCCCTCTATCGCTGGCTGTCTCTCTCTGTCAAATAAATACATAAAATCTTTAAAAAAAAAAAAAAGCTGTGAACCCACCTCTGTCCTCTTCCCTTAGTCTCTCTTCCCCAAAATACAGGTTATCATTGTAATTTATTTCTTGTATATTCTTTATTTGTTCATACACAAGTTAGGTCAAATGTAAAATTTGTTTTACATTTTAATGTGAAAGATAGCATTTTATATACCCCGTTCTGCATCTTGCCTATTTTTTACTTTTTTTTCAGTATAGGAAGAGCATCCTCATCCTTTTCTCCAGCTGAGTTGTGTTCCTTTGTGTGAATATATTTTAACTGTCTCTAATTAAAAGAGTTTGTGTGGTTTTCTGGTTTTGGATATTATAAATAATGTTGCAATGAATAATATTGTACGTAAGTCATTATACACATGTGCAAGCATTTTTATAAGATAAATTTCAAACCCAGAATTTATGGATCAGGGACTATAATTTTAACAGTTATCACCAAATTGCCTCTATAGTGATCCTACCGATTTCCAGTGCTCTGGCAAATTACAAGAGCATCCCTCTCCCAAGTCTCCATGGAGTGTGGGCCTTCACCTATCTGTTATACATGGCATGTTATTCGCTTTTAATTTGCATTTTTATTATTATGAATGAGGTTGAACCTCTTCTCATGCATTTGTTTTCCCTCTGCAATCTGCTTGTTCACGTCCTTTGGCCCTATTTCTATTGTGTCACCTGGAACAAATATTCGGTGTGTATTGATATTTTCAAATCTTGCAATGCACATTATCCCTAGTATTTCTCATTGTGTCTACCAAGTTCTGGCAAAGAAATCATTGGAACGGATGTTCTATGTTAAGAAAAGTATTATTACAGTGGAGACGTATTTCGGTTTATTTACCTGGACAACTTTGATGAAAATATACTCATTTGAAGAACCAATTATGAAATATTAATGAATCTACTTTAACTCATAAAACTTAAGATGAATAGAAAATACAAAGTGACATTACAAGATACAGACAATTGTAGTCAATATGCATAATCTAAAAGGATAGGTAAAAATATATATATATATATATATACACACACATAAAGCCAAAACAATACTACCAATTTTTGAAAAAAGAAATAATAGTGTCCGGAAAAGTCCTCCCAGCCCTCCACCTACCCTATGCTTTTAAGGCTTGCAGTTGGCTCTTGTTCCACATTCTTGAAGGAATCCATTCCTTGTTTGCTTAGCTCTCTTATCAGTTGGAAAGCAAAGAACAGACACCGGCTGATTTCTACTCGAACAATGGTCCAGGAGCAGCTGCTGTACTCCTGGTTTTCCAGGTAATCATGGATCCTCCGGAAGTACATTTTAACCTGCAACCTAGGGTTCTCACTACTGTTCTGCTCTGCTTGCAGGCCTCTAAGCGCTTCTAGGTGTTCCAGCTGTTGATGAAGTTCAGTGAGGAAATTCTCCATGTGGCTTTCCTCCCAGCCATCCAGAGACATATCTGCCCTGAAGAGGTTGAAGATCTGCTGAAGCATCTCATGAAGAATGCCCAGGGCTTGCCCTCTCTGGTACCGGCGACGAGTCACAGACTGCTGGGGAAGTAGGAAGTTTGTCCTGTGTGGTAGACACTGCTGAATTGATGCTTTTTGCAATTTATTCAAGAGTCGTAAACTCTCTCTGTTTACTCTTTGTTGGAAGAGAGCCAGTTTCAGTTCGAGGGAGAAGAGAGTGGAAGAGGCCAACAGCACCAACACGATTTTAAAGAAATGCTTGGGAATCATGGTGAAGGTCAAATATGCCACTTATCTCTGTACAGAGTTAGTACAGCTCCAACTTCAGTGAATGTTTGCTTTTCATGCATCTCAGATTATTCTGGAAGGTGTTCTCTTTTGGAGGTTTTGTTTTCTAATGTTGTCATTACTCCAAGATTACATGTTAGGTTTTCTGGTTCCCTTTTCATAGTGTTTATGGGACATTTCCTCCACTCTCCCCATTGTGTTGGCTGTTTGATGAAGTAACCAAAAGAACTTGTTTCATTGTATGTGTTCCCTGAGATAATTACATACTAGTCACCCAATATGATTTTCTATTACTCTCATTATTCCATACAAAGTTTCACTCAACACAATATGCTTTCTAAATATTTAGTCAAGCTTATTAAAGTTCTTTTATTGAGAGTATTTTTTTAAAGGAATACTTTTTCAATATTTATATTAAATATATATCTGAGTAATATTTATCAGAGGTTTAGCAGCACCTATAGGGCTCTTGGCGGGGGGGGGGAATTAAAATCTATACAGAGTACTAAATTTAAAACTTCAAGTAGAATTGTAAATTTGCACAAATGTTTGAACAAAGTAACCTTAAAATACGTATGAGCAATCTTAAATTGTTTTATATCTTATTCAAGCAGTTGAATATCTAAGTTTCTAGCCTGTGAAATGCGATGTAAAAGAGAAAAAAATTAGCAAAAGAAGGTTGTTATAAAATTACTGCAACTGCAGAATATTAGAAATGGCCTATAGGTCCAAAAATAGGGGAATGGTTAAATAAATGTTGGTAAATCCATATAATTAAATGCTATGTAGGGCATTTGGGTGGCTCCGTGGGTTAAGAAGCTGCCTTCAGCTCAGGTCATGATCCCAGGGTCCTGGGATCGAGCTCTGCACTGGGATCCCTACTCAGCAGGGAGACTGCTTCTCCCTCTGCCTCCCTCCACTTGTGCTAATAAAATAAATACAATCTTTAAAAAATAAGTGCTATGTAACCATTTTTTAAAAGATTTTTAAAATTTATTTGAGAGAAAGAGAGAGGGAGAGAGAGCAAGCATGCGCACAGCGGGGAGAGGGAGAGAGAAGCCCAAGCAGACTCCGTGCTGAGCACAGAGCCCTACTCGGGGCTCGATCTAATGACCCTGAGATCAGACCTGAGCTGAAACCAAGAGTCTGACACTTAACTGGCTGCATCACCCAGGTGCCCTGTTATGTAACCATTATAAATGATAAAGTTATATGTGAAGAGATTGGGGACAGTTGGCTAGTGTATATTCCCTAGAGTACGTATAACTATGGTAAACTTTTACATCAATATATTTAAATCAGTAATGCCTCTTGAATTATAAATACCCAGCTCCATATTCTAAATCCTCCTGCATATGCCTCCAATCTACCTTTCCAATCTCATCTCCCACTGTTGCTCCAAACGTCATGTGAGGGAACCTGAACTCCAGATAAGGTTAATGACTTACTATTTCCTTAATACAGCCAGCAGGGGTGTATTTCCTTAACACAGCTAGCAGGGGTGTATTTCCTTAACACAGCTAGCAGGGGTGTATTTCCTTAACACAGCTAGCAGGGGTGTGTTTCCTTAACACAGCTAGCAGGGGTGTGTTTCCTTAACACAGCTAGCAGGGGTGTATTTCCTTAACACAGCTAGCAGGGGTGTATTTCCTTAACACAGCTAGCAGGGGTGTATTTCCTTAACACAGCTAGCAGGGGTGTGTTTCCTTAACACAGCTAGCAGGGGTGTGTTTCCTTAACACAGCTAGGAGGGGTGTATTTCCTTAACACAGCTAGCAGGGGTGTGTTTCCTTAACACAGCTAGCAGGGGTGTGTTTCCTTAACACAGCTAGCAGGGGTGTGTTTCCTTAACACAGCTAGCAGGGGTGTGTTTCCTTAACACAGCTAGCAGGGGTGTGTTTCCTTAACACAGCTAGGAGGGGTGTATTTCCTTAACACAGCTAGCAGGGGTGTGTTTCCTTAATACAGCTAGCAGGGGTGTATGTGTATGTGTGTTTGTTGGATGCTTTCTCTCTCAGGAACATCACCCATGCCTCCTTCACCCCCAGTACCTCTCTGTGCAAGGACTAAGGATTACTTCTTTAGGGCCTAGGTTTTATTTTTAAGAAGGTATAATCTCTTTTCTGGATCCTCACAGCACTGTATATCTTTTTAAAACTGCCTTTATTGTTCTGTCTCATATATGGCTGTTTTTTCACTTGTCACATTTACATTTTATGTGATTACGCACATAGGTAAATAAAATTAATGTACTACAGCAGGATTTACACCTACCATATTGCTATTTATTTTTTGATTGTTTGTTTTTTTCCCTTTTTTGGGATTGATTACAAAAAATGATTCCATTTTATCTCCACTATCGGTTTATTAGCTATACCACTTTTTAAAAAAGATTTTATTTATTTATTTGACAGAGAGAAAGAGAGAGAGAGAGAGCACGTGTGCACAAGCAGGGGGGAGGGGCAGAGGGAGAGGGAGAAGCAGACTCCCTGCTGAGCAGGGAGCCTGACATGGGACTCAAACCCAGGACCTGGAGATCATGACCTGAGTCAAAGGCAGATGCTTAACCAACTGAGCCACCCGGGCATCCCCAAAGACTCTGTCTTAATCAGTGATGTTTAAGACTTAGCACTTTTTTTTCACTATCATGATACTTTTCCATTGTTTTTCTCTAAAGTAGTGTAAGCTTGCAGTGGATTCCTTTAATACCATCCTTAGATTTAGACAAAAGGGACCCACATACCAGACTTTACTGTCTCATGGGCTCTGAATGTCATTCATGACCCTCCACACACACAGCCATGTGTACAGACACACAGTCAAGCACATGCACACGCACTACTTTTTTTTTTAAGAATGCCTAGTGCCCATGTCACTTAGGATCTGGAGAATAAGGAAAGAATGTTCAGAAAGGAACTGGCTAACTATCCCCAGGGTGGACACAGGGCTGGAACTATTTCGTGTTTCCACCAGCCAAAGTACAAAGACTTCCTAGTATAGGGACCAGTGAGTAGAGTCCTTATGAGGATGGTCCCCTGGTAGTGAGATGACATTGCCCTAGACTATGAAGTCTGTTCCATCCGTACTAGCAAAGTGTAAAAGCAAGCCCCAAAGAAATCAGAGTAATTCAAGTGTGTAACTAAACTATGTCCTCATAGTGACTCGACTATGTCCTAAAACAAAGCCCAACCATATATGAAGGACTTCACAAATCCAGTAATGTTGAACTTACAATGTTCTGAATCCAGTCAAAAGCTATCAGACACACAAAGAAGCAGGAAAATAGGACCCATAAGCGGTATAAAAGATAATCAAGAAACAAGGCCTGTAAATGACACATGTGACAGAATTAGCAGACAAAGAGGTTGGAATATCTATTGTAAATATACCTCATAAGCTCAACAAGATAGGAAAAAAGATGAACGCGATGAGGAAAGAAATGAAAGATATCAAAAAGGAGCGAAGTGAAATTCTAGAGATGAAAAATATACTACTTAACATGATAAATATACTAGATGGATTAACATTCAGATAAGGTACTGCAGAAAACAGTATCAGTGAGCTCAAAGACATCACCATAGAAACTATCAAAAATAAAAGAGAAAAAGACTGAGGGAACATCAGTCACCTGTATGATCATACTGAATGGGTCTGATATTTCCGTAGTTAGAGTCCTAGAAGGAGAAAAGAATGGTGAAAAAAATAAGGTCTGAAACATTTCCAAATTTAATTAAAATGATAAAACCACAGATTCAACAAGCTTAAGAAACTCCTAATAGAAGATACAAGAAAAAAATTACACCAAGGCACATTATCATCAAATTGCTGAAATATAATGGTGGAAAGAATACCTTAAAATAGGGAAGGGAAAAAGAAGATGTGATGCACAGAGAAAGAAAATTAAGATGACAGCAGTCTTCTCTTCGGAAATTATGCAAGCCAAACGACAGTGGAACGACATCTTTACAGTACTGAAAGAAAAGCTATCTCCACCTGGAATTCTGTACTCAGCAACATTATATTTCCAAACTGAAGACAAAATACTTTTTCAGACAAACAGAAAGCCAAGGGAATTCATTGCCAGAAGACCTGAGATACAAGAATTATTAAAGGAAGTTCTTCAAGAAGAAGAATAGCTACTCAAGAAAAATGATAGCAAATAGAAATTTAGATCTACCAAAAGGAATGAACAAGACCAGAAAGGGTAACTATGTGGGTAAATATATGATAAGGAGTCAATATAGAGGAAATAGTTTCTCATTTAAAAAATCTCTTTAAAATGTAATTGACTATTTAAAATAAATATAGTATCAATGTTTGTGGGGTTTAAAATGCATGAAAATGTATGACAGCAATAGCACAAAGGATGAGAGGAAGCAGAAAGATATATACTGTTGTAATATCCTCTACACTGAAATTCAAGCCATGTGTAATATTATTTGAAAGTAAATTGTGATATGCTAAATAAAGATATATATACTTTAAGCCCTAGAGAAACTACTATAAAAATAAAGCGGTATAGCTAGGGGCTATACCCTGAGCTCAGTCAGTTGTCTAAAAAAAAGACAATGTCTTTGAAGAAAATTGAATAAACTAACAATGGCAATCTATCTGCCTAGAATGGACTTTGTAAATGACTTTTAAATTTATTGCACAGGTATACATTTTTATCTATTCACCCTTTTTTCATAAATTTATCATTGTCAATCTAAATGTAATTAAAATTCTGGTTACTTCTGTATGTTAAAAACATACCAAAATAGTTCATTAGTAAGGAAGACGTTTGAAATTTGACCAAAGGATGGCAGCATAACACCAATACTTAGAGCCTGGCATCAACTTGCCCTGTTGGCAAGAGAAATCAAAAAGTTCATGGCATCTAGTGGTCTAATAACATGTGGTCAGAAACACATTTTTTGACAAAATGATTGTTCCCATAATGCATAAGATTACTAATCACTCTAACTCATATTAAGATACTTCCTGGTTAGTATTGTTAAATATTTCCCTTTTTCTGCCTTGACTGCTTTAATGGACATTTGTTGCTTTCTCGCAACACATGGCCTGACTTCTCCGCCTCCTCTCGGATCTTTTGCTTCTGATCTGGATCCGCATCTGACATATCTAGCCCTGCCCAGGCTACTCCATGCCTCACTTCCCCTGGCCTCGGTGATCACTTCAGGCATGGCCCTTTGTCCCAGTGGTCTCAATACATCTCTACCCCCATTTTCTGAGCATAAACTTGCAAATATTTAACTGTATTAGTTTACCTGTCCTAGAATGCTGTAGTTAGAAGTGATTTTAAATGATATATAATCTCTGCTTCCTGTTCCCTTCCTGAAAAAGTCAGTCCTAAAGCCAACAGACGGGCAGAAAAAAAGTAAGCACTGTGCTGGAAGGGGCAGGGATGCACTGTACTTTGGAGCGGGATGCCAGGGTTCAAAGAGGATGAGGCAAACGTCCATATGGAGAGCTAACCTGGCATGAGGTGTTGGAGCCTGGGAAGAGTGAGGAGAGTATCCATGGGGGTCCAGTTTCTGTGAAGAGTCACAGCCAAAGTGGGGTGAGAGAGGCAAAGTTCTTGTGGACAGAGTTTCAAAGTACTGCCCTAGAAAATATTTGATTATTTATTTATTTATGTTGTATATATTTAAGGTATACGACATGAGGTTTTGATATACATGTACATTGTGAAATGATGCTTGACTACAGTCAAGCTAATTAATATATCCATTACGTCACAAAGCTACCTACTTACTAGTTTTGAAGAGTTAAATAATGGAAAAGCCTGGCAGTCACAGTAAAATGCCTAGATGCCATCCTTAGTCAAAGGATCAAAGTGAACCTCATCAATAATGGGACAAATTGAAATCATGCACCACCTTACAAGATGCAACTCAAAGTAACACAGCATCCCTTCTGAGTTATTTCTACCAATGTAGATAAAACTTGAATGTAATCATGAGGAATCATCACTTGAACCAAAATTGAGGAACATTCTACAAAACAATTGCCCTGTAACAGTTTAAGTTTGTGAAAGTCAAAGGAAGACAGGAACTGTTCCAGTTTAGAAACTAAAGGGACTTCTGGTTTCCAGTTCTGCATATAAGAAGCTTAGAAGTCACTACTCTATCCTATTAAGTAAAAAGCTGAACAGACTGAAAATTCAATCACTCTTTTTCAACCCATAAGACCGAGGAAGACACAAGGAAAACCAATGCCCCCTAAATTGGAGAGAGAGGCAGGAGAATCCAGGGACTAACAGTTTTCTGAAGCAGAGACTCACAAGTGGAAACCACCACGGGAACTGATGTTGGGGTAGGAAACCTGAGCTGTAATTGGTGGATTGTTGGAGGCTCCATGAGACTAAAGAATATGTCAACTGAACACACAGTATGATTTTTAACAGTATCCATTTGCTATTAAGGATATTATTGGTACAACTGGACAAATCTAAAGATGAAGAGTGAGTATTACATGGTCCCAATGTAACGATGCTAATTTCCCCTTTTTATAATTTAGAGTGTGCAAGTGTGGGGGAGGGGAAGAGAGAGAGGAGAGAGAGAAAATCTTTTTTTTTTTTTTAATAATGATTTTTTATTATATTATGTTAGTCACCATACAGTACATCCCCGGTTTTTGATGTAAGGCTCGATGATTCATTAGTTGTGTATAACACCCAGTGCACCATGCAATATGTGCCCTCCTTACTACCCATCACCGGTCTATCCCATTCCCCCACCCCCCTCCCCTCTGTAGCCCTCAGTTTGTTTCTCATAGTCCATAGTTGGAGAGAGAGAAAATCTTAAGCAGACTCCATGCTCAGCACAGAGCCCAAGTTGGGGCTTGATCTCATGACCCTGGGATCATGACCTGAGCCAAAATCAAGAGTTGGATGCTTAACAAGTGTAAAATGCTTAACTGACTGAGCCACCCAGGTACCCCAGGATGTTAATTTCTTAGTTTTGATGATGACATTGTGGTTATGCAGTAGAAATGTTCCTCTTTATAGGAAATATACATTAAAGTGTGTGAGAATATTGGGGCACCAGACTGGGAGCGTACTCTGAACTGGTTTCAAAACCAAGATTCTCTCTCCTATATTGGCAATTTTTGTGACTATTTCAAAAGGGAAAAAAAATGTGTGTGTGCTTGTGTATGCATGCATTTTTTAATGAAATAATTCGTTTTTGTGATGTGATAACTGAGGCCTCATAGGGCAGAGTAACCTTCTTTCTCCATACTAACATCACCTATACTGTTCTTCTGTCCGCTCTTCAGAGGTTAATTTAGGCCAAGAATGGCAAAAATACAGGGAAAGAAAAGTCCACCACTCCACCTTATGAGTATAGTGTGATGCTTAAGCCCATGGCCTCTAAAGTGTAACAGACTACATTTAAATCTCAACTTTACCATTTGTTTGCTGTGTGGTCTTGGGAAAGCTATTACCATCTCTGTATCTCAGTTATATCAATGCAAAGACAAGGGTAATAACAGTGTTTCATACAGCTATTGTGACATCTAATTGAAATAATGTGCTTATCAATGTTTGGCACAGGGTCCATGCTCAACAAATGATATTATTATGTTATTTGTATGCGGTGTGACAGTATTAATAGATCGCAACACCTTTTTCCATTGACCCCAAGACAAGTATGTTCAACATAGCTTTCCAAGTACAGTCCCCTATTAATCAATCACAGATGGAAATAAGATGAAGCCTATCTTCTATCAATGTTTTTCTTCAATAAATGTCAATTAATCCAAAGAGAGAAGGATCCAGTGGGTGCATCCTCTAAAAGCACTTATACAACATGTACTGGTCCTCATGACATTAATTCATTCAACAAATTTTTATTGATTGCTTCTTATCTTCCTATCACTGTTTAGGCCTGTTCTGTGAGGCAGTGATAAAGATCCCTGGAATGGAGCTTAATTGGATTAGGTAGGGTGAGAAGGGAAAAATAGTAATGTATAAACAAATTTTATAGCATAACATAACATAAAAGTGGATCAGAATAAGATCAGTTGGGAGCACCTTTCCTTTCCATTTATGGACCGTCTGGCTGTAGAACTTCTATATACAGAGTGACAAAAGCAAGTAGCCTAAGAGCAAACCTTGGGGAATACCAATATTTAAGGAAGGAGAAGAGAATACCGCAAAGGGAAATAGAGTGTCTAGTTCAGTAGAAGGGAAACCAGTTTTCAAGAAAGAAGAATAGTCTCACAGTGTCCAATGCTGCTGAGTGGATAAGCAAAGAAAGTACCTGAACGCATACATTGGAGTTAATGACATGGAAGTCATTAGTGACTTCCGTAAATAGAATTTTCAACAGGGCAGTCTGGGTGGGAGACAGATTTCAATGCTTTTAAGATGAAATGGAAAAAACAATGTAGGTGATGCCAATAAAAATTTGAGCACTCCATGGAAGAGAAAAATAAAGTGAAAGCAAGAATGGGATGTTCAGTCTTGGAAGGTTTTGTTATTTTTTTCATTTGGTTTGTTTTTAAGGTAAGAAAGACAACCTGTTGACTGGAAGAAGCCAGTAGAGAGAGGAGAAAGAGATGGAACGCATGGCAGGCTTGGTCTTTAGCAGGAAGGATGGACAAAATTAGGCATCAAAAGAATATATAATTATATTTCATATTTAATGTATATGTGTGGATTAGTTAACTAATATACCTGGTTAGGTTGCTTGGTGATCCTAGTTAACAATAACATCAATTTACCTTGCGTTGAATAGAAGCAGAGAAGGTCCACAGTCCATCCAGGATTGGGACTTTGCCAGGGGGTGTTCAACTGAATGACAATGAAACAAGGGACTCTAAGATATTAATAAGAGAGTAGTGGAAGTATTGAACCCTGGAATTGATAACAGGTGAGTCTGGATTACATCTAAATGATCAAGTTCAGGGGCAATATAGTCTACCTAAATCCCCCTGATCATATTTCACAATTAACTTCCTATTTTCTCTAGTCTTAATATTAATACTTGGTTAGATAATAATGCTACTTGAGTATCCACTCACATGGCAATATCCAAATAGTCACCACTTACTTAATATATACTACATATACTGCATACACATTTTCTCAAAAAGCTTTGTGTATTTGGTATTTATCACCTCCTTCTTTTCTTTACCTCCCCCCAACCCTCAGCAGGATTCTTTGGTAAACATGGTAAGGCAACCTCTGTTGCTTAGCACCTCAAACATATCAAAGTTAAAAGAAGTGGTCCAGATAACAAGAGAAAGATTTCTGCTATATATGATCCAGTCTGACAAAATTAAAAAACCTAAGCTTTTCTAAGATTAGCAGTAAAAGGTACACCAAAGTTCTTCAAAGATGTGGGCAAGTATGGTCATCATGATCTTGAGAACATTTCATCATGCAGCCAGGAGTGAACGAGGTAATTGGGCAGGGAAGGGAAAAGAGGTTAAGACAGAGGGAAAATGAAGGGCAGGAGAAGAGAGAGAAGGAAAGATGGTCTCTGTAAACTGGAAAGTATCTCAGTGGGGAAAGTTAAATTGCTTGTATGTCCTCTGACTCTACGTGTGTTTGCTGTTGGTAACTGGTAGGATTGTTTTCTTTCTGATAGCAGATAACATCCTCATGATTGTTTAAAATTATTTATTTAGCTAACACTTGCAACTCTTAATATGTCCAAGGCATTACTTTTGGCAAACTACAGATTTTAGTTCATTTAATCCACACAATTACTCTATGATTTAAGTCCTATTACAATCTTTATTGCAAAGATAAGGAAATTAAGACACAGACATTAAATCCAAATGTGTGGTACAAACAGAATACATTATTATTATTATTTCTAATCTTTATATATTCTTGAGAGGTAGGTCTTATCTCCACTTTAAAAATGAAAAGAAAAAAAAAACACCTGTGACTTAAAGAAGTTAAATAACATTTCCAACAACGGGGACTTACACTTCTGATCATAAGGGAGTAATAGGGTCAAGAATTATCCTCCCTCAGCAAACAACTAGAAAACTAGACAAAATATAGGCAACAACTATTTGTAGTCACTGAATGATAGGCAGTTTAAGATTGTGATTCCTGGGAGATGGGAAGCAAATGAGGCTTTCTGATCAGAGGTAATTTCTAGCCTAGGCTGTAGGGAGGAGGAACCTCCCTAGACAATCTCTCTGAGTTGAAGAAACAGAGGTCAGAGTTTGGGGAGGCCAAAGCAGCCAGAACTTGCAGAGCAGAGTACCCAAAAGGAGGGAGCTAGCTATCTAGAGAGAGTTCCAGAAATTTCACAGGGGTACTCTTGAGTCTTTGGTGAATCCTAGTCTGTGCACACATCAGGTGAAGCCCTATAAGGCCCAACAAGTAAAACGTCCAGAGGAAGAAAATCATTATCATGGAGCTTGAAGCCAAAGAGCACAATCAGGGTCAGAAATCATTCAAATTCCCACTGGCCACCTAGGAGAGACCTTCTTGAACACATAGGACATTCAATAAAGAACCCCGAAAGAGGCACTCTTAAATATGAAGCTAAATTAATCCTAAAGACTAATCTAGACCTGTCTCGAAAGAGCTTAAGAACAAGACCGGAAAAAAACCAACTAATCTACAATTAAGGACTGCCTGACAGTACAAATCCAAAATTCTTTAAAGAAATACAACAAAATCCAGCACACACTGAAACATAAAATTACAATGTCCAGCATTCAATATAAAACTACTAAACCTATGAGGAATAGGAAACTGTGACACATATTTCGGAAAAAATGAGTTAACAGAAATGGACTGGGAGATGATGGAATTAGCAGACAAAGATATTAAAGCAGCTATTATAAATAAGATCCACATGGAAAATGAACATAAATACAGTGAGAAGGGAAACGGAAAACAAAAAACTGAACCAAAGAGACATTCAAGATTTGAAAAATACAATATCGGAAAATGTCACTAGATGGGATTAACAACCAAACAACGAAGACACAACAAAGACGGTTAGGTCATAAGTAGAATTAAAACGCAGCTCCACGTGACCCTAAGGTATTCTCATTTTCCCTGGGTGCTTCTCATCTTACAGTGTCTTAAGAAAACCACAGCTAACAACTAAGGTAGAAATATCATCCAAGCAGAGGGACTGTGAGTAGAAAGGCAAATGTAAACATGTCACAAAGAAGAGAACAGTTTTAGAATCAAGACAGACACGAGCTCAAATTCTAGCTCTGTAATTTAGCTAGGTGAACTTGCACACATCTCTAAAATTTTGATTTCATTGCCCCATCTGTAAAATTGGGATAGAGAGAAGGCCTGATATATAACAATACATAGCAATAGTTGAAGTAACATGTGAAAAGTTATTTATCATATGCTTGGCACACAGGCACATAACTGTTTTGTCAGCAGCTGGTAGGTGAGAACCCTGAAATTCTTACTTGGGCTCAAGATAGTAAATTAATATCTGATTTGAAGGCCTCAATCAGGCTCAGGAAAAGTTATGGTGTGTGTGTGTGTGTGTGTGTGTGTGTGTGTGTGTGTGTATAAGGGGGTGGTCCTGGGTGCCAAGTGAGTCCTGGGTCCTTTTACACCAAACTTTTGCTGTATTTAAATCTAATGGGCCGGATAATGTGAGTGAACATTATCTTCCTGAATACAATGTCTTAATGGATACGACTCTTTGACCTAAAAAAGTTAACAAGGATTCTAGATGGAAATCATCATAGGAAAAGATCTGCCAAAATATGTACTTTAGGAAGTGTGCCAGTTGACTTCACATTGTTGTAATGAATGCTGTCTTGTTTCCTTGGAACAAAATGATATATTTGAAAGAGTCCATGTTTTGCACTGAGATAGTACTGGCTTTGAAATAGCACGTGAGCTGCCCAGATCTCGGAGAGCAAGTTAACTGTAGTAAGCTGCCATTTTTATAAAATAGGTGTGTAATAATAACCTTGCAGAGCAGTTAAAGGATTCAATAAAGTAACATATATATATTGCCTAGTATTGGTAAAATTTGTTTCCTGTCCTTCTGGAGTCCTTTTCACCCCCTCCGATTTATATTTATTTTATTTGATATTATGAAGTATACCTGATATGGGAACTGAACTAAGATTCCATACCACTGGTCCCCGATGTCAACTCTCTCAGTCTAGATTTGTCACTGCTTCTTTTCCTGAAGAAACATTTGAGGGACTGAAAAAGACAAACACCAGAGAAGCCACTGTAACCTCATGGGGCTCTTCACATTTGGGATTCATTATTCTCTGAGTTTTGAGATGAACTCAACAGGCTTCGCTCCTTGGTAGAGCAAAGAGAAAAATAAATCAGAAGACTACAAAATATTAAAGAGCCATAAACTTTGCCCTTTGCTTTCTTAATCTAGCAGACATTTTTCAGGGCTCTAAGCAATTATCAAGTGACAGAGTTGTCTAAAATCAATACTGCTACCTTGTGTAACCACCAGAAAGCAGATATGAAGACTGGTGCCTGAGCTAGTCTAGAGATTAATGAGTTTGCTAAGTAACTTTGTCTGACTACCTGGTCACACATTTCTCTTGACACAGTCAACAACCAGGACTGGAAGGATCACTAGTGGGAAGGCTATGGCCTAAAGTGATTCCAGGAAATTCTCAGATTATTATCAAAAGACCAGTGAGATGGGAGAATAGCAAATGATCCTGCCATGCCAGGAATCCAAGTTCACCTCAATTCCGGATAAAAATACTCTTGGGCCTAGGATAAGAATTATTGTCTCAAATAAACAAGACAAGATGTTCTTCTAAATAAATAAGCTAAAAACTAAGACAAGATATCACTGCTTAAAAAAATCTTATTAAACGTGTAGCAGATTTGTAAAGTTCTTTATAAAGAGTAAACACATTTGCCTGGAGCTCAAAGTATTTAACACATTAACTTCAATTCAATTTCAATTTTGGGGGGCATAATTATACTTATTAACATTCATTGGGTCAATGTATCTTCACGATCAACTTCCTGAGGGCACCTTAGTTTGACCCCATCTATCAGTGTCAAACTTTACTCTGGCTAACCTAGGAAACCAGGAAACCCAATCTGTGTGTCATGTTCCTTGGGTCACGTGTAAATGCAAGATGAGGAAGGTCATTCTAAAGATATAAAACTGGTAGACAGCTGCCCAAAGTGGCCCCCTCTTGAAATTCAAGAGAAGATGGTTTGGAAATGGTGACACACACCCAACAACAGGTAGCAATTGGGGCATGGGTGGAGTAAGCTGGAACTATGACAGTGTCTCTGATAAGCATCTTGTGTGGTGACAGTTCTCCTTTTTGGGGTAGGAATAAAGATTTTTTAAAAGAAGTCCTTAGACACAGAAACAAATGTCTTCTTTGTCACTATGACTGTGCAGCAGATACGGTCAGGTCATATAATGAAACCATTCATTAGCCTTGGGAATATAAACTGAGCCTCTTCCTATTCATCTCACCCTTCCTGAAGGTCAGAACAAGATTAAGATCACCCTGAAATGAACGGACTGCCTGGCTGGTGGTGTACTGACACTTTCAAGATGATTTAGTTACATCAGTTTCTGAGGCTCTTGGAATTGTGTTTCTTTTTGAACCATCAGCAGGCATGATCTTCATGTACCAAGAAGAAAAGAACATTTTTAAAGAAAACATCTTATATTATCAAAGGGGGAAAATGGGCACTATGAAATGCTGCGGGTCAGCTGTTATTCGGGAATGAGAACTGAATACAAAGTATTGTAGTACTACAAAAGTTTGAGGTTATTTGTTGGAATTTCAGAGACCAAGATCATTTTATATTCATCACATGGACTTAAAAAAATACATAATTTTGAATAGTAGCTTATGGCCACATCCTTTGTACTTTCACATTACCATCCCAGCCAGTTTAAGGACAGTGATTTCTTTTTAAATAAAAGTACAAGCCTGAACACTATAGTGCTTAATTTTAGATTTTAGCAAAATTGAACTTTTCCATCTCTAATTCATGCCTATTCAATCATAATTAGAAGATCACACACAGATGTGAGGGGAAAAAGTGCATATATGTATGATGGGGAAGGAGGATGGTAGGAAGCCGAGGGCATTAAAAGATGGGCAATAGAAAGAAAGCATTTTGTAATTTATTGAGATATAAGTACAGGGACAGCTAGTTTTAAATATATATATATATATATATATATATATATATATATATATATATTTATTTATTTATTTTTAGAGAGAGAAGGAGAGAGAGCACAGAATTGGGAGGGACAGAGGGAGAAGGAGAGAGAGAATTTCAAGCAGACTCTGAGCTGAGCCTGATGCGGGCTCAATCTCACAACCCTGAGATCATGACCTGAGCTGAAATCAAGAGGCAAAGGCTTAACCAGCTGCACTACCCAGGCACCCCACAACCACTATTTTTTTTTTAAATAAGAAAAGCATTGTTAAATTCTCTAACTCTAAAAATTTTATATCAGACTTTACATTAGATTGACATGTTATTTTTCAATTTATTAAGAGAATAATAATTAAGACTATTGTTTCTCAGACTTAGCAGAACAGAGGTTTTCCATGTTGAGGCTAGATGATCTACTACTAAAATCAAATTCTAGCAAGCATTTCCCAATTCGTAGACAAATAATGGAAGAACTTTCTACCTTGTAAGCATTGTCTTCATGAATCGTTCTTAAACTATTAACATGGCAATGATTTACCTTAACTTCTCAAGATGGTAACCGATTTGCTCATAACATACAATTAAAGTAATTAATGACAATAGCAATAATTCAAAAAGAACACCGTATGGGGCGCCTGGGTGGCTCAGTCATTAAGCGTCCGACTTTGGCTCAGGGCGTGATCCCGGCGTTCTGGGATCGAGCCCCACATCAGGCTCCTTGGCTGGGAGCCCGCTTCTTCCTCTCCCACTCCCCCTGCTTGTGTTCCCTCTCTCGCTGGCTGTCTCTCGCTCTGTCGAATAAATAAAATCTTTAAAAAAACAAAACAAAACAAAAAGAACACCATAACTGCTAGATGTTTTTTCCCTTGAAGATGTTAGAAAACAATAGACTAAGATCATTGATCTATTGGTAGATAAGAAAATTTAAGCTTGAATAAATAAAGAGAAAGGAGTTCAGGTATGTTTATCGGTTCCAAATAAAACTGGAGACCCTGCATGTGGTCTGTGGAAAAGGGGGTCACTGAATGTAAGGCAAGGGGGATACCTCTGTCAGTCTTTCCAAAGGGTGAGGTTTCAGCAAGTGCTACACAGTTAATTTTGAGACTTTTCTGGAAGGCAATGTTGTCATTAATTACTCATTATGTTCCTCCAAAAGGAAACTTGACTTTTAAGTACTTGTTAATCCTTTAAAATCTAGATTATGAGGATTTGAAATGACCATAAACTTTTTAGATTTAATAATGAAGATTGTTGGTCATTTTTACAAATTATTTACTGAGTACCTATCAAAGCTAGCAGTGAAACCTAGATACTCCTCATGGGATTCCTAAAGATTGGTTTTGAATGTTACATTACACCTTTTTCTAAATTATCACTACTCCTCTTGGCCTTTCCAAGAGAAAAAACATGTTGTTAGCTTTTAGATTCTCTTGTAATGTTTCTTGTAAGAAGAGCTGGGGAATAAACCTACATACCAAAACACATTAACAAGGAATTGCAAATATTAGCTAAAGGCAAGAGGCCAGGGAAGAGTGCATATCAGCACACTGCTTTATTCTATTTTAAAAAACTTGTCCATTACTGTTTAAAAAAAATTAAAGAAGGCCAGGGTGCCTGGGTGGCTTGGTTGGTTAAGCACCTGAATCTTGATTTGGCTCAGGTCATGATCTCAGGGTTGTGAGATCGAGCTCCACATCAGGTTCTGCCCTGGGTATGGAGCCTGCTTGAGATTCTCTCTCTACCTCTGCCTCTCTCCCCCCTCTCTATCTCTCTAAAAAAAAATAATAAAAAATTAAAGAAGGCCAAAATAAAGAGATGCTTTAATCTGATTCTGCTACAACCATAAAAGAATGTTTGAAGAGTACATGAAGAAAACTATAAGATTAAGTTAGAAATGTGGGCTATTTATGCTATGGTCATAATGTCTTTTACGGAGATATTGTGTATTACATAACTTCATATTTAAATCAAAGTTGAAAGATCTTGGAATTTTCAACAGATCTCAGACTTGAGTCCTTTAATCTAGAAAATGCTTCTTTTTTCTCGTGACTTATCTAACTCAGCAAATCACTGAACATTGAATTCATTTGTGGGGTAAGTGTCAAAAGAACCTGGCCTAAAATAGAATGTGAAATGAAGAGACTGAGCCTCATGTGTTCTCCAAAAAGAGTTTATCCAAAATTCTTGGAAGCGGGACGCCTGGGTGGCTCAGTTGGTGAAGCACCTGCCTTAGGCTCAGGTCATTATCTCAGGGTCCTGGGATCGAGTCCTGCATCAGACTCCCTGCTCCTCCCTGCTCAGTGGGGAGTCTGCTTCTTCCTCTCCCTACCCCCTGCTTGTGCTCTCTCTTTCTCTCTCTCAAATAAAAATAAAATCTTTAAAGAAATTCTTGGAAGCAATAAGGGATGAAAAAAGAGAGGGCAAACACCAACAATTGGGAATTTACATGGGCTCTACCATGAAAAGAAAGAGGAGAGACAAATACTCTCTAAGATTTAGGGGTGCCTGGGTGGCTCTGTCAGTTAAGTGTCTGCCTTCAGCTCAGGTCATGATCCCAGGGTCCTGGGATTGAGCCTGGAGTCTGGCTCCTTGCTTGTGTGGGAGCCTGCTTCTCCCTCTCCCTTTGTCCCTCCTCCCTGTGCTCTCTCTCTCTCTCTCTCTCTGTCAAATAAATAAATAAAATGTTTTAAAAAAAGGAATCTCTAAGATTTAATCTTTTCTGGAACATCAGCATACTTAAATCTTATGTGTGTATGAGAAAGTCCAAAAATTAATGGTTTGAAGAACAAAGCACATCATGAAAAAGAGGAGAAACAGAAAGGAAAAACAAGATGTGGGGTTATTTTTTTTTAACTAACAAAATTATTTTAGTGTTTGTGGAAGTTTGGTTAGGTTATACGAGAGTAGGAAACTAATTCTAAATTTGTAAGTGTATGTGGATACCCAGTGATGGCATTTGGTGAGGTTAGGTAAACACTGCTCAAACTCTTTACAAAGAGGGACCCCTGTCCACAATACCTATGACCTAGGTAACTATGTTTTGTAGCAGGCTAGAGGTGACTGCACCAGAGGTGGAATATGGCCCAGGGACTGACTATGGTACAACCCTACGACGTGGTCTGGTACAGGAGAGCTGGGCCCACCAGCTTCTCAGTGTTGGTAATTGGAACCAAAATACATGGAAAATTTAACAATGAAAAGTGAAGCTGAAACAGGGACAGGGTCCATAAAAGTGGGTGGTGGTACTTGTAAGAGCCCCTTCTAAGCCAAGGCTATGGGAAAGAGGAAAATGAGTAAAAATACAAAAGCGACCTGAAGAAGAAAATGGAGTCACCTCTCAGAGCGGAGTAGGGAAGCAATGAGCAATAGCTGTATAGGGAGTAACAGGGGAGAGAAGAGAATTTCCTTAGAGCTGCTTTGGTTGACATCTTCTAGTTCTAGCCATGAATATTCGCACTGGACCCTTCTCCCAAAGGCAACTTGGGCAAGACTCTGATCCTTGAAATCAACAGAGCTTAACCACAGCAGCTTCTGAAATCAAGAAATCCTGAAGAGCCGAAGCAGGGAAAGGAGTCCTCACTTAGCAAAAGGGACTGCCGCGTTTCATACGTGTGTGTATGTGTGTGTGCGTGTGCGTGTGTGTGTGTGTGCGTGTGTGTGAGAGAGAGAGAGAGAGAGAGAAAATTCAAGGGGCGCCTGCGTGGCACAGCGGTTAAGCAGCTGCCTTCGGCTCAGGGCGTGATCCCGGCGTGATGGGATTGAGCCCCACATCAGGCTCCTCTGCTGTGAGCCTGCTTCTTCCTCTCCCACTCCCCCTGCTTGTGTTCCCTCTCTCGCTGGCTGTCTCTATCTCTGTCGAATAAATAAATAAAAATCTTTAAAAAAAAAAAAAGAAAATTCAAGTCAATAAAAGCCAATCCCTTTGAAGTACTTTGCACATCAAACACCACTTGATAATCATCATGGCAGATACCCATCAGATGTATGTGCAAGGTTTTGTCCTGGGTACCATGAAGATATACAAAGAAGTAAGACACTCTCCCCTGACAAAACACTCTTACGAGGAACGAAGTAAACTTAAAACACCTCTTCCTTAGAATGAGTTTCCTTCATCATTTCCTGTCTAACTCAGGTTGCCTTATGTTTCCACACACACAAAAGTACTTCCCTATCATAATCAGACTTGCAAAAGCTTATCTCTTCTTAGACAGCAAGCCATGGGAAGGTATGATGTTCCTGGAACATGGCACATACTTAATAAATATTGAATGATGAATAAATAAGTGCAAAAAAACTAAGCCATGACATAAAAAGTTGGGTAAAGGACTTCTGTAATTCTCAAAAAACCAATAGAGCTTTTATACTGTAATGATCCAAAGAAGAGTCATGTAATTCAAAATAATTATATGCACTATGCGATTATTTTGAATGTATTAAATTTAGGAAAAGTATTCATTGAAAAACTCTTAAATTATCTGAATTTTACAAGGTGGGATTTCAATTATTTTTCAGTCTGTGGCCTTGTCACTAGTTATATTTGCTTCTTTTGTTTTCACCTTTTCTTCATTCTCAAGTGCTCATTTTTCTTTCAGTATTAGACCTTGGGGCACCTGGGCGGCACGGCTGGTTAAGCATTCGACTCTTCTGGCTCAGGTCGTGATCTCCTGGTTGTGAGATCGAACCGAGTCAGGCTCCGAGCTCAGCTCAGAGTCTGCTTGAGACTCTCTCTCTCTCTGCCCCTCCCTGCCACTCTCCCTCCCATTCTCTCTCAAATAAATAAATCTTTTAAAAAATACGTTAGACCTTAATCTTCCCAAGATGATCTCCTTTCTCTTTCTCTCTTCCTCCTCCACCCATGCCCCACCTCCACAATCCAGCAATAGACTCAACCTAATTTTTTATGACTAGTCTTCAAAGTCTAGTATGTGGGTCCCTTAGACAGTTTTAGAAATCAGGAAAAGGTTGCAAGTGAAAAGGCAGATCAGGAAACGTGAGCAGGCAATTTGGGCCACACAAATTCCATGAGTGGTCTCCTATAAATTATCTCAATGACCAGGTAATTAATTTGGAATCATCAAGTCAAACCACCCATTTTTCTGGATAGAACATACTTCCAAAGTATGCAAACTATGAGGGTGGCCTGCTGCCCAGTAACTACATCACCTTCCTGTAATGCCATCTGAATGGTTTCATTTCCTCGTGCATGCTTAATGGTTCTCTGTACAGATCTTTTTGGACTTCTAGATTTCGAATTTAGCAAATTATTTTTGCTGACACTTTTCTAATTTGCATTTCTCATGGCATTGTGTAGGCACCGTAAGGCAATTGTCCCACTGTGGAAAGTGCCACAGTTTGGCACTGAGGACCCTCTTATCTCCACAAAAGGCCACACACGTATCCTCAAATACTTGCTCAGATTGGCTAGTCATGTATGAATAAACTTTGTTATTCACCAACTGGGCTTTGCTTTCAAAGACAGAAGATGCAAGGTCCTTACATCAGGGAAATATTAGTAATTCTCAAAAGCAACTAAATGCAGGACCATATATGCAATGAACAGGTGAAGTCCATTCATTCTCACTTAAGACATAAATTTTCTTCATCCAAGAGTAATATAACAATTTCTCGATTTGAACTGTATATTGAAGCAATTTTAGGAAACATCTATCCCATTCCATAATGCTCTCTCTGCTTCTCCAAAGCAGGATTTTGCTCACCCAAATTCCTATTTCCCAAAATTTGGCTATGTGAGCCCACTTGCATAATTTTTCTTGTTTCCACTTACCATAAGTTTATGAATATTTTATTTAAATTAACTTTTATAATATTAAAACAAGTTTACTTTCTTTTTTTAAATTATTATTTTAGTATTTTTTTAGAGGGGGAGGGGCCACAAGAGAGGAAGAGAGAGACTCTCCAGCAGACTCTGTGCTGAGGGCAGAGCCCAATGAAGGGCTCGATCTCATGACCCTGGGATCATGACCTGACCCGAAATCAAGAGTCAACTGCTCAACTGACTCAGCCACCCAGGTGCCCCAAAACAAATTTACTTTCAAAAGTAGACTCTAATGTGTATGTGTATGTGTATGTGTGTGTGTGTGTGTGTGTGTGTATATATATTTATTTTTTAAGATTTTATTTATTCATTTGACAGAGAGAGAGCCAGCCAGCAAGAGAGGGAACACAGGCAGCGAGAGTGGGAGAGGAAGAAGCAGGCTCCCAGCAGATGAGCCCGATGTGGGGCTCAATCCCAGGACCCCGGGATCATGCCCTGAGCCGAAGGCAGACACTTAACTACTGAGCCACCCAGGCGCCCCTAATGTATATTTTTCTAACATACATTAAATAAATACATAAAATGTTTATTTGGGAATAAAAACATCATCTTAGTTTCAGTGAAACTTAAAGCAGTACTTCGGTTTGAATGTGTTTTCGAGCTACATGTAGATGGAGTAGGAAATCCCCTGTAGTTGAGCTCCAGGCCTCCCACTTTTTTGCTTCTGCGTTCCCAGATGAACAGAACTAAAAGAAGATGGGCCCACAGCTCCTGTCAGTTTAGCTGCTACAAGTATAATGGTAAATGATTGGAATCTTATGAATTAAAACTTTAGAGCCAGTTTAGAATAAAATACTTCAATTTCAATCACTTCAAAAGTAAATGTTTGTAGGGGTGAAGGGAAAGAACAAAGGTCAGAAGGACTTAATAACAGTATCTTAGGACTTCATGTAACTTCTAACAATTTTTTTTTTTTTTTAAGATTTTACTTGTCAGAGAGAGAGAAAGCACAAACAGGGGAGTGGCAGGCAGAGCGAGGAGCCCAATGCAGGGCTCAGTCCCAGGACCCTGGGATCATGACCTGAATCAAAGGCAGATGCTTAACTGACTAAGCCACCCAGGCATCCCTACTCCTAACCATTTTCAAAGCAGCTTCATGTACCTTAAATAATTTGAATCTCATAATAAGCCAATGACATAGAAAAAAGGTATATGAGTCAGAGTCATTATCATCATTATTCGAAGGCCAAAAAGCTATTTCCATCTAGGTTTTCAACAGCATAAGAGAAGCCAGACCTTTCCTCAAGATAAAATTAAATATCACGTTTCTTCTCTTTTGGCTGGGATTAGTTAGCAAATAAATGGTTCAGGCTGGATGAGAACAAAGTTCTGCCTTTTAACCAAAACTCATTATTTTTTACTCATAGTTAAATTAGATAATAACAGCACAAAGCAGTAAAACACTGTAAACATTTTAAAATAAAAGTAATGACCACTAAAAATCTCCAATTATTTTCCTCTTGTAGATTCCCTCCCAGTTTGCCTACATGTTGTTTTCACAGCTGTATTTTGCTCTCCCTTTTTTTCTCTCCAATATATCATGTAGTCTCTCTTGCTATTACTTCCAAATAAGATGACAGATTAAATGCTCTGCCCAAATTCATGTACAGAGTTAGAAAATGACAGGTCTGGGACTAGAGCCTAGATGTTTTTGCATTTCATTCTGAAGCTCTTTCTACTATACACACTGTCTCACAAAGGAAAAGCTGTCCCAATTTTTAAAAACCCACAAGAATCTCAACTTAAGAAATAGATCAATTATGACGTGATCCTTTAGTTTATGGAAAGGTTTGTCACTGTAGGGAGTCCAATAATGTTGAAAATTCCCCATCTGCATAATTAGACCTAGTCTCTTGCCTCGAGGAGCTCATATATCATTTACAATGTGACATAAATTCTAAAGAAGAATATATATTTAGAGGTAAAGGATTTGGGTTGATATCAAGTCAATCAGAAAAGAACATGAAACATCTTGGAAATCGTAACGTGAACCAGTGGAGAAAAGATGATTGAATTAAAAACAAGGGGGCAGAAGCACAGCAGCAGCCCGTGGTGCTCTTACGTGCAGTGTTATGGGCTGTTTATGTAAGAAAGCCCAGAGCATAAGGAAAACACAATTACAAAACACTGTTCCAGTTTTCCATAAGCACAGATGCAGTAGAAAAGCAGGCTGCTTCCAAGACCACCCCCAAGTTCCATATTCGGAAACTGTCTGAGATTTTTAACAACTTGCCCTCTGATTTCAGACTGAAGACAAGCGTTCTCAAAGTGTAGTACACTGTCAAACTATCAAGTAAGGTGCTCCTTAGTGAAGATGCCGGAGTCTCCATCAAGACCCATTACATCAGAATGTCTGGGGGTTGGTTTGTGATCTGCATTTCTGAACAAGCTCTCCCAGTAGCTGACAATGAATGCTGAATTGAAAACCACAGACTTAAAGAAATTACTGGATACAGGAGGATAGTAATTTCTTAGTCTTCCACTTTGCTCTTCCTCTGTCCTAAGTTACCTACATCGTACCCCGCCCTTTCCCGCCCAGGCACCCGAATGACCACTTGGAATCAAAAGAGAAGGTCCAGGTGTTCAGCAAGTTACAGTAAAACACAGTAAGATGTGGAGGATTGATCCAAGTGAGCTCCGTGTTCATTTCCATGCTTGGGTCCAGTTCACCTTGTATTGAGGTCAAGGGGCGGTGGACATCTCTGATGTAGATGAGGGCAAACGGAACTCTGAAAAAGGGGAAAGAAGCCCAAACAAGCTCATGAAACAAGTCTTAGAACAAAGTTACAGGTAAAAAAAAAAAAAAAAAGTATTAAATAAAAACAATTCTTAAAATAAGCAGTGTGTTCTGGTCTGCTGATTGTGCACCAATGTTTTTACCAGCAAGGCCCGGAATGAATGCGGATGTCAATTTTCAGCTATAGCTACTGTGTGGGTCCTTTGTGGGCAACATTAGCTTATGCAGTGACCCCCCAGGGCTGGTGTTCTGTGTATTGATTTCTTCAAGAATTAAAAGAACAAAACAAGTTAATGAGTACACAAACCATCGAGATGGAAACCATAAATCTGTTAGCTACTTCAGACTAGAAAAGTAGCATGATACTGCTTAAGTTCCTTAATTATCGTATTGAGTTTTAAAGGATGTCTCTAAACTAATCATCCTCAGCTATAAAGAGAACGCTTATAGAACTTGTGGACTAAAATTGCCATACTTTCGTGCTACATGTTTTTGTTACATTAATAGCTCAGATTAATATACTCTCAGCGGCATGACATAAAAGCCTAATGCACATTTTCCGGATGTCAGAGTTATAATACGATGAGTAGCAATAAATAATGAGAGTCAAGAGTACTAATAGTTATTTTATTTCTTGGAAAAGCATCAAAATTAGAATTTAGTTTATTAAAAGCAAAACATTTCACTAAAGCTTCAATGTCTAAAAGCATCAACAACAAATAGTAATTATTAAATATTCTTACTCTATAAATTGGATCTATGAAAGTTGCTTTTGAAAGAGATCCAAAGGGGGGAGGGGGGAGAAGAAAAAAGAAATGAAGAAAAGAAAAGAGATCCCAAGACCAGTAACTCCAGGAATAAAGGAAGGTAGAGGAGTGAGAACTAACCAGGAGAGGAGAAGAATTTGAGATACTAGGACAATTAACACCTTGGCCTCTCAAGAGCTCTTGTGTCTTAACACAGAATTCCATCTGTGCTATGGTTCCGGCAGAGCACTTCCACTTATTTCATGTCAGATTACCTGTGTCTAACTAAAGAAAAATTCTTTTTTCTTGATAGGAAAATAAAATTTGTTGGATGCCTACTCCTACATGTATATCAGGAATTTTATAGACACTACCTTTTCAGAGATGAAGTAAGAATCATTTGGCTAAAATATCTTATCTCTTTGACTCATGAACCTTTGGGATTACTATTGTTATCCTCATTTTACAGTTGAGAAAACCATGGCTCAAAGGTTAAATGACTTGTCCAAGAACACACAGATAGGCAACTCCAGTGTGAGAATCTCACGGAGGCTTTATTTTGAAGCTCATGCTTTTCTCATTATGATCTACTGATATCATCTGTGGACCCAACGATATCATATTGACTACTTTAAGGAGTGAGGGTTGCAGGTCCAGAACTCAACAATCATTTAGCTCTTTATATTGTTACTTGTGAGTCACAGTTTCACCGAAGCCATTTGTAATGGGGAAAATATAATTATTTGATATCTTTCTTGCACCATAAAGGTCAGGGTGGAGTTTCGAAAGTATGTACTGAGGGCCTACTGTGTGTCGGGCTCTGGGGACTCAGTGGTTGAACAAGACAAACAAGGTCCCTAACCCTCAAGGGGCTTACATTCTAATGTGAGAGATAAAGATACATAAACAAGTCAATGAATATGTTCTGGGGAGTGACCAGTATTTTGAGAAAATAAGGCAGGCTACGGGGTAAAGGGCAACTGGGGTATGTGACAGCTATTTTAGACAGCGTGGCCAAGGAAGGCTTCTTTCAGGAGTTGATGCCTTCACTGAGACCCAAATGATGAGAAAGAGGCAGGAACGTCCAGAAAGGCCAGTCATGGCTAAAATGGAGTGACACGCAGCATGGTGGAAGAGAGGTCACAGAGGTGAGCAGGGCCACGTCATGGAAACCCATATCCAAGGAAGGGCACACATCCGTAGCAACACATGAGGGGTGGCAGGCTGTGGCCATGGCTGCTGTCAGACAAGAAAGATGGCAATATGTTGGCATAGCAGGTTCTCAGTTCAACAGCTATGCCAGCATCTTGCCTCCTCTCCAGTTCTAAGTTACAGGAGCAATACCATGCCTCTTCGGTGGTTTACTTTTCCAAAATCTTCCCTTCCACCTGAGGGAGGGAAAACATACTCATTAATTAAAAATGCAAGTTTGTTTCTGAACATTACAAAAGTCTTCTTAGAGTGGTCCATTTTGAAGAAGTAGTTAAGCACAGGAAGGTTGTGGCTTCTTTGTTTCGTGGCCTTTGATCTAAAATGAACCCTGAGAATGTTTACTGACTGCTTTGTCAAACAACAGGGGGAAAATTCTGACATAAATTTTAAGTCAGTAAAGTCTAAAGCTGATGAAAGTTAATTATGGGTTATTACCATCACATTCACAGCCCACTGTACATCCCAGGAACACGTAGTACCGTTTTATTTTTCCTCTAAGAATTCTATCAGTCAATTTCTGGTACTCTGATGTACTTGAGTAACAACCTGTCATCCTGCAGTGTGTAGTTCACTGCTTTATGGGCCCTTAAAAATAGTGCTCTTTTGCGCCAACAATTCCCAGCGAGGAACTCATTCCACAAATACATTTGCAAAAGCACCACTAGGTTATATGTCCAAGGATGTTCACCGTGACACTATTTTTAAATAGCCAAAGAACTGGAAACAACCCAAGTGTCCATCAATATGATTGATACTGGCTAAATTATGACTATAAATTATGATATAATCTCACAATAGAGTATTTTATCATCCTTACCAAAGCTTAAAGCATCAGAATAATGACGCTGTGTAAGAGCACTTCTGTGTACAGCTGACTCATGAACAACATGGGTTTGAGTTGCGCGGGTCCACTTATATGTAGATTTTTTTTGATAGATACAGTATTGTCAATGTAGTTTCTCTTCCTTGTCACTTTCTTTTAAACAAATTTTAAATTGAAGTACATTAGTATTAGTTTCAGGGGTCCAACATATTGATTCAACCATGCTATGTTACTCAATGCTTACCATGTAAGTATAGTCACTATCTGTCAGTATACAACATTATTAGCGTATTACTGACTATATTCCCTATGCTATACTTTTCATCTCCATGCCTTATATATTTTACAACTGGAAGTTTGTACCTCTTAATCCCTTTAATCTATCTATCTATCTATCTATCTATCTATCTATCTATCTATCTATCTATCTATCATCTATCACCTTTGGCAATCACAAGTTTGTTCTCTGTATGGAAGAGTCTGTTCTTTGTTTTGTTTGTCCGTTTGTTTTTTTAGATTTCACCTATACGTGAAATCTTACGGTATTTGTCTTTCTCTGATTTATTTCACTTGGCATAATACCTTCTAGGTCCATCTGCGTTGTCACAAATGGCAAGATCTCATTCTCTTTTTATGGTTGATTAATATTCCATTATGCGTATATACCACATTTTTTTATCCATTCATCTATTTTTTTAAATTTTTTATTTTGTTATGTTAGATATCCATTCATCTATTGATGGACATTTGGGTTGTCTCCAAATCTTGGTTATTGTAAATAATCCTGCAATAAACATAGGGGTGCATATATCTTCTTGAAATAGTGTTTTTGTTTTCTTTGGGTAAATACCCAGTAGTGGAATTACTGGATCATATGGCATTCCTATTTTTAATTTTTTGCGGATCCTCCATATCGTCTTCCACAGTAGCTGCACCAATTTACATTCCCACCAACAGTGCACTAGGGTTCCCTTTTGTCCACATCCTCACCAATAGTCATCATTTCTTATCCTTTGATACTAGCCAATCTGGCTGGTATGAGGTGATATCCCATTGCTGTTTTGGTTTGCATTCCTCTGATGATTAGTGATGTTTAGCATCTTTTCATGTGTCTATTGGCTATCTGTATGTCTTCTCTGGAAGAATGTCTATTCAGGCCCTCTATCCATTTTTCAATCAGATTTTTTTGAGCGCTTTCTATTTTTTTGGTGTTGAGTTGTAGAAGTTCTTCATATATTTTGGATATTAACTCCTTATTGGATATATCATTTGAAAATATCTTCCCCCATTCTCTTAAGTTGTCTTCTGTTTTGTTGATCATTTCCTTTGCTGTGTAAAAGCTTTTTATTTTGGTGTAGTCCAAATAGTTTATTTTTGCTTTTGTTTCCTTTGCCTGAAGAGACAGATCCATCATTATGCTGTTAAGTTCAAAGTCCATTCCTTATGATTTTTCTTAATTACATTTCCTCTTCACTAGCATATTTTATTAAAATAGAATATATAATACATATACAAAATGGGTCTTTTTCTTAAAATATTTTAAAGTAATCTCTAGGGGTGCCTGGGTGGCTCACTCGTTAAGCGTCTGCCTTAGGCTCAGGGTGTGATCCCAGGGTCCTGGCATCGAGCCCCGCATTGGGCTCCCTGCTCTGCTGGGAGCCTGCTTCTTCCTCTCCCACTCCCCCTCCCCCCTGCTTGTTTTCCCTCTCTCACTTGCTGTCTCTCTCTCTGTCAAATAAATAAATAAAATCTTTAAAATAAAAAAAAATAATCTCTACATCCAACATGGAGCTCAAATTCACAACCCCGAGATCAAGAGTCGTATGCTTTACCCGCTGAGGCGCCCCTACATATATAAAATATGTCTTAATTGGCTGTTTATGTTATTGGTAATGCTTCCAGTCAACAGGTTATTATTAGTTAAGTTTTTGGGGAGTCAAAAGTTATATGTGCACTGTCGACTGCATGGGGGGCGGGGGTCAGCACCTCCAGACCCCACATTGTTTAAGGGTCAACTGTAAGTATGAAAGTATGTGTATACACACACATATCCTGGCTGATACATATAAATTTTTCTTGAAGGATACATGAGTGATTTATTATTTTAAATAGTGGTTTATTATTTTAAAAATAACTGGAGGACAGTGTTATGAATTATTTTTGTTTTCCTCTTTATATGTTTCTGATAAAAATACTAATAAATGTTATTTACAAAAACAAATGAACCTAAGATATACCTATAAGGATAAAACAGTTAGTTACATAGCATTATCAAGGTACATATAAGAAGCAGCATATTCACTTAAACAGGGCTAATTATCAATTGCATTTACCAGAAGCAAGAGTTCAATGTTTCCTAAGTCTGGAACTATATATGTGTGTATATATATACACACACACAGAGTCATTCACTTACACATGTGTCATGTGGTGTATATTTCTTGTGGGAGGACAGGAAGTTATGAGGATTCTATCACACAAGACCCTATAAAAACTTGTGCTGGGGCAAGGTAACTGGTGGAAGAGGTACGAGTTGACTTCCCAGAATACAGCTCAACTTGATAACATGATCTGTTAACGTAAAGGTATTTAGGAATTTCTGGTTCATCAAGAGTAGAACACTGTATCAAAATTAAAGGCAAATACAAGATAGATTAGAAAATACAGGTAAAAAAATACATCATTGAATCAAGAAGATTTAATTGAATCAAAATTTCTCCCAAAAGTTCATTTTTTATATTCCTAATATTCATAATTAAGAGGCAGATGCAGTTGCATCATTGTAGAAGGTATATACTACAAATCTGAAAGCAATACTTTCTTGTGAATTTTTCAGGTTCATTTTGCATATGCAAAAGAAAACTGAATGCTAGCAATTATCTGAATTACCAGCCAGATGAAGCAGCAGATCCCTGAGAAGCTATATGGGCTATTTCATTTAAAGGGATCATTTAAAGGATAAAAGACAGGATGCACTACATTCCTCTTCCTATTTACTTGCATATTTTTAAAAAGAAGGTAATTTCTCAATGTATAACTTAAAAGTCTGGAACACCATACCCTTCCCATATTAAAGATGCTGCTGAAACTTGAGTTCTTTCCATTAATTTCTCTGATATATCCAGTAAATCATGGGTTCTATCAGGTCACTGACAAAACGCACCTCCTCACCACATTACACCTCGGACAAATTTCTTGCAAAAATACAACCTATCCGTGAATTATGTTGCAACTGGAAAGATATTATGGGTACCTAATTATAGCTTTTAGCAGTTAAGGTTCAACTTCGAAAAACACTCAGTAAAATGTCCTGGAGATTACAGGGACAATTTATAATTTTTTTCCTAGAAGTTAAAAAACACTGTTAAAACATCTCAAACCTTTAAGAGTGTCATTAACAAAATAAAGCTCAAGTCTAGAATTTTTCAAAGAAGTTTAACTAACTTCAAATTCATTTTAAATGCATAATCTGATTTCAATTTGTGACTAGCTAATTTAAAACCACCCTGGAAGAAAATTCAGCATGTTCCAGACACGTGGGGGACAGGAGGTAGTTAGCTCTATCAGCCCCAATTAGCACACAGATATAAAGAATGAGAGCAACTCAATCACAGCAACTTAAAAGATGGTGTAACTAATACTCAATGGTTTTCCAGAGCTGCAATACAATTTACATAATGCCCCATTTAAAAAAAAATGTTCTCTGAAAAAGGCTGGAGGTAGGGGGCTGATGATGTATAAAGAGCTAGAATGTCCTATTTTTCAAGTACAGTATTATGGAAAAATTTGTGGTCCAATCAAGAACATAACTGTGGGGAAAAAATAACATCCACTGAATGTGCTGGTATTGCTTTTGGGAATAGACAATTTGACAGGATGTGCTTAAAGCTACTCCTTAACTGATAGAAGCCAGATGTGTGTTTGCCCTGAATCTGGGGGTTACAAGAAAGAGTAAGTTTATAGATATAATTTAATATATATTTATTTGTACATAATTGATATATATTAATTTACATAGCAATATATAATGAACTATATAGCTATAAAAACTAAATATAAAAAATTAAATAAAAATAAATATATATAACTAAATGTAAGTTAAAATTATATATATTTTAACTTAGGAATATTAATAAAGCACAATTGAATATTTAGATCAGGCATCAGAAACAAAGCCTAAGCTCCATTAAAGTACACAGGAAATGACAAAAAGGCTGAGGTTTTTATTCCTTGCCCTCTCCAGTGGCCCTGTCATTCCTGCTGGAAAGCCTCATACTCCCATCTGTCTGTCCAATGCACTCCCTGCCCCATACACTGTGGAACCTACCAGATTTGTTCTCCCTCAAAGAGTTCCATTGCCCAAAATTACATTCCTCTACCCGTTCTAAACTGCCTTTTCCTCCTTGCATATTTCTTCTATGGGAATGAGAAAAAAGACACCTACCCCTTCATTATAGGAATTTAAGACAAACTACAAATGGTTAACAGGCTTAAGTCTTCAAGGGGACCTAAATTCTTTTTTTTTTTTTAGATTTTATTTATTTATTTGAGAGAGAGAGCATAAGCAGGGGGCAGGGGGCAGAGCGAGAGGGAAAAGCAGGTTCCCGCCAAGCAGGAAGCCCGATGCGGGACTCAATCTCAGGACCCCGAGATCATGACCTGAGCCGAAGGCACACCTTTAATCGACTGAGACACCCAGGCACCCAAGGGGACCTAAATCCTTTCGAGTATGGGTATTATACAAAAGTACTTTTTAGTTGGAAGATATGGAAGATATTTTCAATAGATGGTTCTCTATCCTACAAATTCTTGCCTAAAGTAGGCCAAGATTAAACCATTTACTATTTTCCAGTGAAGAAGGAAGGTCAGGGGAGGGGAAGAAGCAACTGTCTTTTTTGAGAAAGCAGTAATGTACTTTTACATTTTTCCCTCTATTTAATCCTCAGAAAAGTGGTTGCACTTGGTATTATTATTATTTCCTATGTATAAATGATTAAGCTGAGGCTGAGTACATTTAATTATCTCAAGTCAAACACAGATAGCACAGCAAAGTCTCCCTGGTCATCCCAGCCAAGGCCGGCATTGGTGGGCCGACAGCCAGCCAACCCCGACGTGCAAGCAAGCAAGATGAACAGAGCTGCTTAGCTGACCACTCCAATGTGTAAGCAAATAAACACTTAGTGCCAACTCCTTTAGGTTTTCTGGTTGTTTGCTATGCAGTACTACTGTAGAAAGATGACTGATGTAGCATAATGATTAAGAAGGACTATGTGCTCTGAATTTAGACTGACTGGGTCAAAATTATCCTTAGAGCAGCATAGGCCATGTTTGTTCAAGCCACTCATTTTACTAAAAGGCATAACAAAGTCAACGGACACCTAAGTTCATTCTGCAACTATGCTGGTAAATTACAGGATTTCGGTGAATATTTATGAATAAACAAGTAAACTTTGATCAAGCACTGTTTTGCTAGAGTATGGGCTCCTTGAGGGTTGGAGACAAGACTGATTCGTCTCTGCATCCCCCGGACACAGTGGGATGAAAAAGTCTTTTTAGCAGAAAGGCCCATCTGTATCTGTGAAATGAAAGAATAAAGATTTGGGTTATTTTACCAAGATCAATGGGAAGCCGCCAAGGACTATAAGGAAGCAACAGGACAAGACCTGTGTGTGTATGCGTGTGTGTTTTAAATTTCAATACTTTGTATCATTTTCCTTTTAAAACTTGTGCTTTGACAGGATATTGCTCTCGATGCTCTTTCGTGGTGAACAGACAGGAGGGACCAGAGTGGATGCACAGAGACAAACCAGGGGCCACCGAGGCTGTCTAGGCAGAGATGGTGTCAGTTTGATTGAGAAGGAGAAGCACACGGATTTGAGATATATTTGAGAGGCAGAACAGAAAAAACTTGCTTGAGGACTTGAGGGCCCAAGGAAATGGAGGAACCAAGAAAAACGAAAACAAAAGCAAAAACCCAGCTTTTCAGTCTGTGCTCCTGGATAGGCAGAGGCAACTTTCACTGAACTAGGAACTCTGGAGGACAAATATTTTAAAAATGTAGACTCCTGATTAGAGAGATCTTGAGTTAATCCTTGTCTAAAGCCACCACCTGGAACTTCAATTTAAAGAATCTGTGGCATCAATTTACTTGAGGATTGATGTTCCTTGAACACTAAATTGTACCCTGTGACACTGGATAAGTTCATTTGCCCTATGGGGCTGAAGTGGTCTGAAGGAAGGCTGTGCTGGATCTTTGTAAGAGGGCAAAATAGAGCCCCACTGTGAAGACTTGGTGAACTATATTAAACTTTAAAAGAAAATTAAGCTTAAGAAGGAAAAGAGTGTACATGCCACATTTATTTTTTATTTATTTATTTTTTTTTTAAAGATTTTTTTTTTTATTTATTTGACAGAGATAGAGACACCCAGCGAGAGAGGGAACACAAGCAGGGGGAGTGGGAGAGGAAGAAGCAGGCTCATACCAGAAGAGCCTGATGTGGGGCTCGATCCCAGATCGCCGGGATCACGCCCTGAGCCGAAGGCAGAAGCTTAACCGCTGTGCCACCCAGGCGCCCCTACATGCCACATTTAAAATCAGTTTTAGAGACTAAGGTTGGATCCTTCCCTGCTTAACAAATTTGCTACGGACCTAAAAATTAAACTAGACTTTAGGACATTCCATACACATGGAACATGAACTCTTGCTTTGCTACCGTATGCTCATCCTAAACTCCATATTCCTAGAATTTCCTTTAATGCCATTATTTACTAAAAATCCAATTGTTTCAGTTTATGATTCAATTATCCATTTGAAGACTGTTATCACCACCGCATTGTGGTCTATGTCAGTGTAAAAGCATTGGCTTGGATTGATAACTGGCATCTTTTCCTAAAGATTTTAGCCCTTAATCAGGCCTTTAAAAATATGTACTTTATTAAAATGAAATGTTTATTCTACAGTAAGGTCATGACTTTATTTATGAGTCATTCTTCTTTCTCTGGACTTCATGGCCATGGACCATCACTTCTAATCATAGCTAGTCACCTAAAAAATGTGTGCTGTTGGCTTTATAGGGGTCAGGGTTGCGAGAGACTGGGGACAGATGTGCGCAGCCCTGTCAACACTTCTGGAAAGAAACCAAAGCACTCTGATGGTGGGTGAGCACTACTTCCATGTGTGAAAATGTAGAGAATGTGGGACTATTGCGAATCACAGGAGGAGTTGAGTGACTTATCAGTCATACACGGTGCCTCCCAAACCCAGCTAAGCACAAGGCTGCCCCTTGAAGCCCTGGAGAGCAACCACCCAAGCTCTGGTAGAGTGCATATCTTAAAGCACAAATATCTTAAATATTTGTAATGATAGAGTTTCCCATTCAATTCATATTCTAGGTCCTCCAAAGCCTAAACCAAAGGGAGGATGAATTTAGAATATATTAAGTGTCAAACACTTCACATCCATTGTGTTATTAAATCCTAACTCCAAACTGAAGAGCTGTTGAGGAAAATTACCTCCATCTTATACCTCAGGAAACTAAACCTCAGAAAGGTTAAGTGATTAATTTATAATTGCACTGCAAGTAAATGTCAGAGTCAACATTCAGCATCTCTTCCCTGAGGTCTGCACTCTGTGTCCCATACTAACACACAACCTCACCAGCCTTATTTTCTACTCACCGACGTGGCTCCCCCTCTGGGGCTAGATTTATATCCTTACCATCTCCCTGGCATGTCAGATACATCCCCAGCTCCATTTTGTTCATAACTTTTCTCCTGCCCCTCACATATTCTTCTAAATGATCATTCTGCTTCATGAATCCCAAAAGATCCATCCAAAAGGAAGCATCCTGAACTCAAAGAAATGATCCACCATGTTGAGGCAACGGCAAAACTATAAATGACTCCATTTTCCTATTTGTCAGTAATCTTTGGAATACTGTCTCAACCTATAATTAAAATGTAAAACATTTTATTATCAGACTAGATGGTTACCTGGGAGCCAAATATCACCAAAGTCAGACAAAGCACAGATGGTAGGGAATCTCCCAAGTAATCCAAAAACCAAGGGCTCCCAAGTATTTCCATCACCCAAAGTGACACTCCCTGAGAAAGCTAAGTCTCTAGCCTTTTGCAAGTGTTGTTCCCTCTCTATAACACCCTCCTAACATGCCCCTTGCTCTGCCTGGCAAACCAGAATTCATCTTCAAGGCTCTGCTCAGGCAGCACCATGACGATGATGACAATGATGATGATGGTGATGGTAATGATACATGCCCTACTCTAACAAAGGAACAGACTAAGGCATGCTAAGTTATATTTACTGCAGGCTGTGCTTTTGTTCTTCAAAATTTCCCTTGCACATAATTTTGGTACTGCTGATGAAGGCTCATTGGCAAACTGGGCCTGATCTCTATAGGCTTTTGCCAAGGCTTTTGTCCTAATTAAAATCTAACGCCTTGAGCAACTAATGATGACAGGGCAGTTTTCTGATCCAGAGACTATAAGGCCCCAAGAAGAGCTAGAACCCAGAAGGAGGCTTTAGGAAGGAATATGGCCTGACCACATCAAGGACACTGGAGCGAAGGTCATACTGCACAGTGACCTGGGGTTAGGGGAGGAGAGGTGGAAAGTCTGCAGGAGAGACAACAATGGCTGTTATTTGTTTCTACTTTAGGCTTTTATACATGTTATTGGATTATTTCCAATCTTCCCAATTCCCTGCAAGGCAAGCATCATCATTCCTATTTTATTCTCTTTGTAGAGGATGTGCAGCATTGATGCTTTATAACTCAAATCCGCTTCACGAGGAAACCTACTTTAAAAATAAAATAATAACCATGTTTGTCCTCTGCACTTTTCCCAGTTATGCTCCATTTTCACTAAACGTATCACCAAGGTCCTGTCTAGGGCTAAAATTCTTTAATTTTAATATTCACCAAGGAAAGATAAATATTAATAGATGTAAACAAGAAAAAGAGTAAATGTGTGCATTTTTAGATATTTCCTCTAAACAATCCAAAGTGCTCTGGAAATACTTTTTAAAGTGTATAAATCATTTTCCCAGTAAATGTCTGCAAGAATCTCAAATAAATTCAAGAAACAGAAGAGCACAAACAAAGAGACTGAAAGAAAACCTGGAGAAGTAAAGACACAAGCCCAACTTGGGTGAAGAGGTTCCCAGGAAGTCCTCCCAATAATGAACTTGGCAGTGCACTGAGTGGGCTGCTGTCATCCTCAAACAGTCATCGCTAGCCTTTCATGCTCCTTTTCTACCAGCATTTGGTAATCTGACTTAACCACAAGGAAAAAGTGCTTATCCCCTAGATGGTGAGGAGCCCCTGCCCTTGGGATTTTTGTTTTTCACAGGACTAGGTTCCTACAAATATGTTTATTTTTTATTACAGTGAAGATCCATTTACATATTCTTGATGATGTTTCTACTTGCATTGACAGGAATTATCTTTTACTAAAAGCCTGATGTCTTGATCACTGATGTCACCCTGAGAATGTTCACTCTGAAATGCAAGCAGCACAAAAATCAAAATAATTTCAATCCTTGATGACAACCATTAATGGATTTAATTAGTACGTGGAATTCTAAGACAAACACATGCTACACTTTTAAGACAGAGATATAAGAACAATCTTTTTCCTTATTAACTTACAATTAGTTTTCTAGAGTCATAACTTATGTTGGACTTTCAGCAAGAAAAAATACTCAAAAAGGGATGAAGAATATTTTAACGAGGTTCAACTCTGGTTCCGTCATGTTTGGTATCCAGAAGAGAATGCAAACTGTTCCATTCACTAAATTGTGAAATATCTGGTACTGCAAGGATGATGACTTTTTAAAGACTTGAAACAAAGAAGTGGCCTGGGTCATACTTGGAAAAAGGGAATGGGTGACAAGGTGCTTTTCAAACACAATGGATGAGGGAGAATAGAACCAAGGATGCTTGGATTTCATAAAACTGTTGGTAAAAAGAAAAAATAAATTAAAAAAATAAAACGCACTGCTCTTCATTTAAAACATTAGGTAACAATGAATCACTGAATTCTACTCCAGAAACCAATATTGCACTGTTTGTTAATTAAGTAAAATTTTTAAAAAAGATAAAATAAAACATTAGGTAGCAAATAATGTAAATGTTTTCAATAATAAATTACAGTCTTACGCTTAAACTTTCACAATATTTATTACAAGGGAGAAATGTAGATTTTCAGAAATACTATTTCTTTACGTCTAGAAATGCTACTAAAAATTTACTCTGTAACTTAATTCTCTGAGCCATTTGGAAACATTAAAAATATGACCACCTTGGGGCACCTGAGTGGCTCAGTCGGTTAAGCATCTGCCTACAGCTCAGGTCATGATCCCAGGGCTCCCTGCTCAGGGGGGAGACTGCTTCTCCCTCTTCCTCTGCCCCTCTCCACCCCAGCTTGTGCTCTCTCTCTCACTCATTCTCTCTCTCAAATAAAAAAAATATGATCACCTCTACTTAAAATGTATATTTTCCCCTTAAAACTTAAATGTTAAGAATGACATTTATATTTCATATATGCATAAAATATATAGTAACCACTTACAGTGTATGATGGGATATCAATGGACGAATCTTGGGAAAATAGAACTCTGTCTCCACATTTCATAAGCACAGATATTTGCTTCTCATTAGAGTTTCATTACTCAGTTTATTTCTGATTTACAAAATGTCTTAACAGAGTAAAATTATGAGCAACTTAGTCCCAACTGCCATGTCAGAAACTGAGACTCCAATCTTCTTCCAGATCGGAAGGTGACTTGTCATTTCCTCCAAACTTCATCATCAGTGACAGGTGGAGGTGTTGGGAGTATGTGCTGCTGCCAGAAGCTGGAGCAGAGCAAATTCCCCTCCTTCCTGGGAATCCTAGTGCTTGCTGAAGCCTCCAGAAGAACAGGGCTTCACCGCCCTTGGTGTTCACTAGACTCTTCCGAACTTTTTAAAACTACTGATGCCTGAACCCTTGGAGCACAGGGACTAAACCAGAATCTCTAGAGAGAGGGCCTGAGCACTGGTATGTGTATAAAAGCCCCGCACATGATTATAATGTGCAGCCAGGGTAGACAGCCACAGATAGAAGGCTTTGAAATAGATGGATGGTCACATCATGGTCATCTTATTATTGTTAACAAGCCGGGGAATGTTGAATGGAGGATAAATGAGGGGAAGCCTCCATGACAAACTGGTAATGACTGGAGAAGTCTCTATCTGTAGACACAAGAGGATGGAGGCTGCACTCCCTGTAAGTGCATTCAGATTATCTGTAAATATAATCAACCAACACCCACATTATAGCCTACATCTGAGGATCTACGACATCATTTTTTCTGGAGACAAACTTTCATTATGGAATGAAGAGGCTATATGTGTGCTAGCTGTCTTCTGGGTTTACCACACCAAATTAACTCCTTACCCTTTCCCATCCGGGGAAGCTGACCTATAAAGGGCTATATAAACAGAACCCCCATCCTTTGACTCCCTATTGGGAGTTGAGGTGTCCTGATAGGAGATCTGAGGGAAAGAAGAGAGGGAAACTGAAGTGTGTACTCCCTGGATTTGCTCCCTGTGGGAACTCAGCCGAAAGTCACAGCTCTTTTCAAGGTGCCTCTCCTTACAGTTCCCTATAACCACTCCTGCCCGCACCTGCATGCCCAGGGTGCAAACTGTCTCTGCTCTTACCAGCTCTGCTCCTACTCTGTCCTCTCCCTTTTAAACAGTTCATTTACTGATCCCTGTATGAATGTTACTGAACCCCATACGAATTATCCTATTTTGAGCGATCTGTTTCCTGATAGGCTCCTGACACATAATTGTTGGCCAAAGATGTTCATTTTTAGATCTTTAAAGAAATAATGAGAGATGCTGGGCACCTGGTTGGCTCAGTCGGAAGAGCATGTGACTCTTGATCTTGAAGTCATGAGTTCAAGACCCATGCTGGGTGCAGACATTACTTAAATTAAAAAAAAAAATAATGAGCGCTGTATACAAAGATTCAGGGTGTCATTAATGATTTTGAAGAGATTTATCATAGTCAGGACTAATCAGAATGGATGCCACCTGTGTCCTAGAGGCCTGTGATTGTGCTAATTTGTAACCCATTAACTGCTGGATTGTCAGGAGTCTGGGAGTAGGGGTAGAAGGAGGGCACTCAGGACACAAGGGGTGCTGACGAATTTTCGATCAGCATAGAAACATTTCAGTCTTTTAGTATAGCCACAAACAAACAAAAAACTGGAAAAAAATTATATTGCCAATAATAAATTATAGTAGGTCTATGTCTTAGGAGAGTACTTACAAATATGTGAAGATAATTGCAAACTACTTGGCAAAAAGCAAAGCAGTTAAAAAAAGCATAGCATCCCCATTTTGTTTAAATACATATGTATACATGTATTTACACCTTTAAGTAAAAAAAATGAAGAAGTATATCAAAATGTTAATAATGTTTAATCTCTTAGTGAAATAATCATTTCAATTTTCTTCTTTAAAAATGTATGTGTTTTCCAAAATTTCTGCAATGGAATGGATTTAATTCTTATTGCAAAAATAAGATAACATCGGGGCGCCTGGGTGGCGCAGTCGTTAAGCGTCTGCCTTCGGCTCAGGGCGTGATCCCGGCGTTATGGGATCGAGCCCCACATCAGGCTCCTCCGCTATGAGCCTGCTTCTTCCTCTCCCACTCCCCCTGCTTGTGTTCCCTCTCTCACTGGCTATCTCTATCTCTGTCAAATAAATAAATAAAATCTTTAAAAAAAAAAAGATAACATCATTTTTTTTAAATGGAGCACAGTAAAAAAAAGTTGTTTTATTTAAACCGAATCTTAAAGACCTTCTTGTGTTTATAGTGAACATTTTCACTTCATCTCAACAAAGATTTATTGCTTAATCTTTATATACCAGGGAATAAAAAACAGACACAAACCCAATGCAGTTCAGCAGTGATGGGCTAATAACCAAGTGGAGAAGGTGGAAAGATGAAAAAATAACACATCATTATGACACAGGCAAGAACAGAAATAGCTAAAGATTCAAAAACTTGGCAAAAGATAGATGAATTTTGTCTGGAAGGAAGTCATAGAAAGCTTCACAGAGGAACTGAAGACGGAGCAGGACTTTGAAGACTAAACAGAAGTTCAGAAACCAGATAAGGCAGGATGGAACTTTGCTAGGAGAGAAACAGTTCATGCAAATGATCTCAGGCATGAAGCAGCCGGGAACTAAACAGAATTAGCTCTGCTCTCTTTCTCCTAAAATAGAAACTTGCAAGGACCTTGACTTTGAGGACAGGGAGTATGCATTTATGAAAAACATACTATATGACAAGGACTAAGCTAGTTTCTTGGTTTGGTTTGGTTTTTTGAACTGCAACTATGTTACAAATAAGAAACCCCAAGTCTCAGATAGGTAAGGGCTACTTTAGATATCCCAGGAACTATACCTTAATTACTTTGTTTATATTATTCTTCTGTTTATGTGAATCTTTAAAAATATATATTGTATTCTATCAGTTGCTCTCCTTACATGGAAAGGATTATGAAGAACTGCTGGCGTGCAGGGTTTTGGATTTACCCACCAGATCACTTCCTCATCACCACAAGAGTTAAATATTAACTCTCTGCTGATACCTGTCTGTGGTGTGTGTATGTAGGGGGCAGGTAGGAATGGAATATGTCATAAAGGTAAGCAGTTCGGGGAACCACTAGTCAGGAAATAATGTTGCCATATTGGAATAATCACCTTAAAGGTGAAACCTTCAATGAAAGCAAATCATTAAGTCCAATATGGGAAGTAAATTATATTAAAACTACAGGATGTTCTGCACTCTGGACTGGTAGAGTTTGTCAGAAGTATTGATAAATAGATAAATTCATTGTTTTGAAAATATTCTTCAATGCTCACCATTTTAGACCACTTATTTTTATTAGAATTGATTAATTATGGGCTTATTGATTTTTTGCTACTTGTCAATATGGAAATAGTAATTCTTTAATAATATGCCTACATGGACCAAATTCTACAAATGTTTAATGTAGGTATCAGGCCAAGTGTCACTCTACAGCCTCCTGAATAGTGCAGAAATCAAATTAAAGCCAGTCCATTTCTCACTATGAAGATTTTATTTGGGCATGAATATTTGGCCAAGACGATAAATTCAGTTTTTCTTCAACATGAACCAAATTAATTTTTTAGATGTTGCTTTATTCCACTTAGGTCTCTGTTCTTTGAAGCCCAGGCATTCCTATTAAGAATCTTTTAATAATTCTATTATAGCTCAATTATAGCTCAATCTTAGACCACCTGACTTCAATGGGATATTCTCTATGAAAAAGCAAGGTGACTTGGTTCCTTTAAAGTTTTAAAAAGTTAATTAATATTTGCCAAGCACTTTGAAGATAAAATGTGTCAAGAGTTATAATTATTTAAAAAAAAATAAAATCACAGGGAGCTATCCTTCCATGAATTTTTTTGTGTCTTTATTATTATTTTTTTTAATCCACACTTCAATATCCCCCAAAGTCAGGGGCAGTGCAGATATAAGCATGTAGTCTGTATTTTCTTTCAAGTTAATGCAAAGTCAGGCCAGAAAAAAATGTACTTTTCATACCACATTTTTCTCTCCACAATTTTTAGACACTAGGCACACTTAAAGGCACTATTCTGAGTGTGAAAGAAGAACTGCATCAAAAAGCCATAAGAAGGAAAATGACCAGCTTTAAGTCCCAACTCTGACTCTGAAGGCCCTGTGATCGTGGCTACAATTCCCATAACTGCCAAACCAGGAGAGGTGGGTTATACCCTCTGTGCAGACAGACACCCCCCACTCGGCCGCAGCACTGCATCTGTCCTACCCCAAATAACCCAGCACTGGAAATCAGCCTATTTATTCTATGTGTCAAATCATCAAACACCATGAGTGTGACTGAGTGAGGGAATTTGATCAATTTTATAATTATTAACACTTTAAAAGACTTTTTTATTTAAGAGAGAGTGTGCATGAGTGGGGGGAGAAGCAGAGAGAGAGAGGGACAAGAAGACTCCACCCTGAGTGTGGAGCCCCACACAGGGCTCGATCCCATGACCCCGAGATCATGATCTGGGCTGAGATCAAGAGTCTGACACTTAACCGACTGATCCAGCCAGGCGCCCCAAGAGATGATCTTTTTCAAAGTCTTTTAGAGTGTTGAGGTGCCTGGGTGGCTCAGTCAGTTAAGAGTCCACTCTTGATCTCAGCTCAGGTCTTGATCTCAGGGTCATGAATTCAAGCCCCATGTTGGGCTCCATGCTGGGTGTGGAGTCTACTTAAAAAACAAAAACAAAAACAAAAACGATCATCTCTCAAAAGCACACTTCTAGTAGATCCAATAGGGAGACCCTGTTTAAAAATCTAGAAGAACTGGGGCACCTGGGTGGCTCAGTCATTAAGCGTCTGCCTTCGGCTCGGGGCATGATCCCAGTGTCCTGGGATTGAGCCCCGCATCGGGCTCTCTGCTCTGCCGGGAGCCTGCTTCTTCCTCTCCCACCCCCTCTGCTTGTGTTCCCTCTCACACTGGCTGTCTCTCTCTCTCTGTCAAGTAAATAAATAAAGTCTTTAAAAAAAAAATCTAGAAGAACTCAATGATTCCCTTGTAGGAAATTATAAACTTTGGTGAGGCTGAGGTTAGATGCCCACCCACCCGTCAGTACCTCTACCTTATTACGCCTTCACACTGTGTGGTCCTCCATCCAGCCTGTGTGTGTGTATTACATTAATCAAGTGAGTACATGGTGGTGTTTTTGAAGGTCTGGAGCATTTGCAGAGGAAGTGGGAAGAACTGTTAGGTCTGAGCACATCAGAAAACTCTTGTCTCTAGAAAATTATTTAAGGGGGACTTGGCTTCTGGAGAAAATGGCTCATTGCATTCGGCTTGTCAAACCCTTGACAGCTTTCCAAGGTACTAAGTTGATTAGCATAAAATGCCTACAGGCAAAAGCAGAAACTGAATTGTTTAAATTTTCTCACTTTGATGATGAGTGTCAAAAAGATTTTTTAAAAGATCTTTAAAGAATGACCATCTTCTTTAAAATAAGTGGAAACATTTTAATTCTTAAGTCTATTTAAAAAACAAAGTTGATTTTTGCATATCAGCGTTGACTTACCTTTTGTCTGTATCTAGCAAGCGTTTCCTAGAATTATAACCAAGTGTCCAAAAATTCAATGAGAAGCACATTGCTTGTAACAATCTGAGATAAATAATATTAAGAGTACAAAGGCAGAAGAGAGCTGGCTAAATGAATAAAATTTTAGAAAGTATTTACTCCTATAGGATGCATAATTGCAGTATTCTGCCAGTAGATCTCTAAAAATTTCATAACATCTGTATTAAAGATCATGCTTCTGAATTAGTAAATCTTAAAAGGTAAATTTAAGCTCATTCATAAATTTCAATGATTTGAAACAGCGCAGACTTGAAATTAATTAATATATTCCCAAGTCCGGGAAAATGATACAGTAGCTGTCTTCTGTGTTATCAGAATAACATTTGTTTTTTTTCCTCAATCAGTACCTATTAGAATTTTAACTGTGGTGATGAAATATTCTATAATTCGCAGGGTGGCAATTTCAAAACCTTCCCATAAAGTCAGTATTCCTACATCTTTTAAACTCCTAACTAATGAAGCAAAACATTTCCATATAAAAAGTCCAAAAAAGCCATGAGTGGTTGGATACATTAATGCCAATCTGCAGAGGAGCCAGGAGAAAGGAAAATATACACCAAATTCATTCATGGATAGAGGGCTGAAAACTCTTGGAATGGTGGGAGAAATCACGGTGTAGCATATTTTGCCTGGGCGAGCAAGGTCAGCTCTGGATTGGTCCTTTTCAGTAAGCCAAGTGAATGCTCACTTTTAAAAGTGCCTGTTCTGAGGTGCACTTTTCCAGTAATTTTTATAAAATGCATGCATAATAGGTACCTGCTTTGACAAATACACCATGTTTGTGCTCATATGTGGGTATGGCTTGTCACTTGGCACTTTGCGAATTACATCTTGAAAAGGAGTTCTGCTTTCAGCAAATATTGTGATACACAAACAAGGACTTTTAAGAGGTAGGTGTTGGAAGAGTCCAGATAGAACAGTCACTTTTGCTAATGTTCTAATCATAGGTATAGATATGGCCCAAGCCAATGAAAGCTGAAAAGTCTTCAACATATTAAACTAGAAGAAAAAAATAGCAGAGATATCATGGATCACAATTCAAATGGATGAAGAACTATAAAACCTTAAGATGAGAAGGCTTGAATGGAACCTTATTAGAGTAGATTGGATAGTCTAATTGCCTTACGTACCCAATTCAGAGATGTCAAAACAAGTTGTCTGTGAGATCTCTTAACCTACAAGGAATACCAAGTTCACATTAAATGTGTATGACACACCATTTATTTATCTGGCCTGTGGTATGAAATGCAATGGCCAGTAAGCCAGTTGGTGTAAGGGATGGCCTTGGTACACTCTTTTCCCTGTTTCTGGCACCCAGGCAAAGCAGGCAGCCACAGGTACCCAGGTAAGGTGTGAAAGACTTACTTTTTTCAATCAAAGGTCCTTGGAGAAAGTTTTACTTCATGCTCTCAAAACACTGATCTTATCCATAATGCTTTCACATGTGTTCATGTGGAAATTTAAAAAAAAAATTTTTTTTAACAATTAAAAATTGTTTTAAAAATAAAATCCAAATCTTTCTCCGGTAGGATAGGAGACTGGGGAGAACTTTTTGTGGCCATTCAGCATGTGCTAGGGATTTTAAATACAAGCTCTCAGTACATCTTGATCACTGCCTTGTGAAATATGATATTACATCCATTTTGCCTGAGAGACCATCGAGGTTCCAAGAGGTGAAGTGCTCTGCCGAGGATTCCAACCCAGTTCTGTCTTATTCCAAGCTCAAGGTGCTTTCATTATGTATGTATGTATGTATGTATGTATGTATGTATGTATTTGAGAGAGAGAGCGAGATGGTGTGTGCCATGAGTGGTGAGGGGTGGGGAAGCAAACAGAGAGGGAGAAGGAGAGAGAGAATCTCAAGCAGACTCCATGCCCAGCGTGGAGCCCGACCCCACGACCCTGAGACCATGATATGAGCAGAAATCAAGAGTCGGATGCTTAACCAACTGAGCCACCCAGGCACGGCATTATCATGTTTTAAAAGCATGTTTAATGTATGTAATTCTTATCTAAGGAACAGTCAGGCAAGCCATGCAGCAGGATTTTCCAATTATACAGCATCACTGTAGGACTTTTAAATGACCATTTTATGCTTGAAACCACCATCAGGATCGAGGCAAAGTGTGGTCTTTCATATTATCCTGCTTCTTACCCTCTTGTTCCCTATCCTCTTTCCTCATGGTTTCCAAATATTCTTCTCCTTCTATGGACACTTCTCTGATTACAGATTCATTTCTCTCCCGATGCTTTGGGAATTAAATAGAACCATCAGATGTTGGGTCAAGTACTAAAATGGTGTTGGTTTCTCCTAATCATTCATGGTGGACATGTGATATATAAGAGCATTTTTATGTCCCATGTTTAACCTGGATGTTGTTTCTACAAAATCTTGTCATGTGATATGATCTGCCAATGCACACAGGAGAGCATGTATCTATGTTGCTCTAAGGAGTAACCAAAGAATTCTGAATCAAGATCTTCCGTGTGTACGTGTGTGTGTGTATAAAAATAAACATGTGTGATGGTCACAAAATCCAAGTTTTAAGTAGCTTCTCCACGTTACACAGTTCTAAAGTGGCATGGTCTATATTATAAAGCAAGCTTCACTCAGGTGCCTTCTAACTACTTGGTACTTCTGCTTCTCCCCTCAGAACAGACTATAAATAAAATTGTTAATGACTCCACAGAAAATACAAAGACTCTAATGGAAATAGGCTCAAAGGATAAACACATCATGTATTGAAGAATGACTCCAGAATGTATGAGTTGTTCTGCTTTTCCTTAATCAGGCACAAATTATCAAACACATCATGCTGTTTCAGAAAAACAAAAACACTATGAACATAGAGAAAAAGGAGTAGGAGTCCACGTAACCACCAGAATCACATTTGTCACAGGACCCATGGTAGGAAATCCACTTTACATCATGACCTATTACACAATATGTATATAACTAAAACAAAAGTTTCCCACAAAGCAATACTTGTCACTATGTGCAATGCACTCTGTTGTTTTTCTATTTCCTTTCTTAAATAATGCTCATGGTGATCCACAAAACTGGTTTCATGACTAATGGGTGAGACCCACACTGTCTGAGGACTGTTAAATCCTATGCAGTCACCGCCTTTATCTCTTGTCCAAGGCAGACAATATTAATGGATAACAGAATTCTTTCTGATGAGTTTGGCCAACCCTGAGCACCCTTGTCAAACCAGCATTCTAGGCAGCAACTATCAACTGGAGTTGGGACAAAGACATGACACGGTCACTGTCTAAGTTCCAAGGGGACAGATGGAGAGCTAGAGTAGCTGTTTTTGTTATTTGCTCTCTTTCTATCACTAGTGCTTGCTTAGTGTCCAGCACAGAGCAGGCACTCAAATATCCACTGAAAGGTTGAATCACTAACTGGCCACCAAGAGTAGAGGATAAGCTTTTGCTCCTAAAGTTCCTCGGTGAATCCTTTCTCTCCCTGCCTTCGCTTTGTTGCTGTCCTTAAATGTAAAGCTTTCAAGATTCAATGGCTCTGAGTACTGTATGTACCCTCTCTGCCTTCCAAACCCCATCTTGTAATAAGAGTTATCTGTACTGAGCTACTTGATAATATCTCTGTTACTTTCAAAGACAATTGGTTTACGCTTAAAGAGTTACCGAAAAGGATTATGAAGTTCAAACCATGGTAGAGTTCCTTGAAAAACTGGTCCTGGAAGGACCTGGGCTGGATATTGGGCATATATTTTCTCCTTTCAACCTTTCAACAATATAATGTTTCATATCATTACCCCATCTTATTGGTGAGGAACCAAACCTTTAGAAAAAAAGAGATGAGGTCACTCAGTCAGTAAATGCTTGGCAGAGCCAGGATTTAAACCTAGGTATTTCGCTGTTGTTTTTATTATACTTCAGCTGCTCCCGAAAATGGCATATTAAATTACGAAGAAACAATGGCCAGAAGCCTTGAATCCATTCGTAGTGTGTGAATTTAACACTGGAAAAATAAAACCCAATACCTTAGTAGTATACTTCATCATATAACTTTATTTTTTCTTCACCAAATTTTTGTGAGTTATTCACTGTTGGGCATGTTTTCCTTGGCAGCAGTTAATCTTGGCTCAGACATAACTTCTTACTGTAGTGTAATTCAAATGTGTTAAGTCCTCTACTACACGGAGGAAAAAAAAGACTCTGTGTGTGCGCGTGTGTTTATGGGGGTCAGGTCCAAGGGGAAGTATAAAATGGAAACAATATACGAATTGGGTGTGTGTACAGGGCAGTAATAAGTGGTTGCAGGCAAAAGCAACAATACCTGCCTCTTGGCTCTCTCTCTCACCAGAAGCAGTGTATGGAAATGGAGTGGAAGAGAACAGCATGGGTCAAGCTCAACTCACATCCACCCCCATATAAGCATACGCAACCTGACAGTCACAGAACCTGCAATGTGTAATTTGCCCAATCATGATCATGAGTCACTGTAAAAGCTACTAAGAAGCTCGGCTGGGAAAGTATATTTCTGCTGCAAGTTTACAGCAGTTGTTTTCAACTAGGAGCAATGTAGAGGACGTTTGGCAATGTCGGCAGACATTTTTAGTTGACACAACTTGATATAGGCCAGTGATGCTGCTAAACGCTGTACGATGCACAGGACAAATCAGATGGCCAAAACGTCAACAGTGACAAGGCTGAGAAACCCTGGTTTACAGTCTGATGCAACTGCCTCAGGGATCCAACTCCTTTACTCCAGCTGCCTCTCTGGCCTCAGTCTCCTCATCTGCAAAATGGCAATGACTACAGTACCTGCTTCACTGGGTGGTTGTGAGCCTTAAGTGAGTCTTATGATGTAAAGCACTTAGAAGAGTGCCTGTGACATGGTGCTAAGTGCTCGGTAAATGCTGTTGTTACCGTGACCACCACCAAAGCTCACCACTGTGTTGGGCGGCATTTCCCAAAGTATTCTGGGGAATTCGGGGGGGCGGGGGAGAAAAAGGGTTCTGTTGTCAAATAAACTTAAAAATGGTAGATTAACATTGGACAAGTTTCTTTATTGCAGAACTTCTCAGAATCTTTAACAGATAAAAATATATGGCACGCAGAATTTCACATCTAACCAACTGAAGAATCCTACGCAGAATCTTGCAAGATCAAACACACTTTAGGGAAAGGCCAGTGTGGTGAAAGGGTGGTGGACTGAGACAGGACTTAGCTCTTGAGTCTACCGCGTACTCACTCTGAAGCCTGGGTAAGTCCCTTTACCTTTCCTGGCCTCCATGATCACCAGCACACAAGAGAATTTGGGCCCTTCCAGTTCTGAAAGGCTCTGATTCACTGATGTGCTTGCATGATGAATATCACTAGTAGATCTCAAAGTCATGCATTATCAGATGAGTAGGACATCACTCTCAAAATCAAGAGCTGTGACAAAACCCAGGACAATCGTGTCTACCAAATCCCTGTTTCTGAAGAAGCCCAAATATCCAATACAGAAATCAAGATGAATAGGTGAATGCAGCCTAATTTTTTAAGCAAAGAGCAGAGCTGGCAAAGAAGAATATGGATGCAATAAAAAAAGGTCTCAGCCCCTCAAAGTGTACACCAGTATAATTTACTCTGTTATCTCTTATTAGGGGCTAAATAAAATCAGCAGAGGATATGACAAGACAGGACTGCTATCTCCAGGAACTCAAACTCCATCGGACGAGGAAGATGTAAATCCATAAGGCGCCCGTGTGTGTCTGACGGACATTTAAACAAAGACCCATGGGAGCAGAGTAGTCTTAGGTGTTGCCATTTTTTTTAGAACACAAATGTACAATGGCAAAAACACACAATAAAATTTAAAAATGAAATGTAAACATCTATCTTCTTGTTTGGGTTTCTAACTGCACGTCCTGTCTGCCGTTCAGACATCTGCGGATGTTAGGAAGTACCTGAACTGGAGGGGGGGTGGGTATGTGGCTTGTCATGCCCTGTGATCTTCAGCCCTCTTGGTGCACTGCACAGTCTGGCCTGAACCCGCCATGCATGAGGGAGGTGGCACTGGTCGAAGAGATCTGCGCCTCCTATTGTCCAGGGCACTGTTTCATTATATTATAACTTAAAGCTATTTTAACCTGTGTAACTGGAATTTCTCTCTGGAGTACACTCTCAGCTACGGCTGCATGAGTAGCCATTGTACCAGTAATCCTTTTATTATCAGTATCTGGGGACGCCAGTAGGCCCTCTGTCAGAAGAAGAATAACTTCAAAAAAAAAAAAAAAAAAAAACCCAAACTTTTTTTTTGCATCTATGGACCCCTTCTCACATGAAACGCATAAAATAAAGTATATGAGGTTACAAAGGAAACCAATTACATTGAAATATCTAAATAGTAAAATGCACATTTTAATATATGTGACTCAACATATTAAATAACAAGATCTAGCAGTGTGTCTAATAACTAACATGTCAAAGCTGTGTCACACGTAGACAATATTTCTAGACATCAGCAACAACTGTAATGTTACATAAGTTACTTGTGATTTTGACTGGTGACAAAATCACAGGTCCTGCTAAAATATGATTGCAACTTATTGCCTCCACTCCACTAATTGAAGGAAATGCTGAATTTCAATTCCAGGTTAGTGCAAAATAAAAATGTGTTTGCACTATCTATGTGAACACTATGTGTTCACGATCCCCTGAATTCTAACCATGGGCCCCTTGTGATCCATGGACTCCAGATAAGGAAGCCCTACATTTAGATGAGGTCATAAAGGTTCAAGAGCTTTGGCGACTGAAGAGAACAAAAAATGAGCTCATCACATTTTTCTTCTTCTATGTTGGGAATAATTCCAAAGAGATCTGTCACAGTAAAAACATTCAGGTACACTTACAAAATATTTGCATATGTGAGCTCCTCTGATTCTCATAACAGCCTTGTGAGGAAGGTACAAGATTAGCATTAACCCCATTTAGCAAATGTGGAAGGTGATGTGCGTCCCCGTCTCATGGCCAGAAGTTAAGTGCTGAGCTCGGCTCAGACACAGAGCTTCTGACATCCAACTCCATACCCCAGTCAATAACTCTTGTGTGGCACCTATGGTGTTGGGGTCAGGGAGGGAGACAACAAAAGTGAACATTAAGACTTCTCTCCACAGCAACCTACTTAACCTAGTTACCACTAGACTCAGCAGGCCCTGGTAATTGGCAAAAGCTGCGTTTGCTCATTTCTCCCTGCTCACTCTCACACACGATTGTGCATAACTAGTGTCATTTTCTAGAATGCCATAGGTTCCAGCAACTATATCGGGTCCTTCTGACCTAAAGAGCATGCAGAATTTGCCGTTATCTCTGCAAGTTTCTTTTCTATTTATCCTGTTGTCTCTATTTTACTAGCTTTTTGATTCCAATGATTTTTATTTGTTTTAAAGATTTTGTTGGGGGGGGGAGCACAAAAGCAGGGGGAGCAATAGGCAGAGGGAGAAGCGGGCTCCCCGCTGACCAAAGAGCCCAAAATGGGATTCGATCCCAGGACCCTGGGATCATGACCTGAGCCGAAGGCAGATCCTTAACTGACTGAGCCACCCAGGCATCCCAGATTCCAAGGATTTTTTGGGAAACATTTCTGATGACAAATTCTTCTTTTTCTTTAAATGCTTCAAATTTCAGGTGCCTGTCAATCTGTGTAGTCCCTGTTTTCCATTTCGAGCACAAAAAGAGAGATTCGCTTTCTATTTTCAAGGAACTTTAGAATATTCTTTTGTCAAGTATCTCCCTTTCAAAATGCTTAGATTTGGATTTGGTGGTATCCTGGAATGTTGTTCCACATCACCTTCCTCCTAAACTCTCTTTCCCCATGCACAGAAAAGCTTTGCTTTCCTGGAATATAAGGACTCTGCTCTAATGGGCCTCAAAAGAGGGACTCTGATGAAGAAAAGCCTTAAGCTTTCATTACTTTTGCTTTTAAAAGTCATTTTTCCATTACGAAATTTGTTTTTTACGGTTTTATTTTCTTCTCATGTAAATTTGTCTAATTTTGTCTTTAACATTTTTGCTTTGACCTTCGCACCCATCTTAACACTCCCCCCATATATGTTTCTTTGCTATTTAGTTCTTTGAGTTTCTCTGTGTTTTAATCTTTGTCTTGTCCAGCCTGCAAACTGACTCAGTTCACTTTTTAGCCTTCTGCTCTTGCTCCTTCACTGTGTACCTATGCAGAATTTCAGACATTGCAAAATGGCAGCTCAGAAAGGAGCCTTTGCAATTATCCTGTACAGCCGTGCTGAGTCTTTAACCTCTACAAAATAAAAACTACTCCCTACCTCCTTTGCTATCAGAGAAAGCAGTGAGAGAGGCTGGGGGGAAGGGAAGATAGTGATAAGGGGAAGGTTCAGGTCCAAGAAGTGCTAACCTGTATCTGGAAGGTGAGGGCGTGTGTCTGGAATGCTAATGTCCTCCTCTGTGGAGTTCCCTTAAGTCCCCTAAGTGAGGTACAGTGACCGCAGGCACTTGAAACCTTGTAGGTAGGAGCTTTAAGATGGACCACACTTGAGAAACTCTTAGGTAGCCCTGAAGTGTGCTCTCAGTTTACACATCAACAGCCCAGGCAGCTTGTCTAAAGCCACAGTCAACACTAGAGATCCAGCCCTGGATCTGCTACTCTCTGCCCGGACTTGTACCCTTACTCCAGAACCAGCAAAGCACCATCTGCATCTTATTCCTGGGTCTTGACTCTTTCTCTGGTGGGTTTCGTTACGTGAACTCTTCTCTCAACTCAGGGCCTCATTATGGCTGGCTCTGGCAGTTTTCCCTCAATCCTCACTTCTCCAACAGGCTTTATACCCACACAAAAGGTCAGGTGTGGAAACAAAGAAAAGGCAATTATCGTTTATTTAATCTTCACAACTAAGTGAGGAAGATGTAATTATTCTCGTTTCACAAAAGGGGAAACTGAGGTTCAAGATGGTGCAGTAACTTGTCTAAGGCTGCATAGTCCGTGGTAATCGACCCACACACAGTACTACACGTGAACGCACAATGTGTGTTAGAACTTCCATGGGCAAAGAAATGCTTTTTATCCATTCCCTCGTTGTGTTAAAAAATGTTCACGGGGCACCTGGGTGGCTCAGTCGTTAAGCGTCTGCCTTCGGCTCAGGGTGTGATCCCAGCCTTCTGGGATTGAGCCCTGCATCGGGCTCTCCAGGCTCTCTGCTCCGCTGGGAGCCTGTTCTTCCTCTCCCACTCCCCCTGCCTGTGTTCCCTCTCTCGCTGGCCGTCTGTCAAATAAATAAATAAAATCTTAAAAAAAAATGTTCACGGAACACCTATTATGGGTGGGGTGTCCTAAAAACTTTAACTGTATTTAAATTCCAGTGTCATGGTTCCAAAAAACAAACCAAACTGTGTCTATGATTCTTTTGGAATGATTTCCAGAGAAAATGTACAACCCGTTCCGAATTATTGGGCTTGGTACTTTAAAGACATTGCCTATTTCTTTTGGTCACAAACGTTATGACCTGTATCATCTATGTCTTTTGCCAGACTTGGACATGGAAGACTTTGAGCTGGTTCTGAAAATCAAAGACAAAGATGTGTTATAACTGAGGACAAGTGATGCCCAGACAGCTTTTTAGAGGAGTTCCATGGATACTTGGCTACGTACTGTGAAGCATAGTAGGGTAAGCAAGAATAGAGAGGTGGGAATAGGAGAAACTTAGGTTTGAGTCTAGGGGCCACACCATTTACTAGCTGTCTGACCTCTTAAATCTCGCCAGGCCACAGCTGCCTTGTCTGTAAAACAGGAGCAATCATGGCACCAGGACTGTAACATTGCTGTGAAGATTACTAGAGGCAGTGCAGATAAAGCGTGCGGAACTAAGCACGGGCACACAGAAAATAATCAATAGAGAGAGTTATAATTCTCATTGTTATTGCTCCGGCAATTAGAAGAGTTGCATACATTTTAATTTTTGCCTTCAAAAAAAAAGATCTCGATGACGTTGAAACCTAGAAATTTAGGACAGTGGTTTTGTGTTGGTTCTAGATCAATAATTTGGACATGCGTTCTGGAATACAAGTGGACAATAATAAATTACACTCTTCCATTTCTATTTTAGTATTCCTAGTATGAATTATGGGTTTTATTTTTAAGATTTTATTTATTTATTTGAGAGAGAGAGAGAGAGAGTGAGAGAGCACAAGCAGGGGGAGCAGCAGAGGGAGAGGGAGAAGCAGGCTTCCCGCTGAGCAGGGATCCCAACACGGGGCTCAATCCCAGGACCATTCCTGGGATCGTGACCTGAGCGGAAGGCAGCCACTTAACCGACTGAGCCACCCAGGTGCTCCTGAATTATGGTTTTAGGTTAGCTAATGGAACTATCTAACACATAGTAACTTGTCTACCATTCTGAAATATGCAGTTGTTTGATCATTTCTGCTTTAATAAATTTTGCAAAAGAAAATTCCACTGACACTTATGACTGGCATAATGAACTCCACCTTCAGAAGGAAGATGTACTTTTCAAACAAATCTGTTTTTCAAATTATTCTTAACCTATGTATAATTAGCTTTCCAATTTCACTGGTTTCTATGTGACAATGTGTTAATAAAAGGAAATATAGAACATTAGCTTTTACCAACTACTAAAGACATCCATTTTAAAGAGAAACTGAATTTTGTCAAATCTTTTGATCATCTTTGTCATAAAATACGACTTACTGCCATTTCTCCGGAATTTGAAAAACTACAGGCCACAAGGACAAAAATTATATTAAAGGTTTAGTTCTTCAAACAACAAACCAACCCAGTTTGTTAGTCTTTTATTTTATATTTCTTTTCATATATTCTTCTTTTGTCTATAAAGATATTTTCAGTACCTCTGGCTGAAAAACCACAGATCACTGAAAGAAAATATCTTTTGGATAATCTGCCTTAAAATTTAACAAGACTAAGATGTCATACTGTATTTTCCCCTTTTACATGAATCTAGAAAATTTTTCAGATGTTAAAAAAGCTATGATAAAATTTCAAGTGTTTAATTATTAAGAGCAATTAGAATGTTACTTACCAGACATCAGTTCAGGTACTAACTTGCAATTTTTTTTTATTAGAAGTACAATTCAAATGACTGTCTGTCATAATAGTTAATATACATACAGTGATCTAAAAAGGAAATTAAAGCTACTCTTTTCATTTAAAAAAAAAAATCAACCTAATCCCAATTCCAAAAATAAATAATGAAGCAAACTAGAATCTTTTCAGGTGCTGGTTAACATGCAGCAGTGTTCTATATCAAAGTCAGGCTGTAAACTGTAAGTTGTTTTTGTTTTTTAATTTAATATAGTCCCACTCTTACCCATAAAAAGGAAATCAGTTTTGAGTTACAGCACAGAATATGAAAAGGAAATGTCAAGTGACAATATTACCAATATTACCAGTTAGTTACTTAAAAGTCCACTCGAGTTAAAAGCCAGTTAAATCCTGATTTAGAAGACTTCATGCACTATACGTAGATTTTACCACAGAGATCTCATACTTTATTCCTTTAGCCTATTGTTTCTTATTTGACTTTTTTTTTTAAATTAAGTTAATGAAGTTGAGATAATAGGTAAAAGGTCAGGTTTAAAGAAGGAAAAAAATTACCCCACGGGGTTATTCAATAATGACTTTATGACTTGAGTTTCCACTTGAGCATGGGCTGTAATTCAAAAATCTCAGGTTATTTTAGTAAGATCTTATCGATTTGACTTTTTGGGGACCAATCCTTTTCCACCATTAATATTTGGACTCCAGAATAGTTCCACCTCAGATGCATACCAATATCGGTCTTGATTGATAATTACATGTTAGATTTAGATCAATTAGGAAAGCACACATACCACAAGTTTCTGGAGCAGGCCTTTCTGAGCTGATTTTCTTAACCTTACTTAATACATATATCCAATTTACTAATAGGGCCAAAGTTCACCTGGAATTTGACAGAGCTCACTTAAGACGCAGGTTGGCAGATGGCATTGGTTTTTAGACAAAGTTCTTTCCCTTTTCTGCTCAACTTCTCAAAATCAGGGTTACCTCAAAGCAAAAAACAAAACAAAACAAAAAACCAAAACACCTGAGATTTACAAAACACCAGAGAATTATCTCAGTAACGGAAGTACTGGCAGGAGTGGAAGAACTTTTACATGCCCAACACTACACATTTTGGTCACCTTTTTATGGTACTTTTCACCTATTCCAAATTGTAGAAGTTGAAGTAAACAACACACACACACACACAGACACACACAGACACGCGAACCCGGAATACAATGCAAACTATAACTACTTTAAAATAAGTGAAAAACCTAAAGGCATTCTTGGGCCACAGTCTCCTACGTGCTACCCACCCTGGAGGACATATAATCAAGTCATATTCTGTCTTTTTTTTTTTTTCAATTAGGTTGAAAGCAGTTTGAATAAGGCTACTGCCTCTACACAAATGGCACTAATTTTCCCATTTGGGGATAAGTCTTTTAACTTCAGCTGTTATGCCCCTGGCGAGGAAGTGGAGCTGAACTGGACAAGACTAAAAAGATTTCCTGGGTTTGATTTGCTGTGGATCAAGTAGTTGGCTTTGCAAATGGCAGAAAGGACTCCTCTTCTCTCTGCCACTGCTAACTCACGGGACTCCGTGTAAAAGGCCTGTGGGGAATCAGACTGCCAGAATTTCTCTTCTAGTTCTGAATTCATGTGGACACAGGCTTCTGAGCAGAACTTGATCAACCCACGTAGCTTCTTTTATTAATTTTCTCCTCACGGTTTTTCATCCCTCAGCACTCAATCCTTTGTCAGAGGCAGCACAGATACAGAAATGGAAACTGGGCCACAAACTACTTAGCATAAATGCCTCCCCACCCCGGCCAATAAAAATTGCATTTTCCCCTTGCTAAAAGTATAATTTGTAATTAATATAATCATTCTTATTTTACTTAAAGGAGAGTGCTATTTGTAATGTTAAAAATAGTTCCTCAAAAGGGGCAGTTCTCTTAAAATGAAAATTAGTTATTTAATTAACTTTTATAATACATTTAATTTATAAATTGGTCTCAAATATTGAATAGCTTCTCTGTTGGCATTCAGACAATACAGAGTAGGCTGTATATTCGATAAAGCCATAATTAAAGATTTTCAAATGAGATTTATTTTTTTCTGGTGTCTGCTGTATTAAAACACTCAATAACTACATACTAGCTAAAAAGTCGATTATACAATAAAGTAGAGAGTGCTAGGGAATCTGACTAATGTGGATAAATTTTGATCCTAAAATCTTCTTTTTCACCCTTTCCCTGCTGCGAACCAACACACGTATATACCATGATCATGCTTGGATTTTTTCGCTTCATCTTTATCTTCTTCAAAATTATTTTGATAATTTTCTGGACTCCACTGCTCATATTGATGTGGAGAAAAAAAGTCTCAATGGTCCTTAACAAAGCAAGCACATTAGGGCCCTTATATTTTACCAATGAAATATCTGATTTACTTTCTATAAACTTACATGTTTAATAGAGAGGACATAGTTTAAATGTCCTTAGTGAAAACACATTTTGCAATACAAAGATCAAATTTCATTATTTCTTATTTAAGACTGGCCTACTCTAAATTCAAAAAGGTTTTTTTCTAGTCTACAGAAATGTATCTTAACAGAAAATAAACTCTTGATCCTACAAAAATTTTTGAAACACTTGGGAGATTGTTATTAAGGAAACAGTCTGTTAAATATATCAAGAAACTGTTAAAACATAATTACTGATTTTTTGTTATTTTACCTTATGACTTCAAAGAATAGGAAAAGAACTATCAAAAACATTCTCCCAGAATCATAGCATTATATGTATTCTAAAATGTCTTCGAGAAGCCATTTTTATCTTATAGCTAGATTTTATCCTGAAATGTTAATAATAAGGGATTTAATCTATTGCTTTTTTACAGTTTTAAGTTTGTTAAGAGACCGTATGGTGTTTATATGTTAAAAATACCTAGATACATCAAGTAAAGAAAAGCTGTGGCAATTATATGAAAAATTTAAGGACACCTGTCACTAAAATGTCAATGTCCCAAGCAAAAGACATCTTACTAACCTTTGAATTATCCCATATAGGTACCAACAAAATTTAACTATAACTTTCATTTTAAGATAAACCAAAATAAATACATATTTTTTTATTCTAGGAAAAAATCCTATGCAGGAAAACTCTTCTATTTGATTCACTTTAATACTGCTCACTTGAGTATTTGAGATATAGAAGTACGCGTTCTCCTTAAAATTCTAACAGTACAATATGTGATTTTATGCTACTTTTTTATTTTACTTCCTCAAGCATTTTTATAGCTTCTTGAATAGCTATCTAGTTATTACACTGTAAAAAAATGATATCCTTAACTTTTTTCCCACTTGCATTTTAAAAACCTATGCTCAAGTATGAAGCATTTTATACCTCCCTTCTTAATTGTCTATTTAAAATTTCAAAAAAAGCCAACAGTTAATGTTATCACTCAAGAGCTTTGTCTCTGATACATGCTTTTCAGAACTATAAAATTTCACCCAGAGAATAACTCTGTATCTTTTAAAGGAGCTTCTTGACTTTTCCCCATGTCTGCCAGTCTGGTAAGCAATATCGACATGGTAAGTCCCAATGCGATATAAATAAAAAATAAACACCATCATAAACTGAGAATTCCATAAAGTCCGAAAATTCTATTAAGACAGACACAAACATTTTTTTTTCACTTGGAGGCCTAAAATTCAACTTAAGATGTTTTTTACATCCCAAGATCAAGGAAACTGCTCAACTTTCATGAGGCTCTGTCACAAGTTAAGAAAAAAAGGTGGGGGGCAGGCTATAGTTCTTACGGGTGGGCTTAAACCACTGTTATTTTTGCATTTATTCCTTAAAAGGCCTTCACTGAAGGATTAAGGTCTGCAAACAATGAAAAAATAATCAATATTAGACTTGGAAAAAATTACTTAAAACTCACTCCTTGCCTCAACCAAACACAAACTCCACAACAAATAAACCTAAACTTGGCTGTCAGTTTTAAATCCATTTTTTTTTTTACCAGTTCAAGCACAATTTCTTTAAAACAAAGTATAAACTAGAATATTGTTTAAATTTCTGTCCACGAGAGACACATTTCAATGCACAGGTAATAAACTCCTAAGGAAAATAAAGAGGCTCATTTTCCCAATTTCACTTCAAGCTGCCATGATTTCAGTGAAGGAAGCAGAGAGGCCCAATTCCAGAACCCAGAGTCGCCAGGGCGGTGAGGGGCGTCCGGCCACAGCCTCAGCTCCCACCCAAGCGTAGGTCTTGAGCGGTCATTCTCAGTCCTAGTACCACCTGTGGAGGGGCAAAAGCGGTCCCGCAAGAAGCCTATTGAGGGGTCACTAGGGCTGAAGTTTTCCTTAACTTCTCGCCTGCCAACGCGGCGCTAGGTGAACACTTCGGTCGTGTTTTCACGACTGCCATTGTCTCGCTGCAGGATGGGAGGCTCTCTTAAGGGACGCACTGTTGGAAAAACCACGATTTTGCAGAGCATCACTTTCCCACCCATATTCGGCGAAAATAAACTCTAATCCGACCAGGTGGGGAGTTAAAACTCGCCTGACTTCCCCTCCCCCGAAGAGGGGAGCAAGCAGAGCAAGTTGCAAAGTGACAATCTGAATTTGAACTAGCGAACGGGCTCCCCTCAAACAGCGCTGGTTGAGAGCGCTCGCCCCCCAACGCGCTCCCGGACACCCACAGTTCCTCCTTCGCCGTTTAGGGGAAGACAGCGGGACCCGCGACTTCCGAGGTCAGGCCAGGGAAACAACCTGCTCTTGGGGCAAGAGGAGGAGAAGGTTCTGCGCAGAGCCAGGGCCGCCGTGGCCGGCCGCAGCATCCCCGCCCGGGTGCCCGCGGCGCAGACTGCAGAGTGCGGGGGCCCGAGCCCCCCTCTTAACTCGGTAAGGGACGCGCCCCAGCCCCGCTGCCGCGCGTTCCTCGCTTACGGGCCGGTCTGCAGACTCGCCGCCCACCCTCCAGCGCCGGCCGCCCCCCCACCCCAGTCGGTCGCCGCCTCACCGCTGGGGTCCGCGCGGGCGCCGCGGTCGGGGACGCGCGCCTTTCTCCTCTGGGCGCCGGACGTGGAGCCTGCGCGCCCCAAGTTGTGCGCAGATCGAAGCCGCTCTCGAAGCTCCTCCGGGGAGGCCGTCCGGGCCTCCGAGCCCCGGCTCCTGGCGGGCGCCGGCGGAGTGGACATCCCCGCACCTCCGCCTCAGCCGCACCTCCGCCCCATCCACACCTGCCGCCGCGGGGCCGCCTCGGCCGCGGCTCCTCCCCAGCTCCGCCCCTCGCCCGCGCCCCGCCCCACCGCCGCCACCGCCTCCGCCACCTCCGCCGCCGCCGCGGGAAAAAGGGGGGAGGAAAGAGGCTCCCCGGCCGCGGAGCGCGAGCCGAGGCGTTGCATCTCCTCCCTCGCGCTGGGGCGGGACTCGGGTCTCTCCACTGCAGCTCGGCTCCCGAACGCCGGAATTTGGTGGGGAAGCGGCAGTCACGACAGCCCCTCTGGCCACCGCAGCCTTTTGCGGGCGGAAGCTTCTCGCAGAGAGTCTGAGCTAAGGAAGGGAGAGGCTCCCACCTGCGAGAGCCGGAGCTCCTCCGTGCACTCTCGGATTCCAAACTTAGAAAACTGTACAGCGGAAGTGCCTCCTCGGTCGGACCCTTGCATTTGTAGGGGTCTTCTAAAACCGTGCCTGGTAGCGTGGGCCCCGCGGTTGAGCTGGCTTTAGAGCAAGGTGGGGAGTCCTTCCATCTGGAGCGGCCGCATTCGCCACCCTGTGGGTGCTTCGAGGCCTTTCTCAGATGCCATCTCCACCACGAATTTTTTCCAGGTGCTTTCACCCGCGGCCCAGATTTGATTTCGCCCTGTTTTGGATAGCCAGGGCTCTCTGAATCTACCTGCTGGCCCCTCTTTTGGCTGAGAGCGCTTTGGGAAATGCAATGGGTCATCTCTAAACACTTTAGTTATTTTTATCGTGCAGTGCGGGCTCGGTATTCAGTACTGTAGAATACAAGCAGAAAGATTTATGCTCGCCTAATCCTTTCCACTTGGATTGAAATTCTTTGAAGCAGAGGCTACAATAAGTTGCTCATCTCTGGAAGTTTTCAAGTAAATACTGAACGGTAGTTGGCAGGGTGGTCGCACCATGTGACCTAGCCAGATTTTTCCGGCGGTCCTACTTATCTATATCCTCCGAGAGCCCAGCTTGGCGACTAGCAACTGGATTTTGGGGGGGGGGGGGGTGCGGGTGCAGGGTAGTTGTGTTTCTGTGTGTGAATATAGTTTGTTTTTGGCAAAGGTCGGTCTAACTCCCACAAAGAAAAATTCCAAGGGGGGGGGGGCGAAGCAAAGTTCATAGTGGTATTTGATTGATGGTGGAATATATCTCTGTGTGAAAAATCGTTTCTTCAATCACAATGAAAAATCTTCATCAGATGTTGACTAATGAGTTGGTATTTCCTACAGTCTCCGTTTCTTAGCCAACTATGTAAGTCCAAAGCAGATGATGTATTACATAAATTATTTTTGCATGAGCACTTGGGATAAGGACTATATGAAAGATACAAATTTAAAATTTTCTGTATAAAATACAGTTGAATAAAATGTTCATATACCATTTGTCATTTCAGACACTTAAGTGTATGTTTTGAGTTGTGAGGTCAGTCGTATTTAATGGTTATTAGTATTAGGTAAACAGGTAGGATTCAAAGAAACTCATCTACAGTTCAGCTTGAAACAGGTTGAAAGCATGAACTCTCTTAAAGAACTGAAAAATCTGAAGCCATCTTGACTATCTTGAACGAGAAATAAAGAACAGAAATTAACACTGTTATTGCCGTTAAAATATTCCCAATAATTTGAAAATGTTTTCAAATTCTATAGTCACAGTATAAAGGAAAAAGCAAATATTTTGCACATCATGAAAAATGTGCCTTAAGATGTAAAAGATTATGAAACTTAGAGCTAAGTGCTTTTAAATATACATATAAACATATAAAATATATTTATAAATATGTATTTATTTAGCAAAACCTGTTCGTAGAAAACTCAAAATTAAAATCATTCTTTGAAGTAAAAAAAAAAATACTACTCTAACTTTATCATGGAAAAAATATAGTATCATCAAACTCAAATAGCTGTTTTAAACATAATATGTAGAAAGGAAAAAGATTTCATTATAAATGAGTTCCATAACACAAGACTGTATCCAAAGTCCAATAGGAAAGATATTGAATATGCAAGCATAAGCATTTCATTTGTGGAACACATTTTTATTTTTTATTTTATTTTATTTTTTTTAAAGATTTTTATTTATTTATTTGACAGAGAGAGAGACAGCCAGCGAGAGAGGGAACACAAGCAGGGGGAGTGGGAGAGGAAGAAGCAGGCTCCCAATGGAGCGGGGAGCCCAATGCAGGGCTCGATCCCAGGACTCCCAGATCATACCCTGGGCCGAAGGCAGACACTCAATGACTGAGCCACCCAGGTGCCCCTGGAACACATCTTTAAACTTTTATACAAAGCCCAGAACAATGTTATAGAAAAGATTATACGATTGCTTAACCAAAATTATATATCATAATATGATGAATAAAAAGAGCCAATGAAGGGATAATTCACCTCAAGCAGTAAAATCAACCCAAACAAAAACTATTTCAAGCCCATAGCAAGAGAAAGAATTCTCTTTTAGACTTCGATTTGAGGCAAACACACTGTTTGCCCCAACACAAATACACATACTATCACAGTAAAGCCAGAGTTGATAGAACACAACCATAAATGGCTCCTATGGCAAATCACGTAGGCATCTTCAGCTTTATCAAAAGGGCTGGCCCAGGGCTTCACATACAACTCTTTGCTCACATTTTACTCCATAATCATGACAGCATTGTCTGAAATTTAAGAATTTCCTCTTTAATCTTTATCTGCAAGGGAAAGATGAACTACTATTTACTTTCTAGCTTACCTGACGATGAGCACCAAGGCCATATTTTCTCCCAGCATCTAAATAATTTCTAAATAGATTATAACTTACAAGAGTTATCTTATTGTTTCAATTGTTAATAATTTTTGTATTCTACAACTGTTCTGTTACTGATCACATCTTTCCATATCCACTGACCATCAAGGAATTTCAGAGGAGAGTGGAATAGAATCTTTACCTCATTTTAAGTTTTTACAAAGTTAACACCTAAGGTTATGCACACATAAATATACTTCACCCATACCTACCCCTCACCTTTGCACACAAATGAGCACAGGACTTATGGGAGTAGAAGGACTAAGATACCTCTTTCAAAAATATGTACTTAAAGTAATTATGAAGCAAATCATTAACAAAAAGTCTACAAAATATACTTTCTATTCTGTTTTTAGTTAATTTATTTAGAAAAAAATTTCCCCTGTATGCAAACCCAAATTCTGATTATTATTGGTATTATTTTTGAACATTGACATGGTGCAAGAGGCATGGGAAAGAATTTCTGCTAGAGGCCTTTCTGTCATCCTTTAAAATTCTGATGAGTTTTATATGGAATATAGCAGATAATTTCAGTTGAAGTGATTCACCCCTTTGATGACATTGACAAGTATTTTTAATGTTTTCTTTTTAGTGAAAAAAATCTTGTTAAAAGACAACAGAACCTGTATAAAATGTTAAAGTCTCTTAAAACTACATGGTGGGTATACGAATATCTGACATTATTTTGAAATGTTTCATAATTAAGAATAAAAATTGAAATTAATAAGAAAATACAACATTGAAGTCATTTAAAAATTACTTGTGATGTCCTATTTGTCCTTACACAATTTTTAACACTTTGGTTATCTTTCGTTTGTAAACATTTTTTGCTGGCTGCAATCTCAGGCTTGCTACTTTCTGAGTAAGAGTTCTAACTGTGGGGAGAGGAGAGAAAGAATCATTTTGGTGCATAGAGAAAGGGAAAAATGAATATTTCCAAAAGAAACAATGCCACATTTTTTCGAGTAAATTTTGTAGTTAAAATAGGAGCAAGCTGAAAATGTTTTGTGACTATATCTTTTGTCCCATACTGAGTTTGGAATGTTATTTTGCCTGGTAGTGTTATTCTCTCTGAACAAGTAATCAAAAACACACATTTTATTTTACCTAACTTCCATAAAGTAGACGAGATCGGGCGCGTTCAGGGTGGTATGGCCGTAGACCTAACTTCCATAAAGTAGAAATAGTGAAAGAAATATATATATTATTGAAATAAACTGAATATGAAAAAATGAGCCATGTCCAATTTTGTTCTTTATATGGTTTTTATAAGAATATTTATAGAAAGCCATGGTTTTCATCCCCTTAAACATGAAATAACATATTCTTGGCTTGTACAATTGCCGATAGGTGTACATACACTTACTAAATGCTAAACCAGTGTTCCCAAACTTTCCACATTGCTTGTTCAACCCCCATTTTAGGAACTATCATGGAATCTTTTTCTTCATTGAAAATGTCATCAATAACACCAGCAGCTAAAACAATCTCACGAGTCGTTAACATACAGAAAGGTAATCTTTGGCTCAGAAATAAATCTTTCTGATCAGGGGCCTTATTCATCTTTGACTCATCCATATTTTGAAGAATCAGAAGATAGCAGGGCTACCTCTAAGAAAGAGCAGTGGTTCTCAACTCCCACCACACATGGATGAGACAGTCTATCTGTGGGCTTTGCCACCATGAGTAGGTTTTGTTTGTAATTCTCAGCACTTAACGAACTCTGATTCCATCTCTTGGTCCTCTCAGCAAGTGAAAGCAATGGGTTTAAAGGGATAATCTTAAATTTGCTCTAATTTGAAAAGATTAATCATTCATAGACATTACTCGTAATCTACCCCAGACCTTGCAGAGACACACCAAAACGTTAAGTAGAAAGAGAACAACGCAATGCAAAACTCCGATCATTGAGTCTTATTCTAAGGAAAAAAGTCAGTTTACCCTCTCTTACCGAATGCCCTGGTGGTATCTCTCTCTTTGTGTAGGTTAGGCTCTAGTTGGTGAGACAAAGTAGCTCCAGGACATGCATGAGCAAACAGTGGGAGGGGCTGTTCTAAAGGGCTCTGCCGCAGCGGTATATATGGATCCACTATTAGAATCTGACTACTCGGTCTGCTCCACAGACCAACACTGTCAACACCCCCCGGAAATTTGTTAGACATGCAGAATCCTGGATCCCGCCCCAGATCTACTGAATTAGAATCTGCATTTTAAGAAGATCCTCAGTTGATGTGTGTGCACATTAACATTTGGGAAACCTTTTAGCATTAATATTAGAGAGCTAAGTAGTTGATATAAACCATTTCCTATTCTGTGGTTTGGGTTGCCTGGCTTCTCTCGCTGGAGAAAGGCAGAAATCCTCAGGTCACTAACACTCCTGGAATTTTTATTAAGGCCTCGAATAGGAAACAAGAACTTCAGGGCAAGGATTTTAGAGCAGCATTTAAAAATTGGGCCACTGGAATCATAGATTAATAGAGATACAAGGGTCCTTTGAGAAATCATCTGGTTTTTGCCTTTCTCCATTCTGGACAATTTTCTTTCTTTCTTTCTTTTTTCTTTTCTTTTCTTCTTCTTTTTTTTTTTTTTTTTCCAAACTATTTAGGACCACATCAAAGCCTCCTAGTGGGGTCTGTAAGTGAGTGTCAGGGACTGATAAACCCTCTAAATATAAAATGTGACTGTATATTTCTATTTATCTAAAAAGAGAGTGTTCGGGGTGCCTGGGTGGCTCAGTCAGTTAAGCATCTGCCCTGTGCTCAGGTCATGATCTTGGGGTCCTGGGATGGAGACTTGAGTTGGGCTCCCTGCTCCGCTGGGAGTCTGCTTCTTCCTTTCCCTCTGCCCCTCCCCCCCCACTCCCCTCACTCCCCACCCCCACTCATGCTCTTTCTCTCTTTCTCTCTCTCTCAAAATAAATAAATAAAATCTTTAAAAAAATGAATAAAAATAAAAAGAGAGTTCTTAATGTTCATCAGATTCACAGAGGGTCTTACTTTCCTTTAAATCCTGTTTCACTGGGTCATTCCTTTGATATCAAGCTTTTAAAAAACACTTGATTGAAAACATTGACTATTTTGATTTACCTTTCATTCTTTCTGTTTAAGTATCTGTAGCATGTTGTCGATACCCTTTAAAAACCTTAGGACCAGTGCTTTGCCTTTCAATCAGCCATTATTCTGAAGAAGATATTTTCAGTCATGAAACTATTTCTAAAGTGGAGGAAATACTTAAGAATCATCTTAAACGAGCTAACACTTCTGGAAATCCTGTCTCTTCATGTGTGTGTCTCTCCCAAGAGTGACAGGGCAGCCATTGAAGAGTTCTGAGTACACCTTAAATTCTAGCCATCCTTTCCTTATTTAAAAAGAATTGGACTGATTCCTACAAGGAATGTATTTATTAGAGAAAGGGAAAGAAGTGAAGGAATAATGGACTCTGTTTTGAACCATTTTGAACAACGTAAGTAATGGTAAATTACTTCCATTGGGGAAAGAAAGCACAGTACATTCTATCCAAAGTAAAGACTATTGCCATCAGCTTAGCACACTAAATTGGAATTATTTTAGAATAGTAAAAAATATGTTTTAGTCATCCCCTTATTCTGGCATTGTAGTGCGTGCAGTGGAAATGTATTCAGGCTTTGGAAGGAAAAGGATCTCCAGCTTTTACTCCTCGCTCTGTCTTTTACCTTGGATAAATGCCCGACATCTTTGTTCCTCACTTTCGCCCCAGTAAAAATGGTAAAAATACTGTCATATCTTCTTCATATGGTCGTTGTAAAAATGAAACAAAATAATGTGTGTGGACTGATTGGCAGAGTGGAGGACATACCATCTTTCTTTATTAGAGAGAGAACAACGCCCGTTCATTTCCGTTCCGCTTGTCTATAAGGGCGCCGCTGCACCCCTAGCATGTTAGGTACTCTGTGGAACACATCAAAGACATTCGATGTCTTTGGGCTGTTGGTTTTAAGGCTGAGAAAGCCAGCAATGTTTGGAACCACATCAAGGATTCCAACCCATTCCCACTCCCCATCCAATGAATAACTAGTTAATAAGGGCCATGCCAGTATGCATGTTGGATACAAGAAAAAACAAGTTCACATCCAGGGAAACCTGGCACATTCCTTAAATCCCTGTCCAGCTATGGCAAGAGAGCTCGGATCTCAGCAGATGTCCAATTAAGACCGAAATGGTTAGTGTATATGTGTCAAAGAAAACAGAATGCACATTATCTTTGTGGCCACCACTCACCTTCCACGAAACTACCCGAAATGAGAGGGAGACATGTTGACGTAACCGATGTCCTGAGGTAGGAGGAATGAACTTACGTTGTTAGGATTTATCTTAAATGGTTTTAGTAGACGATGTTTGGGAGAGTCTTTTCCCCCTGTTGGTTATTTTATAAATCTCTAGTACCTGACGTTGCATGAATGTATGCTTACATGAGACTTCCTGACCAGGGAAGCTTTCCCAGACATGTTTCTAACCTCTCTTCTTTTCCGTTCAGTTGCTTTGTCTCCTGTTTTCCCACAATTAAAAAATAAAACAAAACAGCTCTGTAATATCATTTGCATTGCATCTCCTCTGCTAGCCTTTCAGGATGGAGCACTGTGCCTTATTTGTCTTCGCTTTGTCAACCTGGCCCATTTCCAAACACATGGCCGGTGCCCTATAAATGCAAGAATGAATAACCTGACCCAACATTTCCATTTCTCAAACTTGGTGTCCCACCTTGGGAATTTCATTACAAAAATTGAAAGAAAGACAGAGAGACAAAGAAAGAGAGAGAGACAGAGAGAGTGGAAGAGAGTCAAATACATTTGAGAATCTTGGATTTATAAAAGTCAAACATTTTTTTAAATACATGACTCCTCAGATCCTGTAATATTCCAACATGCATTGTATTTCTCAAACATTTTTGGCCATCAAGCCCACTTTCCTTCTTCTGGAGTTTAGCAGGGCACAATTTGCAAAACTCAGCTCTAATCCCAACAAAAGCAGTTCGTACATTCAGCAACGGTTCTTTAATGCTTTCTAAATTACAGTGTGTAATACCGTTCTGACAAAACACCGAAAGATTCACAAGGACCCGATTTTCAACAATATTTAATACAATGGAATCCTGGCACAAGGAAACAATGTAGACACCAGCCTTTGAGTGTGTCGTAACAGGATTTCACCTGGGGTGGATACGAACCTGACTGATGTTATTTTGCCCAAAGTAAGCCAGCACAAAGGGCAAAAGCAGGAAAACATTCAGCACAATATTTTGTCAGACAATGGTGTCAGCATAGCAAACACAGTAATTACAGCTCTGGTTCTAGTCATGTACCATATACTTGTCAAGGAGCTTTCACCCCCCCATCCTATGGGGACAGTCTGAATTGATGGAATGCACACGAGAAAGGAACACATCCTTGCAGGTGGTGACCCTCTTACACTAGGTCTTCCTCCTGCTGCTTTTCCATCTTTCCCACCCCTCCTACCTGCCCGTGGTTGGTTTCCACCTCTCCTCCATTCTACTGCCTTATGCTCCTCAGAATACTGTATTTTGTCTGCCTTTTGTTGCATCAGGGCTGGCAGATATTATTAAATCAACGCATAGAATATTGCTTTGCTCTAAGATAATATTAAAAATATACCACAAGTAGGGGTGCCTGCGTGGCTCAGTCGGTTAAATCTCTGACTTTTGGTTTCTGCTCAGGTCATGATCTCAGGGTCATGGGATCGAGCCCCGCATGGGGCTCTGCCCTCAGGGTTGAGTCTGCTGAAGATTCTCTCTCCCTCCCCCCCCTCACTGTGCTCTCTCTTTTTCTCTCTCTCTAAAATAAATATATAGATCTTTAAAAGAAATCTATCACAACTAGTATAATGTGGGCACTGGCCAACCAGAGCTGAAGATAGCCAGAGCTCTGGTGGTCTAGAAAGCTCTCCCATCTGCCAGGACTTAACCCAGGACCGCTGAATCAAGGCAGTTGGGTGGTGTCCCAAGGAAAGAGGCCAGGAATGTAGAAGGGGCAGTGGAGGGGCCTCAGGATAGTAGCTGTCTACCTCCCGTACAGAATTTATCAGGGTTTAATAAACCCAGTCGTACCAGGGCAAGAAGGGCCAGGAGCAAGATTTTTATTCTAGGATCTAATTCCCTAACATATTGAACACAAAGTGACCAAGAGGCAAATGAAAATGAAGTTATGATTATTTCTCTTTATCTAACTTAAACATCAACCCCAGTCTGTAATTAGGTTTTAGGCAAGGAATAAAAGGTATACCTAAGGGGAAAAGGAGTTTAAATTTGGGAGTGGGGGTAAAAAAAAAAAATTACACTCAGCAGGACGAGCTGCTGGGCTGGGACTTCATGAGATGCTTTGGTTTCCTTGTCTTCCTTGTACTTCTTCACTTTTGGAAACTTCCCTCCTAAAAACTTTTTCTTAGCAATTTTTCATTGAATATTCAATTTATATAGGCATGGGAAGTGTGGGGGAAATGTTTCTTGAATCCGTCTTTAGTTCAAACAGAAAATTAACGCTACAAGAGCGTGCCTTTCTCTGCTAATGAAAAAAAGAAATGAATGTGTTTGTATCCTGTTTGCTCCAAAGTCACAAAAACGTGGTTATCGCTTATATAAAATACAATGATGATTTTTTTTCTTTTCAAGTTTTTATTTCAATTCTAGTCAGTTAATATATATGGCAAAATTGGTTTCAGGTGTAGAATTTAGCGATTCATCTCTTGCACATAAAATGATAACCCTTTAAAAATCTGTCTTTATCCTCTGAAACGCACATTGAAAGTTATCCCACTATCTCTCGGGCTGGTTTGAAAAAGAAAAACTAATCATTGAGCTGTTTCTCCCAGGCAGAGCTGCAGATCCATGCACCTCTGACCCTCACAACAATGTCATAAGGTAGAATCACAATCCCTATTGCAGCGGAGAAGCCGAAGCTAAACTAACTTCGGTAGCTTGGCTGAGACAGCGCAGAGGAAGTGGCCAAGTCAGCATTTGAGCTCATAAGGCTCGGGGAGAAGGAACGACTGATAAGTTCATCTTTGCTAACAAATTAATCACATTTCCTTAAAGTCTCTGAAATCAATACTCAGCACCGTCTGCCATCATCACTAATTGAGCAAATCAACATAAGAAAAAATGTTGAGATGGCATATACACAGAAACAATTCACTATGTAACTATTGTGTCCCTAGCACTAGTCATCTGAATTGATTTTAAAGTCGAGATGGGTTCTAACACGCATAAAACACATGTCAAGGCTAGTAGGATTCACTGTAGGTTGCATTTCTAACGTCAGAATGAACTTTATTGTCTAACGTGAGTTGAAAGCAATCTAGGCCTTTTCACCCAAAACAATACACCCCGAAACAGATGTACGTACAGCCCCAACACAAGACTCCGTTTTGTCTGTCTGCTGTTACTTTTCCTTAAGAACTAATGCTTGATCTGTGGATGTGCATGTAAGTATCTGCTCTTGGGTGAGCAAGTGGACTGTCTGTGCAGAACAGGTTTATCCTCTGTTCTCTCCAATGAATAGTTTGTTCACCCTTTTCCCTCAACAGATCACTTAAGACTATTTCCTTACAAAGAACGGGAAATGTGACATGAGACAGAATAGGAAATAAAAATAGGATATAGAGGAAATATAGAAAATAAAAACTTTTTTAAAAAAGATTTTATTTATTTATTTGAGCCTGCCCCCCCCCCCCCCCCGCGTGCCACCAGCACGATGCGGGAGGGGAGGGGCAGAGGGAGAAGCTGGTCTCCCTGCTGAGCAGTGAGTCCGAGGCAGGGCTCCATCCTAGGACCTTGAGATCTGAGCCAAAGGCAGCTGCTTAACTGACTGAGCCACCCAGGTGCCCCAAAAATGAAAACTTTTACGAGAATGAGAAAATATTTTTAAAATATGCGTGTGTGTGTGTGTGTGTGTGCGTGTGTGTATGCATGCATACAGTTTGTATAACTGTATAATTACACTAGTTTCACTCTGGTGTAAAAAGATCTAAGAAGGTAAGAGGACAGAATAGTAGAATCAGCAAGATGAGTGATATTCACAAAACAACAAGGGGTATGGACTTGTTCTCTGAATCCCAGAATTCATGACACTTGAGAAAGGACCAAAGAAATGCTATTTGTGGGGGCGCCTGGGTGGCGCAGTCCTTAAGGTTCTGCCTTCGGCTCAGGACGTGATCCCGGCGTTCTGGGATCAAGCCCCACATCAGGCTTCTCCGCTAGGAGCCTGCTTCTTCCTCTCCCACTCCCCCTGCTTGTGTTCCCTCTCTCACTGGCTGTCTCTCTCTGTCAAATAAATAAATAAAAATCTTAAAAAAAAAAAAAAAAGAAATGATATTTGTGGATAAAGTCAGGAATAAATACACAAGTGTAATAATAATCATTACAATATGTAAAACTCATCAGTTTTAAAAAAAATAGAATGATGTGTTTATTTTAACAATAGCTTGTTCTCTCTTTTCAAATGCTAAACGCCATGGAGGTGTCATTATGACAACTGAATGTTTTGGTACCCTGCATGGCCATAAGTGCTTGTTAATGAGTTCTAGTTAACAGAACGCTACATAAAAGCAAGTTACTGAATACTAGGTAAACCTCTCTTATTGTGTTTCTTAAGTTGGAAAGGTATTTTCTTTATATGGAGAGTTGTAAACTTTCAAAAGCTTAAAAACTTCAGTAGGTGCAGCCTGAAAAATGAGGTAGATTCAAAAGTGATTTCCTTGGTTTTATAATTGTAAAGTGGGCTATAATGGAACCTCGAGATATTTGGGGGAGATTCCTAGTTTTAGGAATAACAACAGGATACCACCAAGAGAGGCAAAGCAAAGAGGCTGAAAGTATCCTTGTAACATTTATTGCCTCATATTTAAGCTCTTGAAATTGATATATACTAATCTAATTATGTATAAATACTCATCATGCTTCCAAAAGAATTAAGGAGAAACCTGGCGATATTGATTAAATTATATACATTTTTTATAGGAACAATTTTTGGGGTTTTTTTGCTGTGGCTCATAGTTAAAGATGTGAAGAAAAAGTTCCTGAAATCAAATCCTCCTAACCAAATTAGTTCTAACCTTCTCATTTTATTTAAGTACATCTGAGCAATAAAAAATGAAAAGTAATTATTGATGCATAATGAATTTAGTGATTTTTTTTTGTACCTTTTCCTCAATATCTTGGAATTAGTATGTCAGAGCTTTGCTCAAGTTATATTAAACCACTGCCAATATTAGTTAACCGACTCAATACATTCCTTAGTTGTTAAGATACTGCTATCTTTGGCATTTAGGAAATTTCAGTTTACTGAGAGATGACATCATTCTTTTCCTGGGCTGGCATATGACTGCTGGTTTGCTAAGCTAAGTGCCTCTTCAGAAATCTGTTCTTCTCATAATTTGCCTTGTCAGCTTATTTTAGGTAAAATCTTTTAAGACACACTTACAGTAGAAGTTCAATGTTAAAGAGCTCAAATCCTCTATCATGGAAAATTAGAGATGGAAAGGGCCCCAGGAGGCTATCCAAACGCCAAACCCTTGCCAAAATGGGATTGCTGTATAAAGAGTGTCATTGGGGGCGCCTGGGTGGCACAGCGGTTAAGCGTCTGCCTTCGGCTCAGGGCGTGATCCCGACGTTGCAGGATCGAGTCCCACATCAGGCTCTTCTGCTATGAGCCTGCTTCTTCCTCTCCCACTCCCCCTGCTTGTGTTCCCTCTCTCACTGGCTGTCTCTCTCTGTCAAATAAATAAATAAAATCTTTAAAAAAAAAAAAAGAGTGTCATTGGCCTCTATTTCTTCATGTATTTAAATCTTTTAGAAGTTTTCCAAGATTCCAACAGCTCTCATTATTGGGATGTTTTCCATTTTCTTTTCTGCTGTTCAGGTATGAATTTTATCATATGTCATCAAAATATCACTTCATATTTGTATGGCATGTGTCTTTTCTTCTCCTGCTGTTGTTTTGGACTATGAGAGGAGGGAATGCGAGGAGTGCCTAGCTTCTCAATGACGAAGGAAGAGAACAGAAGAAAGCCCAAGGAGCGCACAGGGAAATGGGACTTAAAAGCAAATCTGCTTAAATAGGATTGTGTATCTCATTACGTTGTTCAGCATTTATCTCTTGACCACCAACAACATTCAAGCCACCTCTCCTCCCAAAATCTGGAACATGACTTTTTTTCCTTCCGAAAATCGGAATTAGAAAATCAGGAACTGGCACGGCGCTGCCATCCACAGAGGTGGGGTATTCCTGAGGAACATAAAAGAGGGTAGTCGGGACAAGAGGAACCAACTTTACTTAGAGCCAGACATCAGGTAAAAGGCAAAGGAGAAGGAAACAGAACCAAAGATTGGAGGCAAGTAGAGTGGGTGCTCAGTTAGTAGACCAAACGGAATCCCACAGATGAGAACACTCCATGAGTAATTAATTACTCCCTGGGCATCTGACATGGCTGCCCTGTGCTAAGCGCTGGCTTAAGAATACAGAAATATAAGCTAGGACCCCTCAGTAACTTCACTTCTAGGTGGTGGACACACTTAATCTAGGTAAACAATGGTTTACAGTTTTCTTTTATGTTAAAGATCTCAAGAGTCAGAGGAGTTTAGTGAAGGGAGCAATCAAAGAGCACTGGTGGCCTTTGGGAGCAGGTTAGATTTCCACTTGGGTTTGTTCCCAGACACTTCTTTCTGTCACCAGTGATAATACTTACTTGCTATTTGGGCCCTCCTCATTGCCGCCAAATATGCAAAGAGTGAATTCTCTGGCATAGCTGAGATTTTAAAGGGTGATTTCAAGGAGAAAAATCAATGTAGGTTACGGCACAATTAGATTGCTAGCTGCTACAAAATTCCCTTTGTAATTTCTTTTCGAACTTTCTTCCTTATTCACTGTAGAAGGAAAAAGTACAGAGAGAGATGCTTTGAATACAAAAATACACCATGGTATGAAACTATTTGCTAATGAATTTGGTTGACTTAATTCTTTGGAATAGAATCAGAGAAAAATCGAGCTGGGGAAATCAGAGAAATAATTTTATTTAATTTTCTCATTTCACAAATGAGGAAATAAAGACCGATGAAGTGCATTGAGTTACCCGCGGTCACATAGCTAAAAACTGATAAGACCCCAAGTCTCCAGGCTCGGGGTACACTGTACTGTTTCTGGTTGCAGTATTTTCATGCTTAAAATGATACACTTCACTCAGAGTAATAATCTACAGATTTGGAACTTTCAGTTTCTGTTATGGTAGGAAGTGCTTAACTTGGAGCCAAACGGGCCTGAGCTGGAATCCTGTTCAGCTCCACTCTCATTAGCTATAGGACCTTGACAAGTTCATCTGTTCACTTGCCAGATGGCTACTGGGCACTTACTCTACATCTCAGGTACTTTTTTTTACATACTAGGGATATGTAGCAAACAAAAGCTTACGTTCTGTTTAAGGGAAAATAACTAGAAACAGATAAACATTTATGATATCTACTGGGCTAAATCAAAGAGGGAAAATAAAGCTGACTAAGGGGTCAGAGAATGACAGAAAGTTTTATAAAGGGTATTAGGAAAGGCCTCTCTGATAAAAATGGCTAATATTTTACAGCGTTCTCAGTATGCGCTGAGCGCTTGACGTGGAATGGTCATTAAATGCTCACATTATGCTATGAAGTTGGGCCTATTAATATCTCCTCTTTACAGAGGAGGAAATGAAGTCCCATAGAGGTTAAGTGAGTAGCTCAAGGTTGTCCAGAGTTTTAGTCCAGTTCCCCAGTCCTCGGGGTGTCCTCCAACCATGACTATGCTGCCTTTCCAGTAGGTTAACAATAGAGCACTGTTCTGAGTTACACTCCCCCCGCCTATATTGGACTTGTTCGAGAACTGTATGATAAAGTATCTACTTAAAGCGTAGCCCTGTGTCTGTCACAAGGTAGGTTTATAAGTCAGAATCTTTGGGCTCCCGGCCAGCCTCCTGTTCCTGCACTTCCTGCCTGGCCCACGACAGGACTCTTCAGGCTCCATACTTGGGTTCTCTCTTCATTCTTAGTACTGCTGTCTGATCCCTGTGTAATGACTCTGAATCATCCTTTCTAATGTTGAGGTTTGTGCCTCAAAATATCAGGAATTGACGAAGGCTTCTTAGGTACAAACTCAATCAAAGTGTTTTGTAGTTTACTCTCAAATAAAAAAAGTGCGTAGTAGAGGAAATGGAACCATGTTCCTGAGCTGGAAGAAGGAGAAGTTGGATTGTGACAGCTCTAAACCTTCAGTGAAGGCGCCTGGGGATGGAGGAGAGCAGTTACAAGCAAAGACCTGGCCGTCTGTTTACTGGGAATCTTCCCTGAGTCTCGCTCACAGGTTTCGGACCCGTTCTTCTCTTTATGGGGCTTCATCTTGAATTGCCTTCAATTTGCCATTTGCTGAAAATGGGAACAGTCGTCCAATTTCACTAAGTACTTTTGCAACGGCACAGCCAATAAGGGCTCAGAAATGGGTGTTGGGAGGAAAGAGAAATAATTCATTTTTACAGGAATTCTGCCGAATTGGAGTCCATATCTGTAATTGGAAAGCTTCCTTTGCTTTATGACTGGTAGGTCTGGAACAGTTCTAATTTAAAATTCTTTGTTACTCTTCTAGTTGTTCTTCATAGTCTACAGCACCGAGTTTGTTTTTTTCTCATAACGTGAACTGTCAAATATTATTTTATGATAATCCTAATCCTAAATATTAGCAGCCTAAATGGAAAACATTTTTAAGTAGCTGACCAAACATACAGTTCGGTGCAATGTAACTCACCCAGTGGTGATCGATAATACAGACTGTTCTGTCTCTTTACCTGTGACACACCTATGAAGCAAGAACAGACCAGGCAAGTAGCTCTCTAGCCCCGGTAGCATGTAAGAAATACATGGGAAGCTGGCGGATCATGGAAGGCTTCTCTGAGATCCTTTGATCCCAAGCTCCTTGGCGTAGAGATGTTGTGTTATTCATTTCTGTGTTCTCAGTGCTGACCATAGTGCCTACCATAGAGGAGGTTGTTTTCTATGGCTTGTTGAATGGCTTGCCTTTGTTGAAACACAGTAAGGAAATAAGACAGTAAGAAGAGGGTGGTCCAAGTTTAAATAAGAGAACCTGAACTGACAGAAGGGTGAAAAGACAAGGCCAGAAAACGAAAGGAAGTGAGACTTGAGGTCGGTGGTCTAGATAAGTGAGGAGAGCTGACGGAGCAAAGTGGGAGTTATGAGGTGCACGAGGGCCCTGGCTTAGAAGGGCCAAAAGTTTCCTCCTCTGCAGAGGCCAGAGGTGGAGGCGGGGTTAGAGAGGGCCACACAAGGGGCTGGACACTAGCTCAAGACAGTAGGTTGCTTGGGTGTTTGTTTTCACCAGCTCTAAGCAGAGGATTTAAAATAACTTCTCGTGGAAAGGATCACATGACAATATAACAAGGGTATTTGGAAAAAGAATTGGACCATTCCTGCATCCTGAACAACCGTGGGATCAGTTTTTAACCTAAAGCCAGTGCCTATCAGGGTAGCTATGATGACGATGATGATAGCAATGACCATGGCTAACATTATTGAGCACTTAATTACCTGACACTGTTCAGTATCATTTAATTCTCATATTATTTTATTTAGTTCTTCTCATAACTCTCTAAGGAAGATACTATTCATATTCCTCTTTTACACATAATGAAACTAAAGCACAGAGAGGTCCAAGGTTGCCCAGCTAATAAGTAATGAATTTGGACTCTGGTCCAGAGTCCATGCTCTTAACCCTTGTGCCATGATTTTTACTTGAGCTCAGATCCAGGTGGGGTCTGACAGCAGTGTTGGTGACTTAGGGTGAGCTCCCAGAGTGCCTGGGGTAAACCCAGGGCAAGTAGGTATCGATTCCACTTCACTCGGCTTCCAAATCCTTCCCATATTGGCTTTGTTTGTAGAAGCAAGTTTTCTTACAACCCCTCGTTATTGTCGTGAGGAACTTAATTTAAAAATTATGAAAAACTAATGATAAAGTTGGGGACAATATGGGAAATCTGAATATAGACTAGGTATAAGATGATAAAAAATTGTTTGGTATTTTAAGAGTGATAGTAATATGTAAGAAAATATGTTTAATTTTTAGAGATGCATTCTGAAACATTTAGAACCTAAAGGTCTTGGTGTCTGGGGCAAAGAGAAAATAGATGAAGGAAATACGGTAATATGTGAGGTGACTGATAGGTAGGACTTTCATGTACTCTCTCCTTTGTCGTATGTTAAAATTTTTAATAATAAAGTTAAAATAAATGTAATACTATGTTTCCTGATTTAGATACTATCACAGTTTTTCAATTCTTAGAGTAATAGAGAGCACAGTTTCCAGATATAGGAACTATAATTGCATTTACTTCCAGACTGGTTTCTGGTTTTTTTTTTAAGATTTTATCTATTTATTTATTTGAGAGAGAGCATGAGCCTGGGCCGGGGTCGGGGGGCAGAAGGAGAGGGACAAGCAGACTTCTCGCTGAACTGGGAGTCCGACTCGGGGCACGGCCCCAGGACTCCAGGATCATAACCTGAGTCTACAGCAGGCGCTTACCCGACTGAGGTACCCAGGCGCCCCATACTTCCAGATTGTTTTTTAAGACTCAGGAGACAATGTGTTCAAATCACTCAGCACATTGCCTGAAACACAGCACACAATGAGTATTAAATATTTTTAGCAGCAGTCCAAATAAAAAAGCTTGTGCTCAATTTCATGGGGACTCCCCACACTGTAGCTGGAGGGAGGCAGCTCCTGAAGGCAAAGCTACACACTACAGCTTCATTTTCCTTTCACGCCTCAAGCGGAGACATCTTGTGGGTCTTTCTCGCAAACCAAATGGAAGTTGGTTTTTCTTTCCACAGCAATGTTCATTGTTTTGATTCGAGAGTAAGAAGGCCATTGGACAATTTCTGACCTGTGAATAAGCAAATACAAAGGAGATGATAAAAGCTGGGTTTGTCGAGCAGGCCTTGCTCATTCCAGAATGGCGACCCACGTTTGGGTTAAGGACAATGAAGACACGAGAGTAGTTGTGCTGACATTTCATCCCATTCCTTTAGCCGCGGTCATTAATGCCCAGACTTCTGGATTCAGGGAACTGCTCTCTCTCTACTGAAAACACTCCTTGCAGAGGTGTGCCTTTAAGAGAGTTGAAAAGGACCCTGAAGAGAAAGCCTGCCATTCACACCCCCTCACCCTCCTCAGTGAGTCTAAAGGGAGAGCTTTCATCTTCTCATCTCCCAGCTTAGGTCCCCTTTCGTTTGTGATGCCCTGTTAGGTTGCTTTGTTTTGGTTTCTCTGGGAGGCCTGCCAACCCCATCCTCAGAGAAGGTTCAAAATGATTGAGATCAAATGTTTTGAGACAGTGTTACATTTCCTTTTCTTCTCCGAGCTTTTCTTTGTTTAGCTCCATGCCCTGTTTTGTCTTAAATCTTCTCTTCCTCATGTAATGCCTCTGCAGCCGAAGACATTGCTAGGTCACAGAATCATACACTTTGAAGCGATCCTAAACGTCAGCAGATCTGACTATCTAATATAGGAATCTCTTTTACAACTCCATGCTTCTATGACTTGTATACACTTCATAAAAGAGAATTCATTACTGCCCAGGGTGCTAGTTTAATTTTTGAGAAGTTCTTCCTTATGAATTTGGAACTGCAACTAGCTCAGTCCTCACTATGGCATTGCACAGAGTGTCTGTGTGATAGGAAGCTATCATTTTCCCTCCTCTCCTACTTGTCTTCTCCTTTTTCAGATGAAGAATCCCATTTTCTAGGGGCGCCTGGGTGACTCAGTTGGTTAAGCGTCTGGCTCTTGATTTCGGCTCAGGTCATGATCTCAGGGTCGTGAGACTGAGGCCCGCGTTGGGTTCCATGCTAAGTGTGGACCCTGCTGAGGATTATCTCTCCCTCTGTGCTCCCCACCGCCCTGCCGTGTGTGCATCTCTCTCTCTCAAAAAAAGAATCCCATTTTCTAAGCATGAAGGAGACACTAAGGTGTAAAAATAGAGGGTAGCCATAAAAACATACAGCAACATGGACTTTCCATCATTCATTCATTCATTCATTCATTCATTCATTTAACAAATAGCCCCCAGTATGGGCCAGGCACTGCACTAAATTCTGGATCTATATTATGCCATATACTGAATGTGTTCCCCCAAAATCCGTATGTTGAAATCCTAACCCCCTGTGTTGATAGTATTAGATGGGGGCCTTGGGGAGGCTATTAGTGGATATTAGTGCCCATATAAAAGAGACCCCAGAGAGCTCCCTCAGCCCTTCAGCCATGTGAAGACCAGCAAGGAGGCTGGCCATCTACTAACCAGGAAGAGGGTTCTCACCAGACTCTGAGACTGCAAGCACCTTGATCTTGGACTTCCCAGCCTCCATAGCTGTAAGAAATACATTTCTGTTGTTTATAAGCCCCCCAGTCTGTGGTATTTTGTTACAGCGGCCAGATGGGCGAAGACACATAATATGACACCCGATACTGTGCTCATAGAGTTTGCTGCCTTGCGAGACATACAGACGTAAGAAAAATAATTAACCAAAGGCAACTGCAGGGTAAAATAAGAGTGTGTAATGGGCCCTTCTCCTAGGTGGGTGATCAGAACGTATTCTTGAGGAAAGAAATATCTGATGTGAGACTTGAAAAAAGGCAAGAATTGGCCAGGCAAGAAAGAGTGTTTGTGGAGGAGACAGGGTGAGGCCTAGAGAGGGTGGAGGTCGCATGAGGGAAGGTCTAGCTGGGGAGGCAGTACCTGCCGTAGTTCTGAAGTGGGGAGGAGCTTGATGCACCCAAGGGATGGAAACACGTGGGACTAGAACTTTGTGAGCAAAGGGGGAGCTCTTACAAGATGAGGCGGGGTCTTTGAGGGTTTAGGGCTTTATTCTGAGAGTAATAAGAAACCAGAGGATGATTTTAGGCTGAGAAGTCCTAGGGTTTCCAGACATTTCACCATTGTGGTCCCCGTCTTCTGGACAGACTCCAGTTATTTACCATCCTGCTTCAGATGTGGTGCACAGCACTAACCACGTGCTCCAGACAGGGTCTGCTGAGTTCAGAGGGGCTGAGCCAACCGCCTCCTTTGTTCTGGACGTTGGACTAATGCATCCTAATAGTGCATTCAGATGATCACTATGTCACGGTGTTGTATTACGTAGGCCCTGTGGTCAATTAAGCCAATACATGGTTCGGGTTGGATTTTTGACCCTAGATGGCCTGCAAAGGAACCTCAGGTCCAGGATGTCCAGGATTAATTTCCTCCGCTCTTTCTGCCTCTTATTCAACCTATATATTTTGTGTGTGTGCGTGGTTTTTTTTTTAAGGATTTTATTTATTTCTCTGACACAGAGAGAGTGCAAGCAGAGGGAGCAGCAGGCAGAGGCAGAGGGAGAAGCAGGCTCCCCCGCTGAGCAGGGAGCGTGATTGGTGGGCTGGATCCCAGGACCCTGAGATCAAGACCCAAGCTAAAGGCAGACGCTTGACCGACTGAGCCACCCAGGTGCTCCCAGCCTATATGTTTAAAGGGTTTTGTTTTCATTCTGTTTTCTCCTCCTTTGTTCTATTATTTTTTTCAGATTATAAAAATAAACTTGTAAATACAGAAAACTATAGCAAAACCAATAGAAATAATAATTCAAACAGACATAACCTCCATTATCACTGATATTTATATATCTAAATATAATTTTCTATACTGTCTATGCTTGGGCTTAACGGTAATATAATATTATAGCCTAGTTTTTCTTCATTTTTATTAGGTCATAAGAATTTAGTTTCCAGTGTCATTACATGGTCTTCATATGTGCTTCTTTTTGAGGATATTTAAGGCTTCTGGGTTTTTTTTTACTATATAAAGAATATCTTTATTTTTAAATATATATTTCAGAATATATCCTCAGAGTAGAACCCTAGAAGCATATTTAAAGCTTCTTTGACACGTATTTACGAACAAAATTTTTGGCTAAATAAAATTTATACTTCTACTTGCATTGTGAATTCTAAAGAAACAAACCATGCTGATTGATCAGAGAAAATAGAATTAAGCTAGTCTCTTAATTTTCATTTTTAATTACCAGCAGTGTCGAAGATTTTAAAAATGTTTGACCCTCTTACATTTCCTTTTGTGTAAAATGTAGTTATCCTTTTCTTATATATGCATGGTGGTCTTACAGATTTTCTTACAAATTTGTGTAATCCTTTTCTATAGAAGAATTTAAATCCTCCATTTGTTGCAGCTTTTTTAAGTATTCATCCCAATCTACTCGCAACTTTAAGTTATTTTTGTGACTAAACAAACACAGATGAAAAAACCTAGCCCCGTCTATGCACATGCCGTCTAAGTGCTACTGTAGTGAAAAATACAGAAGTTTTCTTACCTGATTTGCTTTCTCTTTCAGTTTGACACGACTTAAAAAGTCAAGTGAAAATGAAGTTTTCATGGGCTTCACTCTAAATAAATCTTACATAAACCCTTTCAAATGCAGTTAGAAGTAAGTCAGGAAGAGTCTTATTTCTCTAATAAAACGAAGGACTTAAAAATGTAATTGAGGGTATGAGTTGGGACCTGCAAAGCCTGAATTCCAAGGCTTGCCTTCATATTTTAGTGTGTGTGTGTGTGTGTGTGTGTGTGTGTATGCATGAGTGTGTTTCATCAAACAGAAGAAATTAATAAGATTCATATATAATTCTTTCTTCTGTTACGTGGTAACCTCTCAGCCACCATTAGATAATGTTAACTTATGTTATAACTTTTGTTTAAATTCTGATTGTAGCCCAGTTTTCCTTAGGAAGGATTTCGGAATCACATCATTCGAACCCTATTTTCTCATCTGTAAAATGGGGATACTAATGCTCTCCTTGACGTGCTTCTGTTGGACTCCACACTGTAGTGTATGTAAAATCCCGAGCCAGAGCCAGCACCTAGGAGATGCTGGATTAATGCCGCTGTTCTCTAGCCCGCCTCTCACTCCTGTCTCAAGCTAGGAAAGACAACGTAGTTCCTGAGAAAAAAACCTATGTGCCTCTTAGCCAGGCATCCTGCATTGGCATTAAACCTCCTAGCATGCCAAGCTGATATCTGAACGGAAAAATAAGTGGTGGTTGAATTTTGCATATTACTCATTTATTCAACATTCTCTTTTTTCTTCTTTTCCTTAAGATTTTATTTATTTATTTGAGAGGAACAGAAAAAGAGAGCATGAGCTGAGAGAGGGAGAAGCAGACTCCTTGCTGAGCAGGGAGCCGGATGCAGGGCTCGATCCCAGGACCCTGAGATCATGACCTGAGCCCACTGGAGCCGAAGGCAGACACTTAACCGACCTAACCCCCCAGGTGCCCCAAACATTCTCAAGAATCAAATGTGTGCCTAGTCTTGTATAAGGTACTGGTCATACAGAGAATAATAAAACTCTTCTGCATTGATAACATCATGAATAAACACGGAGAAATACTCATCAACTTAATTTTACCACTCGGTCTACAGCTATTTTGCTGCTCTAAACCTAAATTTCCCTGGAAACAAGAAATAATCACAGTGACCACTTGACACTGTGGTATGGGTGAGATCAACTCTGCAATGTGCCATGTGATAATCCAGAAGAATCAGGAAAAATATGTATTTATTAAGTCAACAAAGTATAGAGACGGGTTCTCATAGCATACCGTAGTACTCTTTATTACCAGAAGAAATGGTTTATATGTGTGTGATGTTGACAAGATATTCCAAAAAGAAAAGTCAAATAACAAGAGTAAACCATTTGGTCCTGAAAGAACTGCTGATTCGTCTTTCATGCACAGGGCAGATTATTGACCACAAACTCTCTGTGGAATATTCGTAAATTCAAGTTTCTTGGAACAACACTGCTTTTAATAGTAAGTAAAATAAACTTTTATGAATTTGTTTTAGTGGTCTTATGATTCACATTTTTCTTGCATAATTACTTTTTATTTTCAAGACGTATATTCTTAAGGCTTCTTAAAACTGAGAAATTAAATTTTAGAGAAGAATGGCAGGAGAGGAGATTATCTCTCACCTACCTGATTTGTTTTACTTAATAGATCAGGAACATATGTTTTATGACTACAAAATGCTAATTGCCGGCACAGAACTCTGAATTTTTTTAAAAAAGAAGGAGGGAATCATTTTCTTAAACTAGGATAAAAGTTTAATTTGAAGGCTATTTATAAGAGAAATAGAGATCTGCTTTTCATGTCTCTTAATTTGTGCTTTCCTATTTTTTTCAGAACCTCAGATAACTAGATTTCAGAACATTTTTGTTCATTATTTCCAAAAATGGACCTGACTCAGACACAGTAAATAATTTCAATGGAGGCTCTTTCTTCCTGAAAAAAGTAACCACTTAAACATCAGGTGAGTGTTTGGTGCTTCCAAATGATATTACCAATATTTAATTAAAAGCTACAGCTTAAGTGAACTGTAGAATGTACTTTTGTTACCATTATGCTTTAAACCCTCTGGTTCTCCTCACTCAGCTGTGCACATGACCATCTGGGAGCTGTTTGTGCAGCCTGATGGACAGACACATCATTATTAAAAGTCTGGTTTACAAGTCCCGGATATTTAAGAGGTCAGGCAGAATAGGAATATTAAAAAGAAAAAAAAGTAAGGAACGGAGAGGAAAAGGAAAAAGAAAGGAGGAGACGAAAAGAAAGGAAAAACGAAGAGAAGAAAAAGGAAAAAGAATCTTAAGATGATATAGAAGTGTTTTCATTAATTTGCCTGTTTCCAAACCTTCCAGAAAGCACTCCATCACTGCCCCCAGCAAATGCATTTTCTCTCAAGGCCAGGTTGTCGGACGTTTGAAAAAGAAGCCCGTAAAGTGATAGAAATCTTTTGCCCTGGCATTTTGCGAGTATAGGCCATTCATGTCCTTTGCGAGGCATTTGCTGGATCCTTTTCCTTTTATAAATAAAAGCCAAAGTAAACACCTGCACAAATGATATCACCAATAGCACTGGTCACATCTTTAAAGTAATAACCTCTTCGTGCATCGAGGCAGGAGCCACTAACATTTCCTACCCCCACCCGTTTTGCACCCTCATACGACTTGCAACACACGCACATGTAATGTGTCATACGTGTGTAAGCAGAATTGCATGATACAATCAGAATTCAGCTTAGTGGCTACGTCTGAGGGAAAAATGACTCCGAAAGATCTAGAAAGAGTGTTATGTAATTCCAAACAGATTCTAACATATTTTAAAGAGTAGCCATAATGTGATTCACATATACATTTTTGCTTTCTATAGTTTTATTAAATATTTATTTTGACCTTTCTGTGTTCTCTTAGTTTCAGCTTATTCTGAAGAATATAAAAAGTAGTGCGGACTATTCTTCGCTTTAAGTCTCATCTTTCCCTGGCAACTTGTTATTCATAGTATCGACAGGTGTTTTTAACAGTAAAAAGTAAAAATAAAGTGAAGGCCAGGAAACATTGAAAAACGTCGGAGGAACTAAATTTTAAAAAGCTAAGCCAGTCCACATTATTTATCTGCTATCCTTATGAGAACACTTCCCATCGTGTTCAGAGCACTGTGTTTTGTTTTCTTTTGTTTTGCAGAAGGTTACAGGAAGGGATACCTAAGAATATCTTTGACCTAATGAATTACATATTGGTTCCTTCTTACCACATTAGTATACTTCCTATAATTTACCAAATAAGCCAGAAGTATATTTTATTAATGAATTTGGACTGTGTGTGTGTGTGGTTTCAGTTGCTATTTTAAAAGGGGCTTAACTCTGCACGGGGGATACGTGAATAGCTTTTACTTACAGGTAACTATAGACCAATAATTAACAACTGTCAGTGCATTTTGAAAGATTAGACTTTCCCAGGGACATCCTTGAATGCTGGACAGTAAGAAGAAAAAGTGATCTATAAATGTAAATAAAACTCTGGGGATGTCATAAAAGCATGATAAAACCTTTGGGAAATGTTCTTCCATTTCGATTACTTTTCATTCAGTTTGAAGGTAGCTCCATTTTGTTCTGTAACCACCAGACTCTCTTTTTATTTATTTATTTATTTGACAGAGAGAGAGACAGCTAGCGAGAGAGGGAACAGAAGCAGGGGGAGTGGGAGAGGAAGAAGCAGGCTCCCAGCGGAGGAGCCTGATGTGGGGCTCGATCCCACAACGCCGGGATCACGCCCTGAGCCGAAGGCAGACGCTTAACCACTGTGCCACCCAAGCAACCTGGGCTTGCTTTCTTTGTTTCTCCCTTTCCCCGTGGCCGTGGTGTGCCTCGGAGCCTCAAGCAGAAAGACAAACTCTAGAGATGTTAGATAAAAGAAATAACTTCTTCTGTATGCGTGCACAAGTACATTTGAAAAAAAAATGTTTGGACAAGTCCACATAACCTGAGCCAAAAATGAATGAAGAAAAATGCGTGCAGAACAAAAGAGTTAGAGATCAATTACACACACACACACACACACACACACACACACACACACACACACAGAGCTGGGTCTCCGGAGGTTTTTTGGTTACCTATTTATCATGAAAATTCTGTTGGCATTGCTTTTTGTGAAAACCACCTCATACCGCAGATCCGCTATCTGTGATGTCAGATGTGAGCATTCGTACATAGGACGCTGCACGCATTTTAAGCATTAATGGTATGTCACGTTGTACAGAGAACTTCTAAATACCCTTCCCGATTTTACAGACACTAGAACAGTGACCGTAATGACTGAGTGAATATTTCCTTGCAACTGAGAGTCTGATTTTGTGTAAAATCCAGAGAAGTATCTACTCGGCAGCTGACGGCATGAAATAGAAAGGTTAAGAATTCAGGTTCTAAATCTACACTGCTTGGGTTTAAATCCTGACTTGGCCCTTGGAGGCCACATGGCCTTGAGCAAGTGGCTTACATCTCTTTACCACGGTGTCTGTAGAACAGCCATTGTCATTGGTAACAATTTCAGAGCCTGGTTGTGAGGTTTTAAATGAGTTAATACTTGCAAGATGTTTCAAACTGTGCCTGGTACATAGATGTACCCAATAAAAGTTAGCTATCATTATTGGTTAAGCCACTCGGCAGCGTTTGGGAACTCAAACTGGAGGTTGTTTCTTTTTTTTATAACTTTTTTCCTGAGTATAGTTGACACACGTGGATGTTGTTTCTTGGCAGGGAAATAATGTCTACGTATACATTCTCATTTTCTCCTTCACCTATGTCTTCATTGTTTATGAGTCTCCGTCTGGCCCAATCTGGGTCGTGGTTTCTATTGTTACAGAGAACATTTAAAGGCCGTTGGCCGAGGCAAACGTTAGCCTCGTGTACTTGGATCCTGCATGGTGTTGCTGTCCCAGATCTGGTCTTCAGCTTCCGCCACCTGCCTGGCCCTCTTTAAGTTTTGCAGGCTGATGCCTCGTTTTTGACTTGGAGTTTTAACCACATACATTGATTAGCCATTTGGCAACTGCATCCTCCTCTTTTTGACTATTTTCTGCCAAAATGATGATTTCCAGCTTGTTCTGACCCTCGTATGTAGCCCCTTAAGTGACTCCAACACCTCTGTGTGCACAAACTTTGATGCCTCTTGTCTCTTTCAGCCTCGCACCCACTTCCTTGAGCTCCTTGCCTCAAGCTGAAAGCAGAAGGAGGCCTTAGAAAACATTAGTTGAGTAGCTTTATCTTCACACACAAGCAGAGGCCCTCCTTGGTTCATAAGGGCTAGAGAATGTAGCAGGGATTCATACACTTTAGTGGACACCAGAATCAAACGTGGGTGTGTTTAAAATGCAGATCCCCAAGCCTTTTCCCCAAAGATTCTGATTAACTAAGTCGAGATGGGCATGATGAATCTGCATTTTAACCCACTTGCTAAGTGATTTCGATGACGGCAGTCCAAGAACCTTCATTTGGGAGACATTTAACTTGACTAAATCTCTGTCATTTAATATATAGCATGTTGTATTGACCTCTTCTGTGAACAACTTTCTTGTACTCTGGAAAGCACTGTGCATTGGATCAACTCATTGTGCTTAAAAATAAATATACAGCGAAAAGGAAGAGTGTATAGGGATAGTGTTCCGTCAGGGTTAGAAAATTTTCAGGACTGAATTCTAACCCCGTTAGGTGGCCACTGATGTTTCTGTCAACATCTCACCTGTCAGAAGACAGGAATGAGCCCAGACTTTCCCCAAATTACTCTTCTATCTACTCTTTAAAATTTCAGATGGTTTCAGAATTAGCCCTTACCCTTTTAGAAGACTATACAGTCAGAAGGTTTGGGAGAAAAATGGAACTATTCTCTAAGCGATTACTCTTGAGTGTGTTCTTTATTCCACGGGTTTTCATTTTTATTTTTTCGTTTAAAAAAATTTTGTTATTATTATGTTCAGTTAGCCAACATATAGTACATCATTAATTTTTGATACAGTGTTCAGTGATTCATTAGTTGCGTGTAACACCCAGTGCTCAACACCACGCGTGCCCTCCTTGATACCCATCACCCATTCAAGCATTTTCACACCTCCATGTCTGAAGTCCAGCCTCATGTCACTACCTCTAACGTCAAGCCAGAGGCTAGGAGAGAAGAATGGAGTTTTCTTCTTCACTGAGCAAGGCTGATTTCTGCCACAGTCCCATCTTCCCCAGGGCTGTGTGCCACTGTAGCCCAGCCAACCCTGGCCTATTCTGGAAGCAGTCCAGCCCCAGGCTCCTACCTGAGTGCACAATCCCTGCCAAACCCCCAAACGTCTGACTGTGATGAATTTAAACTGCACAGGCAACACCAAAATCCATTCTGCATTCCGGGCTTCTCCGGAAGAGGAAGACATGGTCTCTGTTCTCCAGTGCAATGGCAAGCCCGGAAGTCAGAAAAGTCGATGACTAGACTTACTTGCGCCATAGCTGGGGACGGACCCAGGTGCACAGAAAAGCTCTCCCACACCAAGGGTGATTGACAGGGTGCTTAGAGCCTTTGAGACTTTCTTTAAGTTTTCTGTCTTCGTGACTGGGATTCTAGATCACTCATGCATTTCCAGAGTCCGACCTAATAGCATCATCTCCTGAGCAGCTCCTTTACAGTTTACCAAACATTAAAAGATTCCCCCATTTCTCCTCAATGGAAAACAACTTCTCCTTCCGTTATATCCCATAATACTCTACCTCAACATCCCTGTGGTGTTACCAAGGTTAACCTTGCATTGTGGCTACATAAATACATGTTTTCTCTCCCTTCCAGATGAGAGCTTCCCTGAGAAGATGAACTGCTCATCTCAGCTCCTTGCACAGAGCGCCAACATATCAATAAAGGAAACACCTTCTGATAAAAGGTCCTGAACCTGAGGGATCAGAGCCTGCTCTGATCTGAATCATTTCCTGTGTTTTAGATAATGTAATCCTCCATCTCTCACCTTAATATAAAAAAAACACCAACCCAAATCCTCTAAATTCTGGAAAGATTTTAGCAGATTTGAGGAGTTTTTATTTACACATCATATGCTGAAAAGCAAATGCCAAAGATTTTGATCATTCCATGTTTGTATTTTAGTAACTGTTCTCTTCACAAAAATCTGATGTGTACATCTGAAGGCTATGTTTTGTAATTCGTTGAGAAACAGACACAATAAAAACTGGCAGGGGAACGTTCCCCAAAACTGCTACATTAAAATACTTTACCCTGACCCTGAGACTAAATAAAAATACCAGTGAAAAATACCAAATACAGAATATTTCCTTAATTGTTTAGACTGCAGGTAAAACCATGAGAGTGAAGACAGTTGAACGTTTCCATGAACTTCACCATTCTCTGGACAATGTGCAAATTGCTTTCACGTAGATTTTCTGTTTAATACCTATAGCCATTGGGTGACATTGGCACTATGAACTCTATTACAGATCAGACACTGGGGCTCGGGGAGCTCAAGATCTGTGGACAAGATCACTTGTTAAATAAGCAGAGGAGCCAGGCTACAGACCCGGTTTTATCTAACTCCATGTTCCACCCTCTTTAATTATGCTGCTTATGTATCAAGATGTAGCTGAGCTACCAAAAAGAGGTATCAGGAATATCTCATTTTAATACATTTTTAATGCATTATAAGTAAGGTTAATAATTTATTCATTCTGCAGATGTACTCTTTTAGTGGCTACATTATTGTTCGAAGCTCTTACATATTACACAGGTTTGAAATGAAGATGCATAATTGCACTAAATGGCCTTGGAAATGCAATATAAAGCAGATTAGATTTAGGACCTCTGAAAATCCCCAAAGAAGTTATAATCCAATTTCAAAACACTAAGGTCATGATGTGGCAACCTTCGGAAAAGGGTGTGTTGAGCTACTGATACCTGTCCTTTTCAGAAGGGGTGGGAGCTGATGGGATGGGCTGGGAGGCATTTAGATTCTTTACTTCGTAACTTTTTTTTTCACTCTAACATTCATCTTTTTTTATTTATAAAATGGGGAAAAAAATAGTACGCACTTTGTGCAGATGTGAAATAAGATGATGCCTATAAAGTGCTTATCAGAATATCTGAATAAATCCTGTCTATTTAAATTACTGTTCTTAAAGCACAAATACGACATGCATTCAGCAGGCACCTAGCGAACACCTGAAAGTGTCAGGCACTATTACAGGCAGATAAATACAACTGTGAGAAGACAGACAAGACTGTTAACCAATGGAAATGTAAACAACCTTATTTTACCAAAGTGTAATGGTGTCGCCATTAAGGGTAGCATCTACTGAGTGCACATCGTTGCCAAGTGCATTGCCTATCAATCATACAAGTTAGAATTATTATCTCCATGTATGGATGAAGAAGCAAATGTTCAGAAATAATAATTGACTTGGCCAAGGCCAAACAGCTACTGATTGAGGAACCTGCAATTTACACCAGGGCTATTGGTTCCAAAGTCTATGTTCGTTTCACTGCTCTCCGGACATTCTTTTTCTTTTTCTTTCTTTCTTTCTTTCTTTCTTTCTTTCTTTCTTTCTTTCTTTCTTTCTTTCTTTCTTTCTTTCTTCTTTCTTTCTTTCTTTTTTTAAGATTTAATTATTTATTTATTTTATGAGGTGGGGAGGGGCGATGGGCAAAGGGACAGAATCTTTTTTTTATTTTTTAAATGATTTTTATTATATTATGTTAGTCACCATACAGTACATTCCCGGTTTCCGATATAAAGGGACAGAACCTTCAATCAGACTTCCCGGTGACCTAGGAGCCGGACTTGGGGCTCGACTCGGGGCTCAATCTCATGACCCATAAGATCATGACCTGAGTCAAAATCATGAGTTGGACGCTTAACCAACTGAGCCACCCAGGCGCCTCCTTCAGACATTCTTCTAACATTCTTCTTAGCTCAGGCATTTCCAGCTATCATTCCCTGTATTTGCAGAATGAGTTTTTTGGAACATGGTGATAGTTTCATAAAGTAATGGCTTAAATAGCCTGCTACGATTAGCTGGGATAAAGATAAAAACATAGTATGCATATTATCAATCTCTCTCATTCATTCGTTCATTCACTCATTCAATGAATATTTGCTGGTTATATTTTATCTTGTAGGCTCTATTCTAGACTATAGGGATATAAAGTTGAACAAGTCAGACAGAGTTCCTATCTTCATGAAACTTATATTCTAATGGGAATAAGAGACAAAAAGTATAAACAAACAAATGCATAAAATAATTACAAGCTGTTATGAATTATGTAAATGTATATATAAACCTTATAAAGGACACAAGCAGTGACCTGATATCTAGAATGATGAGGAGGGGTTACCTAACAAGGTAGCACTTAGTAGGTGATAATCAAAGCCCAGGCCTGAGGTTGAGCAGGAGATAGCAATGGAGGCTACAAGAGAGTGAGCTTTGTTATAGGATGTGGAGCCTAAGAGAACTGGAGCCATAGAAGAGGGGCTATCTGACTAGAACTGTAATCAATGGAGGAAGGAAGCTGTAACCATAGCAACAAAGAGAGAGAACAAGGAAGAAACACCCTTACCTTGGTCTCCTTCCTGATACTCCAGTACTAACTGAACCCAACCGGAAGTCAAAAGGCAACAGCATTCAAGTGATACAGTCCACAAAGGTCAGTCTTCTAGGGCCCATAGCAAGGCAGAGGAGTAGAAATATTTCCAAAAGAGATATAAGCCAAACTCAAAAGATACCAAATTATGTAAAGCGAAGAATAGCCAGCAAAATACACCCATGGCAGTCACACCAAAACAGCAGCACCAAACAGTAGGAAACTGGGGATGAAGTACCCTGATCTCTCTCTCTCCCCCTTCCAGTCTGCTGCCAGCACCTCCCATTAGCCAAACGCAATTGTTTTTATTGCTATTAACTACTGAATCGGTTAGGTCAGCATAGTTAAAGGAGGGGAAATTCCAACCGTTTAAGAAGATGCAGTCATCTTAAATAATAACAATCATAACATGCATTAGAATGAAAAAGAAATGAAGTCTGGTCTTTCTTAGCTTGATCTTCTTTATCTTAATTTATTTTTAGAGATACTCATGCCTAATCTCTCTAGTTCGCTGTCCCAGGAAGAGATAAGGCATTCGGGCTTCTCCATAGCCCAGTGCCCAGGGATCATAATGACTGGAATTTAGCTTAAGCCCAGGACTAATCATGAATACCGGGCATCTCAGCAGAAACTGGACACTCCCATCTATTGCTCCACTTACAAATGTCTTCTGTGGAAAAAAATGGAAGAGGCTCATGGAGGTGGCTATCTCACAAAGACGTAGTTTTCTTATTTCCCAGTTTGCTTTAATTTTTAGTGCTGCCAAACACCTTATGTGCACTAAAGATGGTCTCTGGTGTTCCCTCTTTTGCACTTGAAGGAATTTCCTGATGCCAGATTGAACTGATCACAGGGTAGTGATCAATGTTTAATGAAGAGCTGCTCAAACCAAGTCACACAGACTGCGACGCCATGCGGGAAGGATGACTTAATAGAGGGCCATAGTTTGGCATCTTTTGAGCTTTGATTAAATCCAATGCTTTAAACAATGTGGAAGTCAGACCCAGGATCTCGGTCAGGCTGGTGTTTGTACAAGTTGGAGATTGGACTGATACAACAAGCATGACTCTTCAGAAAATGATCAAACACTACATGGAAGGACATGGCACTGGAAAACAGTTACCCTGGTTCTTGTCCTGGCTCTACTCCCTATTCATGTTATTATGGAGACCTCACTTCATTTACCTAAACCTCTAATTTCTTAAGTTCTAATGATGTGATCTAAGACTCCTCTTAGCCCTACCATATCGTGTGTGGGTATGCATTACTTCTTCATGTAAATAAAGCTGAGGGTGACAATAATAACGCTCAAACCGATGTAGGAATACTGTAAGGATGCTGATTTCTTTCATTCCCAGAAGGGAAAGAAAAGAGGTTGGAATGTAAGGTAGAAAACTAATATTTACAATGACCATCTGTTATGGTCAGACACTATTTTAAGCATGTTCTCTTACATTACTTCATTAATTCTAATACCAGCTCTACATTTTTAAGTATTGTTTCCATTTAATTCCCAGATAAGAAAGCAGAGGCTACAAGAACTTTGCTACTATTAATATTTATTTAATTGCTAATCTTTTTTTGAAATACTCACTTTCTCTGTCCCCCATGCCCTCGGTCCTTACTTGCAATCTCCCTTCTGCTCTCCCCAAGGTACCAAACTTTGCTCAACCTTCTCAGGATTTGATGGAGCTGAACATGTACTCTCTCTTGAAACCCTCTTCTGCCAGGCTCTTCTGATACCTGATTTTCCTGATTTAATTTTTATGGCATGGTATAAAAATTTTATATACCATGTAGCTTAAACAAAGCTGAAATTTAATTTCTTCCAAATACACCTAGTCACTTTCATGTCCATTAATGGTGAAAAACTTGAATTTATCAAATTGGGATCATTGAGGGTTTTCTGGATTTTTGGTTTGTTTTTGTTGTTGTTTTACAGTTTTCTGTTTTAAAGCACAAATCTCATTGATTCCTGCCTTCTGCATTCTCTTTTCCTTCTCCCCAGACTGATCTAAACTCTCAGGGGCTTATCTTTGCTTCTCATTGGGGAGAGATAGTTTTTTGCTGAAATTTGCCTTTGATGACCCTCCTGCTCTCTTGCTCTGCAAGTGCAGGGTGACTGTTCCTGGACACTCAGTGGTCTGCCTCTGCTGACTCACCCCTACCTCACAATACTTGGCAATGTGATCCTTTCAGAGTTACTCATGTCTTCTTTTCATTCAGGGCTTTGGCTAGCCCCCCTTCAGCTTCCGCCAACAGCGCTGCTGACCTTTGACCTGTTATCTTCTGTGGTAATCCCTTTCAGGAAGTCTACTTCTCAGCCGTTAGCTATTCTGATGCTTCACGAGACACACAAAATTGTTCTGGGATTTCTTGTATGTCTCAAAGAAATCCAAGGAACCTGGGATTGGGTGGGGAGGGTTGGGGGGAGCCTCTCTAAATCCACACTCTGCTTAGCCTTGTCCAGAAAGCATTTCCACTTTTTTCTGGCTGATTCATATCTCATATCAGAGACACTTGGGAAATCTATCTCCTTCCAGAGTTTGAAAGAGGAGCTTAGGGCCCCTTGTTTTTCAGTCCCCAAGGCCATCTGGGTGTCTCTATCTCTCACCCAGATTTTGACCCTGAGAGACGAGCTCACACTAGTATCCAAACTCCCTTGCTCTTCTTCCCTAGTCCACTCCAGGCCTCCTCTTTCTTTATCCCAGAAAGGATTCCTGCTTCTCTTTCGATAGTGCAAATCTGCTCTTCGGTGACCATAAATTCTTATAGATTCCATAGTTTAAAGAAGAAAGGACTCTGAGTCCACCAGACTCAGCTGTGTGTTGGGGGTGGGGAGCTAAAAAAAGAAACTTTCTCTTTCAGAATTAGTTTCTCTATCACTGGCTGTCAAGAAGAACTTCTTTTGGAACTCAGAAAGAATAAATCTCTTTTTTTGCTGAGGTTCCCCCCTCCCTCCTCCTTTATTCTTTGTTTCCTTAACACATTAAGCCTCATCCTCAGGGTTTATAGTCAACTGTGAATAAAAGGAATTGGCAAGAAGGAAAAACACAAGATATTAGGTAATGTTTCAAAATCTTATTCTGTTAGATTGTCTTTGCTTCTTTGCTGGCTTCTCTGCATTATCTCACACTGTCAGCACTGATTAACATGGTTGATTAACATCAAGACATTGATCTATTCTTTCCGTATATTTTCTTTTAATGCCTACATACAATTCTGTACCTATAATTCTTCACTTCTTTGGGGTCATGTACCCTTTTGAGATTTTGTTGAAAGCCAGGGACTTCTGTCCCCAGAAAAATACACTTAAGCATATGCATATTGTCTCGGTCCATTTGGGCTGCTATAATGGAAAAAACAGACTAGGTGGTGGCTTAAATAGCAAGCATTTATTTCTCACAGTTCTGGAAGCTAGCCAGTTCAAGAGCAGGGTGTTGGTAGATTCTACGTCTAATGGGGACCTGCTTCCTAGTTCATAGACCACTGTCTTATCACTGAGTCATCACTTGGTAGGAGGAACAAGAGAGCTCTCTAGGTTCTCTTTTATAAGGGCATGAATTCCACTTATGAGGGCTCCACCCTCATGACCCAATCACCAACTAAAGATCCCGCTTCCTAATAAAATTACACTGGGGGTTAAGATTTCAACATATGAATTTGGGGGAGACACAAACATTCATTCCATTGCACATATGAATTTTTTCATTATTTGAAGAGGTTCATCGTTTCTTAAGCCTTTTAATAAAATCATGGAGGATACAATTACTTGGGTTAGGACTACTTGTCTGTTCATTGCTACATTTCCAAGGCCTAAGAGAGCACCTGCCACAAAGAAGGTACTCAGAATCAATTCATCAATTAAATAAATGAAAAAATTAATATATCCAGCTCTTAGCTCTCTCCTGAATTCTAGCCCATTTTACCAACTACCATTCAGATGTCAAATCAGAATTTTTTTTTTAAAGATTTTATTTATTTATTTGACAGAGATAGAGACAGCCAGCGAGAGAGGGAACACGAGCAGGGGGAGTGGGAAAGGAAGAAGCAGGCTCATAGCGGAGGAGCCTGATGTGGGGCTCGATCCCATAACGTCGGGATCACTCCCTGAGCCGAAGGCAGACACTTAACCACTGTGCCACCCAGGCGCCCCTCAAATCAGAATTTTAAACTCAATATACCCAGATAGAACCGTTACCCTTCACTTTTGTCCCCTATTTATTAGATTTTATTTATTTATTTACTTACTTATTTCAGAGAGAGAGAGAGAAATGGTGCACACAAGTGGGAGGAGGGGCAGAGGGAGAGCGAGAGGCAGAGAACCTCAAGCAGACTCCACGCTGAGTACAGAGCTGACATGCGACTCGATCTCACGACCCTGAGATCATGGCCTGAGCCGAAACCAAGAGTCAGACGCTTAACTGACTGCACCACCCAGGCGCCCCTTGTCCCCTATTTAAATCAATGGCTCCTGCTCTCCTCTGAGTTATTCTGACTCTGCCTTCAACATCTTTGACTCTTCCTCTCCCTTTATATTTAATTGGCTTCCAAGGCCTATTGATTCTATCTCCACAATACCTTTCAATTTCCTGCAATCTATTGTCACTATATAAAGAAGGTATTTTGGGGGTATCTACCCAGCTCAAAGTGACCCATGATCTTCAATCCTTCACTCACAGGAGAGGTTTCAGGAAGCTACGCTCATTGCCTGCCCCTATGTCCAAAGTTGCTTTGGTACTGATCAAAGCTGTGCCAGTCACATTCTGTCTTTTAGGAATTTGGAATCAGGACTGAGAAATCTGAATTCACTTTAGATTAATATCTTGAACATAGAATATGTAAAAACTGTCGAGTTCTGAGATATTCCATTTCAACTAGGTGGAGCGGCTAGCAGGAAAAGATAGGCTTAGAGAAAGGGATGAGTCATTTAGAGAGAAATAGGAGCCAGTAACTCAGAATCCAGAGCAAAGGATCCCTGGTTCCTGACTTCCTAGCACCAAGTTCCTTTCGATTCCTGAAGTCTGGCCGGATGCCTGTCCTGTGGGGTATGCTTTTATGTTTGTATAACCTTTTAAGAAAAATCTCTTGATTTCTTTGTGTGCTTTCTCTAGCTCCTGGCTTTCTGTTATTTGTGGGGTTGTGTGTTAAAATGGATTTTGTCCTGTCTCTGTTTCAGCCAAGGCAAGATAATAGATGCTATATTTCACTGTTAGTTGAGAGAGGAACCTCTCATGTCTGCAAACTTTTGACACAACTTTTGAAAGCCCGCACTCACATTAGGCTATAAAAAAGCTGAAAGAGTAGAGAGCAAGAGAGAATTTGTGAGAGGCATTCCAACCTTCTAACATTGGGGGCTCTTAATTTCTAACAAGCCTCGGTGGGACCTGGCTATGCGTTCATTTGAAAGGGGGGCCTGTCCATGAGAGAATGCCTGCAGGGCATTGTAAGAGACCGAGGGAAGATCAAGAGCGTCCAGACAGAGAAAAAGGCAGTACCGTGTCAAGACCCCGCAGCTTAACTGCAGCTCAGGCACAAATTTTGTGCTTGAAAACTAGCAATTACGGGCCTCTGTGTTCTGCTTTTTCTGTTCTGTCTTTCTCAACTTAATATCCGATGCTCACTGAAACAACAGGCTTAGCTATGAAGGCGGCTCACCTTGCCAATAGGTTGGCTCCCACCATCTGGCCAAGATGTCCAGTGGGAGGTACTTAAGAAACATAAGTGTGACATTCCAGTCTTCTCTTCTGGCCAGAACTTAGTTGCCTGGTGCCATCTATCTCAAGGGAGACTAGGAAATATTGACGTTAGCTGGGCTGCTATTGGCTCAGCTAATACCCTAGAGTTCTCTTGCTAAGAAAGGGAGGAGAGAGCAAATACTGAGAGCAATTGGTCCTCTCATCCACGATTCTCTTACTAATTCAATTGACCCTTCATATTGATTATTCTCATTGAGTACAATTTGCTCATTTCACTTGTCTTCTCAAAAAGTTTCAATAATCTCCACACCTACGAATAAAGTTCAAACTCGGTTCCTCTTAAAAATAATTCTTAGTGCTTTATTAGACAAATACACCATAGACGTAACTATCCATTGTTCTACGTTTAAACATTTGCATATTTTCCTTTCTTTTGATATTATGAGCAATGTTGCCTTAGTACCCTTATAGTTAGCAACACCGTGTTAGTCACATCTAAAAGGACATTTAAAAAATTTTACTCATAGTCCCATATGGCACTTAACATATAGCACAAGATACAGGTTTACTGGGGTGCCTGAGTGGCTCAGTCGTTAAGCATCTGCCTTCGGCTCAGGGCGTGATCCCGGAGTTCTGGGATCGAGCCCCACGTCAGGCTCTTCTGCTGGGAGCCTGCTTCTTCCTCTCCCACTCCCCCTGCTTGTGTTCCCTCTCTCGCTGGCTGTCTCCCTCTGTTAAATAAATAAATAAAATCTTAAAAAAAAAAGATACAGGTTTACTAAATATTTGCTCAGTAAGTTATAAATGAACCAACTCAGCCATGGAAAAGTGAGTTAGGAGCTGAAGAACATCAGATTTATGAATTAAGTTCAAATAATTAAGCAAGTTCTAACAGAGAGCATCAAAAGTCAAACAAGAAAGAAAGGGAAGTAAGACCACTAAAGAGACTGAATAACTCAATTCAACTGTGTTAGTTCAGGCCACACCAGCTGCTATAAGAAATAAACCCCAAAATATCAATGGCTTAACACAAAATAAGCCTTTCTTACTCAAGTAATAGTTTAATACTGATCTTCATGTTTGGAGAGAGGAAGAAGGTGGAGGTGGGGTGGTTATTCAGAAGCCAGGTTGAGAGAGGCTCTGTTGTCTTCGACAAGTGTCTTTCAAGGTCATTCTGGGTGATACTATCCAGCTAGAAGAGAGGGAAAAGAGGAATGGTGAAATGCTTCCTAACAGCCTTAGCCCGGAATTAACTAATTACATGGCTCTGTTTAGATGAAAGAGGGGCTAGAATGAGTAGTCCCTAGATGGACAGCTTTGTCCCAGCAGCAACCTTACACCAAGGAAAGGAGCACAGAATAAATCTTTGGAGGGTAGCCATCTGTCTTTCCCATATCAGCATTAGACGAGTGATCAAAAAAATGTCTTGAAATTGGAATAGATCACATATATGTGGAAGGATGAGGGATTGGATGGGGTGTACTTACTGGTCTCCTCCATTCTACTTCTCTCCCACCAAAAAAGTGCTCATATTTTCTTTTTTGCCTCTAAAATTTACCAACAATCTCAACAATAGCCTCTTTCTTCTACTTAATGCTTCGATTGAAAATAAATGCAAGAGCAGATAACCTCTGAATTTAAATTGTCTGAATTCAAGAGTCATCGTTGTAGGGGCGCCTGGGTGGCGCAGTCGTTAAGCGGCTGCCTTCGGCTCAGGGCGTGATCCTGGTGTTCTGGGATCGAGCCCCACATCAGGTTCCTCCGCTATGAGCCTGCTTCTTCCTCTCCCACTCCCCCTGCTGTGTTCCCTCTCTCACTGGCTGTCTCTCTGTCAAATAAATAAATAAAATCTTAAAAAAAAAAAAAAAAGAGTCATCGTTGTAAAGTGAAGAGAGCCTGGGCTTTTGAATCAAGTGAATTTGGGCTTAAATCTCAGCTAGCTGACTACTAAATAGGTGTTTTTGGTAAAAATAATTCAACATCTCTCAGTCTCAATTTGCCCGTTTGTAAAATAAGGATGAGCATTTGGTTGGCATGAGACAATAAATTTAAAATGCTTGGTTTCAGACTGGTTTGCCTCTTTTTTTTTTTTTTTTAAAGATTCATTTATTTTAGAGAAAGAGATTGTGCAAGCGAGTGGGGGGGTGATGGGGAGGGGAAGGGAGAGAGAATTTCAATCAGACTCCCCGCTGAGCATGGAGCCTGACGTGGGGCTTGATCTCATGACCCTGAGACCATGACCTGAGCCAAAATCAAGAGTTGAATGCTTAACCAGCTGAGCCATCCAGGTGCCCCAGACTGGTTTGCCTTTTTTTTTTTTTTTTAAAGATTTTATTTATTTATTTGACAGAGATAGAGACAGCCAGTGAGAGAGGGAACACAAGCAGGGGGACTGGGAGAGGAAGAAGCAGGCTCATAGCGGAGGAGCCTGACGTGGGGCTCGATCCCAGAACGCCGGGATCACGCCCTGAGCCGAAGGCAGACGCTTAACGACTGAGCCACCCAGGCGCCCCTGGTTTGCCTTTTTAAGGACTCAATCCCACCCAGACTGGATGTGCTAGGCAATCTTCTACAATGTTGAAGAGTTTATTTTCCTACTTTACCCTCTCGCGTGTATTCCGTAACTGACTCCTTTTTGTAGTCTTTCTCTTCCCCCTGATAAGTGATCTGGTCATTCATTCTATTCTTTTCATCAGATCTCTCTAGCCCAATGCCCAATCTAACTTCTCTCTGCTAAGACAACCTTCATCATCTAAGTTTGTTTTTATCTCTATTCCAGCCAAATTCACTCGTGATCTCCTCTGAGTAATTCTCCTCTTAACTTAATCTGGACCCAGGAATTCCCTTTCTTATAAACTCCCTTCTTAAATTTCCCTGTTGGATTTATAAAGCAAATCAATATATACTTATTCCCTTCCTCTGATTTAATTCCAAAGCCCCTAAAACTATTGCTCTGTTCTCTGCCCTCGTTCCATTCCAACCCTTCTCTTGGAGCCTACAAAGAATTCCTTGCTAGACTGCACACACTTATGCTCTGCTAAGGATGTCATGCAGGGAATTCACTGAAAGTCCTTCTTGCATGTCATTCTAAGAAACACAATTCTTACCCAGATCATCCTGTCGTAAACTTGCCCTCAAAAATAGTCGATGTAGTATCAACTTTCACACCATCATCTTTTCTGATTGCTTTATATCGATAGACAAGTAAACACAGGCATTGCTGTCGTGGGCACAGGAACAAGTCCCAGCCTACATCCAGCTTTTCCCTCCTCTTTTTTTTCTTTCTTTCATCTACTAGCTGCAGAGGGCAGAGAATAAGTCTCAGAATGGGGACTGCACTAACAAATATCCTGGGCTTGGCCCGGTGTTCCTCACTCTCATCTCCTAGCATCCCCCCTTTATTGTTTTTAAGAATTTTTTTTATTTGAGAGAGAGAGAGAGAGCACGAACAAGGGGGAGCGGCAGCCAGAGGGAGAAGGACAAGCAGGCTCCCCAATGAACAGGGAACCCGATGGGCAGACTCAATCCCAAGACCCTGAGATCATGACCTGAGCAAAAGGCAGCTGCTTAACCCACTGAGCCACCCAGGCGTCCCTCATCTCCTAGTGTCGTCCTTGCCTCAAACCATGTTTCTAATGAAAACAGTGTGTTCCATTTGGAACTTCAAATACAGTGGTAAACTGTGGTCACTGCACAGAAAAGTGCACGGAGCAGATGCTTGCTGTTCTTTCTGGCTAGCCAGCAATCAAAACCCCATTTCATTTTGGGGAACCCCCTCCCCTACTGTATGTACCTTCATAGAAGGTAGGCACACAGGCCTAGATGTTTCTTATTTATCTATTTAGATTTATTTATTCATTTGAGGGGGGGGGCGGGGAGGGGCAGAGGGAGAGCAGAGAGAGTCTTAGGCAGACTCTGCACGGCGCACGGAGTCCCTTGCAGAGCTCGATCTCACGACCCTGAGATCAGGACCTGAGCCAAAATCAAGAGTCAGGCTCTAACTGACTGTGCCCCCCCAGGTGCCCCTAGATGTTTCTTTTTTTAAACAACCCCCGGACAGCTAGAGCATGTGATTGAGGCTTGACTGATCAGATGCTCCCACCTGGGACTTTAGATCTTGAGGAATGACACGAAGACTCCAAGATACCCACCAGGGTTGTGATCAGTGACGTTACTAGAACCGCAGCGGCAGCAGCTGCTCCCCGCAGGGGGCCAGGCTGTGAGTGCCAACGCCACTGCCCTCGCCAGTCTCTTCCTCTGGCTTGACCATGACTGTCTCAGTATTTTCTGAAATTAATCCTTTAGCGTTCCCGTCTATACAGTAAGCTACTTGATAGCCTTCCAATAAATTTCTTTTCTGTGCCCGCTAGCCAAAGTAAGTTTTTGTGTTTATAACCAAGAACTTCAATTGGTTGGTGTATGATGTCTGATGTAGGAGATCTCATGACACAGCAAAAAAAGAGCACTAATTTCCAGTTATCGAATCTGAGCTTTCACGCGGGCTCTGCCACGTACTAGCTATGTATTTTTGGGCAAGTCACTTAATATGCTTCCTTCTTCATTTATAGCATAGAAATAATAAAGCCTTTTCTAAATGTCCCCTCTGGTAGGTTTTGTTTCATGTCCCTTCTCCCTGACTCATGTAAGAATTCTATGCAAAAGGACCCTATTATGAGTGGTGTTCAAAGATTTTGTTCCAAAATGCCCAACTTCTGCCTCGGACAACTGTTATTGTTTTATACAATATTTCGTAGGTACTGCACTCTCTCTTCCCTGAGCTTTCCCCTCCAGTACCTTCCATCTTCAATACCCAAATGTTTGCCTCTGCTTCTTGTCCTATGACGTGGACTCCCAAGTATTATTCATAGTCTCTGAGAAAAATACTCGCAAGCATGGACTTACCTGCAGTAGATGACCTCTTAGTTCAGAAAACCATGGGATCCCCTTTTTCATCTTCTGCTTCCAATTGTGAGAATCCCAAACTTCCCCCATACGGAGCATCATGTCAGCGAAGATAATTCGAGTGGAAGAGCCTACTGATCTGTGAGACAGTATGTGATAACCATCCCTTAACGGTGCGTTCTGGAAGAACTTCGACTCTCAATGTAGTATTCCCCCCCCCCCCCATTGAATGGGGACTGGCCCTGTGTAACCAATAGAACATGACAGAGGGGACATGTGACTTTTGAGGCTAGGTCATGAGAAGACTCGAGGCTTCCACTGTGTGCTGTTAGAATGCTTCATAAGGGGAAGCCAGTCACCATGAAAGAAGTCTGCCTACTCCGGGATTGCCACGCTGTAAGAAACCCAAGCTAGCCACCTGGAGAAGCTGCCAGGAGAGAGAAAGAGATTTAGCCAATTCTTATTTGTCCCTGCCATCTCAGTCCAGGAGTCCCACGTGTGGGTAAAGGAGACACCTTGTACATTCAACCCCAGCAGACAACATGTGGAGAACTGAGAAACACAGATGACAGCATACACCCCGAGTGGAGCCAGTCCAGCCTCTCCAGCTGAGACCCCAAAATCCCAGAGCAGAGATGAGCTGTTCTCTCTGTGCCCTGCCTGAGTATTTGACCCGCAGAATTATTAGCATAATAAAGTAGGTATTGTTTTATGCTATTAAGACTTGATGTGATTCGTTATGTAGCAATAGATCACCAAAATACACTGCGTGTTTTTTATTATGAATAAAGTCTTCACTCGAGCGGAGTTCTCTTATGAGTTAATGGTGAATGGAAAAGGCTCCACTTTGCAAGATCCACTAACATGCCTCAGCGTGGCTAGCAGTTACGTGGCTCATGTGCCACCACACCCACTGAAGACTTTGCTAATCGATCCCCGAAGTTTGTCCCACGGAAAGCACCCATGATCTCCTGTCATTGCAGGGGTCTACGCAGCCAATGCTGTGGGTACACGTGATGGAACCTATTTCCTACCCCTGTCTCAGACCTTCACCCTTTCTTCTTCTCGTTCTTTAAAAGACCTCTGGATTGAAAATAAATGCAAGTTACTAATACTACGTCTTCAAGATGAGGCTTGAGTTTTTTCTTCTGTGGACTTAATTTTACATCAACCTGTCATCTAAAAAGATGCAGTCAATTAAGAATATTTCAAAAAATCCTAATAAATGTGTGGATTGAATGAAAAAGGTTATAAAAATGTGTGTAGTAAGAAGCCTATGGAATACATATAAATATACGTAACATATATACATATAATGATAACAGAATATAAGCAAGTAGTGTGGGACTGCAAATCATGGAAACGTTCTGTATTATGCTTTTCCATTTTTTCCCAATTTCCTACAAAAGTACATAATCGGAAAATAAAATAAAATGTAACCATAGACACCTAGCCTATCTAAAAAAAATCTAGCATTAAATAATGGGTACAAAATGGGCACCCACCAATCTGATGCATACCTGGTGGATATTAGAACCTTGATCATAGAAATTGCTACTACTTCAAAGATGGCCAAAGACAGGTTATTTTCTAGATAGTGCCTCTGCCAGTGCCCGTAAGATATCAGGAACTTAAGGTATTAATGGACTATACTATACATTTACTCTTAAGGGAACATCAACTCCTCAATTTATGGAATTTGGGGGATCCCCGGAGCCCTCTCGTATTTACCACTGTGTCAGTCAGGGTCCTGGAAAGAGAGAACAGACCAATAAAATATTATTACTCTAGTTTTGAGAACTGAAAAGGCAGTAAGGGTGTTTCAAAAGTGCTGACTGCAGGATGAAGCCCCCAGCACTGAGGCTGGGGAAGGAGAGAGCAGGTGGGGATTATCAGAAGTTAGCAGCTTACGTGGACGGAACTAGAGCGTATTATGTTCAGCGAAATAAGTCAGTCAGAGAAAGACAATTATCATACGATTTCACTCATAGGAGGAACTTAAGACACAAAACAAGACGAACATGGGGGAAGGGAAGGAAAAGTAAAATAAGATGAAAACAGAGAGGGAGAAAAACCGTAAGAGACTCTTAATCATAGGAAACAAACCGAGGATTACTGGAGGGGAGGTGGGTGGGGGGATGGGGGAACTGGGTGAGGGGCATTAAGGAGGGCACGTGATGTGATGTAATGAGCACTGGGTGTCATATGCAACCGATGAATCACTGACCTCTACCTCTGAAACTAATAATACTCTATATGTTAACTAAATTGAATTTAAATAAAAAACTTTAAAAAAAAAGAAGTTAGCAGCTTAGAGGGGGGCCCTCTAAGACCCAAACCCCTGGTGCTGGTGTCTCAAGGGTCCAAGGAGGACCGTCGCAGCTCTGAGGCTCGGGTGTCGGAGGAGGCAGCAGGAGCACGCACAAGCTGGAACCTCTGAGCGGGTGAAGGCTGGGTCTAGCCAGGTGGGAAAATCGCAGATTGGAGCCAAGTGCTTCTACGGAACGAGAGGCTGCTTTGATGTGGAGAATCAGTTCTGACAGGAGCAGCCAACACGCACAAAGGAGTCTGTCCCTTCCTCCTGCTCCAGCCTTTCGGTCTCCCTGTGGGGCTCCCTGTTGTCAGAGCTGGGGAAGGAGAATGGAGGTTTGCAGGGGCCCAGTGCCAGCACTGTGCACAGAAGATAGACGTGTGGAGAAACGCTGACGTCCAGCTGCCCTGTCTCTAACGAGCTACGAGTGCCTATCTCAGATATGCCCTATTTAACTGACATTATAGCTAAGAGTGTGCTACGGACATCCGATGATGGATCACTTGACCTGTATTAAGAACCATCTTTCTACTGACCACATCAACCAATAGGTAATTGCGAACAATGGTGCCTGAAAGCTTTTAGATTTGAGCTTCCCTAGAAAACATTGGCTTGAGTCTTCATTGCCAAGGAAGGATCAAAACTTTCCACCCTAATTTCCTGGGCCTCCCCCCCGCCTTCTGCTCAAAAAAAAAAAAAAAAACCACAAACCTGTAACTAATTTAAATATCTCTGAAATTATCATTTTAGTAAGCTGAACTTCATCAGTTTATATTGGGGTCTTTATAAAAAAGAGCCTCTGACTCTTTGTTGTCAAAATGTATTTTCCACATCATTCATCATCCTCTTTATGACACTCCTGGGAGAAGGTCCTGCCGGATCTCACCACCAAGAACAGATGTAAGTCTTCTGAGCAATCAGTCTGGTTTTACCTTATGCACGCAGAACTATACAACTGACCACATTTTCTTCACTTAGCTGCTGGCAAGCTTACTTTATTCTCTACTCCAGTGTAAGTGCCGGTCACAAGCATAAGCATTTTTTATTCTATTTCTGTTGAGTCTTTGTTTCAGATTTTATTTCCTTCATTCCACTTTTGACTTATGACGCTTTATCGTATTTTATACACGCACTATAAACCTCCCACTATGTATTAGGGAACAGGCAGAATAAAATTAAATATATATAAGAAAACAAATACAAGAAGTTTACAGGTGTTCTTGGGAAAAGATATCCAATGAGATTAAGTGATGCAATTGCAAGGAATAGACTAAGAAAATTAATTAAGAACACATATAAATTTTAGAACATGGGATGTTTGAGACTGGTGGATGTGTATGTCTTTATTGCTGGCACTGCAGAAAATGTAATAGGAAATTAGAGCTTCTGATACAATATTCACAGTTTAAATACCATTGATTTTACTTTGTGAATATCTTTGTACATCCCTCTGGGTTCTTACTCAATGTATTGAGATTGCGTTTCATTTTAAACAAGAAAATATTTTTAAGAAGGCTCTTCAAAAGTGTGCTATAATCTGAAGTATCATTGGGTTATGTCCAGAATCCAAACTTCTTTCCCTTCTATCAGAATGTATTTCCATTTTAACATTAAAAGCAATGGAAAAAACGTACTTGATGGCTTAAGGGTATTCTTAGGGACATGATTCATAGGTAAATATGAATAGTAACAAACAGATACATGACAAATGCCCAAAGATTTTCCTGCCTTGTCAAAATACCGATCTCATCTGACCTGTATTTCTCCTCGACTGCAGCTCCAAGGTTACTAGATCACAGATGACTCCTCTGTAAAGGAAAGAGAGGGTCTCTGGGACGAACTTGCATTCCCAGCCCCCATTCCCACAGATCTTACTTGAAGAAACCAAAACTCTCCGCCAGGATTTAGGACGCATCCTGGCTAGGCAAATATTTTAATGTCTTACTACCATATTCTTGCCATGAGGACATTTCATGTCTCTGGGCCTCAGGCTCCCAGGAAAACAGTACCTGCCATTGTAGATAGCCAAGAGGACTTAGCTAACTAATGTCCGTGAAAGAGCCCGGCTCCGAAAAGGACTCCTGAAGTGGTAGTTACTGTTATTATTAACTGTCTCCTACTTGGGAGGAGACAGGTTATAACGTATCCCTCTGGGGGTCCGATATTCTGCGAGAATAAGACAACTGGTTGAGAGGAAAATCCATCTTTTAAGCAATCTTGTTTTTAATTACATGAGACCACTGTGAACGGCCAGAGTTTGGGTGGAAAAAGGTAGCTGCTGTAAGAGGGGGTTCACTTGCTGGGGTACAAGAAACCATGGCCCCTAGAAATTTTAAACGACGTTGGTATCGTCCTTGAAGCAATTTTGGTTCTTTACAGAATACCACATAGGGATCGTTTGCTGTCCTGAGTGTGTTCCTTTGAAATTTTGTTCTGGCTGGCTTGGTAACTCATCTAAGAGGTGCTGGCTGAAAATAGCAGTGGGTCCGTGCTGTTCCTGCTTGGTGGGAGCGGACAGGAACTCAGCGCTAGGCAGGCAAGGCTATGGTGGCTGTGGGAGGTTCGTCCTGCTGTTTACAAAAAATTATAAATATGGCCCTGCAAGAATTGCCTGGAGGGAGCTCTAAACTACTGGCCAAGCAGCAACAATACTTAAACGTCCACTACCCACCCAAAGCGTTGCCTTATTCCCGAAGGGTCCACTTCACACAGACACACACGAGACCGTCAACTGAGAGAGACAGCTAGTTCATTTACGTGTGAAGTGTATGGATTGTAACACGGCTGAAATGCTCAACATTTGTCCTTAAAATTCCTCTCAGGGCCGTCTCAGACCGGTCTCTGGACCCTCATTTCTAGCAGTATCTTTTGCCGTGTTTAATCGCACAGTGGTGTATTTCATCGACGGACACCGCTCTCTCTTCTACTAGAAGGGGAGCTCCTGGAGAGGACATCATTTCTCTTTGTATTTTTATATCTCTATTGCCTTTGATATCCATGTCTTCGCCTTTTACATCTATAGTTTTATACCTATATAGTACATAGGTGTTTCATAATTGTGAGGTAATTGAATGAAGCCGTGTGCCCCTCTTGAAGCCCAGCGTGTGCCGGGTTAGAAATGTTTTAGACATTTGTTACCTTCTACATTTGCTTACTCAAAGCTTAAATTTAGAGGAGCTTAAAATGGAGATTAAAAAACACCACGTCCAACCCACAAACATTACACATAATAGTTCTGGGAGGCAGTGAGGTTAAACACATTACCTAAGGCCACAGCTCTGACCAATGGCGAAGGCAGGACTGGCATCAGCCATCTGACCCTTCATTCAGTATTTTCAGATGGTATGTAATAAAAACATCATTTTCAAACCAGAAACCCCTTTCTCCCAGTGTTAGTGTTTCTGCTGGTTGCTCATGGCAACTAAGGTTTCAATAGGATTTCATCTCGCTTGTGAGAGTGCACAGGGCTCCCTCCCTGATCTCTCCAGCCCACTCCTTAAAACTCTCTGCTTCGATGTTCCAGAGGAAATAAAAATTCTTCCCGAGGATCCCATCCTGACTTTCCATTTGGACATTCATTTCCTTTTGGTCAAAATCAGTTGAAAACAAAATTTAGACTAATGTGGTTTTTTTTTTCTTCTTCTTCTTCTTTCTGGGTAATTTTCTCTCAAAATTAGAATCCACTCCCCACTGCCTCAAAAGATTAAAACAAAATATTAAAACATGTTTGTGGCAAATCTCATAAATGAGATGTTTAGGTGGCTTTTCCTAAGCTGAAAATGGTTTTATCAGCCTTATAAACTGAAGGCATAAACATCATTATGTTGCTATATCAGCTATATTAAGATTTGAATTCTTATACAAAGGTGGCAAAAATACTCCTATTTCTACAGAATTTTTTCACAAGAGTTTTAGCCTGAAAAGAATTCTTTTAAGAGAAAAAAGTTTAAAATAGAAGGCCTATCTCAAAAAAAAAAAAAAGAAAAGAAAAAAAGAAAAGGAAAGGAAAGAAATATATATAGCCATGACTTAAAACTTTAAATAGCATTGGCTTATAGCAAAATAGTAATAACTAGCGTGTATATTTTGAGCCTATTATGTATCAGGCATGTTTCTGATAGCTTTGCTTTTATCAACTGATTATAACGGTGAAGTGGACACTACTACCATGGCTGTTTTACATAATAACAATAATGTTTTTAGCACATTAATATCTTCTGAGCAACAGCTGTGTGCCAAACACTAAATGAAGCACTTCGTGTACTTTTTATTACTTAATTCTCATATAGCCCGTGAACGATGGGCATCATCCCTCAGTGAAAAACCGAGTTTGTGCAAGGGTAAGTCATTTGCCCCAAACCGTGTCATTAGTGGGTGGTGGAGCTGGAGGCAAACTCACTTCTATCAAATCCAGAGTCCATGTCCTGTCCACAGGCTGCAACCCCTGGAAGACGGACAGGGATTTGTGATTCTTTTCTAATTCTTAAGGAACTCACTGAACCTCTCCATGCCTACCTTACTACTATCGGTAGCCTGAGGCTTATAAACTGACTTTATGTTCAGGGATGGTAGTCACAATATTTAACCACCTGATACATGGATACCCACCCATCAGCACCACGGGGGCCATAGACCTGGAGCAGGGGTCAGGGTGACTCCAGGCTTTACTCCTCTGTGTGCGTGCGTGTGTGTGTGTGTGTGTGTGTGTGTGTGTGTGTTTCACAAAGGGGATGTCAATATCGCAGAGGTGGGCCAAGAGAACTAGAATACTGAAATGGTACTCAGGAGTCTAAGGGCAGTGCCTGCTTACCAACCACGAGGGAACTATTTTAACATTTTAAGAAGTGATACTTGTATAAAACAAATTAAGATCCAGCAATACATTTCATGAAAAACAAAAAGAACAATGAAATCTTGGCAACAGAAACTAATTACAGGAAGTAATGAGAAGTAGTATAACACAGAAACTAGAGGTTTAGTCTCTGGAACTGACTGGATTCAAATGATTGCTTCCTGGTCATATGACACTGACGAGTTGCTCAGCCTCTGTGCCTCAGTTTTTTCATCTGTGAAATGGGTGCCATAGTAATACTTACCTCCTATGCTTATAATGCGCATTGAGAGAGATAACTGAAGCCAAGTCCTCAGGAGAATATTTGGCACATGGTATGTGTCAGGTAATTTTGTAAGACTCTCTATGTCTTTAGAGGGCACCTTCATACACTATGTCTCTTATGTGGGGGATTTTAGAAGAATTTCGTATAGTAGTTTGCAACCACCGAGGTCTTCCCGCTACTATAATGTTCATGTTTTCAATATTTCCTCTGGGAAATATTCTTTGATTGTATTCTTTGATTGAAAGTCTTATGCTTAACGATGACTCCTGATTAGCCACAGTAATGAACGGTAAAGACCATAGACAATCCAAAACAACAGCGCTGAAGATCATTCCTATTTGGCTTTAAACAAGTGCTTTCTCGGACTTTCCTCTTGCAGATGAACCTTTATTATCATCAAATACTTAGTGAATGCCCATTTGGGGTCTTCTACTATACTACACAAGGGGTACAGAAATTAATAATATGGGGGGCGTGTGGGTGGCACAGCGGTTAAGCGTCTGCCTTCGGCTCAGGGTGTGATCCCAGCGATCTGGGATCGAGCCCCACATCAGGCTCTTCCCCTATGAGCCTGCTTCTTCCTCTCCCACTCCCCCTGCTTGTGTTCCCTCTCTTGCTGGCTGTCTCTATCTCTGTCGAATAAATAAAAATAAAATCTTAAAAAAAATTAATAATATGGGATCCCTGACTTTCGAGAAGTCAGTCTAGCATGAAAACAGGCCTGCAAACAATTCTTTACAATAGGGCTTTTATAAGGTGAATGGAGCCATCATTTCTGCTCGGGGAGTCATGGAAGTTTCCATGGATGAGGTAAGTGTTGTTTCCAGTGTTTTTTAAGAAATAAAAACTGACAGATAAATCTAAATCTCTCTCTTTTTTTAAAAGTAGGCTCTACCCTGAATGTGGGGATTGAACTCACAACATCCAGATTAAGAGTCACATGCTCCACTGACTGAGCCAGCCAGGGGCCCCTGAAGACCTCTGAAGTATGATAACTCGAGGCTCATCTCTCTTCCCCGTGTCCCAAAGCCTAACGAAATAAGTTTTGAATGCACACTTCCAAATCAGTTTCAATCCTTTTACATGTATATAGTAATATCCATATGCTGTTATTTTAATAGTGCTTTTAAATTTACACACGTCAATATATAATTTTGTAATTAATCTTCCCTCATCATTATTTTTAAATACATCCGCGATAATTTTAATTGGTCTAGACCATCTTATAACCATACCACAATTTATTTTCTTACCTACCTGTAGGCATTAACAGAATACCAAATTTTTTTGCTGATACAAAAATGTTTTCATGAGGGGCGCCTGGGTGGCACAGCGGTTGAGCGTCTGCCTTCGGCTCAGGGCGTGATCCCGGCGTTATGGGATCGAGCCCCACATCAGGCTCCTCTGCTATGAGCCTGCTTCTTCCTCTCCCACTCCCCCTGCTTGTGTTCCCTCTCTCACTGGCTGTCTCTATCTCTGTCGAATAAATCAATAAAATCTTTAAAAAAAAATGTTTTCATGAATGTCTCTTTGTATATAGAGATTGAGAGTTTTTTCGTTTTGATTTTAAAGAAATATACCCAAGTGGAACTGCTGGGTCATAGGATAAACACATTTTCAATTTTTTCTGTATGTTCATCAAATCGTTTTTCAGAGTTGGAGAGTTTATGGCCAAATAGAATTTAAAATAATAGTTGTGTATGGCACTCGCCATAGGCCAAGCATGTGTGTGGCATTTTATAGGTATCTAAATTATTTCTAATAAGAATTCAGCAAGGTATTTGATGGTCAGCCCCCTTTATTTACACAGGAAGAATTAAGGTGGAATGAATTGCCTAGGGTCACACGGCGTGTAAGGACAGAGCCAGAAGACCAAGCTCCCTTCTATCCATTTGCTTCCCGCCAGCCTGCGGTCACATCTGTGGGAGGCGGCATCAGGCAGGGTTCCTGCTGACAGCCATCCATTGCTTCCCTGGCTCAGACGGGAGCGTATAGAAGACACCTCCCCATGACTTGCACAGCTCAAGTCCGTTTATTCCCGAAGCTGTTCAACAACACGCTTAAAGAAATTTCCCCCAAGAAAAAAATAAATAAATAAAAATAAGTTATTATTACTTTTCTTCAACTATTATTAAATCACTTAAAAATACATTTAAATATATGGAATATCCTAAAGAGTTTGAAAATAATTGCTTTTCAATATTGCTTATCTGCTGCACCTGTTTGGAAAGGCTCTTTTATTTTTGTCATGAAAATGACTTCAGCGCTCTCTCCCACGTAGTCACAAATTTTTCATTAAGGAAATTCTCAATTTAGTCTCTAATCTGAGTTCACAATGCTGAATTTAGAAGGACATAACCACAATATTTCTTTGTTTTGGAAAATGTCTTCATTTTTCTCTTTTTTTTCACTTCATTGTAACAAGTCAAGAGGTATAGATGGAAATTAACAACCTTATTCATTTAGTCCAAAAATATTTGTTGGGGGGGTCCAGTATATTCCAAGCAATTTGATAAAGCAAATGGATATAGTGAAATGTATAGGTAAGAAATTGGAGAATCACACTCGCTCATTCAACAAACACTGCCTATATCAGGCATTAGATCATGCCCCAAGGATGCCGAAATGAGTAAAGACACCATGATTGTTTTTTAAGAGCTTACTGCTGGGTAAAAACGTAAAGGTAATACAAGATGATCTCCTGGAGAAGAACAGAGCACACAATTTTATGGTATTCCTAAGAAGACTGGGGAATTCCTTGTTGGCTGGGGCCAAGGTAACCGTAAGCCAGTGCGCCAGCCTAAGAAGTCTGATAAAACATTAAGCCCCCCAACTGAGAGTGGGGTAATCAAAGCAGATGGCACAGATGGTAGCTGGAGACTAACATCAAAGGTCAGGGTCAGATCTTGTCTCTTAGCGACTTTGAAGTTTATAATACAGTGTTGTCTAAAATCACTACTCTGTCCTTCAGATCTCCAGGACTTATGTATCTACTAGGTGCAAATTTGTACCCTTACACACATCTCCCCAATCCCCCTCACCCCACCCTCCCGCTCCTGGTAAACTCCATCCTGTTCTGTTTTTTACCAGTTAGGCTTTTTTAGATTCCACGTAGAGGTGATCTCATATAATACACTATATTTGTCTTTCTGGTTCTGACTTATTTCACTTAGCATAATCCCCTCAAGGTCCAGCCATGCCGCAACCAAAGGCAGGATTTCCTTCTTTCTCACGGCTGAATAATATTCCATTGTGTGTATGTATACATTTATATATAGGTTTACCCATTCATCCATTGATAGATGCTTCTGTTGTTTCCATAGATTGGTTATTGTGACTATTGCTGCAGTAAATGTGGGAAGATCTGAAATGTTCCCCGCACAAAAATGAAACGGTACTTACGTGACTGTGATGGGGTAGAGGTGTTGGCTAATGCTACAGTGGTAGTCATATCGCCATATATACATGTGTCAAAGCAACACACGGTACACCTGAAACTTACACAATGTTATATGTCAATTATATTTGAGTAAAAATAAATTTTTTAAAAAAGGTCAGAGTCAGAGAGGCAAGTGTCTCTGGGGGTTGGAGTGGAGAGACTGGGAAGGCACAGAGCTGGGGGAGATGGGCTTGAAATACATACCAGTAGTGCATTCGGTCAGAAGCAGTGGCCAGTGTAAGAGTGATAAAGGCCTATTTTCATGGGGTGTCTGTGGTCGAATGTGTAACTAGAACTGGTCAATGAAAGCTGTCCCAGTAGGACCCACACCAGGTGGATAGAAAGATTGACACAAGGTTTGCTGCTTAAAGAATGAGTAGTAATCTGCCAAGCAGATGAAGCTTGGTATATTCCTGATGGAGGGGCAGGACCTGGCCAAGCACTGGGCACTTTGAAGGGCCCAGAGGTCTAGGCGATGGCGGAAGACAGGGCTCCGGCAGAGAGTGGGTAAGGATGTGCGACAGGCAGAGGCTGCTGGGAAGGCATGTAGGAAGTTGAGAGTTAGGAGAGAATATGATTAGGTCTGTGTTTCAGTGACCGGGGTAGGCTGCACAGAACCACACTTCGAAAGATATTAAAACAGCCCAGCGAGAAGAGAAACAGAGGACCTGAAGGAAGGCCTTCGAGACCTGGATGGAGAGAGGAATGGCTGAGGAGTGATACACGTGTCAGGATGCAGGGAAAAACATATGTCCCATATTTCCTGCTCTTTTGAAATAAACTCTGCAGAGAAATGTAAGACCGGAATCGAACGTTTCTCCTTTTTATACTGCTTCATTTGTTTTGGAGAATTTAACCAGATTGAAGAGAATATTAAAAGTGCAGTATGAGAAGCATTTTTCTTCCAATTCCCCCTGAAGCCCAGAAGAATATAGTCACATAAAAATAAAGATTTAGCACACCGAAAAATTTCTAACAATAAATAGGGGGATGTGTCAATCCTAAGTCGTCTTCTTTTTTTTTTTTTTAAAGATTTTATTTATTTATTCGACAGAGAGAGAGACAGCCAGCGAGAGAGGGAACACAAGCAGGGGGAGTGGGAGAGGAAGAAGCAGGCTCCCAGTGGAGGAGCCCAATGTGGGGCTCGATGTGGGGCTGGATGTGGGGCTCGATGTGGGGCTGGATGTGGGGCTCGATCCCAGGACCCTGGGATCATGCCCTGGGCCGAAGGCAGACGCTTAACGCCTGAGCCACACAGGCACTCCAGTCCTTAAATCTTCTGATATGGAAATTCTTTCCTAACAAACTGAAATCGACTTTCATTGAGGCTGATAATTGTTTGAATGTGTCCTGTATATTTTATCTTCTATTAGAGAAGAATAGCATTTGTGTCTTCTATCCTATTTACACATGTGTTGGTGTGTATAATTTATTACTCTGTTAACTAAGAAAGAAAATGATAAGAAAAATAAACCCCTCTTATAACCTAAATTTCAAATCCTAACCCGGAACCATCTTTCCTCTCAAGAAAAATGACAGAAAAAAGACCCAGTGTATTCTCTTTGAAACACAATTTTTAAAAAAGATTTTATTTATTTATTTGACAGAGAGAGAGCGCGTGCACACACAAGCAGGGGGAGCAGCAGGCAGAGGGAGAGGGAGAAGCAGGCTCCCCGAAGAGCAGGGAGCCTGATATGGGGCTCGATCCCAAGACCCTGGGATCATGACCGGAGCCAAAGGCAGATGCTTAACCAACAGAGCCACCCAGGCACCCCTAAAACACATTTTTAATTGTGTTTAAGGAATTGTTCATTCTAGAGTGTTCCCTGGCTTTAACTAAAGAAAATCATTTTCTCCATCTCTCTTTCCCTGGATCGAGCCGACTTCTCTCTTGACTCTGTGTTTCCCACAAAGTTCTTTTAAAACACGACATGTCCATATGTGTGTTTCCTTCTCTCCTTCAGCAGCTGCATTCTCGGCCACATATTTACATAATTTGGTGGCCGGCTCATCAGTCCGTCCCTTCATGTGGAACTCGCTGGAGTCCCAAGGCCTCTCCGGGGTGGCGCTACGCTCATTATGTGTATGGCAATGCTGGGGGAGCCATGCTTGCTCCGGACTCATTTTGAACTTATCAAGGAAGGATGTGGATGACATCAGGGAAGGATTTTTACAAGACTCTGTCTAGACTGCCAAAACAATCTGTGGTGGGAGAAAATTGCGTAAATACGGGCTACCAGGAAACAGTCATTTTTCTTCTCCCCTCCTTGTGGTCTTTTTTTGGTGTGGGACAGAGTGCAGCCTGGGCTGGCAATTCTGTAAATTATACTCTTTGAATCATGTAATAATAACTCCAGGACCCGAATGATTTAATGCCATATGGTAAGTGAATGTGGGAATCATCTCAGCCCAAATAAATAAATAGAAGCAGCAAGTGACTTTGAGCTAGTTTTAACTTACATGTTTCTTCCAAATTTCTTAGTTTTACCCAAGGTTTTGTGGGCATTTTAGATAGACAGACACCCCAAGGATAAATACTAGATGAACAAGTAATGATGCAGTTTTTCTCCTGTGGATGGAAGACAGGGCCCCGAACGAAATCTCTTTGCCTGCACCTTACACTCAAGGGTCAGCAGAGCCCCTCGTCAGTTCAATTGAAAAAAAAAAAAAGGTCTCAAATGCCTCCAGTGTTCCAAACAACGTATTCCTTTCTAGAAATACAAAGATCCCCTGGCTTAAGGTGATAATTTGCGTGGTCCAACCCCCAAAAGCATGAGTCGGTGAGCGTTCTTCATTGAGTCTTGTTTTTCATTCTCGCACCCAGGGGTGACCACAAGAAAAGGAAATGGATGCACTTCTTGAAGTGTCGGGCCTAGGCCAACCTGTGCCACGTGCAACAGCTGTGTCAATTTTAAACGAAGCCTGGGATACAAGAGAGAGGAATCAGAGTTACGTAGAACTAAATTCAAGATCCTAAGAAACACTGCTTTCCCGGGGCGCCTGGGTGGCTCAGTCGTTAAGCGTCTGCCTTCGGCTCAGGGCGTGATCCCAGAGTCCTGGGATCGAGCCCCACATCAGGCTTCTCCGCTGGGAGCCTGCTTCTTCCTCTCCCACTCCCCCTGCTTGTGTTTCCTCTCTCATTGGCTGTCTCTCTCTGTCAAATAAATAAATAAAATCTTTAAAAAAAAAAAAAAAGAAAGAAAAAAAAAGAAACATTGCTTTCCCTTCCTCTGTATTTCCCTTTTCTGGGTTTTTATTCCATCTTTGGCATAAATTCTCTTTCTCTCTCCACTGACCCCCGTGTGTTATCTACTCTCTGCCTCAGATCACCCACATCTGTCCAAACTGGTCTGTTTGAGCCCAGATGTTTCAAGTACTTGCTGAAGGTTACTGAGATTCAGACGAGGGGCTAGGTGACAATTATGCTGTGTAACAAACTATTTAAAACCTTAATGGTTTAAGACAACATTATATTTCATGATTCTCCAGGGTGGCTAGGTCCTGCGTGAGGGGTGCTTTTCTACTGGTCTCACCTGAGGTTTTTTGGTTTTTTGTTTTGTTTTGCTTGTTTGTTTATTTAGAGAGAGAGAGCAGGGGGAGGGGCAGAGGGAGAGAGAGAGAGAGAATCTCAAACAGGCTCCACACCCAGGGCAGAGGCCAATGCCAGGCTCGATCTCACAAATCAGAGATCATGACCTGAGCTGAAATCAAGAGTCAGATGCTTAACAGACAGAGCCACCCAGGCATCCCTCTCTTGAGGTTTTTTTATGAAGCCATTGGGCTGTAGATAGGAGCCGGTGGTTGCCTCCTTGTTGCTTCTTCAAAAGCCTCTCATCTTCCAGGACCTCTCCGTATAGCCTCTCTTTCCATCAGGGTAACCTGGCTTTATACATAGTAGATTCAGGCTCCAAAAGAAGGAAGCTAAAGCTTCAGGTCTTCTTAAAGCCTGGGCTTAGAAGTCCCAGCATGACTTTCTTCATAGCCCTGCCTACATTCGCGGGTAGGAAACATAAACATTATTTGGGACCTTCTCTAAAGATTAACTACCACACTAGGCATCCCTATATTGGGAAAAGAAAAAAAGAAAGAAAGAAAAAAGAAAGAAAGGAAGGGAAGGAGGGAAGGAAGGAAGGAAGGAAGGAAGGAAGGAAGGAAGGAAGGAAAAGAAAGAAAGTGAAAGAAAAGAAGGAAGGAAGGAAAGAAGGAAGGAAGGGAGGAAAAAAAGAAAGAAAAAAAGGCAATAAAAAAACAAAGACACAAAGAAAAAAAGAAAACAAAAAGATTTTCACAAAAGTCATGCTTTTAAGGAGTGCCCTTTGCTGTTAGGCATATTAGACAGCCTGGATACATTGCAGAGAGGATTTAAAGAAGGCTTCCGGCTCAGACCGCACCATGCTGAGACAGTTTGCATAGACCAAGGTCAATCTGCTTGGGTCACACCTCCACATCTCTCCTAGATCCACATGGCCCCCACCTCAACCTTAATTTATGAAGAATTAAAGAGCTCCAATGAGCTTCATGACACCGCACAACCCTCCCCCAAACAATGCGGAACCTTGGAACATCTGTGGGCTGGATAGGAGGTAGAGGCTGAGAAAGCAAGGGCAAAATTGGTGTATGCAAAGGCTTTGAGACCGAAAAGCTTGTGGTGTGGTGGGCAATAGTGAGGAGCTGCGGTTATAAGGGAACTTATATCCAAGGTTCCTGTCACAGTCCTGCCATTTGCTGGCAGTGTGACCTGTAACAAATCATTGGAGCTCTTGTTTCAACCGGACAACGGGGATGGAGAGCTGCAGACCTCACAGGTTATAGGATTGAAAATGAAAAGGAATGCGTGACCAAAGTCCCTTCGTAAACTCGGAAGTGTTTTGCAAATGCAAAATATCAAAAGCATAAGATGAGAGCTAGTAGGAGGTAAGCTACAAGAGTTTATCACAGATTATCACAATAGGAAACTTAAGCGCAGTGAAGCTGGGAGAAATTAAAAGGCACATAAGCCACATAGATGGCCCAAGTAATAAATCTGTTCGATCTAAAAATACACTTCATATTGCTTGTACAGTTAAATGTACACTCCTGATTTCTCTGGAAATCATTTTAAAAGTTTCTTAGCATTTGCAGCACCTCTACAATTATCCTAAAAGCAGAGAGGCCCCATCGAGAGCAGAAGTTAGTGCATTATTTCAAGTTCCATAGGTGTTTGCCTCCGCCTCCTAGGACACTTAGCAGACTCGCGCTAATTCGGGACTTGTTCTAACGTTACAGCTGGCATGTGTAAGACCTCATCAAGAACAATGAGTCACGGGGAACACTGTTTTGCACAGAGGAGTTAACCCCTGGTCCTTGACTTAGATGAACCGGCAGGCTTTCGACCAGATGTAGTGAGGAGACCGGGAGGACCACAGACAGGAAGCTCTTTCCTCCTGCCTTCGCTCATGGTTCAAAGGCAGCGTCTGCACATAAGCTCTGCGGCCAACAGTGACACACAAGTTTTCACACGCAGATGGAGTGAGTCGGCTGACGGTGTGCTCACAGCCCTGAGTGGGTTTTCTCCCGTCTCTGTGCGGAAAAATAAAATGCTGCATTCACCTATAGAGAATGACTCTCTTGGAGAGCCTCCCTTGAAACCCAGGGCTCGGGTTTCCGTTGCAATGGTCCAGGGCTGAGCAAGCACGACGGGCCCCAGCCAGCAGCCAACCGCACAGGACTTAAGAGGGCGCAACTGGTAATGAGTCAGCACTTTGAAAAGTAGATTCAGGCTGTGCGATGATCCTGCCTTTTCTCTGTTTCACTCAAATTGACGTGGATGTTGATGCTTCCTCGAACAAGCAGTGATGTCGAGATGACTCATGTTTATATTTTTCACCTGCTCTTGAAATGTAGGATAAAACCAGTCCTTAGAATTCTCTCCCTTCCGTGTTTGTGATTCTAGAAGACATTACACCTAAAGAAACAGGCTGATCCGAGGAGCTCAAAAGAGCAAGATCCACAGGTGTGTGATGGACTGGCTCTCGGGGAAAGGCTGTTCCTGAAGAATTTGCCTTGGCAACTTATGGGAACATGTTTTATGCGGACAGCGAAGCTGGTTTTGCCTTCTATGAGTGGAACCACAGCGAAAATGTCCTTGAATATGTCATCCTTAGATTCAAAGAATAGACATAAGAATTTGTAAAAATTATTCTTTAAAAAAAGATGACCTCGTTTTGTTTACATCTTGAAACCCCTGGAATGGGACTCTCTGGACCTATTCGTTGCACAAGAATTTGCTGGTAGCAACTATATCGTTCAAGTACCAGTTTATTCCTTAAAAACGAGAGAGAGGCTGGGACACAGTTGTGGGAGGAGATGCTTTCCGAACCCCTTATGACAAATTATAATTAAATTAAACTGGAAGATACTGAGGAGAAAACTGATGTGATGGACAGCAAACGGGGGCAAGGGCTGTCCGACCTCCCATAGACTAAGGTGAACTCCATTGCGCCCACCCTGCTCCTGGAGGCCCTGTGCCATCACGGCTCTCCAGAGAGGTAGAGACGCGCTGGGGAAAAACCAGCAGGGCTGTTGAATGGCTCACAGACGCGATTTTTATCAGCAGAGTCCAAGCCTCGTACAGGAAGCCAACCCCCATCCGTGATGCCAGAGAGCCTCCATCCGAAGGTGACTCACTTGGCGCTCTTCAGCTGAATGGGGCATTTAATTAAGCTTTTTTTTTTTTTAACCTCCTACTGATTTCTCTTTCCTCTTGTGAGGTATTTCAGGATGTGTTAGAAACACAATGGTTTGGTTCTATCGTCTTGCCTGGCCTTCTTAAGAAACTCATTCTAGAGGGAACAGAGGGAAAAAATGTGTGTGTGTGTGTGTGTGTGTGTATGCATATATATACCTATATATAAGTGTGTGTGTGTGTGTGTGTGTGTGTGTGTGTGTGTGTGTGTGTGTGTAGTCTAAAGTTGCATCTCCATGAAGCCCAAATGATAGAGTCAGATCAGTCTGGCATCATGTTTGGCAAAATAATGCTTTGTTGGCTTATAAACTAGCATTAAGGTACAGGAACAGCCTAAGTGTTTTTAAGGTGGAAATGGAGGTACTGACTAGAAAGAAATTTTTCTTCTGTCACAGCTTTAATGTGTTCTGTCCATTTTCAACTTAGAATATTGGGGTAAGCCCCCCCCATCCCACTTATTTATGTAGATGGCTCCCGAGGATACTTCCTTCATATTGTTTCTGGATTAGGGATTTTGGGGGGTTTCTTTTTAGCTTTAAAGAGAAATAGGGAAGAAAGTGTGCCTGCTTAAAGACTAATCCCTACGTGTAGTGAGATGCTTTTGGGGTGGGGCAGTGGGTACTCTGGGAAGGTAGGCAGCAGGCTATCGGGCAAAGGAGCCCCAGAGTTGGAGACAGGAGACTTAGATGCTTACCCTGACTCTGCCTCTATTTACTTAGATCTTTCTTTCTTTCTTTCTTTCTTTCTTTCTTTCTTTCTTTCTTTCTTTCTTTCTTTCTTTCTTTCCAGAGATCATCTTTACCAAGTTAATTAACCACTTGGGGGGATCTACATTTTCTAACCTGTAAAATGCTAGATTGAATCATCCTTACAATATTCTGCAGCTTTTGTATTCTAGGATTCTTTTTATGATATGTAGGTTGCAAATGCAGAAAAGACCTAGATATAGAAAGAGGCAAGTCATTGTTCCTAATAACATGATTGGATTTCACTACAGAGTTGATCCAACAGTTTGAGGTCTTACAAATAATTTTAAATGTCCGAAAAATATTCAATTGACCAGAAAGTGAATGATTTAAGTTTCATGTTCTATTAGTTTACAGAGAACATAAAAACATATGTGATAAGAAATGATCCAATATGGATCCGTTTGCTAGTCCAATTTTTTTTCTCTGATATTCACTCCAGGGGTATTTTATGGTGAAAGATCCACGTACACTGAAGAACTCGCAAGCATCTAGATGGTCCTTCAAATCCCATAATATTGCTTAACAATCAAGTTTTTCATACTTTGAGTTACCCAAACCCTTTCTACGGTTATTTTCAGAAGAAAATTAATAGTATATGCTTTTCTTAGAAAATTAAGAATAAGACTCCTATGCCTTCTCTCTACTCCATGATCTTCTCCTAGGCAAGCCCATCAAGCCCATAGTTGTAACTCTTATTTTTATACAGATAAACACCTGAGCACCAAACCCATGTTGTATGTGGGAAGTCTCCACTTAGGAGCCTCTGTGACAATATAAATTTGACCTCATCTTTTGCCAAAACCTACTGTTCCTCCTGGGGTTCCTATCTTGTTATTGGCTCTACCCACTGGTCATCCGAGTTAAAACCCGGTGGTCATCTCTCCACATATTTCTACCTCACACACCATATTCAGTTGCTTTAAATACTGGTAAATGAGGGACAACTCCACTTGTGCGTACACGTGTGTGGCTAAACCATTCTCTGACACTCTTTGCAATGAGATGGAAATTTCAGCGAGTCCCATTAAAGAACCTAACGTGAACTTTTATCTCCTGTTAAATGCAATACCCACAAAGAATTGGATATTATCTACATGGCTTTTAGCTCTCTGCTTTGGTGGTGGAAACTTCTAACTGTCCGAGTGGTCCTAAGCCTAAACTTAATATGGTTTGTTCATGATTGGGGCGGATGACAGAACTCAGTAACCCAAACCTACAAATTGAAACTCTAAAGGGAATTTCCAGGCTACTGATCCAACAAGAAGAAAAGGGTGGGCAAATTCCTTGATTATTTTTCTCAGAACAGAGATGGAAATACTTTTCCCAGCATTCCCGGTGGTCTAATGCAACTAGCCCTTACCTGGGTGAAACCCGCTGGACCTTAATCAAAGGGACAAGTCTTTATGTACTCAAAGTGTAGTCTCTAGATCAGCGAAATCTTGGGTGCTACCCCAAGCCTATTGAATCAGACAGAAACTCTGGGCACACACACAGCAATGTGTTTTAACAAGCCCTTCAGGTGAATCGGACACATGCTAGACTGAGATGACTGACTTCCAAAACCAAAGAACTTCAAGCATTGAACTTAAATATATTATTAAACCTCTTTCAGGGTACATACGCAAATATTTAATGGAAAGGATATTATGACCTTAGACGTAATTTATTCAAAAATGACAGTCAACAGTTATAATGGGCAATATTATTATCAATGTCAAATCCTGAAAAAAGGAAACAATTTTCATGGGTGGATCTATATCTTCCAAGTTTTGGTCCCCAAAGAAAGGAGCTTTTACTTTGTTTTGCAAACTCTACCATAGAATCCTTTCTTATACCCATTTCTGCGTATCTATTCTTCGCATTATGGCCTGAGTTTATGTCGTCAGCACCATTTACAAAGCTATTAAGTAGTCTCCTACGTGTTCACAGATGGTCATCCTTCATAGAGCTGCTCAAAACATCTTTCTGAAACTTATGTCAAATCAGGTTCCTTTATCTTTTCAACATTGCCTTGTAAAAGCGATTTTTCCTAGTTTTTAAGTTTTATCACTAATGACTCATCTGTGCTCTGGGTTTCACACCTTCTCCCTGTGCTCTCTGGATGGGTCACCTTGGACCCTTTAATGCTGCCCAGACGCATACGTACTTTTACAACTCTGTGCCTCCACTCATTCTATTCTGCACGTGAAATCATCTCATCACGCCTTCTATTAAAGTTCTACACCTTCCTCTGTGATACTTTCTCTGATTCTTCTTACTGGAATTAGTTTCAGTCTTTACTAAGTCTGGGAAGAATGGAAGGCATATAAGGCATCCTGGTTTAATGCTGCGTGTCCACTATCCAAAATCTTTATAACCATACATAGCAATTCTATGGTCCCCATTTTACAGATGAGTAAGTTGAGGTTCAGAGAGATTAAGTAACTTGCCCGGTATCACATTAACAATAACTGGTGGAGAAACGATTCAAACCCAGCTGTATTTGTGGGTCGGGGCTGGTGATCTTCTGACTTACCTGATGGGCCGCCATCTAACCTTTATTTCAATACCTCACATTGTAGCAACGTATGTGACTCTATCTTCCATAAACGACTTGCAGGAAGTATTATTTATCTTGGATGCCTGTTGCCATTACAAACTGTTACATATGTAAATGCTCAATAAATGTTTGTTGTAACTAAATTAATCAAATTCCTTTCCAGCCACTTTCAACTAAGATATTTTTCAAATATAACCATCTCTCTTTAACTCCGGTTCTTCGTGAGGGATACACTCCTCGTTAATTAGTCACCGCATGAGAAGCGAGTGAATCAATGCTGACGCTGGTAAAATTTTCACTTTTTTACTTCTGCAATGCTGACAATGCCGCCGTTGTATGACAAACATTTTGGCTCAGCTCAGATTTAATAAACCAAACTGTTTGTACATGCGAATGTAATAGAGGGCCCCCTTTCTTCTTGCACAAATTGCGGCTTGATTATTAATTATAAACGCCCAAGGACTGTGTGCCTTCTGCAGGCTACAAGTTCTTCCTTGTCTAAGCTTTGCTTTTCTTTTCAGAATGACAAATGAAGAAATGAACCAAATTTGTATCAAGAGATACCATAACGGGGGCGCCTGGGTGGCACAGCGGTTAAGCTTCTGCCTTCGGCTCAGGGCGTGATCCCGGCGTTATGGGATCGAGCCCCACATCAGGCTCCTCCGCTATGAGCTGCTTCTTCCTCTCCCACTCCCCCTGCTTGTGTTCCCTCTCTCGCTGGCTGTCTCTATCTCTGTCAAATAAATAAATAAATTCTAAAAAAAAAAAAAGAGAGATACCATAACGAACCAGCAATAGTTTGGAGAATTTAATTACTATGGTCAATCTGCTTAAAAGGGACTAAAGCCAAGCAATTGGCTCAAATGCCTGCTTCACATATATATTATAGATGCAAAATAGGTTGGCTCATTCAGACCAGCAACTCTTGGTCTTAATATCGCAGCAGCAATGGGCTTGGCTGTAGGCGTGCGGAGTTCTTACCCAGCGTATTCACCTTAGGCACTAGAATCTCAGCACATTTCCCCACCTCCCAGCTGCCCCTGGAGCACCTCCCTCTGCCCTGTCTACACAGGCTTATCAGATGCTTGGCGTCCTGATTGGCTACATCTCTTCCGAAGTGCTTATCTCTGGAAACCATCTTCCCTTCCTTTCTAGCAGTTTTTCTGGGGTCTGCCTTTGAACTTACCTGCTCCTTTAAAGGACTCACCAGGCTGCTTGGCCTCAAAGTAGATGCAAGGGCTGAAAGGCTCAGCTAACTCACGCTCGAAAAAAAATTTTTTTAAGATTATCTATTTATTTGAGAGAGAAAGAGAGAGAAGGGGGCAGGGAGTGGGAGAGGGAGAGAAGCAGACTCCCCATCGAGCACAGAACCCAATGCAGGACTGGATCCCATGACCCTGAGATCATGACCTGAGCCGAAATCAAGAGTCAGACACTCAACGGACTGAGCCACCCAGGAGCCCCATCAGCTAACTTACATGCTAAAAGCACAGTCCAAGAGTCCGAGGGAAGGAAGGAAGGATTAAGATAGTTCCAAGAGAATCACTGTGGAAGTGATCAGCACCATCTGGGAGGTGAAAAGACAAGCGAATTAAACTGAATCAGTTATGTCTTTTAAGGCGTCCAAGCCAAATGATCAAAGCAAGAATTTGAATTTCTCAAACTACCATCGGTTGCTGAAGAGAGAAAAATTTATTCGAAGTCATTAAGACAATCCCTATTTGGCTAATTCAACTGAAACGTCAGATGTTCATCCAGTTTCTGAGCATAACAGAGGAAATAAGAGAATGAGCTCCATCCTAGTTATTTTTATAGCCTTAATTGCTTTCTTACATTTCCAAATGACAACAATTCACTTCACAAAGCCACGTCCACCAGAATTTCCTGCTCTTCATCTATTTTTCACCAATTTCTCTTCCTGACCTTATTCTTTCTCTCACCCTTTCCCTTAACATCTTTTTTAAATTTCAAAGAGGCAAACATTGGGGCATAGCCAGGTTTGGGCAATAAGCTTAGGGCAGGAAGGTGTGGTTAGGGTGGAGGTGGTAAGAAGGCATTCTAGTTCTTTTATTTTCTTATTTCAGGTCTGGGTAAAAAATGCAGCCTTTGTATGTGTGGGTGTTTTTCTATGATGCATGGGTATGCACAACTCTATTCTCTCAAATGACTAACTATGAGTATGCTCCTCTTGGAACAGTCTATGAATTTCTATTAGTTACAAGGGAAATTGTACACTCACAGGTAATTTTGCATGACTGCTCAAATTCTCAAATAATGCAAACAACTGAACTCGTTCACAAAAAGAGATAGGGAGATTGGTTTTTTTTTTATTTGATGTTTGTTTTGAATGGGAATAACCATATGCTAATTAAAGCATTTCTTCCAAAAGTATCACTCTGACTGGATAAATGCCTTCACAGGCAAAAGCTGAATTTGATTCAGAATTGCCTTCATAACAACATAATCAAAGTATCCTAGAAATATTAATTTCCCCACAGAAAGCAGGTGATTCAGTGATTAATAGGCACTTTCTGTTTTCTTTATAGAAATCTTTGTAGAAGGATGTTTTGTGGTTGGTTTATGATTTGCGGGCGGATGGTTAGCAATGATGCTTTGAAATCAAAGAACAATGAAGAAGGAATACACCTTGAAGACCACCTCGTACAATGCTTCATTTTATAGACAGATTCCATAGCTCCCTGATGAGTGACTCCAGATTATCCACTCATTAGGGGTGGAGGCGGGTCGGCTTTTCTGCACCTTTGCGTTAAGCCCCGGTCCTTTCCATTCTAGGAGGCTATGACTGATCAAACTCTATTAGGTTCATGAGTGTTGAAAGAAGTAAAACACTCTTGGGCTTGTAACATTGTGAAGAAGAGTGTGGATGGCATAAATGCTTGTTACAATCTTAAATTCAATCAGGTACAGCTGTGCTCTTACATTAATGTCCATCTATTTGTCTTGACTCCTGCCAAAGTGACTATTTTAGGGTGATGACCATTGAAAAGTCACAACACAATGTAAATAGATGTTTGTAATATGTGGGGAGCATTCTGATTCCCAAATCCATTATAAATGACACATAAATAGTACAAAAGAGGCTTAATGTCAGCCTCGTTACTTCCTTATTTAGAAAGCCTCCGTCAAGTTTCATTACAAATAAAAAAATCAAGATTAAATTGGAATTCCCATAGAAGGACCTTTTTTAAGATTTATTTATTTATTTTAGAGTGGTGAAGGGGCAGCAGCAGAGAATCTCAAGCAGACTCCCTGCTGAGTGCAGAGCCCAACACGGGGCTTGATCTCACGACCCTGAGATCATGACCTGAGCCAAAATCAAGAGTTGGATGCTCAGCCGACTCAGCCACCCAGGTGCCCCCAGAGAAGTAAATTTTTAATGGAAAAAAGGGAATAGGTGCATCAAACTGACCAAACAAAATTTACAAGGTTGAGTGGGAAAGCCCTCAGCTAACTCTGAGGAGAAGATCAATTCCATGCTGATCGTACTGAGTGACGTGTAGTTATCTAAATAGTCTCCAGCTTTCAACATGAAAAATGTCCTTTTCTTCCTACTTCTTAAATTTTTAAATTTACCCTTGGTTGTTTGACATAATGTTGTCTGGGGGGAAAAAAGAAATAAATGTGAAGTACACTCAAGGTAAAATACAGAAATTATTCTCCCTAGCCATAACTCCACAGAAATTGTATACATATCTGCAATTTTCTCATGTAGTTTTTTTTAATCTTTCTGAAATACTTCTTTTTCACAATTTCTCATCTTATTTTCATTTTTCCTACTCTTCCCAATGACATCAGAGAAAAGAGAAGAAAAAGACAAAGAGAGATAGAGGGAAAAAAAAAATATATGTATATATAGCTTTTTCTGTTTTTGTTTGTGACCAAGGTCAACATTGACAGTGATAAGTCATACTGATAGCATGTACCCTTGACATGATATGGTTAGGATGGTACTTTACTTCTGTGGTCTTCATTTCCAAAACCTTTAACTCTAGTCTAATCATGAGAAAAACATCAGTCAAATCACAATTGAAGAGGATTCTACGAAATGCTTGATCAGAACTCTTCAAAACTATCAAGGTCATCAAAAATAAGGACAATCTGAGAAACTGTCAAAACCAAGAGTAGCCTAAGGAGATGTGATTATTAAATGCAATGTGGTTTCCTGCATGGGAATTGGGAACAGAAAAATTCATTAAGGTAAAAAAGGACATTTAGATAAAATGTAGACTTTAGCTAATAAAATGTGTCAGTACTAGCTCACTGGGGCACCTGGGTGGCTCAGTCGCTTAGGCGTCTGCCTTCAGCTCAGGTCATGATCCCAGGGCCCTGGAATACAGTCCCTCATCAGGCTCCCTGCTCAGCTGGAGCCTGCTTCTCCCTCTGCTTCTGCCTGCCGCTCCCCCTGCTTGTGCACTTTCTCTCTCTCAAATAAATAAAATCTTTAGGGGGGCCTGGGTGGCTCAGTCGTTAAGCGTCCGCCTTCAACTCAGGGCCTGATCCCAGGGTCCTGGGATCGAGCCCCACATCGGCCCCCCAGCTTCCCTGGGAGCCTGCTTCTTCCTCTCCCACTCCCCCTGCTTGTGTTCCCTCTCTCGCTGGCTGTCTCTCTCTCTGTCAAATAAATAAATAAAATCTTTAAAATAAATAATAAATAATAAATAAATAATATCTTTTTAAAAAAGAATTAAAAAATACTAGCTCATTAATTGTGACAAAGAGGGGAATAATACTAGGGGAAATTGAGAACTCTTGTACTATCTATGCAATAATTCTGTAAATCTAAAACTGCTATACAAAAATATAACATTATTTTCTTATTATGCTTTTTTAAAGCATGTTGGGGTCTGCGCGCAGAAACGCCCAGACGAGTGGGGAAGGTGCACACGTGCAAAGGCATAGACATCATAGCCCACTCGCCTCCTCCCCTTCCATTTTATTTTTAGGAGAACCAAGCCCCAGCAGCCTCAAGATCCTACCTAAATAAGATCGCTGAAAGAAAAATGGAGTTAGAGATAGAAATCTGGGCTTCGTGTTAGTCTCTCCCATTTCCTAGCCATATGACCTTGGGCAAAGTGCTTACATTCTTTCAGCTTTTTTTCCCTTACATGTAAAATGGAACTAACAATTTCTGCTGGGTTGGCAAGACTGTTTTAAGGATCAGATGGGAAAAGAGGTGTGAAAGGACAAGTGAAAACTGAGATTATTTCCTCCCCATCCATCCCCCTCAGGCCCATGTGCTAGAGGACTGGCTCTGTTTCTTCCCTGCTCAGCCTCACTGTGTAGGAACAATGGGCAAAATCGCAGTACCAGCAATGAAGAGCAACGAGCGCGGCCCTAGGTCTCACTCACCCACATGGTTAACCTGGGAGGTCACTATATTGAAGTGCTTCCGGTTTCTTTTAAATGGAATATGGTGGATACATAACGTTACATTAGTTTCAGCTGTACAGCATAGTGATTGGACAAGCCTATACGTTATGCTGTGCTCACCACCAGTGCCGCTCCCATCTGTCACCATACAGCTATTCCAGTACCATCGACTGTTCCCTATGCTGGACCTTTCATCCTTGTGACTTACTCCTTATTTTGGAGTGTCTGAATGCAAACACAGCATCTGTTGTCAGAGAGCCAGTGTGCGAAACTTACACCAACCACCCTTGCTATGGTTAATTAATTAATTTAATCCATTAATTTCTCTATATTTCAATTTCTTCACCCTTAAAATGTGGATCATATTATTTACTCTACCTACTTCCTTTAGCATCCTACATTTATTATAGAAAATGCCACATATTAAAATTATCCCCTTCCCATTGTCTCTAGAAGACTATTATAAATTCCTTCCTATCATTAAACAGTGCTTGTTTGTAGTGACACACTCAGAATTTGGTATATATTAGACGCTAAACAAATGTCTGGTCATTTTGAGATTGAAATTTCTACGTGTCAAATTTCACCTCCGTGACTAAACCCATGATCTAACCTTTGAAATTGTTCTGGTAAGAGGGAATGAGTATGTCCATTTTATAACTTTCATTCTGAAAGTGACCAAGTACACGCTGTGCCCGCAAAGCCTTGCTTGGCGTGTGCACATCTGAAAACCCCTGGTCTGGAATGTTCTTCTCTCCATGTTACCATAGTTCACGCTCTCACTTCTTACAAGTTTTTACTCAAATGCCACTTTCTCCTTGAGGGCTTCTCTAACCATCCTCTGTAAAATCTCAAATCTCCTCTCTACCTGTCAGCTTCTTCCCCACAACTTGTTTTATTTTTCTCTATAGAGGTTATTATACCCTAATTCCCTAAATAACCTACTTATTTAAATGTTACTTATAGGGGCGCCTGGGTGGTGCAGTTGTTAAGCATCTGCCTTCGGCTCAGGGCATGATCCCGGTGTTGTGGGATCGAGCCCCACATCAGGCTCTTCTGCTAGGAGCCTGCTTCTTCCTCTCCCGCTCCCCCTGCTTGTGTTCCCTCTCTCGCTGGCTGTGTCTCTCTCTGTCAAATAAATAAATAAAATCTTTGAAAAGAAAAATAAATAAATAAAAAATGTTACTTATAATTTAAAATGTTACTTATAATTTATTAATCCAATATTCACTGAGCACCAGCATGATATCAGATTTTTTTTTAAGATTTTATTTATTTATTTATTTGTCCGAGAGGGAGAGACAGAGAGAGAGAGAGAGTGAGCACAAGCAGGGGGAGCAGCAGGCAGAGGGAGAAGCAGACTCCCCGCTGAGCAAGGACCCCCCCCCCGCCCCCCCCCCCCCCGCAATGCAGGACTTCGTCCCAGGACTCTGGGATCATGACCTGAGCCGAAGGCAGATGCTTTACTGACTGAGCCACCCAGGTGTCCTGATATCAGATTTTTATGCACTCTGAGTGAGTTTCGAGTTTTGACAAATGTACACACCCATGTAATCACCACCATAATCAAGATATAGAATATTTCCATCACTCCAAAAAGTTCCCTCTTGCTCATTTGGAACTTCCCCACCCCCACATCACGATCCTTGCCCCCAGGCAACCACTCATGCTTTTTTTGTTGCTAAGATCACCTAAATAACCTACTTCTAAATTTATGTATTATCTGCCTACCTCTTACCCCTCTACGCATACACACTAGAATGTTCAGCTGCATCAGGTCAGAGGTTTTCATTTACAGCAGTAATCTGAGAGCCTAGAAGAGGACTGATACACTGGATGAATGAAGAATGAATGAAATGAGTGAATGAATGAAGTTTTTTTAATCTTAGCAGGATGACCCCATGCGAGATCACACGTCCTTTCTCTGTTAGTTCCTTTCTCTCTTTAAGGGGAGTTGGGGCTTGGTTACATTCAGCTCTCCCATTTTTAAAAAAAAATTTTAATTTAAATTCAATTTAGGTAATATACAGTGTATTATTAGTCTCAGGTAGAGTTTAGTGATTCCTCAGTTGCGTATAACACCCAGTGCTCATTACACCACCTGCCTTCCTTAATGCCCATCACCCAGTTACCCCATCCCCCTCCAGCAGCCCTCAGTTTGTTTCCTAGAGTTCAGAGTCTCTTACGGTTTGCCTCCCTCTCTGTTTTTCTTTTCTTTTCTTTTTTCTTCCCTTCCCTTATGTTCATCTGTTTTGTCTCTTAAACTCCACATATGAGTGAAATCATATGGTATTTGTCTTTCCCTGACTTATTTTGCTTAGCATAATACACTCGGCTCTCCCATTTTTATCGTTTTGGTTCTTTAAAGGAAATGAGAGATTTTTAAATGAAGTGCCTTATATCCTTGTGAGCTTTTGTTGATATTATTGTTGTTTTATTTGTTTTAATGTCATTTAGATTCCTACGTTAGAGATTAGGAGTACTGCTTGGTACTCAGGAAGCTCTTGGATCCCCCGAATGAAATTTCAGCTGCCCAAGCTCTCATAGAGAAGGAATTAAAATAAAGCCAAGGAAATTTCTTTACTATGTCTTTAAAGAATCACTGGCTTAACATGTCACATTTATGCTAAGGGGGAAAAAAACACGCACACACACAAGACGAGAATAGGTGGGGGTGGAATCATTTTAGAGCTCAAAAGATTAACGACAGAAGGAGATGGTAACTAAAGGCTTGAAGGACAATTAGAAAATAAGTTATAATTGCCAGGATGTTCTTTTGACCCATATTGGCTGAAGAATTTCAATTCATGTAAAAATGCTTCGGATTTTCTGTGATGTGATAGGAGAATATTTTCTTTAAATTCTAACTTCATTCAAATGAGTCTTTCTGTAAGTATGGGCTTGGAAGGATTTAAAGAAAGCCTAGTACATAGACCAGTTGTTTTCATATTAAGAATCACGTAGGAATCTTGTGAGAATACAGATTTCTGGGTCCTTCTGAAGCCCTGGATCATAGTCTTCATCAAGGCAGGGATTTGTTAATTTTGTTCCCTGCAGTAGCCTCAAGACCTACAGAGCCTGACACATAACAGGTGTTCAGCAAATGATGCCGCAGGAATGAAGGAGAATCGAAGGACGGAGGAATCCTGAGAACTCGTAGCTTTGAAAGTTCCCCTGGTGCTTATGCTGTAGGAGGTCCTCCTACCCAACCACAACTGAGAAACCCTAATTTAGACTTTCAAATTATTCATCACTGTAGAGTAGTGATGTCATCACTATTGTACATACTTCACTGCTTACTATCTTTAACGGTTCCTGACTTTGCTTTCCAAACATTTTTATTGTTAAGTATCACACACGTAGAGAAAACTTAAACGTCAGCTTCATAAACTATTATAAAGCAAACAACTGGGTAACGACCACCCAGATCAAGAAATAGAAAATTGCCACTCTCTAGAAGCCCCCGTGTGCCCCTTCCCAACTGTGACATTGTCTCTCATCCCTGAAGAGACTCACAGCCATGATTTTCTGGTACTCAAGTTCTTGCTTTTCTCCCCCATTTGCCATTGAAACACGCATCCCTAAACACAGTAGTTTAGTTTTGTTTATAAATAAATAGAACCAGACAATGTGAATTATTTTGTGCCTGGCTTCTGTTACTCAATCTATGTTGGAGCGATTCATCCATACTGCTGTGAATACTTGAGTTTGTTCATTTTCTTGCTGTTTGTTATTCCGTGGTCTGAAAGGGTTAATCCGAAGGACCTTATTGTTATTACTAGCAGGAGAAGTCAGGTTGAGTTTCCTGACGTTTACATCAGCAAGAGAGACAAGGACACAGACACAAAGATACCATACAAGTGCGGTGTATATAAAGCTGTGCTTTAGACAAGCATACCCAGCCAACAAGTTGCATTGATCGAGTAACAATTTCATCTATTTGTATTAACCAAAGTGCATAGAATGGCGACTCAGAGCCTCTGAGTAGGCTAAGCACGCTCTGCCTCTTCCATTGAAGGTTACTGAACCCAGGGAGGTAGAGCCTGGTGCCAATGAGTGTGGACTTTGCCGTCAGGCTATCTGCGTTGGATCACTGCCTCTTTCATTTACTGTCTGTGTGCTCTTGGGAACTCACCTACTCTTCCTGACCCTTGGTCTGCTTGTCTATGACGTGGGGATCTTACTAATACTTACCTTACAGGATTATTGCAGTAATTGAAAAAGGGAAGGTAGGAGAAGCACTTAATATTGTGTACCCACTAAATGTCAGACATGCCCCGAGGGCTTCTAATGGTTTTACGTCTAATTAATTCATTGAACCTTCCTTCAACTTAAGAGATCCACAAAGGAAATCTGGGAAATGCAAAGGTATGAGAGACAAAACCAAGGTGAGACTTGGGTGTCTAAGGTCAAGTGGATTCTATTCCAGTTCTGCTGTGCACTTTAAAATAGCACAGAATAACCTCTAAAAGTGAGCCTGGGGAGTTATTTAGAAACATACTTGCAAGGGATGCTATTTTTCAATGCCTTTACTTTTTTAATGAATAGTGACTCATTTTATAAATAAAATTGTCTCTCTCTCCAGTTGTTTCTTTTTTTTGTTTTGTTTTTTGTTTTTTTTTTTTTAAAGATTTTATTTATTTATTTGACAGAGATAGAGACAGCCAGCGAGAGAGGGAACACAAGCAGGGGGAGTGGGAGAGGAAGAAGCAGGCTCATAGCGGAGGAGCCTGACGTGGGGCTCGATCCCGTAACGCCGGGATCACGCCCTGAGCCGAAGGCAGACGCTTAACCGCTGTGCCACCCAGGCGCCCCTCTCCAGTTGTTTCTTTTAAACAAAGAAGGTTTATGCCTGCAGAGTCTTACTGGATCAAGGGCTTCTTTATCGTGTATATCTGTATCTCCTGTTGGCTTTGTTTCTCTGGAGAGTCCTGACCAACACACTAACACACGCGCTGGAGGAAGAGGAGAGAGCAAAGGCCATAATGCTGCCCAGGTCTCTGGTCTGGGCACTTAGACGTGTTGGGGAAGTTAGGCATTGACCAATACCAGCACTGCAAGGGGAAGAAAACCACCTTCCACTTTTCAGATGATGACAGTAGTTTTCCATGCCCCCCCCTTTTTAGCAAGCATAAATTCATCAAAGCTAGTTATTACAAACTCATATACATGTATATTTAGTTCTCTTTCTCCAAGTGGGTTTGACCTCTGCTGTGTAATTTTCCTCACTCTGTTGAGCTAAGAAGACTGAATAACTGAGGGAACTTGAGTTCTGATATAAGCAGCATGTTAACTGTACCAAACATTTGAAAGAAAAATAGCCCTGTAAAATCCTGGATCGGTTGATATCAGTAAGAGTGAGTGTAGACAGGTTGAGCGGTGACAGAACCTTATGAGGTTTTAAAGTTTTGTTTATTTATTTGAGAGAGCATGGGAGAGAGAGAGAGAAAGCACAGGTACATCAGTGGGGAGGAGGAGCAGAGGGGGAGGGAGGGCAAAGGGGAAAAAATCTCAAGCAGACTCTTCACAGAGCTTGGAGCCCAATGGGGGGTGAAGGGGCTCAATCTTACAACCGTGAGATCATGCCCTGAGCTGAAACCAAGAGTCGGTCGCTTAACCAACTGAGCCACCCAGGCACCCCATAACCTTATGAAGCTTTAAATCACATCCCAAGTATGCCAAGACTGCAGTGGGCCCCCAGATGTCCTGAGGGAGACAAGATGGCCAGGCTCTTATTTGACCCACTAGCTCCAAGTCCCATTTTTAAATTGTGCACTTGACTGCATTTAAAACATCAAATGCTGAAATTTTGGAAAACAAGCAAAAAAAAAAAAAAAAACCTTCTGTAAGTACTTCAGAGAGAAATAGCTACCTATGCCTTTGAAAGGAGCTTAGTCAGGGCTTCGCTTTCCAGGAGCAGGCGAGGTTATTTGCGGATTTCTCCTTTCTCCCTTTCTCTCCTGCTAAGGGATTCCTTTCATGTTATCATCCCTTTGATGATTGCTCTGTTTGACGGAGACTCCAAAGAAGATCAACATGGAAAATGAGATGTTTAAAATGCTTCTCAGCTGACTTTAAAAAGATCTGTAGGGCAGCAAATTGTCTGCAAGAACCACAGAAAAGTTTCAAGTGTTCTGAGGACCCAGGAATATTTCTCCTACCTGAGCTACAATATCCACCAGCGCTTCCTGTCGTAGTACTTTCTGGAAGGATGGGGTTTGTGCAGGTGAGCACACGCAGCCTGGGTAAACACAGACCCGCTTAAGGAACTCCATTTCTTTATACTATGCCGTAATTTCTGTGAGGAGCTCTATCTCTCAGCCTCTAGAATTGGCAAATGAGATGAAAAAGGCTTTGCAAACTTTCGGTAGCCATGGAACTCGTCTCCAAACAAAACCTTATACTGAAGTCCAATAGTATAAATACAAGTTGGAAGCTGGAATAGACCCCTCCTTCAATCCTCTTGGTCTCTTGCAGGGACCCTTAAACCAACTGATGCAACTATCAGGGCTCCAAAGAGGAAGTCTTAAAAACATTCTTTCAGACTCTATGTGGATCTTGTTACATACATAATAAATTCATTCAGGGATAATAACGGTTGATATTTTAAAGCACTTTTATTCTGAGTATGATATTAAATGCAAGTATTTTCCATTATTTAAATAAGCAGTGGTTAAAGTACAAGAAACAAAGCATGCTTGACAGATACTATGATGAGTTCGGTTAGTAAATAAAATACGTTAAAATTATTACCCAAGACATGTGATTAGGATTTTGATGGAGTAACACCTTATGAGAAAGACATAAGAGGTATCCGTTTCTGATAATATGATAGAAAAAAGACCCTGAAATCCTCCAGGCACAAAACATCCAGTGCTGTGGGGCATGGAAACAACACACACACACACACACAATATACACACATATACACACTTTTAAATGCACACTTTTAATGGAAGAGAATGGAAGAAGAATTATCTGAGGCTAAGAACAAAGCAGAACACACCAGTTTGTGAAGGGGTATGAACACTGAAACTGCCACAGGCCTCAAGGGCATGTACAGAGCTCTGTGTCCAAGGGCTTCCACACAAAGAAGTTAGTGTGAACAACAGGACCATGGGGTTGCGCAGAGTAGATCACCTTAGTCTCACCCACATAAGAGCAAGCACAGCAAGGCTTGCACTTGCTTGCAAAAGTCCATTGTTAAATTTTCAGGAGTTTTCCAAGCTGGTTTATTTCACATCGGTGGCTTGAAGTCAGCTATGGCGAGAGTTTTTACAGCCCAGAAACCCACTTAGGCTATAAATTAGGATCTCTCTCTTTCTTCCAGATAGTCATTTGCTGAACAGTGTTAAACTAAATGAAAATCTCCAAGGAGAGGCAAACAGCAAAGGAAAATGTTGTGTTCTAAGCTTTGGGTAGAGGTGAAAAAAAATAAAACCTCCTTTGAGATTTCAAGGTCATCTTTGACTCTCAACATATTTAGTCCGGCATGCATAAAATTTGCATGGTTTAAAAAAACTCTCTAAGGCAAAAATATTGTTAAAAATTAAGGTTAAGTTGTAGGTTAACATCTCGAGCTGGGTATAAGATGAGCCCTAGAACATCTTGCGCCAGAAAGTGAAGAAGTGATCAAAGAATGATGAGGATATGTCAAAATGACACAGAACCAGTTTGAAAGAGCTTCTGGTCCAATCTGGGGCAATGTGGGTCGTATTAATGCAGTGGGATACTATTTCACAATAGAAAGGGAGGAGCTCCTGAAACCCACAACAATATGGGTGAATCTCAAACGCACCATGCTTAAGGAGACAAAAGGAGACACTAAGACTGAATACCATACTATTTCTTTTTTTTTTTTTAAGATTTTTTTTTTTTATTTATTTGACAGAGATAGAGACAGCCAGCGAGAGAGGGAACACAAGCAGGGGGAGTGGGAGAGGAAGAAGCAGGCTCATAGCAGAGGAGCCCGATGTGGGGCCCAATCCCAGAACGCCGGGATCACGCCCTGAGCCGAAGGCAGATGCTTAACCGCTGTGCCACCCAGGCGCCCCAATACCATACTATTTCATTTAGATAAAACAGAAAGAGGAAAACTATAGTGACAGAAACACATCAGTTGCTGCGAAGGGTCAGTATTGAGGGGATGAGGGAGAAGTGAAAATGGCACCAGGAACCTTTTTTGGGTAATTGAATTGTTCTGCATTATGTTGGTGGTGGCAGCCTCCTCAATAAAGCTGACTAGAAGAAACAAAAAATCTTATTTGGCAAATGACATGTCAGATAAAGCATAACCAAAATCTACAAAGAACTTATCAACTCAACACCCAAAAAACAACAACAACAAAAAATTCCAGTCAGGAAATGGGCAAAAGACATGAACAGACATTTCTCCAAAGAAGACGTCCAAATGGCCAACAGACATATGAAAAAATGTTCCACATCACTCCACATCAGGGCAATACAAATCAAAACCGCAAGGAGATACCACCTCACACAGGCCAGAATGGCTAAAATTAACAGGTCAGGAAATGACAGATGTTGGCAAAGATGTGGAGAAAGGGAACCCTCTTACACTGTTGGTGGGAATGCAGGCTGGTGCAGCCACTCTGGAAAACTGTATGGAGGTTCCTCAAAATGTTTAAAATAGAGCTACCCTACAATCCAGCAATTGCACTACTGAGTATTTGCCCCAAAGATACAAATGTAGTGATCTGAAGGGGCACCTGCACCCCAATGTTTATAGCAGCCATGTCCACAATAGCCAAACTGTGGAAAGACTCCAGATGTCCACCGACAGATGAATGGAAAAGGAAGATAGATACACACACACACACACACACACACACACACACACACACACAATGGAATACTACTCAGCCATCAAGAAAATGAAATCTTGCCATTTGCAATGACGTGGATGGAACTAGAGGGTATTATGGTAAGGGAATAAGTCAATTAAAGAAATACAATTATCACATGATCTCACTTATATGAGGAATTTAAGGAACAAAACAAAGGATCATAGGGGAAGAGAGGAAAAAATAAAACAAGATGAAATCAGAGAGGGACACAAACCATAAGAGACTCTTAATCATAGGAAACAAACTGAGGGTTGTTGGAGGGGAGGTAGGCGGGGGGATGGGGTAACTGGGTGACGGACATTAAGGAGGGCACGTGATGTAATGAGCTCTGGGTATTACATAAGACTGATGAATCACTGACCTCAACCTCAGAAACCAATAATACATTATATGTTAATTAACTGAATTTAAATTTTTAAAAATACAAAAAAAAAAATCTTGTCACTATATTGACATCAAGAAAGTAAACTTTCAGGCAAGAAGCACTACTTGAAAGAAGGAAGAACATTTCATTATGATGAAAGAGTCAATCTGCCAGGGAAATGCTAGAATTCTAAAGTTGTGTGTCCCAATAATGTAGCTTCATTATATGTATAAAGCAAAAGTTCCGAGAACTAGAAGGAGAAATAGATAATTCCACAATCAGTGAGAATCAGTGACTCTTCCAGCAGCTACTACAAATTTCCGCACAAAAATTAGTAAATTAACTGACAATTGTTAACAAACTTGACCTTATTGACATTTATGGAGCAAACCCAACTACTGTAAAGAACACATTCTCTTCATGTGCATGTGGAGTATTAATCAAAATCAATCATATTCTGAGTCAAAGAGTATTTCTCAACAAATTTTAGGTAATTGAAATCATTCACAGCATGTTCTCTAAACACTGGAAATGAGCTAGGAAAAATGTTAAGAAAAGATAACTAGAAAATCCTCAACTACTCCTATAATATACAAAAGGTTGTATCTGATCTCTTTTTGGTTCCTGGTGTGTGGCACAGAAAGTCAAGTACCCTTGGAATCTCCCGGTAGGCGTGTCTTTTGTGTTTCATAATGACTCATTTTTGACTATTCCCAAGTTTATGCTAGTGAGGTGACTCACAGTGAGCCCTTAGATAGTATCAAGGGAGGAGCTGGCTATATCAGAAAAAACACGTGCCTGCTTACGAAGATGTGTCAGCCCCGGGCCCTGACCTCCAGGGACAGGAAAAGGGCTGTGGATAGAGGTCAGTCTCATGGCCACTGATTTCGTCCATCATGACTGCGTAATGAAACCTTGATTGGACTGAACACAAGGTTCAAGGGAGCTTCCTGGGTGGAGAATATATAGATGTACCTAAGGGGTGGCTGCCTCTTGACTCCATGAGGACAGAAGTTCCTCCATTTGGGACCCTTCCAGTCTTGTCTCATGTGGCTCTATGAGTGGCTGTTCATCTGTATCCTTTATAATAAAATAGTAAGTGTAAGTATAGTGCTTTCAAGAATTCTGTGAGTCATTCTAGCAAACTATCAAAGCTGAGGCTATTATGGGAAGCCCTGAAATTTGTAGCTAGCCAAGCAGAAGTGCAGGTGAATTGAGGACACTCGAGACGTAAGGCTTGAAGTGGGGCGGCCTTACGGAACTAACTGGTAAAGACTGTGCTGACTCTGTGTAGTTAATGTCAGAATTGAACTGAATTGAAGGACCGACCCCAAGTGGTGTCAGTAAATGGATGTTGGACAGTAACTTGGAATTTGAGAAACATCTCTCTTAATAATTCATGGATTTTTTTAAAACACTATTGTGTTTCAAAATACAGTGGACCCTTGAACACACATGACTTAGGGGAGCCAACCCTTCATGCAGATGAAAATTTTAACATCACCTTTGACTTCCCAAAAAATTAACTACTATTATCCTACTTTGACTGGAAGCCTTACTGACAACATAAACTGTTGATTAACACATATTTAGTATGTTTTATGTATCATATGCTGTATTTTTACAATAAAGTCAGCTAGATGGAAAAAATGTTATTAAGAAAATGATAAGGAAGAGAAAATGCATTTACAGTATTGTACTGTATTGAGAAAAAAATCTGTGTTTAAGTGGACCCACGTAGTTCAAACCAGCGTTGTTCAAGGGTGAACTATATTGGGAAATATTTTGAACTAATTATAATGAATATGCAGCTTATTAAAACTTGCAGGTTTCCTAAGCAGCCTAAAGGTAAATTAATAGATATAAATGCATATCAGAATAGAAGAGAAAGGCTGAAAATTTCCATCTCAGGAAGCTAGAAAAGAATAACAAATGAAACCCAAAATGTAGAAGGAAATAAGTAGTAAAGATAAGAGAAAAAAAATCAAAGAATAGAAAAAAGTGTATTGTAGAGAACATAGTTTTAAAGCAAGTTCTTCGAAATTGATAAGACATAGCCGGACCGATCAAGAAAAAAAGAGAGAGGGAGAAAGAAAATACAAATTAGTAAATGAAAAAAATAAATCAGTGATGTCACTCTAGCTCCTACGGAAATAAAAACAAAACACGAAAAGCTCAAATGGATTTTATACACAGGATACCAAACTATTTGACAATTTAGATGCAATGAGCAAAGTCCTGAAAAAGTACAACTTATCAAAACTCTAACAGGCATGGGCAAGAAAGGTGAAAGGGATTAAGAGGCACAAACTTCCGGTTATGAAATAAGTCACAAGCATGAAAAGAGCAGGATCGGGATTATAGTCAATTATATAGTGTAATAACTTTGTATGGTGTGACTGGTGACTACACTGGGGAGCACTGTGTAACATACAGAACTGTTGAATCACTATGTGGTACACTCGAAATTAACATAACATTGTATGTCGACTACACCTCAGTTTTAAAAGAAGCCTCTCTTGGGGCACTTGGGCGGCTCAGTAAGGTAAGCGTCAGCTCAGGTCATGATCTCAGGGTCCTGGGATTGAGCCCCTGATTCTGCACTGGGCTCCCTGCTCAGCGGGGTGTCTGCGTCTCCCTTTGCCTCTCTGCCCCTCCCCCATGCTCATGCTCTCTCTTCCTCTCTCTGTCTCTCTCAAATAAATAAAACCTTTATTTAAAAAAAATAAAAATAAAAGACTCTCACAAGAAGAACCAGAAGTCTGAAGAGTCTAGTTTCTACTAAAGAAACTGAATATACAATTTAAAATCTCACGGAGAGAACTCCAGGCCCAAATCACATTTTGACTCTTCCAAATATTTAAAGTATAAGTAATATACCAATTTCATGGAAATTCTTTCAGGGAAAAGGGAAAAAGGAATACTTCCTCACTAATTTTACGAAGGCATGATGACGTGTGATGTGGCTATTACTTGCAGAAAAGCAGAAAAGACAGAAAAGACATTTGGTAAAAACTAAGGAAATGTGGGGGCGCCTGGGTGGCTCAGTCATTAAGTGTCTGCCTTCGGCTCAGGTCATGATCCCAGAGTCCTGGGATCGAGCCCCTCATCGGGCTCTCTGCTCCTCTGTGAGCCTGCTTCTTCCTCTCCCCTCCCCCTGCTTATGTTCCCTCTCTTGCTGGCTGTCTCTCCCTCTGTCAACTAAATAAATAAAATCTTTAAAACAAAAACAAAAAAAACTAAGGAAGTGTGAATCAGCTATGGACTTTAGGTAATAATAATATATCACTGTTAGTTCATTAATTGTAACAAATGTACCATAAGATGTTAATAATAGAGAAGCTGGGTGAGAAGGTATATGGCGAGTCTCTGTACTTTCAACTCCGCCTTCTAACCAATCCCGTCGCCTTCATTTCTCACAGCTGTTTTTCCCAAGAACACTCCTGATAAACTTCCTGTGCTCAAATCTTTCTTGACAGAACACAAATAGCACAATGTCCTTCCACTGTTCAGTGGTGCTGAGATATTTGAGTACGTAATATGAAATAGAAACATGTCTCTTTACATAAGCAAATCATCCTTCGTGACTTACACTTTTACCAGTAACTTAAATAAGCAAATGGAAATCTGAGTCTGCATTCATTCCGTCTTTCATTCACTCAAAACACATTTTTTACAATCATCCATAATGGATAGAACTATTTCAGGTTATGGGAATGCAGACATGATGTAAACACAGTCTCTAACCATAAGGAGCTTACAATCAAATGAATAAAGAGAAGTACATGGCAACTTAGGTATATAAAACTAGACTTCGCACAGAAAGAGCAGTATAGAGAAGTCAGGTGTGGGAATTCAGACCACTTGATGTAGATTACTTCCAGGTCAGTACACCCAGAAAGATTTCGGATAGAAGGTGACCTTTGAGCAGACACTGGAAAGCAAGTATGAGTTGGATGGGTAAGGAAGATTCGAGCGTACCTCAAGTGGAGAGAACTGAATGAGCAAAGGCATCAAAGTGTCGCAGTGTGGGGCTTATCTAGAGAAGGGCAACAGTGGAGTTTGGCTGAGCTCTGGTTGCTTGACGGCGTGGTGGTAGACAGCCTGGAAGGAGAGCTGGGGACTGCATTGTAATACAATTGTTGAATTGCATTCAACAAGTCACAGCGAATCAAGAAAAATGGGAGCAAGTGAATGATCACCTCCGATCCGTGTAGTAGGAAGATTAGCCAGTGGCCTACAATCAGGAGGTGTGAATTCAATTCCAACCTTTTCTGGCTGTGAGTCCTTGAGTAAATTTATATAACCTCTGTGTGTTTTAGATTCCTCATCCGCAAATAAAGCTAAGGTTCAACTACTCTTCTTAAGCAAAGGGATGAGTTACTGACAATTGGGGAGTCTAGGGAATGCTGTGTCTATAATAGAAGCATTGATAATTTATTATCTGGTTATTGAAAGATTTTTCTATCTTGATGGACCCGAACTGTGGGGGTGATCCCTTGGTTCTTTCAACTTTTACCCCACTGAACATACTGAGTGGTTCTGTCCTAAAATGAAACTCTGAGTCTTAAACTGTGTGTGTGTGTTGGTGGGGCTGGAGGGGGGAGTAGAAGTGAGAGATGTCTCGATTGGTTCTCAGCAAGAATAGCTGCGATATATCACAGATTTATCATGTTTCAAACACAATGCTAAGTGCTTTATACATATTTTCTCATTTGATCAACAATAATCTTGTAAGAAAAATCCTGGGGGCACATTAGGTCACTTGTCCATGCATCTGCTATAAAGATGTTAAAAGAACAAAGCTTTATGACTGTATCACAAAGGTATTTGCCCCTTATGTAGTGACTAGAAGATTCTGATTATGATCAACTAAAGAGTCAGCAGACGCTGAACGTACATGCAGTTAACCGATGTGGGCAGAGTTTAATCTCAAGTTGACACCCTCCTCATTTTAAAATGATGAGAAGTTTTTTTGGATTCTAGCCTGGGAAAAGTAGTAAAGATGACTCATTTACTAATTTGCTGAATGACAGGTATTCAAGCTGTGCTTTGGTCACCGATTCTGGAGGAAATGTAGTCTTCCACACAGTTTTTTTTTTTTTTTAATCAGAAATATACCATGAACAAAAAATCCTGCCATATTTCTTTATGACACAATTTGATACGCTCTGTTTTTCATCTCACCGGAAGCAGCCAGATCCATGTCAAATAAACCCTTCAACGTCTCTGAGCTGCCATTGTCTCATCTGTAAAGTAGGGCTAATACTGAACTTGCAGAGTTATTATGAGCATTAGGAATAATGAATGCAAGGCAACAAGTATACTGCCTGTCATACAGTAGGTGCTCAATTAAAGCTGTCTATTCAATCACTTTCTACGTTAAGCGGATTGCTATGATTTTGCACAAATTGGGCCTCTGTCCCTTTACTATAACATCTCTCAAACTATTTGGTTCCTTTATCACAGTAAGTTGGGAAACATAAAATCTGAGGAAAAAATCTCAAGATACTATCTTCAGGTTAAAATGTTGGGACTTCCCAGGCTTCTGGGATGCGACCCGTGTCTAAGCTTCTTTTCAGCCCTCTTACCTGTTCTCTATCTGCAACCTTCCATGGCTGCTAAACGTAGCTACTTGTATCTCTCCTACATATATTCCCCCATGATACTGATACGTCTTTTTCTTCTTTCTATGCCTGGGTAATTCCTACCTAGGCACTATATCCTCCAAAAAGTCCTGCCTTCCCCACCCTCACCCCACTGCCCAGCTCAAGGTGGGTAGTTCCCTGCCTATGTCTCCACAGCATTCCACGCTTACCTTTGTTACGAGGTCTAACACCCTGAATTGCCATACGTGGTTTTCTTTTTTTTTTTTTTAAGATTTTCTTTATTTATTCGACAGAGATAGAGACAGCCAGCGAGAGAGAGAACACAAGCAGGGGGAGTGGGAGAGGAAGAAGCAGGCTCATAGCGGAGGAGCCTGATGTGGGGCTCGATCCCATAATGCCGGGATCATGTCCTGAGCCGAAGGCAGACGCTTTAACCGCTGTGCCACCCAAGCGCCCCCATACATGGTTTTCTTAACTATTTCTCCCACTGGATAAAAATTCCTTAATGTTGGGGTCTGTGTTTCTAGTCTAAATACTGCCAAAGTCTAATACAGCCCTTCGCTCATGGTTGGTGGTCCATTTATATTTGTAACTTGTTGAAGGAGCACAAGGTGGTTGGTTTCCTCTGCAGGGAACAATGCCGTCAGGGAGGCAGCCAGAGCGAGTACCTTAGAACATAAGGATAAGAAAAATCATACCATGCCAGTCAAGACTTTTGGTTCTAGCAGTAGCAGTATACATTCTGGAAAGAATAAAGTCTCTCACAATGATAAGTCTTTAATCATCTGTAATGACTGCTAATGAATGAGAGCCATTAAGGAATCTATCTAATATCTTCTCAAAACCACACCAACCCATATCTACTCTTTAAGCTAGCCAGAGGCCAAACATTTAGATTAGCTACATAACAGGATTTAATTTGAAGGCCCCAAATCATCTCTATTCAAGTTTTAAGGGGACACCTCCTAGAGTTAATGGAAGGGTTTTATTAAAAAGTAGATTAGTTTATAGCTACCCTTCTTCTTTTCTTCCCGATTTGTTAAACTGTAATCATAGCTCCTTTGCTGAAATCATTCTAGCCTAAGGAATTACAACTCTTTATCTTGTTTCTTCTGTCTTTGAAACCTGAGAGGGAGAATTTTCAACATTTTGATTACAACCATCTAAAATGAGACCAAAACAAAGGCTGCACCATCTAATAGGCCCAGAAATGCATCTGATGTGCATTTATGAAATGTGAATGGTTATAAAATGCAAGCTGAAAGAATTCGAAGTTGTAAACGTAAAATGAATGTATAGGTAGGAAAATCCACTTGTAATCTCGGGTCTGTAAATAACTCAGAATGGTTTTCTCTTGGTTAAAAGCCAGTTTCCTAAATTCTATGACTACTGTTGGGAAAGTATATATTTTAAAGACCATGTAGAAAATCCACTGTTTTTCTTCCCTCCTTACTGAGATCTGTGCTCTCTTACAGAGCCTGTCAAGTTTCACCACCAAGGGATTTTTTACAGAAGAGGGTTTTTTTGTTTGTTTGTTTGTTTGTTTGTTTGTTTGTTTGAAGTAGGCTCCATGCCCAGCCTGGAGCCCAACACGGGGTTTGAACTCACAACCCTGAGAGCAAGACCCTGAGATCAAGACCTGACCTGAGATCAAGAGTCAGATGCTTAACTGCCTGAGCCACCAGGTGCCCCTGTAGAAGAGATTTTCTAAAAGAAGGAAAATTTGTCTCTGTGCATATCAAAGAACATGCTTTTTTTGTGTTGATACCATGGTATATTGTGGCAAAAATAAACATTTTCTATCATTTTTAATCTACCTTTGGCCAACCTCTGATGTGACTCCTTTTTGTTGTATCTGCTTACTTTGCTTACTGGTCTCCGCTTAGCAACTAGAGCAAGTTCTAGTTGAAATCATTTACATGTAGATGTTGCTGGAGTCACCAAAGATGAGCTGGAAAGCTTTCTGCAGGAGTCTCTGCCTTTCCACACTGACTCTACACACAGAAGTCGGTGTCTCATGGTAGAAAGCACATTAGACTAAGAGTCAAAAATACACATGTTTCTGGCACTTTCTAGTTGGTTTTACCTTGGGTAAGTCTGTAAGGCTTCCAGTGATTGTAACACTGGTATAAAGTAGAAACTCTTTTTGTCTAAGGGATTTTAAAGGATTTTAGTGGTCATGGTAGTTGACTCCCCAGCAGCATTCCATCTCCAGATGATTAATCTAAGACAGTGGTTTTCAAATTCGGCTGTACATTAGAATTACCTGGGAAACATTTTGAACTTTCAGTGCCCTGGCCACACCCCAGACCAATGAAGTCACAAACTCTGGGGGTTGGATCTAGATACTCTAATTTTTAAACTTTTCTCGTGATTCCAATATTCAGTCAAGATTGAGAACCATTGATTTTAGAAATGCCACAATCTTTGCTAATAATCAGTTTATGAATGAGCATGTGATCCAATTCTGACCAATAAAATGCAAAGCAAGGCTACAGGGAAGGCTTGGGAAAACAGCTCCCCCCCCCCAAAAAAAAAAAGGAGACAAAGAGACTTGCTGAGAGTCTGGGACTGAAAATATCTCAGAGGCAGAAAGAAAGTGGAACGAACCCGGAGCCTGCCCAACTTCTAAGCTTCCAGTTATCTGAGATGGTAAATTTCCTTTAGTGTCTAAACCAAATTGACAATTTTTCTGTTATTAGCAATTGAAACATCCTAAATGATCTGCCTACACTGGAAATTTGCCTCATGCACTTCTTGTGCTCAGAAATATTATGAGTTAATTCCACTGGAATTTCTTTGCCCTTTGCTCTGATGAGGTAGACTGTGGTTGGAAACCAGAGGTCTAGGGGGAAAATTGCCAATAGTTCAAACAATATCTCCTGTCAGGTCTGTTTGATCTCCTTGTGTTTATTACCCTTTAGATTTGCCTTTGGATATTTTCTCCCTGCATTAGTATTCTTTAGCTTTCTACTGAGACCATTTTAGATAATTGACACCATATGAAAATTGGTATGTAGGCTGGGGGTTCTTATCCCACATACCAACTTCTGCAGAATGTCTTTTACATTGTACCACCAATGAGGATAATTTGCCTCTACCTAGCCCCATAATAATATAATTATTATTATACTGTAATAATAAATACAGTATTCCATTTTGAAGGGAGCTGGAAACAGAATGTCTTCATCAGTTAAATCCATATCCATTGGCTACGGTAAGCGGCTACTATAACGTAAGTGGCAAAGTTCAGCATGTTGTTTCTGAGAAGCAATAATATACACCTTCTCCACATTCGCTATAAAATTTGATTTTATCAGGGTGGAACTGTGATCTTCAGAGAGCCTTGCTATTTATGGATTCTTTACCAGTTCAGAATCTGAAGGGTGAGTATGTGGGGGTCCCAAACTCTTCACACTCAAGGTTACCTTGAGTACAATGCATAGCGGTTGGGGGCTGTGTACTTGGAGGATTCATGCTTCTTTAGGTCTGATGGATAAACTCAGGTTTGTAAATATATACATTTCAAAATGTCAGTACTGTGTCTATTCTCTTGTTTCTAAGATGTTGTCTTTTTCCCCCCCTCAGATCTAATCTCAAGGAGATTTGAGATACTAAAATTCAATGCATGGGCCACAAAATGTGGGGAAAATAGACAGAAGCCAGAAAAGGCAACTCATCCTGGTCCATTCCTTTAGGCACCTTGGAGCCTTTATGTAAAGGGAAATGATTGGGTAAAGTAAGAATGTATAGAAAATACTCAAATGAGTAAAAATCCAAGATATTTGTTAACATGCTGTATTGGTATAATAATATCTTTGCACTAAAAACAAGGTAACCTCTGTGATAGCAAGACAGTTAAGTCTAAATTAGTGTTTCCCAAAGTATATTCTGCAAGACAGTAATTATGCCGGATATCAAACAAAGTCACAAGAAAAATTTAAGTGAGCAATTAGTATGGGAAAACAGTGAAACGGGACATCGCAAAGCCTTTCATACGTTACTATAGATGTGAACAACCAGAAGTGATGTGCTCCTCTGCCACCTTTTGCACACATATTTAAACGTGTGATTATTTTTTTAATGTATCATTTTTTCAGGAGTAAAGTTGATCTGTATTCATCGGTGGTATCTCAGCGACCGCCATAAGAACAAGTCTGCTCACCCATCTGAGATGAAGTGCAGTGGATTTGTGAGAGGCTGAAGGCTAGGACTGTCCTGGGACTGTCCTGGGACTGTCCTGTGACCTGCAGATAAGGGGCTTTGAATGGCTGGCCCATCCCACAACCTGGACACACTTGTACCCCAGAAGATCATGGCTGCTACTGAGCAGCCCCCCAAGCTTTACCGGTGCCCCTAGTTCCAAAAAGTGTGATCTATGAATTCTTCTAAGAATTTGATTTTTTTTTTATTAAAATGCCTACTTCTATTTAAACACGTAACACTACACACACACACACACACACACGCACACACACAATACCACCACAGTAGGAGTCATACTTCCAACTGGTATCCAACGATTGAGCTCATTTTGTTACTATTGTTGATGTCATGAATTTGTGAGCCAACTTTCCTATGAAGAGCTGGCTCTCAACCACATTAACGAGGGGCTGCATAAGAGAATCAAAATGAGGCACCCCTTTCTGACTCTGGCTCTCTCTTCCAACATTAAAATGATAGCCATCATTTATTGAGCTTTGCACTGTGTAAAGCCCCTTGGCATCACCTCTTCTCTGTAAAACAACCTTCTGAAGTAGCCATTATATCTTCCTTTTACAAGCGAAGAAACTGAATCTTGGAGGGTTTAAGTAGCTTGCCAGGAGAACACAGTTGTCTCTCAATAAGCCTCTGCTTTAATAGAAGTTGAAGAAAGAGCATATTGATGGCCTCGAGAGGTCAATATAAAGGAACAGTGCCTCCTGATAATGTACTAATTTGTAAGTATCTAAGAAGTCAAAAGGGACTGCTACTTCTTTCTTTCTCTCTAGATTTGGTAAAAATCCTTCTAAATCCTCTATTCTTTTCAAAGCCAATTACACCAAACTCCTATCAAAATGATCAAATCCAGTGTGTGTGTGTATTAAGATGGATAAATGGCAAATATCTAACTGATTCTGTAATCAAAACCTTGCACTTATAAGCTGGTCAGCCAACCATGGAAGAAAACCCAAATATAAAATTAATGCAATAATGGTGTTTATGTTTTTATTACCCTGTAATTATATCATTCCTGTGATTGTTTTTCTTTTCATGCTGGCCTGTAAAATGTTGCTGCCTCAACCTGTTTTAAACATCTACATTTGTAGGATTAGGACTAGTGATGTTTTGCCAATTTCCATGCAAGAGAAGCCAGAGGCACCGAACCCACCTTCTTTGATAAAGTCCTTCATTAATTTGACACCTGGCACTCTCAGCTGTGTTCTTTTTGGGGGCACTGTCCCGGTCTTTAGATAACAGCATACTCTGTCACAAGAAACACATTATAAAGTTGGTTACTGCACTGACTTTTATACTTTGCTGTTATAACTTACATTAGTTTTCTTCTTACTGTAAGTCTCGATTTGTAAGTTAAGTTTGCTTAATAAGTCAAGATTGCTTATTTTCAGGGTGGTCTATTCAAATAAAATTTTCTATATGATCTTTTCCTTTGCTTTCAAATTCTTTCTTCAAAAGCATTTTTTACTTGCCCTTATTCATTTTGCACTATTCCAAAGGCTGCCAAAATTTGCATTAAAATATAAAGACATAAAATTAAGTCCAGATTTGCCAAGATGGACCAATTAGTGGGTGGTTACATTTTTTCTTTTCCACAGAAAAATTGATTATAGAATTCCTGTAAATGGCAAGCTTTTGATATGATCACATTTCTAGAAGCCCATGTCCTAGCAAGTTTTCAGGAATCAGTCTCCTACATTAAGCAAAGTATGGGTGGCGGCATTAAGTAAAGAGTGTCCTACCTAAAAAAACTGGGGGTTTGTATCTGAAAACAAGAAATTGCTACTGGAAAATGTACGAACCTGAACCACTCACTCCTCTTATCAAATAAAACACTTTGAGAGTAAATAAATATTTAATGGTAAATCTATAGTCTTTTCTGGCATGAACCCAATATTACTCATTATTTTAACATAAGGAAATCCCTAATAAACCTCCAGGTTTTTACTTAAGCTAATAAATGGTTAGCCTTTGCGCCAGAATTATTTTTTAAAAATATGAAATATTAAATTTGTTTACAGATACTTCCTGTTAAAGTTGGCCCTTGGGTTTATCTGTTCTGCTTGGAGAAATTCCAGACTATTCTGGCTTTGACCTTGTAATCCAGTATTTGCCAGTCAAAGCTGCATGGTGTAAGAGCAACCCCATGGCTCTTCCTTGACCCACATCTCACCAGCTTGTCTGCCCTTCCTTCACTTCCTCCCCTACTTGCAGCTTCTTCTACTTACTACTTCTTTGATTTTGTAATAAAATGATGCTGGAGGAACAGGGACCTCGGGCTAAATGTGGGGATGAATTCTACTCCTGATTTATACTGCTTTGTTACACTCCATCTCCATGCATAATCTGTAGGCAATTTGCATCTGAATTCACATCTGGTGCTTGTTTAAAATGTAGACCCTTGGGGATGCCTGGGGGGCTCAGTCGGTTCAGCCTCTGACTCTTGATTTTGGTTCAGGTTATGATCTCAAGCTGGTGAGATGGAGCGGCCTCTGGTTTCATACTCAGCGGGGAGTCAGCTTGGGGACTCTCTCTGCCCCTCCCCCCATGCTCCCTGCTCTTTCTTTAAAATAAATAAATAACTATTTTTTAAAAAAGAATTTCTCTTCTTCTCCCTCTAACCCCCACTCCCCCCAAAAGCAGCATTCATGCACATTCTCTATCTCTAAAAACAAACAAACAAACCAACAAACCAACCAACAAACGAAATATAGAATGTGGACCCCTGGATCCCATCCCAGACATACTGGAACTCAGGGAAACGCTGTGGCGTCTGCAATTTTAACACGCTCCCCTACAGTTCAAGACCCACTGTTGTAGATGCCTAGGCTGATGTCAGTACACACACAGCGAAAAAGAGTCCACTGGAGACATCTGTGAAGATGGCAAAATAAGGAGACTGCTGGGTCTCCTCCAGAGAAATTCCACTGAAATAGAACGAAACTAGCGAACACTGAAAATACCCTTAGCAAGAGCAATAAATGACAAGAAATAAATGGCTACCAGGCTATGAAATTTTTACAAGCGTTTAACCTCAAAAAAACCCCATTGTCTACCTCTCAAATGGGATGATGACCCTCGCGTCGTCCAAGGGTGGTGAGGATTAAACATCCCGGCGCGTGAAGAACCCCGCGGGGCACGCCGCACACAAGCAGCACTACCATCGCCGCACGGTGCACTCCTCCCACTGGGACTTTCATCAGCTTCCGCCCACCCCATTTGCTGGCCATTTGCTGACTCTGCACCACTGAGGTCTGAGCCCCTCCTTACTAATCAATAGGGTTTGGTATTATTCTGGGGCTCCAAGCCTAAAATTTTTTGGGCATTAGTTTTAGCGAATTTAAACTTTTGTGTTAACCAAATCTGCCCTGCCTTCCACATATTTCTTCTATCCACGCAGACCTCCCAGGCATGTGATCAAGCACTCTTCGCACTCCAACTATTACCGAGGCCTAGAAGCCCCCACTGAGGCCTCCTGATTCCTTACACCTCAACGCCCACTGGCCTAAGACTCACATTCACTGCTCCACCACCCTTCCATTGTGACTCCGGTCTGTGGAGGGATTCTCCTGCGGGTCTCCGTTCCCAGTCACTTTTCTGCTGGTCAGGGGTGCTCCTCTTTTCATCCAGAGTGTGTCATTGCTTGGAACTTACACCGCCACTCTCTACAAGCCTCCGTACAAAATGATAGACAGTGAATACCCCCCCTGCCATTGCCCCCTACTCCTACATGGTCTTGCCTCCAGCATTGATTCAGGCTCCTTTCACATTTGTTTATACCAGGGACTGATCCAAAGAAAATTAACACCCCCAAAAACCAATGCCGGCACAGAATGTGACAAAATTTTAAACTGTGTAAAATCTGCAAGCATCTAAGCAAGAAAGACACCACCTATTACAACTTACTGTCAAAAGAGTTCAAATCAGGGCGCACGTGGGTGATGCAGTCAGTTAAGTGTCCGACTCTTGGTTTTGGCTCAGGTCGTGATCTCAGGCTCGTGAGACTGAGCCCCATGTTGGGCTCCGTGCTTAGTGCGGAGCCTGCTTGAGAGTCTCTCTGCCTCTGCCCCTCCCGCCGCCCCCACCTTGCTCCCTCATGATGCCCCGATCTCTCTCTCTAAAAAAAAAAAAATAAAACAAAACAAAAAACGGAGCTAAAATCAGATTATTTTCAGATTTGTTCTGTGTAAACATCAACTCTGAAAGATCACAGAGTGACAATTACATTTCCCTCAAGGAAAATAAAAGACTCAGAAGTTTTATACCAAAACGAGCTGGGTATAAAAGTAATAACATATTATCTGATTCTTACCATTTCTGAAATATATCATTCAAATGGTTTTTTATTAAAAGGTTATGCATAAAAAGAAATTTTGAACATTGGATTACATTTTTTCATTGTTACACACACACACACACACACACACACACATATATAAAGATTTTGTTTATTTATTTGACACAGAGAGAGAGTGGGAGAGGGACCACAAGCAGGGGGAGTGGGAGAGGAAGGAGCAGGCTCCCCAGTGACCAGGGAGCCCAACACGGGGCTCGATCCCAGGACCCTGGGATCATGACCTGAGCCAAAGGCAGGTGCTTAATGACTGAGCCACCCAGGGGCCCCCTAAATATATTTTCAGGGTTATGTTCCCATAGGAAGTGGGAAGGGAAAAACAACAACGACTCAAAAAGAAGTTTTTGCTTTTTGTTAATCTTGGTGTCTTTTATTTCCAAATTATGTTCCAGAAAATGTGATAAGTATGTCATCTAGTCATGTTTTGAATAAAATGCAACTGATAATGCAGTTAAATGCTACTTCTTAGAGGATTTTCATTGACTCCATGGATGCCGACTATATAAAGCCAGTCAATACACACAAATGATTTTATTGCCAATTTCCTCATGGAATTCACAGTGTGGGAGAGTCAGCTAAGAAACGTCCGCTAAGAATTTAGATTCCTGTGGTTTATTAACAGGAGGTGAGGGTAAAGCTCCTGTTGCATCTGCTGTCAGAAAACCTCCAATTACTGCCTTGTTTTCAGTTGAATGTAGGTGGTCGCAGACATTGACTATACCTTTGAAATAGTTTTTTTTTTTCTCTCTCTCTCTCTTGAATTCATTTATTCATTCCACGGAAACATATAATGCCAGGGACCGTATCAGGTATGAAAAGAAAAAACACAGAGGCGCCTGGGTGGCACAGTCGTTAAGCGTCTGCCTTCAGCTCAGGGCGTGATCCCAGCGTTCTGGGATCGAGCCCCACATCGGGCTCCTCCGCTGGGAGCCTGCTTCTTCCTCTCCCACTCCCCCTGCTTGTGTTCCCTCTCTCGCTGGCTGTCTCTCTCTCTGTCAAATAAATAAATAACATCTTAAAAAAAAGAAAAGAAAAGAAAAGAAAAAGCACAGATAAGACTCAATCTCTATCTAAAGAAGTTATTTCTAATCAAGCAGGAGCCTTAAAAACGTGAAGCTGTTTCTTTAGCTAAAGGGTTTGTTTTGAACTGACTCACGGAAAATGCAAGATAGAGTTATAAAGCAGATATGCTCTGCATATGAAGAAAGGAGGCAAGCTCAACTGAACTCCTTGGTTTTTTAAGAATGATAAATAGCTATCATTTATTGAGTATTTACAATAGATCCGATCCCATGCTAAGTACTGTACAAATTTTACTTCATCTAATCCTCACAGAAATTCCATTTTGTATGGAGGGAAAGCGCTTTATCTCCATTTTACAAATTAAGAAATTGAATATAGACAAGTTATTAGTCGTAAGTCACAAAAACAGTGGATAGAGAGAGGGTCAAACCATGCCTTTATGACCCCAGAGTTGGTGGCTTTTGACCTCTCTGTTGTCAACCCCATTCTGAACGGGGAACACAGGCATGCTCTTTGTCCTGTACACAAAGTGAGGTTCATTTGTATGCAGAACCTTCGCATGGAACTCTTTTGCCCCCCAACAAGCCTTTTTTTTTAAATTTTTTATCATGTTATGTTAGTCACCATACAGTATATTAGTTTTTGATGTCGTGTTCCAACAAGATCTTAATTGACTTTTGTTCCAATGATGTGGCAGATTTAGGGTCTCTCGTCATTTGGTCATTTGAGTTGCTGCAGAGGTAAGGAGAGGGTGGGGATTTTATCTATTGTGTTGATAATTATAGACCTCTCCTTTGCCCTGTGACCGTTTCTAAAGCAAGATCTTCTTTATCTCTCTGTTAATGGCATCTGTCGAGATGTATGACAAAGCAGGGCTGTTCAGTATCTGCTTTCGTAATGAACCATACAACCAGAGGCAGATATGCCAAAAGTCCCCATTGCATCTGTGAAGCCCCAGGGGAAAATGCAGATGGAAACTCCCAGCTCCAGTTCTGTCCCCTTTCTTTTCTTATTGTCTGCTCAGTCCTATGCCATAAGGGCTTGAAACTTGGATGTGGACACTCCAGCCCATATGCCTAAGATCTGTCCACACCCCATGCAAATACCCCACTTGGTCACTTCTGTGGCCTACAGTGTCCAATAACATCACAGTGTCTCTTCAGGAAAGCCAGGGAGCACGTTTCTATAGCCCTAGAGTAGACCCGGGCCCATTTGGGAGACAGGAATCTGGAGAGCAGTGTAGGAGACCATGGTCTAAAAGTCTAGAAGATGGATGCATAAGGTGTGAATGGGCCCAGACTCCCTTGCTCCCTCTGACTCTTAGCTGTGTGGGGAGGGACACAACTTCAGGTGAGGGCTTCAACGTGTGGAATCTAACGTGCTGCTGGGTCTTGCTATGACCTACTTTATAGAACGAGGAAATGAAAACTCAAACATTTCATGCACCTCATTCAGGCACAAAAAATGAGTGAGGGGGCGCCTGGGTGGCTCAGCCAGTTAAGCATCTGCCTTCGGCTCAGGTTATGATCCCAGGGGAATTGAGCCCGAGGTCAGGCTTCCAGCTCAGTGGGGAGTCTGCTTCTCCCTCTTCCTCTGCCGTTCTCCTTGCTTGTGCTCTCTCTCTCTCAAATGAATCAATAAAATCTTTAAAAAAAAAATGAGTGAGAAGATCTGGAACTAATGACTTCTAATGTCAAATTCAAGGCATTTCCCACAATACCAGTTATTTCAGGGTGCTTCTATAGGGAACAACCGCCAATTACCCAGAATATTCCAAAGCAATAAATTCTCGCATCGCTTTTCTCCGCAGGTAAGACTGGGTTTGCCTTCTGGACATCATCCAAAGGTTCATGCTAACTTTAAAACCTCTGGACCTCTAACCTCTAATGCAGAGAATGGGGTTGATTGTGTGATAGCAAATTTGTAAGGGCTTCTGTCTCCTGTGGAGCAGGACTGTCAAAAGTGATGCTTGTTGTGTTGAAAGAAAATTGATGTTTTGTAAGAGGTGTAACCAGAAACTTCTTCTTATCATAATAGGTCACTCATCCAAGTTGGTTTCCAACCTGGACAGGACTGTGGGAAATGAACATTTTCTTTCTTAGCAATTGTGAAGGCCAAACTGAACATCAAGGAGTTTTTACTACTTGTTTTTCTGGGTTCTAATTAATTTTCCATTTAAAACTTAACTTCATTTAGTTAAGTTCTGTCATTGTAAACATGGAGAAGAGTATGTTAAAATGTTGGGAAAGACCCATACTAACTTTTCATGCTTCGCTTTAGTTCTCATTGTGACGGAAACCTTCTCTAAAGTGAAGAGAAAGATGGAATTTCTTATGGGCACATTTTTTCAATTGTGGTTAAAAGCACATAACATAAAGTTTACCGTCTTAACTGTTTTAAAGTGTACAGTTCAATAGTGTTAACTATATTCACATTGTTGTATCACAGATCTCTAGAATTTTCTACCTCAAGGCTCAAACTCTGTACCCATTTTTTTTTTGAGAGAGAGAGAGTGTAAGTGAGAAAGGGTTGGGGGGAGAGGCAGAGAGAGAGGGAGAGAGAGAATCTCAAGCAAGCTTCATACTCAGCATGGAGCTGGACATGGGGCTCGATCTCACGACCCTGAGATCATGACCTGAGAGAGTCAAGAGTCAGACACTTAACCGACTGAGCCACCCAGGCACCCCAAACTCTGTACCCATTGAACAACGCTCCATTTCCCCTAACATTCAGAACCTGACAACCACCATTCTTCCTTCTGTGTCTACGAGTTTGGCTACTTTAAGTACCTCAGGTTAGTGAAATCAAACAATATTTGTCTTTTTGTGACTGGCTTATTTCACTTAGTACAATGTCTTCAAGTTTCCTGTACGTTGTAGCAGATGGCAAAATTTCCTTCTTAAGGCTGGATAATATTCTATAATATGTATATGCCATTTTTTTCTTTATCCATTCTTCCGTCAAAGGACATTTGGGTTACTCCCACCTGTTGGCTATTGTGAATAATGCTACAATAAACAGGAGTAGTCAAGTATCTTTTCATGTGTCTCTCCAATATTTTTACTATGTGAAACAGCGTATAAACACACAGAATTGCATATTGAAAAGTATTCAAATAATAAAGGTTTTTACAAATAAATTTATATTCAATTTAAACCTCTTTAAAACAGAAACTTGATCATTTTCCTTTTAAGCTGATTAAGGAGTCAGTTATTTTAGGTAAATATGCTTATTTGTCTCTCTATTGACTTTTTTTTTAAAATATTTTATTTACTCACCTGTCAGAGAACAAGCAGGGAGAACGGCAGGCAGACAGAGAGGGAGAGGGGAGCAGGGAGGACCATGCAGGACTCCTCCCCAGGACCCCGGGATCATGACCTGAGCCAAAGGCAGACAACTGATTGAGCCACCCAGGCGCCCCTCTATTGACTTTATGAACTATTTGACAGTAATTTGTTCTGGTTACCCGAAACACAACTTTTGGAAACCAAATAAGATTCTCTTTTACCCTAAGCACCTTGCCCGGCGACACCTTCCGGGTCTGTATAAGGCGCACATGTTATACGTCGCTAACCACCGTGGGATAGGGAAGCAGCAGCTCTTCAAGGGCACGTGTGGGCTGGCGCCGGCCATGAGCGCCATTCCGCGTGGCTATGCCCTAGATCCCAGCAAAGTGAGCCACGTGTTTTGGTCCCTCCTCGTTCCGTTCTCGGCTTATCCTGGAGGCCAGTTGGAGGCTCTCCCAGAGGGCTGACCCCTTGGGCTGCCCTGCCGTGCAGTCCCTCCGCCCTTCTGAGCGCGGATCTCCCCTCAGCTGAAAGCAGTCATTTTTTCCTTAGGGAACCAAATCCAAACCCTAGACTCTCTCTCCCAGGCTGTAATTAAATCTGCCGGGCAGGTCAGCCGGGCCGCCGGGTCAGCAGAGAGGAGAAAGAGGAAGTGGAAGGCCTGGCGTTTGTTTCTTGGCTCGCCCTGGTGCTTCGCTGAGACCGAGGCTCTGGCAGCCTCACAGTGGAGTCGCTGTGCCCGGAACACTCGTGCCTGCTGGGCGGGGGCTGCAGCTGGGCGGGGGCTGCAGCTGGGCGGGGGCTGCAGCTGGGCGGGGGCTGCAGCTGGGCGGGGGCTGCAGCTGGGCGGGGGCTGCAGCTGGGCGGGGGCTGCAGCTGGGCGGGGGCTGCAGCTGGGCGGGGGCTGCAGCTGGCTCCGAAATGGCTCTTCCCGATCAAGGGCTTGTATATCACTCCGCACGCCAGGCTGCGGCCCCTTCCTGGTGGTCTGCTGCCGCCCCAAAGATCTCTTTCCTCATTCACCACCTCAGATGACTGGCCAGAGGAGTTTCTCCTACTGGAACGCGCATCGCAATCACTTGGAGGGCTGGCGAAGCCCAGATTCCTGGACCCCAGCCCGAGGATTCCTGGGGGCCGAGAATGTCCATTTCTAACAAGTTCCCAGGCGATGAAGGTGCTGCTGGTCCACAGCCAGAAAAGGCTACCGGTGGTCAAAGGGGGAGGAGTCGGGATGCGTAGGGGCCCCGTGGCGCTTTAGTCTAAAGTCTGCTCCAAAATTTGCTTTCAAACTGTAGTTGTGAGCATTGTTTATTTCAACAATTAAGTAACTAAGGAAAAACTTTGTCTCTTTTCTAATTACACAGCGTGAAATGCATGACTCTTAAGTGTACAGCTTGATGAATTTTGACAAATGTGCACACCCGTGTAATCCATACCCCTATCACCTCAGAAAGTTCCCACATGTTCCTTCCCAGTTAATCTCACACTCCTCCCTCCCCTCCGGGGAAAAAATATTATTTTGATTTAGTTAACCGAAAATTAGTTTTCTTGTTCTAGAACTTCATGTAAATAGAAAAACAGAGTATATACTCTTTTGCGTCTTCCGCTTTGCTAGGAGTGATATTTTTGAGATTTATCATGCTATTGCCTGTTTAACTGTCACTTCTTTTTATTATGAGGAATTTTCCAGTGAATGAATCTACTATTATTTGTCTATCAGTTCTCCTCCTGATGAATATTTTGGTCCATTCCAGTTTTGGGTTTTTTTTTTTTTTTTTTTTGGAGTAAAATTAATATGAACGTTCTTCTCCAAGTCTTTTGGAAGATCAAAAGGAAGGTATCTTCAGTGTTTTCCAAAGTGCTTATATCATTTTACACACACATACGAGAGCTTCTAAACCTCTGCAGCATTTCATGTTATCAGTTTTAAAATTTCAGCCATTCTAGTGGGTATGTAGTGGTATCTCACTGTGATTTTAATTCACATTCCATGACTAAGACTGATGAGCACTTTCTCATGTCTGTCACAGCCATTCATACACCTTCGTTCTGTTCAACTTTTTTACCCACTTCAAACATTTTAGACTGTTTGGCTTTTTATTATTGAGTAGTAGAGTTCTTTATATATTATGATTATACATCTTTTATTTAATATATGTAATGTGAGTATTTCTGCAGGTGTGTGTTTTTTCATTTTCTTAGTGGTATGTTGAGCAACTTATGATTTTGATGAAATCTATTTAATTTTTTATAGCTAATATTTTCTGTGTCCTTTGTAAGAAATTTTTGAGTCACAAAGATATTCTCCTATGTTTTCTCTTCCTGTAAACTTTATAATGTTAACTTATTTGGTATCTCCCAAGTGAATTTTTTGGTATGTAGTGCAAGTACGCAACTTCTAAATGATTCTCTTTTTGTCTTAGCTGCCAGGCTATCAGGGTCTAATTTTAAAGGTAATCATGGCTATTATGTTAACTTTTATGGTTATCATATTTGCATTCTCCTTCTCCTTACTGTTTCTTTTCATTTTTCTCTCTCTCTTTCTCTTTTTTTAGAAAAAGTGAGAGCAGGGGTCGGGGGTAGGGGGCGGGAGGGACAAAGGGAGAGAGAATCCATGCCCAGCATGGAGTCTGACACGGGGCTCAATCTGATGGCCTTGAGATCACGACCCCAGCCAAATTCAAGAGTCGGTTGCTTAACCAACTGAGCCACTCAGGTGCCCCTTTACTGCTTATTTTCTACTTCTGTTTTTTCTTCCTACTGTGTGGAACTTTTATTTAAGAGGGGAGTCTTTATTAAATTCAATAACGAATAGTAAGTAGGATTTTCTTTTTTATCCAATAGATAATTAGACTTGAAGTTAGCTACTGTGAATTTTATTTTGTTGTGGGATACGAATGGGTGGAACACCAGGCAAAGGCATTAGAGGGGAACTTTGGAAAATATCTGCTCCATCAAATGAGAAGTAGTGGGTTTCGGGAGATTCAGATTAATGTCTCCTGCAATCTGGGGGCTCCAAATGCAGTTCTTCCTGCCTGATAAAGAATTTCAACTATTTAAGAATATTAAGACCATTCTCATCAGCCATCTACACAGAAGCAAAGGGCTGGATTCAGCCTGCAGGCCAATGCTTTTCTGACTTCTGAGCTAGAGTAATGAGATAAAAGATATTGTGATGCACAGAGACACTGGAAGGGAACCAAGAAAATATTCAAGGATCGAGAGATTTTTGTTCCAAAAAAACTGAGTTCCAAAAGGCCTATTAAAAGAACGATTGGAATAGTGGATGAGAATAGATTATCTATAAATGAATTATGATTTTAAAAAAGAAAGTAAAAGTAGCCTCCAATTTAGTTGGTGGAGAAGGGAAGTGAGGGTTAGCTGGAATCAGAAAAGTGGGGTGAGGGGAATCTTCTGCAGACATGTCCTTAAGGGGGCATGACTTAAAGACTTCTGGGATAACAGGGTCCATAATGAAGGTTTGACTATTAACTCCAGAATATATCACTTGGTGATTGATAAACTATCACCGATGATCTACTCGTGCTCACCCTTGGTTTAGGCCATTGGTAATTGGGCAATTGGGAAATGATTTCTGCATCTTCTGTTTGGTGGGACAAACCATGGTGGATAGAGCCTTGGATAAAGGTGTCTTATCAACTGGCAAAAGTAGCAAATGGGGGGGGGGGGTGAGGGATTTCAATTCCAGAACTGAAGCTTCCTTGGGGACCTATTAGCAAGTTGTGATAGAAATAGCATGAAATTGAAGTCTGTTTTGTTTGAAATCTAGAAGCAGGTTTATGTCACTACTTTACTTGACTACCTTAAGACGGAAGAGAACTAAGAAATACTAAGTGTCTACTGTTAATCAGGCATTCAAATACATAATTTTAATTTATTCCTCCATACTATTCCTAGAAGTTGAGTATTATTATCCCCATTCCACGAAGAGAACACCAAGGCTCAGAATGTTTAAGTAACTTCTCCAAGTTTACACAGTTGCTGAAACAGAATTCAAGCCTGGCTCCGTTTGAGACCAAAACTCATGCCCTTGTCCAAAGCCATGCTGGCTCCTTGAGTTTCAGTCTGCTGTCTGCGAAAGAAAGGAGTGCCAGCAGATGACTCCTGGTGCCTCTTGTCTCCGGCACTTGTATTTCATACGCACAGGGTCTTGATGGCTGGAGGGGACAAGAGTCATGGAACTACATGATGAGGTTTACCTTGTGACACCATTTCCCTTCTAACTTAATTATAAGAGGAATGAATGCGCAAATTCAAAGTTATAGGAAGATACGAGTTCAGATTCAAACCAAAAAGACAATAGGAACACTGGGTCTTCCCTCCTTCTATATTTTGAAAAAAAAAAAAAAAAGACCTTACCAATAAAATAAAAATTACACAATATAACAATAAACACACCAGTTATTAAAATTACTAGGTAAAAAGTTTACTCATCATGAGGTTTCAAATCCAACACACTTCCTCTAACTGACAAATAACAAACCTTTTAGAAATTATTTCTTTTTATTTTGCTACGCTGCTTTTAGTACAGTTCTTTGTATTTTGATTGAAAGTATCAGATTGTCCAAATATTTCTCACACCATCACCGAGCAGGAAGACGGAATGAAAGGCAAAAAGAATGAACCATTTCCAAGGAGGGTGACCATGAACAACATGCCAAGCAAATGGACAATTCTTTCTATGCTAAAAAGTGTTACAAAACAGAACGTTGAACATAAAATTAACTGAACTTGGGAGGCAATGACCCTTTTGGAAAATCCTTACATGGACATTTGCTAAATATCATGGGATACTTATTATCGTTTAAATTTTCAATATATGAGAAACTAATGTGACAATTATAGTACTCTCCAAAAATGTGACAGAGGAAAAGAGGGATGTGGGCTTTATATTTGTAAATTTAAAAAAAACCCAACCTTTTGCTCAACCTCTGACTTCAGTTTCTAAAGGAGTGGGTTTTCTCCTTTATTACTAATTGAATCTTGGCTTTGTGAGTTAAACAGCTTGTGGCCGAACCAATAAAAGTCTTACGAGTTGTTGTGATTGCTATTGTTTTATAAAAGGTGATATTTTTTCCTTTCCTCTTTTGCCATTATTTGTGAATCCATTTCTATCGGGAGTTTGGACTAACCAAGTGACCTGACAGAAAACTCTCGAATCTGTATGCTCTGGGCTGCACGCTTTACCTGTAAATGTGCTCGTACATTTCATTGTGCACCCATGATGTATCTCGGGGTGACTTTTCATTTACTCCTACCTTGTGGTACTAAGCAACATTTATTTTATTGTATTTGAAACAACAAAACATTTTTCTCAAAGATGCTGGAAATCTAACATGAAATATCAAAACATAAAGAGGAAATACTGTGTTCTTCTTTTCCTTGCACGCAGTGGGCTAGAAACTGCAAATCATTATCGATGAAATTTAAACAATATTGAAATAGATATTTGGTTTACATCTTGAAAACATTTGAATGATTATCAACCAATTCTTTTTTGTTTTAAAGATTTTATTTATTTATTTGAGAGAGAGAGCATCAGAGAGAGAGAGAGCGCAGGAGCAGGGGGAAGGGGCAGAGGGAGAGGGAGAAGCAGACTCCCCACTGAGCAGGGAGCCCAATGTGGGTGGTGGGGTGGGGACCCTGGGATCATGACCTGAGCTGAAGGCAGATGCTTAACCGACTGAGCCACCCAGGCGCCCGGACTATCAACTAATTTTTATTTGTGTTCAAAGACAGTATTCGTTGCAAAGGATAAGAGCTTAATGTGTTACATTCTCCTGTCCCGAAGCCTGCCAAACCATGAGCTGAAGACCAGGCTTGCCTAAACGTGCAGAAAGTTAGAAGATTCTGCCTGGCCGTACAAGGGGGCCAGGCACTTCTGTTCCAGCCAGATGTGGAGAGAGAGGGACAGGTCAGACGCAGCTTTCTTCCTTTTCTTCCCCATTCACCTGGGACGAGGGAGGGCTTTTACCCCAGACGAAAACTTCAGAGCAAAACTCTGAGTGGACTGAGGTCCTGGACATGGGTGTGAGAGGGGGAAAGCTGCTCTCCCTGACATAGTGAGGAACACGGCTTTCTCCTCCAGCGTGAAACACCTAACCAGAGCGCTAGATAACACCAGAAATGCTGTTAAAGAAATATTTTCTGCATTTTCAGTTTCTCTATATGCCTCAAGTTAACCTTCCAGAAAAGGTAGGGTCAAATTAGCTATAGAGGATATAAATTTGAGTCTCTAAATCCTTGAATGTTGTAAGGATATGCATGAGAGTAATAGTTCTGACTTACTCTGTTTCCTGCGCATTTGCTTAGCCAGTTGGAATTAAACCTTAATCAACTTGGAACACAATTATTGTAAATATCATAGCTAAATTTACTAAACACTGAATGAAGCATGAAGTGCTGCGTGATTTTTATCAACAAGACAAGGTGTAACTCATCATTTCCTTTCTCTTAAGGAAATGTGACCTGAATGCCATGCTGTACCCACCCTAAGATTAAGACCAAAATGTCATCCTACTTATCCATCTTCTCTGTCTAGTCATCCTATTATATTCTTTGGATGAACCCTGGGCTTTCCCCCCGCCCCCAAAATGGGTCAGAACAAATCTTGCGGTATTTTATCTTTGGGATGCCATTTTAAATGTTGGATTCAATTTTTTAAAAAAATCATCTGGGTAGGTAAAATAAGTGAGACAACTGGAAACTGTCTGGCAATTTTCCGTATCAACATTATTTGAAGACTCTTTCAGTTTGAAAAAGCAATTCATACTTAAGAATAATATCATCTCCTAATTGCTTGGAAGATTTTCAGGTTTCTGATTTTCCAAGCAATGTGGTGTTTATAATAAATCCCTTCTAAGTCTAGCACAGAAGCAGATTTTCTTAAGTGGAAGTATTTTTCTCTAATGATAATGGTTTCCATGGCTCCTTTGCAGTATTCTGGAGTAGAATATGAGTGGCATACGGCAAAATTGTGATTATTGTTTCTAAGGTTTTATTTATTTATTTGACAGAGAGAGGGAGTGAGAGACAGCATAAGCAGGGGGAGCTGCAGAGGCAGAGGGAGAAGCAGGCTCCCCACTGAGCTGGGAGCCCAGCGCAGGGTTCTATCCCAGGACCCCAGGATCATGACCTGAGCTGAAGGCAGACGCTTAACAGACTGAGCCACCCAGGTGCCCTCAAAATTGTGATTATTGAGGATAAGAGGACATTACAGAGCAGTGTATTTTTTAGCATTGATAGTGGGTTTATTTCCAGATCCCCAGCTCTGTAGAAAGACTCTGTGTAAATGTGGTAGATGTCATTTTGTTTGTTTGTTTGTTTGTTTCTACCAAAATGAAGACAAACACTATTGGGGAAAGAAAGGTCAATCACTTTTGAATATAATCAAGAGTTAATAGAACAGAATAAAATCCGCATATCATAATGCTCTGAAGTTAAAGCCAAAAGTTGCCTCTACACTAAAATTGTGTCGAAAAGTTTTTGTGAAGTCTCTATTGAAAGTTATTGATTTGATCAAGATCACTTTTAGTGATTTCTATACTTTTGTAATCATTTAAAAGTTCGTTTTAAATATATGGGGAAAATTTTCCTTCCTTGTCTTTTTCTTTTATTTCTTACAAAAGGGCATAAAAATTAGAAAAGAAAATTAAAGGAAACTTCTTGTATATCCTCTAAGTATAAGCTGTTGGTAACATGAAACACAGGGTTGCTGGAATAGAGCATAAATAATTTGTATTTTCCCGGGGTAGAAGAACTGTATACATACGTTACTAGAGTGAGGAGTTATAATCTGCAATAACCCTTTTTAAAGACAACTTCAGTTGTCCAATCCTGGATTCAAAATCAAAATTGTAATCACTCAACAATAGCACAGTTACATAACGTTTTAAAAAGTGCACATTTGCTTTACATATATGCACACATTTTCATGCACGCTGCTGCCTTTTTGTTGAAATGCTTTCTAATCTTGTTGTCTATCTTGGATTTTTCAAACTTTTGTAAGAATGTGAAAAAGAGCCCTTTCCTTTATCAGGTACATATAGAGTGACATTCTGTAGTGGTTTGGGGGGCTGGAGAAGATTTCTTTGTAACCAGTGGGACTTTTCCCGGCAAGTTTTGGAGTTTCCTGCAGCTGTTGGTCTGACAGGCACAAAGGTCGGGAGCATCTGTGCTCACCGGGGTCCTGGATGTTGGTTGCAGGAGTCCTGGCAATAAGCAGGAGCAGGTGTGTTCCTTGGGGAAACTTCTGGTACTGTTTTCGTTCCTGGGACTCCAGTTTGAGGCGGGATTCTCGAGGAAGCGCTCTGCAGCTGGGAAACCAATTCGAACTCTGAAAGCAATGGTCTTCAAACTTCCTGTTTGTGTATCATAAAGGAATTGGAAAATCTCTACAACCCTTTGCAAAACTTTCAAGTGACATCTAAAGTTTCTCCAAAATGTTAATAAATACAAATTATGTAATCTCCAACTTATTTAAAATAGTAATCTTTTAAAATAAAATTGTTACATATTTTTAAAATGCATCCCATGGAAGAGAAATACCAAAGTGACTCAGTCCCCTATCATCACCCATTTAAAAATACAGCAATCGTAAATAGTTCTTATTTACCAATTAGAAATGTTGAATCTTCCTTTTATTTACTGAACTTCTCTTTTCATTTCCCTTCCTCACTGAGTTTTATTCTAATCACAAAACTTTATTCGTTAAAGCCTGCTGTTAAAGAACTTATCACACTGCAGCAAAAATATAAGCTAAATTTATGTTTTTAATTTCCTAATAGGTTTTAAGTGTTAAAAAATTTCTTCTGAGTGACATTATAATTCCTACTAGTAAACAGGCAAGGAAAATAGATTCTAATATTGAATTATATTTAATATAATTATATTAAAATATTGAAATAGACATTAAATTGAAAGTAATAAAAAGCAATGTTAAAAAATTACCTCATTTTGGACGTGTATCTTTTAATAAGATGGAGCGAGTTTTCTCCCCCCATAGATCTGTATATGGATATTACTACTAGAAGTAGTTAGGAGTTTAGTATTAATTCTATTCTTATTTGTCAATTTAATTGAAGGTAATGCTAAAAAAACTGTTATTTGTAGATGAGAGTGGATGGACATATTGTAGCTATAACATTTCTTTCCTGGATCTTTAAACAACTTGTACCAGCTGAAAATTTGTTTTGTTTTCTTTTGTTTTTAAAGATTTTATTTATTTATTCGACAGAGATAGAGACAGCCAGCGAGAGAGGGAACACAAGCAGGGGGAGTGGGAGAGGAAGAATCAAGCTCATAGCAGAGGAGCCTGATGTGGGGCTCGATCCCATAACACTGGGATCACGCCCTGAACGTGAAGGCAGATGCTTAACCACTGTGCCACCCATGCGCCCCTGAAAATTTGTTTAACCCTCCTTCCTTTTTAAGGAAAGCAAAGAATTCGAGACTACCTGTGATTCGTCACCCAGAAATGTAATTCTTTTGCTCTTCCACCCCACACCAGCACACTACATGCTTTTCAGGGGTCCGTGTGTTTTTCAGAGGTCCGTGTTGATGTCAGTCTGATGTGCTTTTACTCCAGGGTAATGTAGTGAATGAAAAGTGTGACTTTCTTCTGCAAGGTGTCAAAAGGGCAATTATGAATAGGGATGCCTTAACCACTGGCCCTTTTTTAGGGAAGAATTCACAGAAAGCGTGGCTCTGAAAAGACCTTTAGCTACCCACATCCTTGAAATCCTGGTAAACCTTTACATGAGGACTCTTGTTTGAGGACTACTGTCTTTTTTTTTTTTTTTAAGATTTTATTTATTTATTTGTCAGAGAGAGAGAGCGCAAGCAGGGGGAGTGGCAGGCAGAGGGAGAAGCAGGCTCCCCAGTGAGCAAGGAGCCCGATGCAGGGCTCCATCCCAGGACCCTGGGATCATGATGTGAGTCGAAGGCATACACTTCACCAGCTGAGCCACCCAAGTGTCCTGAGGAAAACTGTCTTGAAGCATCTGTGGTCTGTTGGTGATCTAAGACTTATTACAAGATAAATAAATAAGAAGATGGGCTGTTTTCATGGTTTTGCTGCTGATGGCTTTTCTATACTATGCTAGTGATTCTTGTAGGCCTGCTTTAAAGTAACTAACACTGTAAGTCAGTGCAATGTAGCAGGAAAGGTCTGTATGGAAGAGTCTTAAAGCATGGTTTCAAATCGCAGCTCCAGTCCTAATTGGCTCTGTGCCTCTAGAAAACATCACTTTAAGGGGTGCCTGGGTGGCTCAGTCAGTTAAGCGTCTGCCTTTGGCTCCGGGCGTGATCCCAGTGTTCCAGTGTTCCAGTGTCCCAGTGTTCCAGGTTCGAGCCCCGACTCGGACTCTTTGCTCAGCGGGAGTCTGCTTCTCCCTCTGCCTGCCACTCCCCCTGCTTCTCCCTTCTCACTCTCTCTATCAAATAAATAAATAAAATCTTTTAAAAAAATCACTTTAATTCTCTTATTTGAAGGCCAGGCTAGAACAGTGTTTCCCAAAGCCAAATGGTATGATTTTAGGTGGCACATGTACAAAATATAACAAAACTCTATTTGTTATACATTTCTTTTGCTTTTTATCAGGAAAAAATAATTAGCATATTGAATCTATTATTCTTGAATATAGGCATTAAAAGTGTATCTGGGGACACCTGGCTGGCTTAGTCGGTTAAGCATCTGCCTTCGGCTTGAGTCATGATCTCCAGGTCCTGGGATCGAGGCTCGAGTCGGGCTTCCTGCTCAGCAGGGAGTCTGTCTCTCTCTCTCTCTCTCTCTCTCTCTCTCTCTCTCTTTCTCTCTCTCCCTCTGCCTCTCCCCACGACTCATTCTCTCTCTCTCAAATAAATAAATAAAATCTTAAAATTTTTTTAATTAAAAAATTTAAAGATTAAAAAAAATTTGTAAAGTGTATCTGAAGAAGTATTTAAGGGTTTTTTAAATCTATTTTTTAAAATATTAAATAACTAGATATATAAAAAAAATCCATGAATGTGGTATGGGAATTAATGAGTTTTGAGAAATATAGAGTAATTACGGTTGCTGTCGTTCCACCAAATTCCAGCATTATGTGATTTTATGAGAAAGAATTGGAAGAAGAAAAAAGGAAAACAGAAAGGGAATAAACAAGAAAGGAAGAGAAGGAAGGAGAGAGGAAGAACTTTAATAAGAGGATATATTTCTAGGTAGGCTCGTCAAGCGCCATAGTCATGGATGGCAAATATTGACCCACATCAAGAAATTCCAAAAGGCAAGTTCAGGCAGATTCTTCAGTTAAGCATTCATAGAGAGATGTTTTAAATGCAGAATACCAATTATGCAAGTAGGCTTTCTCAACCCTCCACATATTTGCTAAAAATCTTCATGTCTACACAGCCAAGTAATGTGGAAAGTTGATGTAATTACCCAGACAAGGCAGGAAAATAAAACTTACCACAAAAGTTGGAGTACTGAGTTACATACCGACATCAACTATCTTTACTGACCAAATTAGCCAGGTAATCCATTCACCTTCTTGTCACATCACCTGTGTTGCCGTAGCCAATTCCAGCGCTGGAATTTTAATTAAGAGAGTTTACCGAGAAAAAACGCCCTCCAAATAAGTGTGGGTTTTTCCAGATTAGTAAAGAAATCCAATTTTTCCCAAGGTTAATCGTTACTCCGAGATAAAGAATAGACTGAATTACCTAGTAATAATGTGAGCAATTTTCTAAGCCTTGTAGATTTTAGGTGTAATGTGTAAATACATCCAGCTAATGACGTTAAGATATTTTTAGTTTCATTTTCCCCCTGTTGTTATGGTCAATTTCCCTCAAAAATTTTTAGTAAGATATTAAGAGTAAAATCTACTTTTGTTCTTCTCCCCTCCTGGGTCCTAATCCTTTTTAAAGGATCAATAAAAACAAAATTGTTCAGCCAGATGAAAGTCTGAAATGTGCACACACTCACGCATAGATACACGTAAACGCCCTCAAACAAAATTTCTTACAGAAATGTTACAGTTACACACATTAGAAATAGACCAATCTAAGAAGTATGTAAAAGATGATTCTCAGTCATGAATCTCAATTCTTTTCTTGTCTTCTTGTCCTATATTTTAACAAAGAAAGAGAGGTTACTTTGTTTCATATACTCTGTAGTGTTTCTTGGATCTCAAGGGACTTTTCTCTAAATAATCATAGTAACTTTATCTATGTGGCTTTACAAGGCACGTTCCCACGCATTTTCCCTATTTAACACAACAACTTTACGTGATAGGGACACCTAAAGGGGAACTGCTCAATGTCTCGGAACATTTCCTTTCACTGGAAAAGTCATACTATTAAGAAAACAATACTAAAAATAACTGCTGTTTACTGAACACTTACTACTACTAGGGAGTCTTATGTGCAAAAGCCTCACAATATTGACTGCGATATGGGATCTGTTTGACCACTTATGCTATTGGTCTTACACTGTTGGAATGCGAACTGGTGCACTCTGGAATATGACGGTTCCTCAAAAAGTTAAAAATAGAACTACCCTGTGACCCAGCAATTGCACTACTAGGTATTTACCCAAAGGATACAAACATAGTGATTCGAAGGGGCACCTGCACCCCAATGTCTATAGCAGCAATGTCCACAATAGCCAAACTATGGAAAGAGCCCAGATGTCCATCAGGAGATGAATGGATAAAGAAGATGTGGTTCATATATACACTGGAATATTACTCAGCCATCAGAAAGAATGAAATCTTGCCATTTGCAACAACATGGATGGAACTAGAGGGTATTAGGCTAAATGAAATAAGCCAGTCAAAAAAGACAAAGACCATATGATTTCACTCATATGTGGAATTTAAGAAACAAAACAGATGAACATAGGGGAAGGGAAGGAAAAATAAAATAAGAGAAAAACAGAGAGGGAGACAAACCATAAGAGACTCTTACTCATAGGAAACAAACTGAGGGTTGCTAGAGGGAAGGTGGGTGGGGGGCTGGGGTAACTGGGTGATGGACAATAAGGAGGGCACATGATGTAATGAGCACTGGGTGTTACATGCAACTGACGAATCACTAAATTCTATCTCTGTTAATTAAATTGAATTTAAATAAAAAATTTAAAAAGATATTACATTCTACTTTATAGACCACTAAGTGATGCTTTGAAGGTAACATTGTCAGGGGCATACAGACAGTAGTGGCTGAGCTGGGATTTGAACTTAAATCAGTCTTTTTCTGAAGCCAGGACTTTCTTTTACTTCACACCACACCCTTGTTACTAATGGTTCCCTTAATGTTTGTTGAATGAAATCTAATACTCATATATTCTCTTTCCAGATGGGTTTTGATAGTAGATGTCAGCTCACATCCCTTAGGTAGCTAGGATCAGTAGAAAAGGTTGGATATTTTCCAATTGACTATGAGTAATGAGGAGGCGATCTGGGTAATACATAAACCCATTCACACCAGCTCCTCTCCAAATCCCCCAGAGCATTTTATTTAGCAGGGCAGGCCAGAAAAGGCTAACTGGCTGCCTGAAAGAAGAGGTGGGGCAAGAAGAGGTCTGCTCTAACGCAGGCAGGTCATTCTACCGCCAGTCCAGTCCTAGAAGGGTCTGGTTTTTGTTTTGTTTTGTTTTGTTTTTAAAGATTTTATTTTATTTATTTGACAGAGAGAGACAGCCAGCGAGACAGGGAACACAGCAGGGGGAGTGGGAGAGGAAGAAGCAGGCTCCCAGCGGAAGAGCCTGATGTGGGGCTTGATCCCAGAATGCCGGGATCACGCCCTGAGCCGAAGGATGACGCTTAACTACTGCGCTACCCAGGCGCCCCTAGGAGGGTCTGGTTTTAATAAGTGTCAGTCCCAGGACCATCCCAACAATGATTGAGCCCCACCACATAAATCTCAGTTCCTCTAAATATCTTAGCATGAGAGAAAGCTGGCAATGTGAACATTCAATAGCAAAATATGTGAGGCTAAGTGTCCTTGAACACGTGCAGATCGCCCTACTCATTAATGGAAACGATCGTGTGTTGTAAGCATTCTGAGTGCTGGTCTGGCAAACCTGTGCGCAAATTGCCAAGGACTATGCCCAAGGATAACAGCAGCAAGCCTATATTCAGACGCTGGGAAAAAAGGAATGGGCTCATTGTCAAGAGGGAGTTCGATAACACTAATAAATCACACTTGGGAAGCACTTTCTCCGTATTACTTCATCTGATCTGTAACATCCCTTTGCGACAGAGAACGGCATGTTTCGTTCTTTCCCTTTTCCAAGTGAGGAGGCAGTTCAGAGAATAAGAAGAATATATTGAATGCTCATGTGTCCCAGGCTCTGTTAGAACATTGCTCACATTGTCTTATTTAACCCTTGCAAAAACCTTGAGGAAAATGTTATTGTTACTCTAGTTATTACATGAGGAAATTGAAGATTAGAGAAGTACATCACCAATAGTAAGAGGTCTGCTGCGATTGTACCACAGGCCAATCTGATTCCATACTCCTTTAGCACCATGTGACATGTATTTGATAAGAACTTAGAGGAATTGGGGCGCCTGGGTGGCTCAGTCGGTTAAACGTCCAACTCTTGATTTCAGCTCAGGTCATGATTTCGGAGTCGTGAGATTGAGCGCTCTGTTGGGCTCCACACCCAGCGTGCTTAAGATTTTCTCTCCCCCTTCCTCCCCACGCATGCACACGTGCACTCTCTTTCTCTCTCGAAAGAAAAAGAAAAGAACTTCAGAGATTTGTCCAGAATTCCTAATCTCAAATCCATCTCTATTAATTATAAAACCCTTTATTTTTCCATATCCACACTGTCCTCAATATTGAATCTGGTGGTGGATTTTATTAAAGGAAGTGTAGTTTCTTCCTCTCTAACAATCTCCAAGGCAAGGTTATTTACCCCAAGATGGCTTCTATCCAGATAGAGGCATATCCACCAGGAGTCGATATTTCCTGAGTGCTCCCCATCTGCCCCACACTATAATAAACACTGTTGAACTCACCAAAATGAACCCGATGGCTTCTAGAATTTCCAGCAACAACATGTTTCTCTAAAACCAATGAAAATAGGTACCTATAAGTTTTCAGGTTACTGACTTGCTGTTAACGGGAGTAGGGAAATAACATGATTCCATTTCCCTTTGTGCTGTTTGAGAAGGCAGAGGTGAAAGCCCAGCTTCTTGGCTTTGAATCATACACCTCGAACCATAGGTCAGGCAAATTGGTGGTCACCTTCATGTCCCAACCTGCCGAACAACCCACCTCAGGAAGCCTCGTCATTCAGAGAGGTGAGTGTGCCAGACTCCACAATCCTGGACTTGCTGGTGGAAGGTCTCTCCAGCCAAGAACAGCACAGCTAGCAAGGGTGGTGGGAGGTAGGAAGAAGTTCAGGGTTGGCAAGTGGACAGGATGAGTCACCTCTTTGATGTGGAATGGTTATTCCCCACACAGTAAAGGTGAGCAAGCATTTCCTTCCCCTGGCTATTGTGGCAACAGCCCCTTAGTGTAGGAAACTGAGTCACAGGACAGGAAGGCTTCAGAGCTGTGGGAGAGGAAATTGTTGGTCTATATTGTAATATCAGTTTTACTAAGATGAAGGTGGCCTGAGCCTGGTAAAATTTCAGTTTGCCTTATGTAAATAAACTAGTTCTTTCCTAATTTCCAAAACCTTTCCCCACTTTCCCCATTCTTAGTGGGAGAATGCCAGTTGAGAGGTGTCCACATATGGCAAGGCCCTTTGCAAGAATTAACTTTTTCAAGGAATCAATTAATCTTAGTAAAAAGAGAACTCTTATGCATTCGTGTAATTGTCTTACTTTGAGAATGAAAATGCCATAAAGAAAAGATTGTTAAACCCATTGGTGGTTCCAGGAATGCCTGGTTCTTGCATAAGAACAGAAGACTCAAATCCTGGGTCATGTTGGATCCATCTGGCCCAGTCTGAATGGATCTATGTCACCCTGTAAGCAGGGCCTACAAGCCTGAAGACCACGTTTCCTAAACCCACGCTTCGGTTTAAGGTCCTCCATTGGAAGATGTTTGCATGAGATTTGGAAGGTGGAAGAAAAGGCGCCATTACTGCTCTACTGTTAGCAAGAGGCCCAGAGTCTTTGGCAGATAGCAGAGCTGAGGTTTTGCCAGTAACTTCTAAGGGCCCTCCTGCAAATCACCCATGTGGGCCTGCAGGCAGCTGAGATAACCAGTGAAGGTTTCTTGCACTTCCATCTAGGAGCTCAACCTTTTCAAGTTCTTTGTATTTTCATTGTGTACTACTTCTTGAGGCAAGGAACTACAAAATTTACTACCCAGTTGTGAAGTATATTTTATTTATTTGCTCTTATTAAAAATATTTCAAGGTCCTGGGGCACCTGGGTGGCTTGGTTGGTCAAGCGCCCAACACTTGAGCTCAGCTCAGGTCTTGATCTCAGGGTTGTGAGTTCAAGCCCCATGTTTGGCTCCATGGTGGGCATGGAGCCTACTTAAAAAAAAGTATTTCAAGGTCCAGGGCATCTTGGTATAAGGTTAATTAAAAGCGGATTCATATCCCTATGGCTTTCATCCCATCGTGGATATTGATCGTGTTTCGATTGAAGCATTCTATTCTTAGCTCAGAGAAATAAACAAAACGCACAACCTGAATTTTACTTTTAAATTTAGCCGGCTTTGTCTGAACTCTTTCTGAGCAGAAGGTAAAAGGAGAGAAAGATAGAAATGAGCTGAGTTCTTAACAACAGCATCCAAATTTTGAATCATATAGGCTGGAGTGAAGAAGCAAGATAAGACACTATCATTTCTGTGAGCTAACTTCCTTCCTTCACAAAGATCAGGCTTCGTCTTTGTTCCCTCCTGTCTCTTTTATATGTTCTTTTCATTTTAATTTTCCCAACAGCAAAGGAACTACGCTTAATTTTAGACAAGACTCACTTAAAGCTCGGCACTGTGGGGAAGGGGAGCTATTTTGAATAGGTTAAACTCTAAACTCTGCCATTGTTGGATAAGCATCTAATCAAGTGAAGTGAATAAAATATCATGGGATTAATACATTTGGCATTGTCAGATATGCTTTACTTTTGCAAGTGAAGGGTGCTGTAACTGGCAGAAATGCTCTGTGAGATTGCGCATGAAGCCATTTGATTACTTGGCTTCCTTAGAAAGTAAGAGTTTAGATGTTCACTGCCCAAACTTCATCATGTCGCCTTCCTTTGGGGTGTGCCATGAGCTTTTCGATATAAATCAGACGTCACAAATTAGAAGCCCGGACCACAGACCAAAGTTGGCCTGCAGAGTCATCCATCTACTCGTTAATTCATTCAAAAGACATTTATCAAGTTTCTACTATGCCCCAGACTCTGTTCTAGGCAGTGGGGATATAGCCATGAGCAAAATAACCCCAAATCTCTGCCTTCAAGATGTTTTCATTCCACTATAGAAAGAAGTAGAAAAAAAGTCAAATAAAAAATAGATCTGTTACATGGTGATAGTGCTTTTTTGGTAAAATCAAACAGTAAAGAGAAATAGGGAGCGTCAGGGGAGAGAGTCTGCATCCAAACGGGAAGGTCTCACTGAGAAGGCAGCATTTAAAACAAGATCTGGGGGCACCTGGGTGACACCGTCGGTTGAGCATCGCACTCTCAGTTTCCTCTCAGGTCACGATCTCGGGGTGGGGGGACTGAGCCCCACGTCTGTCTCTGTGCTGAACGTGGAGCCTGCTTGAGATTCTCCTTCTCCCTCTGCCCTTCCCGCTCATGCTTTCTCTCTCTCTCTGAGATAAATATATCTTTAAAAAATAATAATACTAAAGAAGATAAGATCTGAAGGAGGTGAGTGTGTGAGCTTTGGGGCTGTTTAGGAAGAGGGCCTTCCTAAGGTGAGGGAAGTGCTAACGCAAAGTCCTTGAGACTGGAGAGTGCATTGTGCATTCAAGGAACAGCAAAGGGAGTGAGCGAGAGCTGGTGGGAGGAAGGGAGGGAGAGAGTGGAAGCTACGGGAAGGAGGCCAGCGTGGGAAGGAGGTTAGAGAGCTCGTGGCTATGGTGAAAACCTGGCGGATGGGTTCTGTTAGTCTGCCCAATGGGTTAAAAAAAAAAAGTAGCTTCTAACATTGAAAAGGTAGGATATTTTATATAAACATTTTGATTTCTAGTAACGTTAGAAAAAAACAGAAGATGTGACAACACTAGATGTTCAGTAATGAGTACATTCTGACATGAGCACTGAGCAGTAGCTGTCCCCAGTGCAATCCCAGAGCTCTGTGGTGCCCATATCACCCTCCCCCACTTTTCTCACCCTTGGCCTGCTCCATTAGGACCTGAAGGGGTTTTTGTTTAACCCCTATAATTGAAGGGGAACTTGGTAGTTGACTTATTAAAGCAGACGGAATCCTCTTGGAGCTTCCTTGGTCTCTTCCTAGCCAAGTCTGGATAGAATGACTCCAGCACCGGGAAGTCCTGCTCTGGCTGAGCGCCATGTTACTCTATCAATGGTCACAAGCCACCTGTATTCATGTGTGACCAGAATGAGGATCTCAGCACAACAACTAACATCCAGGTGTCCGCCAACTGTGCTGCCAGGAAGACAGGGGGCCATGCATGGCTCACCGTGTTCTAAACGATCGTTCTGGTTTCACTTTGGCCGTTCAGAGCCACCTTTTGATAGGAGGTGAGCTTGTTTGCTTTTGTTTGCTTTTGTACCCAGAGTTCAGCTTTTTTGACAGATAACATTGAGGAACAGAGTTTAGCTGTGCGTCCGGGTGTGCGGTGTTGAGCAAGGAGGGGGAGAAGGAGAAAGGGTGGCATCCATTATCAGATCAAAATAAAGGATGCCAGCTCTTTAATTTTTATTTTTTAACTAATAATTTTTTAAACTTTCAAGTCTTGTCCTTTTTTCTTTTTAAATTCCAGTGTAGCTAACAGGCTGCTGGCTCTTTGTATGTGTGTTCTACTGGTCCTCTGCTGATTACCAATACCTAGGAATTGATCTGGACTCTGGGAAAGCTGTAAGGCTTAAAAATCAAATGGCCTCTGTATGGACAGTTATCTCTTCATTATAAAATATATCTACCAATGGGCTGGACTCAGAAGCTATTATATTTTTTCTTCCTAATTCTGCCAGCCAAAAGTTAGGGTTGAGTCAGCCAAATGCTTCCAAAACGAGTTACAGAATGTACTTACTCACGAGAAATGCCATTGTATACAGCAAACGTGTTCTGAGGCAGTACCAACTTGTGCCTGGGACATTTAGGTATTTAGCATTTTTTTTTAATTAAAAGAACATGAGTAAGAATGATTTTTATAGCTAACCTGTGCTTAATAAGTCTGTGTTAAAGGATAGCCATTTAAACGACAGTTTAGAAAGGTCAAGTGAAACACTTCAAAGTAAATCTAACCTCAAAACAGGTGAAAAAGGGACATGACCATTCGGTAAATTCTTTAAAATCATGCAGGAAAATGACTGATCGAACTCTTAAGCACTTGAAACTTCTCCCCGGGAGTGAGGAAAATGGACTTCACTCTGGAGGAGGTCTAACGGGAGTTTAGGGCTTGCTTAGGGATTGCGGTCTCTTGTTTAGCGAGGGCTCTGACAGCAAGCATGTAGAAAGGGTCTCCACAGCGTAAAACATTCAGATAACAGAATCTCGTTGGTATGGAGAGAAGTAAAGGTAATGCAGCTATGACTACAGTAAAAGTAAGGCAGAGAACTGAATGTACAGTGAATTCACACGCCGTAAAATGCTGACTTGAAAAATGCAAGACACATTTGTTCAAATTCAGCGTCTAGTATGTTGATGTCTAGGTTGGCCTTCACGAGGAAGAGACTCAGAGGCAGAACTTTTTGTGTTGGCCTTTTATTGAAGGTTTCCTTGGAAGTAACATCGTTAAGAGAGTGAAGCAAGCAGGATTTGGGCAGAAGTTGACCTGTGATTTAATAGCAATAAAGGTCCCGTGGGGAGCTCTGGAACAATGAAGCAATGAGCTGGCAATAAATGCCACGGTCATGAACAGGGAATGTTGGTGGTTTCTTCCCTCAAAGCCAGAAGAAGCCATGGCATTGGAAATGGTGAATGACACACAGACTTCCTTGACTTAACACTCTGCAGTGAGTAGCACAGGAGGAAGTGTGGTACCGTGCGTCATTAAGATGCAGAAAACCTAGGATCCGATCATGGCACAGCTATTAGCTGAGGGCAGGGTAAGCTACATAATTTGCAGGACCAGGTGCAAAAGGGAAGCACAGAGTCCCTTGTTCAAAAGGAAGGGAAAAGTGCCTTTAAAGGCACTAAAATATAAAGCTTTTTTCCCCTTGGCAGTCTCTCTCTCAACTTGTTATGCTGCTTTTATTTGCTATTTACTGTTGTTCTGAGCAGAGAAAAATTTTATTTAAATTATTAACATGAATTTTGCCATTCATCTTCCTATCGAGCGATACCTACTTGGAGTGAAATAACAATAGAGTTTAACTTATCCACACCTATGTATTTTGTTCTTATCAGGACAGTGAAAATGCTGTCCAAAACTAACTCAGCTGGTTTTTTTTTAAAGATTTTATTTATTTATTTGACAGAGAGAGAGACAGCCAGCAAGAGAGGGAACACAAGCAGGGGGAGTGGGAGAGGAAGAAGCAGGCTCCCAGCAGAACATGGAGCCCGACGCGGGGCTCGATCCCAGGACTCTGGGATCAGGCCCTGAGCCGAAGGCAGACGCTTAAGGACTGAGCCACCCAGGCGCCCCTAACTCAGCTGTTTTATTTTCCTTCTTGAAACACTCACATTCTACCAACACTCTCTCTCTTCAACTGACGGATGAGTAATGAAGGACTTTAAAGAAAACTGTGGTTTTCCCTATCGTTCCCTTCTGTTAGCATGCTACAGGTCGGTAATCCAGGGAGCTAACGTGAGAGTGGAAGTATGTGATAGAGTTCCTTGGCTTTTTATGTTTCTTTGAACACCATTGCCTTTTTTTTTCCCTCGAAGAAAGTTCTGGTTTGAAAAGAAAGCTTCCTCAGTCATAAATGTAACACACTTATCTTGTACTTGCTTCGAACTTCCACCCATACCACACCAGAGTTTTATGCTCAGAGGCTGCAGGAATGACATGCATTCCATTTGCTCACATATGTACTCCGTTGTCCCTCAGGACTTCAAACGCTGTGTATATTTCTTAGTCTTAGAACACAATTCCTGCATCTCTGAGTCTCTTCACTCAGTAATAGACGTTCATCCTTAAATTCCAGCTTTGATGCCTCTTAACGCAACCCATGTTTAGTAAGCACCTCATACGTGCCAGCTGTGGTGCTAGGGGCCAGAATAGGTTAGAGACCCTGATCCCCATTCGCAAGACTGGTTAATTATCCCCCTCCCATGACTTCACCCCATTATAGCATGTATCATATGATATTGTACTGCGTGTTTGTATGTCTACACCTCCCTTAGACTGTCTACTCCTTGATTTACGGTGCATAGCCATACTCAATACATACTGTTGATTGAATGAATACTAGCCATTGTTGGAATGCAAGGTGAACACGTTGGATCGGCAGTGGAAAAGATGGTCTGGCCAAGAAAAGAGGAATGGGCTGAAAAAATAAATGTGGTAATCCTTCACATTGCTACTGGGATAAATAGTAATAAAAATGTTAACCCATGAGAGCTAATGCTCTTATTTAACCCGACTACTGTGGCATGACCTTCTTGTATGTTACCTACTTGAATATTCTCAACTGTCTTGTGATAACACCACTTTTAAATCGAAGAGGCCAAGAGCCAGAATAAATTAGTAACTTAGCAGAGGCTTCCGGCTATAGGTGGTAGAACTCAGACTTGACTTCAGGTCTTTCTGCTCCAAAGTTGTTCCATTTAGCACCTGGAGATATTAATGACAGCAAAGCAGTAATGACAATGAAGCCAGAAGTTCACTGGATGAACTGGAGATTGTGATGGGAAGACAGAATATTAGATTTTAAGGTATTTCAGAGGTAGGCTGTCCGTGCAGGGGAAGGCCAGGCCCAGAAGAGCTAGTGCGTGAAGGTGCTTGTAGGGAAATCTCATTGGCGACGAGCAACTTCAATTGCTCTCAATGAAATGACATGTCTAAATTATATTCAGGTCAAAATGCTATGCTTGAATTCTCTCTTTTCCACTTAAGAAGTCTTCCCTGAGTCTCGCATCTGGAAGGAATTCCTTCTTTCTTTGAACTCCCATAATTCTGTCTGTGCCTAAATCATAAAATAATATTCTGAGTATTTGTGTCTAGGTTTTGTTTCCTCGTATTACATAACCCACTAGACTGTCTACTTCATCCTTAAGTTTTTCTAAAACACTGAAGATTGTATCTTGCTTATACCACATGCTCAATTTAAAAGACAGAGACGAGGGGCACCTGGGTGGCTCAGTCATTAAGTGTCTGCCTTCGGCTCAGGGCGTGATCCCGGCGTTCTGGGATCAAGCCCCACATCAGGCTCCTCTGCTATGAGCCTGCTTCTTCCTCTCCCACTCCCCCTGCTTGTGTTCCCTCTCTCGCTGGCTGTCTCTCTCTCTAATAAATAAATAAAATCTTTTTTAATAAATAAATAAATAAATAAATAAATAAATAAATAAATAAATAAATAACAGAGATGAGGGGCACCTGGCTGCCTCCGTCAGTGGAGCCTGCAACTCTTGATCTTGGGGCTGTGAGTTCGAGCTCCACAGTGGGTGTAGAGATTACTTAAAAACAAAATCATTTGTAAATAAGTAAGTAAGTAAATACATAAATAAATAATAGAGACTACATTTAAAAATTAATGTAATAAAAATAAAACTCCAAACATTTTTTAAATGTTCAGATGAAAAGTGACTTCAAGGTTTCTATTCCATCAAAATGCAGTATTTTAAATGCTCTTTATGTTCCTTGAAAATGTGAAGCCCTTCTGAAAAGAATATGAAATTATACTAATTTTTAAATAATACTGTTGTTTTCCTCAACTCAATTTTTTAAAAAGATTTTACTAATTTATTTGAGAGAGAGAGAGAGAGCACAAGTGGAGGGGAGGAGCAGAGGGAGAGGGAGAAGCAGACTCCCCTGCTGAGCAGGTAGCCTGATGTAGGGCTCGATCCCAGGACCCTGGGATCATGACCTGAGCCAAAGGCAGACGCTTAACCAACTGAGCCACCCAGGCGCCCTCCTCAACTCAGTTTTGACACTGATGGCATGTTAGAGAGAGTCCCCTAGCTGGAAGTTGATAGGACTGCAAACTTTTTTCATCTGAGCCAATAATACAAAACCATGATTTTTCCATTGAGCTGTACCTATCAGTAATTATGGCTGTATTATTAATTTATATTGACTCACAGTCCTAAGAATTGGAAGATTCTAGGAGCGCCTGGGTGGCACAGCGGTTAAGCGCCTGCCTTCGGCTCAGGGCGTGATCCTGGAGTTATGGGATCGAGCCCCACATCAGGCTCCTCCGCTGGGAGCCTGCTTCTTCCTCTCCCACTCCCCCTGCTTGTGTTCCCTCTCTCGCTGGCTGTCTCTATCTCTGTCGAATAAATAAATAAAATCTTTAAAAAAAAAAAAAAAGAATTGGAAGATTCTACTGACCTTGAAAAACTATGAAAGCAAAGAAACTAGCTATATTACAAAGCCCAATTTCAATTAATATCTTATTTGTTGAGGGAAAATAAGGATGAGGTTTTGACAGATTGTAGTTTATTCCACGTTAAAAAGGAAAGTGAAGCCAAGCTTTCCACTTCCATAAAAATTAATTTTCTTTCAAGGAGGAAACCTCTTTGGTTTGTGTGGTTACCATTGAAATTATATTTAACTATTGAATCGCTGTTGTCCTGTAATCGTGGATATGTTTCTGTTGAATTCAGGAAAGGCCATTTGAGTTCAGTAGAACACCTGTGAATGCAGCTGAATTTTAAATGCTGGCTGCATATGAGCACATTTAAAATGTGCTTTATTATTCAGTTTAACTCCTCTGAGTCATCAGCTACTTAGACATTAGAGTAAGTTGTTGAATCAGAACCTACATTATGAAGCAAAATCAAATTCACTTATTCAGTGAGTAGAAATGTGAGTGTTCTAACGTGATATATGAAATCCAATATAGTTAGCAATGATTTTGTTTGCTGATTTGGCAATTTAAATCTCCATTTCCAAGCACGGCAATTGCATTAGTCTGCTCGGGCTGCCATAAGAAAATACCGCAGACTGGGTGGTTTAAACAACAGAAATTTAGGGTTTCACGATTCTGGAGGCTGAGAAGTCCAACATCTAGACGCCAGTTTCCGGTAATTCAGTTTCTGGTGAGAGTTCGCTCCTGGCTTGTAGAAGGCCACGTTCTCCGTGTGTCCTCACTTGGTAGCAAGAGAGCATTCTGGTGTCTCTTCCACTTAGGACACCAGCCCTATCAGATTAGGGCTCCACCCTTATGACCTCATTTAGTCCTTAGTCCCTCCTCATAGGCCCTATCTCCAAATACAGCCCTGCTGGAGGTTAAGGCTTCAACATATGAATTTTAGAGAGGACACACACAGTCAGTCCATAACAGCTATTGTATTAACTTATTAAATTACATACATTTTCTACTATTTTGTCTAGCTTTTGGCCTATTTGAGTTGTTTTCAAATGCACTACATTTATACCAGTGGTTCTCAATCCTGGCTGCATGTTAGAATCATCAGGAGAGCCTTCAATGCCTGGGTCCCACTTCCAGGAATTCTGATTTAATTGATTTGAGATAAAAACTGAGCATCAGTATTTTTGTTGTTGCTGCTTTTGTTGGGGATGATGATGAGCTGCCCACTGGGAAAGAAAGTGACTTTATGCACTCTCTTCAGTCATCCGTATCTAAAATGTATCAAGACACCCACTAGACTTTTTTAATTGAATAAATTTACACAGAATGAAATATACAGATCCATATAAATCAATGAGTTTGGGATATACACATATATCCTCGTAAGTACCGTGCCAACCAAGATAAAAAATATTTTTATCAACACAGAAAGCTTTAGGACTTCCCTTCCAGCAAACCTTCTTCCTCTGTAAGCAATCATGGTTCTGATCTTTTTTTTTCTCCATGGATGAGTTTTGCCTATCCTTGAACTTTATATAAATGGCATCATGCAGTATATCCTCTCTTGTGTCTGCTTCTTTCATTTTGGTAATTTAAATTCATCTGAATTGTTGCATTCTCGCTCATTCTTTTCCATTAAGTAGCATTCCATTGTATGAACACATCACTATTTGTATATTCACTCTCCAATCATGGGAACTTTCGTTTCCAGTTTCGGGCTATAATGCATAAAGTGCTGTAAACTTTCTTGTGCACGTCTTTTTGTGAGCACATGTTCTCTTGGGTGTATATCCAGGAGCGGAATTGCTAGGTTGTAGACCATATGAAGGTTTAGCATCATAAGGAACTGCCAGACACTTTTCCAAATAGTTGTGTCATGTTATAGTCTTACCAGCAATGCATGAGGGATCCAGTTGCTCTAAATTCCTTTATTGACTGTCATCATTGCTCTTTAGTTTCTGCCATTTAGTTGGGATAAAATGGTAACATTGTGATTTTCATTTGAATTTATCTTTTCATGTGCTTATTAACTATTCATGGATCTACTCTTGCAATATCTCATTTTTTGCACATTCTTTTAAGACTGGGTTTTTATCTCTTTGTTATTTGTTTATTGCAGGGTTTTTTAGCATTCTGGGTAAAAGTCCTTTGTGTTGCAAACATTTTCTTCCAGGCTTGCCTTTACTTTTCATTTTCTTAATGCTTGTAGAAAAACTTTCCAGATGCAGACTGAAGACTGAGAACTACTATCTCTTGCCATATTTGCAGTTGGGGTTCCTCTCCCTTTCTACAGTGTCTCTAGATACAAGTTACCATTTTTTGACAAGTTTGTTTCCTACTTGTTTGTTTATTCAATAAGTTCACCATCATGTTGAATTGGGGGCATTATTTTTAATTGACTATATTGCCTCATTTTTGGTACCAGCTAGACTGTAAACTTGAATAAAATATGGCATATTCTGGATGGTGTATACAAGATTGGAATCCCAGTTGATGTTAAATTAATCCAAATATGATCACTTCTTATTTTTAAATTTTACTCATTTATTTTTTTAGATGGGGAGGAGCAGAGGAAGAGGGAGAGAGAGAATCTCAAGCAGGCTCACGCCCACCTTAGAGCCCAACACGGGGCTCGATCTCACAACCCTGAGATCATGACCTGAGCCAAAATCAAGAGTTGGTTGCTGGGGCACCTGGGTGGCTCAGTCGTTAAGCATCTGCCTTCGGCTCAGGGCGTGATCCCAGGGTCCTGAGATTGAGCCCTGCGTCAGACTCGCTGCTCTGCTGGGAGACTGCTTCTTCTTCCACTCCCCCTGTTTGTGTTCCCTCTCTCGCTGGCTCTCTCTCTGTCAAAAAAATAAATAAAATCTTCAAAAAAAAAAAAAGTGTTCAATGTTTAACTGACTGAGCCACCTAGGTGCCCTGATCACTTCTTATTTTAATGAATTATTTATGATACAAAATTCTGCAAAATCCAGAGTCAACCTTTCCCTCAGCTGGTCTCATATTTAACCACAACAAATACAAATTGGATTCCAATTGTCTTCTAGGTATATTATTGCAGAGAGTAGATAAACTTATTTAACATACTTCATTTACTATTTTCACAATCTTTTTCTGATTTTATGATGATTGGAAATTTCAGAGTACATACATTTTTCATTAGCTTCCTTATATTTTAACATGTAGGATGATAGCATGTTAAATTCAATGATGTCATCAGTTTCAAATAATGGAGTCCAATTAAATTTAATGGAAGCTAAGCATTGTTTCTATTTATTTATTTATTTATTTATTTATTTATTTATTTAAAGTTTTTATTTATTTGGCAGAGAGAGAGATAGCCAGCGAGAGAGGGAACACAGGCAGGGGGAGTGGGAGAGGAAGAAGCAGGCTCCCAGCGGAGGAGCCTGATGTGGGGCTCGATCCCAGGACTCTGGGATCACGCCCTGAGCTGAAGGCAGACGCTCAACAACTGAGCCACCCAGGCGCCCCTGGAAGCTAAGCGTTGTATCCATGCTCATGAGAGAATGATTGTGGAAATATTATGACTTTCAGTGAAATATTCAGGTCATCCTCAGTACTTCCTTTTCTCTCAAATCCCTCAGTACATCTGCCACCAAGCTATGCCCATGCTCCTTTCAGGATGTCCCTCTAATTTTATTCCCAATGTTCTTCTACTCCCTCAGTCACTTCTTTCATTATCCCCAATCATCACCTCAGCTTTTGCAAAAGTTGTCTGACTTCACACTAGGCTAATCCTCTTATACTCATTCTCTGAACCACTACCAAAGTGATCTTCCTCAAACAAACCCGATCAAGTTGCCTTCTGGTCATTGTTCCTCAGGACCCCTCCCATCCCTCAGATAAGACCCCAAACTCCTTAGCGTGGCATCCAAGCCCTGTTATGAAACAGCCCTCTAGATTTCTCGAGCCTCATCTCCTGCACTTGGTACCAGGTACCCTGTACTCCAGACACACCACACTCCTACTTTCCTTTTTGTACTTTCACACATACTGGTACTGCCTCCCAGCATCCACTTCCTCTACAACACTTCCTGGCAAGCTTACCTCATCCCGGATGCAACACAAATATTGTCTCCTTGTCAAAGAATTCCCCACTCCTTGCCTTCCAGGTGCCACAACAAGAAGATAATGTGTAAAAACACTGTGCAGGCTGGTTTCTATAACAAATTTCCCTGTGACACATGGAAGATACACAGTTGATCAAATGAGAAGGTAGTGGTTAAAAGAGTTTGGAGTCAGAGCTAAATTTGAGACCCAATTTCTTGGCCATCACCGTGTCATTTGGGGAAAGTCCCTTAAGTTCGTTGTCTCATTTTCCTCATTCATCAAGTAAAATTATATCCACCATAAAAGGTGGTTGAGAGGATTTAATGAAATATGTATTTAGAAGAGCTCAGCGCATAAAACATAGTAAATTCTCAATAGATGGTAGCCAACGTCATTTTTATTATTATTGATGGATTATGTTCTTTTATGCAGAAAAGGAGAAAGGTATCTGACGGTTAGGTGTTGGAGAGAAAGAGGAGTCCCTCTTCTAATTAGGCAGGAGAGAAATAGGAGAGAATGGGCATCAACGCATGTGAATGTGGATTACAAATTAAAATCCCTACCCCATCTTCCTCATCAACACTTATTTGTGTAAAACAAGAAATCAGTATCTATAAGAACTCTGAAGAACCGAGAAATATCCATTGCTATAAAAGTGCATTAAAATGGCTTTCACCTAAAATCCCGTGTACAAACAAAATGATTTGTTTAAAGAAAATTAGTTGTGCATTACAAGCCATAAGACAAAGTATTTCTTTTTAAAATATTCTGTATAGAGTGTCCTTAACATCCAATATTGTGTCCAAAGGATCTTCAGTGTTCTGAAGTAAGGAGGATAAAACAGAAATGACTCACTGAAGAGGATCAGAATTGCTTTGAAGTTATCATTTATATTAAAAATTAATGCAGAATTTGCTCGTTGATGTATTGGTATATGTTGTAATATGAGAATACTTTTATTTAACATGAAGTTAAGTTGCTCGTCTAGGACGATATGCCATGTTCCTCACTTATCCCCGGCACACCGCTAAAAATCTTTGCTTTGGTATAAGTCAGTGTTTCTTTGGTCGGACCAAAAAACAACAAAGAAGTTTACTAAAATTGTCACTTTTTCTCATTTTCTTAAGTTCAAAGTTACATATTCTGAGGTTATCACACAGGATGACTGTTCCATTTCATTTTTTAATCAATCCAAATAGCTCTTCACTAATCATTGAAAAAAACCTTGGTGGTTAGTCTAGTTTTCAATTGTGAGCCAGCTGTCGTCTAAGTGATGATAGTAATAATAATAATAATAATGAATAGTTGTTAATAAACATAAATGTAAATTTTTGAGAATTTCCCTGTGAAAAACGCTGACTTCCTTTATTTCCCGGTAGACACTTTACTTTCCTATACATGTAGGTTTCACAGAGCCGTGAATATGCTGGTACATTATGCCATATAGAAATGATCCTAATGACTTTGTACAAAACAAAATACTAATAAACAATATACTGATAGGTAATTACTATAAAAATAAATTTATATTGAAATAATATACCAACAATAGCTATGGTAAATATAGATTTAATAGGTAAATTACTCTTTGCTTTGCAAAAGAACTTGCTAGGATTTTCTATATGTTCCCTTGGGTATGATTTTTAAAGTCTGGGAACTTATAAACCACCTTGAGATCTGATTAAAAGCTCCAAATTTCTCTTTCAAAAAGAAAAACAAACCCCAAACGACATACTTACACATAAACCACATTTGGGATATGATCTTATGAAATGGACTCTGACTTTTTTTCATGAATCCCAAGTTAAGAAGACTCTCCTGCTGGATTTAGAAGGTAGTCTGTCAGAAATTCAACTGCCACGTCACTTTTTAGGGGCACGAACAACACACAACAACCTGACCGGCTGGCTCTATAGAAACAGATACTTTTGGAAGAGAAGGGACACCTTGGTGCCTAATAAAGGCCTTTGAATGGGTTTCCTACACTCCAGAGGCTGGAGGGCAGTCTTCATGTGCCTCTGGTTTCAGCAGGACGGCCTGCCCCTGGCGCTTGCCTTGGAAAATCATTCTCAACTTCCTCCAGCCTCCACACTCCACCCTTCCCTTACCTGGGGTAACATTTTGACTAAACAGCAACCAGGTGAGAAATACCTTTTGGTGGTGCCCTCTTCCTGTTTATTCACGTCGTGAAACATCTTAGCAGATGTGGTTTGCTGGACTGCATCTCTCCGTGCTGATTTGCTTTCTGGATTCTATGACTTAGTCATAACCTTGTATCTTGGATCCAAACGCAACTATTTCTGCATTCATTTAACAAGTACTTCTTGAGCTCCCCCCGTATGCTTCGCACGGCGCTATCACGGGGGTCCCATAGTGAACTCACAGGCCCTGCCCTGATAGGGCTGACGGTCTCGTGAAAGAGATAAACCATACTCCAGAGAAGAGCACGATTAATTACTAGAGTCCTAGTGCTACGCGGGACGGGTACATGGAGGTATGAAAGGACATAATTGCGATAGTGGCCAAGTCAGGAGGTCAGGAAAGGGATCAGATGTGCTGAGATTTAAAGAATGGGAGTTAACCAGGTGAAGTGAGGAGGAAGAGAGAAGCATTCCTGCACAAAGGCCTGTGTCCTTTTCTGTGTCCCAACTTGTACCAATTTGGTCTACGCTCCAATGTTTGTATCTTGCTCAAACAGCCCGTACAAAGGCCCTGGGGCTAGAGAACAAACTAATTGGAGGTGCAGGTATAGTTCATATGGCTCTTGCAACAACACACTTTGTCAAAGACTCTGGTCCTAGGGTGCCCCTAGGACCGAAAGTTTTCCTCTCCTTCCGTGTCTAGATGTGGAGGCAGTGTGGATGGTGAATCAGAGCATGAGAAGAGATGCCTGCTACCCGCTGGGTGCTTCTGGGAAAATCAATCGATCACTCCCTTCTCAGCTCTTGGTGTTTGGTGTTTTCATTGGGATAATTCATATAGGAGCATTTTAGCAAGTATCTTCATCAGGTGGCTGTAAAGAGACTTATAAAGCTTCATGGATGTAGGCAGTGGTGATCATTTCAGTAGCGGTGGTGCTAGTGGTCTTTTCTAGAACCCTATCCTGCTCTCTGTTTACCATAAAGTGACAAAATGGCCAGCACAGAGCTTCTGCTATGCTGCGGGCCTAGGGGTGGGGAGGAGGCTTTTGACCTCAAGGCAAGATACATGAGTCTGTATAGAAAGCATCCATTTTTTTGGCTTCCACAGGGAACAAAACTACTGCCACCACATGGGTTAGGAGGGAAGAGGAGGGGAAGGTTGTCTCTAAGTGCAGGTAAAAGACCCAGAACTAGGAATTTGCAAAGTATTTTAAAGAGAAGCAAAACCTATTGGAAAACAAGTAAGAAACAGTCAAGATGTTGTCCTTTGAGCACATTTGATGCTTTGGCCAAGGTTCGTGCAAGACACACATCCGAGCCCAGACCAAATTGAGTAAGGTGAGAGCAAGTCGGGACACAGAAAAGGAACCTCGCACAGCACCTCTTTCCCTGGGCGGCCCTGGAGGCGTCGTTCTTAGTGCCCTGGAGGACAGAGCAGTCTTGCAGCTTATAGACACACAAAGAGTAAATTGTACCTCTATCTCGTCTCAGAGGAGGGTTTCAGACATCCCCAGCAAGTCCCTTTCTGCCTTCATAAAGTCCTGAGAAAAAGAAATCCTTGCAAAGAGGTACTTCCACTTGGCAAATCCGTCCTGACTCTCGTCCGAATCTGATGGCGAGATGGTACACAGTCAGCTAAGGAGCCACCGCGACCGAATGCTGCCTTGATTTCTGTTGGGTAAGCTATGCGTCCCCTTACACTACATCTTATTAAATCCTCATGTTCTCATTCAAGCGTCTGGGGAAAGTTATCTATTTCAAGCCAAAGCCCGGTCGCCACTGTTTGGACTGAGCCAGCTACTCCCAACATTGATCGATCCCCTGTCTTCTCACCTCTACCGGCAATGCTGTCCCACTCTCCGAGGGGGGTTGATGTTCACGTGGTCTCATGCTAAGCTGTTCACTTTCCAGCGAACAATACTGCGCTTTAAGAAGCATCAGAGAACCCAAATTACTGGATGGGACCTGACTCAACTTGTTTCTCTATTGTAGCATAAGATTAAAGCATTTTTTCACCTACTTTCCCCACCCCCACCTCTTCTTAATCCTCTATCCGGCTGATTCATAACAGCTGTTAAATAACTAGACATTTAGGTAAAGGCGAACTGAGCCTATAAATCAATGTGTGTGATATAATAATCAAGTCTTTCCGGCGCAGCCTGCTCACTCTGTCCCGGTTTGCTTTTTTTTTTCCTGCTGACTTCAGCTGCAGCGTCTGTAGGAAGGGGTTTAGTACAGTTGCAAATACTCATCTCCAGGCTGCTAATGCCATTATGGAAACGGATAGAAGGAAACGAAACTCACCAGCGCCTTCCTGGAGATGGGGTGGGAGATTTTGAAGACATACGTTTTCTCCAAGCTCTTACAATCCTCCCGAGTGCGAGCGCGGGTATTTGGTAGGGTTGCCTGGGTTGTACACTGCAGAAGCCAAAATGAGCCAGCCTCCACAGAGTCGGAGAACGAGGAGGATGCAGGGCCTCTCACCAATCCGGCTGCAGGGGTGCAGGGGGGCCTCAGACAGGCGCGGATACCCAAACTGGAAAGCCATAAGAATTTTCTCTCTCCTTCATCTCCCTTCCTCAGCCCATCCGTTCATTCTTCTTGTTCTCTACTGACTGGTTTCCTCTGTGTGACAGACACTGGCTAGTTGTTCAGCAAATCCATTTCCTTTACTTCTGGATACACATCAAGACTCTGTCTCCCTGGAGGAATGGCCGTGTAGCTCCAGTCTGGCTTCCACCTCCAAGGCTGGCCTGCAATGTTCTCTCTCCATCTACGGGCAGAATGAAGATGGAGACCCTGGAGGAAGGTGGGAGCCACAGGGAAAAAGGAGCTGGGCTCCTGCAGGCATCTCCCTCCATTCACCCCTCCCCCCCAACCACCATGGACTTGATGTGACTGAGAAAGTTCTACCCTATTCCACGAAGCTATTAGAATGATAGCTCGCCGCCACCCCTCCCGGCCCCCACAGAGGTAACAAAACTTCTCTCTGTCTGTCTTAATTTCCAATTTTCAGCAATCCGATTGATTGAACCAATGAGTCCATTCCTATTCTGGAGGCAATCAATTCTGACGAGGGAGGTGAGTTACCAAGTACAAAACGGCCCCTGGAGGATCAGCCATGGGTACAGGAGCTTGGCACAAGAATAGAACCAAGACTGAGATGGGAATTCTTCTTCCACCTCTGCTGCTACCTCGTTGGGTGTCTTAATCAACTCACTTAACCACTTGGGTCAGGGGTCTCTGCCTATCAAACTGAGACATTTAGAGTCAGTCACCTCCAAAGGCTTCTGCAACCTTAATTTTGTACAACCCACAAAGCTTCATACTGTGTCTTCATAAAGCTCAACTCTTGTAGACTGAAATGAAGGTTTCCCTGCATCTTCTTTTGTGGCTTAGCATAGAGATGTTGCACATATTATTGGACTTTTGGGGGTTCTCAGATACACTGCTCGGTGTCCTAATATTGCAGGAGTGCATGAAGATACCATTCTAAAAGTTACTTCGGTTTAGTTTGTGGAACATACTAAAAAAAGAATGGTTTTTTCTCCTGAACTTTCTTAAGGATTTCTTGGTTTCTGAGACTATACTGTATCGATTAAGAGCACAGATGCCAAAGTCGGATTGCCTAGGTTCGGATCTCCATTCCATCATTTACTAACTGTGGCATAATATTTACCTTAGAGGGTTATCATAAGGATTTTTAAAATCACATATATTTAGCTGCAACGCCGAGTAAGCGCTCAGTAACTATTTGCTTAAAAAGTAAACTTAGCTCATCATTGTAGTTATTTGAGTACATCTGTCTGCACCACTAGACTTCAAGCACCTAAAAGCCAGACACTTAGTTTTATTGAACTTTTCATCATTCAGACCCTTGCCCAGAGTCTAGTACATAATCTCTGCTTAATAACTATTTTTAAATGGGTAAATGAATGAATGGCACTATGTAGAACGTTTAGTTTGCCTTACAAAAGTACAAATGGAGTGTGTTTTCCTATATATCTTTTTTTATGAACAGCCTAAGATATGACCATTCTTCTATTCCAGGGTTCTAGCATGTGGCTGTAGACTAAAATTACTTGGGGGAGCTGGGGAGCTCTTTAAATATACTGATGCCTGGATCCCACCCAGATCTATTGAATTACAATCTTGGGCCAGGGGCCCAGGCATCAGCATCTTTTTAATACCTCCCAGGGTAGCAGCCAGGACGGAGAACTTCTATTCTGGCCTATCTGGTTATATTGCAGTATTGTATTAACTATATGTGTCTTTCATTTTTGTCACTTCGATTTTTTTTTTTTAAAGATTGTATTTATTTATTCGACAGAGATAGAGACAGCCAGCGAGAGAGGGAACACAAGCAGGGGGAGTGGGAGAGGACGAAGCAGGCTCACAGCGGAGGAGCCTGATGTGGGGCTCGATCCCATAACGCCGGGATCACGCCCTGAGCCGAAGGCAGACGCTTAACCGCTGTGCCACCCAGGCGCCCCTGTCACTTAGATTTTTTTATTAGGCACAGTATTAGGGTTCTCCAGAGAAACAGACCAACAGGATGTGTGTGTGTGTGTGTGTGTGTGTGTGTGTGTGTATACACAGGCATGGGCAATTTACTTTAGGGAATTAGCACATGTAGATTATAGAGGCTGGGAAATCCAAAAATCTGCAGGGCAGGCATTAGGCTGAAGACCCAGGGAAGAGCTGTAGTTCGAGTTCAAAGGTGGTTTGTGGGCAGAAGCCCCTCTTCTTCCCAGAAGGGTCAGTCTTCTTCTATTAAGGCCTTCAACTGATTGGATGAGGCCTACCCACATTATTGAGATTAATCTGTTTACTCTAAGTCTACTGATTTCAATGTTAACCTCATGTCAAAAATACCTTCACCATAAATAAGCAAAATGAAAAACACCTTCACAGAAACATCTAGAATGTCTGACTAAATGGCTGAGTACCATGGCCTAGCCAAGTCGAGACAAAATAACCATCACAGGCACCTAGGCCCTTTCCTCTGCTATTTTAGTGTTGTCCAGTGGCTTCTTACACGCTCCAACAGGGAGTTTATAATAATCTCGTTTCCTACTGTGGGGATTATGACTGCTGTTCGGGAGGAAGCAGGAGAAGCAAACCTGAAGTGGGAAGGTTAAAATCTGACTCGAAAGCACAGCTCTCTCGGGAGCCCAGGGACGATTCTGCAGCAACTGCCTTTGTCTGCCAGCACTCTCGGTTCCCATTCGTCTCCCTGTGAACGTCTCTTGGAAAACTGAGCTACTCTGTCTGTCAAATGAATGTACACATTCATCTGTTCTTACGGGAATTATATCCAGGAAATCTAGATTAAGCCCGGATCAAAACTGCCAGTGTAACCAACAGATTCTCCTCGTAATGTAGACACAATAATGCATTGGCACACAATCACACTTTCCAAAAATTACGACTCCAAGCTTTGGACCTAATCAGAGCGCTTACGCCCTGGTGTACAGGGTGTTTACTAGCTTGGATAAATACAAATATACTTCAGAACAAAATGTCCTTTAAAACCTTACCTATGGTGCCAAAATTGAAATTATTTCAGAAAAGAACAATTGTTCTGCACTGACGTTTAGTTGATCTAGATTGAGTGTCAGAAGGTCAGAGGATCCAGTTCTCCAGAATGATTGGAAATGTGCTCAATTCACTTGACAGTCCCAAGCATTTAAAAATAGTCTTTGTATCAGTCTGCCAAACGAGTTTTGTAGCCAAGATGACTTTCATACCAAAACCCCAAACTGGAATACAGTCTTGAAAATGAACTGGATTGGGGACGCCTGAGTGGCTCCATGGGTTACTAGTCTGCCTTCAGCTCAGGTCATGATCCCAGGGTTCTGGGATCCAGCCACACATTGGGCCACTTGCTCAGTAGGGATCCTACTCCTCCCTCTGCCTGCCTCTCCCCCTGCATGTGTGCTTTCTTACTCGCTCTCGCACTCTCTCTCTCTAACAAATAAATAAATAAAATCTTAAAAAAAAAATGAACTGGATTTGAAAACAGTCAAGTTTCTGGTTAATCCCCCATGACTGTCAACAATTTTTACACCTTTCATATAAAGGGTCTGTATCATTGGTTAGATTGGTTGGTTGGTTTATAGATTGACGAGCCCTTTGAAATTTTACGTGAATCTTCGAACAATGATTTCTGGTTTATGTATTCCTATGTTAAACTCTGCATCATCTTTATAATTGAGCTAAATTATTAATAACACATTAGTAATAATCCCACTTGTTAAAAAGATAATTAATGGCTTCAAAATTCATAATACTCTCCCGACGTAAGTCCCAACATCTGCTCTTGCCAGAGTGACATGGAGTGCCTGCTGGAAACTGAGAAGAGCACTCTTTCTCCTGAGTAACTAAAAATACACTGGAAATGTTGAGCACTTTTTCACAAAATAGAAGTTTGATATGGCATGTCTTTGTTCAAAGTGAATTAAAATAAGGCATGTTTTGAAAGTTGTCATTAGATTTTTTGGTGGAGGGGAGAGGGAGTGAGGAGCAAATTGATAGACTGGGAAGCTATCAAGCTTTTGGAACCCTTGCCCCATTGTTGTATACAAGGAAGCTAAAGAGGGAATTTAAAAATTAATAGAAGCAAAAGAAACAAAGTTAATCTACATGATAAAGAACTGAGCCAGGCAGCAGGGAGGAGAGAGATAAGAACTTAATCAGACTGGGTTTATGAGAGCTTTTGAGGACAACAAGAGAGGGGAGGTAGGAGCATCTGTGGATGTTTTGGAAAAATTGATGGTAATAGAGATGAGGAAAAAGGATTTATTTTAAGGATATTTCCTGTGCCTCATAAATGTAGCTTTTTTGGCATTTTCAAGAGAAGTGAAGAATTAAATTGCTACTCAATTATTTTGAATGCCAGACTGATGTTTCTTTCAAATGATTCCATGCAGAGCAAGAGCCACCGGGAGGCTCGGCTTTATTTAGGTTACATTACTAACAAAAATAATTTGCATATTTTTAATAAACTGAAGAAACATGACTTTTACTCAGTTGCACTCGTACGGTTGAGATAAAGTTAAGGCTCTCTTGCCAGAAATGATACAACCCATAATAAACAGCTGCTATTGATGTCTCGCTACAGTGCAAGTTTAAATATCCTGGAGCTTATAAATTGTCATCTTTTTTAAAAGTTACCTGCATGTTGTTTTCTACATTACTGATGGAGGTTTCTCACACAGCTGGTATCAGAGTCAGATTAGAACTCAGATTTTTTTTTTTGTAGTTTCAGTAGAATGCACCATGCTACGGCCAGTTAAAAAAAAGAATTAATGGGGCGCCTGGGTGGCACAGCGGTTAAGAGTCTGCCTTCAGCTCAGGGCGTGATCCTGGTGTTATGGGATCGAGCCCCACATCAGGCTCTTCCGCTATGAGCCTGCTTCTTCCTCTCCCACTCCCCCTGCTTGTGTTCCCTCTCTCGCTGGCTGTCTCTATCTCTGTCGAATAAATAAATAAAATCTTTAAAAAAAAAAAAGAGTCAACAAAAACTTAGTACCATCAACAGTTCTTTCATGATCTTCTTTTTTCACCAGATACACAGATATGTTAAAGGAAAATAATTTTCTTAGTAGACAAATATTTTTTATTGATTAAATTGCCATCAATTTTTTTTTTTTAATAAGTTCTACACCCAGGAGCACCTGGGCGGCTCAGTTGGGTAAGCCTCTGCCTTCGGCTCAGGTCATGATCTCAGGGTCCTGGGATGGAGCCCCACCTCGGGCTCCCTGCTCAGCGGGGAGTCTGCTTTTCCCTCTCCCTCTGCCACTCCCCCACCCCGTGCTCCCGCGCCCGCGTGCTCTCTCTCTCTCAAGTAAATAAATAAAATCTTTAAAAATAAATAAATAAATAAATAAATAAGCCCCAACTCGGGACTTAAACCCATGACCCAAGCTCAGGAGTCGCATGCTCTAGCGACTGAGCCAGCCAGACACCTTGCCATCTAGTCTTTCTTATATTAAACAGGTACAACATTACTTGATTACATATCACTATTCTTGGGCTTTGCTATTCAAAATGTGTTGCTTGGAGCAGCAGCACAGGCGTCTCCTGGGAGCTCATTAGACAGGCGAATGTGGGACTTCACTCCGGGACCCACTGAATCCAAATCTGCATTTAACTTGAGGCCCGGGTGATTTGTAATCATGCTGGAGTCTGAGAAGCACTGTTGTAGTTCCTAGAAGTTCTTCCAGGGAAATCAGTGACTGTATTAGAATCTGTATTAGCTGTATTAGAATCACCCAGGCTGTTTGTCAAATACACTGCCAGGATCTTACCTGAGACCGAGTGGGGCCCTTGAATACCAACTCTTCATAATATTCTATGTAAAAGTGATGCAAATGAAACCTGGAGGTCCAAAGTGCTTTGCACTTCTGTGTATCAATATTCTGACCCATCTGCCGCTTTGTTTATATTCAGCGCCAAACCTATAGCCGTGTGATTATTGGGTTTGTTGTACTTAGTGGGTTTCCCTGGTACCTATTAGTACCCTATCTTTCCTGACACATCCAAGCATGGGCTCCTTACACTTGGAAAACTCTTTCTGGGCTAATCTTACTGGCTTTTCCTGTCTTCCCATATCTCTATTCAATTACCGGGGGGGGGGGGGGGGGGTCTACATCTCAAGTGTGAAAAGTCCTTCCCCAAAGAACCATCTGGGAGCCTCTCTCTAGCTGATTCCTAGGGGTCTTTCATGGGAAAGACATTTTTTTACTTTCGAAATATATTTTAAATTCATAATGTAGGACCAAAGGCTTTCAGCCTCGTGTAAGAGAGAAGGCAGTGCAAGAGAAATTACAATACTTACTTCTAGTGCTTTCTCTGCCACTTCTTAGCTATTGGCCTTAGGCAGATTATGTAACCCTTCTGAGCCTCCTTGCTTCATCTGTGAAATGAGGATAATCTACCTGCCTGAAGGCTGGGCACTGCTCCAGTTGTCCTTTGAGATCCTTTCCAACTCTGAAATCCTTGATTCCATTATTCTGTCAAGTCAACATATATCATAGTAATCACCATCTTGTGTTTCTACAGCCTTGGCTTTTTCATCTCTTTTCCCCTCTAATCCATCATCTCTTTGAAATTACCCATGTACACCTCTCTCTTGTAACTATTTCTAGTAAAAATGGATTTAGAACATTCTTATCAGAGAAATTTACTTTCACCGTAAGTTTAAAATATGCTTGTCTTTAAGATAATTAGCGTGTCACAGTGAGAACACCATGTATATTCATTATCTATTTAAGTGGGTACGGGTGAAATGAGCGGTGTGGATAAAAAGCCATGCTTGAGAAATTTAAATAGTAGCCACTTAATTCAACTACACTCTTAGCTCATCCAAAATGCACAAGAACAAAACAGTAAGGTAGAACCTCGAAGATTTCACCTGTAGTAGGAAAGACTCAGCAAATACCATTAGTGCATACCAAATACCTACATTTCAATGAGCCACCGGAACACGAAACCTAGACCGATAATTCCTTTATATTCCTGCCCATCAAAAAATGAGCTGATCTCGTCTGCATTTGCTGAGGATTAAAAAAATCTCGTTTTCATAGTCTCTAACATTTTCCAAAGTTGAGTAGAAGGACAAGATGCTTGTTGAACTGCAAGGAGACTTACCTAAGTGATCACTTACACTTAGAGAATTCTTTTTTTTTTTAAGATTTTATTTATTCATTTGAGAGAGAGAGAGAGAGACAGCCAGCGAGAGAGGGAACACAAGCAAGGGGAGTGGGAGAGAAAGAAGCAGGCTCCCAGCAGAGGAGCCTGATGTGGGGCTCGATCCCAGAACGCTGGGATCACGCCCTGAGCCGAAGCAGATACTTAATGACTGAGCCACCCAGACGCCCCCACACTTAGAGAATTCTTGTTAAACATGCCCTGAATGCTGCACTTAAGCCGCTGTCCGGGTACTCTGCTTCTAAAAGACTTCGTTAAGCTCTTTCCTGTTCCATTTGAGTCTTGCTTTCTAGATACATGGCTGCATGATGTATTCATTTAAAGCAGAAATATTGAAATCAGACCGACCCAGTTTTAAATCCCGGCTGACTTACCAGTTAGGTAACATTGGGCAAATATAAGTTTTCTCATCTGCACTGATGTTAATAATACCTTCCTTAGGAGAATATTGAGCATTAAAGGAAATTACACATGTATATTATGGATTACACGTCCTGTATATGCCAGGCATGACGTAAGTGCTCAGTATTTAGCAGGGAACTAGCCAGACAGGCCACTACCTTCATTGAGATGACATCTAGTGGCCTGTCACCAACTCCCGTCTCCTAGTAATCACTCAACTATCTATGATGATGATGATGATGATGTATTAAATATGTATTAATATGTATTAAATACATATTAATTTAATCCAAAATTAAATATTAAACCCCAAATGCAATTAAACATTTTCTTAAAGATTTATTTATTTTTATTGGGGGGGAGGGGCAGAAGGAGAGGGAGAGAGAGTCTTTTAACTGAGCATGGAGTCCCACAGGGGGCTCCATCTTAAGACCCTAAGACCATGACCTGAGCCGAAACCAAGAGTCAGAAACTCAACCAAGTGCACCACCCACGCGGCCCTCCTATTAAACACTTTAAATGCACAGCAATAAATACTTTGCACTAAGTACTTTGCCCATCATTAACAGCTTCCACGGGCAACCTTTCCAAAGTCAGTCCCTATGTAAAGGGGCTAAAAACCCTAACATGCAGACAAGCAGTCCTTGAAATTCCATCAGAAGGAAGAATTCCAAATGAGCTTTAAAATTCAAGTTGTGTTGAAATTGCCTGGAACAGCAGTATAGGGCGATACTTCAGAACACGAACTCTGGAGCCGTTTTATTAGGTTTGATTCCAGACTCTGCCCCTTGCTAGCTTAATGACGTTGGGTAAATTACTTAATCTATCTCTGTTTCAATTTTCTCATATGTAATATAACAATAACAACAGTTCCTACCCTAAAGAGTTCTGTGAAGATTAAATGAGTTAATCTTTGTAAGGCCCTTACAACAGTGCCTGGCACAAGGTGAACACAAAACAAGCGGGAAACAATGTCAGGATTGTTATCGATGCCACAAAGCACTTATCACTGGCCTACGGAGAGAAACACGATATAGAAAATGAACTTCCCTGGCTAGTAGAGAGGAAATAATTCAAAGTCCTGCGAACGTACCTGTGTTTGGTTATCCTCTGCTGTATTTGCCAAATTATATTCCATAGTCCAGTTACTGCAGGACTTCTCAGAGCATTGAATGTGCTAGTATGCAAGATCATTTCCCCAAGGGAAACGCATGATTTCCCCAAATTATTTTACCAACATCTTGAAGATTAAGTGTCAAAGGAAACGAAGTTTCAGAAACAATGATTACAGGGGTGGGGGGTGATCTTGAAAGGCACATGAAGTGTGCATAAATTGTTAAAAAAAAAAAAAGCGGGAGGGCGGGGCTTGAACGGGGAAAGTGACTGGAAACTGGAAAGAAGGGAATAGGTAAAGGGAAGGGCCCAGCAGTGTGCTGGAGCCAGCTCATACTAGAGAGTCGAGGGATAAATTTTCAGGAATTTTAAGAGCCAGTTTTTAAACAGCTCTTTTTTTTTTTTTTTTTTTTAAGATTTCATGTATTTATTTGACAGAGAGAGAGGCAGCGAGAGAGAGGGAACCCAAGCAGGGGGAGTGGGAGTGGGAGAGGAAGAAGCAGGCTTCCCGATAAGCAGGGAAGCCCGACGCAGGGCTCGATCCCAGAACGCTGGGATCATGACCTGAGCTGAAGGCAGCTGCTTAAGGACTGAGCCACCCAGGCGCCCCTAAACAGCTCTTTTAAAAACAACAATACCTAATAAAAAAATTATTTTCAGCTTAATTGGGGTATAAATAAAATCGCAAGGTATTCAAAGTATGCAACATGATTAGATGTATGGACCCTTTGCAGGATCCCCCCATCAAGTTATTAATACATACATCACCTCACATGTTTATCTTTTATTATTTTTTTGTGAGAACATTAAGTGCTATTAGCAAATTTCAATTTTAAAATACAGTGTTGTCAGCTATAGTTAACCATGTTATATAACTGAGAGTTTATACCCTTTTACCAAACTCTTCCTATTTCTCCATCCCCCAGCCCCTGGCAACCACTCCTCTACTCTAAACGGAGCCATTTCTAAAAAATAAATTATATAAATTTACAATTAAATCTGTAATATTTAAATGACCATAAGTATTCAAAAGTAATTACTTTCTAAATAGTTCCTGTATTTTTAGTATCTATGCTCCTATTGTTATCTGTATGGTAGCAATACTATTTTAATGGTGTGGTACAACACATCACTTTCCAACTCTTCAGTGACCTCATGTTGGTAGCTTGAAATGAGCCATAAGAAGAGTATTTATGCCATGGAAATGGACAAATGCTATGAACGAGGGCTTGATTTATTGTTTTGTAGATTGTACTTAAGGATGCAATGGAGAAAGTATTAGTAACAGATTATACTCCAAAGCATGTCAGGTCTGTAGTGAATACACTGTCGATAGCACAAAAAATTACGAAAATATTCCTTCAGTATTCAAACTCTATTAACTATTTCAGCAAAGAGGTCACCAACATCATTAATGATGAAGGAGTAAGTTTCTGACTTTTATCTTGTTCATTAACGTGAATGAGACTATCACCCAACATTCATGTCAGAACCAGCGGTACGTAGGAGTGGCAGCTTAGAAGGGGCCAGTTAGGTGAAGGTCAGAAATGCTGTAGGTAGACGGGAATATCATTAGTAACAGTTATAAGGAACAGTAGTGTAGTCCTCCCCAAAAGTTATTTTATGCCGCAAATATTCAATCATGTTGTTGTTGCTCTTTGAAAGGCCAAGAGCAACGATATTCTGAAAAGGGGTAAAGCTGTTCTTAAGTAGTTTATTTTGGGGGCTCCAAAGACATGCTATTTTTCTCCCAGGTTAACCTCTGCAATGGTTAAATTTATGTGTCAACTTGATTGGGCCAAGGGATGCCCAGAAGTGGTTATTTCTGGGGGTCTGCGAGGGTGTTCCTGAAAGAGATTAACATTTGAGTCAGTAGACCCAGTAAAGCAGCTTGCCCCCCCACCCCAACGTGAGTAGGCATCATTTTCTCTGTTGAGGGCCTGAATAAAGCAAAGAGCAGAGGAAAGAAGGATCTGTTCCCTTCCTTCGTGCTTGCTTGAGCCGGGACATCTTTTCATCTTGAACTGGGATTTATACTCTCTGTTCCTCTGGTCTCAGCCCTTCAGGCTTGCACCAGATTATACCAATTCCTGGGTCCCCAGCTTGCTGATGACAGATCATGGGACTTCTCAGTCTCCATGGTATTACATGAACAATAATAACATGAGCAAATTCCTCATAATGTATATCATGTATATATAATATTATATATATAATAATAATAACAGTATATATGTATATATACTGTTTCTCTGGGGAACCCTGACCAATATAATTCCCTTTCAGATTAAGTCATTTTTTTCTTTTTTCTTTTTTCAAATTTCTTTTATATGCTGAGTTTAAGGCCATGTCAATTCTTCTAATATTGTCTTCCAGTTAATGAAGTCATAGTTTAAATTCAATAATATGGACCCATAAAGGAAGCTTATAGATTAAAAAATAAAATTGTAACCTTAGAATGTGTGTTCTGAAGGGGACCTCAGAGATTGTTTGATCAGTTGCAAATACTGGCCAGATTCACATTATACTTTCATTACTTGTTTTTATTTTATCTTCAGGAAGATTAATGGACCTCAGGAAGTTATTACACTCTTTTCTCTTTTTTGGTAATGTCTAAAGGCTTTCTTTATAAAAGAGATTGAAAGAAATAGAACAAAATATTATTTCACCGAGAGGATACGTTAAAATTGTTTTTAGCAGTGTTTGGCCACCTTAACTTTGGTCTTTGGACAGAGAGCTATCAGCCCATTTTGAAGTTGAAATTTAATGATGATACATTGTATAGAAGTCTGCATGTTTACCAAGCTTCAAATCTTTTCTACACTGGCTGAAAGAACCGACATTCTCTCCATCTTACCGTAGAGGGGAAACCCTCTATTGGGTACCCTCCAATAAAACTCCTTTTTACACTTCTCCTTCACCCAGATATCTCACGGAGTCATATCTATGCTCAGCTTTCAGACACTACAGGGGACCTCCCAAAGTTCCAGCCTAGGACCTTTACTCTAGCTCGTAGCTCTACTGATGACGAGTTTAACTCTGGGAAATTGCTCACCCGTCTTCCTCCATCTTGCCACACACCTGTCAATACTAGCACATTCCTGTTTTTAGTGCTCTCTCATGCACCTTCTCTACTCGTGATCCCTTTGCGAAATGTGTAACAATGCTTCTCTCAACATTTCCCCCACCTCCCATTTTTATGCTAACAGAGCATGAGGGAAATGTTTGCATTCTCTCATCATGTTCCATAGCCTTGTACCCAGACTCTTATGTCTATAGAAAATTTAAATTCATGTTAAAGACTCCCAGTCTGGTGTTCTCAAAAGCATGTTATACGGGTTATTTTTAGGCATTTGGCAGAAGAGAAGATTGCTTTACTGTAGGAATCCTGAGTGCCCTAAACATGCTAACAGAGTTCTTATTTCATAGAAGGTAAAAAGAACACAGCATTTTCCAAATATATGTGCTCATGGAAATTTTTTTCCTAAACACTCTTTGGGATCTGTATTCCATGGAATATGCTTTGGTAAGTAATACCACCCTCCTATTATGGAACGGGTAAACAGGCTCTAGAAAGCAGCAGTGGCTTGCCCAGAATCCCTCAGGTATATATGGTAAGATACAGATATATAGGGCATATATGGTTGACTAGAACACTTGAGTTCTTTCTCTCACACTCAAGTTTTCAATATCTTTGTGTGGGTCTAGCCACACCCCTTGCTTGGGTCTAATAGTCAATAGACCATATATAACCAGTAAATCAGACATGGGTGAGAGTAAAGGTGAGATTCGTTCTGAAGTGTCATGATCTCTTAGGCTCTCTGCTCAGTGGGGAATCTGCTTCTCCCTCTCCCTCTGTGCTTTCTCTCTCTCTCTCTTGCTTTCTCTCAAGTAAATAAATAAAATGTTTTAAAAACAAGATCAAATACTGTTAAAAAAAAAAAAAGACTCATTCTGAGGCAAAATTCCTTTCCAACTGTGAACCTGTAAGACAAGACAAGGTAAGTGCTTCCAAAATATTCCCATTCCCATTCCAAAAGGGAGAAAGAGGAAAGAAGGAAGGGGGACGGGTCCACGTAGCTTCAAAACCCAACCAGGCAAACTTCATGAACTCTGTTCTCCAGGCCCCACTGGGAGGGGTACCCCACCTTCTGGACCCACTGGGGCAGGGGTGCCACCGTCCAGACCCTCTGAGGTGGTGGTCTTGCCCCGAAAGCTCTGCTGGACAGGGTTTGGCCCCAGAGCTCTGGGAGGTCCCTCTTTGGGCAGAGGTTGTCGACTTGTTGAAAGCAGGGCAATGATGCCCTGTTTTGAAACCAAGGAGGCCACCCTCGTGATCTCTGAATTCATTCTTCCCTTGTCTTGAAAAATAGCACACACGTTTGCAGCCAAATAGCTCTATTGTCCTGTCCTATAAAATCCAAGAAATCTGATGTCCGTCCTCCATGATTTCCCACCTCTTTCCTCTTCAGTTTAAACTGCCAGTTTTCCTGCTGCGGTGGCTGATTAAGTCTGGGCTTCACTCCCTTATCTCTTATCGAAGCGATGCTTGGTCCCTCCCTTAGTGCCCCCTTCCAAACCACACTTTCTCATTTTTTGCAAGATGGATGGGGTGAGAATTTTCCAAATCTTAAAGCTCTAGTTCCTTTTTGCTTAATCATGTCATCTTCAAGTAATTTCTCTCTTCTCAAGTTTGACAATAAGTAGTCAGAAAGAGCCAAGCCACATCTTCAACACTTTGCTTGGAAATCTCTTTAGCTAAATATCCAATTCCACCCCTCACAAGTTCTAACTTCCACAACACTCTAAAACACGAACACAATTTAGCCAAGCTTTTTGCCAATTCATGATGAGGATCTCTTTTCTTCCATTTTCCAATAAAAAGTTCCTCATTTCCATCTGAGACCTCAACAGAATGATCTTTACCATCCCTACTTCTACCAACATTCTGTTCATGATTACATAGGCTTTCTCTAAGAGGATTGAGGCTTTGCAGACAACACTCTTTTTTTTTTTCCTGGGATCTCACCAGAAATGGCCTTAAAGGTCCACTTGCAGCAATGCATGTTTTTTCCAGCATTAAAGCCCTCCTAGCCTTTACTCATCTACCCGGCTCAAAAACCACTCCCACATTCCTAGGCACTTGTTACAGCAGCACCCCACTTCTTGGTACCAATTTCTGTCTTAGTTCAGGCTGCTGGAACGAAATACCACAAACCGGGTAGCTTGTCAACAACAGGAATTAATTTCTCACAGTTCTGGGGGCTGGAAGTCCAAGATCATGATGTCAGCATGGCTGGGTTGTGGTGAGAGCCCTCTTCCGGGTTGCTGACTTCTTGTTGTAGCCTCACATGGTGGGTAGGAGAGAGAGAGGAAGTAAACTCTCTAGTAACTCTTGTAAGGACACTGTTCTCATCCTGGGTATTACACAGACGGAAGTAAGAACCACTGAAGTGCTTAAAGAAGTGTTTTGAAATGCCTGGCTGGGGTGCAGATGGCGAACTGATAAGAGGGAGTCAAGCCTGGAGGTTCAAGACAAGGTGGAAGGCAATTATCCTTGGAAGAGTATTGACGGCCATGCTAAGGGTGGACGGGGAGAAGCAGAGAGCATTTCTGAGGTGAAGTAACAGGATTTGGTGGTTGGTATGTTGGGAGAGGTGAGACAAAGCAAGTCAAGGATAAGCTGAGTAGGATTACTCATGGAATAAGGGACTCAGCGGGGAAAAGATTTAAAGGAGAGGAAATAAGAATATTTAGCAGGTATGCTAAGAGGAGACTCCTATGATGTATTTCTTAAGTTAGCACTCTGTATAAGGCAGATGTGAAATGTATATTGAAATTGTGTTTATGTCTATCTTATGCTGTCACATTATTGTGACATATCAGTGGGGAATATAATAGTAGAGAATTCCTTTGATATAAATTAGTAAAATTTGAAAACATTCTTTATTCCTTTTCTAAAAATGTATTCTTTCTAATCCTCAGCTGCTCCGTGTATTATCCTGGCTCTCCTGGTTTTAAATATATTTTCGATATAAGAAAAGAGAAACTAGAAGTCCAGAATTATCAGACAGAATATAAAAAATATAAATAGAAATTGTGAGCTATAGATGGGCTAAAATTTCTGTATTTTATAGGCACTGTATGCATTCGTTTCATACTTCTAGATTTTCATGTGCCCCTCTTAAAATATTTTTCTAACAGCTGGTAAAAGTCCCCCATGTGGGAATACCTACGATTATAGCAGCAGGCCTTTATAGCAATGACAAGGCTGAATGAAACAATTGTCGTCTTCATTTGGGGAAGGTTTACAAAAACAATCAAACCCTTTTAAGAAAGCACTGACTTTTAAATGGGCCCCAGCTAAATTTGTCTTCCTGTATGTTTGGAGCTATCGTACTAATCTTGGGATCAAAACAAAACACTACTAACATAGAAAACTGATCCCCCCGCCCAACCTGGGCAAAAGTTTAAACAGCTCATAGCAAAACCTACTGTGAAAATAAATTACAAATTTAATGTGCTAGCTGAAGTGATGAAAGTCTCTGGAATTTTCATAAAGTAACTCAGGTAAATTCTGAGCTTTGAAAATCAGTAAAGACTCTCACCCTTTCTCAAGTGAGGACACCAAAAACAATAGGAATCCGTTTAAAAAGGAAAAAGAAAAAAATACCCCCAAATTGAAGAACTGCTTTATTTGTCATAATTGCATTTTGCTTTTTTTATCCTCATTTTTATTTTAATCGAATTTCACAATACTTATTACTTTTTAAAAATGAAAAAGTGGTAGCAAACAATCAAAGAAAGGAATTCTTTTCACTTCTTTCTGGTTGTGTGGGAAGTACCTCCAGATGCATTAGAAATGTTGTCAAATGGTAGAGGAAGTATTTTCCTGGTCAGACCATGTCAGAAGTGTACAAACACAGGACACCAAATGCCATGGGGTCTTACATCAGCAGACATAGTAGATTCCCTGTTTCTCTACCCTAAGAAGTATGCATAGCTCATTCACTCACATTTACAATTAGCTGGCAATCAAACCTTCATTATGGGCTTGAAAATATTAAAGAACATCCAAAGCAGCCAGAAATAAAAGATGCAGAGACAGAGAGAAGAAAAATGCATTGCAATGATCCTCTATTTACTGCTCTTTTTTCTCTTGGATATTTGCTAATTCACAGCTCAGGGCACCAATGCCAGGGAAAGTTATATTCTAAAGTGGTGGCTGGCTGTCTCATTGGGCCGAGAGATAAAAAAAAAAAAAATTAGAGTTCAGGACAGCAAAGACAGTTATTGCTTGAAAGACAATATTCTGAAGAAAAATGAGCCCAACAGTCTGCATGCATTTTAGTCCTAAAACATTTGCCAATCCCAAGCTGTGCATTGGTGATAGAGAGACAGAAATTGGAGTTCACAGCCTGTTAAGAAGATAAAGCTTGGTAAATACTCCAAGATTTCATTTAATATCCTTAAAATCTTGGGACCTACCAGTCTTCGGGAATCCTGAATTATAAATTCAAAACATTTCAGTCCCTAATTAGAGTATCTTGCTGGTACTATATCTTTCTACCAAAAGAAAATTAAACTTTCTTCGGAATAAATTAACATCTCCTAAAATTTTTCATAGAAAATATCCAACATCCAATCCAAAATTAACAGGCATACATAGCAAAGAACCAAATGACTTAAAGCCAAGAGCAAAAATAACAAATGGAAATAAATCAATAAATGATCGAGATATTATAGCTATCAAAGACTTGAAAACAACCATGATTAATATTTTCAAGAAAAGAGGTTTCAAAAAAGAGAATTTCATCAGAGAACTAGAATCTACTACAAAAAAACATCCAATTGAAATTATGAAACTTAAAAATACACAACCGTAATTTAAAAGTCTAATTCAATAAATGGGCTTAATATCATAGACAACAGAATACAAGACTCATGACCTGGAATTGTGTTCAATAGAAAACATCCAAACTGGTACCCACCAAGACAAAAAGATTAAAAAATACAGAAAAGAAGTAAGAGACATCTAGAAAAGATCTAACGTGTGTGTAACTGAACTTCCTAAAGTAGAGGAGAAGAAATAACAGGCCAAAAACTTTACCAAACTAATGAAAGACACCAGAAACTTAAGAAACACCTTGTACCCTGAGCAGGGGTACAAATTATGAAACTATACAAAACTATGCTTATATACATCACAATAAAACTACTGAAAGAGAAAATCTTAGAAGCACTCAGAGGAAAAAGATACATTGCCCTCCAAAAAGTAACAAAAGATCAACAGCTGACTTTTCAAAAATATCAACAGGAATGTTGGAAAGTGGAAGAAATGATCTGATGTCTTTATTTATTTATTTATTTTGGAAATGATATCTTTAAAGTGCTGAACAGAATAACCTCCAACTTATAATTCTGTATCAAGGGACAATAGCCTTCTAAAATAAAGACAAAGTGAAAATGTCTTTAGACAAGCAAAAACTGAGAGAATTCTGTTGCTACTCTCGCAAGGCTTAGTGGAATTCTTCAGGCAAAAGCAAAGTGATCCCAGATGGAAGGTTAATCCTACAAGAAGAAATGAAAAGCACAAGCAAGAATAAATAGACGAGTAAATCTAAATGATTATTAACTATAAAAGATAGATAAAATAAATACAATGATTTCAAAGTGAAATACCTTTTCAAAATGAAAAACCCTGCCCCATAAGACTTTTGAGCCGTTATTTTAGTTGTTTGGCTATGACAGAGATAAGGACAAGACACTGCGAGACAACAGAGCAAGGGCATCCCGACAGTCTGGGGACACAGAAAAGATCTCCTGAGATAGTAACAGGTATAAATTATGTCTGATTACTCCACTTAATAAATTGTTTTTTTTTTTAAAGATTTTATTGTCAGAGAGAGAGAAAGAGCACAAGCAGGGGGAACGGCAGGCAGAGGGAGAAGCAGGCTCCCCTCTGAGCAAGGAGCCCAATGTGGGGGGCTCCATCCCAGGACCCCAGTTCATGACCTGAGCCGAAGGCAGACACTTAACCGAGTGAGCCACCCGGGCGTCCCTCCACTTAATAAATTCTTTACTCCCAATAAATTAGATAGACCACAGTCTCTTATACATATCCTACCATTTCTTTGCTTAGGGTGTTTGCTTGTGCTATTCTCGGACTAGAATGCAAACATCCTCTCCACCTCACTTCCCAGACTCCATATGTTCAAGTCTTTCAGGTTTGAATGTCAGAACCTCTATCCCTTTTAAGACTTTCCTGGTCACACACCACCAACCATCCCCGACACTCCAATCCAAACTGTAATAATCTCTGTGTTTCTTTTATAAAACGAATGTGTGTTTATAGAATCTTTTCTGCTAGGATTTAGGTTCTTTAAGAACATATGATCTTATTCATTGTTGTTTACCCTCCAATAAATCTGTTGAATAGAAGGATAAATGGATTTATGGGTGGATAGATGGATGGATGGATGGATGGATGGATGGATGGATGGATGGATAGATGGACGGATGAGAAGACTTCATGACCATTCTCCAGATGAATATAGATTTTGCTCTGATTTGACACTTAACTATCAGTCAAGATCCATGATACCATTTTTCTCCATCTCTGTTTTCTTCTGGTTTTAATCACATGTTTTCTGGGTCATCAAATGCTACAGCAGGAACACGTCTAAGCTAGTAAAATCTCCCAGTAACTATTTTTTGACTTGAAGTCAGTCAGTGGGATACTAAAAAAAGGGAAAGTGATGAGTTGTTATTGTGATTTGGTGAAGATGAAATATAAAATACAGAATGTTTTTTGATATATTTAATTATACTTTTATAATTATATATTTAATTATAATTTTCAGAGTAAAACATCAGTAAGCACATGCCCTTGAAATCAGTGTTTCTCCGTGCTGTTTTATGTCTGGATCAGGACAAGGAACGTAAATAACATTCACAGTAAAATGAAAACAGAATATTGCATTGTTGTTTTGTGTAGTGTCCTGGCCTCCGTATAGCTAGATTACATTTGTAAAAATAATCTATGTGTGGTCATGAATAAATAAAAACTGCCACCAACACCAGGAATTTAGAAGAGAAACACTGTCTGGGCTTTCGTGTGCACGATGAAACAAACCTTCTCAACCGAACACATGCAGTGTTCTTAATATTTTTCTGGCACGTATTCAAGCACGTGATCTAGGAAGGTCAGAATTCATCATCAGTGACTCTTGCTTTGCTGGTTGAAGGCATTTTTTTATAAAGCCTGTGTTTTAGCAAAAATGTGGGGAATGAGTTTTCATAGCCCTTAAAAGCAATATGGGGCAGAATTGGTAATATATCCTGTGGACTTGAAGTTCTCTGAGGAGACACGACTAAATGACTACCTAACATCCATTCTCCACTTCTTCCTAACACTGGTGATTCTGTGGGAGATTTCAATGTGCTCAGCTTAAAATGAAACAAACTAAACAGACAAAAAAGATAGGTCGTGTGACATAGGTCCGGTCAATGATATGGAAGCAGAAGTCAAGTGCTAATTTCTTTTTTTTTTTTTAAGATTTTATTTATTTATTTGACAGAGATAGAGACAGCCAGTGAGAGAGGGAACACAAGCAGGGGGAGTGGGAGAGGAAGAAGCAGGCTCATAGCGGAGGAGCCTGATGTGGGGCTCGATCCCAGAACGCCGGGATCACGCCCTGAGCCAGAGGCAGACGATTAACCGCTGTGCCACCCAGGCGCCCCCAAGTGCTAATTTCTCACTCTTTTGTTTCTCTGGAACACACATTACACTCTTTTTCTGTCCTCCTCCATGGACTATGAACACGGTGACTACAGCTATAGCTGCAATAGATATCAGGTAACCTGAAGAAAAGGCCAAGAGAGTTGTGGAGACCTCCGTTCTGATCCCTCAAGGTGTGGAACCCAATCCTAGCAATTGCACACCTCCAAATGTCTGTGTGAAAAATAAACACGTGTTTTTTATATCAAAAAATTTAAGGTTTTTGGTAACATTTGGCTGAAATTTAATCCTCAAGAGCATGAACCATCTCTTATCAATTTCCGCCCTCAACTACGTAATGCATACTGTTTTCTCAATAAAATAGAAATGAATGAATGAACTAAGAAATTAGACTAAGCAATCATTCATGGCAACAATTCATGGCAACATGTATTTGCAATGCCTAGAAAAAAGAAGTGTGCAAAACAATACCAAGCACTATGGCGATCAATATTACCCTGATTTAAGATAGACTAGTGGGCATCATGAGTCATAGAATACACATTTGGAAAAATCAAAAGGAGTCACTGTTCTATCCAAGATCTGTCAGTGAGGCTCTTCCTTAGAAGAGCCAACTTCCTGCATGAAGAGGCAGTAAGACTGTAGAATTGGACCTAGTCAAATTTACTGCTTTCCTGTGATGACTTGGGTCGGAAATGGAGAGGGAGTTAATCCCGCCAATGGAGAAAATCAGTACAATCAATCGTAGGCCAATGGGGAATGCAGGAGCGGAGGAAATACAGTGGGGGAGTGAAAGTTCAACCCTTCCTCCTTCAGGAAGGTCTCCACAGAACATGCCAACATTGACGGATAAGAAAATGAAGTGTCTCCCCTCCTCGATTCAAGAACTTTTTGTGCTGAGGCCCCTGAGCCCACTGATCCGTTTTTTACTTCAGAAGCAGAAGTAGCTCTGCATTAGAGGAAGCTCAAGATTTCTCTGCTTCAAGTCTAGCTCCCGGCCCAGCAGCGCAAGCACCAGCGGGGAGCTTGTACTAAAGCAGGACCTTGGGCTCTGCTGTGGACTATTGATTCAAGTGCTTTTGTACATTAAAGTTTGAGAGACACTGCGCTAGAAGGAATTTTCAAATATTGTCTGTCTCGATGTGTGAGTAGTTTTTTAACTATATTCAAGTCAGTCCAGACAGCAAAAAATGTCTTTTCCCTTTGGTTTGTCAATCTTCTCATTAATAATTTATTCAGTGATAATAACTTCTCTAAATTCTAGGTATCAAGTAAGTTTTTAGAAAGTCTTTCATACAATTTTTCTTTTCCACACTATTTTTTTTAAAGATTTTATTTATTTGTTTGACAGAGAGAGACAGCCAGCGAGAGAGGGAACACAAGCAGGGGGAGTGGGAGAGGAAGAAGCAGGCTCATAGCAGAGGAGCCTGATGTGGGGCTTGATCCCAGAACGCCGGGATCACGCCCTGAGCCGAAGGCAGACGCTTAACCACTGTGCCACCCAGGCACCCCTCTTTTCCACACTATTTTGTTCCATGATTATGTTAGAAAAATAATCTTGAGATAATTGACAAATGAAAGAGTTCCCTTCTCTTCCCCTGGAGGTTAGGAGAGGTATACCATTCATTAGGAATGGCATTTACTAAATCTAGAAATTGGTCCCTTTACTAATACTTTTGTTCTCTATCTCCAGATGAAGTTTTCACTGTGCATCTAAGAGCCTACTAGCCTTGGGGATTTGAATCCTCCTTTTCTTCTTTTTGCCCATGTACTCTCTTTTAAAAAACTTTTTATTACTGAAGTAGGGTTGACATACGATGTTCTATTAGACTCAGGTGTACAACAGAGTGACGTCAGCAGTTCTACATATTACACAATGCTCACTGCAGTTAAGTGTAGTCACCCTCTGTAGGAAAGCTCTGGACGAATGGCATGAAGAAAGGCCAGATGACCTGACTGGAGGCAGATGATCCATTTTACAGTCATTTTCAGACATTCCTAAAGAAAATGAATTATAGCAAGGTTAGATCATTGGAGCTCTTTCGGCTGATCATGTCTATCCCAGAAACGATACGACTGTGGGTAAAGTTATTGTCTCTGCGTTTCTTTGAAGACAGATGTCAGGGTAGGCACAGGCGTTCACTTACCAAGGGTTCATTCTTCCTGTCCACAGATACGCACATTTCTCAGGAGTAGCGGCTGCGGTTTTCAAACTTACAGCCCAGCTGTGTGGAGAAAATACAGTTTCTTTATTTTCTCTGTAATCTATCAGATTTTCCCTTCCAGGGAGGCTTTGGTTCAACCTCGTAAGTGTAGTCTGATACAATCAATAGTCTATTGGGTTAAATGCTTATGTCTTCTGGGTCAAAGGCTCAGGCCTGGTGGTTCTGTCCCTACCCAGCCCCTCTCCAAGAAAGTCCTAGATGTATGGATTCATACTCTGTGCTGTGCTCTCCTTTCTTTGCTGGGGAGTGGCTGCTTTGAGCTGCAGTCCCGTGGCTCTTAGGAACCACCAGGAATGACTGGTCCCAGCCCTGAGCTTGCAGGCATTTGCTGATGAAGTCTGCAGCTGGCTGTCGCACTTTGCACATCCTACTATCCCTGAGGGACTTGGCCTTGCTGCGGGTCCCGCTGGTGCTGTAGACCCGTGAGAGACCCTGGCATGTTCTCCATTTACATCTTGGCAGAGGCCACCCAACCCAAAGCCTCTATCACACAGCCACTTGATGCCTTGCCTTGGGGACCTAGAGTAGAGTCTTTAGCCACAATTCAGCTTCCTTCAGCGTTGGCCAAGGGTCACGCAGCCACCTCTTGCGTCCCTCCTCTGCCTCCCTTGCTACATTCTGCCAGTGAGATATGCCATGGCCTCGGCCATGATGGAAGTAGATGCCAGTGGGACAGAATTCTGCAAAGCTGATGTGGGGGCGTAGAGGAATAGGAAGAATGCAAGGGCCTTGTATTCTGTCTTCTCACTCTTCTTCTCTCTCCTCTTCTCTAAAATCTCTAGGGCTGGAGGGTACAGTCACAAAGTAAATTTCTGGCTTTCCAAGCTTTGGATACACTTATAGCAATTTGGCAGAGTAATGTTATTTAGGTTGAATCTAACAAAAATGTAGGGCTTTTATTTTATCGATCTTTGTTTTTTTATTTTTCTCAGAATTCATTTTTATTATACTTCACAAAATTAGAGGTGCAAAGTATCCTGGAAACTTTTAAAAATGGTCCTTCCTCACAGGTAGGCCCCGCTCCTCAACATGTCTACTTCTTATTCAGCAAGCTTCACGCTGGGATCCCAGATGGAAGGGGCATCCTCTCTGCGCTACGGGAGAAAAATGAGGTGAGTCTACCAGACTTGAGCTTGGATATGCTAAAGAAATTTATGACATCGTTTTTCTTGACAAAACCTACCTTTTGAGCTTATTTTCAAGTTGTAGAGGCAAACTAAAATTTAGTTTGACAAAGCTGCGAAGATTCCCTGTGTTCTGTTGCGGACTATGTTCTGACACCTTTCCCCCAAAGCACTGAAACCCATTGTTTCTTGGAGGGAGAAGCCCTACAGCATCTGCAGGAAAAGGAGGAGACATATCAAAGGAAATATTATCCCGAGTGGCTGATGTAAAGAGGATTGGTTGGAGAATGGCTCTATTTCAAGAAAAACTGGAAAGAATGTTTTTCATAATATTAAAAAAGCCCACATCAGCAATCAGTACAACATGTCCCATGTGTTTCTGTTCTTTGCAAGAGAAGAAAATCTCTAGCAAACCGTCAGCACTCATGTACACTTCGTAATACCTGCCGCGCATATTGGGTCTTGCTCAGTCTTTTCCAGTCCAAAGACCAATGAAAAGAATGTGTAGACCACATTTGAACAACCACAAATTGAGTACTGTTCCCTAGAGAAAGCTCACACAAGCTGGGGTGCCTGAAGTGGTTCTGGCATTAAGTGGATGAATATTATTACTGTTAATATTTAATTAAGTTTCTGGCTGAGCAGACGTCTTGCTGAAAAGATCCCTAAAAACTAACCTAACACCATTACCCTAACAAAATGAGACCTAAATTAGGAAACAAAAGACAAATGCAATGATTTTTCATCATACTGAACTACTTTGGAGATAATGTTGAATCTCCTTGGAGTTGGTTTCCAAAATATGGTTCCTCTGTCACTGCTCAATTGAAGAAAAGCTAAATTGTGCTCAAACATAGTTGTTCTGAGTTTGTCTTATGTCCCAGGGCCTCCCTGTGAGTACCTTTGTGTTACACTCTTGACCACCACCCCTTCCTCAACGCCTCAATTGCCTTCGATTGCACCTGCCAAACTTGGTCTCAACTCCAGTCAAAATGGGAAGGATCTGACATGGGTTATCTACCTAAACTGATGGGTTAAACTTTAGTTTATACTTGAGTGTGACTGTCAGTCTATATACTACTTGAGACGTATTTGCATCTCTACTCTCTGCCTTTGTTCTAGAATTGTAAGAATGAAGGTTGTTGTTGTTGTTTTCCCTATTCAGTAGACTTCAGACAATTGCAAGTCATACTAGGTTTATCTCATTTGAGAGGAGAGGGACTTTTCTTCAAGTAAAATCTGTGGGCTTCCCCACCCAGATGGGCCCCTGCTTCCTGAGCAGAACTCATGCTGTAAGTGATGTGGTTAATGGCAGTGCCCTTCCTCACCAGCTTCTGAAATCAGGCATGGCCATGGCTCTCTTGCCTCGAAGACGACCAATTAGAAGATCACAGTTAATATATTAAGATATATTCACATTATAGATTAAATACATTATGTGTAATCATGTCTACTAAATTCAATTGCAATGAACTCATTGATACATTGTCAAATTTTATGGGAATTTATCTCATTCGGTAGTTTTATGTATGTGTTTGTGTATATATTACACATAAATATATATTTACTTCAATTTGGTAGTTTTCTTGTTTTGGTGTCAATTTGTTTTTAGCTCTCAAATATCTCTATGAGTTGTCTTAGTTCACAACCCCGAGAAACTGAACCTGAGATGAGGATTCGTGTGCAGGCGATTAATTACGGAAGTGCTTCAGCGAGTTGGGAGAAGTGGGCGGGGACAAGACTCGGAAGAGGAAGAAGCCAAGCAGGGGTGTGATTTCAGATGAAGTCCCAGCCTCAGCGTGATCCTGTGGGGAGCTCTGGAACATAAATCACACAGCAGGGTTTGTTCTGACTTTGGAGGCAAGGGAGCCAGGCTTGTGTCCCCTCACATCAGTCAGTCATTGGCTGGCAGTCAGAGGATGGGAATATTCCGAGGCACTTGCCTTACTGATAGAGCAGCTCATGTGCCCAAGGTCAGTCCTCTGACAGACAATGGAGCCTTTAGCAGCACAAAATACAGAGACCGGGGGACAGGAGCACAGGGCCAATGAGAGGGATTGGGGAGGGGAGCATCTGGGCCGGACAAATAGTGTCTGGTACAGCTGGCGTTGAAAGATCCCAAGCACCATGCCTGGAGCACCTAAAAGATGAAAAAAGCCTTGAAATCCAGATGGTTTCGGGCACATCACAGGCCTGCCAAGAGGTCTCCCCCTTCTTTTGCCCAACTTAATCCCATCTTTATCTTCTCCTCTCCTCATTTAGCCCAAGACCTTCAGAGAATTGTTTGTGGTGTCTGGTATACTTAAAGAATTTCCAGAATTAAACAAAGCAGATGTATGTTTTAGCATCCTGTCTGGTAAAATGAAAGAAACAATTTTTTTAATGATTTTTCTATCTTCATTTGTATAATTTCGTATTTACTTGTCTTACTTTCTGATTGGTTTTTACTCAACAGTGGTTTCTAATATTTTAGCCTTGAGTTGTTCTCTCTCTTATTTTTTTTTTTATTTTTTATTTTTCATACAGATTTCTTTATTTATTTGAGAGAGAGAGATAGCAGGGGAAGGACAGAGGGAGAGGGAGAGAAAGTCTCAAGTAGACTTCGCACCAAGCGCGGAGCTCAAAGTGGGACTCGATGCCAGGACCCTGAGATCATGACCTGAGCTGAAACTAAGAATCAGACACTTAACCAACTGAGCCACCCAGGCACCCCCTCTCTTATTTAATGATCTGAATCCAATTGAAGAGGTACCAAGATCCTTTTTATAGTATGATGCTTGCACTCTAATTAATTCTTATAAATTCAATGCTCAGATACAGATTAAAGCTTTCTACTTCAGGCTATAAAAGAATGTAAGAGACTATTCCTTGATGGAGAGAGACTCTACCAAAAATACTTTTGAAAACCCCTGCTCCAAAAAGGAATCCCTCATGCACCATTGATGGGAATGCAAATTGGTGCGGTCACCGTGGAAAACAGTATGGAGATTCCCCAAAAAATTAAAAATAGAATTACCATATGATTCAGTAATTCCACTGCTGAGTCTTTCCCCAAGGATACAAAAACACTAATTCGAAAAGATACACGCCCCCCTACGTTTATTGCAACATTATTTACAATAGCCAAAATATGGAAGCAGCCCAAGTGTCCATCGATAATGGATAAAGAAGATGCGGTATATCTATACAATGGAATGTTACTCAGCCACAAAAAAATAAAATCTTGCCATTTGCAAACACATGGATGGATCTAGAGATATCATGCTAAGCGAAATAAGTCAGGAAAAGACAAATACCATATGATTTCACTCATAGGTGGAATTTAAGAAACCAAACAAATGAACAAAGAAAAAAAAAGAGGCAAACCAAGAAACAGACTCTTAACTATGGAGAACAAACTGATGGTTACCAGAGGGCAGGCGGTGAGGGGGGATAGGTGAAACAGGTGAAGGGGATTAAGGAATGCACCTGTCGTGATGGGCACTGAGTAATGTATAGAATTATTCAGTCACTATATTGTACACCTGAAATGAATTTAACACTGTACGTTAATTACGCTAGAATTGAAAAAAAATTCCAACAACAACACAAAAAGAAAAGCCTTGCTCCAAATAAGAATGGCGGTCTTGACAAAGCATTGCAAACATGGAAAGCAAATTTGAATCTAGAACACATATCTATTCCATAAGGACATACCTCTGGCTTCTCCAGGTGGCTAGTTATTTTCCCTAGAAATAATGATATCAGGTTCTCACCGTTGGCCTCTGTGCTACGTAATGACCATAGTCAGGACAGCCTTGTGATGGGAATTCCATGTTGCTGAGCCCACGCATAGCCATATTGCTACCATTATAAAAGTTTTCCGGTTCTTCACTTCTGCTTTGAGTTGGGAGTTCAAGGCTCTAAGCTTATTATCTTCCTTTTTTAAAAGCTCTCTAACAATCAGATGCAGTTAACACACGCTCTAATCTTTGTAATCATCCTTGTTGCATAGCTATCAGATGTAACCTCTATTTGATCACTCAAAATTTTGCTTTCCACCAGCTCACCAGTTCACACCATTATCAGTGATAATTTGAGGAATCGTTAGACCACTAGATGCCACCCATTACCACGGTTCAGTTTCTATCTAGCAAGAAGGTCAGTCATGGGTTTATAAAATATGTGAACACACCCTGTTTCAGAATTCTCTCCACAAGGTCTGTTTCTTGAGGCCACTCTTGGTACTAAGTACCCTATCGGTCAGAGGCCTAGCAGAGAAATGCAGGCACAGAGCAGGGCAGGGCAGGTGGATAATGCAGCTGGGCAGGTTGGGGGGGGAGGGGTGATGAGACAAAACGCTGAACAAGGAACAATTTCCAAACACTGGGATTATTACTACATTTATTTCAAGAACTCTACTTCATGAAATTGTATTTATAATTAGCAAAAGATTACATATTAAAATCCATGGGAACATAGCCCTTTGCAAACATATTTATATTAAGGACTTCCCACTGGTTCTGCCACTCTTCCATAGCTAGAGAGATAGACAGACCCGTGATTCTTTCTAACCTCCGCTTGTTTTTTCCATAGTTCTAGCTTCCGGCCTGTATGTCATCAATATCACATCAATTTGACTTAATGCCCTGCTTCACTGCTACATTAATAGCCCTATGGAGTGATCACTCCAAAAGTCTCGGGCATTAGCACCCTTGACCATATAAACTGTGTACCCAGGAGCTATTTATTTGAGGCTCTAAAGCACACTCTACAAAGACACCTAACCCCCTCGTTTTCTCCAAATTGTTTTCCACCGCACTGTGGGATGTTGCTTGGCCTAACATGATGGGGCATGACATACTGGGTATCAGGAGAGTCAGGAAAATGGAGAGAGAAATTTGTCAAGGAAAAAATAACATAAAACGTTCTGCCAGATCCTTCATTCCAGACTTGCTGGAAAGTCAGACCTACCATCATAGGCTTTGGTAGTCAAAGCAAACTTTGAGTGGTGCTAAGAAACCTTTGGCATGTGTGAATTGGCAGCCTCTATTGCTTCTGATTCAGCAGAATTTCTTAAGCTGCTTGGCATGTTTGTTAGGGGTTATGAAGCACAAAAGCTCATGTCTCTTTTAAAAGAATAAAGAGCCTCTTTAGTGATCGTCACAACTTCCAAGGCCAAGAAGGCTGGCACTTAGCCGTCATTGGCCACCGCTGGCGGCTCGGGACCTTGGAAGGTGGGAGTAGAGATTTCACAGCCCAGGGGTTCCCATGAAACTGCCACACAGTCTACGTAGGGAAATCACAGTGCTGCTTTTACTCACATGCCATTGCCTTGTCGGGATCGCTCCTTCTTGGCTCCTCTAGATCTGAATTAATAGCCAGGGTTTTAACACCACCTAGAAATCAATGGTGTGAGTGGCCGGTTGACTTGCTTAGTGGAAAAAAAAAAAGAGTTCTCCAAAGGCAGAGATATGGCTCAGTCCTTTTAAATTTTCAACTTTCTATCGTTCAGGATCCTATTTAGAACCATAAACCCAAGGGGCGCCTGGGTGGCACAGCAGTTAAGCGTCTGCCTTCGGCTCAGGGCGTGATCCCAGCGTTCTGGGATCGAGCCCCACATCAGGCTCCTCTGCTGGGAGCCTGCTTCTTCCTCTCCCACTCCCCCTGCTTGTGTTCCCTCTCTCGCTGGCTGTCTCTATCTCTGTCGAATATATAAATAAAAATCTTTAAAAAAATAAATAAATAAAATAAAAATTAAAAAAAAAAAAAGAACCATAAACCCAAGTCTCCAACTCACAAGTGAATTGCAGAGAGGGGGCCAAAGTTGGACTGGTACAGTTCCTTCAGAAAGTATTCCCTGCTATACCATAGCGGACCTTCCCCTACGGTGATGCATCCTGTCCAATTCCTGGCTACGTGGGAACAGAAGGGAGGAAGACGGTTCTCATCTCTGACTTTGACCCCAGATAAATATTCATTTGAGGTGTCTTAATTGCAGTCGGAAGTAACTTTTGTCTGGAAAGCATTCAGTTTCACAAATCTTTGCTGAGACCCTATTACATATCCAGCACTAGCGTAAGCACTGTAGGCACAACAATGAACATAAACACACAAAGTCCTTGCCCTCCTGAAGCCTGCATTCCAGAGGAAGGAGACAGGGACTGAAAATGAAATACCTTAAATGTATAAAGTATGTAAATGATGATAGTAATAGAAATAAATTAGGAAGAGGAGGGTGGGGAAGCAGGAGGGTGTCAAAGACTTTACAGAGGAGTCCAGATTTGAGCAAGGACCTGAGGAAGATGAGGTTGAGGCCCGTGGAGATCGGGGAGCAGGGGAGGGCAGTGTGGCTGGAGTAGACGGATGAGCTCAGAGGCGAAGAGAAGCCAGCGTGCAAGCTGCTGCAAGCCACTAGGGCTTTTACCCTGCGTAGTGATGAGAAACCATTAGAAGATTCTGAGCACACTAATGAGTGTTTTAAAAGTATATGTTGTATGATCACCCTGTTAGACTCACTCTGGCTGCTTTGCTGGGATTCATTGCTGGGGAGTTAGGCAGAGACCGAGAACCAGTGAGGAGGTCCTCGCAGTCATCCAAACGAGACATGCTGGTGGTCGGGCCAGGTTTAGAAGCAGGGGAAGTGGTGAGAAATGGCCAGATTTCGAATATATTTGGCAGCCGATACTGACAGCAAATGCTGATGGACAGGATGTGGAGTGGGAGCGAATGAGAGGAGTCAGGCTGGATCCTCGTGTTTTTGGACTGAACAACTGAAAGGCTGGAGTCCTAATAGATAAGTAGAATCACCTGGAGAAGAAATCAAGCCAGGCAGGAGAAGATAGATTAATATGTTTATGCCCACATGCAAAAGTAAGCTAATAGGTGGCTATTTTCTGATGTCTTTCATAAATCTGCATGAATGAACTGCTGGGGTGCGTCACTTAAAGGACAGGATATGGTCTGCACACATTTAAGTTTCATGACAGTAAGTACTGTTCCCAACTCGTTAACTGGGGGTTGATATCAGCCTCCACCAGCCTGCGGGTGAGTCTTGCAGCGAGACCGCTACTGAGTTTTCCGAACCCTAAGAAAATTATGTGGGCTTTTACCTAATCTGCAACCAGGAGCTGTGAAAGAAAAAAATGCAAACTTGGATGCAAGAGCAGAAGTGAAATAATACGGTAGAATGCTCTGAAGTTGAAGGCTTCCTACCAAAGTAAGTTTATCCTGTTGTAAAATTTGGGTCATAGTATCTTTTCTTTCAGAGTGTATTTTTCTTTCGTCCCCACGGTTCTGGGCACTCCTTTGCTCTCAAAATTTGAGCAAGGTAACAAAAAAGTGGCTTAAAAACATTGGGCAAGTGTAACAAAATATATACATTATAATATATATATATATATATATATTTTTTTTTTTTTTTTTGCCATCCAATGACACTTTCCAAAAACAATTCCAATATTCAATTTGATTTTCAAGGGAGTAAAACCTCTGGGAGCTTCAAGAATCACCATTTGGCTTTACTATGCTCAGGGCCTCAATCGGTTTCTTGCTGTGAATGTCTGGTGGGGTCCTTTGAAATCATGCGGAGGAAGTTTTGAAAGCAGAGAGGAATAAGGCCCTAGAGCAAATCAGACTGTGGAATTGTGACCACAGGGAAGGGATTAAAACACTAAGCTTCAATTTCTGTAATGGATAATAATATCTGATAGGGTTGTGATATGGCTCAAATTAATTAACATGTACAAAGCACCTATGCGAAAAGTATGGATTAAACAGAAACAATGATTACTGTCAGCATTTTCACTAAGTATAGAAATAAAACCTCAGGGGACATGCCACATTTTTGAAGATATCCAATTTTGAGATTAGCTCAGGTTGATAAAAAGATTTTTTACTCTGCCATAAAATAAGGCCTAGCTTCTAAGAACAAATGAATGCCCAATTATCCCGTATTTCCCACTTTTCCCCCTCATCTTTAGGACCCATGCAGGGCACCGTACATTTCACAAACATCATCTGTCTATATTTTGTTTGCTAGTTCATGAGTCCAAACACGATAGTTTATTGAACACTATGAACACTAATCATCTGTTTAAGCCTTTGAATTTGACAATCTCAAAATACAACATCATAAAGAAAATGAGCCGATGATTTTAGAATACTCACTAGAATGTTTCCTTTACAACACTATTCTCCCCTAATCAGAGGAGGGACATTGATTATGTTAGTCTGCTCAGCATGTCCTCCCCCTGTCTTTCCACAAAGAGACTCTACCCACCTCACTGATTGGAGGGTTGGGCTCTTACAAACCGGTGAGTTAGACTCACTTCCCAAAATTTCTCCAAGGTTTTAAAAATTAGGGTGAGGCCATGTTTGAGCCGAAATTGAGAGACAGGCTCACATTCTTTGAGGCCAGTGATGCTCAAAGTGTGGGTCCTGGACCAGCAGCATCCTCTGGAAACTTCTTAAAAATGCAGATTTTTGGACCTCCCTCCAAAACTGCTGAATTAGAAACCCTGGAGATGGCATCCAGAAGTCTGTTTTAACAAGCCTTCTGGATGAGGCACTCCTAGCTTTGCAAAACACTTGTGTAAAGTAACCCTGATGGATCAGTCTTTATTATATGAAATAGGAGGAAATAATGAACACGTGGTATATCCCCGTATATGTAACTATACCATAACAGAGTCCTGGACTGCTTGCCTATATGCATGATTTACTAAGCTAAGAAGAAAATGCCTTGAAAGTGTGTGTGTATTTTAAGGACCTGACTTTTCTATTTCAAGTGAAAATGATTTGCTTATGTCTGAGATCTCCACCTACCCAAAGCTCCCTTGATATCAGAATTTGTTAGATTTAGATTTTGCTTATCTTTATAACTGCTGGAGACAGTACAGCAAAACAGAGTCTGTACAGTAAGTCTGAATCCAAACTGTCATGTAAGTGTCCTTCTGCATTGGGACTTTTCATCAGAAAGTTATGAAACCTATTCTTTTTTTTTTACAAAAATGTTAGGTGTTAGAGGCACCAAGAGATGCTGTGACCTGTTGATGTGTTTGTTCCTGAGGCCTCAAGCTCAAAAATGTCCAGGTGGTTAGCAATGAAGGAAGCATGCCATGTGTCAGACCATAGGGGATGGTGAGGACTGTAGCAAACGGTAGTATGCGTAAGCCTTGAATTGGGGCACCTGGGTGGCCCATTTGGTTAAGTGTCTGCCTTTGGCTCAGGTCATGATCCTGGAGTCCTGGGATCAAGCCCCACATCAGGCTACCTGCTCAGTGGGGAGCCTTCTTCTCCCTCTGTCTGCTGCTCCCCGTACTTGTGCTCTCTCTCTCTGTGTCAAATAAATAAATAAAATCTTAAAAAAGAGAGAGAGAATTCAATGATACAGATTGAAAAATTGTGAGAACACTCTACAAGCTAAATAAAACATATCAGTTATTGGATTCAAATTATGAGTCTTACTTTATGAACTTTGGTTTATTCCTCCTGCATTGCAGTAGTTTCACACTTGTGGACTTGGGGGTAGAGTGAGCCCAGACCAGTCACGGAAGCAGCAAAGGACCTCTCTGTGGCAAACAGGTGTGTTTTTCATTTAACTTCCTCTACCCAGGTCAACTCTATCTAAGAAGCAGGTTCAGTGTCTAGGGTGAAATCTTTTTTTTGTAAACACTTTTATTGAGATAAAATTCACATACAATATGTTATAGGCCAGATTGTATTTCCTCAAAATTCATATATTGGAGTATCTCAGAAGGTGACCATATTTGGGATAAGGTCTTTATCAAGGTATTGAACTTAAAATCAGGTCATTAGAGAGGGTCTTAATCCAATGACTAGCGTCCCTATAAGAGGAAATGTGGACACAGACACATAGGGAAGGAAGAGTATGTGAGGACACAGGGAAAAGACGGTCATGCACAAGTCAAAGGGAGATCCCCAGAACAGATCCTTCCTTCACAACCCTATTAACACCTTGATCTCAGAGTTCTAGACTTCAGAACTGTAAGGAAATGCATTTCCATGGTTGAATCCACCCAATCTGTGGTACTTTGCCACAGTAGCCTTAGCAAAATAATGCACCATGCAATTCATCCATTTAAGGTGTCCAAGTCAGTGGATTTTGGTTTATTCCCAAATATACTAAATCATCAGCCATCACCACAGCAATTTTAAAATGTTTTTCTTACCTCAAAAAGACACCCTGTGTCCTTTCGCTATCAACACCCTATTGCCTGGTCCCTCTGGTATTAATCTACTCTCTATAGACTTACCTGTTCTAGACATTTCCTATCAATGGAATCACAGGTGTGGCGTTTTGTGACTGGCTTTTTTTACTTAGCATGTTTTTCAGATTCATCACTGAAGCGTGCATCAGTATTACAACACTTTTTATGGTCAAATGATATTCTCTTATATAAACATATATGGAATTTTTATTATATTATACAACTGTACCAATACAAAACTATTTATCACGTGATGGACATTTGGGTCATTTCCCACCTTTTGGCTATTAGGAATAATGCAACTGTAAACATTCATGTGGAAAATCTCTTAATGAAAGGAAAAACCTTGTGTTTTATTAGGGCTAAAACCTGTTCTCAATAGACATAGTCGCAAAAACTTCTATTTTCTCGAACAGATTTCTGGCAAATTTCCACCTTTCTTATTTTCCTCCTGGCCCTCCCATCATTCATATTTTAAACACACTATTGTCGTCGGCTGTCACTGGCTGACTCACGGTCTGTTTGTTCAACAACCGCGTGGCATGGCGTTTATCGAAGAATATACGAGGCCCTCGGGGAACAATGGAAGTGTCACTGTAAATGAAGCATCAAGTCCTTTATGAAACTCAGGCTGGAAAAAGACGTGGTGGGGGGGGGGTGAAGGGCTGTATTTGTGTTCAGAAGCGTTAAACGTCTCCCAGGTGTGGAAGGGCTGGCCAAATCATGTTGGACTTAAATGCAGTGGTTGAACGACCGCCAAAAGAAGGAGAGGCATCTGAGTGAGGTGCAGTGCACCTGGCCCATGAGCTCATTGGACTGCTCTTCATTCTCACATAAAGATGTGATTTACAAAAAAAAAAAAATGTGATTTACGAGAACCCTGCTTAACCATTAGTTATAATATGAGCCATTACACTGTGGGAAAGTCACAGGAATCTGATTTGATGCTAAATTATGTCATGGAGCGCCTGAAAGAAGACATTTTTGAGTAAATACGGAGCAGGTCACCAACTGCCTGTTTTGACTAAGGGTTTCTTCCCCACCCACCCCCCATCTATTTTTGGCATGAGACTACAGTTTTTAAAATAAGGGCATTTTCTTTTCTTTTTTCTTTTATTATGTTCAATTAGCCAACATATAGCACATCATTAGTTTTTGATGTAGTGTTCAACAACTCATGAGTTGCCTATAACACCCAGTGCTCCTTCACAGTAATAATATACAGTAGGAGTGTACATTGTGTCTCTGCGGCTGGCTGGTAAGAATGATGGTCTCACAATGTTGGTTCGGCAACTATATAATGAGTGGGGCACTCTGTGCCAGACATCACACCACGTGCCAGATGCGCTCTCGTGAAATAAAATGAACGTGCTCCCTGCCTTCCACTGTTCCAGACAAAGTTATTCACTGATTTGTGGACTAGTGAATTGTTCCTGACACATCTATTGGAAATTTCAGCCCTGTGGAATCTGGTTAGATAACTAATACCCCTCTCATGCCTTTGAATATTCTCTAATTCTTAAATATCAGTCTAAACACTAGGTACTTGTATGTGCCAGAGACTATGCTAGGAAAAACAAGTTCAAGAATCATTAAAATAGATGGTCCTTGCCGTCAAAGAGCTAACAGTCTAGGATGTGCGTATACTCGTGCAGTACCGTATGCCCTGTGCGTAAACCATATCCACGATGGAAGACTCTAGAATTGGGAACGCAGAAGTCATTCATTCTCTCAAAGAATATGGTCGGTGATTGTGCAGAGGAAAGGGGTTGGGAAGTTTTCACAGAAAAACTGAGGTTTGAACCCAGATCTCTAGGATTAAAAGGATTGGGGCAGCGAGGGAAGGAAGTGAAAGGAATTCCGGGGGGAGGGAAGGGCTGGAGGAATGGCCCAGGGACAGGAAAGTGGTGTTTGGAGGAATGGCAAGCAGGCAGACATTCTGTCTACTCTTCCCTCTGTCACATCCCAAAGAGAAGAGGCTCAGACCCAAAGACTGCTCTGGTGAAACATTTCAGTGGAAAGTTAAGACCAGTCTGTCATTTCTCATTTGAACACCTGGAAAGTCTCTAAACACATCAAGGTCGGCACAACTTTCTGGGGCTTACCGCATAATCAACATCAATTTCTGTAAAAGCAGAGGACAGGTTTAGTAGGCAAATGATGTTGATTGATAGGATCCTTCCACGTCAACACGAAGCAGAGAGTAAAGTTTAAGAAGTACAGTATGTCCTTTAGCAAAACTGACGCTGGATACTGTGATGACTTTGACTTGGTTTACCCGGTAATACTCTGACCGTGTATCAATACAAGTTGGATTAGTGCCGGTCAAGGACAAACTGTGTTTACACCTGACGGAAGCATCACAACAGAGTAATAAACTCTGAAATCAAATCCCCTCGGTTCTAAATCCATTCTCCTGTCTGCTAGGTTTAACCCTCTCGAATCACACAAATTCACTTGGCCTAGATAATTTTGTGTGTAAAATGAGAATAACGATTGTACCCGCCTTAGGGGCTGTTGTGAGAATTAAACAAAATAAGGAGTGTTAATTTTTTAGTTGAACTCAAACTCAGTCTGAAAGTTGTTCTTCTTCCTGAAAGGTGCAAATATTATAATTCCTTCCAGATCTACTATTAAGGAGAATGTGGAGGGAACCAACCGAATGAAAGATAGCAAGCAATCAGACGGTGCCGAGGAGTGGCAGAAGGCAGCAGATCCAGCCGAATAGAAAGAGAAATCATTCCAGAGGAATACCCAGAGACCAGCAGTGTCGGGAAATATCTATACACTCGGTAAAGACATAAATGAAACAATTCCATGATCCAGAGATTTTTGCTATTACTATTAAATACTGACATACAAAGAAATGATCATCTTAGTGAAGGTCAGCTGGGACAGCAGGGGTCATACTGATGAGAATAAGCAGGACCTGGATAACAAAGGAAAAGAAATCAGAGTGAGTTCAAATCAAAGACAATTAGCCAGCCCATACTTGGCTTAGTCTCAGAAAGAAAGGATTTGAAATTTTGGCAGAAACCTACATATTCTACTCATAATTTATAATAAGTAATTATGCTTCAGTTAAAGGACTGTAAACTCTCTATAGTTTCCAAAGTATAGTTTCAATTATTTTAACTAATCCCTCTTTTTTTTTTTTTTTTTTTCAAAAAATCTGGAGATATAAGACCCCTCTAGGCATTGAAGATGGGAAACCAGGTCAAGGGACTCCCAGCTGACCAGTGCAATTAAATTCTGGTGCCCCGTAGGACAGGGAAGATAAGCAGAGCCCTCTTAGCAGGGCTGGTTCCTGTGTGGGTCCGCTCCCCTGCCACAGCTTGGATTAGGGAGGCCTACCAGCAACCTATTTCCCCTGTACATCGAGTGCTTCTTCAAGGCATGTTCTCACAAGAAATGCGTGAGTAGTGTTTAAGGGTCCTTGGCAGCACGCCTTGCAAACTGCACTCCCAGAGCTTGCCATTGGAGATCAACCATTTATTTTCTAAACAAAGGTCAAGATTAGGCTTGAAGGATTTAGCTAAATCTCCGATACAAGAGGATTCAGTTAAGACTGGAGCTCGCCTCCTCCTGCCTAAACCTCAGAAAAGATAAAATCTGTCTGAGGCACTGGGGAGCAAGGGTGCCTGATACAAGAAAATGTTATTTGTAATATTGCCCTCTAGGACTTGGTGAAAATGACTCGACAGGAGGCATTAAAATGCCTCCATTTTTTCTTTCTGCTTTCATTGTGTTTACTTCGACCCCGGATCATCATATGACTGAGATGATCCCAGAAGAAAAGGGAAAATAGTGGTGTGCGTTTATATTTCATCTTGGGTATCTGGTCTGATTTGATCACTTCAGCCGGGACCATACATATATTGCAAATGCCTGTAAAGGCAGGCGTAAGTAATCTTTATTCTCTCGGCATTTTTTTTTTAAAGATTTTATTTATTTATTTGACAGAGATAGAGACAGCCAGCGAGAGAGGGAACACAAGCAGGGGGAGTGGGAGAGGAAGAAGCAGGCTCATAGCGGAGGAGCCTGATGTGGGGCTCGATCCCATAACGCCAGGATCACGCCCTGAGCCGAAGGCAGACGCTCAACCGCTGTGCCACCCAGGCACCCCGGCATTTTAATACAATAATTACATAGAAGGCATCAGATATTGCTTTTGCCTGCAATTGTATTTTCTTTAAAGGAAAATGATCAGTTGGGAGTGGCACTAAGATTGTTTAATGTGGGTCCGTTTGCAACTCAGTTAACAGTTAACCGTCCCATGAGTTGTTGGCATCTTGTCAACTACAATAGCCAACCTCTCTACCTGTGTATCTACAGGGAATTGGCAGGCTTGTGAATTTAGGAGATGTATGGTGCCACTGAGTCAGGAAAAATACAACAGTGGTTCCAGAATTGGGTAAAATAATCTCTCGAAAGGCAGAAGGGGATATCAAGTTCCTCCACCTTGGTTTTGGTTATATATTTTTCTGCCTTTTGAAAATCTGGATAACATGCAAAGTTTGATGTATCCAGGTTTTTAATCCTGCCAAGAAAACATCATAGATATGTATATATATACACACGCATACACACACACACACGAGATTGTCTAGAAGATAACACTGGTCCTCATTTCTAGAAAAAAAGAAAAGAAAAAACATCAAACCAGAGAGTCAATGAGAAGACCCTAGGACACTCCAAGCTTGTAAATGAAACACATTGTTTCCTTTAGTTTGAGTTTTTCCTTTCATGAGGAAAACTCTAAGATATGCAGAAAGAACTCTTTATGGCTGGAAGCTCTTATATCGCTAATGGATTTTGACAGTGTGTTACAGCTTGTTTAATCCAATTGAATCTGATTATTCACGTCAGTAACAAGATAAACTAGTTGACAGAAGGAATTTTTTTCAGCCACTGGTTCATATCAAATCTGCAAATGCAGTAGTCTAGAAAAAAAAGAGATAGGGGCAGAAGAGAGGACAGAGAAATGTAATTATAATCCAGGCTCTTCCTGAAATCTGAATTTGACTATGGAGAAGGTGTTGACTGTGGAGACAATTAATGCTCATTCTCTAAAAAACAGGGTGAGAACTTTCCAGTGCAGTACACCCCACTCATCAAAATATAGTTTCACAGGGATGTACTGTATGGTGACTAACATAATATAATAAAAAACCATTAAAAAAAAAAAAAGAAAAAATAGTTTCAGTTATGCACAGCCCATTCACACACACACACACACACACACACACACACACACATCTATGCTGCTGTTATACAAATCCTTGATGTTTCCTAAATAGAAAAAAATTCTGTCTTCTGTATCTGGCCTTTACACATTATATCTTTTGCCCAGCATATCCTCCTTTGAACCGACAAATTTCTTCTTCAAAAAGCAGCAAAAATACTACCTTCTTAATGAAGTCCTCAGTGTCCCCTCAGCGTCCCCTAGCAGTTTGTATATCCTCTTAAGTCAATGTCCCGCAACCTTCTTTGTGCTTCAGCACCCTAGGGATCTAGCGTGATCCTATTAGTAACGGTGGCTCAGTGGGATTCTATCTGAGAAAGGAGTGACAGGGTTAAGGGTAGGGAACAATGCATCTCTCCCGTAGGGTGAAACTCTCTCCCGGGGGGTGAAACTTCCAAGATAGGAGTGTAATTTGAAACACCCCCAGTTCCCCTGCCCTACTACCGCCCCTCAGAAATTCCAGTTGAGCCACTTCTTATTCTATAGCCAATCACCGCTCCAATCATTCCTCTTATCACAACATGCCGTGACTATTTGTTCATGCCTCTTTCTCTGTATTACACGGTATTATTCATCTTTATAGTCATTGTGCCCCTTCTCCTCAGTACAATCCCTCATACATAGTAGGTGCTCAATAAATGTGTGCTCAAGGAACTAGTGAGTGAATGAGTGAGTAAATGATTGAGTAAGGGAATAGTTTCTGGGACATAATAGGCAGTTGGCATCCATAACTAGTAAAAACAAAACAAAACAAAAGTCCTTCAAATGGAAAGGGTTCTAACTGGTACCATAAAATCATATGAAAGTATAAAACTCATTGACAAAGGCAATTATTTAATATAGTGCAGTTCAAAATACACGAATATTGTAATGGTGGTGTTTAAATCACCTGTAACTCTAGAATAAAGGTTAAAAGAAAAATTAGCAAAAATAACTATAATAGTTTGTGAATGGATATACGATATAAAAAGATGTAAATTGTAACATCAAAAACATAAAATGACTGGAGAGGAATAGTAAGGTTTTACTTATCAATAATTACTTTAAATGTAATGGACAAAATTCTCCAATCGAAACTCTCTAATCAAGGGATGGGAAAAAAATACCCCATATGAATGGAGAACAAAGGAGAGCAAAGGTAGCTGTATTTATATCAGATAGATTTTAAGCCCAAAACTATAATAAAAGACAAAGAAGATCATTATATAATGATAAGAGGGCCAATTCATCAAGAGGAGATAACATTGTAAATGTCTATGCACCCAGCCTTAAAGCACATAAATACACAAATCAAATATACAAAGCAGACCTGAAGGCAGATCTAGACAGCAATACAATGATAGAAAGGAGCTTCAAAACCGCACTATCAACAACGGATAGATCATCTAGACAGAAAATCGGTAAGGAAACACTGGACTTAATCTATGCTTTAGACCAAACGAACCTAACAAAAATCTACAGCACATTCCATCCAGTAACAGGAGAACACACGTTCTTGTGAAGCACACACTTCTCCAGGATAAATTCTATATCGGACAACGAAATAAGTCTCTACAAATTGAAGAAGATTGAAATCATTTCAAGTATCTTTTCCAACTATGATGTTCGAAACTAGAAATCAATAACAGGAAGAAAACTGGAAAATTAACAAATATGTGGAGACTGAACTACACCTTCTTGAACAGCCGAGGGGTCGGAGAAGAAATCAAAAGGGAAATCAAAAAGTATCTTGAGACAAACTGAAATGGAGATGCTATGTACCAAAACTTGCGGGATTCAGCAAAAAAAGTTCTAAGAGGGAGGTTTGCAGCAATAAATGCCTACTTTAAGGAAAAAAGAAGATTTTAAATAAACAACCTAATTTTATGCCTCAAGAAACTAGAAAAAGAAGAACAAACTAAGCTAAAGTTAGTGGAAAGATGATGGAATAAACATCAGAACAGAAAGAAAATAAAGTCTAGAGAAACAATAAAAAAGATCAATAAAACTGAAAGCTGGTGTTTTTTTTTGAAAAGACAAACAAAACTGATAAATCTTTAATGGACTAAAGAAAAAAGAGACTCAAAATTAGAAATGAGGGGCGCCTGGGTGGTTCAGCCCGTTAACCGCCTGCCTTCGGCTCAGGTCATGATCCCAGGGTCTGGGGTTCAAGCCCTATATTGGGCTCCCTGCTCAGTGGGGAGCCTGTCTCTCCTTCTGCCATTCCCCCTACTTGTTCTCTCTCTCTACGTCAAATAAATAAATAAAATCTTTTTTTTTTTAATGGGCAAAAGACCTGAATAGATATTTTTTCAAAAAAGACATACAAATGATTAATGGGCATATGAAAAGATGCCCAACATCACTCATCATTAGGGAAATGCAAATAAAAACCACAGTGAGATAATACCTCACAGCTGTTAGGATGGCTACTATCAAAAAGTCAAAAATTGGGCACCCGGGTGGCCCAGTCAGTTGATCGGCTGCTTTCGGCTGGGGTCATGATTCCGGAGTTCTGGGATCGAGCCCCACATCAGGCTCCCTGCTCAGCAGGGAGTCTGCTTCTCCCTCTGCCCCTTCCCCTGCTCATGCTTGCTCACTCACTCTCTCTCAAATAAATAAATAAAATCTAAAAAAAAGTCAAAACATTACAAGTGTTGGTAGTGATGTGGAGAAAAGTGAGTCCTTGTGCACTGTTGATGTGACTGTAAATTGGTAGCCAGTATGGAAATAGACGGAAGTTCCTCAAAAAATTAAAAACAGGCATACCATATGATCTAGCAATCACACTGCTGAGTACATACATAAAGGCAACAGTTAGCGTATCAGAGATCTCTGCACTCCCATGTTCACTGCATCATTATTTATAGTAGCCAAGATATGGGAACAACCTGTGTCTGTTGACAGATGAATGGATAAAGAAAATGTGATACGTAAATACAGTGCAATATTATTCAGCCTTTCAAAAGAAGGAAATCAGGGGCATCTGGGTGGCTCAGTTGGTTAAGCGTCTGCCTTCAGCTCAGGTCATGATCTCAGGGTCCTGGAATCAAGCCCCATGTCGGGTGACCTGCGCATCGGGGAGTCTGCTTCTCCTTCTGTCCCTCCCCCTTGCTTGTGCCTGCTCTCTCCCTCACTCTCTCAAATAAATAAAATCTTTAAAAATAAATAAATAAAATAAAAGGAAGAAAATCCTGTGATTTGCAGAAACATGGATGAACCTGGAAGACATTATATTGAGTGAAATAAGCCAGACACAGAAAATCAAATATCTCATTTATATGTGGAATCTAAAAAAAAAAAAAAAAAGTCACATTCATAATAACAGAGTAGAATGGTGCTTACAAGAACCTGAGAGGTGGGGGGAAAGGGGACATACTGATCAAAGGATACAAACTTTCATTTATAAGATGAATGAGTTCTGAAGACCTAACGTATCACTGGGGGACTGTAGAGAATCGCAACGCATTCATGGTACACTTGAAATTTGCTAAGAAAGTAGATCTCAAGTGTTTCACCGCACACACGCTTTCAGTGATTCCCTATTAAGATAAATAGACTCTGAAGAAAAGGAAATTTGCTGAAAATAAGAAAGTGGAACAACACTCCCTAAATATGACAGGCCTCCAGAGTGCATTCATTTCTAGCCTCGGGGCCCGCCTCTGCACTAGTCTCTACTCTGAAAGAAACTTGCTTGCACTCCACGGAGGGGAGGCAGGGACGTCACCTCCAGGGAGCTTCCAGGGCTAATTGCTCCTGATCGAGTTGTTCTCCAGCCATCACCATTACGAAGACCCCGTAACAAAAACAAGAATCTGTTTAACAACAGCAAAAAAAGAAACACCGTTTCCTCAAAGCTCCATTTTCCCAAGCTGATAATTACCTTTTTCACTGCCTTAAAGGGTTTTCGACTGAAGTATTATACATAGGCTAGTATTTCTTGTACAAAGCAGTATTATGCACATGAAGTAGAGGAAACGTACAAACTTCTAGAAGTGGGGCCTTACTGACAATTTATTTACATAACTTATGCAGCATTTCCCAAAATACTTTAGACCTTTTATTCTTCCCTAAGGACTGAATTTTGTCCAACAGTTGGAAAAATTGCAACATGTTGCTTGTACTTAATTATTTAGAGATTGACTCTCTTGAAGGTGGGAGGGCTGTGAATAAAACAGAAATAACCTGCAATTTTACTTTTGATTCCATTTTCCACCACATGTTAAAGAGATGGTGCAGAAATAAGGGAAGGGTGGCAGAGAGAGGAGAGAGAAGGAATATAGCTACAACTTGGTGGTTTTATTTCCACGTCCAGGTTTCAAGATCTGTTTTCATTTTTATTTTTATTGGAAATTGGTACAGAATGCAGATGCTAAACCTCTTTCATTTAGGTGAAATATTTGAAATACTATCAGTTTAAATACAAAGATCTGACAGAAAACTGGAACAGCCCTTCAACCCCAGAAGGTTTCAGAAATACTGAGATGCCGAACACAATCGCTCAATGGCCGGAGTTTAAAATTTTCTCCCAGATAAGTAGAAATCTTTTGATAGAGTCTTTAAGTTGTTTTAAGATTCTTTCAAGCAGGGACGCCTGGGTGGCTCAGTGGGTTAAGCGTCTGCCTTCAGCGTAGGTCATGATCCCAGCGTCCTGGGATCAAGTCCCACATTTGGGCTGCTTGCTTGGCGGGGAGCCTGCTTCTCCCTCTGCCTGCTGCTCCCCCACCTTGTGCTTTCTGTTTCTCTGACAAGTAAATAAATATAATCTTTAAAAAAAAAAGATTCTTGGGGCACCTGGGTGGCTCAGTCGTTAAGCGTCTGCCTTCAGCTCAGGGCGTGATCCCGGCGTTCTGGGATCGAGCCCCGCATCAGGCTCCTCTGCTGGGAGCCTGCTTCTTCTCTTCCCACTCCCCCTGCTTGTGTTCCCTCTCTCGCTGGCTGTCTCTCTCTCTCTCTGTCAAATAAATAAATAAAATCTTAAAAAAAAAAAAAAGATTCTTTCAAGCATACAAATATATAACAAATGATAACTAACAAAAACAGAACTGAGGCGTACCCTAGGGTTCAGGTGATGTTCTTACGCAGCTGAGGCCGGAGTAGAGAGCTGCATCAGTGCTAGTCTGGATTTGCCTCTTCCTCATCCTGAATTTGTATTTTTAACCCTTCTTGACTTTTTTTCTACATCCCCATCCTGCTATATGCCAGACTAGTCACTTCCTCGTAACAGGACGGTACTCCAAAGGTACAGTTTCTGTGCACTTTTGTACTGTTCTAAATCCAGAGCTGCAAATGCAGGCTTTCCATCTCAGCCATGTGAACTTCATCAGCCACTTTTCTATTGCTCTTGCTATTTCTATTTCTGTTCTGAAGTGCTCTTCTCTAGGTCTCTGTCCCAAGAAGTAGCTATGACCTTTTATGTGACTAATATCAAATGCTCTAGCCTTCTTGTCTGAGTCACTATGAACGCAAGTGTTGGGATGCCATTGTGGCTTTCAGAATGAATAAACCCTGCTCTCACTGAACTGCTGTCCTCAAAGTCTCCCTTAGTGTTGAATTCCAAGTGGGATCATTTTTTGATTATTACTAAGACACTCTTTTTCTCCCCAGTGTTGTTGAGCTATAATTGACATATTAACATTGTAAGACACACTCTTGATGTGGATCTCGGACTAGTCTACCATGACTTGGCTTTTTAACCACTCATAGATCTCAATGACATTTTTGAAAGATGCTGATTAAGTGTTCAATGAGAAAAATAGTCTACATACTCCAGCTTACCTAACAAGCCTTCCCCAAGTTTCAAAACCCCTATAGATATCATTAAAATGGATAATGATAGTGGGATGTCAGAAAGCTTCTTCCTGACTTAATGGTTTTAAACTTAGTAGAATAGTGAATAGTTTGTTGTGTTCTTTAAGAAGTTTTAGAGCAGACAAGACAGGGGTCCCTGGGTGGCTCAGTCGGTTAAGCATCTAACTCTTCATTTTGGTTCAGGTCATGACCTCAGGTCATGATCTCAGGGACGAGGGATCGAGCCCCACATTGGGCTCCACACTCAGTGGAGAGTCAGCTTGAGATTCTCTCTCTCCCTCTCCCTCTGCCACACTCCTGTGCTCCCTCTCTCTCTCCTTCTCAAATAATAAATAAATAAATCTTTTTAAAAAATCAGACAAGACAATTTTTTGTATAAAGATTTATTGAGAACCTACTAAATGCCAAGCAACAAGAACGAGTAAGACACTGTCCTAGTTCCCCTGGAGCTGGCAATATAGAAGCAAGGCGGCTAACTAACCAAGAAGTTACGACAAAGTTTGATACGTGTTATGACAGAGGACATTCAGGGTACTATAGCATCAAGGAGAAGTCAAGAAAAGACCTTCTCAAAGAAGTGTTATCTAAAAACATACCTGAAGGGTGGGTGAGAGTTAGGAAAAGAAGGAGTAGGGGTAGAAGGATGTTTGAAACATTCGCCAGAGCATTCATTTTTTTCTGCAAATGAAAATACAATGAGAACGTGGAACCCGCAGAAATTCGGAGTGCCTGGAATTCAAAGGGAATGAGTGGAAAGTGCAAGATGAGGCTGAACCCCAAGGTTGAGAGGAAGAAAATTGCAAACCATGTTAAGGATTTTTTTTTTCCCCTAAAGAATACAGAAATCATTGAAGGAATTCTTATTTTAGAAAAAAATGTCACTGGCACCAATGTGGCCACTGGATTAGGGGTAAGTCAGGACGTAGGAGACCAGGTAAGAGGCTGTGAAAGGTAATGGTAACTTGGACTAGGCTAGCGGCAGAGTGAATAGAGAGAAATGGATGGAGTCAGGAGAGTTTTAGAAAGTCAAATTGATTGGAAGGGAAGGTGAAGGAGAAGGAGGAAGGAAGATGGAAAATGAATAAGAAAGAATCAAGATAATAGCTTGAAAAATGAGGCCGTTTATTGAACTCAAATATATGATTCCAGGAATTTAAGCATAGAGCTCTGTTTTCATCAAAGACTAAAAGTAATTTGATTCAGAGCCTTGTCCAACAGTTCTGTAAGTATCTCTTAGTCATTCAGTGCTAAGAGACAATTTTATTTTTTTCAAGTCATCCCTAGCTCTATGTTTAATCCATATTACTATCTATGAAACAATGATTTTCATGCAGACCAGCTAGCTACCCCCATATGTGGGAAGAAAACCAGTGTTCACTCTTTTAACATTATAAAATATATGTGCCTAAATACTGATCTACTTAGCGTAATTTGAGAAAGTACAGATTGGGAAAATTTTGATGCAAAGTATTTTGAATTACACAGCAATAAAGCATATTTTCTATACGACATTATCAAGTCTCTTAAGAGATATGAAGAATTAACATATTCTTTATGTAAAAATAATTGAAACAAGCAAAATCTTAATGGATCCCATAATTAGATTCCATTTAGTAATCCCTTAAAGGATTACTAAAAGAATACAGAATATTGATCTGCTCACAACATGGGGGATTTTCAATATATATGTGATTCTTTTTAAATATTTATTACAGGTTCTGTATCTACAGAAATTATTGATGAGAAAAGATACTGGAAAACAGCCACCTACCAAGAGCTCCCATCAGAAGTACAATGAATAGTGTAGAAGATGGAAGGAAATAAAAAAATACCGAAAATAAATGTTGGAATTCTGTCCTGCTCAGTATCAATATGCTGGGAATATATCCTAGAAACCCAACATAACTAGAAGGACACATCGTAATTTGGAGTTCTAGTAATCAATACATCATTTTGAAATACTGAGCTTTCCAGGAGCCTTTTATTCTTAAGAAATATTTATAGCAAACCTACAATGAGTAAGGAGAAGCCTATCCTGGATGTGTACATGTGACAAAAATAACAAGACTCCTCACCTCCCTTGTCCCTGAATTTGTTTATCTCCCTTTGTTCCCTATCTCAGTGATAGCTGCTCTTGCCACTGGGCACCAAAATAAAAATCTGGGAAGCATGCTCCACCTCACCCCTGACATCTACTCAGTCTCTGATCTCAGCCAATTGTATTTCCTGAATATTGCTCAAACCCATCTTTCATTCTCCAGAACCACCTCCAGCCACTGACGTCTCTCGCCTGATTTATCGCAATACTCTCCTACTGGATTCCCTGCACTGAGTTCTTGCTTTTCTTTCAAACCCGTCATCCACATTTCTACCAAGGAGGATCTATTTAAAACATAGATCAGACCAGGTGGTCCTCTGTCTAAGCTCCTTCATCACCTTTCCTTTGCTTCGTTCAGTATATAACATTTACTCTTTCTTTGAAAGGTTTTTTTTTTAAGATATTTATTTATTTATTTGACAGAGATAGAGACAGCCAGCGAGAGAGGGAACACAAGCAGGGGGAGTGGGAGAGGAAGAAGCAGGCTCATAGCGGAGGAGCCTGATGCGGGGCTCGATCCCAGAATGCCGGGATCACGCCCTGAGCCAAAGGCAGACGCTTAATGACTGCGCCACCCAGGCGCCCCTCTTTGAAAGGTTTTAATGTAATTTAATGACCTTGTACGTCTTGTATCAGGCTAACTCTTCCTCAGAAAACAATTATAAACCCTGCACAAAATATTTAAACAGCAATAGTTTAAAGATACTGGAGAGTGACCAAAAGCAGGCAGAAACTGGAGGTGTTCTGACCTTTGAAATCAGGGCCTCACTGGTTTTATACAGTGTTCCCCATGAGGCCGCCGAGGTCTCAGTGGTGTTTGGCATACAGCGTTCTAAAAAAATCTGCGGTCTTATTGGCCTGGGAAGTCAAATTAAGGATCTGCCTCCCAGAAAAGATGAAGCCACAGAAAGCGAGGACTCAAAAGTTGCATGTAAGTCTCCCCTCAAATCCTGGGCTCCCTGCTCAACTGCTTGTGCACAGGGAAGAAACTCCAAGAAAGCCAGAGGGAAAAGAACAGCTGAAAGACCAAAAGGCCAAAAATGCTAATCAGATATTTCAGGCACTACCTGCGGCAGGGGAGTGGTTTAGAGTTCAAGTTCAATCAAATTAGCAGGGCTTGGTGAAAATTGGGGCTTTCATTGAAACTCCAGAAAGGTGTTGAAAGTAAAGACTACATTCCAGGACCAAGGGCTTTTCTCTTGAACTAAGGACAAAACTAAAATAGACCTGATTTAGCAAATGGCAAAATCAAACCCCATACGTTCAAAATGACCTGCCTATAGTCGAACTGTCTGAAGAAAACCTAACTCTGTTTAGAGTGAAGGTTAGCAACCTGTGGCCTATGGCCTGTTTTTGTATGGCTCTCAAGATAAGAATGATTTTTATATTCTTAAAGCATTGAAGGAGAGGAGGCAGAAGCAGAGTGGGAGAAGGAAAGAAGGAGGAGGAGGAGGAGCAAGAACAAGAAAAGGAAGAGGGGAAAGGAGGAGAAATAGAGGGAGGCGGAGAAAGGGAAGGTGGAGGAGAGGAAGAAGAAGAAGGAAAAACAAGAAAATCCACAGGTGACCCATAAACTCTAAATCACTTACTCTCTGCCCCTTTACAGCAAAGGTTTTCAAACTCACGCTTTAAAGGGATATACAATATTCTAGAGTCTCTACAACACATGATCCATAATGTCCCATATGCCATTAAAAATTACTAATAATGTGAGGCACCTGGGTGATGCAGTCAGTTGAGCATCTGACTCTTGGTTTCAGCTCAGGTCATGATCTCAGGATAGTGTGATGGAGCCCGGCGTCGGGCTCCATGCTGGGCATGGAGTCTGCTTAAGATTCCCTCTCTCTCTCTCCCTCTGCTCCTCCCACATTCCCCCACCCTCACTCTTCCGCTCTTTTTCTCTGAAGGAAATAAATAAATAAATAAATAAATAAATCTTTTTAGAAACCAGGCACCCCATAAATAAAACTTTTTAAAAAAATTACTAGTAATGTAAAAAAAAGGTGACTGTGTCTCAAAGTCAAGAGCCAAATCTATTAATAGAAAGACCTCTAATGCTAATTCATTAAAAAATCTCAAAAATAATCAGTAAGTGTTTCCAATACTGTTTCAGTAGGTGAAGAGAAGAGAAATTCCAGGAGAGATTTGTAAACTGAAAAGTAAAAATGGAAATTCTAGAATTGGAATTCAATATCTGAAATAAAAAATTGTTGATGGAACTATCAATAGACTACATACAACACAAAAAAGGATCAACGATTGTGAAGACTGCCTGACAAAAATCATACAAATTTCAGCACACACAGAGAAAAAAGGTTGAAAAAATTGAGCAAAGCTTCAATAATCTTTAGGACAGTATCAAGAAGTCTAACACGTGGAATTAGAATTTCAGCAGGGAACTATAGGTTAAAAATGTGTATGTCTGTATCTAATACAGACATAATAGCTCAACATTTTTCCAAATTTGATGAAACACTGTAATCCAAAGAGCCAGAGAACTCAGGGAATTCCAGACAGGATAAATACAAATGTTATATTTTGTGTTTGCTTTAGACAGGTGCAGAGAACCCTGGGAATCAGAGGCTCTCTTTACCCAGCTTGTCAAAAGCTCGACAAAGGGTGTTCTCCTCTCCGTGAGAACAAAATCTGGGTTCCTGGTGAAAGAAAAAAAAAAAAAGAACTCAACTGTCAAATTGGTATATATTTATCAATATTTATAGTATTTCTACTATGTGCTAGGCCATTCTTCAGCATGTTATGTCATTTAATCCACACAACCTTGTCCTTAACTTTACAGATGAAGGACCTAAGGCTCGGGTTTGCAGCTTGCTCTAGGTCATAAACCATGGAACTTTTAGAAGCAGAACTTAAATACAATTTTCTCTGTAAATGAAGCCTGAACTCTTTCCACTAGTTTTTCCTTAGGCCCCCTCAACATACACACGTACATACAGAGAGCTCAGTCCCTATTTGCTAAATTAACGACTAATGTTAAACTCTATGAATCTAGTGACACGTCACGCACTGTCAGTCCCCAGGTTTGGACAGCTGCGGCCTGCACTCAGCAGGCGAAGCCCTGCCCACACCCTGATCCAAATCCGGCTAAAGCAGTTAAGTATTTGCAGCTTCAGACTCCTCCACTGATTGAGCCTAGAATGAGTCTTGTTTCCCTAAACAGAGTCATCAGTGTACCTTGATCCCATCAGGCTGCTTTATACGCTCAGCAACTGGCTTGTTTGCTCCGTGGTTCGGTACTGAACCTGAATTTTAGTTTCCTATTGTGTATCCCATTTGCCCAGGTAGGCCTGGGGCTGCCCACAGCTGCACCCCAGTCATCAAGATGCTTTTTAATATGAGTAAATACTATACCCTCTTTATCCGTTGGCAGGGGCTCTGATTGAAAACTAATAGGCCACTTGAAGCCACACTAATGACTTGGAAAATCACTCTTGTCTCCCATGGCTATTGCACACCAACCTAGATTGAAAACCTGTTTACTTTTTGGTCCTTAGGGGCATTGGAAAATGGGTCATTATGCATATCTATGATGCCCATCCTATCAATGAAGGTCATGTCCCGAAAATCTTAGCATTTCCCCGTTACCTGATTCTACCCTTTACACACCAGGCAGATATTGAGGTCCAAATGCCTAGCAACAAAGCCTGCTTAAGGTTTTGGAGTTTTCAAAATCCAATCCTACGAATGTTTACCTGAATATTGAGGGTGGTAGTATTTGTGATTGGTGAGCATTCAGTCAGAGGTAACACAGCGGAAACCTCACCTTTATAAAGCAACAATAATAATGTTAGCTAGCATGTATTGAGTATTTGCTGTGGGCCAGATTGATATATGTATTGTCTCATTTAATCCATACAAAAGGAGTATGGAAGGCAGAAGAGTGGTTTCCAAGAGATGTCCTCATCCTAACCCTCAAACTTATGAATGTTATGTCACAATGCAAAAGAGAAGCAAAACAGGTGAAATTAAGGTTGCTAATCAGCTGACCTTAAAAATAGGGAGATCATCCTGGATTACCTAAGTGGACCTAAAGTAATCACAAAAAAAATTTGTTTTGTTTTGTTTTTAAGTATACTTGACACCTAGCGTGGGGCTCGAACTCATAACCCTGAGATCAAGAGCTGTAGGCTCCACGGACTGAGCCAGCCAGGCGCCCCAATCATAATAGTTCTTAAACATGGAAGAGAGAGGGAGAGGGGTCAGTGCCAGAGTGATACAATGTGAAAAAGAGTTACTCGGCTCTTGCTGGCTTTGAGAATGGAAGGGGGTCACAAGCCAAAGAGTGGCAGCCTCTAGAAGCTGGAAAAGGCAAAAACAAACACACACACACACACACACACACACAAAACAAACAAACAAACAAACAAAAAAAAAAAACGGATTCTCCCCTAGGATCTCCAGAAGGAATGCAGTCCTGCCAACATCTCGGTTTTAATCCAGTGAGACCCACATCAGGCTTCTGACCTACAAAACTGAAAAGGAAATGTGCGTTCTTTGTAGCCACTGAGTTTGTGAAACTTTGTTGCGGTAGCAATAGGAAACCCCTACAAGGAGATACTATTACTCCCCTGAATTTTAGGTGAAAAATTTTGAATCCCAACCAAGGGGAGCTAATTACCCCAATACAGAAATACTTCGTTGTAAGACAGTCTCATCATTTTGACCATGAAGAAGACCAAAAAGTGAAACCTCTGCTTGTTTTCTTTAATGACCTTGTTCTTTCCGCCACTCCTCCCTAAAAATGGACGGGAGGCTTTGGCTGACTGCGCTGGAGAGTCATAGAGCACATGGCTTTAAAAACTAGAAAATTGGCCCGTTCGTATTAAAGGCATTTTTCCGGAAAATCTTCATCTCACAATCGTGGGATAAAGTTTTCATATAACTCAAGTGGCAAAAGTATCCTCTTAGTTCTAGTACTATTTTCCATGTAAGAAGTCCAAGAACTTAAAAAAAAGGCAATAAAAAGGAATTAGCCAAGTAAAGAAATGCACCAGGAAATGGTTTAAATCTATCAGAAAATGGCTTAAAACTGGCAACAGCATCTGATGTTTTTAACAAAGCTAAAGTGCTTTTTTTTTTTTTTTTTTTTTTTTGTCTCTGTGTAAATCACACAGTTGCATCTCTGGAAGTAAACCACCTCGTGTTCGTGTCTTTGGCATCGTGTAGCAGAGCCTTAGTGTTTGTGCCAAATTCCTTAGGCATGTCAGACATATGACAGGAGCATATTTCATGATAAGCCCTGTGCCTGTTTTTGCTAAATATTACCGTAAATCCTCACCTGCATAAGTCTGCATAATATATTTCCGTGGTAAATCCTTCAGCGGCCAATGATCTATACTGAGGCTAAAATTGCCTCAAGCACCTTCAGTTTTAATACTTTGTCCCAGTGACTTTAATCTATAGTTTACTTCATGAGCAAAGTATACGCCAATATATCTAATGAGGCCTAAGCCCTAGTTGGCTTAAGATGTCATTCTCTAGGGAAATGAGATGTGGTTACTATTATGAAGGCAGCTAGTAACATAAAAACGACGTTAGCCATTTATTAATTTCATTTGTAAGGCTGCAGAGCTGAGAGCCGAGACAATTGCTTTAATCCTTCGTTCCTTATCATGTTTCTCCCTCCGACAGTCAGCAGTCGCTTGGCTCCCAGGGCTAAGCTTAGGAGTCTGGCTGGGGAACAGCTTTCGCTCTGGCGGGGCTCCCCTTCACCCCTCACCTTCTAGCTCTCTCTCCCCTGCTCGTGCAAAAGAAACATGCAGGAACTGTTCTCACATGTGCTCGGGCCATGTATTCAAGTCCCAAAGTCATGGCCCTTCATTTCTGACTTTCTGTCTTGTAGATCAGAAAGACTAAAGATCAAGAAGAATATCTTTCTTCTTACGCACCTCCACAACTGTATGTGAGCTCCATGGCTCTATTAGTCAACTAGAGGCACGAGATGCTGTGTAACAAATGATCCCTCACCTCAGTGGCTTACAGCAATAAGCATTTATTCAACTTACACTCGGGGATCTTTACAAGGCAGAGGCTGGCTCCTCGAGGCTAATTTCAGGCTATGGGTGGGATGGCTTTGGCCCCTGGCTGCAGGGAAGGTTCAAGTCTGTTCTAAGTGTCTTTGTTCTGGGGCTGGGCCGGCAGGGAAACAGCTCTCCAGGTCAGGCACGTTCTTCTCATGGTGGAACACTGGATGGAGCACCGGAAGGCAAGCCCAACCATTCGGGTATGTTTCTGGTGTTGGCTTTTGTCGCTATCATTTCGTCACCAGAGTGGGTTACGTGTCCAAGGCCAAAGTTGAAGAGTAGGAAAAATACACTTCGTTCATATGGGAGCAAGGCGAGGGAGGGAATGATATAAATCTGTTGTGGCAGAATGAAGAATTGAGATCCCAAATTCAATCTACCCAAATGGCCCATCTGCGTAGGACGGGTTGAGACTCCTGGTGAAACGGTTCCTGGCAGGACTGGGGTAGAGGAGGGTTAAAAAAGCAAACTGCAGTTAGAATGGCAATAAATCACATTAGTCAGTTATACAGTTATAAATTGTATTTGCTAGCATCCTTCATTCTTGCATTTTTAGGATAATTATGATATACCCACACCTTCTTCTCCAGTTTCTCTCCTGTTTCCTCCCTGTGCAGATACTCTGCTACAAGTACCGAAGTATTTTAAAACAGTCCTAGCTCTGGAGTTTGAAAGATCTGAATTTGAGTCCCAGACCTACTGTGGATTTGCTAAGTACCCCTGAATGAATCCTTCTGTGTTTCTTGACCTCAGTTTTGTCATCTTTAAATTATGATAATATCTGTACTGCAGAGTTCTTGGGAGGGTTAGATATAAACCTGTAATCCTTCTGGCCCCTAGTAGGGATCTAAAAAAGAGGAACTGATTTTCTTATAATTTATCCTTAGCATCTGCCCCGTTCTCTCTGTCTTATCATCCAGCATCTACCACAGAAATGTGCTTCTTGGTTCAGAATGATCAGTGGACATTTGACCATTTGTTACTAGACAAATAACAATTTGGAACCCTAACATTGTGGGGGGGTATCAGGAGCATACCATCTGGTGGTTGGCAAATATCTGGCTTTGCTCTCATTCCTGTGGGATATCTGTGGGGGGGAAATGTAAGTACAAAATTTCAAGCATGTCAGTGACTAATTATACAATCAGTTTTCATCTAGGCCACAAAGAAAACGGATTTCACCCCCTGGCACGGTGCTTTAGGTGAATAGGGTTTAGAAGATTTAAATATTCCTTTAGAAGAAAAGATCCCTTGAGATCCTATATACTTCACCTCCAACTTAATGTTCAACCCCACTTCAACTTCTTTTTTTTTTTTTTAAGATTTTATTTATTTATTCATTCGACAGAGATAGAGACAGCCAGCGAGAGAGGGAACACAAGCAGGGGGAGTGGGAGAGGAAGAAGCAGGCTCATACCGGAAAAGCCTGATGTGGGGCTCGATCCCATAACGTTAGGATCACGCCCTGAGCCGAAGGCAGACGCTTAACCGCTCTGCCACCCAGGCGCCCCCCACTTCAACTTCTTAATATGCATCATCATTTCAACTGATGCCTGATAAATTATGCAATCAGTTGACTAACATATGATTTATTTTAAGAAGATACGATTCATCTCTTTTTCACCACTGTATTTTTAGCGTCCGGCACAACAGATGCTCTATAAATACTTACCAAATAAGCAAATAAAGGAATTAATGACTAAACCTGAATTTTAAACAAGCAGAAGGACTTCCTAATTAAATACAAACTAAGCCCATTAATTTTATTTCTCAACTCCAAATGCATTTTATTACTCTTCTTCATATTGTCTTTAAACTGCTATTTCAAATCGCTGTCAGTCCTAGGCCTTAATTTTTGAATTATAATAAACTACTCTTTGAGATTTGCTGTGGAATAGCTCAATTTTCTACTTTGCATGCATGCAGAATTTAGGGGTTAAAGAGGAGGTCATTATAATCTCCCAGGGATATATCTGAATTTATAGAATGGATAATAATGTTAAAAGAAAGCTCCCACTATTCCATAATTCAATCTTCAAACAATTGGACTTTAACTTTTTAATTCTCATTAAATGATATAATTGCCCTTGGACTTATTTATCTTTATTGTACTTTCTTTGGACTAAAAAAAAAAACAAATGTCTGGCAGTCATTTAAAGGAATTATCATAAAATCATACTTTGGAATTTGAACTAAAGTAGCAGCAGTTCAAAGCTTCCCAGAAATTCACTCATCTATGAAGTTGTGTGTGTGTAAACATACTATGTGCTATATATTCTAATCTGTTAGTGATATAATGCATATGTAACACACAGCTATATATAATATTTCGGAGAAGAAAAAACTTAATCATTTTGGTTTTAACATGTTATGCTTTCTAGGCATACAAGTGGAATGATGCAGTAGGTAGCTGGATATTCAAACCTGAAGCTTACGGAGAAGGAGGGAGAGGGATTCTCACCAGCACGAAGATGCTCCCTAAAGCCAGGTGCCTGATGAGCTGAGCCAGGGGGCGATCACAGCCTGTGACGAGGGCAGGACCAAGGGCTTGCCGCTGGACCACTCCAGCATTGACGACTCCGGAGGCTGGGAAGAGAAAGGTGAGATGGGAGGACCACCGGAGGGTACGGTGTGCAGGGAGGGCTGACCTCAGAGTGTTTCTGCGGGGATGACGTGGGCGCCCAACCTGCCGGGAAGTTGCGTAACACAAAGATCAAAAATTGACTGCTGATGGGGGTGGCCAAACTGGGTGACGGGGAGTGGGAGTCACAGGCTTCCGGTTACGGAGTGAATACCTCGCGGGAATAAAAGGCACAGCCTAGGGAATAGAGTCAATGGTATCCTAATAGCGTTGTGTGGTGACTGAGGGGAGCTACGCTTGTGAGCACAGCGTGACTACGGAGAAGTTGCATCACGGCGTTGTACAGCTGAAACTACTGCATCATTGTGGGCCACCTATACTCGAATTTAAAAATTTATTAAAAAGAAGAAGAAGAAGAAGAAAATCGACCACTGCTTTTGGCAATATGGAGATGGGTGGTGATTTTCGCAGAGCAGTTTCAGGGAAGTAGTGAGGACCAATCCCTGTGGAAGTGAGTTAAAGAGCCGCGAGGGGAGAGAGTGTGACAGGGAATACTGGAAAGTCTGTTTTGTACAAAGAGAAGCCCAGAAGCAGAGCCAGAGTGTGAGCACAGGTCTAGGAAAGGTTTGCTGCTGCCTTATTGAGACGGGAGGTCTATTTGTGTGCTGATGAGGACGATCCCACGAGGTAGAGAAGTCAAAGTGCAGGGAAAGGGCTCAGAGTGGAGAGGTGGCCCTCAGGAAGAGCAAGAGCTGCTCATCATTTGGCTGGAAGGGAAGACAGAATATGAAAGTGTGGTGCAAGGAGGCTGGTGGATTTGGTAAAGGGGAAAGGAAGCAGTTCTCCACTTGCTTTTGTTTTCTTTGTGATGAGCTGAGAGCGATGACTGGGAGGGAGGGCTGGAGGTTTGAAAAGAGAGAAGGTAGACAGCAGTCGTTTGACAAAGTAGACAGGAAACTGAACAGAGAATTCTAGCAGAATTGTCCTACAGTTCTGAGAACCCACTTGAGATTTGTGAGCTTGCATGCAAAGCAAATGTCTTTTTCTCCCATCCCATCCATTTGGCTGCTTGAATGCAGATGTGGGCAAGACAGAGTTGAGGATCGCCAGGGTTTGGGGTTTTGTCAGGGAAGTACAGCGGAGGTAGAGACAGACAAAAGAGTCGAGGGTGCGTCTGAGGACGTTGTGGTGACACTCCATGGCATCTAAGCTGGGTAAGGAAGGAAGCCAAGAGGGAAGAACTGGACGGGGGAGAGGTCATGGGGTGGATCCCTAGATTCTGGAATGGTGTTATTTTGGGTGAGGAAGAGATGCTGAGGATATCACAAAGTGCAGTGATGGAAAACCAGATTTTGGAGGTTGCTGACAATAACAAGACCTAGGGTGTAACCGAGGGAGCAGCTGGGTGTGGAGGTGTTGGAGTCAGTTAAGGAACTGGAATTGATCTCCCGAGTAAGGGGTTCTGAATCCTGCCTGCACGTGCAGATCAACCTGCAAGTTGAAAAAAACAAAACAGAACAAAAAACCACCCTAATGCCTGAATCCTACCTTGACCAATTAAATCAGTATTTCTGGGGACTGGGGAGGGCCCGAGCACAGGTAATCTTTAAAAACATCCTCGCGGTGCACCTGGGTGGCTCAATCAGTTAAGCATCTGCCTTCAGCTCAGGTCATGATCCCAAGGTCCTGGGATCGAGTCCCACATCAGACCCCTTGTTCAGCGGGGAGCCTGCTTCTCCCTCTCCCTCTGCCTGCTGCTCCCCCTGCTTCTGCTCACCCTGTTTCTCAAATAAATAAAACTTTTTTCAAAAAATCCTCAGGTGATTCCAAAATGCAAGCAAATTTGAGAACCAACCAACTATGTGAATGTTGAGGTCACCAAAAATGATGTCAGGAGCAGTAATGGATGGAAATGCAGGGAACCGGTTGCTCAAATCTGCCAAGCATGAAGCAGAATGACTGGGTGGGTAGGAAATGAAGGCAGTCTAATACCACGAGAGAGCTGGAGCCTCTGAAGAGAAGAGGTGATGAGAAACAAGGAGAATACCTATTTCCCATTCCCACTTCCAGGACCTGCAAATGTGAGGCATGGAAGTGAACATGGCCACCATCTGAAAGGGCTGCAGGTGGGCAGGATGCGGGGGGGAGATCCAAGTCTTAGAGCACAAAGGCGAAGGTATTCAAAGAAGAGTATGGAACGAGGATTCAGAGAAGAGTTTGGAGGTAAGGGAGATGTTGCTATTCAAGCTCTGAGTTCCGAAGGCCACATTGGAAAGGACAGCAGTTTGGGAAGGAACGGGAGAGTGGCTCAGATAAAGGGCTATCCAGAAATGTATGGATGAGAGTCCCCGTGTTGATCCAAGAGGCTGTCACCAAGGCCAGTGAGAGTAAGAGGCATGATCGTTAGTCCCGTGGCCTCTTAGGGAAAGCGGGAAGTTAATTCTAAGTACAGCTTCCTTCCTGGAATAGGGTGCTTAGATAGTAGGTGATGATGAAGCAGGGGGAGGAACTGGGTGGATAGGGTAGTGGGAGGGGAGCCTGTGCGTCTCTAAAGCCCTTTTCTGTCGGACTGGGGACAGTGTCAAAGAGGGTAGGACAATAGTCCTACCAAGAGTAAAATGGGCCTCCCTTAAAATCTTGGACACAAACAGTTAAATGCTTTGAATCTCAGGACTTGAACTATATTGCAATTCTCTCTTTCTGTGCCTGTCTACAAGGAGGCTTTCAATTGCCTCAGCAAAATCTTTCTCTTATTTATCTTTGTACCCCCAGCACCCTAGCATAGCGCCTGGTACAGAGAAGGTACTTAATAAATGTTTGATGTACTGAAATGAAACACTTCAAAAGCCAAAGACAAAGTCTTTCTGTGTCTAGAGTAAAGAAACCAAGTGAGACACGATATTTTGCTAGAATTTCTGGATTGTAACCTTTCCGGGCTGGACCTATTGCTAAGTACACTTACATTTCTAACCACAAAGAGCACTTTTATTTTTCACTCATTAAAAGAATTAAATTAAAATCGTTTCTGCCAGGAATTGGTGCCATAATATATGTGTTTAAGTATTACATTAAGAAATCAATATCTCTAGCTCGCACTAAGTACATTCAGCACCCCTTAATTCAGGAGCATGAACCGTGTGTGCACTTAAGATTAATTTCATGAAAAGAAAAGATAAATTAGATCAGCCAAGCCGAGGAGACAGTGAGACCTCAACATGGTCTTCAGTACGAAACTCTTTGCTCTATTCGGGACACAGATTTCTCCCTTTGTTTGGACTTTGTTGCTTGGAATCAGGGCAACCCAACACAAAGCAAAAGCAAAGAGGCTCTCAACTCAAAGAATCAGCTATCTGTTTGTACCCTCTTGCAGGATTATATGGTAGTTTGCTAGAATGTTATTTTTCTAAAAATCTTCCTTATGCTATATATAAAAATAAACCCCGAAGTTAAGAATCTATGTGTGAGGATAAAAAAGAAGAAAAATGAAGAACAAGATAATTCTGGGGCACCTGGGTGGCTCATTCGGTTAAGCATCTGACTTTGGTTCAAGTCATGATGCCAGGGTTCTGGGATCAAGCCCCACACCGGGCTCCCTGCTCAGGGGGGAGTCTGCTTGTCCCTCTCCCTCTGGCCCTCCCCGCCGCTTGTGTTCTCTCTCTCTTACTCTCTCTCTCAAGTGAATAATTAAAATCTTTAAAAAAAAAATACAAGACAATTCTATCTTAATGCAACCCAGATGCAATAAAAAAGATTCAAAGGGAAATATTAAAACATTTATAAAATCACAAATATGTAAATCACAAAACAGTAATTGAAAGGAAAAATATTTTCATCAAATGTGAAGAATGATTAATATCATATCAAATATATAAGAAAAATAATCCTCATAATTAAGTAATCAAAGGATACAAGCAATGACTTCACACAGAAAGAGATATAAATCGTAAAGAAAATTAACAAAAAATAACAACCAAAATATTAGCTTAATCTTATCAAATGAGCCAAACTGGATTAATAATAATCCACGCACTAGTGAAGATGTGATACAATAGACTAGTCTCCACTACAACTTGATTCAGGGAGAGTTACTAGAGCTGGCTGTCTGCTCTCTGGGACAGTCAGCTCCACTGTCCATGCTAGGGTAAAGGTGACATGCATGTGTTCTCATTTACCTGGTGAACACTGCACTCGATTACAGGTGAGCGCTCCCATGCTGGGGAAAGGACAGCAATTAAATCATAGAAAATCGTATTTCCTGTGTGGATAAATGCAGAGGAACAGGCTAGAAAAAAGGTCTTACAACAATTGGCTATTTTGTTTTCACTTATCATAAATAAAATCCTGCAGAAAACTCTGCCTTGAACATTTTTGCCAGATGTCATAGCATTCTCTCTCTCTCTCTTTTTTAAATATTTTATTTATTTATTTCAGAGAAAGTGAAATAGAGCATGAGCAGGGGGGAAGGGTAGAGGGAGAAGCAGACTGCCTATTGAGCAGACAGCCCGATACGGGTCTCAATCCCAGAACCCTGTGATCATGACCTGAATCGAAGGCAGATGCTTAACCAACTGAGCCACCCAGGCACACATAGCATTCTCTCAATAACCAAAGATAAATCTGAGCGCCTCCCGCATAAGTACAGTTCAGATTCCCTCTTACTGCCATAATCCACTGAGTCCTCTTGCAGGAGGTGGTGACTTTTCAGCAGACCTAAAATATGGATTCATCACTCCAAACCAGTCCTCTTCTCTAGCTCATTCCTATGAATCAATATTATTGTTTTTCACTTTTAATATATTAAGGTTTAAATATTGCAGGGATTTTTCCTATCAGTCCTAAACAATGATGAAAGAGATCTGAGCCAGAAGAAGAAGAAAAGGAAGAAAGAAAGAAAGAAAGAAAGAAAGAAAAAAAGAAAGAGAAAGAAAAGGAAGACATAAAGATTAATTTTCAGCTAAAGTAAGCCCCATAGAATTACCTTGGGGTTAGAAATTACTTTTCTTCTCTGGGAGTGCTTGCAACTATTCGGACTTGGCTGATTTTTTTTTCCCGGAGATTCGCATCTCGGTGACCTGGATAGGGCACAAAATGTCCAGCAAGTTGTTCAGTGAGTAGGAGGAAGTGACTAATTTATCCTCCCTGTTTTACCAACTACTACCAAGCAAATCCATTTAGAGGCAAGACTCCAGAAATGCCTTCTGAATGAGTGACCAGCAGTTAGACAGTGTGGTCTCTGGGACAGAATGATGTCGGCAGCCGGAGTCGAAGCTTTGTTGATGCTTCTCAACTTTGCATAAGTCATTTCAACGATCAGTCCTGCTTTCTCATAGTGGCCAGATGAGGAAGAGAACAATAATTAAAATCTACTCCACGGCGTATTTATAAATCATTTTAAGATTCTCCTAATGGGATTTTTTTCTCCCTACGAAGGGCAAAACACTTAATTACATTAACTATCTTTAACGCTATACTGAGGCAGAAACTTTTTTGTATGCGTAAAGAGGCATCGATGTATTGAGGGAGAAAATGTATACATCATACGCATGACATATATTATTTGATATCGGTTGAGACTTCCCTTTAAAAAAAAACACAGTGTCTTAAATTTGTTTTTTAAAAAGTAAGTCTGTTTAGAAAGGGCATAAAGATTCACTGAGGTGGAAGATGTTTTGTATAAAGCGTGATTTGGTGTAAAATCTGTAACTTCATTTGAACACAGGTATAGGAAGGATTTCACAGCTCTCAATTTTAACAACCTGAAGTACATTTTCTTTTTTTTTTTTTTTAAAGATTTTATTTATTTATTCGACAGAGATAGAGACAGCCAGTGAGAGAGGGAACACAAGCAGGGGGAGTGGGAGAGGAAGAAGCAGGCTCATAGTGGAGGAGCCTGATGTGGGGCTCGATCCCATAACGCCAGGATCACGCCCTGAGCCGAAGGCAGGCGCTTAACCGCTGTGCCACCCAGGCGCCCCTGAAGTCCATTTTCTTTAGCAGGTGTGTTTGGTTTTCCTTAAAGTGATCATGAAATGAAATGAATGAGCATCTGCTACCTGGCGTGGGAATGAAAATGTACTTCCTTCAAGCTACGGGAGTTTTGCTAGGATTTAATTTCTACATAAAGTGGATGTTGTTAGAATGTATTCGTCTCTAGTTGGTCCTGTCCGGCTGTAAGATCTTATTAGTATCTCTTTTCTAGGAATTATTCCTAGGGTGTTCTCACAGAAAGTTTTGGGGGAAAAATAAACTCTCATTTCCATCTTTCCAAAGACCTGATTGTTTGAGCCTCCCCCAGATCAGAATTCGTTGCTGCTGCTTCCAGGCGCGGGGAGCTGTCTACTCTGGCCCTCGATTACACTCACGTGCCTCTGCTCTGAATTACAGTTACTTATGCAGACTGATTTCCTCCACCAGGTTATAAGCTCCTTGAGGGCCAAAACTGGTGTCTTATGCATTCAAGTGTACCCTTCCTCCAAGTATTTACAATAGCAAGAGACTCCCTAAAAGCAGAGAATTGTTCAGAACTTCCCACATAGCAGGCTTCCCACATTTGTTCAATGAATATTAGATGTAACTCAGAAGTTGCAACTTGGTTTCAGACATGGGCATAGCTCAGCAGCACAGCGTGCTTTCTCTCTCCCGCCCCTGACGCCCAGACCGGCCCGCCTCCTGGCCTAATAGTCGGTTTTCTGTCTTATCCATCTGTTTTCTCAGCACCTCAAGCAGTGCCTGGTAGATCATTATCACTGTTAACACACGTAGTTCTTACTGCATTCCTAGTGCTTTACAAGTGTTAACTTGAACTCTCACCCCAATCTGCTATTATCCTCCTCCTTTTACAGATGAGGAAATGGAAGCAGAGAATGTAACAATATTCAACACCAGAATAGTCTAGGGTCAGAGGCCATGCTTCCAGACCTTATTTCCTCCCACAGGGAGCAGTGTTATTCTTTGGAAACAAAATGAAATCTAAGGGTCATTTCCTGGTAGCTGACCGTTCCTGGTAGTTGACCAAAAAGGATTTCTAATCCCTTTCCATGTATCTTTCAGTTGCTAATCAAATCAGAGCCTGTTTTGCCAAGAAAGCCAAACTTTATTAAAACCGCGGCATTCAAAGAATCTAAACCCACCTCGCTTTCTGAATCCATTTTCCCTCCATTCAGCCTTGGTGAAAAACAGAGTGCAGTCTGACCCAGTGATAACCCCATTAGAGAGTTTCTTTCGGTGCAAACAGCAATTTAAGCAAATATGCCCTTCTGTTTTTTCTAGTGCCCTTTGTTATTGTAGTAAAATCCAAATTGGGCTTCATGTGGGAAATCAAAGAGCCGAAGACAGGGGGACTTTTCATTACATGCAGAAATGCAACGGAATGCTTTTTATTCCCATCCAAGCAGTTATTGTTTATCTACACGGCTAATGGAAGATCTAAAAAGTAGCCAAGGGCTAGACCAGCCTCTGCTCCTTCACCCGGATGGAAGTCTCCCATCCCGTGCGCGGAGTCAGGGCGAGTGCTGTCCCTCTCCAAGCCGGCTGGTCTGCGATTGCCCTCGCTGTTCAAGTACTCCAACTGCAGACCTTGTTCCTCCTTTCAATCTGATTATTAAAAGCCAACTAAAGTAGTTAAATGTTTAAAAAAGGTGAAGGCCGGATAAAATGTAAAAGCCTCTGAGTACTCTGTTGACACTTAAATAATGAAGCCAAGCACAACGCAGGAAGTCATTCAGTGCTATTAATCAGTAATCTGGGAGCATTGTGTAGGTGTGCAAGTGTCTTTCCCTTGGCTACCATCTGTGAATTGATCATTGAAAAATCTGATAAAGGAACATTCGGAAAGTACACAGTGAAATCCAGACGATTGCCATCAATTACAGCTCACCTTTGTAAGACTCAAACTTGACATTTTAAAACGTTTTCGTTATCGCCTTTGCTTCAAAACGAACAATGTACCTATGGTTAAAATTCTACCTTTCTTTCATCAAGACATTTGAGACCTAGAAGGTTTCATCCTCTATTTCATACTGATTTTACTGCTATAGTTTTTAAAATAAAGAATTCATGCCCCTTTCTGTGCTCAGCATAGCGTCAGCTTGAGATTCTTTCTCCCTCCCCCTCTGCTCCTCCCCGTGTTCTCTCTCTGTGTCAGATAAATAAATAAATAAATAAATAAATAAATAAATAAATAAATAAATAAAATTAAAAAAATTCATGCCCTCTCAATGCTTTATTTTTTCCTCAAAATCTTGTTCTGTAATCCTGTCCATGAAAAGTACTGCCATCTGCTGGCCATTGGTATGTAACGCAGTATGAAGAGTTCGGGGTCCTTGAAGAAAAGACTGTGAAAAAGCACGTGCATTGTTAGAAGCAACCCAAGTAGAGTCCACTTGTCACTTTAGAATTGACCTTTAAATTATAGCACTGCTAGGGGCGCCTGGGTGGCACAGCGGTTAAGCGTCTGCCTTTGGCTCAGGGCGTGATTCCAGCGTTGTGGGATCGAGCCCCACATCAGGCTCCTCTGCTATGAGCCTGCTTCTTCCTCTCCCACTCCCCCTGCTTGTGTTCCCTCTCTCGCTGGCTGTCTCTATCTCTGTTGAATAAATAAATAAAATCTTTAAAAAATAAAAAATAATAAATTATAGCACTTCTGTGTGTATGTGTGTCTCTCTCTTTCTCATAGAAAGTCAGTACGACAAACGTTAGACAATATTGACTTACAAAGTTAAAAAAAAAAAAGCTAAGTTTTGCTGCCCTCTGCTGTTCAGGTGCCTGCATTTCTGAGCTTTCATTCTCGTTAAAACTGAAAGCATAATTAATGTGTTTGTTCTTCTATTTATTTATTCATATAGTCGCTCACTCGGTTATTCGTTCAATGAATGACTATAAGCCGTACTCTGCACCTACGCACCACGCTGTGTGCAGGACTACTGGGACACAAACCTGACCAATGAGACAAGGGAAGAAAAACGAAGAATTTCAAGGCTAAATGACGTGAAAATCTGTTTTAGAGTTATAGAGTCCATAAATTCAGTTGTATCAAATCTGTGATGCCTGCCTTAGTAATAGTCTGAGGAAGAGAGGAAAAGGGAAGGGAAGGGAAGGGGGTGGGGGGGAGAAGAGAGGTGGGCAGGCGCAGTGAGCATGGTGTGATCCAGTCACGGCAGCACCCAGGAAACAACCAGTAGCTTCCTTTTTACTTTAAGCCCATTATAACCATAAAACTTTTCAATAAAAACCTGGATGAGGGGCCCCTGGGTGGCTCAGTCAGTTCAGTGTCTGCCTTCTGCTCGGGTCACGACCCCAGGGTCCTGGGATCGAGTCTGACATCCGGCTCCCTGCTCAGCGGGGAGTCTGCTTCTCCCTCTCCCTCTGCCTGCAGCTCCCCCTGCTTGTGATCCGTCTCTCTCTGTCAAACAGACAGAATCTTTTAAAAATAAAAATAATTTTTTTAAAAAGATGGATGAATTTAACAGGAGTCTGTTCCTTTTGGAAACGCAAGATTTGTGTCTAATGTTTTAATTTAGTTCTGGCTGTTACAGTCAGATGGTCTAGAATAAAATATTGCATCTGGTATAAGATCTATGGGGAAGCCTATGGAATTCTCAGCAACACCATGTTTCCTTTCACTTACCTGTGCTCCATTTGGCCAAAAAGAGATATCTTTAGTTTGGTCAAAAGCTACCTCAGTGATGGCCAATACTCCATAAAGACTCTTGAATTGGGCCCCTTGGAACATCGGCAATACCACAGAGGTGCCCTATCTCTGTGAACTATTATCCATTGGCTTGACACTTGGCGCCTACCTCCCCCTTACCTCTTCCCTCCCCACTGGCTTGACACTTGGCGCCTACCTCCCCCTTACCTCCTCCCTCCCCACTTTACCTAGCCGACTAGGAGCTGTCTTTCAGGATCCCTGTATCGCCTCCTCTGAGAAGTCTTTCTTCCTGAGCTATCAGTCTGATTAAGAACTCCTGTCTTCCATTTTCCCTCAGCACTTTATAAATACATTTTCCACTGCACTCTGTGAAATGACTGTTTAATTATTAATAAGCTCCTGTACAGCTTTACCCTCCTTCTGGATGGCCCTTTCCACCTCCTTGCCTTTATTGAAACATAGTCAACCATTTCCTTCCACGACTCTCTCCAAGGGAGGTCAAATGTTCTAGCGTTCCCCATATATCATGGGACTGCTGGTTCCTCACTGCCAACTCCAGCTTGGCTTGCTTCCTGATGTCTATAAAACTAATACTATTGTGAGGTCTTTGACCAGCCTTGTGGCTCTCTCCTGCCAGCCCTCCAGCAATTGGATCCTGGCTCACCGCCTTCCCCTTTTCCCAAGCTCTGTCATAATCCCGGGAGATGCAGAATGATCTCAGACAATGCACACAAAAAGCACCGTCTGTACTATCTGATGACTTGACTCAGTTGTTCACTTTTTGGATCTTGCCATAACCTGGGGCTACAGTTCTTCTAAAACCTTGAGCTTCAATATCTCCCTTCAAGACCTGCCCTCCTTCCATCTTTCACACCCCTTCATTCTACCACCACTGAGCTGAGACTTCTTTGAGCGCTCCAGTTCCTTCACCATCACCCAGCTCCTTCTTGGCCTCTGCTCCCTGTAAGGCTGGATTCCCATGTTGATCATATAAACTCACCCCCAACACCCCCCATTCCTTGAGACTCCATCAAGTCAGACAATGGGGGCCTACCAGGGGAAATTATACACCCCTGTAGATTGGTACCATTTCAAAGTTATGGTCCCTAATCTGGCAAGGTCCCACAACCAGGCCAAAAGTGCGTCATCTATCTTCAAAGCCATTTTGCAACCCCAGCTCTTACTTTGTTGAGAATATTAGGCCATCAGGAGGGATCTCCTGTAGGTTCACAACACCTTCTCTTAAATTTACCAAGAGCCCCCAGTCTTACCTCCTTTTTCCAGATCCACATCTCCTTCTTCTGATACAGGACCATGCTCCCCATCAGTACTTCTGATCCCATCCCTCTGGGATGCTCTGGGATCCTGCCTCTTTAAGCATCCCTCTCATTCGTATCTTCCATTTTTCCTTCTGTATGACCTTCCTCCCCTCTGCTTACAAACATATGCAAAACTCTCTCATCATGAAAGGAAAGGGGAAGAAAACCAACATGACTTCCTATCCTCTTATGTTTCAATGTCTCTCCTTTTTCATACAAACTTCATGAAGGAGGTATCTGTTGTCTCTTTTCCTTACTTCCAGACCATTCCTTGTGCTCTTTCATCTGGTCAGTTTCCACTCTTGGTGGAATAATCAATGGGAGGGTTTTGTTTTTGTGTTTAATATTCTGGAGTCAGATGGAGGTGAGACAGCTCTGTATGTATAAAGAAGTGTTTATTTGGTTTTAAAATTAATACTCAATTTATTAGGGCCACAAAATCAAAAACAAGTCTTAAGTATTTCTTAAACATTTATGTTCTTTTTACAAATTGTTATTCTATTTCTATGTTGGGTACAATGAGAAATATCATCTTGGCTTTTTCACTGATGATTGTACTCACTGTTATTGGTTAACATTTCCATAATGATGGGGCGCCTGGGTAGTGCAGCGTTGAGCGTCTGCCTTTGGCTCAGGGCGTGATCCCAGAGTTCCGGGATCGAGTCCCACATCGGCCTCCTCCGCTGGGAGCCTGCTTCTTCCTCTCCCACTCCCCTGCTGTGTTCCCTCTCTCGCTGGCTGTCTCTGTCACATAAATAAATAAAATCTTTAAAAAAAAAAACATTTCCATAATGAACAGAATAATTTTCCCCAATTCTCTTTTACAATTATATTCAATTAAATATTTTAAACATTTTTCAAAAATTTTACATATTTTATTTCATGTTGAAGCACTTCACATTACTGACAGGACACATTTATAACATCTATAAGCAAAGCATTTCCAAGAATTCAAGTATTTTTAATGGAATTATTTATATACTTATAGAATTACCTATATTACTCGGGAATATAGCAAATCAATTTTTTTGTTTTGGGTTTTTTCCCCCCACAGCTTACTCATCAAGCCAGAAAGGGAATGCAAAGATTTCAATAGCCAGCTGCTTTTACATCCAGGTATTTCCCCACTTTGTTTATCCGTCCCACCAGGGAAATTATTACTTTTGTACCATGAATAGTTGCAAGGACCATTGAGCTCTCTCTCCTTTATGACCAGCAATCACAAAGGCTCATATGGCATTTTGGCCAAAGAAGAAAGTTGATCATGGCTAATCCTACTTGAGATTATTTTTTAGGAACTTTGATTATCTGATAAATGTCAAAAATAGTATAGTCATGGGGCTCCTGGGTGGCTCAGTCAGTTAAGCGTCTGACTTTGGCTCAGGTCATGATCTCAGGGTCCTAGCACTGAGCCCTGTGTCAGGCTCTGCACTCAGAGTGCGGGTCTGCTTGAGATTTTCTCTCTCCCTCTTCCCCTCCACCTGCTTGTGCTCTCTCTGCCTCTCTCTCAAATAAATAAGTAAAATCTTTAAAAAAAAAAATAGTATGGTCACCACTGAAAAGTGAAGGCTCTCAACCAGCCCCTGGCTAGTGTCAATGCAAAAGGCAATCAAGGATCATGAGAGAAAACCAAATATTTATGTAAAGCACTCTGTCAACATTTCCTAAAAAATGTGGAGTCTTGCTATTTGAATTGTAAATTACCACATTTAAAGTAAAGTGATCACGTGATTCAGTCACTAGCTTATTGCTTAGATCTGAGCATCTGGAACCTACAAAAACCTCTTCTCCTTGGAGCCAATGACACCAAGACACAGGGATTCACTTGGCACTCCTTTCCTCTGATCACTTTCCTCCCCATCCTCCCCAAGTCCTACTAACCCAGCTGCCCTTTCCCTGCATTGTAAATTCACTAGTCTGAACTATGTCACTTTATAGAAAAATTAAGAAACATCAGAGACCATTCAAGTTTTTCAAGTAGGCACAAAGTCAAATTTCACCATTTTAAGAAGACACACTAAGGTATTTGTTCAAAGTTGAAAATCCTCGTCACAGCATCATATATATATATATATATAATATATATATGCACATATATAGGTATATGCATCATATGCATATCTGTATCTACATCGTACATATACATGTATGCACATGTATATCATCATATATAAACGTACGTACATCTTATCATGTCCCAATGTCTCATCCTTGTGGAAAATGGAAAACAACCTGACATTCCTTAATCCTGAATTTTTTTTCTTTATAAAATGGGAACAATAATTTCTACCTTATAGATTTTTTTTAGGAGATTCATTGTTAAATGTAACTACGTGTAACTAATATAATCGACATGGTAGATATTATTTCAATAAATGTCCTTTCTGATAATGAGTTGTCTTACTAGTTCAAGTTAGAAAGTACAGCTGACTATTTCTGTAGAATTAGAATGTAAAATTGGGGTTTAGAAGGAAAGTATTTATACATGTATCTATCTGTTTCATGTGTTTTAAGTTCAGAATATGGATCAAGTCAAAACGCTGAAATATGAAATATGAATGGCTCAAACTTCCGAGGAGTTAAATAAATACAAATTAACCTCAAAATGGATTTTATATTTGTAAATATAATGCTTATTATTGCTGAGTGTGTAGGAAACAATTTCATTTTCTTCCCAGTAGTGCAAGGTGGCGGTAGCTTTCTATAAGATAATTTGACTCTATGAAGTGCTTGCAAAATGCCCCCTCTTTTTGATTCCCTATCCCCACTTCTAGAAATTTAACCTTAGGAAAAAAATTATATTTAAACAAATATTTGTATGATGTAGAAATAACATGAACATCCAATTAAAGGAAATATTGATTAAATGGCGACACAAAATATCCTATACAATCTGATATTGTGCAAAAATTTATAGTGAAATTATCTTTGTCTTTTAGCTTAAAATCAATTGTACATTAAATTAGAATTATAAGGATAATCTGTGAAATTCTATGCATTTGATACACTTTACAAAGTTTAAATAAGAAACAGAGATTCACCCTAACTCTAACATGAAGGTATTAATACTATGTTTACTTTATTTCATTTCCATATTTAGGTTGCAAAGTACTTACTTAGGGATATCATAAAATTTATTTTCTAAACTGGGACACTTTTGAGCGGGAAAGTGGTAATAATAACAAGAATTAAAATGTGTTAATTGATTTATATCGGAGATAAGCTAGGATTGTCCCACTCAAACCAGGTCACCCCATATTTATCCAAGTATAAGGAGTAATTTAGAGTTTGGGTGAGCAGAACTTGCTGGATCATGTGTTCATGACCACATATGGTTATATAGATCAGAGAGTGTGGACCAGGTCATAGGACCTGAGGGTTATCTGCTTTCTAAATGGTTCTATCAGTGCAACAGGTAGACCTGTGAGGTCTTTTTACAATTGCTGCATGAATTAGGGCCTTCAAGTTTACATGCTTCATACTGATTTTGCAATTTATACCTCTCAGGTTCTTAATTCTTTCTTTCTCTCCTTCATTGCCTGATTTAGGTAGGCCGAGTTTCCTACCACCCCCAACATAGATTCCTTATAATGTTTCCAACCAGCCACAACTCTATTAAGTTCTTTTCATGTCATCTCATCGGCTTTGGCTTTTCCTTCTTTTTTTTTTTTTTTTGGCTTTGATCTGAAACCACAAATTTTTGTTCATGCTAACTCAAAGGCCACTGACAACTTCCTAATAATCAATCAAATCTAATCAATCATTTTCATTCCAAATCTTAATGGACCATATGGTAGTTAATTATCTGAACCACTCTCTCTAGCCACTTCAGTTCCCCTCATACCCACCCTCACACACACACCCCTCACTTGCATAATTTCTTGGCTCATCCCTTAAGACTCAGCTCAAATATCACTTTCTCCAGGAAGAGGAGGTAATGAGCCCTGCTCTGTGCTTTCACAGGACCCAGTATGCAGTCTCAAACTTCGCCCATAATCTCACCGTCTTATGAGCTCTAATGCCTCTCGCCAGACTGGAGTTCCTTAAGGGCTGAGAGTGTATAAGTCACACATCTTTCTACCTTCAGAATTTAGCTAAAAACCAGCACACAGTGCAAAGCATAATGTAGTAATCAAGAGTTCAGACTTTGCTGTTATGACAGATTTAGGACTGAATCCCAGTGACCCCAGTTAATATAAATTTGAGAAGACTTCACATGACAATCGTGATAACTCCCATCCTTGTGCTTTCTCAGCATCACATTCCATCCAGAGTTTTATTATCTTAGTTTGCTTTAATTTCATACAATCCGCAGGCCCCCAGGAGGGGTAACATTTTAAACTGCCATTGGACATTTACAACTTAACAAGAGTAATAGACTTGATTGACTTTTTGATGGGGTGGGGAAGACCTGAAGGCCCCAAACAATCAAGGAAACTTTTGATAGAGGCAGATCAGGAAAAAAAAAGGGGGGGGGCCAGGGTAAAGCAATGTCTCTTAATCTCCTCATCTGTGAAATGGAGATTAGAACAGTGTGTGAGGATTAAATGAAGAACAGATTGTTTTCAATAAATACTATTTTATTGTTGCTTTTGAAGATATTCAGAAGACAGAAATGATCCCACTCCCAATTTATTTTTAAGACTTTGTTTTAAAAAAAAGACTTCCTTTCCAGACAATACATGGATTTAGCAGTGAAAGGAAGAAATGCCATTAGAGTTATTTCCTATAATTTAATTTTTCTTTGCCACCCACAGGTGTGCTTTAAGTTCTAAAAGCAGAATGAAGAGCAGAAACCACTCAAGGACCCAACCTGTGAGTCTCTCATTGCCTTAGTTTGGGCCACTATAACAAAAATACCACAGACTGGGTGGCTTAAGCAAACACCTCTCACAGTCTGGAGGCTGGGAAGTCCACGACAGAGGTACGGAAAAACTCAGTGCCTGGTGAAGTCTTGCTTCCTGGTTTATAGATGGCCGTCCTCTCATTGTGTCCTCACGTGGCAGAAGGGGCTGGGGAGCTCTCTGGGGTCTCTTCTACAAAAGCACTAACCCCTTGGGGAGCCTTCGTGGCTCAGTCCATTAAGCTTCCAACTCAGGTCATGACGTCATGGGTTGTGAGATGGAGCCCCAAGTCCTAGGGCTCCGCAACCAGCAGGGAGTCTGCTTGAAGATTCTCTCCTTCTGCCCCTCCCCCCACTCCCTCCCTCCCTCTCTCTCTCTAGAATAAATAAATCTTTTAAAAATTTTTAAAAATTAAAAAAAATAAAATAAAAACACTAATCCCATTCATAAGGGCTCCACCCTCATGACCTAATCACCTCCCAAAGAACTCACCTCCTAATACCATCGGCACTGGAGGTCAGGATTTTAGCATACAAATTTCGGAAGGACGCAAACATTCACTGCATAATACCTGTCATAGCTCTGATTGTGAAATACTGAACAGAACAGATTATGTTGCAACTGTAATATTAAAATATATATATATTTTTAAAGATTTTATTTTTATTTATTTGAAGAGATAGAGACAGCCAGCGAGAGAGGGAACACAGGCAGGGGGAGTGGGAGAGGAAGAAGCAGGCTCATAGCGGAGGAGCCTGATGTGGGGCTCGATCCCATCACGCCGGGATCACGCCCTGAGCCGAAGGCAGACGCTTAATGACTGCGCCACCCAGGCGCCCCAAAAATATATTGAGCACTTACAACTTCCTGCTCCTTTTCTATACAGAGCACAGAAAGGCCCATGTCTCTTTAGAACAACATCAAACGTCCTCTCCCTCACCAAGAGAGGTGTGTCGGGTTGAGAGCTTCATCTTGTAGTTTGCTTATCCTCTTATAGAAATAATAATAGGCCTCACAGGATGTGAGGTTCCCAGGATTCTGGGATTCCAGGATAGACGGTCATTCTGTTAACCAGAATATGTTCTCGATGAGCATTATTCTAGGGAGAGTGGAAAACTAAACATGATTCTTCTTCCATAAATCCCAATTATATGCAACTTGAGTCATCCTCCGTAGGGTCTCCAGAAATGAAAGGAGAGATACAATTTGAAGTGAACACTGAAGAACAGATAAGATGACTTGGAATGGAAGCTATTTCTAGCCATTTCTGGAGTCAAATGGACTTGGAATAGAAGGAAGAGATGGAGAAAACTGGATGAGTAGAACTTGACTGGATTGCAACAAGAGTTCAATCGTCAGGAACCACCAGCTGTCTGGAGCACACCAAGTTCAAAATAGACCCATTGGAATTGACCTTGCTTATCTCATTTCAAAGCATATGGTTCTTCCTTCAACCAGAAATACAGATGTCAAGTTATATTTATTGTTGGACACTCTGCTTTTATTAAAGGTCATTATTAGGGATTGCCATCTAAAATGTGTTACAAATATTTTTTAATGAATTTAACTTCTAATTCCCTCTACAAAGTGCCCTGCAACAAATGCATTATAAATATTAGATTTAAATAATATTTTCTTCTCTTGTAACATATTACTATGCTTCTTTACTCTGACAACAGGAGCATGAAGCATTTTTCTTTATTTTTTTTAGTCTAAATAATAATTACTGACCTATAAGATGAGTACAAGGAATTTAGAAAGGTCAAATTAATTAAGCTTCCTGTGACAAAATAAATCCCAGTCTCTAGTACTAAAACGTTCATGTTAAAGGGTATTATGGCCTACACTATATGGTGTCAGAGAGAAGATACATTCCTGTATTTTTTAAAAACTAATAAAATAATTTATCCAGTTATTTCCCACAATCAGGAGTGTTAAAGAACTTGAATTATAGATAAATATTTTTTTACATACCAAATAATATTAATTTTTTTAAATGAAACATTACCTGAAGGCTGGCTTGGTACATATTTGCATATCTTTTATCTATCTCTGTATTTATCTATTTGTTTTTATTATGTTATGTTAGTCACCATACAGTACATCATTAGTTTTTGATGTAGTGTTCCATGATTCATTATTTGACTGTAACACCCAGTTCTCCATGAAATACATGTCCTCCTCAATACCCAGCACTGGGCTACCCCCTCCCCTCTGAAACCCTTGGATTGCTTCCCACAGTCCATAGTCTCTCATGGTTCGTCTCCCCCTCTGATGTCCCTCCCCTTCAATTTTCCCTTCCTTCTCCTAATGTCCTCCATGCTATTCCTTATGTTCCACATATGAATGAAACCATAGGATAATTGTCTTTCTCTGCTTGAGTTATTTCACTTAGCATAATCCCCTCCAGTTCCATCCATGTTGATGCAAATGGTGGGTATTCAACCTTTCTGATGGCTGAGTAATAGTCTATTGTATGTATGGACCACATCTTCTTTATCCATTCATCTGTTGAAGGGCATCTCGGCTCCTTCCACAGTTTTGGCTACTGTGGACATTGCTGCTATGAACATCGGGGTGCAGGTGCCCTTTCTTTTCACTACATCTGTATCTTTGGGGTTAATACCCAGTAGTGCAATTGCTGGGTCATAGGGTGGCTCTATTTTTAACTTTTTAAGGAAACTCCACACTGTTTTCCAAAGTGGCTGTACCAACTTGCATTCCCACCAACAGTGTAAGAGGGCTCCCCTTTCTCCACATCCACTCCAACAGTATCTTTTTACTTCTTATCCTAAAAAACACCAGCTACTATTTCCCATGACAGGTGAAAGAGAAGTTAATTATTTTAAATACTGCCTATAGAAAAATGTCTCTGAACACAATTTTGTTAAGGTTTGTTGTGTCTACTTGGTAGTAATTTTTTTCCAATGGCCACACTATGTACAACGAAGACATTAAGGTTTCTGAACCTGAGTCTAGCAGTTCAGACATCTCTGGGAGCCTTTGTGTCTTCATCATGGGCTTGCCTAACTGAAAATCTGAAGGCACAAAATTGCTAAAATGTATTACTACTGCTCTTAATTTTCTTATTGTCCTCTGAAGATATTTTGTTGACAATGTTCTGCTACTTCCAGAGTGGCTTTCCCTAGCTTCCAATGCCAGCCTGGAATCCACTGATAAAAGCTGTGACCAAAACATCCTTACCCATGGTATCTGTGATACGGGAATACTGTAAAAAGATCTGAGTCACAAGAAACTGGGGCTCTGAAAGGACACTCTCAGGCTATTTAGTATTGTCATTTTGGCCCAAATTTCTAAAAGGTGGTGGGGAATTATGTGAGCTCCTTCAGCCATCACGATTTGATGGTTTTAACATGCCCACTTGAAGAGGGGGTCACCAAGCAGCTGGGGTCTCTCCTGGAGTCCCCATCCAGCATTGACACGCTGGGCAGGAGCAAGAGATGGGACCATTCCCTGGGGAAACTGATACAGTTGACTGAGATGACATACTTCACACATTTGTGTGAAATTTCCTCTTGGCTATTTGATCCCAGAATGATTTGAAGTCTTAAAAAAAAATAACATGTCATATAGTCATATTTAAAGACACAAATTATTGGAGGCTCTCCCCCTACGAAGGGACCGTGGGACAGTGAAGAACCGTTGCTCAAGACGTGGTATGGACACCTACGGGCAACACCATCTCAGTCCATTGTTGGCTAGGAGCTGGAAGCTGGGGAGGGTGTATGAGGGATTACCCGAAAAAGGAAGAAGCTATTGAACTATCTGTACAGTGTCATCATCAGGATTGTTGTAAGATGGTCTGGGTACCCCTTTAGAATTGTCTTAGAAAAACAAGGGTACAGGTGAACAGAGGGAATTTATGGGGCAAGAACACAAGGGCAGAGCAAGATGTTACTTTCATAGACCCTTGAGATACCCGTTGTCCTACTGACAATTCCCCATGCCAATTACAAGTTTGTCCTCCGTTGATTCTAGGGCTTGTTAAAAAAAAGTTATCTAAAACTTGGAAATAAGCCCAAAAGGTTACTGTCTGTCTTTTCAAAGACACGTTAAGGCCTTATCCAACAAGTCTGCCCAAGGATCATCTGCTTCCGGGGTGAGTGGCAAACAATGGTCCTCGCCCTTAGCCAAACCAGCTCTCTACCTGTTTTTGCATAGATTCAAACTAAGAATGATTTTTATAATCTTAGGTGGTTGGGGGGGGAAATCTAAAGAAGAATCTTTTGTCATATGTAAACATTATATAAAATTCAAATTTTAGTGTCCATAAAGCTGTTTTAGAATACAGCCATGTTCATTTGATTACACATCATCTACATTTTTAAGCTTCACACACTCCTTGATTTTTGCCTCTTAATAGGTAAAGTTTGCAGACCCTTTACCTAAGGGCTGTAACTTTGTTTTATTGTTTCTTATTGATAAGTCTTCAGACTCTGGTGGTAGATGTCTTGTTTGTTATGATTGATTACTTTTTTTTTTTTTTTTTGCAAACCTACAAATGGTATCTATTGGTAGACAAGATAACCCCGAAGGCTACAGTTTCTTTTTTTTTGTAAAACATAAATCAGTTTTGTATCTAATTTTGCCATCTTATTCTAACATTCTCTTTCCCTTTGTTTCAGCTTCTTATATCGTCCTTTGAATTCGCTTTGCCACCCTGCTGGTTCCGTTACTAATGAGCTAAGAACATCTCTGACACTGGCTGACTGTATATTTATTTGAGTATTATGTTTTTAACTTTCTGAAAACTTATTTTTTTTTTTTACGATTTTATTTATTTATCTGCCAGAGAGAGAGAGAGGGAGAGAGAGACAGGGAGCACAAGCAGGGGGAGCAACAGAGGGAGAGGGAGAAGCAGGCTCCCTGCTGAGCAGGGAACCCAATGTGGGGCTCAATCCCAGGACCCTGGGATCATGACCTGAGCCGAAGGCAGAAACTTAACCAACCCACCCAGGCGCCCCTCTAAAAGCTTATTTTGACACATTCTTTTAAAATGGGTTTTTATTAAAAGAACCCTGTGGGCACCTAGGTGGCTCAGCTGGTTAAGCATCTGTCTTCAGCTCAGGTCCTGATCCCAGAATCCTGAGATCCAGCCCCACGTTGGGCTCCCGGCTCAGTGGGGAGTCTGCTTCTCCCTCTGCCCCTCACCCCACTCTCATGCTCTCACTTACTCTCTCTTTCAAATAAATAAATAAATAAAATCTTAAAAAAAAAAACAAACCAACCTGTAATGGCTGTTGTGAGTTCAAATCACCTATAGTTTGCCAGTCCTATGCTCCTAAGTATTTGTATGCTTTTTTCTCATAATGCATAATGACGAAAACTGCAGGAATCCCCTTGGGAGGTGGATAAATTTGTCTTGAACTACATGTCTCTCTCTCTCTCTCTCTCTCTCTCACACACACACACACACACACACACACACACACACACACACACACACACATAGTGCCTGACAGCCAGCTGGTGGGTGGGTGCCTGGTTTCTTACAAGATGTCAGAAAATTGCTTAAATTTTGTCTAGAATTGCTAATTTCCTCCTATTAAATGGCTTGTGAATTACATCCCTCAAAAAAACAGACCAGATTTGGGACAATTTTCCCTTCACAGACATCACATGCTCAAGAGCAAATGATTGAGCCCAGACCTGCAAGTTACAGTAGAAAAGTCCAGAAGTCCAGTTTAACCCCTTTCAAGTTTCCACCTCCTTCTCTGAGGGTCTTCTAATGCTTCCAGGATCCAACCTGTTTACAGGGCATAGCTTTTGGCAGAGACCCAATACTGGGTAGAAACCGGACTTGCTGGTCACATCAAAGCACATAAGTTGGTCAAGGTCCCCTAATGACCAAGCAGCCATAAACCCCAGGGTATCAGGGTCCCCACAATAGTTACTTTCTGATCAGTGGGCTTCCTGTTCCCCAGCAGAACAATCAGCAGACAGGCTCCTAAAAAATCATATTTGAGGGACTCCCAGCCTTCTGCCCTTTCAAAAGAACCTCCCAATCTTCTCCTTTCTATTCTTAGCCATTTCATTTTATAACTTAAAAGAACTAGGAAGAAAAAAAAAAAAAACCTTCACATTGTAAGAAAAGTTAGACCTAGAGCAAAAAATAACAGGAGAGTGAAAGTCTTTACTATTTAGGTGAACAGGCTGTATGGGTGCCCCCCCCCCAGCAGTGATATTTTAAGCGAAATTGTACTTGTGTTCTGTTTCAGTGTTTTGCTTCTGTAGGGAAAGAAGGCAGTATATTCTTCCACAGCCATCCTCCCATCCCCGAAAACGTGCAGTATTTTTGAGTCTCAGAACAGGACTGCCACCCAGCATTTAGTTTGGGGGAGCTTAATCCATCAAGGGAGGTTAAACTGGATTATCCTAGCAGGGGAGGGATGGGGACTTTGAGAAGAAGGGATTATCCAAGTGGAGATCTGGTGCTCTGCGTTGGGGGGCGGGGGCAGGAATGATCAGTATTGAACGATGAACCCACGGTCTGGATTCTGAATCTGGGTGTACTGGACATTGGCAGGGGTGGGAGGGGTTAAAGATGGCCTTGGCCGCGTCAAGCCAAACTGGGGGTTGGCAGTGTCTCACCCCCTTAAAAGCCTCCTCGCAAACTGAAGATGAGTAAACTATAGTTTGCACATCAGAAAGGTTATCCAGTAGCACGTTAGTCTGTTTATTTCCTTTTTGTCATCCCCGAGTCTGGGGCCAACCCAGTCCCTTCTTCGTCCCCCAGGAATTAAGGGACAGGAGCAAATCCCTGGTGGCGTCGCGGCGGTAGGAAGAGCACGGCGCGGCCGCTGGGTGTCAGCAGCTGGAGGGAAGGTCGGCGAACAGCCAGTTCCCTCGGGAGGAGGAGTCTCCCTCCCGCGAGAACTTCTGGAACGCGGATCGGCCAGATTTTACCCAGGAGGCCGAAAATGCAGCTATTAGTGGGCAGAGCACGGGGTGGCGCTCTTCCTCGTAGGGATCTTGCAAAAGTTAACGGAGCTGGTTAAAGTATAAAGCGCAGAGTGTAGGCCAATACAAGGGCTCAGCCAACGGTCTCCGTTATTATCCTAGTCGTGTACCCGTTACTTAGACCTGGGGCGGAGAAAGAAACCACGGAGAACCGGAAAGGTCTGCAGAAGGGGCGGGACGCGGGAACCTCGAATTGAGGAAGGGGGTGGCGGGGGCGATCCCACACTAGCAGCCAATCCAGCTGTCCCGGGGAGGAAGAGGAGGAGCCAGGGCCGCCCCCGGGACTCCGCACTGCTTAGTCCCGCGCTGCCGCTCCCACGGGCTCCGCTGCTGGGCCCCGCGAATCCACCACCGCAGTCGCCACCCCGCGCAGGCATGGCTTCAGGTGCCACCCCTACGGCAGTGAAGGTGAGATGAGCCGTCCCGGCGGCTGCAGTCCGCCCTGCTCTGTGCGCTCGCTCCCGCCCCGGGGGACCGCGCCCCAGAGCCACGCGCCCGGCCTGTGCGCCCCCGCCACGGCGGCCAGGGTCTGGGGCCCGGCCCCGGGGTCGCTTGCCCAGCGGCAGGGGTTGGGGGAGAGGGAACGCTTGCAATCTCGCCCCCCACCACCACCTCGGGCTCATACGTTCCCGCGCCGCGCGGGGAATGGGCAAGCCCCTTTGGAGAAGAGCAGTGGGTGGAGGCTGCGCCTGCCCCCCAGCCTTCCCCCTCACCACTGCTTTCTGGGGGCCAGCGAGCGTGCCGGCAGGGTGGGCGCCTGCAGCTGCTGAGACCCAACTCCTTGTGCCTGCCGGACTCAGGCTTCCGCTCCGACTCGGCTTGCTGAGCCCACGTGAACTGGGTGCTAGCTTTTTTGCAAGCTTCCGGCTTTTTTCTTATTCCTCCAAACGCAGGGCTTTTCTGGCCTGAAGTTGTCCCTGCAGGGCAATGCTTGGGGAATTCTGAGATTTTTTGACCTCACCGAAGTGAACCACAGGGCCGCTCCCTGTTTGGAGGCCTCTGAGTTTAAACTGTTTTGTTTGCAACCTTGAAAGTTAGAGATCAGTTTCCTTGTGCCCTCGGACCTCACAGGTCTCCGTACAAGGGATCATTGTTCGGTGGGAGCTTTGGCCAGAGGAGGGCACGAGTTCTAAAGGGTGCAGCGAGCTTCCCTGGGGCTTTGAAACACTTACATCCTGGTTGGCGCCTTGGAAGAGAGAGTGTGTAGAATTACAGTGCAGTGGAAAAATTGATGCTAAAATTCAAGATCTCTTCTAGGTTGTTCACGATTGGCTAAGAACTCAGTTAATTTGTTTGACTTTAGAAATTCATGGTCGATGGCATAGGAAGGTCAGGGATAGATCCTTCTTCGGGTATCCCCTGATTCCCTCCTTTGTGTTGACTTCTGGGAGAAGGCAGGTCCCTGCGGTGCGGATTCAGCCAGAATGATGAGTTTATCAGGTTCTTGTAGCTTTTAATGAGACTCACAAGGAGAAGGGGTAGGGCGGAGAGTGTTGCATTCATACTTAGAGACATGAAATTCGTTTTTACATTTTGAAAAGAATCTTGGATTTAGCAAATACTTGTAGAAAGCCTCTACCTTACCGGTAACAGAGAACAAGGCAGAAGGCTTTTATGAAGCTTATGTGCAGAGTAGGTGAGCCAGTGCCTTAGGTGTCCGTCTCGAAGTGGGGCTTTCCTGCAGGGTTTGCTGGGATGGTTACAATTATGTGTCTGGCACATCGTTGAAACTTATTGAATGTTAGTGCTTATAAGAGGGGGGAGCTGAAATTAATTTTCATGTCTTTTCTCCAGCAGTTATTGTCATAGGTCTTACTAGTCTGCAGGTTTCAGTGGGTAAACAGGAAGTGAGCATCTTTCCCTTGCAGGAATACCCTTAAAGTGACATTAAAAGCAGAGAGGGATGATTTAAAAAAAATTTTTTCTTTTTAGTTAAATTCAATTTAATTAACATGTACTGTGTTATTAGTTTCAGAGGTAGAGGTCAGTGATTCATCAGTTGCATACAACACCCGGTGCTCAATATATCACATGCCCTCTTCAATGCCCTCACCCAGTTACCCTGTCCCCCACCTGCCGCCCCTCCAGCCACCCTGTTTGTTCCCTATAGTTAAGAGTCCCTTATGGTTTGCCTCCCTCACAGAGAGGGATGATGTTGAAAACAGTCTCACTTCGGTCTTGCTTGGCATTCTCCAGCCACACAGCTTCCCGGGCAAATTAGTGCAGTGCACTTAACTGCAGAATGGGGGCTGATTAGGGCCCTGATGTAATTATTGAATGACGGGTATTTTTGGTCCTGGCGAGCTGCTGAATATAAAATTAAGAGGGACGAATAGTGCTAGGCCTGCCTGCTGATTGCTCTTTGAGCTTAGAAAAGTGACAGCTTTGCTCCGAGCCTCCACGGTGGCAACACCAAATCCCCCAGACTGCTGAGGCAACATCCCGTACGGGAGACTGCAGGTGCTAGCGTGCAGAGCAAACCAGGCTCAGAAAACCATACGCCCTCCCCAGATCGTAGACTGAAGAGCTGGGACATTTCTGAAGACCCTGTAGCCACACAAATCCCTTTTTGTGGACGTAAAGCCAAGGCCCGGAGAGATGGACTAAGGTGTCCAGAACTACACCGCTGGACCTAGATAGTGATAGAACAGGGCCTGGAGCCTGGCCCTCCACCAACCAGATGCTGTGAAGCAGTTCTGAAACCTGACATGTGGTCTTGGGCCCCGTTTTATTGTGTGAGTAGAGAGATCATGCAGCCTGCCCCCCTGTGCGCACTGGACGCTCTCCTGTGGTATTAATGACAGCTGTTGTTGGGAGGACCCCAGGGAGACAGCATCCTCCGGCATCAGCCATGGGCAGGTGGTATGCATGACCATGCAGAGGGCTGAACAGGTCTTTGGCACCCCAACAGAACATTCTAAAGGGCTCTTTCAATGGGCTGTGGCTCCCCCAGGCTGCTGCCCAGCCTTTGCCATGGGGGATTAAAAATAAGCCTTATGAATCATGGTTGTTATGACAAGGAGGGCATATGGTCCCATCAGAAGTGGGTGGTGGGCTATCAGCACAATGGCATTAAGAGAGACAGACAAGTCACGGAGTCTAGACTGGGATGAATGGGCCTTTTAAGTTCTCCTTTTGGCACCTGAGTGTGGCTGGCAGAGGCCTTCAGACTGAAAGTCCTTGAGTGACCCTCAGAAACCAGGGGACAGCTGACCCACGGGTCCCATTTGGAAGCCAGAGGATGAGCAAGCCTTCATTTTTTTGCTTAGGGCCATGGTGGCATTTTGGGCAGAACAGTCCTTTTGTAGGACTGTCCTGGGCATTGTAGGATCTCTGGTGCATCCTGGACCCCTCCCCACAAAATGCCAGTCCCCTCCCCCCAGTCATCGTGGCAGCCGGAAATGTCCACATGGGTTTCCAGACACTCCCAGGACAGCTGGTACGCGCTTGGATGAGGGACAGACAGAGATGGCCTGGTGAGGAGATGCAGGGGTGGCCCGGTGTGTGTCCTGACCAGCAGAGAAAGACCTAAGATAAGGGGCCTTCTGTTGTCTGGAGGGGTGTTTATTTTTATTTCGCTTTTGCTGGAGGTGGGAGGAGAGACAGAAACAGTGGCAGATATTAATGCGTTATTTCCTTTGATTCTCCTAATTCCACGGAGTAAGGTACAGATGAGCACACGGGATATACATTTTCGTGCGCAGTGGACCCTCATCCTTCACTGTGACTGCGATCACCGTATTCCAGCCCGTGTCTCAGAAGCAGCTACGGCAGTAGTTCTCAATGTGCGTGATGCATCCGCAGCCCCCTGGGGATTTGTCAGAAATGCACATTATCGGGCCCCATCCCAGTCCTGCTGAATCAGGAGCATGGGGGTGGGGGGCTGCAGTCTGGGTTTTGAAGAGCCTCCATATATTCAGAATCCAGCGAAAATGTGACGACTGCTGACCCAGAGAGCTTTGAAGAGGCATCTGCACTTCTGACAAGCCCTTCAGGTGATTCTTGGTGTACGAGTTTCCTGTGGCTGCTGTAACCATCACCACAGACCCGACGGCTTCAAACTGTGCCCAGGGATCTCTCACAGTCCTGGAGGTTAGAAGTACAGAATGAGTCCTGCTGGACTAACACCTGGCTGGTAGGGCAGCTTCTCTTGGAGGATCCGAGAGAGCGTCTGTTTCCTTGCTTTTCCAGCTTCTAGAAGTCACCAACATTCTTTGGCATCAGGTCGCCTTCTCCCTCATGGGACCGTCTTATAAGGACGCCTGTGGTTACCTTTAGGGCCTATCCGGATAATCCAGGATGATCTCCCTATCTCAAGAGCTCTGACTTAGGTAAGGTAACATGCACAGGTTCTGGGAATCAGGACACAGACAGGACCTCTCTCAGGAGCATGGTTTAGCCTGTGACACTCAGCCGGCCCACGCTGTGGAACTTCAAGGTCTAGGCCCCTCGATGCTGGCTGCACACCTTGCCCTGCCCAGTTCATCGAGTCTCTGGAATCTCGGACCTGAGCTTTGGTATCGAGAGCTCCCCGAGGGACTCTCCTGTCCAGGAGCTGACCCAGGGGGAGCACTGGGCAGATTGCTGCTGCTGTCGCACAAGGGGAGAGCTCCGCAGAATACAGTAAGAGTTGAGGAAAAGCCTTCTCAGAAAAATGGGCAATTTCGGGAGGCACAACTATATCTTTGAGAGGGTGTCTGCCCATCGGAGTAACATCCCGACTTTGTGAGGGGAGGTCGGTTGGATGTCCTGAGCCCTAAGGTTATCTGACCGAAATACCACACTCCTGTGTTAGTGTGTTAGCCTCACCGTAACGAGGCACCACACGCCGGGCGCCTGAAACAACAGAAGGGTATCTCCTCAGAGCCTGGAGGCAGGAAGGCCAACATCGAGCTGTCAGCAGCGTGGGTTGCTTTTGAGGCCTCCTTGGCGTGCGGACAGCCAGCTTCTTCCTGCGCTTCACACGGTCTTCCCTCTGGGGGTGTGTGTGTTCCCGATCTTGCTTTATTTATTTTTTTAAAAGATTTTATTTATTTATTTGACAGAGATAGAGACAGCCAGCGAGAGAGGGAACACAGCAGGGGGAGTGGGAGAGGAAGAAGCAGGCTCATAGCAGAAGAGCCTGATGTGGGGCTCGATCCCATAACGCCGGGATCACGCCCTGAGCCGAAGGCAGGCGCTTAACCGCTGTGCCACCCAGGCGCCCCCAGATCTTGCTTTATAGGCCACTGGTCATCATGGATTAGGGCCCTCCCTGTGACTGCATTTAACCTAATTATCTCATCAAAGAGCCTCTTTCCACAATCGTTACGTTCAGAGGTATTGGGTGTTGGGGCTTCAACCGAGGATTTGGGGAGGGGAGAACCAATGCAGCCCATAACCGTCACCCGCAAGGGCGGCTTACAGCGAGGAGCGTCTTGTCCGAGATTGGGCCACCAGCAGTCTCTGTGGACCATAGTGCGGGTTTTGAACAGGCCACCCAGACTGAGACATTTGGCCACTCTCTCCCCACACAGCTGGGCTTCCGGGATTTTACAAGGCTCTGGGAGGCTCCAAGCCAGGTTGGCTCCATAAAAGAACTTTTGTCTCTTGCACTTGCCAAATATGTCCATGGCAACCAGAGCTGAAGGCCTGAAGTGCTCAGATCAGGGATCGCCGCCGGCTTGAGCTCTGGTCCTCTCGCCTCATCGTGAGTTCGAAGCACTCAGAGGCAGCCCACCTCCCTGCCATGAGCTAGCCTCAGCTGCTCGGGCTGCTGTGGTTTGAGAATGCCGACACGGAGTGCTAGGTTCTTGGAGGTAGTGTATCCAGGCCTCAAAGTGATGGCGAGTGGTTCTTGCAACCAAGTGGGATGTGTGAAATCTCCTGGGTCCTGGTACTAGGGGAAATAGACAAAGGGTAGGGGTTCATAGGAGCCCTTTCAGCATTGCTGGAAATAACCATTCTGGCCAGGTCAAGCCAACATTTAGATAAAATGCTTTTGCGCTCTCAGGGAGGAAGTCAAACCCTCTTCTCTTTTTAAGGAAATTGACTCAGTGGTCTGTCAGTGGGAAAGTGCGAGATGAACCAGTAGCTGTTAAAAGTTGGCAATGACCATGATTGACCAGGGATTCTCTGTTTCAGAGCTTTATCCCGTGTAAGGAAGTCCTGGCTGGGCAGGATTGGCCCAGAAGTTCCATCCCAGTCCTCAAATATATTTCTAGGCCGTCTAGGGTTACCTGGACTAAACGCTGGTGCTTCTGGCCCAGGAGGCCTGGTAAGGTCTTGTCGTTGCTTCCCGAGTGTCGTTACTTGGCCTCTCTGAGCATCAGTTTCCTCAGTACACGGAGAGAGTAAAACTTTCCTGATGGGGTATGATGTTCTAAAGGACTCCAGGAGATATTGGGAGACAATACATCATAGCAGTTGAGCATGAAAGACCTGGGTTCCTTTTCTGTCTTTCCTTCTTATAATTTATTGTTGGACGAGTTTCTTAACTTGATGCTTTTCTTTTGTCTTGGGGAAAATGGGTATAATACTGTAGGGCATATCTTACTGGGTGGTTGTGAAGATCAAATGAGGTAAGGTGGCTGGAGCACTTAGCACAGTGCCTGGGACATCTAAGTACTCAGATGCAGTGACTTTATTACCAAGGCAGGTACTGAGTCAGCTATTGAATTTAGAGGCTCCAGGTGACAATGAATTAGGCTATGGTGCTTGCAAGTTCCATCCTAGTTGTACTTTGCTGTGGAGCCAGCAGGTGGCGACATTGCCCCATCCTGGCACTGATGGCCTCCCTCTGCTGCAGGAAAATGGTTAGAGGTCCGTTTCTCGCTGTGGCAGTAGGCAGTTGCTACGCTTGTCCTGTATACCTTGCAAGATAGGACTTTCTATAAACAACTGGAGCCGATTGGGTGACTGGACATGCTCACCTACGGATAATTCCAGTGCCAGAGACCCCATCCCAGCCTTTCTGGACAGCTCTTGCTTTCATGCCCAGTCCATGTTGCTCTCCGGGGGGCTGAGTTACCAGCTACCTAATGCAGTCATGCAGCTGGGGTGCTGTGGACTGAAGCTTGGGGCTGCTTACCGTGGGCTCAAGGGCACTGAACTTTGGCAGGACCCCTGGTCAGCATTTGTTAGTCACTGCCGCGGTTCTGGGCTAGCTGGCCCCAAACCGGGAGGTGGTTTCACAACAGTCAGTTTTGTTGTGTTCGTGCAAGTCTGAGAATCCAGTGTTGAATCCAGAATATGAGATGCTGTGGCCCAGGGGACATCCAGAAACAGCCAAGTCAAAGTGGTAATAAGCCTTTAAAAAAAAAAAAAAGGCAGAAGTTTTCAAGAGCAACAGAATCCCCCAAGATTAGGCCGAAAATACTTTCAGAGTCAGCAGTTCAGTTTTGTGACCTAGGGTGAGGACGAAGGGCTGGGCAGTTTATTAGCCCCGCCCCCATGGTCTGGGGTGCCTCCGAAATGCATGAAACGCAGGATAAAATGGAGAAGCCAGCTGGAGGAAGGGTTAGGATCGTATGACACTGATTTACAATTTTTTCTAGCGGATTGGCATGATTTAAGTGTACTGACTTAAACAAACACTTCTGTTGATTTAAAAATCAACTAATACTGGTTAGTCTTAACGATGATCTGTGGTGGTAAGGAGAGGTGGGGTTGGCCCAGAATGGAACCTGCTGTGGTTTCAACAACGTACCACAAGGTGGCGCCAACTTCAAAAACTGGTTTAGCCGCTTGAGGAAGTTGTGGCGACACTTTTAAACTTCTGAATCCAGTAACTAGCAGTTGTTCAGTAAAATCTCACTAAATTGCCCCTCCTGTTTGGTTTGGCTTTGTTTCCAGAAAACTGAGGGCCAGAGAGGTAGCCATTCATAATGATATAAAATCAACTCGTGTAACCTGATCTGAAAATTATTCAGGTGCTCAGTGACTTCTTAACCTGGATTTTTTTCTCAAGGAGCTGCTTTCATTGAGTAGAAATTTTACTCAAGTGACAAGCTTTTTATTGAAAAAAAAATGCTCGGGTCACTTTCCATTTGGTTTCTAATGACGTGTCCTCTCTCTAACTAGTGACTGATAATTTAAATACTATTCTTCCTTATCAGCCCAGAGAAGCCTTAATGATCTCTGTCATTTAATTTTTAGTTAACAATTCAGTTAATATTTAGCTGTCTTTGTAACTGCTCTTGTTTGTGTTTCATAGTCATCGAATTAGATTAACTCTGGAGTTGCAGGGCCAGGTTCCTGTAACTCCCATTAGCCCCCAAAGACGAGGGCTGATAAGTTCATCTCTGGAAAATGCAACACAACACTTGGACTTAAAATATATATATAGGAAGGATAGTTTGATTTTATAAATATACATGAGACTAACTTTTATGCTTTTCCCAACTCTTCTATCCATGATCTCTTACAACTCTGTGATTTTAGTGGCATAGGAAAGAAAATCTTTCTCGTTTCTTTATCTAATGTTACAATGAGGCGATAAATGGGAAGATAGACCACGGGAGGGAGGGAGCCTTCCTCAGCTGGCTACCGGCAAGTGACAGCAGAGCGCTAAATCAGAACTTTTAGAAGTGTGCTCCGGTGAGGGACTTCCCTGCCTGAAATGTGCTCAGGGGGCAAAGAGGGGCAGAATCGTAGGTGGGACAGTGTGGTCTCAGGATATCCCAAGGTCACAGGAAGACTGGGGGTGCCTGAGTGTAGCAGACCTCCCAGGCATCAGGATGCGGAAGCCGGCTGCAAACAGAGAACCCAAGAGTGAGCTCTCAGCTTGGGGTTTGGATAAACGGAACCGTGGCACTGTCAGGTGACCACTCTGCGAGCAGCGGCCCAGTGAGCCGCAGAACCGGGGAGACCCCCTTCCCTGCCATGTAGGGATAGAGGGAACATACCTCAATATCATAAAAGCCATATACGAAAAACAGCTAATATCATCCTCATGAGGAAACACAGAGCTTTCCGCTAAGGTCAGGAACACAGCAGGGAATGTCCACGATCATCACTGCAGTTCAGCATAGTACTGGAAGTCCTAGCCTCAGCAATCAGACAACAAAAAGAAATAAAGGGCATCCAGATTGGCAAAGAAGAAGTCAAACTCTTAACTCTTCACAGACGACATGATACTCTATGTAGAAAACCCAAAAGACTCCACCCCCCAAATTGCTAGAACGCATACAGGAATTCAGCAAAGTGGTGTGATATAAAATCAATGCACAGAAGTCAGTGGCATTTCTATACACTAACAATGAGACTGAAGAAAGAGAAATTAAGGAGTCGATCCCATTTACAATTGCATCCACGACCCTGTGATACCTAGGAATAAACCTAACCAAACATGTAAAGGATCTGTATCCTGAAGACAATAGAACACTCATGAAAGAAACTGAAGAAGACACAAAGAAATGGAAAAACGTTCCGTGCTCATGAATTGGAAGAACAACTACTGTTAAAATGTCTATGCTACCTAGAGCAGTCCACACATTCAGTGCAATCCCTATCAAAATACCATCAGCATTTTTCATAGAGCTGGAATAAAGAATCCTAAAATTTGTACGGAACCAGAAAAGACCCCGAATAGCCAGAGGAATGTTGAAAAAGAAAACCAAAGCTGGTGGCATCACAATTCCAGACTTCAGGCTCTGTTACAAAGCTATGATCACCAAGACAGTATGGTACTGGCACAAAAACAGACACATCGACCAATGGAACAGAATGGAGAACCCAGAAATGGACCCTCGACTCTATGGTCAACTAATCTTCGACAAAGCAGGAAGGAATATCCGATGGAAAAAAAGACAGTCTCTTCAACAAGTTGTGTTGGGAAAATTGGGCAGCCACATGCAGAATAATGAAACTGGACCATTTCCTCACACCATACACAAAAATAGACTCAAAATGGATGAAAGACCTAAATGTGAGACAGGAATCCATCAAAATCCTAGAGGAGAACACAGGCAGCAACCTTTTTGACCTTGGCCGCAGCAACTTCTTGCTAGACACATCACTGGAGGGAAGGGAAACAAAAGCAAAAATGAAGTATTGGGACTTTATCAAGATAAAAATCTTTTACACGGCAAAGGAACAGTCAACAAAACTAAAAGGCAACCTACGGAATGGGAGAAGATATTTGCAAAAGTCTTATCAGATAAAGGGCTAGTAGCCAAATATATAAAGAATTTACCAAACTCAACACCCAAAAACCAAAAAGTCTAGTCAAGAAGTGGGCAGAAGACAGGAACAGACATTTCTCCAAAGAAGACATCCAAATGGCCAACAGACACATGAAAAATGTTCGCATCACTCGGCATCAGGGAAATGCAAAATTAAAACCACAATGGGATACCACCTCACAGCAGCCAGAATGGCTAAAATTAATAACTTAGGAAACAGCAGGTGTTGGCGAGGATGAGGAGAAAGGATTCGTCTTACACTGTTGGTGGGAATGCAGGCTGGTGCAGCCACTGTGGAAAACAGTATGGAGTTCCTCAAAACGTGAAAAATAGAGCCATCCTATAGCCCAGCAATTGCAGTACTAGGCATTTATCCAAAGGATTCAAACATAGTGATCTGAAGGGGCACCTGCACCCCAGTGTTGATAGCAGCAATGTCCACAATAGCCAGACTATGGAAAGAGCCCAGAAGTCCACAGACAGATGAATGGATAAAGAAGATATGGTAAATATATACAACAGAGTACGACTCAGCCATCAAAACCACAAAATCTTGCCATTTGCAGCAACACGTACAGAACTAGAGGGAATTATGCTAAGTGAGATTAAGTCAGAAAGACAAATACCATATGATTTCACTCGTATGTGGAATTTAAGAAACTAAACAGATAACATAGGGGAAGGGAAGGAAAAATAAAATAAGAAAATAGAGAGGGAGGCAAGACATAAGAGACTCTGAACTCTAAGAAACGAACTGAGGGTTGCTGGAGGGGAGGTGGGTGGGAGAAGAGGTAACTGGGTGACAGGATTAAGGAGGCACTTGAATTACTGAGCACTGGGTATTGTATGCAACTGATGAATCACTAAATTCTACCTCTGAGACTAATTTAAAGAAAAAGTGACTAGGGCTTAGCAGGAATGGAGAAGAGCGTATGTATGTGAATAAATGAATTTGCTTGAAGTAATGATTTTGTTTCTACTGTAAAATGACCAAATATGTTGTCTTTTTATTGTCTCCTTTAGATTGGAATAATTGGTGGAACAGGCCTGGATGATCCAGAAATCTTAGAAGGAAGAACTGAAAAATATGTGGATACTCCCTTTGGCAAGGTCACTATCCATCCCTTTAGTGGAGACATACCAGCTTTTTCCTTTTTTCTTGCTGGTTTGGTTTTTACATTAAAAATATATATATATTTTTTAACTGCTTTTGTCTTGGCAGCACAGGGCTGTCTGCCCCAGGCTGAGATGGCCCAGTGGTCTTGTCATTGGGCTCTACCAGCTGAAGTAGTGTCCCTAGGAGTGTCTTGGACCTCGTAGGATTGAGACCCTGCACATGTAACTTCTCAGTTTTTATCTCTAGAAGCCAGAGACTCGTTTCAGAGATAGCAGCTGTACGTCTTCAGATCACTGCATTCAAATTAGCTTCTAATTTGGGGCCTATAGGTCTTCCACATTAATTATGCCGACAGATGGCAAACAGGAACAAATAATGCAAAGTGGTCTTTTCTTAGTAAGCCCTGGCCCAAGGCGGTGGGGGGATTTCCTGAGGGTCCAGAAATCAATAGCATAACTCAACTAAAAATAAAACACTCGTCTTTTTCTATTAAAAGGCAGCTACTTATTCTCCCAGCTCCTGTGTCTTCCAGAGAGGATGAGGTGTTGACCTTCTCCCAGTCCCATACTGCTACTTCCAAACACGACGGACCTTCTGGTCCTCCTCCCAGGATCCCTGTATGTGGCAGTTCCTCCCAGCCCTCCTTTCCAGCCAAGTCCTTAGACTGACCTCATGTTCTCTAAGTCCTGCTCTCAGCTTGGCTCATCTCATGGCCTCGTGTTTTCTGAGCCCTCTCCAGTTCTCAGGACCTTCCCCTCTGTTACCTCCGGTCATCCCATGGCCCTCTTAGACTTGGTTGGCATGGCAAGCGGTTCCGGGGCTGAGTTCTTAAGTTCTGTGGCAGTGGCCTCCTTACCACATTTTACTCTCACACCTGTTCTTGTACCTGCCAGGTACCCTTGACACATCTGTATTTGACCAGCATGACATTGGAGCCCCCCAGGGTGCTTGCGACAAGTAGATCTTACTAAGTGGTACCTGCCCACGCACCCGAGGCAGGCCTCCTGCCCCCGTGCCTCCGGACGGCTCCGTGTTGATTGAGGTCAAATCTGGACTCCCTTACTTCTTTCAAGTGTATCTTCCACGTTTCCATGAATCCTATTGTGGTGGAACAATTGAAATGGCAGTTTTTTAAATCGTTTGTATATGAATGAGTTCAAGTCATTGGGTTGTAACCATCTTTCATTACGTTCAGCCTTCCGATGCCTTAATTTTGGGGAAGATCAAGAACGTCGATTGCGTCCTCCTTGCACGGTAAGGTGTTTTAAGCTTTTTGAATATTGCTATTAAAGGAGGGTTTACATTTGACTCAGATCCTGGAGAGAGTGATGGTGTGGGCGTGAGTTCTTCGTATTGGTAGAGTCAGAGCACCTCAGTAACCTTTGTCGACTGCTTACGGTTTTGGGTAAATTATAGTGACTTCGGAGATCAGAGAGCTCACCCCAATTCCCCTTAGGCTGGAAAAGCGGTTAAAATAATCAGTAGACAATAGAATGAATCTGACTAAAATTGAAGCTTCTGGATTTAGTTCTCACTGCCAGAGGAGAGGTGCTTTTCCTTATTTATTGTTTTTCTTCTAATTAACAAGAGAAACTGCTTCATTCACGACCCCCTGTGTGGTAGTAGTTATGGGTTTGCAGGGAGCGGGTTCCCGTTGGTATCCACATTGTTTCCTTGAAAAGCTGTTCTACTATTACAGACGGGGCGACTCATCTCTACCACACAGCTGGAAATTAGTCAGACCTCATGTATTAGTTTTCTCATGCTGTGAACAAATTACCACAAGGGCAGCGACTTCACACACAGTGTCCCACAGTTTCTCAGCATCAGGAGTGTGAGCACAGCTTAGGTGGTTCCCCTGCTCAGGGTTACACAAGGTCACACAAGGTATACCGAGGGACTTGTTCTCATCGGCAGCCCCAGCCCCTCATTCAGGCTCGCCGGTGTCGTTGGCAGAATTCAGCTCCTCTAGGCTTGTCCACACTCCCTGTCCCGTGGTGCCCTCCGGGGGCGGAGCTCCCATGATAGTGGCCAGCAGGAGGGGCTCTCTGGACCCGGCCGGCATGGTGGCACCTGCTTGTGGGAATGACCCCCTGAGGTGGAGCCCATTGACCGGAAGCAAATCTCAGGTCCACCTGCAGTGGAGGGAGGAGGGAATTACACTGAGCATGAAAACGGGGGATCCACCTAGAGGCCGGCTGCCACACTAGTGGCAGTGACGTTGCTGAATCCAGTACAACTGAATTTTAGTTTTAGATGGTCACTTGGGGTCGATTTCAGGCAGCCTTCTTTGTTGGTCCCGTGGTCATTGCTGGGGGACTGATTCATTTTTTTCCAGGCTCTAAGAGAAAGCAGCTGATGGTGTGGCCCTCTGGTGAGGGTTTTATACTCCTACCCGATGAACTGAATTGTGTTGGACTAGGAACTGTTTGTCCCTTGAATGCAAGTGTTTCTTAATGACTTCGGGTTTTTGAATTTCTTTTGAAAACTGTGATTAGTGTTTTGGAGACCAGCCTTGGGAAAATGCATATACTGTCTGCGTATTCAGGACCTCCACCTCTGAGAGGCCATCTGTGCACTCAGGGTAAAAACCCTCATATGCTCTGCCTGTTTGAAACTATGTTCAAAGCATTTTGATGTGTTTCACAATTCTCTTGGTGAACAGAAAAGACATTAAAGTTTTTCTTCTAATATTAACACGGGATGATACAAGGGATATTTAATGACCACCCTATGATGCAGGTAATATTATTAACCATTTTCTAGGTGGAAAAAATCAGACTGAGAGCACTGAGTGGCTGTGAGGTCACATCGCCAGTAAATGGCAAGGCTAGGATTTGAATCCAGGCACTTCCACTCTAAAGCCCAAACTTAATCATCATTGTAGAATAGTGAGATTTTTGTGTGTTCACCTACTTCCTTGAAAGCCTGTTTCTGCATTATCACACTTGGCCCTTCCGTGGTGGACCATTACACCGTTCTATTGGTAGTTTTTCAGGCAGCCCAGAATGATTTTAACTCTCTATGAAATACTGCTACTATCATCTAACGTGAATTTTTAACAATAACTTTAGAAATTGGGTTCCCTTGACTGGCCGTTTACTGGCACTCTTGGTCGTGTTCTGCATCCCGGCCAGGAGCACAGACAAGGGCCTCACCCTCTCGGGAAGGTAGACATGGAAAAGGAACTGTAGTTTGAGTTACCAACAGATGGTAGAAAGGAAAGGGGATAGCGGTGTGACTTTGACTCGGTGGTCATGGAAAGCACTTCTCTGCAGAGGTGACGTTGGAGTAGAGGGCTCAGCGGGCTGGAGGCCTGAGCAGGACTGAGCAGAGATGGGCAGCGAGGAGGCCCTTAAGGCTGACGTGGGACAAGAGCTGAGGTTGCATTAGGACACTGGTGCCCAAGTGACACGAGGGCCATGGTTAGGTGTTTGGATTTTATTTGAAGTGTGGTAGGAAGTCGGTGGTGGTTGTGTTCGTTTGCTTGAGCTGACGCAGACTGGGTGGACACAGAAGGTTCTTTGCTCACAGTTCTGGAGCTACACTTCCAAGATCAAGGTGTCAGTAGGATTGGTTCCTTCTGAAGGCTTGTGAGGGAAGGACCTATTCCAGACCTCTCTTTTTTTTTTTTTTTTTGACTCGTGGATGGCCATCTTCTCCCTGTATCTTCACACATTCTTCCCAGTGTGTAAGTCTGTGTCCAGATTTCCTCCTCTTGTGAGGACACTGGATTAGGGTCCACCCTAATGCCCTCGTAACTTCATTACCATATGAAAGACCCTCCCTGCAAACACAGGTGTATTCTGACATACTGGGGATTAGGGCTGCAAAATATGAATTCTGGCCGGGGGGTGGGGGGTGGGGGGGGCACAATTCAGCTACTAACAGTGGTCATGCGTGAGGTGACTGGTTCTTGGACGAAACCTGCTAGTGTCATAACAGCTGGGAACTGTAATTATTTTGAAAGTTTCATTAACTTATTTAGGTGATCAGACGAAGGAATGGAGAGAGTCAACTGGGAGCTTGAGTTTCTCCTCCTATTTTATATCTTTCTTCATGGGCGCCTTACTGGCTCTTGATAGGAAAATAAATGCATGCCATGGAAAGGTGGCCTGTACTTTAAGACCAAGTGGTTTGTATTTGCAGTAGACGAGTTATCCCCTGGCCTCTGCCCATAAAAGTGCTTTGATGGAAAGGGCTGGAAGGTGCTGCTATAAACTGAGTTTTTCTCTTCTAACAGTATTCCAGTGCCCTGCTCACTGTCCCACTGTATCCACTCCTTCCCACAGGCACGGGAGACAGCATACCATCATGCCTTCGAAAGTCAACTACCAGGCGAACATCTGGGCTCTGAAGGAGGAGGGCTGCACACACGTCATAGTGACCACAGCCTGCGGTTCCTTGAGGGAAGAGATTCAGCCCGGTGATATCGTCATTATTGATCAGTTCATCGACAGGTGAGCGGGTCATCTAAGATGCCTTAGGCTTGGGTGAGATCCTTCCCAGCTCAAATAGATGTCGTATGGGGATCTGGGAGAGGAGCAGAGGGCAGGCCCACAGATTTGCCTGAAGCTTTGCACTGTGGGAAGTTTTTAAACAGCTGCAAACCAGAGTAAGGATGAACTGTCTGGTGACCAGTTCCCAGCTCTGCCATTTCTCAGTTCACCATGGTCTGTAATTTGAATAGATAAGAACTCTCGTAGACCCAAGCAAATCGCCTCTTGTTTCCTTAGCTTTCGCTGCCTGGACACTGCTCTCCTTTTCCCTATTGTCTCACGGACTTTTTTGAACTTGGTTTTTTCAAATAAGATTCCAGAGGGGGTCCACTCATTACACGTATGAGCTAATAATGCTTCCGCCACCTCCTTTTCCCCTTTTTCTTGTCCCGTAGCGTCCCCATTCAGGATTTTACTGACTGCACCCTTAAGTGTCAGTGTCTCCCCCTGTCCCCTATGTTTGCTGTAAACCAGTTGGTAGCTCTGGAGGCCTGATGAGAACCAGGTTCACATTCTTGGCAGGAACCCTCCTTGCATCGTATCGGCAGGCATGTAATGTCCGGTTGTCTTTACATGGTGTTAAGATCGACCAGTTGGTTCAGGAGCTAGGGACTTTTTTGTTATTTAGTAGTACCAGTAATATATAACATTCCTTTACCCAAAAAAATTCAGCAGTAATTGACTGCCATGATCCTGGGCTTTTTCTGAATTTAGAAATAGTTGGAAGAGGGGCACCTGGGTGGGTCCCGTCGATTAAGCATCTGACTCTTGGTTTCAGCTCAAGTCGTGATCTCAGGATCATAAGATCGAGCCCTGCATCAGGCTCCACCCTCAGAGTGGAGTCGGCTTGAGATTCTCTCCCCCTCTCTGCCCTTTCGCCAGCTCTCTTTCTAAAATAAACAAATAAGTAAAATCTTAAAAAAAAAAGAAAAAGAAAGAAATAGTTGAAGAATCACAAGGGAAAGTGGGTGCTCTCCTAGAGATCCCTTTCCACTCCCCTGCCCCCCTATAATTCCTGGGGAAAGGACCCACCTCCCAAGGTATTCCAGATCGAGACAGGAGGCTACACTCTGCACTTTGAGTCAGTGGTGGGGAGAAGTAGTACAGAGTTTAAGCCATTTGGTGGCTCCTACTGCAGTCCCCAGACTGTCACCTCTGTCCATCCTGCCCTCCCCATCTGCTGTCGCTGAGTTTACTCCACCCAAGCGCCCTTTCCCCTGTTCCGTGGGAAGAAAGTTTATTCACTCCAGTTCTCTATGTTTTCTGTCTGGCAGGGATCTGTTGTAATTTAGAGTCCATCGGAAGCATTCTTGATTGTTTCCCTATGGAGTGAATCTGTTAGGTGGAACCGTATGAAACTGACCGTTCTCTGGGTCAGAAATGGTTGGATATCAGCAGTTTCATGAGGCTCAGCCTAATAAATAATGGGGGTAGACTAAAATCATTACCTGCCCTTTACCTATCATTTTTCCTATTATTTTTTCAGCACCTGACACTAGGTATGTATTGTTCATCTTTCCCTCTAGAATATAGGCCGTGTGAGGGCAGAGACCCTATCTGCCACTTTATCCCTAACACGCACGACAGTATATGGCCCGCAGTTGCTCAGTCAGTATTTTTAGAGCAATTGAATAAACATGATCATTCGAAGGAAGAGGGAAGCTGGAATTCTTGATGAAGATCTCTGTGGTTGTCAAAGTCCATGTGTTTGGAGGTAATGACTTCAGAAAATGGTTGTACTATGCCTGTTCAGTAAAGCAGAGTACATGGGGCGCCTGGCTGGCTCAGTCAGTTGAGCATGGGACACTTGATCTCAGGGCTGTGGGTTCAAGCCCCACGTCGGGCATGGGGCCTACTTAAAAAAATAAAGCAGAGACCGAAACTCCCTATTCAGACTGATCCAGATTTATAAAGTATCATAGATGATCCTGAAAAGAAAAGTCTGACTTGGGTATTAAGCCCCAGATTAATTTGTTACTTAAATGGTGTAACTGTACACTCACATTTGCCAGATCTTTTCCTCATAAATAGTAAATGTGGATGTTTCACATACTGGCTCTTTCAAGAAAGCAATTGGGGCAGAAAGATGGAGAATAGAAAAGAGAACAGGTGTCGCATCGTGTCTGGTTTCTTTCTGTCTTAGCAGTCCTTAGCCGTGTAACCTTAAGATCTTCTGGTTTCTGTTTTCTTTCATGAGCTGTGTGGATAACCTGACTCCCTACTCTTTTCTTTCTTTTTTTTTTTTTCTTAAGATTTTATTTATTTATTCAAGAGAGAGAGAGAGGGTGAGAGAGAGCATGAGCAGAGCAGAGGGAGAGGGAGAAACAGACTCCTCACTGAGCAGGGAGCCTGATGCGGGTACTCAGTCCCAGGACCCTGGGATTATGACCAGAGCCGAAGGCAAACGTTTCACCGACTGAGCCACCCAGGCACCCCCTGACTCCTTACTCTTGCCTTGGAAGTTCAAAGTCTCTAGTAAGTGCCTTTTATGGGATGGAGCACCTCTCACCTGCCTGGTACATGGGTGCCATTATTGTGAATGTGTTGGTTGGAGGGGTCTGTAGTTAACATTATTCAGTAACAAGAGAAGAAGAGTTCTCTTAGAAGGAGGGTCCCTAAGGGAATATCATTTAGAAGAAACCTCAAATTTTATATTGATGATATATTACAATGGTAACTTTTATGATTTATCGGGCTAGATAAGATAGTAAAGCTGATTTTACCTGTTTTCGGTTTTTCTCATGTAACCGTTAGAAAACTTAAAAGTACCTTGGGTGGCTTGTGTTCTGTTGCTGTTGGACAGTGTTTCTGAACGATCCTGCCGCGGGCTGGGTCAGTTCCCCACGCTTGGGTGCGCACGTGATTTACCCTATGTGTGTCTCCTAAGAGAAGAGAATCAGCACTTTTTGCCTTATGAGTAATGGCCTTCACGTGTTGTACTAATGACAGCACATGTTGGAGGTGAACCTTGGTGTGTTCAGGCAGGCACCTGACGTGTGCTGTCCGTGCGGTCCTCAGGCACAGAATGCTCAGCTGGGGGCCGTGTTGCCGGGAGCCTGGGCAGCCGTCCAGCCAGCCGCAGCTCGGGAGTGGAACTGCAGCTCTCTGCAAAGCCACCCGGTGGAGTATAGCCTGCGGACAGGAGCCCTGGCTCCGGAGGTTTTGTCTTGGCTCCGGTTAGCCTCAGGCGCATCTCTGGCCCGGGGCCCTCTCTTCAAAGTCCGGGGTCGAGCTCCATCATCACTGAGGCTTCTTCCACCTACCCCGTCACTTCTCCAGGGACTGATCTGGAAACGCACACTTGGTTACTGTGCCACTTTGCTGCCACGCTATCTTAGAAAAAATATCCTTGTCCCAAAGGGGTCTTCAGAGGTTTAGAGGGATCTTTTTCATCTCCCTAACATAAATTTGTGATAAAGAATAAGGATGGAGGGGCACCTGCGTGGCTCAGTCGGTGAAACGTCTGCCTTCGGCTTAGGTCGTGATCTCGGGGTCCTGGGATCGAGTCACACATCAGGCTCCCTGCTCCGTGGGGAGCCTGCTTCTCCCTCTGCTTGCTGTTCCCCCTGCTTGTGCTCTCTCTCACTCTCTCAAATAAATAAAATCTTTAAAAAGAAAAAAAGAAGAATCAGGATGGAATAGTGTGGCTATTGTTACTTAATAGATGGCAGAACTTTCTCGTTTCTTTCTTTGCCCTCGGTGCCCAGTGTAGGGAAAAATACTAGGCCACCGGCCTTGCTGTGCATCCCTCAGACACCATTTAGGTCAAAGAGTGACAGGTGGCTCTGACTATACAGTTGTTTTTAAAAAACATTGGATTTCTACTCTAAAAATGGAATACCCCTTTAAAGGAGTCTGATAGGTTGGAAGTTCTTTTAAGAAAATAATTTTCTCTCCGCCATGTTCCTGCCTGTGAGAAGTTGAAAGCCTGGGCCTGAGAGAAGGGGAATCTGGGGTGTGGCTGACCTGGTGAGAGCAGGACAACAGACAGGTGGGGAGGGGAGTGGCTCCAGGTGGTTTTGGGATACGTGCAGTCGTGCATCTCTTCCTCAGACATGCAAGGAGGTGCCTTAGCTAATATTTAAAGTGAAAATAATCCTTTTGTGTTTGTGAGTAGGGCAGCTGTGGAAAGCAAAATGGACCTTGGTCTAGAATTTAAATATCAGAAATGTGGTGTTGGCTTTGTCATTTTCCCATTCCGACCGTAGAGGGATAGGTTACTTTACTCTGCCCTTGTCCTGGGTCTGGGGCTCCATGCGCGATGTTCCTCCCTAAGCAGAGTTGAAAAGAGCAGCTGGGGGCGCCTGGGTGGCACAGCGGTTAAGCGTCTGCCTTCGGCTCAGGGCGTGATCCCTGCGATCTGGGATTGAGCCCCACATCAGGCTCTTCCGCTGGGGGCCTGCTTCTTCCTCTCCCACTCCCCCTGCTAGTGTTCCCTCTCTCTCTGTCAAATAAGTAAATTAAAAAAAAAAAAAGCAGCTGATACCACAAACTTGGAGGAGGCTTGTCCACATTAAGTATCTTCTGTGCCTCATGCCTTCTGATGAATGGGGTTTGACGAATCCATTTCTTCTACCGATGGAGGTCCTTATCATCAGACCACAAGTCATTTGACCATTCAGGATCGAACCTGGTTGAGAATGGGACTTTTTCACTTCCGGATGGTCATTCCACAGTCCATCTGAACTCGGGGAAGAGTTTGTCTGACCTTTCATCTGTCCCAAGAGAGCGTTGTGAGGCTATGTATACTTTAAAAGGATCTCACAAGGGAGATGCTCCAAGATTCATAATTTGGGGGTTCTTCTTCTGTGGTACAAACCTTTGTATATGCAGCGTATGCCTGTCACCCCAAACTACTGACTCTCCAGGCCGTGCAAGGTGCACATGGGTAGAGGTTTCCAGCATTGCCACACATGACCTCTGTCCTCTTCACCATCAATCCTGATCGTTATCGTGGAGAGGAATTGAATTCGCCCTGTACCTATAAGCTATCTGGAAAGATGCCCACATTCCATTAAATTGTTTTTTAAAAAGATGCAGTTTAGTAGGACCCGTTCAGCTACGAGGGCTATTGGAACTATCTCAAGGCGTGCCCAGCGAACATACCTGTTAAGGACAAGGATGGGATTCTTACTTTCCAATAGTGGTCTTTATCAGGAATGTTTTACAGATAAGAACTTTTTTTTTTTTTCTTTTGGACAATGAGAAAAATACAACCAAGACAATGAGAAAAATACAACCAAAAAAATTAAGATGAAAAACAGCAGGGTGTGAATCCTAGCGGCAGAAGTTCTCTGCAAAATGCTGCTCACGCGTTGGCCTGGTATGCCTGAGGCCCCCGGTTAGGTTCTGCTCGAAGAATGCAGTGGGAGAAGCCCTAGCTTGGAAGTGTGAACATCCAGAATTGTTTCCTGGCTCTGCCCCCAAATTCTTTTGTCACTTCGTGTCCTCGTTGCGAGATGAGGGTGCTATGTTCTGATGTCTTGAGTGGTGATGTCCTCCCTCTCTGGAGAGTTCTGTGTTCACTGCATTAGGGAAAGTTTTGACTAAGCGTGGCTGTAATACTTGCTGGCTTATTCATCAGGAAAGTCCCACTGTAAACACAGTGGTGAGGGATTATGTCACTTTATTTCCCCCTCCCGAAGCCCTGGGCTTCCCCTCCTCCTCAATGTCATGATGTAAGATTGTTGGTACCCGCCCCTATGGAGCACTGGCCGGGAAGTTGAGGTGTGCTCTGATGTCCATTAATCACCAGTCTTTGAACTTCTGGGGCAGGGCGTGGACTTTTATCCATACTCTCAGGGGTCATGGTAAACAATTGCACAGGAAGCCCTCCCTTGGCTCTTCTCCCATTCCTCTTAGCAGCTCTTTCAAACCCTTACTGTTCTCACGGCTTCCTGCCCGTCTCCTTCACTCTTGGTTGAGAATGTCCCCTCTGTATGAGAAAACAGAAGCTGTTTGGCATAAACTGACCATGTTCCTTTCCCCTCCCTCTCACTAGTTTCTTGCATGCCTGCCCTCTGCCATCTTCCTGCCCGCACCTGTCCTAGGATCCGGGGCAGCTACTCCCATGTTCCCGGGAGTTCCCAAGTTTTGCTCCTCAACCTAGCTCTCTTATTATGGCCTTGCCTTCTATCCCTTCTCCTAACGAAACTGCTGATAAGCTCCCAGTTTTTGAGTTACTACTAAGTGCCACAAATCCCTTAATCCTGTTCACCACAAGGGTAGTTTTCCTGGGTTATAGTTGAGGAAACTTAAAACTCAAAAATATCGGTCATTTGCTAGTAAGTGGGACCTGTGGAGTTTGAATTCTGTTAGCGTCCAAAGCCTGTGACCTCACCCATCCCTCACACACACACTTCCAGCTCTGCCTCCCCCTTCAGATGCACACTGGCCACTAGATCCAGGACAGGGTCCCAAAGATACCTCACGCTTTATAATTCAAGATTAAATCATCCTCCTTGGGGGGAGCGCCTGGGTGGCTCAGTGGGTTAAGCATCTGCCTTCGGCTCAGGTCATGTTCCCGGGGTCCTGGGGTCGAGTCCCATGTTGGGCTCCCTGCTCCGTGGGGAGCCTGCTTCTCCCTCTGCCTGCCACTCCCCCTGCTTGTGCTCTCTCTCTCTGTCAAATAAATAAACTCTTTAAAAAAAAAATTTAAAAATAAAAAAATAAATGATCCCCCTTGGATGTCTTCTAACCCCACACTGTCACTCTCACCCCACCCCAGCTCCCTGTTCCCTGCTTGGAAAATCGCGAAGTTGATCACACCCTGGCGCTGCCATCTGCCCGGTGGCCGCCACCATGCCTCCATACCACCCCTGCGTAGAGTCCATCTTTGGGTCACGCCTGTGCGTGCTTTGAACCACCTTCTGTTCTCGGTGCCCACTGCCTCATCTGGTCAGTGCTTTGCTTCGCGTGCCTTCTTCTCTCCAGCGTGCCCCCTGCAAAGCCAGTTTCGAGATTACTCCCTGAAAATATAATAGAAACAAAGACATGATGAGAAAAGAGCTGGAGGGGCGCCCAGGTGGCTCAGTCCGCTGAGCGTCCGACTCTGGATCTCAGCTCAGCTCTTGATCTGGGTTGTGAGTTCAAGCCCTGCATTGAGCTCCATGCCTAGCATGGAGTCTACTTAAAAAAAAAAAAAAAAAAAAAAAAGTGCTGTAAATCAGGGCATCCACTCCTCTCTGGGAGGGCTTGCCCAGAACCTCGTCGTCGGTCAGGGTTTTTACTGAGCACTGGTTAGTACCGGCTCAGAGCTCACAGCACAGTCCAAGGGGGAGGGAGTGTCCTAACAAGCTCTTTATGTAGAAAACCTCAGCGCTTCCTGTAATTTGATGTCATTTTTTCCTAGTTACTTTTGTCATCGATGCTGATGATCTTTGACATGTACTTAAAAATATCTTGTCACCCCTGTGGTGGTTTCTTCCATTGCCTTTGTACTTAGTATCCCTGCCCGTTTCCCTCTCCCCAGTGAAATAGTAATGTTTATTATCTGGTTGCATTTGTTCTTCTGAACATGAAGTTGTTATTTCTGGATAATTTTGAAGTGAAAGAAAATATTAAGCTCTTCCCACCTGTCTGATGCTGTGAGGTCCTGGATAGTACCTATTGCTGGTAGAGATAGTTTCAACTCTTTTATTTTTTATTTTTATTTTCTTTTGAGGATTTATTTATTTTTAGAGAGAGCACGTGAGTGAGAAGAGGGGCAGGGGGAGCACATCTTCAAGCACATTTTGTGCTAAGCACGGAGGCCGATGCCGGGTTCGATCTCAGGGCCCATGAGATCATGACCTGAGCCAAAATCAAGAGTCAGACGCTTAACTGACTAAGCCACTCAGGTGCCCCTAGGACTGTTTTTAAAAGGCAGTCTGACTCAGTAAGATTTAAAATATGCATGCCTTTTCAACAGCCTTCCCTTTCGTGGTTTGTAGTCCCAAGAATGAAAGCACCAAATGGTGTTTTTCTAGACACATGTAACCAGGTTATGTGTATATTGTTTCTTGAGTGAGCAGCCTAAGGCGGTGGTGGAACGGCTGTCCTGTGGAATGTGAAGTTGTAAACAGGATTTGTTGAAGTTACGTACGTTGACCTGGAGCCATGTCCATGGTACTTCACAGTGAGGCAAAGCTGCTTCTGGAGTCCTCACTGTGTTCCCGGTGCTGCTAGTTATCACAGCACTAGGGAACAGCGGGTACATACCTTGTGGCGCCCTTGTACAGATGAGAAAACCGAGGCCCATAGAGATTGGTACTCAACACCTGTGTCAGAGCCGGCATTTTGTTCTTGTGCTGCGGCTCTGCGTGCTCCGCTCAGCAAGACCTCGTGAAAAGTAGAAAATAAGAAAAAACTGTGCATGTTCGTTAAACAGTCTTGTCTCCTCATTGGGATATAAACGTCATAGGTTTTTCTCCTTTCCTGTGGCACCATAAGCGCTCATTCGATCAGAGCAATGGTGGGATCTTAATGACATGTATGCAAATTTAGAAGTTCTCAGTTCCTTCTGTTTAAGAGAACAGATTCATTCCATGTTACAATGGGTTTCTGTTCGTGTCGTTCACATCAGAATTTCCTCTACTTTTCCCCACTGTAGTTTTAATTTTTTTTTTTTTAAGGAGAGTACAAGTGGGGTGGGGCCAGGGGTGGGGGGGAGAGGGAGAGAGAGAATCTTTTTTTTTTGTTGTTTAAAGATTTAGTTTATTTATTTGACAGAGACAGCCAGCGAGAGAGGGAACACAAGCAGGGGGAGCGGGAGAGGAAGAAGCAGGCTCACAGCAGAGGAGCCTGATGTGGGGCTCGATCCCATAACGCTGGGATCACGCCCTGAGCCGAAGGCAGACGCCTAACTGCTGTGCCACCCAGGCGCCCCCGAGAGAGAGAATCTTAAACAGACTCCACTCTCAGCTCAGAACCCAGAGGTGGGGCTCGATCTCAGGACCCTGAGACGGTGACCTGAGCTGAAATCAAGTCAGACGCTGAACGGACTGAGCCACCCAGGCGCCCCTCCCCACTGCAGTTTTAAACTCTCTTCCTCTCCCTCAGCGCCCTACCTTTCTCCTCCAGATGAGAACCCTTTGTACCCTAACTCTGTGACCCAAATCTTCTAGGATTTGACCCTTCATTTACACTCATGCTCACAACAGGGGCGCCTGGGTTGTGTTGTTGGCAGAGCGTCTGACGCTTGGTTTTGGCTCGGGTCACGATCTTAGGGTTGTGAGATCGAGCCCGGCATCGGGCTCTGCGCTCAGTGTGGAGGCTACTTGAGATTTCTCTTTCCCTCTCGCCCTTCCACTCGTGCTCACTCTGTCTGTCTCAAATAAATGAACGAATCTTTAAATAAGTAAACAAACAAACATGCTCACAATTGTGCTGTCCGTAAATACGTGTGTGCACACGCGTGGATATACACCTAGAAATTTAGAAGGCTCATTCTTAATCCTGTTGGTCTTAAAATTATGCATATTTCCTAGAATATAAATATCCTTTGGATCTAACCTGTTGGTGACTTGGCCTTACTTTTTTTTTTTTTTCCTTCTTCGCCTCTTTGTTTACCTTCTAAATTTTTAATTTAAATTGTCTGTGGTGTTCTAGTGAGTGTGAAAACTAAAATGCTGTCCAACATAGCTGTGTGTTAGAGCGTTTAAAGAGTAATACGTATTTGTCATGAGATAAAATGAAAATCGTATGGGCGGGTATATGGTAAAAAGTGAAACCCTCCTATGTTTCTGGTGGGTGTATGCCTTACTGTAGCCCTTTGAAGGGAAATTTGGTGAAATCTGTCCGTTACACTTGAAAATGTGTGAGGCCTTTGCAGTAGTTCCTTTTCTTCGTTTTTTGAGGAACGTGTACAAGGTGGCTAGCTCCTGCAGAGATATTTACTGTACCATTTTTAATGATCCATTTTCGTATAGTAACTTAAATATACTGATATATCCATGGCCTTCTCTTCGGAACTTTAAACAAGTAAATTTCTATGTGCTGATACAGAAAAGTCTTCAAGATCTATCATCATTACCTAAATCAAGCATATTGTGAGATAGTCCATATTACATACCATTTACATATTTTTCAACACAAAAAACAAATATGTTTGTGTGACTCTGTAGGAATTCTAGAAAAAGAATGGTTTGTCTTCTTCTTCTATCCTAGCTCACAACGTGCTGTCTTCCCTTTTAACCGTCTCCGCTTTCCACACGTGTAGTCAGATGCCACCCTGTTTATAACAGACATACACTCTTCCATTGTTGGCAGTGTGGTTTAGTTAAGCCGCCTTTGGAAGTGGGAACTTGGCTGTTTTCAGTTTCCTGTTTGTATTCACTGTGGTTCTGTTACCATTGGTGTGCCCCGTTATCTTTGTATTTGTGCAGACATCCCTGTGGGATAAATGGCTAGCGGAGCTCCTGGGCGTCAAGGTGGCCGTGGCAGACTTGCTACGTAGAGCGCTTCCACTCTCCCTGAGAGCTCAGGCTTTAATGAAAAGAGAGATTGGGGGCACCTGGTGGGTGGCTCAGTCAGTTGGGGGTCCGACTCTTGGTTTTGGCTCAGGTCATGATCTCAGGGTCATGGGATCGAGCCCTGCATCAGACTCCGAGTTCAGCGGGGAGTCTGCTTGAGGATTCTCTCTTTCCCTCATCCTCTGCCCCTCCCCCCTGCTCACATTCTCTCTCTCTGTCTTTGGGGTAAAGAACTAAATCTTTAAAAAAAGAGAAGAGGGTTTGGGGTGACTTTTTGTTCTCTTTTGGTTTCTTAAAAACTGAGTTCGAGTTTGTCCATGTGCATTACCACTTGGATATCTTGTAAGTGATGTGGGTGGAATCATTTCCCCAAAACCGTGCTACTTATGAGCAGCTGTCTGCCTGCTTTGCTAGCAGATTAACTGACTCATGTCCCTGCATGCTGAGGCTTGCTGGGGCCACGTGCCTCCTCAGAGAGGCGCAGTTGTGTTTGCTTCTGCTGTAGGACAAGTGTTCTCCTTGGTGCTTGCAGCTCTGCTTTTTCTCAAAGGGGAATTTTTTTTTTTTTAAGATTTTATTTATTTATTCGACAGCTAGCGAGAGAGGGAACACAAGCAGGGGGAGTGGGAGAGGAAGAAGCAGGCTCCCAGCGGAGGAGCCTGATGTGGGGCTCGATCCCATTACGCCGGGATCACGCCCCGAGCCGAAGGCAGACGCTTAACCGCTGTGCCACCCAGGCGCCCCCCAAAGGGGAATTTTTAACAAACGGCGGTCCGAGAGCCGATTCAAGAGTCTGCCGGTCAGTCTACCAGCCGATTCAACAACCTGCCAGGCTTTTCCTGGGCTTTTCCCTGTTCTGTGTGTGGAAGTGCCCAGTGTTCTGTCCTTGACAGTCTTGAACTTAACTTCTCCTCCGAGTACACAACACAGTTTTGTCTCCTTCACTCTTCCACGGGCAGTTTTTTGTTCGTGTGCACACTTAACTTCTCTTAGGATGTGTCCCTGTGTGATAGCCTCAAGCGGCTTTTTGTGTGCCTCTGACTGAGGTCCGTGCTTGTGTCAGCCCCGAGGTTGGCACATGAGAAGTACAGAAGCGGATTTTCCGTAGGTAGAAGTTGCTAGTGCCGAGGACTTGCTTCCCGGGTCTCATTCAGTCTTCACGTCGACCTTAGAAGGTGGGCAGTATTATTTACTCCCCATTTTAAATGTGAGAAAACGGATACAAACTGAGGTGCAGAGAGATCAGATTGGCTTTTCCCCGAGGCACAGAGTTAGGCAGCGAGCAGTATAAAGCCAGCCAGACCAGTCAGCCCCAGAGTCTGTTTCCCAGGGGGTCCCAGGCTAATGCGGGAGTGACATTTGCAGTCCGCTGGCCCAGCTGGGAGGCTTTGCTAATGAAGCAGGAGTTGGGGCGGACCTTCAGCCTCCTGTCTTTATTCCTGCGGAAGCCGTAACTGAGTTGACTGTATCTGAAACCACATAAGCACGTGTGTTAGTGTCCGGTTACTGCTCTAACAAAGTACAGTTGACCCCTTACGCAGCATGGGGTTAGGGCCGCTGACCCCCTGTTCAGTTGAAGATCCATGGATGACTTGACTTCCCAAAAACTTCACTGCTAATAGCCTGCTGTTGACCAGAAGCCTTACTGATAACATAAACAGTCGATTAACACTGTTTTATCTGTTACGTGCATTCTGTACTATATTGTTATGATAAAGTATGCTACAGAAAAGAAGGTGTTATTAAGAAAATCATAAGAGAAAATACATTCACATACTATACTGTATTTATAGGGAAAAAAATGTGCTCCGTCCTGCATCTCCCCCTCCCCCCACCATGATTATAAATCCCATTGCTCTTGGTCAGAATTTCATTCAGCATTAATCATGCCGTACCGTTTTATGCTGGACAGGAGTATTGCTGTTTATAGTGGTTTAAGTTTAGGTCATTAAATGTTTCATTGACTGTGCCGACACTGAAGTTCATCGTGTGGCACAGGACAGACAAGTGGGCAGGCTGTGTGAGAGGTGTTTCTCACACGCTTTTTTTCCTGGATCTTGACAGCATAGCCCTGAAATCATTAGTCTTACTGGTTACCAATATTACTAATAGTGGTGTTGGAGTTTTCATTTCTTCCCCAGGGCTGCGCCCTTTGCTTGCCCGTTCGGGGCTAGGTGTGCTGAGGCTCCGGCCTCAGCCGTAGCTTCTCCTCGGTACTGGCTCCTTGTCGGTCTCTAGCCCGGACCTTGCTTCCAAGCCGCTGGCAGGCGTCTGGACATCTTGGCTGACTTCATCCTCATGATGCCTGTACAAATGGATGGATGAACTACATTTTATGATTGGAAATAGAGAATCAAACAGATATGGCAGTTTGCTCTAAGCCCTGTAGCTAGTAGTTAAAGAGCTTTGTTTATTTTTTTTTAAGATTTTATTTATTTATTTATGGGGGGGGCAGGCAGAGGGAGAGGGAGAAGCAGGCTCCCTGCTAAGCAGAGAACCCAAAGTGGGACTCGATTCCAGGACCCCGGGATCATGACCTGAGCCCAAGGCAGATGCTTAACCGACTGAGCCACCCAGGCGCCCCTGAAGAGCTTGGTTTAAACAGAAAAATGTCAAGTGTTCCACTTGACAAAGGGAATGAACTGTAGTTAATAAGTATCGCTTATTATGATGTAACATAAAGCATGACTAGTACGTGTTTTGTCTTAAGGTAGAAGTCAGAACAAAGAGGAGCGATTGGGCAAAGAAGGGGTAGAAAGCGAAGAGAGAGGGATAGAGATAGATAAGGTGGGGGTGTTGCATGGACATTTAGGGCAGTATAGCTGCTGGAGGTTTCTGTGGCCTTGTTTTCATACTTAATCACGGTTGTAAATGGGGCTATTGCTCATACTTGACTCATGGAAGGCTGATGCCAAGCCAGAGCTGGATGGAGTGCGTGGCACCATTTTACTGGTTAGTTTTACAAAAGGAGAAAAGCCTCTGTGATGTGGGCTCGGACGGCCATTTGACCTGTTCTTCAACCCCATCTGGAATTGCTTGGGGGTTAACTTGGCCTTCCCCTAAAACACATATGACAGAGGGCTGGGAGGAGCATAGGCTGGGTTTTCATCCCTGCAGAGCACTGTGGCCCCGTTATGGAGCCTGGGGGCTGTGGTGCCAGCTAAGTGTCACTGTTTAGTGTGGGACGGGATGGAAGTAACCGATGAATTTCGGCAGGTGGACACACCAGCTGTATAAATCGAACCAGTGTATTTCTCCATGCTGGTCCCTTGCCTCCCGCTACCGGAAGTAGACGTGAATGTCCCTCCCCGGCCTTCCTCTCTGTAGGAAAGATGAAGACTCTCTTTCCTGTATTACTCATGAGTTCAAGTTGTGAACAATATAAAGGACACAGAAAGTGCTTTATTCTGAAAACTTCGCTTTATTCTGAAAACTGCAGGGTGACTTGGCTCTGGGTTAATTTTAGCCTTTCGTTTGTGGATTCAAAAATGTTTTACCAAGAAGTTGAACTAAGATTTTCGAACTAATTATGGTGGGTAGAGGAACAAACTAATTGAGGTGGCGAAGAGATTCCCCAAAGTGCAGCAGGACAAACAGCCGCTTTCTTCAGTGGGCCAAAGGCATGAAAAGATAAGGTTGGGGGTAGAGGGTGGGAATTACCCTCATTAGAGACAGGCCAGTCAAATGCAAGCTTAGGACCTTGTTTGGAACTTGAAACTAAAAAAAGCGTTTGTTAAGAAATAAAAAATAAGTTAAAAAAAATGAAAAGACATTTTTAAGGACATCCGGGAAATTTGCATCTGGTCTGTGTATTAGTCGGTATGTAGGAATTAATTTTTATCAAATGTGATCATGACATTACAGTGAAAAATCTACATATTTTGATCCAACTGAAGTAGGGGTGAAACCACAAAAGGCTGAGATTTGCAACCATGGAAAAGCTAACAGATGAAGCACGTTTGACAAAATTTGAATTGTTGAATCTAGGTAATGGATATATTTGGGGTTCACTGCACAGCCCTCTACATCTACCATGAATGAGAATTCCATAGTGACTTCTTAAGGGTTTTACCCAGCCTCCCACTCCCAAAGTTGAGTTGTACCTACAGTCCACTGTGGTTGTCCTGTCAGTCACCAGACCACACACTTGAATTCCTGTTGGAAAGCATGTTGTCACCAACCGAGAGCCAGAAAAGCCAGATATCATCCTGAAGCGGCTTTTCCAACAATCGCCTTCAGCTTGTCCAGAGCTATCGATTCTGGAGCGAGGACCAAGGTGTTGGCCTAGATACCGTGGATTCACCAGCCCCCAGAAGATGGAGTGATGGCTTTAAAAAACAAAACACAACAAAAACACCTTTTCACTTTATTTTGTAGGACCACCAAAAGGCCTCAGACCTTCTATGATGGAAGTCATTCCTGTGCCAGAGGAGTATGCCATATTCCCATGGCTGAGCCATTCTGCCCCAAAACGAGAGAGGTTCGTAGTCTTTCTGGAAGGTGCACCGTAAGGGCTTGGGGTGGCATCTAGGGTTCAATTAATTGGCTAACAGGTGGTCCCTCTTCCCCTCTCAAGCTTGCTTCTTCCGCAAGGTTTCTAGAAGGCTTTCCCTTTGTTAGTACTGTCTCCACTACTCTCAGTCACGTATAAGCTGAGTCATTCAGAGTTGCAGCCTACCTTTTTTATAGGTTTGGGTTTGCTGTCAGAATACCTTGTAAATCAGTGTAAGATAGCATATTCGTCAAGAGCGTACAGTCTGGAACCAGATTACTTGGGATCGAATCTCTGCTCTTGTGGCTTCATGGTTGTGTCTTGTTGGACAAGTTACTTAATGCCCCTGGGCCTCAGTTTCCTCGTTTGGAAAATGAAGGTGATGGTAACATGTACCTCACAGCACTGTGTGGAGGATAAATGAGTGGGTCATTATCATCTATAAAGTGCTTTGAGCTACACCTGTCAGTTATGAGGCATCCAACAACTGGTAACTGCCTTTATGAATTCAGTACTTGATAATCTATACATTGTCAGATTGGCGTCATTGGCCTTTGAGCTGAGTTTGGGTGTTACCATCCAGCCTCCTCTCCAGGATTACAGTAAAATCTTAGCACTAAGGGGGTTGCCCCTTAGGGGAAGTACCTAAGCATTTTACTCATTCAGATAGTTTTAACATATGGAAAAGTAGAAGATTTATTGCAGCTTTTGGGTTCAGCCCCACATAATTGTGTAAAAGTAGTTTCCTTAGAGTTAACAGCAGGGGCTCCTTAATCTCACGGTGGTCTCAAACAAAAATCTAGAATCTGAAGCCGGGGGTCAGGGGTATATTTCCGATATACCACTGCTTGTTGATTCTCTCTGATTTGTGTGAAAAGACGTTTTTTTATTTGTTTAAAAAAAAATGGCAGGTTAAGTTGGTGTTTGGGTATTTGGGATATATGTGTATGTGTTTCCAGGTAGTTGTCAGCAGAATATATCCAAACATTGCTGCTCGTCTTCCCTCTGAAACGCAGATCTGTCCACATAATAAATGTGCTTTCCAGGGGTAATTGGATGTATGTAAGATTCTTGTCCGTTTCAAAATGGGGGCAGCTTGGGAAGAAATAGACCAAGGAGAGAATAGGCCTGAGATCGTGTCCCACGGAGAAGACACTGAATTCAGGTACTAGCAGTAGAGGTGGGGGAAGGGAAATACCAGTGATGTACACAGAACACATGCAGGTGCGGTGGCTTGGAGATCAGCAGTAGGGGATCGTTTCCAGTAAGTTTGGCCAGGCCAAGCCAGGAGACACACACACACACACACACACACACACACACACACACCCCGCCCCGTATAAGACTAAAAGAAGGTAGGAAAGGCGGTTTAAGAAAATGGGAAATGGGGCGCCTGGGTGGCACAGCGGTTAAGCGTCTGCCTTCAGCTCAGGTCATGATCCCAATTTGGCCAAGACACACAGCTTGGTTATTCAGGATTTTCAAAGACATTTAATGAAGATGGGACTGGGCTGGCTGTAATTTAATTTAGGGGTGGGGGAGGTCGAGGTGAAGGAAGAGTGATTTAGGCCCTCGAATTTATAACTTGTACTCGAGGGGAAAGTTTTTTATTAAGCATAATCTTATTTTCAGCATATATAGTGTAAATAAACATGATATAACATCAGTTATTCATTGTCTGTGACTTGTCACGCTTCTAAATTTGGTGTTGCCAAGGCTCTTATTAAAATTCTTTCTCCCACTGCTATAGCATAATGAAAATTATTTTCCAAGAAATAGGTTAATTTGCTTATATGGTTCCGACGTGTGCAGGCTAGACTTTGGCCTAAATTGGAGCCTTTATTGACATTGAGTCATACCATTTTATATATAAAGTACCCCAGGAATCTTTGCCAGTTATTTGGCAAACAAGCGTAGAAGGTGCCAGTATTAGTAGTTGTTATAAGACTGGTTTAGCTTTTATCCAGTGTTTACAATGTGCCCGACACAATTCTGTGCTGTCTTATATGTATATGTATTACAGCACACACTGCTCTAATACAGTCTCATTATTCCCATTTTACAGATGAGAAAACGAAAACGTACAAAGATTAAGTGAATTTTTGGCAGTGCTTAAGTGGGTTAACAGTTAATTTTTTTTTAATTAAAAAGGAATTTTGAAGCATTGGCTAGAAATTAATAACCTGAGGACTAGATGCGTGTTATTAATTAGTCACTGGAAAAAGTGATCAAACTTTTAAATAATGTTTTTAAAACCCATGCATGGCCTTGCCATTAAAGTAAAATGCCGTGATAAGTTTATCCCTGGAGAGAAAAAACCAACACAGCCCCATTCTGTTTTTGTATATGTCTTTGGGAGACACCATAGGCAAGAGAGATTATGAAGACCTCACCTTCTTTCTTTCGGAGGTGAGGAGAGGGAGGGGGAGAATCTTAGGCGGGCTCCACACACAGTTCAGAGCCAGCCACAGGGCTCGAGCTCATAACCCTGAGATCATGACCTGAGCTGAAATTAAGAGTTGGATGCTTAACCAGCTGAGCCCCCCAGGCACCCTAGAAATCATTTTCTAACCAAAAAAAGCTTCTATAAAATTCTTTAGATTTTGTGTGAAAGACCAGTCAGGAGCTTGGAAACCGTTCTCAGCATGTCTTTGAGGAGATGTGAATAGGATCGGCACCTTTGCTTAGCCTGGGGGGTAAAGGCTCAGACTCAAGTCCATGTTTACAACCCAGCTTAGTCTCTTCAAGCTGTTAAGAGGTAAGTGAAATTAGGGGCGCCTGGGTGGCTCAGTCGTTAAGCGTCTGCCTTCGGCTCAGGGCTCAGGGCGTGATCCCAGGGTCCTGGGATCAAGCCCCGAGTGGGGCTCCCTGCTCAGCGGGAAGCCTGCTTCTCCCTCTCCCACTCCCCCTGCTTGTGTTCCCTCTCTCGCTGTCTCTGTCAAATAAATAAAATCTTTAAAAAAAAAAAAAAAGTAAGTGAAATTAAAGTACATAAACAAATGCCTGGTGTAGAGGAAAAGCACATTGTTTGCTCTTGTGGCTGTAAGCTGTGTGTGCTGGGGGCTGGGGGAACAGGGTTATCTGAGGGGCGAGGATCTAGGAAACACCCTTCCGTGATCTTCCAGACTCTGTCTGAGGGCCTCCACGTACTAGCCATTTAGAGTAAAAATCTTTTTTTTTTTTTTTAAAGATTTTATTTATTTATTTGACAGAGAGAGATAGCCAGCGAGAGAGGGAACACAAGCAGGGGGAGTGGGAGAGGAAGAAGCAGGCTTCCAGCAGAGGAGCCTGATGTGGGGCTCGATCCCATAACGCCGGGATCACGCCCTGAGCCGAAGGCAGACGCCCCACGCGCCCCTAGAGTAAAAATCTTTAAGAATTAACTTCTCAGACATCAGGGAAAAACACAAAAACACAAAATAGTAAGCTCTTAGGTTTGTATGTTTTGAGTTTGTGGTTCTTGTTTTCTAGGTCCTCATAGAGACTGCTAAAAAGTTAGGACTCCGCTGCCACTCAAAAGGGACAATGGTCACAATCGAGGGGCCTCGTTTTAGCTCCCGGGCAGAAAGCTTCATGTTCCGCACCTGGGGAGCAGATGTTATCAACATGACCACAGTTCCAGAGGTGGTTCTCGCTAAGGAGGCTGGGATTTGCTACGCTAGTATCGCCATGGCAACAGATTATGACTGCTGGAAGGAGCATGAGGAAGCGGTAGGTGGGATTCTCTTCCCAACGTGTGTGGCCTGGGTTTCCAGGCCCCATGGGAGCCGCTGAGGGGGTGTCTTCACCACCTGTTCTACTGTATTAGTTCCAGAAAGGGCCTTTCTGCCAGGTGTTAAAGTCAGCTGTCTATATATGGTCGGGTATTTTGTTCATACTTCTTGTTGGAAGAGACAAAGATCTCCACAGAGAAGAAAAAGACACTTTTATGCACGGATAAACAGCGCATGATGGACGTGTAGGTGTGATGGGAATCATACTGAGACTTGGGCCTTATTTTAAGGATGAAAGTGTGTTTGGGTTATAATTTCCTTATCCTGTGCTACTGGTTATTATGTGTGTTTTCAAAGGGAAGACCTGTTACCTCTGCCTGGTAAGAGGACTCTGTTCATATCTGTCCGTCTCACCTCCCGTGACTGCATCATGTTGCTGTAGGACTATGACAGCAGACAGACAAGCCTGCGAGGAGCCAACATTCTGAGGCTTTTGGGGGGTGAGGGGGAAGCGCAGAGATTAAGCCGACCAGTGTGTAAGAAAGCTCAGGGTTATAAAGAAGTGTGGTGAGAAGCACCTGGCCTGCTGACCCAACCAAATATTCGAAGTCTGGGAAGCCTTCCTGGTGGAAGAGTGGTGGGAAAGACAGGCACACTTGGGTGGGTGGAGGCAGCACAGCGTAGACTATATGTATTTCAGAGGGGAGGCCAGTGAGGGGTTCTGGGCAGGAAAGATAGCAAGGTCCAGCTGGTATGTGAAGACACTGGACCGTGTCAGTCAGGCTTCCAAAATAAATATGCTCAGCGTGGAAAACTTCAAACATTGGGAAAAGGAGGGAGGCTAATATAATGAAGCCCCAGTTACCCATCATGCAGCTGTACCAGCACGGCCAGTCTTGTGTCCTATATACGTGCCTACTCACTTCTTTCTCCCCTGCCCTCATTATTTTGAAGTAAATATTTTTCCAGAAGGCCTTTTTTTTAAAAAAAAAAAAAAAAAGATAATAACAAAATAACTACAATACCACTATTGTACCAAAAAAATATTGGTATTAATTCCTTTGTGTAACCAAATATCCAGACTGTTTACATTTTCCTTCTTGTCTCATATAACTGTTCAGATCAGGGTCCCTTATGATCCACACATTGCATTTGAATGATCTGCCTCTTACATCTCTTGTAATCTAATATTCCCCTGTCTTTTCACTCCTTGCATTTCACTTGAAGAAACCAGATCATTTGTCTTGTCCCCCATCTCATTTTTAAAATAGAGGAGGAGGGCGGTGCCTGAGTGGCTCAGTCAGTTGAGCATCTGACTCTTAGTTTCAGCTCAGGTCATGATCTCAGGGTCGTGGGATGGAGCCCCATGTCAGGCTCCCCGCTCAGCAGGGAGTCTGCTGGAAATCTCTCTCTCCCTCTCCCTCTGCTCCTCCCCCCATTCTCTCTCTCTCTCTCAAATAAATAAATAAAAATCTTTAAAAAATAAAATAGAGAAAGGGACAAAATTACAGGCAAGGGGTTTTGAAGTAAAGAGCAAGTGCAGGGTGTTGTGAGCACATTTATGGGAGGTGACCTCTTCTCCAAGATGGCCCTTCCCACCATCTCCGAGCTGCTTGTTGCATTGTCCATTTTCATGTAAAACAGCGAGCTCTCCTTGCTGTCAGTCCATCTATGTATATGGAGTTTGGGTTGTACTTGAACACGGGTTCTTTGTTTTGCATGCATACCTTTCCCGACTCCTCAGTGTAATAACCCGTTGCTGACTACTCGGGTATTTTGTGTAAGAAACTTCCAGATCCTGACACAGCATAATCTCTGACTTGGCAGCTCTGGTCACCCAAGGGCCAGCTCGGCCTCATGGAGTTGAGAAGCTGTTTCCAGTTAGCAGGAGGTTCCAGCCTCTGCCACTCCCTGAGAGCAGGTTGCTTCCTGCCTGTGGCTTTCTGCTCAGTCTGGTAACATCTGTCTCTGCAGAGCACATGGTGCTTTCCTCTACTACGGGAGGTTGGGAAAGCAGTCGGTTGGAGCCACTTGAGTTGAAAGCAGAGAAGCTAAGCCGAGTGTAAGTGGGAAGGCATGAAGGCAGAGAACGCTAAATGCCACAAGAAAAGCACAGACTGAGATCGTGTCATCCACCAGCCCTGTGTGTCTCTGTGCTGTAAACCAGATGTGCGGCTTGGCATGGTACCAAGATCTGCGAGTTGCCTACACCCACCTTCAAATTCCTGTTGCTCCATTTACTTGTAACACTGGGCAAGCAAGTTCTTTGATCCATTTACTCTTCTGTGGGGTGGAGCCAGAGGTGAGGGGTTGGAGGTTGTTGGCTTACAGTTCTGACCTTGCAGGATTTCTGAGAGAATGAAACCAAATCATAGATGTAGAGTGGCCCCCATAGTGTGGGCTCCCGAGACGGTGGGCCTCCCAGGGCAGCTCTGATGGAGGGCGGTGCTGCAGAAATGTTTGGGAAGAAAACTTGACGTTCGAGCTGGACGTTCATCAGAGGGTTAGATTTTATTGTGAGGAGCCTAGTAGAACGGGCATTTTGGGTGGGGCCCCACAGCAGGAACAAGACAAGAAAAGAGAGATCAGAGTTTGTATAGAAATACAGTCAAAGGAAGGGGTGTCTGGGGGGCTTAGTGGGTTAAGCATCTGCCTTCAGCTCGGGTCATGATCTCAGGGTCCTGGGATCGAGGCCCACATGGGGCTCTCTGCTTAGCGGGGAGTCTGTGTGTCTGTGTCTCCCTCTCCTACCCCTCCCCACCACTCCTGCCCTCTCTCTCTTGCTCTCAAATAAATAAATAAAATCTTAAAAAAAAAAAAAGAAAAGAAATAACAAAGGAAAAGTATAAGGAAAAAGAGTAAATACAAGGTAAATTTCTTGGATGCTTCACGAGCCTTCATCGGAAGACTGCTTAAAGCATGCCTCCGCGTGTACCTGGCAGCGCCGAGCGGGTCACTGCCTTGTACCCCCACAGGGATGGGACTGCCATCTGCACCAGTGCTCGTCAGTTTTTTCTAAGCACGCCTCAGTGTTTGTGGGACGGATCTGGACTTATATAACTCCAGGAGATAGAAGGGTATAATCTTTGTGCCCCTGAACTTCAAATACCCTCTAAATATACTGAGGTGTGACAAGTACTCCACCTCTGATCATTCATTTCACATTCACAACTTTTTTCAATGTCCTTGTGAAGCAGTTTCAGTCATATACAAAAGTCGACGGCAGTGTGAGCTTTTGTAAATCAACATCCAGCTTCGATTATAAACATACCAGCTTAGGGCAATTGTATTTCCTCTAGACTCTGATCCGTAATTTTATCCATAAACATCTAACATAACCACATTGTCGTTGTCCCATTCCAACAGTAATTCCTTAATATATCGAAGCATAGTTCATGTTTCTAGCTATCTCAAATATCACAATTTTGTACTGCCAGGGGTTCTGAAAAGAAACTAGGTCATCTGTCCCGTAGAGTTTCCCACAGGAAACTTTCTGGATCACTGAAATCCTCCCCTTGGGGTAGTTTGACAGATTTCTCTGTCCTCTGTATTTTCTGTCAATTGACAGCTGGTTCCAGAGATTTGATCCAATTCAGATGTCAAAACTAGTGTTTCGTGGGGCGCCTGGGTGGCACAGCGGTTAAGCGTCTGCCTTCGGCTCAGGGCGTGATCCCGGCGTTGTGGGATCGAGCCCCACATCAGGCTCCTCCGCTGTGAGCCTGCTTCTTCCTCTCCCACTCCCCTGCTGTGTTCCCTCTCTCGCTGGCTGTCTCTGTCATATAAATAAATAAAATCTTAAAAAAACAAACAAACAAAAACCTAGTGTTTCGTTTTCCTGTCAGGAAACTCATTAAAATGGATTGTTTGGTTTGGGATTTTGTTGTTGTTCTCTGATGTTAGCCGCCCATCCATTAATGCACTGGGAGCTGTAGAAATGATGGTACTCTGATGTCAGCATTTCTCTTTATTAACGCGAAGACTTCTCTCAAGAGCAATGTGCTTATCTTGTGATTCGTCAGCCAGTGGAGCAACAATTTTAAGACTGGAATCCATTTTACCATGGACGTGAGGAGAATTAGCCACATCTTTCCAGACCATGCTAACACGTTATACATCTGAGATAGTTTCTCAGACATTATATTGAAAACAAGCAGTGCTTTTCAGAGATTGTCACTGGGTTTCTCCATGGCCTGCCCCCTGGGACCAAGCCTGCCTTGAAAAATGCAGGGCTGGTGCTCGGGGGATTGGAATTGGAGTAAACGGACTTTACGGATCAGGTAGGAGGAGCTCAGGAAAATGTTCTGCGGAGGGCAGTGGGATTGTAAATTGCTAGTAACATCCTGTGCTGTTGTTTCTCTAGGTTTCGGTGGACCGGGTCTTAAAGACCCTGAAAGAAAATGCCAATAAAGCCAAAAGTTTACTCCTCACTGCCATACCTCAGATAGGGTCCATGGAATGGTCAGAAACCCTGCATAACCTGAAGGTAAGTGCCCTCAGCCATCTGCAGTAGATACTTGCGTGGACCAGCAGCAGCCTTCTTCTCTTACTTGCATTTCACCCTTGGTCCAGCTCGTCGTTTTATATTTTATAACTAGTCTAGAAGTTCTCTACAAGTTTTCATGCTCTTTACCACCGTACTAACCATTGTGAAATTGAGTCGTTCTTTATTTTGGCGAGTAGTGCACGACTGTTGAAAGTTGAGGTGGTGAGAGTTTTAGGATCTTGTCTGCCAGGCTCTTAACACTGTCATGCTTTGCAGGGTATCCCTAAGTCATACTTCAGAAGGTTAAAGTGCTTGTTCTGTACATGGCTTACATTGCTAACAAAGCTGTTTGCTCTTTGGCAGACCTGGGCAAAGTGCTGGCAGCCTTTAAAGCCAACACACTAATAGCAATTCCAGAACAGTGCCAAGGGATATCTACTTAGGGTTGATGTTGTATCAGACTAAGACAGTGATTAAGATAAACACGGGGTAGGTTGTAGATTGGTAGCTTTTCAACTCTAGTATTAATTCCCAGAATATAATTTAAACTGAGTACGAAGTTCAGAGACGCCTGATTTTTATTTGGACAGTTCATGACTCTCTTGATTAACCACATTAGATAAGGAGTTGCCTCCAGTCAATTGGATATTACATTCCCGTAGTATCCAGAGAAGGTAGCTAGCTGTGGTAAGGTCTAGAACACACCTACACTCTTGGGTCTTATGACAAGTGGTTGAGAGAGGATTTGAAAAGTTGATAAAAGCCCTCCCTACCTGAACTGCTACCACCAAGGAGCCCTGGAACGAGAGCCACAATTTTAGTGTGATGGAGACACTGTGGGGTGGCCAGTGATCGACAGCTGCTGGGCATTGAGGAGCCATGATGTTAGTGGATACCCAGTGCATGGTGGAAGCACTCCGGCACAGCCGATTTCAAGCTATCGGTACAAAACCGCTGATGGACACACAGAGCCGGTTCTTGTAAGCACATGCAGCAGGCTGCAATACTCACCCCTGTAACAAGGTGTCTCTCAGCCCTACGCACTGGCAAAGTCAGGAATATTGGAACTTGTATTCCATTTTTTCCCACTAGACGTTGAGTTCATAAGGGACAGGAAACACATGTGTTGGTTTCAACCTCTATACCTGGGAGCTAAATGTTGTTTAATGAGTACATGATAGTCCTTCTTTCCCCCATGAAGTGTTTCATCGTAATTGAAGTACAGGCGAGCCTTATTGTAATAATGAAGTAAGGGGAAACCAGTTAATTTCTAAGAATTGAGGAAAGTCAGTTTAAACTGGAAACTGTTAGATGTTCCCTGAGTGCAGGGCAGTAGGAACAGCATGATGTTGCTTGTCTAAGCGAGCACGCTATTGATTATGGGAAATATGACTCATACTTTTGCTGCTACAGAGGCTGATGTCACCTGCAACATGTGACGGGTTGTTGTTTTTTTAGGTTTTTCAGCTGACCCCATTTTGACCATAGTCTTTTGAATTTGAAGATAATTTCTCAAGCAATAAATTTATTTCAGTTTCCTTTTTAAGCAAAAAAATGCTTGGATGGTAGAAATCCATGTTCTCCTTTCCTTCTGTGAAGTTTCTGAAAGTGTGTAAAAATAGTGTGTTTCTGTATGTATGCATTTTTAAAGAGGGTTAGTATGTGCATCTTTCATCAGCTTCTCAGGTATATATGATCCCAAGAAAGAAAATGAAGAATTGCCGCTCTAGACAATACTGAGAATCGTGGCCTCCATTCTGTCGCATTAAGGAACACCCTGGTAATAACCCCTCCTTATTCTGGGGTATTCTGGGGTAGCGTGTTCAGTCCCCTCTATGCTGAAATGTGTATCATCCATTTACTCATTCATTCCAAGAACAGAGTGAGTCCCGCTATATGGCCAGCTGTGGTTTACAAAGATACATAAGATTTGCCGTGATGAAGGAGATCCTTTTATGTTTAGAGATACTAATGTACTCAAATTTCAAGGATTTTTCCCAGTGGGATCAGGTGAATGACAGAGGTTGATTTACGTTAATCCAGGCTGGAGGTTGGCGTATAAAACATATCCTAGTGGATGTTCAGGTGAACAGCCCTCTTGAGATAAGCACAACTCACTTTACAGGAAAGCAGAGAGAGGAGCTAAGAGTTAGGGGCTATGTGGGGCGCCTGGGTGGCTCAGTCCTTAAGCGTCCGCCTTCGGCTCAGGTCGTGATCCCAGGATCAAGCCCTGCATCGGGCTCCCTGCTTGGTGGGAAGCCTGCTTCTCCCTCTCCCACTCCCCCTGCTTGTGTTCCCTCTCTCGCTGTCGCTCTCTCTCTGTCAAATAAATAAAATCTTTAAAAAAAAAAAAGAGTTAGGGGCTATGTCTCAAGTCCCACATCTGGTTGGTTGTTTTTAAGGTTTGGTGAACATGAGAATTTCCTGGGGAGTTTATTGAAAGTGAATACCGTGAGTCCTCAGTCTCTGAAATCAAAATCTGGTTTTTAATAAGTACTCCTGGTGATTATCCTGGTCTTCAGAATCACTACCTACAGCAAGTGTTTGGTTAACTGTGATCTGTGCCTGTTTTCTTCCTTTTAGAATATGGCCCAGTTTTCTGTTTTATTACCAAGACATTAAACGACCACGGCTGCCTAGGAGACAAGAAGACTTTCTATTTCCAGCCATTCGAGAAATTTCAGCTTAACTTGGAAAAAACATGGAAAAGACACGCTGCTCTCATGCCCTTGTCTGCTAAGGAAGACCATGATAAGACAAGAAGACATGCACGTATCAGAGATGCCTTCTAGAAGGCTTAGTAGACTGCTTCAGAAAACGACCAGTAAACATGTGGAAAAATTCTGACACTTTAGAAAAAAAGATAAGACCCCATTTACCCTTCCCCCAGTAAATTTGTAATAATAAGGGGTGGGAGGTAACATCCATTTTCCTATGTTACCAAGGAAATATGAAGAAGAAATGGGAATTCTTAGGCTATTTATTGGTATGACTATAAATTCGTACAATCTGTTTGGAGGGCAGTTTGGTAAAACGTGTCGAAGGCTTAAAAATACTTCTACCCTTTGTACTGGTTCCTAGGAATTTATCTTTAAAAAATTATCAGAGATACAAATTATGTATAAGGAAGGACGTCTTATATACCATTAGTTATAACAGTAAATATTCAGAACAGCTGAAGATCATGTGTTCACGTAATATTTCATGTCCTACAGAAACGGTTGCTCTATAGTATGAAATGAAAAAAGGATAGGTGCACACATTGGCATTGCTAATTTTGTTTTAAAGTTCTACATTAATGTACCAAAAGGCCAGAAATGGATATACAATCTTTTACTGTATTTGGGGTTGGGACACGGAATCATTGTAATTTTCTTTATATTTTTCTGTGTCTTCACATTTTTCTACAATGAATATAATCAAATAATAAAGTTGTCTTAAAAATAAAAAGATTCAGTTCTTGAACACATACTGGTGTGAAGCAAATTTAAGATAGTAATTCTGAGGGGCACCTGGGTGGCTCAGTCGTCAGGCGTCTGCCTTCGGCTCAGGGCGTGATCCCGGCGTTGTGGGATCGAGCCCCACGTCAGGCTCTTCCACTGGGAGCCTGCTTCTTCCTCTCCCACTCCCCCTGCTTGTGTTCCCTCTCTCGCTGGCTGTCTCTCTCTCTGTTAAATAAATAAATAAGATCTTAAAAAAAAAAAAAAAAGATAGTAATTCTAAGAGGAGTTCTGAGTTCCGTCTTTGCTTTAGAAAAGAGGACCATTAGTAACTGTACAGTGAGAACAATGCTTGGGCCTGCAACAGCTTGAGAAGAGCTGGTGTCTAATCCTCAGAGGGTCTGGAACTCTGTAAGAGACTATAGACACACATGCTAGTGTGTCAGGTGTTTTTAAAATGAATATTTGACCTTTGTTTCTACTTCTTATGAGTTGATGGATTATTTTACATGAGTTAGTGGTTTGGAATGTTTCATAAAATGGAAGCTTGCTTCTTTCTCTGCTTTTTGTTGTTCATTCTATAGGAATGTGTTTTGTTTTCTCTCACAGGGAGATCCTTTTTTTTTTTAACCTCAAGAGTTACTGCTATTCACTGTGAGCTGTTACTGGGTCCTTTAGTCATATAGCTTGTCTGTTTAAAGAGTCTGTAAAGTCAGTGTGTTTGTGTCTCGGAGACTGTCTTCAAGATAAAAAGCTGCTAATTGTGAACAACAAAGTAAACTGGTTATCCCCCAGCATTAATATTGCGCTGTTTGGGTTACGTGGGGTTATGACTCCCATATCCCCCAGTGCAGGGATCCCACCCTGGCCTCACGTTAGAGATGCACAGATGATAGAACGGATCTGAACCCAGCGCTCCCTGTCTCTGGCCCTGATGCACTGCTCTGTAGTACTATATATACCTTCTTTCCTTCATTCTTGGTACATGTCCGAGGATGTCAAGGCAACAACATGGGCATTTTTCTTGCTGCCTTCAGAAAGTACAGTTCTCCCCCAACGGCTTTCAGGGGTATCCTTGGTTCAGGAGCCTTTTCTAGCAGCCTCATTTCAGACTTCTCACATGGTGTATGCTTCGGTTTTGTTGTTACCCGTCGGCCGTTCCTTATACAAAGCCAATAAGATCTGGATACCTCATTCTTGAGGACTTTGCTGACCATTTCTTCCTGGATTGCTTTTTACTGACATCATCTTTCACTTTTTTTTTTTTTAAGCTATAAAATTAAGTGAACACGGTGATAAGTTAGAGTATTTCAGAGTTTCCCCAGTGGATCATGGGCATAATGGAAAAGTTATAGCGTAGTGACTTAGCCCTTTGGAAGAGTGCCAAGTTACTGATACGTACGTTGGCATCTAGTTAGAAAACGTTATTGGTAATGCATTGTTCTGCATTGTTTTTCTTAATTTTGTGGATGAACCAGAATAATTCATATATAGAGTGTTAACCACAAAAAGGTGGAGAAGGCTGGAATACCAGGGTTATGTTTGAGACCTGAAATGTTTTGCACGTTAGCCCCAGTGCATCCTGGAGTTGTTTATAATAGGCAGAAGCTTAGGAATGGCTAAAATTCTCAACGGCATTATCTTTATGTGCCAGTATGGAACCATGTCTGGTTAAAGTGGAAACAGAAAAATATATGAAGTAAAGTAATGCAGTTCAGGTGTGTGGATAGCATATTTATGCTTTATGTCCATAGAAAGTTCTGGTAAGAAGCTTAGTAATAGGGGCGCCTGGGTGGCTCAGTTGGTTAAGCATATGCCTTTGGCTTAGGTCATGATCCCAAGGTCCTGGGATCGAGCCCAGTGTTGGGCTCCCTGCTCAGCTGGGAGCCTGCTGCTCCCTCTTCCTCTGCCCCCCCCCAACTTGTCTTCTCTCTCTCTTTCAAAATAAATCTTTAAAAAAAAAAAAAGCTTAGTGGTAATCTCGGAGTTATGAATCAAGAGACCTACTGTCTACTTCTGCACTGTTTGAGGTTTTTACCATAAGCATCTACTCTCTTAACTGATACCTTTTAAGGAGTGGACACTAGAAAAGACCTGGCTTTGTAGCAGTTTATGTAAAATAAAATAGTCTCTCTTAACTTGATATTGAATTCGTTAAATCGTGTGTGGAACACTGTATCCTGTACTGGGCACAACACCTTCAGGAGAACACTGACCATCTAAAAAGCATCAGTTTAGAAGGGTGTGAGCACTGGGAAGCCCATGCCACATAAGTAATGGTTAAAGAAATTGAATATCTCTAACCATTGAAGGGACAACTTTGAGAATTTCAAATATTTAAGGCTGTTATTCAGTTAAGGACTTCCCCATCTCCCTCACTATTTGATAAACCTCCATAAAAGCAGGAACTTTGTCTTTTTCACTTGGGATCCTCAGTTCCTTGTACGTAGCACAAGTTCAGTGAATATTTGTGTCAATGAAAATCTAATCCTATCTTTCCTGTGTGACTCTCACCTGGTCAAAGACCTCACTCTAGTGGTTGCCCATCTCTCCATGCTCAAATTTTCCCTCATTGGATCATTTCTCCCAGCGCACAAATATGCCGGTACTTCTCCCATTAAAAAAAATTCTTGGCCACAATTCAGTGTGCTGTTTGTCTTACTGCTTTGCCTTTTATTGAGATATAGCCCCTGAAGATCTATTCTGTCTCCAGTTCCTCTTCCTTGTTTCTTCAGCTCACTCCAATACAGATTTTGCCAGCACCCCATTTTCAACACCACCACCACCATTCTCAAGGTCACCTCCGTACTGTATCTACTGGTCAGTTCTGAGATTTCATCTTTCTTTTCCTATCAACAGCGTATGATACATTTAATCCCTCCCTCCTCCTTGATAAATATTCTTCACGTGGCTTCCAAGAACACCACACTCGGGTTTCTTTCTACCTCAATGGTTGCTACTCAATCTTTTCTGATTCCTGCTATTCTCTCAGATCTTTTAATGTTACCTGCTCCAGGGCTCAACTCTTGGAATTCTCTTCACTCATTCCTCAGTGACTGGTTCCAGTCCCCACCCCGCCCCCAAATCTCTCCCAGCACTCTCTCATCTCTGTCGTTGGCAGTTTCATCCTTCCAGTCCCTCAGACCAAAAACATGGAGTTATCCTTGACTCTTCAAAATCCACATTCACACCAGGAAGATATTTACTCTACCATCCACAATATAACCAGAAACTGGGGCACCTGGGTGGCTTAGTGGGTTAAGCATCTGCCTTCGGCTCAGGTCATGATCTCATGGTCCTGGGATCAAGCCACGCATCGGGCTCCCTACTCATCGGGGAGCCTGGTTCTCCCTCTCCCTCTGCTCCTCACTCCCTCCACTCTCCTCTCTCTCTCAAATAAATAAGTCAAATCTTTAAAATAGAAACTGACTTCCAGAAACTGACTTCCTCACAACAGCTAGTGTGTCTACCCTGTTCTGAGCCACTCAGCTCTCACTTGAGCACTGCAATCATCTATCTGGTCCTCCTGCTTCTACCCTTCTCCAGTACAGCAACCCAGGAGCTAGAACGATCCTTGTAAAACATGAGTCCTTCCTCTGCTCATTTCACTCAGAACAAGAGCCCAAATCCTCAAAGTAGTCCATGAATCTTCAGGGGATCTGCACATATCCCTTATCTCGCACTTCAAGACTACCATCCCCTCTTTCTACCACTGACCTTGCTTTTCCCAGAACACACCTGGCCCTTTCCTGCCTTTAATACTAGAGTGTTTGCTGTATGTTCCTTCTACCCAGAAAACTTTTCCCCCAGATAACCATGTGGTTCACTCTTACCACCTCCTTCAAATCTCTGCTCAAAAATCACCTCAGTGGGGCGCTTGGGTGGCTCAGTCAGTTAAGCAGCTGCCTTCAGCTCAGGTTATGTTCCCAGGGTCCTGGGATCGAGCCCCATATCGGGCTCCCTGCTCAGCAGAGATTTTATTTATTTATTTGACTCCCTCTCCCTCTGCCTGCTGCTCTGCCTACTTGTGCTCTCTCTCTGTCAAATAAATAAATAAAATCTTATAAAAAAAAATCACCTCAGTGGATCAACCCCAACCTTCCTATTTTAATGGACAGCGATGATTCTCACTCCACACCCCCAGCACTCCTGCCCATTCTCACCTGACTCAACTTTTGTTTTTCCATAAGCTCTTAACTCCTCCCAACATACTGTTAACATTTGTGTTTGCTTGCTTGTTTGTTTATGGTTTGTTGGTATCTTCCACCCCCATTCCCTAGAAAATGTAAACTCTAAGAGGGCAGAAATCTCGTTCAGTGATCTATATCCCAAGTGGCCAGAAAGTGGCCTGAGTAGGCTTTCAGCCAATACTATTTTTAATGTACAGCTTTCTACTGATTATCACAGTTTGCAAAGCCCTGCATGTTCTGACATGTTCTGGCTTACTCCAGTCTCTTCTCTCTACCTCCCACATCTGATGGCACCCCAGACCAGTGCTGTCCGTAGAAGTATGATGTGAGCCAAGATGTAATTTTGAATCTAGGAGCCACATTTTTAAAAATGCAACTAATAGTAATAATATATTTACTTAACCTAATCAACCCAAAATATTATATCAACATATAATCAATATTAAAAAGTCAAAAAAGTTTACACATTCCTTTTTCAAATACTAAATCCTTGGAATCAGTTGTGTATTTTACACTAACAGCACATCTCAAATCAGATGCTAAAGTTTCATCAGAAGTAATCTGATCTGTATTAAATTTTATAAATTTTACTATGAAAGGTAGACCGAGGGGCACCTGGGTGGCTCAGTTGGTTAAGCATCTGCCTTCGGCTCAGGTCATGATCTCGGCCCCACATCGGGCTCCCTGCTTAGTGGGGAATCTGCTTCTCCCTCTCCTGCTCCCCCTGCTTGTGCGCTCTCGCTCGCTCTCTCTCTCTCTCTGTCAAAAAAAAGAAAAAAAAAGGTTGTTTCTGCTCTGGAACTAATAAAATCTATTAAAAAAAGACAAGGTCGATCCACATACCCAAGTCATTGCAAGTATATTGAAACATATCAATTTTAAAATTTCAGTTGAATTAAAATTATATGCTAAAATTATAAATTCAGGGGTGCCTGGGTGGCTTAGTCGGTCAAGCATCCAACTCTTCATTTTGACTCTGGTCATGATCTCAGGATTGTGGGATGGGAGCCCCGTGTTGGGCTCCATGCTCAGTACGGAGTCTGCTTGTCCTTCTCCCACCCCCTGCTCACTCACTGTCTCTCTCTCTCTCAAATAAATAAATAAAATCTTTAAAAATAAAATTATAAATTCAGTTTCTCGATTAGCTACATTTCAAGTGTTTGACAGCCACATGTGTCTAATGGCCACGGTAGGGGACAGAGCAGCTCTTAGACTTCAGGTCCAAGCAGGCTGGTCTCCCTCTTGCTTCTGCCCTTTGTTGTCTCTCTGCCTGAAAGACTGCTCCACCACCACCCTCCTTTATCTGGCTCACTGGATGGCTGTCCTTTCTCTGTGTTATCCAAACACCCTGTTCTATTGTAGTACTTGTCTATTAAAGTTCTATTATAGTACTTGTCACACTATATTATAATTGCCTGATTCATTGTCTAATTAGCATAGTGACTGACACATAAGAGTTACTATATATATTGGTTAAATGTATAAATCCATGACACTTCTGCCTATGGAAATTTTAGTCATGCTTCCATTTCCAAATCACTTCTCCCTAGGCCTAGAGTTTGGCTCCTTGTAACAGTTCAATTCATGATAAAGATCATAGTGTCCTGGCATGGCAGAAACCAAAAGTCCATGTCTACCAAGAAGGGAATGAATATATTTACAGATATTATGTTGGTGCCTTAATAAATGTTACTAGAACCCTCTACCCATTCTCTTCTAATTTCCCAATTTATGTCCCTTGTTATCTTAGAGGTGGGGATTAATCAGGGGTTTAATACAGTTGAAAAATTATTAAGATGGAGGAAATCAGGAATTCTGGGTATTGAATTTTGAGTTAACAAAAAATATATATAAAATTTATTCTGTTGCATTGACAATTATTTACATGTTTCTCTTGTTCATCTTGTCATGTAATTTGTCTTCCCAAGGAGACTGTAGGTTTCTATAAATGGTGAACTGATTCCCAAGGGCCTGGCCCATGCCTTACATTTAATGAGCAACCAGTAGGGGCACCTGGGTAGCTCAGATGGTTAAGCATCAGGCTTCGGCTAGGGTCATGATCTCCAGGTCCTGGGATCCAGCCCCATGTCAAGCCCCACGTCAAGCCCCATGTCGAGCCCCATGTCGAGCCCCACATCTGGCTCCCAGCTCAGCGGGGAGTCTGCTTCTCCCTCTCCCCCTGCTTGTGCTCTCTCTGCCTCTTTCTCTCTCTCTCTCAAATGAATAAATAAAATCTTTAAAAAGAATGAGCAATCAATAAAAAGTTGTTGGTTTTACCTCACTCAATAAACTGAACACACACAGAAATTGAACAGCTGGTCATATCAATAGGATCTTGAGGAAATGATTTTTGAAAAAGTACAAACACCAAAATACCTAAGTGTTTTAGAATTCAGCATTTAATTGAAAAAGATGTGTGCTTGATTTCATAGGTATTTTGTTGCAGAGCACATTTTTTTTTTTCAGAATAAAAACAAAAGCATTTGATGATTTCATTTAGGGAAAATTAACAGGAAATTGTCAGTGTTTTCAAACGATGCCCTCAGCTTTATAGATGATTCAGGTTTAAAAAGTCTACACATCGGAATGTGATGATGCAGTCATTAACTGCTCTTTTTGATCTCACTTTAGTTTACAAATCCCCTCCCTGTAAGAATCAAGATTACAAGGTTAAAGCAATAAGGAATAGGAAAGTCGATTCCAAATGTATACAAAAATACAAAGAATAGTAATGAACCCAGCTTCAAGAGGTACCATCTCATAGCCAATGTGTTTCTTCTATATTCCCACCCCCTACACTCCTCCCATGTTATTTTGAAGCATTTCATATACATCATATAATTTCACCCATGAGTATTTGCATGTTACTTCTAAAGGATAAGTATTTTTAAGGAAGCCACAATACCATTAGTACACATTTGAAAATAAATTAAAATTCCTTCATGGCATCAAATATGCAGTGAATATTCAAAAGCTCAAATATCTTGGGGCACCTGGATGGCACAGTCAGTTAAGCATCCAACTCTTGATTTCAGCTCAGGTCATGATCTCAGTCAGGGTCATGAGATTGAGCCCTCAACAGGCTCTGCATGGAGTGTGGAGCCTGCTTGAGATTCTCTCTCTCCCTCTCCCTCTGCCCCATCCCCCTCAAATAAATAAATAAATTTTAAAAATGCATGTCTTACTATATACACAGAAAGAGTATTTCATAAAATTTAGCAGTCATTCATGGCAAACAAGGTTAGTAAATAAGAAATAGAAATTCCTTAGAATTTAAGAACAGGTCAGATATATACTATGAAATACATATTGGATAAATGGTTAGAAACAGAACCATTGGAAGAGAAAATATAAGAAAACAATGAGACTATCTTAAAATACCAGGCATATTAAAAAAAACAACTAAATAGTACTGAAGGAAACTTAAAATATAGTCAACTCAAAAGAGTAATTAAAACTCAAAAGAGTAATCCAGAACATTCGGCAGAGTTAGAGAGAAAACTGGTTAGCTGGATTATGAACTAAAAATAAACTCAGAATGTACAGAGAAATCAAGACAGAAAACATGGCAGACAGCTTGAAATGTAAAACACAGCAGAAGTCCCAACATAAATCTTGATGGAGAGAATACATGTTCCAGAGAAAGGAAATGAAGAAGATGGGTGACATTCCTCTGACTTTCAGCATAACAGCATAAGGAACTCTGTGGACAAGCTCACCAGCAAAACCAGTGAAAATTATTTTAAAACAACCTAAAAATCTCTGGGTACGGTTGAAGAACACTTAGCAATAAAACAAACACACATTCAAGAGAATTTACTAAAACGTACTATAAATGATAGTAGTCTGTGGTATTTGAACTGAAAAACCTGCTTCCTCCTTCCCTCCCTCCCAATCTAGCAAGATGGAAACTTTACTCTAGACCAGTGCAGCCAAGGACACAGAGTTTCATCTCCCCTAGTTTCCAGTTGCAGAGCTATCATCCCAGGAGGGGCAGGATGTCAGTATTTCTCATCCTGCCCCCCACCTATCTGCTACTGAGGCTAAGTTATAGCCAAGCATCAGTGAGAGGTGGAGTCTTTCTTCCTCGACCCAGCCCCTAAGGAACTCTACCCTGCATGTGATGTTGCTGAGAATACTGGGAGCCCAATCATCCTTCCCCTAGCCTGTAACATCGGGAGAGTCAAACAAAAAGAAGCTGAAGGTAGTGCCCCCCATGACCAACCATCACCACTGGGCACTCAGCTCCTAAACTGGGAATGTCATTCAGAGAGAAGCTTGCCACTGTCCTCACTTCCAGCCCCATAACCATAACTCAGACATTTTGCCTGGAGGGGGAATAGGCAATAAACCAGAGAACTCCAATTCTTTTCCTAAAGGAACTGACTTCATTTGCAACAGAGTGTGGAGAAGTTCAACCCCAAGGGTGTTCCCCAAAACAGTGAAGGTAGTAGTGAAGGGCAATTGGGATGATATTGGTAGAATCATCTGACATATAAGCTAAACTGGGCCAGCTAGTGTGCATGAGAGAACCTGGAAAAACATAGCTGACAGAATACTGTCTCGGATCAGAACAAATATCAATAACCGACTTCCAGAACTATCCCTTCAAAGGAATCTGAATTTCATTGATTTGGTTTATGAGCATTTATGCCCCAGCATATTGTTGTAAGCAATAAAGAAATCACCCAGCAGTAGTTTAACAGCTGGGTATGATCAGGGAAAGGGACAACCAAAGAGAACCTTGAAAAAAACCACTATTAACCCAGAGTGACTGTGTGCATAACCCAAGGATATGCTCTCTGAAGAACAATATCAGAAGCTTACTGGTGCAAGAGACAAACAGACTCTAGTAAAATAATTTGTTACTAAACAAATAAACAAGCAAATAACAATAAGGAGCACCAGAGGGGAGGCACCAGTACCCAGATTTGCTATAATATATTATCTGAAGTGTCCAGATTCCAATAAAAATGATTAGTCATGCAAGGAAACAGGAAAGTATGACCCATACGCTGGAAAAAAGCCGACAACAGAAACTGCCTGTAGAGCAACCAGATGTCAAGCTTAACAAAGTTTTCCAAGTAGCCATTATAAACATGTTCAAAGAACTAAAGGGAACCACGATTAAAGAGTTAAAACTATATGATGAACATGTTGTAGCAAATAGAGGATATCAATAGAGAGATAGGAATCATTTAAAAAAATAAATGGAAATTCTAGAGCAGAAAAGCACAATGACTAAAGTGAAAAATTCACTGAAGAGGCTCAGCAGCAGATTTGATTTATAAGAAATAATTAACAAATTTGAATAAAGTTCAAAAGAGATTATACAACCTAAAGAGCAGAGATAAAAGAATGAAGAAAAATGAACTGAGCTTCAGAGGAAAATAAACCTAAAGCAAGAAGAAGAAAGGAAATAGATTAGAATGGAAATTAATAAAAGAGATAGAAAAAAATACAGAAAATCAATTAAAAATCTGATTCTCTGAAAAGAGCAACAAAATTGGCAAAACTTTAGCTTGATTAACCGAGACAAAAGAGACGGCACTCAAGTAGCTGGAATTAGAAATGAAAGATGAGACGCTCCCACCGTTCTCAAAGAAATAGAGAGGATTATGAAAGAATACTATGAGCAACTGTATGCCGACAAATTAGATATCCCAAATAAAATAGGCAAAGTCCTGGAAACACAAATTTCCAAACGGACTTGAGAATAAAAAGACAATCTGAATAGACCTACAAGAGAATAATAATAGATACAGAAAAAACATCTGACAAAATTCAACACCCTTTCATGATAAAACTGTCAATAAACTAGGAATTTAGAGAAAATTACCTTAACATAATAAATGTCGTATATGAAAAGCCCACCATTAACATCATACTGAGCAGTGAAAAATGGAAAGCTGTTCCTAAAACTGAAAAATCAGCAACAAGGCAAGGATCCCTATTTTTCCACTTCAATTCAACATATTATTGGAAGTCTTAGCCACTGCAATTAGACAAGAAAATAAAATAAAAGGCGTCCAAATTGGAAAGGAAGAAGTAAAATGACCTCTGCAGATGGCATAATCTTACACGTAGAAAACTCTAAAGACTAAACAAACAAACAAACAAACAAACAAAAAAACAAAAAAAAACCCAACTATTAGAATTATTAATTCCATAATGTAGTATGATACAAAGTCAATATAGAAAAATCAGTTGTGTTTCTATATACTAACAGTGAACTACGTAGAAAGAAAAAGTCCCATTTGCAGTAGCATCAAAAAGAAGAAAATGCTTTGAAATAAACTTAACTAATGAGGTGAAAGACTTGTATACTGAATACTTCAAAACACTGATAAATGAGAGGTGCCTGGCTGGCTCAGCCAATAGAGCATGTGACTCTTGCTCTCAGGGTCGTGAGTTCAAGTCCCACATTGGGCACAGGGCTTACTTAAAAAAAATTGATAAATGACATTAAAGAAGACATAAATCAATGGAAAGACATCCTGTATTCGTGGGTTGGAATAACGGATATTGTTAAAATGTCCATGCTACCCAAAGTGTTCTACCAATTCAAAGAATTCCCTATCAAAGTCCTACTGGCTATTTTTCAGATGAAGAAAAAAAATCCTAAAATTCAAAGAGAACCACAAAGGGCACAGCCAAACAATCTTAAGAAAGAAGAACAAAGCTAAAGGCATCACAATCAAGTGGGGCTACATCAAACTAAAAAGCTTCCATACAGCAATGAAACAATTATCAGAGTGAAAAGACAACTTAGGGAACGAGAGAAAATATGTGTCAATCGTATATCTGGTAAGGGGTTAAAATCCAAAATATGTAAGGAAATCCTACAACTCAATTGCAAAAAAATAAACAAACATAAAACCAAAAAGCCCAAACTTGATTTAAAAAAAACTTGATTTAAAAATGAGCTAAGGAGTTGCATAGACATTTCTCTAAAGAAGACATGTAAATGGCTATCAGGTATATGAAAAAATGCTCCAATATCACTAATGACTACAGAATGCAAATCAAAACCACAACAAAATATCACTTCATGTTTGTCAGGATGGCTATTATAAACAAAACAAAACAAAACAAAAACAAAAAATTCACAAGTGTGGGTGAGGATATAGGGAATTTGGAACCCTTGTGCACTACTGGGGGGAATGCAAAATGGTGTAACCACTATGGTAAATAGAATGGAGATTAAAATTAAAAAATAAAACTACTATATGATCCAGCAATCCCACTTCTGGATATTTCCAAAAGAATTGAAAGAGGGGGGTTCCTGGGTGGCTCAGTCATGAAGCGTCGCCTTCGGCTCAGGGTGTGATCCCAGGAGCCCCGCATCAGGCTCCCTGCTCTGCTAGGAGCCTGCTTCTTCCTCTCCCACTCCCCCTGCTTGTGTTCCCTCTCTTGCTGACTGTCTCCCTCTCTGTCAAATAAATAAATAACATCTTTTTTAAAAATTTTAAAAAAAGAATTGAAGGAGGATCTTAAAAAAACATTAGCATTCCCATATTCATTGCAACACCATGCACAACAGCCAAGATGTGGAAACAACATAAATGCTCACCAACAGACAAATGAATAAAGAAATTGTGCTATACACATACAATGGAAAAGAAGCCTTTAAAAAGAAGGCAGTTCTGCCATATGCAACAACATGGATGAACCTTGAAGACATTATGCTAAGTGGAATAAACCAATCACAGAAAGACAAATACTATATGATTTTACATACATGAGGTATCTAAAATAGTCAAATTCATAAAATCAAAATGTGTAACTGTGGTTGTCAGGGACTGGAGAAAGGGGAAATGTGCATCATTAATCAACAGCCATAAAGTTTCAGTAATCGCAAGATGAGTAAGTTCTAGAGATTTGTTCTACAACAAACAGTAATACCTACAGTCAGTAATACCGTATTATACATTAAAAAATTGTCAAGAGGGGTGCCTGGGTGGCTCAGTCAGTTAAGCATCTGACTCTTGATTTTGGCTCAGGTCATGAGCTCAAGGTCATGGGAAAGAGCCCCGCCTGGGGCTGTACATCAGCAGGGAGTCTGTTTGATATTCTCTCTCACCCTCTGCCTCTGTCCCTCTCACCCCACCCGCTGCATGAGCAAGCTCTCTCGTTGTAAAGTAAATAAATTAATTTTTAAAAAGATTTTATTTGATAGAGAGAGCATGAGCACAAGTGGGGGAAGGGGCAGAGGGACAAACAGACTCCCCACTGAGCAGGGAGCCTGACATGGGGTTTGATCCCAGGACCCTGAGATCATGACCTGAGCCAAAGTCAGACTGCTTACCCAACTGAGCCATCCAAGGCACCCCAATAAATAAACCTTTAAAAACATTGTTAAGAGGGTAAATCTCATGTTAAGTGTTCTTACAAAAATTAAAGCTTTTTTTTAAAAAAAAGATTTTATTTATTTATGAGAGAGAGAGAGAGAAAGCGCGCGCACACGTGCACAAGGGAGCAGGGGGTGGGGGATACAGGAAGAGGGGGGGAGAGAGAGAATCCCAAGCAGACTCCCTGCTGAGAAAGGAGCCTGATGTGGGTTAAGATGAGACCCTGAGATCAGGACCTGAGCCAAATGCAAGAGCTGGATGCTCAACTGACTGAGCCACCCAGCTACCACCTAAAATTAAAGTTTTTAAAAAGAATTCTAAGATGGATCTCACCAGGTTAGAATTAATGTGTTAACATGGTTGTGTTCCTTTTTGGGGCTCTAGGGGATCATTTGTCTCTTGCCTTTGTCGGTGACTCTCTAGAGGTCACCCACATTCCTTGATTTATCGCATCCTCCTTCCACCTTGAAAGCCAGCAACATCAAGCTGCATCTTTTTCACACAACCATCTCTCTGGTTCCTTTTCTGCCTCCCTCTTCTCTTTATAAGGATTGTGATATGTTGGGCCCATCTGGATAATCCAGAATAATCTCTCTATATGTAGCGGACTGAATAATGTCCCCCCACATACCTGGACCTGAATTCCTGGAACCTATGATTGTTACTTTAATGGAAAAAAGGACTTTGCATATGTAATTAAGTTAAGGATCCTGAAATGAGGAAATTATCCTGGATTATCTGGGTGAGCTCAAAATATAATCACAAGCATCCTTGGAAGAGAGAGACCAAAGAGATTTGACAATAGGAAGGTGAAGGAGATATGACAGAAGCAGAGATTAGAGAGACGTGCTTTGAAGGCAGAGGAAGTCAAGCAATACAAGTAGCCCCTACCAGTTGAAAAAAGCAAGGTATGGGACTTTCCCTCAGAGCCTCCAGAAAGAACCAGCCCTACAGTTTTAATTTAGCCCAGTGAAACTTATTTCATTCGGCCTTCTGACCTCCAGAACTGTAGGTGGATAAAATTGTGCTGTTTTAAGCTATTAAATTTGTGGTGATTTGTCACAGCAGTTATAGGAAACTGGAAACTAATACATCATCTTAAAGTCTGCTGATTACCAACCTTAATTCCATCACCAACTTTAATTTCATTTTGACTTGTAACCTAACATATTCACTGGTTCTAGAGATTAAGACATACACATCTTATGGGGAGGAGCATTACACTGCCTACCACAACTTGACATACACTGAAAATAAATTCTAGGTTGATAAAATATGTAAATGTCAAATAATAACAGAATATATAGGAGAATGTGTGTATATAATCCTGGGTGCATAAAAGACCTTAAAGATGACAAAGTTGTAAGACATCTTTTTAAAAGATTGGTTGATACATTTGTTTCCATCGAAAAATTTAAATTCTGTAGGTTGAATTATACCATATACAAAGTAATAATACAAGCAACAAACAGGCAGACAACATTTGTAATGTATATAACCAAGGACTAATAGCCTCAGAGGAAAAGGAAGAAAGAAAAAAATAAGTGAATATATGACACAGATGTACGTATAGCTATGTTCTTTAGGTCATTCTATACTAGTAAAAATTGAAAACAACTTAAATGTCCATCAGTACGGGGGATGATTAAATAAATGGTACATTTATCCATATAAAAGGCTACCTGCAGCAGTTTAAAAGAACAGGAGAGAATCTTTATGACCTGCAAAAATCTCCAAGACTTATTGATATTTTAGCCAGTTACAGAACAGTGCAAACTTTATGATGCATATTATATAAGGGGGAAACAACATGCACCGAACAAAACCACAAGTCAGAAAGGATCTACCCCACCTTTATGAGGATATCAGCAGTTACCTCTGTGGAGAAGGGTAGCAGCAAAGGGAAACATTAGTTTTGTTCTATGTGATTTGAATGCAAATTCACTCATGTATAAACTGAGTAATATAGTTTAAAGCACAGAGTTTCGTCTTGCTCATCACTGTTTCCAAGCACCCAGCTCAGTACTGCAAAGGTAATGTTTGTTTAGTAACAGAAGTCCAAGGGGGTGGGACTTAACTGCTAATGCCAAGTTCTGTGCTGTTGAGAAGATGTAGTGGTATGCCTAGATTCTTCCTGCTTCAAATCCAGCTTGGTCTTTCTCTGGGAACTATTTTGAGTAAACTGAAGGCCCAAGCCAGAGGAGTGAATGTGTGTGTGTGTGTGTGTGTGTGTGTGTGTGTGTGTGTACTAGTACATATAATAATTTATACCCTTTACGTCTAATCCAGGCAACAACTCTGCAAAATAGTCACCCTTGTACCCATTTTACAAATGAGGAAACTAAGGCTTAGATAAGGCCTAACTAACTGAAATACCCTGATGTCTCTTCTTTTTTTATCTTCCTGTTAATGCAACGTTGACAGTTGCAGAATTCTTATGAAATAGAATGTGGTCAATTCTAGAAAAACTTCCTGCTACCAGTACTTGGCTTACTTTATTAGTTATTTATTTGTATTAGGTAGTTCAAACACTTGCTTTTAAAACTGGTAGCAGATTGTATTCTGTACAAAATAAATCTCCCTCCACACAGCCCCCAGCCATCCATGTCCTTCCCCTGTGGCAACAGTCAACAACATTTTGCATGTCTTTCCAGAAATATTCTATGTATGTACAAGCACATATACAAATATTTCTGAAATTTAAACTATTTTACATACATTATCCTGTACCACTTTTTTTAACTCAACCATGTGTCTTGAAAATCACTACATTTTCCCTTGATCTGCTGCATTGTTTAATAGCTATATATTATTAATTTTAGGGAAGGCTCATAATTTCATTAATTCCTCCCCATTTATGAAATTGAAATTGTTTGTATCTTTTGTTATTACAAAGCTACAGTTACTATTCTTACACATGGGCCATTTTGCACATATGCAAATGTGTCTGCAGACTAATTTCTAGAGGTGGAATCACTGAATCAAAGAGATGACCCTTTAAATTTTTCATCAATACTGCAAATTTTTCTCTGTGGATGTTATATAAATTTACCCCCCTCAGCAATGTTATGCACACTCTCTCCGACATTATGAAAACACTTTGCACAGGAGGAAAAGAATGAAAAGGAAAAGGAAAATTGATCTTACTGACATATAGGCAAACTTAGTTATTTTTAGCCTTGCCCAGGGGTTGGTAACACAGGACCCATTTCCTGGAACAGTGCTACGTTCCAGCGGAAACTGTGAAATCAATTTCCTTCTCTTTCTTTTACTTTATACATGATTGATCTATTTCACTTAGGATGGGCATGGAAATTATTAATTCTGCTCTTTCATATAGCAGAAAACTCTGCTTTCAGGCTGACTGGCCCCTCACAACCCTGGGTCACTTTCTGATTGTAATTGCCGGAAGTATCCACCTTTGGTTCAATGGTGGACCCAGTGGACAACTGCCCCTTTCTGAAAACTATTTATTTTGAGGTACTTTCCCTGGCAAAAAGAGATACACTGTCTCCCCATTTCTCTCTTCCCTCCTTTCATCAATCTCATCTCAAGGGTCCTTAAGAAAACATTTTATTTGATTATTGTTTAGCTTTTCTGCAAAGTAGTTTTCTCAGTTTCCCTTCTATATAGATTACTTGATGTTAAGGCCAAATTTTATTTTCCCTTACTGTTCCTACCTAAAGCTTGAGAGTATGGCAACTAATAAAAACTTTTACATGTTAAAATAGCTTTAAAATCATATAGCAATTTATCAGATTTGGTTACTTAGAAGTTGGTAGTTAGAAGGATTCTGAGATTTACTTCCTGGGTTGCTAACTTCATATATCATCTGTAACAACAGTTTTCACACCTAAGTCAGTGACAACAACAAAAATCAGTCTATTAAATGATTTATAATGAGAGGAACACGATTTCTCTCTTTGTCTCTCCTCATCTCCAATAAAGAAAAAATACTGGGCGCCTGGGTGACTCAGTTGGTTATGTGTCTGCTTTGGGCTCAGGTCATGATCCCAGGGGACTGGGATCAAGTCCTGCTTGGGGCTCTTCTCCCTCCGCCTGCCGCTCCTACTCGTCCCCTTTCTTTCTCACTCGCTCTCTCTCTGACAAATAAATAAATAAATAAAATCTTAAAAAAGAAAGAAAAAGAAAAAATACTATCATTAGCTTCTTCTGGGTAGAATATGCGGATTTGTTCTCTTACTCATTAAGAATTATTTTTGGCAATCTTTAAATCAAGAAGGCTCGGCTTGGTTGGGGAACAGGTATGGTTTTACTCTGTTAATAATTTTTTTCCACTGCTATGGGGAGGAAGGACTCTCAGGAGAGAACTAGAACAGAATATGGGAAGATTTATGACCACCACACATACCTCCTGTTCTGTTTTTAATCTTTCCTTTGAGATGATGAGCCCTTTACTATTGCCTAACACAATGTCTGGCATACAAGGGGTGCTCAATGATTATTTCTGGAATGAATTAGTGAATGGGAAATTTACTTACAGTTAGAACTCCTCACTCTATCTCTCCTTCAGCTCTCACATACATTTTTCTAGTAAACAGGAGTGCAAGTACGATCTGGGGCAGCTACATAATCCATCTAAATGGAGACAGAGGTTAGGGATTGCTTATTCTCAATATGTTCAGAAAACCTTTAAAGATAACTTAATCTCGAAGAGTAGTCCATAGACAGAAAACGTTTAAGAGCGATTTTCTCAGATTTCTTCCTTGGCTGCAATCTTCCTTGCCTGCAAAACTGGAGAAACAGTTTTCTGAGACCAAATTATCTACAGATAGGGCTGTGGCAACACCAAAGTATTGTGTCCGCTATTTGACGAAAAGACAACTGAGAATTCAGAAAACTGTCGCAAGACAATTCAAAGAAAAACACGAGTAGGAAAAAAGGTGGCTTATAATAATGAAGTATTCATTTAAAAATATGTTTATTTGCTTATTTACTTGAGTGTTATTGCTTAAACCAGGTCTGTGAGACCTGAAAGGAGGTGCACGAGGTGGGGAGCCAGCCCTTCCCACCCGGCCGCCTGGGGGTGCGCGGGGACCAGGGAGGCTCACGGCCGCTTTAGGTCTCAGAGGCGTGGCCGCGTCCAGGACCGTTTCTCGGTTCCCCGTTCGCCGGAGCCACGCTGCGCTCCAACCGAAGCTTAAAAACTCTGCAGTCCCGCACTGCCTTTTCTATGTTTTATCGTTATTCCCTACCCGCCCGCCCATCCCCCCCCGCCCCCACCCCCACACACGCCACGGCTGGTTGGGTCGGACATGTGGTCGGTTACCACGGGAAAGCCCCTATCTCAGAGCCGAGCTGCGGTCCTGCAGTCGCGCCTCGCTCTTGCTTCTTCCTCTCCCTTTCTCGCACCCTCCTCTCTTTCTCCCTCTCTTCCTTTTCTAACCGTGGAAAGTCGACCTCGCGTTTCTCAGGCGCGCCTGTGCGACCCAGGCCCACCTGTGCGACCCAGGCCCAGGCCGGCGCTTCACTCCCAGGTCCCTCCGCGAAGGCGCGGGCGGGCTCGCGGGCGTGGGCGCGCGGGCGTGCGCGGGCGTGCGCGCGCTCGGCGTGCGGGGAGACGCGCACGTGGAGCCTCCGCGGGTTCCCGGCAGCATCGGGCCTCGGAGGGAAGCGCCGCCTGGCCAGAGGCCCCGGCGCTTCCGAGTAGGCGCCAGTGCTGTTCCTGAGACGCCCACGCCACAACGGAGCCTACTGGCTAAGGGTAGGAGAGTGAATCTGTGTGTGTGTGTGTGTGTGTGTGTGTGTGCGCGTGTGTCTGTGTGTGCGCGCGAGTGGAGCAAAGAAGAGTGAGCTCCTGCGATCCAGAGGTGGAAAACATTTGAAGGGACATAGTTTAGTATCAGAGCTAGATATATTCAGAGAAATGGTGGGGGACAGATACCCAGTTGGTGGGAAGGCCAGTAGTGGGGCACTGAATCCCAGTCAGGCGGGGTGCGCGGGGGAAGGAACTTGGCGCATCAGAGGCAGTTAGCCATTATACTCTAATAGAAAACAAAACCTAGAAGTGACATCAGTGCAAGTAGCAGGGTTGAAAACTCCGAGAGCCCATCACTAAACAGAAACACCAGAAAGAGTAGCGTCAGAATTGACTTTGTGGGAACTCTAGAAAGTAGTCACAGGTTTACAGCAACCAAGTGAACTCTTGATCAAGAGAAAGATGACTTAAACACAGCATAATGGAGACATCACTAGCAACCTTAAAGGAATCAGAGCGATCATAAGAGAAAACTAGATAAATTCCTTAGAAACACACAAATGACCAAAACTGACTCAAGGAAAAAAAATAGGAAATGTGAACAGACTTGTAACATGTAAAGAGATTGAATCAGTCGTCAAAAACCTCTTGACAAAGAAAAGTCCAGGACCAGATGGCTTCACTAGTGACTTGCATCAAATGTTTAAAGAACAATTAGCACCAGTCCTTCTCTAGCTTTCCTAAGAAATAGAATATTGAACACTTCCTAACTCATTCAATGGGGCCAACATTACCTTGATACCAAAATTGGCCAAAGACATTACAAGAAAAGAAAACTACAGACAAATACCCCCTTGTGAATATACATGGAAAAAAAAAATCCTCAACAAAGTCTTTGCAAACCAAACCCAGCAGAATGTTAAAATAATCACACACCATGATCAAGTGAAATTTATCCCAGGAATGCAAGGGTTTTGACATATAAAGTCAATCAATGTAATATATTAATAGAATGAAGGAAGAAACATACCATTATGTCAATGCAGAAAAAGAATTTGAGAAAATCCAACACTCTTTCATGATAAAAAAAAAATTCAACAAAGTACGAATGAACAGAACCTCTTCAATCTGATTAAGGGCACTTCTGAAAAAACTATAGGCTAGCATCATAATCAATGGTGAAAGACAGAGATTTCCTGCTAATACCAGGCACAAGAAAAGAATGCCTGCTTTTGTTTCTTCTATTCAACATTTTACAAGCAACATTGTCCTGAAAGTTTTAACCTGAGAAATTAGACAAGAAAAAAAAATGAGACACCCAAATTGGAAAGAAATAAGTAAAACTATCCTTTGCAGATATCATGATCTTATATACAGAAAATCCTAAAGAATCCATTAAAAAACAATTAGGGTTGAAAAGCAATTTTAGTGAAGCTGCAGGATAAAAGACCAACACACCAAAATCAGTTGTATTTCTATACATTAGCAATGAACAGTCCAAAAAAAATTAAGAAAACAATTCAGTTTTCAGTAGCATCAAAAAGGATAAAATAGGAATAAGTTTAACCAAATATGTGCAATACTTGTGCACTGAAAATTATGAAACATTGCTGGAATTAAAGACTAAATGAATGGAAAGACATCCTGTGTTCATGAATTAGAAGACTTAATATTGTCAAGGTAGCAGTAGGACCCAAAATGATCTACATATACAATACAGTCCCCATGAAAATCCCAGTGGCCTTTTTTTTTTTTTTTTTGGTAGAAATGGGAAAGCTGATCCATAAATGTGTATGGAATTGCCAGGGACCCCAGATACAAGCTTAAAACAGATTAAAATAATTTTGAAAAAGAAGAACAAAGTTGGAGTACTCATAGTTCTCATTTTCAAAACACACTACAAAGCTACAGTAATAAAAATAGTGTAGAACTGTTGTAAAGACAGACATATATTTCATGGAATAGAACTGAGAATCTAGAAATAAACCTATAGTCAATTGATTTTTGACAAGGATCCTAGATCTTTCAATTGGTAAAGAATAGCCTCTTTAACAAATGGTGTTAGGACAATTCGATATCCACATGAAAAAGAATGAATTTAGAGCCCTAACTTATACTATAGGGAAAAACAAACTCAATCAAAATTAAAGTGCGCCAGAGTACACTTCCAAGAAAGTGAAATGACAGCACATAGAATGAGAGAAAATATTTATAAATCATATGTTTGATAAAGGTCTAATATCCATAATATACAAAGAACTCTTACAACTTAACAACAAAAAGAAAAACAATTTAAAAATGAGCAAAGGACTTGAATAGGCATTTCTCCTAAGAAAACATGGGAATGACCAATAAACACATGAAATGATGCTGAACATCTGGAGTCATTAAGGAGATGCAAATGAAACCCACAATTAGATACCACTTAATACCCACTAGGATGACTTCTAAAAAAAAAAAAAAAACCCAGAAAATAACAAGTGTTATCAAGCATATAGAGATATTGGAACCCTTGTATATTGTTGTGGGAGTATTTAATGGTGCAGCTACTGTGGAAAGCAGTTTGACAGTTCCTCAAAAAGTTAAACATAGAACTATTGTATGACCCAGCAATTCCTCTCCTAGGTATATACCCCAAAGAATTGAAAACAAGTATTCAAACAAATACTTGTATATGAATATAGCACTGGTCACAATAGCTAAAAGGTGGAAATGACCCAAATATTTATTATGAGATGGAGTAAGTGAAAGAATACTATTCAACCATAAAAAGGAATGGAATACTGGTACATGCTACAACATGGAGGAACAGCAAGCACATTATGCTGAATGAAAGAAGCCAGGCACAAAAGGCAACATGTTGTATGCTTCCACATATATGAAATATCCAGAATTGGTAAATCCATAGAGACAAAAGATTAGTGGTGGCCAAGGCCTGGGAACAGGGAGGATTTAATGAGTATGCTTAATAGGTGTAGGGTGTCCTTTGGAGGTGATTGAAATGTTTTGGAACTAGATAAATGGTGATGGGTGTGCAACATTGTGAGTTTACTAAATGCCACCAAATTGTACAGTTTAAAATAGTTAATTTTATGTTATATGAATTGCACCTCAAAAAATAAGTCATGAAGGTATGGTACCCCTACTGCAAAGGAGGCAGCAGGCTTTTGGGTCTCAGCTGAAGTTGGAGCCACATTCCTTCCCCTGCTATGGTAGAGAGAAGCTAGAGCTGGTTTTGGTTTGGGTGGTGGTCAGTAGCAACTTCACAGCCCTCTGGAGCCACTGTGGGGGAGTTTCAGAAAGCTGGGTGGGGCATAGTTGGGGACAGCTCAGTCAGACCCCCCAGCAGGCTGCAGAGGCTGGCTCTGTGGTTGTGCACCACGCTCTGCTGGCTCTGTCACATGCTTGCTGCGGAGCTTAGGGCAAGATATCCCGAACATTGGAGGCTCAGCTTCCACAGCCAGATAAGTAATGGAAGGCCAAGCGTGAGTCTGTCAGTCTGAGATCTCCATGGAGTTTCTCTTCACCACTTTTTACCCCATTTCATCCATCTTAAGACCCATCCATCTTAAGACCCTTGCCATTTTATCATCTGAAATCCAGAAGTCTTACAATCCATGCTGTGTACTCTTACTGCAGCACACATTTATCTTTTGGGGAAAAATACTACCTTCCAGTCAATGAAATTGGGGTTAAAATCTCTAGTCATGTGTTTGTGTGTTCATTAGTTGATGTCTTTCTCCTCCTTCCCCATGGCAAGGTGCCATAATAGGTGCTCAATAAATGTTGACTAAATAAATAAGTAAACAAAAGAATACTTTTCTAAAAAAGATTTGATTTATTTATTTGACAGAGAGAGACAGAAAGAGAGGGAACACAAGCAAGGGGAGTGTGAGAGGGAGAAGCAGGCCTCCTGCCAAGTAGGGAGCCCAATGCAGGGCTTGATTCCAGGACCCTGGGATCATGACCTGAGCCGAAGGCAGACGCTTAACGGCTGAGCCACCCAGGTACCCCCACTTTTTTTTTTTTAAGTGAACCTTGGCACTACCATTTGACGGCCATTTGACGCTGGAAAGGCCATGTAACCCATTTAAGTTTCGTATCCTAAGTTCACTAAATGTCTGTAGTAACAACAGTGCCCTGCAGTGTGCGAGGCTGGAAAGAGGAAGTGCCCACATAGGCCTAAAGGACTTGTTCCAGAAAACTCCAACCCAATAATAAAAAGGCAGAAGCAGTGTTAGTTTTTTACCTTTTATAACAATGTATAAAAGAAAATTTAGGGGAAGGTGAATGCACATTAATATGAAGGGGTCTGCAGTGTTAAAAAGCGCGATTTTATAAATAGCGACTAAGCAGGCAGGCAAAGGTTGGGTGGGGTGGGGTAATCCACTTTCATTGATTGAAGATCAAACCATTTTGAGGTGTCTTTAGATCTCAATCATTCTTTAAGTCCGGGCTGTCTGCAGAGGGCAGAAAGAAAACACATTAGAAACTAGAAGTCAAGGATGTGGACCCATCCCGCCTTCCTCCCATGGTCTCCCACGTGGTATTCAGACACTAATGAGCAAGGTTCTCAGAAAGCTTCGCTCGGCTCTTATCAATATCCACCACCCCTCAGCGCAGGGTCTGTCCATAAGGCTGGACCCTGCCAGCAGCCCGACTCCCCGGCCTCGCTGATTGCGCGTCGCGTCCACTGCGCGGCTGGCTGCTCGGGCTCGCCGAGCTCCGGGCCCGCCAAGCGAGGGCAGGGAGCGTGCGGCCAAGCCACTGGCGGGCTGGCGACACGAGAACCCCGGTATATAACTCGTGCTGAGGGCGTGGCACACAGCGCCAGATGCTGGCCGTGAAAATACCGCCTCGCTCTTCGCGTATCCGCAGGCGTCTCTTGCATCTGACGCGGAGCGACTCAGCGACATGCGTAAGCTCAGGGCACCTGAGGCGCCGGAGCGGCTGGGCACTAGAGGGACATTCGGTTCCAGCCCTGTCGTCTTACTCCCCAGGCTCCCTCTCCCAAACCCGCGAATGGCTTTCTAAAATTTCTCAGACAAGATCCACGTTTCGAACTAACATCCTTCTTCTCTGATCTCGCGCTGTGCTCGCTTCAGCCCGCCTTTCTGTCCTCCTAAACCGCCACCGGCTTTGCACTTGAGAGTGTCTCTGCCTCCAGTCGCTAATCTCTTTTCATCAGTCAGGCTCTCCGACCGCTCTAAGCCCCTCTTCCCATTCAGACTTCACTCTTACCCATCACATTGGTTTTACAAACTAGCTCTCTGAAAATACGTTGTTTATTGCTTAAAGTCTGTTTCCCAGAACGTAAGCTCTATGAGGGCAGGACTCCCGTTTTGTCTCTTTCATTTTAAGTCCCATCCAAAATGGAGCTGATTATGTAGTAGGGAGGGAGGGAGAAAAGGAGGGTAGGAGGAAAGGAGTGGACGCACTTGTGTGCTTGGGGCAAATCTCTTAGTTTTGCTTATAAGGGGTTGCTCTGTTTATTTGCTTGTGGCCCATTTTAGTCGTCTAATCCTTCTCTTCAGCTCCTCTCCCGTTCTTGCTCCGCGCAACCGGCCCTATGATTGGCCCCACGCCCCTCGCCCGCGCTGTGTCGGATGCGAACTTCAGTTGGTGGAGAGAGGGGGTGGGCAGGCTAAAGGAGATCTTCGAGCTTCCCACGCCCAAGGCAACAAAATTCGCTGCATCTCTGGTCCAGGGCTCAGAGTGAGTCTCTCCCCTCTGTCCTCTCAGGCCCCACTAAGGCCAGAGGGTCTAATGCCCCAATTCTGAGCCAAAATGGGATAGATCTTAGTGTCTTCAAAGTCATGGTTTACCTTAAATATTCATATATACATATATATATATGACCATATATATAGTGGTTTCCCTTTATATGGTTCTCATATGATTCTCATATGTATAATGGTTCTCCCTTCAGAAAAAATCAGTAAAGTTGGTACTTTAGGCAGGCAGGACTGGAGGTGGAGATCAGGGGCCACAAGAGAAGAAGGCTTTGTGGTTGGAGAAGGAGAAGGCAAGAAGGATCACATGGTCATCTCCCTCACACAGCAATCTTCTCTCCCAGAGAAGAAGCAGCTTAAGAGAGGGTCTCTGTTTCTCTGAGAGTGCAGCAAATCCCCATGTACAGACTGCCAGGGTTGGAGAGGTCGCTCTCCCTTGGGCAGCTCTGGAAAACAACACCGCATTGAGCAGAGGGTCGGATTTAGTCAAATTTCACAGTAGAGTTGGGGGTGACAGATTTCTGCCGGGCCATGCCATGCGCAAATGCTTTTGGAAATAGCAGGTTGGCCCAGCTACCTAGGTATGCTAATGCGGAAACCAAGGGTAGTGGAGTGGATGCTGCTGCCTGCTAGTTTGGAGGAAGAGGGGCCAGGAGACCTCCTGCCTCCCAAGTCATCAATGTTCCACAGAGCAGGTCTTGAGCTCCAGGAAGGGTGAGTGTTTGCAGGAATAGGGGAACGGTTTGTAGGATGGGCTTTTACTCTGCGGAAATCCATCTAGGCTATTTTCTGTCCACGGCCCGAGCGAGGCACTGCAATTGGGACAGTGGGGTTGTCTTATAGGGTGGCAGTGTGAGAGCTGAGGCGAGACCCAAGACCCTGCCTTCCTGGAGCCAGCTTTCTCTTCTGAAAAAGGAGTGCATTGGGCTGCAGAAGCTCTCTGAGTTTCAACTCTTATAGCTGCCACACCTCACCTGCCGGGCCTTCCGCACCTTCCATACTGGCGTGGCTACCAGCTTCGGTGCCCCCCGCGGCTGCGCGCAGGTACCCGGCGACAGCGCGGTGGCCCCGCTCCTCAGCCAGGTCCACGGGCAGGCGGCCCCAGGTATCGCGCACGTCCAGACGCGCCCCGGCGCGGTGCAGCACCACGAGCGTGTCCAGGAAGCCCTCCCGGGCCGCGTCGTGCGCAGGTCGGGTGAGGGTGGTGGGGTCGGCGCAGTTCGGGTCTGCGCCGTGGAGCAGCAGCAGCTCGGCCACGCGGGTGCTGCCCATCATCATGACCTGCCGGAGAGAGCAGAGTGGTCAGGGCGGGGACGGGTGGCAGGGGCAAGATTAAAGAAACTATTTGTGAAGCTCTCACACCGTGCAGAGGCCGGTACAAGCCACAGGAATCTAGTTACTCTCTATTTGCTTTCAGTTACCAACTCCCTTAGCCAGGTCTCCTACTCATTCCATTTTTTCTGTAAACAATGAATTGCATTGTATTCTCCAAACTTTTGCAGAGTTCCAGCCACAGACAGAACACTGCCAGGGGCACAGACAATAGCAAAAGGGTGAGGGACAAACTGGCTTGAACTACAGCCTAACCTCCTGTATTTCCCCCCTCATTTTGATACAAAATTATGTAAGGCCCGGAGATTTTGTATGGTTTTCTGCTGTATATCCAAGCCCAGGACATGGTAACTCTTAAAAAGTGAAAATGAAAACAACAACAAACCTTTAATTCTTGTAAAACTTTTAATCTACATTTAGCCTCCCAGAATGTTAAAATTCACTGTCTTATTAAAGTATAAAATGAGCTTTGTCTAACCAGCCCCCCAATTTCCTTCTTGTGGTAAGCTAAATAATGCTCCCAAAGATGTCTACTACCTCACACTCGAAGGCTGTGAATATATTACCTACATGGGAAAAGAGACTTGGCAGATGTGATTAAGTACTTTGAGGGAGATTAATGTGAATTGTCAGGATGGGCCCAATGTAATCACAAGTTTCCTTATAAGAAGGTTACAGAGGAAAGATCTAAGAATGGAGGTCAGAGAGAAGATGCAGCAGCCATGAGCCAAGGAATATTGATGATCATTAGAAGTTGGAAAAGACAGAGAAACAGATTCTCCCCTAGAACTCCCAAAAGAAATGCAGCTCTGTGGATCCTCTTTAGACTGCTGACCTCCAGAACTACAAGATAATATATTTATGTAGGTTTGACACATGAAAGTTGTGGTAATTTGTTACAGCAGAAATAGGAAACTAAGAAACTTCCCAAGTTTACACCCTGAGAGTTCATTAAACTGGAGGTGCTCCCCTCATTTGGTTCATAAATCATCTTTGAAACAAAGTCATTGCACCAAAGAGGAATCTTTAAATAGTATCCACAGTCACAGCAACCTTAAAATTTGAGTGTTGCATGGTGGACAGTGAAAGCAGACGATTCTTTTTTAGGGTAACCATTATTTGGTTATATTAGTTAGACAACAGTGACTGTATAAAGAGAAATTCCTTGTTTTTAATTACATTCTGCATTAAACATGAATTATTTAATTTCTCTAAACCAAGGAAACATAGTAAGTTATACTAGAGTGGTTGATACTTGTCCTGGAGAAAGTGAAACTGATTTAATTTTTAAAAAGAGAGAAAATATGAGTGAACCAAATTACAGCTACAAAAATAAAAACTATTGCAGTGGATTAGGACAATTCACTGTTTTAAAATAAAAACTGGGAAAGCTCTCACACCATTACTTATTTATGCAAGACTTTTAATAGATTATGGCGTCAATTTCTAGAACAAAGGGACCACGCCCAAGGATGCCAGAATCTTTTGGAGGCTTTACTGCAAGTGCCAGAGCTAGAAAACACATGTCTAAAACCTGTTTTTAGAAGAAGTCAACTTCCATGTTTATATATAATGCAGGTGAAAATATAACAGATGAAACATTCTGCTTATCCAATGAAGTACTTCATCATTTAACTGATTTTAAAGGTTTTCATTATATTTTGCAGTATTAAAGTATGAAAGGAAACCTAGCATCTAAATATTTAAATCTAAATAGCAATCCAAAGCAAAAAGAAAAAAATCAATTAAATGAATATTTGTAGTGCTTAAGTCCATTTGATAAGACATCAAGAATTAAAATTTTCTGTAGACTACTTAGCTTTATATTAAACACAAGTTTGGTTAGGATTCTAAACCAAAATCATGCCCCCATTTCCTCTATGTTCTTATCTTCCCTATTTAAAAAATTGTTAAAACTAATTATCCAACTTTCTTTTCTCTTTTTGTATTTAAACGAAGTCTCTTCTAACATATTCCAGAACTTCAAGTTCAAACTCACAGTCTCCGAGCAAAATTTTAGAGAAATTAGGAATCATGCATGCATTCCTTTTAAAGGACTCATGCTTTTCTTCTACCATCACACAACCTCTCTCCTTTCAAAATCTCTTCACACTTCAAGTCCCAAATAATCTCAAGTTTTAAGGCATTTTGGTTTTATTTTCATATCTGTATTTTAAAGTGTATGAAATTTTTCCTATGTAGCATAGTTTCAGGAAAGGAAGATTGACTTGTGAAATCTGTGAAATTGCAGGTACTGTTACTTTCCTTTGTCTTGTTATTGCTGGAATTTGTGCAGTAAGCCTTTGTTTCACATACATTATATTTTTCAGAATCAGAAATCACTATCAACACTGGGAATACAACTAGGGTGGTGACTGCCAGGAAGAAATCGTTTTTGTAGTCTGGATTTAGGAAGTTAGTGAAGGCAAACAACAACGACAAATACCGAACACCCCCCCACCCCCACCCTTACCCACAACTGGAGGGAGGAGGGGAGAAACGACATTTTTTGAACAGTGAGGAATTGAAAACTCTGTCTCAAATAAGTTAATCTATAGTAAGCAAGTTAAAAGTAACAAAAATAATAGGAGATACCTTCAAAATTGTAACTAAAGTGATATCATTTCAGGCAAGATCACACTAATGTTTTTCTTCATGTATGTCTGTCTGTATTACCTAAATTCTTAGAACAAGCATATATTTTCCTTACTTGGTTTAAGTAAAAATAAACACAATACATAGTTGCTTCTGAATAATTTCAATTGAGATTTATTCAATTTACACAGAAGAAGGTTTCCACTGCAATCCCCCCCCCCCAAAGGAAGATGATCAGCTCCCTTCGGGGAATCTGTGAGCTGGGGGCTAGTGGGCCCAACAAACCTTCCATTTCTTTAAAATCTTGCTTTTTACCGCAAACTTTCGCAACCGTGTTATCAGATAAAGAACATACCTCGAACTGTATTAACGCGAATAAGTTCACCACCCCCCCCCCGCCCCAGATCTCCACACCACTCTAGGGATCTGCACTCCACGTGCCTCCTCATTCCTCCGTGGCTTCCTAAGCCCCCAGGACGTGGACACCGGGAGGTCTCCAAACTCCACCTGAGAACTCATCAAGAAGTCTCCCCTTACCGAGAATCGAAACGCTGGCCTGGTTCCGACTCCCTTACAAACCCTGTGCTCCCGAGTCGCCGCCACCCCCTCCTCCCGCGGCAGGCCGGCTCACCCACCTGAATCGGGCTCCGGCCCTGGCGGTTCCGCGCGTTGGGCGGCACCCCAGCCGCGAGCAGCGTCCGCACCTCGTCCGCCCGGCCCCGGGCCGCGGCCGTGGCCAGCCTGTCTGCGAAGGACTCCATGCTGCTCCCCAGCGCTTGCCCCCTGGCTCTCTCCCTCCCTCCGCCGCGGACGGGCGCCAGTGGCCCGCCCCAGCCTCTCGTGACCAGCCCGCCCCTCCTCTCCCCTCCTCCGGGGCCGGAGGAAGCCACCCCCCGATTCTGCCCCTCGACTCCTCCTGCCGGAATCTTTCTATCTAGGAGAGCGCCGTTCTTCTGTTTTCCCGAGGAGGCGCCCTTCAAGCTGAACTCGCCGTGAGCGTGACACCCCCTGAAGTCCACGCGGGGCCTTTGCTGTCACGGTTCCGCGGCTCGCCCGGGGTGGGGGGGGGGCTGGCGCGGGGAGCCTGACAAAGCCGTGGGGGAGGGGGAGCCCTGGGCCCCTTGGCAGCAGCCCCCACCCCGCGTCCCCCTCCCTCCCTCGGGCGCTGCGCTCCCCCGCCCCCAGCGGAGACGCTCGTGGTCTCAGAGCGAGTTCACTCGGTTAGAGCGACTTCGCTCTCCTGTTTCCTTCCTCCCCGGTACAACCCCTCGCATTTGAAAGCAGCACAGGATTCCTAACCGCCAATTTCGAACCAGGGTGTTTGATGTCGCAGGCAAAGTATTGCTTCCTCTTTTAATCAGAAGAAACAGCTAACCCTTCCTCGCAGTCAGAGCCCTGCCGAGGATCGGTATCACCGGTGCCACTACGAGGCTTCCCTACTTTTAGATAACTCTCCCCCTTCCACCATTCAACACCTGGGTTCGCGTGCTGGGTCCACCATGCCAGAAATCCTTGCGCAAACATTCATTTTGGAGAGTCTGAGAACCTTGCCGAGGATCGGTATCACCGGTGCCACTACGAGGCTTCCCTACTTTTAGATAACTCTCCCCCTTCCACCATTCAACACCTGGGTTCGCGTGCTGGGTCCACCATGCCAGAAATCCTTGCGCAAACATTCATTTTAGAGAGTCTGCCCACCCGCCAGCAGCCTGTCCTCACTGCGCGCGCACACACACGCACACACACACACACACACACACACACACACACACACACACCTGTAGAATGGATGACGACGGCGAAGGATTCCCCTACTTGTGCAATGCCTGATACTAGTGTCTTGTGTAAGGGCTGGCTCGGAGAAGATGAGGTCTATTTAACGGGCATGATGGAGATTTCTGCCAACAAGCACAGAGGAAACTGGCGAGAGAGTCTTTGGGCTGATAGACTCTGTTCTTAATAAATAATTACTCCTAGACCAGAAAAAAGTGCTCAGAGCTCTAGAAACAGAGTTGCTTAGTGAATCAGAGTCTATCACGATCACAGCGAGGAGTTCAGAGCGAAGGGCGCCTCCTCGGGAAAACAGATGAAAGGCCCTCTCCTGGATGGAAGGACTCCCGCTCCTCTCCCGTTCCCCCCACCCCATCTCTTCTTCCTACTGGAAAAACCTCACAATTATCTTAGTTATAAAATGGGAGGCTAAGAGTGGTCCCTACCTCATAGGGCTGTTGTGAGTTTTAAATGAATTGATGAACATACAAGCATTTAGAACAGTGCGGCACATCTTAAGCTCTTCAATTTTCCATTTTGAGGATTCTCTTACAATCTTGCTGTGAGGCACAGAGACTAAAATGCTTTGGATAGAATTATGAATATTATATGAAAGGGAAGGCCAAGAAGACTGGAAAGATAAAGAACACCCTTCACCACCCTCATATTTAATGAAAAGTTAAACAGAACTAAGAGTATAATAAGCGAAAGAAAATCCAGCATGGTTCTATTTTTTCCTGTGGTTATTACTTTTTTCCTGTGGCTAATATATTTTAAAATATATATTATTTTTAAAAATTGGATTGCTCAGGCTTTGCCGATGCCTTCAAGCACATGCTTAATCTGCCTACTAGATAACACAGCTCTACTCAAGAGCTATGTTTCAATCCCTAGTTGACTTCTCTTCAAGCCCCCAAAATACTTTCAGTTGCTGTTAGTTCAGGCAAAACATGGAGCTTTAAAATGATGCCGGTTGGGAAGCCCGGGTGGCTCAGCCGGCTAAGTGTCTGCCTTTAGCTCAGGTCATGATCCCAGGGTCCTGGGATCCGGCCCCAAGTCCAGTCAGGGGCTCCCTGCTCAGTGGGGAGTCTGCATGCTCAGTAGGGAATCTGCCTCTCCCTCCACCTCTCCCTCTACCCTTCACCTCACTCGTGCTCTCTCTCTTTTAAATAAATAAATAATAAATAAATAAAATTTTTTAAAAAATAAAATGATGCCAGTTAAGGGGCATCTGGCTGGCTCCGTCTGTAGAGCATGTGAGTGTTGATCTCTGGGCCATGAGTTTGAGCCCCACATTAGGCTTAGAGATTACTTAAAATAAAAAAAAAAATGATGCCAGTTAAAACCCTTATGGGATGTAAAATCTGTTCTAAAAAATAAATTTCTGTGCTTTCTCTATTTTCCTCCAGGTACCTCTCAGTTATCTGGGCAACAATGGTGTGGGAAATTCAAACTGTGGCTGAGAACATAAAATTATTTAATGTAGCTTAAGGTATGGTATGATAGGGAAGGGGAGAATTGTGGTTGTGGTATTGGGAAGGAGGGAACAGGTTTCTCTTACAATGTGTCTGACTTTTAGACCAGTATCAAAATTAGTTTCCATCACTAAAATAATGGCTTTTAATCTTGGAGCAGGGGGAGTAGGTCTTTGATAATCTGTTGAAAGCTATAGACCCTCTCCTCAAAAAATAAAGTATGTGATAATTTTTTAAACTAGTGTGTTAATTTGCATACGTATTTTTAAAAAGATTTATATATTTATTTTCAAGAGAAAGAGCTCACTCCGCACAGTCAAGCGAGGGGTGGGGAAGGGCACAGGGAGAGGGAGAGAGAGTCTCAAGCAGATTCCTTGCTGAGCTGGGGGTGGGGGTTGATCTTATGACCCTGAGATCATGATTTGAGCTGAAATAAAGAGTCAGATGCTTAACCGACTGAGCCACCCAGGCACCCCTATTTGCACATGTATTTCTGAATATAACTTTCAGGGAATTCAGAAACTCTTCTAAAACTCAACTACGGATTCCTACTTGAGAACTCATTAAACTCTTATGCAATATATTGGACTACTGTTGATGAAGGAAATGCATGAGGGAACCATATAAAACAACTCTTGGACAAATTATATACAGACATGGAAGTTGATTTTTTCCAAGAACAGGTTTTAGACAGGTATATCCTATCTCTGACACTTGCAATAGAACTCGCAAAAGATTATGGCATCCTTGGTGTGGCTTCTCAGTTCTAGAAATGGATCCCATGCTCCATTAGAAATCTTGCGTAAATAAGTAGTTAATAATAGTGTAAAACTTTCCCAGCTTTTCTTTTAAAGAACCTACCATATTCCCAATTTACTCTTCCATATCAGCTCAGACCTGAGGGCCAGTACCTCAGAAAAAACAAAATATAAAGCCCAGGATCCTGGTGCTGGTTCTTCCAGCCTCAGATTGCCCATGTGTAAAATGGAATCATAATATATGTCACAGGTTGATTAAATGAGATGATGAAGCCAAAGAGCTTTCTGAATCCTATACTTTGTTACATATTGTTATTATCATTCCCAAACTTACTTGTCTTCCTCCTTGAGAATGTCATGGCCTTATTTAGGTTTGTGCTGCCTTGGCAGTTTTGAAAATCTATGCTATGAAATTTAAACTGGTTTCAATTTTAATCCATTTTTCAAGAAAAAAAAAAGACTAACACCCGTTCATTCATTCGACAAACTCAGAGGCTAAGGGTGGAGCATGGTGGTGTGGGGTGTTAAACATATGGGTTCTAGAGTAGGACCGCCTGAGTCCAAAGCTGTCCTTTTCATTTAATGCTCTATAACTTTGAACAAAGTTACTTACTGCATCTAGGTTTGTTTTCCCATCTGTATACATGAGATAATAACAGTACTTGCCTCAGAGTTGTTGTAGTTGTTAAATTGGCATTACACATAATGTGTATTGAAGAGCAAAGGGAAGCAGAAGATGACACAAGAAAATGAAAAGGGAACCAAACTTCTGGTGGCTTCGGCAGAGGCTGCACAGATGCTGAAGGCTGACCCGAGCCTTGGAGAGAGGAGTAGGAATATAAAGACGTACAAGGAGGAGAAAGACGTTCCAAGCAGAGGTGAGAATATGTGAGAAGACATAGACGTTCAGAACCACTGAAAATAATTCACTGGGATGTATGGTAAGAAGCTGGAGAAATAAACTCCTGCAAAAAGACCCTTCAGAGAAGCCTGGGGAGGACTGCTGGGATTGTCAGAAGGAAAACCAGGGGTGGATGGGATGGCAAGGAAGTGGGGACACTATGTGGACTATTTTTTCCCAGCTTAGCTGTGATAGTTCACAGCAATGTAGGGTGATGGGAGGTAGGCGAAAGGAGGGAGGGGGTCTGAACACACACAAGGAAAGGTGCCAGGTGAAGAGAAGGACAGCTAGAAGAGAAAAAAGGGAAGTTGAGGACCCAGGCAAGATAAGGTATTTCTGAGGACCTGAGGTCCCTAAAAAGTCAGGGAGAGATGGAATACAAGGCACCGAGAGCAGTCCTAAATTTAGACGCAGGAGATATAGCTAGATTTGAGAAAGGAGAAAAGGTCAGCACAGGGAGGAAGTTGAAGCACTTCCTTTCATGAACGAAGAGGCTGACTTGTTTGCAGTGAGGATAGATGGTGGGTTAGGAAGTGAGAGTGAATGGCATATCTGATAAAGGGCTAGTATCCAAAATATATAAAGAACTTATCAAACTCAATACCCAAAAAACAAATAATCCACTTAAAAAATGGACAGAAGACATGAATAGACATTTCTCCAAAGAAGACATCCAGATGGCCAACAGACACACGAAAAGACGCTCAACATCACTCAGCATCAGGGAAATGCAAATCAAACCACAATGAGATGTCACCTTACACTATTCGGAATGGCTAAACATTTTTAAAAGATTTTATTTATTTGACAGAGAGAGAGCAGCAGAGGGAGAGAGAGAACCAGCAGGGAGCCCGATGTGGGGCTCAATCCCAGGACCCCAGAATCGTGACCTGAACCAAAGGCAGACACCTAACTGACTGAGCCACCCAGGCGTCCCAGAATGGCTAAAATTAACACAAGAAACAACATGTGTTGGTGAGGATGTGGAGAAAGGGGAACCCTCTTACACTTGGTGGGAATGCAAACTGGTGCAGCCGCTCTGGAAAACAGTATGGAGGTTCCTCAAAAAGTTAAAAATAGAACTACCCTGGGGCGCCTGGGTGGCTCAGTTGGTTAAATATTGGACTCTTGATTCCTGCTCAGGTCATGAGTCCAGGGTTGTGAGATTGAGCCCTGCATGGGCCTCCAGAGTCTGCTTTGAGATTCTCTCTCTCCCTCTGCCTCTGCCCCTCCCCACCTCTCAAAAGAAAGAAAGAAAGAAAGAAAGAAAGAAAGAAAGAAAGAAAGAAAGAAAGAAAAGAAAAGAAATAAAAGAAAAGAAAAGAAATTACCCTATGATCCAGCAATCATACTACTAGGTATTTCACCCAAAGAATACAAAATTACTAATTTGAAGAAAGAAAGAAAGAAGGAAGGAAGGAAGGAAGGAAGGAAGAAAGAAAGAAAGAAAGAAAGAAAGAAAGAAAGAAAGAAAGAAAGAAAAGAAAAGAAAAGAGAAGAAAAGAAATTACCCTATGATCCAGCAATCATACTACTAGGTATTTCACCCAAAGAATACAAAAATACTAATTTGAAGAAAGAAAGAAAGAAAGAAAGAAAGAAAGAAAGAAAGAAAGAAAGAAAGAAAGAAAGAAAGAAAAGAAAAGAAGAAAAGAAATTACCCTATGATCCAGCAATCATACTACTAGGTATTTCACCCAAAGAATACAAAAATACTAATTTGAAGGGGTACATGCACCCTGATGTTTACAGCAGTATTATCTACAATAGCCAATTATGGAAAGAGCCCAAGTGTCCAGCAACTGATGAGTGGATAAAGATGTGTATACACACACACAGACACACACACACACACACGTATATTACTCAGCCGTCAAAAAGAATGAAATCTTGCCATTTGTAATGATGCAGATGGAATTTAAGAGTATTATGCTAAGGGAAATAAGTTGGTCGGAGAAAGACTAATACCATATGATTTCACTCATATGTGCAATGTAAGAAATGAAACAAATGATCATAGGGGAAATAAAAGAGAGTCAAACCAAGAAATAGACTCTTAACTATAGAGAAGGAACTGATGGTTACCAGGGGGAGGTGGGTGGGGGGATGGGTGAAATGGGGGACGGGGATTAAGGAGTGCACTTGCTGTGATGAGCACCGGGTGTTGTATGTAAGCAATCATACAATCACTAAATGTACACCCAAAACTAATATTAGTGAATCAATAAATTGTACATCCACAACTCATATTACACTGTATGTTCACTAACTGGAATTTGAATAAAAATTATGTTAAAAAAAGGAAGTGAGAGTGGTGAAGATTTAGAATCTCTGTTATGAGGAGAGAGGGATGGGCTGAGTAGGACTTAGAAAAATATTTCATCAGCCTGGAGAACACAGTTGAGCTTGAGACCATGATGCTGCGGAACCTGACTATTTTACTTAAAGAAAGCCTTGCAGTGAGGCCACCCCAGTAACCCTACACATCAAAGAATTTGGTGGAAAGGGTGGGGAAGTTTGGGACCACTGAAAATAATTCACTGGCATGTACAATGAGAAGTTGGAAAATAAACTGGAAACAAAGCCATCAGAGGAGCCTGGGAAGGGCTGCTCAGATTGTCATTTTAGATGTGACCATTAATTTAACACATCACCAGAAAGAGATAAAAAGCTATTTGAGAAGATGGTATCTTGAAATTAGGTTCTGGTTCTGACAAGGCATTGCAGGATTGGCAAGGTCTGAGAAGCACTGTGTGCAAACATATCATATGATAACGTTACTTTATTGGGAAAATAAAAGGTGTTGGAGAAGTAGCTCTGAATTGGGACCAAGTGACAGTCCTGATGTATTTTCAATGTCCATATCTTTAAAATGAGATCTATCTTGCTCTATTCTTTATACTTCATGAGGTCATATCAAGTGAAACACACACAAAAGCTGTGTTTAAAAGCATATATCTGTTTACCATAACCAGCATTAGTGTTTAAACAGTTGCCCAAAATATAGCTTGAGGTTAAAAATAAAATATACGTAGAATATCTCTGGAAAGATACAGAAAAGTCTGTTAACTGTGGGGGAAAGAAATGAGGAACTGGGATGGACATGAGACTTTCTTTTTCACATTCTGCAACTCGTAATGTTTGAATTCCGTACCATGTGCATACACTAGCCATTCTGATTAATTAAATGAACAAAATACATTTATTAGACAAGGAAGAGTTGCCTTTCTGAAAACCATCATTCATACTTTGACAAAGAGTAACTGAAGACATATACTGTATGTCAGGCACTTGGCTTTAAGCTGTGGGTACAAAAAAAGAAGGGTCCTTAGTCATGAGGGTGTATTGGTAACAGCCATCAATATGTTTGCTTCTGTGCAGGGGGAAGGTGGTTTTGAAATGAGAAGAGCTCTTAAGGGGAGTCTACATTAACAGTATAGGAGAAGGAAAATGCATTCTGATAACTGACACCTCAGACCTGTGTAACTAGGGAAAAGATGTGGTATTTCAGGTTCAGGAGAGGATCCCATAATTAAGGAAAGTTTCTTAGGAAATAGCTTATTAGAGCAAGGTATGCTGCGTTAAAGAGCTTCTGGACACAGCTGGGTTAAGTCTGAAGAGATGGGCTCTAGGATTGAATGCTGGGTACAACCGGATTATTTGAAGACTAAGGCAATGGCAGAATAATTTCGCACATCCCCTTTAATTTAGAAGAAGTTAATAATTTAAGGAAAACAGAGCCCCAGGCCTAGTTCCACCACCTCTCACCTTAAGCAGGTCATACTTTATTCTGGCTTCAATATCCCCATTTACAAAGCAAGTATATTAATGACTGTGCCTCAAAAGATTATTGTTCAGCCAAGAAACATGCTCCCCCCTTGAACTGCCCTTGGGTAAGAATTCTGAGGGTTCAGTGTCCACTCTGGGTATTTTAAATGGGAAACAAGGACTTCCTTACATGAAAAATGGCAAAGAATTAAAGACTAGGTTTTCCTTTAATTATTTATCTTCCACAAGAAAAAAGGTACCTTTAACACGAAAGGGAGACCCCTGAGAAAACAGAGCAGACCTCCAGACAAATTTGCTGAGAACAGGGAATCCAGGATTAGCTCTATGGAAAATTCAAGATGGAGGATGTTTCCTTCTCCCTTGTAATATTCTCTGATTAAATCCAGTATAGCACAATTATTGAGTGTTTGCTATAAGTAAGGCACTCTTTTAGGGACTCCATGACATCTCTGTTCACTTAGAATGACCATAATTGGGGCGCCTGGGTGGCTCAGTCGTTAAGAGTCTGCCTTCGGCTCAGGGCGTGATCCCGGTGTTCCAGGATCGAGTCCCACATGGGGCTCCTCCGCAGGGAGCCTGCTTCTTCCTCTCCCATTCCCCTGCTGTGTTCCCTCTCTCGCTGACTGTCTCTCTGTAACATAAATAAATAAAATATTTTTTTTAAAAAAAGAATGACCATAATTTTTTTCTTCCTGCTCAGAATAACCATATTTTTTTTTCTTCCTGCTCAGACAGGACTTTGGCAAGGAACAAGAACTCTAAATGACTTCACTTATTATAAACTTGATGCATAATTATAGGTAAGTCACAATTTTTCAATTTTAGTTTCCAAAGTATAAACTGGGTATAGAATCTGAAGTACATATCATCTTTCCCAGATCATTTTAAGGACAACTTAGAAGTGTATTATGTATTGTATAGCAGATGTCTTTTCTAAATTGTGCGTAAAGCAAATGTGATTTTAAATCTATGTAAGTTGTTTACTATTAGAAGTATCTATAGAGAGGCGCCTGCGTGGCTCAGTCGTTAAGCATCTGCCTTCGGCTCAGGCTGTGATCCCGGGGTCCTGGGATCGAGCCCCAATCAGGCTCCTCCGCTGGAAGCCTGCTTCTTCCTCTCCCACTCCCCCTGCTTGTGTTCCCTCTCTTGCTGGCTGTCTCTCTCTCTCTGTCAAATAAATAAATAAAGTCTTAAAAAAAAAAAAAAGAAGTATCTATAGAGTGGGTTCTTATGAAATGAGGAATCTTTACAGCTCCTGAAAGCAATCATACCAGAATTCAGCTGTTTTGTAAATGTCTGCTTTTGCATATTGAGAAGTTTCTGAGGTGAATTGCTTCTATCTATCTGTCGCTATTTGGCCAGTTGAGAAAACTAAAATATTAGCATAGTTTATGTGTATATGTACGTCTGTCTATATATCTATCTACAGTATGTATTTGTGTGTGTGTGTGTATAATTTGTTTACCTGCACAGATATTGAGAATTAGCCTCATCCTGAGGAACAAAATAAGTAATAAGGTATATAATTAGAGGAGAGACACAGACAGAAATAGAGACAATAGGAAATTCATTCGAAATTGCCAAGAAAATCATAATGGCTACCATTTATTGAACTCCAACTATGTGGCAAGCATTAAACAGCTTTGCATATATCATTTCTAATCCCACAGCTGTCCCATGGGATAGGGTATTAGCCTTCCTTCACAGATCAGAAAAGCAGCAGCCCAGAGTACTTAGGGAACAACACACAAGGAGATGGAATTCAAACTCAAGGTTAGCAGTTCTGGCTGAGAGGTCCATGCTCTCCCTGGTATGTCTCCCTGTTGACTGATTTGTACAGTATATAGTGGACAACTCAGCAATGCTTTCTTTTCTTTGAGAATTGTGCCCGCAAGCAGGTGGCAAGTCCTGGACCAGGGTGACAGGATCTCCACTTTCAGGAACTACTGTGTTTCTGAGTGAGGTACTGATGGTTAATACACATGATGGCAGAAACGTGGATCTTGATGTCCTTTCAAAGTCACTTAACTCTATCATTTTTGAATAATTTTTTCCTGATTATAGTTCACACGTGTAAAAAAAATTTTAAGGAATGAGATATATAAAGAAAGTGAAAAATTACACTGCACAGAAGCAATGACTGTTGACATTTTGAAATGTTTTCTTTCTTTTTCCTTGCTTATTTCTTGTATATATGGTATTATTCTGAAATAAGCTTTTCCTCTCACTTATCATTAAAACGTTTCCCTAAATTCCCTAAAAAATCCGTTTACAACCACCACTTTTAACAGCTACAATACATTCCACTGAGACAATGTTATAGTTTACTTACTGATGCCCCTGTTGTCAGATATTCTAGGGGTTTCTAATTGCTACAATAAATCGTATTGCAGCTTTTCAAAAAGGCTCTTTCAATATAAGGCTCTTGCCACATATTACAAATTTGTTTTTCCAAAAGCTGCCCCCCTTGATTTATAGATAAGAAAATGGAGGGGTGGTACATTGCCATGGGTGCACAGTTAATAAATATTTGTGGCAGGTCTTGAAATCAATCCTCTCTCCATAATTTTTCTGTGGCTACAGCTACTTACTCTGACTTGGACAGACGTGGTTGGTGAGAATGTCAACCATATCCTTAATAGTCTTGGAGACACAAATGAAGCATGGTAACGAAACAATCCCAGTCTCGATACTCTCCTAGACCCAATCCCTCCTTTACTAGCTCTATGGGCTTGAATAGTTATGGGACCTTTTTAAAATTTCAATTCAATCCATAAACGTATGGTATATTAGTAATTTCGGAGGTAGAGTTCAGTGATTCATCAGTTGTATATGACACCCACTACTCATTATATCATGAGCCTCCATCTTCCCACCTCTCAAAAGTGAGGAAGATAAAGCTTAGCTCATAGAGTTATTATAAAGAATTAAAGAATGTCAGATATATAAAAATCTAAGCATGCAGTAGGCTCTTAATAAATAGAACTTTTTTTTTGGAGAATAGATAAGACATTTACTATCCTGTTACTCATTTAGGCCATCAAAGTCAATTTCCTCTGGCGTATTTGTGTTGTTGTTACTATACATTCTGGTGGGTACCTGTGGTTTGAACAAGCCAACTCCTTTCCAAAAGGTGTGATTAATTTTGTCTTCTTTGAATTCTAATCCCCTGAAAACAGAGCTTCTTCATAATAAAGTTGGCTGTGTTAAAACAAAAGAACTTGCACAAAAACCTTCATTAAATCATGGAAACTAACAATGAAGCAAGTGAACGTTCAGTGTTTCCCCACATTCATTGTCACCCACCGCCATTCCTTGGTGTGCAGTTCAAATACCAGGTACAGTGGGGAAAGTATAGGCAAAATTGAGGGATTATAAAGTTTATCTTCTCTAAACCTCTATTCCCAACCTCCCTCTTTTTCCTACTGGTGGGATAGATTTTCTCTTTTCAAACACAAGTTGCCCTCTCAATTGCTAAGCATGAACACATATACTATTCTTTTTTTTTTTCAAGATTTTATTTATTTATTTGACAGAGAGAGGGTGAGTGAGAGAGCACAAGCAGGGGGAACAGCAGAGGGACAGGGAAAAGCAGGCTCCCTGCTGAGAAGGGAACCCAATGTGGGGCTCGATTCCAGGACCCTGGGATTATGACCTGAGCCGAAGGCAGACGCTTTACCCACAGAGCCCCCCAGGCGCCCCCATATACTATCCTATTTTTGTTTATGCTGCTGATGTATGTATGTGCTATTAGAATGCAAAGAAACTATTGAAACTCACAGAGAAATAATATCGTATTAAGTTTTCACTCTTGGGGGTGGGAGTTGACTGTTCATGGTTGATTGGATATAACAGTGACTTAGGATATTCTAATTTCGGGGGGAATCATTTAAGTTGAAGCTTTCTTCTTCAAATGGAGAACTAGTTGCCCTCTTTAAGAGTAGTCTGCCTTCTTGGGGCTCTATATCCTACTGTTATGTTCAAAAAAAATTTTTTTTTTTGCTTTTCCTGGACTTCTGAAGCCAAAGTGTCACCTGATATTATAAAAGATTATAAGAAATAATTCTGGTTTTGGATGGCTCTTCTTCAAGTGACATTCTTCACCTAATATGGGATTAAACTCCTCTGGAAGGAATCAACTTCATAATGATATGTATCAACTCTGAATAAATCAGGAAATGCTTCCTGTTCATGTCAGCACCTTTTACTTACAGCTGTAACATCTCCACTCATGTTTGCCTTTGAGTTTCTGGGTTGAAAGTACAGCTTTATATTTTTCTCTCCCATGGTTAAGATGATAACTTCCATACTTCATTTTTAAAAAGGCAATGATAACAGAATACATTTTACGTTTACTCTGCACCAATTTTATACACCTAAGTCAATATTACCTTAAGGAAGTTTACATAATATGTTTCATTTTTTGATATCCTCCTAAATGTAAATAATTTCATGCCACCTTCCAAGACAGAGATTCTGAAGGTTTTGAGGATGACTTTAATGTTTCTACTCCTCTTTCTTTGCATTCTCTCTCTCTCTCTCTCACAAACACACACACACACACACACAGAGTTCTTTATATTAAAAAAAAATTTTTTAAACAAAATTCTGTGCCAAAACTATTGATTCCGATGTTCAGACTGGTGACAACCTTCTGGGGAATTAAAAGTCTACTACCCCAGTGACCCCTCCAGAAATTATTATTATATTGAGTTTTTTGATAACTGAAGGCAGGTCAATAACCTTTTTTCAGCTTTCTAAAACTAATTTGATTTCTCATCTTAGAAAACAGAGGTTCATGAATATTGTTTAATATCTATTTCATGATTATGAATACTATAGTTCAGAGTCATACTGTAAAGGCCATGATATAGGGCTCCTGAACAGGCATGGGTTTTAAAAAGTAGGCAAATTTACACTGATTTCACATGACACCTTGGAATGTGGCAGGGATTTGAACTGATAAAAATATTTTTATTATGATATGTACATTCTTTAAAGTGGAGTTCAGGAATTTCCAGCTAATCTGAATAATTAAAGTAAAATTAAGTAGGCACTTACTGTAAAAGTAAACTAATGTGCTTTCAAGGGCATAGCTTCATTTGGCACTTTAACAACAACTGACAAATGTATGCCAACTGAAAGTTCCTAATGCATCTTTACATATACTATTATATCTAGGTTTTATTAGATGAATACTATAGGCTACTGTCTCCGGTTTACAGATGAGAAAATGCAAACACTGAGTATTTTAAGTACTTAGTCCTAATGCTACCCAACTAGTAAGTAAAGGAAACAATCTAATCCCAGATCATGTATTTCAAGAAAGTGACTTTTCTACTTCATGATTTAAGTGATTCCTATGCTTGTGCATAGATTTCCCATTTATTGCTCTTAAGTCAAAGTGGGAATAAATAACTTATACTTATACATACATATATATGCATATAAATATATATTTATATATATATTTCCATATATATATATATACACATATGGAAATTATAAAGCGGTAAGTGGTTAAGTGCAGGCATTTGGGGCAAGAAGCACACCCAGTTCAGTTGTACATGAGTTACTGGTGAATGACTTTTGGCAGACCATACAACAACTTATGTGAACCCCAGTCTCCAGTTTATAAAATGAGAAAATAAAATCTCTAAAACAGAAGAATAATGTGACAACTGAATGAGATGATGTGAGTTGATGTGCTCTATTACTGTTAAGCTCCTTATAATTATTTTGAAGGAATAGAGAAAGCAAACTTGACCATAGGCTTTTGGAAGAAAGTTTCAATAAGCTTCTTTTAAAAATCATGTCACATAAAATATATTCGACTTCAATTATTCAGCATGTAAACTGAATGGAGTAAAACTGAAAGTATCCCATGTCCTATGGACATTTAACAATTATTTCAAAGTTAAAATGTACTGTTTGTTCTACAGGTGAGACAGATTTGCAACTGGGGGGAGTCATTGTTCTTTGGATAGCTGCTGTTTCTTTAAATTGGGTGAAAGAGTTGTACAGTTGCTGAGTCAGATGATCTGGCAGCCTCGGAGAGTCAGAGCAAGAAAATGGTGGCACTCAAAAAAAAAAAAAAAAAAAAGAAAAGAAAAGAAAACAAAGCATAAGCTTTCCTAATATACCAGCAAAGCAGATATAACATTAGGCACATTGTACTTTAAAGGCAGAAAAATTATAATTAAGAAGGCAAAATATTTTAGTTTTTCTTATAATGGCTAATTATTTTTTTTTAGCTTACATTAGTTGTATATATTTCCTATCTGGTCATTGTGCTTTTACAGAGATACAGAGACCCACAAGTTTTGTCCTCAAGTGCTTTATTCTGTGATGGCTACATTTTACTGCAATTTTGCCTTGATCAATACATTTAATTTAAACCTGTGGAACATTTCTTTGTTTTGTTTTCCCTCTCTTACATAATTTTAGATTGTCGTGTTTACCAGGCTGGTTTCTGTTTGGATAATAAAATGAACTGAAAGAAATCCCTTATTATCTATATCTATCTATCTATCTATCTATCTATCCATCTATCTAGAACTACTCTTTCTATGTAAGCAGGGGTAAGTATGTATAGTGTTTCAAGAAGATAAAATATCATAAATGTCTTATGTGGAAATTTTCTGTCTGGTGCTGCAAGCTTTAACATGCAAGTATATCCTGTTACATCCTTCCCCTCAAAATACATTCTGGTAGTAAAAACCTGGCATCTTAGAGATAATCTTCCAATTCAGATGAAGGATCACATAATAATAAAGAGTCTCCTTTATTTAGTAAAACAGCTCCTTCATTGATTACTGAGACTCTCAGTTCTTCCTGGGACCCAAAGTGTGACTGGCTGATTCTAAATTTAAATCTTACCTAAAAGCCAGGGCCTTGATTTAAAAATAAATAAGCAAAAATAAGGTTTCAAGAGCCACACTGTCCATATTTGCCAAAGGATGTTGCAGAAAGGCCACCTGTAACAGAATCCCCTTCAAGTGCTTTTTAAAATGTCGATTCTTGGGACTCAGAGCAAATATGCTGAATTAGATGTTCTGGGAGTGAGCCCCAGAAATGTATATTTTTAACAGCAGTTCAGGTAATGATGCTGCCGATAACCCTTGCCTTAGTTAGACTTCTCACTAATCTCATGCTTAAATTAAGAAAGTAAAGGCATATTTATTTACACCATTCTGATTGCACAATTTTATTAGTTTCAGTTTGTTTAAGAGATTACATATCTTTGTTCATATAGTTCTGAATCTCTACAAAACCTTTCTTCCTACTGGCTTTGAAACCATTCAAATAAATTCTGACTTTTTTTTTCTTTTCTTTTTAGGTGAAGGGAAAAACCGAGATCTTGTTGAAGAAGAATTAAAGTCATTTGTGATAAAATTTTTATATTTTCATGAACAGAGTCATTATGTGACTTACAACATAAAAAATAAAAATCAACTTATTTTTTGAAGGACCTCTAAGGCATTGGAATTTTAAGTCTTGTGCTTGATGGTTTTAGTTTTTTCCCCTTTTATTACTTCTTTCTGATTATGTAGGTCTGCCCAATTGCAGCAATCATTCTAGGGCTTATGAAATAAATAACTGCCTGACAAGCAGAGATTTTCTTCAATTTTCCTTTCCCTAAAAAATAAATGCTACTGACACTTAGTAAGTTCAACCATTGTCAATGTACGTGTTTTTGCTGACTACCCATTGAAATAGCATGTATTAGGATATGGTGAAGCTCTGCAGGTCCCAAGTTGGCGGGCATTTTCTAAGATGGAGGACAGCCTTAAAGAGAGGCCTTCTTTCCCCTACTGAACAAATCCTTTATTTATTCCCCAGGTTTTCTCCACTGGTTGGCTTACTGTCATAGAAGTTGGTCTTGTTTTAATACTTACTTTTTTTTTTTTTTTAAACGGAGGGAAAGTTCTCAAACACAAGGAAAGCTGCAGTATGAGAAGAAAACAGTTGAGAGAAGAATTTGAGGCAAATTCTTCATCACTGGAAAAATACTATGGGTCATTTTCTTTACCGTCTTGTACCGCGGACAGAGGAACAAAGAGGAGGAGGCCTTTTCCATACTCTCTGGTCGCCACCTGGCGCGGAAGGGATTGGCTGCTGACTTCTGGGACGCTTCCGCATGGTGTCTGGGAGTGAACCTCATCTATTCCCTGATCCTCTCCTCCGGAGATAGGGGTTAGCCAGTTCCAGGCTGGGGAGGTGACCAAGAGACGTCCTCTGTCCTACCTTGCACCTCTCCTGAATCCACGAGGCCACCTCGGACTCTGCCTGCCCCCACTTCCTCCTCCATCTAGCGAAGCCCCATTCTCGCTCTACGTGTGACCCCCTAGTCTGTTACTTTGATTAAATCTTACTTGAGGAAATAGTTGGGGTATGGGGCGAGGCCCAGGCGCGGCTAAAAGCAAAACAGGTGCATTCGTGGAGTGTAGCGATCAGGGGGCCATGCCTCTCAACTCTTGCTAGAGGGTTCTACCCCAGCTGCTAATTAAATTTCCGGGATCCGCATCGTCTCTAGGAATTGAGACGGTGGGGAGCTAGGGTCCAGGAGGCTGGTTGCAGCCGGGAAGTGGGGGAGGCGAGGTCCGAGCCCCTTCGAGTCTCGCTTCCTATTGGCGGGCTCTTTCTGGGGTGCTGGGGAGGCCCGTTGCATCCCCCGCCCGGCTCTGGGAGGCGGTGAGCTCCAGCTTGAAGTGGTCCGGAGAGGGCTCCTGAGAGGATTCCTAGAAGGGGGCAAGTTATGTGATAGGAGGCCTAACACCCAGGCACAGCTGTGCATTTACCGTCTAGGTAAAAACGAAGTAGGTTGTGAATAGGCACTGGCGTGCGTTAGTCTGAAATCACAACTCTCTCTCGTGCTTCCTCCAGACTTTACAAGAACCTTCTTATGTATGATACTTGCACAACTCAGTTTCCTCACTGCCTCCCCCAATCTAACGCTAAGCAGGCTCTAGTTCATCCCTAACGTATGGTCATTTCAGGCTTCGAAAATGAGCTGTATTTTTTTTTACTGGCGATGGTCATGACACTTTGGAAAACTCGAAAGTATAATGAAGAAATTAAAGATGACCAATCCCAGTCCCCCCATCCTAAGAAAAGCACTATAGATATTTTGGTACATAAATAGGGTGTGTGTGTGTGTGTGTGTGTGTGTGTGTGTGTGTGTCCAGAGAGAGGAAAAGAGGGAAAGCAAAAATAAGAATTGTTCACTGTTTTGAATTTTGAAAAAATCACCTACCTTTATAATGTAATCATTTCACATTCTATTAAATATTCTTCAAAAATGATTGTCTATAATATTCCAGAGTCCAGAATATTCCAGACCATTATAGCAGAGTATACTTTTGTGCCACAATTTAACATCTTATTGCTAGAATTCAAGGCAATTTTCAATTTCTAGCTACTATTTATCTATCGATCTTTGTCATAACCTCTTTTTTGCTGGATGATGCCTACCCAGAGAATAATTGCATAAGATGTATGAATTTTTTTTCTGATTAAAAAAATATTTTTAAAGTAAACTCTATGCCCTATGTGGGTCTTGAACTCAAGACCCCAAGATCAAGACTCATGTGCTCTACGGACTGAGCCAGCCCGGTGCCTCCAAAACTGTATGGATATTTTAAAAGTTCTTCATACCTACAATAAAAATGTCCTTGCCAGTGGGGTGTTTAAAAAGTGCATTAGCCTCATTAGTCAATAAACAGATACCATATTAGTGATCATTATGTGAGAAGGAAAATTTTGAGATCTGTAGCTTTTTAAAAAAGCTATTCAAGACTATAATTGTTTACTTAGAAAGTGAAAGAATATCCGTTGTTTACATAATTTAAACTGCAGAAATAAAGCACCACAAAATTTTTTTCTCAAGTTAGATTTTGCAGCAGACAGAAGGATTCTCTGGCCTAAGGTGTTCTAGTATGGAGGGGCAAGTGAGATTGTTATGCTTCTCAAAAAGGATGAAAAATTAAAAAAAGAATAAAAATACTGGGTCAAATATTCAGCCTTCCTTTAAGAAAGTATTTTTGAGATGACTTGGATCACTTTACATAGGAGTCATTCACATGTTGGAAAAATGGTTTCGCTTAACTTTACCATGGTAGTTACTAGTGATGAACTAACATGTAATTAAAGAGACCTATAAAATATTACGGACATAGACAAGGTTATGTCCTCCCTACCTTAGGATGACAATGGACTTTTTAAAATTCAAGAGTCCCCAAAGAAGTAAATGAATATTAAGTTTTGGTTACTGAAAGTGTCATTGTTTCTTTAGGACAGAATACAAGCTGGGGATCAGGCACACATTGGGAATAATGGTTTATGCTGACTGTACAGTGCTGACCTTGAGAGAACGCTATGCTGTTAAAGGTGATAAAAAACCCTAAGGGTTCCCAAATAGGAGTAAACAAATGAATACTTCATCTCATAAAAATACAACTGTTTTGTAAACACACCAAGGTAGAAGTAACAAATCAATTAATGTAACTCATCAGGCATGTGTGAATAAAAAACTAGTAATATGGAATTTTATTATATACATTTTCCAGTCATATAAAAATAAAAAGTCAAAATGAACATAGTTGCAGAAACCTTAAAAATAAAAAATTATTACACCTTATATGTTTGTATTAGTATTAAGTAATTCACACAAATAATTTTTTAGCATTGTGGTTCTTAAGAAATTGAGTGAATCCCAACATAATTACCATCCATATATATTCTTAAGTCACTATAACCATAGGCATAATATATATTTATGTGAAATATATAATCGAACATCATTTATAATTAATACTTCCATATGTCACATATATCTGTATAATTTCACAAAGTTGGATAATTGCACAACTTTTTAAGACACATTCTATTCTACCTAAGTTGTGTGTCCTGTCTTCAGATATTTACTAAAAATTGGGCCAGGGGCACCTGGGTGGCTCAGTCATTAAGCATCTGCCTTGGGCTCAGGTCCTGATCCCAGGGTCCTGGGATCCAGCCCGCATAGGGCTCTCTGCTCAGCGGGAAGTCTGCTTCCCCCTCTCCTGCTTGCTTTCCCTCCCTCGCTGTCTCTCTCTCTGCCATATAAATAAATAAGATCTTTAAAAAAATACAATAAAATAAGATAAAAATTGGACCAGATATTTACTAAAAATTGGGCTTTTCAAATAGTCAATACATTTTAAAATAACTTTACATATTATTCTTGAAAAATTTTTTATACTTAAGTAACAAGAAATAAATGGCTACCTTCAATGAATCTATTATTTTTATATTTTTAATATTTCATAAAAATATAAAAGGAATACTGTATTTAATACACTATTACATTGTGTATTCCTGAAATAGAAAACACATACTTATGAGATTTACGTAGATTAAAATTTTCTACTTTGTTATTATAGATGCAAGAAGCAACCTAATAGTTTAAGTAAAATAGCTTAAAGTAGAGAGTAATAGTAACAACTCTGATATTCAAAAACATATGGTGGCGAAACGTTTGCTGGTCAGAATAAAGCACCACAAAACAAACAAACAAATAAACAGGGTCTTATTAATGTTTTAAAATGAACCGAAGTTAAGTACAGCAACATAACATGAAATCTTTTACAAGCTCTTACTAATTGTTTTAAAACACTGAACTTTCATAATAATATGAAAAAGAAAATGTGTATTTACCCTATAAATTGTAAATTTTGAAAAAGATTTTATTTTTAAGTAATCTCGACACAAACGTGGGGCTCCAACTTACAACCCGAAGATCAAGAGTTGCCCGCTCTACCGACTGAGCCAGCCAGGCACCCCTGCTTGTAAATTTTTGTAAATTGAGGCACTGAACTAAACACCCGTAGTTTTAATTGTTTTACACTTACGTGACAAAGGCCTATAAAAGTTACAATAAAAAAACAATTCCTCTTTCCCTGGCCTTTACTTTTTCAAAACATGTATTCCCGGGAAAATGGATGCCCCAAGTAAGGTCACAAAAATGAAGCCTCGTTAAATTGCTTTTAGATTTATACCCAAATTCTAACTAGGATTCTGCATATTGTAGCAATATGTATTTTCAATTATTCTGGTTATAGGAAATTACACCGAGTAAAGATTTGTCTGATCTGAGGACAAAACTACCTAGGATTTTGTTTTTCAGTAAGTAGGCCTCATTTTTTTAAAGTGTTAATTGTGGCCTGAGATGATTAAAATATGATCGGTTGTGATTTCTCAGACTCACCACTGTAGGTCTGTTTTTTGCTAAACATTTTGCTAAGCACCATCCCGAGCAGTTTGAATCAGTTAGGGCTCCAAAAATGAGATCTCCACCTTACCACCAAAGCCCAACTCTCTACTGACCACAAAAGCAAGTGCTTGCTCCTTCGATCGGTGTTTACTATTTCGGGAACTCACACCATGTGCGAGCCCCCACCCTGGAACATCCTCCACCTACTGTAAGGAGAGAGGGTCGACCTGGCAGGAGCGAAAACAGGTGACCCCCATAAAACTAAGACCGTTAGTAATACTTTCCTCCAGGGCGAAATAAAGTGCCCTAGAAACACACCTTCACTGTGTGTGTGTGTGTGTGTGTGTGTGTGTGTGTGTGTGTGTGTGTGGTATGTGGAGGGGGTGTGTGTGTTTACTGACTCCCACCCAGGAAATTCACGACTGACCGACTTCTGGGGTGAGTTTCGAATCTCCCGGTGCGCCCCGGAGTTTCACGGCAATGAGGAGGTGTGCGAAGGGGGCTCTGGGCTCAATATATTGGGAGCACCACCGCACCTCTAAGTAACTGTAACCCGAATGGGGAAAGACGGGAGAGAAACCCCTAGAAACCTCCTCCTCCTATCCTGGTCCGGAAGATGGTTTATCTATATTAAATCATACCAAACAGAATCTTCCAAGGGCCGCCTGCGCCCGGGACTTTTCGAGGCCTTTCTTACCTGCTCTTCTAGGATGCGGCTGCTGCGCTCTGCGACGGCTCCTCACTAGCTTTAACACCAGGGCCGCAGCGGCCCGCACACCCGGCTCTGCCCACTCACCCGCCGGCCGCGTGATCCGCACCACAAAAGCCCTCACTCGCGGCGGGCCACCAGCGCGCCGAATCCGCACTGTGATCAAAAACGCGCGCACCATACTCTCGCCGCCGCCACCTCCGCTGTGCTCCGCGACCGCTGCGCCGCCTTTTGGCATCAGAGGTAGGCAGCGCCGCGCCCGCCCCCCGATCGCCGACTGGGACCCACGCACCGCCCCCCGCCCATCCCCGCCCCGCAGGCGCGCCCCCGCGTTCCCTGCGCGCGCTCGCGCGCCCCCCCGACCTCCCCCGATCTCAGAACCGTTCTGCGCCCGGCGCGCGCGGGAAAGGCCGGCGGTGAAGCCCGAGGGCTGCGCGCGCGCGGGCCGCAAGCACCCAAGGTTCCCCTCCCTTCCCCCCACGTCCTCTTTCCCGCCCGATCCGCGCTCTCCCCCACCTTCCCACCCTCCGCGCCGGCGCCCCACGCGGTGACAGCTCAAGGGCCTGTCGCCAGAACGCATCTCCAGGCCTCCGCCCCCTCGCAACATTTGTCACCTGACACGGCCGTAAGCAGGAACCACCGCGTTGCGGCGGCTTCCAGCCCTGCTCGCGCCCCCGTTCCCCTGCCCGCCTTCTTTTATTCCTCGCGCCACTCGCTACGGGTAGTCCATCTCTGCAAACCGAATTATTTAAAAGAGAAAAAGAAAGGAAAAGCAAGGTCATCTCAGCGCCGTATCAGCCATTCAGGAGGCTGGATGTCGGTTTTGAAAGAAATGGCGCTAAGCTCCACTTCTAGATTTGGGAAACGAGCGAAATTAAAGGAAACCGCTGCTTGCCGCCGACGCGACATCTGGACACTGAGTGGCGCTGGCGCCGCGGGAGCGGCGGGCCGGGCGCCCCACCAGGTAGGTGGAGCCGAACCCCAACCCCGGGGTCCCTGCGGGGTCGGGGGCACCTCTTCCATTCTCTGCTCCCCGCGTCGCCGAGGGCGCGGGGCTGGGCGGAGAAGCCAGGCAGTTTTTATTTTCGGTTTTAACCTTCGAGAAGCAGCGCAACATCTGAACGCTTCTTCCTCTTTCCTCTGCCCCGGGCAGTCCCCTCCCCCATGGGCTGCTCCCCGCTTTTCCCGGTTTCCCCGCTGTCACTGATTCCCGGCCGGCAGCCCTCCTCCTTCTCCACCCTCCCGGCGCTCCGACACCCTCCGCTTTCGCTGCCGGACTCCTCAGCGTGGTCGCTCTCCCCGCGCCTCCCTTCCTCCCCCTGCCCCCTCTTTTCTTCCACACCACTGATTCTTTATTGCCGGTCACCCTCCCTCCTCCTCGCCCTTCCCCGCCGTGGTCCACTCCGCACAGGAAAAGCGGGGGAAGGAAAGGAAGCAGCAGCATAAAGGAGGGGTGAGTCGAGGATACAGAGGCGGCCTGAGGACAAGGAGCCGAGTTCCAGAGCGCAGCCTGGCAGGTCCCCGGCTGCCGGGCTGGATGGAGCTCGGACGCGGGCTCGCTGGCTCCACCAAGGCGGGAAGTCGAGCCCAGGACGCCGCTTGCAGGCGGGCGGCGCTGACCCGGTGCCCCAACGTCCGGGGCCTGCAGTCAGTCGCGATCGATCTAGAGCCTCGCCGGCTGCAGGCGCGGCCTGGCCGGCCGGGCGTGCAACAGAGGATGTGGGACTAGCTAGGCCCAGTCTTCGCGGAACCTTAAAGGTGGCCCGCCGCGCTGTGGCTTCTTCTACTTGTGCCCGGGCCTGGTGGTTTAGCGGCAGAAGAGGACCCACAGCGTGAGAGCGGACAGGGCCTTATAGATCAGGTGCCAACCCCCGCGGTACGTGGAGAAAGTGAGGTTTGCGTTGCCTAAGCCACCGAACATCACCGAGAGGCCAGGTCTGGCGGCAGGCTTCCTCCGGTTCCGCATCCCTCCCTCATCGCATGACTTAGCCGCCCACCAGGCGGGTTGGATGAACTGAGACTTAGGTAGCAGTCTTAAATAGCTACTCTGAGTATCCAGATCTTAACAAACGCGCCTCTCCCCTCTCCTATAGGATTTATTCGGAATTTCCAGAACGCCGTGTTCCCTGCCGGGGCTACTTGCCACTCCTCGGTCCAGATTGAATCCCCTTTCTCGGTCTTCATAAGGCTAGCTCTTTCTCCTTCAGATCTCTTCAGATCTCTTCTCAAGTTTTCCTGCTCAGAGACTCTCCCTCTTTCAGGCCGCATCTTATCACCATGGTTTTTGTTGTGGTGGTGGTGGTTTTTTTTTTTCTGTATAGCATTTATTGAACAGAAATTATCCTATGTAATTGTTTATTTTTTTGTGATTTGTCTCTTCATCTGTAGTCTGTAAACTGTAGTCTGTAAACTCCATGGCAGGCAGATCCTGCTCTCTTTGCATTACACTGATGATCCCCTCCCCCAAAAAAACTTCATAGAGGAGATGGATTAGTAAAAATATACAATTATAAGGAGGAGAGTTTATTTTATGGTACAGAGGAGGGGCATCTTAGAGGGTAGGTAGTTCGGAGAAAGCATCCTGGAGGAAAAATGATGCCAGCATGCTATTATTGAAGGAACTTGGAGAAGTGGAAGAGTAAAGGTTTCCAGGCAGGGGAGTAGCTGTGGCAGTAAACCATGGAAGAAGACTTGTGTTGCACATCTCTTGAAATTATTAGTGTTCTCCAGAGAAACAGAACCAATAGGTTGGGTGTGCGTGTGCCTGTGTGTGTGATTTATTCTAAGGAACTAGCTTACCTGATTCTAGGGGCTGGCAAGTCTGAAATCTCCAGGACAGGTAGGTGAGGCTGGAGACCCAGGGAGAAGTTGATGCTGCAGTTTTGAGTCAGGCAGCCTGGAGAAAGAATTGCTGCTTCTTTGGAAAACCTGACTTTTCACTTAAGGCCTTGGTGAGTTCCGCACACATTATGGGGGCTAATCAGCTTTATTCAAAGTCTGTGGATTGAAATGTTAGTTATACCTAAAAAGTACCTTCCTAGCAACATCTTGACTGGTGTTTGACAAAACAGCTCGTGCTGTCACCTAGCCAAGGTGACACCTAATATTAAATAGCCTATCATCCCATTATGCCTGCCGGGTCTGCTGAGCCTCAGGTTTCCAGACAAGTTTAAATTCAGGAATCTGTCTGTATTGATTGGGCCTGTATAGCTTAACCTGTAGCCCTTTCACCTCCACCTAGACTTGTCCTGGGGATAAGGGAAGTTGCCCACTTCAGGGGAATGCCATTTGAGTAAGAGCATTAAGTAAGGTCATTCATTATACAGTAAGCCCTGTGTTCAATGAATATACAATTTAAAAGTTAAATTTAAATTCCATCTTGGTTTTCCCCTGCTGCCCAACACCTGTGTTTTGTAAGTTGGGGCATGCAGGGGAATTCTATGCAATTTTAACAGTAGGCTAAGCAAAATACAATTATGAAGATGAATCTTTAGCAAAACAACCATTGTGGCATTACAAAGGCTTTGGAATTCCAAATGACTTTTGGCCGTGTGCTCTTCAAAACAAGTAGGATCAAAGACTGAGCATTAGTCTGTGGACACACTTTTACCTGTATTACTTATTGTACCCTCACAGTGGCCCTTTGAATTTGGGATTACTGCTTCTGTTTTACAGGTGAGAAAACTGAGGCCCAGAGGGGCTCAAATCTTGGACAGTCTATGGCTAGCAAGTGCTAGGGCTGGAATCATCAAGAAGGTGTTTTTGCGGGGGGGGGGGGGGGAGAAGAAGGTTTTTGGACTACAAGCCTTGTGCTCTTTCTGTTGTACTAAAGGCTGGGGTCAATAGGGAGTGAGCTGTCCGTGGGACATTTGTGCAGACAGAGAATCACCCAATGTGATTTCTTTTCTTTGCTCTTTTCCTTTGGTCTAAAAAAACTGATCTCTCAGCTCTGTCAGTTTTTTTCTTACTCATAAGTTTAGGGCATAGATCTCTCTTAATTTTTTAATGGAGGAAAATTATTTTCTATTTTGGATCAGCAAACTCATCCCACAGGCAGAGATAGAAGAAGATATTTTACTTAATATAACTTGTTTTGTGCCACCTGCTCCCCCCCACCTCCCATAATGTCCAGGGTATTAGTTTCTTCTCTCTGGTAACTCTTGATAATCAGAATTCGATGAGAAACTTCTGTAATATTGTACATGTTCAAACTGAAAGCCCCAAAGGTATAAGATAAAAATCACCATAAGCAAGATTTTAAAACTATCATTTGAACATATGACAAAAGATTAACTTTATAATACATAAATAAATACATATATGAACAAAAAGGTAAACCAGTTGAAAAATGAGCAAAGAATACAGTGGGTAGCTTATAGTAGAGCGTATACAAATGGTCAGAAAAATATATGAAAAGATACTCAGTTTACTCATTAGTAAAGAAAAGTAACAGAAACAATGACATATCTATGGGTGTGGCAAAAATGAAAAAAGGAGTGATAATGTTGGTACAGTCATCAGGAAACAATCACACACACTATTGTAACTTGGTGTGATTGTTTTGGAAGGCAACTTTAGAGTATTTATAAAAATTGAACATACTTATGTGTCCCTTTGACTTAGCAATTCCTCTCCTATAACTCAATGGAAGTATGCAAAGATACACATACATAAATATATGCATGGAAATATACATACCATATATGTACGGTGTATATATATGTATGGAAAGAGATAAATGTTATGCATGCATGCATATATTTGTATTTATGATATTTGTGCTTTTATATATACAGATACGTTTATACACGTATATAAAGATATATGTCCCTTTAACTCAGCATTTCCATTCAATAACTCATACCAGTATGAAAAGTATATATATGTGCATATACAAACACTCATATGTAATATTGAAGATATATACACATGCACATATAAGTACAGAACGATTTTACACAGAGACACACATATGCACACACATTTTGTGTGCATGGGTGTGTGAGAGACAGATGTGTTCTTTTTTTTTTTTTTTTAAGAGAGAGAGAGATGTATTCTTAATGCTTGCAGTTTCTCTCCTATAAATTTCTGCAGATAGTTCATGTCAGGATGCAAAAAAGATTCTTTATAGCATCATATATAGTAGCAAAGAAAAAAAAGTAAGAAGGGAAAAAGGAGATAATGTATGCGTTTGTCAATAGATTTCTTTTTTAAACTGGCTTTAATCCATAAAATACAAAATTATACAGCCATAAGAAAATGAAGTGCATCTATCTGTCCTGATAATGGAAGTTGTCAAAGATCTATTACTAATCAAAGAGAACAAGTTATGGAATAGTCTGATCCCATTTATGTTTTCCAAATGTGTGCACTGGGGGAGAGCTGTTTACAATTATATGTACCTATATTTCTGGAAGGTTAATTTAAAATAATTAAAAATAGTGGTTTCCCCTGAGTAGTGAGACTGGGGAGAGGTAGTAAGGTTTTAGGAGATTTTTTCTTAATTTTGTTTATTTTTTTGGTACCTTTTGAAAGTTTACCATGAACAAGAATTTTAAAGTAACCACCACAGACATCTCAAACCTAGAGATTCTAATTCTGTAGTCCCGATGGTCAATACATCTAAATTTTAGAATCATTATAGATTATTCTAATATGGAGCCAAGACTGAGAACCATGTCCCTATATGTTGGTCTCCAATGACTGGCGGGGACAGCACTATCTTCCTAAAGACATAATAAATATGTGAGGCGAATGTAAAATGAAATGTCATTTAATTTTTCTCTAGAGAGAGGATGGCATTACATTTTTTTGTTTATGGTGAGATTTCAGCAGATCAAAGACTCCTGCAATCCTGGAATAGATCTGTATGTGCTGACTCTATCCAAGGCAGTCCAGAGATTAGAGACTAGTAGAAGATGACAGAATATTTTAGGCAAGGTTAGTGTTTATAACTCTAGGTGGCATGTTGGGAGGAGATACAGGGAACTACAGACGGTTCTTCTGTGCCCGAGGAGAGGTGGTAGAACCCAGCAACTCATACCCACAGGTACTGGAACTCTAATGCCAGGGGTTCTGAGTGGGAAAGGGATTAATAGGTGTTTGGGGTTCCTTTGTAAACTCCACTATAAGGTAGATGGCTGTGAGATAGTCAGCATGTCATCGTCACACACCTCTCAGGGGTTTATCCCCAGCAAAATCTTTGGTTTCTATTTATTTCCAACTTCAAATTAGTAAGTCAGAGTTGGATGTTCAGTTTTGATGTACGTGTTGATTTATGTCAGTGTGCTTAATATGTAATCCACGCTAGTTACATAGTATTTCATTAGCAGCTCTGGTTTCAAAGCAAATTTTTGGCAAAATTAATATTACATATTATTTATATAATTAAATATAAATGATAGACATAAATGACATACAAAGGTTACCATTTCTAAAAGTAAAGCAATTCTTTTCCTTATGCATGGAATGATATTAAAATCTTCTTGGGGCACCTGGGTGGCATTACCCTTTGGCTCAGGGCGTGATCCCCGTGTTCTGGGATCGAGCCCCACATCAGGCTCCTCTGCTGGAAGCCTGCTTCTTCCTCTCCCACTCCCCCTGCTTGTGCTCCCTCTCTCCCTGGCTGTCTCTCTCTCTGTCAAATAAATAAATAAAATCTTTAAAAAAAAATCTTCTGAGTGGGGGAGTCAAGAGGCAAGAAAGGAGCCACCTTATATGTCGTAGCTGAACTTGAGAAAAGTTTTATAGAAAACCAAGGCAGTAGGGAATGAGCAGATTCTAATAATTTTAGGCCTGGGAACATTTCACAAATCCCGTCAGTATGTAGACCATGTAAGTTTGTTTTGGTTTGATTTGATTAATTCTGTTGAATTATTGGCCCTTCTTCCACAAAACACCACCAAGCTCTTCCTCCTTGTATTCCTTTTGCTGCTTCCATCTCCTTCTCTGCCCTCCTGAATAGCTGACAGGTACACATTTAGGTAATACAGAAGTCTTCCCTAACCAGCTGGTTTCTACTATCCCCCAGGCAAAATGTAAGGACCTAAAGTTTCAAGGAATCCAATAGAAACGAACCAGAAAGTACAGACCCTTTAGAAATAGGTCTGTAAGATGCATGACAGCTATTTACAGAGTTACCTATCTTCTAACGTCTACATATTTTAGCATTTTCTTGCCTTTACACTTTGTTCTTTCTGATCTCTCCAACCTTCTCTCTCTCTCTCCCTCTTTTTAAGTAGGCTCTACAGCCCAGCATGACCTTGAACTCACCACCCCAAAATCAAGACTCAGAAATCAAGAGTCACATGCTCTACTACTGAGCCAGCTAGGTGCCCCAGCCCCAGCTTTTTTCTTGGTTCTAATTCCTAAGCCAACACATTCTAGGTCAGAATCCCTTGTTATATGCTCACTTTAAAACCACTTTTTCGGGTCGCCTGGGTGGCTCAGTCGTTAAGCATCTGCCTTTGGCTCAGGGCGTGATCCTGGTGTTTTGGGATCGAGCCCTGCATCAGGCTTCTCTGGGAGAGCCTGCTTCTTCCTCTCCCACTCCCCCTGCTTGTGTTCCCTCTCTCGCTGGCTGTCTCTCTGTCAAATAAATAAATAAATAAATAAATAAACTCTTTTAAAAAATAAATAAAACCACTTTTTCTTGCTATCATTTATATTAGTTTGCAATGCCTACTTCGCATTTCTTTATAAATCTATTGGTCTACTTGCTTATCTCACTTTAAGAAACTAATTCCATTTGGATTAGTTGAGTGACTATCACCTAACTCAGACCGTCATAATAAAGAATTTTAAGCTTATGGGGGAAAAAAAGAAAAAAAAGAAACTAATTCCTCTAGTGGCTTCGAGTGTTCTCAGAGAAATGCAAAAAGCAACAGGGAAAATGAGAAGTAAAACAAAGTGAGAAGGACCTTAACATTTTAAACTATTAATTTGCGAAGCATCCTTTCTGCTCCTAGCTCTCGCAAATTTGTCTGTAATTTTTCAAATAACTGGTGGAAGTGGTGCTTAATAAAGATTTTTTCCCCTCCCAGGGCTCCAGAATTTAAAAATATGTCTTTCCTCTCTATTCATCTATGTATCTTTCCTTGACTCATAGTATGGCACAATTATTACTGATAAAATATAAGACCCCACTACAGTCATATATTCCACAAATTCATAAAGGGGTAAAGATTTGGTGGTGGTAGGGAACTTTGGAGTCATCTAGTCTAATTCCCACCTTTTATAGATGAGGGAAATTGAGGCTAATTGAAGTCACAGGACTCAGGTCATGTAGTTGGAGAACCAGTACTGGGGCCCAGGTCTTCCATTTTCCAATCAGGTCCTAACTTCTCTTTCCTTCCTTCCCTCTTTCTTCCCTGGCGTTATACATAGAACAGGAGAAGATCATGGAAAGTATTGTGACACAACTGTTGCTCCTTCAACTAATTTTTAAAATTAAAATTGTATTTTCTTACATATGTTGTCATCTATCATCTCTATGTTCATAGCTATTTGTAGCTTAGTTAATTGAACACTGTGAAATTTTACCGACCCCCAAATTATTCAAGTTTTCAATGAATGACTCAATAGATTGTTAATAATGAAAACTTAGGATGTCAGAATTTGGTTGTAAATAGCTGCTGACATATACATGAAAGCAGACCTCTTTTATTTTATTTTTGAAAATTTACTTCTTTCTTTCTCTTTCTCCTTCCTTCCTTTCCTTTCCTTTCCTTCTTTCTTTATCTCTGCACCCAATGTGGGGTTTGAACTCATGATCTCAAGATCAAGAGTCACATGCTCTACCAACTGAGCCAGTCAGGCGCCCCAGACCTCTTGTATTTTAAGTGACGTTGACTTTAGCATTTTCTACATAAGACAGTCCACAGAAGTGCTTCTTCAGATGACCTTTATTGTTTTCCCAGATCACTAATTCTGCTTGCTCTTCTTTTGGTAGAATCTTGAACCATGTCTTGAACATTGGAAAAATTATACCCTATTATAAAAAATAATCAACTAATATTTCTCTATCTTGTTCTCATCTGGGAAATGATACCCATCTCTCAGGTTTAAGTATTAAATGAACAGATGTATTTTAATGTCTGCCTGGCACAAGTTATGTGTCAATAATTGTTTACCTGTTTTTCCCAATAAGAGATGCTCTGATTCTCAGCTAACTTTCCCCAGGAATGTAGTCATTTGGGTATAAAGAATTGATGGGGAAGTAAAGATTTTTTAAATTCAATTTATAGAAACCCCTTCTTTTGGTCTCTCAAATTATTTTTTTTTCTGTTTCTCTCTCTCTGTCTCACACACACACCCACTCCATAAATCTTTTCCTAGTATGTGTAGCAGTTTTTATAAATTGTTGTAGGCATCATTTATCAATAATTATTACAAAGAGTGAGAGAAGTGAACCTCTTTGAGTCTTTAACATTTCTCAGGAGTTAGTGGTAAATCCATGATCATACATTTTTAAACCAAAATAGCCACACCTTGGAGTCCAATCTATTGATTTTTCTTTATTAAAGCACTGGTCAGTTGTTCCAGTGGTGTAAGGAATTACGCAACACTGGACATTAAATCCCAAAGTGCTGCACCTTTAGTTTGTTCAGCAGATATGAAGACATTCTGGGAGCCACCATTGTATATTTTCAACAGTTGTATACTCAATTTACTCTTTCAGCAACCCTTTGGGAAATACCCCGAGATAATTTATTGGGTAAGTGCATCGGTTTTCTAAAAGATATTTGGAATATTTCATAGTTTGACCCCCTGAGACACTCTAGTAAAGGGAAGGGTCAGAAAATTTAACGAAGAAATAAATAGGTTAAGGATGAATGGGCTAAGCTTTGGCACTGTGCCAGAGCTTCATTTAAAGGCTGTAGTTCTTCTCACCTCTTTACCAAGTTACTTTGTCATTTAAAGCCTCCCCAGTAAGAGTGTTACTGAAGAACAACTCAAAAGTACAAAATATCACATAATCTTTTCATCTCACGGGGGGGGGCGGGGGCTTCTTTATCCTATTGTATATAGATGAAGCAAATTGTTACAGTTAATCGCGACAGTTGCTCTCCCTACAATCCAGCACGTAGTCCTGCGCTCTGACTTCTGGAACTCCCCAAGAATCTCCCCTGGACTGAATAACAAACAGCAAGCACCCGCCCCTCTCCAAGAGCTGTTCTGCGTCTTCTTGACCCAGGGATCTTAGAACCTGTGGGCAGAGTCTCGAATCCTCCTTTCCCGTCACTGTCCGGTGGAGCTCGGTGCAAGTCCCCAGGGCTTCGCAGGTGACTTGCGTGGCAACACACAGCGTGTAAAGCCTTGGGCACCTCCTGATGCCCACGTCTACTGTCGAACTTGTCTTCGGCATCGTCGTTGTCGTCTCCTCAGTCTTCAGAGTTTTCCTTCTAGTCCCCGGAGCCTCAAACCTAAAGTAGGGGCTTCCAGGACGCTCCTTCAAGGTCAGTGGGGCAAACGTGTCATCTGCCTCCCGCTCAAATGCCCATCATCGCCGCCTCGCACTCTGCTGCCAGTGTCTTTCCTGTGAAGTTCGGCAGACACCTGGGGTCGTTACGGATTTTACAGGCCGCTTTTTGCCAGAAAACCCTGAAGAGTAAAGGACACCTGGGAGCTTCACGTTCAGCTCCTAAACCTCTCTGGAAATCCATTTACACCGCCTCTGTGTTTGGCTGCGCGGTGAGTGTGAGGGCGGGATCCAGGGGAAAAGAAGAAAGAAAAAAAATGTATTCACGGTCTGCTTCTCCTCCCCCACGGTGAGTCTAGGCTGGAAGGCTTTCAGGCTTTCCGCCGCTCCACATTTGTAGCCTCCCTTGTACTAAGTTGGGGGTGGGGGACAGGGGAGAAAAGAAATGTCCTTGTGGGCGGCTGGGGGTGCCCGCCATCAGTCTCCTGCAGCTGCGCGCAGGTACCGGGCGACAGCGCGGTGGCCCCGCTCCTCAGCCAGATCCACGGGCAGGCGGCCCCAGGCATCGCGCACGTCCAGACGCGCCCCGGCGCGGTGCAGCACCACGAGCGTGTCCAGGAAGCCCTCCCGGGCCGCGTCGTGCACAGGTCGGGTGAGGGTGGCTTCGTCGGCACAGTTGGGCTCCGCGCCGTGGAGCAGCAGCAGCTCGGCCACGCGGGTGCTGCCCATCATCATGACCTGCCGGAGAGAGCAGAGTGGTCAGGGCGGCAGTGGTCAGGACAGCGAGATGCAGGCCTGGGCCTGGACAGGTAGAACCATTTCAAAGAAATACGTATTCATGAAGTAGCCACCTAACGCAGGGGCGCTTACAAGTCTTGGGAGACTGGTTAAGCTTCGTTTGCTGATGCAATCCCAACAGCCCCTTCCTCGGCCCCCCCCCCAACTCTTTACTCAGCCCTAATTGAGTTTCATTTTATTCTTCAAACATGCGGAGACAAGAAAGAGCTGATAATAAAGCGCTAATGGTCGTTGTGCGAAAAAGAAAATTTTGATTTCCGTTGGAACGTGGGAATCTATTTTGTTAAATGGTTTATGGGCGGAGCTAGGTTTAAAAGCTTTTAAAGTCTTAGATTATTTCCCTTGATGTCTCTCCCGCCTCAGCCAGAATCTAAAACTATTTACTAGGCAGTCAGCTGATATTTTTAAGAGAGTAATGCTTTAGAGGAGAAATAATGTTTTAAGTTGTCAAGTTTGCCTCGTAAATCCCCTGTGGGAGGCTTTTACATTTCACTGTCATATATGCCTGTGCTCATAAACTGAATATGAGTTTGAGCCAAATTTGGAGCTAGAGGGGAAAAAGTAAATAATGTCAGGTCTAGTCTTATGAGATGATGAAAACAAGTTATTCTTTTAACAGATGATTTACCATTTTTAATATTTTAAGTTTACATTATAGGTAAGGGACAAAGTTCAAAGGGTAATATATTAATGTAACAAACATGTAACATAAACACTATATTTACATTGTACAGGATTTTATAATGTAATAGGATTTTATAATGTTAGATAGTAAATAATTTGCTCTGTAAAAAAGAGCTTGGATGTTAGTCAAATCAGAGCAATGCATAATTTAGAAAAAAGATGTTTTGGAGCCATAAGCCTGTAGCATCCACTTGTGTATATGTACTTTATACAAGCATTTACTTTCTTATTTTAACAATAAAACAGTTTTTGATAACCAAATATCCAAAATGGAGTTATTTGTTCTTGTGAGTTTATGTATTTTAAAATGTACCATGTAATTGAAAGATTGTATTTTTTGTTTCATGAATATTAGAAACATCCATTTCCTCCCTTAAAAACCATGATATGTTATCATTTCCACTAGTGATGTATGTAAGATATTTCATATATAGAGGGAAAAAAAGTGGTTCTTAGTATCTCAAAAAATGATGAATTAAAACTATAATTAAAATCTTTTAAAAATTATTAATATCATTTGAAGTCTTTAAGAACTACTTTATAATATTTTTTGATGCTTTAAACTATCCCTCATTTTTTTAAAAAGATTTTATCCACTTATTGGAGAGAGAGCATGTGCGCGTGGGCTCACATGCACAAGCGGGGGAGGGCGGAGAGGCAGAAGGAGAGCGAGAAGCAGACTCCCTGCTGAGCAGGGAGCCAGAAGCAGAGCTGGACCTCAGGACCCTAAGATCATGACCCCTCAGGGGAAGGCAGATGCTTAACCCGACTGAACCACCCAGGCACCCCAAGCTATCCCTCATTTCTTATAACACTTTTCTAAGAATGTAAAAGGAATGCACATATATTTTCTTTAAAAATCTACACAATTAATAAGATTCCTTAATAACAGCTTGGTTCTAGAATGTGACATTGAGATGAATACTAACCATTATAGTCAACAATAAAGCACAAAATATTACCTTGGATTTTAAAGGAATTAAAAAATATTACTACTAATTGAAGGGATGCATAAACATATTGAATAAAGGATTTTAACAATGAAGAGGCAAATTACTTATGTAGACCCTCTGCCATTTAAAAAGGACCTAACAGTTGCTGCAAGCATGCTTTTGTAATCTCTGTATGAAAATTGAACAAAAATCTATAGAAGCATATTTTTTCTTATGTAACACTCAAGAGCCGCTGCTAATGTAAAAGGAATTAAGTACTGTGGTCGAGGAATACTGGTTTATCTCTTTGTATTCAGTTTGCCTCTATGAGAAAAGAATACAAAGAATTTCATATCGCAGCCTAGAAGGGCACGGTATTTTTTTTCATGCACTATGATTCTGCATGATTCCTCAAATCTAATCCACATTGTGTAATTTGTCATTTAATTATCTCTATCAATGAAAGGTGATCGATATTTATTGAAAGGCAGACAAATCAAAAGTTTTCCTTCCCAATAACCTCTCCTTTTCTCCCCAGTTGAATCTGTCCCTTGCCATCTGTGATCATGAGACCGGAGAGAGGATATTGACATTTTTTCCACGACTAAAAAGAAAACCAAACTGAAGTAGTGGTTTTTTTCAATCCCTTTCTTTAGGATTCTTGGTGGGGGAGAACCTGCTTTACACCTGGGCTCCACACCTCAAGGAAGAGAAACACAGGTATGTTGGTGAAGATCTCGGTCCCAGCCGCGTCCCACGGAGGCCGCTCCCCTTTGTTCATGCGCCCCCTGCCGGCGAGGCCCCAGGGCCCCAGCTACCTGGATCGGCCGCCTCCCGAAGCGGTTGACTCCGTTGGGATCCGCACCCGCTTCCAGGAGCTGCCGCACGGTCTCCACTTGCCCCTGCGCCGCGGCGTTGGCCAGGCCCGCGTCGTCGCCGCCACCACCGAGCATGCCCTTGTCCTCCTCGCGCATTTCGCAGCCCGCAGGCGCAGACTGGCCGGGATAATCCACCGCTGGCCGTGAGCTTCGCCACACTCCTCCCTTCTTCCCCACCTCGCCCTGGCGCCCTCTCCCCTCCGTGGGAAAGTTCAGGTCAGCTTCACAGTCTTTCGTCGTCCTTCTGTTGCTTGGAGGCCCGTGCAATGGCTGAGCCACTCGTGGTTAAACTGGGCTTTTCCCGGCTCGCTCCTGGGAAAAAGCGCCTCGTGCGGCCGCAGCCGAGCGCAGGGCGCCTCCGGCCGCCAAGTGCGGGCGCGTCGCAGCGTTCTCACGGCCGAGCCTTGCTCCGGCTAGGTGGAGAGCCGGCGGGGAATGAATCCGTTTCCAGCTGGGCGGCCGGGCAGGGCATTCCCCACCCCCTTAGGCTCCGCCCCCCTGTCCGGCCGGCCAGCGCTGGCACTTCCCACTGTGCTGGCACTTCCCACTGTGCTGGCCGGGAGGCCTGGCCCGCAGATGACGTTACAGCAGACGAGGTAGGGGCGGGGGTGTGTGATTGGGGGGGGAGCCAGCCCGGACGGTGCTGGGACGCATGCGCCAGACAGCGGGCGCGGAGCCTGCTGTCTTGCTTGCCCAGTGTCCCGCAAGGCCTTAGCTAAGGTTTTGGAAAAGTTGAATCAATGCACTCAGCTCCTAATCTCCTCCCTCCAGCAGGCGGAGCAGAGGATTTCTATTCCTTCAGCCCTGTGCCAGCTGGTTTCACTCTGGAGACGTTAGTCCTTCCTTGTGCAATTGAACGACTGGCTAAGAGAAAGGCATTTAAAATAATTTTGTCTCCCTTAAGATATCTGAAAGTGACAGCTTTGCACCAGTCATGCAGGTTAAATTCATCCCCAGGGAGTACTTGAACTTCGCTAGCTTCACATCTTGCATCAACCTTAGCAATTCTCTTTTGGGTGTGTCTTCTTAGTTGAATTAGCAAAAAATCAGTCACGGTGAAAAATCCTGAGAATCCTGTTTTGAATGTGCTTTTTATTCTTTTTATCTTTGAATAATGGGTACAACACACACACACACACACACACACACACCTCCAAAAAACAAACCTGGTTTGAGAATGATAATGACAACCTGGTACACGTGAGACATTTAAAAAATATTAATATATATTTTAAGAATCTGAGATTCCAGTTTCATGATATTTGAATAATATTTTTGTTTGCACTCTTACCTATTTAAACCCACTTCGCAAGTACTTGATTTTTATTTATCATGAGTAATAAAGGAAATTTATGCAGTAATAATGAAGCATAATAAAACAGGGGTGTGGTGCTGGGCCTGTCATTAAACAGGCTGAACCTGTCATTAAATCCTCTTCTGAAGTTTAAAGGCCAATTGCTTTTCTCCCCAATCTTCCTAGGTCAGTTAACATATGCATTGCATTAAAGATTTAAAAAATTACAGCTGATGTTCAATTAAAATAGAAAGAGAACCACAAGTTATGTATCTGTTGCCCGAAAGCTTTGGTGAGGAACTATATTAGACTGAGCTTCTTCTAACATGGAACAGTTCTTATTTACAAGATTAATTTTGGTTCAGAGTGCAGAGAAAGAGTGCCTAAGGAAGGGCAATTGCTTGCTTACTCACAAAGGAGAGTTTGTTTCACATGTTTCTTCTAGCATACCTTAGCTTAGACTCCTCCTCCCCAATCCATTGAAGAATAAGGAAGAGCTCTTCAAAGACAGGGGAGCCCATGGAAGTGGTGCTTAGGGATGAAGATCTACTGACTGAGACAGAGTTGAAATCCACCTGGAGAGGGAAGGGAAGGAGGCAGCATTAATAACCATTTTTCCCTCTCTCTTACCCCACCCTCATTTCTTAGTTTTCAGCTTCTTAATTTCTCTATTTTTCTCTCTTATTTGAAACTCCATTCTTATCTGAAAAAGAAAAGTCCTTTTATTTGTTGATAGTGGCTCCATTCCTTGGTCTGGCCAGAGGAATAGAAGTCTATTTCTGGTTGAAAAACATAGATGAGCTGTTTTTTACCAGTCTTTGGGGCCTGTCCCCACCCATGGTGTATTGGGGATTACAGATGTGTAGGTAGAATGGGAGAAGGAAGAGGAAATATGGACAGTGGGAAGCCAGAGTTTTGAAATGGGTGGCATTGTTTCTTTGGCAGTCACTCTGAGGGGCTGAGTCATCAGACTGATATTGGTGGATGTGGTAGCAAATGGACTCAGTCCAGAGTATTTCATCAGAACAGCCTATCTACCCTGAAATTTAGTGCACAGCCAAACGTAACAAGGCAGGTTGCCTTTTAAAGGAGTGTTGTTGGGGGGTCCTTCTTCTAATGGATCCAGTAATTAAATTAGTTCAACAAAATTATCTCAGTATGTCATATGTTCCAGGAGTCCACAATTGAAGAAGATATGGGTGCTAGCTTTTAAGAAAGTCTCCCTGATAGCACCCAAAACTAATAAATAGAGAGTTTCAACTTAATGCTGTAACTTTACTGAGGATGTATCTTTGGGATATATTGGGAGTAAGAAGAGGGGAACTTAAATCGAGATGGAGATGCAGGGGGGTTCTTAGAGGAGTTACCAGATTAAAGTCTCTAAAGAATGCATCAAAAATTTTTTCCTGTGTCCTAGATTTGAGCTTTGGATTTCTCTGAAACTTAACAAAAAGTCAGAAAAAGATAGCTTGAGCCAGTTTTTGAGCCACCTTCTTAAATGGTAAGCATGGCCGAAGTGTCTGAAAAATGAAAACTATTTGGAGTTGATAAGGAGATGGAAGAAAATTGTTTTTAGTTGAGGGGGACGTAGACAAAGAATGGAATGATAGGGAAAAAAACAATTAGCCGAATGATTGAGACTCTTCCACGAGGCAGATATGTGAGCTTCACCAAGTAAGTTGACTGGACAAGAATTTTGAGCGGGGGAAATGTTGCCAGCGATACGTGCGATTACTAGCACCACGGACAGCGCCTTCCTAGTAAGCGTGTCTGGGTGGTCCTAACCCACTCCAGACTGAGAATTCCTGGGAAAGCTTCACACTTGATCTTCCAATCCTTTTTCTCCCCTGAAATTCAAAGAACCATATAGAAACTTGATGGACTTCTTTACAAAACATCTTTACAATGGACCACTCAATCTGATTTCCAAATATTACTGGATTATCTAATGTTCTCTATGTAAAGAACATGAAATATTCTCTATATTTAAAAGAAGAGGGGAGAAATACACTTAATGTCTACCCTGTTCCAAGTTATTTACAAGTATTATTTCGTTTAACTCTCATAACACTCCTATGCAAAATGTATCAGTTTCTCAATTTTACAGACAAGACAAAAGGATCAAAGAAATTAAGTAACTTGCATACTAGTTAAACATTGTTGAAGGTAGAGTCTAACCTGTGTGGTGTCAGAGCCTCTACCCCTAACACTACGTAGTGTTTTTAGCAGCTGTCATGGTAGGCTTAACTGGAAAAAAAAAAGTGCAATGAACTGGCTTATAATTATTTTCCAGCCTACATGGTGTTTTCCAGATGGTGCACCTCACAGCACACTCTTAATAGACTTCAAAGATGACATTTCCATGTAATACAATGGCACATTTGTCTTGAACAATAGGGTGAGATAATGAAACATTTTATCTCTCCCTGAAACCCAGCTGTCTCTAGGATGAAACACAACCTATTGTTAATGCTTTAAACACATTTAAGAGATGAAGTGGATGGGAACATAGAGGGCAGCTGAAACTTAGCATTGTCACAGCTATGCCATTTAATAGGGTTGATAATTTATAAGTGAGAAGAGAGAGAAAGTAAATGGTAAATTGGCATAGGATTTTGGAGGTAAATAGAAGGGAATGAGTAGAGGGATGGTTGGGTGGCTCAGTCCGTTAAGTGTCTGCCTTCAGCTCAGCTCATGATTCCAGGGTCCTGGGATTGAGTCTCACATTGGGCTCCTTGCTCAGTGGGGAGTCTGCTTCTCCCTCTGCCTGCTGCTCCCTCTGTTTGTGCTCTCTCTCCCTCCCTCTCTCTCTCTCTGACAAATCAATCAATCAATAAATCTTTTTTTTGAAAAGAAGGGAATGAGTAGAATCAGTTTCAATATTATAAATAATGCAAATTTCCAGTGATAATGTTCATATTCTAGTTGGTGAAATTATATATGAACTCACTATGAAAGTGTGAATACAAATCAGTTGAGTGACCAAAAGAAACAGTGACATAACTTTGCATGTGGTTGGGTCCAAGATTTCTAAGTCGGGAGAGAAGACAATTAGAAATCATTTTGGGGGGCACCTGGGTGGCTCAGTCGTTAAGCGTCTGCCTTGGGCTCAGGGCGTGATCCCGGCGTTCTGGGATTGAGCCCCACATCAGGCTTCTCCGCTATGAGCCTGCTTCTTCCTCTCCCACTCCCCCTGCTTGTGTTCCCTCTCTCGCTGGCTGTCTCTCTCCATCAAACAAATAAAATCTTAAAAAAAAAAAGAAATCATTTTGGGGGCTTTTTCAAACTATATATGACCCACCTCCCATCAGGAGGCTTGATTCTCTCCATTTTGCCAATTGAGATTTATGCTTCAGGATTCATAGTATATCTTTTTCTATATTCCCATATTTCTTTCTTTTTTTCCTTTAAAAAAAGAGAGCTATTTATTTATTTGAAAGAAAGAGTGCACAAGCAGGGGGGAGGGACAGTGGGAGAGGGAGAAGCAGTTCCTCGGGGAGGGCTCGATCCCAGAACCCCAAGATCATGACCTGAGCCGAAGGCAGATGCTTAACCAACTGAGCCACCCAGGCGCCCCTCCCATATTTATTTAAGTTTAATTGAACGGTGAACATTTTAGCATCTGTATTCGTTTTCCAAGGTTGCCATAAAACAATACCACAGACTAGTTGGCTTAAACAACAGAAATTTATTTTCTCACAGTTTGGTTTCTGCTGAAGTCTCTCTCCTTGGTTTGCGGGTGGTCACATTCCTGCTGCTTCTTCACACAGTTATCCTGTGTGCATGTAAGCCCCTGGTAATCTCTTGTGTGTCCAAATTCCCTCTTCTCATAAGGACACTAGTTAGATTGCATTAGGACTCACTCCAACAGCCTCATTTTAACTTATCCACTTCTCTACATGCCCTATCTTCAAATATAGTCACATTCTGAGATACTGTAGGTTAAAGATTTAACATACGAATTTCGGGGAGACACAATTCAGTCTATAATGGAGTCTTTCCCAATTTTTACACATAACATTTTTGTTAATAATTTATTTATTTGGATAAGGATGAAAATAATATCAACACATTGACATTGGTTGATAGTGATTCCAGTCTCTTGTGTCTCTTTTATATTTTACTTATTTATTTTTTAAAGATTTTATTTTTAAGTAATCTCTAGACCCAAAGTAGGGCTCAAACTCACAACCGCGAGATCCAGACTCACATGCTCTACTGACGACTGAGCCAGCCAAGCACCCCAACTTGTGTCTCTTTTAATCTATAGATTTCCGTCTTTCTTTCTTTCCTTTTTTCTTTCTTCTCAATTTATTTGTTGCAGGAATGGGATTGTTAGTTCTGGAAACTCTGCAGTCTGAACTTTGCAGAGTGCTTCCTCATGATGACATTTAACATTTTTCTCTGTCACCTGTATTTCTTGTAATTTATTATTTAGATCTAGAGTCTGGATGTGATTCACGTTTGATATTTTGGCAAAAACACTTTATAAGTTGTATAAACTTCTACCCAAAGGCACATAATCTGTTTGCTTCTCATGATTATAGCAGCCATTGACAATTATTTCTTAAATCTATTATTTCCTTAGGGATCACAAAATGGTGGCATTCTAATTCTACCATCCCTTCTTTATTTACTAGCTGAAATACTTCTGTAAGGAGAAAGCTTCCTTTGCTATCTACTTGTTTGCCCTCAGGTACATATAAGAAAGACAGGGTAAGTACTTTATTTTCGAATTTATTTATGGGTTTTAAAACTAATGATTTGAACTTCCAGCTTCTTTCAAAGGTGACTAATAATTTTTGAATTGTTGTAAACTTGAGGATTTGAACATAATTGATGTGTTTTCATCCACTATAATTATCATTCCTATTGATGCTCAAGGCCTATCTTTGGCCAGTGAGAGCCTCTGCAGGTTGGTTCCTGAGTCTTTTTAATGTGACTCCAGTAGTCTCTGACAGAATCCCTGATTTTTGGTAGACAACGTATTCCAGTTTTATCTTGTACATTTCATGTACTATATATAGAATCAACCATTTCTCCAAGGAGCATTGATTCTTTTTAGTTGAGAATGGTATTTAAAAAGTAAATTATCAGGGGGTACCTGGTGGCACAGCGGTTAAGCGTCTGCCTTCGGCTCAGGGCGTATTCCCGGTGTTATGGGATCGAGCCCCACATCAGGCTCCTCTGCTATGAGCCTGCTTCTTCCTCTCCCACTCCCCCTGCTTGTGTTCCCTCTCTTGCTGGCTGTCTCTATCTCTGTCAAATAAATAAATAAAATCTTAAAAAAAAAAAAAGTACATTGTCAGTGCTGGGGGCCTTATTGCTACCTAGCCAGACCATTATATTTCAAGGCCTTTATGTTTACATCTAAAACATAAATTTAGCTTCTTAGTTCACAATATTTACACATATTTTCACCTACATGAATGTCCAAGGGGTTGTTGAAAATTCAGTAGTGTGGGCCTTTGGGCCTATCTTTGAGCCCAGAGGGCCCCCAAGTCCTTATTACAACCAAAAATGCCACGGAAAAATATCCAAAATACCCCATACGGTGGTTCCCTTAGAAAAATCACTGATTTAAATGACACATGGATAGAGGGAGATGAGATCAAAGGGACGATTTAATTATGAAATCAGAAATCTTCTGCTTCTATGATTTGTCTACCTCCCTTCCAGACACGCCTAACTGAATCCAGACTTCGTGTGTGCTAGGCAAGCTCAGAGTTCTTCCTGTGTACACATGCAAGTATACTGAACTCAGTTCAGGCATTAAATAGTTTATTTCCACATTTTATCAAATTTTACCTTCTCATCAAAGCTTGTTCTTGAATAACGTTATCCTTTATTGTTTAATCATGGCAGAGAACCCACTTAAAAACAATAGGCCAATCTTGGCTTGTGTATCTTATGATACCAGTAATGTACAGTTCTTGTTTGCCAGAAATTTCATGATGAAAGAGTCCTCTCAAGTTGAAGAGAACTCAATAGGCCATCACAAGCCAACGGGGATGGCATCACGTATCCAAACATTAGACACTACTGAAGTGACTTTCTGCTAAAGCTAGACATGTTGAATAACACAGTGATATAGGGACTCCTATATCCTATATAATTATTTGTGAAACTAAGTTGTGTATCCAGACTTCTCTCTTTCTTATTTTGGAGGTCTAGCATTAATATTAGAATCAAGTGCATCTCACAACTGTTACTATTGTAAATGGAATATCGAGAGGGGGAGTGAGAGGTTGAGTTAGTGGAAAACATTTTCTCAAAGTAGAGAGAGACTCTGGGAGCTTAATTTCTTGAAAATATGCTGAGGGGAGCCTGGGTGGTTCAGTCAGTTAAGCGTCTGCCTTTGGCTTGGGTCATGATCTGGGGTCCTGGGATCCAGCCTGTGTGGGGCTCCCTGCTCAGCAGGGCATCTGTTTCTCCCTCTCCCTTTGCCCCTCCCCTCCGCTCATGCTCTCTGTCTGTCAAATAAATAAATAAATAAAATAAAATCTTAAAGAAAATATGTTGAAAATATCAACAAATTGAGAATTTTACTCTATCTTAATTTTCTTTTGAAGATTGTTATTTAGCATAAATCACACATTTTATTTGCTTTTTTTCCATCAGAAATGTGTTACTTCTGAACTATGTTGAATAATCTTTTTTAAAAAAATTTATTTATTTGAGAGAGAGAGTGTGTACCTGTGCACGTGAGTGGGGGGGGCAGAGGGAGCAGGAGAAAGAGAATCCTCAAGCAGGCTCCCTGCTGAGAACAGAGCCAGCCCGAGAGACCATGACCTGAACTAAAATCAAGAGTCAGCTGTCAACCGACTGAGCCACCCAGGTGCCCCTATGCTGAGTACTCTTTCATTAGAGATAATTGATAATTTTTTTAAAGATTTTATTTATTTATTTGACAGAGAGAGAGACAGCCAGTGAGAGAGGGAACACAAGCAGGGGGAGTGGGAGAGGAAGAAGCAGGCTCCCAGCAGAGCAGGGAGCCTGATGCGGGGCTCGATCCCAGGACCCTGGGATCATGCCCTGAGCCAAAGGCAGATGCTTAACGAATGAGCCACCCAGGAGCCCCAACTGATACATTTTGATAAAGTGTATCTTCTTTCCAGGGCTCTTGCATAAAACCCATTCTATAAAATGTAGTGATTTTTTGGAACTTTTTTTAATTTTAGGAGGCTTCTATGTTAAAAAAAAAAAGGCACGTACACACACAAACACTTATACACATATCTCAGCAGAATCAATTGGCTTGAAGATTGGTAATCTGATATGCTGTGGGTCCACTCCTGCATTGAAGTTTTCATCTTTATGAGTCATTGTGAATTGGAACCTGAATTTTGTTCTCATCTGAAATCGTTGCTGTTGTATAGATCCAATCACACAGCACAGATGGAATCAGATAATTAACTTCTGCACGGCCCAAGAAACTGCATAATCAGATGTTAAGATCCTTGGACGAAGAATGTTATCTCTCTTTCCATTCACTCCTCAACCTTTTGTAATCTGGCTTTCACACAGAATTGGTAACCAATTTCACACAAAGTCAAGTAACTAATGGCCAAGGTAACCAATGGCTTTCTTGCTGCTGGATCCAGTGATCTCAGCCTTCATCTCTTGCAGTTTCTTCTGTGCAGCTTTGAATCCTGATCAACCTTTTTTTTCTTGCTCTTCTTAACTTTCTTGCTTCTGGCGAAGCCATCCTCTCATATATTACTGATCGCATATGCCATGTATGTGATGTAAATAATACCAACATGTTTACATCCTCCTAAAAAATATATTCTTAATCTACATTTGTTCATCCATGTTTTCAGTAAAAATGCTAAAATAAAGTCTTGAATTATTAGCTAGTAAAATATTTATTTATCCGTTAAAAAATTGGATACGGAACCCCTACTAAATATCAGATACTATCTGCTAGGTACAAGTTATGAGCAAGTCAGAAACTATTAATTACAAACGATGGAAACTGCCATGAAATAGACGTTCTCGATGCTACTTGAATGTCTAACGAGGGTCTGGTGGTCAAAGAGATCGAGGGCGTTGAGATCTGCAGGATTATATTTGTATTAACTAATCAGAGGTTTGGGGCAGTAGTTGCAAGGAGGAGCATTCCAGGTTGAAGGAAATGCACGTGGCAACCTCTGAGGTGGGACAAAGCATGAGCATACTGAAGGAATTATGGTTGGAGCATAGGGATGGAGGAGGAGAATATGGCTGGCTGTAGTTGGGGACATAAGCACTGCAAAATCTTGCAGGGCTGTATAGGCCATTTGAAGCATTTTTATCTTTATCTTACAAAAAGAAGCCCGGGGCACCTGGGTGGCTCAGTCAGTTAAGCGGCCAACTCTTGTTTTCAGTTCAGGTCATGATCTTGGGGTCCTGGGATTGAGTCCCTCATCTGGCTCCATGCTCAGTGGGGGACCTGCTTGAAGATTCTCTCTCTTCCTCTCCCTTTGCCCTTCCCTCACTCGCATGTGTGTGTGCACTCATGTGTGCTCTCTCTCTCACTCAAATAAATAAATAGACCTTAAAAAAAAAAAAGAGAAGCCATTGATGGGTTTGAGCAGAGAAGTGATATGATCAGATTTTCAGTTACATTAAAAAAAGATCGATTACATGCACTTTGGAGAATGGTTTGGAGGAGAAGCTAGAATGGATACTGGTGGACCAGTAGTTCAGTGGATAGATTATGGTAGTTTGGACTAAAGTGTTTGCACCTAAGATGGAAAGAAAGAAAATCCTTTAAGATATATTTAAGAAATGATTTCAAGAGAGTTTAGCAATAAACTTGAGATAACAGATGAGGAAGAAGATGTAGGTAGGTTTGTACAACTGGAGAGGTTGGTAATTATGATCTCCAAAATAGGGAACACTGGATGAGAATGCAGTTTGAGGTGAAGATCATGGGTTCAGGTCCGGGGAGCTTGAAATTGAGACACGGTAATATACCCAGATGGAAATGTTTAATGTTAGAGAGCTGGATCTGTAGTTCAGAGAGGAGTGCATATTCCTGATATGGACTAATTTATACTAATAAATGAAAAATGAAAATTTCTGGCACAAATTTTAGCATAAAAGATTAGTTTACTTTTCAATTAATTCTGAACATATTCTACAAAAAAAAATTTGATACTATACGTTGATACCACCGCTTCTGTCTCTCAGTTTGCTCATTCTGAAGACATTTTTCATAATCCTTTACATTGTTAATCCTGTTTTATTTTAAAAATTGCACATTCAACATTTTCTTTATTCGTCATATATGAGGACCAGTTCCCAAGACATTAACATAACTCAAATTCAAACTTGGAATAATCTGCTGAAAAAAAATTCAGAGAACTAAATGAAAAAAAAAAGATGAGAAAGCATTTACTGCATAATGTTTCTGATAAGAGTTTCTTCTAAAATTTCTCTCACTATATTCATTTTTACCAAATGAGAGAAAAATGAGCAAAACAGTATTATTAGAAAATCACCTAAAAATAACACCCTTTCTGAATGAAGAATTTTTTCATGGTTGTTCTTTTCTATGTACAAGCAGTGTTGACTATTCTATTTATCTAGGAGCTATTCAACAAATATTTATTGAGCATCTGTTATGTGTCAGGCACTCTTCTAGACCCTTAAGATACATCAGTGACACAACAATAACCAATGCCTATCTTCATGGCTCTTATATTACAGCAGGGGATGCAATTTCTGTTGCTAAGTCTATCACATTACAGGCATAGCACTTAAAAGAGTGCTTCATGTTTCTATATTACATGATCATACATACAAGGTCTGGCTTGTGAGAAATCAATACCCACATTACAAGAAGACTTCTAAAATAATTTTTTACATGAATGAATCAATAGTAAAACCATTTCCTCTATAATCGTAAACTGATTGCAAAGTGATTGCTCATCTCCGAGAAACCTTGGCAGAATTGAAATAAAAGTTTCAAGAGATAGAGATAATGCTAAGTGAAATAAGTCAAGCAGAGAAAGATAATTATCATGTGATTCCTCTCATCTATGGAACATAAGAACTAAGAAGATCAGTAGGGGAGGAAGGGGATAAAGAAAGGGGGGTGATCAGAAGGGGGAATGAAGCATGAGAGACTATGGACTCTGAGAAACAGACTGAGGGCTTCAGAGGGGAGTGGGATGGGGAAATGGGACGGACTGGTGACGGGTAGTGAGGAAGGCATGTGTTGCATGGTGCACTGGGTGTCATACACAACTAATGAAGCATCGAGCTTTGCATCGGAAACCAGGGATGTACTGTATGGTGACTAACATAATATAATAAAAAAACATTAAAAAAAAAGGAAATAGACTTTGGTACCAAAATAAGGCATGTTAGGTTTAGATTTTTTAAAAGATTTCATTTATTTGACACATATATAGAGAGAGATGGTGAGAGAGTGAGCACAGGCATGGGAGCTGCAGGCAGAGGGAGAGGGAGAGTCAAGTTCTTCACTGAGCAAGGAGCCAGATGGGGGGCTCGATCCCAGGATCCCGAGATCATGACCTGAGCCGAAGGCAGACGCTTAACCGAATGAGCCACCCAGGTGCCCCTAGGTTTAGATTTTTAATTTTGCTATTCCCATACTAAATGGATACTCATAATTCAATGCTGAAAAACTGGATATGGTTATAAGCCAAGGCATAGTTGAAATGAAAGTTTAGATAAAAGTATTATAAGCCAAAATTCAGTATCATTATGATGGCAGCTTTAGAATTTTGACTTTGACACCCTAGGCTCAAATTGTATTTGATGTGGTTATAAACCTAGGCAGTGTTGAAATGAAAGTTTCAAAACAAATTAAAATAAAGAGTTAGCAAAATATTATCAATATAAAAGCGTTCTGATATTAATATTCCATGATTCAATTGAGCAATAACTTGTTTTCTGTTACAAAATGGATAGTAGATAATCTGAGTACAGACAGTAACGTTTTCAATATGGGACCCTTCTACTTCTGCAATCTCTTGAATTCTGCTTCCTGGTCAGTGAGCTATAGTTCTAGCAATCAGTTTTCTCAAAATAGGTTTTTTTTTTTTAAAAGATTTTATGTATTTATTGGACAGAGATAGAGACAGCCAGCGAGAGAGGGAACACAAGCAGGGGGAGTGGGAGAGGAAGAAGCAGGCTCATAGCGGAGGAGCCCGATGCGGGGCTCGATCCCATAAGGCGGGGATCACGCCCTGAGCTGAAGGCAGACGCTCAACCGCTGTGCCACCCAGGCGCCCCTCAAAATAGGTTTTTTATGTTTATTTTTTAGTTCTAAAGATATAAAGCTCAAAGCTCTTCTTGAAAGAGAATGAAACACATTTCAGTTACCCTTATCACTTGGACTATCTGGTTTCAGCCAAAATTTACATGTCATTCTGAAAAAAGCAAAAGTGAGATGTCGTCTTCTTTTGAGGAGAGACTTTGAAGTTAAACAGCTCACCAGGTGTTTGGAGCCCATGGGTAATACACTTCTTTGCTTATAGAATTGTCCTTTGTTGGGAGGTCATTCAGGGGAAGTGGTGAGTGTGACATCTCTGCCTGGGAGGAGCCCTAGGAAGTCTCTGAACCTTATCTTTCTGTTTGCTCCTCTGCCCTTGGAAATGAGTGGGGTGAGAGTTTGGGCCAGTAGGTAGTTGCTTCTCTTGTTCTATTTGTGTATATGTCCTGTCTAGGTATTTGACAAAAGGTAACTCATTCTCTGACCTTGTTTCAAATGGTCTGGTGTTGTATTTTCCTACATTCCAGAGGGAAAGAAAATTGCAGTGCCGAAATGTAATGTAGAATGGTCCCATACAGGAAATATTACTGTCTATACTCATCCAGATGAGTGATTTTGGTCCAGCGATTTAACCTTTTTAGGCTTCAGTTTCCTTAGTCATAAGCTATGATAACACAACTTTCCTCATAGGAGAGGTATTCATTGAAATAGTATATGTACATTTTAGCACACAGTAAACCCCTAATAAACTCAAATGATTATTAATATATTGCTAGGAAAGAAAGTGCATCAGGGAACAAATGATATAAATGTTTTATTAATAATAGAGCCCAAATGCCCATTGACTGATGAATGGATAAAGAAGATGTGGTGTGTACACACACACACACACACACACACACACACACACACACACAGGAATACTACTCAGCCATCAAAAAAGAAAGAGATCATGCCATTTGCAGCAATGATGTAGATGGAGCTAGAGTGTATTATGCTAAGTGAAATAAGTCAATCAGAGAAAGACAAATACCATATGATTTCACTCATATGTGGAATTTAAGAAACCAAACAATGAACATTTGGGAGGGGGAAAAGAGTGGGAAACAAATCATGAGAGGCTCTTAACTATGGAGAACAAACTGAGGGTTGATGGAGGGAGGTGGGTGGGGGATGGGCTAGGTGGGTGATGGGTATTAAGGAGGGCACTTGTTAGGAAGAGCATTGGGTGTTATATGTAAATGATGAACCACTGAACTCTACTCCTGAAACCAATATTGAACTGTACGTCTACTACCTAGAATTTAAATAAAAATAGATAAATGAAATAAAGAAAATAAAATCAAGTCAGTAAGTTTTCACAGCTCTGTGGGGGCATTTTAAAAAATAAAATGATAAATGAGACACAGAAAAAAATAATAGGGGAAGGATTCTTTGTGGGCAAAACATTTCAAGGGGTCATCTCTTTCACCGTTGTAGTTAGGTTTGCTCTGTTGGTAGCAAAGAATGTGTCTAGTTTCCTTCTTAAACCAGAGTCATGGAGCATGACTCAATGAACAAGACTGGATGCACTTGTGGAACATTTTACATTTTAAGCAATTATTTGTATTTCACCGTCATAATGTTTGCCCCATTCTCAGACCATCTATCATGACTTTCTGAATAGTTTTCTTCAGATTGACTCACCTTTTTTCCAACTTCATTGAAGTATCATTTGAGCAACATTAGCTAAAAAATCGTGGATTTGTTGTGCAAGTTCTGTTTTTCTAACGTACTCTAAGAACAAATACTTTACAAAGTTCCACCTGTAGCCCATTTACCACCATAATCATTGGAAGTACCTTCAACGCGATGTTACTGCATTTTGGAAAACGCTGCCACACACGATATCCCTTGGTCCTCGTAATTGTTATGTGAGGTAAACAGAGAAAACATAATTATCCCCATTTCAAAGATGAGAAAATCAGGCTCATGGATAAAATCTTATAGCCAGTGAATTTCCAGAACTGGGCCTGCTACGCATGCCTTCTTATCATTCCACTGCTTCTACTACACTACTAACTCTTCTAAGGAATGCCAGCTTTGAACTAAAAGTAAACTTTTTTCTACTTAGACCTGACTATTTGGGAATTTTGTGGTAGCCTGAATAGAGATGAGATGGAAAAAAATTAGCAAAGAAAAAGAGAGTAGATTGCTAAGTTGTGGTAGGCAGCCTCTCAGACAGCACCTGATATCTCACCTTCTAGTATTCATGCCTTGTGTAATCCCCGCCACTTGAGAAACAGTTTTCTAACCAATAGAGTATGGCAACTTAGAGGGGGCGTCACTTCCCTGCTTAGTTTGCAAAAGATTGTGACTTCTGTCTTGCTAGAAGTCTCTCTCTGTCTGTCTCTTGCACTGATTTTTTTTTTAAAGATTTTATTTATTTATTCGATAGAGATAGAGACAGCCAGCGAGAGAGGGACCACAAGCAGGGAGAGTGGGAGAGGAAGAAGCAGGCTTATAGCGGAGGAGCCTGATGTGGGGCTCGATCCCAGATCGCTGGGATCACACCCTGAGCCGAAGGCAGACGCCCAACTGCTGTGCCACCCAGGCGCCCCTCTTGCACTGATTTTGATGAAGCAAGCTGCCATAGGAAGGGGGACCCAAGCACAGCAGGGAACTGAAGCCCTCAGTTCAACATCCCTCAAGGAAATGAATCCTGCCAACAATTCTGTGTGGTTAATTGGGACACAGATCCTTCCCTAGGCGAGCCTTCAGATGAGACCGAGCTTTGATGGACACCTTGTCTGCAGCCTTGTGGGAAACTGTGAAGCAGAAGACCAGTAAAGCTATCTCCAGAGCCTTGACCACAGGCATTTTAAGCTATTCATTTTGGGGGATTGGGTTGGGGGGATTGATCTGTTATTCAGCAGTGTATAACACAAGTCTACAGGACTCATTTCCAGAAGTGAGTCAGTGGAGGTGGAACCAAGTTATCACTGCTGGGCATGGGTCCCAAGTGTTTGCAGTTCTGTTGAACTGTGATATCTAACACTGGAAACTTTTTCTCTCCTCTCTTCCTATTCTTTCCACCCAACCCTCTCTCTTTCTCTCCTTCCCTTTATTCCTCGTACTCTTCCTTACTTTCAATTAATGGAACAGTTGGAAACTCAAAGTCAATAGCAGCACAAAAGAAAACTCCTGCATCTGCAAAATGTTATCATCTATACCTTTCCACAATGCCCTGTGCCAGGCTTCATATGTTGGCTTCATAGTAGACATGTAGTGTACACATCTAACAAAGGTTTGGCTGTTGGTATTATTGAATCACCGTGGAGTTGAGTCAATGCTATCCATTCCATTTTGTTTTCATTTTTCTACTTATGGAAGCATCTTTATTCCTCTGTGGGCTTTGTGTACTCATGTTCTCTCTCTTTTCCTTTGTAGACAATTTATAGCATTGATCTATCAGTACCTCTTGCTGACTCTGATGTGAAGGTGATTTTTCCTGCAGGTACCCTTTCTACAAATTAAAAACATTAAGGGGCGCCTGGGTGGCTCAGTCGGTTAAGTGTCTACCTTCGGCTCAGGTCATGATCCCGGGGTCCTAGGTTGGAGTCCCTGAATCAGACTCCTTGCTCTGCAGGGAGTCTGCTTCTCCCTCTGCCTCTCCCCCCTGCTCATGCTCTCTCTCTCTCACATTCTTTCTCTCAAATAAGTAAATAAAAAATCTTTTAAAAAATTAAAAACATTAAGCATAAAGAAATAGCATTCATGCTTTTACTTTGACTTACTGATTTCCTCTAGTTTTTCCATCCACTGTACTACCTGAAAGATTTTCGCTTTTGAGCAGTGTTTTCTTCTTCTTCTTTTTTTTTTTTTTTAAGATTTTATTTATTTATTTGACAGAAAGAGAGACAGCCAGCGAGAGAGGGAACACAAGCAGGGGGAGTGGGAGAGGAAGAAGCAGGCTCCCAGCAGAGCAGGGAGCCCGATGTGGGGCTCAATCCCAGGACCCTGGGATCACACCCTGAGCCAAAGGCAGACGCTTAACGACTGAGCCATCCAGGCGCCCTTGAGCAGTGTTTTTTCTAATTCACATGCACAAAGAGCTAAAGGGAATTAGGCAAGGACCATTCCAAGTGAGTTTATCTGTAGAAAACCTTGAAAATAATCTGAAGCTAGCCTTGATAGATGGGGGAGGGGTGAGGTATGTGAAATGATAGAGTAGGGAGGGTAAATATATGGACAAATTTGAATCACAAATTTCTCAGTATATGCCAGCAAAATTTAATAATAGCACTCTTAAACACACACACACACACATACACACACACACACACACATGTAAATGAATCACACTATAAAAACTTATAACAAGTACTGGCAAGTCAGATGGCAGACTCACCCCGAAACCTGTCTCTCCAATAAAAACCTCATAATTAAAAACAAGGCTGTCCATAAATCATAACATATAATAACAATTATATGCAACTGGTACAAGACTTGATTAGAAAATTAACATTCAGCTTTCTCCGGTGAAAATTCTCAATTTCCCTCAGAGTGGAAATACTTCTATAATATGTGGCCAGCAGGTTATCATCTATCCCTGAACTGTGAGATGCTTCTTTGTCCAACTGTTCATACCCACTGACCTTGCCCCAATAAAAGCCTGAGGTGATGCAGTTTTACTTGTCTCTTAAGAACAATACTGGTGTTTGCCATGTATTGAGAAAGTGCCTACCATGTGCTGGGTACTTTGTTCAGCAATGAATGTCTCATTTTCTCTTCTTTCCACTCAGGGCACAATTAACTATATTTTACTTCCATAAGACTGAGGCGTCCACTGGTTTACTGACTTTCCTAAGTTTGCACAAGTAGCAAGGGTCCCAAACAGGGTTTGAACCTGAATCAGCTTGATTCCCCAAAGGTGCTCTTTCCATCAAACGTGCAGCCTTGAGACAAGACATGGAATTAACGTATATATGGAAGCTGGTGAATAGGATACAGTTGTGGCCTTAAACCAGATCCCGCTGAATGTGCGGTAGAATGGATGAGAAGCCTTTTCTCTGTTGCTAACCTGGGAGAAGTCAGTCACCCAGCTTCTCGGGGTTCTTGGTGTTTTGTTGTTGTTGTTGTTGTTTTTGTTTTTGTTTCCGTTGATAAACTGAGTCATCTCAATGGTTATTATCTGATGTGCTTTCCATATGAAAATTATATTATTCTAGTCTATACATTTATCCACTCAGGCTTTCATCAGTCTGACCAGCCTAAACCAGGTAAACCCTGATATTTGCCACGCTTCCTTCAAATTCCCTTCTGGCCTGGGAGCAGAGTCTGAAAAATGGAATGGAAATTTCATGATGCTATAGCCACACTTTTTCACTGTGTTCCTGTCTCCTTTTCTCTTAGGCACATAGTTGGAAGAGCTGTCCTGTGAGAAGCTGAGGTGAGGAGAAGCTGGAGGTAGAACTGGGGAGGGCTTGAACGAGTTGGTCAGTGAAAATTAGATTCTTGTTTTCTAAAACACATACTCTTTCCCTGGGTTTTTAGGGACTGGAAGAAAGCTCTAGGCATGGGCAGAATGTCCTAGGGTGGCTGTTCCCAAAGAAGTTGATTGTGGTGAACTCCCACTTGTTAGAATTTCCTAGTTCTCTGAAAATATTCTTTATACTCAACCTTCTAAAAATTCTTCATGGCACATCGAAGAGCAGAGGTTGACAAAGTGTTTCTCTGAAGGGCCTGATAGGAAATTGTTTAGCTTCTGTGAGCCCACATAGTTTCTTTCATGGGGCTACTCACCTCTGTTGCCCGAACCCCAGCACGGCCACAGATAATTCATAAATGAATGAGAATATATGAACGCCCATGCAACTTTATTTGCAAAAACAGTCAGCGGGACAGATGGGACACAAGGGTCCTAGTTTGCTGACCCCTGGTAGAGTGGAAAAAATTCAGTTGGAGCTTGATGATGGCTCTTTCGCTCTAGCTGCGTATTTTGGGAGAAGATATTTATTTTAGATTTATATAGCTTCATTGTGTCTAAAATGGGCATAAAAAACCTACTTCATCAGGCTGTTATGAAGATGAAGTTATGCAGCTGAATGTAGTAAACTGGCTTGATTTTTTTAAAAAATTCGATTTGGTTTTTAGTGTAGAACACACAGGGCAGGGTAAAGTGTTGCACACACAGCTGCAAGTCATTTTTGGGGAAAAAGCTGTAAAAAATAAATAAATAAAACCGCAACTGCTCTCGGTCATATAGTCCCGCCCTGAATCCACGCTGGCAAAGGAATTCTGGCCCCTGAGAGGGGCTTCTTTTTTTTTTTTTTTTTTTTTAATTTTTTATTTTTTTCCCCATAGTTTTATTTTTTATTTATTTTTTCTAAAGATTTTATTTATTTACTTGACAGAGATAGAGACAGCCAGCAAGAGAGGGAACACAAGCAGGGGGAGTGGGAGAGGAAGAAGCAGGCTCATAGCAGAGGAGCCTGATGTGGGGCTCGATCCCAGAACGCCGGGATCACGCCCTGAGCCGAAGGCAGACGCTTAACCGCTGTGCCACCCAGGCGCCCCAGTGAGAGGGGCTTCTTGATCGTGGTTGCCCCAGATTTCTGCAGCCTCAGGCCTGGGCCTCTGTAAGACGAGGGCCCCTGGGGTGGTGGCAGCCTGGGGACTCGGAGGGCCTCTGCCCTCAGCAGGCTGGGGGTCTTGGCCCTGGCCGGCTGGCAAGGAGACATTCCTAATGAATGTCGATCATCAAAACCTTGCAGCCTTCAAGGATCGGAGTAGGTAGCAACTGGCAAAAACTTTCTTGTTTTGTTCCTTTTATTATTTTTTAAAAGCCCCTTCCCCAGCTCCCATGCCCCTGAGGCAGAGGAGACACCAACCCAGTCTGCAGTCCTGAGCTCTGGCCTTGGAGGCGTGCTCTAGGCAGACCGGGGGCGGGGGGAGTGGTGGGTGCCTTCCTACGGGGATGACTTGGAGAGAAGGCCCAGGCTGGTCAGTGTAGGAGAAAGGAAAGGGTAAGGAAAAAGCCAGGAGACCAAAGGTAAATGGTAACTGTGATTATTATTGTCATTACGACAGTATCAATTTCTTTTAGGGTTTGTTGATGGTGGTGCTGCTGGTGGTGGTTTTTTAGTCTAGCTCATGTATTTCCAGTAAAGCAGTAAGTGCTGTCGAGGGTGGCCGGAACTGGGTTTTGCTGGTTCACCATGGAAGATTCTTCTGCTGGAATTAGAAAATTGTTTTAGAGAGGATTGGTGCTTATTCATACTAATTGAGCGAATACTGTTCTCTCTGGGTTTTGTTTTTGTACTTCAAGTCCTTTTTAAAAGAATTGTGCAGACATGGGTGCATCTGTTTGTTTTACTTCTTTATGTTCCTTGTTGGGTAATCACGCCCAAGTTGATGGGCATCGAACACAGGTCTCAACTATGCCCGTGGCAGTGAGCTTCCACCGACTTGAATTGAGGCCAGCCCTGGGGGCCCTGTGAGTGGGAGCGTCTGGGTGTGTCTAGCTTGGGCTGTGGCTCCACGAGGGGCGGGCGCACCTGTTGTACTTGCGGAACATTGCCACCGATGCAGTGGTGCTTCTCTGTGTATTTGTCTTTGTAAAAGGTCACTGGCTGATTGGAGCTGTTGGGCTGTGCCCCACATCCTCTGTGTGTCACGCTGGCTTTCTTTAGGTGGCATTCTGCCTCATTTCTAGAGGTGAGTTTGACTCACAGAAGTACTTGTAAATTTCCATAGAAGGAGACAAGGCTATCACATCTGAGGGTCTTGAGTGATTGTAGAGAACTACCTGAAGCGAATTTTTCACTAAGGGAGAAAATGACACAATTACATAAAGCAGAAACCGCAGGGCCTGGGTGGTGGACTTACTGCAATGTAAGACTATAGTTAACAGGCAACTTTCAGTTCCTGCTGTTGGATGGGGTGGTCAGTCCCTTTCTTTTATTGAGCCCCCTTTCCCTCTTTTCTTTCCTTCTTTCTTTCTTTCTTTCTTTCTTTCTTTCTTTCTTTCTTTCTTTCTTTCTTCCTTCCTTCCTTCCTTCCTTCCTTCCTTCCTTCCTTCCTTCCTTCCTTCCTTCCTTCCTTCCTTCCTTCTTTTCTCGTAATGAGAGTAAAGACATTTGACAACAGATCTGCTTTGGGCTGGTATGGGGATAGGATATCAACTGAATAATAGAAGTTGGGTCCAAATGTACCTTTCTCTCGTCGAACTGAAATTAGAGTGTGCATGGAATTGGACTGAAGGCTTTAAACATGTGTTAGCTTGCAAAAGTGGCTGCAGAGAAAAAGGGCCTAAAACAACCTAGTAATATTTAGGGAAAATATTAAAAATCTTCACACACTGCACTTCAAGATGAAGTGTGTTTTTTGTAGGTAAAATAACAATCCAAACACCCCACAATTTTTAGATAAAATAATCCACTTTAAATCATTATAATTCTGGAGGTATACCATAATAGTGGTCAGTAAAGAGTGCATGATATCTCATGCTTTATTAATATCTTTGTGCTGTTTTCTGCTTTTACTTAACCTTTAGAAAAAGTCTTTAAGTTGTGTCAAATATGAAGGCAAGTTTGTAGCCTGAATTCTTTCCTCCTAGCTGTTTTCTATTATTTCTATATGTATGGAGATGTTTCCCTCTTAGAGCTACATAATTTTTAAAATTACTATATTAGAGAGTCTGTGATTTATTTATGCTCCTCAATTAATGATTATTTCGCGGGTTTATTAGTTTACTTAGGAAGGTTTGGGGTTGCATGCTCATGACAAAGTTAGGAGGAATACGTTGATTTAATGGAAGGTGTTTTCTTCAATAACTCCTCTGGCTTCTTGCATACCTTTGGGAATGACCTAATGAAATAAGCCCAGAATGCCTTTGGAAAGGTATTTTATGTGCTTATGCCTTCCTTTCCAGGTCTAACTCAATGGCTTTAGCTGCATCAGAGACCCAGCAGTATGGGTTCAATTCGACCTTCGGCAGAAACTACTGTTATGACTGGATTCTGGTCAGACCAGTTGCCACGAACCCAACTGTGGGATGGGATCTTCCACTCTCGCATCAACATACCAATCCGGCCTTACCCCCTTTTCTTCTCTCCCTCTCCCTCTATTAATCTCATAATTATGTGTGTACGTGTCAGAGGGCAGGGACCATGCCTTATTCATCTTGGTATTATTCAAGGGCCTGGCCCAGAGTGGTTGCTTAAGAAATGCGTGTTAGAGAAATATTTACACGTATGCTAGAAATTCTCATTCAGATTCCTACACCTCAACAGCTGGCTTTCAGCTTTCTGGATAGGATAAGACAGAACTACGGGCTTTGGGTACGTACTACCTAGTAAGAGCTGCCATGCGAGTCCAGGACCTCCCGAGGTTGTCCAGTACAGGACCTCCCGAGGTTGTCCAGTATTAACCTCACTTCTGTCTGTAGCCATGTCGATGCTAGGTGACTCTTAGCCTGGCATGTTTTGGCAAGAAAGAACTCTCTACCTGGTTTGCCTAATCTACACTGGCTTCTAGTTTCAACAAGAATTATTTACATTCATTTAATTTTAGCTCTTGGGCTATAACATGTCATTGTTCTTTTTACTCACCTCCTCCCCTTGCTTTTGGAATCAGGACAGGCATCTTCAATTCTTGTTGTTCCTGTTTGGTGTGCTCGTAGATGGATTTTCGCTTTGTCCTTCAGCTTTCATGACGCTCCAAGATATTTTTGAGTCACATTTCCTGTATAAGAAAATACAGACTATGTCATCACAAGGGGAAATGGAGATTGGGGGGCATTATTTAAATCATCCAGGGACCTCATATCCTGGCTTGAAGGAAAATTAAAGCAATGCACTTGGATTAATTTATCTCCTTGAATTGTTCTTCCCTGGGCAACTGACAGGATAATCCATTCAGCTCTTATTCAATTTTATCTGACGCTGTCATGGTGAATCTAGAAGAAAAAAAATATAGTTGAGACTTAGTTTTCAAAAAGTCATTGTTAGTAGAATTACTTTCCTTTTTTTCCTGTATTTAGAAGAGAATGAATACCCTAGGAAAATAATAACGAGCTTTGGACAAAACAATGTTTTGCTGAGTACACCGTGAAATGGAAAGTTCTCACAGCAAGCTTGCAGAAATGCTCTGAAAAGTCTCTTGCACAACTGTTTCTTTATAGTACTTACACAATCATATTTCTTAGTGACTTTCTATAAACAATTTTTTTGACAAGAAGCATACAGTCTTAAAAATAAAGAGATAACTTTGGCAGAAAGACATTAATGGTTTCTTACTTCTAGACTGTGACAGACATAGATTTCTTTAGTACAGTTTTCCTGTCAATTGTGGAGGACACAGGAAATGCAACACACGGTAGGAGGTATCAGTTCGCCACCTAGAGGAGATATGTGGAATTCCACATTTCTCCAAACAGTTTCAGTAGGATTCATTCATTCATTGATTGATTCACTCATTCATTCATGCATTCATTCAATTATTTACTTAGTTAATTATTAAAAAATAATTAAGTACTTATTAGGCTTAGTTATTGTACCAGTGCAGATTTGATAATCTAACCAAGAGCCATGAGCTCAAAGAAGCTTTAAGCGTATTTTATTTTAATTGCACAGCTGCCTCTATTTATGTATGTTTGTTTGTTTATTTAAAGATTTATTTAAAGATTTATTTATCGGTTTTAGAGAGAGAGGAGTGGGAAGAGGGAGAAGGAGAGGGAGAGGGAGCGAGAATCTTAAGCAGACTCCTCTCTGAGTGCAGAGCCTGGTGCGGGGCTCCCCAAGGTCATGACCTGAGCCGAAATCAAGAGTCAGACGCTTAACTGACTGAGCCACCCAGGCGCCCCCTCAGCTGCCTCTCTTTAAAATCTTTTATTTTTGAAAGACCGTAACTCAAATATCTGGACAATTCTAAATATCCATATTTGTGACGTATATTACTTTTAGCTCTTGGGCTGTAATACAACCTTATTGTTTTTTTATTTTTTCCATCTCTTTGCAGTGTAGCTATTAGGGTCTTCTCTATACAAATTGGGAAATGGAGTCTCTGAGAAATTAAATAAAAAGTTTCAGGTGTCACAGCTCCTTCATTATAGCGCCAGTGTCTGAACCCATGCCAATCTAATACCGGAGCCCTCACCCTGCTCGGTTCTAGTCTAGTCTAGATGCTCACAAGCAACCAGACCGCAGCGGGGGGTGTGGCCAGTGCTTACAGGCTGAGAGGACATCATGGCCAGTAGCATGTCCATAAAGCAGGCTTGGGAGGAGTTTGATGAAGCCAGCCAACTGGACAGAGTCTACTAAAAATGGCGGGATTGTTCAAAGGTATGAATTCTTTGTCCCCTGAGGAATGAACTCCACGATTTCCCTGAGTTAGTCCGGTCCTGCAAGAGGAGACAGAAGGCTGGGGCCAGTTGGTGTATATGAGCACCTCCCCCTAACATCATCAACCGCCACATGTCATGGGACTTGCAGAGACATACACTTTATAAACTAGTGCAGCCTAAAACTCCTGCAGTCTGATTCAATTTGCTTGTCATTTCTGTCAGGCGCACAGGGCCATGAGCATATTCCTTATGTAAAGGAGGAAACAGAACTACTCGAGAGGTTCCCTGAATTCCAAGGCCACCACATAATCCTTGTTGCCAGCACCAATCCCTAGATTTTCTGATTTCGATCCAGCATTCTCGCTCTCATTTCTCATTGCCAGGAAGATCAGCTTTGCTTGCTGTGACATTTTTAGTCACTCCTGTGGTTTTATACCACTCCCCCTCTCGCATTACAAGAAATAGCCCTGAAAACAGAAAACAAATGTACCAGAGACGTTGATGGTATAGGAGATAAAACAGAGAGAAGAAAGCATGTTGCAAAGTGGGGTCCTTCAATGCAGAAAAGAAGGGCTATATTCAGGGGAAAGGAAATGAGAGGAAATTAAAGGCAATCGGTCAGCGCTGAGATGGTGAGGAGACTAACTCTTCCACGTGTAGCTGCGCCTCTTCAATAGGTGGGATCCTGAGGATTTGTCTCTACGGTGGACGAAAGTGTAACGCACGGTGGAAATTGTCTAGCTGTTGGGCTCCTACCATAAACCATTTTTTAAAGTGAAGAAAACTCTGATCAACCTCTGGTTTGTTTATGGAGAGGACTTTGCCCAGCTGTACTCAGAAGGCTTGAGGGTACCACACAAGCATAACCCCGAGACAATTTTTCTTTGCCAGGAAAATTTGCTTAAAATGGAACATTAAGGTCTGTTTAATTCTACCGCATGGCCGTGCGATAATGTGCATGGTGACCTTCCATCGTAAACCTGAAAGACTTAACCTTTCTGCATCTGCTCTTGAGGGACAAAGGAGAACATTTTCTTAGAGCTTTGAACTACTTCAGTTGAAATCTGACTGAAAAAGGCAGCACCAGGGACTGTATCTTACTTATTTTGTATCTCTCTCTGCATCTAACAATTTTTTCCAGGATTAATAAAGGGTGCTGCTTTTTATTTAGATTCCAGATATTACTATTCAATAGATTTAAATTATTTTAAAGACACGTGAAGGAGTTTACATTTAAAAATGGAATCAATTTGACTTATATTTCCCTTTCTTTGAAAATTCAGAGACTCCTGGGGCGCCTGCGTGACTTTGTTGGTTAAGCGTCTGACTCTTGATTTCGGCTCAGGTCGTGATATCCGGGTCGTGAGATCGAGCCCCGAGTGGGGCTCTGTGCTCAGCGGGGAGTCTGCTGGAGATTCTCTCTCTCTCTCCCTCTTCCTCTGCCCCCCCTTCGCTCACACACACACTCTCTCTAAAATAAATACGTAAAATCTTTTAAAAATAAACAAAAAAAGAAAACTCACAGACTCCTAAGCAACTGTTTTCTTTTTGAAAAAAAAAATTCAAAAAACATCCAGAAGTAAGAGGGAGTGGCGCTGATCCCTGTGCTTTTATTTATGTGTGGTTAAAGTTCAGATTTCTCAACATACCATAATCTAGTGTACTGGCCAAATTCCATGGTGGATAATTAGATGGAGGTTACCACAGCAGATTTGGTTGTAGAGAGCAAGCAGTCCCACTGGACTTCTGGGAATCTGTTGGCCAAGCTGACTGTGTTTGACACCTGAGTGGGGAGACTCACCTCACTTGCTGACTGGCCTTGCCGACCAGGTTCTATCGGTGAGATCACTGCGTGGCTGACTCCTTGCTGGACCTCGTAGGCAGAAGAGGCCATGAAATAGATGGCTTGATTTGGGGTCTTGAAAGTTCTCTTTCCTATTTCCTCTCCCAAAGCCCTTCTCCTGCCAACTCTCTAGGGACCAAAGCATTCATCTATAAATTCATTCATTCAGCAAATACTTACTGAAAACCTGTAATGTGTCAGGCACTAGAAATATACCAGTGAACTAGGTATTTTCTACCTTCAAGGACTTATAAATGAATAATTATAATACTCAGTGGAACATTTTACTATGGACAGAGCTCAGTAACCTAAATCGTTATTACTTCTGTCTTTAAAGAGTGGGAAGTGCACGAATGCTCTTTGGGAAGGCATGGCGTAGGAATGCGCTTGCAGATTTCAACACGTAGAATCAATGAATGAGTGAAGACCGGTTCGTCTGTCATTGCGAGTTCAGAGTGAACCCCACCGTCCTTGTTGAATCCTGATTCCACCTTGTCCGGTGGTGCCCCTGCCATTACATGCACACGCTTCACACCAACAACTTCAATCGTCTTCGAATCTATGCAGCATTCAGTTGTTGAGCACGTATCAATATACTCACCTAGATGGAGACTGAATTTCCCCTCTAGGAACATATAATTTAGAAAGTAAGACATTTGCCTCTTTCAAAACGTGACACTGCTTCCTCACCCCTTAGATTATGAAAGCAGTCGTTGGTGTTTTAGCTCATTGTTTCCCCAGCTTCAGTTGTTCAGGGACCACCTTCATAATTTTTGCTGTAGTCCCATACCACCTGTGTTGTTATGCCTCTGTGACATACTGCTATTTTAGCTTAATTAAATTTATTTAATAGTAATATCTTTTAAATCACTAGGTTGATGTGCTCACTCTAACATTTTCAAATATACTTTAATATAAATACATGACTACTAATTAACTATATATTATACATATTTTAATATATATTAAATATATAAATAAAACTAATTATATAAAATAAATATAAATAACAAATGATAGCATATATAATACATATATAAATATAAATTAAATTTATAAAAATATATGTTAATATATTAAATATTCATATTGAATTTAGTAGTCATATATTAGTACAAATAACTACACATCTGTACATACTAGTGCTAAATTAGTCATTTAGTAAGACATATACATATACACAAATATGTATATATATATATTTTTTTGTCTGTATGCATCCCCAAACCTTCTCAAGTGCTCAAGTGCTCGCACATATGACACATATCATACTTTGGGAGGCTTTACAAAAGTGGGGCCCACCTTTGAGAGTAAAGAATGGCAGAAAAAATAAAATGCATAAGTAATGATAATAATCATCACAACGGTCACGAGAGCTGTTACTTATTGAAGGTTTCATGTGTGTCACTGATTTTATCTTATTTAATTTTTGCTCTCTTGGAGGCATGCATATCACAGGGAGGTGAGACAAAGGGGCAGGGAAGAAGGAAGAGAAGAAGTGGGACTTACTTTCTTTTCTTTTTTCAAAGCACATTGCCGCGACTTTATTTTTTAAATTATGCTATGTTAGTCACCATACAGTACATCATTAGTTTTTGATGTAGTGTTCCATGATTCATTGTTTGCATATAACACCCAGTGCACCATGCAATACGTGCCCTCCTTACTACCCATCTATAATGAACACACGTCATGACGTTTTCCTTTTCATTCTTTTCTTTAGTTGACTGAGATTTCACATCTGATTATTTTATGTAAACTGGATGTGATGGTGGCAGATTAAAAAACTTTTTTTAAATCAAATATATTTGTTAATCAAACAAAATAATAACCCCAGAAAAAGGATGTTAGTGTAATTACACCCATTCTAGGAATGCAGGATCAGGTGAGAGAAATCAGATTGAAACACGTTTTCTTTTCTTTAGTTATTGGTTTTCTGTTTCTCCAGTTGCTGATCTTTGTCCTACTGACCCAAGGCATTTGTTCAAAAGCCTTTTGCCCTCTCTGGCACAAGGGCCTAACTTATTAAAGACAAAATTCTTCTAGCTCTCTGCTAAAAACCAGTGAAATGAATATTGTTCTAAACATAGCATCACAAAATATTAATGCTGGAAAAGACATACAGGACCTAAGACAGCTCCCTCACTTTATAGAGGGAAAAAGTTGAATCACAGCAATAATTATGAAAAAATTCCCTGTGTTTTCATAGCTGATATTTTCATTTATCAATTTTATGACATGAGCTTGTTTTGTTTTGTTCGCGTGCCTGAATTTTGCTTCCAACAAATGGTGAGCTCCAAGTTCAAACCATGCCTCATTTGTTTCCCACTCTGTGTTTTTAGCGGAGTGCCATATACTTGGTGCTGAATAATCATTTTTCAACTAACTAAATGGTACGATATATCCCATAAACCTGCTTTTTAATTCTTTGACATGAACTTTCTAGATACTTACACCTCATTTAGCATTCCATTGTTTATCTTCCCTGTAAAAATGTCAGAGACAGTGTACTTGAGAGATACTTTGGCGAATAATAAAGACTTAAATAGCCAGGATAGTATGCTGTCTGTTGTCACGTTTATGAATTCCAGGCATAGACCATATATTTCAGAAGAGTCAAAACTAGAAGAGGAAACATCTAAAGGTGTATGGACTATGTTGATTAAATACTGTCATTGGACATTTACATAGATGGTGGGACCTGTAAGAAATAATGAATTAATCTTTAGCAGTTATTATGGAACAAATTAGCTAAAGATTATAAGGTGCTTAGCAAAAGATTAAAATATACTAGTTATTTCACATAATTAAATTATCAGACAATTACTCTGGTTGTTTTTCTTTTTTCCACAAACTGTATTGAAATATAGGTATACAAAAACTGCACATGATTAATGCATACAATTTGATGATTTTTGGACATATGTATACTCTTGTGTAACCACACTCTGATTATTTTTCACAGTAGTCTAGTTAAAGTACAGCTTTGGATTTGTTAGTATATTCGAACACGAACGTTTACCCCTGGCTTTCCCATGAAGGTTGACACACATTTTTTGTTATTATCTTGTAGATAACTGAATTACGGCATAGTAATTCATTAAAAAAACACTTTGACTGTTAACACTTCTTGGTGTGAAGTATACTTAAGAACTGTTCTATCTCCAGGGCCCTGTGTTTACTTGTGAAGGTCAGCGCTTCCTCCTTTTTAATCCTCAAGATTGGTTTTTCATCGCTTGATGAGAGATGACGGGCTCCTCCTACTCCCCCTCCTTCCGGTACCTTTTTCCTCCACCAGTTTTTGTTTTGTTTTGTGTTTTTTTGTTTTTTTTTGTTTTTCCCTTTCCGATTCCTCCTGGCATCTGGACTTCTTTTTCTGCCAGATGAGTCAGTAAGAGTGGAAATGTTGAACCCACAGTTTTTATCTTGGCTGGGAAAGGAGGTTGAAGGCAAAGTGTGCCTGATTATGTTTCCTGAGGGTCCTCACACAACCCTCCAGAGAACACCACTCTGGATTCAAGGTAGAAAGTGCCAAATGGTCCTCCACTGCACTCTACCTTTCACAAACTCAATGCTTAGAAAGTTGTTCTTTGAAGAAAGAAATAGAAAAATATTATTTGTTTATTTGTGTGTGCTTTTTTCTTAATACATCATCTTCCTGCACAAAGGATTTAAGTGGGTTTTACAAAACAAATAATACAGTAGGATTAAGAGCGAAAGGAAAAATATGTAGATATTTAACAGTGGGGGAGGGGAAGAAACATGGGCAGATTTATAAAGTGAAAGTGAATTGTTTGTATTCTAGCATACAGTGGTAGCTCCTGAATTGAGTGTTTCTTAGATATTAGGTGAAACACTCATCAAAATCTCTAATCTAATTGACATAGACACTGTTTTGAATTTCTTTAGATTTCGTAGGTGTAGAAATTGAGGCTTAGAGGATTCACGAAACTCCACACTGCTAAATTCGTGGTGGGTTGGGATTTGAACCCGCTGGTAGTCTCACTGAGTCACCGCTTATAACCTCGGTAGCTTGCTTTTTGACACAAGTATTTATTATTCATGGTAATTCACAGAATTGTCTCAGAAAATGTACAAATGACTTAGCTTCATTAAATTAGTCAATTATTTTTTTCAACTGTCAATGATTAATAAGTGGAGTAGGTTTGGAGAGTGGTAATTGCAGGGTGCTGGTGGTAGCTGTGGTTTTGATGGAGGAAGCAGTAAAATACATAGGCTGTCCCTGCTCTTTTTCAAAACACAGGTCAAAAAGTAGTTCATCTAAAGTCGGAAGTTACTCTTGGAGGTTGTATTCTTTACCACGATCTTGGTGTTCGGGGCACCTGGGTGGCTCAGTCTGTTAAGTGTCTGCCTTCAACTCAGGTCACGATCCCAGGGTCTTGGGATCAAGTCCTGCCTTGGACTCCTTTCTCAGCAGGGAGCCTGCTTCTCCCTCTGCCTGCTGCTTCCCCTACTTGTGCTCTCTCTCTCTCTGACGAACAGATAAATAAAATCATTAAAAAAAAAGATCTTGGTGTTAGATAAGCCATATAGACTTAACAATATGTAATAAAAGTGAAGATACAGAGTATGAAGTTCTATCATGATGTAAATTCCTCAAAACTGTGGTTCAAGCTCTTTAAAATCTTCATAAATCACCATGACATTCATTTAACCATATTTTACATGTATCTACAATAATATAATACTGTATTGTAGCATGACAAATTGGACCTAAAACGAATGTATTGGCTATATTAAATATTGAATATTTAATGGGCTGAAATTTTGTTTGCCCTGGCCTCTGAACATAGAAAACAAATTTGGGACAACTTAAATAGCTCAGGTCTCTTGAGAAAGTTCTCAGCTTCTTTGAACAGCTTCTTTTCTTTCAGATAAATTTCCATGTAGCAAAGAGGAGCCATCAGAATGATCCCCTAGACCTTAGAGCAACCTCAAAGTATAGTTTATTGAGCTAGATCAGAGCAATAATTCGAGAAAAATGTACTGACTCTTATTATGTCTTAAGCACCATGATAGGAACTTTATGCACATCATCTTGTTTAATTTTATTTTTTTCATTCTGTTTAATTTTAATAGCAACTCCACGAGATATTATTATCCCCATTTTAGAGACTGAGGAACCACAGGAAGATCAGAGAAGTAAGATAATGTGCGCTTCCAAGGCCACATCAATGATGGACCTGGAATTTGAACGCAGATAGGATGTGAAAGCCCTTGTACTTAAACCCTTCGACTGCCTGCCCCCTCAAGGAACCACTAAGGTTCTCATGGAGACCTGACTCTGTATAGATAGTTGCTTCGAGAGGAGGAAAAATGCAGGAGGATCGGGTGCGTAGGTTTCAACTAGACATCTGTGCTCCATCAAGAGGCAGAACTATTGTATTCTCTGTATCAGGTAGAGGTATATCACGTTCCGGGTACTTTTCCACCCCATACACTGTCCAAGGTGATAAAGGTGTCTAGGAAGGGGGATTAGGATATCCTGCTATCTTCTTTCTCCGACATCCAGTCTCTCTTTTGATGAGAAGAAGAACAAACCTCATTCTTGTTCAGTCACATTGACCAATGAAAAGACTTCCATCTTCTGGGCACGTGGTACATCTGATTTACGCTTACAGAATTGAAAGCACACATCCAAGGAGGCTTCTCTTGGGAAGAGAGGTTATGAGACACAATGAAAGAGAAGGTATTTTTTAAAATCCTAGAGACCTAGGATCGAATCCTGGGGTTGACGTGTTTTCATAGTGTGGCCAACTTCACTATTTTGAGCCAGTTTCTTTTTCTGAAAAATGAGGGTGACTCAGATTACCTCCAGAGTTCTCATAAAGGTGTAATGCAGGTCAATTTATGACACTAAGAGATAGAAAACAAACTGGATGAGAAAAAGAGTCTTTTTATCCCCTGTCCTTCCCAAGCGCTGTCTCCTCCCCTTCCTCTTCTCCCCTCCCCTCTGCCCACTCTTTTCTTCTCTTCTCGTCCCTTTTCTTCTCTTTTCCGTATTTTTTTCTGTCCCCAAGTTTTACACAGGCTCTACAGTTATGTCATTGCAGCAATGACGTATAAAGGAGAAGCTGAGGGTTTGCATGCATTTATATGCTGATAGAAGTATTTCATCCTCACAAGTTTTAGAAGGAAAGTCTGGAGCTGGTGAAGTGGTGAGAAAGAAGCAGTTGTTTCTGAGATTTAATTTTGACTCAGGCATCAGAGAGACACTCTCCCCGCTGTTGCAACTCCATGCTTCTAAGAACTGCTGAGCTGAAGCCGTTCGCACTTGTGATCCATTAGCCAAGAAGCAAGTCTGAACCCAGCAGAGCAGCCGGTATTACAGGTGCATTACAGATGCTAAAATGTACCATAACCATTATTTATTCTGATTCTTATAGCTCAAGTTCAATTGTACAAAATTCCTTATATCATTTTATGATTCATACTGTCTTCATTAAAAAAATATATTGTAACACAGAGCTAATTAATAACAACAACAGCAACAACAAAGAAACAAGGACCTACTCTGTAACTTCCTCCTAAATCTTTTCCCTTTAAGGGGATTTTGAGATCCAGCTTTCCTATGGTTAGATACTCGATGAACAGATATTAAGTTGGAAACCCAAGAGTGATGTGGACTGTTGGGTGTATTTTAGAGATGGATTTCATCAACAACTAGTTTGTCATTACCATCCTGCAAATGTCTTTCTTTCTTTCTTTCTTTCTTTCTTTCTTTCTTTCTTTCTTTCTTTCTTTCTTTCTTTCTTTCTTTTTCTTTCTTTTTAAAGATTTTATTTATTCATTTGACAGAGAGAGACAGCCAGCGAGAGAGGGAACACAGGCAGGGAGAGTGGGAGAGGAAGAAGCAGGCTCCCAGCCAAGGAGCCTGATGTGGGGCTCGATCCCAGAACGCCGGGACCACACCCTGAGCCAAAGCCAGATGCTCAACGACTGAGCCACCCAGGTGCCCCTGTGAATGTCTTTCGGTACTCACCTCGGTGCCCAGGTCGAGGGCCTCTAAGGTTGAGTCTGGTAGGAAATCTCTCGGCAGAGGCAGGCTGTAGGAGTGAGGGAGCTGGCCAAAGGACACATACCAACCAAAGCTCCTCATAGTATTGGCCTACTTCTCCTGATCTTGCATTTCTCAGCAAAATCTCTTTTCTTCCTTCTCTTTTGTATAACTCCAGTGGAATAATTTCATTGAATTGCCCAGAAAAGACTATTTATGGGGCTAGTCTGGCAGTTAGGGTTCTCCATTGGATTATTAGGTTTCACAATCCCTTGCATAAATTGCGTGTACCCTTTTCTTGGAGTCAGAGTTCATTCTCAAGTCCTTTTAAGTTCAGTGTCTTTCATTGCTTCTCTTAAGGTTTTACTGTTTTGCCGGGGGCAGGGGATAATTTCATGGAGTATACTGAGTCAGCAATCCCTTTCAGCGAAGCAGTAGGACAAATGAATGGATTTTTGGACTGCCTTGGGTGAAGGAAGAAGATATTTGTGAGGACACTGGAGAAGTGGGAAGGCTGGAAGGGGTGGATATGTGAAAATGTTCCATGATTCTAGCCTCAACTCTACCCTCCTTTGTCATTTTGGTGGCCATTTTGACAATGAGAAATACTGATGACAAACAGTCTTCTCATTTGAAAATGAGAATCATAACAGTGCTTGCCTCAGAGGGATATTGCAAAATCCAAATGAAATCACTTGTGTTATGCTTTCCATTGTGTAAGGGCTCAACAAATGTCAGCCATTCAGATATTATTATTATTTCTGCTTTACAAATGCTATTGTTTAAATCTTCCCAGTTCGTGTTTCTGGATAATTTCTAATAACTAAGCTAATGTGTTATGATGTTCTTCTAGGGTTAAAGCGTTCTGGTGAAGCATATTAGACACCTTTCCTGAGGCAGTACAGCTTTTTGGACCAAATGTGAAGGCCTATTTGGAATGGAGCTAACTCCAGTGCACCCACTTGAGATAGCAGGTGGGGATAGGAAACAACAACTTTTTTGACATTAATCCCAATTGAATAAAATTCCCAAATAGCTCACTGTTTCTTCTGGAGAGTAGTTTTTCTCTAAATGGAATGACCAGAGAACATAAGAAAATTTCTTCCTGTTCTATGGCATTTACCATAGAAATGCTGCCCTTCAGAACTGGGTTCCATAGGTGCTTTACTCATGAACCTTCTTTTCCTGCTCCTGTTGGAGCTCTTCTGTCACACCTCACCCCCACGTCACCCTCCAGGAACCCTCCACTCTTACGTGAGTGGCCACAGAGGGGCTGACGCACAGACCAACCAGAGCACATGGTCCAACTTTTAATAACAAGGCAAAATGCCCAAGCCTCGAGGGGTGCCTGGGTGGCGCAGTCGTTAAACGTCTGCCTTCGGCTCAGGGCGTGATCCCAGCGTTCTGGGATCGAGCCCCACATCAGGCTCCTCCGCTAGGAGCCTGCTTCTTCCTCTCCCACTCCCCCTGCTTGTGTTCCCTCTCTCGCTGGCTGTCTCTCTGTCACATAAATAAATACAATCTTAAAAAAAAAAAAAAAGCCCAAGCCTCGAGCAGGGACAAAAGAGAAGCCCAGTTTCCTTCACAGAGCTAGCATGGGTCTAGTTAAGATCAAGGGTCCCAAAGCCAGACAGATTTGAATTTCAGTATCAATTCAGGCAATAAATTTGTTCAGAAACTTAGGCTGTATACCGTATAATGTTTTTAAATAAAATACAGGTCATGGGATTGTAATTGTAATGAAAAAGAAGTGAAATGATGTCTGTAAAGTGCTTCATAGATTGGCCAGCATGTAGTCAACAAGCATCAGTTGCTCTTCCTGCTTTTCCCTCAAAATACTTTGTCTCTGGCCTCCCAGCCGACACGAATGTCAGTCTCCTGTAGATTCCATGACAGAGACTTGGAGAGAAAAATGGTCTCCACAATTTCGACAACTGTCTTTTCCCCTAAAACCAACGGTGGCGATTTTAGTCTAAAATACCTAGATCGTCTTCATCACTTAACTTACTCAGGTACCTGGTCAGTTGACACTTGTCTTTTATGCAATTGGAAAACAGTACAAGAGTTGTATGTGCAAAAAAAAAAAAAAAAAGTATGTGCACACACACACTTATGTAGATAGGAATATACCTTCGGTAACCTTTTGCTTATCTGTTCTCTCCTATGGCTTCAGAAACATGTGAGGTAGGTTTTATATTTCCGATTTTGTAACTAAAGGAAAAGGGAACACACAGAAGCAATCCGGCTGAGCCAAAAGCCTGGCAGCCGATTAGGGATAGAGCTGGGGGCGGTCTGAGCCCCGGGCAGTTTTTCCTGCTCCCTACCGCTCTGATGACTGTGGACGTGAACTGCACTAGAACTTGGCTGCCAAGGAAGTCCCAGAGGAGAGGTAACCAAAGGAAACAGCGTGGCTGACATCCAATTAAAAGTTAAGATCCCGCCGGGCAATCTCCCCTTAATTGACGACAGACATTGCTGTCGCTACGCTATCTAGCCACTTTGCAGCGGCGGGGACGTTAGCACGTGCTCCCGGGGACGGGAATGAATGAAGGGCGCATGCTTTCCAAGGGAGCGCGGGTTGCTTTGGCCGGATTCTGCCCTGGCTGTTTTCTGGGGATGAATTGGCTGTAGTCAGACGATCAGGGGCGGTAGCCTTTCCTAATAACCACCTCAGGCTTTTGGCACCTACCGCTCTGGCACTGTCTAGGGAAGCTGTTAATGCTCCTTCATGCTACTTGTCATGTCAAGCCGCTTGTCTCGCTTTGCTAGGACATCGGACGCTGTCCGGCAAACAGCTCATGCCTGTGGGATCCAGCGCGTGCCCTGCCGAGGGCTCAGACAGCGTTCTGATCGTCTCTGACACGTCTGAAAAAAACGACCCGGGTTTGTACGGCTTTCCTATCCGTGGTTCCATGGTGTTTGAAATCAGGATGTGGTCTGGAGTTAATGACATAAGGAAACACTTTGATGCTTGTATCGCCTGCTTGGTTTACTTGAACCTCGCATGGACTGGCCTTCCTCCTGCCCCGGACTCCCTGGCCCCGCATGCTCCTCTCCGCTTCCTGTGCAGGCCTTCCTCTGGTTTGTGGCCTGTGCCCTGCGTCTCGTTCCTTCAAGGCGCACGCCGAGCCGCTGCTCCGAGTTTTTGTGGCTGGCTTCTGCTGCCGGCTCATCATCCAGCCCCAGGCTCGGGTCTCTTTTCCCAGTTTTAAAACCTGAAACAGCTCTCTTCCAGTTTGTCTGTAGCTTTCCCTTTCAACTCTCCCTCCCGCCTTCATGGTAAGTAAGCAGGAACTAGGCTCCTTTTCCAAACCTTGATTTTATAATACCTGCATTTCTGCAGAATGATGATGCTTAGAAGACTAACCGAAGTATGCTAAACTTGGTATTGATTTGATGACTTCATAAAGATTCCTTGCCAGTTTTTTTTTTGCTTGTTTATTTTTTGTTTTTTTGGCTTTTTTTGTTTTTTTCTGAAAGAGCCTGCTTAAAATCTTTGCTAATCTACTTGAATTTCCTTCTAAATGCAGTTACACATAATACCTCTTAAAACTAGTTCTCTATATTTGGCTCCTGCTGGCACTCAGGAGGGCTAATGAGTCCTGAAGATTAGGTCTTCAGAAGGGAAGGATGAAAGTTCCCATGTAGGTAAATACCACTTAAGACTCGAAATTTCCAGGAAGGTTGGAGATTTTTGTGGAGACCCCTAAAATGCTGTTTGTCAGTTACCACCATGAAATTTCTCCCTCTAGTTTATGTTATGTTCACATTCAGTCATTCCATGAGTGTACCATATATGTTTGTTTCTTTTTTTTTTAAGATTTATTTATTTGAAAGAGAGAGAGAGAGAGCACGAAAGAGTGGGGGAAGGGCACAGGGAGAGGGAGAAGCAAACTCCCTGCTGAGCAGGGAGCCCCACATGGGGCTTGATCCCAGGACTCTGGGATCATGACCCGAACTGAAGGCAGATGCTTAACCAACTGAGGCGCCCCTATATGTTTCTGATCTGGGTAGATAAACCACATTTATAGATTTAAAGTTTTTATCAGCTGCTGCCCGGAAGTTTTTCCTGACTCAGTTAAGAACCTGTGAAACTTAACCCTTGACATTTCACTAGCTGCAGTTTGTAATTAAATCAACTTTCGTCTAGACCATAGTTGTATGGTCCTAATAGCACAGTAGAAAGAAAGGGCAAGCCCTTATTCTTATTTCTGCCATCCCTACAAGTTTATATTGTGACCTTAATTGAAGGACTTCTTGCATTGCCCAATAAAAATAATTGCAAATTTTAACACTTGCCTCCAACCAAAAATAAAATTATAGGACTTCATTAGTATTCCGGTGCTCTTAAAGATTTCAGGGTTGGTCTGTGGGTTTCCCAAGGGCATGGCCTGTGTCTGATTCAGTCACCATTTCATCCACAGACACTCACATGTTGCCTGGAGCACCATATGGAAAGTGCCCAATGAATGGAATAAATGAATGAATGAATGAATGAATGAATGGAAAGATAGAACCAGAGTCACGTTTTAGTTGCCTACCTGTATATTTTCAGGATAATGTAGTATTCAAAAAGGGACAGAGATAACACATTTCTAAAAGGTTATGAATGGCATATTTAACACTTCCCAAGAAGACGGAATCCAGTTTCTATCACTTGATCGGGGTCTTCATTTACAGAGGCATTGAGAATTCCCCGTGGCTGAATATGGGTGAAACTTTAAGGCAAGCTGAAGGCCCAGGCTGCCCTGTGGACATCAATACTCCCATGGAGCACTTTCCAAGAAGAAAAGTGTGGGCTTGCTGGTCTTTTCATCAAAACTCCTAGAACTTGGCTGACTGCCTGGTTTATCCCAGGACATTAGTCAGCCCACAAATCCCACATTTGTTTATTCAGTCCAGAGCAAGTGAATACTGCCATTCTCCCATCTCCTTTGTTGGCAAATGCTTTGTTAACCTGAATTGAGCCCTGCAACACAAAATGAAGTGACTAATCTTTCGGGGGGTTTCCCCCTCCCAGATTCTTGTATGAGCAACTGAATCGATAGGCCACAAAGCCCCATACTGTCGTTTTCCCTCATGCTGCCCTTTTATTCTGATGGCTCCACATTGTACTTAAGGAAACCAATACCTTCCAGAGTGTGGTTGAAGTGGCGCCACCATTAAGAGAAGGAGGTTATGGGACTTTTTAGTCTTGTGAGAAAGTGATAGCAAGCAAAGAGAGTTTAGGTTGATTATTTATACTTGGGCCGTCTACTCCTGGGCACAGGCAATAGGTGTCACCTCGCTCATCTCACACTCTGAAATTTTTCTGATTCTGAATATATGGGTCTGAAAGTGTAAGAAGTAGGAATCGTAACACAACACCCAGTTTGGATAATCACACAGTTAATATGTGGTGGGTCTGGAATATAACTTAAAAAGGAGTTATATCCTTAATCACTGGGCTATTTGTCTATCTGCAAAGATCTGTAAAGACCTGGGCTTTTCAGCAAAAGTATAAGGATCCGTGTTTCTGAATTGCCATTGACCATGAAAGAGTGATGAGCTTGGAAGACTCATGGAGGTGCAACATAGTACACGATAGAAGAGGGGATAAAGGAAATCATAAGACTTGACATTTTTGCCACAAACCAACCATTTTTATAGCATGTTGCACATAGCAGCTTGGCAGGTAATTCTCATCAGTCGTTAGGCTGGTGGCAATTCTACTTGGTTCATAAAGCTTTGGCTCTGTGTTTCCCATCCATAACCTGTTTTTCTCTCTCCTCTTCTTCCAACTCTTGGCCAGAGCTACTTTCCAGATGACTTCTTTCTATCACACTCTTCCTCCCCCGTGTAAGAGAATGCAAGTAGATGCTGATGTTTGAAGCAAGAACACTCAAGAATTGTTGCTTGGCTTTTAACCCAACGCTTGGATTGGTACAGTCTTTTTAGGTTTTTAGTGTGAGGTTTAGGGATCACAAAGGTTGTTTCGTCCATGAGACTTTTGCAAATTGTTATTTTCATACCTGGGATCTGGAGGAAACATCAGTCAAAATGGTTTTTAAAGGGGTGTCTGCGTGGCTCAGTTGGTTAAGCACCTGTCTTTGGCTCGGGTCATGATCTCAGGGTCCTGGGATTGAGCCCCACATCAGGCTCCCTGCTCAGAGGAGAGTCTGCTTCTTCTTCTCCCTCTGCAACCCCCCCCCCCCCCCGCTCAGTGCTCACGCTTTCTCTCTCAAATAAATAAATAAATAAATCTTTAAAAACAATAGTTTTTAAAATAGCCATTAGCTTGGGAGATGCCTAGACAAGGACTGTGGCAAGAGCTTTGCCTGGATTACCCTGTTTTTGGGTCACATGATCTTTAAAAAAAAGATATTTAAAGAAAATTTTTTCTGGGAATGATCACTCCCACTATTTTGCTATAGAGGGTCAGGAAATCTGTAAAAAATTCCTGGCTTGGGTACAGATGATGCATGTACTGGCAAACAGAAATCTAGAGTGATAAAAGAGTTTTGTCTTTTGTAGAAACTTCTCCAGACTTGAGGCCTGTATTTTTGGATTTGACTCACTGAAAATCTTCATTGAGCACCTAGTGCATGCCAAACATTCTGCTACGTTATGATGGGTTGGGGGCCTCTACTATAGTCCAGTTGGGATACAGGAAGGGTGAAGAGAGAATACATATACTTATAGCAGAAGGCAAAATAAAATACAGAGTGCAACGGACTATGGGAGATTATGGCAGAAGAGGGCCTATTTCATTAGCGGAGTCAGGAAATGCATTGCCAAGGTCATGGCATTCTTGCTGGGTCATAAGGCTAGGGTCTTGGCAGGTGAGGAGGCATCCACATGCAAGAGAATAAGAGCAAAACACACGGTTGTGAGAAAGGGGAAGGGAACTGTGAGTGTTACCATGCAGGGTGGAGGCAGGGAAATGAAGGCTGACTGGCTTTATATTGTGAGTACGGAGCCTCGTGCACACAGTTGACCATGCGGCCTTCCTTGAACCCTTGTTTGCTCCAGAGTCATGGCACCTCCTGGCTCTTTACCAGTCTTAGCCGGCCGATGCTTCTCGGTCATGTCGCCTGACCTCTCTGTGTTGAAGGGCATCAGCATCTGATCATTCCTAAATTGCTATATTTAAATATTCAATATTTAACATCTACATGCCAGTGGTCTCTAAATTGGTTAGGTCTCCCCACACCTCATGTCCTGACCTCTAGGCTGTATATCACATTGTCTACTGAACTCCACTTTGATGTCTAAATTTCTAGGCCCAAATTAGAATTCCCGATTCTTTGCTTCCACCCACCCTGCCTCCACTTTGCTGCTGGAAATCCTCCTCTTTCACCAGTGTTCCCCATCTCAGTTAATGGGCCCGCCACCCACCTTGTTGCTTAGGCCCCTGAACTTGGAGTTATTCTAGATGTGGCCTTTCTCTCACCCTTACCATTTAATAACACATGTTTTGAGTTCCCCTCTACCCCACCGCAAACAAGCAGCTGTTGTTTTTTGTTATAAGCCTTATGGTAGTAAGACTTGCCTCCAAATGCACATGAATCGCTCTGATAACAATAAATAGTAAGTTAAAAAGAGATTAATTTTACAGAGATTGTCTCTTGATTCCTTTCCAGAAATTAACTCCTCTGTTGTCCACAAGAGCCGTGGGTTCCTCAGTTTGCATCTATGTTGGGATTTATTTCTCCCATGTTTCAAAAGAATCTTCTCATTCTCTTGCCTTTCAGCCCCAGTGGCAATGGATTAGATACATAAATACATGTCCTGATAGACAAACAAATGTTACGTCCCCACATATCTGTTACATAGTGAAAATAACAATAACGATGCACATGATAGTAGTACTATTACTAGTAGTACTCACTAGCACCTGTTACACCCTGCCAGGCCCTGCAGTAAGCACCATACATTCACTGATGTTTTAAACCTCACAGTGGCCCTCGGGGATGGATATGTCATTGCCTTCATTTTAGACCTGCCGAAGGTCACATCGCTGGGAAGTGGCAGAGAATCAAGATATGAACTTATTCCTGCTGGACTCCAAAGCCCATGGTTTTTACCAAACGTAATTTAGAATTCCGAATCACTGAATAAATATAGATGCAGCTTCTAGTGCAAAGAACATTTTGGCTGACCACACTCGGGAAGACATAAAGATACAGCTCTAGAAAGATGGTGTAGTAAGAATAGATCCTAGGTACATCACCTTCCATAGGCTTCAGGGTGTATTCTTTATGTAAATTTCAAAGTAATTTTATTTTTGGGGCTGCCAAAAAATTGTCATTCATTTAAATTTTTTGCCCTAACATTCATTTCTTCTCAGTCCCTCCATTGGACACCTTCACTGACCTCAGAAATATAAAAAGAGAAATCGGGGAGAAACTACCTAATAGGAAAATAAATGGAATTATGAGAAAAAATTTCTAGGAGAGAACAATACTTTGCAGCCCTTTCAGTTTCTTTCTTTTCTTTCTTTCTTTCTTTCTTTCTTTCTTTCTTTCTTTCTTTCTTTCTTTCTTTCTTTCTTTTCTTTCCTTCTTTTTTTAGATTTTATTTCTTTATTTGAGAGAGAGAGCAAGCAAAAGTGAGCATGAGCAAGGGGAGGGGTAGAGGCAGAGGGAGAAGCAGACTCCCTGCTGAGTAGGGAGCCCCACGTGGGGCTCCATCCCAGGACCCCGGGATCATGACCTGAGCCGAAGGCAGATGCTTAACCAACTGAGCCACCCACATGCCCTCAATATTTATTTCTTGTTGGATTTGATAGATCACCATATAAGCCTGAATGAAAACAGAAAGAAAGAGCTTGACTAAGTCAGGATAAGCCAGGTTATACTATGGTAACTAGTACCTCACCATCTCTGTGGCTTAAAAAGCAAAGGATTATTCTCATTCATGACATGCTCATCAATGGTCACATCAATGGCTTCTTTAATGCAGCATCAGTTTGTACCCCTATCTCTTCATTCTGGACATAGGTCCATTTTTTTTGGTTTTTATGTAGAAACTACCTCAGGAGAACCTCTTGAACATAGAAGTTCTTTGAACTAGTATTGATTTTGTTTCAGGCTTTAAATGCTTCCCTGGACAGCCGATTACCCCCAGTTCCTTCTTTGCTTGGCTTTTGGAACGTCCTGCAGTTGAAATAGTCTAATATGTATTTCTTGGAGATATCTGGCTATGAGAGTTCCTCCAGGTGAGACAGTATTCTCTCATTTCAAGCATGGGCTTTGGAAGCAGATCTGAGGTGGCTTTGCCAGTTGTATGACATTGTGCAATGTCTTAAACTCTCAGCTCTAGTTTCCTTGTTTGAACTAGGTCGTTGTTCATTATTTGAACAGGGGAAAGTGGTTGGATTTGAGGAAAGGCAGGAGATAATATTAGTAGAAATTGTTGATGAATTGGGTGAGGCAGAGGGAGGAGGCAAGGATGACTACCAGGTTTCTATCTCAAGCAACTGGGTGGTGATGCCTTTTACTGAGGAAGAGATAAGAGAATCGATTTGTGTGTGTGTGTGGGGGGGGGTGTGGGTGAGAGAGAAAGAGAGAGAGCCTGCATGCATGAACGTACCATGGAGAGAGAGACTTACAGAGAAAGAGATGTCAGTTTTGGACATGAGGATTTGAGGGGCTTTGTTGATATGTATATAAGTGGAAATGTTGAGTTGAAGTTTTAATGGTGCATAGGAGAGAGGTCTGGACTGATAATAGAGACTAAAAAGTCCTTTGCCTAAAGAAGATAATTGAAATATAGGAGTAGATGAGATCTAGTTCTGAAAATGAGAAGACAAAAGAGCCTAGGATGAGGCTTGAGAACTTTTCTATTTAATAGTTTCACAGAGAGGGTAGAAGGTTCTTAAAAAAAAAAAAAAAGTTTGGGGGCGCCTGGGTGGCACAGCGGTTAAGCGTCTGCCTTCGGGTCAGGGCGTGATCCCGGCGATCTGGGATCGAGCCCCACATCAGGCTCTTCTGCTATGAGCCTGCTTCTTCCTCTCCCACTCCCCCTGCTTGTGTGTGTTCCCTCTCTCGCTGGCTGTCTCTATCTCTGTCAAATAATAATAATAAAAAAAAACTAAAAAAAAAAGTTTGGTTTTATGAAACTGCAATTTTCCTCTTACATTTCTCAACACCATTTTTTTTTTTCAGTGAAGAAGAAGATGATGTCGTCTGCTTAGAATAGGGGAGCGGGCTCTGGTAGGGTTCCTCTAAAGAGATTTTGAGGTTTAAAACAGTGACCAAGGAAAGCAGGAAGGAGATTTGATTAAGTGAAAGGATTGCGGAGATATACTGAAGTCCTAAAATCAGGGACCATATGTTGTTATGACAATAATCTGAATGGTTGTAACATTTTCCTAAGGAGTGTTCAACTTCTAGGTACCAAGATGACACTGACGCCATGTTGGGCTTTGCCTGGTGAATGCAGTGTAGGAAAAGACATGCACGGATTTGAGTGTGCTGGTGGTGAGTAGTTCAGATACTCCACTACTTGTAGTTTGTTCAGAGGAACGCTGATGGACTGGGGGCGGGTGGTGGGGAATGAAGATCCAGGAGCTGTAGGACTCAGTGAGTTTAAGGAGCAGGTGTGTGCAAGGGAAGAGCCTGAGAACACAGGAGGAAAAGAATCTGAGTCGGAGAACGCAATGTTTGCAGTTAAGATTTTGGGTGTGGAACCGTTCTTGGTGATGACAAAGTTCAGGATGTTTTCCCTGGCAGTGAGGGGGGGTCTAAGTTGAGTGAAGGTGAGATTTGTGTATTTGAGGTCAAGGAACAGTAGATTGAAGGTGCTGGGTGGATTGCCCACAAAGATACTGAAATTTTCTAGAGGTGGGCAGAAGTGGGGTTGAGGAGGAAAGAGGAGTGTCGTGTCCTGAAGAATGTGACCAGGAAGTCAGTAGATGATAGAAATATAGAACTGTACATGGTAGGTATGACCTGATGGCATGGGTACCAGGGTGGAAGTGTGGTGGTTCTGAAGTGTCATTAAGGAGCTCATGGATTGTCACCCCTACCTTTAGTTCTATGGTAAGTGAAATACACAGCATAATGTGGGGAGATGCTTGTTTTTCTTCCTTTTACATAAAGGAAGGAGATTCCAGAAAGCATGGTGTTTTGAAGAGAGAAGCCAGAGAGGAAGTATAGGGCATTAAGGGGTTAAAGACAGAGGAGATAAATTGGCTTTCTTTTGGCATTTGAGGATTATAGGAATGGAAACCTTAATTGAAATTAATTGACCACAGATATTCCAAAGACGGAGTGAGTCATTTGGTGACAAAACTGTCTGAAGGTCTGAGGTGGGATCTGGCCCAGTCATGTGTGGGTGGGCTCACTCTGTGGGAACTGGGGTCATGAAGGATCTGAGCATGGGCTGTCTCCTGAGTGAAGGGTAGAGGCATCAGGCCTCTTATCCCTGGGGTGGTCTCGTGATGTGATGAGTGGCCACATGCAAGATAGTTTTCATTAACATCTCATTTCTAGCCTCATGATAAAGCTGAAAGGGGGTCACAGCAATTACGATAATAAAATATCTGCCTTTCTTCCATCCCTGGAGTTGTGAAGATTCAATGAAGTCACATGTGGAAAAGCACTTTAAAATCTGTGATCACTATATGTGTGCGAAGTTTTATTGTTACCCACACCTTTGATGTATTTCTCTGTGCTCCTCCGTGTATGGGCAACATATTCCCTAGGATAATAAGGCCTTCCCGTTGACAAAGCCAAGATTCTTCATTTATGGCGTGAGGCTGGCACCTGGGCTGATTCTCTTTGCTGATTATGTAGTCTTGATGCGGACTGGCATCTTTCCCTGGAGTTTGAGAGTCTCCCTCAGCAGCTTCTCGTGGCCAGAAGCTCCATCTCTGTATCTTTCTGTTACAAAGCCCAGATTCCCTTCTAGACCACCCACCAAGTTCCTCGCTCCAGGCTTAAGGACGCCTCCAGCTCCTGGCTCACTTGCAGAGCTGAGCCGATTGGCACGCCTTAAGCCAAGATTGCCAGGTTCCCCTGGATGATTTGACCGAAGATAGCCACAGGAAAGTGGTGCTAGACTCTGAGAATTGCAGTCTTAAACTGTCTAAAATCCCCAGCTTTTTGTGGGGAGAGGCAGAAATGATTCTAACCCCCCCCCAAAAAAAGACATTCCTTTATTAGTGCTTCCTACCTCCCTTAGGAATTTAACTGAGAATGTACTTGAGTTTTGAGATGTTAGATTTTCTTGGAAGGGAAACGTATGATGGAATAAATTTTTTAAGAGGGTAATTCCCAAGCAGGTTCATTAGCTTTGTTCTATCATCACCTTTCTACGGTGATGGTGATTTGTTTCCTTTCATTGCTTGGGACATGGAGATTGTTTTTCTGCAAAAACTGTGTGCCTCGGAGTAACAGGGTGCACCTATCTCAATTGCTTAGTGCAATACAACGCATTTCGTCAACAATTAAGCACACAGATTATTGGTAGCAAGATGTGATTTCATCTTGGGAGAAAAAAACGAGGCTATATGTTCCCTTTCCTCTGTCAGCTTACAGCATCATATGATGTACTCTGGTCAGTGTCGGTTTGTAGCCCTGCCTCTTCATTCTGAGCGTAAGGGCCATTTTGAGTCTTCTCGTGGAAACTGCCTTGGAGAATCGCCTAGAGACAGAAGTTCTTTGAACTGTCATTGATTTTGTTTGAGGCTTTGAATGCTCGCCTGGAAGGCTGATTACCTCCCAGTGCCTTCTTTCTTAGATCACTCATGTTGAATTCTCTCCAGCTCTCTGATTTTGTCCATTTGCATCTCCCCCCACCGATTTCCTTTACATCTCTAGAATTAGCACCATCTGGGTCACAAAGAGTTGACATTTACTAGGTAAACATTAATTTGAGTAAGAAAATTCTTGCTCAACTTACATTTTCTACCTTGGTAATGTTGCTTTCCTGGCTTCTTTGAGAATTTCCAAAACTCTGCTTATCCTTTATCATGTCACTCGAGACTCCGCGGGGCGTCCCTCTCAAAGCATAGGGATTTGGGAGGTGAAGATTTTTGTTACAGTCTCCCTCTCCCGAATCAGCTTCTGGAAGAAAGGCCCCAGTTGCCAAGGACAAACACATTTTTTGATGACCCTCCTTTTCTTTTTTGTAGGCCAGTGAAAATTTAACATGATGTTCTTTGTAGAACTGCACGGCTCTAATGTGCAGACAGAGACCAATATCATTTTCTTACTACAAGCAAACAGATCTATAACGCATCTTTTATTTAGGAGACTGGACTTAATCATTGCCATCTTCAGGCCTCAGCGGTGCTGCCAAGGCCGTGTGGTCAGAATGAGGGTGGGATGTCAAATAAATGAAGCTCTGGAGAAAACATGAGCTGGGTTGAGTCATGTAAGCAACGGTCTCAGCTTTCTCACCTAACACAGCACCGAAGTGTGTTACCACAATCACAGAGTGCTGATTTAAAAGGAAATTGAAAAGGATGAATACACACACAAGCATCTGTGTGTCTAGGACGGATGTGCAGACGTGAGATATGAAGACAGGACAAAGCGTCTGTCTCTTGTAATGTGCACAGCCTACAGTGCTTAGCACAGTGCTGGCCACATAGCAAAAGTTCCATAATGTTTGTTGACTGAATTGTATTTTGAAAAACTACAATGATATGCAGAGCAAGGAGCCTAAAATCTTAAGAAGGGGGCTTTTAGGGGCTCCTGGGTGGCCAGTCGGTTAAGCCTCTGGACTCCTGATTTTAGTTCAGGTCATGATCTCAGGGTCGTGAGATCGATTCCCACATCGGGCTCCATGCTTGAGATTCTCTCTCTCCTTCTGCCTCAGTCCCTTCCCCTGCTCTCTCTCTGTCAAATAAATAAATAAATAAATAAATAAATAAATAAATAAATAAATAAATAAAATCTTTAAAAAAAAATGGAAGCAGGCTTTTATATTTTATATTCAGCTACAAAACACAAGTCCAAAAGCAGGCTGTATGTTGGGGTACAGGTGAAGAAGGTAAAAGGAGTCCATGAGGTTGGCAAGTTCAAACTCTGTGTTTCTGGGGCACCTGGGTGGCTCGGTGGGTTAAGTGTCCGATTCTTGGTTTCGGCTCAGGTTATGATCTCAGGGTCGTGAGATGAAGTGGCCAGACAGACTCTGTGCTCAATGGGGAGTGTACTTAAGAGTCTCTCTCCCTCTGCCCCCCTCCCCAATAAATAAATAAATCTTAAAAAAAAAAGAAAACAGAATCTATGTTTCCATTCTCCTTTTCTTCATTCTCCCCAAATTCAGTCAGACTACTCTACAGTCATCCTTTCCCATTCACAGTTGTGAACACAGCAGGGTCCTGGCTCTCACGGGCCTCACGATCAGTCAGGGAAGGCAAGCATTGAACAAATAATTATAGGTGTAATAAGGCTTAGGGAAGGAAAAGTTCAGGACACAAGGCGGTGTAACTGAATTTGGGAGATCACAGGAGGTATTCCTGAGGAACTCTGAGCTGCAGGAAAATAAAATTTGATTAGATGGAACTGGGGGGTCAGACAGGCAGTGGAAGGAGGGTATTCTAGGCCCATGGGATAGTATGCACCAGCGTGGATTTGAGAGGGAGTGTGGCTCATTCAAAGAACCTGAAAGGTGGGATTTCCATAGCATAATTGTATGTATTAGGGACAAAATAGGAGTCAGTAATGTTCTAATTTGGAGGAACTGAGGTTCATTGATTCACTGATTGAGTCATTAAAATTTATTGAGTGATTGAATGATTGCTATGTTTCAGGCATTGTACTTGGCCCTGGGGATGCAATGCTGAGTAAGGCATGGTTCCTGCCTTCCCAGTGCCAGCAATTCTCAGGAAAAGAAGATATGCAAACATATGAACACTATCCAATATGACATGTAAGCCGGTAGAAGTAGGTAAGAAGGTTTAAGTACAATCGAGTGGTTAATTTCACCTGAGGGGAGGGTTATAATCAGGGAAGATTTCCCAAGGACAGTGATGTGCGTTCAGTGAGTAGGCATTTTTCAGAGATAAGGAAGAACAAAGGCATCCAAGACAGAGGGAAGAGTGTATACAAAGGCAGAGTGGCATGCGACAATAAAGGAAACCGCCATGAGGCAGGGCCGACGCATAGAGCACATGATGAAGTGCCAGTTATGTGTCGTGGCAATGGCAGAGGAAGTCTAACAAACGCCCACCTCTGGGGCACGGAGAGCAACTGGGTGTCCTCAAAACAGTTTGCTTATTCTTATAACCTGAGATAGACATTAATAGAAGCTCACAGAACCAGAAATCGGTGCATACGTAAGTGACCTAAACATATTTTGGCTAGTGTCATTGTTGATTTTGTCTGGCCTAAAAGACCTGACTTTGGGAGCATACAGGCCTAGAGTAGCTGGCAGCCATCTTGTGACACATGGGGCCTGAAAGCAGAGCTGATGTATAGGAATGTAACAGAGAGGTAGGAGAACATTAGGTCCCGCTGACATTATTCAAGCCCCTGGATTAAGCCACATCTAAGGGGCGCCTGGGTGGCTCAGTCGGTTAAGTGTCTGCCTTCGGCTCAGGCCATGATCCCAGGGTTCCGGGATTGAGTCTCGCATCCGGCTCCTTGCTCAACAGGGAGCCTGCTTCTCCTTCTCCCTCTGCCTGCTGCTCTGCTCTGTCTCTTTCTCAGATAAAGTCGTAAAAAAAAAAAAAAAAAGCCACACCTGATACATGTATATTTCTGGACTCTTTTAGGAGATAAGTCAGTTGCATTTTTTACTAAGTCATTTTGAAATAAATATTATAAAATATATAAAAATTATAAATATATATAAATTATATAATTTATATATAAACACACACACACACACACACACATATATATATATATATATATATATATATATATATATATTTTTTTTTTTTTTTTTGTCAACTGTAACCTAACAGGCACACCTGGCCTCTTCATTTACAGTTCAGGAGACTAATATCCAGTATGCCAAATTGACTCACCATCAAGTGGTTAGTTAAAAACTGAGACTAGAACTCAGGTCTCTTGACTCAGAGACCAGGTTTAGGAATATCTAAAAGCATCTGTATGTGAGGGCCTCAATATACATGTATCTAGAAATCTGCTTTGGAGGAACCACCTATTTGAGAGTGTGACTGAGTTTAGTTTAAAAATGACATTTCTAAGGGGCAATATTGTAGAAAGAGCATTCAGCCAACAATCTGGCATTATTGGGTCTGGGCCCACTTGCCACTAATTATCTTTGTGACCTTGGGTGTAGCTCTCTGGGCCTGAGTTGCTCATGGGTTGTGATTATCTCTAATTCCTCCTCCATTTCTATGATTTGCAGGAAGGGTACACTCAATTTTCAGTTATCCATTGTGGATCTTACATATTCCTACATACCCTTTCGAATTGTTTTTGATGTTATTGGCTTCAATGCCACAAATGTTTCCTGCACACCGATTATGGGATAGGTGCTGCAAAATCAAATAGTTATTTCTAGTCAGTATTACTTACTCATTTTCGTATTCACAGATGCAGTTTGATATGGTCTGTAGCCCTAAAATATTAGACAATGCCTTCTAATCCAGGGAACGTGTGATCCCAAATACGAGCAGGTTAGAGAGAGGGCTAGGCTGTGACTACGCATCACTGGGAGAAGGGAGCCTATAGTGAGCAGCAGTCAGAGGGAGGCAGAGAGCGGAGTCCTAAGAAATGCAGGCAGATTGGGAACCAAATACGTGTACGAAAACAAATTTCCTCCCACGCAGAATTGGTTTTGACTCATAAGTCTTCAGAAGATCGGCACCACTGTTGTTGTCGTGGATACCTACGGGTCCTTTCGGAGTGGTTGCTTTCAAGTTGGGGAGAAACTTGCAAACGTGTTTCTTTGTATGATATTATAAGCACTTAATTGCTTGATGAACTCTTTTGGATAATGTTTTTGTAAAACAGCAATTCACGTGATTCACTAAAGTAATTTTCTAGCTTGGATGAAGACCAGCGTGGGTCTGTTTCTTAGCCGGTCCACAAACAGTTCCGTTGGCTGGAAAGTGGCCCTGGAGCTCTACCACCTCCCTTGAGTCTTGGGAAGGGGCGAAGACGCTAGCTCTGCAGTTCGCTAGCACCAGACTCTGTCTCCTCCCTAACCGTTTTGGCCCATGGGACCCTGCACACATGACATAAGTTCTTTAAGCCTTAGTTTTGTCATCCGTAGAATGGGAATCATGATATCTCTCTCAAGGGATTGCCCAACACAGTGATTATTTACGGCATCGACCAAATAAATGTTATTAGACCACATAGTATTAGTGAGGTTTTATTTGAGCTGTGTTCAAGAGACGTATTAGGTTCCAAAGAAGAAAAAGGACAGGAGCACAAGACAGTCTAACTTGTAAGGTCGATGCAGAGTGAAGATACACCACGGTTTGATCATTTCCTTTGAGCAGAGGATAAAAGTCCCTGGTCGTTCCAGGTTAACTCACTACCTTGCTTTGTCAACTTTGGGAGTGTTCTTTAACCTCTCTAGACTTCTGTATCTTCGTAGCTAAATTGAGCATAATACTGCGATCTTATTTTATAGAAACTGAAAGGAGATAATGAACCTGAAAGTCTTTGTGATGGAGAGCACAAAGGTGAACGTTCATGTTACTGTAGTACAATTAACCTTAAAAATTAATATGATTATAGATCATTCCTTTTTTGGGCACAGTCCACATAATTTTAGATCCATGTGGCCTCTGCCACTTGTTAAAATATTATTTTCTCTGTTAATTTCTGTGGGGCTAACTAATACTGTCTTAGGACTTTATAAAGGGTCCTAGAAAAGCAATATTTGTCAGATGTTTCAGGCAAAAGAGTTAGAAGAGAACTGCTCTACCATCGAAAATAGGTAACTATTGCCAATATTTTTTTTTTCTACCAAGAAAATAATCACTTCCTTCTAAAGAACTACTATTTTTTAGGGCAATATTTTCACTATTCAAAAAGATTATCTGGAACATGTCTCAAACCTTTACTTTCTTCTGTTAAATATTTCTAATAGCATTTGTGCATCTAGGCTAGGAAAGTATGCAAAAATCCCCTAGCATTTTCAGATCAAGCCACGAGAATTTAATATACACCACCTCAAAGAGAAACATCACCACCCTAGCACTATGTAGTGAGGAGAGAACTCAGAGATTTCCAAGAATATATGGGTGTAATTTTCTGTTAACTGAGAGTGATTGACAGTTCGTGGAACTCTGCCTCTAAAATAACCTGTTTGTACCACCCTTAGTGTTATTTGGTTTAAAGGAAACTGCTTGTTGCTTACTCACCCAGCTCTCAGAAACTCTCTTTCTTTACCATCCTAACTGCCTAAATCCCTGTGGATATAATATACAAAAATCTATGTTTATTTACTTTAGGTTGTTTTTTTTTAAACTTGTTCTTTCCGTTTCAACTTGAGAGTTGAAATAAGATGATGTATGTAAACCTAAGATATAGTCTACATCTAAAGTCATTATATGCACCTAGGGGATTTTAATAAAATTTGAAGTTTTAGAATTTTAAGATCCTATTTCCAAAGGGAGAAGTTTTGTTTTATTTCACTTGCACGGCCAAAGAGCAACTATACTGTATTGGTAAAAATAGTAGCCCCAAGTAAGAAAGAGGACTTAGAAGGAAAAGTCAAGCCGAATTTGTTTTATCTGCAGAACTTGGCTTAAGGGGGATTTTGAAACAATCGCTAAATACAGTCTTTGATAAAGGAGTGGGGGAGGGGGAGAAGCACTTGAGAGACCCATGTGGTCACTTTGGGTACAGAGCACACTCTAAGTCAACATCAGACTTCAAATACTTGTTTCTTTTTGCCTCCCCTTGACAGTCTTTATCCATCCCAAGACTCTCAGTATGTTGCTCATTCAGATGTCGTTGCTAGAACCTGGAAGCTGAGAAGGAAGTGGGGGTGGGGAATGAGTTTTGGGGATTGTTTTGCTTTTCTTGGACTTTACCGAATTTCTGTGCTTCCCAATTCCCCACCCCATCCTCAGCTCTGAGTCCAGAGAGAGGATCTGTGTATCTGTGGACGATGGTTCAGAGAAAGTCTTCGTCCTGAAGAAATTCTATCTGGTCTCCTAAACCATATGGATCTGCTTGCCATGAAATTTCCATAGGGTCGTGTCCACGTTTTAGACTTTCATCTGATCTGCCGCTGACGTTCTAGACCATCATTCCTCCATTTCACAGACACGCTATTGGTGGTAAAAGAGAGGATGTTAGGTGCTACGTGGATAAATATTTTATTTGATTGTTATGCATTTTTAATGCATGTAAAAAACATTAGTTCTCCATTTATAGCAGGGATATGAAGTTTCTTTAATTTCTTCAACTCTTCTTTTTTTTTTTTTTTTTTAAAGATTTTATTTATTTATTTGACAGAGATAGAGACAGCCAGCGAGAGAGGGAACACAAGCAGGGGGAGTGGGAGAGGAAGAAGCAGGCTCATAGCGGAGGAGCCTGATGTGGGGCTCGATCCCATAACGCCGGGATCACGCCCTGAGCCGAAGGCAGACGCTTAACCGCTGTGCCACCCAGGCGCCCCTTCTTCAACTCTTCTTTATATGCATTTATTTAAATTAAAAGTGTGAGTTGATTTAAGAGCCAATATTAAAAGAGTTCTGGAGGATCTCGGGGATGGAAGCAAACGTGAAGGTGATGTGTGAATAGCGGAGGTTAGGGAAGCACTGTGATAAACTCAAGGCCCACCTCCTTGCTTATTCCCAGGCCCACAGACTAGTTAGACTCAAGAGTCAGGATGCCCTTTGCATGCTGGCCTTTGCTTGCATGTTGGCAAGGATGGGGGAAACGCACCTCAGGAGGTGCTAGGAGACCTTTAACCTAGAGAGTGGTGATGAATAGGAAAGAAGGAGGCGCAGGGAATGACAAAAATAGGGACAAGGGCATTGTGAATTAACTGTTGGGATTAGTGAAGGTTTCCTGAAAGAAGAAAAGCTTTAATTGGCAGGAGCAGGAGCTAGCCGGGTGGAGAAGAAGAGGAAAGAAATGATGCATTCTACTCTCATTTCTTAAACCACAACCCCAAGTTTTGAGCTTTCGGTTAATTTGGGGAATGGGGTGGGGGGGAGGGGGACCAGGCTCTACTTTCCTTCCTGACACAGGCTTTCAAGTGTACACAGCTTGGTATTCACTGCTTTTCTCGTGAAGGACGGAAGGAACAGGCTAGTGGTCTTCTCCGTGACCAGTCCCACCCAAGGGCAAATCGGGCAACAGTAAAATAGGGCAACCACCTGAGGGACCGGGCCTGCGATAAGAGCAGAAAGGAGAGGGAATTTCTTCCCGTATTTAATACCTTCCAGAAATGTCCCGTTTCATGGTTTGGGAGTGTCTTTGAGCAGGGACACTGTGTTTCTAAGAAAGAGGCTCTGCTTAAACCTCTGTAATCCGTGGAGGGGTCTGGGGAGGGAGCAATGCTGGAAATCTTGCTCTTCTTGGTGGTTTTTGTCTTTCCTTTTTAAATCAAGCATGCTTGATAGAAAAGTCAACTACCGGCAGCCTCAGCTGGAGGGGCTTGAGTTCTTTTTTGAACATGAACAAAGAAAAATAATATGCTCTTTCAGAGTAACATAGAACAGGGATGTCTAATAGCAATATAAAGTGAGGCACATTTACCATTTTTAATAGACATACTACAGAAATAAAAATTAATGGGAAATTAATTTTAATTATATATATATATTTTAAAGATTTTTATTTATTTATTTGACAGAGATAGACAGCCAGCGAGAGAGGGAACACAAGCAGGGGGAGTGGGAGAGGAAGAAGCAGGCTCCCAGCGGAGAAGCCTGATGTGGGGCTCGATCCCAGAACGCCGGGATCACGCCCTGAGCCGAAGGCAGACGCTTAACGACTGCGCCACCCAGGCGCCCCCCATTTTTTTTTAAAGATTTTTATTAATGATATATTTTAACTCATGTCTAAAATATTTTAATGTGCAATTAATATACAAAACACCGAAATATTTTTCATTTTTTTCATGTAAATATTTGCTATCTGGGCATATTTTCCACTTACAGCATGTGTTAATTAAGATGTTTAATTGTCACTGGAAATAATGTTTAGATTTTTATAATATATGCAGTTGAAAAAGTAGATTCATATATCCCAAATGTTTCAAACATGCTTACAGTTTCCAGTAACCAAATTGAATATCAGTGTATATAATTATATTTATTATTTCAATTAACTTAAGTTAGATGAAAATGAAATTTTATTTCTTCAGTTCCACTAGCCATGTTTCAGGTGCACAATATCCTATGAGGCTAAGTGGCAAATACATTGAATTGTAGGATAGAAGAAAAGCAATAAAAATAATTTTGGGAGTCACTTTTAGCCCCTTTTCTTCTGTAATGTAGGAATTTCATAGGAAACTGGGTGATGAAAGCTCAGAAAACCTCATTCCAGATCAGGATCCACCATTGATCAGGTTTTCCCCCGTCGTAATTCGAGAATGGTATCTGCTCCACTACCTTGTTGTTTTTTGCAGAAGATACTTTGAAGATTCAATGTGGCCCATAAGTAATGGATTTATGGGGTTCGAATGGTCCTCAAACACCTTAACCAATGGTTCTCAAATGCTTGTCCGCCGACCAAGCATGGGCTTCCCACATGACATTCCTTTATATTTTTAAGCTTTTTTCACCAAATCTTTGTGTAACTGTGTTTAACATCTCTAATTCCTCCAAGAAAAATCGACAGTGACTTCAATTTCACTCTTTCCTGAACATGTGCTTGTTTGCCTGTATCCTTAATTATGGTGGCTTGAACCGAATGTACTTAAGATAAGGCTCGGTCAGTGTGAGGGAGCGTAGCGCGGTCATCTTCCTGATCCAGACACCATGCTTCTATGAACGTCGTCTCTAGCTCTTGTATTTGCTCGCTTTTCAGTTTTTTTTTTGTAGCCACAGTCACTTGACTCATGTCAAGCTTATCAGTAACCGAAACCCCCATTTTCCCTCTTCCTGTACTTGTTTAATTTGGTCGTAGTTGAAATGCCTCGCTTTTTTTTTTTTTTTTAACAAAAAAAGAAAGTTGATCTAGCCTTTATACTATTTGAGGCAGTTAGACCTCTCTTTACCCCATCCTACATTTTAAACCATATTGTATGCAATTTGAACAGGGGGTGTAAGGGGGTTAAGGAGCCTTAGGTAAGTACCTCTCAAACTTCAGTGAGCACGTAGGCACTGTAATCTTGTGAAAATGAAAAATCTGATTCAGTAGACCTGGGGTTGTGTCCAAGATTTTACATTTTTAGCAAGCTCCCAGGGATTACGTTTTGAGTAACAGATTCTTAGGGCATCTGAAGGTTTTTTTTTTTTTAAACAACCAATCCTCCTTCCACATTTTCTTCATTCTCAGATGAATATACATTTTCTCACTGTAAAACAGCTCTCTGGGATCCTTTTAGAATTTTGAAATTCTTGGGGCGCCTGGGTAGTGCAGTGGTTAAGCGTCTGCCTTCGGCTCAGGGCGTGATCCCAGTGTTCTGGGTTCAAGCCCCACATCAGGCTCCTCCACTAAGAGCCTGCTTCTTCCTCTCCCACTCCCCCTGCTTGTGTTCCCTCTCTCGCTGGCTGTCTCTCTCTCTGTCAAATAAATAAATAAAATCTTTAAAAAAAAAAAGAATTTTGAAATTCTCAGCTCCTTAGGGGAAGAGGAGCCATGTATACTCTTCTTTTGGGTTTTCTCATAGTCTGATAAAATGAAGACTATTGATAAATAGTGTTAATTTTTACTGAGTTTTTTTGGCTTCCCCGTGAGAGCTAGGGAAGGCCATTACCAATCATGGAGGCTTTACCAGGAAGATAGCGCCAACTAACACCAAAGAAGTTGTCAATCTCTGGGAAAAATTTTTTTTAAGATTTTATTTATTTATTTGAGAGAGAGTGAGATAGAACACAAGCCAGGAGGGGAAAAGGGAGAGGGAGACGTAGACTTCCCACTGAGAAGGGAGCCCGACGTGGGGCTTGGTTCCAGGACCCTGAGGTGATGACCTGAGCTGAAGGCAGACACTTAACTGACTGAGCCACCCAGGGTCCCCTGGAAAATATTTTTCCAATTGGTTTTGTATCATATTTTAACTTTATTTTCCTCAGTTCTGATTCATTTCGTTAAAATTAAAAAGAAATCAATGCAAGACAGGAATACTGGAGATGGTTTAATTTCACTGAAGTTTGGAAGAGAGAGGAAGGCTAAGAGAGGGTGTGGTGGTTCGTGTTCTAGGTGAGAAAAACAATTTGTGGAAAAGTGAATTTAGTCCTGTTGGAAAATTTGGGGGCCCTCAATGCCATCTTACACCCCAGATGCAGACCCAAAGTGAGGTAAAATTGAAGTTTTGTTTGTTTGTTTTCAGGATAGAAATTTCCTTCAGGTTTTTTTTTTTTCTCTTCTCTTGATTTCTTTATCATTCTTAGACCTATATTCCCCTTAGATGCCCCTGTCCCTCCTCCACTGTTACACCTTTTTGGTTCATCTTTCTTCATCCTGCAGTTGGCACACTTTTTTGAAAATCTTGTTTGTCAAAGTATCTTTCTAGTAATCCAGATAGCCCCCAGTTGATACTTTTAATGTGGTTTTGGTACAGTCATATAGAGCAGCATTACTTTACAGAAATGAATCTGACTGAATCTGTCTGTTCACCAAAGCAGGGCTGACAGAAGGTGGAAAAAACCAGGTGTGTCTCACACTTACAGGTCTGAAAGGGGCACCGCTGGAGCGTTCTGTGCTCTCCACTAAAGCACCAAGGCGGTACTGAGTGACTAGCCACAGAAGGCATGTTAAGATGTTAAGGAGTCCCAGTTTGGCTGGTTTTGTGCAATCAAATGCAGCCAGCCCTGTTTGTGTGTGAAGGGACTGGGCTTTCCCCAAGCCGTTGGTCATGATGCAAGAACAGACTTTCCCCTCTCTGGATCCCTGGAGTAAAATGGCTGCCAAGATATTTTAGAACAGAACTGGAAAAGTATGTACCAACCACGGGAACATGGTAACAAGAGTCCTTTGATATTTTTGTGTTCGCTGTGATGGACATGGCATCTGTTTCCTCTTAGGTGAGGATTCTGAGGTGTCAGTGGTTGATGCAAGCTTGTGACCCGGCTACTTCTGCTCAGAATACACGGTAGTGGCGGGGCAGGTGGGGGGTGGTGGCTCTGTGGATTGGGAATCCTTCAGGAACAGCACTTTACAGATGAGTTCTAGTGGAGCCCATCAGGGAGAAGAAAGCAACCAAACACAACGGGGAATGTTTAACAATTGAAACCAGTCCTTGCTTGTGTGGTCCCGTGTTTTACCACATCACTGTGAAAACGGACTGCTGGGAGGAAGACTGAAGGGCTGGCTGTTTATGAAGCCAAAAACCTGTTGACAGCTCTTTATAAGGTACAGGAGAAAATGGCAAAGCTCTCAAAACTTCAGGGAAGTTACTTCATCGCTCTGATTACTGCAGGCCACCAGGCTGTTGGGTCACAGGATCATGGCTGCATGAGGATGAGAATAGGAGGGTGGCCTGAGCCAGACTCAGAAATAGTTCCAAAATGCTCTAGGACTTTCCAGGAGTTCTGAAAAGTCTTTTTGTATTTATTTTTAAATAAAATGGGGTGGTTTTTTTTTGGTTTTTTTTTTGCATTGAGAGCTAACCTATGCTCATTAAAAATATAAAATGCCAACAAGCAGAAAACTAAACAGTATAACCTCTGCTCTCACTGCCTAGGGTCAACCCTCCCCTTCTGACTGTGGTGCATTCTTTTTGTTGTTGTTTTGTTTCCTACGCTTTGGACAAAGACGTAATTATATCCATATGGTAGATACAATTTTGACTCCTTTTTAAAACTTCAGCTTATACCATAAGGCTCTTTCAAAGTTGTCATACACATTTTGTCATGTAAGTCTTAATGGCTGTTTTGTAGATTTATGCCAAAAATTACTTATTCATCCCTGTGCTGTTGGGCTTTCTTTCTTTCTTTCTTTCTTTCTTTCTTTCTTCTTTTCTTTCTTTTCTTTTCTTTTCTTCTTCTTCTTCTTCTTCTTCTTCTTCTTCTTCTTCTTCTTCTTCTTCTTCTTCTTCTTCTTCTTCTTCTTCTTTGGATTATAACTAATGAGGCTGTGTATAAATATTTTGGATTGATTTTCCAGAATTGATTCTCAGGGAGATCATTTACTTTTTATGTGATGGGCAGAATCTAGTGGATTTATGCGTGAACTCTTGCATGCTTTCAAAGGACGGTGTTGTCTAAGCCAGTGTCTGAAGCTGTTTGGCCAACTTAGAGGTGGGACCAGAGACACCCAAGTCATTCTCTGCTCCAGTCTCACCTGCAACCAGCAGGCTCAACCCTGTCTGGCTTGAACCAAACTCATATGTGGAATTTAAGAAACAGGACAGATGAACATAGGGGAAAAAGAGAGAGAGAGAAGCAAACCATAAGAGACTCTTAACTATATGAGAAAAAAACCGAGAGTTGATGGAGGGGGGGGTGGGGGATGGGCTAAACGAGTGATGGGGATTAAGAAGGCTACTTGTGATGAACACCAGGTGTTACATGTAAGTGATGAATCACTGAACTGTGCACCTGAAACCAATTTTACCATATCTGTTCACTAACTAGAATTTAAATAAAAACTTTAGATAAAAAAGGGGGGGATCCTAGGGATTAAAGAAATAGGCCCTAATTGCTCTTCCGGAGCACAGTGTGCGAATTGATTCACAAGTGCCCTTGGGACACGCCTGTGCTCAGTGAGCTCAAGTGTCTCATTCAAGCGTTTTTATGACCGGGCTCCTGTGGGAGGTGGGGTGGGGTTGGGGGCGGGCTGTTTTACTAGCTGCGTAATCTTGGACAAGTCTCTTAACTCCTCCTCTGAGACTCAGTTTTTCCATCTGGCACTCAACCTCTTATACCGTTGTTGTGACAGAGAAAATGTTTGTGAAAGAATTAACATAGCACCCAGTTGGTAGTGGATACTCAGTAAAAGTCAGCTATCATCATCCTTACCATCACGTGTGTTCTACTAATCTCTCTTCCCCAGGGCTTCACTCTGCTGCCCCCCTGTCCTTCAGATACCCCCAGCCACAAGCGGGGGGTACTGCTTCAACCACCATGTACCTTTCTGAAATCAAGATGTTTCACCCTTGATCTTGCTGATCTGACCCCCAGACTCACCCCCCCCCCCAGAAAAGGGCATCGCTCCGGACTGGCCCCCTTCACCTGAACTTACCTGAGCTTCTACCTTCTTTACTTCACCCTGAACTTAAATTTAGGCGTTGGCTAAGGCAAGAACCGCTCAGAACCATATGTCTGGAGAGGAGTGTAGAATTACATATACCGCGTATCTGTGGTAAATCGGGAGCTGTACAGAACATGTAGGGGATTGTGCTCGTTTCCTTTAGACACTTCACTCTGGCTGGTTGGTAGTTGGCTAAGTCAGACCTGATCAGGGGAAGACCCATATCGCACAGCCTAGATATTCCCATTTGGCCAAATCACATAATCTGGGCAGGCCTCAGGTGTGAGCTGTGGGGAGAAATCTGGAAGGACGTGCGATATCTATGGGATGCTTTGTGACTGGTTATAATTAGAGGTCCAGGCTGGAGAAAGGCAATTGGAATCAAGAAGTTTTTTTTTTTGGTTTTTTTTTTTAAGATTTTATTTATTTGACAGAGAGAGACAGCGAGAGAGGGAACACAAGCAAAGGGGAGTGGGAGAGGGAGAAGCAGGCTTCCTGCCGAGCAGGGAGCCCGATGCGGGGCTCAACTCCAGGACCATGGGATCATGACCTGAGCCGAAGGCAGACGCTTAACGGCTGAGCCACCCAGGCGCCCCTGGAATTAAGAAGTTCTAACTGTGGAATTTGCTCACTGAAAAAGAGACTGGAAGCAGGAAGAGGACATGAAATAGGAATTAGATGATTAGATGTCTGTCTTGATAACAAAGACAATAATGATGATAATTCTCACAGCCCTCTGTATGCCAGTCCCTGAACTAAGAGCTTTATATATGTCGTCCCATCCAAATCTCATTTAAGAGGTATTAGTATCATCCTCATTTTCCTGATGAGAAAATTGAGGCTTAGAGAGATGCATTACTTGTTCGAGAATATAGGCCTGTTAATTAGTAATGCAAGGCAAACCCTTGAATTGAATTTAGATCTGTTCTTCTCTAAAGCTTAGGTTCAGATAAATAAATCTAGCAGCACTGAGAAGGATAGATTACATGTGGCGGGGGCGGGGGTTACTGGATGCAGGGTGACCACCAAAAGAGTGATTTCAGTACTCAAGAGAGACATGAGGGTTTGAAGTAAGAGAGTTGCAGTGGGGCTGCGAGGAAGGTACAGATATGAGATCTGGCAAGCAGGTGCACTATAATAGTGTCTCCTAAATCTCAATGAACATCAGATTCTCTGTTCATTCATTCATTCATTCATTCATTCATTCATTCAAGTAAACTCTACTCCGGATGTCGGGCTTGAACTCACAACCCCGAGATCAAGAGTCGTATGCTCTACTGACCGAGCCAGCCAGGCGCCCCTGTTTATTTATTTTTGAATGAAGATTCCCACAGCCTACCTCAGGCCTTCTGAATCGGAATCTCTGGGGGTAGGCTTGGTATTTTTACAAAACACCCTAGTTCTGAAGCTCTGCCAGGTTCAAGAACCGCAGCTCTGTTGACCTTGATTGAGATGTTTGGGATGGAACATGAGAGAGGGAGGATTTTAGGATGATAGCCAGTTTCTGAACTTTGTGACTGGGTGGATGATGGGTACCCTCCGCTAAGTTAAGAAATAGCAATAGTTTTGAAGTTCCTGTGGGGAGCTGGATATCAGAATCGACAGCTTGGAGTAGAGGTCAAAGCTGTAGATTAAGATGTGGAGATTGTTTGGTATTTGGACAGTGGTTGCTCTATATTTTTCATGGAATTTTTAAAACACTCAAACCTTCCATTTTTCTCTCAATAGTCAAATAATCACTCTGTACCTTAAATGGATTTCCTTTCTGCCCCTTGACTGAGTCTATTGCTCTTCAAATTTGTTACCATTTCTTTATAGCTCCTTAAGAGTCATGCACTATTATAACTACCTATTTGTACCCTCTCATCGGAGTCAAACCAATAACTTGTTAAAATAAAATTTATTATCTTTATATTTTAGATTAAAAGATTTAGGGAGGGGCGCCTGGGTGGTGCAGCGGTTAAGCGTCTGCCTTAGGCTCAGGGCATGATCCCGGTGTTATGGGATCGAGCCCCGCATCAGGCTCCTCCGTTGTGAGCCTGCTTCTTCCTCTCCCACTCCCCCTGCTTGTGTTCCCTCTCTCGCTGGCTGTCTCTACCTCTGTTGAATAAATAAATAAAATCTTTAAAAAAAAAAAGAAAGAAAAGATTTAGGGAGTTTTTGCAACTTGCCCAAGGTCATGTGAAATCAAATGGTTAAGCCAGGACTTGAAACCAAGATTCTTTCTGACTCCAGGTTCAGAGCTTTTGGTCTGATCTTCATATCATCTTTGTAAAAGAAGCAGTACACTCTACCACCAGTAACTTTTGCATGCTAATTCCCAAGTATGTTTAAATACTGAAAAATTCACTTAGAAAAATGAGTTCAGTGCTTTTTGAGAAATGGGATCGTTAAAAAATTATATTTAGTAAAATGAATTTATGTCCACTCTCCAGACATCAGTAGGATTAGACTGATCAAAGTGCCTTTTGACCTTTGACCAACAGCATGTGGAGTGGGCTACCTTTTTTGTACTCTCCGTGAAAGGTGGGGGGAAGGGGTGTGGTGCTGGTTTTCTGTCTCTGGAAATTCTGTTGCATGGCCTCCTGGGATTTTCTCATCTTGCTTTTCAGGGTATATCCGGCTTGGGGTGGAGACTAAATGGACTCTTGGTAAGCCCACATTGAAAATATGGCCTAGCACCAACATTTTTTTCCCCTAGATTTGGATAAATACAGACATCTGCCAAGTCTTCTTGGTAGCCCTGATACGTACAAAAAGGGCTAATGAAAAATATGCAGGCCATTATGAAGATTGGCAGGTTAAAATTGATACACTAAAAGAAATTGCATTCTTTTCTACAGATGAGTCATACAGCTAAAACTGTGCAGTATTATTTGGACCGACAACCATAATAATGATATTTAGTCTTTTTAAGTGGCAGATATCTAGATAACACTGACACTCAGATGACATCTCAGGCAACAATAGCCCTACTTTTTGTTATGTGAACAGAAGAAATGCTAAAATCATATTTCCAGAGGGATCTCAAATATGGTAACACTATCATAGCTTTAATAATTCCTGATAAATCGTGGTTACTAAAATTTATGATAGGGGCGCCTGGGTGGCACAGCAGTTAAGCATCTGCCTTCGGCTCAGGGCGTGATCCCGGTGTTATGGGATCGAGCCCCACATCAGGCTCCTCCGCTATGAGCCTGCTTCTTCCTCTCCCACTCCCCTGCTGTGTTACCTCTCTTGCTGGCTGTCTCTATCTCTGTTGAATAAATAAATAAAATCTTTAAAAAAAATTTATGATAAAAATGACTTCAACCAGTGTATAAAACATGCAAATATTTGGGCTGTGATCAAGGAGAGAAAGCATCAGTTAATTTAAGAGTTAGGTAGCTAGACTTTGTGCCCGGATCCATAGAAGTGTAAAGTAAAGGAAATCTTACCTAGTGGTGAAAAGGCAACCTTACCATAAAGTACGTTTCCCCCAACCCCACCCTGCAAAGTACATTCCTTGTTCTCCAGGTGTGCCTGTTTATCCCCACGTCCCAGCCACACCCACTCCCTGTTTCTGGCTCCACACCAAGGAACATAGAAAAAGCCCCTCCCTTTAGGTCTCAGAGTATCTTGGAGTCACTATTGATTCTTGACGTCCTTCACTTTCCCACCACGTCTAGACAGATTTTCCAGTCTCTTTTCTATTCCATGCTTGGGACACAGTAGGTGTTAAATATCCAGTTGTTGCCTAGATTTGTTTTTGACTTTTGGTTTTTTATTTCTCCACATCTCTTAACCTGTTCTTTTTTTTTTAAAAGATTTTATTTATTTATTCGACAGAGATAGAGACAGCCAGCGAGAGAGGGAACACAAGCAGGGGGAGTGGGAGAGGAAGAAGCAGGCTCATAGCAGAGGAGCCTGATGTGGGGCTCGATCCCACAACGCCGGGATCACGCCCTGAGCCGAAGGCAGACGCTTAACCGCTGTGCCACCCAGGCGCCCCTTAACCTGTTCTTTTGATCCCATTTTATAACCTCTTGATTTTGTCCTTCGGTATTTGGCTGCACAAGCCCTCAGGAGGCAAGATAGTTCGATGGAAGGAATATGGGATTGAGCTCAAATTTTTGCTCCACCATTTACTAGCTTTGTAAACTCCAGCAAATCACTCCCTTTCTTGGGTCGTCAAGTTTACATCTTTAAAACTGGAGAAAAATGTCTGTCAACCAGTATCTCCATATTTGTCAAATGGTCTTTCCTGTCTCCTCATGGCTCAGTCCAGATCCTAATTCAACCATTTATTTGATTCCATTCTTTCTGGAGTGGGAAATAAAGCCAAGAATTATGCTTAGGAAGCATTTATAACACAAAGAACCTGAAAGAGGTGAGTTGGAAGTTTATATTGTATTTCATTTACTGTCACTAAAGTTACCGGTCAGGGCAGATTAAAACATTGACAGGTTCTATGCACAGGTAAGGTAAGGATGCTTACTGACATATTCCACATGTAAGTGAATTTTTTAAAAAAATGAAAGTGTCTCACGAACTCCAATAATGTTCTTATTTTTTTCCCATAGTAACTTCTGTGCAGCTTTAAAAAAATAGATCAAATTCTTTTTTTTTTAAAGATTTTATTTATTTATTTGAAAGAGAGACAGCCAGCAAGAGAGGGAACACAAGCAGGGGGAGTAGAAGAGGAAGAAGCAGGCTCCCAGTGGAGGAGCCCGATGTGGGGCTCGATCCCAGAACGACGGGATCACGCCCTGAGCTGAAGGCAGACGCTTAATGACTGTGCCACCCAGGCGCCCCTCAAATTCTTAAGAATAACAACAGTAACCACTATCTTGTTTTTTTTTCTGCTGTGGGATTGCCCTTGCATATCTTTTACCTGTTCATAAAATCTGAGGGACTGGGTGGGATTGGGGAGAAGGATTATCAGCCAATTAATGTTTTTTAAATCCCTGAGATTAATAGTTTCTTGAGAGTTTACTGTATCTGGACCCTGAAAAAAACTATCATCTTCTACTTTCCAAACTACCATCTTCTGTGTGTATTTTGATGGCCAAGGTTTCTATTACTTCTTTGTGACGCTGAAATGAGATTTTTCTCCAATGTTAAGTTTTAGCCTTTTTGTACCCCTCCGACTTGTTAAAATCTTGTGTTAATGCAAGCTCATGGCAAACAATGTGGGTTGCCTGCCCAACAGCCATTCCCTTCATATGTGCTGCTAAGAGAACCCCAATATTGTTCTGTTATTAGGCCTGGTACCTTCATTAGTCCCTCCAGTGTACAAATGGGGATTAGGCTAAGGCAGTCTTAGTAATTTCTTTTTTCTTGGCAATGTTCTATTTAGAGACAGGCACAGGGTGGAACCTTGCTTATGAAATGTGAAAGCAAATAGGGGAAATTTTGGGGTAAGTTTCCTTTGTGCTTGAAAGGGCCAAAAGACAGTGGTTCCCACTTTTCTGAATCTGGCCATTGTTGGACGAGGGGGTTGGTGTCATGGAAGCTACCTTGAGATCATGGGGGAGTAAATCTGAGGACAACACTGACACGCTAAGAATCGTAGAGGAAAGTATGGCAAGAGTCTGGGTCTCTGATGATGTCACCGAGTCATGGACTGAATCTGCTCTAGAACTACCAGGAGACAGTCCTTACTGTTGAAGGTAACTTTTAGTTGTGTTTTCTATTACAAGCATCTGAAAACATCCTAACTTACTAACTAACTAATGTTAAAGGCATCCCTCACATTTTTTCAGAAATGCTTAATAGAAATTTCTGTTGTTGGTTAAAAAATTTGTCCTAACTAGACTGAATTTTCCAGAAGTCAGTTGAGCTAATTAAAAACATGACTTCATTAGCAGTTGTTTGGTCTAGTGTTTTCCAAATTTCTATTGTTTACTTTTATGATTTTAAGTTGTCTTCCCTTTTCCAAATTAAATACATTCACTTAAAAAATAAATTTTCTCACTAGCTATACATTGAAAACCAATATTATTTGCCTTAAGGAGAAGGTAATTATAAAAAAAGCATCCTGAACAAAGAAATGTTATTAAACTCTTGCCAGATAGAGTTGCCTGTGAAGACTGAGCTTGAGGCTTGCTCTCTCTGTTGAAAAGAGAGACTAGGGAGAGTTATAGAAGTGGTAAAATAATCCTAATACCAACTGGGCCTATTTATTTGCCATAAGCAGAAGAACTAATAGAGAAAGTGAAGGAACACATCTGTTAACTACCTGAATTTATCTAAGTATCATGGCTATGCCAGCTAAAATCATCTGGTATCTCACCAGTGCCCTGGTGGTCCCTGGAACTGACTCTCCAAAGAACCCTCCAGAGGCCCTGGCACCCTGAGCAATACCTACTGGAGTGAGGCTAAAGGTAATCCTAAGGAGTAGGGAAGGGCCCGAGAATCAGCCTTTGATTGACGTGATCATGATGGGTCACAAGAAGCCAATTTGCGATGTTTTATTATACTTGATACTAAAGCAAAGACAAGTAATCATGTATTCTTCCCTCCATGTCAGTGTTTTTTTTTTTAACTTTTTGCAGTCATGTGCCTTATTGAGAATTCTGGAAAACTATGGTTCTTCTACCCAGGAAAATGCACAATTACACACACACACACACACACACAGAATTTTCACACAGGATCATAGGGCTCAGGGAACATAGGCTAAGAACCAGTGTTCTTTATATTTTATGTGCGTCTTCCTGTAGCTTACCATGGGATTCAGTTGAGTGCAAGCTGTGGTTGAGTGCAAAACACGTTTTTTGAATATGTCTATAAATGAGTAAGAGTAGTAGGTTAATTTAAATGCACTAAACTGGAGAATTACTTTCCCCTCAACATCTACTTTGAATAGACATAGGTTACACTGATACTGCCTTCCAGGAGGCTTCAAGAGATGAGGTCAACCTCTATAAAAAGAAAATCAGCCAACCCTGTAAATTCATCCTTGTAAACTTTGAAACACCACTGAATGTACCCAGTAAAATTGTCCCTGAGCAAGCAGACTCCCAGGACTGGATGGAGTTCGCAAGCGTTCCTTAGCTAGAATAAACAAAAATGACTAGGAACTTTGCATTGCCTTTGTCTGAACTTGAGTGTCTGGCTGGGTCAGCCACAGCGGCATACCACACACCTGTTTGTCAAACCAAAGAGAAACCCGATAGGCACCTGTTTTTTACATTGTCAACTGAGCAAAGATATGACGTGATTCTAATTTATGATGTCCCATTAGTCATTAGAAACACCCTCCAGCTTTTTTACAAATAACTCTTCCCTTAAAAGGGATAGTATAAATAGCAAGTTGAAATAGACCATTTTAATCTCTAATTTTAAAGGATAATATTAAAAGCATTCAACTGCAGGGCTAAGACAGTAAATATACAGTAAGACCCAAAATAGTTTTTGGAACAAAAGTTCATGGGCTATGAAATTTCAAAAATCATAAACTAAGTGTTCAAATTTTTTTTTCTTTAAATTTGGCGTGAAACTGAGCCAATGGTTAATTTCAAACATTTGTAAATGGATAAATTAAGACATTTTACTCTCAAATGTTATAAGAAATGTTTGGATTAAAAGTACTTGATCAAAGAAATATTGAAGAGGAGATCTGGAATTGGTGATATTCACATGATATAATTCTTTGCATAACAAGTGTTTGAAAAATACTAAAAAAATGTATAAAAGGTGAAATGTTCATTATCTCTGAGTGAAGTTACTTAGGTTATATTAGGAACCACGTCTCAATTTTCTTTAGTTTTTAGTTTACTCAAGGTTTGTCCAGGAACAACTAAAAATTATTACATGTCTCAAAAAATTTTTTAACATCAGTAAAGATGAATTTATCTGCTTCATTGGGTTGTGAGCTTCCATTTGTCTCTGGAAGGACTTCAGATTTAACTTCTTAATAATACCATGGAAGCCATAATAATGGCCAAAAGTGAAATATGAACATTTCATTTTTTATCTTTAAGAGTTCTTTTTCTTTAAAGCAAACAAAGATGGGCTAAATTTAGTTGATGGCAGACAAAGTCTAGTGATTTGGGCACAGAACCAGTTTGATGACAGTTCATCATGTTGACTTTCTTTGTGGCCTGTGGATATGTAAACTCTTCTCCTCAACTTAATCTAGAAAGTGGCACTAACCATGGGTAAATTGTCTTTACTAACACCGGAACTGTTCACTGGGTGAACTTTGTGAAGTGCATTGAAACATTCTTGATGAGTGTATGAGGAATAAAGTTTGAATAAAACAAAGTTTGACTAAGGCAATAAAACCCTTTCAGAGTTATAGAGGACACAAATTCATTATCCTTCTTGTAACAGTAGGTAAATATTGGACAAAACGATTTATAGGCTAGCAGGGACTGAAATTTAAGACTAGGTTGTATGAGATAATGAAAATAGACTGGAAGTTCTTTTATCCTTAAGGTTTATTTATTTATTTCAGAGAGAGAGAGAGAGAGAATATGCATGATTGGGGGAGGGGCAGGGCAGAGAAAGAAGGAGAGAGAATCCCAAGCAGACTCCCCACTGAGTGGGGAGCTCCACATGGGGCTTGATCTCACAACCCCAAGATCATGACCTAGTCCATAACCAGGAGTTGGATGCTTAACCGACTGAGCCCCCCAGGTGCCCCTACACTGGAAGTTCTTTTAAGGATACTTCAAACTGCTAAGATCAATACTCACATGTATTTGGGTACACATACATATGTCAAAGTGGTGTCTATTTTGTTATATATTTTATTCTCGAAAATTAAACCATGCCATCATTGAACAAATGCTTTGAGTTGGTAAGCAGTGATAAATATTTCCCAATAAATAATCCCCTTAAAGCAAGAGTCACTCTTATATCTCACTAAAAGTCCTATTTAGATTCTTAGAAATTATCTGGGCTCAAGGCAATAAATATACCGATTTAATCCCAGGGCAGTGTTTTTTAGTGTGATCCCAGGCCACCAACATGATCACCTGAGACCTGGGCCACATCAGTTTCCTATTGACCAGAACTTGTGGGTAGTTCCCTGTTACCTGCAGGGTTTTTTTTTTTTTTTTTTAAGATTTTATTTATTTATTTGACAGAGAGAGAGAGATAGCCAGCGAGAGAGGGAACACAAGCAGGGGGAGTGGGAGAGAAAGAAGCAGGCTCCCATCGGAGAAGCCTGATGTGGGGCTCGATCCCGGTACTCTGGGATCACACCCTGAGCCGAAGGCAGATGCTCAACGACTGAGCCACCCAGGCGCCCCTGTTACCTGCAGTTTTAATAAATGTCCCAGATGATTTAATGCACTAGAAGGTTGAGACTGTTGTGTTTGAGTGTAGTCACTGGGGATTCAAGTAATTTCTCTCCTTCCAGGAAGTAACAGTGACAAAATTTTCTATTTCTTACAGCCCTGGAGGGCAGATGGCAGGTTTTTTTTTAGGTGGGAAGGCAGAATCAAGCTGAAAACATCATTGCCTTAATTCCTCATAATCCCCTCCTCTTCCTTATTCTTGCCATCACTATAGCTGCTGTCATTTACTGAACATTCACCATATGCCAGGCATTGTGCTAGTAGCCTTCCAAACATGATCCCATTTAATCTTACAATGGGTTTTATGATTGCTAGGTTACCGTAGAGGAAATGGGGGCTTCAGTTCCTACAGCTGGTATAGGACAGGGCTGGGAGGTAAACTGTGTGGTTCCTGATGGTGGCCCTCAAAGGGTTGTGACAGTCTAAAAATAGAGAACTACTTGGGTGAAGGAGAGAGAGAAATGACATTTGTTAAATACTTTCAGTCAAATCAGATATTTTACATGCATGTTTATATTTACTGCTCTCAACAAACTGTGAAGTATCTATTTCTATCTTCACGTTACAGATATCAGCGCTGAGGCTCAGTAAGTTTACATATTTACCGAAAGTCGCTGCTAATAGTGGAAAGGCTCGGATAAAATTGTCTGCTCCCCATCCCCCACCCCGCCCTTTCTCTCCAGCAAACCCCAGCTGTAGGCAGAAGAGTCAGACTGAGTAGGTTAAAATCTCTACTCTGCCACATAGTAGTTTTGGAATATGTGTGATCGACAAATGACTCAATTCCCTGTTCCCCCATTTCTTCATCTGTAAAATAGAGCTAATATTGGTATGAATTTCATCTGGATTTCATGGGGATTAAATGACTATATCTATGTAATATAAATCACTTAGAACAGTGCCTGACATAAATCTAGCATTCTGCAAGTATTAGCTACAGTACTAATAATTATTAAACCTTGAGAATGGCAATTAGATGGCAAGATGGAAAATGATTAATGTTAGAGAAAACTGCCAGAATCAGTTGTTTCTAGTTTTTTTTCTTCTCTTCTAGTTGGCAGGAGTAAGTCATACACCCTATCTTGTTGCACATAACGCCGGTAACCAGGGTTGGAAGAAATCCTTGTATGTAGTCGTTGGTGGCCGTGATCGTAATCAGGGAAAAGACATGGGGGGGGGAATGGCACTGGGCTTTGAGCTCTTGCTTATGAAAAGGAGACAGAGGTTATTGCAATGATTCTGATTTTGATTCTGATACAATTTTATTGTTATAGGATCACAAGGTCTTGGGGAACGTTGGGAGAGAAGTCTGGAAAAGGAGGCAGAAATTCTTATTTATTCATTTATTTATCAGAGCTTTATCTACTACCTCCATTGTGCTAAGGGCTACATAAGCATCAGAGACAAAAAGATGAATGACACTGGATCCCACCATATCAATCCATTCATTCATTCATGACTGTGTGCCAGGCATTTACCAGGAGCTGGAGACACAACAATGAGAACGCAGATATACTCCCTGCTCTCATTGAGGTTACAGTTTAGCGGGGACAGACTAATGCCTATTACAATATAATATAGTAGGTTCCGTGGAGGCAGCACTCGAATCCATGATCTACGCGCCATGCGTGACCTTCCCATGACTTAAATCTGATCTCATTATTCTGTTTAAAACCCTATAGTGGCTCCCAGTGGTGCCTTCATGTCAAAATCCGAGATCCATACCATGACCTCACAAGAGCCTTCAGCGCTGGCCATTTCTCTAGCCCCTTCTCTCTCACCGTGATGCTGGCCTTGGCTGCCCGGTGTTCTGTCTGGAGGTATTAAAATGCCCTGTTATTTCCAGACTTAGAGCCTCCAGGCTTTTGCGTGTCTTGTTCCCTCTGCCCTCCTCCACCCAGCCATCGCCAGCTCATTCCTCAGACTTTCCTCCTATTCTGGTTCAAGCACCAACAGTAAATACATTGTGCCAAAATTTTCTGCTTTGTGGAGAAATCAGCTGCTACTGGGCTTCACCTGAATGTCCGAATCACCCTCCCTCCTTCCATTTCACTGTGTTGGATTCGGGGCCTTTGCTGCTGGCTCCCAGAGCTCCACGCACTTATTTTTCTTTGCCTGATGGATTTGCAGTGTTTGTGGTCTGTCCGGTGTGGAGAGACGACCCAGGCTCCCACTTGCTGGGCTTGTGGGTCAGAAGCAATCCCCTCTGAGACATCAGGAAGTTTCTGTCCTCTTCCCAGCTCATTTTTTTTTTTTAAGATTTTCTTTATTTATTCGACAGAGAGAGACAGCCAGCGAGAGAGGGAACACAAGCAGGGGGAGTGGGAGAGGAAGAAGCAGGCTCCTAGCGGAGGAGCCTGATGTGGGGCTCGATCCCATAACGCCGGGATCACGCCCTGAGCCGAAGGCAGACGCTTAACCGCTTTGCCACCCAGGCGCCCCTTCCCAGCTCATTCTTAATCGTCCTGCTAAATTCCCTGCAGTGTGTTTACACGACAAATGGGGTCAGAGTGGCATGGTTTGCTGGGTGTGAGATGGAGAATAATCTGTTTCCCTGCCCAGGTGGAGAACGTCTAGAAGGGCAGTGGGCAGTCAGGAACGTGGAGTGGGGAGCAGAGTGAAAAACTGGGGCCATTCGGATGAGAGTGTGGGACTTAGGTCACCAACTCAGGTGATGGACGCCCAAGAAAGAAGTCAGAAGGCAGAGAGGACGTGGACAACCTGAGCCGTAATTAAACTTGCCAGGGAAAGGAAGGGTTATTATTCTAACATCCTCATTTTGCCAAACGTTTAATATTCTTGTACTTGTAATTTCATCATTTATGTGATCAACAAAACTGAAAGAAATAAGAACTGTTTATGGAGCCCAAACCAGCCCCTTGTACTACGAGCTCTCGATTTCTAAACAGACAGAGCCTTTAAGAAAAATGTGGCTCTTGTTCCGAACCTGAGGCACAGCCCCCAAAGGGACGCTATTTACAGTTCTGAAAATAATCTTTTCTTTCCAAGGTGAAGGCTCACTGGGGGGCATATCATTTCCGTGATGAAGAACAGGTGGAAAAGAGTAGGCGTTGGTGCTGTTTGCAGCGTTCTTTGGATCGCAAGGAAGTAATACTGAGATCTTTGTATCCCTTTCAGCCCGGTTGCAATTTTTTTGCCTGTGGCCTGATACAGCGGGCGGCTGGTTGGCTGTGTTAGTCACACAGTTACTTTGTGGTCGAGGCTGTGAGTCAAGGCTTCTACCTTTTGCTTATAGTTCAGAGCTGTGACGCAAAAGCATCCCTCTTTCCACGACTTGTCTACTTGATGGGAATTCTTCAGGGCAAACTTAGAAGGTCACAGACTCTCTTTAGATATTAAGTGGAAAAAGCCACGTTCAGAACATTGTATGTAGAACATGGCACATTTTGCATAAAAAGGAGGGGATATAATATGTATTTGGCTCTGCTCGTATTTGTCTTGCAAATAAAACACAGGAAGGATGAAAAAAGCTGTTACGGGTGATTACCTATAGAGGTTGGGGTAAGGCTCCGAGCAAGAATTGGGTTCATGTGTTTTTTGGTCACCTGGATTTCTGAAATAGGGTATCTATCACCTTTTCAGGTCTGTCAAGAGGCATGACTTGTTATTTTACATAATATAAAATAAGAGCAGGAAAACAAAGTCCATTCGGTATTACAGCATGTGTTTAGTGCTGTGTTTGCTTTCAGGGTATACAAAACCTTCCAGCAGCGTCGGATCTTCCAGTCACTCATCGAAGCTGCCGTGTTTAGAGCGCCAGTTACTTCCCTACCGCAATCCCTTCAGCTGCCCTTCTAGGCAGGTAAGACTGTTCATCGTTTTGAGATGAGGAGACCAGGCCTTAGAAACGTGAGCTGACCAAACTAAGCCCAGAGAGTTGGAAGTGTCAGAGCCGGCCACCAGCAAGCTCTGACTTCAGATCCAGAGTACTTTCCCCTACAATAAGCTGACCACACCTTCGTGATTGCAGATGTGTTCATTCCATCCAGGAGCCAAAGTACACATCCAGTCAATAAATATTTATTGAATACCTGCCATGGACGAGGCACTGTGACAATCCTTGTTGATGTGAGAAAAGTAAGAGTCGTGAAGACAGGCAAGAGAGCAACGAAGCCCAATACTGGGCAGGGGGTGCTTTGGATGGAATGAAGCACAGGGAGGGTGGCAGGACATAAAGGACGTTTCATCGAACTGGGGAAGTTCATGGCAGTTTTCCCGGAGATGAGTCTTGGAGGACAAATGGTATTTAGTTAGGTCCTCCCAGTGAGGGTCAAGTGTATTCCGGGCAAGAGGGGACAAGATGTACCAAAGCACAGAGTTCTGAAAGGACACTACATTTGAGAAAGGGTCAATAGTTGGGCATGCCTACAGCGTGTGGAAAGAAACAAGGCCAGGAAAGGGAAGGGTCTTGTAACACTGACACTTGTCACACTGAGTTATTCGGACTTCATCCTGTAGCAACGGGAAGCCATAAATGATTCTTAGTAGAGGCATGAAAAGACTAAACTTCGAGCTTAGAAAAATCATTCTGGCAGGAGATGATGAATTGAAAAGGGGCCAGGATTGATGTTGGAGGACTGGTTGGAGCAATGTTACCATATTTTATTGTTTACTTGTTTGTGTGTATATATGTACTTTTTAACATTATGGTTTTTTCCCCCTGAAGTTGAGATGTAACTTATAGTGAATTTTATGTCATAATTTAATTTGCAGCATTTTTTTCTCTCTTAAGGGTTCCCAAATACCTGTATGTCTTATAACCTATGGCATCTCAAATTAAATGAAATACAGTGGTCCAAGCAAGAGGTGCTCAGGGTCCTATCCAGGTCTCTGGCAGTGGGGTGATAAAGAGGGAAAAGATTTAAGCGGTATTTAGATCCTGATATGTTATTGATTGTTAAGAAAAAAAAAGAAATGTGTGAACACTATGTATAATATGCTGCAAGTTGTGGGGAAAAAGGGTGTGTGTGTGTGTGTGTGTTGGGGGTAGAATACACACACATATGTATTTCTAGAGATGCATAAAATGTTTCTAGAAAGACACACAAGAAACTGGTAACAGTGATTGCTTCCAAGGAGGGGAATTTGGTGGCTGGGAAAATAGTGGAAGAGCAATTTTTCATTGTGTTCTATTTTGTACATGTTATATTTTGAACTATGTATTATGCACTTGAAATACATAAAATGATAAAAAATAAGAGGTATTTGGTAGGAATGATTGACAAATTTGTTGACAGATTGGTTATAGGATAAAAGAGAGAATGCTTTGTGTGTCAGGTTTTCTTCTTTTAAGGATTCTCTAACTTTTTTAAACAACTTTATTGAAATTAAACTTACCATAAATTCACCCATTTTAAGTGCACAATCTGATGACTTCTAACAAACTTACTGAGTTGTGTAACCATAACCACAATAGTTTTAGAGCCTTTTCATCATCCCAGGAAGACCCTCATTCCCATTTAGGTATCCCCCTCCCCCCACCCCAGCCACAGGCAACCACTAATCAACTTTCTGTTTTTATGACTTTATCTTTTTGGGCCAATGCATATAAATGAAATCATATAATATGTGGTGTTTTGTGTCTGGCTTTTTTCATTGAGTATGTTTTTCGGGTTTATAAATGTTGTTGTATATATCAGTGTTTCATTCTTTTTTATGGTTGAATAATATGCTATCGAATGGCTGTACATAATTTTGTATATCCATTCACCAGTTAATGGACGTTTCAGTTGTTGCTAATTTTGGCTATCATGTAGCTATTATTATTGGCTATTATAATGCTGTTATGAACATTCATGTTCAGGTCTTCCTGTGGAAGTATTTTTTCATTTCTCTTCAGTGGACACCTAGGAGTAGGATGGCTATGTTGTACGGAAATTAATATTTAATTCTACAAGAAACTGTCAAACTGTTTCCCAACGTGGCTGTATCACCGTGCATCCTTACCAACAACATATGAAGGAGGGCTCCTGTTTCTGCGTATCCTTACCAACACTTGTCCGTGTCTATCTTTTTGATGGACTTGATCCTAGGGGGTATGAAGTGGTCCCTCATAATAGGTTTATGTGCATTTCTCTAATGACTCATGATGTTCAACACACTGTCGTGTGCTTATAAACCATTTATACATCTTCTTTGGTGAAATGTCTATGTAAATCTTTTTCCCATTTTGAAATTGGGTTGTCTTCTTCTTATCGAGTTGTAAGAGTTCTTTGTGTCCTTAACTTTAATTTGACTAAGGAAACGTCTCCACCAGTAAGGAAACTCACTTCTCTTTCTACTTCTGAAAATCTTTTAAATTCTTATACCTTTTAGAGGGACCCTTCCAAAGTCTGTCCTGTTTATTTTTATAGTATTTCCATGAGAACACAGAGATTAATAATGAAAATTGATTATAACTTTCTTTATTCTTTTTTTTCCTGATTTTTTTAAAAGATTTATTATTATTTATTTATTTATTTGATAGAGAGACAGCCAGTGAGAGAGGGAACACAGGCAGGGGGAGTGGGAGAGGAAGAAGCAGGCTCACAGTGGAGGAGCCTGATGTGGGGCTCGATCCCAGGACTCCGGGATCACACCCTGAGCCAAAGGCAGACGCTTAATGACTGCGCCACCCAGGCATCCCCGATTATAACTTTCTTTCTTCACTACGGACTCAAACAAAAGTTACAATATAAATCTTCACATCAAATTTATTTCGGTAGTGCTTTCAAAGCTCCTAACTATCTTCCTAATTACCTTCATAGGCAGACTGAAAAATTCGATCTGGTGGAACTATGTCTCACTGTATAGTGCTCTGCGGGACACTTACTGCCCGAAACTGGGAAATTGGTAGCTCTAGAGATTTGATAAATGATCACAGAAGTAGCAACCTTTAGTAAAGTAAATACAGAGACTGCATCAATATTATGTGTCAGTTTTATATCTTCAGTTTTATCTGACCTAAATACCAATCCTTTTAGTAAAATATATTTTAATGCTTTGGGATAAAATAAGCATAGAAAAGTGGGGCTTTTGAATTTTAATTTTCCCTGTTGAGTAATTTTATTTTGTTTTTCCTTCTAAAGTAATCATGCATCACACTGCAAAGTAGCTATCCATAATCCTCTTCAACACACACACACGCGCACACACACACACACACACACACACACACACACACACACACGACTTCTAGATTCTAAATGGTCACAGTACAAATTAAGCTACCATACAGAAACTAAGAGGAGAGGCCTAGAAGGAGGAAGGAGATATACAGTCTCAGGGTTCAACAGAATATTTCTCTCTGCCTACACCAACGATGAGAAGGATTTTGAACATAAGTGGCCTGGGCTGCCAGACCAGGTTGAGGAGGAGGAAAAACAAGGCTTTGTTTTTGATTTTGTCATGAACTGTCGATGGCACATACCTTAAATACTGTTAGAAGGGTCAATGTGCTCCCTGCAGCTGGCCACTTGTGGTCATACTTCAGTCCTCAAACACATTTGGTTGGGCCCCCAGTGTGCAGTTTGCCCATTTGGTTTTTGAACCAACACTTAAAATGCAGGAGATTTAAAATAAAAATCCAATAAAAATGGGAAGATGTGGTAATGCTGGGTTCATGTTTTCATATGGTAGCAATTAGGTGGATCTGGGTGATGGATACTTCTTTTGGCTAGGACATTTGTTCTTACTTTGGCTAAAGACAGCTTGTACTTTCTGTTGTGTCACTGCCTGTGAGAGTATCCATTTTAGTTAATGAAAAATTATACGGGATGCTAAAAACATGATTTCCCCACCTGGACTGCTTGCTCGTTTCACTACCTGTCTGATTTCTGTAAGGCGTTTGAGTTTATAACTGTATTTGTTTTCCATGGCTGCTTACCCAAACTCGGTTGCTTTGAAACAACCGAGATGTACTCACAATTCTGGAGATAGGAAGTCCAAAATCAAAATGTTGGCAGGAGCTGTGCTCCCCACAGAGACTCTAGAGGAGAATCCATTCCACCTCTTCCGCTTCCGGCTTTTGGTGGCTCCAGGAGTTCCTTGGCCTGTGACTCCAATTCCGCCTCCATCTTTATATGGCGTTGTACTCTTCTCCCTTGTGTCTCTCCTCTTGGTTTTTTTAAAGATTTATTTATTTATTTGAGAGAGAAAGAAAGAGGGTGAGGGTGGGGGGAGAGCCAGGGGGAGAGACTCTTCAAGCAGACTCTGTGCTGAGCGTGGAGCCTGACACCGGGCTCAATCTCATGACCCTGAGATCATGACCTGCACCAAAACCAAGAGTCAGAGGCTTAACTGACTGAGCCACCCAGGCACCCCATCCTCTGTGTTTCTTATAAAGATACGTGCCATTGGATTCAGGGCCCACTCGGATCATCTAGAATGATCTTACCTCCAGATCCTTAACATTTCCAAATAAGGTCACATTCCCATGTCTTAACATGGGCATATCTTTTTAGCGACCACGTTTGAGCTTACAGTAAGCAAACTGGAGAATCCTGGAGGACATTCAAGTAGAATGGGGAGTGGAGGCTGGTGCCATCCATCAGGTTAGAGAAATGGAAGGAGGGCAAGATCGCAGAGAAAGGTTTTGCCTCAACTATTAGTGTACCAAGGGAATCAAGCAGCCTTAAGCTCTAGGATCCCCACACTTTAGGAAGTGGAATTAGGGCAGACTTAGTTTCTGTGATCCATCGATTTCACCTTGGCTTAGCTATACTGATTTAATTGCTCGCTTGATCTTAGCCACGATGACTTTAAGTGGGTATACAGTCTACTATCTGTTGGCTGCTTTCAGTTGCCCCAAACCACAAGAACCATGAAAAAAATGCAACAAATATGAACATTTTAATTAACATAGGACTAAGACTCTCCTCTCTTAGAGGGGAGGTGAGATGTGAAAGTAGGTCACATATAAAAATAGGTACTCATGGAGCTAGGACTCCCCACTGTGGGCAGATAACCCGGCTGGGTCTCATGAGTATCGTCAAGAAGCTACTCCTCTCAGAAAGCTCTTAGTTGTTAAATTTCATGCAAACACAGACCGTTAGGGCAGAAAGGACATCGGGGATAGTCCAAGCTAGGCTAGAACTAGATCTGAGGCTTCAGTTGAGACAGTCGGAAATGTGGGGGGAACTGAGATAGACCAAATACCACGAGTACACACAACACATAACCCATTAAGAATCTAGAAATTTTGCTAGTGCCTGTTTGCAAGTTTCTTTCTGTATTGTGCTGTTTTCCTTCTAGAAAAGACCTGTGTGTGCGTGTGTGTGTGTGTGTGTGTGTGTGTTGAAGAGGAGCACCCAGAAAACCGTACCCAGACCCCCAAATATACCCAATCCTCCAAATGTCCGAACCTTCATCAGGCAATTACATTGGTATCCCCAGAGACACATAGCTAGAAAAGTTTATTGTCCCCCTGCTGAGATGTGGTGGGGATTTTCTTTGCTGGAGCATGGTAACCAGGGCAGCAAGAAGCCCAACCAGGAGGCTGGTCCGAGGTGAACCCAAACAGCTTTACTTAATTCTGGGCTACTCCTGGGGGTTGGGTGGGGGGGTGGCTGGCAAAGAGAAGTGTCTGACATTCTTGCGAGCTGACATCAAGCTGCAAAGCTGCTGCCCTCTGGTGAGTCAACAGCAAAAGGCCCACATCGTTCGAGAGCAGCGGCCCAATCAGAGAATGCGGTGCCACGCCTCAGAAATCTTGAACTTCCAGCAGACCTCAGAAATCTTTTTAACCTTCAGCAGACTTGAGAGAGCTCCTTCCGGAGAAAGAATGCAGAAATGATTAAACTTATGAGAAGCTTAGAATCTACAATAATAACAATAAGCCAAAGTCCACATTTGCTTTTAAAGCAATTTATGGCTATAGACAGCCAACACCCTGAATTTTACTCATTTAATAAATATTTAAACTTTTACTCTTATGGCGAGCCAGGAGGGCATACTGAAGGACTCCCTGGGGCATCGAGGTTTTCTGGATATTGAAATCAAGGTGCTCCGGAATGGCACTGGTGTTCTAGGATAGTGCTGAGTTCCAACAGCTGTTGGTGGAGCTGAGCCCCCATATCCACAGACTGTTAGCTGCTATAATGATAATTTTATGTATAAATATGCATATATGTAAATTCTACAGCAAAAATGAAAATCAGATTTTTTTTTAGATTTTTAAAAATTTATTTATGTGACAGAGAGACAGCCAGCGAGAGAGGGAACACAGCAGGGGAGTGGGAGAGGAAGAAGCAGGCTCCCAGCAGAGGAGCCCGATGTGGGACTCGATCCTGCAACTCCGGGATCACGCCCTGAGCTGAAGGAAGACGTTTAACGACTATGCTACCCAGGCGCCCCCGAAAATGAAAATTAAGTGTAGACGTCTCACCTTTTTCATGAAAGCTGTGTTGCTGTTTAGCAATTTCTCTGAATTTCACTAGGTTGAGCAGGAATCAGTGGGGAGATGTCATGCATGAGGCACGAGGGACATTATTTGCCAAGTGCAGCATAAACCTGCTTGTCAGGTAAGAGCAGAGTCCCTTCCAGCGCATTGCCACCATATGGCATTGCCATATCGTGGAGTCCATAAAGGGGAATGACATTGTAAAAGATTAACTGGGTTTTACTTGGCAAGGTCAGGCATTTTGATGGCAGGCTGTAAAATAGTTAGAGGAGGAAAGAGAATCTGCAGTTGGAGGCCATCTGAGATTTGGGCTCTGGTTTTCCTTATAGGCCTGGCTTCTGGTTTGGAATGTCAGGAGCAAAAAGGTTCACCTGGCCAAGGGAGGATGCTCTCTGCCGACCTGGGGTAGGAGGGAGTCTCACAAATAATGGCTGTGGTACTCCGCTGCCACTAGGAAAAGAGAATTGGTCCCGACATGAAGACGAGCACGCAACCAGCGCCAAAACTGCTTCCCATGGGACTGGAGATCTCTATCATTTTACCCTTCTTTTTTTTTTTTTAAAGATTTAAAAAGTTTATTTGAGAGAGAGAGGAAGAGAGAGAGCATAAGCAGGGGGAGGGGCAGAGGCAGAGGGAGAAGCAGACTCCCTGCTGAGGAAGGAGCCCAGTGTGGGGCTTGATCCCAGGACCCCGAGATTATGACCTGATCCAAAGGCAGACGCTTAACCAACTGGGTCACCAAGGTACCCCTCACTTTGCCCCTCTTACACGCTAGATCTGAGGAGTTGAAAGGAGACTAGATCATATATACCTGTGCATTTCCTCCTTCCTTTGTTGGCTTCTTTATTCATTTATTTGTTTCTACATTTAGCAAAAATGTTTTTGCGTATCTTAGGTGCCAAAGCATTGAGCATACACTGTTCTTGTTTAGAAGAGGAAACAAACAAACAAAAAACCCCCAGATAATTGCAATGCAGTATAATTAATGCTCTAATTACAGCAACATGTATTGAACTCTTACTAAATACCAGGAACTTTGCTAGGAGCTATAAATGAATCCCTGTAATACCAAGATAGGGGTTTGGTTATCACTCCCTTTTGTAGAAACAGGTTTGGAGAGATTAAGTCCTACAGCTTAGAAGCAGTGAACAAAAAAAGTTTAAGCCTAGACATTTCGACTAGAAGTTTGGGTCCTTAACCACTCACTTCCAAATTTGGGGAAGATGACTAAAACTACAATACTTACAATGACTATAGAAAGCCAAGCCACTCTTTAAATGAGGGTGTGTGTGTGTGCTGGCTGGGGCATCGTGGGCTGGTGGTGAATTGTAGGCAAAAGTGATCACTTGTGCGAGGACTGTGAGAGGTGTGTTTTCAGGGGAAATGAAAGTGATTAAACAGCGTTGGAGGTTTCCGTGGCTGATCTGGTTTTCTATTAGGGCATAACAAAGCCCTGCAAAACTCAGTGGCGTCAATAATCATGGCCATGTCTTTCCTTCACAAATCTGCCATTTGGGGAGGGCTTGGTGAGGACCGCTCCTTTCTATTCCACGAAGCGACTGCCAGAGATGCTTGAAATATGGCTGGTGGCTGGGGCTCCTCATGCGTCTCCATCGTTATGAGATCTCTTCTCCTGGTCTCTCCAGCACGGCAGCTGCTGGTAGCTGACCTTCTTAACGGCAGCTTAGGCCTCCAGAGGGGCACCTCTAGAAGAGATTGCCAGACAGACACTTCATTTCTTTTTATGATCCGGCCTCGGAAATCACATAGCTTGACTTGTGCCAGACTCAATTAGTTGAGGCAACCACAGGTGCTGCCCCCGTTCAAGGGGAGATGATGTAGATTCCACCTCTTGATGGAGAAGTGGTGAGGCTCTGGAAACGCATGTAGGACCAGAAATATCACTTCAGCAATTTGGGGGGGGTGGCGGGAAATAAGGTGGATACATGCAGCTGAGTGGAGTCCTTAAAAAAACAGATTTGGAGTATGATGGACTTTGATTTCAACTATGGGCTCCACCACTTCATAGTTGGGTTACTTTGGTCAAGTTGCTTAACTTTTTTTTTTTTTTTTTAAGATTTATTTAATTTACTTATTTGAGAGAGAGAGAGAGAGTGTGTGCCCATGCACCCGTGTGGGGAGGGGCAGAGGGAGAGGGAGAGAATCTCAGGCAGACTCCATGCTGAGCACGGGACCAAATTCTCGGCTCCGTCTCATGACCCTGAGATCATGACCTGAGCCAACATCAAGAGTCAGACACTTAACCCACTGAGCCACCCAGGTGCTCCTTAACTTTTTTGAGTCTCGGTTTCCTTATCTGTAACATGAGCATGCTAATAATGATCAAGTGGAGTTGTGAATGATTAAAAAATATATGTAAATCCTTTGGCATTGGGTTCTGGCACAAAGTGGGTCCTTCAGATACAAAACCTGTGGTTACTAACGGGCTAGTAGCAAGATACGTAACTGGAATGGAGGAAGGGGCCAAGGTGGGGAGGGCTTTTGAAACTAATAGTAAGCTGGTAAAATAATAATAGCAATGATAGCCAAAGGTTACGGAAAACTAAGCAGCGCTAATCTCTTTGAAAGGAGTATCTCATTGATCTTAACAACAAACCCATGAAGAATGACGATTGTTATCCTATTTTATAGATGACGAAATCGAGGATCAAAGAGGTTAAGCAACTTTCCCAGGTTGCTAAATAGCAACGACAGGATGTGAACCATAGTAATTGTCTTTAGCAGAACTTGTATATTAGGACAGTTTGGATTTTAACCTGAAGGCTATTGGAAGCCACTGAAGAATTTTTAAACTAGGCAGCCTTAAACCTGTTCTTTCAAAAGCAATATGGCAAATGGATCAGGGGCTCTAATCCAGGTGAGAAATATTGAGATATCTGATCTATTATTGCAGACACAAGTAGTGTGGGAAAGGTGGAGGAGGTCCAAAGAAGCGAGTGGCAGTCATCCTTGGTGACTGATTGGATGTAGAGAGAAAGGGAGGGCATGTCTACAGCCATTAGTCAGCTTTGGTGCAAGCCCTGGCATGTGCACTATTACTCAGGCCTCCAAGTGGAGAAAGAAAACAACCCCAGGGTGTCTTCTAACTTAATGCATATTTCCTAAGTCCTTGCACTCTCAGTCTAGACTAAAAACAAACAAAACAGACTCCTCTTGAAGCTCTCAGATCTCTTACCTTGCTATTCTAGCTTTCAAATTCTGGGCCGAGCTTCCTTTCCCACACCCCAAGCCCTCGTACTGGGGATTACAATGATCGTTTGTGTGTACTCGGCGATTGTTCCTTCCATATCAGGGGCCTTGGGAGGATGATCTGAGGCTGCTTTCTGCTGTCCTTGCTTCCTCCACCCAGCACTGGAACTACACATACAATTTGTTGGTTCTCGTAAAGGATGACTGACTGCGGCTCTAATATGGTCTTCAGGCTGCCTGGGGAGGGAGGGTCTCTCTCTGAGGTCCTTATTGACTGTGTCATTTAGTTTCATGGTAAAGTTCCTTTGGGGGAAACAATATGTGCTTTAAAGGACAGAGAAAGGATATGTCATTAGATACAGCATTCCATATCTCCGATTAGGGACTTGAATCTATTGCCGAGTCAAGGTCGGAGGCACAAACTGGCCCTCCATAGGAAAGTTAACGAAAACAAACAAAACGAAACCAGCAGACAACCCCCAAAACCTAGTTTTTCCACCCATGAAAATATTTATCTTTTCAAATTATTTTATCTAAACTGGAATAATTTCTGAGATTAAAAAAATGGCCGCGACCTTGTCTGATGGATGTATTTACTGTTATTTACTTGTTTGCACTTTCTATCTCTTTCCTTCTCTGTTTTCTTTAGAAAATGGTTAATTTTTGAAAAGTAACTTTCTTCTGATGCTACGTTTTGAGTAAATTCCTGCCTCTCCCAATGGACTACGGAGGTTGACATTTGATCAAACAGCTTTTGTCCATTGACTGTTGCCTTTAGATGTAGTGGGTGCTCCATTGAACTCAGTGTTTCAGACAATAAATCACTTGAGAAGAGGATATCACTCTAGCTGTTTGGACTCTGTGTGCATTGCTTGGTCATTCAGCAGCTAGTTATTAACTTCACCTTTTGCTGTCAGTCTCTGAGTTAGAAGTTGGTTAAGCTATGCCAATGCATAAGGTCACTGGATGCTCTCGTAGTCGGGTCACGGTCCCGTGGGAGGATCTTAGATCTAGCTTCCTTTAATAAATAGGGAGGCTTACACTTGGCTTTGCGCACTGAATTATTCCTTTAGAGAAACTATCCACTATACTTTGATTACAATTCAAGTTTTTCATTATAAGTAACAAAAAAGAGTTATTTTATAATTTAGAAATTTCCCCTAAAATGGGAATTTCCAGTGAAACTCATTAAATTGGTGGATGGTAGTGAGTGAATAACTGGTGAGGTCATACTCTCTTGTTATGAGCGGATACACACACTGCGGATTGGCAACAAGTAGGGATATAAAAGTTAGAGAAGGGTCTGGTTTCTTTTTAGAGGTGTTTTCGCTTGTTCAAAAAGCTCCCAAACCATTAAACATCAGACTCCCCCCCTTCCCAAAAAAGTAGCCTCATCTAGGCTACTTTTTCATTAATTAAACCTTGCATTAGGGGATGAGTTTTTTTCCCCCCAGAAGGAATCTTCTTATTTGGGACAGCTTCAGCAATTTAACCACATTTTCCAGTGTATAGAGCAAGTAAGAGGCAATCATTCGTCGGTCATAAAGATAAGCCAAGGAGTGGAAATATTTTTTGTAGGTCACGTCACCTGACAGAAACTTTGGACTGATCCTTTCCTGGTTCAAGAGTTCAGCCATAAGACCTACTTTCCCTATCAGCTGGGCTCAAGCTGATAAAGTTCCGAAGCAAGCAAAGGTTCTTTATGAGCTTTTATTTAATTGTCTTGTGACAAAAGGGTTGAGGGACATTGTCTGTATCGAGTTCCTTCTGGTTGGTATGTTCTTTTTTTCAATAAGTCATTGTCTCCCATGATTGGACAGGGTAGATGGAGTTTGATTAAACAGTTTGCATCAAATTTCTAGTGCCTACTAGAGAGAGCCTTCATCCCCGGGAGTGCTTAGTGAAGGAATAATTGTGAACTTAGCCTTAGATTGGTGATTGGCCAGGGATAAACATGACTCAAGAGAAAACTAATCACATACGAGCAAGTACAGTATTCGAAACCCACCAAGTGCGTTAGATGCCGGTGATAGAGATGAGAATGAGCTTGAGACAGAAATTTCCCTGAAATTGCTTATGAGATATTTTCTGCTATGAGAATTAGCTGAGTAGATCTTCTTCCCAGGAATTTATCCCCAGAAGAGTTCATTCAAAGGTGTTACTCAAAAAGTGGTGTGTTAGGCCTATATCCATGGGGGGCTTCAATGGATTCCAGCTCCTCTGCTCCTTTGAAAGGAAACCAGTGCTGGATTTTCCATACCTGATCTCACTCACTTGCCCTTCTAGTCCCGTCTTCCCTTGTACTTGGTCTGTAAACACCAATAGCAGGACACTTTCTGCAGCTTCCATCCTAACTTCTGTTCTAGTCCTGACTCCACCACAAAGTCACTGTTGACCCTGAAGAGTTCAAATAACCTCCCTGAGCTTTTCCTTCTTCAGCTGTAAACTAAATAGGTGAATGAGATGATGGCCAGGGTACTTGATGAATCCCACAATTCTCTTCTTTTGTGAATAGACCCTAGTTAGAATAGCTTAAAGCTGACACTTGATCCACTGTTTATTATTTTCTCTACTAAGATGCACATATCAATCAATTGTTTTTCCTTAAATGTTGGGCTAATTTTGTGATATCAGGTAACTAAACACCTTATATTCATTAGTATGGGATCCACTGGGTGCCTGATACTAACCAAGTATATTCTTGTCTGTGGCTGCGAATCTGCGAATGTCTTCTGGTACTATCCCTTGGGTGAGTGGAAGTTGAAAACCATTAAGTTTCAATCTCTAATAGGACTGTGGTTCTGACATGGATTTTCAGGCATCTTAGACTGCATGGTGTACACAGATGAAGATGTACTTTTTGGTGTTTTCTTCTTCTATGTGGTACAATTATTTTAATGTCATAATATTAGCATTATGGTTCCTATCATTTCTTGAGAGCTTACTATATGCTGGACACTGTTGTTAAACAGCTGTTTAATCATCTCAAAATGTGGTAGTTATTATAATAATTTTTGTCTTCAAATTATCACATGTGAGTGAATTAAATACATATGCACAGAATTAGAAAACAAACACCCTATATAACAAACATCTCTCAGTTTAAGAAATTCAACTTTTTCAGTCCTTAGATGTCTTCGTGTGTCCTCTCCAGTCACACCCCCCCTTACCTCTAGAAGCAAACAATGTGTAAATCATTACCTATTTTTCTTTAGGTTTTCCATCTCTGTATCTCTAGATAATACGTGGTTTAGTTGTACTTGTTTTTGAACTTGATGTGAATGGAATCTTATAGCATGAATTCTTCTAGAACTTACTAGTTTCCCAATATTTTATTTTGACATTTGTCATTATTGACATGTTAGCTGTAATTTATGTAGTTTATACATTATGTAATTTATAATATTCCATTGGATGACTTTGCTATAATTTATTCTACCATTGTAGATGTTTGGGTTGTTTTCATTTTATTTATTTTTGCTGTTATGAACAATGTGGCCTTGGATATTTTTATACTATACAACGATAGATATTTTCAAGGGAAAACAAAATTTCTCTGTTGTGTGAGTCACATCTCTGTTGGTTACAAGTGACTAAACCCATCTTGAACTAGTTTAGGTAAAATGAGAAATGCTGAACAATCAAACCATGGAAACTATAGGGATGCAGATGGACTTCCTGAAAAGCTGAAATAAGTGTTCAAAAACTCCCTCCAAGATCTCCCTCCAGCTCTTGCTTCTGCTTCCCTCTGGTTTGACTTTCTTCTCTTTCACTGTAGATTGGCTTCTTCTAGATGGCAAGAAACATTGCTGTCAACATTTCCTGAGTTCTACATCAAAAAGATCTCATACAGGCCTTTGGACCCAGTGTAGCATCAAATATGCAAATGAATAACTTCTGACCCGGACTATTCTCACCTCCACCCCCACCATCGTAACCACTTCTGTCACAACTTATTCTCCGAAACTTCCCTTTTAAGTCTTAAACTCCTCAAACTTCTTCTTTTATGATCACCCATTAGCCTTCCTCTTGGTATCAGATCAAATTAGCCTAAATGCATCAAGTGGCCTAATTCTTCCTGTCCCTCAAATAGATCCCTACCTCCTACTTGGATCACTGTGTTAGTTCAAGTCTTCTGAGAAGCAGATGCTACGATGAGAATCGACATGTGAGAGATTTGTTGAAGAAAACCTTGTGGGAGAAAAATGGGGAAGGCCCTGGAGGAGGCTGGGAGAGCTGTCAGACCACTATGTGGGACTGATCCCTGTGAAGGAGAAAAGAAAAGAAGGCAAGGAAAACATGCCTTAAGATTTCAACTCTGGGGGCGCCTGGGTGGCTCAGTCGGGTATGCATCTGACTCTTGATTTCAGCTCAGATCATGATCTCAGGGTCGTGCTGAACAGAGACTTGGCTTGAGATTCTCTGTCTCCCTCTCTCTCCTCCCCTCCCCCACCCCACTCTCTCTTTCTTTAAAATAAACAAACAACATCTTTAAAAACATTTTTCCCCCCTCAGATTTCAATTTTGAGGAAGTTTTGGCAAGGCTTATTTGGAGTCCTCAAACTAACGCTGCCCATTAGAGGAGTCCTGCGTCTTTCAGGAATGGGCCTGCCTTAGTAGCCCTGCTGCGCTTAGTCACGGCTGGGAGCAGCCACAGAAAGCATGGCCTCAGAGCAAATGTGGTGATGGATTTCAGAGGGCAGCAGCTGGGACCACTGGTCTATTATGCTTCCCACAGTGGCCACCATAATTACTATCCCAGCAATCTTTTTTGGTACATTCATGGGATAACGGTCTTCTTTTTCATGACTTCAAATGCCAGGTCATTGAAAGGGCTGATTATTCAAATTCATGTGGCATCTCTGACTGCATACTTTCTGTTCATCACATCTTATTTTATTTCAAATTGCTTTTACTAATTGACTCAATTCACCCTTACCATCCTGGTTGTTTCTTTTGTCTTCTTCCTATAAATATTATTGTAAAGTATGCATGATGGCTTGGATTCTGAATCTCCAGTCCTCATTGAGCAACCCATAGTAATCACCAATTCCTAACTGCAGAAATGTCTTAGACAAAGACTATGTCATTGCTAAAATCAAGGTTTGGACCCCAAATGCTTTTGTGATTTTTCTCAATGGATCAAATGGACAGCTCACCGGAGTCACAAGGACTCCTTTTCCTTGGTGGGTTGATGTTGGACTGGAAGAAGATTTACATCATGTTGTTTATGACTCCTTTAGAGTGGTTCCTGCTTGTTCTTTAAAGTGGAAGGGAGAGTGAGGAAGGCATCCCTTGGAGTGAACATATACTATACAAATGGAAAGGAAGCATGAATGATACCACCACGACAACATAGTCATAACCAGGATGGTCCTGGGAAAAGTGAGTTATATGCTCACTCTAGGCTTTCTCTTCCCAAAAGCAAGGAGAGCTTGTACCTCTCACCTCACCAAGCGCATGGAAAGAAAGAGAGCAGTGAAGTGTTTTAAAAGATATCTGAGGGGCACCTGGGTGGCACAGCGGTTGGGCGTCTGCCTTCGGCTCAGGGCGTGATCCTGACGTTATGGGATCGAGCCCCACATCAGGCTCCTCTGCTATGAGCCTGCTTCTTCCTCTCCCGCTCCCCCTGCTTGTGTTTCCTCTCTCGCTGGCTGTCTCTATCTCTGTTGAATAAATAAAATCTTAAAAAAATAAAATAAAATAAAAGAGATATCTGAAAAGAGAGGAATGCAGAAAGATATAATTTTAGCCTCTTTTCTTTCTCAAAACTAACACCCCTTAGGACTCAAGGTTCACTAAGTGTCTTTATTCCCGAGTTCTTCCTTGCTGGGGTGAAGATGGCGTGAGGATAACAAAGAATGGGTAGGGGCTGTTCTCCCTTCAAGTCTCCTCCAGAATTATTTCTAGATGATTATCAGCTTGGATCATATGGGGAGTCTCAGTGGTTTTACAGGGTAAACAGGACACATCTTCTTGGAGGGCACATTTTTCCAACAATTTGAGGGAAAATTTCTTCTATGCTAAATCAAACCCAGATATATGATTATTAGAATGCAAAATTCATCTGGATTTTAAAAACATAACATGTGACTTCAAAGATATATTGTCCTAGGGGCCATTTTATACTCCTGTTCTGATCCTCTTTTAAATGTTATTATTCACTATTCTAAATTCTTAGTTACATCTTTTTGGAAAAGTTTGAAAAGAACTACCCAAGAAATTAGGGTGTGTCATCAACATTCTCTTAGCTCTTTTGTCTCTTTCCAAAATTGGATGGAATGACATTGGACATTACCAGCTTTTTACTGTTGTGACAGCCATCTGAGGATATCATTGTAATTGATAATTCAGACTGGATTACCCAATGTGTAATAAGACTCAAGGCAACCAGAACTCCCCATGATACATGGAGATGAGCTTTAAGTGGGTGTGGAGATGAGCCAGGGTTTTTTCCTTCAACAGTATTTGTTGAGTGCCTTCCATGTGTCAAGAGCTATTCTGGAAACTGTGATAAAGCAGTGAACAAGACAGATAAAGGCCTTCCTCTCCTGAAGTACAGCAGACCTGACAGAGAATGAATATTGACAAAAACTAGTAAATAAGTAAACAAATTAAAGCATTCTAATAGTGCTTTAACTGCTGGGGAGAAAACAAAGCAGGAAAGTAGTTACAACCTGTTTGGTGTGGGGGACATTGATGGCTTCTGTGAGGAAGTGACATTTGACCTTAGAACTAAATAGGGAGAAGGAGGCAGTCAGATGAAAATGAGGGAAGACTCTTTCAGGAAGTAGCAATGGCAAGTGTAAAGAACCTGAAACAGCCTGAGGAACAGAGAGAAAGCCAGTGTGTGGGCCACTGTGGAGGAGGGGGAGATTGGTTGGAGAGAAAGGCAGGGAATAGGCCATATGGGGCTCTACAGGTCATGAAAAGGAGTTTGGCTAATGTTCTAACTATAATCAGAAGTTACTAGAGGGTCTTAAGCTGGGGAATATCCAGATTTACCCAAATAGTAAAACCATCTCTTCTTGAATAACTTGGCTAAAAAGGATATTATGGCTGTGGATATGTGTGGAGATTAAATAAAACATGGAGGAACGGCCTCAATGCAACTTGATCTCACTTAAACACGAGAGAACAAGATGGTGGCTGGGAGTGTTAAAAGGCTTTAAGGATCATGACTTTTAATAATGAATGAAAGTTTCAATTTTGTTATGAAGAAAAATGTTTTGTTTGTTATATATTCAGAAGGAATTCCCATTCAAAATAACTGAGAAAATGGGTGCCTGGGTGGCTCAGTAGGTTAAGTGTCTGCCTTCAGCCCAGGTCATGATCTCCGGGTCCTGGTATTGAGCCCCGCATCAGGCTTCCTGTTCAGCAGGGAGTCGCTTCTCTCTCTCTCTCTCTCCCTCTGCCCCTCCCCACCACTTGTTCTCTCTTTCTCTCTCTCTCTCTCAAATAAATAAAATCTTTAAAAAAAAACCCAAACCCCCAAAATAGCTGAAAAAAGTCTAGGGTGTTTACAACAATAAGCCTTTTAAGACACATATAGAAAATTCATATACCTAGAGTCTGATTTTTACAAAGCTCAGACTTCACTACATATAATATACTATGAATTTTTTTTTTATAATTTAACCTACTTGAGTAAAAAAAAACACAAGAATTTAAGGAATATGAATACCATTTAAAATGACCCTTTAAGTAGTTTTAAAGTCATGTACGAGCACAGTGTTTTTTGGATATGACAGCCCCTCCACCCCAGGACATTGAAATGAGGGGGGACCTCAACCTGGAATGAAAACAGCGCAATCATGTTTCCAAGGAAAGCGCAGTGAGATAGGAAAAACAAAAACAAAAATCACCAACTCATTTGGGAGCTCATAAAAGGCAGAGAAGAGTTTGCACATCTCAGCCCGATTTGCCTTGGCATGTGAATCATTTAACAGGAAAAAACACGGGGCTGACTCAGCTTGAGCAGGCTCTTGTTGTCCCTGCTGAGGTCCTCATTTGGTGTGCACCCCCCCCCACTCTCCTCAGACCTTGCTTCCCTCCTCTTTTCTCACTGTAGGGAAACAGGAAGTCATGTTTATTAATAAGACTGACTGGGATCACACCCAAGGCAATGTCAAATCTTTACCTCTTCTGGGCTCGGGAAGAGGTTCAAGGATCAAGGACAAGCTTCTGGTTAGAGTGAGAGGCAAGGCCAGAACTCTGAAAAATAAACCCACAACCAACGTTGATACAGGCCCCTGGAGTGACCTAGAGCGTATCTGCCTGCATGAGATCTCGTCAGTTTCCACTGACCCTCTGGTGAGGCTTTATCCCTTCTAGGAGTGAGACGACTGGAGCCTCAACAGGAAAAGGAGCTTGCCCAAGACGACAGGTTGAGCGGCACTCAGATCTGGACCTTCTGACCCCTAGGGCTGTGCCATTTGTCTGTCATGCCTCCTTGGCAGATGGTTCTAACACAGGAGAGCATTGCCCAGGGTGGGGTCTCCTAGGTGCCTTGTTACAAGGCTTTATCCCCCTTTGTCTTTCAGTTGTATCTTGTGGCCACCTACAATTAGCTCCTATAATGGGGTTCTCCCTTGCATGACAAAAATTGAGTTGCATTACTCTTGAAAATAGGGAGAGAAAAAGAGAGAGAGAGAGACAGAGCGACTCCTATGTTTCTCACTCCACCCTACTTCACTCCCTCTCAACAGGGAGAAAGTACTGAAAGAAGATTATTGCTATGAGGGGCATAATGAGCTAAATGGGTGTTACCCAGTCTGAAGAATCTTAGCGATGTCAATAAGCCACTTGAGACAACAAGGCACCTGTTGTTCTGTCCTCATTCCTTATCGGTCCTTGGCTTTGGGAAGAGGAACTTTCTGGAAGGAGAAGGACCTTTGTGGAGTGAAAAGGAGGGGAAGGTTTATGAACTCTAGGCCCTGAAGCAAACCAGTGACAAGTTGTTCCATGGGCTGACAGTTTTCTTTTTACCTTTGCTTTCTAATAGCTATTCATCTCATTGTCTGAGACTTCCAGTAAAAGTCATAGTAAGAATCAAATGTAATCCCCTAAGTATATTCACCACAAGTTAGCTCCAGCCATGCCAAAAATTCTCAGTGTAATTCCAACTCAAGTATGTGTGATCAATTGACCAGGTAGGCAAAGTGACCCTATGGGGGAAATTTATGGGATCTCCGTGGCTTGGGTTTGCTTAGCATACACAGATCGTGTTTGTTTTCATCACACCAACTGCTTAGTACAGGGTTGTTTAAATGGATTGGGAAATCTCACGAAAACTGTTAAACGAAACAGTTCCTGTTTATGAGTACACACCTGAGCATCTTACCATTTTCCAGAGGCAATCAGAAACTTGCTTTGAGGGGCGCCTGGGTGGCTCAGTCGTTAAGCGTCTGCCTTTGGCTCAGGGCGTGATCCTGGCATTCTGGGATCGAGCCCCACATTAGGCTCCTCCGCTGGGGGCCTGCTTCTTCCTCTCCCACTCCCCCTGCTTGTGTTCCCTCTCTCACTGGCTGTCTGTCTCTCTGTGTCAAATGAATAAATAAAATCTTTAAAAAAAAAAAAAGAAACTTGCTTTGAGAAAGCATGGGCGTTGGGGTTTGGCGGCTGGGGTGTGGATCCTCATGCTACCATTGTTTTGTTCTCTGACGCTGGGAAAGTTACATAACATTTTTGCGACTCAGCTTCCTCATTAAACATGGGTATAACAATTGTGCCTACCTCACAGGATTATCTGTGAGGCCCAAATGCAATAATATATAGTGTACCCTGCCTGGCATCTAGAAACTGTCTATTGAGATGTCAATGAAGATAATGTAGATGTGTCTTCACATATAATTGTAATTTCACTTATTTAAGCCAAGTACTCGAGTTCAGTGGAGTTTGCCAAACACAGTGAAATCCTTGGGATCTCAAGACCATGACGTCATTGCTCTCATTTTCATGCTACTTCCTTTAAGCAAGTCAGTTGACCGACCGGAGACTTTTTAGCAACGTATGTATTATGCTGACTTCACCTTCATGTGCCCTCAGGGCTAGCAGCCACCAAATCAGGGTGCAAAGAAGTGTGTTGGTGGGAAATACATGAGGAAGAACAAGAAAAAAGCAGCCTGAGCTCACTCAGTGACAATATTTATTGTATGGAACAATGATCATGCTTCAGATGTGTTTGTTCTCTGTTATTCTGTAAATATGGAAGAAATGTCGTTGCTCAATAGCTGTCTCGATCACTTACCTGATAGACTTTTGAGGCAGAGCCGTCTCTGGGTGCCTTCAAAATACGGTGACATTTTTGCTTTGAAGCTTTCAGGAGGCGTGCCAGCTTGGGTCAGTCACGAGTGCAAAATAGCGCCACCTATAGGCGATTTGTGTATGATAAAGTACCTCATCATGTCTCGGCACCATTTTTGGAACAGAACCCTTCGGTGGGCTTGAGGTTTAGTGGAGAAGTTAAAATGACAGCCACCACCCCAGTCCTAGGAGACTGCAAATCTCCGCGAGGCAGCATGGAACTTGAGCATGGGCTCCAGCTTCGGGCTAGGTCAGACTTCCATCCTGGTTTTCAAGTCAGTAGCTATGTGACCTTGGCGCTCCTATTGAACTTCTCCGAGGAAATTATCTCAGAAATATGGGTAATAAAACCTTCCACCTAGTTGTTGTGAGGCCTCCATGGGGCTGACATTCTGACGATCTGTAGTGTAGTGTCGTATAGTGTAGATCTGCATAAATATGATTGCCTTGTTTTATTCTTTGCCTGTCTCTTTCCTTCCAGTCTCTCGGTGCCGTTTGGGAGTCCAGATTTACAGGCCCGAATTATTTTGCAGATAGCAAGTCAGATACTGGAGGAGGCGTAAGCTATTTGAGGACTTTGGATCTTTCTGCTAAAGGGAGGCCCAGGGCCAGAGTCAGTATTTGTGCTTTGCAGCGTATTGGTCAGCTGTGCCAGCAAGTCAGATATGCCGAGAGCAGGGGATACTAGTGAGGGCTTCCCAGTGACCCACCGTGTACGGATGTGCTTCGAAAAGTGTCAGGGGCTCCAGGGTCATGCCGTCTTCCCTACCACTGTTGTCAGCATTTATCCTTTTTCCTTTTCATCTCATAGATTAGGAAACTGAGACATGGAAAAACGAAAGTGATTTTCCCAAGCGCGTACATCATATCTTCCTCCTCATCACAGCAGCAAACACAGCGCTTGCCTCGTGCCAATTACTGACCTAGGCACTTTACATGCATTACCGGTAATCGTATAATCTTTGGGATAACCTTATGAAGTGGTTTCTATTATCCCCGTCTTACAGATGAAGACACAGGAGCTCAGAGAGGACACACAGCTGTTAAGCGACTGGGATTTGAGCCCTAGCAGTCTGCTCTAGAGTAATCACTCTGGCAACTATGCTATACACACACACAGGAAAAAAGTAAAATCGGGCTCAGAGGATGAACGGAGTTCTCTTTTATGTTTGATCCTTGCTTTTTTCACTTCATAACACATTTCGATCACTGTATTAGTTAGCTTTTGAGAATGTTATAGAGATCGCAACAATGCACAGAAAATGTATTGGTTATATAAAAAGAGGAAAGAGCTGTTGAAGTCAACTAAACTAATGGAAAGACAGCTTTGAGATACTCTCCTGTGGGGCTGATGATGGTAGAGGTGAAAAGTGGCTAAATGGTTTGTTCCAAAAGAAATACAAGACATATCTTTTACAAATTGAGCTACCCTATGATCCAGCCATTGCACTACTGGGTATTTACCCCAAAGATACAGACGTAGTGAAGAGAAGGGCCATATGCACCCCAATGTTCATAGCAGCATTGTCCACAATAGCCAAAGTGTGGAAGGAGCCAAGATGCCCTTCAACAGATGACTGGATTAAGAAGTTGTGGTCCATACATACAATGGAATATTACTCAGCTATCAGAAAGAAAGAGTTCTCAACATTTGCTGCAACATGGACGGCACTGGAGGAGATAATGCTAAGTGAAATAAGTCAAGCAGAGAAAGACAATTATCATATGGTTTCTCTCATCTATGGAACATAAGAACTAGGAAGATCGGTAGGGGAAGAAAGGGATAAAGAAAGGGGGGGGGTAATCAGAAGCGGGAATGAAGCATGAGAGACTATGGACTATGAGAAACAAACTGAGGGCTACAGAGGGGAGGGGGGTGGGGGAATGGGATAGACTGGTGATGGGTAGTAAGGAGGGCACATATTGCATGGTGCACTGGGTGTTATACACAACTAATGAATCATCGAACTTTATATCGGAAACCAGGGATGTACTGTATGGTGACTAACATAATATAATAAAAAAATTTTAAAAAGACTTACCTTTTACAGTCGAGCAGAGGAGACATATGAAAATGGAATAAAGTCCAGTAGAAGTTGGGGAAGAGAGAGGAGTTTGCATTGAGAGAGTAAGGGCTTCAGGTGAGAGATGGCACTGGGGGAGGGCACCCGGGGTGGGGGGGAAGAAGCCAGAGAGTTGGCAGGTGCTACAGTGAGGACGAGCAAGGACCCAGGAGTAACGTCAGATCAGAAATGGGTAAACAAACAAGAGCAAAAACACCAAAGCTGCTCAGCTTGGAGAAGAAAAGAGTCAGAGAGATAGGAAGGGCTGCCATATAATATTACTTTTACTGTTTTAGGGTTGCTGTATGGCGGAGGGATCAGATTTATCTGTGTTGTTCTAGGGGACAGCAGGAGGGCAAATGTGTGCATGCAGAGGGGGGAAGATCTAAAACCAGAATGGAGAGGAACCTTCCAGTATCAAACACAAAGCCAGCATTTCAGCAACAACAACAGAGAGGACTGCTTTCACAATTACGTGGCCCTTGGTCACTGCAGAGACATACGAGCAGAGCGGCATTACTGGTAGTGTTGTAAAGGGAAACAAAGCAAACCGCACAAGAAATATTAGACTATGGGGGCGCTTGGGTGGCACAGTGGTTAAGCGTCTGCCTTCGGCTCAGGGCGTGATCCCGGCATTCTGGGATCGAGCTCCACATCGGGCTCCTCCGCTATGAGCCTGCTTCTTCCTCTCCCACTCCCCCTGCTTGTGTTCCCTCTCTCGCTGGCTGTCTCTATCTCTGTCGAATAAATAAATAAAATCTTAAAAAAATAAAAGAAATATGAGACCATGTTCCTACTTCATAGAACTTATATATGTGGCACATGCATACAAAATACACCAAACTCATAAACTCTTGCCTTATGTAGTCATTTTTAAAAAAATTTTTAAGGAACATATATTAAATAATTTAGTACAACCTACAGTAATTTTTTTTTAATTTGGAAAAGCTTAAGAAGATTAATTACATTTTCTTTTTCTTTTTTCATTTTTAAAAATTAGGTTATGTTAGTCACCATACAGTATATCATCAGTTTTTGATGTGTTCCATGACTCATTGTTTGCATATAACACCCAGTGCTCCATGCAATACACGCCCTCCTTAATACCCTTCACCGGCCTAGCCCCCCATCCCCTTTCCTCTGAAACCCTCAGTTTGTTTCCCGTAGTCCATAGTCTCTCATGGTTTGTCTCCCCCTCTGCTTTTCCCCCCTTCAGCTTTCCTTTCCTTCCCCTAATGTCCTCCATGCTATTCCTTATGTTCCACATATGAGTGAAACCATAGGATAATTGTCTTTCTCTGCTTGACTTATTTCACTTAGCACAATCCCTGCAGTTCTATCCATGTCGATGCAAATGGTGGGTAGCCATCCTTTCTGATGGCTGAGTAATATTCCATTGTAGATATGAACCACAACTAATTATCCATTGAGATACCACCTTACACCAGTTAGAATGGCAAAAATTGACAAGGCAAGAAACAACAAATGTTGGAGAGGATGTGGAGAAAGGGGAACCCTCTTACACTGCTGATGGGAATGCAAGTTAGTACAGACACTTTAGGAAATAGTATGGAAGTTCCTCAAAAAGTTAACAATAGAACTACCCTATGACCCAGAAATTGCACTACTGGGTATTTACCCCAAAGATACAGATGTAGTGAGAAGAAGGGCCACGTGCACCCCAATGGTCATAGCAGCAATGTCCGTAATTACATTTTCTGAGGTCACCACTAAAAGCCAAGATTTGAATCCATCTCTGTCTGCCTTGAAGTCTAGTCTTTATTTCAGGAAACTACAGTTCCACTTTTTAGGGGATTAAGAAGGGAATGGGAAAGCACAATGTGGAAGTAGTAGTAGGCATAGAATACTAAGTTGTAGGAGATAAAGAGCTTTTAAAGTAGCAAACAGCAGATTTGGGGAGTATAATTGGAAAGTGACAAAGGGCACAGTTAGGTCCGTTGGAGCTAAATGGTGACAAAGCAGGGTGGTTGAAGACGGTTGACCACACCTTGGCAAGTAGCAGATGTGGAATCAAGACAGAGTTGCTGCCTCTCTCTTTAAAAGCCCTCTGTGGGGCGCCTGGGTGGCACAGCAGTTAAGCGTCTGCCTTCGGCTCAGCGCGTGATCCCGGCGTTATGGGATCGAGCCCCACATCAGGCTCCTCCACTATGAGCCTGCTTCTTCCTCTCCCACTCCCCCTGCTGCGTTACCTCTCTTGCTGGCTGTCTCTATCTCTGTTGAATAAATAAGTTAAAAAATCTTAAAAAAAAAAAAAAGCCCTCTGTAACCGACAAAAATGTTCCCAAGCCAATATTATGCTTATTTCTATCTTTTAAGCTATTTTGATTTTTTAGTCACTTCTTATCCTTTCTCAATATTTATTCTTTTGAGATGAAATTTCCTTTTCTATTTTCCCATGTAAGCTAGAAGCATATCTATTCTTGGGAATAGATCCTGTGGTCCTGGCTACTTGAGTGCAAAGTGGAGTCTAGCCACAGTTAGGGCCAGCAGTGGTCTTAGCTGAGTTAGAACCTGATAACATTATTTATACAAGTGTAGTCTGCCTCCAGGATAGAGGGAGGTGTTTTATGACCACGGGCTTTATGAGTTGTAGCTATAAAATAATCAATCTTTTAAAGCAAACAGAGCACAATGTCTATATCCAAATGTGAATTGTCCTTCAGAGCTGCGACCCTTGGAAACTTTTCACACATATTGGCATAAAACGTATTTAAACTTTTCAGTGGAAACATCTTTCAGACCCAGTTTATCTTACATACACACCCACACCCACACCCACACCCACACACATTATTTTTTTTAAAGCATTATACCGTATTTATTGAAAAAAATTCATGTAAAAGTGGACCCATACAGTTTAAACTCTTGTCACACACATTATTTTAAAGTACACTTTATTTTTAACTGAAAATGCTTTGTCTTGCTTGATAACCAATTTTATTTCCCAGAGGGACTGGCTGTGAATACCTCTTGGTGATCTGAAAAATCAGATCCATCATTAAAGACAGAGTGTTATCCCTGAAGAAGTAAAAAAAACAAAAAAAACAAAAAAACCAATGGGTGCCGACTCTGAAGACCATACCCAGGGAAGAATGGCAACGTATTTGGAATATGGGCTGGGACTACTGAATGATTTGCTCATCGTTAGCCAGGAGCTGGAGAGAGGTGGCTCCATGGCTCCCGGACTGAGCTGAAAGATACCACGCAAGAGAAGAAGAGGAGCCCAAGAGATTTCTGCAAGTTCTGAAGGTTAGAGCAGCTTCACCTATGGGGAGCCAGGCTGGGCCAAGACAGGAAGGACCCCTTCAGGATGCGGATTACGGCTGCTACTTTGACCGTTCTTTGCTTTATTCTTCCTTCTTCCTTTTATTATTGTTTCACTTAGGTTAGATGTTGCTTAGTAAGGCTAACTCTCAACACTAGATCATTCCTAAAGAATTTTGGTGAGATTTCCAGAGTGCGCCACACGTTCCTCATGTTTCGTGACTTTCCGGTCTGATCCGAGGTCACTGCCTGTCTTGGAGTTTCAAGGGAGACGTGGTATGCAAGGTGCATGGAACGGGGCAATCTTTAGGTAGCACAGGGCTTCCCTGTCTAGTTTCTGGATCAGAGAAGGGCAGGTATCCACTTCTCATGGGTGTCCTATGGAGAGCTGACTTGAGAAGCAGACGGTCTTTCTCTTTCATCTCTAATAAATAATGGCGCTTAGAGCAATGTGTGTTTACTGGGAACAAATTCCACCGCGGGGTGTGGTGGAAAGAGCTGAGCCCTGTGGACCGTGCGGCTTCTGCTGTTGTCCGAAGCATTTCCTCTCTTGTCTCAGATGCTTCTGCTCCCCAGGCCGGGGCAGATGCAGGTCCCGAGACATGTCTGGGTTCTCCCCCTCCAAGGATGAGGAGGCGGCGGCCGCGGCCGAGCCGTCTTCCTGGCAGGGATTCCACGATGCGGAAGGTCCGTCTTTACCACAGAGTAAACTGGGACAACCAGTCTCAGCAGCTAAATGATTTCCTTGTTGACATGAGGTGAGGAAAAGATGAATAGCTTTGGGGAAAGACACTGCGAGGCTAGAAAGGAAGAAGCAAACGGAGTGAAGCATTGGGGAAGACGTACGAGCTGGAAGAAATGTCAAGGTAGACGAGTTGCTCTTTCAGCCTGGCACGGAGAGGCGGTGAGATAATCTTTTCCTCCTAAATTAGGAAAGCCCTGGTGTCTTTTCTGCCCTGGGAGCAGCAGCCATTCTATTGAGCCCCTACATAAAGATAGCCAACTTGTGTGAGTGTTCTGAACCCCAACTTGTGGTGAGAGGCCGGAAAATTCTAGGGGCCGGGGTCAATACCTGTATTGTACACATAAGAGATGGGGCCCTCAAATAGGATTAGGGTGTCTTGCCGCCTTTTGTTATGGATGTTTCTCTGTAAATGTGGTATGGTTATCAGGCCAATTCACCTGATAGGGTTTTTTGTTTTTTGTTTTGTTTTAGACAAAACTGCAGTCCATCTTTGAGAAAAACTCAGCCTAAACCATGGAAATATATATATTTGTCTGCACACCGAATTCATGTAGAGCAAAGCCAACACACACCACAGAGTGGTTTCGATACCAGCAGTGGCTTATCCTCTCTTCCAAACCATCAGGGCGATGATAAATGCGGTCCGGGGAATGCTTGGTCTGGGTTGTTCCGTTTGTGGGTTTGTTTCTTCCTGTCCCCTGGGGTTTGAGTCACCTGCTGCTCTGTGTCAGTATCAGAGTGCGGGGTCACATCCTGCACGGTCCAGGTTTTACGGGTCCCTTTCTTGAATCAAAGCTGATTTTCCACCGAAGAGAATTCTGTCTCCTGCAATTGTTCAAAATGTAGCATCTCAAATGTAGATGCTTCGACTGTGTTTACGTGAGTTGTGCAGGCCCTTTCTTTTCTTAGCTTTGGAGTCTTCAGATACGGGATATGCTGGAGTGTGATTCCTGTGTTTTTCAAGGGTGTTTTGCAAATCGTTTTGACCAATGTACGTGCACAGGTTGCCTGTGACTGGGCCTGTGGGGGCAAGGGCTTTAGAGACGTGTGACTTTTTATTTTTATTTATTCTTAGTTTTATTTTATTTAAATTCAATTAATTAACATACAGTGTATTATCAGTTTCCGAGGCAGAGGTCGGTGATTCATCAGTTGCATATAACACCCAGTGCTCATCAGATCACGTGCCCTCCTTATTGCCCATCACCCAGTTACCCCAGCCCCCCACCCCCCACCCCTCCAACGACCCTCAGTTTGTTTCCTATAGTTAAGAGTCTCTTATGGTTTGTTTCCCTCTCCGATTTCGTCTTACTTTACTTGTCCCTCCCTTCCCCTATGATCCTCTGTTTTGTTTCTTAAATTCCACATATGAGTGAAGTCATATGATAATTGTCTTTCTCTGATTGACTTATTTTGCTTAGCACATTACCCCTTAGTTCAGCAAATCATTGTGACCCAACGTATGTGCACAAGTTGCCGTGGTGACAAGGACTTTAGAGACGTCCATGTTTTTTTTTTTAGATTTTATTTATTCATTTGATAGAGAGAGAGAGAGAGAGAGAGAGAGCGCGCACACAAGCAGGGGGCGTGGCAGAAGGAGAGGGAGAAGCAGGCTCCCCTCCAGGCAGGGAGCCTGATGCGGGGCTCAATCCCAGGACACCAGGATCATGACCTGAGCCGAAGGCAGACACTTAACCGACTGCGCCACCCAGGTGTCCCCGAGACATCTGTGACTTTTGATGGAAGGAAACAGTTTCCTACTGAGAGTCACTTAATCCTTAAATCTGTCTAGCCTGTCTGTAAGTCCTGTGTGGCCCTTATGATTGCTCGGCTCTGCTGAATACTGTCCTCTTGCTATCTAGTCAAGATTTTGCTGTTTTTTTTGAAACTCTATAAATCTGTCATGTGTCTGTCTCTTTTACACATACACATGTAACATATTTACACATACTCGTAAATATGAAACATAAAATTTTGAATTTTAACTCAGAAAAATCAACATTATTGGTAAGGAGCTGGCAACATATTTCTAAAGTGGAAATTCATGAAGAAAATAGATTCTTAAGCACTTACTAATGCCAGGGTCATTTTACCAGCATCTTCTCATTTAACTTCTGATGACTTTTGAAGATAGAAATGCCATATCCTAGAGACGAAGCAACTGAGGCTCTTAAATGTGCTGTAGCTTGCCAAGGCCCCGGCGAGCGCGGGGCCAGGCCAGGCGCCTGCTGCCTCTGACACCTGAGGTCCCACACTGTTAATTATTCTCTGTCTCTTCAGCTAATTTGCAGCTCTTTATTGCATTAAATTCATAATCCTGCATTCATCATCGTAAGAACAATAATAATCACACAGCACAACTATTTGCAGTGGCCTCTGGCCAAGGCGGTTTGATCCAGAGTCAAAACCTCATATTTGTATAGTGCTTTTACTTTGTCAAAATCTAATAAGGGTGGTTTTCATATCTGAGGACAACCAAACTGATCTCTCTCTATTTAATATAGTGACATATCAAATTATTTATTTCATATATTTGAGTCCATTTTTAGGCTTCTCATTCTCTGTGTCTTGGGAAGTTGGGAGCTGAAAAATGCTTTTGAAAAATTTCTTCTCCAAGGACAGGAGATGAATTAGGTGTCTCTTTTAAAGGCAAAGCTTCTTAGTGAGAAAGTGGAAATGAGAATTCATGTCCCTAACTGAGAGTTTATTGTCCTTTCTAATAACACCACACAATCTGGTGTCTAATCTGTCTAAAGACATGGGATCCTTGTCTATTAATAGTCCTGCTATTAATAATGTGCAGTGACTGGATAGGCCAAGATTTTACTGGTGTTTTGGAGAACCGAAAAGATTTCAGAGTTATATCTTAGAAAGCCTTTGGAGTTTCTTCAACATGTTGTATGATTAGCAACTAAAACTATGACAAGAAAGAAGGAGGGGTGCTGGGGTGATTCAGTCCATTAAGCATCTGTCTTCGACTCAGGTCATGATCTCAGGGTCCTGGGATCGAGCCCCGCGTCAGGCTGTTCCTTTGGCGGGAAGTCTGCTTCTCCTTCTCCCTCTGCCCCTTCCCACCATTCATGCTCTCTCTCACTTTTTCTCAAATAAATAAATAAAATCTTTAAATAAATAAATAAAAATAAAATCTATTTAAAAAGAAGAAGGAAGGAAATGAACATGCATTGAGAATCTATTATTTGCCACACAGATGAGAGGCACTTTTCCTTGTGAAGCTGATATGAACTCCACTTTACAGGGGATGAAAGGTCAGAGAAATTAGTAATTTCCCCCAAGTTGAACCCTAAGAGAGTTTGACTGTAGTCTGTGCAATGCCAAAGACTTTACCTTTTTTATTTCCTTGCCTCCACATAGTTTGAAAAATCAAATATATAGTATTTCATGTGTGGGCCACCTCAACAAGAAAACTGGGCACTCACTAAAGTAACTCACACTAAAAATAAACACCCCTCTTCCTCCCACGAGCTTCCCAAGGTTGCAAAGAGGAACACTGGACGTCTGCCGAGCATAGGAGTGCTGCCTACAGTAATCTGACATCAGAGGATATCGTTCAGATCATTTTTTTTCCTTTTCTGATTTTGTCTCTCCGATGTCATATATATTGTTGAAGTTTTTTTATGATGGACATTTTCAAGCATAGACCAAAGTAGAGAAAACAGTATGTGGAGAGACTGGGTGCCTAGACCTGGCTTCAATAATTTCTGCCTTAATTGTATGCTCTATATCATACTGACATTAATTATGGTGTGTTTGCATTTGGTGGTGAGCAGATAATGAACCATATGCTTTAGGCCCTCGTTCCTACCCCAGTACAGGATGGATATTTGTTCCTCCAATACAAAGCCTTAATGGATTATCAATAGTGATGGCTTAAAAAAGCATGAGAGACAACAATAAATCAGCTCTCAAAATAAGGTACAGTAGGGATAGAAATATTTCACTTTGAAAATGAAGCAAGGCCAGGAGAAGAGTGTGAGGACTATGAGAATGAAGAGTGTGGGAACAAAAGGCCATTTGGAGCCATTCTATTCCCGTGGGTGCACGTGTGTTGATTCCATTCAATTTTGGGAAGGGCACCGGAAGGGCACAACCATCAGGACATCACTGGATTACCCAAGAGCTGCAATTGTCCTTTGTTACGCGGGGTGTTTGCCTTTGGTATCATAGCTCAACTGCCTTGAGAAAATGGAGTCAAGGAAAGAAATGTGTTATGCTGTCATTTTTCAGTTATCCACATAAATGCTTGGGAGCAGGGGCATGGATTATAGAAGACGATAAAAAGCATTTGTACTTGACTTTGGAATGTATTGCCATACTTACGTACATTGATCTGTGAGGCGCGTCCATCCTGGAAATTCCCTTTAAAAACCATAGAAGGCCATTCTGTGGCGGCCAGTCTCTGTTGCAGCTGCTTTCTTGTTCTCCCAACCTGCGGCCCCACACCTCCCCAGCTCACCTCTCAGTCTTTGGCCTCCTTCTCTGGTTTGACCCAAATGGCGGGGTTTGAGAAGACCCTGGCTCTTATACTCTAAATACACATTTAAAATAGTGACAAAATTGGAATTAGGCAGATGAGGTTCTCAGAGTGAAGCTGGGATTTTCCAAAAACAATCCAATTAACAGACTTGAAAGCATTTGTCAAGTCTGTTCTCAGATACAATGACTGAAGACTTTGGACATCAGAGACCTTCTGGCTCATTCTCCTTGCCAGCAGGGGTTCCAGCTCTATCAGCCACTTCCTCCCAGCTCCAGTTTTCACAGGATAGTGCCTCTGTTTCAACAGCTCAGCTCTGTCTGCTGGCGCCTCCCACCCCGGTACTGGGAAGGGGTTTTTTCCCTGATACTGTCCTCACAACAAGCTGTCTGAAGAGAAGATAAGGTTTTCTCTAACAGCAGCAACCTAGGGCATTGCACAAGTGTCTCTGTTTATGCATCTCATGCGGGAGGAAAAAAAAACTTGTTCTAATCCGCGTATGAGTTCAGAATCCAACCCCAAACAAATTAGTCCTTTACTTCACTGTGTAGACCACGCATGCTTTTATTTGAAGACTCAAGCTATTAAAAAAGCAAAGCACAGGACTTACGGGCACAGTGATTTTCCCATCCTGAATCGCTTGGGACTGTTTTTATTCCACTGTTTCGGTTTCTTTGCTGCGTGAGCGCGTGTGATTTGCTGGATCGTTTGTCCCGATTTTAGTCATCATACTTACAGGGTGATACAAAGTAATATAAAAGACTTTGCGTTTTCATTGAAGAGAATTGCCTCTGTGTGGGTGAAATAGTAAATATGATAAAAATAATAAAAACCAGTATTTATTGTGTGTTTCCTTTCTACCAGTACTGTATTGAGTGCTTTATTTGCATTACCACATTCTATCCTCACAATATCCCTATTAGGTAAATTCCATTATAATCCTCACTTTACAGAAAGGGACACTGAGGCGTAATGGAGTTAGTTGACCCGCCTCATAGCAGTGAGAGCAGAACTGGGGTTTGAGCACAGGGAGAACGATTCCAAAATATAAGCTCTGACACATGCACGCACACACAGAACAGCTGTTGAACGTGGACCCAAGGCAAAATAGCCTGGAGCAGAGGAACCCTGCATGAGAGTGAAGCTGTAGGGATAAAGGTAGAGATAGGCATGGACCAGGCTGGTTGGGGTTGGTCAGGATGGGCTCCGGGGGCAAGATCACTTTGAAGGTGGCAAAGGAGATGGGAAAATACTGGTAGAGATAAGGGGCAGGGCTGGTAAGCAGATAAGGTAAGTAAAGGTAGCGAAGGAGATTTTAGGTCCAAAAAAGAAGTTGGGGACAGCTGGGGACAGTGGAAACATCTCTGGGCTACATGTCACTTTAAGAAAAAATGGTGGTCTATTGCTTTGCTTTTTAATAGCAATGTGCTTATCATATAGACTAATGGGAAGCTACACTACATACTGTTTTTAGAGGTTTCCATCTCCCTGATGAGTTAGAATTGGGGTCTTACTTCTTTACCTGCTGTTTTGATGTGAGTTTTCTTCCCACTGTACTCTTCTTCTTAACACCTGAGATTTACTGAAGGAAGCGAAGCCCATATATGTTTTTGAATTTGATGACTATTATTTATTGCCATATCTTACTATAAATCATTCTTTTTTTCAGTCTTATTTGAAACACATTAGGAATCTAATATATAAAAGATAGCAACCATGAGGGGTGTCTGAGTGGCTCAGTTGGTTAAGTGCCTGACTCTTGATTTTGTGTCAGGTCATGATCTCTGGGTCCTGGGATCGAGCCCTGCATCTGGCTCTGTGCTCAGCTCAGAGTCTGCTTGGGATTCTGTCTCTCCCTCCCTTGCAGCCCCTTCCCCCAGTTGCTCTCTCTCTCTCTCTCTCTGTCAATAAAATCTTTAAAGTATGAAGTATGAATCTTGAAAGTATGAAGGTGTCCTCTATAGTGAGTCCTATGAGATTTTATGATTTAACATGTACTTGACATATTCGATCAAAGGGTTTATCTGCCATGGTTTTATTGGAGTAGATAACTTATCTTTTTTAAGGTATATTTCACCTTGGTGCCGGGGTATTTGCTACCAGGGTAGACTGTCATAACTAAAACAATGTCTAAGGAGGAAAGAATAATATTTGCACACAAGCAATGTGGTATATAATTGTATTTAGGGTTGAATCATATTCTGAAACACATTCTATAATATAAAAACTCGCACATTTAAAAATCACTTTACCAAACTCTTTAATAATACCTGTGCACCTTTAAAATCTTGGTCTATTTCACTAAGGACACATTATGATGCTTTTAATTGTTGGCCCTTCTGACCACACAAATTCTTTTCTTTTTTTCTGATCATACAGAGTCTTTTCATGTTTCATTGTAGTCATGTAAAATATTTTACTTCAAAGGAAAAATGCTATGAATTTAGAGTGATTTCAGAATTTAAAAATCTGTTTCCTATTTTGTTGATCAAGACTGAGGAGCATTGATTGTGAATAAAGAACATGCTATGTTGAAAACAAAATGAAGGGTCCTGGTGTTTCTCTGCCAAATAGCACAAAAACTGAAAACACCGCAGGAATTTTTCAACATTATTAACCTCTTGACAATGTGTGGGTCGCATAAAGGACAGATGAATGTTTTGGAGGGACTGAGAATGCCAATTTTAACAGACTGTCCAATCACTGTAGATAAATATTTGTGTTCCTGGGGATTATTTGATTTTTATCAAAGCAAATTGAATTGGAAACATGGCATGTATTAAGTCATTGGTGCTTATTGTCTAATTCTTTTTCCCATAGAAGTTTCTGTGCACTGAAAGAACACTAAGTCATCAGTTAGACATACCATGTAATGATTCTTATCATATCCAGACAAAATAAAAGCCTTTTAAGAAGGTACTTCACAAGACAACTGCATAGCTTTCCTCACAGGAACTTGTGAAACAAATCATGATTATTAAAGCTTTTGGGTCAATCGCTTACACCAGTTTAACGAGAACAATTCCAAGACGTCTAGCCCATTCCACATTCCATGTGACTAACTATGGTATCCAGAGCTTGGAAAATATCCAGGCAACTCACAGTAGCTTTTCTCAAATGCTTTCTGGACCCTGGATTTTAAGGAAAGTGAGAGAATTGGGTTTGCAGAGAGGAGTACCCACTGTCAAGGCTATAAACGGTCTCAGCTGTACCTGAAAGTTGTCTAAAAGAACCCAAACTTGAAAATGTGACAGGAGTAGCCCCTATCTATATTGGAGTCGGCAAATGCATCGATCCTAAGTGTTGAAGTGAAGATTAATTGTATTGGTGAGACAATGTATTAGCAGTTTTAGCACAAGCCTCCGATAGAGATTACTGTGAGTTGGAACGATTAGCTTTTAAAACTGTGTTCACAGGAACCACGCCTTTCTGCTTGTTGTCATGGTCTGATTGGGGTGGAAACAAAAGAAGGAAGATTTTGAGTGGAAAGATAGGCGTAAGAGAGAGCGAGGGCAGGAACTGAGTCAGACGAGGAGGGCTCTCGCAGGTTTGGGGTCAGTTCTGTGGTTATTATCGAAGCCAGGTAGGAGCGGCGACCACCCGATTCAGCCCACAAAAGCTCGAGTGCGGCACACAAGCAGAGAGGCAGGGAGAAGCCCAGCTGGTCCTCTCGGTCCCTGTCTCTTGTAAACAGGGTCTGGAATCCGGAACCTGGGAACTAAATCAAAAAGCCAAGATAAGGGACTTCAGAATAAAGCATTAGTAACCCAGCAAACAGAATCAGAAGCCTGGGACACCGGCACTCACAGGCCGCTAAGCAAGTGGCCTACATTTCCTGTTTCGAGGCTAAACTTGTGAAGATCTGGAGAAGGCCTCAGCCCAAAGTTTCATTTTTCTCATTTAATTTATACATATGAGGCACCTATTATGTACCAGGCACCGTATGAGCAGGGGCTATTATCCAACGAGGTAGACACATTGGCTCATTTTCTAAAGGAGACATACAATCAGCCAGGAAATAAACAAGTAACTGAAATTTCCTTTGAAGCCAGTAAGTGAACAAATAACTCCAGAAGGAAAGAAATGACACAATAAGTCTGAGAATCTGAAGAAGCTGTTCTAGAGAAGAGGGGTACAGACAACCTCTCCGAAGAAGGGCTATTTGAGCATGAGAGTGAAGTTTGGGAGGGAGCAGACATTTGAGGGGCTGGAGGAAGAACCTTGTGGAACGGCCTGGAGGTAAAAAGGGCATGGGAATGTTCAAAGAACAAAAGCGCGTGGATTTTCAGAATCAGGAGCAAAGGAAAGAATGGGGTGAAATGGGGGCGGGGATAGAGAAATTGACAAGAGCTAGATGGTTCCGTCGGAGGGGAAAAGCATTTGGCTAGGGCAAGGGACGGGCCAAGTAGTCTAAGCACCGATTTGAAGGGACTCACTGTTTTTTATAGCTGTGAACCGGAAAACAGATGTTGAAGGATGGAAAATTCTGCCCATACGTCGTGAAGAGCTCACTTGGGAAGTTTCCTAACGCAGAGATAAATTAGGAAGCAGATCCTGGTGCCGGATCTTGGTATACAAGTTTGTTTCCGAAGAGCCCAGGGTTGAAAATTAACTTCAGGACAAAACACCGCAGTCCAGAAGAGTGGTGGTGGTAGCCAGAGGCTTTTTTCTTCGGATGACAAAACTGATGGGGCAGGATGGTGAGTCACCCCGCGTGGGCTGCCGCAAAGCAGAGCATAATGGGGGTTAGCCTGGGAGGCGCATGAGGAGTAAAGTGGAAGAAACGCAGAGAGCACCGTCCTTTTGGCGATTTCCTTCCTTCCACGGTCAACTAAGTCATAGGTCCCCTGAGGAGGTCTTTCAATTGGTTAACAATATACTATGCTCTTCCTTTGCATTTTTTAGGAAATACAAAAATTTGCTGATAATAATAGCTAAAACGTAGTAGCAACTTCTGGGTTAAATTGTGTCTCCCCAAAAGATCTGTTGAAATCCTAATCCGCAGTAGCTCAGAATGTGATCTTTTTCAGAAATAGGGTCGTTGCCGAGGTCATTCGTTAAATTAAGGTGAGGTCAAACTGGAGTAGGGTGGGCCCTTAAGCCGCCATGACTTAATCCAACATGACAACAAGTCCTAATGAGAAGAGGGAATTTGGACATAGAGACAGACACGGTGGGGAGATGGCCACGTGAAGACAGAGACACGCAAGGAGAATGCCGTGTGAAGGTGGGGACAGAGATTGGGGTGATGTAGGTATGAGCAAAGGAATGCCAAGAATTACCAGCCTTCTCTGGAAGCCAGAACAGAGGCATGGAACAGATTCCTCTCAGAGCCCTTAGAAGGAACCAACCCTGCTGATCCTCTGACCTCAGATGGAGGATGGTAGAACCATGAATTTCTTCTGTTCTAAGCCACCCAGTATTCATCTGTACAGCAGCCCTACAAATCTCCCACGGTCCCTTCCTCTTCCTCTGTCTTACTCTCTTCCACCGTTCCCCCTCACACTCTATTATCCGTTAAGACCAAGTCATTTTTCCTACCACTTGTCCTCTTTCTACCCAGAATATCCTCCTTCCCTTCTTTGTCTGCCAGGCACTGATTTTAAAATAATTTATATATTTTAATTTTTGATTATAAAGTAGTTCATGCATACACGGAAAATAACATAACAGACTCCGTTTTTTCAACGTCTAAATTTATCAGATGACAACTTTGGTTTTGCCGTATTTGTTTCAAATCTTTCCTTTTTACTCTAAAAAGGAAATGTTCCTGATAAAGCGAACGCCTCCTCTCTTCCTACACACTTCCACTTCCCTCTTCTCTGCAATGGTTGCTCTTCCTTAATTTTAAAGTAGCTTGTCTGCAAGCTACGTCATGAACATCAGCCAGGCCAGCTTCATAACTCTATCTCCTGTTCCCACAATATTTTATACACAGCTTAGGTGAAGCAATGATCGTATTATATTTTGATTGTAGTTTTTTTTCCTAGAAAAGAAAGAAAATGACTCGTCATTTCCAACCGTTATCTGATGCCAACACCATGTCTAGCTCTTGGTTAAACAATTTTAATTACCTAATGTCTACGTAAGAGCATTTGGCCCTCAGAAGAGCCCTGTGCTTATCAGGACTGGAACCGTCATTCTTCTTTTCCCCCAGAAATTGAAACTACGAATTTTGCTTGTCTAATGCGATTGGTGATATTTTTGGACCACAATTCTCCCTTCCCTTCTCATCCTTGCTGTGAGACACTGTGTGGAGTCTGTTTCCTGGCCCCCTGAGGTTGGGCTTGGCCATATGATTTGTTTTGGTCAGTGGAATGTAGGCAGAATGACAGTGTGTCAGTTCCAACCTGAGGCTTGAAGAGGTGTTTGTGTTTCCATTCTCCCCTTTGTGCTTCTGCCATTCACAATGAAAGCATGCTCCAAGTAGAAACTGGTCTCGGAATGAGGAGACATGGCGAGCCAACGTGACTTCAACCTGAAGGCTGGTTGTAACCAAGCCTAGTAGAGCTTCAGCAAACAGCACACTTGTGGTATGGGCAAAAGTATATACCTTCCCATGTAGCTTACTAAGATTTGGGGGTGGGTGTTCCCATCATGGTGGGAACCTCATTATTACACCTAACAGTGGATGATAGAGCCAGACTAGAACACACATGGTCTGATTAGTCATCCAGTATCTTTCTATATTATTCTGTTACTCATCTATGCATTCAACAAATAGTTATCACATATTTACTATAGAAAACAGCATGCACGACAAAAACTAAAAACAGAGGCTGTAGTCTCTGCCTTCACAAAGAGCATATTTCTAGTAAAGGAACTAGACAAAAACAAGTAAATTTAAACCGGAATATGATGACAAACTTATAATAGCACAAAAGTCCTTTTGAGAGAGAATAATGGGTGGGCTGAAGGACAGGAGAGGATGACCTTTATGGTGGGTAAGGTAGGGCTCCTCGAGGTGCTAGTGAGCGTATCTTTCTCTCCCTTGAATGGTCTCAGATAATGGCTTCATTTTCTTCATTTTCCTTTATTTGCACAGTGGCAGCCCAACTGTGTGCCTGTGCTCCAGGCTAACTAGTTTTCCTGGGTTTGGATCCTGTGTTCAGAGACCCACTGGGTTGTTTGACCAAGAAAGGCTCCGTTTTCCCTCTTCCAGAGGGAGCAATCACGTGCCCTCACCAGAACAAGCCGGAGTCCTCGGCCCTGCATGCAATCTGATTTCTCTCAGGTGAGAGGTATTCTGTAGATGGAAAGTCAAGGGAAAAATGTGGCTTTAGCAATGCTGTAGGGACTGTGGTCAGCACTGAGTTATAAAGGCCTTTGTTTTCCATGTTTTGATTGGCCCCGGGAAGAGCCTGGAGCAGCCCGCACACCATCTGTGTCCACGTTCGTGGGACTACGAAGTGCTGACACAGGACTGCAGCTCGGGGCCTGCGGCTTGCCAGGGTAAGCTTGTGTGATGCACTGTGCGTCCCTCCCAACAGCTCGGGCTCTTTGGCCGCCTAAACAGAGGCTGTGAAGACCCTGAGTCATGAAAAAGAGCTTGAGGAGAGCAGGCAACATTTCCCAATATTGTGGCTGCAGGCGATCCTCATCACGTTTCAGAAGCTCCGGAAGACGGGAAGCGTTTCATGAATAACTAACGATAGATTCAGAACCATAATCTGAATTGATCAGAAGCAAGCGGCATTGCAAAAGCTGGCTTCTGAAGGTCAAAACAAGTCCATTATTATGGAGACTTGGATGCAGATTAACTAAAGTGTTGTTTGTTTGGTTGGTTTTTTTTGTTTGTTTGTTTTGAAATGGATATAAGTATCACCAAGAATAGTTCCATATCTTAAATTGGTCTGGGAATCTCTAGCTTACTGATGAAAAGCACAGATTCAGAAACTGGTTTTTAGGATTCCTTTTTCATATTTTCAGTACAGTGAAAGTGCAATGGTAGGAATAAGGAGGGGAAAAGTTCTCACCCTACCACCCAGGGAAAAATCTGGGTAGCATTTCCACACAGTTTGTGCTAACATTTTTTCTCTACAAGTACTTCTTCCACTGTTGAGCTCAGCAGCCCGGGCAGTTTTGTTCATGCATTTTCTTTCAGTTTGGTTATTCTGTAGAAGAGATCCGGGATTGGCAGACTACGGGCCAAGTCTGGCGCTCTGTCTGAGTGGAGCATGGCTCTGCTCGCTCACTCATGGCCTCATTGGTGGCTGCTGTGGTGTCACAAGGGGCGGAGTGGCTTCGTCTTCACAGAGCCCATGTGGCCTTTACAGAAACAGCTTGCCAACCCCTAGGGTAGATTATTAAAGTCACACGTGAACAACGTTGCAAGGCTCTTGCGAACATATACTAAAGGGTTATGCACCACTGACACGTTCGTCAGCCTTTGTCTGGTGAGACTAGCTTTTCCACCTACATGGGAGTTCCTACGGACGTTTCCGACTCCCTCCATGACCACTTGTATCATTTCAGCCCCCCCTTGCTTATTGGTATATTTCCACTCCACCAGTGTAAAAACTTGCTCCCACCATCGCAAGTCCAGGGTTCAAGTATAGCAGTCATCAGGATTGGGAACCCTTGTTTCCGTGGAAAAAAACTTGATCAACTGGAGTCAAGTGCTTATGTGCAAAACCTTCTACTGTGAGTCAGAGACTCCACTCATTTCCAAAGTCATTTGGTCTGCCCACTGATTTTTAACTCTTCCTTTACTACATTTTCTACCCAGGTTTGCTTCTCGTTCCTGGTTATCAGTTATGATGTTGACATACTGATAAAGGGAGCAGGTGGTAGACGTGAGAATTTTCAAATTCCTTGAGGTCATAAAATATATATGTATGTGCATATATGTATGATGAAGCCTTGATCAAACAGAAAAGCTGATATTAGATTGCAGGTAGCAAATGGTATGAAAAATGTCTATGTGTAATTAATCCCACCAATATATGTAAAGGAGTAAGGTTGGGGGAAAGCTGTGGGCTTTATAATAAAGTATTTCTCTCCCCTTAAGTTTGATGTTCTCAGCAAAGTAAGTGCAGCTTCCGTACCATTAATTTTCTGCCATGACTGTTGCTTATATTAAATATTATAAAGATCTGTGTGGGATTTAGTCTCAAAAATCAAGTAATGCAAATGTCAGAACACAAAGATTACAGACGTCTCATGCTGAGTCACCTTATAAAATGGTCCACAGAACTCCAATCGACAAGCAGCTTGATTATCAGTGAGGTATCTGGCTTTCTTCCTGTAGTCCTCACATTCAAAATATTAGTAGAAAAAAGTGAGCACATTTCAAAATCATCCCCCAAACTTCCTGCTTTCGTTCTCTTTATTCATTATTTTTCTTCTTGCTTCTGTTTACTTTCCAGTTTTGTTGGCTGAGTGTCTGTTTGGCCTCTTCGAAGTAAAACGTTCTCTTCCTCATCAGATTCACAGATTTGCTGAATTTAGACATTAAAATTGTTACCAACCCTGACCGGGAAGATGACGCATTTTGGTGCTTGAATTTATAGAACATCATGGCTAAAAAAGATTTTTAAACAAAGCAAACAGAACAATAAGTAAAAAAAGTGCCAGTTCAGTTTATGGCATACACATAATACTAACTTACACTAGAGACGTACTATTTTTGGTTCACAAAACACGCACATATTAGACGTAGAGAGCACTTAACAAATATTCATTGAATTAATGAATGCACGAATAAGCGATTAAATATCTACTTCAACGCTATCCTGTATATGTAATATTTTCCCCTCCCTTTAACCATGAGAAAGTTGAGGCTCAGAAGGATTAAATTGAGGGGGAAAAAAGTAGCATATAATCTGATAAGTGTTCAAATAATAGCGAAAGAGATGCAGAGGATAGCACAAAGCCACATCGGCACTGATGAACCCCGAAACTAAAGGGTTTTATCGACTTATTTCCACCTTATAACACTGTCATATGAAGTGATAGACTTTGGTGCTTTCAGCAGTTTGGTGGCATTTGGTTTGTTCCTGTAGGAATTCTTTTCATACATTTTTTTTTTTACTTCTTTTTATATTGTTTATTTTAAAAAACCTCTCTGTTTTAAGTATATAACACTAAATTTTTTGGGCATAAGAGACAAGATTTTCTCTCTCTTTTTGCATATATCTGTGTGTATACGGGAGAAGTTCTATTTCTTTTTCATTTTTGATGTCTTCATTCACCCTGCCCCTGAGTCTAGAACCTAATATTATCGAATGTCGAAAGATAAAAATTCCACAAAGATAGTAATTTAGAAAACGAAAGTAAAAAATCACATCAATTTCTCCTCCACCCACTGCCTTGGAAAAAACCAAAGTTAACACGTGAGTTGTTTTCTCTTTTTCCTATGCACGTACTATGACTGGCCTTATGCTCCATTCGTTGGCCTAAGTTTGAAACCACATTGATCGCATCAACAAACTCTCCACTCCCTACTAGCCGACGGGTAATGGCTGGTTGTTGATATTTTGTTAAAATAGTATTTTTGAGCAAATTATCAGTGGGAAGCTTTTCTCAAATTTCCCTCCATTGATTCAATATCTCAAGTATCTAATTCCTTCCTTCTTCCTTCTTCACCAACGCTGCTCTTGAGCGCAATCAGCTGTAAGCAGAGTCTCCAGAATGTTCTCCTGTACTTTGCCATCCCATTCTCTGCTGAATTCATCCTCCTCAGCGTCTCAAGTGTTATCTGCCTACAGTACAAACCTAATTATGTCAGTCTTTTCTTAAAACTCTTTGCCGTATGCTTATGTTTTACCAAATTAAGTCCAAACTCCTTGAGAAGCTCCTACAGACTCTGTCAGAGCCGCTAGACCCAAAATCACATCTTCTCAGTCTCACCTCCGATTCCAGCCTAGAGGCAATGCGTATTCTGGATTTGACTCATATTGCAAAAGAGTCTCATCTCAAATGAGCACCATGCATCTCCAGGACTTCTCCCATGCTACAGGCTAGGAATGAGATCCTAGCAGTAATGCTCACACACAGAGCCCCCAAATTTATGAAAGTTAACTTCGAGAGCAATCCTCAGTCAATGAAGGTTGGAAGCCTATGGATTAATGCTTTCCCCAGTGTGTCCTTCTAGAGGAAGGCTCTGAAATACCTTCGGTATGTTCTGTAGACACCAGAATTAAAGCCCAGTGTCCAAGAGCTGTGATATCAGAAATGCACCTTTATATAGACATTTTTCCCTTCCCTCATTGTCTCTGGTCCCCCGCTTGTACTCTGGGATTATCTCCTTGACTAGGGCTTTCCTTTCTGGTAGAACCCGAGCTATGATATATAGTACTGGACTCTCAATGGGAGTGATTTAGGAAGAAGAGACTTGGGAACAGCCTTGGGCCATTTAAGGTAGCTAAGACACTGGCAAGGGATGGGTCCATCATGGGCATTTCTTGCCATTCACGTGCCTGGCGATAACGCTGAATGACAATTGCAGCAACCGTGGTCTGACCCGGGCAAGATAGCCAAGAGCTCAGCCAGCTCAGGGATGAAGGTTACCTCACCCTACTAGGCTAGGAACCTGGACAAGTAGGAGTAGTGGCTGGAGGAGAGGTAAGTTTAATATGGGCAGTGGAGGAAAGAGGTGATAAGATATCAGTGATAACTTCAGGGCCAGTTGCAGCAAGAAAGACTGCAGATGACCGTAGTAATCTTTACCTATGAAGTGGTGTCGAGATTGTGGCTGACCTTCAAGACTTAGAGGCAGAGGTATTTCTGAGGGAGACAAAGGATGGACTGTGTGAACTGCGTCTGGATTCCTGACTCACTTCCGTCTCTGATTTTAGCACACATTCAGTGGGTAGTTTGGCTTACCTCAGGCTGACATCTTTTCTCAAACACTGGCTGTTCTGCACTTTTGCCCCTGGGTATTTCCAAAGACCAGCTATGCTTGGTCTGGAAGGATATAGGGGTTGATATATCCTCAAGTAAATTCCGACTCATGTGGGATAGGAGCGGTGGATAAAAATCATCAGTTTCAGGTGAACAATTCCAAAGGGCATTCTACGTCCTCTTCAGTAAATTCCAGTCAGGACTGAGTGCCAGTTGCCTACCGTAGTTTTTTTTTTTAAGATTTTATTTATTTATGTGACAGAGAGACAGCCAGCGAGAGAGGGAACACAAGCAGGGGGAGTGGGAGAGGAAGAAGCAGGCTCCCAGCGGTGGAGCCCGATGTGGGACTTGATCCCGCAACCCCAGGATCACGCCCTGAGCCGAAGGCAGACGCTTAACGACTGCGCTACCCAGGCGCCCCTACCGTAGTTATTTTAATAATGAATCTGTGCATTTGCTTTTTTCCACTTTCCCTTGCTCTCCTCTCACTTCTGCCCCCTGTTTGCAACTTCTTGCCTCAAGCACTACTTTTGGGAAAATTCAAGCTAAGAAAACGTTTCATTCCAATATATCTCTAGCTTCTATTTTCTATCCTATCTTATGCTGTCTGTCTTTGCTGCTTCCTTGGTATGAGCCAAGGAAATAAATGGAGAAATAGAACAAATGCAACAAATAATTGAATAGAATTTCCACAAGGACTTAAGCTGCCAAGTTGAAAAGGTCCACTAAGTAGCCCAGAAAATGGTTGAAAATAGATTGTTTTGAAGTTTTCCTCCATGAAGTCTGTTTTTTATCTCTACATCTGGTGTACAGCTGTTCTCCTGTGATTTCTCTTTGTTATCCTCTTGTGCCAAAACTTCTATTTCTTATACTGCATGCCTCCTTTCTTGGAGCACTTCCTCAATAGTCTTAGGGTGCATAGGAGGTAATGTTTTTGAGTCCTTGAACATCTGAAGAAGTCTTTATTTTTGCCTTCTGCATGATTGAACGACAGGTTAGAAATAATTTCCTTCAAATATTTGAAGGCAATCTCTTCTTATTTGCAGTGTAATTGAAAAATCCCAAAGCAATTTTGTTCATAATCCTTTATATGTGATTTCTTTTTCTCCCCTCTCTGGAAGCTTGTAGAATCTTCTTTAGTCCCCAGTGTTCTGAAGATTCAAATGAAGTGCCTTGATGAAGCTTTTTTTTTTTTTTTTTGGGGGGGGGGGCTGCTGATCTCTATGTTAAAAATTTCCACAGATGTTTGGCAATCTTTGGAAGGCTTTAAATTTTTCAGTTGTCTTTTAAATAAATTAAAAGAAGAAAAAAGTCTTCCAATTTACTCCTATTGACTGTTTCAATTGCTCTTCATTCTTTCCTATAACTCCTGAGCTTTCATCTGATGTTATTTTTTTCAACCTTCATCTCAGAAAGTCCATTTTATCTTCCTTTTCAAAGGATATTTTCACTGGATATATAATGCTGGTTTGGTAGATTTTTATTTACTTCCGTATGCTCCATTGTGTTTTGTGTCCATTGTGAGTAATGAGAAGTCAGGCATGATTTGCATCATTGTGTAATATATTCTTTCCCCTCTAGTTGCAATCAAGATTTTCCCTTTATCTTTGGTTTTCACTAGTTCAAATTTTGATGTACTTAGGTCTGGTTTTCTTTATATTTTTCCTGCTTAAGATTCACCAAGACTCTTGGATATGTCAGTTAATATTTTAAACAAATTTGCAAATTTTAAGCCATTATTTCTTCAAATGTTTTCTCCTTCATTTTCTCATTCCTCTCCATGTAGGGCTCCGATTATATGCATGTAGACATCTTGATATTATGGGTCCATAGTCATAAAGACTCTGAAAAATGAAGGCTCATTTTTTCCAATAATTTTTCTTTTAGCAAGTCAGTCTTACAGTTCACTCCTGCCACCCCCCTCCCACTTTCCCCCTGAAATCTTCAGTCTCCAGTTTTTAAGTTCATTGAGGAGATATTATATGCTAGGAATCTGGGATTTCCATTTTGTTCTTTTTAATAGCTTTCATTTTTCTGTTGATATTCCACATCTGTTCACTCTTGAGGACCATAATTTTTCTTAAGTCTTTGAACATATTTATATACTTGCTTTAAAGTCTTTTTTGCTAATTATGATGTCTGCATCATTTCAGAGTTTGCTTTGTCTCGACTATTTTGTCTCTTGACAGCAGATCACATTTCCCTTTTCTTCTAGTGATTTTATATATAAGGCAATGCAGATAATTTATTGTAGAGATTTTGGGGTCTTTTACCTTTGTCTGAAGAATGCTGATCTTTTTACATGGGGGGATGGTCAGTCAGCTGAAATCTCTGTTCAGTTTTTCCACCTTTTAATGGTTGCTCTCCGCTGGGCTATTTGGAGCCTCCTTCATGTGTGCACAGTTCAGTGGTTAGTCAAGGATCTGAAGCAAGTTTATATGGAGATTTGGGGGGCTCTCTTCTCTGTTGTTCCCTCCTTTCAGTCACTTTGGCATCTCTGATGAATCCCTGATTCATTCTCTGACTCCTTACGTCAGAAAGACAATGGCTCTCTTTATGAATTTCAGCCACCCTGAACCACATGGATTGAGAAATGCCCTCAGAAGAAAAGCTTTCTCAAAGTAAGTCTCATCCAAAGCAATTGCCTTCTGTGAAGGGTTGAATCACCTCTATCTTGGACTCCTTTTGTTTGTTCTCAAGTAACTTCAAATAATTGTTTTTTATACTGGTTTGGAGTTTATAAGTATTATCTGTGGTAGGGTTAGTCTAATACAGGTATTCAACCATTTCTAAAACTAGACTCTTCTATTATGTGGCTCTTACTCTGTCGTGTATCTCTTTAAAAACTTCAGTGGTGGGGTGCCTGGGTGGCTCAGTCGGCTTAGTGTCTGCCTTCAGCTCGGTCATGATCCCAGGGTCCTGGGTTGGAGTCCCCCATCACGGGCTCCTTGCTCAGGGGGGAGTCTGCTTCTCCCTCTTCCTCTGCCCCTCCCCCAGTTTGTGCTCTCTCTCTCTCTCACTCACTCTCTCTCTCAAAAAGATAAATAAAACCTTGAAACAAAAAACTAAAAAACAAAACTTCAGTGGTTATTCCTGGTCTATAGATTAAAAACAGATTCTTTAGACCCAAAACACTCCATTTTTTTGTCGGTGTGTGAAGAAATTTTCCCCACAGGGGCCTAGGTGTCTCAGTTGGTTAAGCATCTTCCTTTGGCTCAGGTCATGATCCCAGGGTCCTGGGATCAAGCCCCACATCAGGCTCCCTGCTCAGGGGAGCCTGCTTCTCCCTTTCCCTCTGCCTGCCACTCCTTCTACTTGTGCTCCCTCTCTTTCTCTCTCTGTCAAATAAATAACTAAAATCTTGGGAAAAAAATTTTCCCCACAACAGACCCTATATTCCAGCCAAACTGACTGTTCTCCAAACATTCTATTTTGCTATGCCTCTTTGTTCACGTAATTCTTTCGAATAACATTTCTCCTAAATTTGCATGCCCCATCCTGACTATCTTTCAAGGTCTAACACAAATGTCAACTCCTCCACGAAAGCTATCCTTATCTACCCAGTGCGAAGTGACTTCATTCTCTACTAAATACCTCTTTATATTTATTTCACTTGTGTAATACACCACCCAGGTGGCAGAAGCGATATGAGCATGAGTGATTAAAAGATGAGGAAGACACCGTCCCCACCCGAGAAATCTCTGCTCCTATAACGGCAGAGAAAGCAAAGTCAATAGCAAGGCGGTGAATGCTACAGGCAGATGCTGCTGTGGGACGCTCTAAAGTCTCAGTCTACGGTATCAGGGACAACTTCTTGAGTCAAGGCCTAGATCAGAGTCTTGAACAATGAGTTACCTGGATTAGACACATGGACCGTGAGAGGAGAAACATTCCTGAAAGAGAAAACTACACATTTGAAGACAGAGAAGTGTGAATTCCCCTTAGCACTGAGCATTCTGTCCTTCGGGGATCTGACCTCCTAGCAGAAGGTAGAAAATGCCACCCTTGGGGCGCCTGGGTGGCACAGCAGTTAAGCGTCTGCCTTCGGCTCAGGGCGTGATCCTGGCGTTATGGGATCGAGCCCCACATCAGGCTCCTCTGCTGTGAGCCTGCTGCTTCCTCTCCCACTCCCCCTGCTTGTGTTCCCTCTCTCGCTGGCTGTCTCTATCTCTGTCGAATAAATAAATAAAATCTTAAAAAAAAAAAAAAGAAAAAAGAAAATGCCACCCTGTATCCACAGCTCCTGCCCCTCCCAAGCATCTGCCAGGTGACTCTCCAGTCCCGGCTTCCGCAGGGTCAGCCCTCCCCAGAGGTCCAGCTCTCTTAACAACGTAAGTTTGCTCACTCTTAGTAGATGCGGGAATCATCCACACAGGATCTTTTTGACTCTAATCAGTTGGCTGTGTGTCTTGTTATGACCTGCGTGTGGGCAAGGACAATGCTAAATGCTTTTGGTTCTTGTAATCTAAGAGAGAGCTTCACTACTACATCATCCATCGTTCAGTTTTCTTGAATGAAGGAGGAAATTCCTCACGAACTTTACAGCAACTTTATTAAAGTTATAATGATGAGCTGGCTCACTCAACACAAGCTCTGGGCTGTGAAACTGAAGGAGAAATGTTAGAACTTGGAATAAATTCAATAAAATTACACATTACATTTACAAGGATGTGTGAATGTGTATGGAGGAGAGGCGAGGACAAAGAAAATAAAAAATAGGTTGCTTTAGTGCAGTAAAGTTACCGGCTTTTCATTTCCTTTGCATTTTTTAAGTATAATTTTTAAAGGACATGTGAAATAGTACCAGGTTGAAGGAAGAAAACTTGACAGAAAATGATAGGTGAGAAACAGCAATGATTTCAGAGCCGTGACAAAGAGTGTTAGCAAATCGAGTGGCTTCCGGCCTGCGGAGTTTGAGGAGAGCCTCATGCGAGAAGGCTGATCTATGGCGGATGGCGGCCATCTCCATCAGGGACCAGACAGGAGGCAACGGGCTTAAATCTGAGAATGAGGGATTTAGATAAGAGCGAAGGAAAAATTTTCAGACGGTGCAATTTGATAGACACTGGAATGTGTAGCTGGGGAGGCTTGTGGAATTTCCTTCTCTAGAGGTCTTTTAAAAATAGAACAGTGTTTCATCTGCCTGAAGGATGGACTCTGTTTGACCTTTCAAAGTGTCCATTGAACCCGGAAGGTGCACCATACCTCAGAGAAGAAAGCAAACCTGAATCATCCTGGGTGGCTTGAGTAATGGGAATAGGGTACATAAATTTCATATTTGATTTGATTTACATAAGACACATATGTAAATATGGCTGTTATAGTTCTTTCTTTTCCTTTCGGTTGAATGTTTTCATTTTTAAGGCTTGGAGATTAGGGTTTAAGTAAAGATATTATAGGGAAAGAAGGAGGAACGCTCATGTTACTTTAGGGCATATTTTTATAGGGACATAAGCAAGAAGAAAAAGATATTTTGGGCATCTCTGATTTTGCTTTCACTTCCTATTCTAAATAAAGAAAACAACACTGCATTTTCTGTTGGATTTGATATTTTGAGGGTAAAATTTAAAAAAAAAATAATTTAGTCTAAATGTTTCTTATGGTGTTTTTGGTATCTCAAACTGGGAGAGGTTCTCGGTATTTAATTTCCTCTCAGGAAGTTTACCTTCAGAAGTCCAAGTGTGAGGTCAAGCTTTGGGTTGCCGGAAATGGTAATGTCCTTTACTGTCTGAGCACCCAGACCACGCTTAATAAAACATCCTCCTTTGTGGACATTGGTAAGGATTAAGGTGCTTTAACCATTTCCTCTTATTTTATAATTGGTGATTTCTGTGTTCAGTCTTCTAAAACTCAGAAATGAAATTATACGTAAGTAAGAACCATGTTCTCCGATTCAGCTCCAACTGTAGCTTTCCAGTTATAGGTGATAGCCATCCTTTTTTCCTTTCTAAAAACCAAAATGTCATAAAGGCCAAAAGGGATGTAAGCTTTAGAACTCTTTATTTCCCTCAAGCAACAATGCCAGGGTGTTCTAAACTTGATTTTTAATTGTTTCAGTTGAAATGAGGACATTCACAAGATAAAGCAGTGAGTCATAATACCTCATATTCGCATAGCTCTTTGCCAGAATGCTTCCTTATCTAATATCTAATTTGATCTTATCAAGAGCCTCATCAGTGTCATGATCTTACAGGTGAGAAAATGGGATCTCAGTCAGGAGATGGGACCTGCCCAAGATCACAACACTAGAAAACACAAGAGCTGGAACACTCCTGACTTCAAAGCCTACGTCGTTTTCACTGCATCATGCTAGGCTGTCTATGAGAATTTGTGGTTTCTTTTCTCACCATTGAGGAGATCTTTGTCTCTGATTCATTCTGAGCCAACATCATGTTAGAGACCATGACACTAATGTTATTGTCACCAAATAGAAAGTTGTGCTAGCAATCTCATGGAGTACAACACCAAAGGTTTTAAAAGCTCCTGCCATTCCACAGAGGTCATGCAAATTTCTGACAGGGCAGTCCACGTAGAGATTACAACGTATTCGAATTCATGCTAGCTTTTGGTTATTAAGCAACATTTTGTTTTTATGACAAAACTTACTTTAATTCTTGTATCAGTCTCTGACAGAAATTAAATATTAACAACTCCTGTAATCCCTGGCTCTCTGTCCTGGGTGTCTTTGGGGGTACGGTGGCTTTATTTCCTTCCCTAACTGTTCGGAAGTTTGTTTAATACTGACTCAGAGGAAGCATTCTAGCTGAGTCCTCACATGGTCTTGTTTACAGCTCCGGAGTGCACATAATAGATAAGCTACTGATTTCCACAAGAACCCCCACATTTCCTGGGTGTGTGGGCGTGTGTGCTTCGCCTGTGAATTATGATTGTGCAATCCGCCTGCTAGCTGCATCAGGTTGCAAAGCCGTTTGTGATCTCTGAAATATTTCTCTCCCAAGCCTCTTTTCATCAACCAAAAGCCATTGTGTGCCATGGGAGCTGTGCTGGTAACTAATAATTAACACTGAAAAGCCCATGAGTTTGTAACAAGATCGAACTTGTTATTGAGTCAGGGTGTAGGCAAATTTGCCCGAGGAAGTATTGTGAAATAAAACTGCAAATGGCCATAGATGCACACTGTTCCATCCGTAGGACTTCTCTCCTTGAGTGTAATTATAACTATCACTTGCAGAGGGCCCAGTTAGGTCAGCATCATCGTATTTGCTTCTAATAGCCCTGAAAGATAAATGTGGCTGAGCACTTCTATTGAAGAAAGGTGACCAGGGAAGTCAATAGTACGTCTTGTATTACACTGATGCTAAGTGATAGAATAATGAAGGGGGCCGGGACTGTTGGACTCCATCGACCAACTAGGTTCTCCACAAATCTCTCTTTGGTTCCTTTTTTGATGTGACTTTGCATGAAACTTAATTGTAGGTTGCGTAAGGTATAGAATTTGTTAGAAGGACGGTCTCTGAATAGTAAGGGAATTCAGGCTCCAGATGTTTGGAAGACGATGGTGGTAGGCTGAGAATAGCTCCATTAAACTCTTGAACATTTCAGGGAAGAGTGTTCTGAGGCAGAAATGTCACAGAGACCTCCGATTATTCTTGCCTCGAGATGGCGAATGCGTACACGACTGCATATGTAATCTGTCTTGGGTAGAGCACTGAAATGATTAAATCCATCATGAACAAGTATTGGACACTAAAAATGCAGAAGCAGATTTTTTGGAACCAATTTTTATTTTTTATTAAAAATTTTTTAAAAAATTATTTATTATTTTTTCTTTTTGAAAGAGAGAGAGGAGGGGCAGAGGGAGAGGAAGAGAGAGAATCCCAAGCAGGCTCCACATGGAGCCCGATGTGGGCTGGATCTCATGTCCCCAAGATCATGATCTGAGCGGAAATCAAGAGTGGGAGGCCTCGCTGAGCCACCCAGGCGCCCCTTGAACCAACTTTGTGCATCAAAACTAAGCAACCTGTATTATCTCAAAATTGTGCTTACCAAACTTAGACATTCTTTATAACTCTTGTTTTTAAAAGCCTTCATAATTCTTTCCCTTTGTTTTCTCTTCCCAGCTGCTGCTGTTACTGAATTTGAGGCGTGCCATGTATCACTTTTGCAGTGATAGCTTTCTTTTTGCGAAGCGATTGGAATAGAGTTTGTGGGGATATAGAATGCAGGCACTGAGAAACCTAAGTGAATGTGTAAGAATGACCACAAGGCACCAAACGTGGGTGTATTTATCTGCTTGTCTCATTACTAAGAGGTTTTAGTTCTAACAAATATCCGGAAGGATTTAGCTTTGGGGAAGTGGGAAGGGAGAAGGAGTAGAATAAGAGTTTTGAAATTTTAAACAATTTATTTGAGCTTCCAACTGATCTACTCCATTTTCTTTACATCAGCAAGAGGATTTCTTAAGGGACAGTTAAGAAAAGATTTTATCACTGTGTACATAGGCATTAGAAAGTTGATTTTACAATTTATTTAGTATATTAACAAGAAGACATTACATTGCAAGAAAAATTGGAAACTGCCAAGTTTAAATATTAGTTATTAAAATAGCAATGAAGACTTTTTGTGGCCCAGAAATATGTCTGTTTTAGTGGCATATGCTCTGCTCCATTTGCAAGTTAATTGTGTTGATGTAATTCTATCTGACGTTCTACTCCTTAAATAGGTCAAATGGTTTCATTGACAGAGGGTTAAGTGAGGCTCCTTTTCATTTTCTTTTCTTTTTTTTATTTTTAAAGTAGGCTCCACACCCAGCATTGAACCCAACATGGGGACTGACGTGGAGCCCAAACTCACGACACTGAGATCAAGACCTGAGCTGAGATCAAGTGTCAGGCCCTTAACCTACAGCCACCCTGGTGCTCCTCCTTCTCCCTTTATTTTAGAGACAGCATAGGACAGTGTAGATATTCAGTTCTAGGGTCAGACTACTTTGGTTAAATCCAAGCTCTGCCTCTATCAAGTTTTACGACCTTGGGCAAGTTAGTTAACCTCTGTGTGTCTCAGTTTCTTTACCTGTAGAATGGGGATGATAATCATGTTACTTATCTCATGGGGTTATTATGAAGATTAAAATGAAAGAATTATAGTACACACATGGAGAGAGATCAACAAATTCATTCTTTTTGAAATTTACAGATAGTAACAGTCACTTTTTTGGGCGTGCAGTTCTACGAGTCTTGATACATGCATAGATTATTGTAACTACCCACATACCAACACAAGAGGATGCAGAATAATTTCAGAAGACTTCCCTTATGCACCTCGCTGTGGTCAGATGCTGGTGGCACCCAGCCCCTGGCTACTACTGATACATTTTCTGTCCTTATAGTTTTGCTTTTTTACAGAATGTCAGATGAACGGAATCATACTGTATGCAATCTTTTGAGATTAGCATCTTTCACTTAGCATAATGCCCTAGCGGTACAACCTGATTTATAAAGGAGCTCCATCTGAACTTCATCTGACTTCACAGAAAAGGGATTAGAAAAGATATTTTTTTCTAGGATCATTAAAGAGAAGAAAACACATAGATTAATATTATCCGAAAGGAGACTTTGGTCTAATATGAGAAAGGAATTTTTCAGAGTTATCGAAATATCAAGTATGATGCGTCTTTAAGAGGACATTATCTCCCTGTCATTAAGGGTGTAGACACAAGCTGAAGGGCCATTTGGAAGGCCAGGTGAAGAAAATGCAAGAGTTAAATATAAGTTAACCTAGGGAAAACTGTTGATGGTGGTGTGTGGTGTTTTGTATGTGGGGGCTTGGAGTGGGACAAGGTGTTGGAAGATCATGAATAATCCCAAATAATCTATAAATGTAATCATATTTTATCCATGCCTTATGGGTACCAGCTAACTGTTGTTGGGTGCAGGGGGAGCTGGGACCCTTGTCACCTCCGCACTGAACTGCATACATGGGGAGGCTAGGAGCAGCCATGATAGAAGAGGGAGAAGAGGTCAAATCCTGACCTGGATTGGAAGAGAGTGATGGGGTGGGGATGGCAAGATTGAAGGAAGGAGAAGAGCTGGGCCTGGGCTGAGCAGAAAATGCTGCTACTTTGCACTGTGTGTTTGATGCCAGAGGCAACAATTATCATGATATTTTACAAATACCATGTATATTCTCCTAATTTACCCAGATGCACACCCATATATAATTATGTGTATTACGTATGTGAATGTATGTGTTTAACTTGATTCATCTTCATTCTGCAAATCAGTTAATTTGCTCCTAAAAACCTGAAAGTTCACTGTACCAGCTATGATTTTCTGGCTGTGTTCCAGAGTAATTATGTGGTAGTTGGTTTAATCCTGGAGTCAAGACTCTGTGGGAGAAGTTGTATTTTTCAGGTTATAGCTGAGGAAGCCGAGGAAGTGACTTACCCAGAGAAACAGAGACGGTAAATTCAGACAGAGCCAGAGCTTCTTCTCAGGAATGTCTGTTTATCTTCAGAGTCTGGACATTTGTCTTCACTCTGCTTCTACGTGTTGATGAGAGTGGAGTTTACTTAATTTTTTTTTTACTTAATTTATTTTTTACTTAATTTATTTTTTATTATTTTTACTTAATTTATTTTTTATTATTTTTTAAAGATTTATTTATTTGAGAGGGAGAGAGACAGAGCGCATTTGTGCGCAAGCGAGCAGGGGGAAGGGCAGAGGGAGAGGAAGAGAGAGAATTCCAAGCAGACTCCCGAGGAGCTCAGAGCCCGATATGGGGCTCGATCTCACAACCTGAGATTACGACCTGAGCCGAAACCAAGAGTCGGTAGTCTGACTGCCCCACCCAGGCGCCCCTCCAAGTTTAAATACAAGGGAAAACAATCTGACATTTGAAAGTATACTCTACAATGATACTTTATGTGTTTGCTGTTATTATTAATGGTGATAAAACTTTATATCCAGTTACTCACGGAATTTAGCAAGGATTTCAGGAAAGAAAAGCTAAGCTGTAGAAAGGTCTTGGAATCAGAGGACCTGAGTCAAAATTTTAGTTCTGTTCATCATAGCTGCCGGATCTCTCTCAGCTCTGTGCTCTTTAGTGAATTCAAAATGATAATACCACGGTTATTACGTCGTTTAAACAACAAAATGGATGGGCAAATGCCTGGCTTTGTTTATCACATGGTAGGCATTTAGTAGGAATTTGAGAAATTAGGAAATATAATTAAGAAGCACTTCTAATTTCGTGACTTAAGTATGAGAAGAAAGGCTATGGCTGTATTTGTTTGGACTGTAGTCAGTCGGGGGCTCTGGTTTGTGCTTGCTGGTTTTACGGTGGGATGTACAGGACTATTTTGTTTACATTCAACTCAATCTTATGCATGTAAGTGTGAATCTAGATCAACAGGGAGTACAGTGAATGAATTAAAGTATTAGATGGTATATGGATTTTCAGGGTAGTTCATACCTATATATATATGGCACTTATGCCGTTCTTCTCTTCTTTTAATCGATCGCATATGAAGACTAACAAATCCCTCTGGAGATTTCATTACTAAAAGTGAAAGAAGCCAAGCAGGGCTGAGAAGTTATTTGAACCTGTTTCATTTTAGTATATATGCTTTTCACTTGAGCGCTTTTCTCTGATCGAAGGGAAATGCAAGCGTGAGCCATCAGGGAGTCTGTTCCACTAGGATTCAACTTTCCTATAACTTACGGCTGTGGTTGCCCTAAGGCTGCATTCTTCCATTTTGAGTCTGGCATCTTTAACCTTTTTAGTAGCACTTTTTTTGTTGTTGTTATTCATTCGAAATTCAGTTCTACTCATCAAGTATATTTATTGAAAGTTTGCTCCTCCTCGTGTCCCACGTGCTGGGGCTTGTTGACCTAGGGAGGAAGCCAAGACACAGCAAGTGAGGACAGCAGAAGTTGGGGAAGCCAGCGAGGAGGCAGAGGCTGGTTGGGCAGAAAAGAAAAGAGAAGCCAGCCTGGGGAAACCTGAGGCTTGATGACAAGGACAGCAGGGTGCTCAGCTGTAGGTAGCTGCCATGTTGTTAAAGCAGGAGGAGGGGAGGGCAGGCACTCCAGATCACTGCTGGAAGCTTGGCTGCTTCCCCAGGGGCCAGCTGTGTCTCAGTCCTCCTAGCTGCACTGATGAGTCTTTTTAAAGGCACAGATCACAGCTTCTGATATCAGAGAAGAGGGTTTATACAAAGTTTACTTGTTGAAATATGTTTAAGGATGGCTGTTTGTTTTTGTCCCATTTGTTTACAACTATGGTGGGGAGTTTTTCTCTTCTACTCTCAACTCCTCAGTGCATAGGTGAAGCCATGGTGGTAGTGGCCAAAGGGCACGAAGTAATGAGTCCATCGTACCCTTCAGTCAAGTTGATCAAATAGAACGAAGTTAACTGCAAAATTTTTAATTCCCTTAATGATGCCACAAGCGAAACAAGACCTTTTGTGCATTTTCTAACTCTCTTCAGCACAGCTGGCAGGTTACATAATACTCATTTGTCCTAAAAGTGGACATCTTTATGGCAGAAATTACTGAAAAAGACACGGCAAACATCTCCGGCATCTTCCCAATGGATTGATGTTTCCTTTTTTTCACAGTATCCGGGAAAATACCAGGGCGCCAGGGTAGCTCAGTCAGTTAAGGGTCTGACTCTTGATTTCCGCTCAGGTCATAATCTCAGGGTGGTGGGATCAAGCCCCATGTCGGACTCCGTGGTGGGGTGGAGTCTGCTTAAGATTCTCTCTTTCCTTCTCACTCTGCCCTCACTCTCCCCTTAAAAAAATAATGAAAAATACCTCTTAACTACATTTGAACCTTATAAGAACCTCATGTTATAGATATTAGCTTTGTTTTGCAGTGAAAGATCAGAGAGTTATTTACTTTGTCCAAGAACACACAGCTTTGAATCTGTACACCAACTGAGGGGCTTTGCTCTCACTTCTAGAGCACAGAGCTTTTGTATAAAATATTGTACAAAATATTGAGTGATACAGATGATATACACTGAAATGAATCTGTTGTTCATGCTGTAATACTCTCTTGCCCTCTCCTTGTTTCTCTCATTTCCTATCGTAGTTTAACAACGCTATCTTTTTTTAAAGTCATTTTTAATCATTTTTTCTTCTTATTTAAAATTTTTTAATTCCAGTATAATTAACAGTGTTGTAACAGTTTGAGGTGTGTAATCTAGTGAGTCATTGATTCTGTACATTACTCAGTGCTCATCATCGTAAGTGTACTCTTCACCCCCTTCACCTATTTCACCCCCAACCACCTACTTAAGAGTGTTTTTTTGGTCTGTCTCTTTTCTTCTTTGTTTTGTTTCTGAAGTTCCACATGTGAGTGAAATCATGGTATTTGTCTTTCTCTGACTGACTTATTTCACTTAGCAGTATGCTCTCTAGATCCATCCATGTTGTTGCAAATGGCAAGGTTTTATTCTTTTTTATGGCCGATTAGTATTTCATTAAGCATATGTATCCCAACTTCTCTATCCATTCATCTATCAATGGACTCTGGGTTGCTTCTGTAATTTGGCTATTATAAATATTGCTGCAATAAACAGGGGTACATATGTCTTTTCAAATTAATGTTTTCATATTCTTTGGGTAAATACCCAATAGTGGAATTACTGGATCATATGATAATTCTAATTTTATTTTTTTGAGAAACCTCCATACTGTTTCCCAGAGTGGCTGCACCAGTTTGCATTCCCACCAACAGTGCACGAGGGGTCCTTTTTCTCTACATCCTTGCCAACACTTGTTGTTTCTTACGTTTTTTACTTTAACTGTTCTGATAGATGTGATGTGGTGTCTCATTGTGGTTTTGATTTGCATTTGCCTGATGATGAGCGGTGTTAAACACCTATTCACGTGTCTGTCGGCTCTCTGGATGTTTTCTTTGGAGAAATATCTGTTCATGTCTTCTGCCCCTTTTTAAATTGGATTATTTGTGGGTTTTTTTTTGGTGTTGAGTTGTAAAGGTCTTTTATATATTTTGGATACTAACCCTTTCTTGGATATGTCATTTGCAAATACCTCTATTCACCAGGTGCAAAATCACAATCACATGGTGCAGGCACAAAATTCAATGTAAGAGGGAGCTGTGTTATCAAGAAGGCCAGAAACATACAAGAGTATATGGAGAGCTTTATTATGTGTCAGGAGGTATCTTAAAACTGAAAAGTGAAAAAGAAAAGAAAAAATGAAAAAGAAAAAAATGATTGACTTGCTATTTGAAAAAGACTAAAAAATCCCAATTAATACCATAAGCCATGTGCCAAGGTGAAATCCAGGTGGATTAAAAATAAGTAAAAAAAATCATTAAAAAAACTATAAGAACGTGAATATTTACCTCATCTTAGGAGAGGACAAGAATTTTTAACCATAAAGGCAATGAAAGAAAGCACAAATGTTTATAGATTTGATTACATAAAAATTGACTTTTGAATAGTCATAAATGAACAAAATGAAAATTAAACAATAGGTAGGAAAATATTTGACATCAGATTAAGAAGGGCTGTAATTTTTAATATATAAAAAGTTCTTGCAGATCAAAAACAAAAATCTCTAAGACTGCAATAAAAAATGGATAAAAGGTTTAACCAGAAAATTCAGTGAAGGGGCACCTGGGTAGCGCAGTCCTTAAGCGTCTGCCTTTGGCTCAGGGCGTGATCCCGGCGTTCCGGGGTCGAGTCCCACATCGGGCTACTCCGCTGGGAGCCTGCTTCTTCCTCTCCCACTCCCCTGCTTGTGTTCCCTCTCTCGCTGGCTGTCTATCTCTGTCAAATAAATAAATCTTAAAAAAAAAGAAAAGAAAAGTAAATTCAGTGAAGACAAAATATGAGACAAATTTTGATTAAAAGATTTCAACTCATTTTCTAAGAAAAGCTTGAATTAAAACAAGATAGCCTTTCTCTACCAAAATAGACTGAATGTTTCAAAATATATATTTAATTTTGGTAATGGTCTGGCGGTGGACGTGTATCAGTGGGATTATAAATTGGTGTAAACTTTCTGGACAGCACTTAAAAATTCTTTTTGAGAACCTCAAATAAGTTTGTGCCTTGTGGCTTCAGTAAAAATTTCAAACAAAGAAATATATATGTATCACTGAAATATATCTATATATGATATATATTACAAAAATTATATATATATATAACTTTGCATATATATGTATATGCAAGGATTTTATGTCAATATTTTAGGAAAACTTTTTATTATGGAAAATTTTACACCAATATAAAAAGTAGAGAGAATATGATAATCAATCTCTGTGTACCCATTCCCTGACTTCAGAAATTATTAATATTTTCCCACTCCTGTTCCATCTGTTTCTGTGTGCTTTCTATCTGGACTATTTTAAAGCAAATGAAAGACCTCATTATTTTGTTTGTAAATACTTCTGTATGATAAAAGCTTTAAAAAGTATCCAAAGGCCATTTTTAAGTCTAAGGGAATTAAACAGGTTTATGTTCACATTTCTTCATTGACTAAAGAATGTTTTTTCATAATTGTTTAGCTCACATTAGAATCCAAAAGAAAGGTCTGCACATAGCACATATTGATGTCACGTCTGTTAAGTTCACGTTTAACAGTCTCCCCTTTCTCTTTCTCCTGCTATTTATTTGATAAACAAACTAGGTCATTTGTCCTGTAGAAAGTCAGACTTAGCTGATGCCTGCCTCATGGTATCCTATAATGTTTTTCTCTTTCTCTCTTATTTTCTGTAAACTAGCACTTAGAATGAGGCTTGATTAGTCGGGCTCATTTTCAGTTTTATTTTTTGGCAAGAATACTGTATGTGCGGTGTTTCGTACTTCCTGTTGTGTTATAGCGGTATGCGCATTATTTCTGGTTGCCTCACTTTCAGTGACTCTAAGATTGATTTGTAGTTCTGGTGGGCCCTCTTTATCAAGGTCCCCATTGACTTTTTTTTTTTTTAAAGATTTTATTTATTTATTTGACAGAGATAGAGACAGCCAGCGAGAGAGGGAACACAAGCAGGGGGAGTGGGAGAGGAAGAAGCAGGCTCATAGCGGAGGAGCCTGATGTGGGGCTCGATCCCAGATCGCCAGGATCACGCCCTGAGCCGAAGGCAGACGCTTAACTGCTGTGCCACCCAGGCGCCCCCCCATTGACTTTTTACATAGTTGTTAGTTATAACATTTATTAATGATCATTGCCTAGAGCCATTATTTCATTAGAACTTACAAAGTGGTATTTTTCTAATTCAATTAACCCTTTTGCATCAGCTGGAAATTTTCTTTAAAGAAAAGCTCTTTCTCCAACAATTTAATTAGCCTAAAAGAGTTTATGCTGGAAAGGCATGATACATGCTTGATTCTTTTCCTTATTTTCAGTTTTTCAGAGTAATGTGTCAATACTCTTGCTACCTATCTCATTGGTTTATTAGGGTGCAAGCTGGTAACAACATAAATATCCGACAGTAGAAGGTATCCTGTGTATCTATGCTATAAATACCATGCAGTCTTTAAATTTCAAAGAATATTTAATAGCATAGGAAAATACTTCAAATAAAATGTAAACTGAAAAAGACCCAGAAGTGTATATGTAGTGTGATCTAAATATTATCTAAAATGCATGCATTGCAAAATACTGTCTCAGCCTCAGATATTAACATGATCACCGTAAGATAGTAAGTTTTAGAGTCTTACAATTTTTATCTTTATTTTCCATAGACCCTTCTAGAAGATCCATTACTTTTATCCTTAAGAGAAAATGTGAATTTGTTTGAAGGAAATGTCCCTGGGTAAGTTGTTATACTTGGGGAGATTCATGGATGCTGATCTTGGCTGCAGCTTGGACTCTATGGTAACTTCTAGTAAAACTCTCTCCTCCATCTAAACAAGCTTTTACGGTGCTAACCAAACAACTGGAGTGATTTAAAATGTGCTCAATTTTGCGGATTCTGAGACATCTTTCTCATTAAACATAACACTCTCTGTTGACTCACACAATCAGTAGAACGGAATCTATTAAGTCATGCTCAACTAAATTTGACTAGTTCAGAAGACAGCTGAACTGAATTTCCTGTTTTTGTTTTTTTCGTGTGTGTGTGTGTGTGTGTGTGTGTGCATGGCATGTTTTATCAAGTGGTCATTTCCATATCAGAGAAACACATGGACCATAATCTCAAGATTGCATCTTCTTGCCGAAGTCTGTTAAATATACTACATTTATTTGATGCTTAGTTTCAAGATGAATGAAAGGAAACCAACACACTGGCTCTGATTTTGACAAGTTCCCCAAGTAATCCTCAAGAAAGTACTTGATTCTCCAGGGACCTCGCTGAGGCCCAGTTTCGACCTCCATAGAATGAGGATCAGATGGTTTGATTCGGAGGTTGTTTCCAACACAGCGTATGTAACACTCCTGGCATAACCCTCAGCAGTAGCATTCGCCCAACAAATGCTAGTTTTCTCCTCTCTCTTCCTAAACAGAAAGGGAAGCAGTCTTTTCCAGTTTTACTCTTCTAATATTAGAGAGCAGATCTTGGGGGCATGTCTCTAGAATCAAGTTCAGCTCCACTCCTGGTTTTGGGGGCCAGTGAAATAAATAAATCTTTTGTGCCTCAGTTTTCCCTACCTGAAAATGGGGGGAAATAACAGTACTTATAGGCTGCTATGTATAATCAATGGGTTGATAGATACCTAGCACTTAAAACTTTTCCTGGCACAGAGTAGGAGCTGTAGGAGTGGGAGCTATTATCTTTATTATCTGCCTAGTAAAATGGCGTGTCCAAGCTCGAGGTTCAAGGCGCTTCCCCCTTGGATGATGCATGAGATACACTGACCACTTCTTGCTTTACTTCTCTTTTTCTAGGTCCTACCCAGAACCTCTTCCTCCTGTTGATTCATTTAATATTTACAGTCACACTATCCAGGTTTTCCTTTTAATAATCCTGTGATTATAATTGGTTAGGATTATGTGAGACTTGTCCCTTTTCGTTGTTGTGATGGTGGTGATGGTATGGTGAGTGTGTGTGTGTGTGTGTGTGTGTGTGTGTGTGTGTGTTATAGCCTGAGATATGGTGGCACAGCCAGCCTGATGGATGTGAGTGTAGCTGTAACTTTCTACACGTTCATTTTCTATTACTAGTTTTTATTGGGAAATTTCCACAGATTTCTACTTCTGTTATGGGCATATCTCCCAAAAAGTAAGTAGCATATCTCTCAACCATGCTTGCTGAGGGGTGGGAATGGGATAACCTCAGTTCTTCCAAAATTTTGACAACAGAGGGTTATTAGGTTTAGGAGAGGGTGCTAAATGACTCAGAGATAGGGACAAACCATATGGCCGTATATTCAGGGATGGGACAACCTAATCGGGGCACAGGGAGCTCTGGATCCTACAGAGAACATTCCTCTCAGATTATAGGGACTGTGTTAGAAAACATTTCTCACTCAAACTGAAGAAAATAAAAACAGATCCAAAGTAGATGTAAGGTGCCTTCCGTGGCAGTAACCTAAGAGATAATTCTGTAAATGTGCTGCTAATGAGACAAAGATGTCCTTTCTATTAATTCACAGGCACCAGTGTGTTTCTCAGTTTCCATCCAAGTGATGGGGGTGTGCACCCTAGGGGAACAGGACCGTGATTGCAACACACCTATGGGGATGCGGTGTTGACAAAACAGATTGAGTTATGGAAATGGGGTCTGGAGAAATGAGTGCCCACGAGTAAAGCCTTGTCATTGGCAGTTAGCAGTTCTCAGAGTAGACAGTAAACTGTGTCTAAGGGCAGGCCCCTGTTGTCTGGACAGAAATACCTAGCAAGTGATAGGACAATCCATTCAGATATTCCACGGACACTATTAAGAGCATCTATGCCTAAGTGCTTTAATTCTGTGTTCACCAGGGGCAGACTGAGGCGTCCTTTGCTCCACTGATTGTCATACCCAGCAGTAGGAAGTGATGTCTGCGAATCTGGCCAAATGAACCTCCTATCTGGGGCAGATCACACGGGGCGTTGTAGACCATGCTAAGAATTTTGGAGGTTGGGAAAGCATTTGTGGGTTTTAAACAAGGAAGTGAGAGAAAATGTGGTGCTATTTATAGATTTATAAACTAAAGAATCAGAGAAAAATCACTTACTTGAACTATTCTAAATTTTTAAAAAGAAAGTCGCTTACTTTCCATTCACGAAAACTTCGGGAACACTATACGATCTTCTATTACTCAGGGTTCTTCAGAGAAACAGGTCGACAGCATATATGTCCATGTCTATCCTGAGCCTCAGTCCTAGCTCTTAAGGCCTTCAACGGACTGGCTGAAACTTGCCCACATTGTGGAGGGTAATCTGTTTGCTCAGTCTCCTGACTAAATGTGAATCACGTCTAAGAAATAGCTTCGCAGCATCACATCTGGATCGATGGACACCACACTCTAGCCAAATCGACACATTAAAATTAACCGTTGTAGACGGAGAGAATTTATGATGTCACCCTTAGTTGAGAGGTGACTTGGTTAGTTCAGGACAATATACTAACACCAAGGGCAAGTCATTCATTGCCAATCGCAAGTGTCCATGGCCAATAAACATGAGTTGGGTTCCCACATGAGCCATTTAGTTTTAAGGCTCATGTTTTAGATTGTATTCCAACGTTTTAAGCTCTATGTCTAACCCTCTGAAGTATATTCTTACTCACTAAGGGAATGCGCAAGAGGTATGGGAAAATCAATAAACACATATGCTCTTGTGAGCAAACAACTCAGAGTTGTGGATTGTTGGGACATGGTAGTGGATAAAGTATGTCTCGCCCGGCATGGATGGACGTAAAGGGCCAGCATCTTTCTGTCTGCATCACATTTTTTTAAAGATTTTATTTATTTGACAGAGAGAGATTAAGCAGGAGCAGAGGGAGCGAGAGGGAGAAGCAGGCTCCCTACTGAGCAGGAAGCCCGACGCGGGGCTTGATCTCAGGACCCTGAGACCATAACCCGAGCCAAAGGCAGCCCCTTAACCGACTGAGCCACCTACGCGCCCCTCTCATTTGTTTTTTAAATGAAATTTTGACTTTCTTTTAAAACTACCTAGGCAGAAATAAATTTATTGTGCATATCAAAGTATATAATAAAAGTTGTTACTATTGTTTACCAGAATTTTAGGATCTTTTTTCTTTCTCACTTATATTACTCATAAATTCTAGAGAATGGAATTTGAACTTTTAACTAATTTATTATTAAATTATTAACTTTATTATTATTATCAACAATTTGCTATTTAGATTCGGCGTCTAATCCTCAGTTTTACTCATCTATATGCCATATTTGTAAATGAATATTCTTCTTTTGTTTATGGGATCCAACCAATAATGGTTCCATGGTGACACTGGTGTGGTGAAATAGGAACTTTCTGTGAGTCTAAGATTTGCTAAGATTTGCTGACTATGAGACCTCCACTAAGGACAGATATTCAAAGAAGCCCCCAGCCCTCAAGGAGTCCACACTGTCATGGGGCACCCAGGAAAAGGAACACTTGGAAAACATTTTGGTTAGTGGTATAAAAGAGGTTTCCTCCTGTGCCTTTTCTCCCACCATCCACATATACTTTGTCGTGGACCCCGTTCTTTCCACCTGCTTAGCCTTCCATACTCCTTCTCTTCAGGGACTCCAATTTTTCCTGGTGCATCCTGCCTTCCCAATTAGGACCTGTCATTTGAAGTATACCAGGCTGCCATTCAAGGTGACTAGACTCCTTTAACCAAGGGGCAAGTACATGACCCAATATAGGCTAACTGATTCTCCCTCTCGGGATCTTGAAACTTAGAAGCTTAAGGACGGAAAGTGGTTGGAGGCTTCATTCCCTTGGCTGTATCCTGAAGAGACTATCCAATCTGCCTTCATGACTGGTTCTTCTTTTCCTGGTTGTGCAAGAAGCCTGGTTATTCAAGTTTCCTTGTGAGGTACTTCATCCCGTATCTTTCCAATAAATTCCTTTAGAAATGTGGTTTATGTTGCTTAAAATGAATGAAGCTTTGATATGGTATCATTCAATATGAAGAGCTCTCCCTGGCCGTCCTTATTCTGGTCCTACCTCCATCCTTTCCTCGTATAAATTTCATTCTATTTTCTGTCATTCTCTCCATTTTTACTCTAGGGTACGGTGATGGCCATTTGAGGGAGAGTCTTGGCCCAATGGAGGCAGACCTGGGTTTTCCCTTTATTACATTAATCACGTTGGGTAGGAATTTGAAGAACTATCATCTGTACGATCATTTCGAACTATCATTTGAAGAACTCTCATCTACCGCACATATGTTACCTCATTTAATTATTATGGTAAGTCTAGGTATTAGGCATTATTATCTCCATTTTAGTTAAGGAAACAGAAGTTCAGACAGGTTAAGGAGCTGGTCCAAGATTACATAGCAGCAATGTATCAGAGCTCTAATCTGAACTGACGTCTACCTAATCTCAAAACTCAATTTTTCCCTGAGTTGTCTCAGCTAGTCTCCCCCAAGACATCACCACGTGGGTATCTTGAACATGTTACTTTATCTTTGTGACACTTGGTTTCCTTACCTATAAAACAGGAATATGATAACCTACTATGTCATATAGTTGTAATCACTAAATGGGATAATGTAGAGAAAGCCTCTGGCCAAAAGTGAATGCTTTCTAGTTCAATGTCCAAATCTGATATGTAAATCTGGATCTTGGAGATTATGGAGAATGCAAAATCTTGGCCAAATCAGTCATTTCTGGTTATCCCTTCACCAACTTCTTACCAGAGCATCTAGCTGCTGAAAAACTTTAAATTCGGTTGTTCTGTCCTTTCTCCTCTCCCCCCACACCTTTCCATCTCCTGCAAGAAATGCTAACAAATGATGAAACTCTTATAAGAGGACATCAATGGCAAGCACCATCATGAACTCAAACTCTGAATAAGTGGGAGATGGTCTTCTGCACATTTGCCTCCAAGATTATGTATTTGCCTATGTGTGTTTCTTATGTCATTTTAAAAAAGATTTATTTATTTATTTATTTATTTATTTATTTATTTATTTATTTATTTGACAGAGAGAGAGAGAGAGCACGCACAAGGGGGGAGCAGTAGGCAGAGGGAGAGGGAGAAGCAGGCTCCCTGCTGAGCAAGGAGCCCAATGCGGGACTCAATCCCAGGACCCTGGGATCATGACCTGAGCTGAAGGCAGACGCTTAACTGACTGAGCCACCCAGGGGCCCCGTCATTTTTTAGTTTAAAAATGTAACTCATTTTTTGGTAACACTTTAGAGTATCTCTAAACTTCTGTATCTAAGGTTTTTAACTTTAGAAGGAATTTTCAGTTTAGTAGTTGAACATAACAGCCCCTCTACTTCATAGTGTTGCTGTCAGGGTTAGATAATACATGATAGGGGCACCTGGGTGGCTCAGTCAGTTAAGCATCCGCCTTTGGCTCAGGTCATGATCCCAGGGTCCTGGGATCGAGCCCCACGTCTGGCTCTCTGCTCAGTGGGAGTCTGCTTCTCCCTCAGCCTCTGCCCACCCTCCCCGCCCCCGCTCATGCTCTCTCTTGCTCTGCTCTCTCTCTCTCAAATAAATAAATAAATAAAATATTAAAAAAAAATAATACATGACAATTGCTGTGCTTAGCACAGATTAGGTACTCAGTAACTGTCAGCTATGATTATTATGACACATTTGTAGTTTTAGTATTTTGGACATAATTGATGCCTAGCAAATTTGGTTGAATTGAATAGAGTAGTCCACAGGGAAAAAGATGTTTCATGGAATAGGTGAGTAGTTGAAAAGAAACTGTTTTAAGTTACACAATGTTTGAATGCAAACTGAGGGAAAATAAGTGAAACTCCAAGTTTTGATTTAATTCGTCTGGGCAATTTTTCTGGTCTAAGATTGAGTTATGGTAAAATTAGAAAATACTGATTCACATGAAACTTTTGTTTTAGCTTTGAGTTTAAGTGTTACTCATTTTCTCTGTGACCAGCAAGCAATATCTGCCCCGAGCGGATATGAGGGAAGCTATACTTTCAAAATGCGCCGAAGTGTAAAAGTGCTTCATTGTCCCTCTGACTGTAAATGAGGCCCACGTCCTTTCCTTCTGGCCAAGGTGATTAGGTAAAGACACCCCAGGAAATACATAGTGTGAGCATGTAGTTTACAAATCTTTGTCGAAGTGACAGTTTGTGAGAATCACATTCTCAGGGCTGGTCGCAATGTCACAACTCCGGAGCCCCTGGGAGCCTCAGATCCCCACGCCGACCGATATTGGGGTGTGCTTTGAGTGGCTGGAGGAGGAGCAGGAAAGTGGGAAAGCTAAAAAAAAAAAACTGGGAGGGGGGCATGGAGAATTCTTTGGAACCAAGGTTAAGGCAGAGGCGAGTAACCGAAAGGGTGATAAATCAAGGTCTTTGGGGGGAAACTGAAGGTACAAACAGTAGGAAAAACTTACAAACAGCAAGACGTCTGGTGGGAGAGAACAGGACGGAGGATGAGTCATAGAGGCAGGAGTTCAGAGACGAGTAAGGACCGTGAGGCTGTATTAGAATCACACAAGCCCGATGGCCTCAACTCCCTTGTGTTGCTTCTCACCCGCGGCGGCTCCACCACTAAAACAGACCACCTAGCTTAGGACTCTGGGGCCGGGCAGACTACACACCGCCGTATGTGAGCGGAAGTCTTACACCAGGGGCGCCTGGGTGGCACAGCGGTTAAGCGTCTGCCTTCGGCTCAGGGCGTGATCCCGGCGTTGTGGGATCGAGCCCCGCATCAGGCTCCTCCGCTATGAGCCTGCTTCTTCCTCTCCCACTCCCCCTGCTTGTGTTCCCTCTCTCGCTGGCTGTCTCTATCTCTGTTGAATAAATAAATAAAATCTTTAAAAAAAAAAAAGAAGTCTTACACCAAGTTTGAAAGTGCAGAGAGATTTTCAGAAGCAAGAGGTTTCGTTTCCTATAATAATATATTTCTGTACTGCCTCCCGTCTCAAATCTACAGCAGGAGAAAAGACAAAAATGGAAATAACACAAGAGAGCTGCATCATTCTCTCCCGTCCTACTGGGCCTCTCAAGCTTTGCTCCCAGCTGTGGCAACAAGGAACGGCATGGTAGGGCCAGGTTTTTGGGTGGCACTTCTTTACAGTTATACAAATAAATTTTTATTTCTACCTGTAACTGATGGGAATATTGACCTATTTAAAACAATATGCATTAAATAAGAGCCTTTTATTATTTATTAAAAATACAAATCAGAGAATATGGTTTTAAAAAATATGACAAATGGCATTTAGATTATTGAGACTTGAAAAAGTGTTCACCATGGTTCCTGACTCACTTCTAGTAGTCATGTAGTGGCAAACGTTGTTAACAGAAAGGAGAACGGGAGGTGTTGGGGGAGGGGAAGTAACTCAAAAGCCAGTGATATCTTATACTTGAACAAGATAAAAAGTACTGAGGAAAAATTCTACTGCCTTAAAATGCGTCATTCTGTTGGATTTCTCTTGGACGATGGTTTCCTATCTGAAAAATAAATTTATTAGTAGCTGCCCAAACTATTCCATTGACATTTTAAAAACTTTTTATTGTGAAAAATCTAAAACGTACACAAAAGGAGAGAAGAAAGTGTAAGTTCTCATGAACCTATCATCTAGCTTCACGAATCATAAATAGTTTTACAATCTTGTTTCATTTAGACCCTCACTTTTGTGTGTGTGGAGGGGCTAGAGTATTTAAGCAAATTCTAGACATTGTGTCATTTCACCCATAAATACTTCATTATGCATTGCTAATTGAAAGAATATGTTTTAGGAGCAACCCATGTCATTATCACAACTTACAAAATTAACAATTTTAATATATTCAATCCATATTCAAATTTACATGATCGTCTCGCATATTTTAACAATATGTCCCATTTACTATAATTACGTAAAAATAATGTGAAAAGTCACTAGAAATCATAAAAGACACTCATGTGAAGAAACACTTATGCTAATGATATATGGTAATGAGGAGGAGGAGGATAGACTTGTGATCTATTATAGTAAAAGTAATTATTGTCTTTGGGATTAAGTTGTAAAAATCCTTAGCTTTAAATTGCATAATATTTTAGGAAATTTAAAAGTTTTTGCTTTTTATTTTTATAGAATTTTATTTGGTCTCCTGAGAATGTTGGATAATTTATTTTTGTTCTTTCATATTGATTTCCATTTTATAATATTTATTTTTCTGGTAATGAAAGTAATTCATGTTCCTTATAAAAATATTGGACGATCAATCATAATTTCATGACCCAGTGATGACCTCTCAATATCCTAGAATATTCCCTGCAGTCTTCAGTGTAGCTATGTGCTTATGATACATACAGTGTGTATAATGTGTACAAACAGGCTTTCATTCACTGTAACTCACTTTTTGCAATTTACATTTTATCTTATGCATTTCCCAAGTCATTGAACAACAATCATTATTTCCACAAATCTGTGCATCTGTGACTACTCCAATGCATAAGTCTCTAAAATGGAATCACTGTGTTCAGAGTATGAACACTTGTAAGCTTCTTAGTATTTATTCTTCAATGATCCATCAGAAATTATTTTCCAATTTCCAGAAAATGAGCACTTATTTTAATTCTACTTCATTAGCAGAAAATATTAACATGCAGCCTTTTGGATAAATGGATGTATGAAATATCACGTCTGTTTTCTTTTTTCATTTAACTTTTTGTGAGAATGAATTATGTTTCAGCGTTTTTTGGAAATATTTCTTCGAATGTTTATAACTGTAATTTTTTGCCTATTAAAATGTTCGACCAACTTTCTATTTCAGGACCCATCACACTGGGTTGTTAATATTTTGTCTATTATAAAGATATAAACTTTTTGTATATTGTTGCTTATGTTGGCAAATATTTTTCTTTTTCTTCTAAGTTCATTTGTTTTTTTCCTAAAGAGATTTTACATGTTTAGTCAAGCCTATCAATGGTTTTTATTGTTATTTCTTTCAAAGATTTTGTTTAGTCCTTCCCATTCTCAAATAGTAAATATATACTTAAATTTGCTACATGTTGATTTATGATTTTTAAAAAATACTTTATTCTTTCTTCCTTCTGAATTAAATTTAGGAGTTTGGTGTGATGAGAAGCACGGACAGGATTTTTTCCCGTCATTTCGTTTTCATATCGCAAAAGGGATAACCTTTTCTTTCCTTATTAATTTTTTGGTCATAACTTTATCACACACTAAACTTTTTTTTTTTTAAACACTGAACTTTTATGTCCACTTTGGCACATTAATGGTGCATTGATTTAGAATGATCTTTTCTTGGTAGATTTTTAAAAGAAGAGTTATTTATTTATTTATTTGAGAGAGAGAGAGAGCGCAGCAGTTTATTTACTTTAGAGAGAGAGAGAGAGGGAGCAGGAGTGGGACAGAGCGAGAGAATCTTCAAGCTGAGCCCGGATCCCACTGGGTCTCCATCCCAGACCCATGAGATCAGACCTCAGCCAAAACCAAGAGTCAGACACTCAACCAACTGAGCCACCCAGGCCCCCCTTGGTAGATGGTTAGAGGACCCTCTTTGTAGTCTTCTTTTTTAAATCTCCTACATTGCTTTGAACATGACAGTCAATGAAAATGTGTTGAGTTCTACAAACGATTAATGAGTCATTAATATACCTGGGAAAGTATTAACTTTAAGATAAATAAAGGTCTGTTTTGATTGTTTTAAATATTTAACTTTTGGAGAAAAAAAAAGTGCTGGGCCTGATGCGTTTTTTAGTGACCCCTCCATTTTATAATTCTTTCATGTAACTTTACTCAGGCACAGTCCTTTCCTAAACCAGAGCACCAAGCTAGAGTCTCCTGCTCCCCGGAATCAAAACTAACATTTGGAGCCAAGGCACTTAATTCATCATTCTTCCAAAGCAACGGTGCTCCGGGCTGGTATTTTGAAACCTTAGTGACCTTTGCCAAAGAGCTTTGAAGATTGCACTGTCTTGTCAATCCAGCAGGATATCCATATATACCTAACCCTTTCTGGAAGATCTGAACAACATTCTCCCTAAGAATTTGCCTGTGGGGATTCTTCCTTAGCGCCCCCGCGGTCCCGCGCGCCCACACGCGCGGCGATCCTCGCTCTACTGTAAACTACGGCCCCGCGGGGACCCGATCTGCTTTTGCAACCTCCTGCCGCACGGCCTTCACTCTCCAGATGTTCGCTCCCGGAGTGAGCCCGCACCTTGCAGCGCTCCCTCTCCCACCCGCGCGGTGAGCGGCGGGGCGGATCTCCCGCTTTCCGGCCGCCTCCTGCCTCCTCCCAGTCTCCGGGAGGCCGCGGCGTCTCCGGCGCTGTGCGGCTGCGGGTCTGCGCGTCGCTCGGCCCGGGGCTCGCCGGCCTCGGCCCGGGGCCCACCGCCCGCCAGGGCTCCGGACAAGGGGCGCGGAGCATAGATCCCCTCCCCACCTCCTCCCCTTCCTCCTTTCCCTCCGCCTCCCTTTGCGGCAGTGTAAGAACGGATTGAGAAAGTATCTTTATTTCGTTACTTCATTAAGTGTCTGCTTCTTAGGGAAAGACCTTGGTGTCTGGCCTTCAGTTCCCATGAAATAGAACAAGGGGCTGAAGTAGATGGGGCTCTTCACACGGAGTCCCCGGGGAAGAAAAGGTGCCTCAGGGGGCGCTGTTTGAAAGGATCGAAACAAGCAAAACCAAACCAACAAAATACTTCTCCCCTCCCCCCCCAAGAAAACACAACCACAAAAGGCCCAACAACAACAAAAAACCCTTGTGAAGACGTTGAAGTAGATCACCTTCCAGGATTTTCTCAGTGCTAACGTGCCATGCTTTACGAGTTCTTTCTTCCTTTTCTTCACAACGCACCACTTGCCTTTGTTTTCATCTGCAATGATTTTCACAAATTGGCAATTTTACCTGAACAGTTTCTTTATATACATTTAATAACTTGTGTCCATCCCATCCTAGCTGACTAAAGCAGCTAACATTAAAAAAAACAAAAAACAAAAAACCCGGCATCACACTAATTCTGTTGCAGAGAAAATTCTGGAGTCTAGACCGACGATTAGAGTTCTAGTCCTAGGTGTGCCACTGTTTTGTTTTGTCTTGAGCAATTCACTTCGCCTCACTTTTGATCTCTGAAGAATGAACTAGTAGACCTGAATGGTCTCTTTCCTGTTTTGAGTTTTCAGGACACCACGTTTCCTGACCTGCTGGCAGACTGACGACGACGTAGCGAGGCGAGGTAGAGCGTAGGTTTACCTGCCTAGGATGGTGCCTTGGCTCCCAATGAGGGGATTTTACCCCTTGCGGCTTTGGCCACACCTTTCTTCATTGACCTTATGATGAGGAAGCAGGTTGAGTCATTTGCTGTGGGGTTAGCGGGGGTTTGAAGGGCTCCTTCCTGATAGCCTCTGAAGGTAGGTCCCACTTCGTTACAAGAAGAGTATGAGAAGACCAGATACTCTTTTGGGCCTTTTTGATAAGCCACTCTTCATAATCTACTGGCCTGCTAAGGCTGCTAACTATTTTTGGTAAAGACACTGTAAGTTTGGTGCCAAAAAGTTAAATCAACTGAAATAGGATGCAAAACATGAGGTCATCTGGGGTGAACAAAATGTGTACAGCTCTCCTTATACGGGCGACTTTCTTGGATTAAAAAAAAATGCTCACTTCGTTATTCTCAAGCCTAGAGGTTAGAAGAAGCGTTAATGACAGACCTTTGATTTAACTCATAGATCACAGATCTTCCTGAATAACTACTATCTAATCTAGGAAAACTTCGTTGAAGCGAAAGATAATGTGTTTTCTATACGAAGGCTACTCTATCTACAAGTTAATTTCCTAAACAGTTTCTTTGGTGACACAGGTATCCACAGAGTCTAGGCCTGCTAGCATTCTGACATTTTTGCTATCCCCAAACCCAGTAAACTCGTATCCACAGCTCATTTCTGTTCAAATTATAAGATAGGGGCCTTTAAAGATTTTAAGACATTATTTGCCAAAGGACTCTAGGAATTTGATTTGATTTTAAAATATTAAAGGTTGAGGGTCTTGATATACCTTTCAAAAGAACATGGAGAATATTTAGAGATCTTTAATCCTTAGTAATCACTATTCATTTTAGAAGTTAATTAAAAAGGTTCAGTTTGAGCAGTTCAATGAAGTCTGGTATCAGGGAAACTAGGATTCCTGGTTCCCTTTAGTGAGAAATGGTATTTGAGATTAAGAAATGGGCACTAGGGGTGTTCATTGCTGCTATGATAGCCTTTAAGCCTTTCTGTAAGTAGAATCGTAGTTAATGTATGCATGCAGGCTCACATCTGTATGTATACGTGTATGTATAGAATCTCAGTTCTCTTCACGGAATCTCTATGTACACACATATGCTATACATATACGCGTATGCACGTCTGTAAATTACACCAATACCTGCTGTATGTATACACATCCACGAATTCCACAAATACATATATATGTGCACATACACATGCATATAGAAATATGTGTATTAGAAATCTTGAGCCCATGGGGCGCCTGGGTGGCACAGCGGTTAAGCGTCTGCCTTCGGCTCAGGGCGTGATCCCGGTGTTGTGGGATCGAGCCCCACATCAGGCTCCTCCACTATGAGCCTGCTTCTTCCTCTCCCACTCCCCCTGCTTGTGTTCCCTCTCTCGCTGGCTGTCTCTATCTCTGTCAAATAAATAAATAAATAAAATCTTAAAAAAAAAAAAAAAAAAGAAAGAAATCTTGAGCCCATGCCGACACTACCAGCTCAGTTCTATCCTCACGGCGTTTTTTGCCTTCCCTGTTCCACATCAGTTTGCCCTTCCTTCCACAGCAAGAAAACCATGGTTCTCAGCCATCTCCATACATTAGTTTATTTGCTAAATCCTATAATAGATATAAAATAATTTCAGGGGCCCCTGAGTGGCTCAGTCGGTTAGGCGTCTGCATTTAGCTCAGGTCATGATCCCAGGGTCCTGGGATGAGTCCCGCATCAGGCTCCCTGCCCACTGGGGAGTCTGCTTCTCCCTCTACCCCTCCCCCCTGCTTGTGCTCTCTCTCTCACACACACACTCTCTCTCTCACTCAAATAAATAAAATATTAAAAAAAATAATAAAGTAATTTCAGGATCCCTTTACCCATACTGTTAAAAAACAAACCCATTACTAAGAATTCTGAACGTGTTCGCTGTTCTCCACTCCCTGCTTTATGCTGGGTCCGAGGTCAGCGGTCAGACGCTGTGGTCATAAGGGACTTGGAGTAGTTCTTTCTGCCATTTCATCTCCGTAATATGATCCGTTTGTTGTTGTTGTTTTTTTAAATAACATTGGATTCATTTGTTTCAGTTTGCTTTCAGTGTTAGGTTTTTTTTCTGTTTCTTATCCTTTTTTAAGAGTTTTCTTTATTCCCTGAGTATATAGAATATTAACATGATTTCAAGTCAAAACCATAAAATTAGGAATTCCCAGGGAATGTCACTGCCTTGCATATTCCTTCCACCATATTCCCCTCACCCCTTGCAGGTAACCTCGTGCATGGTTTTCAGGCTGCTCATTTATTGCTTTTTTTTTTTTTTTTTTTGTAGAGATGCAGGTGTATGTATGATTCACTACACAAAAGGGAGCATAATACGTCTGCTGTTATGCATTGTGCTGTTAGTCACTCCACGCTGTCTTTGGGAAATTGCTTCATGAAAATTCATAGTGATGGTCCTCGTTCTCTTTTATAGCTGCATGGAAGTTAGAAAGCAGCAATGAGCTGGAGATTCAGAGAGAGAAAGAGAGAGAAAGAGAGAGGGACACACACAGAAAGAGAGAGGGCTACTGCTGTATGATGTGAGGATTTGGGGGAAAAGGATGAGTAAGAAACATTTGGGGGGGTTGTGAGGTTTAATTCTCTGCATTTCCCAACCCCTGAGAAAACTTCAGAGGAAGGCCGCTTTTCTCTTCTATCGGGTATGTCACTTTGCTGAAGTAGATATGAAAGTGTAATGAGAAGGTTGATCTTACTTTAGTTACAGGAGAAAGTCAATGATATCACACAGTGGGTCGTTGAAAAGTCCTGTTTCAATGGTGGCTAATGGTACAGATCTTTCCAGGTCTGGCTGGATTGTATGAAAAGAGGCAATAGATGTCCACATCCCTGTCCTCTGGGAATTTGAAGGCTCTTCCTAGACGGGGATTTCTCACTCAGGGCAGTAGAAACTGCAAAATTTGTGTGGAGAGCACCGCCCCAGAATCATCACGGCATAAAACTTTCAGTGACAGCCTGGAATCCAGACGGTTAGATGCTGACATCAGAGCTGGGTTATTGTGCCAGAATCTGAGAACTGGAGATGAAAGGAGGCCCAAACATCTCAAGAGTAAACAGGGAGGGACTTAGGATGATGTTCCAGCTAGAACAAGTGTGGCTGTTCCCAGCTTCTTTTGAAGTTCTGGTTGGGGTGGGGTGGGTCAGCTGAGTTTAATGAACCTGAGACACAAACATGCAGAAATCCAAGGACTTAGATAGCATGCCATACAAAAGGGCCAGAGAGGGAGTTAAAGTGAGTAAAACATCAGTGTGAGGGGAAAATATTTAAATTTCATTTCTACAATTTGGAAAGAGATCTAAGACAAAATGTGATAAAGCAGTGTTGTTAGAACAAATCATGGAATACCCAAACTCAGGCAAACAGCTGAAAAGGAAATTCTATTTTACATGCCAGGTTAGAAGTTGAAGTAATTTACTTCCTCAAGAGGCTGAAAATACGCCTAGTAGAAATTTCTAGATGAGTGATGTGGAAATGACTAAGAAAATAGAGGCATTCAAATGATTTTTTTTTTTTTTTTTTGGTTTTTGTTTTTTGTTTTTGGTAAGACAGGAGGTAAGAGTTTATAGCTTGATAGATTGCAAAACGTGTCTTCCGCTTCTTCTTTTTCTCTTTACTCCTTTCCTCTTTCGCTATGGAATTTGTGACAAACATCTATATAAAAACTTGAAAGCCAAAACAAAAACATGCTTAATAAAATTTGTCTAAGTCACTTATAAAGATCGTTTTTAGAGTTAAAAAATAAAAAGGAAATTAATTAATTAATTTTTCATTTTAAAAATTATGTTCAATTAGCCAGCATAGAGTAGTACATCATTAGTTTTTGATGGAGTGTTCAACGATTCATCAGTTGCGTCTAACACCCAGTGCTCATCACCACAGGTGCCCTCCTTAATACCCATCACCCAGTTAGCCTGTCCCCCCACCCCCTCCCTTCTGTAACCCTCAGTTTGGTTTCCAGAGTCCAGAGTCTCTCATGGTTTGTCTCCCTGTCTGATTTCTTCCCATTCAGTTTCCCCTCCCTTCCCCTGTGGTCCTCCACACCATTAAAAGGAAATTAATTTAAATTTAAATTTTCAGAGTCATAACATTTTTTTCTAATTTGTGTGTGTGTGTGTGTGTGTGTGTGTGTGTGTGTAGTATTGTTCTTAATCTGTTTTGTGTCATGGACACCTGTAGTTGTCAGATGACGTCTCGGGACTTCTCTAAATAATGGTTTTTATTATTTATTTATTTATTTTATTTAAAGATTTTATTTATTTATTTGACAGAGAGACAGCCAGCGAGAGAGGGAACACAAGCAGGGGGAGTGGGAGAGGAAGAAGCAGGCTCCCAGTGGAGGAGCCTGATGTGGGGCTCGATCCCAGAACACCAGGATCACGCCCTGAGCTGAAGGCAGACGCTTAATGACTGAGCCAGCCAGGTGCCCCTAAATAACGGTTTTTAAATGGATAAAATAAAATACACCAGACTACAGAGAAGCCAATTATAAAAAATAAACTAATTACCTTGAAACATAGGTATGCAAAAATGTAAAAATTTAAAAATCGTGATGGTGTAATACGTACACCCCCAAAATAGCACTTTATAACAGGAAAGTCACTGTAGGTCTATTATAATGAGTAATATGATTCTAATGAGATGAGTATAGACAATATTTTGTGATAGCTGCAAAATAATTATATGATATAAAAATATCTGGGATTCATAATGGTGAAAAAGTCAGTTATTGTTACAGGTACTATTGTTTGTTGTTTACACTCAAAATTGATAGAAATGCTAGAATCCACTAGTGAAAATAAATATGAAATTTTTTCCTATTCAAGTTCACAGATTCCCTGAGTTCTAAGGGTTATGGGCCCCACTTAAGAATGCTCACTCTAAGGAACCGTTATATTTTATGATATCGTCATGGAAAATGTATGGATCATACTCCACGCTATTGTAGTCTTATTTAGAATAGCCAAAAATGGAAACAGCCAATGTGTCCATCAACAGGTGAATGGCTAAAGAAAATGTGGAATATACAGACAACGGAACATTACATAGTTTTAAAAAAGAAGGAATTCTGCCAGCTGCAACAACATGGATGAACTGGAAGACATTATACTAATATTAGTCATAGAAGGACAAATACTACATGATTCCACTTATACAGGGAATCGGAAATAGTCAAACTCATAGAAGCAGAGAATACAATAGTAGTTTCTAGGGGCTGGGGGAAGGAGAAAATGGGGAGTTATTGTTCACTGGGTATAAAGTTTCAGTTATGGGGGGCGCCTCGGTGACTCAGTTGGTTAAGCGACGGACTCTCGATTTCAGCTCTGGTCATGACCTCAGGGTCCTAAGAGCGAGCCATACGTCGGTTGGGCTCCTCGCTGAGTGTGGAGCCTGCTTGAGATTCTCCCTCTCCCTCTGCCTGTCCCTCCACCACTTCCCCACCCCCCCGCCACTGGTGCACTCCAGTGCATTCGCTCTTTCTCAAAAAAAAAAAAAAGTTTCAGTATGTATATACATCTTCAGCAAGAGGTATAAGTTCTAGAAATCTGCTGTACAGCATAGCAACTGTAGTTAACAATAAAATACACAGTAATAATGCACTTCCAAATCTGTTGTGATGATTCTACAGGTGTTTACATCTGTCTAAACTCATCAAATTGTACGTTAAATACGTGCAGTTCTTTGTGTACCAATTATACCTAATAAAGCTGTTAAAAAATAAGGATTAAAAAAAAGTATGGATCATTGATACAAGCCTACAAAAATAACCATGACCCCATATATTGGCCAGATACCTCGCCCACTGCATTTCTAATTTCTGTGATTCTAGTTTTCATTTCTAGGAACTGCACTTTTAAAACATCTGCTGGCAATTTTTGTAAATCTCATTCTCTTTTACATATTTTTGTACTTATTTATTTCTTTGAAATATTTACTACACTTATTTAATATTTTTTTTACACTTATTTAATATTTTGACTACTTGTTAAAATTTATTCTTTCTATTGATTTGCATGCCTGGTGGCTGGCTTTATTGCGTGTAAACACCATGTGCCTTGCCACCTTATCTGTGGGAGCTCTTTGAAGCCTGAGTTTAAAGAGTTTTCCTCTAGAAAGAATTTATATTTACTTCTGTCAGGTGCTGGTGAGGAGGGGGGTGGGGCACGGGTGAGAAGCATCAGCAACCCAGGAGTCTTGTAAATTAACTTTCCAGCTTTGTTTTTGTTTTTAAAGTCCACACGGATATTGAGACCAGAAGATCCTAAACCCGGGTGAGTGCAGAATTATGGCTAGCAACTTTCTTTTTTTTTTTTTTAAATGATTTTTTATTATATTATGTTAGTCACCATACAGTACATCCCCGGTTTCCGATGTAAGGCTCGATGATTCATTAGTTGCGTATAACACCCAGTGCACCATGCAATACGTGCCCTCCTTACTACCCATCACCGGTCTATCCCATTCCCCCACCCCCCTCCCCTCTGAGGGCCTCAGTTTGTTTCTCATAGTCCATAGTCTCTCATGTTTCATTCCCCCTTCTGATTACCCCCCCTTTCTTTATCCCTTTCTTCCCCTACCGATCATCCTAGTTCTTATGTTCCATAGATGAGAGGAATCATATGATAATTGTCTTTCTCTGCTTGATTTATTTCACTTAGCATTATCTCCTCCAGTATGGCTATTAACTTTCTGAGTATTTTATTCTCAAACCAGATGTAAGGATGCGTCACACATTTGAGACACCTTCAAAAGTGTGATCTTGGGGCATCTGGGTGGCTCAGTCAATTAAGCGTCTGCCTTCAGTTCAGGTCATAATCTCGAGGTCCTGGGATCGAGCCCCGCATGGGGCTCCCTGCTCAGCGGGGTGTCTGCTTCTCCCTCTCCCTCTGCCACTCCCCTTGCTTGTGCTCTCTCTCTCACTCTCTCTCTCTCTCAAATAAATAAAATCTTAAAGAAGTGTGATCTCTGGGGAATCAAGGCGTTAGGTTCCCCCCACCCCCCATTTTGTTGTTTCCCTGATCCTGGGTCCAATGTGGGTTGGCAGATGTCCACAAGACAAATGTTGTTTCAACACTTGCTTATATCTCTGCATGGGTATTTTTCCATTGTTTCTGGCCTCTGAGAATTTTGCTTTTTTTAGTCTTTGCATATTTAGCCATGCGTTACATTTAAAAAATTACTTTGTATATTACTTTTGTGTGTGGAGGGGGTGGGTATTCTCTACCGGGAAGATTTCTTTGAACACCTAGAACATTGTATTGTCAGATTCAGTTCTGATTCATTTTTTATCTTGAATCTTTACAATAATACTATGAAATAGCCCATATCCCCCTTGATTAGAAATGTAGAAAAGAGAATCAGCAAGAGCAGCTGACTGCTGGACATTATATAAGTCAAAGGCAGAACCGAGATTTAAAACTGTCTGCCAGGCCACCACAGCTCTTCTTTCTTTTTTGCTGTCCTGTATGTTTTTTTCTGGGCCTTGATATAGCATGATATCATGCACGTTATACTGAATGTTAGGTTCATTCTGACAGATTTTTGCCTGTTTCACCCCTTCCCGCACACCTAGCCGATAAAGCAGAGCTGGTACATAAGAGGTCAGTAAATACTGATCAGATCAACCAGAGCAATAGGAAGTAACTATTTATGCTCCCATATAATCTTCATAATGACAAATTTTGAGGCTGTGTGACATACCATGGAGCTGATCCATTGGGGTAGTTATTTTTATAACTGATATTAAGGTATTGTAATATCTGTCTTATAATGGCAAAAATTCTCAGAAACTGGTCCATCATTTTCTTGTGCTATCTCTGCCCCATGGTACCCCAATTCTTTTCTGTGTTTTTATTTTTTGTTTTCTCTCTTTCTTTCTTCTTTTAAAGCAAGTCACATCACAGATGCCTGCACTGCAACTCTCCACGTTGAGTGAGCGGGCTTCTTGCTTCTGATTCGGAGAGCTGAGATGCTTTCCCTTTCATCTACTGCACTCCTCTTGCAAAGATTAGTCACAACGGCAACGTGATCTTAGGCATTTCTTCTGCTGTGCAGCTGACCGTGAAGCAAAGTAAAAGGGCAAACTATTTATAAATCAAGCGGTTACAGGTGCAGAGAATAGATAAGAGTTCAGCTTTGTCCAGGTTGGGAGACCATTCTTATTGAATTTCCTTGTTTAGGGTATTCCAGTGCAGGCTCAAATTTAGAGTCAGGTCTAAGGTTTTTGTTTTGTTTTGTTTTTTGTTTTTAAAGCATGTATCAGTTTTTTTTTTTAAGCTAAACTCACTCCCACTTAAGCTGCTTGAAAATCTGTCATTGTCAGAGTCTATCATTAGTTGATTTTTTTTCATTCAACAACTGTTTATTAAGGACCTGCTATAAGCTAACAGCATGAAAGGAGGTGATAAAATTGGCAAGGAAAACAACAAAATCAGCAATATATAAGAATACTTGCTCTGCTTATATGTGTAAACAGAGCTATGTGAGCACCCAGGAGAGAGCTGCCCCCCCCCAGTGTGGGCAAGGGTGGCTCCACACACTTGCCTTTTAGTTGACACGGCCCTTGCCTTCCCCTATGACCCCCAAATGATCTTGCCAGACTCACTCACTCTCAACATTTTTCTTTCTCCACCATTTTCCACCCAATTTGGATTTGTAGCTGTTACTTGTTAATAGATATTATTAATATTTATAGTATAATATTACTAATTCTCATTTACAATTAGGAGGCCCTGATTCCTCCAGAAGGCGGAAGGATGGCTCTGGTTCCATCTCTTCCTCCCTCCCTGGTGATCGCTTGTGTTGATTTAAGTCATTCCACACGCATGTGCCTAGGAAACAGCTTTCCCAGTTTGGTCCCTGAAGTTCTCTCTTTTCTATTTTGTTGAAGTCCCCTAAATTCTTTGAGACCCACCTACTTTTATTTGCTTGTTTATTTATGTAAGTATTTTTTGTGTGTGCTCTTGCCCACCAGAGCCTTTCTTTTTCTTTTTTTTTTTTAAAGATTTTATTTATTTATTTGACAGAGAGAGAGACAGCCAGCGAGAGAGGGAACACAAGCAGGGGGAGTGGGAGAGGAAGAAGCAGGCTCCTAGCGGAGGAGCCTGATGTGGGGCTGGATCCCAGAACACTGGGATCACGCCCTGAGCCGAAGGCAGACGCTTAACGACTGAGCCACCCAGGCGCCCCCACCAGCGCCTTTCTTGCCTCTCGAATTATAAAAATACTGAATATGCCAGTCTTTAGTAAATTAGCTTTGTTTGATCCTACCACATGTTCAGTATTTTTATCTTGAATAACTTGGGTGTTTTTTTTTTTTAACAGTGGTTGTGAAACTTTCTTTCCCCAATTTATTCTTTTGAGTTCAAGGGTTAGGTGTCACATTCCCCCCCCCCCCAGGGGGCGCCTGGGTGGGTCAGTTGATAAGCATCTGCCTTCGGCTCAGGGCGTGATCCCAGCGTTCTGGGATCCAGCCCCACATCAGGCTCCTCCGCTAGGTGTCACATCCCCCCCACCCCTTACGCAGAATGGGGCTTCAGAGGATCATTTTTAGAATTAAGATGTTAATTCACACAAAAATAACACAAACTGCTTATGCTTTTAGAATAAATGCTGATTTGCCACAGGTTTAGTCTTTCTTTTTTTCTTTCCCTTTTCATTTCCTTTCTTTATTTCTTACTAATCTCACATTCATCTATTCTTTATTTCTGTAACAAAAAAATCCAAAATATGTATGTTCCTAGCACTTTGCAGGCACAGTGTGCACACAAACGAAGAAGACAAGGAATCTGCCTTGGTAGATGGGAAAGCACACAGTCTGAAATATCAAGAAACAAGAGCTGGCTCTATGCTATTTTTGTCCAATACATATTTCATGTTGGGTTTGACTCTTTGATGTCTGCGAACCATCTATTACTTTGGGAGGATTTTGTTACCAATTTAGATTTTCTGCCTTGGAGCCTTAAGCTCCTGTGCCAGGCATGTTGAATTTTTTATAAAGCTTGAGTAAGACACAGTATCTGTATTGAGGCTTACCTCTGTGCATTCGAGAAAATTGGTTTTTCGGTAAAGAGACAAGCTCCTGTCACCCTGGCCCCAGGTCATGGGTTTTCAGTTGCATTTAGGAAATCTGGTAATCCTTGCTGCCTCTTATCTCTCCGAGTGACCGAACTGAGTTGGAGGAATATGGATTGAGAGCCCACAGGGAGGAGCCCCCCCCCCTTGTGCATTAGGTTTGATACCGAGGTGGGTGGTGATGGGGGAGGAGAGCCATCAGAAGAGACAGGAGCAAAGTCATGATGTCAAGAGAATTCAGGAGTCTGCGCCGTCTAGAAATATTTTAGGCTGTAGTGGGAAAGCAAGGTGAACGTTTTCTGCAAGGACTTGGAATACTTGGCTGCAAGTGGAAAGTGACACATGACGAACACAATTAGGCCCTGGCTTTCTATCCAACAATGAGTCAGTGTCAGGTGAGGCTCTGACGCACTGAGAGTTCTGGGCCAGCAAACATGTGCAACCCTGACGCGTCTCCATCTGATCTTTGGTTCTGATATGCCTAGGAGGGCAGCAGTCTGAACCTTGGTGCTCCCCGAAGTCCCCAAGCAGAGTTCTGTTCAGCAAGTTTTCTTTGGGATGGTGTGTGAGGAGCTGTGAGGGGCCATACCTGTCCAGGCCCTCATCCCAAATCACTGAACATTCCTATTCGTGTTTTTATGGTGCTTCAAGAGACACGGGGAGTACAAAGATCATGAAGATATTTTTGCTCTCGTTTTTGGAAATGACGTCTATTGTGGGTAGGAAGTATGGTTTCTCAGGTCCTTTGACCCCTTGGTTTCAACTCAGGATTGAAATCACTTGCAGAATTTCAAGACAATGCAAAGACAAAGGGTAGTCTCTTGCTTAAAAAAACAAAATGATGAGTTGGGGAGAAGTTCTGTATCTATACCACAGTCACCTGTTGAGCCTTTTGTGAAGGTGCTAGCAGTTAAAGGCATAGAACTTGGAGGCCATCAGTGGCTGTGCCTAAGTCTGTGATTTTCAAATTAGGACGAGATGTAGGGATACAGTGGTGTCAGTTAGGGGCTGGACACAATGGGTCCTAAAATCTTTAACTTGCATCTTATCCATTCTTTTAACAAATATGTCTTAAGCACCTACTATGTCAAGAGATATAGAAGCATATAGTCTTGCATTTTTTTTTTTCACATGTCAAGATGGACACATTTCAAATTCTTTCTCTCTTTGGGACTTGAAGGCTTTCTCCTGTTTCTTTCCTGCACTGCTCCTTAAAATGAGAGCCTCTATGTCCTTTGAGTATATAATAAGCAAAGAAAAGGAAAGTATATTTCTGACTCTTACCTCTTGCAGAATGGTTTTGAATAAACAAGTCAGTTAAAGTGCGACCACTGTCTAAAGCATGCATATGAATAAAACATTTAAATTTATGAAACATGTCTCATACTTGTTTCCATGTAGCATTTGTAACAAGGCAGAAACTGCCCCCATTTTATACTTGGCAACTCAGAGAGTCAGCAACTTGACTCTAGCTAGTCAAGTGGCGGAGGCTGGACTGGAAAGGGGAGTCCGGTGCGCTTGCCATTGCATTATGCTTCTTCCACAGAATGTCAAGGGTGGCTGAATATTGGCATTCCTTTCAAACTCCAATCAAAGTGACTCCTGCAATTGTGGTTGTTGTTTAAAATATGAAGTTGTTCCTTGGTATCCTTCCTCTATAACAAAAGGGAAATGTGCCATGTAAACATCACGAAAGAAGACACGTACCTTGATCTGAGAAGATATCTGCAAATATTCTGATCACCTTGTAAACTGCATCAAACACTTTTTTTTTTTTAAAGATTATTTATTTATTTATTTATTCGACAGAGATAGAGGCAGCCAGCGAGAGAGGGAACACAAGCAGGGGGAGTGGGAGAGGAAGAAGCAGGCTCATAGCGGAGGAGCCTGATGTGGGGCTCGATCCCACAACGCCGGGATCACGCCCTGAGCCGAAGGCAGACGCCCAACCACTGTGCCACCCAGGCGCCCCATGCATCAAACACTTTTTGAGTTCTTTCCTTATTTATTTTTAGGTTGAGGTTGCTTTTATGGATTTAGTTTTAAAGAATCTGGCATTTACTTTTATTTACTCTTAAATTTGTTTTTGGAAGAACCAGAACTTCTCGGTTTCTGTGTACTAGTATTTATTGATTAGTTAGTACGTGCCAGGCCCTGTTATATGTTCCATTTTTATACTGTCCTAACAACCCTGTGAGAAAAATACTATTATTGTTTTAATATTCTAGATAAGAATGTTGAGGCACAGAAAAATGAAGGGACTTGTCCGAGGTTATACAGTTGCAAGGAGGAAAACTGAGGCCTGAGTTGGGCTGACTGGCTCCAGAGCCTGTTTTTAACTACAGCATTCTAATCCTCTGGGCCCTGCAGGGATGGGTGTGTGACTGTTCCAAGGTCACTTCACGGCTTTGGTCTTCACATTCATTATTTGTGAAAAGAAATCGCACTAGGTAATTTAGCTACTTAGCAGGACTCCTTATTTACGTACTTCCCTATTTAATCCTCACCCTATGGACCTAGAATCCTAACCCTAAACATAGTATTATTATCCTCTTCATTTTACATATGGGGAAAATAGGACTTAGGTCAAGCACCCACTAAAGGTGACATAGCTGGGGTTAAGAACTGAGATTCAAATCCAAGATTTTAATCAATAGAAGTAACTGCCTTTCCTCTTTGAGGGCTTGTGCAGCCTTGCAATTCCATACATTGAATCCTGACTTTTTATTTCAAAGACACAATAATAATATGTTTGTTTCATAAAGCCATGAATTTATAGTTCTTCCAAGAGATGACCTTCGCCTACAAATGGCTGCCAATGTTTGAGAACCACTGACATAGATAATAGCAGTTTTAACAATGCAACATTGTGCTATTAATATTATATTATTATTTTTTCGAGGAGTCACATGTGTAGCAAACAGGATGTAACCGGACATGTTAGGCAAGCTGTTGCTAACTCAGAAGACTAAAGGGGATTAAATTCTCATTATTACTCACAGTTAGTCCCCAAATATCTGTGTATGTTCAGTTTCTTCAGTTTGGCAGGAAGTTTTAGAGAACCAAACAGCATGCCCTTCCGCCCCTGGCATATTCATAAGCTATTTTGGGGTGAGTCATCGGAATTCTGTGGTTTGTATATCCTGAGGGAAGAGAGGAGACACTGTATGGTTAGCATTTATTTGAAACTGTTAGTTGAGGGGGAAAAATTCTTTGATAAAAGTTCAACATTAGGTAAGAAATGCCTGCGGAAGGATCTCTCCATTGTTGTAAGATTCGGCTCATATTCGCGTCTCTGGGAATATGACACAAATTTAAACCTTCGGGCGGTGCGTACGCACGGCGCGGGTACAGAGAAGCCGGGGTCTGGCGTGTAGGTGAGCGTAATTAACAGAGAATTCACAACCGGCTGAATGACGCTTCTGACCCTGGAGCCTCTGTTCCTGATGTCAGAGTAATGCTCCAAGTTGGATAGAGTTGTAGATATATGAAAACTGAGAGACCAAGCCAAACCTCTGAGATCCGTCGGATATGACCAATATGATAACTGTGGATCATGGTTTTTTTGTTTTGGTGTTTTAAGCCGTCTTTATTTTGTGAATTATCTGATTTAGCCATAACAGCTAACTTCTGGTGGGTTCTGTAAATATTTTTGTGTATCCACCATGCAAAATATTCTCTTTAAAAAAATTGTGGATTGTGATTAAATCACTCCAACAGTAAAAAATAAGTGGGTATGAATTAGTTTTTCTCCTTGTAGCTACAAGGGAGCCCGAGGGGGAATTCCAGCCTTTAAAAAATATTTTTCTGGTCTCATCAGGAGAAGAAACTGGTTATTATTGGAAGAAGGAAGAAAATACAAGTGAGTTGGGTACTTATGGTGTGTCAGATGCTACAATTGGAGTCCAAAAAGTCTCATAGGGGCGCCTGGCTGGCTCAAGTCAGTAGAGCACGGGACTGTTGCTCTCCCGGCTGTGAGTTCAAGCCCCTCATTGCACGTGGTGTCTGCTTAAAAAAAAAAAAAAAAAAAAAAAGAGGTTCATAAAGACTGGTTAGATCTGAGGAGAGTGTTACTTTCAGAATTGCAATGAGCCTACGGTCTACAGCATCAGTGGTCTGTAAGACAGGGTGACCCAGGGGGGAAGTGTGACATCTGACACCTGTGTGCAGTTATCCCTGTGATTGGACCACCTGACGGGGGGCTGTAGACAGACATAACCATGGTGGACAACTCGGATGGTCCTCATATGGCGTGAGTTAACATATTGCCCTGTTTTCTGAAGAACAGGGAAACTACTGTTTGATCCTTGGTTTTAGATGGGACATAATTGGACAGGACATAGCATTAAAATGCATAATGAGTAAAAGTTCTCTTTAATTTCCTCTCAGTTTCCTGATTAGATCAAGTAGGAAGTTTTAGTTCTGCATTGGTAACATTTGAACTTTTCTCGGAGCAGGCCACCATTTCTCTCCCTAGACTTGAATAACAACTTATTCCTACCACTTCTTTGCACAGTTGCATCTTATTTTTGGCAAGTGAAACTGATTTTCTATTTACGTGGAGTAGACATTAAAAAAATGGATCCATATAAAAAAGTGAGTTGGTTTAAAATAATATTAACTAAATAATCATACAAGCGATTAACCGAAGGGGCCATGGCGACTGACTGGCAGAGGTTACTCAGCTTGTAAAACTTTATAACTTTGGTGATTAAGAGGTAGATGGTTTTACAAAAGAAAATAGAAAACTTCGTTTGCATTGGTCCTCCCTGCTTGTCCAGAGAAGTCCTCCTCAAGTATAGTCCATAGACCAGGGCTGGTCTGTGACCTTCTGTCCGCCTGGAAGGAGAGAAGTACAGAAGTTGCAAGTTATCGTTCAGAAACATACATAGCTTATCGCCATTGCTTTGACATTCAATCCCATGAAATGTCTTTCTAGTAACTTATTTTTATTGTACAGTATTTTACAAAAGCACTGGTCTGGAATGGATTAGAAAAGAGACATGACAGTTTCAGAAGCACTGATAGAGAGTGTATGTTTAGAACAAAAATATAACTAAGGAAAGTGACACCGTATGTAGTCCCGATAAAGGAACATGTGCTGGTGTAAAGTACACGATCTTCATGGAATCTAGAATGAGAGTAAAGACTATGTTCGTAAGGACTGGGACTGTCTCGACCTTTTCATTGTTGTATCCCCAGGATCCAGCATGGTACCTGGCAGGTAGTAAGCACTCTGTACATATTTGTTGGATGAACGAATGAATGAATGAGTAAATGAATAAATGAGCTACAGTGTTTGGCAGGTGGGTCTAATACAATCACTGGAGAGTGTGCTTGATTAGAGTGCAGTAGTAGTTCATTATGCTTTCCCAGGCATCTCACAACACTGCAGTTCCCTTTGTTCTGATTACATAAACAACAAGTCAACTTCTAAGTATTAATTAGGTGGTCAATGTACCTCAACTCCAAGAAGGTTGACTTAAAATAATTTTTAATTCCAGGTTGTATACCACAACAGAAAGGATAGGTTGGGTTATGTTTCAGTAATAAGCAACCCCAATGTCTCAGTGGCTTAGCCCGACAATTGTTTCTTTCTTTGTCACACACATGCCCAACAGAGGTGGGCATAGGGCTTTGCTCCTTCTGGTCATCTCTGTGCAGCCATGATAACCATAGCGGGGGATATGGCAAATCACACCCTGCCCCTTGGATCTTCAGCCTGGAAATGACACATTTCACTTCTATTTATACTTTTTTTTGGCTAAAACAATGAGCATGTCTAATATCAGTGGGGTGGGGGAAATATAGTCCTACCATGTTTTAGGAAAGTGAAAAGCAGGAAATATTTGGTGGAAAGTGTTGACATATACACTCACCCATTGTGAATGATATTAACAAGTGTTACTCCCTCTTTGACTGGTCTTCGGTGACTACCATCAGTCCTGCTTCTGCCCTTTCAGTTCTCTGGACTGAATCTTGAATGTGGTGACCCCTTGAACGTAGGGCTGTTTGTATCCCTTTGCCTCAGCCATCAGCTCACTTACTGTAGGCCCTATGTTCTCTGTTTTTTCTATAATTTCAAGTGACCTCTGCCAGAGCATACCAACTCCTTTGGTTCAAATTCTTTCTCCACTGACCAAACTTTTCTGCTGAATACATCTTTCTGTAAGAAGGCAGGTGATGGGCCTTAGATCTTGGTCAGGGAGATTTCTTCTAGTGAAATGTTAAAACGACCGTGAATATAAACATAAACATTCGTAGGTGGGATCGTTAGACTGAATCAGCTTCCAAGAGGCTAATCATCCTGAGAAAATCAAGCATACCACATTTCTAGATCTACAAACCTACGTGGTAGGTCCCACGTCCCTAGTGAGCTATAGATTCTTCTTTGTTTTCTTTCTTTCCTTCCTTCATTTCCTTCCACCCACCCCCTGCTTTCCTTCCTTCCTTTTTCCTTCCTTCCATTCATCTATCCATCCATCTACCTATCTCTCTAGTCTGTCCGTGATCTTCCAAGGCAGGATGTAATTACACATCTAGATTGGGCTAGAAAGGATACCTCTGAAGTTCATGAAAACTTTTACTATTTAATGGATTATAAAAGATCTTCACCCCCGTGGCTCAATCGTTAAGCATCTGCCTTTGGCTCAGATCATGATCCTGGGATCCTGGAATTGAGTCCCACACCGGGCTCCTTGCGCAGCGGGGAGTCTGCTTCTCCCTCTCCCTCTGCCTGCTGCTCCCCCTGCTTGTGCTCTCTCTCTCTCTCTGGCAAATTAAAAAAAAAAAAAAGATCTTCACCTCCTTAAGATGTATTTACATAATTTGTTTGCAAATTTACCAGGAAATAAAGGATATTTTATTTTTATTTTATTTATTTATTTATTTGACAGAGAGAGAGGGAGCACACAAGCAGGGGGAGCAGCAGGCAGAGGGAGAGGGAGAAGCAGGCTCCCCACAGAACAGAGGGCCTGATGTGGGGCTCGATCCCAGGACCCTGGGATCATGACCTGAGCTGAAGGCAGATGCTTAACCAACTGAGCCACCCAGGCACCCCAGGATTTGCTTTAAAAAGTGGTCTTTTTTGCTAGCATTATGTGGACTTCCAAAGTTAGTGGAAGCCAAATCAAGATAAGTGAAATCTGACAGCATACTTGAAAAGCCCATGATTTTCATGATTATAAATCAAAAGATCAATATTTGTCTCTGTACAGACAGATGACAGAGGGAGGTAGGGGTTGGAGACATCTAGTAGAAAGAGTCAAATATTACTGAGTTTCTTTCTCCAAAACCCTTTCCACCAGGCTTTTCCCCCCAGCTGCCTATATTGAACACATTACCAGAATGGTTTCCAGATCTTTACGACATTGTGCGGGTGAATACAGACCAATTACCCAGCTGAATAGCAAGGAGGGAGGGATCTTTTATTACTCCTGTCAGCTGTTGCACATCTAGACATGTAGCTAATAATTTATTTGCCTCTAATTTTGGAGGCTGGCTCTAGATGATAAGCCTCATAAAAAGCTAACAAGGAGATGCTTTTGATAAGGGGTAAATCATTAAATGGAGAAATGACCAGTTGATTTATGACTTACTGGAATACTTTAGACTGTGAAAGATAAACCTTTCTGTTTTGCAAGTGATATCCTTGCTATCCCTTAAAAAAATTTAAACTTGGATTAACAATGGAAAGGAAAAAACACATTCTGGTTAATTTCAGACATCTTCAGTTAGAATAAATGCTCGTTACTCAGTGTTGGTGTCCTATTTCCTGTCTTGACCACATAGGTAGTTGGACTCAGAAATATTTGTGCCAATGTCTCCTTGGGAGCCGATAAAAATGATAGAATTTATGAAGATAAGCACACAGGAGCAATATGATTTTTTGATAAAATAAGATTTATAGCAGTATTTAGCTGAGAATTTCTTAGGAATATACATAATTTTGGAGTAATTTAATTAGGCATACATAACGAGAAATTCCTGTAGATAACTATAATTGTTATCCACACTGTTAGGCCAACATTTTCAGGGGTCACTTGGGGAAAGGTGTGTGAAGGAGGAGGTCATGATGTGTGAAAGCAGGAATCATGGGGAAGACACTTTATGTAGACATGGCACAGTTCCAAATTAGTGGAGTCAGGAGATGGGTTCTTCCCTTCAATAGCTATAAGACCCTGGGAAAGATAGTTACTCTCTCCGGTCCTCATCTGTCTGGAGAGTGGAGAGTGAACTGAATGTAATATTTCCATGCTATTGGTATATGATTCACTTTATAAGACAAAAGCATTTTTATATGTGTAGTTGTATCCCGGTAGAAATAGATTGCTTCTTATTTTTTCCTTTATTTTTATAACTAACATTTTTTTTCTTTTTTAAAAACATTTCATGAAAACGGTTGCTTCAACCTGTTACAGTAATTACAAAAATTATATGCATTACACACTAGAATATTATTCAGCCTTTACAAAGAAGGAAATCCTGCCATTTGTGACAATATGGATATATCTGGAGAACATTATGCTAAGTGAAATAGGCCAGCTGCGGAAACACAAATATTGTATGATCTCATTTATATGTAGAATCTAAAATAGTTGAACTCGAGGCATCTGGGTGGCTCAGTCTGTTAAGCCTCTGTCTTCAGCCAGATCATGATCCCAGGGTCCTGGGATCGAGACCCTTGGTGGGCTGTCTGTGCAGCGGGGAGCCTGCTTCTCCCTCTCTCTCTGCCTGCCACTCTGCCTGCTTGTGCTCTCTCTCTGTCAAATAAATGAATAAAATCTTTTAAAAAATAAAGTAAAATAAAATAAAATAGTTGAACTCATAAAAACACTGAGTAGAATGAGGTTGCCAGGAAATTGGGGGAGGGGAGGATAGGGAAAATGGAGAGACTTTGGTGAAATAGTACAAAATTTCAGTTCTGCAGGACGAGTAAGTTCTGGAGATCTAATTACAGCATGGTGACTATAGTTAACAATACTTCATTGTATACTTTTATGCCTATAAGTTGCTAAGAGAGTAGATCATAAGTATTCTTAACACAAATAAAAAAGGTATGTATGAGGTGATGACTATTGTATTTAATTAATTTTTTTGTTGTTTTTTGTTGTTGCTGTTGTTGTTTTGAGAGAGAGAGAGAGACAGAGAGGGCACAAGCAGGGGAGAGGCAGAGGGAGAAGCAGACTCCTGGCTGAGCTGGGAGCCTGGCGTGGGGCTCGATCCCAGGACCTGGAGATCATGACCTGAGCCGAAGGCAGACATCTAACCATCTGAGCCACCCAGGTGCCCCGGTGATGAATATTTTAATTACTTGATCGTGGTGATCATTTCACAATGTATATGTATATTAAAACATCAAGTTGTACACCCTACAGATATACAATTTTTACTTGTCAGTTACATCTCAATAAAATCGAAGAAGAAAAAATTGCCTAACTGATCTGCCTACAAGCAGACTTTTTAAAGAACTCAGGTGGGGACACCTTGCAATGTAACAACACCTAGAGACTTTTTTTTTTTTTTTTACTACCTCAGAAAAATGCAGGCAGTAACAAGAATGTAAAAACATGCCAATATTTTTTCAACTTTTATAATTCAAATCCATTCAGATATTTATTTGGCAATTACTGATGAGGTCCCTGGTAAATTCAGAATGTAAAGTTATTGAAGAAATACATGTGGCTCTTGTCCTTATAAAAGTTGCAGTCTAAGCTTTGTTCTAATTTTCATTATGATTTTTTTCTTTGATCTTTTAGCTGTTTAATAAAGTGTGTTTACGATTTTTCCCAAATCTATGTTCTTGTAATAAGTGCTTTTACTGATTCCAAATATAGTTGCACTGAAGAAATAGAACATGGTTTAAATGATACTGACTGAAATTTACTGAGAATTTTTTATGGTCTGGTATGTGGTCAGTTTTCATCAATGTTCCATGTATGCTTGAAAGAATATGTATTCTCTGATCATAATGTGTATAGGGCTTAATTTGTGCCCATTACATAAATTATTAATTGTATTATTTAAATATTCTTTATTCCCATGATTATATTGGTTTACTTTATATATTCATTATATAGAAAGTATGTTAAAATTTGGTGGTGGATTTGTCAACTTTTCCTTGCAGTTTTATTAATTTTTTGGCTTTGTATGTTATGAGGCCTTCTTAATAGCTACATACAGGTTTAGAATTTTTATATCATCCTGGCTAATTGAACTAGTCAGATTCTAGGTGACTGTGGCATTGACTGACAGCAGGACTTCAACCTCCTGTGAAACCCTGAGCCAGAGCTACTCAGGTGAGAGCAGCTTTCAGATTCCTGACACTGAAACTTCCTTCTGAAACTGAAATGGAAACTTCTTTCTGAAACCACGAGAAACAACTGTTTGCTTTTTTAAACAGCTAAGTTTTAGGGTAATTTTTCACATGGTTAGAGATAACTAGCACTGTCTGATTTTCTCTATTTTCTCTTTCTGGAACTCTAATTGGCCAACTATTAGCCTTTTTTCATTTGCTCCTCCACATCTCTTGACATAACTTTTCCAACTCTCTGTCTCTCTGTGTGAAGTATTCAGCATAATTTACTCAGACCTAGCTTCTAGTTTTCCAGTTCTTTCTCTGGCTCATTCTTACTTGCATTCAAATAATCTAGTGAGTTTTTAATTTTGGCGATTCCATTTTCATTCCTGGAAATTCTGTTTATTTTTTCTCACACATTTTTGCTCATTTTTGATAACATCTTATTCCTCGTATTTGGTCAATCAGAATTGTTTCAGAATATCAAGGAGACTTGGATGAAGATGCCCACAGTTCCAGCAAAGATTTGTGTTTCATTTTGACAAGATCCTGGGGTGTTATCAATCTAGAGGCACATTTAATTCAATATAGTTGCTTTCATGTTCAGGGCTTCCCAAAGGCATAAATTAAACCTCCCACCCCTGACTTTCCTGATGGGAAACTTAGAATTTCAAAATTCATCAGGGAGCTATTTCCTTCACTGAGCAAAGGATTGAGGCAGGCAAGTTGTAATGACATCTGGTCACCCTCTGGTCAGGGTTAGGTACCTGCTGATGGAGAGCAGTGAGGGTTGTCACCACAGCCTCTGTATCTCCAAGAGGACTGGGTCGATCCTCTTCATCCGGGCAATTCCTGAAGCTGGTTTCTGCAGGTACTATTGAAGAAATGCCCCTGGGGTTATTTCTTTTTTATAGGGCGGGCAGGAACTGGCTCTGACTCCTATGGAGAATGACCAAGCACTCCGTGGCTGAGCTGCCCGAGCATATGAAATCTGCCACTCTTTAAAACAAGTGCAGATAGTGGCTAGTCACACTTTTCTAGTTCATCTCAAATACAGCATGGGAATCAAAGTTCAAAAATTACTATTATTGGTATCAATTAGTTTTGCTTTCAAGACGTACAGGCTTCGAAAACTTCAGAAAGTAGTCTGTTGACTGAAAGAAAATGTCTCTTTACAAATTGGCTTTTGTTTAATGACTCTTAGGCTTTATAAGGCAGACCCAGAGATAACCTACCAAGACCTTGGTATAGTCACCGAGGGCTTCTTAAACTGTTTGTGGTGCAGGATAATTTTTTTAACCAATTCTTTTTCTCATTCCTCTGTTTTATTTAAGTTTATTACTTCATTTTTCTCTTTCTCTTGGTTTGTAACTTAAAGGGGACAAAATTTATCAGGTACTGACTTAATTTATTGTTTCTCTTTTTTTTTTCCCTCCCTAATATAAGCATTGAGAGCAATAAATCTCCTCTAAGTACTGCATTGGCAGTATCCCAGATTGAGATGTAGACTCTCATAATTTTGTTCTTTAAATATCTTAAATGTCTTCCCAACCAAAAGTTTACCTAAGAAGAATTCACTCTGCTGAGTGCAATAAGAAAAAGAGCTGAAAAAGAAGTACAACTGGAGGAAGGAAATGGCACAAGCTAAAATGATCAATTATTGATATTATGATATTATGCCTAAGATAATCAAATAAAAATTTCTTAGAATTGGTAAAAATTTATTGAAAGTGAATGGATGCAAAATAAACATTCACAAAATTATTTCTTTCTTCTTTTATGCCAAGATTTAGAAAATAAAAGGTTAGGAAGACCCATACATGATACCAGCTATAAAAATAAATCATCCTAAAATTAGCTTACCAATAAATATGCAGAAACTATATGAAAACCACAAAATTTACTACAGTTACAAAAAGACAAGAAAATAAGCAGATATATCATGCTCATGAGTGAGAAGACTCAATGTTGTAAAGATGTGTATCTTTTTAAATTAATTTATATACTTAGTGTAATGTCAATCAGAATCTTAAGGGACCAGTGTGGAAAATATGCCCAAATGATCCTGAAGCTCTTCTGGGAAAATAAATCAACAATCTCTCCTGCCTCTCCTCCTGGGGAGGTGAAGGTCTGGCCAGGGTGAGGGGTATAGATGTGAGGAAGGTGAGGAGGCAGGCTGGGTGCAGAGGACCAGTTATCACCTGGGTCATCTTGTGATCCACTTTCAAAATGGACAAGGGCAACTCTTGGCCAAGACCTTGGGCATTTCCCACAGGGAAATGAGTGCATTTCCACAATCAACAAATGTTCATTGAACATCAGGCATGATTCTAGGAATCAGGGATGGAGCCGTGGACAAAACAAAATCCCACCCTTGGGGAACTTAGGTTCTATTCGGAGAAGCAGGCAATCAACTTGGGTTTTGCTGAATGATTCTTAAGCCTTACAGGGGAGACCTGGAAACACCTACCAAGATCCTAATGGCATAAATTAGAGATTCTTAAATCATTGGTCTTGATTTTGTTTTTATTTGTCTTTATTTCCAATCCGTGGCAGACAGGTATTTTTGGATATCTAGAATCTTTTGCCTAGATGTTGTGGTACTACCAGAGGTTTCTACACACTCTCAAGTTTTGTCCTTATTTCACTCAGAGGTTCTTGGACCCACCAAGTAGCACTGAAGTAAAAGACCTCTGGAAACATCTCGGGGTTAGACTACAGTCCTACAGACAAGCTCGTTTCTAATGCAGGTTGGCTGGAGCAGTCAATTTTCCTCCATCCATCCCATTGACATTTCACTGTTGTTCCCCTTCTTTCACACAAGAGCACTCAGATTTCTAAAAGTTATGGTTCCTCTACCCTTCAAACTTGGTCTCCATGGCAGGGGCATGAGCCTCTGACCTGGATTGTCTTGGGTTCAAATTCTGAGCCTTTGCCTGCTAGCTCTGTACCCATGGCTATTTTGAATGAGGAATGGCACCTACTGGGAAAGAATACGGGTAATCTTCTAAAAGAGAGAAAGACAAAAGCAGGGCTTGGTCAGAACACGTTTCCCTCTTGTGTATAGTGAGAAATACTAGGCGTTTTCATTTTTGAAGGTCCAAAAATTAATAAATGGTCTATTTTCCCATCTTAAATTCTAATTCAGGTTTTCCTAATATCCAGGTCTCTCAGTCTCTCAGGTTTGCTCAGGGCTTCGGTCCAATTACGTCAGAGGAAATTGCTGTTCACCTCAAGAAAAGTTTCGGACCTCTCTGAGCAACAGTTTTCCTATCTGTGAAGCACATAATGATACACATGGTGGAGATCCCACTGCAGTCTATGAATGTATCAAATTAACACGTCATACACCTTAAACTTATGCAATATTATATATCAGTTATACCTCAATTAAAAAGTGATGTACTCCTTTTAGGGTTGCTGAGGGTATTAGATTAATTAACATTTGTAGCGCCCCTAACACAGAGCCAGGAGTATTTGAAGCACTTGATAAATATTAGCTATTCTCTTAGAAACAAGAGTTGAACAAGCAGTTCCTGGTTTATACAGACCAGCGATTTACTGGTGATTATGATTTACCTCTACGGCTAGGGTTTCTAAATTCAGGACTGCTCTGCGCACTTCCTGAAAAGGATGTTCTTAATTCCTTTCCCCTCCTGATTCTAGTACAAAAAGAAGAGGCGAGCCGCTATAGGATTGTTTCTTTGGGTTTAGTTCACATTTAAGTTTTGAATCAGACTCTGCGGACCCCACTTTCCCTTATGGCTTGCACTAAGAGAGCATTTAGTTACAGATTCTCTTAGGCTTAAAGGAGGTAAAGACGATGCGTCCCCGAAAGGCAAGCTGGGGCTCCTGAAACGCTTCAGAGGAGGGATGTTTTGAAGAGCGAGAGAAGCAGCTTCTGCGAGCAGACAGGGTGCCCTCGCACAGAGATCTCAGTTCTTTCTGGCCCCAAATAAGGTCATCTTTGGCTCATTTCGGTTTCCCTCCCCAGGCAGAAGCAAGCCCAGTTCATGGTGGTTTATCACTTCATTTGGGATTGTTTTTGACTCTCAGACATAACTATGTCTGAAATCAAGATTAAGGTCTGTGAATCTGGTGAACAAAATGGAAATAATGGCTGAAAATTCCCCTATCTACCTTGAAAGGCTAACCTGGAGTGAGAGATTGTTTTCTGTGTTTATCTTTCCAGGTGTTTTGCAGAAGCCTACCGAGCCAGTCGTGGGTATGAGTCATCTGGCTGTGGTAAGATCAGAAATTCCTACAACATGATTTAGGAGTCCAGCATCCGAGGCAGGGAAAGTGAAGGGAAGCGGCCCTCTAGGCTTGCATCACTCCCCCCCCAACCCCCCCACCCCCGCCCAGCCCCGGGTGGCCTGATTTCCGTCTTAAGCTGCGGGCAGGTGCAGATTGAGACAACTGTTTTCTAAATCTTGTTTTTCTCCTTTCCTCTTCTGTTCTTTTTTGCCCTCCCCCACCCCCGCCGCCCTTCCTGACACTGTAAAGCCAGAGCGAGCACGCACTTAAGTCGAATGTGTAGAAGCTCGTAAGCAGAAAATTGATCGTGTGTGCGTGTGAAAATGGTTAAAAGCGAGACAAAGTGGAAGAGGAGAGACAGAGGAGGTGGGGATGGCAAAAAAGCACTGGGAAGGAGAAGGGGACCCTCGGGCAGGCGAGGAAGGGATGCGGAGCCTGCAGAGAGCAAGGAGAGAAGTCCGGGTTTGTAACTTTGCCAACTGGGGACGGACTTGGCCAAATGGTGCTTTTCTATTTGCCCACGCCGCAACTAAAGAAAACAGAGACGATTGCACCTGCTGTGTTCGGGAAAAGCAATTGCTGCAATACACCGAATTTACATGTTAAGATGTTTAAACATTAGAAACCTGCCAGAGCACAGTTCTGTACATTTGAAATTGCTCAGCAGCTCGGAAAGTGCCGGTGCTCAGGGGCCCCCAGGGGTTCTGTCCCCTGCTGCGCCCTGCAGAGAGCCAGGCAGCTGGGGTGAGCACAGCGGCCGCCCGGTCCACGCCTCCGTGGTCTGTCTTCCCGAAGAATGATACAAATCCTAGTTGAAAATGAAAATGAGCAGCTTCAATGCCCCTTGCTCGACAGCACGCCCTTTCACTCACAGAGGTCGGATGTTCCTATTCGCTGCTAAGTACCGCTCTGTCCCTAAGAGCCTGGGAGTCCCAGAACCCGGACAAGTCAAGTTAGTTCTCAAAAGCGAGTATGTGAACTCCAGGGGAATGAAAAAAAAAGTGCTCAAGTACCTTTCTCTCTCCGTATTATTTTACTTGGAGGACACCTAGCGGCAGTTTATTGGCTGTGTTCTTCAAAGGCAAACGGAAAGCCACCAGGATGTAGTACTGGTGTTGGTGGGTGGGGGGAGTTGCGGGTGGGAGCCTAGTTCTCTCAGGGCCGGCGCAGGCGCAGGCGCAGCAGGACTTGCCTTCAGTCCGCAGACGCGTCTGCCTTTTGAGGCCCTGGGTGATGTTGGGGCCCCTGCCAGAGTCTGCAGCCAAATCCCCTCTCCCAGCTTCCACGCTTGCCAAGCGAATTTCCCGGGGCCTAATTGTTTCACAAGTGGTTCTTAATGAGCTCATTGTTTATTTGACACCAATGACCTCTTTTTAAGACTACAGAATGGCCACAATCTGGTCAATCTGGTCACTTCATCAACTAATCAACAGATATTGATGGCGAGCCTTAGGCAGGCATTTGGAGGCCTTGCAAAGACAAGACAAAGATCCGCATGAACGGGAACTGGTTTTTCCCTCTTCACTTCTGGTGCCAAGCGTGCCCTCCCAGCTGGGTCCTTAGAGTCCGTGACCTGATCTGACTTGCCTTTTTCCCTCGTCTGTAAAGTGGAGGTGAGTGTACTTAGCTCCTCAGGTGGTTGTGAAGATGACGTAAAAGCTCGAGGTAACTCAAATACGGCCTGGTATCTGGTTGATGCGAAGTAATTAAGACCCTCCCCTCTCCCCCGACCCCATCTAGCCCCACCTGAGTCCTAGAAGCTAAACATACCGGGTGTCCCTCCTTCCCTGTCTCCCTCTCCCCCACTCTCTTCACTCTTGAAATCACTTCCCAGATTAATTACTTACACACAAGTCAGGGTTTCAAAACTCTGCTTTCTGGGAAGACGACCCAAGACAAAATGATTCCTATTTCAACTATAATGTGAGCCAGTCTTATGGCAAATACCAGATTTTAGAAATATCTTAATACGTCCCATAATAGTTCACTGATAGGTAAGGCTTAGTCATGCGCAGAGTAAGGACTCTGGGATTGCATGTTATTTACTGACTAAAGAACAGACTTGTATTTGGGGATTAGTTCTCAACCGGCAAACTCCCAGCGACTCCCAGCGAGGGTTCTCACTTGCCGTTCAGATCTGGCTTGCCCCAGATCCGTCTTACAATTCTGTTGCGTGAAATCAAGGTAAATCATACAACTCTGTTGCGTGAAATCAAGGTAAATCACATGGTGTTAAAACTGGGGTGGCAGTTTCCCATTAATATATCCAGCATCAAAACTGGATGTTTTCATAATAAATTCCCTGGCAGCTGTGGTTCAGGAAGGGATGACATGATCTACTCTTTGCCAGGAAGGCGAGTGATGCCTTTTTTTTTTTTTTTTTTTGCATTTGGCTTAAGTTTACACAAGATGGTTTCCTTGAGCCTCACCGCATGTACTGTAAGCTTCAAACATTTTAATATGACTGTCAAGGGACCGCATATGTGGTCTCCACCCACTCCTGCAGCTTCCTCTTGCACCACGCTTGGTCTTGCTTATTATGTTCTTACTCATTAATTTTTAAAAATCTTCCATGAACCAACTGAGTTTTTGTTTTGTTTATTTTTTACCCTGGTTAAGTCAGCGCACGAGTGTTCTTTTTGGACCCCTTGTTCTCCTACTTTTCATTTGGCTAACTCCTTCCTACTCACGTTTTAGGATTCAGCATCATCTGGCTTCCCGAGAGTTCTTTCTTGACCCTAATCTACATGTGTTCTTTTCCCTTATTCTCTCTTCTTAGGCTACTTCTGAGCACCTACCGTAATTTCTAGTTACGTGTTCGTGTTTGTATTTGTTGGTTTATTGTGTTATGTCCCCACTAGAAATACATGCTCAGTGGAAGAAGATCCCTGTCTCGTTTGTTTCCTGTACTTAGCAAGGTGTCTGGTTGATGCAGGGCACTCATTACTGAATGACTGAAACCAACTCAGCTAATAAAAAAAGTTCCTGGATCATTTCCACACACTAACACACCCAACATTTCCCTTGACAAAGCTTATGTTTTGTTCAAGCAGCCTTCTGGGGAATCCCCTTTGCCTCAGAGATTATTTCTGGCTACTGTTAGTTTCAAACGAACAAAAATTGGTTCCTAAGAAGAATCTTTTTCTACCATTCAGAAAAATAATTTTTCCCTCCTTAAAGCAGGCATTTCAATGAATGTTTCTTATACATCATTTATGCAGACTTATAATAGCTCAAATTCCATTGGGACAAATTCCCATCCCAACAGATAGCTCTGTGTAGTGAAAAGATTTTTCATATCCTCAGTTTGTGGGTTGAGAACTGATTCCAAAATGTAAGTCTGTTCTTTAGTCAGTAAATAACATGCAATCCCAGAGTCCTTACTCTGCGCATGACTAAGCCTTACCTATCAGTGAACTATCATGGGACGTATTAAGATATTTCTAAAATCTGGTATTCGCCATAAGACTGGCTCACATTATAGCTGAAATAGGAATCATTTTGTCTTGGGTTGTCTTCCCAGAAAGCAGAGTTTTGAAACCATGACTTGTGTGTAAGTAATTTATTTGGGAAGTGATTTCAAGAGTGAGACAGTGGGAGAGGGAGACAGGGAAGGAGGGAAATCCAATATGAGGGCCTGTTATTGAACTTGCTGCTGTGAGCAGTGGGGGTCTGCATTCCCCCGGATCTCTGGAGAGCCTTAAATGTTCAGCTTCCGTAAGCTCCGGGTCTAGTAGACCTTTTCAGTGGCTTTTATCAGAATGTGTCTTCCAGAGACCTGGCTGTTTCCTTCCACTCTCATTTCTGTGCTGTTTTTACTTTCTGGATTGCTTCTCTCCTTTTCTTAAAACCTCGTGAATGCCTGATCACTCTATCCGGTAAGCTTGTCATTCCCACTCATCCTTTAGGATTTAGCTTAGCCAACCCTCCAAGGGACCTCTCTCCCTCCCCACCCCCATCCTTATTGCCCTCCCAGATCACCTGGTGCCTGACTCTATTTTCACATTCACTACACTGCCCTGTAAATTTAGGTTCCTTCCCTCCCCTTCAACCATGCTTCTCAAAGGAACAGAGCCTGTTTTTCATTAGCATTCATTGCCTTCCCACAATACGTGGTCAATAAAATCGATGTGTTTTAGTTTTTCAAGTAGACAACAAGCTCCTCAAGGTTAGGTACTGTGCCTTACTCAATGCCATATTTCAGGCTAGCAGAATGTCTCGCAGAGTATATGCTTTAAAAATATTTGTGTAATGCTAAGGGAAGGGAAGATGTCTTTCTGTCTCTGTAAGAAAATGGAGCTATAAAAAGATCTCTGACTCAAGTGTTTGAACACCTACAGATTGCGTTTCTACTTCAGAAACTCTAGCTATAAAAACATCAGTGACTCAAGTTGCTAGGTGTCTGCAGACGGTGTTTCTTTTGTAAATTTTAAGTCAAAATAGTGACTCAAGCTGTTTCAGCAGAAGTGAGAAATAAGAAATCATGTAGATAATGCACCAGATGAGTCAAATGAAATTTAGAAAGAAAAAAAAAACCCAATTTTGAAATTAAGAGACCAATTTTGAAAGTCTGCCTAGTCATTGCCTGCCTAGACTTTATTATTATTTTTTTTTACAGTGTGCAGAGTGCACACAAAATGGTATGTGTTTGGTGGACCTAAGAGAGTGACCTTTTGTACAATGCATAATAGAGTGATTACATTACATGACATTGACATTTTGGGGGGGGCTTAAACAACAGAAGTTTATTTCTCGCAGTCCTGGAGGCTAGGAGGTCAAGATCAAGGTGTCTACAGGTTGGTTTCTTCTTCTTTTTTAAAAATTATTAACATATAATGTATTGTTTGTTTCGGGGGTACAGGTCTGTGATTCATCAGTCTTACACAACACCCAACACTCACCACAACACATACCCTCCCCAATGTCCATCACCCAGCCACCCCATCCCCCCCCACTCCCTTCCAGCAACCCTCACTTTGTTTCCTGAGATTAAGAGTCTCTTATGGTTTGTCTCCCTCTGATTTCATCTTGTTTTATTTTTTCTTCTCTTCCCTTATAGATCCTCTGCCTTGTTTCTTAAATTCCACAGATCAGTGAGATCATATGATAATTGTCTTTCTCTGATTGACTTATTTCACTTACCATAATACCCTCTAGTTCCATCCACGTCATTGCAAATGGCAAGATTTCATTTTTTTGTTGGCTGAGTAATATTCCATTGTATATATATATACACCATATCTTCTTTATCCATTCATCTGTCAATGGACATCTGGGCTTCTTCCACAGTTTGGCTATTGTGGACATTGCTGCTATAAACATTGGGGTGCAGGTGCCCCTTCTGATCACCACATTTGTATCTTTGGGGTATATACCCAGTAGTGCAATTGCTGGGTCGTAGGGTAGCTTTATTTTCAACTTTTTGAGGAAACTCCATACAACATTGACTTTTGAATTGATTACTTTACAATGAATTTTATAAATTTTATTTCACATAATCCTTCTTAATACTTATTTCCCTTTTTTTATTTTTATAGCTCGGCTTTGGAGGGATCTGAAATGCTTTTATAATACACGCATATATTACTATTGGTGGAAAAAGTAATATATACAAATTCGAGGGGTCAAACACAAAATTCTTAGTGTAAAAATTATTATTCTCTGGAATTTTGATCTATTCTCTCTCTCTTTCCTTCCAAGTTGAGTTTTTACTCTCACGTGAGTCTGACTATTTGGTCCTAATAGGAAAAACAGTTGTGCGTGTTTTAGAGATGCCTTGAATCCTTTTAACAGAGAGAAACCTTTGTATTTTCTAACAAAGTTGAGCTTTATAAAGCCATCCCTGGGAGAAATAACATATGAACTTCATTGCACCTATGAATGACTGTATGCATGTTTCATAGCGGAGGACAGTTCCGCCCTTACGGATATTAGTTGTCTGAGGATAGTGAGGAGAAGCACTTAAACTCCAGCCAACATAGTGACAGCCAATAAATAATAAATAAATAAGAGGAGAGGGTCTCAGGAAAAAATTAGATTTCTTTATCTTTTGTTCAGGAATAATTCAAATTAACTATGGTTTCAAAAGTCAAATGTTTCCGGGAGGATTAAGTGTTGGGATGTGTGTGTGCATGTGCGTACTGCTGGGACAGAATTATAACCCTTCTTTATCTTAATGCCAATTGGCATAAACACCAACACATATATCTTTTATTGTCTAGCTGAATTTAGCCATTTTGTAAGAATAGCTATTTTTTAAAAGATGTTTATTTATTTATCAGAGAGAGAGACTGAGCAAGCAGGGGGAGTGGCAGGCAGAGGGAGAAGCAGGCTCCCAGCTGAGCAAGAAGTCCGACGTGGGGCTCGATCCCAGGACTCCGGGATCATGACCTGAGCCGAAGGCAGACGCTTAAGTGACTGAGCCACCCAGGCATCCCAAGAATAGCTGTTTTAGACAAGGTCTGGGTAGGGAGGAGGAAAGAGAATTATGGAGCATGGAACACCTCAAGAGGAAGGCATGCCTGGTTGCCTTCATGCTGAGAACCTTCAGGAAGCATACGGGTGCCCTCATGTAGGAGATGTGATAGAATCCCAGCTTCTCCACTTATCAGCCGTGGCACTGGGGTAAATTGTTTAATTTTCCTGGGGCTTAGAGTGTTTTCTCATTTGTAAGATGTGAATAATAATAGAAAGGTCCCCCAGGACTGTCATGCTAATTAAATGAGATTGATATAGAAGATGCTTAGGGCATAAGCACTCAGTGAATATTAGTCTCAGTCCCCCCCCCCCCCCCCCCCCGTCTTCCTCCTCCTCGTTTGTCCTCTTCTCTTTCTCCTTTGACTTCTTTTCCACCTTGGTCCTCCGGTGGGGAGAACACAAGAATGTACCAGGAAATGCAAGACACCTCAGAAAAAGGAGGCAGAGAGAGAGAGCCGATAATGCCGATGAGCCATGGTCTTTCTCCTTTCTGTCACGTGTCTCTGTCCACGCCCTCAGCCATCCTCTGTCCTGGCATGCAGAAGGCCGCACACAGAGTTCTCCACTGCGAGGCTCCTCGCCTCATGTAACCACCGGGCCCCTGGCACCCGTGAGGGCTGTAGAGAGGTTTAGGCAGCACTTCTCCTGCTGGGGTGGAAAAGTGAACTCGATCACCTCTGAGGCACCTGGTTCTTGACATGACCCCATTGTGTCCTTGGACAAAGGAAGCAAACCTGGTTGTGAGCATCCCTGGGCTGGCGTCACTGCGGAACACGTGCGTGGAGGGGAGAGGAGTTGAGCACAGTGTACCCGTGCGTGGGTCCTTCAGTGACTGTCGGCCTTTCCAGTGTGAGAGCACTGATACTCCAGCCCAAACACTTCCAGCTGAGCTGTTGGGCGCTCACTGCGAGCAGGTGCTCTTCTAATTCTGGGCATTACCTGCTTTCATTCTTAGTCTCCCGAGGTGGGAGACACTGCTATGACTCCAGCCTGACAAAGGTGACACCAAGGCACAGAGAATTAAAGTAGCAGAATCAAGATGAAACCAGGCCATTCTGGCTTCAGAGCCTCCTTCTTAACCACTGACCTCTCACCTCCCCCTAACCCCAGTATTCCACTCCCTGTGGCCTTCCCATGTGTGCTTACAAGCCATTACGAGCCTGTGAATTCTGTAAGGCATGCCTTTTCCCTTGATTCTTCTCTCGGATGCTTCCTGTTATTCTTAAAAGTTAATTCAGGCAATAAATACTTATTACACTCTATTGTATTTCATCACTTATTTCTCTCCTCCTCCAGACCCTTAGATCTTGTTTCCTATCCCTAGGCAATTGCACAGTGCCTGGTACAAAGGAGGTCCTCAATAAGATCTGCGGATGGAAAGAATGAATATTGTTTATGGGGTTGAATTTTTTTTCTCAGGATATGAGTGTGTAGACACATCCAGGTATATATAGTTGTGGTAAACCTGAGGATCGCAATGAGTTAAAACAGTCCACAGCTTCTATTTATGGTGAAAATGCTAACAATTCCCCAGGTGGATAGCTTGCTTTTCTTTTCTTTTTTATAATAATTTTTTATTGTGTTATGTTAGTCACCATACAGTACATCCCAAGTTTTTGATGTAAAGTTCCATGATTCATTACTTGCGTATAACACCCAGTGCACCATGCAATACGTGCCCTCCTTACTACCCATCACCGGCCTATCCCCCAACCCTCTCCCCTCTAAAGCCCTCAGTTTGTTTCCCAGAGTCCATAGTCGATAGCTTGCTTTTCTAAGGAAAAGAAGGAGCCCACAGTTTTACGCTATGATTTCCAAATCATGTGTATGGTGTGAATTTTGATCGGCTGGCACTAGGTGGCGCCAAGGAGCCTTGCAGGAAAGCTCAAAAGAAACGTGAGCCACTGCAACCAAGCCTCAGATTGCGCTGGGAATAAATTTAAAGATTATTATTTTTTAAGATTTGCAAATGGGCGCATTGTTTGAGCCAGTTACCCAGTGACATTTATTTTCTGACGCATTTTTTTTCTCCACTGGTTATCTTACTTTTTAAATGGAAAGTTCTTATACTTTGTTTCTTCACATTTCCCAGTAACCTAGTCCGTTTTCAATATCCAGGTGAAGGTTCTATTTTGAAGATGTATTTCTTTATTTATTTTAGAGACAGGGAAAGAGCGCATATGGGGTGGGGAGGGGACAGAGGGAAAGAATCTCAGGCAGACTCCCCGCTGGGCATGAGGCTGTCTCTCAGACCCTGAGATCAAGACCCGAGCCGAAATCAAGGGTTGGCCATTTAACTGAGCCACCCCAGTGCCCTGAAGGCTCTGTTTCTTTTCTTTCTTTTTTTTTTTTTCTTTTGTTGTTGTTGTTGTCTTGGTGATTTTTTTAAAGATTTATTTATGAGAGAGAGAGAGAGAGACCGAGCAGGAGGGGCAGAGGGAGAGAATCTCCAGCACATTGTGCCCCCAGTGTGGAGCCCAGTGCAGAACTCAAGCTTGTGACCCTGAGATCATGACCTGAGCCGAAATCAAGAGTCAGACGCATAACCGACGGAACCACCCAGGCGCCCCTGAAGGCTGTGTTTTGTAATTGGGACTCAGCATCTCTGATCTTTCTCTGTCTCAACCCCCAACTCCCTCTCTCTCTCTCTCTCTTTTTTTTAGTACCGTGTGGTTGCAGACATCAAACTTCTGGCATGTCAAAAGAAAAAAAAAAAAAAAAGCCCTGGACTAGGGAGTTTTCTTTCCTTTTCTTTTTCTTTTTTTCCCCTTCCTCTCCCTTCCCCTCGCTCTCCCCCTCTTCTCACCTCCTCCTTCTTTTGGCATTTTTGTAGGTCAAAGCAGTGAATACCAGCAATTGCAGTTGATTCAACCTAAGAGTTGGGCCTCTGCCTTTGACTTGCCTTATGACCTTGGGAAGTCACCTAGTCTCTTTAGGCCTCACTGTTTTCATCTGTAAAATGGAAGGAATGGGTATTTCAAGTCATACTGACTTAGAAAGACCATTTTCATTTCGATTTTTCATAATTTCGACCCCTAAATTCTCCTGTGTCATCGACTGGATCTTTATGTCTTTGCTTCACATGTATTCTGGACTTTTATTAGCAGTTGTTTAATTATGGACTTTCATTAGACGTTTGTTAATTATGGACTACTGGAGACCTAAAATGTGCCCTGTTCATTGCCCTGAGTCTATTGTTACTTCCTTGAATAAGTTCTTTATGGTATGCAAACTCACTGTTAAGCCTATTTAGTCCAATTAGGGGAATACAATAATAGAAATTTATGTTTCATTATAGTATCAACCTAGGTTTCTCCCTTTATAATTAGTTTAGTGAGGCAGGCTCTGTGGCCTCTAATTACTTCTGTGGAATATATGATGATCTCCTAGGAGAGAGGTGTCTTACTCCAGAAATTTTGATCTTTCATAATAGGATTATTACACAAGAAAGTCGAACCAAACCTCAACTTTTTCTAGTGTCATGCATCCTGCGTGGGATGTTGAACCCTATCAGTTCTAATAGCTTTCCCAAATTTTAGTGTTTATAGCAATTAATAGATTTTTATACCATTTCTCTGTGATACTAAATTGGTAAAAACCAGATGATGTTTCTCCTTAACCTTGTAGGTATTTGTAAATGAGAATAATACTCCCCGCTAGACCAATAATTCCCCCGATTAAGTTGCTTGACACATGAATCCTGAGCAAATTCCTTAGGAAAATAATTTGATGATTAAATAGGAAATACTGCATATTGCCCACGGAGTTTCACAGTGAATCAGATATTAAAGGTTCTGAGAAGACCAGCAGGGCTCATTCCTATTTGGCTTTTAACTACCATTTCCAAATTTCTATGACTCTTTCTTCCCATAATATTGTGTAAAGTGTGGGAGCCATGGAACATATCCTTTTTTTTTTTTAAAGATTTTATTTATTTGACTGAGAGAGACAGCCAGAGAGAGAGGGAGCACAAGCAGGGGGAGTGGGAGAGGAAGAAGCAGCCTCTTAGCGGAGGAGCCTGATGTGGGGCTCGATCCCAGAACACTGGGATCACGCCCTGAGCCAAAGGCAGATGCTTAACGACTGCGCCACCCAGGCGCCCCATGGAACATATCCTTATGCTTTTTTCTCTTATTAAAGTTTTCTCCAAGGCAGGTGTTTATATTAACTTCCTATAATAGACAGTATCAGTATTTAACTTCAGGACCAAGGAAGAACACTCGGAATTTAACTACTCTTTGACTTTATTTACTCACTAGTCAATAAAAGTGAAGTTACAGCTAGAAATAGTATTTTGAAATTGTAGTTTCTTCAATTTTTAGGGAGATTTTTATGTCTAAAATTCTTGCTGCTACTGGACCAGGTAAATTTATTTTCTCCTCTAAACATGCTGGAGGAAGGCACACAATTGTGGGCCAACACTGTTAAATAACTTATCCATGTTTTTCATTTCCCTGATGCAAAAACATATTTGCTTGTATCTCATTGGTTTTTATTGTCATCTAATCTTTCTGAGTTTAAATCCTGACTCCCTGCTTTGTGATTTTTTTTTCAAGTTAACTAACCTCTCTGTGGCTCATTTCCCTCCTCCGTAAAGCGACATAATTTTAGTATCTAAGTTTTGCGGTTATTGTGAGGATCAGGTAAATGAATGCATCAAGGACAAAGCACAAAGCACGTGGAGGTCTGTCTGGAAAGCCTTCCATGGTGTGAGTTGTTACGGTTAATGCTCATGATGCTCGTCTGAGGTGGTGATGGAGAGACGATGTGGCGGGAACAACTTAAGTGACAGGGCTCAAGCCATAGTCAAAGCAGTGATAGATATTCCACAGGGCAGAAGGATAGGCTAGAGGTAGTTTTATCACATTAGTTAGGGCTTTTGGGAACTTTACAGTAGAGCCATCATCTGTTACCTATCATAGCTGGGCGAGAGAGTCTCATCAGAAAACCTTCCAGAAGGCAGGACATACCTTTTTCGAGGTAACAGTTTTGATATAGTGTCTCATAACCATGCTGCTGCCTAACGTCGAGAATGTTGGAGATTGGCTTGGAGGCTAATGTCCTTAAACTGATAACCTGGAGACTCTTCTCACCGGGGTTCAGCAAAGCTGGCCCCCGGATGAGGTCATTCATGGTGGTGAGCCGAGAGACAGCAGCTGGCCCCAGCTTAGCTCTGTGCCAGTCAGGAAAGGGCAAAAGCTCTCAGACTGTGCTCCTGTGAAGGGATCTGAAGGGAATCTGAAAGCTTTGATCTCCTAGGTGCCTTCGTAGTCGGAGAGACGATGGAGTGTCACAAAATCACACATGTTCTCCACTGGTATTTTCACTAAAGAGATGATTTCCTTTGTTATTAACCTGAGACAGGAGTTAAAAATTGCTTCAGAGTCTGAGTCTTAGCCTCTATTCATTTTTTTTTAAAGTAATTTCTGTGCCTAACGTGGGACTCAAACTCACGACCCTGAGATCAATATTCCCATCCTCTATCCACGGAGCTAACCAGGCGCCCCTCTTAGCCTGTTTTTACAAACAAACGCACTGACTCTAATTCCAGCCACTTGCATCGGATCGTCTCTCCCCACTTCCTAGTACTGTAACTGTTTTGAGAGATCAATTCATAATGAAACCCATTTCTCCTGACCTGGTGTATGTATGATCATGCCAGGGGGAATCTAGTCACAATGAAAGTAACAATTTTTCTCTCTTTTCCCACAACTGAATTGCAGATCCTCTTCCCACTTATGGTGATATATTACTTTGAAACGTTCTTGTTTGTAGCGTCAAACTTAACCCTGCAGAAAATTCTGTCATAGTGCTACAGTCACTCTAATTAGTGAGGCTTTAGTTGTTCTGTCAGAACACGGGACTTCCGTTTCCTGAATGTGTCCTGCAAAACTGTTGGTAACGACAAGCTCCTGGCAACGACTCTCCATTCTCATGGCACTGTGACCACCCTCTCTAGGTGTCTCTTTCCTGACTTGTTCTGCGTTCTTTTTATCGTGCAATGATGATGTGAAAGGTTTTACCCCATTTTGGGTTTTGGGAGGAAGACTGCCTTTCTGATTGAGCCTGAGTTCAAGGGATCACCTCATTGCAACACACCCAATTTATTTCCATGAAGCAAAACTTCTGGCCGCCGTGGCCCTGAATGAGATTATCATTGCTGAATCCCTTCATTCTTTCAGTCGACATGTAATGAGCACTTTCTATGTGCTAGGCACTGTCCTGTCACTTGGCGTACATCTGCGGACAAGACTGACAATGATACCGGTTCTCATACGGCTTATTTTCTAAATAAGAGAAGAAGACAATACACCATAAATATAATAAATCTAAAAGTTCTACTCTAGAGGTCTAGAAGAAGGGTAGATGCAAGTATATTCTAAATTTGAAAATATAGTCTTTATATTAGGAGGTTAAAAAAAATGGAATTCACAAAATTATTTAGGTCCCGGGAACCTGCCTAGGACTGGGCTTCTGTATGCAAATTCCCTTGATTGTCTTAAAACATCTCCATTTGTCCAAATCAGGATCCAAACAAGCCACCTGCTGCTTTGGTAGATTCGCGGAAGTCTTTGACAAATTTCCTTTAACCTGGAATAGTGTCTTTTCCGCACTCCCTTTTTTCTGTGGGTTGGTTTCAGTTGTCCAATGGATGATTTCACCGGGGCAGGTGCCCTGTTCACATTGCTTTGCCACTCACTGTTCTTGTGCATCCTGACCCAATGGCTCCCAAAAGAAAGCCACTGTGACTCTTTGGGCTTTCTTGCCTCTTTCCCCCGACTAGCTATGCCACCCCCTGCCCCTGGCAGTCTTCATCCAAATGACTGATGAGAGTGGATAAATGATTCAGCTTTTAATCTTTGGGATAACTAAGACGCATTCTACTCTTTCAAAGTTCCGTAGTGAAATTGAACGGCAGTTACTTGCAGCCATAACCTGCTCAATAATACTCCTATGGGCGGCTTCTTTTCTCTCCCTGGATTGTTTTGCTTTCTCATTTCTCTGCCAATGATATCCCACAAATAAACCATAAACCTGTCACAAGATCTACTTTTGGGGGAACGCAGCCTAAAATATCTACTATTTAACTTGGGTTAAATCGTTCTTGTGATGTCATTTAATGTATTAATCTATTTCTATAGATGGGAAGTTAGAACTAAAGGTTTTCTTAGATTTAGTGTTTTTTTTGGGGGGGGAGGGTCAAGAATTCTTCAGAGACAGTGCTGAGTTACCTCATATTGCATCACATCAAGAATCAAATTATGTGGTTATCTCACATTTGGTGTTATCAGTAAATTGAAATGGTAAAGATGTGTTCTACTCGTCAAACTCGTGCCTAATGGTTTTAATATCCATTGGTTACCATTGCCTGAATCAGTTATTTCATTTGGGATTGTAAAATGATGGTTTTCTTAATTCTTTTATTTGGAGAAGAAGGCCCCGGGCAGGGAGAGCAGCATGTGCAAAGAGAGAGAGGTGAGGCCAAGTATAATGTAATTAGGGAAATAAAGGATACTTACTTTGCAAGGTGCACTGGGGATCAGTGGGAGATGGATTTGGAAAGGTCAGTGTGACTTTTTTATTATGTTAAAAACTTAGGATCTTGTACTAAAATTAATGGAGCGACACTGAAAGATTTTAAATGTGTCCATCAGCATCGACATATTTTTTGGACTGATTACTCTGTTAATATTGTAAAACATAGAGTAAGAGTAGCTAGGAAGATGTTGCCATGGTCAAAGATAGTGAGGAGGAAAAAGATAAGTTATATACTTAAGACCATAGACTAAGTGGGATTGACTGACTGATTAAATGTGGGATGAGGGAGAGGAGGAGTCCAGGATCCTTTCCCTCTAGGACAATTGGTTTGATAGTTGGTATCCTTCATAAAGATAGGGAATGTGGCAAGAGTAGAAAGTCTGATGAAGTGAACAACTGAGTTTGGCTCCGGATGTCTCAAGGGGAATATGGAACACACAGATGTAAGTGTCCAAATGATGGTTGCCATTTGTGTAGGAATTCAGGAGGAAGGTTAGGGGTAGAGATAAAGATCTGGGAGTTATCAAAAGGCAATTAGTGGTTGAAAGCATTAGAACAGATAAGATCATTTCATAAAGTGTGCACAGAAGAGAAGAAATGAATGAGAAAAGAAGAGGGCTGAGCATATGTTCCTGAGCTACATAAACATTTCCAGGAAAGGGGTAGGGAGAGAATCTCAAAGAAGACTTAAAGGTAGCTAGCAGATGTTCATGAAAATGGTGATACAGGAGTCAGGTGTTGGAACTGTTAAAAGGTTTGTATGAGATGCGGCAGGAAGGCCAGGCATGAGAGGACTGGAAAGTTGCCAGTGAATTTGTTAATAGAGATGGATCATTGTATATATTTTTTAAAGATTTATTTATTTATTTGAGAGAGAGAGTGAGAGAGCATGCGTGAGTGGGTGCACGTCCAGGGGGGTGGGCAGAGAGAGAGAGAGAGAGAGAGTTTTAAGCAGACTCCGTACTGAACAAAGAGCTCAATCTGGGGTCATGACCCTGAGATCATGACCTAAGCCAAAACCAAGAATCAGACGCTTAACTGACTATGCTCCCCAGGCACCCTGAGATGGGTCATTGCATTAGTAAGGATAGTTCTGATGGCGTGGCGACGATGGGAACCCTGATAGAGTGAGTTCAAGGGTGAATATGATGGGACGACATAGAAACAATGGATGCTAACTACCCTTAAAAAAGTTTGGGTTGAAGGTCTGGGAAGGCTTTTCATTCTCCCTTCTTCCCTTCTTTCCTTCCTCCCCTTTCTTCCCTCCCTCCCGCCCTCTCTCCCTCCCTCCCCTTTCCTTCTCTTCCTCTCCTGTCTTTCTTTTCTCTTCTCCCTTTTCTTCTTCATCATCTTCACCACTCCTCCTCCTTCTTCTCCTCCTTCTTCTCTTCCTTCTCCTCTCTCTTTCTCTCCCACTCTCTCTCTCACTCCCCACCCCTTCATCTCTCCCTTCCTCCCTCTCTTTCCTGACTGACTGCATTCCTGGATTAGTGCTGAGTGTACTAAGCCATTAGTGGCAGAACTACCTGAATGAGAAGCTTTTCTGAAGACGCTGGATTCAGAGCACAGGTGGAAGATACAGGACGGCACTAACATCACATTGTTACTGTAAAAATGGAGCAGAGCTGCGTGTTCGTAAAAGGATGTTCCCACAGGGAAACGGTGCGTCAGCGTTAGTCATCGGCGTCATTGCTCCAGCAACCTGTCGCTCTGAAGACAAATATGAAATTGTACAGCTACTTTTCCTTATATTTAATCTGAAAATATTTTCTCTTTAAAACTCATAGTTATGGAGATGGTTTGCAGGTTCTAGGAAGTTTCATGTACCGGCAAAGAGGGAAATGTCTCTAAAAGGGAGAACAATCTTTTTCCTAATCCAAAATGATTTCATTTGCTGCAGTTCCAGGGAACTGTATTTTAACTTCAGCTCCTGAGTGCTTGAACAGTGTGAAGCTGCAGCAATGGAAACCGCTTTATTAATTGGAATCTCATTACAGTCATGCTTCTTTGCTAGGGAAGCAAGGAGCTTGTATTTTAAAAAATTCATTAAAATGTTAGTATGCATCAGTCAGAGAAATCACTTCAAAAATCTTTTAATCTTAAAAATGGGGTGAGGGGCACCTGGGTAGCGCAGTCGTTAAGCGTCTGCCTTCGGCTCAGGGCGTGATCCCGGTGTTATGGGATTGAGCCCCACATCGGGCTCCTCGGCTAGGAGCCTGCTTCTTCCTCTCCCACTCTCCCTGCTTGTGTTCCCTCTCTCGCTGGCTGTCTCTCTGTCACATAAAAAAATAAAAAATCTTTAAAAAAAATGGGGTGAAAAGAACCTTCATACTCATTTCTTTGTGCCCACCAGTAAGACCTTGTGCAGCAATGTCATGAGTTAGAGCCCGGATTATCTACACTGACTGAAGAGCTGTTACTGGCTGATTCCGTTTCATGCATCATTTGTCATCACCACTTGAAATTAAAGATCCAAGGCCACGTTTAGAAAAGTACTTAACATAAGGGAAGAACAGCTTCTGCCGATCGTTTACCAATTTGTCCTTCACGGGAGACAAGGCATACAAAAAAAAAAAAAATACAATTTTATAGGAGTTTTGACCAGCCTGAAATCCTCACTCTTGTTTAGCCAAAGGTAGTGGTTCTTACTACCTTTGCCTTAGACCATCTTGAGGACCTAATGACGGAAACAGAATCCATCCCCAGAAAAACGCTCATATTTACAAATACCTTATATATGATTTGGGTGCATTCTTGACATACCCCCTCCCCTAAAGTTCATGGGTTTCGGGTGATGCACCGCTAATTTAGGTGATCAGCGTCCAGAGACAGTCATCCGAAAAATAATTTGAATTTTCATCTTGAGTTTGAACCCTGATATCACATAAAGCTGTATTACACCTTTTTTCTGGAAAGGGGTCTGGATCTCAAGGGATGGTGTGATCAATACACTGGCTCTCACACTGGAATGTATCCGCTCGTTCTTACGCTTTCTTAGAAAACAAAGCAATCTTTCAATACGCACTTAGTTTGAAAGACCTAATGAATGAGAAGAAAGCACTCCTAGTAAATTAAGTATCGGCATTAGAATGATGTTCATGAAACACATAGCCATGGAATGGATGGAATTCATACTTTCATGAATGTCCTCCGGTTTCCAGTTGGAAAATGAGCTCCTGAGCCCTCCCCCTGCAGAGAAACACCAGGCTTTGCATGAGAGAGGGCAGCACGGTGATTGTTCTTGGGCACACATTCTGTTTCTCAGTGCGCATTCTTTAATTCAGGAATTTCCTTTCTACTTTTTGCCTCAAAATAGGTCCAGACGCTTAATGTCTTGATTTGATTTTCAAAATTCCTATTTTAAAAAAACCATTCCTTCTCTTCATCAGGCACAGTCGATAACCATCTAAAGTTTAGCCCAGGGGACTGAGGTGGGTATATTCCTAAAATGACTTATGGGTCTCGGAGCCTTGTACTATTTTTAAGTAAATGTATGTGGTATTAGAAGATACCCCTAATGGCAGCCAGTTTGCTTGTCCACGTCTGTATGGCATTTAATAATTCTGCTCCCTTATTTTATGATCTGTCATTTTTTTATTATTTTGTTTTTTAGTTAAAGAATTTGGAACACAGATAAAATACAGAAAATAGTAAAATCAGCAACTCGCAGCCAGTTCTGCTCCATCCATTCCTTGACTTTCCTATAGTATTTTATTATTTTTATTTTATTATTTTTTAAAGATTTTATATGTTTATTTGTTTATTTGTTTGACAGAGAGAGAGGCAGAGAGCGAGCAAGAGGCACAAGCAGGGGGAGCAGCAGAGGAAGAGGGAGAAGCAGTCTCCCCACTGAGCAGGGAGCCCGATGTGGGGCTCGATCCCAGGACCCTTGGGATCATGACCTGAGTCAAAGGCAGTTGCTTAACCAACTGAGCCACCTAGGCTCCCCTTTCCTATAGTATTTTAAAAACAAACCCATTTAAATCATGTGTTTTTATCCATAAATATTTGTGTCTTTAAAGTTAAGAACTCTTTTAATCTCAATACCGTTATTCCACCTTAAAAAAATTAATCTCATAACATATGATCTGTATTTTGAATAAAGGGCAAGCATTCCTACGTCAAACTCCTAGGTGAGGGAACGAGGCTCATAAATTGTTGAGGCTTATAGATAGTAAATGAAAGCTTAGATTCCCCTATGCTCTTGGCTTTGATTTGGTTGCCTAAGTTCTCAAATGTGCTTAAAAATTTTGTTTTGTGGGGCGCCTGGGTGGCTCAGTCATTAAGTGTCTGCCTTCAGCTCAGGGCGTGATCCTGGTGTTCTTGAATCGAGCCCCACGTCAGGCTCCTACGCTGGGAGGTTGCTTCTTCCTCTCCCACTCCCCCTGCTTGTGTTCCCTCTCTCGCTGGCTGTCTCTCTCTCTCTCTCTCTGTTAGATAAATAAATAAAATCTTAAAAAAAATGTGTTTTGTTTCTTGATACTTATGCTGGTAAATTGAATGATTATTTTAAGCATGTAACTATTTAACAGTATTTGTCGTTGTGATTTAATATCAACTTGGGGCCATTCCTGGTCATATTTCAGTCTTGTTAGTAGTTAACCATCTATCCCTTGGGTGGATTTTAAGCCAGAACTAGTCTGGATTCTACTTCCAAATCAGTTCATCTCATAAAGAAAGTAGTTCTTTTGTTTTTTATGATCTCTATATGAATTACTGCTTCTGTTTGATGTCGGTTTTCAGAAGAACAATTCATCCATGAAAGGTCATTTCACATCAGCCTTACAAAAGAACAACCTTAATTTTGTATGAGTTAGTTGTATAACGGGTTGTAGTTATAATAAAAACCCATCGCCAAGAACACTGGAGAGAATGCCTCTTGCTCGTACACAGTGTCCTTTCTATGTTTCTAGTACTTCACTGAGTGCAGGACACTGGGTGAGTGTGAGTTTCGTTGAATATTTCAAAATGTCACAACAGAGGTCTTGTGGCAGTAAAATTTGAATCAAGAAACCAGTTCCCAAAGTTCCTAAATTTTACAGAAATCCTTGCCTCTGTAAAGGAGAAAAGTATTAAAACCATAGAACCGTAAAACTATAAAACTTAGTTAATCCTAGTGTCGCCCATGAAACACGGCTAGCAAGAAGGAGACGGCAGCTCCCAGATGCATAAATGTGCCAGGCACTCAGCTGGACTTCTCCGTGACCGGGAAAATCAAGGCCTCTCCCCATTTGTACACCTTGCTTCTACGTGTTGACTGATTGCCTTTAGATTAAATATATTTTTGTTGCTATATGTTAAAGACAACAGAAAACTTGGAATGCTGACAACAGAAAATGCATGCTTCCCCGGCCTTAACAGCTCAAGGGCTACCTTCCTCTCAATTTTATGTAGGTTAGAGCTATACCCTTCTTCTATATCATTAAGCACTAGTGGCCCAATTACAGTGCTTTGGGACACTGTTAAAATTGTGCCCAAGGCTTTTCAGCAAAATCAGCTTTAAAGCAAATGATCCCAGTAGTCAAAATTATTTACTAAACACAGTACAGAGTTTCTTCTAGAAAGATTATTTAAGGCCTATTACACTTGCTAGATCCTTGTATTACAAAATACTTGAGTACTTAGCAAAGCTGTTGCCTCTTCTCATGAGGCCTTTTTTCCCTCCCAGAACCAAAATGTAAAAGGCACATTATAAATTTGGATAGAGCAGACTCACGTAGATATTCTTAATCCGAAAGCAGTTTCCTTTATTTTAGGCCATTTTCAACAGGGATAGTGAGCTGTTCTGTATCGGGGCATTATTTATAACTAGAGAGTTGAAAGGTTTATTTTATTTTATTTTTTTAAAAGATTTTATTTATTTGGGAGGGAGAGAGCATGAGCAGGGTGAGGGGCACAGGGAGAAGCAGACTCCTAAAAAGTTTATTTTAAAAAATATTCTTTTTGTGTTAACACATTGCAGAGCTATGTAAACTATGAGGGATTTAGCTGTGTCCTCAATCATCCCGTTGTTTGGATAGCTTCCTTTTCAAATCTTTGTGTGGAAAATCTTATTGAACCTCTTACATTACTGACATCGAACAATAACCATTGAGAACTATGGGATGTTTTTTCATCTATTTCTCATTAGTTCTCCATAGCTCTCAGCTGGCTATTTCCAACTCCATTTTGCGGAAAAGGAAATTGAGGCTGTGGATGGATAAATGACCCTTGTAAGGTCACACCGCTGCTAAGGGGTGGGAATGTGAATAGCATGTATAGGTTAAGCTTTTGAGCTCTTGGACCCAATTCCTGTGTGTGGCGGGGGAGGGGCTCCCCCAAACACCACCAAGCAATTCTTAGATGCCAGCAGGGTGTTGGAGAACCAAATCAATTCCGCCATTCTCTACCCAGCGATAGAAACAGGGTCCACAGGTTGAGGGCTTAGTGCTCCAAGAGTCTCCCCCGCCCCTCCCCCCTCTTCAGAGATCATGTGCAAGTCCAGGCTGTTACCTGTGTTTCTGACCGATTGGCTATAAATCAGAGGTTCCCGTGACCTCCTCCTTGGGTTTAATTAATTTGCTAGAGCAGCTCAGAGAACTCAGAGCAACATTTTATCTACTAGAGTACCACTTTATTACAAAAGGAGGTAATTCAGGAACAGCCAGAAGGAAGAGATGCATAGGGCTAGGGGTGTGGGAAGGGCTCAGAGCTCCCACACCCTCTCCACACACACCATTCTCCCCAAATTTCCGTGTGTCCACCAACCCGGGAGCTCTGCAACACCCATTCTTTAGGGTTTTTATGAAAGCTTCATTACATAGACACGATCGACGAACTCACTGGCCACTGGCAGTTGATTAAACCTCCAACTCCTTCTCCATTGGTCAGGAGGTGGGACTAAAAGTTCCAACCCTCTAATCACATGATTGCTTCTCCTGGCAACCAGCCCCCATCCTTAGTTGGGGCCCAAAAGTCACTTCATTACATAACAAAAACCCTATTGCTTTCATCACTTAAAGAAAATTCCCAGGGTTTTGGGGGGTGCCTGAGTGGCTCAGTCAGTTGAATGTCCGACTCTTGATTTTTGGCTCAGGTTGTGATCTCAGGGTTGTGGGATCGAGCCCCACATCAGGCTCTGCACTCAGCAAGGAGTCAGCTTGAGGTTTCTCTCTCTCCCTCTCCCTCTGTCCCTCCTCCCCACTCATGTGTGCATGCTCTCTCTCTCTGAAATAAATAAATCTTTAAAAAAAGAAAAGAAAACTCCCAGAGTTTTAGTAGCTCTGTGTCAGAAAAGAGGATGGAGACCAAATATATATATTTCTTATTATACATCATAATACCACAGGCCAAAAAATGAAGACCGTAATACAATTTATAATGTGCACAGAAGATAGGGTCAAAAAAGGAAATATAAAGTATGAAAACAGAGATCTATAAATTATGCTGTTAAAAAGTTAAATAAAATGTGTTTTAAAATTTGGGACATATTTTTAACGAAATATTTTTAAAAACCCTGTAGCATATTCTTTTTTAAACCACTGCCATCTAGAGTAATCTGGGTTTTCATATATCAGATTCGCTTAAGGTGGGATCCATCTGTATAATTTGGAACTATATTTATATACTACTTAAAAGTGGCCCGTCCTTTACCATAAATGATCCATGCAGTTCACCACTCTTAGTCTTTATCGTTATGAGAGATATGGTGTCCTTTATTGTATTGACACAATATAATGTTGTTTATATCAAATATCACCTTCATAGGTGGCTTATAACATCCTTCCATGCTTCCTCTGATCTATTTGAAGGTAGAGTTAAGCTGTGCATGTAACTATGTACTTCAAATGGAACACAGAAATGTTATCGATTTTTATCATAAACAGTTTCTTTTGGGGGCATTTAAAATTTTTATTTATTTTGACTTACTTTTTAAAAATAATCTCTATGCCCAATGTGGGCCTTGGATCAAGAGACACATGCTCCACTGACTGAGCCAGCCAGGTGCCCCCGTTGGGGGTGTATTTTTAAAAGTCTGTGTTATTTTTTTAGTTTAGACTGTGAGAGAATGCCAAAGACGGTCGATTTACTCAAAGAATCACTTAGAATTCAGTGTCCGTATATTTGATTCACAAGACCAAAAAAAACACAAATAAGCAAACAGTAATTTAGGAAATTCTCAAGGGAAAATATCAATGAAAAACTCATTTTGGTATAGTTTCAGACTTGCCTAGCACCCAGGGGGCACACCCGAAATATTTGTTAGACTGACTATTGCTTGTGTCAAGAGCATTTCTTTGTGGTAATCCTGACGCAGATGTATGAGTTGACACTGCTGCATGTTGGGTTCTCTGGGAAGTGGATTCACGTAGCAATTGGTGTCTAGGAAGTTGACTAGAGAGTTTCCTCGGGGAAAGAGCTAAGGATGGGCAGAGGGAGAAGCTGGTCTGCACTGCAGTCTCAACCAAGGCTTCAGGCCATCCCTTAGGGAGTTTTCAAGATGGGTTGGCCCTTCCAATTCCTGTCTTGTTCTTAGAGGGGCCTTTTAAATCTGGCATTGACCAGTCATTAACGTGGGCTGCCCCCTTCCCTCCCAGGGCAGATAACTTGACTTGGGGAGAGGGTTGATTGGGAAGATAGCAGTATTTCAAATGGCAGGACAATAGGAATGAGTCCTGGTACTCTGAAGGGGGTTCTGAGAGGTGTGCCATGGTATTCAACACAGAGACTATGACCAGTGAGCTAAATGAAACAAAAATGGTAGAAGGAATATTTTGACTATGCTGTTCCTTCTCCACACCCCATTTTTCAATCTCTAATTCTGTTGAAGGACGGGCATTTTTTGTTTCTTTCATGACTTTCAACTCCCAGGTAGACTTGTGAGGTCTGACTTGGCTAATTATTCTGAAAATTTCCTATTCATTATCTCACATAGCAGGGAGCCTCTTTGGACCATCAAGCCTGTAAATTTACGATTGCACATTAATCAGTGAAATATAATTGCTAGCTGCTGCCTCTGGGCTTGGGGAGCGCTCTATATGCTGGGATATACACAGTTAGCCCCGAGGTTTGCTCAGGAACACTCGCCCATCCGACAAGAAAATGAGCATTACAGTAATTGAGAAAATGAACATCTTGGGTCGTTTTCTTGCTGGCAGTGGTTAGAAACTCTTATCATTGAATTGCCCTGCTTTGTTTTTCATTATCTCTCGAAAGCATTGGTAGGCAAAAAATTACAGTAGTCCCCCCTTATCCACAGAGGATATGTTCCAAGATCCCCAGTGGATGCTTGAGACGGTGGATAATACTGAACCCTACATAGACTAAGTTTTTTCTCTACATGCATACTCGCGATAAAGTTTAACTTACAAATTAGGCACGGGGAGAGATTAACAACAATAACTACTAATAAAATGAAACAATTATAACCATATATTGTAATAAAATTTTCATGAATGTGGTCTCTTTCTCTCAAAATATCTTGTACTGTACTCATCTTTCTTCTTGTGCTTATGTGAGGTAATAAAATGCCTAGGGGATGAGATGAGGTGAGATGAGTGATGCAGGCATCGTGAGGTAGCTTTTTTTTCAAAGATTTTATTTATTTATTTGACAGAGAGAGGAAAAGAGAGAGCGCACACACAAATGGTGGGGAGGGGCACAGGGAGAAGCAATCTCCTTGCTGAGCAGGGATCCTGATGCGGGACTCGATCCCAGGACTCTGGGATCATGCTGAGTCAAAGGCAGATGCTTAACCGACTGAGCCACCCAGGCGCCCCTGTGGGGTAGTTTTGAGCTACTACCAATGATATGTCAGAAGGCGGATCAGCTGCTTCTGGACCGTGGTTGACCGAGGATAGCTGAAACCGCAGATAAGGGGGGGATATTGTATTTGACACACACAGAATTTTAGCTTGTTTGGGGTGAGGAAGATGGAGTTCAAGAGGAGGAAATACTAAGTGCTAAAGCACCACACATTCAGGGCTCTGACGTCTGTTTTGTGTATTTTTTCAGTGGATGGAATGGGCTGGTAGAACTTGACCTGGCAGTCTTGAAAATCTTCTGAAATTGTGTACGTGATTTTAGCTGTGTATACAGTTGGAACACTTTTCTCTTTTCCTGAGTGTATGTAGCTGTCGTTGGATGCTCAAAGTGATCCATGATACCCAAAAGTTTAGGAATCATTACACTAAGAACAAAGTAAAAAAAAAAAAAATCCCTCATTCATTCTCTGATTTAAAGCTATTCTCTCTATTATCATACTGAAACATCTATTTAGACGTTTGACAAACTTCAATTTTTTTACAACAAATTCATCACGAGCAAGTCCTATCACTGTTTTCCCTGCTTCTGTTAATAACATCACATTCGCAATTATTAATCTTCCCATGTAGAAACGCAGGCATTTGTTCTCCCCTCCCGTCTCGCCTACTTCTGAGATCCGTGTGATGAAGTATCTTCTATTCTAGAAATCATTTATCTTGAGGGACTCTTGTGCACCACTGCTCAGAATGCTCCGTGAAGCCCTGGCTCAGTGGCAGATAACTCTGGGACATGCTCATTAAAAGGGAGGAGTAGAAAATGTTTTCGTATATCAGGATAGAAGGAAGGAGTCAGTGAGGTCTAGTGTGTGAGAAAATACCTACGTAGCCTTTGCTTGGAGGTGATGGGTGAAGGGAAGGGCCTTTCCCAGACCAGTCTGATCCTTGCTGCCCTAGCACAGTGATCGCATGGGGGGAGGCATGGGAGCTGGAATGAAGCACTTGCGGGCTGGGTTTAAGACGCCAATAATCTTTGAGATGACTTGGTGTGAATTCTGCTCGATAGCAATGCTTCGTACCTGGTAGGACAAAAAGATCCATTCAAATTCATAATTTTGGAGGCATACAAATGCCATTTATGCAAAGAAGAGGCAGGTCACTCAAGCAAAACTTCTTGTCCCAAGCAAAATTTCTTGTCCCCCATGTCTTAAGAAGTCTGCCACATGTTCTTGAGCAAGAAATTGTTCTCCTAAGACCTCCCTTTCTATTTCCCCTGTATCCTTACAGTGAATTCATCCTTGTGAACAACTTGTGTATCTCTTCCTTGGAACTTTTGAGAATGTGACCAACTGGGCTAGAAAAACCTCTACAGCTAAAAAGATACATTTCCCTGCCAATGATCTCACAAGTATTTTACTGATGCCTAAAATTCCAGTAACTAGTTACGAAGTGTGTCATTCCACAAAGAAGGATGAGGAATAAGGGAGGAAAAGAAGGAAGTCGACTAATATTTACTGTGCATCTATCATGGGACAGGGACGGTGCTGGGCCTTTATTCAGATGATCTGTTTGTGTATTTGATCCTGCTTTCCAAAGTAGACATGATTATCCCAGAAAAGGAAATTAATGTCAGTGAGTTTATGCCACCTGCCCAAAGTCAATCACCTTGTCCTTAGGGGGAATTTGTCTTGACTAGGGTACCAGCCTTGTGCCCCAGGACAGGGCACATAATGCTCGGTGCTTAGGGAAGGCTGTCATGATATTTATTTCTATCCTTTTGGTCATATTTGGACTAAGAAAGCCTGGAGCTTGCTCTGGAGGAGAGAGGAGATTTGACATAGGGCTATTTACCTATTTCATCTCAGCTCCAAGTCAGCTCTCCCACATGTCCTCTGCGAGGCTGTGCGACTCTGCAAACTCCATTTGCAAGGCTCCTTTGCCGAGAGGGTTATCTTTTAGGATGTGCCAATAAGGGCACTAGAGAGAGGCTGGAAAGTGGGAGGAGAAAAGAAGAGACATCTCTCCCCTTTTTACTTGTTCCCACAGTGAAAGTTAGTTACCATCTCGAATTCTTCCAGCTCTCAAAGAACTGGGATCTTCATACCCACTAGGAGGCACCAGCCGTGGCCAGGGGTGTGTCCCCGCCTCGGAGCCCTGAGCACCACCTCCTCAGGGTCCTGGCCCAAGCTCACAGGGGCTCGAACCCCAGCCCTCGGGTGCTAGCTGCTTCCACTCTGGCCTACCTCAGAGCTCCTTTTTCCATCTGTCAGTGGTCCATCACCTGTTATAACTACTTCCCTGTACTAAAACCTTCATCTTTTGAAATGTCACAGTGGTTTCTGTTTTCCTGGCCAGAATTTGATTGTGTGTCTTTGTGTGTCTAAGTTGTGGAGTGGGCAGACAGACAATTGGGAGTACCAAAGGCTGGAGAAAAATAGAACCATCTCTGATCTGGTCTGGCAAACTGCCGGCTGCCTCAGGGGACTCTTAGAGAAGACATTGTCTTGACCAAGAAGCTCTTGGAAGAAAATGTCTGAATTTCATGTTATCCACGGTAAGCACATTCCTAAATTCATGGAAGTAGGAGGTTCAGAGAGAGGTCCTAGATGATGTTTCTGGAAAGCAAATGCAAAAGGCCACACTGAGGAATCAGCTTTTTATACTGTGACCTCTTTTCACTAAGTCAGGTGCTAAAAACAGAATCATTTGCAATTTGATCCCTTTCCCTAGAGACACCAAAGCGGTCTGCCCTGTGTTCCATCCCTCTCTTACCTTCAGGGGGCTTGAGATTCAATGGTGCACCAGATTCGAGCCCCTTCCCTCAATGACCCAGCTTTTCCTTTTACTCAACTGTCAGTGAATGCTTTCAACTGTTTTCTAAAGAAACAAATTACCTGTTTATTGAAAAGAGTTAACTGTAGCTTGCTGACAAACAGCATTTAATTTTCAGAAGCAGCTGTCAGACTTTTAAAACATTAAAAGCTCATCAAAAACATTTCAGGAACTACAGCCAAAACCTTATAAGTGACTTTCTGAATCTGTTCTGCTCACACGTATTCCAGATAATTAACTGGTGTCGTAGTTTTCACATGCTGGTAGAGTTTGTTTGTTTCTTCTTCTTTTTTTAAAAATTAAGTTAATGGGTTTCAGAAGGTTTCGTGTATTTTTATATCCTCATCTTAAGTTCCCCAAACGGACAGAACATGAAGCCATGAAGATGAAATGTGACCATATTACATTGAAGGCCTACAACCTGTCCAAAGGTGATAAGACTTGTTTCATGTTGGATGGTGGAAAGTGCACTTATCTATACCTCTTCTTCCCCCACCTTGTGCTCCCGACTCATTCTCATATGGGGCCCTCCTGGGACTCATCGGATGGAATGAGGCTCAAAGGCCCAGGCAGGAGAAACAAAGTCCTCTGAATGCAAAGCAGTTTAGAATGGAGTTGGAAATTCCAGCTGGATCCCCACTTTCTGAAATGTATTCCATGTAATCTTGTCCTATAATTAATTACTCAATGAAAACGAGATTTCCACAACCAAACCCACTGGCGGAATCAGGCACACGGTGACTCTCTCCTGGAGATTTAGCACATACGCCATATGTTAAAGACTCAGACGTCCTGCAGTAAAGAAACCAATCGAACTTTGTGAGAGAAAGTAATTTCCTCATTTATGTGACCGCAGAGCATCTTTTTCCTTTTACGTTTTATACGGCACAGCAGTCCAAACTAATTTTCCTTGGAATGCGTTTTGGGGATGCTGTGTATAAATGAAAGAAGAAAGATGAGCACATTTAAAGGCTTCTTCAGCAAAAGAGTGAGGCCTGGAGAAAGATTAGATTCAGTCATATTTGCTTTCTGAAAAAATAAGGCATCATATCAATTAGGACTTTCTATTAAAAAGTATAGGAAAACTTTCACAGTAGTTGAAAGCAAAAAAAAAAGGGGGGGGGTATTTGGTATTTCACAATACTGAAAAGTCCAGGGTAGACTTGGTCTCAGACACTGCTAAATTTAGGGATCAAGAAATGTTTTACTCCACCTGCAGTCCTACCATTATTCGCAGAGCCCTTCTATCGTCTCTGGAAGCCCATCCTCTCTGTGGCAGCACAATTGGTAGCCGTCGAAGCTCCATTCATGTTTTCAGGGTAAAGTTCAATGGGAAAGAGACCCCTTCTTTGGTAAGACTAGTGAGGGAGACCCTTTCCAGTCAAGGGAATTGTGACTGGAGGCAGTGAGGACCCATAAAAGAAACTGAGGATTGTTGCGAGAAGAAGAGGGAATGGGTGCTGGGGAAGGCATACAAACAAAATGTCAGAACAATAATCTAGCGCATCTCCGTGATCTGTTTTTCTGTTGTGCTACCAGGAAAAAACAACCCTTAGAACATGCTCCAGGGGTTAGGTGTGCTTACTTGAGTGACAGGGGAAGGGGAGGAGCTTGGAGTGTTGGCTGGACACCCATACTGTGCTGGAGCGAATTGGAAAGAGATTTTGGTTCGAAGCAGTCATTGATGGGTTGGAAAGGAAAGCAGTAACTCTTAGAAGAAGAAAAGAATGTGTATGACCATTGAATTCCCCTGGACTGGAAATGTGGCCCAAGTAGTTTGCACTAAGGGAGCCCCCTGAGCCAAGGAAAAGAGAGGCCAAAGAAGGCAGAGAAGGAAAAAGTGAAGCCACGACTGGCCCTTGTGGAGTCTCATTACTTTGGTCTTTAGCATTTCTCCTCATCCCAGTGCCCATTTCCTTACAATTTCCCCTCACTTAGAGGGTTACCCCCAGTTCTTCACTTTGCTAGTCCTTCTTTCCCTTCGAGATCTCTAAGAAACTCTCTTTCTACAAGTGATCACACAGTGCCTGACCTCTGCGGCTTGGATCTAGAAGTCTCCTTGTATCTCATGCCTGCATGAGAGGGGGGATGTAAATGATCATTTATTTTAAGTAGGGATGATACTTTCATTGCAATCCAAAGTGGTATTCTGAGTGATTTCTCCTCCCCCTCACCCATGTCAAGACTTTATGTATATTGAAGGTCAATTTGTGTGTGTATGTGCGTGTGGATTCTGATGCCTTTATGGATCGTTGCCCAAAGTACCTCATAGACCTGCCCCTCCCACCCCTCCAGCTCCCTCCTCACCGCTCTCTGACTTACGCCTTATGCTCCATCAAAGCAGACCTCCTGCAGTTCCCCACCCATTCTTAGACTGGGTGCCCCTGTGCTGGGTTGGGTTCCCTGGAAACAGCCTGATATGCGGATTCTGTGGCAGAGATTTACTGACGGATTGCTCTCAGGAGAAACCTGAGAGAGAGTAAAGGAAGCAGGGTAGGACCGAGAAATGTGCCAGGCAAACAGGTGAGTTCAGCTGATCCTATAGGGAGCTCTGGAGCACAAATTATACTACAGTTCTTCTGTTTTGAGGTAAGCGGACTGGCCTTTTACAACATCATACCAGTCTGTCCCTGGCTATTGGCCCCTTTGGGAAAGGGCATAGTCTCCCAGACATCCCCAGGTACGTCATAAGTCACCTCCCTTAGGCTGGAACCATTCTTAAGAAGAGGGCAGCTGTGAGCTGCTAACAGCAAATCGTCAAAGCAGACGGGAGATCTACTGCAACCGTTCTCAGTGTTTGCTCACATAAGTCACTCCCTGAAAAATCATCGGCCCCTCCTCCTGCTCTATGGCCTGAAAACTTGCCTCAGTGGATTTCAAACCTTACTATGCGTCAGAATCATCTTGAGGGCTTGTTGAAACTCAGATTACTGACTCCCATCCTCAGGGATGCTGAGCCAGTCACTTTGGTGTGGAGCCCAATAATTTATATTTCTAGCAAGTTCCAGGGTCATGTTGGCACTACTGGTCTGAAGCCCACACTTTTTGAGGACCACTGGTTTAATAAATTCTCTCCATCCTTCCTAACTCAACTGAGCTATCATTTCCTTTAGGAAAACTTCATAGTCGTTCGTACTCACATCACCCTTCCCCATCTTGGATGACTACCCCTTTTGCTTCACTAACGCCCTATGCATTTATCACCCTGCATTGGAATTGTAGGTAGGACAGTCTCTGTTCCAGGTGGCAGGTGGAGGGATATGAGGAGTCCATCAGCAGAGCGAAGGATGATATGTGTTCAGACTTCCAAAGAAAAGCTTTGAATGGATTTCCCATAAAAGTAAATTCTGTCTTGTTACCTTGTAAATTCTTGAGGACAGCACTCTGTCTTCCTCATCGTAATACACCTGGCTCTTAGAACCTCACCCGATGCTTCGTACGAGTCCAATACAGGTTTGTGGAACGAAACAATATCAATCTTGGTTAGAGTTGGTTTCACGGGAAAAGGGGGTTAACTTACACAAGTTAAACACTCGCATAAATTATGTTTAACTTACTTAGGGGACATATATCAATGTCCAAATAAACTTTTGGAAAACCATTTTTTAGTTGAGGCTTGCCTTCTCTAGTACACGACGTCTGTCCCTCAGTGTGTGTCGAAAGGCATTAACCTGACTTTTCATCCACACACAAATGAGTCACTTCCAAAAATACGCACCGTTTCTGGTCCAACACTTACTTAATTCATGAACCTGTAATTTGCTTTTGGAAAAATCATCTCATAAAATGATGATGACTTGAGGTTGAGGAAGCCTGACACAGAGCTGGGAAAAAAGTAAACTTGGTGCCACACGGGAAAGAACAAAATAGGCCGCGTCAGTGTCCGTAACTGCTAAATACAAGCATTCACGTAGCAGACAGGCTTCCTTTCGCAAACAGAGGCCAGTGACAGAAGGTAACAAATAGATGCTGTCCTTAGTGAAAGTATGCATGTTTTCTCCAGAAGAAACATCATAATTGGGGAAAAAATGAGCACAAGGTGACTTGGGCAGAGTGGGCAGGGAGTATATATAATGCCATGACTGTTCAGGTAGAAATCCATCAAAGCTGTTGACATAGTTCTCTTATTAGCTAATATTTAAAATGTTGTTTTAAGGAAATGTTGCATCTGTGAAGTACCAGAGGCAAGAGGGTCTGGAGTGGCTGCCATTAAACCTCTCTGCTAATGGCACACGCCAGCTACTGTTACAACGTCGGTCTCTGGCCTCCCCTGACAGGCGAAGCAGCCGAGCTAACCCAACATTTGGAATTAATGTGTTTACTTTAAGAAACATAAAGTCTGATTCAATTAGCATCCAAAGTGATGGAGGCTAGATAGAGAGTTTCATGGTAGAGGGTTTTCTTTCTTTTCCTTTCTTTTTCTTTCTTTCTTTTTTTCTTTACAGTTTGTACTCCAGTGTTTACAGAACCTAAATTAATGATGAAGAGGGTTTTTTTTTTTTTTGGTCTTGGAGGCTGAAAACATAAAAAAAATTGGATTAAAATTATGGAGCTACTCTGACATGATATATTATGAGCTCTGAATGATGCCTAGGGATGTGGAAGAGGAGAAAAACACTTGAGTAAGTAAACAGAGTTTATGAGACTTGTTTGTGCCAGGAGAGCAGGATGAATATTTCTGACTAAAAGTTAATTAACTATTTTGCCTCAGCGAGCCAATTTGTCGTCTTAAACTTTGATTCATTAACTGCAAACTGAGAGGGTTGCTTGTTCCTCGGTGCACTCGTAGGCTGAGTCTGTGTTAAATGGTTCTGTGAGATATTGTCTGTTCTTTCCAATCAAAACTACTCGAAAAGGCTATTATACTGAAAGTAAGACTTTTTAAGTGGCAGTAAGTAGATGGGGACTCTTTCAGAGCAAAGCCTACGAACTATATGGCTTAATTGCAAAGCTAATCAACCCTTATTAAATAAAACAAGGGTAAATCCAGGATTTTCGAGTCTGCACATTTAATGGGGCATGGAAGTTGCCCAGTTGGCAATATTGAAGTCTTAAGACTTGTGAGCTTCTGGGTGATGTCTGACTTTGCCCCTCGGAGACTATAACTTTAAAAAAAATCAGTTATGATGAGAAAATAAATCTCCATTTGTCAAGATATTGGCTTTGTTTCTAATTGCCCCATGTTTTGTGAAGGCCCATTTGCTGGATATGGAACATCTTTGAGCTCATGACCGGGCAAACAAAAAGTAAAGCCCTTAGGAGAAAAGAATCCCAGCCATTCTCCTAAGATGATGATCTTTAAGATTTTAATCACAGCTGTAGAAGGTATTTGAAGAGTGAGTACGTGTTTTTTAAAGGGAAAGTTTGGACACAACTGCATAGACACATACATGACTAACTTTATAACGTAGGACGTATTTAAGAATGTTCATGAAAATTCATGTCACTTCGGTAGGTTGGGTCTGTAAACCTTGACCAAATAGAAATACAGGAAATGTTATTCTTCTCAGGAGTGATTGCTTTTTTTTCTACGGCACAACACGTGGACTCTCTGTCTTGCCCTGGTTCTTTCTCTGTGAAGGAGAGAGCGCTCTGTCTTTCTCCATCGGAAGTCTTTTCAAGGGTACAGATATGAAGCCCCCTTGACTAAGGACTAGACCGTAAGTTCCACGAGAGTAGGGACTTGGTGTGTACATAACCGTACACCTAGCACCTGGAACAATGCTTCTCGAATGAATAAAGGAACGAACGAGTGAATGAACAAATGAATGAACGCATTGGGACATTTTAAAATATACCTAGCAGGTTATAGTGTTGTTCTGGTAGAATGAATAACGGGTTAATCTGGGGTTTCCTACAAGGCTTTGGATATTGGGTTTGTAGGTGGTACCGCAGTGACTAAGCGTAAGAGTGTGTGGCCAGATGGGTTAAAAATCTTTGCTCTTCTACCGACTATGTAACTTTGGGCAAGTTATGTAATCTCTTTGAATCTTAATTTTATCATTCATAAACTAGGGTTGTTAATGATAATACCTTTTTCATGGGCTTACTGTGAGAAATGAAAAAGGTAATGTATAAAGTGTTTTGCAGAGTCCCTGCTACTTAGCTGAAAGAATTTATGAAGCTGCCATGTGCTGTGAGGTTATTGATTTAAAATGGAATTTGTCCCCAAGAGAGTAAGAAAATATCAGTATTTACAGTTGAGGCTTTACAAAGACGGAAAAATTCAACTAATAGAACTTTACAAAATGACTTTTGCATTTCCAAAGATTCCCACTTGTGATATACACTGATAATGACTTACATTCCTGCCTGCTGTCTTGACTCAAGAAGAAACACAGAAGTTCAGCAAATTGGATGTGTCTCATTTTAGAAAATGAATATAGGCATGTCTGGCGTTAGCACGGATAGCAAGAACATCAACAAAAATGGGCCAAGCCATTATTGGGATTAATTGTCCTAAAGTTAGAAAGTTATCAGCAATGTAATCACAAAGGTAAAATAGACTTTTTATTTTCCCCAAGATTCCTGAGATGTTAAACTTTAGGATAGGAGTGTGTGTGTGTGTGTGTGTGTGTGTGTGTGTGTGTGTGTGTGTGAAAGACAGAGATAGGGACAGAGACAAAGAGACAGAGAGAGAAAGGATGAGAGAGAGAGAGACAAAGAGAGAGAGAGAGGATTTCGGGTGATGGGTGCCTAAAGCTTTCTATTGGGCATACGGAACAGAATGTAGCTTGGACCTGATAGAGAATATATTACAGGATAGAAATACTCTTTATTGTTTACAAAGCAGTTTCACATGTTATCATAAGTACCGAGGGCTGCAATTGCATATATATAATAATACATATATAGGATCCTCGTACGTTGGCACCAGGGGCTCTATCTTTGGTCTACTCTGGGTACCTGTAAGTTCTTCTCTAAGGAGAGAGAAAGAGAGGACTGTCCTTCATTTCTTCCAGCTGGATTACCTCCATGAGTGGATTTCCTGCCTCTTCATCACCCACACTGAAGTTGTCATGACAGGCTGCTTTGTTTGGCATAGTTGTGGCGATTGGACACTGTGATTTACTCACTTCTCTCAGAAAAAACACACACATGCACACACATACGGAATGTGGAAGAAGATTCAAGCAGCCCTTTCTTAAAAAATATTAAAACACGTAACATCAAATTTACCATCTGAATCATGTTTAAATGGTTAAGAACTTTAAAACAGTTTAGTCATGTTAAGTATATTCGCATTATTGTCTAACAGATCTCCAGAACTTGTTCACCTGGAAAAGTCTCGACCCATTGAACAACAATTCCTCTTTTCCCTCTCCCCACCAGCCCCGGACACCACTGTTCTCCTTTCTGTTTCTATGAATTTGACTTTAGATTCCGGGTATGAGTGGAGTCATATAGTATTTGTCATTTCGTTACTGGCGTGTTTCACTTAGCCTAAAGTCCTCCAGGCTCATCCATATTGTCGCGTATGACAGGATTTCTGTCTCTTTTAAGGCCCAATAGTATTCCATCCTATGTACTTATCACATTTTCTTCATTCATTCATTCGTCAATGGACATTTGGTTGCTTCCACCCCTTGGCTTTTGTGAATAAAGGTTGCAATAAACGTGGCCGGATGCAGAAATATCTCAGGTTGCAGCGGTCTCTTTCATCTTCCATTGTCCCTAAATAGATTAAAAAAAAATTGAATGGATGAAAAAATGAATGACCAAGTGACACCTTTTGTTGTTGGGTTTCTGTTGATCTGACTTATACATTGGATGGCTGATGTCTGAGAAGTATGGAAAAGGGTTGTTAATCAAACAGACTTCGAATTCAAGAGTCAGTGCCCACATCCTTGTCCTGATTTTCTCTAGAACCCAGGAGCAGCCGCGTAAGGTGGTGCACATGTAGTCAGGATTCCGAGTTGCCGCTGAACCAGGGAAGGTGGGGCCAGGCCAGCGATCAGGGCAACGGAAGTCAGCTTAGCAGGAAGGCTCAGCTGGGCACCATCCGTCATCACTACTGAGGGCCACAGCAGATGATAAAAGGTAACAAAGATCAAGAACAAAGTGCAGGAGACCAGGGCAACTGTATGTAAGCAGAGAGAGGTCAAAACTAAGCAAGATGTGGGGCGCCTGGGGGGTGCAGTCGGTGAAGCGACTGACTTGGTTTCGGCTCAGGTTGTGATCTCAGGGTCATGAGATCGAGCCCTGTGTGGGGCTCCGCGCTCAGTGCGGAGTCTGCTTGAGATTTTCTCTCCCTCTCCCTCTGCCCCTCCTGCTTGTGTGCTCTGTCTCAAATTAATAAGTAAATCTTAAAAAAACCCAAAAAACTGGGCAAGGTGTTTGGATACCAGGAATGGAACAAAAGCAGCAAGAAATGAAGCACTTGCACAGCTCGTAGATTGACAATATTAACAGTACTAATAAGAATTATATTTATGGACTACTTAAGCTGTGCCAGATACGAAGTACTTTCCATGAATTGAATCATTTAATCCTTCCTACAACCCTAATGCGGTAAGCTGTATTGTCACCTTAATTTTACATGTGAGGAAACCAAGTCTCAGAGAGGATAAGTATCTCACCCAAGGACACAGTCAGTAAATGGAAGAGTTGGTTTTCAGACTCCATACTGGTTTCTGGTTGTAAGTGGATATGAACTAGACTGGGTAAACAAGGGGATAAGTAAAATGTCACTTATCTCTTCGTAATGAGCCTTATAATACATTTCCTGGTGTGTAACAGGTATCATTTATCATTTGATTAAGATTCAGTCAGTGACCTGGTTTGGATAAATGAGATTTTGACATAGGTTCCCTCAAATTTTGACTTGTGTCTGCGTCACCAGTCATGAAAAGGATACAGGAGTGGAAAACTTACATTCCAAATTTTCAAGAGACTCTGTTTTCAAACACTTTGTCCCCACATGCAATCCCATGCCTACCACAGTTAAGATAACCACAGTTATCTTACATTCTTGTTAAATATATTGTCGCTGTGGAGAAAGGTATTTGTGTTAACTGATGCACATTTTTTCGGGTCTGAAACATCTGGCTTCCAAGCCAAATGATTTGTTTTAATTTTGCAATTATACATTTAGTCTGAAAGTTTTGAAGAAGGAAGCACAGAGACAGTGATCTGAGACTTCGAAGCTTGAGGAAGATTCCCCTTGGGAGAAGGAAGTGCAAGATTGTAAAGCTGGCAGGGCCAGGGTTGAGCGGGATGGAAGGAATGTTAGATTTGGTGCCAGAAGATGCTGGTTCATGTTTGTCCTGTGCAGACTCCACACCTGAAACCAAGAATTTTAATACCGTATTTTCAGTTATGACGCGGTTCACATGAAATCATGTTATGTGACTGTACTTTGTAAAATGTAAATTTACTAAAGCAAACAGTAGGCATTTTTTGGTCACAACTCAATTACCTATCTCAAGAAACAATATAAATAAGCCCTTTATGAAAATTTAAATTTTGTAATGCATATTAACAGTTCAGAGAGTCGAGAGAAATCCCCAGAGCAGCTATGTGTAGCCCAAAATGGGGATCGAAGAATTGGTAAGGATGGGTCAAGGCACCATGCCTTCTCTCAGAGACCAGGACTTTAGAAATTCACCAACTTTTTGAGCGGCGGGAGCTTCAAGTTTCAGAAGTGATTTCTAAGCCCCACGAGAGGGAGCTCACGCTCTTCTCAGGCATCGCTGGTTCGCTTTCCAGCATCTCGTTCAAAATAGTAGTTTGGAAGGTGAGGTGTGATGCAGAAAACGGATCATGAGAAATGAACTTCTTCAAGAAAACATTTTTGGAAACTGCAAACTTAAGTTCTTTAGTGTGTTGGAAAGTTCTTGAGAAAATGCTGTCCAGAATCCCTTTTAAATAGCTCCTTAAGGGAAAAAGAACCGCTGCTATCATTTTAGATGAATCTTTCTGGCTTCACATCCATTCCACATATTATCTTCCTGGAAAAGAGCACTAAGAGATGAGGATCCAGTAGAAATGATGCCCAACTCCACTTAGCTTTGTGAGGCAACCAGGAATAGCACAATTCTGGCTCCGGTAATCACAGCCTGATTCAGTTAAACATTTAGGGTGCAAGAAGGATACACACACAAATTTAAAAACATACCGATTGCCTGTAATACTTTTGGAAAGATGACCAGGAAGGGTGCGTGTGTGTGTGCACGTGTGTGTGTATGAGAGAGAGAGAGAGAGAGGGCTAGGATGGGTAGAAGGCAGCATGGAACGAGGGCAGTGAAGTCCTCGGTTTTGATTTTATTCATTTTACGATGTGGCACACTTCTCAGGGCTACAAACATGATCAAAGGAGAGATGTCTAAAAAAGCACTAACCTCGCTGCTTGTGAAGCAACACAGACAATGGAAGACATGAGTTTTTGTCTCCCACTACTTTATTATAAATATAATATTTGTAATATTATAATATTATAAATTTCCATATTACAATGGAAAAGTAGGTACAATTACAAATCCAGTCCATGTATCATAAGCATTAATCAGTTTATGCGGTGCTAGTTTTCCACAAGAGCTTTGTGTAAGTGGAATTGATATACATAAAATAGTTTTTATCCTTAAATCTTATAATAAAATTGAAAATTATTTCACGGTACACGTTTTTGGTTTAGTGCATGGTAAAATTGCCAAGGCAGTGAATCTTTTAAACACAAACAATTGAAGGAAAATTATGATGGTTTTTAAACAACCATTAACAAGAAAGTATTTTACAATCCATTAATAAATCAGTAATGAAACAAACCACGAAATGCCAATTCATAGGGCTGAAGTTTAAATTGAATGAGACGTGATGGAGTCAAGTTGTTACCAGCACAGGCCAACTGGCTGCTTCCCAAAGGGACTATGCAGGGATATTCACTGCCTGCAAAATCAGAAACTGGACTGGATAACTCTTTCAAAATGAATCCATCTTGCGGTGATTGATATATGAATTAAAAAGACAATGAGAAATGTAACTTGCAATTTCAAATCAACATGATCAGAGAATTATTTTCTAATAGGAAAAACTTCAGGGGAAGTCACATTTCATCAGAAGATTATTTGATTTGCATGAAGGGAGAATAAAAGGACTGACTTGTTTAGTTTCAGGGGTTTTTCCAAATAAACTATTTGAGTTATTGTTCCGTACTGCAAGGATAGTTTTTCCAAAGGGATAGAAATGTTAAGAGTTGCGATGAGCACTGGGTGTTATACGTAACTAATGAGTCACTGAGCACTACATCAAAACCTAATGATGTACTATGCAGTGGCTACCGGAGCATAACAGCAACAAGAAATGTTAAGAGTAGACAGTAAATAGGTAGTGAATTAAATGTTTTGATGAGGGTGTTATGGGATCGCTTAAGAAAAGGGCATTTCATCCTGTCGGGGGAAGGGAGAAGGGATACTTAGAAGGAAACAATGTCAACTAAGCTCTTGATTATCCAGAGACTTGCGCATAATAGTACCTGTCTTCCAGGATGTCTCAAATCCAATTGGCGGCAACTTTTACCTTCCATGTGATTTAGGATGTGAGCAAACATCCAGCAAGTCAGGACAGGGTCAGTTCATTTGGAATCCATGGGATCTTTTTCGGAACATTGTTCAGTAAGTCACCTAAGTGGCATTTGTTGAAGCATGGCCTCCTGAAACTTGAGTGTGGTTTGTATTTCAGCTTGACTTTTTGGCTTTTGTTGAGGTAGTAGTCAGCTTACTTCATAGCCACTGGGATATTTTCCATTGTTTAGCGTGGTGTTAGCATTGCTAGTTTGGTTAACGGTTTACAAAGGGAACCCATTAATCAAGAGATAAAGCTTATTAAGGAACATAAAATGGATAATGTAAAATGAAATTTTGGATTGAAACTTTTCTGCAATGGTCACATAAAACATATATGACCAAAACTGAACCAGCAAAATATTCATTTGCAGATATGCTCCAACCGGGGCATCATCAACATCCATTCGATTACTCAGGTTGAAATTCTAGGAGATATCCATGGTTCTTCTCCTTCCTGTATCATCTGTACCTAATCTCCAAGCCAATCCTGTTGGTTGTACCTCCAAGAAATATCCCCAATCCTGCCACTTCTTATGATCTCTGTTGCTAAAACTCAAGCTGCCATCAGTTCTTACCTGGATCTTTGCAACCAGTTGATATCTTTTCCTTCCATCTCCCCTCACACCTCCTCGCCTGTTCTAATCTATCTTCTATACACAAGTCAGAATGTAAATTTCTAAATGTAAACTAGAGAACATTATCTCAGTCCATTTAGAATAAAATTCAATCCTTATTCTCACCATTCACAACGGCCACGTTAACCTTTCTGACTTGAGAAGCCTCAGATCTTGTCTTCACCTGAGACTTTGTTGCAGCTCTGTTGTTCCAAGCTCAAATGTGCTTGGAACATTTCATCCCAGATCTCCAGCTGGCTGCTTTTGTCCTCAACATTTTGCTCACTCTGTATTTCATTGGTCTTTCTTGGCTATCCTAGCTGAATTAGACTTTCCTCTCTTCCCCAGTAAATCTAGCCTATAACCTTTTTTTTCACCTTCCTTGTAGCATTTATTAGTGTTTATAGCTGGGCAAAATTTTCCACTTTTAAAGACTCGTGTGATTATATTTTGTGTGATTATCTTAATCACCTCTGCAAAGTCCCTCTTTCTCCTTTAACCTAACATATTTACAGGTTCCAGATTTTTAGGATGTGGACATCACGGGTGTGTGGGGTTCATTATTCTTCCTATCACATCCCTTTAGAGGTGGGTCTGATCCCCTACCCCAAGTAGCTGAGCAATGTTCTTCTTCCATGAAAAGAAGCCCGTTAAATTTGTTTTTCTTCATCTGGTTACATTTTCGTAAAATTTATATTTAAGATTTTATACTTTTATAGCAAAGTATAATTGAGATTAAGAAAGTACACAAAATATAAAAGAATATACCAATGAATTATTAGGAAATGTTTCTAATACCGCTCAAATCAGAACATTTCCATCACTTCTTAATATGCAACTAATGAATGAATCATCGAACTTTACATCAAAAAAAAATTTTTTTTACTTAAAAAGAAAAAAAAAGAAAAAAGAACATTTCCATCATCCAGAAGCCCCTTTAAAGTCCCTCCAATCACAAATACCTTCCTTTTCCCAGCGTTATCCAAGGTCACCCAAGGTAAGTTTTGCTAGCTTCTGAAATTTACATAGGTGGAATTGTTTGTAGAGTATAAACTATTTGCTTCTTTCTTCTTTAACTTAACATCACGTGTGTGAGGTTTATCAATATTGTTGCACATAGTTGCAGTTCATTTATTTTCATTGCTGAAGAGTATTCCACCGTATGAATATACCCCTCAAAAAACTGAAGCTAGTATGCTGGAGATCAGGAGTTAGTAGACTTCTGTAAATGGCCAGATAGTATTTTAGGCTCGGTGGATCACATGATTTTTTACAACTATTAACTCTGACATTGTATCATGAAAGCAGCCATAGACAATGTGTAAATGAACGGATGTGGCTGTGTTCCAATAATTTACAAAATAAGTCACAGGCTGGAGTTGGCCTTGTGGGCCACCCTTGAATATTTGGATTATTTCCAGTTTGGGGGTGTCATGAGTAAAGCTGTGTAGTTTCTTGTACGTGGTCTTTGGTGTTTATATGTATGTGATTCTGTTAGATACCCAGCAAGGAATGCATTACTTTGCTCAGCTTTAGTAGTTGCTGCCCATTTCCCAAAGTGACTTTCATAAACAGCTTAGGTACTCCATCTTCAACACTTGGAATTTTCAGTTGTTGAAATTTTAGCCATTTTAGTGGGTATGTGTTATTATTTCCCTAAAGTAAGCCTTTTCTGATATGTCATCTGGGAAGGTCAGTGGGCAAATTTTGTCATTTGAATACAGAAATTACACTGATTGTTCAAAGGGTCAGTTTTATTTTTATGAAAAATATTATGTGAAATGAAATACAAATCAAAATTTGTATTTAAGTGTTGCAGTTAAAAAAAAACACAAGAATTTGGCTTAGCATTGAGAACAATGGGGTTTTACATTAAATAGAAGGGTGAAGAACCTTTAAATTGTTTTTACCTGAAATATTTTTAGGCTTTCAGTGTGACTTTGGCTAGAGCAAAGAGTTCTATGCTGAGAACTAATTCTAGATTTATGATAGCTAGTACCAAATAGGTTATGATGATTATGAAGGGAAACAGAATATATGACCCCCAAATATGCCATTTTGGCAAATTGATTAATTTGAGCAAAAGGTCATCAAGACCAAGTAGACGTGAGAAAAACATTGATCTCTCCCTTAACTACATAAAAGAATTTATATAGGGGGCCTGGCTCAGAGAGAAAGAGCTACTACCAGAAATAGTTTTATCTAAATGAGCTATCTGTATGGCAGGGCAAATATCTAATTACCAAACACTTGCTCTTCTTACTGTCCTGTAAATTACCCTCCGCCCCTTTGAAGCCTCAGGCCCCTGTCCTATTAGCTCAGGATGGCATATAAGCCTCAACTTCCTGACTTGTCCTTGGATCTCATATTTTTATTGGGTTCCTATATGTATGAAATTAACTTTGTTTTTCTCCTACTGATCTCTTTTATGTCAATTTAATTATTAGACCAGCTGAAGAGCCTAAAAGGGTAGAAGGAAAATTTTTTCTCCCTACACTTATAAACTGCATAAGCTTGAATAAGTTTCTTTAATAGCATTGTTATAAAGTAGAATTAATAATATCTGGCCCATTGAATCCACATGAATTTTGTGAATACCAAGTGTGATTATATTTATGATAGTTTAAAATATTCAGAGAGAATTAAACTTCATTAAGGTTACTTCATTTATTTTGGATACCAAATTTTAACTATTAAGAATCTCCCTGGGGCGCCTGGGTGGCACAGCAGTTAAGCGTCTGCCTTGGACTCAGGGCGTGATCCCGGCATTATGGGATCGAGCCCCACGTCAGGCTCCTCCACTAGGAGCCTGCTTCTTCCTCTCCCACTCCCCCTGCTTGTGTTCCCTCTCTCGCTGGCTGTCTCTATCTCTGTCGAATAAATAAATAAAATCTTTAAAAAAAAAAAAAAAGAATCTCCCAAAGTCCACACAGTTCACATCCCTCTATAAAAATAGTTGAAGGACTTCTTTAAGTCAGAACTCTCTGAAGATAGCAAAAGGGTAAATTGAGATTAAGGGAAGTGTGATATTATGAGTCATTAAAAAAATATATTTGGTCTTCCTCCCCCTTTCTGACACAGAGCTCCTAAAACCCTTGGAATTTCCTAAATGCAAGAGTAATAAAGATGTCTTTTGTTATTTAATGAGATGTTATCTAATGAGACCTAAAGATGGGGGCTGGTTGCCAGGAGAACCAACCATGTGATGAGAGGGTTGAAACTTTCAGTCTCACCCCTCTTGACCTCCAGGGAGGGGAGAGGGCTGGAGGTTGAATCGATCATCACTGGCCAATGAGTTAACAATCCTATCTTTGTAATGAAGCCTCCATGAAAAAAAGAAATCAAAACAAAACAAAAGAAGAGGCTTTGGAGAGCCTCTGGGTTGGTGAACACATGGGGATTTGGAGAGAGTGGCATACTCAGAGAGGGCATGGATGCACCAAGCCCTTTTCCTGTCTTGTTCGATGCATCTATTTCATCTGGCAGTTACTGAATTATATCCTTTTATAACAAACTAGTGGTTTCATGAGTTAATGGGTTTCTTGAGTTCTGTGAGCTGTCCTAGCAAAGTAGTCAAACCCAAAGAGGGGGTCATGGGGACCTTTGATCTACAGCCAGTAGATCAGAAGCACAGGCACCAACCTGGGCTTGTGACTGGCATCTAAAGTCCAAGGAGGGGCTTGTGGAACCGCCAGTCTTTAGCTGGTGAATCAGAAGTAGAAGTGATAAACTGGTTTGTGATTGGAATCAGAAGTGTTGGGAGGAGTCTGTCGTGTAGGATTGAACCCTTAACGTGTCTGATTTGATGCTGTCTATGGGGAGATAGTGTCAGAATTGAGTCAAATTGTAGGACACCCCAATGGTGTCAAGAGAATTGCTTGTTATTGCTGTAGGAGCTCTCTCCTCCCTGCAATAGACACACACACACACACACACACACACACACACACACACACACACACACAATTGAAATTGGTCTCAGAACATCAAAAGAGAAAGCCATACTGCCTAACAGGAACTTTATATAAGGACACAGCTAACGTATACATAGATACATTATTCGACTCTGAAGTGGACTAGTGGAGTTTGGCATTTTTCTAGTTCTTTTTTACAAAGAAAGTGAAAAAGTTGATAAGGGAGTTCAGAGATGGAGACTAAACGAGTGCTTTTCTTTTGATTTGGGTTCGTCTTCTCCCACATGCTAAGAATTCTTTCCTGTTTTCTGATTTCACTGGAATGTGATGCCTCCTTGCTTCATTGGATCATAATGCTTTTTGCAGATTATTCTAAGACTCTGCTCACGTTACCGAAGAAGTTCAAATCTTTATCACTTAGTTTTGATGAACATGTGGTTTTTTCCATTAAGTTCTGCATAATAACTGACTATGCTTTTTAACAACAAATGACATTCTTTCTCCTAATTTTCTTGTTTATGTTGGCTGTCCCACTTTAGTAATTGGAAAGTCCACGTATCTTACTTCTTTCAGCAAGAATATTAACTTTTTATTTAGGAACCAACCTGGTAAATTTTTTTATCTTCCATTGGGGGAAAAATTGGATGTCATACTACTTTCTGCAAAAAATTATTAAGAGTTTTTCAGCTCAGAGTGTGTTTGTTTTTGACCGTTTAATCCCCAATATTGCCCGACCTTCAGAAGTAGTTTGTAAAATGTAAAGTGCTATACAAATATTAATTTATAATATTGTTTAATTTATTGAGCCATGAAGGACACATGCCTTCTTCTTTTGCTCCTTGCAATTCTTTGGTCCTCCTACAAAACCAAGAGAGAAAACCATGATGACGGATCCTAGACAAACAGGAAGAAAAGGTATTTTCTTGTCTATTCCTATTATTTCCAGACTTTCCCAAAATGAATACCATAAAGTAAATCCATCTTTCAAAGTTTCTTTTTTTCCTACACAGATTTTTTGAGGTATCATTGATACACAAAAAAAATGAACATTTTATGCACACAATTTGATGAGTTTGGAGATATGCATACACCTGTGAAACCATCACCACAATCTTGCTTTCCTTGTTTCTACATGACCTTGGAGCACAAAGAAGTCTGAGTTGTGAGGTTTCTAATCTTGTTCTTACATTTTAGCTCAGTCTTGGGGAAGCATTCTAAGTATATACAGTCAGGCCAGAGGCTCCAAGAACTCTGGACATAAAGTCTAACTTGGTTTCAATATGTAAAATTTTCTTTTCCCCCTTCTACCTCCTTCTAACCCTAGTATCTTATTTTCCCCCTTATAATTCACACTCAGATTATGCTCCAGTTTCATTTTTCAGAGTCTAATATGGGATCACCAAAGTAGCAAGTCTCAACTGCCCAACTTGACATCTCATGGAGACTTGCACTACAACATGTGATTTGGGTGATTTGAGTTAATGTGGGTGTCAGCAGGGTAGTGGAGGTGGGGTATAGAGTCACATTTTCCTGGCATTTAACATGTTACTTGAAGGAAAATAGTAGTTACATTTTCCGTGCATAGTAGATGATCATGAATATAATAGCATTTCTAGATATAGCAATTTAAATGAATTACTGTGTGAATACTTCTGAAATTCAAATTAAAACACGTCTGACACCAATAGAATAGAGCACAATATAATTTGATGGAGAGTTGCCATGTGTTGGCGTATTTATTACAAAGGTAACAATGATTTAATCAAGTTCGTTACCTGCAGATATAGATATAGTATTTATAGTTATTACTTTTCTATAGTCTCTGCAAAAGCTTGAGTTCTTTCTTCAGGCCTAAAGTTTGGATATTTTGACAGCCACAATTTAAACAAGTTAACTGAACAAACCATATGTTTATTTGAGATATGCCTTGTTTTGTGGAAGAAGAGAAGAATGGGAAATCCTGGTATTGCTCATTTAAAAAATTTAGCTTAGACTAGCGAAAAATCTGTTTTAAGGTGCTTTTATTTTTAACTTATCCATAAATACTTTTCAGTTGGTCTGCATGGTAAGTATTTCACTGAACTCTATAGCCTGAGGTGACCAGATGGTGGAATTACAGGATTTGGAACTCAGAGGATCTCAGAGGTCGTGTAATTCAACATCTTAACTTTGCCGAGGTGAAAACTAAGCCTCAGAGCTGTGGCTTCTGTTTTTCAAACAGCAGTTTCTTCCCTTATAAAACGAGAGCTTTCAGACAGACAAATTAGTCTGTGATGACTAGATGGAGACAACTGATTTGCTCATGACACTGTATTTAACATTCTAAACAAATGAAAGTAAAACCCAGAGGAAGAGTTATGATACAGAATGCATTAAGGCTTCCCTGTCACAAGTCACGCAGTGACATCGCTGGAGGTAGGGATTCCCAATTCCCAGAACAAGAAGTGTCATTTCCTAAGTAACTATAATTGCTTTTCAAACTGAGACCTAGAATCTTCAGATGTATGCTCTGTAGAACGGTACACACCACCGTGGGTAAATGTCACCCCCTCCACCATGCCTTCTCATCTTTCTGTTTCACTGCCTCACCTGCTTAAAAGTTGGATAATCTCTTCTCTTAAGCTTTTGTACGCTGTAAGCTTGCTTTTTCGCCCTTTTTTGGGGATACAGCCTTGTTTTCGTAATAATATGTAACAGAATTTTAAAGGGATGCTTAACTCAAACACAGTGTTGCTTTATTTTTCTATATATTGTATAGAAGTTACTCTTATGGATGGGTCATGACATGGGGAAGAAGAAAAATAGACAAATACCCCATGATGTCCTGAGTTCTTCAAGCTTAATTCATGTAGTATTTGGTAATACGGAAACAAAAAGGAAAATGTAAGAACATACAAAATTTCTAGCAGATTGTTATCACTTGGGCAAAGTAAAAAAGTGTGAGAGTAATCATTTGATTTTTGTTTTCCTTTCAATTCCTTTGAATTTGCAGTTATTTTTTGTTTTCCTACTGTTATAAACAGTATATTTTCATTGTGAGGGAGTCTCCAAAGTATAGGCCATTTAATCAAATATAGGTTCTGTAATTATAAATATCAAGACTAAAATACCATTTAATGATTTGTCTTGAATTATGATGAAAATCTGCCATGTAATAATTTCATTCCTCTCTTCTCCATTCTCTCCATTTTGTTTGTTATTATTAATATACAGACATGTCTTCCCACTAGGATCTAAACATTTTAAAGGCAAGTAGTATGACTCGTTCAATCCTATATCCTTCACTTCCAGCAAAATGCCTGATTCACAGAAGGTACTTGTATGATTGAATGAAGCAATCCCATCATGAGAATTCTGCTCAAGCAAGTGAGTAAATCATGTTTAACTGCTGATTATGGAATGGTATAATTTGGTCGTCAGGTCACCTGGGAAAACATCTCAATAAACAAATCCAACTATTGCAACCAATTATTAATCTACTCTTTAATGGATCAACTCTGGAGATGGAAAGTCTCACAGCTTCATATCTCCCCTACATCTTTCAGAAGCCTCAGAACTGTTAGAGTAAACATTTGTGTTATAATTAATATGGCATTTTAATTTTAGTGAGTAGTAATTTTAAATATACATACACATGTATCTACATGTAATGAAATTAAATCTCTAACGCAGTGTTTTACATTGGCGTGGTATATTGGACTAAGGAATCTGATCGACCTTTCTTTCGAATCCCACATCCAATATTTACTGGTTGCATGGCAGTAGGTAATGCTTGAACCTCTCTGACCATGAATCGTTTCACTTAGTTTTTAAATTTGTAAATGAGAAGAATCATATATAGGACCACTTTGAAGTTTCCCTTCCCTTCAACCTATGTAAATATGTAAGAAAAGTATAGCTAGTCTCTTTCCATATTAATTTTGTTAGGAATTTATACTTGAAAATAAATTGGGGTCTTAATACAACAAAATTAGAGAGATAACTCAGTCAAATCTTACATCTGACTTGTGCCTTTATGACTAATGGGAAGAGCAATAAACACGTATTCTACTTACGACGTCTATATATAGTATTCACAATTTATTAGTCACTAAATATTTATTGGTGAGGTTTCAATGCCCTGTCCACTTGGTGTATCTTTTGATACTAATAATGGAAATAACAGCTACCTTGTTTCATAACTTTACAGTTTGCAAAGCTCTTTCACACACACTTAATCCTTGGATGCCAGCTGGTAATGAAATGTTTTCTAATTATTATGCATCATTGGACAGGGTGAGCCTGAAGGCCAAAAGCAGTTAACAGGTATTAATTATAGCCATTTACTTTCCCCTGAACTTTAATTGACATTCTCACAGGTTAAAATCCTTAAGTATTCTATTTGTTTGCTTCCTTTGGTCTCTCCTGTATTCATTTATCTTTTAAATATATCATGTATTGTCCAATTTATAAAATTTTGTGGCTCAACCTAGGGTGTCTCCTACTGCAAATGATTAAAACAGGTTGCTAAGATTTCCTTGCTTTTTATTGAGCATATAGTAATTTGTGCTGGAAACAGAATAAATAAATTCCAAAGATAGTTAATGACACTGAAAACAGTTAAGAAAGACTAATTTTACACAGTCCAGTCACAGATACAGTATGGTTGGGCTAATATTATGTTGATTTGGAAATCACAAAGTATGTGGATCATTGTGATTTGGGAACCTGTTAGAAACTGAACCCAAGGGCGTTGCAGGGCTCTGTGAGGGCATTGAGTTCAGTGGCTCCGAGCCTTCCTCATCTTACAGACCCAATCATACTGTCAAAGAAATTGAGTCTCATCATCATGAGCACAAAAACTCTTTTTTCCTTAAGAAGATGATTGATATTTACAGTTAATCCTTAAATACATATAGTAAATTATATATAATTATATACATTTTAAAAATATATAGTAAATTAGAATGACAGGAAGTTGAAGGGGAGTAGTATTGGGATCAGTTTTATTTCTATGATTTAAGACACAAATTGAGGGGCACCTGGGTGGCTCAGTCCATTAAGCGGCCACCAGTTGGTTTCAGCTCAAGTGAGGATCTCAGGGTCCTGGGATCGAGCCCTGCACCAGGCTCCACGCTCAGTGGGGAGTCTGCTTGTGGATTCTCTCTCTCCCTCTGCCCCTCCCCCCACTCATGTGCATGCTCTCTTTCTCTCAAAAATAAATAAACAAATCTTAAAAAAATAAAACACAAATTGGACAAAAACGGTTATCCCATTTGTAGTTGAACACTAGAATAAGAATGCACGATGTAAATTTCCTCATACATAAGTATAAAACAAAAAGACAATATAAGCTGTCATATGGGGTATTTGAAAAACAACAGGAAAACAGGATGACGTAGAGAACAAATTCTTTACAAATGCCATAAAAACCCTACACACTAACTAGATCACTTCCATATCTAGTTGGTAGTATACATGTACTCTGCTTTAATATTTACATTTCCTATTCCTTGTAGTACATTGCATATTTGTCCCAAACCTTGACCTTTACCCTTCCCTGTGTATAAGCACTCGGTACATGACTATGGTTCTTCCTATTAAAGAACATATTTCTCTGGCCCTTGACTTAGGTTCATCCATGTGACCTGCTTTAGTTAATAGAATAAGGAAGGAGTGACGGTGTGCCAACTCTAGGCTGGGCTTTAAGTGAACTGGCATGATGTCTCATCCACACCGAGCCCAGATCAGCTGACTTCCAGTGGACCCACCGATGTATGAGCGAACCAAGCTAGATATACTGGTTACCTTACACTGGTTACCTAGCTGTTTTCTGTCTGTCTCTATTTCTCTTGTCTATTGATCTATCAATCTTTTGATCTATCAGTTTATCTGTCCCTTTATGTGTCTATTTAATGCCCTACTCTGTTGTGGATTCAAGTTTGAAATGTTTATGAATCTAGATTAAAGTTTGAAATATTTATGAATTCTAGATTTCATGTGTTGAAACAATCAGGGAAATGAGATATTATTAGTCCGACATTCTCTTGTGGACTATAGAAAGAGGGCAGAAAAGTGCTGCAATATGGCTTAAGTGTGCATTTTCCTCTATCAAGATATTTGTTCTAATTTCAAAGTAACAAGGACTAGAGGCGAGAACTTTTTTTTTCAATGTTTCAGATCGTTTTGATGTACTTCATGGTATGGAAAAGAATCTGGAAAAGCCCTTTAGGTCTCAGAACTAATTAAGCCAATATTTACTGATCACCTACTGTGGGCCAGAATGTACTGGAGATTGTGAATATACAGCAGTCAACAAGAGACACATGACTCCTGCTGTCCTGGTCTGGTGGAGAAGACTGATTTTACTAGTCCACATCCCACTAGTAGCTACATGATGACTAATTGTGACAAGTGACATGAAGGAAAAACACAGGATGCTGTGGGAACACATAATAGGGAGTTCTTATCATAGACCTTAGGGTCAGAGAAAGTTTGTTATGTGGCTTTTCAGCTAAATGTGAAAGATAAGTAGAAATGCATCAGGATAAAAGAAGTAAGGTTTAGAGAAAAGCATTGCAGCCTAAGGAGTAATCTGGGCAAAGATCCAAAAAAAGAAGGCATGTGGTACCTTCTTAAAACTGAAAAAAAGAAAAACCAGTGTGACTTGGGAATGAGCAAGAGAGGCCTGCAAGAAGGCTGGACCTAAGACAGGGGATATACCACATAGGGCCCCATGGACCTTTTAAAAATTGGGGGCTTTAGCCTACATTTAATGGGAAGCTATCAAAAGATTTTAAACAGAATTATTTTCAAATTTGCACTGTAAAAAATCATTCTGGATGTAGTGCGACAAAAAATGAAGGAGAGGGAAATGGAGGCAGAGAGGCCAACAAGGTGGTGGCCATGGGTCAGGTGCAAGACGGAAGCGGGTTAGATCGGGAGTGTAAGGGAACTTTGGAAGTAAACTTCAGAATGTTATGGTGGATTGGATATTGAACGTGTTTAGATTAGCCATTAATGTATGGTAAGTATGCCCAAATCTCAGTGGCATACAATGATAGCATTTGCTTAGCTCACACACCTGTGGGTGGGTTATCTATGCTGTGTCTCCAGGCAGCTGTGCCCTGTGCCTTCTCCATCCTGGTCTCATACACGCTTTTATGTCCTGGCTCTTTATTGTTGTTTCATAGTGCGAGCCTCTCTTTTCACTTGACTAGATTGTGGCTCCTTGAGAATATGTGCTATCATTCACACTTTAGAAATATTCTCCAAAATATAGTGAAGTGTATGACTACATAAATGGTAGAATCATTAAGATTGGTTTACATACCAATTTGTATAAAGCCAGACTAATTGCTCAGAATTTGGAAGGAGTATTTTGAATCACTTTCTAATTGCTGGATTGATGCAATAATGTATTTAATTTTCCTAGCCCTTTATTTAGCAGTCAGTGTACTAGGACCTGAGGATTCAGAAAATTCCAAAACCTTATCCTTATCCTCTTGGAACTCAATCTAGTAGGGGTGAGAGACCTATAAAGCAAAATTATTTGTGCATTTCAGTCTACGTTATCAGTGACTACCATTACTGGACCATTAAAAAAATCACCTGTAAAATATATTCTTGCAAAATAACCATGAAAATTTCAGACTGATAAGTCTGCACTATGTAGTCTGAATGCAGTGAACTCTGTCCATACCCTTTCAAAGATCAGTTAGCCTCATTCCAAACTCCAAAGTGCAGCTTTCATTTAACTGATAAAACCTTCCCTCTTCTACCTTCCACACACAAACCTGTTCTTGCCTCTGGCCTATTCATTGCAGCTTCTGAAGACCAATATTCAGTGAGTAGTGTTGAAATGAATTTTATCCTTTACACGGAGCTCAAGAATCTAAATGTAGAAGAGAAATAATTTGACAAATTCTATTTAAGCTCCCACATGTCTCCAAATTCCAGACATTACATGAGCATTGTGGAGATCCTTAAAGCTAAGACACACAAACAGAAAGAGGATTTTATGGCTTCTGGTTAGAATTAAAGAAGAACAATCTCTCTCTTAAACAGATTTTATAATGGAGGAGAATGACATGCTCTGTTGTTTTATCCCCAGTTATTATTTAGCAACTGAGTGCTGATACTGAAACCATATAAGAGCTTATTTTAACTATTTTTAGTTCTGAAGACTTACAACAAAATAAAGAGATTACTCCATCTTTGAATTTTTTAAAAAAGATTATTTATTTATTTATTTGACAGAGAGAGAGAGAGAGAAAGCAAGAGAGCACAAGCAGGGGGAGTGGCAGAGGGAGAAGAAGAGGCAGACTCCCTGCTCAGCAGGGATCCTGACATGGGGCTTGATCCCAGGACCTGACCTGAACCAAAGACAGATGCTTAACCGACTGAGCCACCCAGGCACCCTTCCATCTTTAATTTAAAAAAACAACAACTGTAAGACTACCCCATCTTTAGTGTTATTTTGTAACACCAGTGAATAGATTATCTCTACAGAAAAGTGTCAAATGCATCAGCTAGCTATATATTAGATTATGTTGGGAAGTCCTGCCAAATATGAACATGATGGTTTTCTCAGCCAAAATAGAAAGTCTACAGTAATTATTTTTGTTATTCATACTTCAGATTCACTTGGTCTCAAATATCCAAGTAACTGAAACAAAATTAGAAATTTTGGAGTGAGTGCTAAAATGATTTAAGGTCTAGTAAAAAGCTGTGGTTAAACTGAAAAAAAAAAAAAAGACATTTCCATAGCTGTTTTTAGAGTCTTTTTTCCTTCTACACCAATGTTTTCTTTTTTATTGAAATATTTTCCTCTCTTGGTTTGAAAGTAGAAAATAAAAAGTGATTCCACATAATTGAATTACTAGTCGAACTGCAAATGTTAGGTTTAAAAAAAAAATTATTGATCACCTAGGTGACAAAATGTTGTAATTTCTTCCGCAGGCTTCACACTCAGTGCGAGGCACCCCGTGGGGCTCGATCTTAGGACCTGAGCCGAAATCAAGAGTTGGATGCTTAACTGACTGAGCCACCCAGGAGCCCCACACATACATACATTTTTAAAAATTTGACAAGCTCTTTCCACTAACATTTACACATTATGCGATGGATTATTGTTGTAAGAGTTTGTCTTGGTGACTCTTTAGTGTCAGTCTATATATACAACATTATTCATAAGTGCAATGTATTCCCTAAAACTGACGTGCCATGACTTATTTAATTATTCTGACAGCAATTTGATTGATTTGCTTTAGAAGAATATAGCAATGAACTTTCTTACACATGAGTCTTTGGGCAAATATGAATGCTATAAGCTAAATATATAGAAGTAAAATTCATGCACGTGGCTTACAGAAATGTGAAGTTTTGATAGATATTGATGAAAATACCCTCTGAAAATGGTTAGTGACTTCAAATTCTCACCAGTGGGTTATGAAAGTAACTGTTCCTTCATATCCTCCACAATAAATACTATCAAGCTTCAAAAGTTTGTATAACCTGAGAAGTAAAAACCATAGTGATGTTGTTTCTGTTTCAATTCCCCTGATTGCCACTAAGGTTTAACATAATTTCATATATGTGTAGTATGCAGTTTTTCCTTCTGTGAATTCTTTCTTTGTATCTTTTGTCTAATTTTTTAAAGATTTATTTATTTTATTTATTTATTGGGGGGGAGGGGCAGAGGGAGAGGGTGAGAGCGAATCTTCAAGCAGCCTCGCCACTGAGCATAGAGCCCAACATGGGGCTCAGCCCCACAACCCAGGAGATCATGACCAAGAGTTGGTCGCTCGACTGACTGAGCCGTCCAGACACCCCTTTTATCTGATTTCATAAAAGGTCATTGCCTCTTTTCCTAATTATGTGGGAGATTTCTCTATACAATGGTTGTTACTACTTGTCTCTTAAACTTTTTTGCAAATATTTTCTCTCGGTATTGTCTTTTATTATTGTAGTTTTTATTATGATCTTTGCCAAAAAGAAATTTATATAGTTTATCTGTTAATTATTCTCTTCAGTTTGTGGGAGGCCCTTTCTCATTACTCAAGATTTAAAAAAGCCATTATTCTATTTAAAAGAATGTTTTAAATGTTACTTACCTTGGCACTTAAATCATCTGGTAATTTATTTAATGTATGGTGTTCAGTAGGGTTCTAATATAATCGTAAAGGGCCAGTTGCAACTTTTAAATAATCCAACCTTTTTCTGCTAGTTTAAATTTCCATTTTCTCTCACATATTAGTACACACACAAATGCGCGTGTGTGCACACACGCACATTTGCCTCTTCTGGACTCTCCGGTTTGTTCCCTTGATCTACGTGTCTCTTCTATTCCTGTGCTAATAAACTGCTTGCATCCACATAGCTTCACAGTATGCTTTGATGTTTGTTACGGCAAGTCGTCCCAATTGTCCCTCCCAGATGGCCTTGTCTAGTTCCATAGAAATCCTATTATGAATGACTGGGATCACATTGCATTTATAATTATTTGATGGAGAATTTTTCTCTCTTCAATGTTGAGCGTGGTAATTCTCAGTTATGCAGCCATCCTGATAACTGAGTTGGAATTCCCCCTTTCCTTGTCCCTGGATGATATTTCTATCTAGGTTGCTTCCAGGCTGCGGGCAAGCTATGGAACGTGCTGCTGGGTTTAACACTAGCTCCCTCTGGGCATGGGGCTACCTGGAGCCATGTCCTGCCTCTTCCGTCTCAGTGCCCACGATCCTGGCTTTAATCAGGGTGCAAATGCCATTGCTCCCTGCAGTTGTCTAAAGACTCACCTGCTGCCTTATTTCAGGGCCAAATGTGACGTCCTGCATCTGTTGATTCTGGTTCTGAAGATCTTCCAACCACGTCTAGCTCTGCAGCTGTTCTCACCTCTATGTGTTTTGAAAAACCATGCTTCCCTCTGGTGTTGATCTTCTGAGACATAACCCCATTGACTTTCTATCATGCAGGAATTTCCCCCCATTTCTTGTTTCTCAGCGATGCTTTGGATTAAAACATATTCTGCCTCAGTTTGGGTAATTTTCAACAGAATGGTGGTTACCGTTCTTGTCACATTTTCAGCAGGTTCTTGAAAATATTTTCTGGAAGAAAGAAATGAGCAAGGGCCCCGTGAGACTCCGTTTCTGTATTTGTAAGGCCAAGATGATGAAACCCTCTCTTACAGGGCCATTTTGGAGTTTAAATGAGACACACACGAATCTTAAACTCTTTTACCCTAAAATACATTCAACAAATATCAAAGAACCTCCCTTTCCTTTCATGTTAACGAAAACTCACCTCATAAAGAAAGAAAGAAAGAAAGAAAGAAAGAAAGAAAGAAAGAAAGAAAGAAAAGAAAATTCTGACCTAAGGGCTGTGGAAATGTGACCGCTGCAAAACCGCACCATCACCTGCCAGCATCCGCGGCATCTGAGATTGCTCAGGTGAAGCCCCAGCAGCACTGCGGGCAGAACGGTAGGACCCGGAATGTGGCGAGCATTCTGGATGCGTTTGGCCAGATGACTGTAATCTAAGAGCAGCCAGAACACTTCGTGAGAAAGATGATATTGGGGTATTCCCAAGAAATGGCAGTGACGCTGTTTGCCCTGTCGAGCTTCTTTTCTGTTGCGAGCTGCTGCAGTGCAGTTCATTTCCTCAGTGACATCCCTGCGAAGGTGGGTCCCAGAGCAGCGGAGGCATCACGGGAAAGGCCGGGAAGCGTCACCGTGGCCTCATTGTGATGATAGCATCCTAGCAGCTTTCAAAGCACTGGCGGCTGGTTGCTCTAATTAGAATGTAGTTTTTAAAAGCGATCATCTGTCCTATTTGTAATTATAAGCAATTATTGCATGAGCTCTGTCAAAATCAAGATGAAAAATTTACAAGTACGTGTGAAATACAAAGCTTTCTGCTTATTTATTAGTTGTTGTTGTTTTTTTTTAACTCGTACTTGAATGCGTGTAAAAAGTGGAGGCTGGTAGCAGGTATGAATATGGCCATCACCAGTGAGAAACAGAAAAGGTGAGCGATGGTCTCTGAATAATAGCACGGTAAGTCAGGGTAAAGCACGGATCTATGATGAATTTTTCTGGCATTTAGACTAGTGTTTTCCTCTCGGGTCTGTAATGCTGCTTTTCTTTTCCCTTTTGATGTACGTGAAGGGCATTTGCTCTGATGCTAAATTTTGCTCTTTTACAGAAGAGTTGGCATCCAAATCAAAACATAAATAAATAAACAAAAAAAGAAGTACTGTACGTGTCTGGAAGCATCTACAGCGAACTTGAAATTTCAAGGACAACTTGGAGGTACCAGTGATTCATGAAACAGGAATGTTAGCCAAGCCTGATGTAATATTTTATATGAAGGGCTTTTCACTCACAAAGGGCTCAGTATTTAACAAAACTAAATATCCAAAGGCATCCATTTCATCCTACACAGACTAATGATGTGCAAATCGGATTGGATGGACCTGAGACGTCGTTTAACATCCAGCAAGTGTTTATAGCAACTGAGCTAAGCGGATAAGAAAGACCCCGTTCTTTTGAAACTGCAGGGGAAGGCTCTAAGCAGGCGTCCACAGGCATCCAGCTAAGCTGACTCTGTCCGGGACTCCGGGCTGCGGGGACACGACCATGGGCCAGCTATATTTGCTAACCACACATTAAAAGTTATGAAATGTTTATTTTTGGCTTCTCGGGCTAGGGAAAGTTAAAGATCATATCTGTAACCAAATAAGCTTATGAGCCCTCTATACTTCAGGCCTTCTCTGTAACCTTAGTCTGTGCAAACAAACTCAGATTTATCCCTTTTATAAGGGAGAAGAGATTATCATTCCTTATCGGGGGAGCCACGGCAAGTACTGAATTATATACAGCTGCTAACATCAGGATGATTTTGAGCCTTATGCTTTTGTGAGATTAATGTTGTGAAGACCCTTCCATCTGCCCGCCTCTTGGAGACCACGGTCTTACTTGCCTGTGTTGGAACTGTTCTTTCTCCTGGGAAAAACGGCATAGCTAGTGCCATACAAGAAACTCCTGGGGCCAAGTTTTTAAGCTGTTTTAGGGAAGCCACACTGTTACAACCCATCCCTTGTCCCTATGATGTGGAACATAGGTAAGCTATACACCTTGTTCATACAGTCCATCTGGTCCTCAAAAAAGATTCGTACGTTTGCAATGAGCGCTTTCTTCCTAGAAATATTTTACACAATGGCTTTTAGGGCTCTTTTTTTTTTTTTTTAAAGATTTTATTTATTTATTTAACAGAGATAGAGACAGCCAGCGAGAGAGGGAACACAGCAGGGGGAGTGGGAGAGGAAGAAGCAGGCTCATAGTGGAGGAGCCTGATGTGGGGCTCGATCCCAGAACGCCGGGATCACGCCCTGAGCCGAAGGCAGACGCTTAACCGCTGTGCCACCCAGGTGCCCCCCGGCTTTTAGGGCTCTTAGCTCGGTTCTGGATTCTATTCCTAAGGCCAGATTAAGTTGGAATATACATATAAAATCTCATTGGCCTGAGTTTGTGGAAAAGGAGGGCAAGAATGTCACTGAGAAGTATAGATATTTTAGGTGAAAATAATGGTGAAGGTACATTTGGCGACGAGAGTCAGGCTAACAGTGTTTGCCTGTGCATGCTTTGATAAATGCATAAGAATGAGCTGTAATTTCCTCATAATTCTATGCTTTTGATACCTGGCAAAAGTTATGGTAGGGCACAAAATGTAGTCTAGAGTTTCCTGACAGCTAGGACAAGTGAAAACTGTTGAAGTGCTATTTGTCACGTAAGAAGAGACACACGATTTTCTGAACAGGGATAGCATTTTTACTGACATTGTACTGAAGGTAGGAGTTTTCCCGTATAGTTACTAGTCCAAAGTAGTTAATTGATTTTCTTCTTTTGTTGAGCACCTACTATATGATCAGACCTGCTAGGTATTGAAGTTTATAGACAAATGAGACACAATCCCTGTACCCAAAAGGGCTGAGAGTCCATATAAATAAAATGATACACAATGATTTTATAAAAGTGTAACTTTATTCAAATCATTGTATTTTTCTTTTTCTTTTATAAACAGGGGGACATAATATTAAATCTTAATTTAATATTAAGATTTGTTTTCCCTTGGACAGTGCTTTCAGGACTGCACACTTAACCCAGACCAGAGAGAATTTGAGAGCATGTCCATCACACTGTCTTTCTCGAATTTCACATGTATGAAATGAACCTTTGGCATTTTTTGGGTCATGGACTTTTCATGGCTTATTTCTGAGACAAGAGTCTTGGGTCTTAAATACTCTGTGTTGTCGATTGAAGAATTTAGAGGCTAGTCATTCAGGAAGCAGACTTTTAATTTTCTCGTGAAACTCTTAAGCATCCAATTAGAGTTTTGTTGTTATTTTTTTGGCAGGTATTTGACCAGTCACTGTGTGTTCTTCCTGGAAATCATGGAGGCCAGCAGAAAGGACCCATATTTTCCTCCAAGATTTCTGAAACTCCTTGAGCTCTTAGACAGGCACTTGGCTGAACCCCAGAAGTCTGTGCCACCTAGCACAGTGAAGGTGATCTGGGACAACTCTGTGACATATCTGCTTCTTGAGGGCAGGAATCTACAGCCTAGTCACAGTGCAAATTACATATCGTTATAAACAACGTATTGCCAGGCATGCAATGCTCAACATGTGGTTGTTGAACTAAAACAAAATCAAAAGTAGAAGTTAGTACAGTATAGGAATTACCACATTGAATGTTCAAGTAACTCGATTGTTTTAGTCACTAGGTTACCAAGATTAACACTCACAGATCCTACTCGCAAGGAATTTACAATACTTTTTGGGAAGCTAGCGTTAATCACGACCAGATGCTGGAGAAGAACAGAAGAAAGTAATTGATTTTGCCTCAGCAGATTGGGGAAGTCTTTATACTCTTAAATGAGATAACATCTGAGTTGTATCTTTGGGAATGAGAAGAAATCAATCAGGCAGAGAAAGATGGAAAGGTATTTCGTACTGTTTCGGGTATTGCCACATCACAAAACACCCCCAAACTCAGCTGGGAACAACAATAATGGTTGGCTTTGCTCATGAATCTGAAATTTGAGCAGGGCTTGACAGGGACAGCTTATTTCGATTCAATGTGGCCTCAGCTGGGTGGCTCGGCGATCTGTTGGCTATGTGTTGGTTGGTAGATCAATCAGGGCTGCCAGCTGACATCCTTTCAACACAACTGCTTGGGCTTTCTCACAGCATGGCCACTGCGCTTCAAAAGCCTGTGTTCCTAGAGACAGGAAGCGGAAGTCTCTTAAGTCCCGAGCCTAGAGACTAGGACGGCAGCACTTTTGTTGCCTGCCAAAGTTCAAGGAGAGGGGAAGTAGACTCCCAGAAATTTTGTATCCCTTCTTAATCCACCACATCTACATATAACCTATTACCATCTGCGACATACTAGATGCACGATTTGGTAACATAGACAAACCAATTATGACAAAGGAATAGAAGGTGAAAATCTGGGGAATGGGGGATGATGTTAGAACGGGGGCATTGAAGCAGATGGCAGAGAGGTTCTTGTACTGTACTTTTGAGTTTTACAATCTTCTACCCCCAGAATTGGCCCGATCATTTCTGTATTTAGGAAGATAAGTTGGGTAGTTGTATGAAGGCCTGACTAGAAGTAAGTGGCATTGTAAACAGCATAACTGAGCAGAAACTCTTGTAATAGTTTATGAGAAAGTTGATGAACTCAGACACAGTGGGAGGAGGGAACTAGAAAAAGAGCTGTATATCAGCGAATTTTCAGTTACAGATTTAGAAGAAACTGGTTCCTAAATGGATGTATGATTAAGAGATCATGAATCAGGGTGGCCTTCAAGTTTCTAGCTTGAAAAGTGGGAGAAAATATAGAACACAAAAAAGAGAATCACATGTAGGGAAAGAGAGAGAAGTTGGTGGGTTTAATTTTTCAGGACATGCTTGATTTGAGGTACATCTGGCCTTACTAGGCTGAGAAGTTTGATAAGCAAGTGATTGTAAAAATAAAGAACTTAAAAGGTAGGTTAGGTGTGAAACATCTAAATTTGTAGGTATAAAGCTTGAGGTGCTAGTGGAAACTAGAGGAATACATGAGATTAAAAAAAAAAACACCCACTATTTTTTGAAAAAAGAAGAAACCTGAAGGCAGAGTCTGGAGGACAGAGCCAAGCGAAAGGATAATAAGACCGAAAGAAATGGAAAGGCAATAGAGGTAGAGTAAATGTCTTCTTGATCCCACAAATCAGAATGAGCAAATATCCTCAGATCTGTGTCACAAAATAAGTTGGGAAACATTATTTCCCAAACTGATTTTTATGTTCCATATATTTTGTTCAAGGATACACAAATGAGAAGACAGGTGTATAATTTGTCTTATATTTCCCAAAAATGTACATTTGTAGCTGTTTTACAGAAGGTGGTGCTCACTGGTTGGAAACGCAGAAGCTTTCTTTTTCTTTTTATTTCTTTCTCTTTTTTTGAGAGAGCAAGCGAGCATGCAAGCAGGGGTGTGGAGGGGCAAAAGGAGAGAGAATCTTAAGCAGGCTCAAAGCCCAACAAGGGGCTCCATCTCACGACCCTGAGATCATGACCTGAGCCAAAACCAAAAGTCAGACGCTTCCACGACTGAGCCACCCATGTGCCCCGGAAGCTTTTTTTTTTTTAATTATAAAACTATAAGAGCATTCAAAAATATTGGAAAATAATAAGTAGATTCTGTTTCTTCATATAGAATATGCGTGGTCTAGGCCTTCTAGAATGGCCATCTTTCTTAAACAGCTCCTTTCATCTCTAGTTATCGGTGTCATTTACCTGGTATGAAGTCACTAATTCATCTGATACCTACTGTCCTAGCGCAACAGGGTAAGTAAAACGTGCCTTTCGGGACATTTGGGAAAGAATGTCATTACTTAAGTTGGTTAAGGGCTTTCTCTAAACTGTGCTGTAATTCTTGGGTCATAGACTATTAGAAATTTGAATGTTTACTTTGAACATTAGTAATGAAGGCATCTCCACATCTCTTTTAGTTTTTATTTGCATACCTCTTGTGGGGTTACTGGGAAGACATAATTTACGCTTGGTCCCCTGTGATCCATTGAAAAGTCTACTGATAAGCTCCCGGGAAAAATGCGAACAAATTTTGTCTGTGCCTCTAGGTCCATACTGCAACCGCTGAGAGCTATCTTTACTATGTGTAGAGTGATGGGAACCAGAGCTAGTGGATCTTTGCCCTCCTAAGGGGAAGGCCTGGAAATGGCTGGGCATCAGGTCTAGTTCTCAAAGATACTGTTCCATAGACTCATTTCCCTGACCCAACCTTAGAAGGTTATGTAACAACAACACACATATACAGCAAATATCACATCTGTATTGCGAATAGCTTTGATGTGTATTTCCCTGATAATTCATGATGTTGAGCATTTTTTTTATATACTTGTTGGTCATTTGTATGTCTTCTTAAGAAAAATGTCTATTCAAATCATTTGCCTATATTTTAAGCATGTTGTTGTTGTTTGGTTTGGTGGGGGTTTGCTATTGAGTTGTGGACGTTCCTTTTTTATTTTGGAAATTAACTCCTTGTCAGATATATGATTTGCAAATATTTTCTCCCATTTCATGGGTTACATTTTCGTTCTATTGGTTGTTTTCTTTGCCATGAAGAAGCTTGTCAGTTACTATTCATTTATTGAGAGGGACAATTTAGTCTCTAAATCAAAGGGATTGCCCAACGTCATGGCAATTACCCTTATGGGACTTTAAGTGACGGTGTCCAGAAGCAGCACGTTCTCTGGAGTTGTGTCATCTAGCCGATGATGCTGACTTTATATTAAAGGCATGAGAGTAATGACATGGTGGAAAATCCAAAACAGTGATGACCACAAATCCACGCTCCATGGGAAAGGCTTTGTGTTAATTAACGAAGAGGGTATAAATCCCTGCAAACGTAGGGAGAGGTGCTCTTTCCCCAGAGTACTTCCTGGTAGAAAACAGCAGCAAACTAACACTCCGAAGTCCAAGTTGTCAAGAAGCCCGTGTCCCTTGTAAAGTGGGAAGAAACCAGTCCACAATTCTACTATTCTCTAAGCTTAATGAAATGCTAGCAGGCTGCCCTGCTGTTCCCCGTATCTTCTATTTCCAGGCCTTGCCACCTGTGCAACAAAAGCAAGCAATCTATTTAGAAGAGTGTTTTTCATTCTCTTAACTCTGAAGGTCTTTATTCTCAGCATGAGATTATTGCAACAACTTAACAAGCCGTGTTTTCTCCCCCTATTTTCCTTTCTTTTCTTTTTGCACCTATGTCCTTTTAAGTCCATTCAGGCCTTAGGGAAACATTTAGTACTTAAGCTTTGGTTTTTCAAGCTCAATCGGGTAGAAAATCTAACACAGAATGTGTGCACAAACGATAGCTCTGCACAATAGAGACGAACAAATAGCACAAAGAGGAGAGAAGAATATGAGTGTTCAGGGAGCAGGGCTGCACTTGAATTCAATTTCCCAACAGCAGACCTGAGGCTTGCTCCCAAGATTCCCAGGTTTCAAATTGGTCATATACTGAGGGCCAGTTACCTGGACAATGGAGGGAAATGGCCGTCAGTAATTATGATCTTGGTCTCTAGGTTGTTAGGAGACTAATATTAATCCTGAAATTGTATGAGGAATGTGTTCATCTGGCCATAATTGTATAGTCTTCTTGAAAGCATTTACCAGCAATGCTAATTTAACGCCAATCACCCCAGGGGAGTATTTCTGTGCTAGTGGGGTTGCCAGTTTATTGGTTAACTCAAGATAGTTTCTCCAGATCAGAAAAAGCAACAGGAAACTCACAAAAAGATACAGGTATATATTTTCATTTTCTATCAGATGAACAATTCAGTACAAAGATTATCAGAGCACACACCGTCCTTTGAAAAACCAAGTGCCTGTGTTGGCTGCCTGTCAAATGATCATGAACGTGACTGAGTTGTATGCAATTAAAAGCATCATAAGATATTAACACCAGGAGATAATAATGCTGTTTTCAGAAAACACTTCAATTTGAATAAATACATTGGAATGTTGTCTTTCACAGTGAAATATCTCCGTAAAATAATTATTCATTCTATACTCTTGATCTCCCTCCAAATTAAAGCAGAGGTTATAGGTGGCTTATTTGTGTTTGCTTTTGTTTTGTGAGAGAAAAGAAGAGTGAAAATCCCAAGAAGGTTCCAAAAGTGTTACATCTTTAGAAGCAAGACGAAAGAGCCATAAGCATTTGCTTAAGCTTGCTTTTCAGGATTATTTTTACTGTTTGCAAAATTTTTACTGTTTTACATTCCTCCTTTTGTTCTTCTCCGGCCATTTTCTTATTTCCTCATAGCTGTCTGATAGAAAAAGCCAAGTTTCCAAATTCTTGGAAGTTCCAAGGTTCATTTTTGAGACAATGTATTTTTAATCTTTATAGAGAACGGTATGATGGTCAGTGATTTCATGGATCCCTGGGCCAACTCTGTTGAGCATGACTGGTTAAGGGAATAATTACTCACCGATATTCGAGATCTTAGGTTGGAAGTGTAGACTTTTTTTTTCTCAGAAAAGAGGTTGATTTCTGTAATGACGTGATTATGATATTCAGTTTGTCTCTGCCACTGACGGCAAAGATTTGGCATCTTACCATTACATAAACACCAGGAATAATGGGGATAGAATATTAACATAACCGTTAAAATAAATAATTCAAAATTTTAAAACTTAAAAAAAAGACTTTTCCTTCAATGAGTTGTTTTAAATGTTAATATATGTTAATATATTGATATATATTAATATATAATATATTATTAAAGTTGTAAAACAATTTTTATAGTAGATAGCTGAAAGGTTGTATAGCAGGTTTGTTTGACGAGAGTTGGGTAAGATTTCAATAGTTGTCCTATTATGTATAATTTATATAAGTATGCATAAATACTTGGAAAGGTAGAATTGACCCAGTCTCTTAGATGTGGTTCATTTATGCTATAGTTGGATCCTATTCTGAACAACTTGGTGTTTCTAGAAGGCTACTTAGTTGTAATCACATGTGACTTTGTTATTAAACAGGTCAACGTACTTCTTATGGTCAATGATCTGACTTTCAGTTTTAAGAAGTTAGATATTGAATTGTATTGATTCTTTATATATTTTGTATATTAACCCCTTATCAGGTATATGATTTGCAAATATTTTTCCCATTCCTTAGGATTGCTATAGGTTGCCTTTTCATTTTGTTGATTTTTTTTTGCCATGCAGAAGCTTTTTAGTTCAATGTAGTTCCACTTGTTTATTTTTGCTTTTGTTGTCTTTTGTGCATTTGGTGTTATATCCAAAAATTTTTTTTTACCAAGACCAGTGTCAAGGAGCTTTTCCGCTATGTTAAAGTATGTTCCCTCCATACTCTGTTGAGTTTTTATCATGAAACGATGCTGTATTTTGTCCAATGCTTTTTTTGCATCTATTAAGATGATCAGATGACTTTTTTCTTTCATTCCAATAATGTGATGTGTCACATTTATTGATTTGTGAATGAATTGCATCCCAATGGTCAAACTCACTCGAACATAGTGTATGATCTTTTAATATGCTATTGAATTCAATTTGTTAGTACTTTGTCGGGAGCTTTTGCATCTATATTCACCAGGGATATTGGCCTGTAGTTTTCTTTTCTTTAGCTGACTTTGGTATCAGGGCCATGCTGGCTTTGTAAAATGAGTTTGAAAGTGTTCCCCTAAGAGTTAATCCTAAGTGTTCTTGCCACACACAAAAGAAATTCATAACTAAATGAAATGATAGACATGTTAATTAGCTTGATTGTTATAATCATTTTACAGTGTTTACAAATAACAAAACTTCACATTGTCCACCTTCAATATATATAATTTTATTTGTCAAGTATACCTCAATAAAGCTGTAAAAGATAAATCATTAAATGAGAAAAATTTATGCAACATTAAATAAAAAATAAGTCATTATCATGTTTAAAACTTGAAAATACATTATTGTGACATTGCCAGATTAACAGACCTAAAATTAGTTTGTTTGCTTTAAAAAACAATGGAGATAGCAGTTTGAATCTGTATCTGGAATAACAGACAAAGCTATCATAATAATTGGATGTAATTATGACTCATGTTCCTCTTCCTGGCTTGTTCAAACTGTGTTTCACGTGTCAGTGTCTATCATTCACCTGGTCATAACTTCTAGAAATCTAAGAATTGTAACAGACTACTTCCTACCCCCAGGCCACCACTTCTGGTTTGCCATCCAATTCTAATTTTAATTCAAAGTTTCTCATATCAGCTTCTGGTCTCTTCTGCTCCCACTTTTCCTGATTAGTTTGGTGTCTTGTCCCAATATGATGGACTTTTCACCAGCCTCCTCTCTCAGCTTTATTCAACTCCATCCTAAGTCAATGCTGCTTCTAGAATAGCCTTTCTGAAATACAAAATTTATTTCCTTGATTATCAACCCTGATGACTCTTCACTGCACATAGGATAAGGTCCAGATTTGATTGGACACCAAACTCCTGAGTTGGGACTGAGCCTGCCTCCTTGTGATCGTCAACCACCACGCCCTTCTGTGGACCTTACACTTCATTGTGTTTTTCTGAAGATACTTTGTAATTTCTTATCTGTAGGCCTCAGATTTTCCTTTTATTTTTCCTGTCTTGATATTTTCTCTTTCATTAAAGAACTTGGATTCATCGTTCAAAGTTCTGTAAAACATTACCTTCATACGGGTTGTCTTTCTGATTCTTTCAGACAGAAGAACCAATCTACTGATCTGGATTTAGGGCATATACTTTTATTATAAGCTTTATTTTCTTTTAATGTTTGCTACATCATAAGAATGAGCTCCTTGAGAGAAAGAACCAGGTTTCATTCATTTTTATGTCCTATTATCTAGCATAGCACCTGAGACATGGTGAATGCTCCATAAGCCTTTGCTAGTTGGATGAATGGGTGAATGAAAACTGATCAGAATTGTTCACTACCAGCTAAAGTTATAAAGTGAGCAGCAGGCCTTGCTGGCTGGCTATCCACGTAGGGATTTTATGCTGCTTTCCAACCACTCATGGTATTACTCAAGTCTCCCCTTCTTAGTGAAGAACTCAAGAGTCCAGGACTCTGATACCTCTTTTTTTTTTCCCTTCCAAACTTAATTGGCAGTAAGAGGTAGTAGCTAAAAGCATGGGTTTTAGGATCAGAATACCTGCAACTGAATCCTGCCCCCTTATTTCCAAGCTGTGTAAATCTGTTCAAGTCACCGACACCCTTGTGCCTTAGTTTACTATAAAATATTTAATTATTGAACCCATCTCATAGCATTGTGGTGGAGATTAAGTGAGTTAATGCCTGTGAAGCAACCAGAATTGTTCTGGGTTTCGGTTACCTAGGGCTCTGTCGATCAGTGACTGGTGAGCCTGACAAATGCAGCCCTACTGAAGACTTAATGATTGAGCATAATATGTGGTTCTCTACTTCATCATGGAAATGTTTGGTCTTACATAGCCGTAGTGAGACATGCCAAAGAAATGGTTAGTGTGTGAGAATTTTGAGCCCTATGAAAGTTTTTAGGTGAAGTTACTGAATCGCTCTTTTGCCATCAAATCACAATTTCCAGCTTTAAGCATTTATTGAAGATTCTCTCTGCCCTATATGATGCTACATGTATATTGAAGGTTACTAGGGCCGTATAAAAGAAAAAGATAAGACTTTATTAAACAGAGTGAAAACAATTTTTTAACCTAAGGAACATAATATATTTTTGTGGGATATTGGACTTCACGTGTAGAAACCCAGAAAGGGCATATACTAGGTTTGGGATAATTGTTCAAAGCTTCTTGGCAGTTAAGAGAGAACCATGATTGATAGGGAGATCTGGATGGGGGGATAAGAAACACAGAGAAAAGAAAAGGCACAGTGTCAATTTGAGAGAACACTTGTCTGTCTATTAAATGTATGAGCATTGCTGCCAATAGAATCTCTTGGGGTACATTTGAGTTCTTATTTCTTATTCAAAAGTCTCAGGATGAAATACCAGTTCTTACTCACATAGTGCCTTCAAGTATCAAATCTTGTTACTGCAGTGGGACTGCAAAGGGTGGAAAACCTCTGTAAAGAATATTGTACAGAAGATGGATTCATGGTTTATTGGTGGTGGATAGAGTGAGTAGGAGGAAAGAGATAAATATTGGATAATTTGTCTTCAGAGGCACCTTCAAACTCTAAAGCATTGAGTCCAGTAATGAAGGTTAGTTTGCAGTACTATACATTGATTTTTCTGGACATATATTGCATTTTTGCCTACCTTTCAAAAGAATCTTCATATGTTCTTCGTGAGGACTTTTATTCTCCGTATCCCCTAAGAATAATCTATCACTGCAAAATGACTCTGGAAGTATTTATTTCTGAAAGATAACTGGAACAGGGCTGGATGGTCCTTTGTATGTCTGTAGCTTCTGGAAGGCCTTCAGTCATTAGGGAATGCCCTACATCTCCATAATAAAAAATCGATAATAAAATAATAATTAAAAAATCGATAATAAAAATAATAATAAAATAATAATAATAAAAAATAATAAAAAATCGATTTTCAGGATATACTAACGGGTGAAAAAATCATCTCAATCTTCCATAATTTTGACCACATATATCATTCAGTTTATTGGCAGTTTCTCTCATCAACAGAGAGAATGTCCTTAATGGTGTAATGGCAAAATCACATTGGATCGCATTCTTCCATTCAAATGATGTTCTGATTAACTTTGAACATTCTTATAAACTTGGGAGTTAGCAGAAGCTGGTAGCCTTATGTTAGGCACCTGAAAAAATGAGTATCAGCAGGTCAATCACTTTCTAGAATCTTTAAATTTAAAGTAAGAAGTATAAATGCTTTTCAGTTCTCTGCACTCAAACATGAGCTTTGAGGTTTTTTTTTTTTTTTATGATTATATGTTTGGTAGAAAACTGTTTAGGGAACAGACTTGCAAGTCTTAGAGCTCTGAGTTTGAATCCTGTTTCCACTCATGCTGAACAATAGTCTCTCAGTGTTTTCATCTGCAAGATAGGATTAAATAAGCCAATGTATATAAAACACTAGTAAATAGGACTTGTCAGGGAGGAAGACTGATACATAGTGACCTCTGTCTACCTGTTCATAATTTGTTGTGTGATTAACAACAGCTCTTTATAAAATAAACTGCTTTTCCAAAAACTCTTATTCATTTGATCCCCAGGGCCTGAGACTCAATGAAGAGAGTGAAAATGCTACAGGCAAAACTCTGGTACGAAGGCCCCACCGTGGACTCTCTCGAGGTGTTCCCATTTGGGCGTCTTCACCATGCCAACAGGAGAGAGATACTTTCATTGTTTGATGTACCCTTATTATTCCCAGGTACCATGTGGTCAAAAGCCTCATAGAAATGGGTTTCTAGTTATTAGAATCAATGACCTTTGGAACGTGATTAATCTTTCCTTTATGTCCCTGTCAGTAAAATTAAAATAATATTTACACCACCGACTGCAGCATGGGCAGAAGGATAAAATGAAATGATATTAGTAATCGCAAACTCAGGATGCTTACTCTGTACCGGTTACTGCTCTGAGCACTTTACATACATTAACTCATCTATTCTTCTAAAAACCTCCGAAGGTGGGCACTACTATGTATTTTACCAGCTGCAACATCTTCCTTTTCTAATTCATCCTACACATTCCAACCAAGAATCTACACATTTAGCACAAAAGTCACGCAACTGAATGATAGCACGGGGACACGACTGAGGCAGTCTGGTTCCACACAATATCGACATCTCAGAGATTTTGACAGCACTTTGCCAACAGTAAATGACAAAGGCCTGGAAGGATCATGTATACTTTGGCTTTCTACCTGTGGGTAAGAGGAGTCTAAGTGGATTGGGAATTCCCACTCGGAACCCAGAGAGGAAAGGAATCAAAAGCTGGTTTCGTTTTGTAATAAGATTGTTTAAGGAAGTCTGTGAAATATAGTCAGCCTGAGAATAGACACAAGGAAGGTGGAATTGGAAACCAGATTTTATACGTAGCAGAACTGGAAACGGGGGGCCATTTCTGCATTCATCCATCCACTCACCATCTGGCGTTATGCTAACAGTGAAACACAGATGAAAAAGATGCAGTTTTTGTTGTTGTTGTTTGCCTTAAAATGCCCACTGTCTAGTGGGGGAAGGCAACAGGTATTGGCTATCATTCTGCTGTCTACTGGCATGAACTTGAGTGAGTCTCTCGGTTGCTTTGAGCCACTATTCCCCCATTTGCAAATGAGGATGCACTCTGCGACATTGCACGGTTTCTGGGGCCATTAGAAATGGGCTGTATCAACTGTCTGCAGCCAGTCATCATTGAAAAAATAGCGGCTAGGTCACGAAGGTGCAGCGTGGAGAGAACTGAAGCTGGAGAACCAAACTGCACACTCTAGGAACGGTCACATGGCAGTTATTTAGCAGGGACATGGGATGGGTGGTTTTTCATGTTAGCAAATTTCCCTTGGTAGCGGGATGGCAGCTGAACTGCACAGGGACTAAGTTGAAGAACAGAACATCCTTTAGGAAAGTATTAAAAAACAGAGAACGAGGGCCTACAAGGTAAAGAGAGGTTGTGGATTTGGAACAGAGACAAGAGAAATTTTGGAGATAGATAGATTTTCTTACCTCTTAAATAGGGCTATTTTGTGGAGTTTAAAAATGGAATCTTAGGGAAGAGCAAACATGAAAATAAGTATTTTATTTTATTTTATTTTTGCAGACAAATCCTATTTAGAACATTTCTCTTGATTTTGAGGCAAAGGAAAGATAGGTGTTCTGGGTGTCACTTTTCTGCCTCTGAGCTCTCTCCGTCTCCCCTAACAAAGGGTCAGCAGGGATCACTTTATTTTGGGCCTTTGGCACCCTTTGACAACAACTTTCTAGAACATACCTCACCACATTGCACTTATTTTTTATGACTGCCTCCCCCAGCAGATGGAACACTCAGTGAATGGTGAGTGTCTTTTTTTCCGAATGCCCAGTATTTAGATAATGTGTGGCACTGAGCAGGTATTCAGTGAATGTTTGTTGAATACACGAATGAGTGTGCCAACAAGAGCGTAGCAGTTAAGCACAAGATCCCTGGAGTAGGACTGATAGGTTTTGAATCCTGATTCTCCACCGGTTACTGGCAGAACAACAACCGTCTAAACCTGGTTCCTCATCTATGAAATGGAAATGACAATATCATAGTACTGCAGTGAGGCAAAATGACACAAATGTATGCAAAGTGCCCAGCCTACTCCCTGATACACAATAAATCTTTATTTAATTAAATGAGAGCTACCACCATCACAATCAGTATTATTATCACGAAGACAACTGGACTTTTAATGCCTAACCATTTTCCCCCATCCCTCTACTCTCTGCTGCTCAATATAGCTCTGATTTGGAAAATTGAATGGATGGAAACAATGATTATATTACCTAAACTTGAAAAGCAATAGAATAAACTGACTTTTCTTTCACTCTTCCAGCTTACTCTCTTACTATTTGCCCTCATGCAATCAAAGCCCTAGCATGTATCTATGTATCTATGTATTTATCTATCTGTTTAGGAGAGAGATGTATACATACATCCATACACACTCTATACACTCATATGCATCTAGGAGATATATATGCATAAATACACAGATCTCCTACATTACTTATATGTCCTAGTGTCATATATCTATGTAGGCATAGATATTTCCCTGCCATAGAGAAATATTAAAGGAGGCACGTCAGCTCAGTGGGAACCCAGAAACAGAAACAGCTTAACCTTAGTGTGGTGGTAAGGCAAGTGGCTGTCTTTGAAGAATTAGACCAATATAAACAGGAGTCACTGGGACAATTGGAAAGTAGTTTTCACAGCTTTGTTTTCTTACCAACTGACCAAACATAAAAGATGAAACTCAATATGTGGCAAGGGCTCCCCTTTTGTACACTCTCTCCAACACCTTCCACATTTCCAAATAATTTGTTTGAGAAGCACACTTTGTGCTTTTTATTAAGCTCATGATTGGGCTGGATTTCTCTGTATTAGGAGACTTAATTTGTCAGTGAACTATAGCTTCAGGTTGGCCATCTGGAAAAATAAACTCCTCAACAGCCATGTAATTTGTCTTTTGTCTGGTTTCAGGCAGTGGATTTTTGGGGATTAGTATTGAACAAACAGCAAGCAGGCACTTTCTTGGCTCCTTGAAGCCCTCTCCCTTCTCCAAAGGGGCATCTTGCTAAGTTACAAGTTAACAAATGGTTCTTACTCCCATAATGCCTTTGTCAACACTATGTATATATGAACCTAATTTTCAATAAAACAAAACAGCTTTCCTTTTCTGCTTGGGGAGGTAATGCCATATGGACCAAAGCCTAAGGTCAGAAAAACCATATTGCTTGGAACACAGGCCAACACACCAGCTGTGCCCTTGCACCAGAAGGTGAGGGGGTGGCAGGAGGAGACCTTTCTCTCTCAGCTCATGATGCTTACCTCCCACCCCCTCTTCAACCCACCAAGTGACTAGTCTGGTTGTTTGGGAAATGTCATGAGAGGCAATTCCCCTGTTGTACTAAAACTGATTGTAAGTTTTTCTCCCAAAGCTTAAATACCAGCTCACCTGTTTTAGATCCAGCATGTAAGAAGTAGGGCTTGGCAAGGCCGTGTCAAACATCGTATTTGCTCGGATAAACAACAGTGATCCTGATAACTTGTACTTGTTACGTTCCAAGTACAGTTACAGAATTATTCTTCCTTTTGTTTTCCTTGATCGGGAAGCGATGTTCCTTGATCAGGAAGAGGGACATACATGGTAGCTGTGGTTAAAATATGGGATAAAGGGTCCGGTAGGTCTGGGTTCCTGGCCTGGTTCAGCCACTTATTAGCTATGTGACCTGGGCTAAATCGCTTAGCTTTCTAAGCTTCAGTTTTTCCATATGTATTTTGGAGATAATGTAACTGATAACATGACTAATAATCAGGGGCTCCATCTTGTAGGATTATACTGACTACATGAGCCAATGTAGACACGCGAGGTGCTAACACAGCTCTGACGAATGTACTCAATACATTTCAAAACTAAAGTCAATCAGGATAAATGTCATTTGTTAGACTCATACCACATACTCCCCTACACTGTGCGAGGTTTTTAATATAATAAGTATACCTACGTTTTACGGGAGGCATTGGGTGCCAAGAACTGAGCCAAGGACTTCATAGCTACTATTTCTATGATACAGGAGTTGTTGAAACTCAGGGAAATCCACTAGTATTTTTAAACTCACTTGTGGAGTCAGGATTTAAATTTGGATGCTCAGACTCGGTTTTTACCAAACTGCTGAATTCCTGACTATAGGAAAACACGTAAAACAGTGACTCAGTTATGTCATACGATTTCTCACAGGCTTGCTAGAACAGTGGCCGCAGTAGGCAGCGTCCTTGTCTGCTTCACATGCGTGCTTATCGTCTTTATCCGGGTCTAGCGTGAGAGAAACCAGCTATCGTCAGGTGTCCTGTCGAAGAGGTGTGCCTTCAGAGTCCAAATCTGCTGTGTGAGTTTGCTAGTTTGCTCAGCCTGCTCTAACCAAGCACCATGGACTGGTGGCTTCAACAGGAGAGACTGATTGTCGCACAGCTCTGAAGGCTAGAAGTCTGAAATCAAGGTGTTGGCAGGATTGGTTCCTTCCGAAGCCTGTGAGGGAGGGATCTGTTCCAAGCCTTTCTCACTGACTTTTAATGGCTGTCTTCTTCCTGTGTCTCTTTGTACTGTCTTCCCTCTGTGCATATCTCTGTGTGCAAGTTTCCCCCTTTTCATGAGGACACCGGTCCTATAGGATTAGGGCCCATTCTAATGACCTCATTTTAACTTGACTACCTCTGTATAAACTCTATTCTTCAAACAAGGGCAAATTCTGAGCTAGTGGGGGGGGGGTTAGAATTCTGACGTATGAATTTGGGGGTGGGGACGTAACTAACATATTAGTGGGAATATGTCTCGTCTGCTGCAAAGTTCATGCAGTGTGGGTTTAATTAGAGCAAAGAACACCATCAGCTTAAATCTTTTAACCTCAAAGTCATTTTTTCTTGCTTTTACTCTCCTTCTCTGTTACCTGTCATCCCACCAGACCCACCCAACCTTAATTCTTTCTACGCAAATTATTTTTATTTGGCACTTTTCATTTTTCTTTATAACCTCTTAGGGAAGGACCTTGTTATGCTCTGTAACAGAAAATGTAACTCTTTAGTGGAAAATGCTGCTTGCTTGCCCTGAAACCATTCTCCCCAAAAGGTTCTTCCCTCTTGTGACAACTTGTCCCCAAAATGCCAGATGAATGTTTCTCTCTCTCTCTCTATTTTCCTGCAGCTAGAGGCAAGATTTCTCAACCTTAGCACTGTTGACATTTTGGGCCAGATAATTTCTGCTGTGGAGGGCTGTCCTGTCCTTGTAGGATGGTTAGCAGCATCTCTGGCCTCTTCTCAGATTCCAGGATCACTAGCGTAGTTGTGACAAAAAATGTGTCCAGACATTGACAAATGTCTTCTGTGGGGTGGGGGGAGCAGAATAATCTCTGTTTGATAACAACTGAGCTAGAATGGGCATATTTGTATGGCAGGTGGTAGGTACTCAAGAAATGATATTTTTTTCCTTAACATTTCCCTAATTTTAGACCTTCTCCAAGTCTCTGTTTCAGCCTTCTTTATTCTCAGTAAATGTTGCCCATTAAAAAGGAGTAACATCTAAAAATTTCACCATCACTATGATGTGTCCTAAAGATGTCCTATTGCTCTCTCATGTGGGTCGCCTCAATGCCCTACTAGATATTTCTATTAGATTGTCTAACCATCATCTTAAAATAAGAATACAAAAATGGAACACTTCCATACCTAACTTTATTATTTTAAATAATGGAATCACTTTTTGTAGCTGATACATTTGTGAGATGTAAATACATATATAGCCTCTTAAGCATTGTTGCCTCTGGTGGACCTACAGTTATATTCCATGAGTTATTATAGGCAAGTCACGTGAGCTCTCTGAGCCCATTCACACGTATGTAAGTGTAGTTTTGAGGCATAGGACTAATACATATTAAGAAAATGACATACTCATTAGGGCCTTAATAAATGTCAGATAGCACTGTTCTATTCGGAATAATAATCAGTTTCATCTAGAATAATTGATGCCTTTGTGGGGTAGTACATTGGGAGAGCATACCTACTGTTGACACGAAGTAGTTGTGTGACTTTAGTCTTTATATGTCTTAGCTCATTACCCACAAAAATTCAACAATATCCCTACCTCATGGGGATGTGGTCATGATGAAAACACTGGAAGAACAAAGTGTCTTGCATGGGTACAAAGATGATCCACTTTATGTTAAATGGTATCTTGGCTGGGATTCAGAGATTTCCCCAAACCGTGTTCTGATGCCTGCTAATGCCTGTTTCATAGGTCAGATGGCCACATATCTCAAGGCCATCCATGCTAGCCTAGACAGGAGAATCTTAAATTATCAATAGGATGCTGGAAGACATTCCACCCCCACCCCCCAAAAATGGTTAGTACTAATTCTAGGCTTTCAGTGCAGGCAAACGTGCATTCAAGGTAATTCATAGAGTTTCTGGGAAAATCCCAAGTATTCTAAAAGTTGACTCTTTTCCCTGATAAAGTGAACACAGGTCAGCTGGGGCCCAGCTCCACACATTCCCCACTTTTGTTATTCTCTTTCCTTCTTTGGCATTAGTGCTAATTTAGGTGATGGAACACGTGATATATCTTGCCATAGTACTCTAGAATTTTGATGTCATTTGGTACTTTCTAGTATGGTAAGTTCTACTTACATGAAAAAACTTTTCTCCTGCAAATTGTGTGTCAACTATAGGTGAGGAAAAAGAATTTTCTTTCTACCCTTTAGATTTCTTAGCTGAGACCCCTGTAATAAAAGACAGATTAGCAAGGGAGAAACAGAAGTTTCCTAATGTGTATACCTCATGCATACGTGGGAGAGACACAGGGAAAAATGAGTAACTCTCTGAGGTGGCTTAGAATCCAGGCTTAACTAGCATGTTAATAAGGAAAAAGAAGGGGTGATATAGGCCTTTTAGGGGAGAGTAAACGGTTTTTAGGAAAGATGAATGAGCCCTCAGAAGAAGAGGTAGGAGGTTTATGGCAAGGTTGTCTGGGTTTGTTGTCAACTTCTAGTCTCCTCTCCTGTGACAAAGGTCTGTCTTTCCTGGTTGATGAAACTCCTGGGGAGGGGTTTTATGATAGCTGATTTCCTTTTGGAGTATCTATCTTTAGGCAGATAAGGAAATTCAGGAAAAGTTCCTTCCCGCATATGCTGTCTTTCAAGCGCCTACAGCTCAGAATAATCAGTATATCAAAGCAGCATATGTTGGGGTGGCATGTCATGAATGCCTCTAGTCATATTTTGGAGAAGCATATCAAATTCAGAAACCATAGGACTGGTGAGCTACTTGTCCAGCCTGAGACCGGATGTTCTCTAGGAGGGGAGACCACCATCTGGAGCTCAGAGAGGGCTAGGCTAACTACTGATTCCTTACGAGAGATGTCATACACAGTGCCTGCTGACATGGACAAGCTTCAAGAGATTTGCAAATCCCAAGGGTAGTATTGGCCACTCCCAGACAGTGCTAGGGAAGACTTCTTAGAAGACCACATCTTTTGTTTGAATCAGGAAGAAATTGACAGGGTGTTATTGCCCCACAGGCCCTTAATGCATCTGATGTGAATCTTCAGAAGATTCACCAGGAGGCAAACTTCATCCTGAGGTGTGGAAACAGAGTTTCCGGAGGGAGTGAGATTTGTTTGAATTTGTATGCTGATGGATTTCTCGGATGGCATTGGGGGTGGGGAATTGGTGGGTAACAGGGAGGGGGGAAGAATAAAAAGGCAGCCTTTCTTCTTATAAGCCACAGCCTGTCACTTAAGGGCATGTGCCTGATTATTTCTCTTTCACGCATGGGTGCCCTGTTTGCTGAAGGTGTTGTGAAAAGTTGCCAAGAGATAAATTCAGCTGTTTATGAGAATCATTACGTGGCTCTGTGTTTCTTTCCCTGGCACCCTCCAAGATCTATAATTTGAAGCTGAGCAGCTGTTTTCTGGTGCTTGTAAATAAAAGTATTTAAATATGTCTTAAACACATTGTTTAGAAAATGTACACAAAACAGGTTGCCTTTCTAGCACTAGGGAATCTACAAGGAGGGAAAGAAACTTTTTTCGTTTGACTACTGCTAACATTGTGTGACTGGGATAGTGTTACAGTCTCTCGGTGCTGGTTATAAAGATGATAATTAAGTAGGCGGTCCCTGGAGGCTTCTTACCAACTTAGAAGCATTTCTCCTTCTCAGGTTTCAGCTACTGCCTCCCCTTAGTGGGAGCTGGAAAAGCAAAATAAGAAGACCTTTGAAGCCACACAATGTCAGGTCTGTCTTGGCTAACTGTGTCGTAATATAACCGATATTATAGCAGGTAGCAGGAAAATACATGTCAGGAACAATGCAACTCCACATTCTGTTTATAGCAGGGAACAGAATGTGTACCACGATACTCATGGGCAATCACTCTCTTGCCGCCTAGGAGAGGTAGTGGCTGGTCAACTGTTGACCAGAAGTTATTACCAAAATGGCTATCATGAAAGTACTAGTCTATCAAAGTAATATTAAAAAGCGGAGTCTTTTAACTCCAAAGAGTATGTTCTAGTATTCATTCCTCTTTTCCTTCATGCATGCTCCAACAACTCATCTCAGGATGCCTAAGATGACATTCAGTCTGGTTCTCCAACATACATGTGAAAGGGGAGTCAAAGCCTAGTAGTCATTGAAGTAGGTTTGTAAGACTATGACTTATCTACTAAGTATCCAGCTGTGTTTAGTCGAGACACCATCACTTTCACATTTTCTATGAAGAAAAGCATTCCTATATCACTCTGGTTAGGTAGGCAAAGGAAAGATAAGAAAAAAAGAAGTCAGGATTGCCACATTTTGTTGTATAAAAGGAAAAAAAAGGAGTTCCCTGTGAATTTGTGTCATAAAAGTCTATGGGTACAGGAGCCTTTCTAACAAAGCTGCTACATTTTACCACAGGGCCCCCTTTCTTTTGAATTGGAGAGTTTCAACTTTGAATCATTTCACTGGGGTATAAGGTACTCTACAAGCCTCCCAGTCTTCAAGATTCCTGACACATCCTGAAGGCACCGGATTACCTTATATCGAGAACCATTTGCCAAGCCCTGAGGGAAATTTGCTTAATGAAGGTAACCATTTTGGGAGCCTCTGCATCCAAACTCATTTCAGGCCAGTGTCTAAGACCACAAAGTGTCAAATGCTAAGCTGACCAAGTATTGTGCCAAGACCTGACTGAACTCTTTAATTCAAAAGGGTGAGCTTAAAGAACGAATCAAGGGGGAAATCATCACTTCCTCAAATCTGATTGAAGGTTGAGAGGGATCAAGGAAAACTTCAATAGCTTGGAAACTAGTCCCCAGGAAAACAATGAATAGGGCCTGGAAGAAAAGAAAGGAAGATTGGCTGATTAGCTCCCCCCATGGAGACAGTCTCTGCCACTTGGCTTCCTTTGATGAGATTACAGAATTCTGAAACTCATTCCCACCAGGAAGGTAGACATGTTGAAAGAACATCCTTCTAACTAGGCAGGGACACATTCCTTGTTCTTGGGAAAGTACATTATTTTGCTCTCTGGAATGACTTAATCATGTTTTCATCCTTGAAACCAGAGCTTTGCTTGAGGAGATTCTGAACCAATCTAGTCTAAGAAGAAGTTTAGGTTTATTTGAGGAAGTGGCAAGAATTCCAGATAGCCAAATCACTGTATTTTTATTTGTATACAGTATTCCTCAACAGGACAACAGAAACCTTAATGATCCTCTTACATTTCTTGTCCCTGAGATTGTTCCAATTGCATTTCTCCATGGTTCTCTGCACCCCACCCCAACTGGGAAAGGAGGATACAAGCTAACTTTTTATTGATTGGAATACGATAAACTAACAAATAATTTCTGCCTCCTTTCTTAAAACTATCAGTCTACGGGGACCTTCTTGGTTGAGTTGTTGTATTTTAGTACATCTTGTCTTTAATTCATCACCCTCCACATACACCTTCCCCACATTTCTCTGTTTATTCCAACCTCATACATCTTTCAAGGCCCAGTTTAAATCTTACCATTTCCTTATCAACTTCTTAGACTGAAGATGATCATATAAACTTATAAATCTATCAGAGTCATAGACTCTTAGTTAAAACACAAAGGGCATGTGGTATTGTCTCTTCATTTTACAGATGTGGAACTGAAAATGAGGAAGGACTGATAGGAAACCAGGCCATACACTACGTTTTGACATCCTCTTTAATGCAGCCATGAACAGTTTTTTTTTCTTTTTTAGACACTACAAGTCTGTGTTTTTTCCCTCCCAATTGCAGGCTTTTTGAAGGCAATAATTATAATTTCTATGTCTATGTATTTTGCAACGGCGTTTCATACATACCAGGTTCTAACTCCGTGCTGTCCACTAGAAATTTTTACAATGGTTCAAATGTTCTATGACATCTACACTGTCCATATGGTAATCACTAGCCACATGTCACTTTTGAGCACTTGAAACATGGTTAGTGCATCTGAGGAAGTGAATTTTTAAAGTTATTTCAAGTTCATGACCTTATATTAAATTTATATGGCCACATACTGCTAACAATTACATTGAACATGGTGGCTGTCATTCATTTGTTGATTCTCTGCAAGTGAAGAAAATTTAGAGCACATTTGTTAACTTGATAATGTCTTAATATTGTTTGAATGAAAATAATAGAGGTTTAGACCTGGAAGGGGCCAAGCTGCATCACCTCAATTAATACCCCCAGAAAAGTGAAAGCCTTTGCTCAAGGTCACGTGGTTAATTAGGAACAGAGCCAGCACCAGGGCCTAGGCTATAGTTTTTCTTTATTATTTTTTCATTCTTCGTCATAATGTCTTGGGTAAAGTTGGAAGAGGAATCAGGCAGTAAGTAAGTAAGAAAGGAAAAACCAACAGAAAGTTAAAAAAATATGATGAGGTTGAATGAGGATTATAGATAAGGAAGAAGAGAAGAAAGGATGTCATACAAGAGTAGAGAAATCTGTCAAAGGATGAAATGAAGAAACGAAAATAAATTAAGAGCTCATACTTTCAACCATGGGCTGGTGTAAATGAAGAATTTCCTTCTCAATGCAAAACAATGTTACTGTAATAAATCAGGGACCATTTCATAGATGTATCCAGTATTACACAACGGAAAGAGTCTAGTGGTTACTGAACCAGGACAAAGCCCTAATGCTAATGAATTACATTCCTCAAAACCTTTGTCAGACCAATCAAAGAACTCTCTTTGAATGAGCATGGAATGTTAGCATCTGGTTCACCAAATGGAGATAACAGTTTCATCCAAAGCCTCAGTGAGTCAAGCTTTTATCTTTCTCTATTGCCCCTGATCCCACTTGATCCTTCCTCTTGCTTTGCAGCAAAATGAAAGAGACATCACTGAAGAATGTTGGATTTTGTGGCTCGTAAGAGACCTGGGTGGTAGAAACACTGGTGGAGGTGAATTGTCCAGAAGCCTAAAGAGGCCTCCAGATGCCCCTTCTCCATACAGAGTCAGCAGGTCCAACAACCTTTCAAGAGAAATAATTTGTGCAGAGACTGTAGTTAATCGCTAAATAAGAGAAGCAACTAGTTTCCAAAAGCTCAGTGGTGTTCAAAACAGGATGCTGCATTTTTTGTTTCTTAGTATTTTGTATTTCATAGAAGGAAGGAAAAACTAAGACTAAAATCTGAACTATCATGCTCTGTAAACTGCACATTGTTTCTTTGTATCTTTTCCCTTTCTGGCAGGGAAGTGAAATGACACAGGAATTCTGAGTGTGTGGAATATTTATGTTCTTACTAATTTAATGGTTGTTCAGTTAGGTCATGCGCATAGCAAACGTTTCTCTTGCACCTCAAATGCTACTTTACCTGTTGACATGGCACCGATCTCAAAGTCAGAAGCTCAGGTTAGAATTTATTTATTTAGGGGGTACCCGGGTGGCTCAGTCAGTTAAACGCCTGACTCTTGGTTGTGGCTCAGATCATGATATCTCAGGGTCACAATCTCAGGGTCGTGAGATTGAGCCCCGAGTCAGTTTCCGTGCTCAGTGGGAACCTGCTTCCAGGTTCTCTCCCTCTGCCCCTCCCCCCACTCATGCACACAGTCTCTCCCCCTCTCTCTCAAATAAATAAATAAATAAATAAATAAATAAATAAATAAATAAATCTTTAAAGAAAAAAGAATTTATTCATTTGGGATTCTAAGGTGGGGCCAATCATCAGTCCCTTATTCTCTTATTTTTATCTAATTATCTCTCCATTCCTCCCACCCATTTTCTTCTGAGGTTCTCTATTTCTTCATAATACTACCACCCATCTTGGTCAACTGCATTAGAGGTCTGTAGGAGGCATTTTGACTGTTTCTTTCCTCTTATACCCTACCTTTAGATAATTGCTCCATTAAGCAGCTTTTCTTTCCCCACTATGTCACATTTGTCTTCCTTTTATTTCATTGCCTCTACCCTAAATCAGGGGGCTGTTAGTTGTCTGTCTCTCTTGTCACCAGTGCTTACTGAATCATTCTGAAGATTGGGACTAAATTTATCACTCTGTATCTCAAAAACTTTCAATCAAATGAGACACTTTAAAGGAAGAAGGAAGAGAAAGAGAAGGAAAAGAAGAGGAGGAGGAGAAAGAGGAAAAAAAGAAAGGGGGAGGAAGTTGCCAGTGGAACAAAACACAAAACTAAGAAGCTTTACTATATATAAGAATTAAATATATAGTACTGATAGCAAGTCAAATCAATGGAAAACGAGACTGCATGCAATAGTTGTGAATAATTGCTTTAAAATATTTAAATTGGACTGTTACCTTCCAGCACACCAAAATGACTTTCAGATTGATTAGAATGTTAAATGTAAAAACAACTTCTAAAAATAATTGAAAAATATGGGCAATAATTGTTTCTTGTCAAGATTAGAAAGATCTTTCTAAATAAAATAAAAGCAAAAGAAGAAAGAATAATGTAAAAGATTAAACATAACATAAGTACTTAAAAAATCCAATAAAAATTCCATCCTCAAAATTCAGAGGCAAAAGTCTACCTTGGAAAAAATATTTCTAGGATGTATAACATACGTAATGTTAGTGCACTGAAAATACGAAAATACCAAGATCTCTTACAAATCAGCAGAGAAGAGAACACACCAAAAAAAAAAAAAAAAAAAAAAAAAAAAAAAAAGCAAAGGTTATGGAGAGGGAATTTACAAAAGAATATAAATGATCTATATTATGAAACAAAACAAAACAAAACCTATCAGGGCTATTGTGCTTTTTTTCTTTGTGTGTTTTTCCATTGTTTAAAGCTCAGAAAATCCCTCCTCATTTCAGGATTAGTCAGTCATATTTTTTCTAGTTTATATTTTCAGTTTGCCTTTAATATTTTAATTCACTCAATTTATTTGGATGTATGCTGTCAGATATTAGAATCAATTCCGTGGTAATCTCATCCCTCCTTCCTAGACGGTAAACTCCTCAAGGGCAGGAGCAATATGCTATTTATTTTTGTAGACCCTGCAGCGTGTATCAAGTGTACAGCCCACAATAGTCAACACAGGAGGGGTGAGGGGGAGGATCAGAGAAGTTTCGAGAGAGGATGCATCTTTTTTCTTTTTCTTTTTTTAAGATCTTATTTATTTTTTGAGACAGGTGGAGAGAGAGAGAGCATGAGTGGTGGGGAGGGACCGAGGGAGAGCGAGAAGCAGACTCTCTGCAGAGCAAGGAGCCCCACATGGGGCTCGATCCCAGGCCCTTGAGGTCACGATCTGAGCTTAATTGACTGAGCCGCCCAGGTGCCCCGAGAGGACACATCTTTTAAGGTTAGTTTTAAAAATCTAAAATGTTTTCAAATACTGTAGGTTTTCTTTTTTTTTTTTTTCTCCATTTGTGTGTCTCTTTTGGGTCAACATGACCTAAAGGCAAGGTTACATGACTTAGAAAAGGGTAGTGAAGAAAGACAAATGAAAATTTGAACACTGACGCTACTGATCGCTTCACTCTGAGCCCTAATCCCTTGTCTATAAAATACATATACTGCTTACTACTTGCCTGGTTATTAAGAAGATAGAAACCCATGTTTGTCAAGTGATCAGCTTACTGGTTCCATTCCCTTTTAACTCCCTTTTCTGCTAATCTGAAGTAGAAATGTGGTAGTCTGGGCGAAAACATCTCATAACGTGGGATTTTTTTTTTTTTTTGAATAGCATAAAGTACTATTAATTGAAATTTTGGTTTATATTTAAGTGTGAATTTCTTGTTACACTTTTGTTGATAAATTGAATAGAAGCGAGGTTTGGGTGAGAAGATTCAGAGGAAGCAAGTAAAAGTAAGAAAACAGAGCAAAGTGATACGTGAAAAACAGATAATTAAAGAAATTCTAATGGGGCGGAGTCATGTGGTAGAAATGGCATGGATGTGGGGGTCAGGAAAACCGGCGTTTGAGTCTCAGCTCTACCCAAACTCTCTGAGCAACCTTAGGCAAGTTACTTGTCCTCATCGAGCCTCGATTTCTCCACCTGTCAAGTTGGGATTGACAACACTCCCATAGCAGGGGTGTTGTGAAGATCGTCAAGATGAGTAAATGGAAGCAGATGGTACACAGGTGTTATTTGATAAATGTTTCCTTTTATTCTCTTTTTTTCTTTCCTCTCAGAGATCAAGTAGCCAGCCTGATTCATCATAACATCCCTGGGTATTTATATGTTTAAAAGACCTGAATGTGATTTCTTAAGTACCTAACCAACTCTCAGTGAGTGGCTTAGCCGTCAGAGAGAAGAGACCCTACTTTTATAAGTGCCTTTAGACTTGCCCCCCGTGTTTACGATTGAAGTCTAAGATCCACGTATGTCTCATGGCACACAGTCTAAATCTCCATGCGTATTTAGTTAATCTCGGTTCATCTTGCGGGCACACAGCCGTCATGTTGCTCTCGTGGAGACTGAGAACATTGTGTGCCAATTCCCTTGTTGTAGGGGACTACCATTAGCTGCTACCATGGCCTGCTTTTTAAATTTTGTGAGCTGTAAAATGTAGTACTATATATTCCTGGGAAGTTTTTTCCCCACTGAGAGTATTTAAGTTGAATGTGTTTTTAATAGTCTGGGAGGGAAGATACTGATAATAAAGCAAAGCATTTGAAATTTTAAAAATAAGCAGTACATTTATAGCAATTATGGAGGTCCCTTTATTAGTGTTTAAATATAGTATTATAGAATAGAATATCTAGAGTGAAAAATGCTAATCATCAACCAGCAGTAATTCTTTTTTGCTTTTTAATAAAAGGATGTTTATATTTTAGGGTGAACAAAGCATGGCCTACTGTATTTGCATCAGTGTATTTCACCGAACAGGATACAGCAGGGTATTTACATTGCTACTTCGTCCTTCAAACTCCTACTTAAGGAATATGATTCCAGCCTCTCCTATATTCTCTTTCCATATGGCCTTGAATGAAAAGAGGCTACACCCCTTTTCTCCAATGATAAAGCACTCTACACACCATTTTCCCTTCCTTTTCTAGGCTATGGAGATGTGAGTTTGGTGTTTCCTTTACCTCTAAGTACTGCGTCATAACCATCATGCTAGAATCAAAATTCGGGAAATTAGCCAACCTGTCTTAACTTCAGATTCGTTTCTGCTAGGGAAGATGTTCCATGTTGATTTAAGTCTACTATGCCCATTTATGTCCTTTATAGGAATTCTCTCACTTAATTACCGAATTTAGGCGATATAGATTTGACTGTCCCCATTTCAGAGCTGAGGAAAAGGAGGTCCAGAGAGTTTCAGAAATGATTCCACAGTGAGTTGAAATCATAACCTAGATCTGAGTAGTTGTCAACATACGTTCTTTCTGATTCAGTAGGCAGCTGAACTTTTACACTGATTTGTAAGAGTTCTTAAATGGCCTTTTTATAATGAAAAGACTATGTAAGGATAATGAGCCATTCCTCTTGTATATCCCCAAATAGGGGATAGAGGTGAAAGAGTAGGCTTTTGAGGGGAGACGTGAAGAATGTGGCTTTCGACATGCTCTTTTTCAGGTGTATATCATACATCCAGGTGGAGTAAGGTGTACGGGACCCAACCTCCATAGAGACACCAGGCTGGACGGAAAGTCTTTGGAGCATCAGCGACATGTATACATAGGTGAAAGGCAATTGCAATCTTGACTCCTTTTTGACCTGTTTCCCCGATTCCTAGAGTGATTTGTAGGGTTGTAAAACTAAGAGTGGGCTGGTTTGACGTATAGAAGGTTTTGCTCTGTATAAGACAGGTGGAGCCAGGGAGACCAGCCATTAGGAGATGTGGGTAAACTCAGCCTAAGTATTTAACATTTGTCTCAGCCAGAGACTCACAAACTTCCGTGTCATCACCTGGAGAGCTCATGAAGACTCAGTGGCCCAGCTGGAGAGGGAAGGCCTGGATCTCTGTGCTTTTATTAAGTTCTCAAGAAGATCCTGATAAGACTCCCAAGTTTGACAAATAGCAGTCTAAACCGTTTTTTGAAATTCCTATCTCATCCCCAAGTAATGACTATGAAAAAGCAATCACATGACTTTTTTAAAAAAAATAATTTAGAAGGATCTGGTGCTGATTTGAGATTTGAATTTAAAAATATTTCTTTATATTTTATGCAGTTATCTGAGGCTGACAAATGCATTCCCATTATGAGGTCTTTCTAGTTTGATTCCATCTTGCCCCTTCCATAGAAGGCAAGAACGAGCATGTCAAGGACATCGGGAAGATCCCCCTTCTCAAACTTTGCTTTCCCCGTGGGGGACCGTTGAATCCTGACCCTCCCTGGAGGCAGTGCTTACACATATTTTGGAATCTGAGGGGCAGTTGCCAATTTCACCTGCAGGCAGGAAGTACACACCTGTTAGCTATTTTTTAAAATAGGCTGTACTTGGCTAGATTACAAGGAACACTGCTGTTATGGCATCAGAAAAGGAAGCTGACTTACCTGGCAAGTAATCCTTATTAAAGGAGACTTTAGGAAGTTGGACACTTGAGAAAAGCAGGCAACTGTGAAAAGAATATCTCCTGCTTACCTTTGTAAAAGCCAACAATTACCCCCAAATTGGGCTGGGATTAGATAAGGCCATCAGTTGTAATAGAGTTGATATCTGGGAAGGGGGGAAGTTGGAGTCATTCAGAGATAAACCTCTTACGCTTCCCTTTCCTTGATCATCTTTATCCCTGCACCCCACCCCTACCTTTATACATAACAGTTGCTGGTGGGGTGAGGAAGGAGTGACTTTGGGAGTGCTCCTTAACCAGGCTTTTGTGTGCATTGTCCAAGGCTCAGGGCTTTCTCATCAGCAGGCTTTCCTGCCCTGTCATTAGTCCTGGTGGCAAAAGAGCCTCATTCTCATGAACTGACCCATGCGGCGAGCAGGTCATCTCAGATGGAGGCTTGCTGCTTTATTCAAAGGCTTCTGAGATTCCCAGATGTTGAGGCAGGATGCAGATACGGGGACATGCTTTCCTCGCTCCTCAGTTCATTTTATGACCATTGGCAGCGATGGGTTTCTATCTGCTGACCGAATGTGTGGTTTCATGTAGGCATGGTAGACTCAGCTTCCACAGTCGCAATTCCAAAAGAGTGTCTTTGTGAGAGCAACAGTTCATTCTCTCTGAATGTTACTACAGCTTAGGGGGAATAAGTGTTCTCCCTCCCCCCGCCCTCCCCCTTACGTTTCCCCTTCACTTATGCTTAAAAACAGGTAATTGGAACGGGGCTTCGAAGTGTAATCTTGCCCAAAGGCTAAGCTTGCCACCTAATGACACATGGCTGTTCTTCTTTATTGAGGCGGTCTTGCACTCATTATCCCTAAATTAGTTCCCTTTTCTCCTTTGCGTTATTATTCATCCATCAACTCCTTTCTCATTTGGATTTTTCCAAGTGAACCATGGCAAAGTGTGTCTTTGTGAGGTTGTGTGTCTGTGTGACTGAGCGAGCCCCCAACCTCCCCACGCCCCTCGTTTACATTAAGTGTTTATTTAAGCCAAGGAGGTGGAAAGCGGACAACAATCTTTGGCATTGATTGCCTCATAATGATCTCACATCAATCCCAGCGAGGAAAATTTAGCTGAAAGCCGGAGAAGCTGAAATTCAGTGGCAGGGTTTCCCCTTGTCACAGCCAGAGGCAAGCAGCACGACTCAGAGAAAAACGCCGAAACTGGGTTTTCAGTGTAGTTGAGAATGTGTGTTTGTTTCATACTTGAACGTCCGGTTGGGTCAAAGGAAAAGTTTGAAACACCACTCAAGTGATATGCCCAGCTGGTCAAAAGTGGGGTAAAGACAAGAAAACACTGACATGGCTTTCTTTGTGCCGACCTGGGTTGGAGTCCCAAAATGAATCCCTTGTGATCGAGTATTCCTTAGCGTGTCGGAATCTCAGTTTCCTCACCTCGAATAGGGATAATAATAGCAACTTCCCTAGTTTGTGGTGAGGGTTACAAGGGACGAGGTTCAAAGTGCCTTATATGGTGGCTGTCACATTGTAGACAACGAATCCCCTCAAAAATTTGCCATCTTTCTTGATTCCCTTATAATAAACTGAAACACAGCTTGGAAAAATTTTGGTTTAAGAGCCTACGAATCTGAGCTTAGATTTTTTTTCTCTCGCTCTCTCTAGGATCATTTCTTTTTGTCATCTTAAAAAGGGGCCTGGCATTTATGACATGTACCAGGCATTTCTGTTATGTACTGGCCTCTCTATGTGGTGGTGTAATCTTTTCCAACGCTTATATAAACTCTGCAAAGGCTAATTATTATTCTCGTTTTGCAGGTGAGAACATGGAGGCTCGGAGAGGTTAAGGAACTTGCTCAAGGTTTCAAAGTTAGTGGTGGACCCAGTATGCAAACAAGAGTTGGTCAAGTCCCAAAGGGTCTAAACACAATTGAGAATTAGGGTCTCTTTCATTTGCCTAAATTTGCTTTAAGAAAGTTATTCCCTCAGATATTATGTAACCAAATCTTCTGATTCAGAGGCTTAGTGGACTTTTTTAGTCTGCATGGAAGAGGGAATACTAGCATCGTTGTCAAACTGCTTGACTCCGAGGGCAAATATGTGATCTGTGTATTCAATATATCAAATTTGCTCTTGATATTATTGAATGGATTCAGTCATTTTTGCCTCTTCCCAAGGTGATTTCCTCAAGACACACATCTCATAGATGACAGTGTTTCCATCTCATCTTCTTTATGCTATCTGAACACTCCAGAAGTAGTCTGCCCTCCTTACCTCCCCCATATTCCAGCTCATATCTCCTTGGTCCTCATTAGGCCATGGGTCCCTGCGTGTCCTCAGCCTCTATCGTACTGCTACACCTGGGTTGTTTGATATGTTCTATTGCTTCCTATTCCTTCCACATGCACCCTCTTTCTTTTTCTACTGAGTCATTTCTCTCTCCTCTACTTTTCACCCTTCTTCTATGACACCAGAGTTAGCTGGGAGAAAGTTAACAGTAAAGTGGTATAGGGAAAGCCATAAAGGTTCTAGTTCTAGCTCCAATTACCTGACAAGTGATTTAACATCTCCGTGCCTCAGTTTCCTCACCAGCACAAACAACTATTCCAGCTGTAATTTCTATGATTCTTTCTTGACCATGGCTCCAAATGTGGCAGGTGCAGTGTTTGCGCCCTGGCTTCCAACAGAGGTTGCTGCTTCACGAACTGGCTCCCATAAGCGGAGGGTGAGGAGAGACTGAAGAAAGCAGCAGGCCATTCCAGATTGGTAGGTGACTGGTTCAGTAAGCAATGGAACTTACATACAAGGTTTGTCTTGGGCAGCTGCCAGATGGGTAGATCTCTGCACCTGCCTACCAGAATTTTGAAAGTTTATATCGAGGACTTAATGGGGTTTTTAATCACGTCTTCCATCCAGATGGTCTCAATAACACATTCCTCTCTCAAGGTTGCATCCTTGAAATGCATCCTTGATACAGCTCCAACTGTGGGAATGGTGGGCAGATTGTGCATTCCAAGGAGATGGGAGGGGATGAGGTTGCCCAGGTTCAGCGCATAGGTCACGACCTCTTGATGACCTTCTTCACCAGAGGTATGAAATCTTACTCAAGAACAGAGTTGATAGCAATAAGAATATGTATATAGAATACTTTGTATTCAGATGAATGATACGTAGACATCATTTTACTTGTATCTTCCAACACAGGAACTGGAGCCCAGCCACCCAGCCAGTCAGGAGCGGAGCCAGGGCCTGAATATGGTCTTCTCAGTTCTGAGTGCTCTGCTCTGTACCTCAGCAGGGTGAGGTAAGCTGGCTGGGCATGAGGAGAAGATCAAAAGGTTTATCTTGTCTGTGTGTCTGTGTGAGCTGTGCGGGGGCAGCGAATGGACAGTGTGGGTGGAGAGTAGAAATTTCAGGGTAGAAGTGGTGGTATGAATTTTTCAAAAGGATAAGAAATCTTCCTGATTAATTATTGTTTCAGGACTTGTGGTTCTCCTAAACAGCTACTGGAGAACATCTGAGTAAGAGAGTGTGCTGGGAATGAACAAAAAATATAACTTTGATTTTAAAATCCTAAACCCAATACTAAAGAATGCAGTGCAAGTTATAGTGACTTAGTGGATTTTCTATGTGTTCTGGATGGTATGTTCCCTCAAATGAAAAACATTCCTTATTTGAAAATCCATTCTATGGTTAGCGCAAAGATTAGCTTATATAGTCCCTTGAATCACGAGGCTAGAGACCTGTAACTTTTTTTTATGTGAAGATCAACAACTCCTTCTCAGGTTAACCCTGTCTTGCCTTTATAAGATGAATCAAATTTAAATCTGTCTATTGTACATTCAGTGGCCTCTTTTGGCCACAAACATTCTCCATTCTCATTCTCCATTAAAAGGCTAGTGACATATTCCAGATTTTTTGTGAAAGAGTCAAACATGTCTCTTTTTGTTTAGGAGGTGATTTGTTAGTGGGAGGAGTGGAAGGGGAACAGGGAAATGTTGGGTGGTTTCATCATATCTCCCAGAAGTCCAATGTAATGCATTTGGCCCAACTCTTTCTCACTTAAGATTTGAACCAATATTTATTTTTGAAAGGAAATACAACCCACATGCATCTGCCTCAGTAGCCTTGTTGGCTTTTATTGATAGGAAACAGGAAGTTACTTTTTTACCAACATTACAAAAGACCTAAAGATCAACTGAATTTTAATCTTGGCAAATGTAGCTTCCACCTTGAAAGGTGGACCGTACGTTCCAGGTAATAACAAAAGAAAGATAAATATTATCTTTAAGTGTCTTCCAAGATAAGAAAGGCAGAGAAGACTGAGCAAGGTCTAAGAATTACTGATTGTTTCATTTTGTCCCAAAGCCAATTATAATTTGTTCTGGATGCAGATTCTCACATGCGTAGGTGATGGTACAAATTGTTCAAGTAATTCTGGCTGTAGATGTTAAAGGCTTAGCATAAAAAGAAAAAAAATGACTGTAATAACATCTTTGAGTTTGATTATTTGTACCCTTCAAAACAAAAATTATGAATGCATGCTGTTTATCCCAAAGAGACTCGCTATTTTGACCTATATTTTCCAAATAAAACAGAGAAGTTTTGAAGAACAGAGGAGATATTTTTACATCATCCTGAAAAAAAGTTTTATACTATCTTCTAAGTAGATTAATTCAAGAAAAAATCGTTTCATGGATCATATTCATTACTTTTTCTCACCTTCTGTAAAGATTTGATGCTTTGAACTTTTCCGATTTTCTGTGTTTAGCTAATTCAACCTAAGATTTACCCATGAAAGAGTGCTCTCTAGTGACTGACGGTCCTTGGCCCAAATCAGGGCTCCCAGGGGTGTTGTGGAATCTTGGAAACCAAGTCTATAGACCCAGCTCAAACTGAGGTTATAGCAAGTGATTTTTAAAGCTTCTGTTTTTGTACATGTTCTGTGAGTCTGTATATTTGTACAAAGGTCACTCATCTAAAGAGACACAAAACTAGTCTTGCTCCTACTTTGGTACCATAAAGTCAGCCCTGACTTTGACCCCTGATGGATATGTATTTCTCAGGAGTTACTACAGGAAGCAAAGGAGCCATTCATGATTAGCTTGATCTTATTTCCAAATCCCTATATGGTCATATACCTGGGAACTGGGAATATGCCACCTGTGACCCCAGGGATCCCTATGTCACTTCCAGCCTAAGCTTATCTCCTTTTCTCTGAGCTCCACCTTGGCATCCAGTTCAACTCATAATAGGAAAGGCATCTCCTTTCAAAAATGTAATCTGAACAGCAGGCACCAAATGATACTGGTGTGAGGTAACCATCTGATAAAGGGTGGGAAGCTCTTTGTAAACTTCCTGCTGGGCAAGGAGCCAAATCCTACAGTGGCCAGCTTAGGAATCTAGTCAGGGGGCATAATTGGTTGGAGATAGATACTCTCAGAGAGAGAGGTAGGTTTTAAAAGTCATCCAAGTACTTAATGGCCATTTTCTACCATAACATATGCTTAAAGAATTGAATGCCAAATGTTTGTCAGCTATATGTATGTGTGTGTATCTATGTGTATCTATCTATCTATCTATCTATCTATCTATCTATCTATCTATCTATCATCTAAAACTTCAGGTATTTAATTTGATCATTGCATCTATCTAGTGAGTTGGGGTTATTAGGATCCCTGGTTTGCAAGATGAGTAAAACAAGGCTTACAGAGGTTAGGTGAATCATTCTCAAAGAGCAAGTGAATTGGGAGCTGCATTCCAGCCCTGGACTATTTTATAAATTCTGCGCTGCTAAGCACGATACCATTGGTTGTCAATCTATCAAACCCAATCTCCTCACCCACATTTATAAAAATATTTGAAGGTTCCCCTCTATTGTGAAATAAAATGTATAGATAATGTAACCTACATACATATAAAACTTTAAAATTCATAAGATGGAATACTGCTCAGCAATGAAAAGGAGAAAACTTCTGATTATACAAAGTAACATGGATGAATCTTAAAAACACTAAGTTGAGTAAATTTGGGCACAAAAGAATATATAGTTTGCAATTCCATTTATATTCTATTCAAGAGTAGGCAAAACTAATCAATGGGATTTGATATCAGAACATTGGTTGTCTTTGCGTGTGGAGAAGGGAGACCATTGACGATAAAGACGCATGAGGTGAGCAGAGTGATGGAAATGTTGTATATCTTGATGGGGTATTGAATATGGATTGCATATTTGTCAAACTCATTAAAATGTACATTTAAGATCTGTGCATTGTATTGCTTGTAATTATAGCTCAATAAAAATTAAAGTCAATATAAAATGCTAGCAGTAATATGTAGGAGAAAGAAAAGGATTTTTAAATAATACGTATTTTAATACATAAATGTTTAAGATCATCTATATTCAAAGACATAAAGAAGTAGTCAGATGTGTGCGTCTAATTAATAAATAAATTTGGATTTTCAATATTGAATATTGTAAAAAAATTTTTTTGCCTCACATTTTGAACATAGTATAGATACATACATATATACATAGAAATTCAATTAGAATGGGATAGCTGCAAACGTGGACAGGTGTGATTATTGGGTTCATCAAAATTACTAGCAATGAGTGCTTTTTAATGGAATCTTGAACTAGTTTTGGTAGAAATCCCCCCCCATTTTTTTCCCAATCTTTTCTCAATTTACACAGTATTGTTATTTCTGGAAGATTCAGTGGATAAACTATGCAAAAAAGTATTTTTGTGTTTATACATAAAACAGAGTTGAATTTAAAGTTCGGATGATTGTATATTGGATTCTGTTTGTAAGAATGTCCAAACATCAAAGAACTGTACAAGGGGCACCTGGCTGGCTTAGTCAGAAGAGCATGCGATCGGAATCCGGGGATGTACTGTATGGTGACTAACACAATATAATAAAAAAATCAAAAAAAAAAAAAAAAAGCATGCGATTCTTCATCTCAGGGTCATGAGTTCGAGCCCCACACTGGGATTACTAAAGATTACTGGGATTACTGAGATTACTAAAACTGAAATGAAATGAAATGAAACAAAATAAAATAAAATAAAACTTATAAAGACTGTGTGAATTACAGAATGCTTCTTCATTGTCTAGGAATCTCCTCCCCAGCAGGACGTTTTATATTCCTGGCCCTTGTCCACCAAAAGTATGTAGGAGTGTATCCAAACATTGTGAAAACGCAAAACCTCACACCTATCTCAGTCTCCTCAAGTGGAACAACATTGGCTGAGTTGAGAGCTCTGTTCCAGACAGTCCTGCACATTTTCCCAAGTGATACCTCTTCTGCTAAGCCTTCTTTAACTTTTTCCAGGTTCATCAACATGTCCTTCTGTCCTCTCCTAGATTTCTAAGGATATTTCTAACTTAGAAATTATTTTTTCTATCTTAGAAATTATTTTTTTATATTTTTACTTTTGGTAATTGTTAGTATACTGATCTATGTCTCTCCTGAAATTATAAGGTCCTTCATGTTGGAAATGTTTTTATCTCTAGCATCCAGCACAGTTCAGGCACTCAGTAGATGCTCGTTGAAAGCATGAATGACTGGATTAATGAAATAATAAATGCAAACATCAAATCTCCTGAGCCCATATGACCCAAGCAGTGAACTGAATTTATTTTTCTTTAATTTAATTATTTATCACACACATACTATTATATTGTACAGCTGGGATTTACTAGGATTAAGAAAACTTAGATTGAGAAACAAATAATTCTTTCAATAAGATCTTTTTTAAAAAAATGTGCTACTGGCATCAAAAGGTAAATAAACAGGTGTATTTTACATAAAGACCTCCTTCTTCTCATCTCCTTTTACTGAAATTAAGATGTGATAAATGCTGTATTCATTTTTAATCCCAAACTATCTCACTATTATGTAACAAACAAACAAAGAAAGGGGCAGATTACATAAGGACATCTACAAGTATTTTAGAAGACAAAATGTGATTCTTAAGATAGTGCTATTAACAATGGAAAGAGTTCCCTGCAGCCCATTATGCCCAGAAAGGCAGCTCTGTTACCTCTGCACCTGAAGTCTTATCTGGATTCTTACCTGTTGTTATCTGCAAACAATCTCAACAGGGCCTGCATTCATTGCTGCTAGGGACATAGATATGGGACTTTAATAGGTGTGAAGTGGCCTCCAAAATTGTGATTAGATAGACTTGTCTCACTTCCAATCCCTCCCAGCTGTTAAGAACACTGGATGACTTTTCAGATCTCTCAGCTCATGGGAAACAAAGAGGTACAGTGTTAAGTATCCACCAAATCTCAGCCTAACTATGGGGCTTTGCTCTGCAAATATGAGAGTTGGGCTCCTTGTGTTTATTTTTCTCATAAACCAAAAAGGGCTAATAGAATTAAGATTTCCAAAAAGACTCAATTGGAGATCTGTTTTACTATAAATATAAACAAAAATAAAACACTAGAAGTCCCTTTTGAGTATTTTGTTTCCCTTACATATGAAAGCACAAAATTCAGAACTGGTTGGGGAACACCAAAAGCAAAGGCCAGATTTTTACAATTTGTTATATCTTTTTTTGGGTGGTAGGAAATTATTCCTGAATTCTGATGAATTCAAATGCCTGGGGCATTTTGAGGAAAGTTTTTGTGGACCCTTTGGGACTTGCTTGTATTTGGACTCCCAAAGGTAAGATAGTCTAATTTTGTCATTGCATTGGGACATTTTACTAAGAAAGAAACTTTGTATGTCTCTCGGGAGAGTAGTTTTAAGACCAATTGGGAGTACTTCAATATATATTTCAATAGGTACTGAAAAAGTCTCTTCTTCCAAAGAGTTCAAGGTAGTCTTTGTTCAGGTGTTTTAATTCTCTGTGCAGTGTTTCTTGACCCAGGAGCATTTGTAAATATTTTTAAAAGACAAATTGGATAGTGTCTGAAAAGTATATTGATTATTGCTGAATATATATGTGTGTATATATATATATATATGCATTCAGAAATATATATGCTTTCTGAATATATATTCAGAGAGATTCTTTCTATAGATAAATAAGGTATAGCTAATAGATAAATAAATATAAACAAACAGCATCTCTCCAAAAGAACTGCCGACTCTTTTCAGAGGAAGCCTGATTTCGCGGGACATCGCGAGTTCTAAGGGCAGCAGGGAAGTCCTGAGGTCGGAGACGCCCGGGTGCTTCGGCGAGCTAGAGTCCCGTCCTCCCAGACTTGATTATAAGGAGTCTGGCTTACGCCACCAATCCAGCAAACCCGAATGCCGAGTGTGAAGAACCGGTTCCGGCCCAAATACTCTGCGGGACCACGCTGGACTGAGGAAGTGAACTGCGCATGCTCCGGCCGGACATTTCCGGCCTTCCAGGACAAAGGAGCGGCGCCGAGACTTCTGGTGAGTGAAGCCCGGCGCCCAATCCCATGTCTGCCAAGGTCCAAGGCCGCAGCAACCCGAACCATTACTTTTGGGACCAGTTCTATCTCCGTGCGGCTGTGAGGAGTCTAGAATTTGTCGCGGAAAACCACTGCTTCTTGTTTCTGGAGGCTTTACCGTGAAGAGCCATCTCAGAGCCTTGCTCTCTCGTTCTGGCCCAGCCCGATAGCCGGCACCCTGCGAAGTGGGGCGCTGGCTCCTTCACCCAAACCCCTGGGTCAGTAAATGTTCTCTTTGAATGCCGTGGGAGAAGCCCGGGTGCCGGGGGCGGGGCCTCTGCCGGGTTGGATGGAGTGTGGGGTTTCTCGGGAAGGCAAACGGCACAGTCGGAGCCCGCAGGGTATGGGTGCTACATGGCTTCGGTGTAATATCTTTGTCACACTTAATCACTAGTAATAAACTGGGTAGGAGAAATAAGAATGAGGCTATACAATGAGATAAGACCAAGAGTTGTAAATACACAATTACAGGATGGAAACAAGAAAAGAAGATATTAAAAAGTAAGATTATAAAAAAGATGTTCCAGAACACTGCCCAGTCGCGTGACACACTAAGCTAATACAGCGATAGCTCTCCCTTTACATTACAGCACACACAGTCAATCTTATGAGAAATAATGGGCAATTCACAGGAGCCAAAAATAAGAAACGAACGCAAAGCGGGAGTTCCTAGCGTGCACAGCGGTACCGTGACAGACCAAGATGGTGCCCGTCGTCTACCTAAGGATAAAGACCTGGGACTAGGGATTTAATGCCAAGGAATGGAGTCATGGCCAGCAAGAGTTGAGGAGTTGAAACTAAACGCTAAAATAAAGCTGGACCCATAAAGGGCTTTGAGATCCTAAAAAAATTCTTAAACGCTCCTCAGTGGAGTTGAAAAGTAAGGGTTTGGAGTTGAGGATGAGGAGAAAATAATTCTTTAAGAAATTGAAATCCCAAGTATTATCCACAAATGGGGCCCAAATTCACACGATTTTCACTGTACAGCAGTTTCAAGCTGAGAAATTAACATACTTTCTCGGACTGGTGAAAACTCCTGGGATTCCTGGCAGGATTAAATACAAAATGAGGGATGTTTCCACAATTTAAAGTCACAGAACTCATAAAAAAGATATTCTGGACTGAAGATGAGTTCATAGCAACAATAAAAACAACAAAAATACAAGCCACATTAGAAAAGAATGTACTATGAAGGAAATTCATTGGAAACTCCAATAGGAAATTTAGCACCTCAAAGAACATCAGAAGATGTAATAACTTGAAGTTTGAAAATAAAATTCAAGGGAGAAAGATAGAAATTATAATGAGGTAATAGGATATATATAAAAAGAACTGGCAGATTTGAAAAAGAACCGTATAGAACTTCTAGATATAGTTTTGGAAATTTAAGCTAAAAAATACCCTACAAAATAATCACATAGCAGATTACACAAAAGTAGGGCAAGAATTAAGAGAACTAAAAATAGGTTTGAGAAACTTAACAGAATGCATAGAAAGAGATGTAAAAGAATAGATCAAGATATAAAGGATACAAAGGATAGATTGAGAACATTTAATGACAGAAATGACATTTTTGAAAAAAATCACTGGGAATTTTCCAGAATCAGAATTTTCCAAAAAATCATCAGACTGAAGATATACACTGAGTTCCAAACAATATATAGAGTCCCAATCTCTCTCTCTCTCTTTCTATATATATATGTCACTGAGAATAATAAAGTCTTAAACCGAGCAGATTACCTACAAAACAACAATTTTACTTTAATGTGGACCATTCATAAGCAGCAATAGAAGCCAACAGAAAGTGAAATAATATGTTAAAATGTTAAAAATTCTATGCATGGCAGAACTTCTATATAGAATAATGCAGAAATAAGAGACATTTTCAGAGAAAGTCTGAGAGATTGGATCACTAATAGGCTGTCACTGGAAGAACTAATAGAAGATCTCATTCAGGAAAAATAATCCAGAAAAAAAATCCAGAAAAAGAAGCAAGGTACAAGAAACATGTGAGTCGATGTGAACATACATTGATAAAATTAATGATAGTGATGGGTAATTTTGTGGCATTTAAAAAGACATTGAAAATAAAAATGTATATATTAGAAAACAATGTAATTAGGCATTTGTTGAAGTTCTAAGGTTTTTTAATTGTTTGGGAGGAAGGCAGAAATAATTATTATAATTAGATTTTGTTAAGTATGCGGATTAAAATTTAAACCTAAACGTTATGAGGAAAAGGCTAAAAGAGTTTTTACGTAGTAAAAAGTAACTGAATACAGAAAATGTAATTCCAGCAACAGAAGGTGGAAAAGGAGATGAAAAGCAAATAAAAGTTGGGCAAATTAAAAATATAAAAGAAATGATGGTACAAACATGTGCAAAATAATAGTGATTACAATAAAAAGGAAATAGATTAAACTCACTCATTATAAGACATTTTCATATAGAAATCCTTTTTGGAATTTCAGGGCAAAAATTGGTCATGAACAGTGCTCATCCTTAGGCCAGCTCATGTTTGTAGGGTGAATTTATTCAATTTGAAGAACACCGTCCCCATCACTCCAAGCCAGGGCTTTCACCTTTTAAAAAGTCCAGTGACAAGGGATTGGTAACGAATTTGATAATTGCTCTTTTTAAACTATCTGTAGTGAGTTTGGGTTTTCTAAACCAAAATTTGTATCCTTTTTTATAGGATCACAAGTAGTTGATCTCTTCATGTGTTAAGAGGTATTTGGAAGTCAAGAGACACAAAGATTTACAGCAAAGATTTTGGAGCACAGATGTGGTGAGTCGTGCCTGTTATATATTATGGGATTGAATTAAGGCCACTGTCTCTGTGTGTTGAACTACCTCAACTGAAATCTTATCAGAATATTTGGTAGAATGAATTTGCATGTTCTCTTCCCATCGTACACATTTGTTTTTTTTTTCTTTTCTATGATACTTGAATTTAAAACCTGAATTTAGAATTTCACAGTATCAGGAATATCTCATATTTTTTTATTTAGGAAATTTCAAGTAGGTTGATCTCATTTTCCTACTAAATACTTTCTTTCCTCCAGTGAATATCTAGCTCTGAGATTGTTCTCTTTATTAACAAATTTTGTCATATGCTTGCTTCTTTTAAATAGTACAACCTTTAAACAAGGTCAAATCACTTTAGATTATTTAAAATATTATGTAAATGGCAACTGTCTTCTTTTCCATTTGAAAACTTTTCTCCCTCTAGTAACTGATGTGACATCCTTAGATGTAGACCCTAAAAACCTCTGGAGAATTAGGGCTTATCCATAGTCCTTTTCAGCTTTCCACTTCAAATATTCTCTTTTATTGTGAACTGAGATTATATGGATTTCAAAGGGGATTCTGTATGAAGTTTATTTTAACCTCCAGAAACAGTCTTATTTAGAATATTGTGCATAATTTGTTCCTTTAATTCAAAGATTGTATCTGGATTAGCAAAATATTATATTACACAATTTTCTCTTTTGCTACCACAAACATTTTCTCTGTGGTCATGCAAATATGACTTTATGTTTTCTTAATGAGATGGAGGAAGGAACTAATGATTACTGAATATTGGCTATTTTAACAGAGTGTAGCAGACACATTACATAAACAATTTAATGTTAACACTTTCAACTCCATGAGTTAGTTTTAAATTTCCCCATAGAGGAGAAAAAGGAGTATTTGCTGAAGTCACAATACTTTTGTCTTCCACATCCTAGTCTAAAAGGTATGATGTTGATTTCATTTATGGAATATTTTGAATGAAAATATTGTCATAATAGTCTTTTTATAGGTACTTGACTTTAAAAGCTAGAGAGTTTATTTTTATAAGGCATTGGTATTTAAGAATATTTTCTTATTTCTGTATCTTCTACTTTTTATAAATATACATAACATTTCTATTTTGAGATGGTTTGTCCTATAATGTATTATTCTATGTTCTTAGATACAGGCATTTTAAATAGTATTTTAAATAGTTATTATAATGAATTATTTTAGAGAACATGAATATAGAATCCATTTGTTATATATATGTGTGTATGTGTATATTTGTATTTGTATTTATATATGTATAATTATGTGTGTGTGTATATTTATATAAAATTCCAATAAAATTATCATACAAAAGGCTGTACAGATTTAAACAGTGCAATTTTATGAGTTCTGACATATGAACATACCCATGAAACCATAGGCACAATTAAGGTAGAGAACATTTACATCCCCTCCCTAAAATTTCCTCCTGCATCCTTGTAATCCCTTTCTTCATCCACCTCTTCTCTCCTCTCCAAAACACCACTGATTGGCTGTCACTGTAGATTAGTTTGCATTTTCTAGAGTTTTAATAAATGGGATCAGACAGTGTGTCCTTTGGAGGGTGGTAGATAGGTTCTAGTTTTTTCACACAACATAATTATTTTGAGATTCATCCATGTTGTAGTATGTATCAGTAGTGCATTTTTGTTACAGCTGAGTTGTCTTAAATGTTATATAAAAGATCCTGCTGTTTACCTATCTACTTGTTCATTGGTATTTGGTTTGTATCTAGTTTTGGGTTATTACTAGTGAAATTTCTGTAGTTGTTCATATATATGATTTTGTGTGGACATATGCTTTCTTTTCTCTTGGTAAGCTATCGGAATGGAATGGGCTGGATCATATGATATGTGTATGTTTAACTTTTAAGAAATTGTCAAAGTGGTTTCCAAAGTGGTTGTACATTTTACACTCCCCAGAAGTTTACAGAAGTTCTTGTGTCGTCACAGCCTCACTGAAACTATTTTCTCCAAGTCAGTGGTTGGGTTTTTTTATTCTTTTAACAAAGTCTTTTGAAGCATAAGCCTTTTTAATTTTGATGAAGTATAATTTATTTTGAAGAAAGTAGTTAGTCTTACAATTTTGTTTTTCTTAATTATTTTGGTTCCTCTATTTCCTTTGCATTTTTATATGAATTTTTGAGTCAATTTGGCAATTTCACAAGAAAGCGTACGGGAATTGTATTGTCTATAAATTAATTTGCAAAGAATTGACATTTTAACACTAATATTGAGTGTTCTGAGCCATGAACCCAACTCATGAACCTTAATTTTTCAGGTCTTTTTAATTTCTTTCAACAAAGTTTTGGAGTTTTCAAGTGTACAAATCTTTCATATATTTTTTTTGCCAGATTTCTCCGTAAGTATTTCCTATTTTTGATGCTTTTAAAATAGTATTGTTTTGCTAAATTTAAATTTCTGATTATTTGTTATAAATTTATAGAAATACAATTGATTTTTGTGTATTGATCCTATACCCACAACCTTGGTAAACTTGCTTGTTAATTGTAGGAAGTAGCCTTTTTGTAGATTCCATTAGATTTTCTACCAAGATGATCTTGTCTGTGAATAAAGACAGTTTTTCTTCCTTTCAAATATGGAGCCCCTTTCTTCTTCCTTTTTTTTTTTTTTTGCTTGATTACACTGGCTAAAACCCCTAGTATGACACTGAATAGAAGTGGTGAGAGCACAGACATTCTTGTTTTCTTCTTCATATTAGGGAGAAAAGTTTTTTTATACTTATGTTGTTACCTGTGGGTTTTTTTTGTAGATGCCCTTTATCACTTTCTGGAAGTTCTTCTATTCCTAATTTCTTGAAGAGTTTTTATTAGGAACGACTGTTGAAGTATGTCTAATGCTTTTTCTGCTTCCGTTGAGACAATCATTATGTTGTTGGTTTTGTTTTGTTTTTTAGTTTGTTAATATTATGCATTATTTTGATTGACTTTGCAGTGTTAAACCACCACTGCAATCCTGAGATAAACCCCACTTGATATATTATCCTTTTTATTTATTTTTGGATTTAATTTGTAAAACTTTTTTTTAGAATTTTTACATCTGTATTCATGAGGTTTGCATTGATACTCATATGGTGTTTTTGTCTGGTTTGGTCCCAGGACAATGTTGACTTCATAAAATGAGTAGAACAATATTCTCTCCTCTTCAATTTTCTGGAAGTGTTTGTATAGAATTATCTTTGTCTTGAATGTTTGGTAGAGGGATGCCTGGCTGGCTCGGTTGGAAGAGCATGTAGCTCTTGATCTGGGGTCGTGAGTTCAAGACCCATGTTGGGTATAGAGATTACTGAAGTAAATAAAACTTAAAAAAATGTTCGGTAGAATTAACCAGTAATGCCATATGGTTCTGGGGTTTTATTTAGTGATAATTTCTACAAATTCAATTTCTTTAATTTATACAGGGCTATTTGGGTTATTTATTTCTTCTTCAGTGAACTTGGCTGGTTGAGTCTTTCAAGTAACCTTATCTAAGCAGTCAAATGTATAAGCATAAAGTTGTTCAAAATATTCCCTTATTATCTTTTTATTATCTGTAGAATCTTCAGTAATGTTACTTCTCTCCTTCCTGATATTGCTAACTTATATCTTCTCTCTCTTTCTCTCTTTTTTTCTGTTCACTTTGTCTGTGGGCTTCTTGATTTTCTAAAAAAGTCACGTTTTGATTTCATTGATTTTCTAGTTTTTTTTTTTGATCTTTACTATTTCCTTTGTCTTGCTTAATTTGAGTTTAATCTTGTCTTCCTTTTTTAGATTTTTAAGAAAGATTTATTTATTTATTTTAGAGAGAGAAAGAAAGCGTGGGTGTTCGAGCACAGGGAGGGGTAGAGAGAGAGGGAGAGAAATCTTAAGCAGATTCCCCCCTGAGGGTGCAACTCAACTCAGGGCTTGATCCTGCAACCCTGAGATCATTACCTGAGCCAAAATCAGACGTTCATCTGACTTAGCCACCCAGGTGCCCCTCATTTTCTAGAATCTTAAGGTATTATTTGAGGTTATTTATTTGAGACATTTCTTGTTTTCTAATTTTGGCATTTAGTGCTAGAAATTTACCCTCTAAGTATTGTTTTGGTGACATCCTGCAAATTCTGGTATATTATGATGTCATTTTGATTTGGTTTAAAAATACTTTCAGATTTCTTTGAAGTGTTGTTTGACCAATGAGTTATTTAGAAGTATATTATTTCCATTTCCAAATATTTGGGGATTTTTCCAGGTCATTTTCTACTCATGATTGCTTATTTAATTCCACTGCAGGCAGAGATCATAGGTTGTATAATATAAATACTTTAAAATTTTGAGTTACCTTATGGCCCAGAATATGTTCTAATTGGTAAAATTTAAATGCACATGTGAAGAATGTGAATTTTGATAATGAACCAGCCATTCCTGCTGGTTAATAGCATCATTCAAGTCTACTGTATTCTCACCAATTTTCTGTTTGTTTCTTCCAACAATTACTGAGAACTGGGCATAGACATCTCTGATTGTATTTGTGGACTTGTTTATTTTTCCAGGCAGTTCTACTAATTTTGGTTCATGTATTTTGAAACTGTGTTTTTAGGTATATAAATATTTAGGATTATGTCTTCTCGATTAATCGACCCTTTTATTATTATAAAATGATGTTCTTTATCCTTAATTATATGGTAATATTCTCTGTCCTGATACTTACTTTATCTTATAATAATATATAGCCATTCTTTCTTTGTTTTGAGCAATGTTTGCATGGTATCTTTAACCATCCTTTTACTTTTATCGTATTTGTGTCTTTTTATTTCAAATGGATTTCTTTTTTCCTATTCGTATTTTTTCTATTCATATTTATTAATGATTAATATGGCAAGAAACTTGGTTTCTACTATTAAAAAATTTTATTGAGATATAATGTACATGTAACATTGATTTCAGATATACAGCACAATGATTCAATATTTGTGTGTATCATGAGTGATCACCACAATAAATCTAGTTACCGTTTGTCTTCATATAAAATGAACTTCTAGGATTTACTCTCTTGACAACTTTCATCAAGTGGATTTCTTTTAGGAAGCATATTGTTTTTATATCCAGTCTGACAGTATCTGCCTTTTAATTGAGGTGTTCAAACCACTTACCTTTTATATGATTATTGAAAGAGTTGGGGTTAAGTTTATCATCTTGCCATTTGTTTTCTATTGGTGCATCTGTTCCTTGTTTTTTGATATTTTTCTCTTCTTCTCTTAATGGAATATTTTTATAATTAATTTTATCTTCTTTGTTGGTTAATTAAAACTATTTATTTTCTTATTTAATCGTTGCTTTAGATTCTCTAGTATACATCTTGTACCTATCAGAGTCTGCTCTCAAGAAATATTATATCAGTTTATTGTTTAAGAAGCTTACGATAGTATACTTTCATTTTTTCCTTTCTGGCCTTGTTTTTGTACACTTTATTCATATATATCAGAAATCCCACAATGCCTTATTATTTTAGTTTAAAGTAAATTGTTTCTAAGAATTTTAAATAATAAAACAAATCTTGATATTTATTCATGAATGACAATATCTGTACTCTTTATTTGTGTGAATCTGTATTTCTATCTGGTATCATTTTTTTTTTCTGCTTGAAGACTTCCTTTAATATTTCTTATAGTATGGGTATAGTGGTGATGAATTCTTTTGGTTTCTACAAGTCTGAAAATATATTTCCTTCATCTCTGAGTTTTATTTTGAAAGTATTTTTCTTTTAGTACTTTAAAATTTTGTTTCACTTTTTTTCCTGCTTGCATTGTTTCCAGTGAATAATATGCTGTTATTTTATCTTTGTTCCCTTGTACATAGTGTGTCTTTTTATTTTCTTTGGTCGCTTTTATGATTTTTGCATTATCACTGGTTTTGAGAATTTGGTAGATGTACCTTGGTGTGGTTTTCTTCATTTCTTATGTTTAAGGTTGTCGAGCTTCTTGGATCTAAGAGTTTATAGTTTTCATTTAATTTGGAAATTTTTTAGCGATTATTTCTTTAAATATTTTTTCTCTCTCTTGGGCACTCTAATTACACAAATAACCAGCTACTTAAAGTTGTTCTTCAGCTTACTGATGCTCTTTTCACTTTTTGGAGTTTGTTCTTTTTTCTGTTTCATTTTGGGTAGTTTCCATTACCATGTCATCAAGTTCACTAAAATTCTGCACAGTCTAATCTCTTAATCCCATCTAGTGTATTTTTCATCTCGGACATTATATTATCATCACTAGAAATTTTGTGTTCTCATAATACCCTCTGTTCCTCTAGCTAACTTTTTAAACATACAGAATGCAGTTATAATAATTCTTAGTATCTCAATCTGCTAATTTTAACATCTATTTTAATTCTAGGTTGGTTTCAATGGATAGATTATTCTCTTCATTATGAGTTATGTTTTTCTGTTTCTTTGTATGCTTGGTAATTTTTGTTTAGATGTCAGCAATTTTGAATTTCACCTTGCTGTGTTGGATATTCTTTATTTCTCTAAACAGTCTTGAATTTGTCTTCGGACACAATTTAGTGTCATGGAAACAGTTTGATTCCTTTAGTTCTTTTATGATTTGTTTGGGGGGCCCAGAGCAGTCTCAGTGTGGGGTAATTATCTCCATCAATGAGTAAAGATGTTCTGTGTATTCTACCCAGTGACCCTTAAATTATAAGTTATTTTATTCTTTCTTATGGGAATAGGCACTCTTCCTTACAGTGTGTGAATGCCCAACACTGTTCCCTTCAGTTCTGTTAGACGGTTTTCTCCCCAACCTCGGATAGTTTCCTTACATACATGCCCTGATCAGTAGACTCGTAGATCTCTGGGCTTCTTTCTGTGCAAAACTTTCTCCTCCCTGATATTCAGTCTTGTGAACACTAACTCCACATTCTCCCCAGATTCTCAACTCAAGAAGTTTGCTTGCATTTTCTATTCATGTTTCAAGGCCTAGAAACTCCTATCATAGTAAACTAAGACAATCAAACATAGGGTTCGTCTCATTTACTTTCCATCTCTCAGACATTGTTATCTTTTGTTACTTAGTGTCCTGTGTATGGAAAACATTCATTAAATTAAAAATTAATTAATTAATTAATTAATATTTGTTTTTTTTTGCTTGTTTTAAGTGGGAATATATTTGATTCCTGCTATTCTGTCTTGGCCTTGGAAATGACGTCCGTTTGTGGTTTAGAAAAAATCATAATTAATACTTTGTGAATATTTAATGCATCTAGAGAATGCTATTACTTAATAGGTCTTCAGTCCCTCTTTGTTGGGCATATTTGTTTTCTCTTGCTGCTGTAACAGATTACTGCACATTTAGCAGCTTACCACAAATTTATTATCTTTCAGTACTGTAGGTCAGAAATCCAACACAGGTTTCGCTGGGCTAAAATCAAGGTCTGAGCAAAGCTGCATTCCTTTCTGTTGCCAGAATTCAATTCTTTGTGCTTGTAGGATTGAAGTCTTTTTTGATGGCTGTAAACTGAGGACCATTCCCAGCTTCTTCACCACATTCTTTGTCTCTTGGTTTATTTTACTTTCAAAGCCAGCAGTGGTGGTTGAGGTCCTTCTCACATTGCAGTACTCTTTTTTTTTTAAGTTTTTATTTAAATTCCAGTTAGTTAACATACAGTGCCATATTAGTTTCAGGTGTATAATACAGTGATTCAGCACTTCCATACAACACCCAGTGCTCCTCATAACAAGTGCATTCCTTAATATCCATCCCCTGTTTGACCTTTCCCTCACCCCCTCCCTTCTGGTAACCATCAATTTATTCTCTATAGTTAAAAGTCTGTTTCCTGGTTTACCTCTCTCTCCTTTTTTTTCCCCTTTGGTCATTTTGTTTTGTTTCTCAAATTCCACATGAGTGAAATCATATGGTATGTCTTTCTCTGACTGACTTCTTTTGCTTGGCATAATATTCTCTAGCTGTATCCACATCATTGCAAATGGTGAGATTTCATTCTTTTTTATGGCTGAGTAATATTCCATTGCACACACACACCCCACAACTTGTTTATCTGTTCCTTTATCAATGGTTACTTGAGCTTTTTCTATACTTTGGCTATTGTAGATAATGTTCCTGTAAACATCAGGGTGCATGTATCCCTTTGAATTAGTATTTTTGTATTCTTTGGTTAAATACCTAGTAGTGCAATTGCTGGATCATAGGGTAGTTCTATTTTCAACTTTTTGAGGAACCTCCATACTGTTTTCCAGAGTGGCTGCACCAGTTTGCATTCCCACCAGCAGAGCAAGAGGGTTCCTTTTCCCCATATCCTCACCAACACTGTTGTTTCTTGTGTTGTTGTTTTAAACCCTTCTGAGAGGTGGGAGGTGATATCTCTTTGTAGTTTCAATTTTCATTTCCCTAATGATGAGTGGTGTTGAGCATCTTTTCTGTTGGCCATCTGTATGTCTTCTTTGGAAAAATGTCTATTCATGTCTTATGTCCATTTTTAATGGAATTATTCATTTTTGGGGTATCGAATTTTATAAGTTATTTATATGTTTTGGATACTGACTTTTTATCAGATATGTCATTTCCAAATATCTTTTTCCATTCTGTAAGTTGCCTTTTAGTTTTGTTGATTTTTTCCTTTGCTGTGCAGAAACTTTTTGTTCTGATGTAGTTCCAATAGTTTATTTTTGCTTTTGTTTCCCTTGCCTCAGGAGGTGTATCTAGAAAGAAGTTGCTATGGCCAATGTCCAAGAAGTTACTGTCTGTGTTCTCTTCTAGGATTTTTATGGTTTCAGGTGTCATATTTAGGTTGTGAGTCCATTTTGAGTTTATTCTTGTGTATGTTGTAAGAAAGTGAACCAGTTTCATTCTTTTGCATGTTGCTGTTCAGTTTTACCAACACCATTTGTTGAAGAGACTCTCTTTTTCCATTGGATGTTGTTTCCTGCTTTGTTGAAAATTAGTTGGCCGTAGAGTTGAGGGTCCGTTTCTGGGTTTTCTATTCTGTTCCATTGATCTTTTTGTCTGTTTTTGTGCCAGTACCATACTGTTCTGATCACTACAGCTTTGTGATAACTTGAAGTCCGGAATTGTGATGCCTCTAGCTTTGCTTTTCTTTTTCAGGGTTGCTCTGGCTATTCAGCGTCTTTTGTGGTTCCATACAAATTTTAGGATTGTTTGTTCCAGCTCTGAAAAATGTTGGTGGTATTTTGATAGGGATTGCATTAAATGTGTAGATTGCTTTGGGTATTATAGACATTTTAACAATATTTATTCTTCCAATCCATGAGTATGGAATATCTTTCCATTACGGTAATTCCGTAAGTAGGCATGTGGTTCATGTAGGCATGAGACATAAATTTAAAAATAGAATAAATTAGTTATCAAGGAGTTTGGTGAAACTAACCAGATAGATCAAGAAAACACAAAGAAGTCACCAATTACCAACGTCATAAATGAAAGAGGGAAATCACTACTGATCTGACAGACACAAAGGAATAATAAGCAGTTATAAGCAACATAATGTTCGTAAATTCACGAAGTAGATGAAATGGATAAATTCCTTGAATGACATAGACTATCAAAGCTCATTCAAGAAGAAACCCTAATTTGAACTATTTCTATTAAATAAATTAAATTGTAGATAACTCCTGCTCCCCTTCAAAGAATCTTTTAAAAAAAATATTTTATTTATTTATTTGAAAGAGAAAGAGTGGGAGTGTGAGCACACAAAAGGGGTTGGGGGGGTGAGGAGGGAAGGGCAGAGGGACCAGCAGACTTCTCACTGAGTACTGAATGGGGAGCCCAACGTGGGGCTTGATCCCAGGACCCTGAGATCATGACCTGAGCAGAAGTCAGATGCTTAACTGACTGAGCCACCCAGTTGCCCCTCAAAGAATCTTTCTGATCCGAAATTGTTTCCCTGTTGGATTCTATGAAATAATTAAGTACTAGTACATGTTCTATGTAAACTCTTCCATAAAACAGAAAGATAGAGGACACTTCCCAACTCATACCAAAACCAAGGGTAATACAAGAAAAAAGACTGATATTTCCTATTAATATAGTCACAGAAATTCTTAAAATATTTTTAAATCAAATCTAGCAGTGTGTGAAATAAATAATAAATCATGACCAAGTGGGGGTTGCCTCAGGAATATAAAGTTGATTCAGAGTTTTAAAATCAGTTAATGCAATTTGCCACATCATTAGACTAAAAAATAATGAGCATATCATTTCACTAGAGGAAGAAAAATCATTTGACAAGAGTCAAGATATATTCATGAAGAAACTCTCAGCAAGAGGAACTTTTCGAATCTGATAAAGTGTGCCTACAAAAAAACCTATAGGTAACGTACTTGATGCTGGTTGAGGAAATTGTTTTCCCTCCAAGATTGGGAAGAAGATAAGATTGTTCTCATCACCTTTTTTCAACATTGGAGAACTAGGCAAAGTAATAAGTAATAAGGTATAAACACATACATACAAAAGGCACATAGATTTAGAAAGGAAAAAATAAAGCCATCAGTGTTTAAAGATGACATAATTGTCTACACAGAATTGTAAATTCTTTGAGAACCAATGCATGAAATTAGCAATGTAGGATACAAATCCAATCTAAAAAATCAATTGTATTTTATATAATGATAACAAACTTGCAATTTGAAAATTTCTTGTAAAAGAACCTTAAAAACTTTGAACTTCATAGGCATAAATCTAACCAAATAGTTGCAAGATTTGTATGTTGAAAATTACAAAATTAAGGCATACATGGAGATATATACCATGGTATGGATCTAAAAACCGAATATCTTTAAGGCGTTCATTCTCCCCAAATTGATCTATAGGTTCAGTGCAAGTCCAATAAAAATTCCAGCACAGCCTTTAAAAAGAATAGATAAGCTAATTTCAAAATGTATATGAAAAACAAAGAACATAAGTAGCCAAAATAATTTTGTAATAAAGACCAAATTTGGAAAACTCTCACTACTTGATTTCGGCACTTACTGTAAAGCTACATAATCAAGAAAGTGTGGTATGGTTTACAAATAAGCATAAATCAGTGGAATAGAAAATAAACCCATGCATCTAGGGTCAATTAATTTTCAACAAAGGAGCAAGGTAACTCAATGGGGAAAGGATTATATTTTCAGTGGTGCAGGGACAATTGGGCATCCGTGTGAGAAATAAACAAATCTTGCACCACAGAAAGTTAACTTGATATAGATCATGTACCTAAATTTACAAGATATAGTTCTGAACATTTAAGAAGAAAACAGGAGAGAAATCTTTGTGAGCATAAATTAAGTGAAGATTTCATAGCTGGTTCCCAGAAGGTCCAACCATAAAAGAAAAATTGATACATTGAACTTCATTAAAATTAAAACCCTCTGTTCTTCAAAAGAAATTATTAATAAAATGTAGAAGCAAGACAAAGAACGGTAAAAACCTTTGCAAAGTTCTATTTGGTAAAGACTCCTGTCTTGAATAAAGAACTCTTAAGTCAAGGAGATAACCCATTTAAAAATGGGCAAGTGTTTGAACAGTACTTCACCAAAGAGATGTGAATGACAGACGTAGAAAGATGTTTCAACATTAATGGTTGTTAGGGAAATAGAAATTAAAATCATAATGAAATTCTATTGAACACCTATAAGAATTGCTGAAATTTAGAAGACTGACAATGCCAATTGGTGGTGACTGTGCAGGGCAAACGGAACTCTTATACATCCCGGGTAGGGACACAGAACGGTACAGGGCCTTTAGAAAACTGTTCGACAGTTTCTTTTACAGTTAAGCATATACTTGCAATGAACCAGAAATCCAGGAAAACAAAACAAAACAAAACAAAAACAAACCAGAAATCCAGAAATCAGAAAAAAACCCAAACCGATATGTACACAAAGACCTATAAAGAATGTGTATAGAAGCATTCTTTTTAATAGTCTGAAACTAATACTCAAATGTTCATTAACTGGTAAGTGGGTGGGGGGGAATGTGTATCCATGCAATGGAATATACTCAGCAATAAAAAGGAACAAATTATTGTTACATGCAGTAATGTGAGTGAATCTTAAAAGCATTGTGTTAGGTAAAAGAAATCAGATACAAAAGTTACATATACTATGTGTCCATTTACATAACATTCTGAACAAGGCAGAACTATAGGGACTTTAACCAGATAGTTGGTTGCCAGATACTAGGATGGGGCTAGGGGGTTGATTGCATAGGGCCATGAGGGAAATTTTTGAGGTGATTAAAATATTCTATATTTGGATTCTGGTGGTGGCAGTTATACAACTTACATACATTTGTCAAAACTTACAGAATTTTATACGAATAAAGGGTGTGTTTACCTCATCTTTATCCTCAAAAAGCTCACAGCTTATTAGTATGTATTATAGAAAGAGTTCAGGCACTTTGATATACTTTTTATACTTCCACAGGCCTGACAAATAAAATAAATACCAAGAAATGCCACCACTATTTCTTCTCAGTTGTTTCAGTATAGACACAAATATTCACTTTAGTTTCATAAATAACTTCATGATGTTCATAAATAACTTAATGATGAACAGCCAGGGGACTACATGACTCCTATGGCCACATACTTTAATATAGTCACCTACTAGGTTTATATAGATTTGAGAGAGAGTTTGCAGATGTGAGACCAAGAGCTAGAAGCAGTTTCAAAGTGCAGGAAGCATAGAAAGTGCCACCCCATTGAATATCTCATATCCAGAATCCCCCAGCCGGGGCATGGTGCCACGAAGATAAGCACCAGATGCAGTTTCCATTCTCGTTGGAAGAAGGGCTGAACATCTAGCAGTGTCTTGGCTCTTTCTCTGAAAAATCTCTTTTCTTAGAGCAAGGGAGGCTCCATGTCTCAGGTGTTTCTAGGAAGGATATATCACACTCTACAAGACGTCTGGAGTTAGGGGAGCTAACTCTGCCCTGATGCATATACACTTTGCATCGTGCTTGCAAGGTCCATACCCCCGTAGAGTGCAACAAATAAGCAATGGGTTGTGTTTGTGATTAGTCTGAATTGTTAAAGAATGTTTCCGTATACTTTTTTGAATCTTCCACTTTGTAAATGTCCTCCAAAGTGATACAGATTATATATATTCTATTTTCTAGCTCTGGAAGAAACTCAATAGGTTGCAAGCAAGTCTTTATCATCTTACTCTTAGGTGTAATCAGTTCAATTTGGCAGTTATTTCTTTGAGCCTTTACGATGTTTCAGACAGTGAAGAGGAAAGGGCAAGGGTTCAAAAGATGAAAGACTTTGTCCCTATCCTCAAGAAGCTCACACTTATTAATATGCATGAAAGGAAATTGTCAGACACTTTGATGTACTCAATATGGCTATGATTATATATGTGACAATTTCTTGTTTTGCCTCTATTCCTTTGTTTTCTTTTGTTTTTACAGATAATGGAACAGAAACCACAGACACTTCTTACATTTCATCTTTTATTCCTTTCCTTAAGTTTCCTAACTTTGGTTTCTATTTTTCAATAAAATATTAATTAACTATTTATGGAGATACAGAATGTACCAGTATTCATCAAAGAAGAGCCTTATTTTATGGGCTTACATTTTCATTGAGGGCAGGTAATTTCTGATGCAATCTCCACAGGTAGAAGTATTGGAATGAACACTTTCAAATTATCTATCTATTCATGTGATCCTTTCCTCCCCTTAGAAATATGAATAAATGCTCCGGTTAAATTGGAGAGACCCCGATAGCTATTGGGTAAAATATTCGAGGGGGCAGAATTAGTCCATTGAAAGGCAATGTGGTGGTCGTAGGGATCGCTTTTCTCTGGCTTTATTAGATATAGTTGCACTCAAGTGAGGCAGGCACTTCTGTGTCATCCAACTACATTGTATGTCTTCTAGATCTGGCTTCTGTGTGTTGGAAGTGTGCCATTCTCCAGAAACTCTTCTACCAACTGAAAAAGTGTATCAGATCATACTTGTCTTCTGGCCTATTCTCTTCAATTGAAGAAGTAAGGATGTATTCACCAAAGGAGCTGCCTTCACCAGTTTAGCTCTATGGGGATTTTGTGTTTTGGGAGCTATCGTCCCACTGTTAATAAATATTATAAATGTTTTTATTTTCATTTGATTCATTAAATAAATTTTCACTTATCTATTATGTGCTAAATGCTTAAAATATAGTGGTCAATGAGAGAGCTTTTCTGAAACATTTAAAAATGAAAAAAGTCAAGAAGTAAAAACACTAAAATAAAAAAAGACCATGTGATAGAGAGCGGCTGAAGAGCTCTTTAAATGGCATGGTTAGGAAAAGCCTCTCTTGAGAGGTGGCGTGGAAGTTGCATCTTGAAAGATGCAGCTCAAGATGAAGCTTGATGGGAGGAAACAACTGCATATGGGAAAACAGAGAGGGCAGATCCGGAGGAAGCGTCACTGGTGGAGAAGACAGAGTCTATTAAAGCCGACGATCTTACTACAGTGGAAGGGTGGAAAGTAACCAAGGGCGATTAGTGAGTAAGTAGCTGAGGGAAAGAGATAAAGGACATCCTCTATGGTAATTGGCAGCATCACTGCTCACTCTCCTTTTCATCCGCTTCTTGTACTTTATCTTCACTCATTTCCTGTTAACACTTCCCACCATTCTTTGTGAGCCTCAATTTCTTCACACAATATTCTAGAACTCTGATACAACTATTATTATTTTGCAGAATGTAAGTCCTCACATGAAGTCAGATGAGTAATATTTTTCTTTCCTGAAAGATTCTAACTAGAGTATAATCGTATGTAGTTTTTGAGGTCTGTACTTATAGTCATTTGTATCACTAAATCTGAAATTATCTCTGCTATTTGAACACACAGTATTCTGTTTTAAATTATTTTCACAAGGAAGCTTTAAAATAGTTACACATTTTAAAAAACTCTGTGAGTTATTTTATGAAACCTGTGATCTTCCTTTTACTTTGTCTTATATACTTAATATTTGGGGCTTTCTTTCTTTTTTTTCTGTCTTTAGGTTTCTCTGGGTTTTATTTTAGTTCTATCAATAGCTAGTCATTCTTCTTAGCAGTCACTCCATTATACAATTGCAGCAACTGACCCTTAACATACTCATAACGTTTACAGAATAAATGGTTCTTTATCCAGTTATTTCCCAAGGGAAAACTAACCCTTGGGTGTGGAAGTGGGATTCCTCAACTAAATGCATGTTTGACATAACCAGGTACCTAAACAGACGGTTGTTCCACTACTGAAGATTGTCTGAGTGGAACGCCTAAGCACTCATGGTGGTCTTAAAAGAAAGTAAGAGACATCTGTCAGGATCCTCCAAGCAGTTCAGCTTTCTAATCAGACCATCTGAATTCCTGAGTGAAAGATAAGAAAAAAACCCTGCCTACCCATAGGGCAGTCACTCAGCAGTAATAAAGCAGATGTTTAAACAAGGTACACTTAGCCATGTCTGTCAGTCTTGTCATTATTGAAGAGGTGGGAGCACAGTGGAGAGCAAGGGGGGAAGGAGGAACAGATTAGGGAGAAGAAGCAAAGAATTCTGCCAGACCTGAGCGTATAAACAATTGATTTGCAGATACAGAGACAATGGCTTAAAATAACAATGTTGTAGCCTAAGACACTGTTAAAAGTCTGAAACAGTAGCTGCAACTTAGTGATTTTGAAAGCTATCTAGAGAGAAAAGACTGGGTCAGTGCTAGGGAGCCATGGTTGATAGAATGTATGTTATGTGCACTATCTTTCATATGCATTATTTTGGTGAGCACTAGGGGCATTTGGCCAGGGTATGTAAATTTTTGTGGTACATATTCAGAGAATAATTTTCATAAGGACCTATTTTTTTAGTTTGTTTGGCAGTGAGGTAATGGGAAGTATGTGTCTGGTGTTTGGTACTGGGTGAATCTGAGATCTTAAATTCTCATCTGTAAAATGGTGGCAATAATACAACCTTTGAAGAGCTGTTATAAGAACTGGAAGTTAGGTAGATAAAATCTGTGACAAATATAGCCATCATTAGTTTAATGGTGTATTCTCTCGGAAGTTGCAGAGACTGCTACTGGTAACCTATTTTGTGGTTAGACTGGAAGCATGGGACTCCAAGGGGAGAACTCTTCATGGAAATGTAATAGGAATATCTGAAAACCGGGAATGGACTCAACCCAATGTTGTTGAGATAAGTGGCTGTAACTATGGTACCACTTGAATGTATACTAGGAGATATTTGCAGTTAGGTTTATCTAAGCAATGGTGCAGGCTGCCTCACAGTCCATTTTACCAGGGGGTTGCTCAGGGAGGAGTTAACATATAGACTCATGTGTATACACACACAGATGTTTTATAAGTTGGTGAATGTGCCTGGGGAGAGGGCTACATTTGCCTATGTGCAGACATCTGTTCCATGCAAACTGTTTACTTGTCTATGGGAAAATGTAAATCCGAAAAAAAGTAATAGGACAACTTTCAGGTATATTGTCATATTCAAAATTAAAAATTTTAAAATCTGTGTTCAGTGCAGCATCAGAGAATTCATAGATGGGCTCGAGGTGGTCCTTGGAACCCATTGATAACAGATGTGAAATTTTGTATGTACATTTTCCTGAGCTGAATTTTCATAGTTTCAATTTTCAAAAAGGTTTTCTGATATTTATAGGAAGTTAAACATCCTTGTTTTATGCTATAGAATTAAATAAGATAAGGAAAACTGATGTAAAAAGATTTTGAAATCTGATGTTTTGTGGTAAGGTGGTATCTTTCAGTTGGATCTATTTATATTCTTTGAATTATCATCACCAGCAAATGAGTAATAGTAGACAGGTTGTAATATATCAGCTTGAAATATTCCCTCCAGTTCCTATCTAACATTTTTTTTCAGACTCTCTTCCTTTAGTTTCCAAATTTTCTAGATTGAATTATGATCAGTTTTTGGGTCATATAAGAGCAAATAGAATAAAAAGATAGCTAGCTGGCTGAAAAGCCTCTAGAGAGTTTGTGAGAATTTATGAAGAAATCTGTCACATTACGCGTAAAATAGTTGGAGGGTGGATGAAAGAAAGGCTGACTCACGGTTCCTGCAAGGCAAGTTGTATGCCAGTTCATTACTCTCGAAGAGTCAAAAGAAGTGATTTCTACATTATATTTTTAAGGCAAATATCTCTATAAGAATGCAGTCATCAAGTATAGAAACTGACTTTTTGTTTTGTTTTGTTTTGTTTTTGCTTTGAGATGGTAAAAGTGGACATTAATTACATTCCAAGTGTTTATATATGTTATTTATTGAATCTTCACAAATACCCAATGAAGAAAATAATGTTTCAGTCCTCTTTTAATGAGGAGAAAATTGATGATTAGATCAAGTAGGCAGCTTGATACAAGTCTCACCATAAATGATGGAGATAGGAATCAAACTCCATCAACTCATTATGCTACTGACAAAGAAAGGACTGTAAAACATCAGACTATGAATGTGGCTAAGGTATGTAGTGTAGTTGTATTGATGATTAATACTAATGCTGCCATTACTAAATGTTACACTAATTAGTGGAGAAAGTATTACTGCTGCTGTAATAATAGTGGCTAACAGACATTCAAAGCAAGAAGTCATTCATAGTTCTGTGCCTTTCTGCCTGTTATAGCCATTCTCATCTTTCACAGTGGATACTATATTTATTATTTTTAATTCCTTTCATGGATTTCAGTATAGTATGGTTTAATTTTAGGCAGCTCTAACATGGTTTTTAGAAGGTACATTTTAGCAGTTGTCCTGGTAGCTTTAATAAATTTGACTATTCTAACCTTTCCTTTTGGTCTGGAAGACATGTACTCTGAAGTCCATGGGAGAGACTGGCATCACAAAGCAAGAGTCCTATACATAATGAAATATAAAGGTAATGAAGTGTCACATTGCTTCATTACAGAAAAAAGGAGAAACTTATCTTTTGTGATTGGTATATTACAAGGGACTTGGGTGTTTTTCCTAAATAAACACTAGTGTATTTTTATGAAACACTAGTGTATTTTTTATGAAATACTAGTGTATTTTTAATGAAACCAAACTGCTAACTCAGAAGAATGTTTTATTTTATTTTTTGTTTTTGTTTTTATTATTATTTAATTTTTTATTATGTTAGACACCATACAGTACATCCTTAGTTTTTGATGTAGTGTTCCATGATTCATTGTTTGCGTATAACACCCAGTGCTCCGTGTAACACGTGCCCTTCTTAGAAATACCCATCACCGGCCTATCCCAATCCCCCCCCCCTCCCCTCTGAAGCCCTCAGTTTGTTTCCCAGAATCCATAGTCTCTCATGGTTCATTCCCCCTTCTGTTTACCCCCCCCCATTCTTCCCTTCCTTCTCCTATCGATCTCCCTGCTATTTCTTATGTTCCATAAATGAGTGAAACCATATGATAATTGTCTTTCTCTGCTTGACTTATTTCACTTAACATAATCTCCTCCAGTCCCCTCCATGTTGCTGCAAATGTTGGGTAATCGTTCTTTCTGAGGGCTGAGTAATATTCCATTGTATATATGGACCACATCTTCTTAATCCATTCGTCTGTTGAAGGTCATCTCGGCTCCTTCCACGATTTAGCTATTGTGGACAATGCTGCTATGAACATTGGGGTGCATATGACCCTTCTCTTCACTACGTCTGTATCTTTGGGGTAAATACCCAGTAGTGCAATGGCTGGATCATAGGGTAGCTCTAGTTTTAACTTTTTAAGGGACCTCCACACTGTTTTCCAAAGTGGCTGTACCAACTTGCATTGCCACCAACAGTGTAAGAGGGTTTCCCTTTCTCCACATCCTCTCCAACATTTGTTGTTCTTGCCTTGTCAATTTTTGCCATTCTAACTGGTGTAAGGTGGTATCTCAAGGTGGTTTTGATTTGAATTTCCATGATGGCTAATGATTTTGAACATTTTTTCATGTGTCTTTTAGCCAATTTTATGTCTTCTTTGGAAAAGTATCTGTTCATATCTTCTGCTCATTTTTTGATTTGATTATTTGTTTCTCGTGTATTGAGTTTGAGAAGTTCTTTATGATCTTGGATACTGGTCTTTTATCTGTAGTGTCATTTGCAAATATCTTCTCCCATTCCATAAGCTGACTCTTAGTTTTTTTGACTGTTTCCTTGGCTGTGCAGAAGCTTTTTATCTTGATGAAGTCCCACAAGTTAATTTTTTCTTTTGTTTCTCTTGCCTTTCGAGATGTGTCATGAAAGAAGTTACTGTGGCCGATGTTGAAGAGGTTACAGCCTATGTTCTCCTCTATGATTTTGATGGATTCCTGTCTCATATCGAGGTCTTTCATCCATTTGGAGTTTATCTTTGTGTATGGTGTGAGGGAGTGGTCAAGTTTCCTTTTTTTGCATATAGCTGTCCAATTTTCCCAGCACCATTTATTGAAGAGACTGTCTTTTTTCTACTGGATGTTTTTTCCTGCTTTGTCAAAGATTTGTTGCCCACAGAGCCGAGGGTCCATTTCTGGGTTCTCTATTCTGTTCCATTGGTCTGTGTGTCTGTTTTTGTGCCAGTACCATGCTCCCTTTGTGATCACAGCTTTGTAGTATAGCTTGAAATCAGGCAACATGATGCCCCCAGCTTTGTTTTTCCTTTTCAACATTTCCATGGTGATTCGGGGCCTTTTCTGGTTCCACACAAATTTAAGGGCTGTTTATTGCAGCTCTTTGAAAAATGTCATTGGTATTTTGATCAGGATGGCATTGAAAGTGTAGATTGCTCTGGGTAGCGTAGACATTTTACCTATGTTTATTCTTCCGATCCATGAACATTGAATGTTTTTCCATCTTTTTGTGTCTTCTTCAGTGTCTTTCAAGAGTGATCTCTAGTTTTTAGAATATAGATCCTTTACCTCTCTGGTTAAGTTAATTCCGAGATATCGTATGATTTTTGGTGCTGTTGTAAGTGGAATCGATTCCCTACTTTCTCTTTCTTCAGTCTCATTGTTCATGTATAGAAATGCAAATGATTTTTGAGCATTGATTTTGTATCCTGCCACATTACTGAATTGCTCTGTAAGTTCTAGTAATTTGGGGGTGGAGTCTTTTGGGTTTTCCATATAGAGTATCATGTCATCGGTGAAGAGAGACAGTTTGACTTCTTCATTGCCTGTTTGAATATTTTTATCCCTTTTTGTTGTCTATTGCTGTTGCAAGGACTTCTAGTACTATGTTGAATAATAATGGCGAGAGTGGGCATCCTTGTCATTTTCCTGATCTTAAGGGAAAGGCTTTCAGTTCTTCCCCATTGAGAATGATATTCGCTGTAGGCTTTTCATAGATGGTTTTTATGAAATTGAGGAATGTACCCTCTATCCCTACACTCTGAAGTGTTTTAATCAGGAAAGGATGCTGTATTTTGTCAAATGCTTTTTCTGCATCAATTGAGAGGATCATATGGTTCTTGACTCTTTTCTTGTTGATGTGATCTATCACACTGATCGATTTGTGAATGTTGAACCACCCTTGCATTCCAGGGATGAATCCCATTTGGTTGTGATGGATAATCCTTTTAATGTACTGTTGGATCCTATTAGCTAGGATCTTGTTGAGAATTTTGGCGTCCATATTCATCAGGGATATCGGTCTGTAAATCTCCTTTTTGATGGGGTCTTTGCCTGGTTTGGGGATCAAGGTAATACTGGCTTCATAGAATGAGTTTGGTAGTTTTCCTTCTGTTTCTATTTTTTGAAACAGCTTCAGGAGAATAGGTATTATTTCTTCTTTGAATGTTTGTTAGAATTCCCCGGGGAATCTTTCAGGCCATGGACTCTTGTTTTTGGGGAGGTTTTTGATCACGGCTTCAATCTCTTCATAATTAATCAGTCTGTTTAATCAGTTTCTTCCTCTTTCAGTCTTGGTAGTTTATAGGTTTCCAGGAAGGCATCCATTTCTTCCAGGTTGTTTAATTTATTGGCATATAGTTGTTGATAATAGTTTCTAATGATCCTTCCTGTTTCTTTGGTGTTGGTCGTGATCTCTCCCCTTTCATCCATAATTTTATTAATTTGGCCCCTTTCTCTATATAAGTCTGGCCACTGGGTTATCGATCTTATTTATTCTTTCAAAGAACCGGCTTCTAGTTTTGTTGATCTGCTCTACTGTGCTCCTGGTTTCTAATTCGTTGATCTCTGCTCTAATCTTGATCAACTACTTTCTCGTGCGTGGGTTAGGCCTGTTCTTCTGTTCCAGCTCTAGCTTCTTGAGGTGAGAATAGAAAAACTGCATTTTAGATTTTTCTGTTCTTTTGAGTGAGGCTTGGATGGGTATGTATTTTCCCCTTAGGACTGCCTTTGCAGTGTCCCATATGTTTTGGATCGATGTGTTTTCATTCTCATTGGTTTCCAAAAATTGCTTAAGCTCATTTTTAATTCCCTGGCTTACCCAGTCATTCTTAAGCAGGATGGTTCTTAGTTTCCAAGTGTTTGATTTTCTTTCAAAATTTTCCTTGTGATTGAGTTCCAGTTTCAAAGCATTGTGGTCTAATATGCAGGGAATAATCTCAGTCTTTTGGTATCGTTTGAGACCTGTTTTGTGACCCAGTATATGGTCTATTTTGGAGAAAGTTCCATGTGCATTCGAAAAGAATGAGTATTCTGTTGTTCTGGGGTGTAGTGTTCTGTATATATCTGTGAGGTCCATCTGGTCCAGTATGTCATTCAAAGCTCTTGTTTCTTTATTGATTTTCTGCTTAGGTGATCTGTCTGTTGCTGAGAGTGGAGTGTTGAGGTCCCCTACTATTAATGTATTATTATCTATATGTCTCGTTATTCTGGTTAAGAGTTGGCTTATGTATCTAGCTGCTCCCCTGTTGGGGGCATAGATATTTATAATTGTCATATCCACTTGTTGAATACATCCTTTAAGAATAATAGTGTCCTTCAGTATCTCTAACTACAGTCTTTAGTTTAAAATCTAATCTGTCTGATATGAGAATTGCTACCCCAGCTTTCTTTTGAGGTCCATTGGCATGAAAAATGGTTCTCCATCCCTTCACTCTCAGTCTGGATGTATCTTTAGGTTCAAAATGAGTCTCTTGTAGACAGCATATGGATGGGTCTTGTCTTTTTATCCAGTCTGCAACCCTGTGGCGTTTTATGGAAGCATTTAGGCCATTCACATTGAGAGTGATTATTGAGAGATATGATTTTAATGATATCATGTTCCCTGTGACGTCTTTGTTTGTATAGATTGTAAATTTCTGTTCTGTATCACTCTTGGGGCCTTTTTACTTTTATAGAACCCCCCTTAATATCTCATGTAGGGCTGGCTTGGTGGTCACAAATTCCTTCAGTTTCTGCCAATCTTGGAAGGTCCTTATCTTTCCATCAATTCTGAATGACAGCCTTGCTGGATAAAGGGTCCTTGGCTGCATGTTCTTCTCAGGTAGAGCTTTGAAAATACCTTGCCAACCCTTGCTGGCCTGCCAGGTCTCTGTAGATACGTCTGACATTATTCTGATATTCTTCCCTCTGTACTTAAGGATTTTCTTCCCCCGGCCGCTTTCAATACTGTATCCTTGGATCTAATATTTGCGAATTGCACTATGACGTGACGTGGTGTAGGTCTTTTCTCATTGATCTTGGGAGGGGTCCTCTCTGCCTCTTGGACACAAATGCTTGTTTCCTTTGCCAGATTAGGGAAGTTCTCAGCTACGATTTATTCAAATATCTCTTCTAGACCTCTCTCTTTCTCCACTGCCTCAGGGATGCCGATGATTCTGACATTGGAACGTTTCATTGAGTCAGTAATCTCCCGTATTCTACATTCTTGAGATTGGATTTTTTTGAGCCAGTTCCCATTTTTTCCTTTTCTGTCATCCCATCTTCCAATTCACTAATTCGTTCTTCTGCCTCATTTACCCGACCGCCAGAGCATCCAGTTTAGACTGCATTTGATTCATAGAATTTTTAATTTCTGCCAGATTCACTGTCTTTTCCGCTCTTAGAGATTCTATATTCTTGTTAATATTTTTGTTAATATTTTTTTCAAGCCTATACATCATCTTGACCATTGTTACTCTGAACTCCATTTCTGACAATTTGGTTATATCTATATCCATCAGTTCTGTGGCAGAGGCCACAGTCTCTGTCTCCTTTCTTTGCTGGAGATTCCTCCTCCTTGTCATTCTGATGAGGAGAGGTTGTGGGGATGCACAGAGCCCAAATTATTGACCAGGACCCAGGCAGAGTGCACTTGTTTTATAGGGACCTTAGGGATGTGGGCTTCTTGATTTTTCAGCCTGTCTTCTGGGGGATGGGCCCGCTGCGCTTATACTCAGGCAACCCTGTTTGGGTAGAGTCGCCCTGTCCCCTGCGAGGGGGGATGGGGATGGGCACAATGTGAGCTGGTATTTGCGGGCTTTTGTTCTCTGGCGGCTTTCCCTAGAGGTTTTCTGTGACTCTTCTGAGAGTCAGAGCAACAGTGGCCGTATCCTAGCCTCTGTCTTAGAACAGAGAGATCGTAGTCTGCTCTCCACTGAGCTCTCCTGGTCACTTTAACTCTGTTTCTTTCGGTGCTGCTAAAACCCCCTGCAGCGTCTGGGGTTGTGCACCCCACAGCCACTCCCCCAGCCCTCGCTTCCAGGGCCCGCATGTCTCTGTCCTTTGTGCTTCTAATACCGCCAGCCGCCCCGGTTCCCGCACAAGCTCCTGAGCTCCCTGTTTCAGTGTGGTTCATGCATGCTCCGGAGAGCAGGTTTTCAGTCTGGTCGCGCACGTGCTCCCGAGCACCCGGTTTCAGTCTAGTTCCAGTGCGCGCTCTGGAGTTCCCGGTTTTCAGTCTGGTCATATCCGTGTTCCCAGGCTCATGGTCTCAGTCTGCTTTCTCGCGGGTGCCGGTCCTTGAATCTGGCTGCTCCCCAGTGCAGGTGGCTACTGCTTCCCAGCGCCTGAGTGCGTAGGCTCCCTTCCCCTTCCGTTTATCTTCCGATATCTGTGCTGGGATTCAGGGCTCCCCGCTTTATACCTCAATACTCAGCGCCAGAGATGTTCGTTTGTAGAGATCCAGATGTATCTTCCTACGTCTCGGGCTGATTTCGTGGGTGTTCAGGATGATCTGGTAGATATCCAGCTTGATTCAGGGGACCAGCTGAAAAAAGGTCCCCTACTCTTCCACCGTCTTTTTTCCGTTGCAGTTGAAACTGTTGCCAGGCAGCAGCGGCGGGGCCATGGCTCTCAAGTGTCCGAGGGTCAAGGGGCCGAGAAGAGGGGCTAGCATGGAGTGGCTGCCTTGCTGTGGCATTGTTTAAAACCTGTTTTTATTATTTTAAAAAGATTTTTGTTTATTTATTTGTCAGAAAGAGAGAGAGAGAGGGCGCACAAGCAGGGGGAGCGGCAGGCAGAGCAGGCAGAGGGAGAAGCAGGCTCCGTGCCAAGCAGGGAGTCCCATAAGAGGTTCAGTCCCAGGGTCCTGGGATCATGACCTGAGCTGAAGGTAGGCGCTTAACCACCTGAGCCACCCAGGTGCCCCAGAAGAATGTTTTAAAGCATGATTAAATATGAAGATAATAATATAACTGCAGACTCCAAGCAGTAAAGCATAGTTGAACATTAGTGAATATTTTCATTGTCAATGACATCTACTTAATTCTTTCACTCATATGTTCATTCATATACTTAACAAACATTTATGAGCACATATTATGTAGCAGGACCTGCATTTGATATCACAAGTAATTTAGAAATGAAATAGTGAAGATCTTTAAAAGAGCTTTAGTTTCTCCCAATCACAGATAGTCTGTAAGTGAGAATGTATTTTTCTACGTAACATTACGAAATTATTTGACTGCAGAATCAGAGTTGTTTAGTTGTGTCTGGATTTCTGAAGGAAACTGGTTGCATTCAAAAGCATGTAATCTCATATGTTGCTGAGGTCCTAATCTATCCACATCTTACATGATGCCTCCACAACATTCTGATGAATGATTATTTCTCTCTTCTCTTCCTTTTCTTTGACCTCATGATATAACATTTGTAGTCAGGGTTGAAACTAGGAATGAAAAGTAGGTACGGGGTTTTGCCTCATTAATTCCTGTTTTTTCAAGAATGGCCTTTCCCCCCTAAAATCAGTGAATGCAGTTTAGTTAATTCATTTGATTTCTTTTAATTTTGACACTTTGACTATGTCCTTATTTTTTTTTCAAATAGCTTTTCTTTGGCTCTAATAAGCACCATTCTCCTAAGTACTCAATTACCTTCTGAATTCTCTTCATATTGTCCAATGTCTGAAAATCATTGTTTTGTATATTTTTGTCTGCTTTATGTCAAAAGGTAGGATAAATTTGGTCCTTGTTATGACATCAAGGATGGAAGCAGAAGTTTGACTATTCTTTTGAAGTATTAACAATTGTATTAACATTGAAGGAACGTTAAGCATGAAAGTACTTACTGTAGCTACTCCAGCTATCTTTTGATTAGTGTTAGCATGGTATATGTTTGTCCATCCATTTACATTTAATCTATATATGTCTTTATATTTAAAGTGAGTTTCTTATAGAGAATATATATTTGGGATTTGTTTTTTGATCCTTTCTGACAATCTCTTTTATTTGATGTATTTAGATTCTTGGCATTTAAAGTAATTATTGATATAGTTGGATTAATAGCTACCATATTTGTCACTGTATTCTATTTATTACCCTTGTTCTTCATTCCTATTTTTGTCTTCCACTAATTTTTCCCTTTTGTGGCTTTAATTGAGCGCTTTATGATTCCATTTTCTGTCCTTTCCTAGCGTATTCATTTTACTTTTTTTCTTAAACTTTTTTTAATAGTTGCCTTAGACTTTGTGATATGCATTTACAATTAATCCAAGCCACACTTAAGTAACAGTATACCACTTCACAGGTAGTGCAAGTACCTTATAATAACAAAATATTCCTAATATCTCCCTCTCATTACTGTCATTCATTTCGCCTGTACATAAGCTGTAACAATCAAATACATTGCTGCTGTTTTTATTATTTTGAACAAAATATTATCCTTTAGTTCAGTTAAGTGTAAAAAAATAAAATTTTAAATTTTAACTTCACTTATTTTTTTCTCTAATGCTGATTCTTTCTTTATGTAGGTCTGAGTTGCTGATCTATATCATTTCCTTTTCTCTGAAAAACTTTTTTTTTTTTTTTAACATTTCTTGGAAGGCACATCTACTGGCAATAAATTCCCTCAGTATTTGAGTAAGTTTTAATTTCTCTTTTCCTTTTGAAGGATAATTTTGGAGGCTACAGAATTGGAGGTTGGTGGCTTGTTTCTTTTTCTTTTTTCTTTCTTTTTTTAATCTCAACACTTTATTTAATTAATTAATTAATTAATTAATTTGACAGAGAGAGAGAGATAGCCAGCAAGAGAGGGAACACAAGCAGGGGGAATGGGAGAGGAAGAAGCAGGCTCCCAGTGGAGGAGCCTGATGTGGGGTTCGATCCCAGAACGCTGGGGTCATGCCCTGAGCATGAAGGCAGACGCTTAACGACTGAGCCACCCAGGCGCCCTTAATCTCAACACTTTAAATATTTCACTCCACTCGCTTCTTGCTTGCGTGGTTTCTGAGAATTAGGACATAATTCTTTGTTCTTCGGTATGTATGAGAGCTTTTTCCTCTGGCTTCTTTGAAGATACATTCTTCAAATCTTTGATTTTCTGCAGTTTGAATATGATAACTAGGTGTAGTGAGTTTGTTTTTAGTTTATTTGTTTATTTGCACTTATCCTGCTTGGTATTTTCTAAGCCTCCAGAATCTGTGGTTTGGTGTCTGACATGAATTTGATGAAAATTCTCAGTCATTATTACTTCAAATATTTCTTCTGTTCCTTTCTTTTTTCTCCTTCTGATAGTCCCCTTACACATATGTTATGCCTTTTGTAATTATCCCACAGTTCTTTTCTTCTTCTTTTTTTTTCAGTCCTTTCCCCCCCCCTCTTTGCTTTTCAGTTTCTACTGACGTATCTTCTAACTCAGAGATTCTTCCCTCAGTCTGATTTGATCTACGAATGAGCCCACCAAAGGTATGCTTCATTTCTCTTATAGTGGCTTAACTTCTAGCATTTCTTTTTTATTCTTTCTTAGCATTCCATCCCTATGTTTACATTTCCCATCTGTTCTTGCAAGTTGTCTACTTTTTCCTTTAGAGTCTTTAGCATATTAATCACGGATGATTTAAGTCCCGGGGCTGATAATCTCAACATTCCTGCCATGTCTCTATCTGGTTCTGATGCTTGCTCTGTTTCTTCAAACTCTGTTTTTTGCCTTTTATTATATCTTGTGATCTTTTTTTTTTTTTAAATTGAAAGCCAGACATGACATACTGTAGTAAATATGTCTTTGGTAATTTGGTGGGAAGGTGTAGGAGGAGGAGAAAAGTTCCATAGTCCTATGATTAGGTCTCAGCCTTTTAGTGAGCCTTTGCCGCTGGGGCTGTGAGCTTCACAAGTGCTTCTCTTCCCCACCTTCTTACGTCAGACAGGATGGCTAGCAGGTGCTGGAGTTGCATATTTCCCTTCTCCCAGGTTGGTTAGACTCTGATATTACCCTGATAGTGTAGGTTATGCTAAAATAGTTTCTCTTGGAAGCAGGCTTTGTTAAGAAAATAGAATTTTTTGACATATATCAAGATGGTTATTTTTCTTCTACCTCTGCTAGAAGCAGAAGGGGATTTTTCTCTGGCATTCACTGTGAGAACCTGATAGAGCCCTTGGAGGCAAAACTCACAAAAGGGTCTGGTCTTTCTAGAGTTTTTAACTCTCAGTTTTGTCCATGTTGAGCCTCCAGTAATTGTCAATGACAATTCAGGTTTTCCTACCCAGTACTAGTTCCTAGGGAAGTTTCTGCTCATGAGTTTCTCTCTAGTAGTGATTCTCTGTATCTACCTGTTTGTCTCTCTAATTTTGGGGCAGCAGTTTGCCTTATGATTTCACTTCTGTAATGAATTTAAGAGCTGTTGATTTTTTAGTTCAATTTTTAAAAAGATTTATTTATTTTAGAGAGAGAGCAGGGCAAGGGCAAAGGGAGAGGGAGAGAACCTCAAGCAGAATCCCCACTAAGTAAGTTGTCTGATGCGGGGCTCGATCCCATGACCCTGAGATCATGACCTGAGCTGAAATCAAGAGTCACTTAACTGACTGAGCCACCCAGGCACCCCTCAGTTCAAATTTTTATTTGTTAGGACAGAATGATGACTTCCAACCTTCTTACATGCCAGAATGGAAATTAGAAGTCTCTGAAAGTACACATAATTACATGTAAATTATTTACATCAAATGCTCTTCCATAATGCTGATATTTCTTGTTTGACCAGACTTTTAGCATCTTAGAGAAT